>NC_044031.1:197297696-199697696 GCF_901765095.1 Microcaecilia unicolor
CAGTACCCACTAAAAACTGCTCCAGGGATCTGCATAGTGCTGTGATGGAGCTGGGTATTACATTAGAGGCTGGCAAAAAAATGTGGGTGGGAGGGGGTTGGTGACCATTGAGGGAGTAAGGGGAGGTGATCCCTGATTCCCTCCGGTGGTCATCTGGTCAGTTCGGGCACCTTTTCAAGGCTCGGTCGTGAACAAAAAGGGACCAAGTCGGCCAAATGCTCAGGGCGGCCTTTTTTCCATTATCGGCCGAGGACGCCCATCTCTTAACCACGCCCCCGTCCCGCCTTCGGTACACTGCCAACACGCCTCCTTGAACTTTGGCCGGCCCTGCGACAGAAAGCAGTTGAAGTCTGCCAAAATCGGCTTTCAATTATACCGATTTGGCCGGCCTCAGGAGAAGGCCGGCCATCTCCCGATTTGTGTCGGAAGATGGCCGCCCTTCTCCTTCGAAAATAAGCAGGATAGTAACATAGTAGATGATGGCAGAAAAAGACCTGCACAGTCCATCCAGTCTGCCCAACAAGATAAACTGATATGTGCTACTTTTTGTGTATACCTTACCTTGATTTGTATCTGCCATTTTCAGGGCACAGACCATAGAAGTCTGCCCAGCACTATCCCCGCCTCCCAACCACCAGCCCCGCCTTCTCATCGGCTTCGCCACCCAACCTCAGCTAAGCTTCCGAGGATCCATTCCTTCTGAACAGGATTCCTTTATGTTTATCCCACGCATGTTTGAACTCCGTTACCGTTTTAAAAATCCCACTGCTGCTACTTGTGATCCAAAATCAAAATAAATAAACTGACAGAATATATGATCATATAGACTCTAATAACATCATGGTAATAGAACAGAAGGGCAATGAGAGGATCATATCATAGCCATTGTGCCTAGTGCTAAGAAAAGTAGAAACCTCAGTGCAGAATGGATTATAAGAAAACTAAAAAACTAAGCACTTATCTTTTGAACGACAATAAGCAAGCCAAATTCTTCCAGCTTTCTTCACAACCCCAGATCAATGGTGGCCAGCGTTTCGCTTAGCTGCTTCAGGGCCCTTATAAAATTGCCTTGTCATCTGTCCATCTTCAGGGGGGTAGGGCGGGGCAGAGAAAATTTTGTCCCTACCCACTTTGAGCTCAGGCCCACTCAAAGCTGGCTGTCTGGCTACGCCACTGATCCCAGTCAAGGTTCTCTGTGAACCAGGGTCGGTCTTAGGCAGAGGCGACCAAGGCGGCCGCATAAGCCCCGCGCCTAAGGGGGGCCCGCTCAGCGTGCCTCAACTCTGCCTCGTGCCTCCGCTCCGACCCGGACCGGGACCGCATCGAGTCACTCAACCTCTTTCCAACCATAGGCAGATAAAGCATTCCTGGCATACCTTGTACACTGTAGCACTGTGCTGGATCTTTTCTTAATATTTTTCCTTATTTTCTCCTTTGTTCTAAGAATTGGAACTACTAATTGTAGTGGACTTGAACTGAATAATTTCTGGGGAGGGGAGGTTTCATGATGATAGCATTGTGCTTATTATTTCAATCAGTTTTTTGTACAAGTTTAGCTTCATTTGTCTTTATTTGAAATTTCATAAATAAAAAAAAATTCTAAAAATGGAATAATCTTATCAATGGGGTGGAGCTAGGGTGGGGCGGAGCTAGGGTGGGGGCAGGGCTAGGATGGGGCCCCACCAAATTGGTCTGCACAGGGCCCCGCACTTGCTAAGACCGGCCCTGCTGTGAACCATGTATCTGTGATTGCCACTAAATCAAAATCAACCTCCTCCATAACAGCCTCAAGATCTAAAACTTTATTTCCGATGCTTCAGGCATTAGTATATACTGCTTTCCAGATGTTGCCCCTTTTCCCCATTTGTGTAGAGGTATTTGAGGGCTTTGATCACCTTGCCCCAATGATTCTAGTTTAAAGCCCTCTTTAGTAGGTTAGCCAGTCTGAAGACATTTCATCCCTTCTTTGATAGATGGACACCACCTCTGCTCAGCGGCCCTTGGAAAAGCATCTCATGGTTCAGGAAGCCAAAACGCTCTTGAACACACCATCTGCACAGCCACACATTCATCTTCAGGATATGAGCTTCTCTGCCTTGGCCTTTACCCTCAACATAGAGAATCGATAAGAATACCACCTGTGCACCTGTCTGCTTCACCCTCTCTCCAAGATCCACGAAGTCATTTCACTTTTGATATGTTTGGAGGCCTAAAAACTCCCTTATATGATAGTTAGGCCCACCCAATACATCCCATGATACACTGGGTATTTTGATGACGTGCCCAGCAGGAGGGAGTAGGAATCTTTCTCCCATGTATGATGGGATCAGCGGCTACCGCTAGGCCACCAGGGTAGTCTTTGGGGGGGGGGGTGGTCCTGGTCTGGCTGGGGTCCCACTGGACCACCAGGGTTTTACAAAGATGTTGAAAGGGGGTGTCAGGGGTCCACCAGACCACCAGGGTTCTATCTATTTTGGGGGTCAGGGGTCTACTGGACCACCAGGGCCAGGCCAGGGTTTTTTTTAATTTAATAGGGAAGGGGTTGGCATAAGGGACACCACAGCATGCTCTTGTGTACATGCCCCCTGAACTCCCTAATGCTGAATGCTAATGACATACCTATATATACATACCATTAGCGTTGAGCATTAGGGAGTTGTATTGCACTGTCCCAGCGCTATTTTTCTGGTGCTGTTTTTTTTTTTTTTGTTACATTTGTACCCCGTGCTTTCCCACTCATGGCAGGCTCAATGCGACAGGCAATGGAGGGTTAAGTGACTTGCCCAGAGTCACAAGGAGCTGCCTGTGCTGGGAATCAAACTCAGTTCCTCAGTTCCCCAGGACCAAGGTCCACCACCCTAACCACTAGGCCACTCCTCCTCCTCCGTTCTGTTCTATACAGCACCGGAGTTTGAGCATTGGAGCCTCTCTGCCCATGACACGTCCCCTCTAAAAAAAAAAGTTTTTAAAGTTAACAAGCCCTTAGCATGTGAAAACAGGCAAAATACCGCAAAACACTTTAACGCATTTTGCAGTAGCCTGTTTTCCCACATTAAGGGTTTAATGCCCTTTAGTAAGGGCTCCTATGTGCATACATATAAACCCCTTCCCAATTTCCTTCCTAAGAATGCCTTGGTTTACTTTGGGTAAAGCTACATATATAAAAGCTGAATGTATTTAACTTTACATGCATATCATGTGTGCAATTTTATAAGCACCTATTGTGTGAACAAGATACTGCTTTTAAAATTTTCCTCAAAATGCTTAAGTATATCTCCTTAGGTATAGCTAAATAGTTTAGCAATGTTTAACTATAAATTTGTGTTAGTCACTCCAACACTGAATTTTTATGAAAATATCTACTGTTTGTGCAAAAAAATAACTATACACTCATTCTGCACCTGGACTAGCTTACTACAAACACTGTAACTTAGATCAGTCTCTTAACTCTTGCTTAACTATACATCTAATTATCCCAACTGACACTGAACCACGTATCTTGTTCCCTTCATATATCTGCTCTTGGTCCCTTAACTATATGGTAAGCTGTAATGTAGAAAATCATTAGCATCATATCTATGTTACTTGAATTTTCTAATGTGTGCTTATTAGGTGTATCATTAATACTATGCCAACATTGTATTATATCTCTGGTATTTGAATTTTAGTGCTGTTAAATGTGTCTATTTTTATACTGTTTCACGGTAGTTCTATTATTAGGTTTCAGTTTACTGTTTTCAAGTTTACCTCTTTACTGTATTTATGTTTTGTACTTGGTTATTCTACTATTGCTATGCTGTTAACAAAATTGTATGTTTTATGTTAAACTGTACCTGCTGTACAATGCCTTAGGTGAATCTCTTCATAAAGGCGGTTAATAAATCCCAATAAATAAATATGCTTGCTAAAGGGGTCAGTAATGCTCATAACCCTTTAACACATGCTACAAGATTTTAGCACACAAACTTACTTTTTGAGGATTTTAGCACACTTTAGTATATTGGACTTATTGAAATTTGTATGGTAGTTTCATTTTGTGAGGGATCAGACTGCCAACAAGATGAAAAGGAATATAGGTGCTTATTTTAGTGAATTTAGATTGAAATTTTTATGGTTTATTTCCAAATTGGAATGATTTAAGGGACCTTTTACTAAGCTGTGGTAGGGTTACCATGGCAATGGCGCATGGCAAATTGGCCCTACTGTCGGGCTACAGCAGGAGTTTGGCAGTAGTGCCAGTGTGTACCACACATCATTTCCAGCACTCAAAATATAATTTTATTTTTTTTACCTCTTGGATAGCGCAAAGCCCTTACCTCCTAATAGGAGGCAGTAAGGGCTCCCCCAGGAAATGGCCACACGGCACATGCTTAACTTATTACTTGGCCATTTCTGGTTTGATTGTTTTTTTTTAATCCTTCTGCTGCAGTAAAAGGGGGCCTTGGATGCCTCTACAGGAGTCCTTTTACCACAGCTTGGTAAAAGGACCCCTTAATGTCCATAGAACTAAAACATGGTTTATCTTGATTTATTTTATTTAGCTTACACCTTTCCAGTGATAGGTAATGTTCCACTAATTGTTTGATGTATGGTGTAATTCTATCTAATCTATTGTTGTTATTCTTATATTATTTTCTTCTATGATTGTACTTCAGTCTGTGTCTCTCACATGTTTGAGCTCTCTCTCCCTTATTAGTCCACTAGTAAAAAAGGCCCGTTTCTGACACAAATGAAACAGGCGCTAGCAAGGTTTTCCTCGGAGTGTGTATGTTTGAGAGAGTGTATGTGAGAGTGACTGTGTGTGAGAGAGAGTGAATGTGCGAGTGTGTGTGTGTGAGAGAGAGATAGAGAGTGAGTCTGGGTGCGAGTGTGTCTGTGAGAGAGAGTGTGTGTGTGTGAGAATGAGAGTGTGTGCAAGTGCGTATGTGAGACACAGTGAGAGAGAGAGAGAGTGTTTCACACAGATACAGTGTATGCGAGAGAGTGAGTGTGTGTGAGACACAGACTCTCTGTGAGACTGAGTGTATGAGACCAAGAGAGTGTGTGAGTGACTGTGTGACACATAGAGAGTGAATGTGATACAGTGTGAGACATAGAGAGTACTACTACTACTACTACTACTATTTAGCATTTCTATAGCGCTACAAGGCATACGCAGCGCTGCACAAACATAGAAGAAAGACAGTCCCTGCTCAAGAGCTTACAGTGTGTGAGAGTGAGAGAGAGAAAGACTTTGACTGTGAGAGAGAGGGAGTGTGTGAGAGAGAGAGTGTGTGTGTGACTGAGATACCTCCCCCCCCTCTCTGTGTGAGACAGTGTGTGAGAGTGAGAGAGAGAAAGACTTTGACTGTGAGAGAGAGGGAGTGTGTGAGAGAGAGAGTGTGTGTGTGACAGAGATACCTCCACCCCCTCTCTGGTGTCAGGCCTCCCTTCCCTCTCTCTCTCTGGTGTCAGGCCCCCCCCCCCCCCCCACCCCCTCTCTCTCTGGTGTCTGAGCATTACTGTGCAGGACACTGAGCTCTGGCTGTGCTTCAAGGAACTGACCAATCCTATTTAATAGAATGCACCTCCAACATTCTGAAGCCGAGAAACCTCGTGTGGTTGGTCACTTCTGCTTGTGAGGAACCCGGAAGTACGTGATGTCAATTCAGGAGATGGATACAGAGAGCAAGAATGCCTCAGCCATGCAGTCAGCTTCAGAATGTTGGAGGTGCGTTTTATTATATAGGATATTCCACTCATTCTCCTTGCCATTCCGTATAACTTCATCTCTTATCATCTTTCTCTGTCCCTTTACAGCCTCAATGCTTTCTTCTCAGTTCTCTCTAACTGCTTGTTCTCTGTCTCTCTCTGGTTTGGGAAAGGAATCTGCTAGTTGCACTTCTCAGTTCCATAAAACCTAGAGTCTATCATAGATTGCCATGCCAAGGCAGGATTTCTTTACTGCCTCCCTAGTCTTTCTTCCTCCTAGCTTCCGCTCTGCCTCCCAATAGCATGTTTGGGAAAAGAATAGAGGAAAAACAATTGTTCTGACCAAATCCTAGTCTATAAACAAAATAACAGCAACATTTAGAGTGTAGTTCACAAATATTTGTTTTCCATTAAATAACTGTGGACTGGGGGCATCAGAGGATGGCAGTTGTGATCAGGAGGGAGGGAACAATCTTGAGGGAAGGGGAGGGGCAACAGTGAATGTAGGAGCAGTGGTTTCAAAGCACTGCTCCCATGCAGATATGAGAAGTCCTTGCATGACTGTTTTCCCCACATGTAGCTTTTTGAAATTGCTGCTATTCCTGGATATGAAGGGACATATACGTGCAGTTTATAAGAGGCTCTAGGGGCGTCTTTTACTAAGGCGCACACACATTTTTAGTGCGCGCTAAAATTGTTGGCATGCTAAATGTTAGGGATGCCCATAGGAATGCATTGGCATCTCTAACGTTTAGCGCGCCCACAATTTTAGCGTGCGCCAAAAACATGAGCACACCATAGTAAAAGACCCTCTAGGTTTGGTTGAGCGTCTTGTAAAATACTGTGGGAATTTTCTGCATCACAACCTGACATCTGAACTCCCCTTTTCACATCCTTTCTAAAAAAAAAAAAAAAGGGTCATGTGCCCTGTTTTATAGTGTTATTATCTCTTGCAACTAATTGAAACCAAAGCAAGTCATGCAATCCAAGGGAAAAAATGTACTGAACAAACTACCACAGGGAATCTGGAAAAGTGAGGTTTTTATCTGCCATTTATTCAAACGATCACAGTGGAGATAACATTTATAATTTTATATAGATAATTACAGAGAAAAAATAGAAAATACAGTAAAAGCTACATTTTTAGCAAGTGAGCATTTAAATCTTATCCCAGCTCTTGAAATATATTAGCTCATTTTCTGCTAATTAATTTCCAGATAGGAATATAAAAGCTTACCATTGGAAAAGTTATCTCTATTGTCATAAATCATTTGTATCTTTCAGTCTTTGCCAGTCCTTTTCTCCCCTCTTGTAAACTAAAATAAGCACCACCGTAAATCAGCTAGGCAAACTTCTAATTAGTAAACTTCTGACTGGTTAAGTGCATTGAAACTAAGTCTGTAAACTGAACTCATTATGAGCTGACATATGTATAAAAGGTATTTAGCACCTTAACTCATTAAGGGCCCCTTTTACAAAGCAGGGGTAGGGCTACCATGTGGGTAGCACATGGCAAAATGGCACTACTGCAGGGCACACCCAGGTGCCCTGCAATAGTTTTGTATTGGCTTTGTGGCTTTTCCCACACCAGAAAATATTTTTCTATTTTCTAGTACAGGGATGCAGTGTAGATGTGCCCAGCGGTAATTGACCATCGCCGCGCACTGTACGATTACCACCAGGTTAGTGCATGAACCATTACCACCTACTAAAATAGTAAATTACTGCATGCCAATATTTTTATTAGCACATGTCCAGTTACAACTTCCATTTAAAATATTCACAAATTATTTTTTTTTCCTGGAACAGAACTTAGTAAGTATTTAACCTTTTCTTCTTAAATTCAACAATATTTCCTTTCTTCAAACATTTGAACATAAGTATTCTATATGTGGTTATAATTATTTACTTATATTTATTTTTATTCTCTTAACAGAGTTACCTCAAATACCCCAGAACAAGAACAACCATCAGATAAGTATACATTTTCCAACATTAAAATGTATCAATTTTTCTTTAAACTTTAAAATTCTTGTATATAGTAAGAATTTGATTCTTTGTGGGTATTTTTGTGTGTTCACAGGATTCACTTTAGAAAACCCAGCAAATATTCAGGTGAGTACATCAGCTTATCTTTCTGTTATGCAGTTACTTAGCTGTAGCTGAAAATATTATTCTCCAGATGAAATCTGAAGTGCAGAATTCTTTCTTGCGTGGGGGCCCGAAGAATTTCCAGGTTGTGGTTCACAGCTTTCTCTTTCCTTTTCTTGCAAAGCTTCTTCCTAAACCTCTCTTACTCAAATTAAATTTGGGGAAGAAAACCCTAACTTCCTGACACTATTCATTAAACTCCAATAGGTGACATTAAACAATTCTTAAAACACTGTGGTCAATTAATCTAATAAAAATAAAATTAATTAAAATATTCCCTTACTTCCAGGCCTGCACTTTACTTTTATGTCCCTAAACTAGGAAGGGCAAATGAAGGGGCATATGCTGTCACTCTGGGATTCTATCAGCTCTTCATACAACATTCCAAACACACAAACACGATTTCATGCATACCCGATTAATTCCCTTTGGTATTACAATAAATCTAAACCTTTTTTTTTTTTTTTTTAGAAAATTAAGTAACTTAACTCACTTCCTCTAATCTATACTAAACCTCTCCTCTTCTAAAATCCACTCAGCACCACTACTTGGCAACTCAATTTCAAAAAGAACTCCATAAAATGATAGGAAAGACCTACTACACACACACACACAGTGGCGTAGCAAGGGCGGGGCGGTGGGGGCGGTCCTCCCCGGGTGTTATCGGGTGGGGGGTGCTCCGCTCCCGCTGCTCCGCCTTAAAAAAATTTTTTTCCGAAGCGCCGGAGAGTGTCAGGGAGCGCGCCTCGCGTCTGCCCTGCTAGTAAAGAAGATCTCGCTGACGTCATCGCCCTTCTCACATTGAGTCCCGCCCACCTCTGAGGCAACTTCCTATTACCCGCGAGGGCGAGCGGGACTCAGTGTGGGAAGGATGATGACATCGACGAGATCTTCTTTACTAGCAGGGCAGACGCGAGGCACGCTGCCTGCCACTCTCCGGCGCTTCGAAAAAAATTTTTTTAAGGCAGGACAGGGTAGGAGCAGCAGGAGAACAGATCTCAGCTGTCGGGTCGGGGGGGGGACTCAGAGGGGTGATTAAAAGGGATTAGGGAGGGTGGGGGAGCTCAGAGAGGGGAGAAGGGGATTGGGAAGGGGTAGGAGAGCTCAGAGGGGTGCTTAAAGGGGATTAGGGAGGGTGGGAGAGCATCAAGGAGGGGAGAAGGGATTGGGGAGGGGTGGGGGAGCTCAGAGGGGTGCTTAAAGGGGATTAGGGAGGGTGGGGAGCTCAGAGAGGGGAGAAGGGGATTGGGGAGGGGTGGGAGAACTCAGAGGGGTGCTTAAAGGGGATTAGGGTGGGTGGGAGAGCATCAAGGAGGAGAGAAGGGGATTGGGGAGGGGTGGGGGAGCTCAGATGGGTGCTCAGAGAGGGGAGAAGGGGATTGGAGAGGGTGGGGGTGCTCAGAGGGGGAGGGGAGTGCTCAGATGGGAGAAGGGGTCTGAAGCTGGAACTGGGGTCTGACAAGGGGGCAGGAGGGAAAATGGGTCCATGCCTGGGGCAGGTGGGAGAGTGGGTCTGGGGCTGAAAAGGGGGGGATGTAAGGCATGTGGTGGATGAAGGGGGCTGAAACTGTGGGGACTAGGGGCTTTAAAGGGGACAGGGAGAACTGGCTGGGGCTGAAGCTCGGGACTGGTGAGAGAAAAGGGCTGGGGTTGAAACTAGAGGCTGAAAAGAGGACAGGGAGAAGTGGCTGGGGGCTGAAGCTCGGGACTGATGGGAGAAAAGGGCTGGGAACTGGTGGGATAGTGGGGCTGAAAAGGGGGGCAGGTGGGAGATGTGGGCTGGGGCTGGAACTAGGGGCAGGTGGAATAAGGGGGCTGGAACTGGGAGCTGAAAAGAGGGGGCAGAGAGAGAGAGAGGGGATAGAAGGGGGAGCGTGAGGGAGGGCAGACCCTGGATGAATGGTAGAGGGAGGGCAGATGGATTGAAGGGGTAGAGAGAAAGGGCAGATGGTGGGTGGAAGGGGAGAGAGAAAGAGGGCAGACTGGGGCAAATGGTGGATGGAAGGGGCAGAGATAGAGGGCAGATGTTGATGGAAGGGGAGAGAGAGATGGCAGACTGGGGCAGATGGTGCATGAAAGGGGCAGAAGTGGATGGAAGGGAGAGAGGGCAGACAGTGGATAGAAGGGGCAGAGAGAGAGGGCAGACACTGGATGGCAGAGAGAGAGCGAAGACAGATGCTGGATAGAAGGAAGACAGTGAAAAGATGAGGAAAGCAGAAACCAGAGACAACGAACTGTAAATAAACCTACTAAAATATATTCTTGAAATTCACTCAGTTTAGAAATTGGAAGCACTAAACTGGTTTCATATTTATAACTAGCTACTGTTGAAGCTTCCTTTAGGCCTACAGCACGTAAATACCATCAAACAGAATGTTTCCTGCACTTATAGGGGGCAATTCTACAATTGGGAACAACACATTAAGCACCTAGATGCAGTGCGCATGTGGAGTAGTATGGGTGCCGTCATCTTGGAAAAATGCATGTGCTGTGGCTTGGGTAGAGTTATTACATCACTTCCAGTGATGAGTTATTACATCACTTCCAGTGATGACATAAAAAGGGGAGAGGTTTAGGAAGGAGTCATGATAGCACTGGTATCATATGAGATTGGTTGTTAACATCTTGGGATTTGTGATGTCATTCTCATCACATGGAGATTGCCATCTTGGAAAAAAACAGCATGTGTAGGGCAGAGTTATGGTATCACATCCAATGTCATCATCAAAAGGAGGTGGAGCTTAGGGAAGAGCAATGACAATAAGGTGAACCTTATTACTTTTGGTGCTTTTAGCTCATAACTTACAGTATTCTGCCCATTCTTCTCACCTCTGAACACCCCTTCATTTGTGTGCTGTTTTGTGGTAAAAGTAGGGTCCCTTGTTCTATTTTGAGGAAGTTGGAAACAATATAAGATGGTTAGCCCTAGCATTAAAAAATTACAATAAGCATTTGTACTTTAATGTTTAAAACTGCTTATACTGCCTAGCTGAGGTCAAAGCTTTCTGATATTATGACTCAAAAAGTTAAGGGCCTTTTTTTGCTAAACCGTGCTAGCAATTCCCAGTGCGGTAAATGCACCGCAGCTCATTCGCTGCGCGGGAGCCACTAGCACGATTTAGTAAAAAAGACCCTAAATGAATAGAGGAAACTTGATAAGCCATCCGGCCTCTCCTTTCCCCTCCGAGGTGTGACAAAAGTTATATAAACTGTCTTGAAGTCTTGTCAGGATCTGGAGTGCAGTAAAAAAAAATCTTGTGCTTGCCCGGAATTGGTAGCATGGAATGTTGCTACTAATTGGGTTTCTGCCAGGTGCTTGTGACTTGTCCTGGATTGGCCACTGTTAGAAGCAGGATATTGGGCTAGATGGACCATTGGTCTGACCCAGTATGTCCCGGTCTCTCTTCAAGGTAGAAGCCCCGACAGGACTGCAAAAATTGTACAGGTTACACTTCTAAAACAATTATTAATGTCCTTGTTTAAAAAATTTATTATAACCCTTTTGACCATAATCTACTACTAACACAGAAATTGCCAAGTCACAAAATGAGTTCACTTCGATTTCTCGTGATCCCTAACCCTGCATTCCAAAATTTCTCTCTTTTGTGTTGTTGGAATGCTATTGATCTAAAATAAAGATAACAAAACAAAAAAAAGATGAGAATCTGGAAGTATTCCTTCAGCAGACGTTCCTGATTACAGCACAGCCTAACTAAAGAAGCACAGCCCCAGCCACCCTCTCTGTGCAAAAAGCAGAATGGCGTTCAGAAGTGCATGCCTAATCCTGTGTCTCCTCAACCTTGCACAAATCACCATCCAGCAAAGCAACAGCAAACCCAGACAGAAACCGACCAATTCCAAGAAAGGTAGGACACGTCTGGAATTGTGGGCAACACTTTAAATAAGTATTTTCTTTACAAAATGCAGGTTTAACCAACTCAGCTTGAAATTTGAGAAGGATGATAAGACTGACAGTACAAACCCTATGTTCAAGAGTTTAGGGAGCATCATAGTGTTCTCAAATCTTGCTCCTGGTGATATATTTTTGTTTTCTTTCATTGTGGTAGCAGAGTTTTTCTCATTATCCTCTTAATGTGTGTTATGGTGATTGACTACCTGGATTTGTTTTTCCCTACATGAGGTTCTGTATTGATGCTGTAAATTCTTTTAGAGTCTGAAGACTTACCTGATATAAATTTGTTGAAGTTTCCAATAAAGAAAAATTAGAGGTACTTAATGGCCATGTTTTGTGCCCTGGTTGAAATGTTGTCCCATATAACTTAAAAAAAAAACCCTCTCTTAATGCCATTACTTGTTAAAAAAAAAAAAAAAAAGATTGTTTTCTATTTTAGAGAAGAATGCATCTCTAAATGCATATAGCCAATATTAATATAGATAGATCCTGTAAATAGGTTAATGAGTAAATACAAGAAAGCTGAATTTTGCAATAAATGGGATGCTGCACTCAAGATTTATTGCTTCAGATATCTCAGGTACATTGATTGATATGGTAAACACAGCCTTTATCTTTCCTTCAAATGAATTTGATACACAGCTTAGATATGAATCAGTGTAGAGTACTACCGGTAGAAACTAGAAAACTGCTTCCTTTGAACACTATGATAGCTAATTCTGATGTCAGCCTAAAAGGTAGTATGGCAGCCTGCAGGAAATATTTATTCAAACATATATAGAGGATGGGATGAACTAATCTGAAAGGGAAACAGATGGAAGCTACTGAAAATGAAGTGCAGAAAAAGAGACAAGAAACAAGTTAGCCATATAAGGGGGAGAGTTACTAATATGTGCATAGGGAATGATACATGACTATTTATTTTGGATTTAGCTCACACCTTTTTAGTAGTAGCTCAAAGTGTCAGGTATACTAGGTATTTCCTTGTCCCCTTTTTTTTTGCAATTTAATTTTTACAAGTAGAGAAAACTTGCAATGAAATCCAGAGAAATAATAATGAAGAAACAAAATACAATGTCAAAGTAAATTATATACTATACTCTTCCTTAGACCACTATTTGAAAGTCAGATAAGGGGGTTTAAGTAAAATTAAGATTACATTACTTGAAATATCAAGAGGAAAATGGCCTGGCCCGCGTGTTCCTACAAATTCTAATTCTTAACCTGTATCAGTTGTTCTGTCGGTCCACTGGATAGCTTTCTCATGTCCAAAAAAGTTCGTAGTTGATTTGGTTCAAAGAAAACATACTTATTTCCCAGGAAACGTATCAAGCATTTACATGGATATGCTAACTGAAAAGTTGCTCCTAAAGCTCTTGTTTCCTCTCCAAGAGTCAGAAACTGCTTCCTTCTCTCTTGTGTCACTTTTGCCACATCTGGATAAATCCATACTTTTTATCCACAGAATGGTATAGAAGAATTTTTAAAGTATAATCTCATCACTGAGTATGGATCTTGTTCAAATACAAGTGAAACAATTAATGTCCCAAGAGTAAATACTTCAGTCAATGAATCTTCTAGAAAAGCTGATAAATCATGAACACCTTGTTCATCTCTTTGTATTTGAGGTAAATTTCCAAGATTTACAGGTTCCCCTCCTTTTTGAACAGAAGATGGTAAATCCATCTTCTGTTCAAAAAGAATCCCTTCATTTATGCAGATGATGTTACTATTTTTATCCCCTTCAAATCCAACATTGCAGAAATTTCCGATAAAATAATCAATGGGATGAACACCTTAGCCTCTTGGGCCAATGCTTTCAAGATGAAATTGAATAAGGGGAAAACACAATGCTAAATCCTTACATCCAAGTACTCTACACTCTCTATGACGTCACCATCCCCATATCAGACAACCTAAAAATATTAGGAGTATTATTAGACAAACACCTAACTATGGAAAATCACGCAAAAGCTACAACAAAGAAAATGTTCAACATGATGTGGATGTTGAAGCATGTGAAACCCTATCTTCCCCTAAAAACCTTCCGCAATTTGGACCAATCCACTGTACTCACCCACGTTGACTACTGCAATAGTGTTTTTATTGGATGCAAGGCCCAAATTCTGAAAAAACTCCAAACTACCCAAAACACAGCAGCCAGACTTATTTTTGGTAATTCGCGGTTTGAGAGCGCAACACCTCTCCATTAAAACTTCATTGGCTCCCTGTTATGGAACGAATAAATTTCAAAGTCCACGTGATGATTCATAAGATTATCTATGAAGAATCACCAGCCTACATGCACAATCTGATTGACCTTCCTACCAGGAATTGCTCTAGATCTTCTCGAACGTATCTAAACTTACATCTTCCCAACTGTAAAGGAATCAAGTACAAAACATATTATGCATCCAATTTCTCCATTTTAGGTAGCAAGCTCTGGAACGCCTTACCAAGATTGATTCGAACAGTCAATAACCATATACCCTTCCAGAAGCTGCTAAAACCTTACCTCTTCAAGCAAGCCTACACAAAGGACTTAACTTAATTTAAGATCCTTCTGCACTTCCCGGATCTGACTTTATGACAGAACCTGAAATATGCTTCCTCATTTACCCTTTTTGATTTCATCCCTCTTCTAACCATCATTATACATTCTTCCTTAATTACAACACACTATCCCAAGTTACACCCTCTTCCCACTCCCTACCTCTACCACCTTCCTCCCTTACCCATCTTACTTACCCACTTTTTATTGTCCACATATTCAGCTGTTTTATCCATTTTGTGTTATTTTGTAAACCTGTTATATTTGTAAGCTGCATTGAACCTGCTAATAAGTGGGAGAGCGCGGGGTATAAATGTTACAATACAATAATAAATTTAATTACACTGGGGAACAGCTGACGAAGAAATCTTCAAAATTTCAAGTAAATACTTTTTAAAGAAATCATGAGGTGTTATACCTGCCGAGCTAGGAAAATTCAATATTCTCAATGTTAGTCGCCTATTGTGATTCTCCATTTGTTCTATTTTTCGGTATGTTACTAGCTTATCTTTTACCAAAGCGTCCATCGTAAGCTTTATCTTATTAACTTCTGTTTGTGCCTGTCAACCTGATTTGTTGTTTCAGTTTTTAGCTTCTCCAGAGATTCAGTAAGAGTATCCATTTTACTCACAATTAGTGTTGTTTCCTGGGTCGACTTAGTAACTGCTACTGTTAATTCCTGGATTGCTTTCCATATGGCTCCAAATGTAGCCTCCACGGGAGATTCATGCTCCAAGTTAGTGAGTTCTGTGGGTTTAGAGACTGCACCGCCGGTCTGGGCACCGCTGTAAACGCGCTCCATCTCAGCTAGGGTCTCCATGTTGCCTCTGGACCTCGCAGGACATGGAGGTGGATTTAGTTCCGGCAAGGATAAAGTTGTTTCTAGGCCCTGGAGTGCCGGCGCTCCTCTGCCAGCACTCTGCCCGGGACTCGTCAAGCCGGTTGTCTGTGGGCACTCATCACATAGCAGTCTAAAGTTTGCTGGATGGGGGGACGAAGTTCTGGCCATCGACGGTTGGCTTTTTGCCATTCCCTTTCTCTTCGTGTGCGGCATCGACAAACAGAACATGTAAGCGGAAAACTCCAGGAAACCACAGAGCTGCTTAGCGTGCGAGTTTCAGGTCGCCATCTTGCCATGCCCCCAGTATTTCCTTGTCCCAGGAGGGTTAAGTGACTTGTTCAAGATCAAAAGGAGTAGTAGTGGGATTTGAACTGGGCTTCCCTAGTTGTCACCTTCGTTCCCTAACCACTAGACCGTTCCTCCACTCAAACTATTTGCCCCTTAACATTCATTGAATGACAAATCATGTGTATTATATTATAATGCATATTAGTTAGAGGGTCAACAAGGGGCAGAACCAAGATAGCAGCATGACTGCTGGTGGCGTCTCTTGAGAAGGCTGAAGCTTACCACAACTTTAGTTCTTCTTTTTCCACATACCTAAATGCCTCATGCTAACCAGAAAGGGGAGGTTAAGACTGCTGCCTTTGTGACCTGTACATCTACCCCAGTAAAGCAGTCTATTGTCTGGTATGCCACTGGTACCCCTGTGAAGGATGGAGTAGTAGAGCTCGCTGTTCCCATTGGTGTGGGAGAGCCCAAGAACTTGAGCTTAGAAACATCGTTGTCTCTACCAATCTGCAATCTGTCTTCCTGCCTGGCAGAATCAAAAGGTTTGACAGCCCCTGACCTGAATGCAGAAGGCGCTGCTGGGAAGTCGCTAGAGGTGATCTGCCCTTTGGGTTCTAATTCTGCTGGGATTTCCTCTGGTTGTGGTGGATTTTTCATCTTTTGCTTCCGGTGGAGTGACTCTGGATGGTGTGTGGCAAATGCTATAAAGTTTGGAAGCCTCTTTAACCAAGATTTCAACTGACTTGTCTACACTCCTGGGTAAAATCAATATTTTATCTAAAAATGTTGAGGCAGTCAAGTCAGATTTTTCAACGCAAATTCAACAGAGATGTGTGAAATCCGTGCAAGATTTAACAGCTTCATTGGTAAAGGATAACACTTTAATTCATAGAAAAATAGAAACTTTTGAAAACTACAATCATAGCTTGAATGCGCGTTTTCTGAACGTTCCTAAATTTGCTGGATTGACTCTGGGTGATATCTTTAAGAAATACTTGGGACAGAGCCTGTTACGATGCTTTCATCTGCAGTTTGACTGTGGTTTACCGCTTGAGTTTGAATCAGCAATGTTTTTCTTCAGATAAGTGGGTGTTATTTTTCTTTAACATAGCTGGCTCTGTATATTCATGGGGCCTGGCAGTGTTTATTTATCTGTCGGTGGGAACATTTACTGATGTCCTAGATAGGTTTGCCACAATGATTTTATGAAATTAGTTGGCTTAATAAATAATTTCTGATATTTGGTTTACTTTTCAGCCAAGGTTATTTTTATATGTTGTTCTAAGAATATATTAAGAAAGTTGCAAACCATACAAAACACTGCAATTCAGTTAATTTGTTTGCTAAAGAAATTTGACAGTGTTTCTCTCTATTGTATCCAACTTCATTGGTTACCAATACAGGGCAGAATCATTTTTAAGCTATGTTGTTTGTTTATAAAATAGTCCATGGATATGCTCCAACCCAGTGGTTCCCAAACCTGGTGCAGGAGACACCCCAACCAGTCAGGTTTTCAGGATATCCACAATGAATATTCATGAGAGTGCATGCAAATCTCACTCATGAATATTCATTGTGGATAACCTGAAAACCTGATTGCCTCCAGGACCAGGTTTGGGAACCACTGCTTCAGCCTATGGGTTTCTTTTACAAAGCCACGCTAGTGATTCCTGCACAGCAAATGAGAGGAAGCTCATTCAATTTCTATGGGCTTCCTCTCATTTGCCACATGGGAATCGCTAGCAGGGCTTTGTAAAAGAAGCCCTATATGTGTCCTCTAATTAAAATGTTGAGTTCGGGAATTACTACTCGTAACACTTTTAGGTTATCTTTTCCAACTTTTAAGAGTTATGGTTGAAACACATGCTTGTTTTCTTATCAAGCAGCCAAATACTTTGCCAACAAGTTTAGCTTATTATTCTTTTCACAGATTGAATAAGGCTGTTTAATTTAAGAAACGTGCTCTTGTAAGATAATCCTGTTTTAGCTTTACTAACTTTGATATTATTATTTTGTAATTTCCAGTTAGTTGTTTCTGGTTAATCTAGTTATAATCCGCTCCAAACCATATTTTATGAATTGATTTTCTATTTTTAAACCAATTTCTATCTGTAAATCTAATCATTTACCTCCTTTCAAAGTGAATAGACTGTGTTGGCAATAGCACATGGTAGCCGCTAGCGTGGCTTAGTAAATAGGGGAGTTAGACACTGGCAAATAGGTAAGATATGGTAGGAGAGAGAAGCAGACTTTCTAGCATTAGAAATGTAAAAGTACTTTGCTAGTTCAATATCGTTTCAAATTATTTCTTAGAACACCTTGATTTTTATGTGCAGTAGCGTGCAGAATATATTATGGCAGGAAATTCAAAAAACGAAGGGCTCTGTGAGGCTTTAAAGGTGCCCATTTCCAAAGCACATAACTTACATAGCCTATGTAACTTTATAAGTCTATATGTTTTGAAAATGAGCCTCTTTATATATTTAGGTGTCTCCACTCCCCTATGTGTTTTTAGTAACCCTGTATTGATGTGATCTTGCAAATGTACTCTTATTTGCAATTTTATAACTTGGTTTCTTGAACAGATGTGGTAACCATGCAAATCATTGATGAGATAAAGAAGCAAATCAATGACATCGCACATGATGTGAACCTATTGAAGGAACAGCAGGCATTACAAACAAGTAAGTTATTGTTGCAAACCTTCAACATCACCATTTCACAGAATTGACCATTCATCACTACCATTACTGCAAACAAATGTACTCCATTTATACTGGTAGTATATTACTTGTATCCTTCATTTTAGCAGTGAGCTAGGCCTCATATAGGAGGGTTATGGGTTTTTTTTTTTTTTAGCAAACATTCAGTCTGTTTAAGTGCCTTAAAAATCTCAGTTCACACAAAAACAATATAATGTGCATACAATATACAATCAAATACCATGCATTATAATGTTCCAAAGTGGGTTGAAAATTTGTTGTTAGCATGAATATATGAAACTGAAAAAAGTATGAAAGTCAATGGAAAAAAGTCACATTTTCCAGAAGCAAACCAGAAACTTTTGCCTGTGTACATTCCTATCGCACAGCCTTATTTATTTCCTTCCTCTGTCTTTTTTCATTTATCTATTTATTTATTTTTATTTATTTATTTATTGCATTTGTACCCCACATTTCCCCACCTATTTGCAGGCTCAATGTGGCTTGCATAGTACCGTCAAATGGGTTTGCTCAGTCGGTGAATAACAAATACAAAGTTGTATAGTGATCTTATGAGGTATAACTGGAGGGTCGGAATGGATGAAGATTGCATAATAAAGATTTATATACCACCTTCCTGACACAAAATCATTCTATAATGTGCCTTGGAAAGCATCACAGATCCACATAAATTCTTCAGAAAAACATCCTGATAGGCTTTGCCTTTTATCCAATGGAGATAATGCACAGCCTCAGATATGTGTGTGAACCTATTGAAGGAACAGCAGGCATTACAAACAAGTAAGTTCCCTCCACTCCAGAACATGCACTTGCTTCAGGATTAGTCACAAGATCTGTGAAAATAACACACTTCCCTGTCTTTGTCCCAAGACCATCTCCCCTGCCCTAAGCCCTGCCAGCCTGAGATCTAAAGGTCGCTTCAAACCTGGAGAATCTCCTCTGTTGAGTCTGAATGGTACTTTCTGCTGATTTATTCGCTTTCAACTTCTAAATTCCCATTGTCCTATAGATGGAATTCAGTCACATTTGATTATTGAACCAAAGTCCAGGTGATTATTGCATAATCTTTGTAGCTTTGGGGCAGGAAAGGAAGTACTGTTTTTCCTCTCCTGACCTAAACAGACTTTGGGGAAAACATCCACACTATCTACCTAATAGTGTCCATTTTGCAGAAGTCTGCAAATACTTAGCTAGGCAGAAGAGGGCAGTGTTAATCCATTTTAACACTACTTGATTGCTATAGAAATGGATCTCTCTGTACAACCCTCTCATCTTGCTCCTGAGCTCATGATTAGATAGACCATCATTACAAAACTGATTCACTAAATCATGCTAAAAAAAAAGCCACTATAAAGCACAGTGACCACTTAGTGCAGCTTACTTAACAGCAAATAGGACCTATTTTCCCAAAGTGCTTTAAAAATATTCCTTATTGTACAGTAATGCACTTTAGTTCATCAGATTCTAAGGTTGTCATTTCTTTGTAAACACAACTCTCCACAGGAAGTTAATGCCTCTATTCAGGAAGAATGGAATGAGTAAACCATGTCTCTCTCCTATCTCTGTGCTCAGAAGTATAGCAAGTCTGGTGCGTGCCCTTTGTAACACGATCCCAAATGCTGCTGACGTGCCCCTGCTCTGCCCACTTTGCAAGGGAACTCAATGGAAGGAGCATGATTTTGGCATCCCAACTTCCTTTGCGCCCTGTGCGGCCACACCGCCCACGCATAGCTTGCTACGGCCCTGTCTAAGCTTTTCCCGACACCTCCTCCAGTAGGTCCTAAGATTAATAACCATGCATCAGGAAGCAGATATCAGCAAATCAACTTAGTAAATTATTGAATGTTTCACCACGTTGTATAAATGTCTCCAATTTTATGAAAATCTATTAGCTTGCCATTTTTTGTGCCGTTAATTTGGACATTACGCAAATAAAATCTAATTTATGTAAAACCAGGTCTAATATCACTATTAAGAACTTCCCAAAGCGACTGAAGGCCGGTGTTAAAGCTGGGGATGAACACTTTGAGCATTCACAGTGACTGCAAATTTCTGACACATTGTTAGTTATATCATTTGAGTGATGTTATTTTATTGTGCTTTAGCTCGAACATTTTAATGCGCAAAAATTGCTAGGTAGGTACGCTAAAATGTCAGTAACATCAACATAACTTAAGATAATTAACTTGTTTAATAGTAATATGTAAGTATGATGACTAAATAAGTACGTAAAATTTCTCATTAAAATTCAAAACAGTTGCTGAGAAAATGACAGAAAAACTCTACTTGTTTTGCCTCACCCTGTACATTTGAAGCAAGAAGTCTGTGAGGGAGTCAGTTATACACAGAAAAATTTAGGCAGATAAAGACCATATGGCCTACGCAGTCTGCCCATCCATGCCATCCACTCTCCTTATCAGTCCCTTAGAGATCCTGTTTACTTGTCCCAAGCTCTCTTGAATTCAGATACTGTTTTTGTTTCCACCACTTCCTCAAGTTACTTTTAAGTCTATCCCCTTTCACCTTCATCCTATGTCCTCTTGTTCCAGAGCTTCCTAAGAGGGTAACTCTATAACACGACGCCTTGAATTTCGTGTCCACAGGGTGTGCAGTAGGAGCCTTTTTTTTTTAACAAAGGAACGTAGACACCTTCATTTGTTTATAGAATACTAGTGTAACCAGGTACTAATGCCCCTAACGTTTAGGTGTGATCACACATCCCAGCCATATAGCTGGTGTGAGTTGAGTGTCTAAGTGTCACAGAAATTCCCATAACTTACAGTCACGTGAGTGGGATCCTGGCCTATGTCCCCCCAATGCTTTGCCCCTGTGTTTGCCCCCCCCCCTTACAAATACCCTCTATGAACGTTAAGCAGAACGCACACTTGAGGTAGAACACAGCAAAGAAGAGGTGGTCTGCAGACAGTGATCAGGGAGCACAAAAGAGCAGATCACACGTCAAGTCATAGTAAGATGTTTATGCAATAAAAATGCCCGACGTGGACCCTGTTTCACACCCAAGCAAAAGCGCTGCCTCAGGAGCATTCACAGAAAATCCTTCAATCACATTATTGCTATCAAGTGGTTGCGGTTATCTGCATGTTACTTTGAGGTACTGCTGGCTTTTGTGAAACACTTTGATGTTCTATTCTGTTCTATATATACCCGCCCACATTCCAAAATTTGGATTCATAGTGGTTAACAATCAAAAGGTCTCAACAACCGAGGGAATTATAATCATCATCAAATATGGATAAATACATTAATTTTCAAACACATACATTTTTAAAGCCTTTGTGAAACATATAGAAGATGGTAATTGTCTTAACTCGCAAGGCAAAACATTCCAAATTCTTGCACCTAATAATGGAAACGAATGTTCGTGAATGGATTTTAACTGTCCATTTTTAAGCGATGGATAGCCTATTTGCAGAGTTTGAAGAAAACAAGAATTTTGTTTATAGGAAGGAATAACAAGTAGTTCTATAACTCCCTCTGAGTTCTGACCATGAATTGATTTAAAAATTATACAAGCTATCTTGTATTAATATGCTTATTGACAGATAGTCAGTGAAGATTAGACAAAAGTGGAACAGAACTATGAAACTTACCTTTACCAAAAGTTAATCTAGCAATAGTATTTTGCAATAGCTGCAGCGTTTTCTGGAGTTTGATCGAAATATTATAATGGAATGAATTACAGTAATCCAACTGAGGGAGAAGGATTGCCTGTACTAATATCCTAAAATTTTGTGCTCTGTAATTTTGTTCTTGATAATAGTCTCTACCATTTTGCCCAGCACCGACGTCAGACTCACCGGTCTATAATTTCCCGGATCTCCTCTGGAACCTTTTTAAAATATCGACACTACATTGGCCACCCTCCAATCTTCTGGTACCACGCTCGATCTTAAGGATAAATTACAAATCACCAACAGTAGCTCTGCCAGCTCATTTTTAGTTCTATCAGTACCCTGGGATGAATACCATCCGGTCCAGGAGATTTGCTACTCTTCAGTCTGCAGAACTGCTCCCATTACGTCTTCCAGTTTTACAGATATTTCATTACGTTTTTCCGACTCGTCAGCCTCGAATACCCTGTCCGGCATCAGTATCCCTCCCAAATCTTCCTCGGTGAAGACCGAGGCAAAGAACTCATTTAGTTTTTCTGCTATTTCTTTGTCTTCCTTGATTGCCTCTTTTACACCCCGGTCATCCAGCGGGCCAACTGATTCTTTTGCTGGCTTCCTGCTTTTAATGTATCTAAAAAATGTTTACTATCAGTTTTCGCCTCTAGCGCTATCTTTCTTTCAAAATCCCTCTTTACCTTTCTTATCAGCGCTTTGCATCTGATTTGACATTCCTTATGCCGCTTCTTATTTTCTTTATTCGGTTCCTGCTTCCATTTTCTGAAGGATTCCTTTTAGCTCCAATAGCCTCCTTTACCTCATTTTTTAACCATGCCGGTTGTCATTTAGTTTTCCATCCTCCTTTTCTGATACGTGGAATATGTTTGGCCTGGGCCTCCAGGACGGTGTTTTTGAACAGCATCCACGCCTGTTGTAGGTTTCTTACCCTCTCAGTCGCTCCTCTAAGTTTCTTTTTACCGTTCTCATTTTATCATAGCTTCCTTTTTTAAAGCTGACCCTAACATATTTGACTTCCTATGTTTACCTTTTTGAAAGCAATAAAATGTCCAGGCAACAAAGGTAGAAAAAGGCATTTTATTTTGAATATTTTGAATGGAATATGTTAGCTGTGGGAAATGTGCATAACAAATGTCTTTGTATTGTGATCTGTGAAATGCATTTCTGTTTTTTGTCTAAATATTTTTATTTCTAGTTTATGATCCCTTGTTCTATATTTGGTGAGGGTAATGGCAGGTGGGGAAATTGGAGGGGTTGCAGGGAGGAGAAGGGATCGGGAATGGGGGCTCTCCTTTATTTTCTGACCTGGGCTCTAGCATGTCTACTACTGGTCCTGACCCTTGCTGTATAGCTTGTGCAGATCTTCAGCTGAGGACCTCCTCCAAAGACAGCCAGAACTCTCTTCTACCAAGCTCTGCAGTCCGTGAAAGCATCCTTGAGCCCCTGACAACTAAGCATGCATATAGTGCAGGCATTAGTGGCTAAGGGACCTTGCTGCTGCCTGTCAAGCTTGGTAAAAGGGAGATCTGCTGGCCACCTTCTGACAGTATGTGGGGATTCTCATTAGCTAAAGTATTTATATTTTGAGGTGGGGTAGGGTGGGGCAGAGGTCTGGCTATGCCACTGGCCTATGCCATTATAATCATTAGTGTACAGGCAAATTTAAGCATACCCACTCACGACAGGTCAGTAGCAGGTATAAGGCAATGTGTGTAATGGATGGTATTCTATAAGATGCACATGCTCCACCCACGGCTAAAAGAGAATTTGAAAAGAGCACTAGACAATACTGGTCTGGGGTGGGGGGCTGCTTTGGCTGTACTTAAGGGGATGTAATTGGGTGACCTTTGCAGTGGAGAGGGGGGAAGTACTTAACTACTTGGGAGTCAGTTTGGAATAGGAGGAAGAACTTGGAGGGGTCTTTGCAGTGGGTGATGTCATTCAAAGGGAAGGGAGAGGGGCAGTTCGTTACTGCTAGCACCAGTGCCTTTGAGAAGTGGCCAAATGCTTCCAGGACAGAACAATAACGCTGCTTTTGAAGTTTTGATTTTGTTCTGTGGGAGTTGGAAACCTGTGCTACTGAACTACTGCCAGTTGGTGACCTCCCTCAGTAAATTAAGGTGATTTTAACTGCACCTTGATATCTTCATGTACAGAGATAGTTGTTAGGGGATCATTTTCATTTCATTTCTATATTGCCCTTAATAACTTACTAACACTGTTTCATGCATATAAAGCCTCTTATAGAATTGACCCATACATACCAGTGCCACTATGACAAAAGTGTGCACTTGCATGGGGTTGGATCTAGTCATGTTTAGGGGAGATGTTTGAGTGAATTCCTGAAGCACATATACTGTACATTGTAAAAAATACACACCTACAAAACATTTTCACAGGGGATAAAACATGGATTTGAGAAGCTGTTGCTCTGCTTTCATTTGTGAAATTCAGAAGTTGCAATTGCAGTCTTGGATGTGCAATTACTAGCTAGGGGACACCTTGCATCAACTCCTTGTCGGTGTTTTGTAAAACCCCTGATGTAGCCTAATTGGCAAAACATGGCCATGTTGGGTCTATTTCAATAAAGATTTCCAGATCTGCTCTGGTTGCTGTTCTGTATGTTAAAATGAGAGGACAGATCAACTCCTAGTGGTTAGGGTGGTGGACTTTGGTCCTGGGGAACTGAGGAACTGAGTTTGATTCCCGGCACAGGCAGCTCCTTGTGACTCTGGACAAGTCACTTAACCCTCCATTGCCTGCCGCATTGAGCCTGCCATGAGTGGGAAAGCGCGGGGTACAAATGTAACAAAAAAAAAAAAAACTGGGTGGAGGGATGACACTATCAGGCTTATTTTCGAATGAGAAGGGCGCCCATCTTCCGACACAAATCAGGAGATGGGCGTCCTTCTCTCAGGGTCACCCAAATCGGCATAATCGAAAGCCGATTTTGGGCGCCCTCAACTGCTTCCCGTTGCAGGGATGACCAAAGTTTACGGGGCCGTGTCGGCAGCGTAGTGAAGGCGGGACTGGGGCGTGCTTGAGATGGGCGTCCTCGGCCAATAATGGAAAAAAGAAGGGCATCCCTGATGAAAACTTGGCCGACTTTACTTGATCCATTTTTTCTTGTGACCAAGCCTCAAAAAGGTGCCCGAACTGACCAGATGACCACTGGAGGGAATTGGAGATGACCTCCCCTTACTCCCTCAGTGGTCACTAACCCCCTCCCACCTCTATGCCAGCCTCAAATGTCATACCCAGCTCCATGACAGCAGTATGCAGGTCCCTGGAGCAGTTTTAGTGGGTGCAGTGCACTTCAGGCAGGCGGACCCAGGCCCATCCCCCCCCCTACCTGTTACACTTGTGGTGGTAAATGTGAGCCCTTCAAAACCCACCAGAAACCCACTGTACCCACATATAGGTGCCCCCCTTCACCCCTTAGGGCTATGGTAGTGGTGTACAGTTGTGGGGAGTGGGTTTTTTTTTTGGGGGGGGGGTTGTGGGGCTTAGCACACAAGGTAAGGGAGCTATGCACCTAGAAGCAATTTGTGAAGTCCACTGCAGTGCCCTCTAGGGTGCCCGGTTGGTGTCCTGGCATGTCAGGAGGACCAGTGCACTACAAATGCTGGCTCCTCCCACGACCAAATAACTTGGATTTGGTCGTTTCTGAGATGGGTGTCCTCGGTTTCCATTATTGCCAAAAACCGGGGACAACCATCTCTAAGGTTGACCTAAATGTTGAGATTTGAGCATCCCCGACCATATTATCAAAACGAAAGATGGACGCCCATCTTGTTTTGATAATACGGGTTTCCCTGCCCCTTATGGAGCCATCCTGCGAGGACGGCCCCAGGAAAACTTGAGCACCCCAATCGATTATGCCCTTCTATGTGACAAGGATAGCATACAGACAAAGCATCAAAGCCTGGCAGGAAAGAATGCATTGTAGAAACTTCATGTGTGACAAGAATGAGGATGACAATGGGAGTACACCAATCTCACAATGGAGAAACAGTTTCAGTCAGAAAAAAACATGAAATATAACACAGCTCTAAATTGGTGTAGTGTACTAGTCCTGCCAAAAACTTTTAAAAAAATGAAAAACAATATAATTAAGGTGGAGAGAAAAAGACCTTAGAGATAAAGCACCCCTTTTCATTCCACTTACAGAAAGTGTTGTGAAAAAGAGCTGTCCCAGTCACTTGTCATAAAAAAGTCTGCTACATAAATGTGCCAAATTATCTTCTTTCACAAAATTTTCAAGCATTATCTTATACGTTGTTGGACAGACTGGAAAACAGGATACTCCCAAGGAGGAACATTTAAGACTTTGAGAACCTTTAACAGTCTCCAAACAACAAAATCATGCAAGCTCCACAAAATTCTTATAGTTCAATTCCACAGCACATCCATAACAGCGCAATCCATGGGGTCTTTATAGTTCTCTCAACAGCGGCCCTGTTTCACATGAAGCTGCGTGAGGAGAATGTCAACTGTTGCCCAGAGCTTACAGTTTCTTATATGTGTCTGTACTATGCAGCATACACCTAGTATTTCTTTAGAAATAAGAGAGGTAGTCAGGATGTAGAAACAGACAATGAAACAGTAATACAAATGAGAAATGCTAACAAAATTGTCAACTCAATAACAATGGGAGATTTCAATTACCTTTGTATTGATTGGGTAAATGTTTCATCAGGATATACTAGGCAGGTAAAGGTTTTTAGATACTATAAATGACAGGTTCATGAAGCAGCAGATCCTGGAATCAATGTTAGAGGGGGGGGGGGGGGAACTATATTATATTTAGCCCTCACCAGCGTGCAGGACCTGGTGCAAGGAGCCATAAAAATTCAATGAAATTTGGCATATAATCATTGACAGGAGGACATTAATAGGGACTTTTACTAAGCTATGGTAGCATTTTTGGTGCTCGCTAAAAATAAGCATGTGCTAAACACCAGTGGCATACCAAGGGCGGGGTGGTGGGGTTGGTCCGCCCTGGGTGCACGCTGCAGGAGGGGTGCAGGGAGCAGCTGCCCTTAGCCACTAATGCCTGCACTATATGCATGCTTAGTTGTCAGGGGCTCAAGGATGCTTTCACGGACTGCAGAGCTTGGTAGAAGAGAGTTCTGGCTGTCTTTGGAGGAGGTCCTCAGCTGAAGATCTGCACAAGCTATACAGCAAGGGTCAGGACCAGTAGTAGACATGCTAGAGCCCAGGTCAGAAAATAAAGGAGAGCCCCCATTCCCGATCCCTTCTCCTCCCTGCAACCCCTCCAATTTCCCCACCTGCCATTACCCTCACCAAATATAGAACAAGGGATCATAAACTAGAAATAAAAATATTTAGACAAAAAACAGAAATGCATTTCATAGATCACAATACAAAGACATTTGTTATGCACATTTCCCACAGCTAACATATTCCATTCAAAATAAAATGCCTTTTTCTACCTTTGTTGCCTGGACATTTTATTTTTCCATCATGCTGGTTGCACTGTTTCTTTTATGCTTTCCAGTCTGTCATCTGCTAATTCTCTTTCAAGTGGCTGCTGTCTATTTCTTTTCCCCTCTCTCCTATCTATTCCTTCACTACACCTGCCTCTGACACATTGTTTGTTCTTTTTTTATGTCTTTCCTATCTTTTATTTTATTTTCTGCCTGTCAACTCAAATTTCACCCTCTTTCTCACTCTTTTCCTTTTTACTTTTCAGCTACCTATCAAATCTTCATCTTCTCTCATCTTCTAGCTGTCCCATTCCCCATCTCACTTCTTCCTCAGCCCTCCATTCCCATTACCATATTTCTACCCTCAGTAACACTATCCTCCCATTCATTTCCTTGCCACCCCCTTCCTCCTCTTTCTGGCTTCTCCCACATGGTTCCACCATTCCCAGCGTTTTCCTCCCTTCACCCATAGTCCAGCATTTCTGCCCTCTCCCCCATAGTCCAGCATCTCTCCCCTCTCTTCCTTCACTCCCATTGTCTGGCATCTCTCCATCACTCCCCTCTGCTCCTGGATCCAATTTTTCCTTTTTTTTCTCCCCTCTCCACCTCCTGTATATCTTTCCCTCCTTCTCAACCCCCTTGACCAGCATCCCTCCCATTGTCCAATATCTCTGTCTCTCTCTCACTTGTGCCCTGGGTCCAACATCTCTCCCTTTCTCCCCTCCACCATCATGCCTAATATTTCTCCCTCTCTCACCCCTCTCCATGCAGTATCTCTCCTTCCCTTTCTCGCCCCTCTCCACTCCTTTGCTACATCTCTCCCTTCCTCCCCTCCATCCATCCCATATCCAACAATTCTCCCTCTCTCTCACCTCTCTCCTCCCCACCATTGTCCACCATCTCTCTCTCTCCCTCCCTCCCTTGTGCCCAACATCTCTCCCTTCCTCCCCTTCACCATCATGCCTAATATTTCTCCCTCTCTTGCACTCCCTGTCTGTGCAGTATCTCTCCCCCATACAGCATCATCCCTCCCTCTCCCCTCCATGCAGCATCTCTCCTTCTCTATCTTGCCCCCCATGCAGCAACTCTCCTTCCCTCTCTTGCCCCCTCCCATTAAGCAACTCACCTTCCCTCTCTTGCCCCCATGCAGCATCTCTCCTTCCTTCTATTGCCCCCCCATGCAGCATCTCTCCTTCCCTCTCTTGCCCCCCAATGCAGCAACTCTTCTTCCTTCTCTTGCCCCCCTGTGCAGCAACTTTCCTTCCTCCTCTCGCCCTCTGTACATCATCTCCTTCCCTTTCTAGCCCACACGTACAGCAACTATCCTTCCCTCTCTTGCCCCCCCAACAACTCTCTTTCCCTCTTGCCTCCCTGTGCAGCAACTTGCCTTCCTTATCTTGCATATCCCCCCATTTAGCAACTCTCCTTCCCCCTCTCGTCCCCCCTCCCGTGCAGCAAATCTGCTTCACCCTTTTGCCCCCCCCCCCCCATACAGCAACTCTCCTTCCCTCTCTCACCTCCCCCCCATGCAGCTTCTCTTATTCATTCTTTCCCTCACCTCACCCATCCCATGACACTTCTTGCTCCAGTGGGTCTCCTTCAGCAGCAGTGATTCCTATATGCTGCTGCCTGCCGCTAACCCTGAAGCCTCCCCTCTGTCGCGTACCAATTCCCGCCCAGGCAGAGAAACAGGAAGCTGCGGCAGAGGAGAGGCTTCAGGGTTAGAGGCAGGTAGCAGCATATAGGAATTTCTGCTGTGCCGCTGCTGCTGGGGACCCGCTGAAGCAAGGAGAGTCATGGTGAAGTAAGGGAAGGAATAAAGAAGAGATTGGCGTGGGCCCCATTGGAAAAAAGCGCCAGGACAGCAAATGCTGGTGTTTTTAAGATGCACCTGCTGCTGGGTGGACCTGAGTCCAAACTGAGTGGGCCCAGGCCCACCTGGCCCCACCCATGGCTATGCCCCTGGCATAGGCACATCTAACTGCCATCATAGAACTGGTGCTAAGTGCACCCCATTGTAGCACCTACATCTTGGCACCAAGTTATATAATTTTGCTCTTATTGCCTTGAGAGTAAATATAACATGTGAGAATTGAAAGTAAACCGCCACACAAAAGGACAACTCAGCTTATTACATCAGCCTCTCAATGCTTCTTTTACCTCTCAAGCAATCATGTAACCATAACCAGTAATGGTTCAGGTCACATGCACCAGCCAGATCCCACAGTGTGGACTACTGGAGCATTTTAATTACAAAAGGTGAGATTTTAATCACCCAAAATGTATGGGCAATGCTTTTGATATACCACCTTTCTGTGTTACAACTAAAATGGTTTATATATTATATACAGGTACCTTCTCTAGCCCTAATGGACTCAGAATCTGAGAGGCCCTTTTAGAAAGGAATGCCAGCACTGTGTGTGCCAAATCGGCCTTACTGCCGGCCTGGCAGCAGTTCCAAGTTTGGCGTGCGCAGCTTCCCGTGGTAGAAAATTATTTTCTATTTTCTACCATGGGAGGCATCCCCAGCAGTAACTGGCAGTGACCCACATTGCCACACACTGCCCGATTACCACATGGTTAGCGCATTTGCCCTTACTGCCTAGAAAATTATGTTATGTTGTTATCCATTTATAATTACTGACAATTATACCTTGTCCTGATATCATTATATTATGTTGTTATCCACTTACCCACTTCTTAATCATCATAATTTTCGTATGAACCTTAATAGCAATAATTCTGAAATTCTTCTCCATTAATATGATTGCCATAATATTCCTATGCACCTTATCTGTTATATATACTCTGATTCTCTATTCCATCAATGTGATTGTAGTTGTATTATATTGTAAGCCACATTGAGCCTGCAAATAGGTGGGAAAATGTGGGATATAAATGCAGCAAAATAAAATAATCAAATAAAATAGGAGGTGGTAAGGGCTAAGACCGTAAATGGCTGCACACTAATTTTATTTTAAGCGCATGGCCATTTAAGGCTCCATTTTAAAAAAGCACTTTTTTCCTGCCATGATAGAATGTGGCCTAGCACGTACCAATTTCACGTGCCAAATCTACCACAGGCCACTTTTTACCACAGTTTAGTAAAATGGCCGCTAAGTTAATTTTACTTGGGGCAATGGAAGGTTAAGCGACTTGCCCAATGTAAATGATGCTGGTTTCCTTACAGGAAGCTCATACTCTAGCTGAGTGAGTATACAGTATGAGGGGGTGATTACATAGTTTGCTTTTGTGGAAACAAATCTTTTTCCAGAATTTATCTGTCCAAATCCCCAGCATCTTCAGTGGGCAACAGAAACAGTTTTTCCAATGGAGCACTGCTTTGATAAATCAGCCAATTACAACATTGCAGGGCTAGAGGGAAAGGGAAGAGGCAAGAGAAAAAAAGATACCGTGTTTTGATGGGCATATGGCAAGATTCAAGTTCATCAGGGGACTCTCTTGTCTTTCTCTTTTATTAGTTTGTTTCAAAGGTTTCAAGGTCCAGAACAAGTGCTTCCTGCCCTTCTCCCAGGCAAAGACTTACCACGAAGCTAACAATGACTGCATGGCTCAGGGAGGCATTCTCAGCACCCCCGAAAATGGTGATGAGAATGACTCATTATACGAGTACATGAGAAAGATCCTAGGCTCAGAGAAGGAGGTCTGGATTGGCATCAACGACATGGCAAACGAAGGCACCTGGGTGGACATGTCTGGCAGCAGCATCAGCTTCAAAAACTGGGAGACAGAAATCACCACCCAGCCCGATGGAGGGAAGCAGGAGAACTGTGCGGCCTTGTCAGGAGTAGCCAATGGCAAGTGGTTTGACAAGAAGTGCAGAAACGAATTGCCTTTCATCTGTCAGTTTGTAATAGTGTAGCCATCAACGTGCATGTCTGCTGCTACAGCAGGCCAGATCTAGCTTCAGGAATATTAGACAAATGTATATAAAATGTCAAAAAAACAATCATTGTAACTGTGTTGCATTGAAATGGTTGTGGCCTACTGTGATGGATTAATGTGGTTAAGATAGATGCTGGATTATGATGGCCTATGTCCTAAATTCAGATCCATAGACACTGCATAACCCCTGTCTCTAAGGCATGTATTAGAGCTCTATTTTTTTACACCTTGAAAACTTAGCATCTACCCTGTTTGTAGGTAAACCTTGTAGCTACAAACGGCGATACATGTATGTTCCAAAGCAGAAACCCGCAGGTCAGGGTACGAGAACCCCCATTCATACAACAACAGTCAAAGTCAAGAAGTAGCGGTGGATCAAGAAGTCTCGTCAGCCAAGGGTTGATTGTAGTAACTTTATTGCACCAAATATATGTATGTAAAATATAAATCAATATTATATAATGCTTGCAAACATTTGCAGTTCATGTTCCTTTTTTAATGAGATCATTTTTCTCACAGTGTCCTTGGTACCCTGCTATTTAAGTACATTTTCATTTGCAACTTTTACATCTGTGCTACAGACTTGATTTTGAAGAAATCTGAGCAAGACATATCCAGGCTTTTTACCCCTAAATACTTCAAATTGTTATTTTACTTTCTTGACTTTTTAAGTTACATTAAAAAGAGGATCTACAGCAAGGACACAGGATCCTAAGAGGCCAGAGGTTTGGGCAACAGATGCCCTCATGTTGGCAGCTGCTTGGATTGTTGCAGGGCTGGAAAATATGGATGAGGGCTGAATCTTGTATGTATCACCTACCTAGGATGACAGAGCCGTAGACGTACAAAGTTTGACAATTTAATTTGAGAGATGGAGGTGGAAAGCAAAGGGTAGGGAGATCAGAATAAGCAAGTGAAAGGATTCAAAATTTATCTCCCCTCCAATGCTACTGCTTTTCTTCTCCTTCTCTCACCCAGTGCTGCCTCCCTTTGTCTTTCTCCTAGCTGACCCCTAATGCTCACTCTCTAGTTTTTATCCTTCCACTGCCCTGTAATATCTCCCCCACATCTCTCTCTCTCTCTCTCTCTCTTGCTTTCTTCTATCCCTGCCCTGTAATATTTCTCCCTCTTCTAGTTTACATTACTCCCTTTCCTTAGGCTGGCTCAAGGGTATCATTCACGCTAGGTGAACCTTCATCTCTGTTCTCCACCACTACAGGGCAGCGCAAGGCCCTACCTCACCCTTCATGTCCAGCATCTCCCCTTCCCTACCTCCTCTCTCTCTCATGGTGTTCAACATTCCCCACTCCACCTCCAAGGTGTTCAGCAGCTCCCCTCCACTCACTCACCTCTGCAGTATTCAACATCTCTCTTTCCCTCCCCCTCCCCCTCCCCCTCCCCCAGGTGCTCAGTAGCTCATCTTCCCTTCCTCCTCTGGGATGGCAGTGATGCAGGAGTCAGTGTGTGTCTAAAGCTGATTCAGTGTGACTAGTGCAAGGGGAGCAACACATTTATGTACCACCTTGTAGGCCCTACTGTTTAGGACCAGGACATTTAGGCCCCAGTCTCTTATTCTGTCTCCTAGCTTGTTCCTTTCTCTATGGCACCCCAGCTGTGCTCCCTCCCCGCTTCTCCCCAACAATTTGGGTGCCTCTCTGGCTCCTTCTCAGCTGTCCGGAACCTCACTTTCATACTGGCCAAAGGGACACTGCAGTTCCCATTGCCTAATCCACAACTCATGGGACATTTCATGTGTCAGTGCCCTGAACATTTCATAGGCACCAACTTCGCATAATGATCTAAACACAACACCTGAACACAGTGAAGGCATTCACTCTACTATTACTACTAATCATTTCTATAGTGCTACTAGACGTACGCAGCACTGTACACATTTCATGCAGGTATTTTCTCTGTCCCTAGAGGGCTCTCAATCTAGGTTTTTGTATCTGGGACAATTGAGGGTTAAGTGACTTTCCCAAGGTCACAAGGAGCTGCAGTGGGAATCAAACCCATGTCTCCAGGATCAAAGCCTGCTACACTAACTATTAGTTTACCCCTCCACTCACTCAGTCACTCAGCACTGTGGGTGCTCTTCACCCACAGAGCCAGCCTCCACGCCAGACATCATAGGTGAACAGCTTCAGCTAACCAGACTCCTGCATTCTTGATGGATACACTGTTAAGATATTCTTCCTTTCTGGCAATAGCCTAAAGCAGTGAGTCTCCTTATGAGGCATAGTCTTATCACAAAAGCCAAGACTATCACCACAGTAAGTGTTGCATGATCACATGAGCCAGGAACATTCAGGACACTATGGCAAAATCCTGACCTATGGTTGCTAGGACAGTGCTTCCCAATCCCATTGTTGCTATTACCCCATGATTGCAGTCCCCCCAAAAATAGTATGATACCCCCTCCCCCATGGTGTGCAGAATAATGATGCAAGATGCACCTATGGAGAGCTTACCTGGGCCATGCCTGTGTCTTAGTACACCAAAACTACATCATGCATGTCCCTGGCCCTGTTCAAACCCAGGCTAAAAGTTCATTATTTTTCAGGCCGCTTTTAACTCTTAACTCCTTATGCTCCTGTTCAATACCCATGTAGTTTTAATCATTCCCATAATAAAGTTAAGTCCCTATTTTTCCTTTTGGTCTATCTTGAATAGATTGTAAGTTCTGTCAAGCAGGGACTGTCCTTTACATTTCTATGTACAGTGCTGCATATGTCTACCAGAACTATAGAAATGAGTGGTAGTGGTACATTTAGGACTATCAAGGCCCCTTTGTTCTGCACATCTCTCAAATTATTTTGATCCTGTTCTATCCTAATCACATAAGCAGTATAATTATCCTACTCGAGCAGGTACTTCCCACGTAGAAGACGAGAAAGGAATTCTGGTGAGACCTATCCATTAACTTCACCATGCTGATTCACTACAAATTTCCCTAATGAAAGGGCATGATGAATCATTCATGAAACAGCAGTTTAAATGACAATCTAAATCAGTATAGTTTGAACAAAAAATGTATGAGTAAGTATGGCACAGCCATTAACCAAAGAATTATGTGACTCATCTGAAGCACTTCACACTTTCAGTTGTGCCACTGTTGGATTTCTTTCCCACTATCCGTCAAGTACCCCAATGCAGTTTCTTTTTTTGTGTGTGTGTGTAAATGTAGCACTTGTGGAGAGTATTATATTCCCAGCACTGACAATCAAGTTCTCCAATTATTAACAAAACTAATACATGCTTTAACTCTGCTCTAAAAAGCTTACAGTAATGGGGAAGTTTGACCCCCTTGTCAATTTTGTCCTTGGGTCTGTGCCTTAACTGTCAATGAAAGATGTTTATCATTCATAGCTGTGATTTTCAGAACAGGAGACTGGAATGAAGCCACTGACTAATTGCATATATTTTCATATAGCACTCAGATGGGAATCATCATAAGTACATATAAGTACATAAGTAATGCCACACTGGGAAAAGACCAAGGGTTCACCTAGCCCAGTATCCTGTCCATGACAGCGGCCAATCCAGGCCAAGGGCACCTGGCAAGATTCCCAAACGTACAAACATTCTATACATGTTATTCCTGGAATTGTGGATTTTTCCCAAGTCCATTTAGTAGTGGTTTGTCCTTTAGGAAACCATCTAACCCCTTTTTACTCTGCCAAGCTAACCACCTTCACCACGTTCTCCGGCAACGAATTCCAGAGTTTAATTATGTGTTGGGTGAAGAAAAATGTTCTCCAATTTGTTTTAAATGTACTACACTGTAGTTTCATCGCATGCCCCTTAGTCCTAGTGTTTTTGGAAAGCGTGAACAGACGCTTCACATCCACCTGTTCCACTCCACTGATTATTTTATATACCTCTATCATGTCTCCCCTCAGCCGTCTCTTCTCCAAGCTGAAAAGCCCTAGCCTCCTTAGTCTTTCTTCATAGGGAAGTCGTCCCATCCCCACTATCATTTTAGTCGCCCTTTGCTGCATCTGCAAGAACATGTAAGGTGGTTTATAATCAGTGATCTAGAAGAGATTTTGTGCCCCTGTTACAATTCCCCTGTCCTATCCAAACCTGACTCCCTTCCTCCCACCCTTGATCATAGGAGTTTTTAACTGTGATACATTTAGAAATCAAACATGAACTATGTAGAGTTAGGACTAGTTTCTACTCATATTAAAGTCGGTGCTCTGGTGAGATTTAGATAATGACATGATGACTGACCTTCAAGCATTTGTACACTAAATACAAATTTGCATCCATCAGGTTCAGTTATCTTCTGGTTGCCTATAGCAACCTCACCTACTCCATGTTACAATAAGTAACTTAAGTGTTTAAAATAATTTTCAAGCATAATAGACAATAAGGCCCATTTTACACAGAATTTTGAGATTGGAACTGAGTTATCCAGGTCGGGATGTGCTCAATTCAGTGGTATTTTGCCAAAGAGTGTGCCAAATACGATGTATTTTGTAAAATATCTGTAAGGATATGCAGGAGTGCACATGTACACCAGGAGAAGTCATTTTACAAATATACATGTGGATAAAATGACTACTACCTTGAGTTCACTACCAAGCCACCTCCTCCCCTTCACCCTCCAACCCTCCCCCTCAACCAACCAGCCCTGGCCTCTTTCTCCTCCTCCCCTGATATCACCAAGGAGGAAACCGCCCGCCTTCTTTCCTCCTCAAAATGCACCACTTGCTCCTCTGATCCCATCCCCACCAACTTACTTAACACCATCTCTCATACTGTCACCCCCTCCATCTGCCATATCCTCAACCTCTCTCTCTCCACTGCAACGGTCCCCGAGACCTTCAAGCACGCCGTAGTCACACCTCTCCTCAAGAAACCATCACTTGACCCTACCTGTCCCTCCAACTACCGCCCCATCTCCCTCCTTACCTTCCTCTCCAAAATACTTGAACGCGCTGTTCACAGCCGCTGCCTTGATTTTCTCTCCTCTCAGGCCATCCTCGATCCGCTTCAATCCGGTTTTCGCCCTCTCCACTCAATAGAAACAGCACTCTCTAAAGTCTGCAATGACCTGTTCCTTGCCAAATCCAGAGAGATGCATAAACCCAGCAGCTTCCGCATGGAAGCGGCAATTTTGCAACTTCATGTGTAAGTGGCACCGCTTCCATGTGCGGCTGGCCCTTTTTACAAACATATTCATATGAATGCCACCAGTTAAGCTACAAGGCCACAGTTTTTGCTTTTCTTCATTTTTGAAGCAGAAATAACAAGTGATCAATCTTGGCTATAGATGAGGCCACCAACTGATCACACTGATCACATTGTATTTTTCTTTATATAGTCTCAAATGATGTCCCTTGGCAAAATCATATTATTCAACATACACAGAGCAACTCTTTGGTCAGATCATACTTTTAACAAATTATTATCAGTGGTTTCATAGTATCTATAGAAAAAAAAAAAGGTTTACAGAAATTTGAATGACTTGACCATGATTATTTTAACATTTTTTTAAATAAAATTTCTAAATATTTACTAGTCACAGAAATAGACTGTAACATAGAGGAACTAAGACCCTAAGGTGTATATAAATAACTAGGCATACAGAAAGAAACAGCAATCCAACGTAAATTATTGAGGTGCTGATTCAGAAAGCTACCACAGGCCTAACCACATGGTTACTGAGGGTTGAACACAGGTTGTACATGCCAAGCAATGCAGAGAGGGATTGAGCACAGGTGTTAACCCACATGGAGTACATGGTTGCACATTGCTTTAAAATGAATATAAATATAAATGAGGTCATTGAGTATTCTGTGGCAATACAGAGAGGTAAACAGGGGCTTTTGACATAGGATTAATAATGAGAACGTGGAGAGGGTTTCATGCTGGGTTTTGAGATTTCACTGCCAGTGTTGTCTCCTTTTGTATTTTTCAAGGCTCATATTTAGGCACCGATGTGTGCTGGCACTTGTGTTTTATTCTGAACATTTGCATACCACAAAATGTTTCTGCATATGTGTATGGCACATCCCCCCCCCCCCCCCCCCCCCCCCCCAATTTGTGGCATGTTTTCTGTGCATAAACGGTACATTGTGTGGAGACAGATGATCCTCTAGTACCAAAACATGCAATCAGAGACTATGGCAATGTGGTAGCCTTAATTAATTAAAAAAAAAAATCTAAGTGCCCCTTGATAAGTTGCCTATATACGATATAACTCATCCTATGATTTCCAGAAGGAAGCTGTCCTTGGCAAAATGCAAGTATTTAGGAAAGTGCTAGCAGTAAATATGAGAAACTGAGATCATACCCAATGCACCATAGCTTAGGAGTGAGACATTGCCCCCAAGAGATGATACAGTGGGGGAAATAAGTATTTGATCCCTTGCTGATTTTGTAAGTTTGCCCACTGACAAAGACATGAGCAGCCCATAATTGAAGGGTAGGTTATTGGTAACAGTGAGAGATAGCACATCACAAATTAAATCCGGAAAATCACATTGTGGAAAGTATATGAATTTATTTGCATTCTGCAGAGGGAAATAAGTATTTGATCCCTCTGGCAAACAAGACCTAATACTTGGTGGCAAAACCCTTGTTGGCAAGCACAGCGGTCATACGTCTTCTGTAGTTGATGATGAGGTTTGCACACATGTCAGGAGGAATTTTGGTCCACTCCTCTTTGCAGATCATCTCTAAATCATTAAGAGTTCTGGGCTGTCGCTTGGCAACTCGCAGCTTCAGCTCCCTCCATAAGTTTTCAATGGGATTAAGGTCTGGTGACTGGCTAGGCCACTCCATGACCCTAATGTGCTTCTTCCTGAGCCACTCCTTTGTTGCCTTGGCTGTATGTTTTGGGTCATTGTCGTGCTGGAAGACCCAGCCACGACCCATTTTTAAGGCCCTGGCGGAGGGAAGGAGGTTGTCACTCAGAATTGTACGGTACATGGCCCCATCCATTCTCCCATTGATGCGGTGAAGTAGTCCTGTGCCCTTAGCAGAGAAACACCCCCAAAACATAACATTTCCACCTCCATGCTTGACAGTGGGGACGGTGTTCTTTGGGTCATAGGCAGCATTTCTCTTCCTCCAAACACGGCGAGTTGAGTTCATGCCAAAGAGCTCAATTTTTGTCTCATCTGACCACAGCACCTTCTCCCAATCACTCTCGGCATCATCCAGGTGTTCACTGGCAAACTTCAGACGGGCCGTCACATGTGCCTTCCGGAGCAGGGGGACCTTGCGGGCACTGCAGGATTGCAATCCGTTATGTCGTAATGTGTTACCAATGGTTTTCGTGGTGACAGTGGTCCCAGCTGCCTTGAGATCATTGACAAGTTCCCCCCTTGTAGTTGTAGGCTGATTTCTAACCTTCCTCATGATCAAGGATACCCCACGAGGTGAGATTTTGCGTGGAGCCCCAGATCTTTGTCGATTGACAGTCATTTTGTACTTCTTCCATTTTCTTACTATGGCACCAACAGTTGTCTCCTTCTTGCCCAGCGTCTTACTGATGGTTTTGTAGCCCATTCCAGCCTTGTGCAGGTGTATGATCTTGTCCCTGACATCCTTAGACAGCTCCTTGCTCTTGGCCATTTTGTAGAGGTTAGAGTCTGACTGATTCACTGAGTCTGTGGACAGGTGTCTTTCATACAGGTGACCATTGCCGACAGCTGTCTGTCATGCAGGTAACGAGTTGATTTGGAGCATCTACCTGGTCTGTAGGGGCCAGATCTCTTACTGGTTGGTGGGGGATCAAATACTTATTTCCCTCTGCAGAATGCAAATAAATTCATATACTTTCCACAATGTGATTTTCCGGATTTAATTTGTGATGTGCTATCTCTCACTGTTACCAATAACCTACCCTTCAATTATGGGCTGCTCATGTCTTTGTCAGTGGGCAAACTTACAAAATCAGCAAGGGATCAAATACTTATTTCCCCCACTGTATATGTTTGGTTTTGCTCATTCTTCATGTATTAGGACATGGTATAAGCAAATGCAATGAAACTTCACAGGAACCATCCTCTCATCCAGGGGAGGTCAATGACGATTTAGGGAATAAAGAACAGATGTTACCCCTCTCCTTCGACTGCTCACTGGCTTCTAATTACCTATCATATTTTATAAAAGTCTTCTCCTGTTCTTTAAAATCAGGTCCGCTGGCCTTCCAGCTTTTCTGGCCAGTTTATTGATACCCTACTGGGTTTAATTCTCATTGCAGCTCCTTGTGACTCTGGGTAAGTCACTTAGGGGATCTTTTACAAAGGCAGGCCAGCGTTTTTAACATGCGCTAATGATAGTGTGTGCTAAATGGTAGAGACGCCCATAGGACTATGTGGGCATCTCTAGCACTTAGCGCACACTAAAAACGCTAGTGCACCTTTGTAAAAGGACCCCTTAACTCTCCATTACCCCAGGTACAAAATAAGTAACTGAGTATAATATGTAAACTGCGTTGATTGTAACCAGAGAAAGGTGGTATACCAAGTCCCACCCCCTTTCCCTTCATTGTTCTCAGCAAAACCTGTTGGCTATTCTCTCCTTCAGGCAACTAACTCATGTAGCCACACATCACTGCATTTTCTCAGTCACTGGTCTTTCCTTCTGGAATGTGCTTCCCTCTCTCACCTATGTGACCTTGATTCTTCACAAACCTTTAAATCTCAATTTAAAAGTGCACTTCATTGCTGATGCCTTTTCCTAGCTATAAGATGGTTTTCCCTTGGTGGGACATGTTGGACACAACTACTGACTCCCTCCCTCTGTCTCACTGTCTTCTTGTTCCTTTCCTGTCATAAGTACATAAGTATTGCCATACTGGGACAAACCAAAGGTCCATCAAGCCCAGCATCCTGTTTCCAACAGTGGCCAATCCAGGTCACAAAAACCTGGCAAGGTCCCCAAAATAGTACAAAACATTTTATGCTGCTTATCCCAGAAATAGTGCATTTTCCCCAAGTCCAATTTAATAATGATCTATGGACTTTTCCTTTAGGAGGCCATCCAACCCTTTTTAAAACTCTGCTAAGCTAACCGCCTTTACCACATTTTCTGGCATCGAATTCCAGAGCTGAATTACACGTTCAGTGAAGAAAAAGTTTCTCCGATTTGTTTTAAATTTACTACTTTGTAGCTTCATTGAGGAGTGGAGGAGTGGCCTAGTGGTTAGGGTGGTGGACATTGGTCCTGGGGAACTAAGGAACTGAGTCTGATTCCCACTTCAGGCACAGGCAGCTCCTTGTGACTCTGGGCAAGTCATTTAACCCTCCATTGCCCCATGTAAGCCACATTGAGCCTGCCATGAGTCGGAAAGCACGGGGTACAAATGTAACAAAAACTGCATGCCCCCTAGTCCTAGTATTTTTGGAAAATGTAAACAGACGCTTCTCTTCTACCTGTTCAACTCCACTCATTATTTTATAGACCTCTTTCATATCTCCCCTCAGCTGCCTTTTCTCCAAGCTGAAGAGCCCTAGCCGCTTTAGCCTTTCCTCATAGGGAAGTCGACCCATCCCCTTTATCATTTTTGTCGCCCTTCTCTGCACCTTTTCTAATTCCACTATATCTTTTTTGAGATGAGGCAACCAGAATTGAACACAATATTCGAGGTGCAGTCGCACCATGGAGCGAAACAAAGGCATTATAACGTCCTCATTTTTGTTTTCCATTCCTTTCCTAATAAGGAATGGAAAACAAAACATTATAGTTCCTTATATCATGCCCCTCCTCTTTCTATTCTCTCTGCTTCTTCTTTCCTACCTATGCTCCCTCTGCTGCAATTGTCTCTCCTGCTCTTTTTTTTATTTTTTAGTATTGCAAACACAAAGTATTCTCATCTAATTTATCGTCTTCCTGTTGTTCATGGAAGAGCCCTGCCGGTCTCACTACTCTTTTGGTTAGTATGGTAAACCACTTAAGAGTGGAATAAGTAAACACAAATCAATTGTTTACTCTTTCAAAAGGTGAAAAGACTAGGGGACATGCCAAGAACTGCATGGTAAAAATACTTTTAAAGCAAATAGAAAACATATTTTTTCACTCAGTGCATTGTTAAGCTCTGGAACTTGTTGCCAGAGAATGTGGTAAAATAATTAATGTAGCTGTGTTTAAAAAAAAGTTTGAAGAAATTCATTGAGGTTAGCCCATAATCTGTCATTAAGGGAGACCATGAGAAAGCCACTGTTTATCCGTCAGTGTATGTAGCATGGAATCTTTCTACTTTTGGGATTCTGCCGGGTATTTGTGACCTCAATTGGCCATTGATAGAAACAGGAGAGTGCTAGATAGACCGTTGGTCTCACAAAGTATAGCAACACCTAGGTTCTTATTTTATGAAGGCTAATGAGAAAAACCTGAAACAGATTGTATGAAACACCCTAAATTAAAATGTAACTGCCTCACTCATTGATTCAAAAGACTCACTAAGCAAGGAAATCACCTTGTATAATAATAACCTCTCTCGTGTAGTTTTAGCTTTCACATATATAAATTTTAGAACCTCAGAACATCAGCGCACCTTAGGGCCCTTTTACTAAGCTGCATTGAAACATGGGCTGCGCTGGTGTAGACGCATGTATTGGATGCGCGCAGGTCCATTTTCAGCGCACCTGCAAGAAAGACCTTTTTTGGGGGGCTGAAAATAGATGTGCAGCAAAATAAAAATTGGTGCGTGTCTATTTTGGGCCTGAGACCTTACCGTCACCCATTGACTTAGCAGTAAGGCCTCAAGTGTTAACCGGGCAGTAATGGTCTATGCACATAGAATGATGATTACCACCCGGTTTCCGCCACACGCCAGAAAATAAAAATTGTTTTCTGGCTCAACTCAGTGGACACAAAAAACGAAATTAGCACCCAGGCTACACGGTAGCCGGGTGCTAACTCCAAATTGACATGCTTTGGGCACATAGGCGCCTATGTGGCTTAGTAAAAGGCCCCCATGTCATTAACATCATCAGTTCAGTCCTTAATCAGTGTTGGATTGGCACAATTGGCTTTATGTAAGACGTTTTGGAGTTCAATGGTGATTTTTTTTTTTTTAACTATACAGATTCATTGCACGGCTAGGGAGGCTTCTATGACTCCAGACTTTGCAGATCATCCACTTTGAAGAAAACAAGTTATACACCTCTGACTGAATGACTCAGATTTGGGGGGGGGGGGGGGGGGGGGAGATACATTTATGACTTAAGTTTGGTACAGAATGGCACAAAGGAATTACATTTTGAGTTTTATATAGTAGTTGAATTAAAACAATAAGAATCCTTATTTAATGTTTACTATAGAATTTGGCAAAATGTCTATTCCTTTTACCATCAAAAGCTTCTTAGCATCCAGTTAAAGTCCATTAAACATCCTTTTCACACAGATATGAATCATTCACTGCTACTTCAATTTTCTGTTCAACATTTCTCTACATATGAGAAAATTTATAAGCAATTTTGATGGATTTTTAAGTGACCTCAGTGATGCTCACCGCCCTCCACCCTTACAGGATTCACGTGGCGATATCACAAGCATCAGCCTCTTCACAGGTTCACTTTTCAAACATTACTTCAAATACAAATAAATTCTTTCAATAATTATTGATTTATTTATCTTTTCAAGACTCTATTTAGTCGGACCCAGGGGTTCTACTGTCCGACATGTTTCGCTCTACAAGCGAGCTGCCTCAAGGACACACCCCCTGCGATCCGACTAAATAGAGTCTTGAAAAGATAAATCAATAATTATTGAAAGAATTTATTTGTATTTGAAGTAATGTTTGAAAAGTGAACCTGTGAAGAGGCTGATGCTTGTGATATCGCCACGTAAATCCTGTAAGGGTGGAGGGCGGTGAGCATCAAAATTGCTTATAAATTTTCTCATATGTAGAGAAATGTTGAACAGAAAATTGAAGTAGCAGTGAATGATTCATATCTGTGTGAAAAGGATGTTTAATGGACTTTAACTGGATGCTAAGAAGCTTTTGATGTTATACTATTTTGGATCCAGTATAAATATTCCTTTTTTTAGACATTGATATTTTTTTTAGAGAATAATGATTCTGTACTCCTTTGTACAGAAAATCTACAGAACATAAATTTTATTTTTTAGGTTTTCAAGGTTGTTATCCAAAACCTATAAAATTAGACTAATCAGACAGCGTTTTGTTTTTTTGCATACAACATATATGTATGGATCTTCAGGATGTTAAAACGCAGAGTTGAGTATTGCTCATGAAATTTTTCCAGTGGAGATATCCATACAAGTGTATAAAACAAGCACAGCTTTGGCCTTTACAAGTAACGTTCATGCTGGAAAATGAGCAAACCACTTGTATTTTCAGTTTCTAGGTTATCACACTAAATAAATTCCTTCATTAAACAGCATTGGTCAGTATTATCAGGGCATGAAATACTTACTTTAGATAGCTTACAAGAGGAGACAAAACTTAAGAAATTTAAGAAATGAAGTCATCCTTATCTCCTAAGGTGAAGCAATTAGATATTTAAGGACACTTTCAGTGAGACATGGGTGGTTGGTATGTGATAGTGTGCTCTTGTTTCTTGGTATGTGTGGGACACACCCTGTACATGGTGCATACAGGGCTGACCCAACTAATAGATGGACTAGGTGTCCACATAAGGTGACACAGTTTGGGGGGTGTCATCAATGTGGCAGTCAGCATGCCTAGAGAAGACTCATAGGTTTATTCCTTTATAAAAATAGACACAGATGGATTTTTTGATTATTCACAAAACCCTTGCTGGTGCACGTTTGACACTGCTGTACAGATATCAAAGACAAACACATCCACTATTTCATGCCATTGTGCTGGGAATGGATCTCACAAAAGTTTATAAGATCTAAAATGTAATAAGGGCCATATTTTACAGAGATCATATGGAAAACAAATACAAAGAATGAATGACAGTGACAATAAACTAATAGCAGTCAAACAGCCATTTAACTTCCTTATCTTTTATTCCAGCAAAAAACAGTAATTTAAATAAACATTATTTAAAAGCCTCATCCTACAGAGCCATATGTTTGCAAGCTACAGTGACACATGTGGTGCAGAGAAAAAGACATTTACAATTACAAAAAGCCCAAACACGTAAGCTAATTCAGTTTTAAGTACTCTTGTAGGATGATGTCCATGCTGAGTGCTAGAATGTATTACACACTCTACCACACAATTTTTGTAAAAAAAAACAAAAAAAAAACAAAAACAAACCCCAACACATATATGGGGTGTATGTATATAAATATATACCCATACATACATACAATATTTGAAAACTGAAAATCACCATACCTTTTTATTAAAAAAAATTTAAAAAATGAGCAAGTATATAATAAATAACTTATTCGGAAAGAACGCGGTTCATAAAAATTATACACTTACATCTAGTCAGTATTTTCCAACAAGGCAAGCCAGATGTTCATTTTCAGTACCAAAGTAAATGCAGCAACAAAATCACAGGACCCCACAAACGAATATATGGCTTCAAAATCCAAATTTGTTCGTAGCTTGAATGCTATTTGGTTATTACTATTTGCTGTCTTCCTATTTTGGCTTAGTGCTGGCTTTTTGATTTTTTCCAGTTCAAGTCAGTGCTCAATTCTATGCCATTGCTCCTGTGATACATTCTTGAATCCAGACCTAGCTTTTGGGGCGTGATGTATCAGATATAATAGGACTTTATAACTAGGAAGGTAATTCTTTAAGGGTGTGTCTATTTTTAAGCACCAACAATGCACCTCTTTGAAGTCTATTCTATGCCTATATGGTCAAATATATGCTACAAAGTTGGTGGAAATGATAGCGCCTAGACTGACAAAGAATGCATGTCGATGACAGTATTTTATAAATGTGCAAATGTGCACACTGCCCACATTCCACCCATTTGAACATCCACCTGTACAGTAGGCTCATAAGCACATTTTTACAGAATATCCTTTAGGTGGAAAACAATTTAGGTGCGTATGTGGACACAAATCACTCCTAAATAGCTAGATTTATCAGCATTTTCACACATTTTTTTCTGCGTTAATCTATGTGGCTTCTTACAGAATTACTCCCTGTATGGCTGCATAGGATAAATCAGAAGCAGTCACTCCAAAAGATGTCACACCCATATGAGCATGATATTAACTGGGCCATAGGAATTCATGTCTGATTTTTACTATCTGGAAATTTTAAAAACTTAATAGTCATTCCATTGGAGTAGATACTGTCCTCAACATCTTTGGTTCCTTATCTGCATATGGGATTTTTGGGTGCACTCTAAGGGTAATACCTGCTGGCCACAAAAAGCACACCATGGCTGAACCTTCGAGGTCTCTCTTGCAGCCCCCTGTAAGCCCTGGGATTTTACAGTGCCCCATGTTCCATCAGGGGAGATGACATAAAGCAATGCATGCCCTGGACCAGAGAAGATAAAAATGAATGGACATGATCTAAACAAGACAATAAAACAATTTGGCCCTTATATTTCTACTGTCTAACTGAAGGACTGTGGATATATTATTGTTTGTTTTGTTTTCTTTGAGGGTGCCCACTTGAATGCAAACATTTATACTACTGGTTCCCAAACTGTGGGCTGGGACCCCAAATGGAGGCACATCACCAGTGGATGGGCTCACAGAAACAGGGCTCCTTTTCTCTCTGTGGATCTCCACTGTAACCGGTGCCCAGTAAGGGTAGTCAGCATGGGGTCTGTGAGTCAGTGGATGTTCTCAGGCCCTGACCCTCCTCCTGGGTCAGCTTCTCGTTAAGACTGGTACTGGGGTCTGTGAGTGCACATAGAAACAGACGATCCTGTGCAGACTGCTGCTACCGCTGCTGTTTTGTGGTCTTTTTAAAGTGGAAGGAGTGAAGGGGTCATGTGGATTTTTAAGATGGGGTCATGTTCAATCAAGATCTGGAACCTAGACCCTTCATGTTTGCTTGCACTGTTCTGGTCTCAACACTCTGCTGACCTCTCATTACAAAAAATACCAAAGGAGAAGAAAAAGAGGTCTCACATTTCTAATTCTAGGACTCCTCCTCTGCCTAGTTTGTAAAGTGTGATGTTTATCTGAGGGGGGTTAGACTTGTGAATGATATCAACAACATGAAAATGACATGTTTTGTTCACACTTTTAAAAAAATAGAAATAAAATTGCAATGTATTTTCTTTTGCCAATAAAGTGCTTCTAAAATTCAAAATAACTAATAATCCAATTATTTTCAAACATTTCCAAGTGAGGCTTAATGAAATACTCTACCCATTCACTCACCAAATTCTTATGTGATTTCTCTTACTAAAAGTACACTGCCGTCAGAACTTAGAAAATGACCAATGCATGTGAAACCGTAATCTGAATCAGCTTTTATTTTTTTCTTTAACAATGAAAAGGCTCTAGTCAATATCTAGCAGCCTTAAATAAGTTATTTTTTTCTTTCCTGGAGCAATCTAAGAGAAAAAGATCATAGAATATCAGCATTTTGTAATCTTCCCCTCTTAACCATGTTTTCTCTTCATGGAGTATACAGAATGCTCAGTAGAAAATAACACAATTTTATTACTGATGAATATCTGGTGACCTTGGCACAACAGTAAGACCAAATATAAGAAAAAAAATAAAAGCTGATATTTACAAAGATTTTAAAGTGACATGAAATATTTGTGGTATTATTATGCAAAATGTATACAGGCAATTTATTTTATACATGAAAAGCTTAGGACACAAACCCTCAAGACCTGTGACATTCTCGACACACACCATGGCCCTTAGGCTCATCATAAAGCATTTCTATCTCTGGTCCACATCAGTTTCACAGTCTATGCTAAGGGGTCCCTACTTAAATATACATATAATTTTATTTACAGTAATCCTTCCCAACTGCATCTTTATGCCATCCTTGGAAACCACATACTTGAACAATCAATATCACTACAAGCTGAGCAATCTGAAATGAACTTCCTTAATATCTTCATCCCTGAGCTTTAAGGGACGCGGGAGTCAACCATGACAAGAAGAATAAAACCCAAGTGACTGCCTGGTGAAAAGATATGAAGCGAGAACATAGTCAAAAGTTTAAGGTATTGCTTGAGAACTGACTTTACCTTTAATAAAACCTGAATTGTCTAGCAAAAACTCCATATTTGCTGTCCATTTGTAGATGGATAGAAAAATATTTATAAGATCTGCACAATGCCATCAATGTATCCTGGGAATTGTGCTCAATTTTGTGGTTTCTGTTAAAGAAAAAAAAAACATAGAAAAACCTGACTTCCCCCCTCCTACCTTTCATTTCTGGAACAGGCAAGATTACGGAGACAGAGTGTATGTAGTCACATCTATGCCAAACATGGTAAAAGCAGCACAAAGTTATCCTTTGGATGAGTCTGTTATGTCTTCCTGGTTGTGATGTTCCAGCAAGTGGATACCTGAATCTCCACTGCTTATTGGTTCTTCTGGTTTTCGTTGTGCAAAGGTGTACAGCTCATTGTCTCTCATTGATGAAGAAAGAGGATCCACAAAGTTCTCCTCCTTCATCCTCTGTAACAGGAAGCTGGGAGATGGTACGGGTGGAGCATTTTCCATGTGACCCTGGAACGGCTGGTACACACCAATCGCTGGGGTCATTACTCCATTAGAAGACTCATCCAGCAAGTGACCGTAGACCATGTTATCATCAATGACTGCGTAGATGTGCGACTCATTCTTATGCCTTCCCTTGTTAAACACAACCTTTTGACCAGGCATTTGTGTATTGATGTTGGCATTATACACACCTATCATGGCGTTCTTGTTTTCCTTCTTCCTGCAAGCAAAGTAAAGACAGCTGTGACATAAATAAAAGGACATTTCAAAATCATTTACTGTATATTTGCTCATTAAAGCAGATTTAGACTTTCGTCACAAAACAGCCTAGGAAACTTACAGCCTTGTACAGTGGTTCCCAAACCTGGTCCTGGAGGCACCCCAGCCACCCAAGTTTTCAGTATATCCACAATGAATATTCATGAGAGGTATTTGCATGCAGTGGAGGCAGTGAATGCAAATCTCTCTCATGAATATTCATTGTGGTTATCCTGAAAACCTGACTGGCTGGGGTGCCTCCAGGACCAGGTTTGGGAATCACTGTACTACCGCTTTTCCTTTCAGGTCCCTCTTCCTACTATTCCTGCTTGCTGGCCCTCTCTTACCATTCCACCTCCACTTATTAGGAACTTGCTCCCATTACTCATCTCTTATACTTCATGTCACTGATCCTCTTCACCTCCCCTCGACCTTCCTCTTTTTAACCTCCCCCTTTCCTATTCCTCTGTTCCTAATGCCCAGGTTTCCTCCTTTCCTAGCGGCTGCCTCCCAGCTCTTCCATCACCTGGCCCATCTTTCTCCTGTCTTGAACTTCCAGACAGCATAAAATTATGACTTCAGGGAGCTTAGGAGATGGGAAGGGGAAGAGTTATTTTATGCACTTCCAATGAGAAAATATGCCAAAATATCCCTTCCTAAATATGACAATGCTTGAAACAGAAGTAGAACAATGCTATGTGTCATTTATTTAAAATTAAAATCCATTTATAAATGCATTCTGAGTCAACCCCATAATTTAAAATGATTAAAAACAAAACCTTCCAAATATCACATAGTTTTTTAGTTTTTTTTTTACATTTGTATCCCGCGCTTTCCCACTCATGGCAGGCTCAATGTGGCGGGCAATGGAGGGTTAAGTGACTTGCCCAGAGTCACAAGGAGCTGCCTGTGCCAGGAATCGAACTCAGTTCCTCAGTTCCCCAGGACCAAAGTCCACCACCCTAACCACTAGGCCACTCCTCCACTCTGTATTTAAACTGAAAATAGCATTTGTTTCTACCCTCATCTGTGTATTTTCTCAGTGGACTTTGATTATTATTTCCATCTTCCTCTGTCACTTCTCACTATTTTCTGTTCTCTTTAGGATTGAATGGGTCCCAGGCGGAAAAATGAAGATGAGCCCTTGTAACACTAAGGTAGTGGGGACCAGGGGGTATGTGTGAAAAATAAGAGGTATCTGTGGCAAATTGTGCACATGGATTAACAAGGGAAAAACCTTTAGTGCACAGCTGGTCAGAGAACAATTATGCTGTATTACAGATGGTGAGGACATTGGTGAACCTGTGTGAGTTCTGATAGAAAATAAATTGCTTATATATTATGATGTATGTTTATTGTACTCTGTCTTGAACTGTGGTAAGTGTGGGTTATAAATATATTTTTTTAAATAAATAAATAAATAAATAAATAAATAAATAAGAGCATGTTTAACCTGAGCCTTGCTGCCCAGCCACTAGCTCAGTTCCAAAGTCTGAACCTGGCCACAGCACAAATTCTATTTCACCACACACTCCATACTTCTCATCCAGTACAATCTCTCCTTTTCGAACTTAGGAATGGGACAAGGTCCGGAATAGAGATTCGGAGTATTGGGGAATTCAAGTTGGGCTTTTCAGTAGTACTTTATCAGGCCTGGGAGCAAGCATCCCTCACTCACTAAAGACCACTCTACAAGCTAAGGATTCTTTTTCTATGCAAAATCAACTTTACTGGAACTTCTGCAATGGGCAGGCAAACACTTGACGTTTTCAAGAAGTCAGACAAATTTTGATGACTTCAAACTTCAACCATATCCAACAAGTCAGTTATCTTTCAGGAGGAATCCCTATCAGATTCTCCCACCAACTCATATTTGCATCCGTAGCTTGTCACTTGGTATTTAAATATATATACAGTTTCTCCTGTCCATTTCCCATCCCTTTGGGCCATTAATAATCTAAGGCAATGCACTTCTCAGAGCTGCATCCTGGCATTGAACAGGCTTCCCCTGCTCTGATCCTTGCTCCTCAGACTAGGTTCTCCTTACCCACCCAGAGCTCCTTACATCTTCTCAGTTGCTACTGTTTGGGGTAGCAACTACTTCTTAATTCAGCCTTGGTTTATTCTGCCTTCCCAGGAACCCCCCTCTCCTCCAAGGGTTGCGGCAGGGGTACAGGTAATTATCTCTCTAATACCTCCTCCCATGTCATTCACCAACTCAGAACAGTTTCTTTCTGTAACTTACTCCTTAAACACACTCCTCTGGGCTGGACCGCTGTCCTCAGTCCACATCACTCCCTCCTCCCCCCCCCCCCCCCCCCCCCCGAAACTCTGGAGAGTTCCACACACCAAACTTTAGTAATCCCCATTATAATGGGGGATTACACATGCAAGGCTGGGATTCATATGCTGGACAGGGGGAATAAATACTAGGGTAGAGGTGCATGAGGTGTGTCTGCTGTGGGTGAAATGTGTAAAGTGTGACAATAAGGGCTTTTAAATGTTGAGAGCATAGTGGTAGGGTGATATGAAGTGCGTTTAGGTGTGTGTCAATGTGGATTGTTACTGTGTATATGTGTTTGTAAAAAGCCAAGCAGAGGCGTGTTGAGTGCACAGTGAAGGCCTGGTCAGCGCATGAGATAAAACATCTTTCTATGTTCCTGAAATCAACTTTTTTGAAATATCTCTAAAGAAGGAGACAGCATGTTAACCAAATAATTCAGTCAACTGCTCAGCCATGGGTCCATAATCAAAACTGGAGTACGATTTCACGTTCAAGTTCTTCTCTAAACTCAAAGGAATGAAATATTCTATTGGTTAATGACTTGTGCATTTACATCCCAAAAAACACCGCAAGAGGTTTGTTTCACCCAATAAAAAGTGTTCAAGGAAAATGAAACCTACTTCTTCTTAACGCAACACATGGTCACACCTATGATCACCGCTGTCAACAGCCCAACCCCACCAGCCACAGCAGCAATCAATATAGTTTTTGGATCTATTAAAAGAAAAGAGGGACAAATAAATTTAACAATATGCTAATATCGGCACGTGTTAACATTCAGGCCACGTAAAAAAAAATGTATTCCACTACAATTTTACACTTACGTTTTGTAAAATATTTTGAACAAAATTACAAGTATTACTAAAAAATATCCATTGTGCATTCTTTGTAGGAAATAACACACACCAACTGCAATATCATATAGATACACACATTACCTCCTGTTAAGCAATTTAGTAAAAACAAATAAATAAGTGAATACATAGATACATTCATAAGACAAAAGAACAAAAATAAAATCTTAAAGCCTAATAAAAAGTGTTACCATTAAATAAAAATCAAGGGCCCTGTTTACATAGGCGCATTAGCGTTTTTAGCGCCTTGGCACGTGCTAACCGTATACACATCCATAGGAATATTATGGGCCTCTACATGGTTAGTGTACACTAAAAATGCTATTGCGTCTTTGTAAATTTATTTAATTTAATGAAAATATTATTACGTATTTTTCAAAATTAGTTTTATGTTTCATAACCACTGTAAAATATTTTAAATGATACAGTCTAAATAAAATCAAGCAATAACAACCTTTGACTGCTGCAAAAAAGGCTCCTATGATCATCAGTTCTATCCTAATCTTTATCATGAATTATTTGGCCTCATCTTTCAAATTCATCATGTCACCTGAAAGCTATGGAATCCATTCCTGAGACATCAGGACTTAAACAAGGTAAAGCAAATAAAAATCAATCCTAACACACGTTTAGGCCTGATAAAAGACACAGAATCTTCAAGAAACCTGTCAGATTCACTAATCATGTCAAGAATTTAAAACACAGTAAAATGGAAAATCTTTTCAAGTAAAGATTTTGTTTTTAACAGGTAGTTTTCCCAAAATGGCCGCTAAAGGTTTCATGCTGGAATTTGTCTCTTTGAAGGCAGGTTTGACCAACAAAGGTTTTTTAGTTTTGAAAAGATAACTGGATCGCTATGAGGGAAAGAGATGAGTCAAAAGTAGTTCTACTCTTCAGCAGCAAAGACTTATACCATTGGCTCTCAACCCACTTCTTAGAAATACACTCACTGAGCTTACTGTCACGCTCTCCATAAAGTACATACAACAGGTATTAGTATCCATCAATATGGGAGCCGATACTGAGCTCCTAGTAGTCAATGATTTCAAAGCTGCTGCCCACTGCAGTGAGAAAAAGATTCAGATATTAATATGGGACCTAATCCAGGCACCAGCATTGAATATCCAAGGTTTTTGTCTGCCGCTGGAAGTTATTTGGGTGTCAGCCGATATTGCAGATAACTGCCTAGATAAAGTTAGGAGTCCCCTTTTGCTGTCCTAACTTTATTCAGGCACTAATCCAGTTAGCACACTGATAAAGGTGAGCCAGTTGAAATTGTGTATCTGGATTTTCAAAAGGCATTTGGCAAAGTACCTCATGAAGGATTCCAGAGGAAACTGGAGAGTCATGGGATAGGAAGTAGTGTCCTATTGTGGATTTAAAACTGGTTAAAAGAAAACAGAGAGTAGGGTTAAATGGTCAGTATTCTCAATGGAGAAGGGTAGTTAGTGGGGTTCCCCAGGGGTTAGTGCTGGGACCGCTGCTTTTTAACATATTTATAAATGATCTAGAGGTGGGAGTAACTAGTGAGGTAATTAAATTTGCAAACGACACAAAGTTAGTCAAAGTTGTTAAATCGCAAGAGGACTGTGAAAAATTACAAGAGGACCTTACGAGACTGGGAGACTTGGCATCTAAATGGCAGATGATGTTTAATGTGAGCAAGTGCAAAATGATGCATGTGGGAATAAGGAACCCAAACTATAGTTACGTGATGTAAAGTTCCACATTAGGAGTTACTGACCTGAAAAAGGATCTAGGTATCATCGTTGATGATACATTGAAACATTCTGCTCAGTATGCAGCAGTGGCTAAGAAAGCAAATAGAATGTTAGGTATTATTAGGAAAGGAATGGAAAAACAAAAATGAGGATGTTATAATGCATTTGTATCACTCCATGGTGCAATCGCACCTCGAATACTGTGTTCAATTCTGGTCACCGCATCTCAAAAAAGATATAGTGGAATTAGAAAAGGTACAGAGAAGGGCAACAAAAATGATAAAGAGGATAGGAGACTTCCCTATGAGGAAAGGTTAAAGCGGCTGGGGCTCTGGAGTGGAGTGGAACAGGTAGATGTGAATCGCTTGTTTACTTACTCTTTCCAAAAATACTAGAACTAGGGGACACGCAATGAAGCTACAAAGTAGTAAATTTTAAACAAATTGGAAAAAATATTTCTTCACTCAACATGTAATTAAACTCTAGAACTTGTTGCCAGAGAATGTGGTAAAAGCAGTTAGCTTCACGGAGATTTAAAAAGGTTTGGATAGCTTCCTAAAAGAAAAGCCCATAAGCCATTATTAAGATGGACTTGGGGAAAATCCACTGCTTATTTCTAGGATAAGCAGCATAAAATGTATTGTACTGTTTTGTGATCTTGCCAGGTACTTGTAACCTGGATTGGCCACTGTTGAAACAGGATGCTGGGCTTGATGGACCTTCCGTCTGTCACAATATTGCAACACTTATGCTCTTATGCCCTGACACTAATCAGAGAGCACTGAGGGGGTCAGAACAGTTATTCAGCAGCACTATCCGGTTAACTGTCTCTTAATATCTGCTCCTGAGCCAGTTAAATCACTTTCTATAGTGCCTCCATAGTTAATGCAACGTGTACTAATATCTCAGGTCTGCTCATTATGGATAGCCTGAAAACGGTAATGGAATTCAAACATGCGTATGATAAACACAAAGGAATCCTGTTTAGATGGAATGGATCCACAGAATGTTAGCAGAGATTGGGTGGCAACATCGGTAATTGGGAAGCAAAACCAGTGCTGGGCAGACTTCTATGGTCTATGCCCTGATTGTGACTGAATAGATATGGATGAGCTGAAGTGTAAATTTTAAGGGGCTTCAACGTTAGCTTAAGAATTTTTAGTACAAGAACAGTGCTGGGCAGGCTTCTACGGTCTGTGCCCTGAAAATGGCAAGGACAAATCAAACTCGGGTATACAGATAAAGTATCGAATATCATGTATAATGAGTTTACCTTGTTGGGCAGACTGGATGGACTGTACAGGTCTTTAGCTGCCATCATTTACTATGTTACTATATATATGTATAGACAGAACTGCCCTGACAACCAAAAAGCTGATTCAGTCCTGCCGATTTATGGAATACATATTGCATTGAAAAATTTACATCCAACTACTATATTTACATGGATCATTCAGAACAAGATGCGTTGAAAATCTGGAGCACTAACCCCTGGATTCTACATAAGGTGCGGCAAGTTGCTCACGTTAAATTATGTGTGCACCCAATTAACAAGTACAACTTTAATTAAAAAGCCAATCAGCACTGATAATTGGCCAATAACAACCAAGTATCAGCATTAATTGGCAATAATTGGAATTTACACGTGCATCTTTTTAGGCGTATTCTATAAATAGTGTAAATTCCAACACACATAGCTGAAAAGGGGGCATGGCCATGGAAGGAGTGTGGGTGTGTTGGGAGCATTCCTCAAATTTACATGCGTGGTTGAAGAATTCGGAGGAACCACGCCTAATTTAGGAGCGGGTATTTACACCAGGTTTTCAGTGGCATAAATGGCTTATCCTCACCTCTTTATTCCCTACCTTTAATTATTCTGTCTTTTTACCTGTCTTTATCCTTTATCCTCACCTCTTTTCCCTACCCTTAATTGTTCTGTTTACCTGTCTTATCTAGATTGTAAGCTCTTGAGCAGGGACTGTCCTTTGTGTACAGTGTACAGCACTACGTATGCCTTGTAGTGCTATAGAAATGATAAGTAGTAGTAGTAGTAAGTCTAAATGCAGGCACGTTCACCAACCCTATGCACTATTCTTTAAACTGTGCCTAACTTTAGACGTGGTTTATAAAATAGCGCTAAGCATTATTTTTGGACACGCTTGTTTTTTTAGACGCCGTTTATAGAATCTGGCCCTATATATCTGACCTACTGACAGGAGAGCTTCAGAACCCACATGAGAAATAGTCTGACAATGTACTCTCGTACAAATCACAATTTGTTTAAAGACACAGACAGAAATTAAAGTGCTACGGAGCTCACACAAACCGCACCTATCGACCTCATGGACTGTTGAATTTTTGTGTTTGCTGAACGCAAAATGGTCAAGTGCGTGGTTAGACAGCGCTCTCTAGTGACAACTTTTTTTTTCTTTCCGTGCTGAGTACACGCAGCAGAGAAAACGATTGTTAGAGAGCTCACTGATCATTAGAGGAGATAAAGGGAGCTTACCTGTACGTCTCTGGGTGAGCGTTACTGTGAACTGCACTTTAAGCTTGTTACTGTTTGCCATCGACTTGCAGTTGGAAATGTTCACCCAGAAAGAGTTGTAGAAGCTCTTAGGTTCAGGCAATGGCTGATCATCTCTCCGAATAATCTCTTCACCTTGCATTTTCTGCTCTTTTATGTTAACATATGCTCGTCCTGTTTCACAAACAATATCCATCCTGTCCTTCAGGAATGCCAGGTTGGCCTCTTGTTTTGGGGGGACAACTATGTTCCATGAGAAAGAGACATAATCTGGCAAACCTATGTCCCAGTTAGGAGTCTGCAGATAGACCGTGGAGCTGGTGTTTGGAGTCACGCTGAAAATGCACTCCTCTGTTTTAAAATAAAGAGAAAGAGAAGAAAAAAAGTCAAATAGGTTTGCGTTTATATTTTAATTTCTAATAGAATATGGCTGCCGGGAAGACTTCTTTGCTTCTGTTAAATAATCCCCGAAAAAAGCAAGCTAGATAATATGCTAAATATGCAAGCTGATATAAATCTAATTGTCCAGAAATCTTTTTTTCTTGTTAAAAAGCTGCGCTATATTAAGAAATATTTTACTTTCTCTGCCTTCAGCATAGTGGTTCAATCCCTACTTCTTTCAAGAATTGATTATTGCAATAGTATTCTTTCACACTGTACTAAAACTTCATTGTATAGGTTACAGATAGTTCAGGACACAGCAGCCAGGCTGATTTATTCTTTCTATGACTTGCACTGGCTGCCGGTGGAGCTGTGGGTGCAGTTTAAATTAGGGACTATAATTTTCAGGATATTGCAAGGTGAAGCCCCATGCTATCTTGAGAAAACAGTCAATATTTCTGATCATTTAAAGAGACAATCAGGCTCATTTTCGAAAGAGATGGACGTCCAAAAAGTGGCATCTCACAAACGTCCAAATCGGTATAATTGAAACCTCCGAAGTCCATCAGAAGGACGTCCAAATCTCAAGGGGGGGGGGGGGGGTATCAGGGGCGTGTTCAAGGCGGGACTTGGGTGTTCCTAAGACTTGGACGTCTTTCAGCCATAATGGAAGAAAACAAAAACGTCCAGCACTAAAACTTAAACGTTTTGAGCTAGACCTGTTTTTCGTACAAATAAGGCACAAAAAGGTGCCCCAAATGACCACTGGAGGGAATCAGGGATGACCTCCCCTTACTTCCCCAGTGGTCACTAACCCCCTCCCACCCCCAAAAAGTGTGGTGAAGAACATTACTTGACAGCCTCTATGCCAGCCTCAGATGTCATACTCAGGTCCATGACAGCAGCATGCAGGTCCCTGAAGTAGTTTAGTAGTAGGTGAAGTGCACTTCAGACAGGTGGACCCAGGCCCATACCCCCACTACCTGTTACACTTGTGGAGGAAACTGTGAGCCCTCCAAAACTCACCAGAAACTCACTGTATCCACATATAGGTAGGTGCCCCCTTCATCCGTAAGGGCTATGGTAGTTGCGTACAGTTGAGGATAGTGGGTTTGGGGGGGGGGGGGGGGGGTCAGCACATAAGGTAAAGGAGGAATGGTCAAATATGTGCCTGGGAGCATTTTATGAAGTCCACTGCAGTGCCCCCTAGGGTGCCCGACTGCTGTCCTGGGATATCAGGGGGACCAGTCTACTAAAAATGCTGGCTCCTCCTATGTCCCAATAGCTTGACTTTGGACGTTTTACACTTGGACGTTTTTTTTTTGAAAATGGCTGAAAATCAGAGACGTCCAAATTGCAAAACATCCAAATCACAGGATGTCCATGGTATTTTCGAACCCAAAAGTTGGACGTCCATCTTTTTCGAAAATGACCTTCTTCACTGTTCAGAATTTAGATGTCTTTGTAAAACATCCAAATTCTGACTTAGACATTTCTTTCGAAAATGCCCCTCAATGTCTGTTACACTTTCCGTCAGTACGTGATGTTAGGTTTAAGAGTCTGTTGTCAACTTCTATTTCTTATAAGGTGGCATCTTACTGGAATTTATTACTGTTAAAACTTCTCATGATTAAAAATTATTTACTTTTTATTTACTTTGTAGCTTCAATGCGTTCCCCCTAGTCCTAGTATTTTTGGAAACAGTAAACAAGTGATTCACGTCTACCCATTCCACTTCACTCATTATTTTATAGACCTCTATCATATCTCCCCTCAGCCATTTTTTCTCCAATCTGAAGAGCCATAGCCACTTCAGCCCTTCCTCATAGAAAAGTCATCCCATCCCATCCCCTCCATCATTTTCGTCACTCCTCCCCGTACCAAAAAAAAAAACTACAGATCACACAGAATACAGCGGCAAGACTATTCTTCAAACTAAATAGATACACCAGTGTCTCACCTTACCTTGCAAAGCTACACTGGCTATCAATAGCTGAAAGAACTAAGTTTAAGGTTGCCTGTCTAGTCTTTCAGATTCTTTATATCATCTAAACATATGATTTACTTCTTACTTTTCTGTAACCCGCTTTGAACTATCACTATATTAGCGTGATACAAGTCCAGTCTAATATAATTTAAGTACTGATTTGATGGATGGAATCATGAGACTGTATCAAGTCTCTTGATAGAGTCAACACATCAAAAGTGATAGTTTTAACCATGCTTATAAAAAATTAAAAGGTTGTCTAGCTTGTCACATTCTCTGCTATACAGGCTCAGCTCCAAACCTGCCTTTTGCTCCATGGGTCTGCTTGGGGTGCTCTCAACAGGCAATAGCCAGAGCCCCCCTCTGCTGAGGTGTCCAACCCATTGCATAATGGCAACATGTACAGAACCGAGTTAGGATGCATACATAAAGGATTGTAGTCTGTGACCTTCGACTATCGATTGCCATAGCAATGGCTGGTGACATTGAACAGGGATTTAAAAATAAGTGGAAAACCTCAGAGAGCTGCAAATGGACTCGTAGAGTCTGGTTCCATTTGAGTTGGAAACCCTCAAGAGTAAAACTACCAGGTCAAAAAATAAAATGCTCTCACCTTGCAGAAAATTCATGTGAGTCTGGAAAGTGCAAGGGGGGGGGGGGGGGGAGAGGGCACGAGGAGTTATACCAACTGAAACCAGGTATAAATCCTGGCACACAAGTTGGGCACAGATCCCCTGAATTCTATAACACTGTGCATTTTAGGGGAATGCCCATGATCTGCCCATGCTCACGGAACACTTACATGCTATTCTTTTAATAATCACATGTGTTTTTGTGCAAAACTACCACTTCTGCCCCCATTTTTCCACCTTCCATCTATTAGAAAGCTCTTTTCGCACTGAAAAATCCACGTGAAAGTAGCGCCTAACGTTTGGCGCCAGTTCCCCCAATGTGTTTTCACGGATTAACACACTATTAAACAAAAAGCCTTTTCCAATATAAGCTGAATTTCAGTATTTTATGTAAAACATTAACAGACAAGGTATTTTAGTTTCATTACACAGTTACAGTGCCATTGCACTCCATGATCCATAAAAATAGAGTCTACGCAGATGGCGCTGTGCTTCTTTAAAAGCTTACAGCATTGCCTAAAACTGTGAAGAAGGCTGCTGCATCCTCTCAGTGGACCCATCTTCTGTAACCTGCTCTTTCATAAGAATCACTGCAGAGACACTGGAGTCATAAGCGACCTTTAAACATCCATGGCTTTTCATTTTTCTACGTTTGAGCAATAAACAAATCTGACATCAATAAACAGTCTCAGCAATTAAAAAAAAATAATTTGATTTTTAAATTTATCTAAGGCATTAATAGATCCAGGAGTAACCTAATGGTTAGTGCAGTGAGAACCAGAGGAACCCATTCAATTCCCACAGCAGCTCCTTGTGTCTCTGGGCAATTCACTTAACCCTCCATTGGTCCAAGTACACAATATCATATGTAATATCATATGTAAACCACTTGGATTGCAACGACAGAAAAGTGGTACATCAAATCTCATCCCCTTTCCTTGTTTTTCCTTAGAGTTTAAGGCAGGTGGGCAAACTCAGTCCTCGAGAATCGTAAACCAGTCAGGTATTCAGGATTTCCAATATGAATATACATGAGATATATTAGAACAGAATGGAAGCTGTACATGCAAATATATCTCATGGTTATTCACTGAGGAATTCTGAAAACCCAAAGTTTGCCCACACCTGCTCTAAAGAAACAAGTAGCTGAAATGATACTAAGGGAACAATAATGTCATCTTAAGTGGCTAAAATGTATTCCCCCTTTTGCATGCTGTTCATTCTTTATTTAACAAGTCTCTACCATGATCTGGATTCAATGTAGATCACTATTCTTTTCTAAAAGATATTCCCAGGCTCACAAGCCTCAAAGCAGAAAATCCACCTCATTCAGGGGCCCTTTTACTAAAGGGTTGCCGTGTGGCAAATCGGAACTACTACAGGACTAACACAGCCTCCAGGGGTAGTTCTGTCCCCAGCATGCGGCATTTCTGGTGCTACCTAAAATTCCAGAAAAATATTACCACAGGGGTGTTACCCAGTGGTAATCAGGTAGGCACCACACACAGCAGCCCGGTTACCACTGGGTGTCCTTTCCACCACCTCAATGGGTGGCGGTAAGCGCTCCCCCTGAAATGACCACATGGTAAATGCAAACTTACCGCGTAGCCATTTTTCTTTTTTGGGCTTTTTACCCAATTTGGGCAAAAACAGCCACTGCTGCTAGCGCAGGGCCCCTTTAACCGCAGCTTAGTAAAAAAAGGACCCTCAATAACCTTAAAGTACATGGAAAACAAGAGAAATAAAAGCTCCTTGCCTTTGATGACTGGTATGAAAGACACTCTCAGATGATTCTTAAAAGTGGCACTGAGGTTTGCTGTTGGAGTCGGTCTCAGGACTATGGTAACATTGTCCCTCATTTGAATCCTCTCTATGGCTCCGCCAGGGCAAAAGGCACCCAGGGCAAAGTTGTGCTCATGGCTAGCACTGTTGATATCATAGTGGTAGCTCGAGTTGCAGATTGGTCCTTGAAACCACTGCTGCTGCAGTTTGAGGCTTCCAGATATGATCTCTGCACTGATGTCATCCAGTGCAATCAGCTTCCACACAAACTCATGCAGTCGGATGGGAAGGTGGAGGAGTATCGCTGGCATTGTGAGAGGCCGGTTCTTTATGTTGCAAGCTGGGCTCCAACAAGCTGTGGCAGCAAAAGACATGTTAAAAGGTAAGGGGGAGAGGAATGACCCTAGAAGAAAAAAAGCTGAGTGTGCATATGGACAGCAAAATGACAGTAAAGCCCTATCCTTACATCAGTTTTCAAAGGGTTTAGGTGTCTAATTTTCAAAGTTAGGCTTCTAAATTGGCATCTCTGAAAATTGATTAGGACAAGTTCTTAAAGTTAGGACTTGAATCCTAAAAAGGCAGCAGCCACAGGGGCAAATTTGGGACAGGGATAAAAGTTAGAAGCTTAGCATCACTTTATAGCGGTGGGTCCAAATCCAGGCAAATGAAAGGTAGATCCCAGTTTAGGAGCCTAAGTTTAAGCAAATTTTCCACTGACAAAACTTAGGAGTCTAAGTTCAGATGAAAATAGGCACTTAACTTAGGTTTGTAAGTTTAGGATTTTTTTTTTAAATTACATAGTAACATAGTAAATGACGGCAGATAAAGACCTGTACGGTCCATCCAGTCTGCCCAACAAGATAAACTCATTTTACATGGTATGTGATACTTTATATGTATACCCGAGTTTGATTTGTCCTTGCCTTTCTCAGGGCACAAACCGTAGAAGTCTGCTTAGCACTGTTCTTGTACTAAGTTCTGAAGCTAACATCGAAGCCCCTTAAAATTTACACTCCAGCCCATCCCAGTCAGGATCAGGGCGTAGACTGTAGACCATAAATTATTATTATTATCCTTCCTCTATCTTGAGGACAGCTTCACTACCATTAAAGAAAAGCACTTTCCTCTCATCTGAGCTCATAAAACTTACAATGGTACTCAACTTTTCGGCGGAAAAAACATTAAAGTTCACCTCTCCTGTGAAATAACTTCCTACACTCCCAATAAGGGCCCAGAAAGGATATACAGAAATGTTTTTTTCTCCCCTTATGAAAACTTTTTGACAAGAAAGTTGTCAGGAGCTTACAATTTTGAAAAAGAAAAACCCCTACTGAAGTTTTTTTTTAATCCTAATAATTGCACTTCTTTGTGCCCTACCATCTGTTACGGGAAAAACTGGCTCTATTGGGGATAAAGCACTAAAAAAGTACAATTGTAAAGATAAACAAAATGACACCATATAAGGAAGTCGTATTAACTACAAACTTCAATTGGAATTCACTCTACCCTACAGGCAATAACATTTAGAACACCGAGTGTAACTTTTATAAAGGCGCACTAGCGTTTTTAGTGCATGCTAAAAATAAGCATGCGCTAAATACTAGAGATGCCCATATATTCCTGTGGGTGTCTCTAGCGTTTCATGCATACTAAAAAGGCTACCACGCCTTTGTAAAAGACCCCCTGAGGGACTTAAGCCTGGATATTTGTTGGAGAAACGAAAGTGGTATATTGTGAATAGATGTCTATAATCCAGTCAGGAATTACTGTTAACAATGCCAACAGTCAAGGATATGAAGAGAGCTAGGTTGCAGAATAGATGTTCTCTGCAGAGGGTAATGTCTTCAAATAGGTTAATTTTGCATATAAACTACTCAAAATTGTATATTGCTCTAAACTTGGCTCTAAACTCATTATATAGACAATGATTAGAAATAACTATCAAATGGAACCTCAACTGCGTTGGGGTGCCTGCAGAGATAGTAGCCATTGCATTGGGAGTAGTCTATCTCTGGTTTCGATATAACCTCTGAAACCCACTGCAAGTAAAACAATTCCCTAATGGAGGAAAAAAACCTTGCAGTCAAAAAAAAAAAAAAAACAGAGGAGAATGGCAAAAACCCAACTGTGCTAATATAATGAGATAGAGCCTTTACAATTTCGAAAGACTCCTGCTTTGTTTTGCGTGATGTTGTCCTCCTGAGGCAGAAACGAAACAAGAGGCTTTCTGTCAGGGATATTATACAGCGCTACTGTTGGAATACCTCAAGGGACCCCCGAGAGGATTTTGGAAGAACTGGACACTGTTTTTGAAGCTTTGAAGTCGACGGTCACCACCCAGGTGGTTAAGCTAAGTAAAAGGGTTTCCCTATGTAAGTCAGACACACATTATTGACTATCTCACAATTGGATTTTTGCCATTCTCCTCTGTTTTGTTGACTGCAAGGTTTTTTTTCTCCATTAGGGAGTTGTTTTACTTGCAGTGGGTTTCAGAGGTTGTATCGGAACCAGTGATAGACTACCATCTCTGCAGGCACCCCAAGGCAGTTGAGGTTCCATTTGATAGTTATTTCTAATCACCGTCTATATAACAAGTTAGAGCCAAGTTTAAAATTTCCCTGTGAGCATGGAGGAATTTTTTTTTTTTTTTTTTGTATATCCACTTTTTCAATACCTTTGAGGCAAGTCTACAATTCCAAAGTTAGGTGACAGCACAGAAATTGCTAGCTGATTAATTGCTTTTACCTTACTCTGGACCCCTTTTACTAAGCGGCAGAAAGCCCAATGCGGGCTTATTGCTCACTAAACAGGAAGTACCACAGGAGCCCAGGCAGTATTTCCCACTCCTAGAATGCTATTATATCCGGCACTACAAAAATGTATTTATTTTTGTAGCGCCAGGGTGTACCCGGCGGTAATTGGGCAGTGCCATGTGCTGCCCAGTAACTGCCAGGTAAGGGCTTCCCCCAGAAATGGCCTTGCAACAAGTGCTTTACTACCCACATGGCCATTTCCTGCAGGAAAGAAAGACTTCCCTTTTACCCACTGCGGTAAAAGGGGGCCTCTGCGCACATGAAAAACACGCGCCGACGTCTGCACAGGCCCCCTTTTGCCACAGCTTGGTAAATGGGTCCTCTGTGATTTTAAAGCGTTTTTTGGAATCAGTTGTAATCTCCTGTAATATTCTTTACTAGTCTTCTCTCTCAGTAATTTGCTTTGGATTGTTGCTTCTTCCTGTTCTTCTAAATATTTCTATATACCTTCCTATTCAACTTCCTTAATGTCACAATCATCAGTCAGAGATTATTTTTTTTAATTCAATTTTCTTCTAAGAAAGATTTACTTAGCACATTTGTCCAGGCCATTATATACCCCTAATGCTTTTCTTTCAAGGGGACAGTATCTTCAAATGGATTAGTTTTCTGCATACCACGACAGTAATGAACCTCACTCCTAAATTAGAGTACATGGTGTATGATGTTAATCTCTCAGATTTAATGCTAATGCTGGTCATAGTGCTTGCATCATGCCCTCATTCATATATAGCTGGTGAAGAGTATATTGTTTGGTTTCATTTAAGTCGCCATCAGCATTTCCACTTTTTTAAAATCCCTAAATATAAGGTTAAAAGTACTTTCCAATACCTCCTAAAAATAAGAGTGAATGTAATTATCATCCAAAAGTATGGACTCTTTTACAAATTAGAGAGTCAGGTATACACTTTATATGTTATTATGTGAATAAATTATCAATAAACAGGGCCTGTGAACATTTAGGACTTTCAAAATCTTTCAGTGTGACAAAAAAAAAAACAACAACAACAACACGTGTTTGTTACTTATCCCAATATCCAAACTGACCCATCTTGAATTAGAGAATCACACTCAGATCTATGAGAGGATTCATTTTCAAAAGGTGTAGCAATGAGTTATATACCTATCACTTTCTCTGCTGTTACCATCAGCTTTGCCAAGTTGTCACACAGGAATGAAAGCTGGTACGTATTGCCCCATGTTAAGGTGACTTCCTCTTCACAGTCTGTGTGTCCCTTGCATATCAGACACTCTGGTACAAACTGACGGAAAGTTTGTGGTCTTCGCTTTATTCTCACAGTCAGTCCCCTCTCTTTGGACAGATCAACCAACAATGCATCTAGGAGAACAGAAATAGGAAAACTAACATGAGTAGTTATAAAAATTATCCCCTGTATGCCAACAAGACACCTACGTCCAAGTTGAAAATGGTGCCTATTTTAAAAAGGTAATCAAAAATAGTCTTAAATAAAATTCAAGCATTATATATCCAAACCAAATGCTTCACTATTTCTTATCATATAATTACTTTTGGACCATCATAGTGAAAGCACTTTCAGAATGGAAATGAAACAGTGCTTCAAAATATGATGATTGGTCCTCAAAAAAACAAAAACTAGTGAAGACATTCAAACTAGTAACCTAAAAATTTTTTATTTCCACAAACATCTTATAATAGTTTGTATCAATAAATACATATAATGTTGTAGAATTTCAATATTTTTCATATAGAGAGTTGGGACATTTTGGAGTGATTTCTATATATGGTGTCAAAAAAAAGCGCGCTTACAGTTAGGCACGGTTTATAGAATAATGCTTTGGATGTGGGGGCCCTTTTACTAAGCCACGTAAGTGTCTACGCATGCCCAATGTGCACCAAAATGTAGTTACCACTCGACTACCGCGTGACTCTTGCGGTAATTTCAATTTTGGCGTGCAACCGAAAAATAATTTTTATTTTCGGACATGTGTACTAGACTCGTGCCAAGTGCCATTTGATGCGCTTAGGTCATTACCGCCTGGTTACCACATGAGACTTTACTGCTAGGTCAATGGCTGGCGGAAAGGTCACACACCCAAAATGGACGCGCAACAATTTTGATTTTGCCACATGTCCATTTTTGGCAAAAAATTAAAAAAGGTCTTTTTTATAGGTGCGCTGAAAAATGGATCAGCGCACGCCCAAAACCCGCGCCTACACTACCGCAAGCCACGTTTCAGCGCATCTTAGTAAAAGGACCCCTGGGGTTGCATGTAAATTTAGGTACTACCATTTGCACCAACAAAAATGTGGTGCAAATGACCACGCCTAAATTTATGCGCGGTGCCCCAGTTACACACGGAACTTAAAACCACGCCTACGCTCCACCCATGACACTCCCCTCTTATATCTACACCCTCTTTTTAGGGGCATGCATAAAACAAATCTAATTAGTGCCACTAATTGGCTAATTATTCAATTAAATTCTGTGCACATATTGGGAGCACGCCCAAATTTGCGCCCACAATTTTTGGCAGCTTTTATAGAATTAGGGGGTTTGTACTTAACAATGAAGCACTCAGTAAGATCAACAACACAATTGATTTTGAGCAATCATTGCCTGCAATAAGGCAGCATCTTAAAAAGAAACCAAAAATTAATATTTGCTGAACAAAACTATTCCTTTTCTTATTCCTCTGTAAAATAACTCACAAACAACAGGTCAGCTTAATCTTCTTCATGTAATTTAAATGATTCAACATGGCACCTGGTAATACAGACATTCAGCCAATATAATAGCACATCATGAATGTAATGACATCATGAGAAATTATCCAATCAGAGGAGTGAAAGTAATTCCATTTCCTCATTAAGGGGCCCTTTTATCGCAGGCTTACCATGCGCAAATCTAGAGCTACTGCCAGCCCAATGCGGTCGTCGGCGGTAGTTCCACCCCCACTATGAGGAATTTTTGAGGGAGTTACCTGGTGGTAATTGGGCAGTGCCATGCGCTACCTGGTTACCGCCGAGTTAGCACGAGAGTCCTTATTGCCACCTCAGTGGGTGGTGGTAAGTGCTCTCTTCTGCATGTCCATACAGTAAGAACAATCTTACCATATGGTCATGTCCTTTTTCAGCCTTTTTACCCACTGCGGTAAAAAGGGCCTCAGCACACTGCAAAAACAGCCTGTGACACTAGCGCAGGACCATTTTTATTGCAGATAGTAAAAGCGCCCCTATGTCCTTGTGTGCCTAAAGTATGTAAGTTTGCAGATCCAGTATTGCTCTCAATATGCCAGCTGGTAATCTCTGTCCCATTTCAATAGAGAGGAGAAATACAGTCAATAACTTTACAGACTAGTCATGAAATTATGCTCATTGCTCAGAATGATTTTGATAATTGTTTAATCACTAGAAGAAAGAAAAGATTAACTTATTGAGAGCTACCCCTTATATTTATATTTTTGCCTAAGATACCAAAGAATGTGGAGTGTCACCCTGGTAGATCTACTGGGGTAATTTTACTAAACTGTGGTAAAATCTGGGCTTAACAAGGGACTTTCCCGCTCGCTAAACCCAGATTGAAAGTGGCATTTTAAAGACTTTTTCTGTTATGTTAATTGCAGGTTGTGCACTAATGTTCCAATTAGTGTGCGGTGTCTTAGGAGGCACTAAGGGGGTCTTTTACTAGGCCACGGTAACATTTTTACCTCACGGTAGAAATCAGCTGGTGGTAAACGCTGAGACACCCATTATATTTCTAACAGCTGATTTCTACCACAAGCTAAAAACGCCGTCATGGCTTAGTAAAAGACCCTCCTAAGCGCTTCCACATTAACTCCTCATTATCCTATTACTGTACACTAATCAGAACATGCTAGCTGGACAACACACGATGGCCCACTCTCCACCATGACACACCTCATTCAAAAAAAATATTTCTAAAAAATTGGTAACAAATGGGTTAATACACGCAAACAAGCAAAATACCACATTAATGTATCTGTGGTAGCCTATGGTGTACTAACCACACATTAAAGGGTCCTTTTACTAAGATGCGCTGAAACAATTGCCTGCAGTAATGTAGACGTGTGTTTTTGGAGCGCGCAGAATCATTTTTCAGCGCACCTGTAAATAAGGCCTTTTTAAATTTTTTGCCAAAAATGGACTTGTGGCAAAATGAAAATTGCCGCGTGTCCATTTTGGGTCTGAGTCCTTACCGCCAGCCACTGACCTAGTGGTAAAGACTCAAGAGGTAACAGGCAATAATGACCTATGTGCATCAAATGCCACTTGGCGTGCCCCAATACGTGTGTCTGAAAATAAAAACTATTTTTAGACACATGTATCGGACGCGTGTCAAAAATGAAATTACTGAAACAGCCACGCAGTAGCCGGGTGGTAACTCCATTTTGGTGCACATTGGGTGCACGCAGACGCTTACACGGCTTAGTAAAAGGGCCCCCCTTTAGTAAATCAACCCCTGTGTGTCTACTAGAGGTTTAGTACTGGAACCCCTTTCTAAATTTTTAGATTGTTTTTGTCATTAAGATTAAATCTTCATTAAGGTCATGTCTCACATTTTTCAAATTTTTCAACAGTTGGAGACCAGATATGGATGGTGATGATGAATGTTACAGCTCTCTATACTTGCATTCCCCAAGAGGTGGCTTTTCCTACAACTGTGAGAACTTTGCATGCAATGGCAAATGTACCTATATGTATGCTTGAATTTATATTGTTTTTGGCCAGATATGTATTTCATAACTATTTTTTTGAATGAAAATGTCAGCAGAAGCATGGGGTAGCTATGGGAGCCTCTTTTGCTCCATCAATAGCCACCTAGTATATGGTGTCATTTGAACAACATTATGAGAGGCATTTCTGATATGATGTCCGAATCCGATTTTGGACATTTTGCACAAAAAAGTCCAAAACTCCAGTGCCAAACATGGTCATTTTCAAACCAGAAAATGCATTTATCTTTTTTGGTTTGAAAATCACCCTATTTTAGCTGTTTTTGTGCTCAATATGTCTTTCTTTAGGGGCTGTTTTCATACAGCCCAAGGGAAAAAAATGGACAGAAACAAACCACTGGGATGTCTGGGGGCCAGCAGTAGTGGGGAAGTCTAGGGGGTACTACAATAAACTTAAGTGGGATGTTTGACCACGGCAATACAGAACCTGGAGAGATGGATCTTAAAAATACTTGTTTATTGATGAAAGAAAGACTCAAAAAGTATTTTTAAGATCCATCTCTCCAGGTTCTGTATTGCCGTGGTCAAACATCCCACTTTCTTCTATACCTGTGTCCTCCGCTTGACTGCAGATTTGTTTGGACTACAATAAACTTCACATAAAAGGTCGGAGGTACATATCACATCATAACCCCCTTTATATTGTATGGTAAGCCCTCCAGGAATAGCAAGAAGTGTACTATACCCAACTGTACACCACTACAATAGCCCTTATGCAAGTATCATCACCTATATGTGGATTCAGTAGGTATTTTGTGGCATTCATACTTTCTACTACAAGTGTACCAGTTAGAGTGGGATATTTGCCTGGGTCCCCCTTCTCTACAGTCAATGGCACCAACCACAAGGGCAGTAGTTCCCAAACCTGGTCTTGGAGGCACCCCAGCCAACCAGGTTTTCAGGATATCCACAATAAATATTCATGAGAGAGATTTGCATGCACTACCTCCACTGCATGCAAATCTCTCTCATAAATATTTATCGTGGATATTCTGGAAACCTGAGTGGCTGCGGTGCGTCCAGGACCGGATTTGGGAGCCTCTGCACTAGGGTACTCTACGAGCTTTCTTGCTGCTTTAAGAGGAATGGCCATTATATCTGCAGCTGTCATACAGCTTACAATGCACTGTCACTTTCACCTCTTGTGGGGGTGGGAGGGGGTCAGTGACCACTGGGAGATTAAAGGGGGTCATGCCTTTATCCTTCTACTGGTCATCTGGTTTTTATAATGTTCCATTATTGCAGAAAAACTACGCCCAACCTAGTCCCACCAAAAACATGCTTCCACCATGCCCCCTTGTGATTTAGAGGAACTGCATAGAGAAAGTCTTATAACTGAGTTTCGAAAATAGTGATTTGGATATTTTTGCAAAAGAAATGGTTTGTGCCATTTTTAAATGTTTGTTTTGAAAATAAGACTATATATATATATATATATATATATATATATATATATATATATATATATATATATATATATATATATATATATATATCAAGCGCAAGAATGTTCATCAGTTCTTTATTGGAAACGCTTTTGAGATTTTTTTTTTCCTGTAGTAAGCGTCCTTGGATGAGCTCAATATGAAATGCAGCAGAATATGAAGCTCACTATGCATTGCAGTCAAATATCTTTTGATTTTCAGGATATACATATTTTTAAAAGTGATGGTCAGTTATGGAGGAGTAGCCTAGTGGTTAGTGCAGTGGGCTTTGATCCTGGTGAACTGGGTTTGAGTCCCACTGCAGCTCCTTGTGACTCTGGGCAAGTCAATTAACCCTCCACTGCCCCAGGTACAAAATAAGTACCTGTATATAATATGTAAACTGCTTTGATTGTAACCACAGAAAGTCCCATCCCCTTTCCCTACTAAACACTTCAATGTCCTTCCCTGTATTGTAAACCAGTGGAGAGAAACAATTATTTTCAATTTTCAAGTCACATCCATACAAAATAAATGTAATTTGCCAATTAATCAGTATCTTAGACTTTATAGTTTTTTGCTCTTCAAAGGCTGATTTTACTTTACGGGAAAGTGATCTGACATAGAGATTTTTTGTAAGGGGATATGACTCTGAAATATTAAAATCTGCATATAAAAGATAAGCATGCTTATTCAATATCAAGCCAATGAGCAGGAGGAGACACTGTCGTGTTCTAAACTTTATGACAAGCACATCGTCTGTTGTGAGACTTTTGAAAAAAAATTCTGGCCAATTATTTCTCAACATTCGGTATTATGTAATTTTCCCCATCACTGCATATCAACATGGTCACAGTACTGGATAAATGATTGCACCTAAAATTACACATTCATTGCAACCAGCCACGAATGGACACAAGAAATGTGGCAACTGCTTATGATGTGAATCAACTATTGAAGATTTATCCTGGAATGTTCATAATGTGCGCTCTGTTATCAACGCAAAACAAAACAGTGCTTGTAGTTCATCTTTTGTAATCTATGCTATTGTCTGCCCCTGTCCTAAATGTATATAGGATGCACAAGACAGATGCAATTATCTTTAAATGAACATATAATTGCATTAATACTAGAGCAGATATGGCCCTATTGGTAGCTCATTACTGTGAGTGGTCACACTACACCAGATATACATTGAAGAATTACTGACTATATTCCCCTCTTACCATTGGGAAGGGGCAGATTACCAGCTGGCGTGTCAGGAGCAAATTACATACTGTAGACCCACAAGGACTTAATGGAATGACTTTCACTCCTCTGATTGGATCATTTCTGATGATGTCATTATGTTCATGAAGTTCTATTGGATTATTTGGCTGAAAGTTTGTATTTATAACCAGGTGCTATAGTGAGTGGTTTAAATCACATGAAGATGATTAACTGAACGATTGTTTGTGAGTTATTTTGCAGAAAAGGAATAAAATTTTGCTGAGAGAATATTAATAATTTTTGGTTTCTTTTTAAGATGCTGCCCTATTGCAGAGTCAATAACTGCTTGAAATGCAATTATGTCAGCAATGCTGTGTGCTTCATTGTTAAGTACAAAATCTCCAACTATGCCGCAGTAAGCACTGATGCGTGTTTACTGCAGGTTAAAATGAACTACCGTGGGGGGGACGGGGGGGGGGACATGCTCACGCATTCCACAATGGATTTGCATGTGAGCACGCTACCCACGTTCTTAAAAAAAGATTTATTTATTATTTTCTGCCATAATGGAGCAAAGCAAAAATGTCCGGAACTAACAGATAGTTTGATCTAAACCTATTTCAATCACGACTAAGTCACAAAAAGGTGCCCTAGATGACCGGATGACTACAGGAGAGATTAAGGTATGACCCCTTTACTGGTATGACCCCTTTACTCTCCCAGTTGCCACTGACCCTCCTCCCACCCACCCCCCACCCCAAAGGTGTGGAAGAAACAGTACATACCAGGTTCTAAGACAGCTTCAGATGTTATGATCAGGCCTAATAGAGCAGAAAGCAAGTCCCTGGAGTAGCCTACTGGTTGGTGCAATACACTGTAGAGAAGGGGACCCAGACCCATATCCCATTCTGTTACACTTGTGCTGCACAGTGTGAGCAGTCTAAAACCCACCAAAAACCTCTGTAGCCACATATAGGTGACACCTGTAGACATAGGGGCTATTGTAGTGGTGTACAGTTGGGTACAGTAGGTTTTTGGTGGATTGTAGAGGGCTCTTCATACAATATAAGGTGGTAATGGTGAGATGTGCACCTGGGACTTTTCATGTCAAGTCCACTATAGTGCCCCCTAGGGTGCCCCACTGCTCTGCTGGAATGTCTGTGTGGCCAGTCTACTAAGAATGCTGGCTCCCCCCCCCCCCCCCCCCCCCAAAAAAAATGCATCTCAATGGCTTGTTTTTGTGCATTTTTCCCTATGGCCCCCAGAAAAACAGATGAACTAAGCACAAACGTCTAGCAATTGGCCATTTTTGATACAAAAAGGTGGATATTATCGTGGTTTGAAAATGGCCGTGTTCTCTACTGGATTTTTGAACGTTTTCCACAAAACATCCAAAATCGGATTTAGATGTCATATTGAAAATGCCCATCACAGTGAAATAAAGAGGTGAGTTCCAAAACCTGCTCAATATAGCTTTTTTTTTTCTTTTTTTCAAGAATGAAAACATATTATGTTTATATAGATTGTCATAAGATGTGTAAAATTTACAATAAAAGGCATTTATTCATAAGGTATATGATATTCAGTGAAACAAATGTTCTTATACTGAATAGAATTCTTGAACATAAAAACCTGCATTTATCCAGAGAGCAGTTTTTTCTACTTCACAGGTTTTGGAACTCACCTCTTCAATTTCAAAAGTTACAGAGAAGGACTACAAAAATGATTAAGGGGAAGATACAACTGATGGCAGATATTACAGGTCTACATAATCCTGAGTGCAATAGAATGGAATGTGAGAATGCAAACCGATTGTTTACTCAGAACATGACAAAGTTCCATAATAATAAATTGAAAACAAACTGGAGAAAATATTTTTTCACTCAGTGCATTGCTAAGCTCTGAAACTCACCGCCAGAGGACGTAGTAAAAGCAGTTAGTGTAGTTGTGTTTTAAAAAGGTTTGGACAAACTTCTGGAGGAAAAGTCCATACAACGTTATTAGGGTAGACCTAGGGAAAGTCATTGCTTATCCCTGGGTCTTTAAGTCATCTTCTCTTAATAGAACTGTTAAGAGAAGATGACTTAAAGACAAGTTGATATTTTTTGACACTTGCGATATTGATGTTGAAGTTTCAAGCAACAGATTGCATTATATATGCTTTACTTATTGATAGATTTCATCATCTATGCTATACTTACTGTTTTCAAAGATGTATAAAGAGAAAGAAATACATAAAATAGACTGTTTTTTGCCAGTGAAGAGTGGTCGTTCAGCGCATCTGTCAGTACAAAAATATTCAGACCGCTGACATTCAGAGGCATTTTCCCTCTTGTAAATCTCGTTTCCCAATAACAAAATAAAATAACAAAATCCAGAAAATTGATATAAAAATTAAAAATAAGTACTATAAAAAATGGTAGGCTGGAATGAAAATTGTCCATTAAGCTACACAGTAATATAAGAAAACCACTGCTGGCTGTGATTAGTTCTCAGATTTGAGTGGTTGAGTTCTTGAAATTTTTGAAAAGTAATTTTCTGATCCAGTATGGCAACATTTCTGTTCATAAATGAGGCTCCTGATCTGCAAATTATCCCACGTTTATGCCATACATTCCCTAATGAAAGGGCTCACCTTCTGCAGATCTCGGTAAACACAAACTTCTGTAATTTGGTCCAAGGAGTTTGAAGGGTTCTAGTTGCTTACTATGCACTAGACTGGAGGGAAAGGTAGCTAGTGTAAACAAACCATGGTATGTGTACTCTGCTGTTTTGAACACAAGAAGAAGATACATATTATCTTAACTTTTCAAGAGCAAATGTTGCAAGAGAGGTTACTCCCTTAGCAACTCTCAGATCATATCCATAAGCTAACCAACCAGTAGCACCACCCTTATACAGTAGCATGTATACATAATCACTAGCTAAATCTAGTGTTACGCAACAATGGCACTGCTTCACTCATTTCACTTTATCTGTAGCATAAAATCCACAGGATGCCAATACTCCTTAAACTAAGCTTACATTAAACATTCTTTACATAATAGAAACATAGAAAATGAAAGCAGATAAAGCCCATACGACCTATCCAGTTTAGCCACTCCTCCCTTCTACTATCCCTTCTGCACACAGAGATCCTATGTGCTTGTCCCATGCTTTCTTCAATTCAAATCCAGTCTGTACCAGGCGGCCATTCCACTTATCCACCACCCTTTCTGTAAAGAGGTATTTCCTTAGATCACTCATGAGTCCATCCACTTTCAAACAGAAAATGTGATAGCAAAAGTCAAAAAAGGTGGTGAGTGCCTCTATAGAAGTCTCTAGTGAGACCCTCCACCCCCCCCCCCCCCCGCCCCCCCGTGTGTGCAATTCTGGAGACTGTGTCTTCATAGTAGTCTGTGATCTCCATCATTTTCTATGTTTTTCTATTCTCTAAGGAAGAGAAACGGATAGTAGATGACATGGATGGGAAGACTAGATAGGCCATATGGTCTTTATCTGCCTTCATTTTTCTGTTTTTATATGTTTTCTTTTTCTAAGCATACAGGGCAGGACTTTTCAACAGGGGCATGTCTCACACTGCATTTCCCTCCCACCATCTCTCTCCCTTTCCTTTCCAGCCCCATAAAGCTCTCGCAATTCTCTCCTTTCCCCTGCACCTTAAAATCACCTGCAGTCTTCACTCAGGCAGGGCCAGTGGTACTCATAAGCTGCCTGCAACCTGCACCAGGGCTCTTTCTCTGAACCATCCCACCCTTAAGAAAACAGGAAGTTGCATCAGAAGGGGCAGGATGGTTCAGAGAGAAAGCCCCGGTACAGGCCGCAAGCAGCCTATGAGTGTTGCTGCCGCTGGCACTGCCTGGGTGAAGACTGGAGATTATTTAAAGGCACAGGTGGGGGGGGGGGGGGGAATTGCAACGGGCTGGGAAGGGAGAGATATGGAAGGAGGAAGAAAAAAGGGACTGACAGGGGGGTGTACGCAACACACACACACACACACACCTTGAATTGATACACTATTGATAAGGGGACAAAGACCTCAATGTGTATTCTTTGGAAGAAAGGCGAGAGAGGGAAGATACGATAGAGAAATTTAAATACCTCCATGGTATAAATGCACAGGAGATCAGTCTCTTTCAAATGAAAGGAAGCTCTGCAATAAGGGGGCATAAGATGAAGGTGAAAGGGCCAGACTTAGGAGTAATCAAAGGAAATACAAAGTATATTGTGCAGATCAGTGTAGCAAACTCCTGCCTGAACACATTTTGGATTGTATTTTTAGACAGCAGAATGTGAAAAACGTACAAAGGTGTGAAGACTTTTCAACGCATTGCAGCTTGCACCCAATCATGGAGTCTGCTAGAAAGCATGTGTCAGTGACAGAAGCTCAAACATGCATTTTCATGATACTGTGTTACATGAAGAGAACGAAACATTTACTGCTACTACAGTTACGCTCCTGGCACTCCTCACTCTTACTTTGTCTCCTGCACAGGAAGCAGTGTTTCTCGATTCCAGAAATAACACCACTGCAAGGTTCAGTAGGCGATAGTTGGGTGTCTCCTAAGATCTTGTCTTACTCGTTCCTCAAGTGGGTGACCTGAAACACTCATTTAAAAGTACTACAGGAGGCCCATGATCTACATTGTTTTCTTTTCAAAGGTTTACCCTTTCTCAAAACTCAATACACAGGTTTGGATTGTCACTGGGAGGATGCTAGCAGTTTCTGGGAGGCATAGGCTGTACATGGCTGTGCTGACTTGTAACAAATTACAAAGCCGCATGCTGAGACGCGACTTCCAGGGCTTTAGAATTCTGATCTACAGCAGCATCTTTCAAGGACAATAAGAGCATTTTCTCTTCGTTTTATTTGTGATCATGCAAAATTGGAATGACACTTACACAGGCTTCTCACTATCAGGTCGCAAAACTTTGGAGAACTTTACCAACTCGGATTAAATTTCAGATTACAGAATATTCAGAAAATCAGACTTTGTTGGAAGTTATGTTAAATTTAATAATTTTTTTTGTAATTCTTGGAATTTTGTCCATATTCTTTGAACTGTAATCTGCGTTGAACCTGAATTTATTGTATATGTGGAATAGATGAAAAAATGCTATGCTATCAGCTGTTATCAGAAAAATCTTAGGGACAACTTTTACTATACTTTCAATCTTTCACTTCTATGTGAAACTCTTTAGGAGTGTTACCTAAATATTGCTCAACTCTGCACTAATTACTGAACCCAGACGCAGCACTGGAGATGACCTCTCCGACTATAGACTGCAGAGCGTACCTTGGATCTGTATAATTTCAGAGAAGCACAATTTAGTCAGGGCTGCAGACTATCCTTTTCAAAATGTTTCCCACCTATTTTCACATTAGTGACTGAAAGAAGAGCAATGCTTGTTAATCATAGGTACAAGTGAAGTGGGGGTTTCTTGAAGACAAAACGCAGTTTTCCAGGAGCCTGCAAACAACTGGATCGGCACAGGTAGAAACACACTGAACAGGTTGCACAACTGCAGGTAACTGCACAGGTCATCAGCTCCGCTCGCTGCCAACAAGAGGCTCCCTAGCCCTCGTTGGCAGCTTTTATGCTTTCCCCTGTAGCCCTGCCCCTTCCGGCTTCCCAACCAACGGCAAGGGGGTCTCCTGCTGCGTCATCTCAATCACCGATGGGGAAGCTGGAAAGGAAGGGTCGCTCTGACGCAGGAGCTGCCGGGCAGCAGCCGCCATGTTATGTGCGGCTGCTCGGCATGCCCCTCGCCGGCCTACCTGTAACTGCACAGGTCATCAGCTCCTTTACGTATTTACTGAAAAGAACTCAAGTCTGAGAACTTTGGCACACATATGACAGGAAACAAAAATGAATGCTTCATATTAAATTCTGTATCCTTACATCTTTAGTTTACATTCAAGAAAGAATGAACTGTTAAACACTGACAGACAATAGACAGTCTGCTCTTACTCAGGATTTGCATTTCATTAGGTTTAATAAGCATCTCGCCCCATCAACATAACTGGAAGAGCAAGGGATTCACTAAGCACTGCCATTGTTTATAGCTTATTATTTATAACTCACCTTTATCCAAGACAGGACACAAAAATTACATACATAATCCAAAGAACAAAAATAAAAAGTACACATATACACAGAAACAATTTAACAGAGTACATGGTCATTCAGTCTAGCGGCCGGTTCAAAAAAATGCATACAGCAGACATAAAAAATAGCTCTTCAATAGCTTCTTAAAAGAAATTGTGTCCTCCTGTCGTCTTCTTGCTAAGCAACCAAGAGGAATAGCCATCATGTCTATAAATAGATAGCAGGTAAGGAGCTGCAATAACATGGCTTTCAGTACTCAGGCAGTTAAGGGAGACTATTTTTTTCTTCCCCTCTGTAAAGTGTTACTACTACTTAAAAGCAATGAGCACTGCAGACATGCCACACAGGGAAACTATGCTTTTCCATGTTTTTGTGGCATACACCAGTAAGATTTGCAATCATTTTTATACCGTTTTTATTTTATTTATTTTGGGGCCCTTTTACTAAGTTGTCTATGGGAAAAGACCTGGATGACTCAGACCCTTAACTCACCGGATAATATATTAAATAGCGGGATAGGGTAAAGTACTTACAATGCATAAAGCAGTCAGAGGGAGGTAGTAGTAACCTTCCTTTTGTGACTGCAGTGAAATGCTGCAGTACCTCCTACTTGCTCGGTTTGCGTCAAGTTTGATAAAATAGTACAGTTATTGTGTTAGTCTACATGAATGAACACAAAGAAAGATTAGCATAGAAAAAAAAATTAACATATGGTGATATTAACACACACAAAAGTTAACATACGGTGATATCTTCTAATTGCACTCGCTTGCAAGAGCTGCTGCTCCCTCCCCCAGATCAGAACAAAATTTGAGCAACATATCTAATGATACCTACATTTCTTGAAATTCGGGAGGTTATTGGGGGGGGGGGGAGGAGTGAACCACTCTCTGTACTTTTCAGATGCCCACATTTATAGTCACAAGTTCCTTTTGCATTATAGAATGCAACTTCCATTTTTGCTAAGCAACCAAGAGGATTAGGCAGGCTTAGCGATTAGAGAACATGTCTTGAGGCTAGAGTAGCAGACTTGGTGGAGCTGAGGGAGACAGAGAGGTATATAGAGGAGACCCACAGGGATTTTGTAGAGAAGTCCCACCTCCAGTCTAGTAGCCCTTGTGCTACCTTGGAGGAGGGAGGTCTCCTAGAAGGAGAGCATCACCCTGGTGAAGTAGGAAGTACTCCTGTAGCCAGGACCTGCCCACCAGGGGATGTACTATCCTCTCGCACCGAGGATATGTCTCCAAGTGCTGCCCGGGATGGAAAGGTTAGGACAGCTGTTGTAGTTGGCGATTCGAACATTAGGCATATAGATAGCTGGGTGGCTGGTGGACGCGAGGATCGCTTGGTGACTTGTCTGCCTGGTGAGAAGGTGGCAGACCTCACGTGTCACCTAGATAGGACTTTAGATAGTGCTGGGGAGGAGCCGGCTGTCTTGGTACATGTGAGTACCAATGACATAGGAAAATGTGGGAGAGAGGTTCTGGAAGCCAAATTTAGGCTCTTAGGTAGAAAGCTCAAATTCAGATCCTCTAGGGTAGCATTTTCTGAAATGCTACCTGTTCCATGCACAGAGCCCAAGAGACAGGTAGCACTCCGGAGTCTCAATGCATGGATGAGACGATGGTGCAGGGAGGAGGGTTTTAGATTTGTTAGGAACTGGGCAACATTCTGTGGAAGGGGGAGCCTATTCCGAAAGGATGGGCTCCACCTTAACCAGGGTGGGACCAGGCTGCTGGCATCGGCATTTAAAAAGGAGATAGAGCAGCTTTTAAACTAGAAATGGGGGGGGGGGGGGGGGGGGGGGGAAGGCCGACAGTCGCTCAAAAGCACATGGTTCGGGATAAAGTATCTTTCAAAGATATCACCAAAACAGGGAAGACAGGGTGTCCTGATAGTGAGGTTGCAAAAGAGACTGTAGTAGATCAGGTGTCCCTAAATAAAAATAAAAATCAGACAAAAGATTGCAAATTAATACTGTCAAGTACTAAGCATGATGTAAATAGGAACAGCAAACATAGCTTGAAATGTCTATATGCAAATGCCAGGAGCCTAAGAAATAAGATGGGAGAGTTAGAATATATTGCACTAAATGAAAATTTAGATATAATAGGCATCTCTGAGACCTGGTGGAAGGAGGATAACCAGTGGGACACTGTCATACCGGGGTACAAATTATATCGTAGTGATAGGGTGGATCGAATTGGTGGAGGGGTAGCACTGTATATTAACAAGAGCCTTGAATCAAATAGATTGAAAATTCTGCAGGAAACAAAACACTTCTTGGAATCACTGTGGATTAAAATTCCATGTGTAAAGGGGAAAGGAGTATAGGAGTATACTACCGTCCGCCTGGCCAGGATGAACAGACGGATGCAGAAATGTTAAAGGAAATTAGGGACACAAACAAACTGGGCAACACAATAATAATGGGTGATTTTACTTATCCCGATATTTACTGGGTAAATGTAACATCGGGGTACGTTAGGGAGGTAAAATTCCTTGATGAAATCAAGGACAGCTTTATAGAGACGTTGGTACAGGAGACGATGAGAGAAGGAAAATTTCTAGACCTAGTCCTTAGTGGGAGGTAATGATGCTAGGGCCGCTTGATAACAGTGATCATAATATGATCGGATTTGATATTAGCTTTGAAGTATACATAGGAAATCAAATATGTTAGCGTTTAACTTTACAAAAGGAGACTATGATAAAATGAGAATAGTGGGGGAAAAAAATTAAGAGGAGCGACTGCAAGGGTCAAAAATTTACATCAGGTGTGGATGCTGTTCAAAAACACCATCCTGGAAGCCCAGGCCAAATATATTCCGCAAATTAAAAAAGGAGAACGGAAGACCAAACGACAGCTGGTGTGGTTAAGAAGTGAGGTGAAGGAAGCTATTAGAGCTAAAAGAAAATCCTTCAGAAAGTGGAAGAAGGAACCGACTGAAAATAATAAGAAACGGCATAAGGAATGTCAAGTCAAATGCAAAGTGCTGATAAGGAAGGCTAAGAGGGACTTCGAAAAAAAGATTGTGTTGGAGGCAAAAACATATAGTAAAAATTTTTTCGGTATATTAAAAGCAGGAAGCCGGCAAAAGAATTAGTTGGATCTCTAGATGACCGAGGAGTAAAAGGGGCAATAGGGAAGACAAAGCCGTAGCGAAAAGATTAAATTAATTCTTTGCTTCGGTCTTCAACGAGGAAAATTTGGGTGGGATACCAGTGCCGGAAATGGTATTTGAAGCTGACGAGTCGGAGAAACTTAATGAGTTCTCTGCAAACCTGGAGGATGTAATGGAGCAGTTCTACAAACTGAAGAGTAGCAAATCTCCTGGACCGGATGGCATTCACCCAGAGTACTGATAGAACTGAAAAATGAGCTTGCAGAGCTATTGTTAGAAATACAGTGGGGGAAATAAGTATTTGATCCCTTGCTGATTTTGTAAGTTTGCCCACTGACAAAGACATGAGCAGCCCATAATTGAAGGGTAGGTTATTGGTAACAGTGAGAGATAGCACATCACAAATTAAATCCGGAAAATCACATTGTGGAAAGTATATGAATTTATTTGCATTCTGCAGAGGGAAATAAGTATTTGATCCCCCACCAACCAGTAAGAGATCTGGCCCCTACAGACCAGGTAGATGCTCCAAATCAACTCGTTACCTGCATGACAGACAGCTGTCGGCAATGGTCACCTGTATGAAAGACACCTGTCCACAGACTCAGTGAATCAGTCAGACTCTAACCTCTACAAAATGGCCAAGAGCAAGGAGCTGTCTAAGGATGTCAGGGACAAGATCATACACCTGCACAAGGCTGGAATGGGCTACAAAACCATCAGTAAGACGCTGGGCGAGAAGGAGACAACTGTTGGTGCCATAGTAAGAAAATGGAAGAAGTACAAAATGACTGTCAATCGACAAAGATCTGGGGCTCCACGCAAAATCTCACCTCGTGGGGTATCCTTGATCATGAGGAAGGTTAGAAATCAGCCTACAACTACAAGGGGGGAACTTGTCAATGATCTCAAGGCAGCTGGGACCACTGTCACCACGAAAACCATTGGTAACACATTACGACATAACGGATTGCAATCCTGCAGTGCCCGCAAGGTCCCCCTGCTCCGGAAGGCACATGTGACGGCCCGTCTGAAGTTTGCCAGTGAACACCTGGATGATGCCGAGAGTGATTGGGAGAAGGTGCTGTGGTCAGATGAGACAAAAATTGAGCTCTTTGGCATGAACTCAACTCGCCATGTTTGGAGAAAGAGAAATGCTGCCTATGACCCAAAGAACACCGTCCCCACTGTCAAGCATGGAGGTGGAAATGTTATGTTTTGGGGGTGTTTCTCTGCTAAGGGCACAGGACTACTTCACCGCATCAATGGGAGAATGGATGGGGCCATGTACCGTACAATTCTGAGTGACACCCTCCTTCCCTCCGCCAGGGCCTTAAAAATGGGTCGTGGCTGGGTCTTCCAGCACGACAATGACCCAAAACATACAGCCAAGGCAACAAAGGAGTGGCTCAGGAAGAAGCACATTAGGGTCATGGAGTGGCCTAGCCAGTCACCAGACCTTAATCCCATTGAAAACTTATGGAGGGAGCTGAAGCTGCGAGTTGCCAAGCGACAGCCCAGAACTCTTAATGATTTAGAGATGATCTGCAAAGAGGAGTGGACCAAAATTCCTCCTGACATGTGTGCAAACCTCATCATCAACTACAGAAGACGTCTGACCGCTGTGCTTGCCAACAAGGGTTTTGCCACCAAGTATTAGGTCTTGTTTGCCAGAGGGATCAAATACTTATTTCCCTCTGCAGAATGCAAATAAATTCATATACTTTCCATAATGTGATTTTCCGGATTTAATTTGTGATGTGCTATCTCTCACTGTTACCAATAACCTACCCTTCAATTATGGGCTGCTCATGTCTTTGTCAGTGGGCAAACTTACAAAATCAGCAAGGGATCAAATACTTATTTCCCCCACTGTATGTAATTTATCCTTAAAATCGAGTGTGGTACCGGAAGATTGGAGGGTGGCCAATGTAACGCCAATTTTTTAAAAAGATTCCAGAGGAGATCCAGGAAATTATAGACCGGGGCAAAATGGTAGAGACTATTATTAAGAACAAAATTACAGAGCATATTCAGAAGCATAGATTAATGAGACAAAGTCAACATGGATTTAGTGAAGGGAAATCTTGCCTCACCAATCTACTACATTTCTTTGAAGGGGTGAACAAACATGTGGATAAAGATGAGCCGGTTGATATGGTGTATCTGGATTTTCAGAAGGCTTTTGATAAAGTTCTTCATGAAAGACTACTGAGAAAATTAAAGAGTCATGGGATAAGATGTAATATTCTGTTGTGGATTAGGAACTGGTTATTGGACAGAAAACAGAGAGTATGGTTAAATGTACATTTCTCTCTATGGAGGAGGGTAAATAGTGGAGTGCCATAGGGATCTGTACTGGGACCTGTAATATTTAACATATTTATAAATGATCTGGAAATCGGAGCGATGACTGAAGTGGTTAAAGTTTTTACAGATGAGACACAACTATTCAAGGTTATTAAAACACATGCCGATTGTGAAAAATTGCAGAAAGACCTTAGGAAATTAGAAGACTGGGCATCCAAATGGCAGATGAAATTTAATGTGGATAAATGCAAAGGGCTGCATATTGGGAAGAATAATCCGTAACATAGCTACCCGATGCTAGGGTCCACCTTGGAGATCAGCACCCAAGAAAAAGATCTAGGTGTCGTTGTAGACAATACCTTGAAATCTTCTGCCCAAGTTTGTGGCGGCGGCCAAAAAAGCAAACAGGATGCTAACAATTATTAGGAAAGGGATGGTAAATAAGACTGAGAATATTATAATGCCTCTGTATTGCTCCATGGTGCAACCTCACCTAGAGTATTGTATTCGGTTCTGGTTGCCGTATCTCAAAAAAGATATAACGGAATTAGAAAAGAATCAAAGAAGAGTGACCAAAATGATAAAGGGGATGGAACTCCTCTCATATGAGGAAAGGCTATAGGTTAGGGCTCTTCAGCTTGGAAAAGATATAGCTGAGTGGCGATACGATTGAGGTCTACAAAATCCTGAGTGGTGTAGAACGAGTAGAAGTAAATCAATTTTCTACTCTTTCAAAAAGTACAAAGACTAGGGGTCAATCAATGAAGTTACATGGAAATACTTTTAAAACAAATAGGAGGAAATATTTTTTCACTCAACGAATAGTTAAAGTTGTGGAACTGTTTGCCGGAGGATGTAGTAACTGCGGTTAATATATCTGGGTTTAAATAAAGATTGGACAAGTTTCTGGAGGAAAAGTCCAATGTGCTATTGAGACAGACATGGGGAAGACACTGCTTGCCCAGGGATTGGGAATGTAGTTACTATTTGGGTCTGACAAGTACTTTTGACCTGGGTTGGCTACTGTTGAAAACAGGATACTGGGCTAAATACCATTGGTTTGACCCAGTACGGCTATTCTTATGTGATACCTGTGATACATTCTCTAATATGATAATTTCCAAACTTCAAAGTCCTCAAATCCTACTATCTTCACCTTGTTGGAGCACATGCATCTGATGGTTCGGACATGTTTATCTTAAGTTCAAACAAAGAACGGAGAAGGTCCAATTCTCACAAATATGTTGCTATCTTCAAAGGCAGAATTCTCATTCCATACAGAGAGCTAGTCTTTGGCAAAAGACTAATTGGCCATCTGCAAGCATGACCTGAAGGCTCTTGACCTTGGTATTAGGACTGGGAAGTACTTGTTCAAAACAAATTCCACAAAGAACTTCAGGAAGGAAAAGCAGAACTCAGACATGACTGTGACTGTTTTCTAATGTAGACGGCCATTTGTGTGTGTGACTTTGCAGCCACGCAACATGCATACCCATAGAGGGGCATAATCGAAAGGGACGGCCAAGTTTTGCAGAGGACTTCTCGCAAAACGTCCCAATGGAGGGGCGTGGAAACCCGTATTATCGAAACAAGATGGACATCCATCTTTCGTTTCGATAATACGATCGGGGACACCCAAATCTTTAAATTTAGGTCGTCCTTAGACTTGGTCATTTCTGATTTTCGGCGATAATGGAAACCAAGGACGCCCATCTCAGAAACGACCAAATGCAAGGCCTTTGGTCGTGGGAGGAGCCAGCATTCGTAGTGCACTGGTCCCCTTCACATGCCAGGACAACAACCGGGCACTCTAGGGGGCACTGAAGTGGACTTCATAAATTGCTCCCAGGTAAATAGTTCCCTTACCTTGTGTGCTGAGCCCCCAACTGTACACCACTACCATAGCACTTACAGGTGAAGGGGTGCACCTAGATGTGGGTACAGTAGGTTTGTGGTGGATTTTGAAGGGCTCACATTTACCACCACAAGTGTAACAGATAGGGAGGGAATGGGCCTGGGTCTGCCTGCCTGAAGTGCACTGCACCCACTAAAACTGCTCCAGGGACCTGCATACTGCCGTGATGGACCAGAGTATGACATCTGAGGCTGGCACAAAATATTTTTAAAGATTTTATTTTGAGGGTGGGAGGGGGTCAGTGACCACTGGGGGAGTAAGGGGAGGTCATCCCCGATTCCCTCCGGTGGTCATCTGGTCAGTTTGGGCATATTTTTGAGGCTTGGTCGCAAGAAAAAAAATGGACCAAGTAATGTCGGCCAAGTGCTCGTCAGGGACGCCCTTCTTTTTTCCACTTTTTTCCATTATCGGCTGAGGACGCCCATCTCTTAATCACGACCAAGTTCCGCCTTCGCTACGCCTCCGACATGCCCCGGTGATCTTTGGTCATCCCCGCGATGGAAAGCAGTTGGGGACGCCCAAAATCGGCTTTCGATTATACTGATTTGGGCGACCCTGTGAGAAGGACGCCCATCTTCCGATTTGTGTCGAAAGATGGGCATCCTTCTCTTTCAAAAATAAGCCTGTTAGTGTACCAACTAATGCCCACCTTTGAAAACATAAGACGGTATGCCTACATATAGACACACCACTGCCAATCTTAAGGTAGTTAAGCAATAACAGAATCTTGACACCAAGTTGCCATTATAGAATTGGGCAAAGCACATAACATTGGGCCTACACTGAGGTGCCAACTTATATAATTGCTCCCTATTGTTTTGTATTTTAAATCATGGCAGTATCCTTGATGATATACAACTCACATTCCCCACATGAAATCTTAAGAACAGTCTGAAAGTCAACTCTTTTAAGGTTAATGGGAGGAAAAAGCCTCAAGGAGCTCTTGACTGACAAGTCTACAGAGCTGCATATGATCCACTTGACCTATCATTTTGGTCAAAACAGGATCTATTCCTCATCCTAGGCAAAAAACCTTCCCATACCCAAAAATGTAGTGCATTTAGTTACAAAAATCCATACAATATGTCATGGGAAAAAATCTCCAGACGCAAAAAGCAAAACTCAACTACTTGTTATTGCTTCCTGCCAATCAAATTTAGCTGAAAGCTAAAAAGCCTGGAGATAGTGCTAGACAAAAATCAAGACGGGGAGCTATCGTTTTTCCGCCAATGTATGGACCCTGAAGAAGCTTTGTGCTATAAGGCATTAGCAAAACGCTGGCCATCATCTGAGCTAAGTGATTTTTATCTCCAAGCTATTTAGCTTTCAACTAACTTTCAGCACAGCACTAAACAATCTCCAATGATATCAGGGCAATCAAAGATCACAGTTCATTTTTATCTGAAGAATCTCCTCTATTTGCTAAACCAGAAACAGTACCTGGTAATCTCCTCTTAAATTCTCAGTCCTTGATCATCTCCACAGTCTCTTCAGTTACTCTCTGTCCTATCCCGAAACAGGGGTCATTCACACGTGCAATGAAAGTCCTGCCAGAAGTGAGGCACACCTGCTCCCACTTCTACCTGGAGTGCCTTTTTCTTCAAGCCCTCCTTGTCATTCCCAAGTCGGGAACACTCCGCAAGCACTTCTGCCCTGTAGAAGGGGTTTCCAATCACCACACACTGCAAACTTCTCCTGCCTTGGTACCCAGGACTTCCCCCCTCAATGCTATGGGTCTTGGCGAGGGTGGGCTACCAAAGACTATAATTTTCTCCAAGCAACCTCTTTTATTAACTCCTGTCCCTGCCATTAGGGCTGGGTTTAGTTCCAATTCTCCCACCAGGCTGTCAGTCAGCTCTGTCTCCTTAGTGACCCCCAGAAAATCCTCCCTCCAGCCTTATGACAGAGAACATTTTCAAGGGAGGAGTCACATACATATATATATATATGCAATTAGTTGGCTCAGGGATCCTTTTACTATACTGTGTTAGGTTTTTAACACATGCCTAATGCAGCAAAAAAAATGGAATACTGCAGGGTGTGCTCAGGTGTCTGCAGTAACACTATAATCTGCACGTGCTAATCATGAGCTCATTTTTTTTTTGAGAGAGCATGTCAGAGGCAGAGACTGGGCATTCCTGCGCAAGCCATTTAGCGCATCTACATAACCACATGCTAGCTGGTTAGCGCACGGATAACGATTGATCCCTTACAGCCTATAAAATATATGGCAGTGAGTGCTTACACAGTAATTATTTTTTTTAATGGTCGCGCATTAATGGCAACATTAATGCAAAAAAAAAAAAATCAGAGTTGTTATGGCTACAATAAAAACGTTCTTAGTGTGTGGGAAAGACCTGCGTAAGGGCATGCACCCCTTCACTTGTTAAATATAAAAATAAAAGTTGGAAATGGCAAAGACTTGGTTCAGCATGGATTTGAATATTGAGACAAAATAAACACCTTCCATTGAGATCAATTTAAATTTTGTTTCACTAAGTGGCAAATTATATGGACAAACCCCCACACATCTCACACAGAGTCATAAAGATTCTGACCTGCACATTTTGGGGGTAATTTGGCTTTAGTAAAATTACTCCAGCAGTTACATGAATAAACGTATGCACAATGACAAGAAAGTATGTTGAATCTAGGCATGATTTCTGTACAATTTATGCTAGTATTTTTGTAAAGCCACATAAGCGAAAAAATAAGTACCTATGGTGCATTTTGAGCAAATGCAAGGCAGATCACAGGGATGTACGTTTATTTCAAATGACATGGGAAATGCCAGTATTATTGTGTGTCAAATTTTCTTATCCGAAATCACAGGAAAAAAAATAGAAATTTCATTTTTTTTTTCTGCATCCTAACTTAGGGGGTCTTTTACTAAGGTGTGCTAACATTTTTAGGGCGCACTAAAAATAGGTGCGCGCTAAACAATAAAGACGCCAATGTATTCCTATGGGCATCTTTAGCATTTAGAACACACCTTTCTTTAACATGCGCTAAAAACGCCAGCACGCCTAAGTAAAAGACTCCCTTAATAATATTGGTCTTGTGACAAAAACAAAAAAAAAAATTGTTAAAACAAAGAAAAGAAGAACAAAATAAATATTCATGTAAACAAAATGAGAAACAAAATGAAAATTTGGGGGTTGCACACTCGTAGCAGGTAACCAAAGACCTGCAGCATTTCAAAGATATTAACTGTATGAAGACATTAATGCCCTTACACCTACACAAGCTCTATTAGAGGCCGACCGTATTTCAGTTTCAGTACTGATGCAGGCCTGAAATTTGTCTTCAGTCTTAGTTTCAGTTTTGGCTAAAAATGCCGAGGCATTTTTGGCTGAAACCGAAACTGTGCTGTGCAGCCCCTACTCCCTCCCCTCCTCCCCCACCCCAGACCAGAAAAAGTCCCCCCTCCTGTATTCACCCATTGGTGGCAGTCTCCCACTTGGACCTACCATGTCATTGGTAGCTAGTGGGGCAGGGGCTTAGCTGCTATGGGGCCACGGGGCCCTGGGCCCCCGTAAATTTGGACCTGGACCCCCCCTGCTTATGCCCCTCTCAACCCCCCCGCCAACCCGTCGTCGCCATCTGTACCTTTGCTGGCGGGGGACCCCAACCCCCGCCAGCTAAAGTCTTCTTCCTGCGTTTGGTTTCTTCTGAGTCTGACGTCCTGCTGCACGTACAATGTGCAGGACGTCAGACTCACAGAAACAGAACGAAGCCCTGCAGATCGCAAGGCTTCATTCTGTTTCTGCGAGTCTGACGTCCTGCATGTTGTACGTGCAGCAGGACGTCAGACTCAGAAGAAACCAAACGCAGGAAAAAGACTTTGGCTGGCGGGGGTTGGGTCCCCCGCCAGCAAAGGTACAGACGGCGACGGATGGCAGGTGGGTCGGGGGGGGGTCAAACTTGTTGGAGGTGGTGCTGGCAGCGGCAGGGAGTGTCGGCGATGGCGGCGGGGGGGGGGGGGGGGGGGGGGAGGCTGTCAGCGGCGCCGGGGGGGGGGGCTAAAATGTGCCCCCTCACCTCGGCTCTGGCACCCCCTACTGCTGAAGTCTAGATACGCCCCTGTGGGGGCATAATCAATCACCCATTTGCTCCTGTCCACACTGACTTCTGCATCAAAATGGCTTCCGAGACCTCCAGTGGCAGTCTCGCAAGACTGCTGCAGGAGGTTGTGGCAGCCATTTTGAGATTGGGGATTGCTCCTGCCCCCACTAGCAACCAACGACATGGTAGGCCTGGGAGGAGAGCTGCTGCCCACAGGTAGGTTCGGCAGAAGGGGTGGGAGCGAGTGCTGTTGGGAGAAACAGGGTGGGACAAGTTTTGTTTTGGGCCACAAATTCAAATTCAGCCAAAACCAGAAATCCAGGTTTGGGTCGGGCTTTAAATAAAAACCTTAACACATGTAATAACAATATGTCTTACCCAGTGTATTTTTCTAGCAAAAAAGGTGCTGGTACTCAAATGCCAGGCCATCCTTCAGAGGTGGAGCAATCACTTAGGTGGGTGGGTGGGTGGGGGGACCCCTGCAACCAGTCACAGAGCACACAGCATTGGTGTGCAGAGCCAGGGATCTTTTATTAATTCTTGGGGACAATGGGTCAATTTTAGCATGCAGTGAAAAGGTGTTCGTACTTAGTACCCCAGAGAACACCCCTGAAAAAAAAAACCCTGGTTTTACCTAGTTTCTTACTTGACCATTATAAAGAAAAGCGGTCTTCTTTGGTGTCTGTAAGATTATTACAGATTTGTTAATTGTGTATATGAAGAATTATTTCATTTTCTTCACAAAACAAAAGTGTCTTTTTTAATAGCTCAGTAGACTTTCGGTGTATGGCAGCTTTCAGTAGTTATGCATCTCTTGATTTCCTGACAGTTTCAGGGAGTAAATGGTTTCTTTCAGAGTTCAACTCATTATTGTTAACTACAGTATGGTAATTACACAAAAATGAATGTTATTTAGGAATGCATGGGAAAGTTATCCGACAGAGAATTGTTAGGAATCCTTAAGAGACTGGCTCGGTAACTCAGTCAGAGAATGCACAGAAGACTGAGTTTTGGTTTCTTGCCTTCCTCAATTGTGGACTATGTACCTTGTTAGTATTTATGTATCCTGAGGGGAGATATGATTGAGGTCTACAAAATCCTCAGTGGGGTAGAACGAGAAGTGAATCGATTTTTTTGCTCTTTCAAAAAGTACAAAGACCAGGTGAGACTCAATAAAATTACATACAAATACTTTTAAAACAAATAGGAGGAAATACTTTTTTCACTCAATGAATACTCAAGCTCTGGAACTCTTTGCCAGAGGATGTGGTTAGCATATCTAGGTTTAATAAAGGTTTGGATGAGTTCCTGGAGGACAATCTATAGTCTGCTATTGAGGAAGACATGGGGAAGCCACTGCTTGCCCTGGGATTGGTAGCATGGAATGATGCTGCTAACTGGGTTTCTGTCAGGTATTTGTGACCTGAACTGGCCACTGTTGGAAACAGGATACTGGGCTAGATGGACAGGGATGGGGTGTAGACAAACTTTGTCCCCGTGTCATTCTCTATCCAGGTCCAATTCAGCCCACGGTGTCCAGCATTTTGAAAAATCACTTGCTGCCACGTGCTGACTGTAATACAAGGGCTGAACTTTTACAAATGTACTATGCTACAATATGTCAATATGTTTGTGGTTAAGGACAATGTAGCCCTGAGAACTTAGAACAAAAGCCTTAATAGTAGCAACAGAAGATAACATTTCTTTAATTTTCTAAGTCTTAGGAAAATTAAAGAAATTTTCCTTTGTGTCTCTTTCTGAAATGTTCAAAAATATCTAAAATATTCCACCTCAAGCAATCCATCAACCGCTGAATATCCTACCTTCCACCAGTTAGATAAGCAGAATATCTCCTAACAGGTCAGTTATCACTAGACGGCTTAGCAATGTCCCAGATCCTAGAAACTCCTTCAGAAGGTGACATTTCAAGATCTATTAGAACTGTCTGTGTCATATCTGGGGCCAGATGGAGAACCAACCTTCCAGTTCTTTGTTCAGCTTTGAACAGGACGTTATGTGAGAGGGAAGGATCGAGCTGGCACGAGCAGCGGGTAGGAGACCCTGCTCGTTGCTGGTGAATAACAGAAGCATTTAAGAGGTTTGTGGGAGTGCAGTTAAGAGACTCCCCCCCCCCCCCCCCCATTCCAATGCCAGGGGCAGGGGAAGCCGGGCACCATTTTCCCTTGCTACACCACTGGCTGGCATGCAGACTCAAGAAACAGAGGTCCAGATGAGGAGCTAGGACTGAGCGAGTGCAGGAGAGAAAAGGGAGAGAGACTAGCCATGTTGGATGGTGATGGAATGGGGACAGAGAGGTACAGATGGGCAATGGTGGATTGTGGTGGAAGGGAGAAGGGGAGTAGAGACAGCCAGTGCTGCCTGGGAGTCAAAGGTCTGAAGCAGGAGAAGGAATCATTGGAGGAAAACCAGCCAACAGGTTGGCTATGGGGAATGAGGCTGGGACTTCTGGACAAGCTCAGGGAAGAAGAAGTGTGTCGAGGGTCAGGAAAAGGGGGGAGGGAGAGAGAGAGAGATGGAGTGATGACTTGATGGTGGGGAAAAATAGAGAGGGGGCAATGTAGGATGGAAGAAGAGAGAGACAGAGAAAGAGGGATGCTAGATGGAAATAAGGGATGAAAGAAGCATAGAAGAGATGTTGGATATGAACTGAGGGAGAAGGGAAGAGAGAGGAGAAATGCATACATGTGGTAGGAAAGGGAAGAGAAAGAGGAAGAAATGCTGGCTCATGGATGGCAGGGAAGGGAAGTGAGAAGGGAGGAAGATGCTGCCCAAAGATGGAAGGGAAGGGAAGAGATGGAAACTAGATAGATTTAAGGAGGCAGAAAACTGGAAGAAAGATGGACATAGTGCAGAAAGTGAAGAAGTAACAAGGAGAGAAAAGAAATAGTGAATGGACAGGAGATCATTAGAAAAATAAAATGAATCAGACAACAAAGGTTAAGAAAATTGATTTGATTTTCAGATTAGTAACTGAAATGTCATTTTTTAGAATTTACATCTGCTGTCTACATTTTGCACAGTACAGGAAAAAAAATGTGAAGAGGATGCTTTATGTCAGGGGTAGGCAACTCCGGTCCTCGAGAGCCGCAGGCAGGTCAGGTTTTCAGGATATCCACAATGAAGATTTGCAAGCACTGCCTCCATGGTATGCAAATCTATCTTCTGCATATTCATTGTGGATATCCTGAAAACCTGACCTGCCTGCGGCTCTCGAGGACCGGAGTTGCCTACCCCTGCTTTATGTGATTAATCACGCAAATAAAATTTTTAATCGACATGCAGCCCTACTTGTAATTAATTGATTTGCATATGAATCTGCCCCAAGCGCTAAAATTGTAATGCACAAATTTTGGCAACCTATATAGAATCCAGGACCAAACTGTCTTTAAAAAAAAAAACCCACAACTGAACAAGAAGGATAATAATGGAGAGGAATTTGGCTGATCAAATCATTTGACTGGCTGGCAGTCCTAACAGCCTAGATACATAGGGCACTACAGATACCGGGAAACAGCTTTTCCTGGGGCAAAATTGTAGCATATATATTTTAGACACCTTAGCCAAGTACCTTAAACAAGTAACATTATAATACTCTATCAATGTAAAATCCATAGATGCATCACAAAAAGTAACTGATGACCTTTTATTGTGTGAGAGCATTACTAAGAGTGATACTGGCCAACAAAACACCAGACTTACATGTAGGGACCCTCCGACAGCAGGGGTGGGGGGAGAACAAAAACCCTACAGAAGCGCATAACTGTACAAAAACAAACGCATACAAGGAGGAGAAGTACTTACTTCCTTCCTGTGGAGACAGCTGAACTGTGATCCTGAATTGTAAATTAAGGGCCCCAGGAATCTGGTCATCCAGGTCACAGCTCTGCAAGGACATGTTGAAGTTTCCAGCAATGTTGGCGGGCTGAGTTTCGACTAATTTGAAGACCTCTGGGTTACTGTGGGATCCAGGTAAGTAATATTCCACCCGTTCCTCCTTCTTCTCACAGTTGGGCGAGGTATGGTTGATAAAATGAATGCTAGCTCTGTGGTTATGGGGTACAACAAACTGCCAGGTCATGAGTTCATCTTCTGGGAAACCCAGAGGATAGTTTGCTGATAGCAGGACTGCCGAAGACTGTGTCTTAAAAGTTGATTCAATAATGACCAATCCTAAAAAAATAAAAAAAATAATTTAAAGCAAATCAGCCCTGCCAACTGTAATCACCTTCTGTTTGTGCTTCTGACCTAATTCACCTTCCTCCACATCTGAGTTTCCAGCTTAGTCAGAACCTGTCCCCACCATTGCTGTTTATGAAAACAAGGAAATCCCAAACTAATGCACTAGGCCTTGTTTGCATCTGCCAGGGGATATACTCCAATTAGATGCCATGCTCCTTATTTACAGAGATGCCAAGTCTCACTCATTAGGAGTGTGTCACACTCATTTGAGAGCTTTCTCACTCTCTGAGCCCTATTTCTCACTCATCAGAGCTGCAGTACCAGTGCACCGATCTTGATCGCAGCTTTCACGAGAGGGAAGCCTTAGAGAAGTAAACCAAGTGGTCCAACCAATAAGAAATCTGAGCACACCTTCTTGCCTACTGATTCCCTTGCCCTCTCCCTTTACTACAAGTAAATGTGGTCTGAAACCGATCTACATATATTTTAACTGTTGAGTGGAAGAGCTCAAAACATTTATCCATATTGCTCCCCACTTTATCTGTATTCTTTCTGAAGCTGCAAGGAAAAGCCAATATCATTTAACACTGCTTTGATTCATTTGCAAAGCAATAATACACTTAAATCATTCTAGATTTATATTCTGGATGTACAGTCTGAAAAATCTCACTTTTTGGCCTTTATATCTCACTCCTTGGCATAGTAAATCTCACTCTTTGGGATGGTTCACCCTTGGCATCTCTGTATTTATAACCTGCACATTGTGGAAATAGTTCTCAGTGAGGAGGCGGCCAGGTCACTGATCCCTTTGGATTACCGAGCAGATGCGCATTTCTATGTGGCACCCTTACCACCACCTACAGAATCTGCTGTTCTGCAATGCTGAGGCCTTTCGCCACCCAAGGGATAGTGATCTTTGCTTCTGCAGTGCCCTCATCCCCTGATGGGCTGAAGAACAGAAGCCAGTTCGCCTGTGTGCTGTCACAAAACCACTGTGTAAATATCTATTTTAAATCTTAAATGTTTGACTAGTATTTGGTTTTAAGGTTACCATTATGTGTAATAAAAACCTCAATTATGATAAAGGGATGGGTGAAACTGACAATTCTGACAGCTGAACAAAAACAAGGGAGGAAACAGGAGAAAATCAGGGCTCCAGATTGTGAAGACCAGCAGCAAAAGTCCCTCAAGTCCACACAAGCTGAGATTGTGCAATAACATAAGACATCAGACACAAAAATTCATTGTGAGCACCTTGATAAAAATCAGACCCATTTCTGTTCATCAATCGCTTAGAACCATATTAGGGGAGATCTCCCAAGAATCAAAAGTGCTGTTTTACTTATGAAATGCAATTAACAGAAATAAAATGGGACAGCAGAATGCTTTGGTTTTGTTGGTTAACTATCTTGCTTACTGACTTGTGGTTCAGGTCACTGCATTTTGCAGGAAGCTCCAAGCCTTCTAGCATATGGGCCCAACAGGAATTGGGTGCACAGGAGCCAATGTCTGAAAATGATTGGCGATGCTAAACAAACTCCATGTAACTCTGCTGTTGACATTTAAATATGGGCTGGCAACTCACATTTTTAACTTGTTGTGCTTTGTATTTTCCTTTTTAATTGGGGGGGGGGGAATGTGATAAATATATTTAAAAAAAAAAAAATATATATATATATATTACATCCCCCCTCCCCAATTAAAAAGGAAAATACAAAGCACAAGTTAAAAATGTGAGTTGCCAGCCCATATTTAAATGTAAATAGCAGAGCAGGTAATATAGATATGGTAAAGACTCATTTGATCAAGTCTAATGCTAGAGAAGTACTCAAAGTCCTACCATCATTCTTTGCTGCAGCTCCAATTCATAAATATCAGCCTCTGTGCCTCTCAACCCCTGCAGCCTCTCTACACTGTGCTCTCTCTTTCCTTCTAGCCCATCTATATCATATATTCCCTCAGTCGGTTCTTATTTGTCTCTCTCCATCCTCAACCTATCTACACCATACACTCTCCCCATCTCTATCCCCACTACTGTCTCAATTCCACTATTCTCCTATTTTCCTAACCTCTTTCTTCATGTCTCTTCTTTAACCTCTTTATCCCCTCCCCTCCTTAATCCCTCTGCAGTTTTTATTTCTTCTTCTTCTGCATGGGCATTGTTTGACTTTTGGGGGCAGGTGGTTTTCATAGCTCTCTGCCCGCTCAACTCTAATCCCATTAACTTTCCCTATTCTTATTTTCTTTTGACTCAGCTTTCTGTTTCCCCTCTACTCCCCAACAGGTTCCCCCTCGCTTCTTTCTAGCCACCTGCTCTCCTCTGCAGGCATGGCTCTCTAATCCCTACATGACCTCCCTACTCTCACCCCTCACCACTTTTCATGCAGGTGAGTTAACCCTGCCAATAAAGGGAAGTCTCATCTCTCAGTTTGTGATTCCCTATCCCTGACAGGCTTGGATCATGTCCATTACTCTGCGCATTCCTGACTTCCTGAACTGCTCCTGTTTCTCCATCCTCTTTAACACTTCTGCTGGGACTCATAGATTCCAGGCCTGCAGAGTCCAAAGAAGATGGGCCTCTTATCTGCCTGTCCCAGCTTGGCAGCACAGTAAAGGTACACAGTGCTATACCAAAATGCAAAGAAAGTTCAGGTGCACACAATCATCATACAAGTGTATGATGTAGATGGGCTGAGGGTGGAGAGAGACAAATGAGAACTGGCTGAGGGAAAATATGATATAGATGAGAGAAAGAGAGAAAGCACGGCGTAGAGAGGCTGCAGGGGTTGAGAGGCACAGAGGCTGGTATTTATGAATTGGAGCTGAAGCAAAGAATGATGGTAGGACTTTGAGTACTTCTCTAGCATTAGACTTGATCAAATGAGTCTTTCCCATATCTACATTACCTGCTCTGCCGTTGACATTTAAATATGGCTGGCAAGTCACATTTTTAACTTGTGCTTTGTATTTTCCTTTTTAGTTGGGGGGGAGGGGGATGTGATAAATATAAATATATTGTTAGGCCCATCTGTCAGAAGACTTGGAGCTTCCTGCAAAATGCAATGACCTGAACCACAGCTCACAATATCACAAGGCAACCTGATTCTTATAGTTGAAATGAAGTAAAAACACATGCTACTCTTACGACCTTACCTGCTGCAAAGGCATTATTAGGTTCTTCACCAGAGTTGTATTGAAATCTGATAACTGATAAGGTATGTGCTGTTCAGTGAGTGCTGTGTTGGAATCTGACCTCAGTAAGCTAACAACCCCTGAAGAAGGCATTGTGCCGAAACATGGCCATGTCAGGTCAGTTAATAAAGATCCTGCTATTTGCACCTGTAGTCTCGCCTCCATTTTTGCTGTCTCTGCTTTGACTGTAATAAAAAAATCCATACATTTTTATTACACTTAAATTTTTCTTTATGCGCCAAATTTAAACATTTTTAATTCCATTGAATCACATTAGTTAAACGTGCCGACCAGCATAAACAGAACACTTACCAGGGGACACCGTTTTACAAAAACTGCTGGCTTCCTCCATGCTCAAATTAATCATTCTTCTTTAGCACTGCTCTGATCGCTAACTTCACTAAATGGCTGGTTGGCGTGTTTAACTAATGTGCTCTGTATCAGTGGAATTAAAATGTTTAAATTTGGCGCAGGAAGAAAATTTAACCACAATAAAAATGTGTGGATTTTTAATACGAAAGGGTTTTTGGGGGGTTTTTTTTTACGACCGATGAAAGAAAATTAACCGGTTATAGAAAGACAAATTGCACACTTTCAAAACAATTTCTGAGGTCTTTTGCCTCTCTCAATAGGAATGTGTTTTTAGTTCATTTCAACTATAAGAATCGAGTTCCCTTATGATACTATGTAACACAGCCAAGGTCACAGCTTGACATGTTAGAGATTATATGCAGGGTGAAAGAGCAGGATATATTGGCACAAGCCCAAACATGAAAGCAGGCACTCATACTGACCCACTGTGTTCTAGCCTGCCTACTTAATACTGCTCTGATTCCGGCAGGAGAGCTGAGTTAAGAGCTGTAAGATGGCTGCAGAGCTGCAGCACTCCACTATTCACCCTCCCCCATTGAGAAACATGGCCCTTCAACCCTACCCTCTGCTTCTGCCCAATAACCGATTCCCAATCCACAGAAGGACATTGTGAAATAAAAATAAAATCATTTCAGTGGCATTGATTCCCTAACATTTGTATGTGTTAATTGTAAACAAACAAAAAGAATGTAAACATCTTCAAAAATCCCATCACTAGAAGGCATTTACGACTTGACAATGTTTTAGCAATCTACGCACACTCACTGGAAGGAACTATTTTCCAGCTTACGTTTTATAGAAGACCTGTTTGCTATGGTGAACCCAGACTGCAGGGGATTTTCATTCCAGGGGAGTTGCAGTGCCACCAACACTCCTCCTTGGACCTTCACACGAGACACCGAGCCATTCCTGCAGAAGGTGCCAATGTTGCTGGGCTTCGGACCCAGACAAGTGCTGACATTAAATGTGGCCAAATCCGGGCATGTGTCATTCGGTTCTATCTGCCTCAGCCAAGGGTTAAAGCTGAGCTCTAGCCCGATGTTCCGCATAGCTTTCACATGCCAGGAGAACGTTCGGTTCAGGCTGGGTAAACCTAAGGGCTGAAGTCCCACAGCACCAAAGGGGCAGGGACCAGATGTGCAATCTAAAACAAAAAAGACAAACAAAATCAGAGAGCAGAGAACACAAGTTTATACAACACATATATGTGTTTGGTTTTTATTTCTGCCAGCATTTACTCTTTGTCCGTGGTGGGCTGAATCTTCACCGTCATCAAGGTGAAAGATGTCAATGCCATTGCAGGCTGCTCGGCTTACAGCTATTCTGAGTTATTTAACATTGTCATGTCATATTAATACAAAAAAAATCATCATATCAGACTAATGGATTTTTCAAGAGATATTTGAGCATGTCATTACTATTCACACCATATTAAATATTAATATTTATTTCCAGTGCTTGATATACAACAAGAAGTCCACAAAGGCAACTATTCGGTGAACACAGGAGTCCTCAGTTGTATACCGTGCCATCCAGCCCTCGGAAAGTACAGCACTATTTATGAAATCATCTCAACAACATGTACACATCAATGCTCATCTTAATATCAACATCAATGTTATATGTAATATTTATATACTGCCTTCCTTACATATAGTCCAACCTTAAGGTAAAATTAGTCCTTACCTGAATTTTCTTTCCATTAGTCCAGACAGATCAATCCAGAGACTTGTGCATTATGTCCCTCTGCCAGCAGGTGGAGATAGAGAGAACTTCTTAGGTTCACTATCCAGCTTATTTTCGAAAGTGATAGCCGGCCATCTTCCGACACAAATCGGGAGATGGCCGGCCATCTCCTAAAACCGGCCAAATCGGTATAATCGAAAGCCGACTTTTGGACACACTCGCCGGCATTCAGTCGCGGAGGCGGCTAAACATCAAGGGGGCGTGTCAGCAGGGTAGTGAAGGCGGGATGTGGGCGTGCTTACGAGATGGCCGGCTTCAGCTGATAATGGAAAAAAGAAAACCGGCGATGACGAGCATTTGGCCAGTTTTACTTGGTCTATTTATTTTCACGACCAAGTCTCAAAAAGATGCCCAAACTGACCAGATGACCACCAGAAGGAATCGGGGATGACCTCCCCATACTCCTCCAGTGGTCACCAACCCCCTCCCACCCAAAAAAAAAAAAAAAACTTTAAAACATTTCCTTCCTAGGAGGAGAAGCCAGTCGGCCAGCTCGTAAAAAAAAAAAAAAAAAAGGATCTTGCTGATCAGTTACGTTATGACTTACTTGTTCTGGAGTGCTGTATTTTGTGATACTGTTTTGAGAAATGTTCAAGAAAGGCTTCATACAAATTTAAAAAGTCCCTGCCGTTCATTTTCCCTTGATGGCCATCCCTGACGTGCACTTCCCTTAATAGCCGTCTTTCTCTTCGAAAGTGCACTTCTGTTAATGGCCGGCTTTCTCCCCAAACACGGAAATCAAAACAGTTTTTGCTCACAGTTTTTTTAGTAGTAACAGTGGGATTTGAACCAGCCACCTCTGCATTACAAGAGCCATGATGTAACCACTTGGCCACAGCTCCACTTATTTGGCTGTCCCTCCCTTTTGATTATACCCCTTCAGGTCTCTCTCAGCCATTCACAGTGCGTTAAGCTGTCTGTGAGTGGCTGAGAGAGACCTGGAAGGGTATATTCAAAAGGGAGGGACACCCAAGTAAGTGGAGCTGTGGCCAAGTGGTTACATCACTGGTCTTGTAATGCAGAGGTGGCTGGTTCAAATCCCACTGTCACTATAAAAAAAGCAGTGTACAAAAACTTTTGATTTCCCTGTTCAGGGAGAAAGACGGCCATTAAGAGAAGTGCACTTTCGGAGAGAAAGACGGCTATTAAGGGACGTGCACGTCAGGGACGGCGATCAAGGGAAAATGCACGGCAGGGACTTTTTTCATTTGTATGAAGTCTTTCTTGAACATTTCTCAAAACAGTATCACAAAATACAGCACTCCTGAACAAGTAAGTCATAATATAACTGATCAGCAAGATCTAAACATCCAGAAGTACCAGTGCACTACGAATGCTGGCCCCTCCCACGGCCAAATGCCTTGGATTTGGTCGGGTTTGAGATGGCCGGTTCCAGTTTCCATTATCGCTGAAAAACAAAGTCGGTCATCTCAAACCCGGCGATCTGTGGCATTTGGCCGGCCCCAACCGTATTATCGAAACAAAAGTTGGCCGGCCATCTTTTTCGATAATACGGTTCCGGCCAGCTGTTGCGGCGCCACCAAAATAGATCACCAGCGATCGATTTCGTCAGCGCCGTTTGATTATGCCCCTCTATATGTGGTCATCTGTAGCCACCTTAACCTCGGTATTGTCGTTACCCAAGCAGTGTAGACGAGTAGAAAACCAACTTAGCAACATCTCCTGTCTCCATACAACTCATGTATGTCCTCCAACTGCTACCGCAGGAGGTCAAATCATACAGCTCAGAGCTATGAGACCCCTTCAACCCGGCCCAGGCAACCAATCAACTGCAAACTTCATATGTAGAAACTGCAACCTACCAACTAGTAACAGAAAATATGCCGAGATAAAAACATAGGGCGGGCCTCTGGATTGATCTGTCAGGATTAATGGAAAGAAAATTATCAGCTAAGGACTAATTTTACCTTCCATAGTATCCCACAGATCAATCCATAGACTTGTGGGATGTACCCAAGCAGTCCTTAAGTAGGGCAGAACACTGTCACCCCAGAAGCCAGGATAAAAGCACCAAAATGCAGCATTCCCATGCGCCACCACGTCCAGCTGATAATGCTTAGAGAAGGTATACATCGAAGACTATGTCACCGACCAGCAGATCTCATCCAAAGAGATCAAGTTGGACTCAGGGGCCTAAGTCATCTGCACCCTGGTGAAATGCGCTGTCACCCGCAAATGAGGAGCCTTCCCCATAGAAAGGCACACTGAAGAAATTGCCTCCCTCAGCCAACGGGCAACTGTGGCCTTTGAGGCCAGATCCAATTTTCTGGGACCAGCAAACAGGATAAAAAGGTGATCAGACCAGCGGAAGTCATTAGTGACCTCTAGGTAGCGGAGAAGAACTTGCCGCACATCCAGGCACTGCTGGGCACTCAGCAGGATAATCCTCCCTCTTAAAAACGATAGGAGAAAGAGCTGCTAATTTAAATGAAAACATGAGACAACCTTAGGCAGGAAAGATGGAACCATCCAAATAGAAACCCCCGCTTCCATGAAGTGTAGAAAGAGATCTCTGCAAGACAAAGCCTGCAGCTCCAACACCCACCTAGCCAAAGTGATGGCCACCAAAAATATCATCTTCAATGTAAGGTCTTTCAAGGACAAACGATCCAAAAGACTCAAAAGGCGGCTGTTGGAACGCACACAATACCAAATTAAGGCTCCAGGCAGGGACAACGGGAAGACACAGTAGGCACAGGTGGTTCACTCACCACAGAAAGCGTACGTCTGGATACCCTCGAAAACAGACCAAAGCCACTACCTGAACTTTTGACAAGCTAATGGAGAGAGACTTATCAAGACCTGCAAAAACGCCAGGATTTTATTTATTGTATTTTTTTATTTTTATATATTGTATTTGTATCCCACGTTTTCCCACCTCTTTGCAGGCTCAATGTGGCTTGCAACACATCATGGATACTGGAAATAAGAAGAGGATATACATTTGGTTTTACAGAAAGATTTTGGGTTACATGGTCATGAAATACAAGATAGCGGTATAACAGAAGACATTATCGGACATTAGAAATACAAGATAGTGGTGTAGCAGAGACATTATAAGACATTAGGCGCGTTACTACGTTTCTGGGTATATTTGAAGATTTTTACATGTTTTGATCTTTGTGGATGACACAGAGGCTGACTGCACACGCAGGCCCCGCCGCCGAGCACCAGGACTCGAATGTTCGACAGACGCATGTGTATGCTGTTGATGTAGAATGCTTCCATGCCTGCAGGATGATGGTAGTCACCCTGTCCGGGTAACCCTTCTTCGTTAATCATGCCCTCTCAAGAGCCAAGCTGCAAGACCAAAGGGGGAGGAATCCTCCATGGCGATCGGCCTCTGCAACAGTAGGCCATGCCAGGCTGGCAGCCACAAAGCACTGTTGAACTGCAGGCGGATCAGGTTCACATACCGAGGCTCCTGGGCCAATCCAGGGCCACTAGAATAACCTGCCCTGGATACCGTGCAATGCGCCCCAATATCCGCCCCACCATGGGCCTCGAAGGGAACACAGAGCAGCAACGATGGCCAGGGCTGCAGAAGTACATTGATGTCCTGTGACCCAGATTCCTTGCCCCTGCTGAAGAAGCAGGGCACCTTTGTTTTTTTCTCAAGCCATGAGATCGATCACTGGAATCACCCAATGATCCATGATCTGAGCAAGTGCCTGACTCAAAAGTTCTCATTCCCCCAGGTCCAGTATATGGCAACTGAGAAAGTCTGCCTCCACGTTCAAAGATCCTGCAATGTGCGCTGCTGAGAGAAGGGTCAGGTGCTTCTCCACCCAGAGGCAGAGCCATGATGCCTCCTCTGCAAGAGGAGCACTCTTGGTGCCCCCCACCTGTTGACATATGCCACAGCAGTAGCATTGTCCGAAAGGACATGTACTGGCCAACCCTGAATCAGAATCCGAAATTCCTGAAGCACCAGCTGGATTGCCCATCCAAGATAACTCCACTGGGGACCACATCCTCTGAGCCATCTGGATTAGGCAATGGGCTCACCAGCCTAACAGGCTAGCATCCATTATCACTACCACCCAGTCTGGTGTCGCCAGGGGCATCCCCAGGTGGCAAGTCACCATGTGTTGATGGCTCTGACCAGAGATTCGTGACTGGAACGACCAGGAGAGGCGGACCAAGTAATCAGTCGACAGTGGAAGTTACTAGCTGAGAAGCGACAACTAGAGAGGTCTCATATGACTCCTGGTCCATGGCACAATGTCCAACATGGGCACCATGTCAAACATGGCCGCCATGAAGCCCAAGACGTGCATGTAATCCCACGCTCTGGGGGCCGGCATTCGCAAAACGCCCTTCAATTGGGATTGGAGCCGAAGCCATCGAGCCTCCGGGAGGGACACAGTCCCTGCTCGAGTGTCGAAAACCACCCCCAAGTGCTCCAGAGATTGCGAGGGGGGACATGTGGCTCTGCGGCAGATTGACTATCCACCCCAGGGAACACAGGAAACTGACTACCCCTCTGTCGCCTACATGCTCTCGTCATAGGATGACGCCCAAAACAACCAATCATCCAGGTAGGATGGGCCTGTATTCCCTCCTTCCAGAGGAAGGCCGCAACCACCACCATGATTTTGGAAAAGGTCTTGGGTTCCGTCTCCAGACCAAAAGGCATGGCCCAGAATTGAAAATGCTAACCCAGCACCACAAACTGGAGGAAGCGCTAGTGAGGAGGCCAAATAGGGATGTTCAAGTAGGCCTTCTTGAGGTTGAGAGAGGTCAGAAACTCCCCTGGCTGAACCACTGCAATGGCCAAACACAGGGTTTCCATCCGAAAATGACGGAATTGCAGTGCCCTGTTCATACCTTTTAGATCAAAGATGGGGGTGGGAAGACCTGCCCTTCTTGGCAACCACAAAATAAATGGAGTATTGGCCACATTCGCGCTTTGATGACGACACTGTTGACACAGTTCTGAGGTGGACCAAGGCTGCAAGAATCTCCTGGACTGCCGCCACCTTGGCAGCGGCCTTCCAAGGTGACTCCACAAAAAAATCCAATAGAGTTTGGGAGAATTCTAGTTTGTATCCATCCCGAATAACCTTCAAGGCCCATTGGTCTGAAGTATCCCTGGCCCATTCCTCCAGAAAGCGGGACAGCCACCCTCCTGTTATTGGCAGGGGATGGACCAGGCCCCATCATTGGGACCTTGGGCTAGGGGTCTCCTGAGAGGAGGGGCAACCTGCGCACCACTCCCCTTGAAAAAGCTGCTGTTTTTGCTGTAAACGAGGCTTCAGAAAGGAGCCGGAACACCCTGGCCAATAAAGCTTCGCTTCCCAGAAACTGGAACGGGATGAACTACATCAAAAACTGGTCTTAGGTTTATCCTCGGGCAAACGCCACCCCTTAAAGTCACCCAGGTCCTTATCAGTTTTATCCAGGTCCTCTCCAAAAAGCAGTTTACCTCTGAAAGGTTAGCACACCAGGCAAGATTTGGAAGCCACATCAGTCGCCCAATGTCTCAGCCACAGCCAACGGCGAGCAGTAACCACCAATGCAACCTCCTTAGCTGAAGCTCAGAGAAGGTCATAAAGCAGATATGCAAGGCCCACTTTCAGGGACGGCAAGGAGCTAACCAGCTTATCCACCAAAGAAGTTTTCTGCACCCAAGAAAGGCATGCCCAGGCCTCAAACAACCCGCAAACCAACGCCTGGAGACATAAGGCTGCCACCTCAAAGGACATTTTAAGGTAAGTTTCCAACTTCCGGTCCTGGGGATCTTTAAGGGCTGTTCCGCCCTCCACTGGCAAAGTAGTCTCTTTCATGACAACTGTAATTAAGGAATCCACAGTTGGAAGACGCAAGGACTCTAGTTCCCCCGGTGACAACAGGTAAAGGCAAGGCACAGCCCTTGCCACCCACAAGCCAGCATCCGGCATGTCCCATTGTGCTGACGACTTTCATAGCACCATGAATTTGAAAAGTTCTGGGAGGCCTCTTGGTCTCTGACATAATAGATGGGCCCAAAGGGACTGCAATGAAGACTCCAGAGGGGAGATGTTTAAGACCTCAAGTGCCCAAACAATAAAGGTGGGAAGATCCTCTTTTCTAAAGAGCTGCACTGCCGTGGGGTCATCACCCCTGTCCAGCGGCAACTCCCCCTCCTCAAGTCCAACAGGGCCGGCTGGGAACCACATGAAAACTGGCCATCATCCACCTCAGAGGTTACAGAGGCCTTCTCCATATACCGAGGGGCCTCAAAATGTGGCCGCTTGGGTAACAGAGGCAGCGGAAGAGCCAGGGCCCCCTATATGTCAGAGAAAAGAGCAGGAGCCTGGGGCCTTCCCGGTCTCTGGAACAAAAATGCTTTGTACATCAATAGCACAAGCTAATGGGTAAAAAGGGGTGTCCTCCACCCCACCCCCCCGTGAGCAACCCCCAAGATAAGCAGGATCAGGTTGCCCCAATGCAGGAGCCACCTCCGCAAGAATTTCCTCCAGCTGCACATCTGCCGCCATGGCCATACGAAGAGGTAGAAAAAATAGCACCAGCTGACAGGCACGCAGATGAAAGGCAAGAGGAGCCCACCAAAACCTGCAGTGAAAGAGTTCCTCTGTCAGCATATCTGCAACTGCCACCGCAAGTGGGAGAGAAGAAAAGATGGTGCCCACCGAAGGGTGTGAAGCAGAAAGGCCAGAGGCACCTGCCAAAACTGACTCCAATGACCCCGCACGTTCTCCCAACTCAAGCCAAACCCTGCCGTCCGACGGAAGGTCTTTGGAGGAACCCTGCATGCACACAGCACAAGATCCTGAACCTGACCTCTGGCTCCCACAATGGGAGCAGAGCTTGGCAGTTTCCGATGGTGATGACATGACAGAGTGCTGATCCCAGCAGGCATCCAACCCCATCCCATGCGCTGCTCTAGACAGCCGCGCTCCAAACTCCAAAGAGGTTTTTGTTTTGTTTTTAAAGGGCTCACAGGGTTCAGCTTTGGGAGTCATGGACCAAGAAAGGGATCTAGGTGTCATCGTTGATGATACGTTGAAAACCTCTGCTCAATGTGCTGCTGTGGCTAGGAAAGTAAATAGAATGTTGGGTATCATTAGGAAAGGGATTGAAAACAAACATAAGGATATTATTCTGCCATTGTATCGCTGCATGGTGCGACTGCACCTCGAGTATTGTGTTCAATTCTGGTCGCCGCACTTCAAAAAAGGCATAGTGGAACTGAAAAAGGTGCAGATAAGGGCAACATAGGTGATACAGGGGTTGGGACAACTTCCCTATCGGGATAGGCTGAAGAGGCTGGGGCTCTTCAGCTTGGAGAAAAGGTGGCTGAGGGGTGATATGATAGAGGTCTATAAGATAATGAGTGGAATGGAACGGGTCGATGTGGAGCGTCTGTTTACACTTTCCAAAAATACTAGGACAAGGGGGCATGTGATGAAGCTGCAGTGTGGTAAATTTAAAACGAATCGGAGGAAATTTTTCTTCACTCAACCCGTAGTTAAACTCTGGAATTCGCTGCCGGAAAAGCTGGTTAAGGCGGTTAACTTAGCGGACTTCAAAAAATGGTTGGACGGCTTCCTGGAGGAAAAAGCCATAGAATGTTATTGAATGGACGAGGGAATAATACAGTATTTTTAGGGTGGGCGGGACAAACTGCTTGTTCTTTTGGCCGCTGTCAGTGACACGGTGCCGGGCTCGATGGACCCTTGGTCTGTCCCAGCATGACGATGCTTATATACTTATGTACCGGCACTGCTTCTCCTTGGGTTTTTTTTTTTTTTTTAATTAAAGGCAGAGAGAGAGAAGCAAAGTCAGCTGTCAGCACACAATTCAGGCAAGAACCGGGGGCGGGAGGTGAGGGAGGGACCTGGCACCACCATGGGTACCCTTCTCCACAGTAGGGAGACCTCGACCCCAAAGAAGGCTCAACTCGGCCCAGGAGACGGGCCAGGAGCCTGATCATTACAGAGCTGCAGAGTTATGACCGTCTTCCTGTTAGATGGAGAGAATAACTGAGGTTAAGGAGGCTGCACATGACCACGTATAGTGACCCTCAGAAGTTCTCTCTATCTCCACCTGCTAGCACAGGGAAATAACCCACAAATCTGTGGATTGATCTGTGGGACGATATGGAAGCACAGCTATTATTATAGGAGTGCCTCAGCCACTAAAAATCACCATTAAACGTAGTACAAAAAAGTCAAGATGTAAATGAGTGGGGAATGAATCCCGATCTAAATTAGGTCTCATAAATTTAATCTGTTAACACAGCTCCTTCTATGTACTTCCTTCTCTTAGCCTTGCTGTCACATCTGAGAAAATGAACAAGGCGGCACAATATCTGTGAATAATTCTTACAATAGGTATCACAATCTGCAAAATTAGGGTGAGCAGCCAAGACCCAGCCAGTCTCTCCTGAGTGCCTATACAAGAATGAGCATGCACAATACTGATCATAAATAGAAATAAAATAAAAAAGAAAAATAAGGCAATACTATTTCTCAAGGGAATAACAACACATTTTAGTCAAAAAATGTATTTAAAAAAAAGTGGTACTACCTTATTTTCCTTTGTTTTGCTTGTTTTATTTCTATTTATTACCTTTAAAGAGGATTAACATAGCAACCACACTACTTTATCCAAGACAGAAGACACAATACTGAATCAAACATTCAGACACATTTAATCAGTAGTAGGTATGATGTGGTGTGGTGTCTGTCTAGATGCTGGGTTTTTAAGTTTGCCCCTCCTGGTGTGGTGTATCTTTGTCTCTTTCTACCCGAGTGTGGAAGGTCTGTCTGTCTCTCTCCCTCCAGCTGTGGAATGGTATGATGTGATCCTCTTTCATGAAACACAACTGGCTGGCAATGAGGTTGTCTCACTGCCTAGAAAGCGATTAAGAGACTGACTCCAGGATATGGAAACCTTGTCTGTATATGAGTGACTTACCAGTCTCTCCCACTCACTCAAAGCCTTCTTGTTACTGATGCCCAGATGATCAGAAGCAAACGGAGGCACTAGAGGATGTTATCACCGAACAACGCGCTCGCAGAATCTGAACACAACTAGCATGCAAATGCATGCAAAACAGGGCTCTTAGTGCAAGTAGCATGCAAATGCATGCTAAACATATTCCTCCCCAATGACCAGCGAGCCAAACATTGGCGTGCTGTCCACAGCAAACCCTACGCCAGCTTGGAGCTGGCGTTACGGTCTGCAGACCATTGGGGAGGAATGGTGAGCCCTGTCCAGCAAGCATTTGCATGCTATCAGGCCCCCCCCCCCACAGGAACAAGAACCCTGACCTGACCTCCCCCCGACACAGGTTCAGGGGGGGACTGGAGATCCGGTGGGCCTCCAGCCCCTCTAACCCCCCCCCCCCCTTGTATCCCCTCAAATGGAGCCCTGGTGGCCCAGTGGGCCGCAAGTCAATTCCCCCCCCCCCCCCTGACCTGGTGGTCTAGCGGCCCTTACCCACCCCCCCTACCTTCATTGGAGGAGGGAAGTGGCCTCCTTCCTCTTCCTTCAGCACTGACTCAAAAATGGCAGCACTCAGCCCTGCCCAGTGAAGCCCCACCCAGCGCATGCCAGGCAGCTAGGTGCCGCCATTTTTGACGCGGCGCCGATGGAAGAGGAGGGAGGCCACCTCCCTCCTTCAACGAAAGTAAGGGAGGGGAAGGGCCGCTAGACCACCAAGTGGGGGGGGGATTGACTGCGGTCCACCGGACCTCCAGCCCCCGTGTCACTTGGCTCGAGGTGGATGTACTTGGGGTCTGGTGGTCCCACGGACCTCCAAGCCCCTGTGTTTGACAGGTCTGGGCTTTTGACAGCCCAGAAGTGTCAGCCAAGTGTAGGAGGATTGCGCCTGAGCACTTACCCAATGATCAGAAATAATGGCGTGCTTCAATTTGCATGCTATTATCTCTGATCATAGGGGCGGTAAAAGCATTGCGCTGTTCCAGCGCTATTTTTAGAGCGCTGATTTGGAACAGCATGGGGCTTACGATCATCTCTGCCCATGAGTTAGCATTAAACAATCTGTGCTATCGTGGTAAGTTATCACACCCTAACTGCACAACACAGACCATACCTATTTCCTGTCCCAATCCACACTATGCATTTAGCACATGAATTAGCAATGCTAAATGCCATGCTACTGTGGCAACTGTTGCCATGTCCATGTGCTAACAGTGCATACTAATTCATGTGATAACTGCTCAATGAACATTTAGTAAAAGTGCTCTCACTCTCTCTGTACATAGATATTTATATGCATTTATCTATATGACTTTCTGGGGTCTGTTTACTAAGCCGCGATAGAGGCTGCATTGCTGACACAGCCCATTCAAAATGAATGGGCTGTGTCAAGACTAGTGCACAGCCAGCCGCATTAGCGGCTTAGACCCCAGCGTCTGTTTGCCTATGACAGCACACAAGTTTTATAGACTGTTAAAAATAAAATTAAGGCTTACCAATACTTTTGTGGATCTCCATGACAAAGTATTTCTCAGGTGTCGAACAGCTGAAGTTGTACGATACATTCTGGCCAGGCAGTATTTGAAGCGTGGAGGCCTTGCAGCCTTCCTTGGGAGTACAGATAGTACAGGGTGGTTTTGCAGGACTCAAGGAACTGTGCTTTATTGTGACGGTCATGTTATCAGCACTTGGAAGAAACATAGTCAAACATTCTGAAAAAAAAAAAAATTCAAATCAGAAATTCAGTAATAATTGGTACATTTAACTTAGGCAAAACCCAGCTGTGGGTGTTAAAACCATAAAACCAAGGAATAGGTGATCCGAGGATGTCAACCCAGAGGGTCTTCCATAGAAACTCCAAAGGCAGTGTTGATATGTATTTGGAGCTTTATTACTATAAACCAGTGTTTCTTAACCCACTGTTTGCTGCAAACCTAGCAAGTCAGGTTTTCAGGATAGCCACAATAATGGATATGCCTGAGATAAATTTGCATGTACTACCTCCATTGTATGAAAATCTCTCACGCGTATTCATAAGGAGATTTATGTTGCCAGCATAACTAGGCCAGAAATGGCAGCTTCAATGTTCCCGGAAGTATTCATTTATAAAAATTCATTGTCTGAATGAAAGGTTCCTGTTTATATAAAGGTGATCAAGGATCTAAATGCTTTTCTAAAACAGGTTTATAAACCAGTTCACTGAACCTGCTAGAAATAAGAAAATCTGTAGAAGTATTCTATAGATCTATACAAAATCCCCCTTGGAGTACTATGGGAAAGTAAAAGAGGCAGATGGTGCCTTTGTAGAATAACCAATTTGTTGAGACATGAGCTTTGAGAACCAGATGCACTGGCTTAGGTGTACTCCGAGGACTTAGGAACATAAATTTTAGGAATGTAAATTTAGGAGCCTAACCTTTATAGAATAAGGCTCAAAGTGCTTATGCTTCACATAGATACCTAAATTTATGTTAACTTTCAGCTTAATTTAAAATTATAAGCTTTTCATTTAAAATTTCCCCAAATCTAGCTGCCTTAAACTTAGGTTCCAAAATGTAGGAATATGGATTTTTTTAATGAGTACTTGCTGCTCATATCAAGTCACAACAGCCAATAAATCAGTTCTGGAGTTATATGAGACAGACTGGATATAAATCTATAACACACAACATAAGGGGGTCTTGTACTAAGCCGCAGTAGCATTTTTAGCTCACAGTAGAAATCAGCTGGCGGTAAACGCCGAGATGTCCATTATATTCCTATGAGCGTCTCAAGATTTACCGCCAGCTGATTTCTACTGCAAGCTAAAAATGCTACCACGGCTTAGTAAAAGACCTCCTAAGTTAGTTGCCTAGTGCTGAAATTCAATGCTAAGCAGTTAGCGGTAAATTTTCATCTGGAGCAATGATCTGGAGGCACTGGGGGTCCGATGCATTGGAGCTGTCAAATGCATTTGACAGCTTGGACTTGCAAACAGTGAGTGATGCACAAAGGGGGATCCGTGCAGCTCATTTGCATGCCACCCCCTTTGTGAATCACTTGCTGTGTGTGAGTGGCTAAATCAGCATCGGCACCTCAGTGAGCAGCGCATCACAGAGACTGCAGAAAGAAGGACCTAGCTCACGGTGCCAGTACGAGATGATCAATTGGTGAGCTGGGAGTTACAGTAGTGTCACCTGATTCACCACCATAAATTACAGGACCTGGAAATATGTCCGAGAAATCTTCAGGTAGACTGCTGTGTATGTTTGTACTCTAGAAATCAACTGAATGCGAGTACCAAATTTAAATGACCTCACCTGTACACCTCATTTGTCATTGTTAAATTTAGTGTCTTCCAAAAGCATTATGTTTTCTTTTCACAAGCAGCATAGTAGCTCTGTTTCTCAAAGAGCAGGTCACCATGCTGAGTTTTGCTCCTCAGCTTAGGAAACAACTAAAACAAATCTACTTTATTTATATTAAAAACTTGTACCCCGCTTGAAAGTAAATGGCTAACCAAAAAAAAAATCATAATTATAATCACAAACAACATATGCACTGTTATCCCCCCAGATTTGTAAACCTCTGATATTAACATCCTACAAGCTATTTGAAATCCCGGAGTCACAAGAGTGCTGCAATCTTGTCTCTTACTTAACAGTGATGCCTGGCCTTTGCTCTTTAGTCACTGTTGATAATTTTCTACCTAGCTCCATAAGCATTACAGGAACCTGCCACTTCCTTCTTCCTTATAATCAGTCTGAATAACACACATGATTTAATAGAACTACTTCTTACTGTACTTTCTGTAAGTGTTACATTTCAAAAGAAAGGATAGCTCTAATAAGCCTGAGGTTGCAGAGTTCAGGACTTTGCATACATAAATGGTCTTTTTCAGTAGCACAGCTAGGTTTGAATGGACCCCGTGTGGGAAAACAGCACCATCTCTCCCCAAGGAAGTGGAGACCGGGGAGGGAAGGGGGATGGTGGCACATGTGACTGCATGCTGGAATACCGATATAGTTGAGTCCCGATTATCAGACATTCCAATTTATCCAATGGTCACTAATCTGGCTCTGCTCCCTCCCTCTCTCTAAACTCCCCCCCCCCCCCCCCAATAGGAGTCAACTATTCAAAATTATTGGGGGTGCTGAATCCAATGGGAATTACAATTCCCCGGATACAGTCAAGGAGTTTGTTCATTATTGGGGGTGCCCAAACACCCACAGAGATGGCTCCTATCTCCCCCCCCCCCCCCCCCCCCCCCCCCCCCCCCCCCAAACACACACACACACACTTGGGCAAACCTTACAATTCCTTTTGGTATAGTAGTGTAGTTAGAGCAGAAGTGATCCCCAGTCATTCTTGCCCATGCCAGCTCCGCTTTCAAAATGGCTGTTGCAACTTCTAGCGATAGCCTCACTTTGTCTGATTAAATGGACTCTGGTCCTCAAAAGCTCATGCATTAATAAAATGGTTAGTGTACAAAATGTCACCTGTCTCTCTCATTTCTGTTACACCAGACTAACATGGCTACCCCTCTGAAAGTTATCATCATCAAAGTCGACACTGGATTAATTCAACTACATAAAGGGAAATCCATTATCCTCAAGAAAAATAAAATAAAAAACCTTAGATACAGACAGACATCTCCTTCCTGACTAAATGCAAGCAACAAGACACCGTCTCTAAAGGGCTTAAGATTTTTTTTTTAATCCTTTAAATTCTGCATATCACAAACTATGGAGATGCTTGCCTACTATCCTTTCGAGTAAACTACTCAATCATCTAATTAGCATTTCTACAATAGACAAAGATCGAGTTTCAAGTTTATTTAAAACTTGTTATACCACTCAGTGCATTTTCTGAGCAATGTACATAGTTCTATAAAAAGGCTGTATATATAAAATAGGAAAGGTAGTTACAATGCAATAGTACAGTAAATATAAAAAAAAATAAGAGATAGTATGTGACAGAAGTTGACGGTCCTATACTCAAAACCTGGTAATTAAGATAGGAATGCATCTTTAAATAAAAATATCTAAGTCATTTTGACGCCTAAAATCATATCAAACAGTACAATCAAAATCTTAAATAAAAGTAGAAATATATAGTCAGACTAACCCCCCCCCCCCCTTGTTTACTAAGCCACGCGGCAATGACTACACAGCCCATTGAAAGTGAATGGGCTGTGTTGGCATTAGCACACCGGCAGCCGCCAGCGCGGCTAAGTAACCAGGGGGAGTAAATGCTGTACACTACTTAAATAAAAGACCTTGTTACATTTTTTAAAAATACTGTACGCCCTCTGTGGACAGGGAAATACCTTGTGCACTTGACTGTAGCCAAGCATTGGGACAAGGATCCAAAAAAAATGTGATCCTTTAGAAAAATTTCCTATTGACAAGGCAACATTGCCAATCATTACAGGAACAAAAAGAATCCTAAACATAGCCTGCCTTTGTATCATTTCCTGCAGTGGTGAACTCCAAAAATCCTACTATATAAATGAAGAGTGACCGACGTGTCACAAATCTCTTCCTAATGCCGACGTTGACCGGTGAGCACCGGGCGGGCGGGGATCGTCCGACAGCAGCTTTGAGGCGCACTCCATCTCCGACAGGTACGATTTTTTATATTTTTTTATTTTTATTTTCATTATCATTTTTATTTTTTCCTTCTTTTTCTTTTGTTTGGTTGAGCAGACATTTGGTTTTAAACACCATGTACTAGTTCAGATGTCACCATGTAGCATGTAAGATTCTTTAAATTCGGGCTGTCAAATCCATGCATGAAAGAGCGCCAGTGGATCCATTATTTGAACTCTTTTTGAATTCATTTTTGATCACTCTCATACCGCAAGGGTTGAATCGCACTACAGGTGTTCAAGATCTCAACATCTGTCATTTTTCTCTGTCTGGAGCTGATTTTTTATTTAATATATTTTCTTTTGTGTTTAGTAAACAATTTTATCTCAAAGATTAACGTAAGACTGTTTAAATGTAAGTCGGACCTGGGTCCCACCCTCCTGAATCTTTCTTTTTGTCGGCGTTTTTGCCATGAACACTATAGGTGAGATAACCTTTGGAACTTTTGATATATTCTGTGATGTTAAGATATTTTCTTATTTTGTGCTTTTTGTTTTCATGTATATTTTTTCTTTAGTGAATGTGACGTCCCACTATCCCCGGAAGCAGGTCATTTGACCAAAACACTTTTGTTTTACATGTTTCAGCATCAGGCAGTGGAAGTTTGATCAGCACTGAAGTTGCAAACACAGGATAAGTAGTCACCATTCATATTAATTTTGATGTGTTTAGAGCTGGTTTTGAGATTTTAGATTTTGAAGATATTAAGGTGTGAGCAACATATATGTTTTATAATTGATATAATGTTTCAGTTGTTCAAATAAAGTGTGAATATCAGTTTTTGTGGAGGTTTTGGTCCCGGTTGGCAAATGATTGATGTTATGCAGTAGGCTCAAGGGTTTGGAATAGCTGAGCGCTATAGGAGACAAGATAGCCTGGCCACTGATAGAAGTCTGATACCTCCGGTTCCTTTTTTCCTCCTTTCTTTTCTTACATCACAGTTTCTTTTGTTCCCTTTTGATATACGACTGTTTTTGAGGAACACTTGTGTGTATATTATATTGAGAATCACTTCCCCTTTCTTTCTATTGATGTTTACCTCATTCTCTGGTAACAAATTCCAGAGTTTAATTACACATAGAGTGAAGAAATATTTTCTCTGATTTGTTTAAAATTTGCTACATAGCAGCTTCATTGTGTGCAACCTAATCCTTGTATCCTTGGAAAAACAGTAAACAACCCATTCCATTCCCCTCAGTATTTTATAGACTTTCTATCATATCTCTCCTCAGCCGTCTCTTCTGCAAGCTGAATAGCCCTAGCCTCTTTTGACTTTCCTCATACGGAAATCATCCCATCCGCTTTATCATTTTCATTGCCCTTTTCTGTACATTTTCTAATTCAGCTATATCTTTTTTGACATGCAGTGACCAAAACTGTGCACAATATTCAAGGTGCAATCACACCATGGAGCGATACAAACGATTTGAGGTGCAGTCACATCATGGAGCAATACAAAGGCATTTATAACATTCTCATTTTTGTTTTCCTTTCCTAATAATTTCTAACATTCTATTTGCTTTTAGCTGTCACTGCATACCGAGCAGAGGGTTTCAACATATCACCAACAATGATTCCTAATATGGAACCTGCTTTGAGGCCCTTTCTTTCTCTCGTTTTCATTGGCTGCATGGGAACCAATGGGTAGGTCCCTTTGGGTATTTGAACAGAGCAAGGCGTTGTGCAGCTGTCTGCTCTGGAGAGTTGGGAGTGTTCCAGATATTTACCTGCTCGGGGATAGTGCCCGATATTGATGTTAATAGTGGAAACTTTTATGTAAGTATTTTGATTTAAGTTATGAAAGTGGAGTGTGTATAAATATTTAATTACATTCTAATACATGGTGAAAAAATTGTTTGGATTATTGATGTACATTCATGTTTACAGTTCCCTTTCTGAGGAAGATATTCGAAACTCAGCTAGAGTTAAAGGGAAAATGATTGAGATGGCGTGAGATTGAAGAGCACGAATGATTTTTTTTATGAGATTTTAAATCACCTGCACGAGCACGCTGGGTTCCTAAGGGAAGTGACTCTTTTTCTATATATATTTTTGCTCACTGACTATGTGTCATTCTATCAGTGATGTTGGTGTTTGTGGTATGTGTAAATTTAGTAGTCATAGCAAACTGTATGTGCATTATAAGTGGGTATTATTTAGAATTGAGATTTAAAGCATGTCTGCATCTATTAGTATCTGAGGTATAATAAGAACTACTGAGTATAAGTTAAGACTGTGTAGCTGATTTAAGTGTGATCTGCACCATATGGGTTCGAAACATCAGTAATTGCAAGCTGCATTATAACTAGTAGAAGCAGGTGTGTGCGCATACATTTTGCGGAGGTGGAACACAAATTGTGCTATGATGGTTCCATCTAAACACTACCACATGCTTTCCGTGGGGACGCTATGGGTGTAATGGATATGGACTGAGCACAATTCAAATAATTAAGGTATATTGGTTGCTTTATGTATAAATGATTGGTTTGATTTATCCTAAGTAATTTTGATTTAGTGTTAGTAATAGAGGACTTAGGTAGTTTATTTGGTTTTTTCTTCCGTTTGAGTAGAGAGTCAGTACATAGAAGGTAATTTTACAAGAAGGCACCAAGATACGGGTGGTAGGAACACACATAATTCAAGTTTAATACAATTTACTAATCCAACAGCCGGGAGTACAATATAGGTGGCTTAGAATATATTTAAAAATATAACAAAGAGAAGTAATGAGTGCACTCAATCACACAAATCGAGAGGTAAAAAAAAGGGAGGAATTCCATACATTGAAAGAAGGAGGTAGTGCATGCAAATCTTTATCTTGAGTATTCATTGTGGATATCCTGAAAACCTGACTGGCTGGGGTGCCTGCAGGACCAGGTTTAGGAACCAATGACTTAAAATAAACATCTTTAAACAAAATGGGGGCAACCAAAAAAGTAGCAGATTACAGCAAACAAGACACAGTCCATCTTGAATGTTAAGATAAAAGGAAGAACAACAACTATATAACAGGCAGAGACAAAGCAAAAAGCAACTGTGTCTAGCGCTTACAGGTCTCTTATCAGCTTTGTTAGGGCTCTTTGCTTTCTGGAGGCTTCTCAGAAAGACTTTAGTTACAGCATCTGGTGGTTTCATCCCCAGATGAAACTGATTTAAGTCTCTTTATGGTGGTAGATCCCAGGAACAACTTCTCGGTGCCTCCTGCTTAGGGTTACCATATTTGAGGAGACAAAAAAAAAAGGAGGACACAAAAAATAAAATGCCACCCTGTCCCATCTGCACAGTCACCTTGACCCCCCCCCCCCCCCCCCGCCTTCCAAGAAAGCCAGATTCTATTAGCATTGAAAATACTAGTAAAACAAAATGTATTTTGTTTCATAGTCTACATACAAAATTAGAAAAGATGTACATTTCCAAAAAAGCAAACATCCACGTGCAGCTTGCCCCCTCTCTCCCTCCCATCCATGTGCAGCTTGCCCCCTTCTCTCCCTCTCGCCCATGATCAACTTGCCCCCCTTCTCTCCCTCCCCCTCCAGGTCTACCTTACAGCCCTGGTGGTCTAGTGGCCTCTTCAGGGAAGGAAGGAACCCCACTCTTTCCATACTGCTGCCGCTGACCTCCCTGCTGCCGCCGCTTCTTGAAAATGGCTGCCATTTTCAAGAAGCGGCGGCAGCAGGGAGGTCAGCGGCGGCAGGCAGGAAAGAATGGACAGCTTGAAGTCTTGGCAGCCACTTCCAAGAAGCAGCAGCGGGCAGGAAAGAGTGGGGTTCTTTCCTGCCTAGAAGAGGCCACTCAGACCACCAGAGCTCACTGCTGTAGATTCGGGGGGGGGGGGGGGGGGGGGGTAAGAAGGCTAGCCTGCCTGTGCTGGCTGGGAAAAAAAAACATCCAGACACCCAACAGTCCCCTGAAAAGGAGGACATGTCTGGGGAGACCCAGACATATGGTAACCCTACCCCTACTACTCCACCAGCAACCTTATAGAGAGGCTGCCACAATGGGCAGGAGTCGTAAGCATCGCACAGATCTGCCTTGCACCCTATTCTATAAAATGCATGCCTACATTTTATGTTGTGTAACTCAAAAGGGGGTAGGGCCATGGGTGAGTACGGGGTATTCCCAGAAATTAGGCATAATAGGGTCATTGAAATGCCCAACCACCATTAGCTGCAACCCGGCATTTACACCAGGTTTCAGCAGCCAACGTTTGGCACGAGATTCATACTAAGCTAGTATTGTATAAAGGGTGTTCCACGCACAGATCTTCTTGGTGCCTGTCAGCACCATTTATACAATTTACCCCCCCTTTATGTTTTAGGCTAATCAGTTTTTTTTGCCATTTTATACTGATGAGAAGAATGTTCAGTGTGCATCCCCCCCCCCCCCCCCCCCCCCCCCCGGTTAAGCCTACTATTATGACAAAACCAGCAGGTCTCTAAGAGTTTAAGCTCATTTTATCATTTATGGTTCATTTCTAAACTATTTTCAATTCCTTTCCTTCCACACAGTGCAGCCTGAGGTTTCCAGCAGTGACTCAGGCTGATCTGTCTCTGCTTATACCACCAGTCATCACTGATGCATTTCTCAGGATGGCTTTCAAAAAGATGCAAACTGCCTCTTTTTTTGGGGGGGGCAGGAAGAGGGGGTTTTTCCATGGCCATTACATATTGCTCCTTAAAGATGACACACAGGATATTAAATTGATACAAAAGAACAAGAAAATCCCAAACCCCTTTTTTTTTTACTCAAGGCTGTTGCACTTTTTAACCTCTTTAAAAATATGAAGCTCGTATAGCAAAGACACAGACAGTCTGAACTGGAATGTTTTCTATGTCATTTTTATTTTTAAATGCATTATGTTAAATTTAATTTGGTATTTATAGTCCACCTAACCATTAAGTTCAAGGCAGAGAACAATCCCAAACTAAGTGAACTTTAATTCCTAATGTCGAAAATGATTTCTCTATAATTGATAACCTATCACAGGTTACAATCCAATCTATTACTCAGGAACTTATATGTAATACCATAATGTATTCTTCTCTATCATGTATGTAAGCACCTTAATGCAATATCAGTTTAATCCTTATGTCGAAAACGATCTCTCTATAATTGATGACCTAACATATGTTGCAATCTAATCTATCACTCAGGAACCTATATGCAATACCACAATGTATTATTCTTTACCATGTATGTTGTACGCACCTTAATGCAATACCATTTGTAATTCTGTTAACCGGAAATGGCAACCGCCACTACAGCAAATGTAAGCCACATTGAGCTTGCAAATTGGTGGGAAAATGTGGGATACAAATGCTACAAATAAAAAAATAAAATAAAAATAAAATATAGTGTAAAATGTAATAACCATTTTGTTTATTGGGATTCTATTCCAATCACAGTGATTGGCTCAGAGACTTCCAGTTCTCTCAGCTGAGTGAAGCACGGCCAAAAAGGACGTTTTTATTATTTGGGTGTGAATAATGGCCGAAATGGAAGGCTATTTTTGTGATGGACGTTTTCAACTGCACTCTCCGATATCAGCTGTTCAGGTGAGCGGCGGTATGCGCAAACAGCATAACGCTTTGCTGCTCTGCGCATGCTCGACCGGCCGATTGTTTTACGATGGAATAGAGAATGCAAGTGAGCTACGAGTACCCACTGCGGTAAAAGGGGGCCTCAGAGCACGTCAAAAACACATGCTGATGCTAGCACAGAACCCCTTTTACCACAGCTTAGTAAAATGACCCTTACGTTAGTCCCTTATTTTCCACTTAACTCCTGTTAATCTATCTGCCACGGAGGCTCATTTTCAAAGCACATGGACATACAAAGTTGCATAAGAACCCATGTAACTTTGTACGTCTATATGCTTTGAAAATGAGCACCCTTATATGTTCCAACTGTGTTTACATCCTATAATGTCTATTAAGATGTTTTCATGCGCATTATGTTGGCATTGTAAACAGCATACTATGCCATAATGTGCACTGTTATTTGAATATTTTTACTGCTGTAATTTCTATTATGTCCAGATTCTTCTTGCTGTACACTGCCTTGGACGAATTTCTCCAAAAAGGCTTTAAATAAATCCTAATAAATTAATAAGGCAAATACCCCTGGATTCTATATATCACGCAGAGATTTTGGCATGGAAATTGAAGCGTATTCCATAACAATGTGCATAACGTAGTTAATCTAAGCAGTGCTGATAACTGGATGTTAACAAGTAATTATACGCACTAATTGGCATTAATTAGAATTTACACACACTACCTGCTAAGCATATTCTACAAAGTGCTGTGCGTAAATTCTAATACGCGCTGCTGAAAAGGGGGTGTGGCTATGGACATGGAATGGGCGAGTCGTGAGCATTCCGGAAAAACTGCACATAGGGTTATAGAATACACCTGCTCTGCACCTAACTTAGGTGCCAGTATTTACACCAAATTTTACTTGGGGTAAATGGTCATACCTAGAGTTACGCGCTGTCATGGCCACTCAGCGTATTCTATATACTGCATGGAAATTTAGGTTTCTTCTATAAAGTATGCCTAAATTATTGCATACTGCATTGAATGCACTTAGGCAAATTTCATTTTGGTGCTAAATTTTTAGGCGTGATTTATAGAATCTAGTCAATAATGCCTAGCTGTAAGAGTTACCAACACCTGTCAGAAAACCATATTTACTCTGTTAATAAAATGAAATACAGAAGAAAAGTCTTGAGGAAATGGACCTTCAGAAAAGCATAATCAAGAACGCAAAAGCCTGATGAAGATTCTACAAAAAGAGAAAAAGAGGCCAGAATGGAATTACTACACCCCATTCCAGTTCTTCTAAACATGCATCAATATCTTTAAGGTCAGTGAAGATAGTTAACTTGAATCTGTTCACAATGAGCACAGCTGCCAAAGCAGAACCTGTAAAGATACCAGTGGCATAGCCACGGGTGGGCCGAGGCCCACACAATTTGAGCTCAGGCCCACCCAAAATCTCATCTCCCTTAGTGTGGCTGGCGGGGATCCCCAAGCCCCGCCAGCCGAAGACCTCCTTCCCACCAAATAAGCTTACTTCTTGGGTGGCCGCCAGCACTGTCCTTGAGCCACTGCCGCCAGCCCCTTCCACCATGCACATGTTCAGTTTTCACACATGCGCAGAATTGATCATAGGTGGAGGCCAGCATCTGGCAACAGCAGCTCAGGGACAGTGTTTGCGGCCGCCCAACAAGTAAACTAGTTTGGTGGGAAGGAGATCCTCAAATGGTGGGGCTTGGAGATTCCTGCCAGCACAGGTATTTCATTTACTTTGAGTGGGAGGGGAAGCAGAAGTTAAATTTGGGTTTTGCTTTGGGCGGGGTGGCAGCGGACATGAAATCAGCCAAATACTCTGACAAAATCCTACCTGGCACACTAAGACTACTGTATTTTCATGCATATAATACATACGTTATACGCATTTTTACAGAGAACACACCCTGCACACTATCCCTGGGATCCTATGTACGGCACCAAGATTTCTGCGTGGAAATCAAAAGTGTATTCCATAACAATATGCATAAGCTAATTGGTTAACAAGGTAATCAGTGTTGATAACTGGATATTGGCATTAATTGGAATTTACATGCAGAACTGTCTAAGCATATTCTGTAAGGTTGTGCATGTAAATCCTAAGTCGCAAAGTCGAAAAGTGAGCGTGGAATGAGCAAGTCATGGGCGTTTCTAAATCTATGCGCGTTGTTATGGAATACACCCGGTTCGCACACCATTAAGGCATCAGAATTTACACCAAGTTTTACTTGGCATAACTGCCCATGACTAAATGTAGTCACGCAGAGCAGTGCTCAGCGCATTCTATAAACCATGTGCAAATTTAGGCTTCCTATATAATAATTCTCATCTCCAACGTTCTGTGCTTGGGACCGTGGCTCCCTGGAAGTGGTGGTCTGCTAGGCAGACATGCACTGACGTCACTGACGTCAGGACAGCTGATTCCAAGTCAAGGGGAGGAGTAGGGAAACATAAGCAGCGTGTTTCCCTACTCCTCCCCCTGCCTCGGAAGCATCTGTCACCCCCCCCCCCCGCGCTACGGCCCCCTCGACCCCCCCCCCCGGCCTGCCGAAAACTGCCCCCACCACTGTCAGACGCACACAGAGGAACTTCCAGAGAAGATGAACAACGCGAAGGGCACAACAGCACTTCGGCTGTCGGGGGTTTGGGCCCCCCCGTCAGCACAGGTAGTCCAGAACGGCGGGGGGCGGTTTTCGCTGGCACGGGGGGGGGGGGGGGGGGGAGAAATTGCCTGCCTAGGGCCCGTTTCCTTGCCTTCAGAAACGGGCCTTTTTTACTAGTCAAACATATAAACGGCGAGTGACCGTACTCACCGCAAATGCGCAGTAGAGACCTTCTCTGCCCCGCCCCCACGTCAATACGTGATGACGGGGGGCGGAACACAGAGGGTCTGTACTGCGCATTGCTGAGGGAGGGACACCACCGTCTAACGCTCCCCCCACCCGAGTCGCCGCCGCCACCCACCTTTACCCGGTCGGGCCCTCGCTCCACTATTGAAACAGCGAGGGTCCGGGAACGCAGCACTGAGCTCTGCTGAGCTGCCGACATCGCCCTTCCTTCTTCTTCTCTGCCTCTGTCCCGCCCTCGACGACGTTACATCACACGAGGGCGGTTCAGGCAGAGAAGAAGAACGAAGGCCGACGTCGGCAGCTCAGCAGAGCTCAGTGCTGCGTTCCCGGACCCTCGCTGTTTCAATAGCGGAGCGAGGGCCCGGCCGGGTGGAAGGTGGGTGGTGACGGCTCGGTGGGGGGGGCGCAAACTCGGAGGGGGAGGGGCAGCGGCGTACTCGGCGGTAGGGGCGGGCCTTTCAACCCCCCCTTCCTATAATAGCCCGTTTTTACTGGCTCAAAGTCTAGTATTCTATAAAGTACACCTAAATCCTATATTATAATACAAAGCACCTCCAACATTCTGAAGCTGACTCTGTGGCACTGTGGCAGTGTAGGGTTCGTAAGTCTGTAGTTCAGCATTTCATTGGCTCTCACTGTCCCTGCCCTCACCAATCAGACAGAACGGAACTTGGAGGAGGGAAGTGGAGTGGATTAAACTTCTAACAAACAATCATATACGGGGAGGTATGAACATCAGTGGAGGCAAGTGCACAGAACGGAAGGGAAGACAAACATTTAATCACTTTGTCACTCACACACATCAACCACACACACACACTCAATTACTCTGTGTATCTCTCTCTTACACTGTCTGTAAAACACACTGTCACACTCACATGGGCAACTGTATGTTGCATTCTCACCAGTAAGGAGCTCTTCTGATGTGATTGTTAAACTGATTGAAGGGCCTGAACAAGGAAAACTTTTACCACATTGTAACACAGTTTACACAAAAAATATTGTATATAAAGAAATCTTACACATGTAAACAACAATTATATTCAGAATACAACCGTGGAAACATTAATGGCAGGAACTCATTACATTGCTAGCGCCTGTTTCATTGCGTTAAGAAACGGGCCTTTTTTACTAGTTATATCATAATTTATAGAATACACTTAGGTAAATTTCATTTTGGTGCTGATTTTTTAGGCATGTTAAATAGAATCTAGTCCTATATATACTATATACACGCTATTACAGTGTATTTTTACTAAGACACACTAATTGCAAAATTAGTGCATTTGTTTTTAAGGTTTTTCATTTTGGGTTTTGTTTTTTTTTGCAGGTTTCATGCACTAATAATGCCTTCAAGAATCTAAAATGAAAAGCCCTCAAAAACTAGTGTTATGTTTATGTTTATTAAAAAGTTTGATATAATGCAATTTCCAGCAACAGGATCAAAGCAGTTTAGTGTGTTAAAATAATATCAATTAATGAAAGAAAAGGAATGCCATCATAGTAATAGAAAAGCAAATACAGCAAGAGGTTTAAAAGAACTGGTATAGCACACATTATCTCCCGGATTCGATTGTTCAACTGGAGTTGTGCATGCAAATCAGGTCATATTCTGATTTGTGCGCTCAAATTAATTATCTTAAGAAGCCAATCAGCTCAGATAATTGCCAAATCACAGGCAATTACTGACACTAATTGACATTCATTAGAATTTATGCACAGAACCTGCTAAGCGTATTCTGTAAAGCTCTGCATGTAAATTCTAAGATGAAGAACTGAAAAGGGGGTGTGGCCATGGGTGTTTCTAAAATCTATGCACGTCGATACAGAATACACCCGCTCCGAGCCTAATTTAGTTGTCAGCATTTACACCAAGTTTTACTTGGCATAAATACCAGCGACTAAATTTAGTCGTGTGGACGGGCTCTAGGCGGATTTTATAAACCTTGCCTAACTTTGGGCACAGTTTATAGAATACACCTAGGTGTATTTTTTGGCACTGATTTTTATGGTGCTATATATAGAATCTGTCCCTATATGCATGGGCGCATTATACCAGTTATTTTTACACAGCCAAACAAATCTGCACACATTATGGGGTCCTTTTACTAAGATGCACCAACAGATTTAGCACATGCTAATCATTAGCGCACACTGAATGATAAGACATCCATTGGAATACAATGGGCAACTCATTTACTGCACACTAATCATTAGTGGACACAAAATCCATTAGTGCACCTTAATAAAAGGACCTATAATTCTTACTGTACACCGCCTTCAGTGAATTCCTTCAAAAAGGCAGTAAATAAATCCTAATTAATTAAAATACAGTATTTAGCTGATGTTTCACAGCATTCCAGTTCACACTTGCTGCCTGATCCAGGAGAGGTAGTTCATGCAGTGAAAATGCAGCCCTCTCTTCCAGTAGAAGCTATGCCTGAGAGTTGTTTTTTTAGAGCATCCATCGTTTTTTCTAAATCGGTAAGTCTACTACGTGACTTTTACGTTTTCGGTTCTTTTACGTTTTGCTGATGCATCTTCCCCTGAGAGAGGTCAGTCTCCCTCACAATGTACCATGAACGTCAACTGCTTCTACAGTGATCCACATGCTGGAATACACATGGATGCACTCCAGCTGGCTCATGATCCAGGTACATTCATAAAAACATTTTACCTCAGTCTCATACCTAGATTAGACGCCAGACAAAACAGACTGCAATTAGTAAGAACCTCAACCACATACCCACTGCTTGAACCAAACGCACCTGATCAACCTTGCTTCATGCCACCATTTAGAAACAACAAAGAGAATAACAAAAAAGTTCTTTAATCCACCAGAACTTCCTGCAATACTTCATCGTGCCCAAACTGAAGATCAGTTAGGTCAGATCTCAACAAACTCATGATCTAATGCGAGACGCTAAATCTAGGGCTCATCGAGTTCAATGACAGTCCCGAGAACTACAGGGTATGCAAATCTGATCTCAAAGATGCCATTGCGAACTGAACCTTAGCTACAAAGGAAGAAATCAATCTGATGATAAAATGCCTTGGGAGCAAATCTTCAGAATCTGCATCTTCATATAAAGGAGTACACATAGATAACTGCTCTGTTGGATCAGCCATAATGGACCAAATTCTACATAAAACACTGAAAAATAAGCGCCAAAAAATGAGCGCTATGCATTATTCTATAAATGGTGCTGTGAGTTGGGTGTCATTTATAGGCTAGTGCTTAGCACCAGAATCCATGCCTAGCATTTAAACCCAAGGATTTAAACAAACTGAAACCTGGTGTAAATCCCCATACCTAAATTAGGCACACATCTGTATTCTTTAGCACTGCATGCATATTCCTGGAATGCCCATGACCCTCCCGTGGCCACACCCTCTTTTCAGATCCACACACAAGAATTTATGCATGCATCTTTATAAAATAGCGCCTAGCAAAATGCATGTGTAAATTCTAATTAATGCCAATTAGCGCCCAATTTTGTACGCCATGTATAGAATCCAAGGGAATGTGGAAAAGCTTGAATAATGTTATTCATAGTCCAGAAATGATTGAGGATGCACTGTTAAACAGGAATGAAAAGTTCCAAAAAATTCTCAGAAAATCACGAGCTGCAAGAACTTTATGATCTGTTTTGGAACTAGAATCAGCCAAAACCGATCAATACCTTCTAAGGCTCAGCTACTTGTAACTTCATTGAGTGTCCTCTAGTCTTTGTACTTTTGAAAGAGTGAAAAATTGAATCACTTCTACTTGTTGTACAACCACTCAGGATTTTGTAGACCTCAATCACCAATCATATCTCCCTTCAGTCATCTCTTTTTCAAGCTGAAGAGCCCTAACCTTTTTTAGCCTTTCCTCCTACGAGAGGAGTTCCATCCCCTCCTCAGGAGCTTAGTCAAGATCGGGAGGCAGGGCTGGTGGTTGGGAGGCGGGGATAGTGCTGGGCAGACTTATACGGTCTGTGCCAGAGCCGGTGGTGGGCAGCGGGACTGGTGGTTGGGAGGCAGGGATAGTGCTGGACAGACTTATACGGTCTGTGCCAGAGCCGGTGGTTGGGAGGCAGGGCTGGTGGTTGGGAGGTGAGGACAGTGCTGGGCAGACTTATACGGTCTGTGCCAGAGCCGGTGGTTGGGAGGAGGGGCTGGTGGTTGGGAGGCGGGGATAGTGCTGGGCAGACTTATACGGTCTGTGCCCTGAAGAGCACAGGTACAAATCAAAGTAGGGTATACACAAAAAGCAGCAAATATGAGTTATCTTGTTGGGCAGACTGGATGGACCGTGCAGGTCTTTTTCTGCCATCATCTACTATGTTACTATGTTACTTTACCATTTTGGTGACTCTTCTTTGAACTATTTTAATTCCACTATATCTTTTTTTTAATACGGTGAACAGAACTGAATGAAATACCCTAGGTGAGGAACAATACAGAGGCATTATAGTATTCTCAGTCGTATTTACCATCCTTTTCCTAATAATAACTAGCATCATGTTTGATTTTTTGGCCGCCACCACACTCTGGGTAGAAGATTTTCAGCGTATTGTCTACAACACCTAGATCTTTTTCTTGAGTGCTGACCCCCAAGGTGGACCCTAGCATCAGGTAACAATGATTTGAATTGTTCTTCCCAATGTGCATCATTTGCATTTGTCTACATTAAATTTCATCTGCCATTTGGATGCCCAGTCTTCCAATTTCCTAAGGTCTAGCTACAATTTTTCACAGTCCACATGTGTTTTAGTAACCTTAAATAGTTTTGTGTCATCTGCAAATTTTATCACCCCACTCATCATTCTGATTTCCAGACCATTTAATAAATATGTACAGACCCCTGCAGCACTCCACATTTCACCATCCTACATTGAGAGGAATGGTCATTTAACCCTACCCTTTGTTTTCTGTTCAATAACCAATTCCTAATCCACAACAGAACACTGCCTCCACCTTGAAAGAAATGAAGCAAATTGGTGAGGCAATACTTCCTTTGGCTGAATCCAGACTGACTCTGTCCCAAACTATGTTTATCTATATGTTCCTTAATTTTATTCTTTATAATAGTTTCCACTACTATACCCGGCAATAACATCAGGCTTATCGGTCTGTAAATTTCCCGGCCACCCTCCAATCTTCAGGTACTACGGACACAACAGGTTACAGATTACTAACAGCATATCAGCAATTTCATGTTTGAGTTCTTTCAGTATCCTTGGATACATGCCATCTGGTCCAAGTGGTTTACTACTCTTTAATTTGTCCATTTGACTCGGTATCAGGGGCATTTTCGAAAGAGAAGGGTGCCCGTCTTCCGACACAAATCGGGAGATGGGCGTCCTTCTCTCAGGGTCACCCAAATCGGCATAATCAAAAGCCGATTTTGGGCGTCCTCAACTACAGTCTGTCATGGGGACGACCAAAGTTCACGGGGGGGGGGGGGGGTGTCGGAGGCATAGCAAAGGAGGGACTGGGGTGTGCTTAAGAGATGGGCGTCCTCAGCCAATAATGTAAAAAAGGAGGGCGTCCCTAACGAGCATTTGGTCAACTTTACTTGGTCCATTTTTTTCACGACCAAGCCTCAAAAAGGTGCCCAAACTGACCAGATGACCACCAGAGGGAATTGGGGATGACCTCTCCTTACCCCCCCAGTAGTCACCAACCCCCTCCCTCCCTAAAAAAAATAAAATAAAATAAAAAAACATTTTTGCCAGCCTCAAATGTCATACCCAGCTCCACGACAGCAGTATGCAGGTCCCTGGAGCAGTTTTAGTGGGTGCAGTGCACTTCAGGCAGGCGGACCCAGGCCCACCCCCCCTACCTGATACACTTGTGCTGGTAAATGTGAGCCCTTCAAAACCCACCAGAAACCCACTGTACCCACATCTAGGTGCCCCCCTTCACCCCTTAGGGCTATGGTAGTGGTGTACAGTTGTGGGGAGTGGGTTTTGAGGGGGGGGGGGTTGGGGGGTTCAGCACCCAAGGTAAGAGAGCGATGCACCTGGGAGCAATTTGTGAAGTCCACTGCAGTGCCCCCTAGGGTGCCCGGTTGGTGTCCTGGCATGTGAGCGGGACCAGTGCACTACGAATGCTGGCTCTTCCCATGACCAAATGCCTTGGATTTGGTCGTTTTTGAGATGGGTGTCCTCGGTTTCCATTATCGCCGAAAACCGGGGACGACCATCTCTAAGGTCGACCATCTCTAAGGTCGACCTAAATGTTGAGATTTGGCCGTCCCCAACCGTATTATTGAAACGAAAGATGGACGCCCATCTTGTTTCGATAATAGCTGTTTCCCCGCCCCTTCGCCGGGACCTCCTTAGAGATGGGCGCCCTTAGAGATGGTCATCCCCGTTCGATTATGCCCCTCCACGTCTTCCAAGTTCACCAAGATTTCTTTCAGTTCTTCCACATCATTATCCTTGAAAACCATTTCATCTACTTCCATAAAGAACAAAGCAAAGAATTCATTCAGTCTCTCCACTATGGTCTTGTCCTCCCCGAATGCTCCTTTTGTTCCGTCATGATCTAATGGTCTCTCAGATTCCCTAGCAGGCTTTCTGATGTACCTGAAAAAGTTGCTACTGTGAGTTTTTACCTCTGCAGCAAGTTTCTTTTCATATTCTCTTTTACCTTCTTTATCAATGCTTTTCATCTAACTTGCCAGTGCTTATGTTGCTACTGCTGGCACATCATCACTATGGGATTAGGTTCGTACTGAACAGTACCTGGCACATCCTCACTATGAGATCCATTCTGCCTGGTTAAATCATGTCGAGTGGGTCAAGTCTTCCATCTACCCTTCATCTCCGCACACAAACTACCCTATTCCATAGAAGCATATCCATGTCTCACCTCTCCCCTTAGTCTTACAACTTCATTCCATCACTTCTACCAATGACCGGCCCTTGAAGATGGTACGCATGTTTTGGCTCATTTGAAAAAAAATTAATATACAAAGTAAATAAATTTTATTCTAGTAGTTGCAACTCTAACACAAATTAGCTTCTTCCTGCTCCATAACCTTTTCCTACTCATCTTATTAGAGCTATTTTTTAAATTTTCACTGAGCTTCAAGCCGGTAGCCAGGCTGATTTATTAAGTCTTGACTAATACCCACGCCTGGAGTCGACGTCCTTATCCCCTGAAGAAGCCCCTCGGTGAAACGGGCCCGTCGGGTGTGGATGCCTGTCCAAAACGCTGCAACCAGCTAAGTGGTCTTTTCTTCTTTTTGAGACTCTACAACTTTGTTGAAGTACATTGAGCAAATCTTTAAAAAAAAACTTTTGGAAAAAATAATTTCTACACAAAGGGAGGATGGGGGGTTTTGAGACCAATGATTGACAAAGGTACGGTGACTTTCCTTTTTGAAACAATTACAGCAGTTTTGCTGTGTGTCACCTTTTCTGAGGTCTTTCCCCTGTTCTTTCTTATTTTTTTCCCTGCACAATATTTTGTGTGAATAGACTCGTTTCTACATTGTTGTATTGCACTTCCCAAGAAACAAATTTTCCTAGTTACATATATATTCAAAGGCCTTATCTTCAAACAAACTTTACCATAGAAAGAGAAATCATACATAGCATTGAAAACTGATACTCAAATAACTCCTAAACAGAGGTTTGAATGAAAATGTTCTAGTTTACCTTTAATCGAACTGTAGTTACATTATGCAGTTTTAGAAATGTTATCACTAAACATTTCCGCAAAGCAAAATGTGAAAACAAAACAAAACAGTATAATTGGATTAATGTCGGAATGGGTATGTGTTTCATAATTAAGCAACTTCCCTTTCTTTTTCGTGAGCTGCTTTTTTTTGAGTGCGCCGCACCGGCATGCAGACAGGTTGAAAATTAAGTTCACTTCTACAGAAACACCTCAAAAGAAAAATGATCTGTCACATTTGAAATGATGTTAATGGAGACTGGTGAGTAAGGCAGAACTAAACAGTATAGGCTGCAAGATCACTCCTTGGGCCAACAATATATGAATTCAGACAGCAGCCTTTGAAGCATCTTGTTTTCACATCTGGCCATTTCATTTTTAATTCTTAGTGTATCCTTCTCATATAAATGTGAGAAACCCAGGTTATGAGACACTAAGGGATAATTTTATAAAGAATTTCCAGAAATCTCTTTTTTTTTTTTTTTTTTTTTTAAGGAGGCAGGAGAAAGTATTTGGGAGAAGGAACAGAATTAGACTAGTGGTAGTGAGGGAGACGGAACACCTTAAGATTTGCAGAACCTCGACCCCAAACTCAACTGAACCTTTCCAAGAAAGGACAGGAGACCACCAAAGGAACAGTCACAGAACTGCACAGAAACTTGTATCTGCCTGCTAGAGATACAAAATACTGCACAGCTCATTAGTGCTCTCCATCTCCACCTGCTGGCGGAAGGGCATAACCCATTAGTCTGAACTGATGTAATGGAAGTGTAGTTATCTTTTTTGAGAAAAATAGGCCCATGAATCTTTTTCCATAAGACCATTTTTGCAAAATATGACATTAATGAGCATGATTTTGCATTGCAGTAACTCATAAGTGTTAAACTTAAACAAACTTTCACAAGTAGGTGTCTAAATGCAAAAGTTTATTACAAAAAAGCCACTACTTCTGCAAATGTTTTCACTAGAGGGATTTCATTTAGTGAAAAGCAAAAAGTGCCACCATAATTGCCCCTTTGAACACACGAAGTCTCTTTAGCAAAAAACATGCCACATTTAATTAGCAGAAAAGCAAAAAGAAATCTGAGATATTAAAAGTGCTATATTTAAATTAATTCATAGCTTGCTGGCAAACAAAATCCAGAATTTATTGGTATAAAAAAAACAAAGAAAAACAGAAGGTGTTTAAGCAGGAATTACAAAATTATCAAGTATGCATACCAGCACGAAGCAAATATGAAAATGGTTAACGCCCATGTGGTTCAACCAAATAGTCATGCAACAGATGTGACAAAGAACGGAAGGGAGTAAGTCTTGCACTAAAAAAAGCTTTTCCGATTGCTCTTACCCAATACAATGAAAAGGACATTGCTGTGGACAGTAAAACTGCTAAAAGGGTTCTGTAAGCCTATGGAACAAAAATATTATCTTATTTTGCTGAATACCAAGACTAGATGGATTTTAAAAATTTTCTTTGTAGGAATCCAACTTGATAGAGTCCTAAAATGGTGTCTAAGTTAATTTGGGTTGAGGAAGCTGTTGGACAGCCCTGTTTTTGATGCCCAGTTCCTTTCTCCCCTTCCTTTCCTTTTTCACTTGGTTACAAACCTGGCACACTGCAAACTGTGCATCCACAGGATGTCACAAGCATACCAAGACTTGCCTACTGCTCATTTTCCTGTCTTAGCCAGCCAAGATGGAGTGGCTCACAGCCAAGAGAGTAGGACACTTCTCAGCAGAATTAAAAATGGAAATAAAGATATAAAAGTATAAGCAACTTTCAGTTCACAAAAATGAAATAAATAATTCTAAGTACTTCATCCTGACTGGGATCTTAATACTTTACATTATCAAATATTTGTTTGGAAGTCCTTAATCTAAACAAGATGGAACGTGCACGCTAAAAGCAAGACTTCTTGGCAGACTCAGACATGCCTGTTTTGAGGAATCAGTGTATGTCTTGGCGGGCTAACAGGAGTGTATGTGGTGTGTGAGTGGTGTAATGTGTGCGTTCATGTCTATGGGAAGGATATAATTGTGTGTATGTATGGAGGGAATTTGGGGTATGGGAGTGTGAGGTAAATTAGTATGATACGTGGGGGGAGGTTACAGGCATAGGGAGAACAGTTCTGCACCCCACTTCTCACCCTTCTCTCACCTCCTGTTCCCTCGCTTTCCCGTTCCTTTGCACTTTCCCCCTTCATTTTATATAACCTGCTCCAATGCTTCTGGCATCCTCCATACTTACAACAGCAGGGCCCAGGCTCCCTGTTACATGCAACTCACTCCTCCTGCATCTCCCATCTCATTCACAGGCCAACCAAAACTGCTTTTTTAAGTTTCAGCTTGGTTTTGGCCAAAGCCAAAACTGAAACAGTTTAGTTGTGTGAATGTGAACCAATGAGGCCTACTGGGGGTTGTCAGAGCTTGCAGTTGGTAGATCTCTGCTAAAACCATGGGAGATTATTACCCTCCAGACCCAGGAACTACAAGCACAGGCTGACAACTGAGAAAGCCATTATAACAAGGACTTCTCAACACGTCTGGCATGTTTAGATTGCCAGGTCAATGCAGATGCAGTTAAATATCCTCTGAGACTGGAACTTTGTGAGAAGATGTAAAAAGAAAAATGATGATTACCACCTTTTTATGCTTGCACAACAGTGCACAGGTAACAAGACAAAGTAGCACCAAGATATTTCCCATTTTGTATTTAGTTACAAACTGATTAAGGACGAGTATGCTATAATAGATTCTTACTAAAACAGGGTAAAGGAGTCTAGATACTGGTCTGCCCTGTGGACATTATACCAGCCTGACGCATAATCCACAATAATTTTAAAAAAAAATGTTAACGTCCATTGATTTTACTGAATGAGGAGGACCATATGCTCTGAAAAATTACAAACAAGAGCAATACATTTTTCAAATTATTTTCTAATATATAAACTTTATTTCATTGTAATATCATTTCCCTACTAACGCTAAGCAGTACTCGTGCATAACGACAAATCACTGCAGGTTCCTTTCTCACAGAATCTAGCTGCTGTATGCCACAAGTTTGATTAAAATGCTGCATCTTCATCATACTCAAGAGAGCCTGGAAGTTCTTTAGAATCATCCAAACCACAATATATATTATTTAGATAAAGAACATATTTTACTTCCATGCAAAATAGCCTCCACGCACATGGACACCTCAGCTAAACAAAACTGAAACTAAAAGCCACAGTGCTTTTACAATGCTGACCAAGAACATTGAGGAAAACAGGAGACGAGATGACGTCAAAAAAGTTGAAGCCACCTTGGTTAATCTCTGTTCCCCTTCCCCCATGCAGCCGTCATTCAAGTACACTCATACCAAAGCAAACAAACCTATGAGCTGTTGCATCCTCACTATTGGTTTTTTATTGCTGGTAGCATTTTTATTTGATCCCACAGATGTACACAAAGGAAGTATAACAACAGAATAACTTTTCATAGGTAGAGTAGTAATTTGTTATAAATTTATAAATCGTAATCAGTGTGTCTTTTGGAGGGGCTGGTTATAGGGACACCCTAGCACGTCCTGTATTCATGCAGACATTTTTTTCTCCTGGTAAACGGCCACTAAAACAGACATCATATAATGAGAATCAGAGGCTCGACATTCAAAGTTTCTATCTATTTATGTATTTATTTACTTATTTATGACATTTATATTCTACATTAAACAAATAAGGTTGAAACCTGGGAACATTTAACATCTTTTTGTGCCTAGACAAAAAGAGAACGATGGTTTGTAGCAACTTGCTCCTTTTGTTTTGTGGAATGCAGTGGTATATTATAAAAATGCACTTACTATTATTACTACTATTTAAAAGAAAGATATTAAATAATGAGGGCACAGCCACCTTCAGAGTCAGTCTAAATTTTTACCTGAGAAAGGAGCTGATGGGTTGGGAGGCCATACAAGAAGTGGAAGGGCAGTGGTCCAGGCTGAAAGAAGCTATAAATATGGCTACAAACCTTCACGTAGAGAGTAAATAAAAGCAAGAGAAAAAGGAAACCGATATGGTTCACCAAGCAAGTGGCTGAGAAAATAAAGGCTAAAGAGTGGAGGAGTGGCCTAGTGGTTAGGGTGGTGGATTTTGGTCCTGGGGAACTGGGTTCGATTCCCACTGCAGGCACGGGCAGCTCCTTGTGACTCTGGGCAAGTCACTTAACCCTTCATTGCCCCAGGTACAAATAAGTACCTGTATATAATATGTAAGTCGCATTGAACCTGCTATGTGTGGGAAAGCGTGGGGTACAAATGTAACAAAAACAAAAAAAAGAAAAATTCAAGAAGAACACAGAAACTGAAAGAAGCCAAGAGAGAGATACGTCTGGCGAAAGCACAAGCAGAAGAACAAATGGCTAGAAATGTAAGGAGGGGCGACAAAAAATTCTTCAGGTACATGAAAGGAGGAAGACTAAAAATGGAATTGTGAGACTGAAAGACGAACCACTATGTGGATAATGATAAAGAAAAAGCAAATGTGCTAAACAAATACTTCTGATCTGTTTTCACTGAAGAAAATCCTGGAAAAGGACCATGATGGACTGGCAAAAGTACATATGAGAATGGAGCAGATATAGCACCATTCACGGAACAGAGTGTTTATGAACAACTTGAAAATCTAAAGGTGGACAAAGCCATGGGACCGGACGGGATCCATCCCAGGATATTGAGGGAGTTCAGAGAGGTTCTGGCAGGTCCTCTTAAAGATTTGTTTAATAAATCCTTGGAGACAGGGGCGGTTCCGTAGGACTGGAGAACAGCGGATGCAGTTCCTCTTCACAAAAGTGGTGATAGGGAAGAAGGTGAAAAACCAGAGGCCGGTAAGCCTCACTTCGGTTATTGAAAAAGTAATGGAAGCGATGCTGAAGGAAAGGATAGTGAATTTCCTGGAAGCCAGTAAGTTGCAAGGTCCGAGACAACATGGTTTTACCAAAGGTAAATCATGCCAAACAAATGTCATTAAATTCTTTGACTGGGTGACCGGACAACTGACTCAGCAAAGCCTTTAACGCGGTTCTTCACAGGAGGCTCTTGAATAAATTTGACAGGCTGAAGATAGGACCCAACGTGGTGAACTGGATTAGGAACTGGTTGAAGGACAGACGCCAGAAGGGGGCGTTAATGGAATTCACTCGGATGAGGGAAAAGTGAGTAGTGAAGTGCCTCAGGGATCGGTGCTGGGGCCGATTCTGTTAGAAGGTAAAGTTTGCCTTTTTGCTGATGATACCAAGATTTGTAACAGAGTGGACACCCCGGAGGGAGTGGAAAACATGAAAAAGGATCTGCAGAAGTTAGAAGAAAGGTCTAATGTTTGGCAATTAAAATTCAATGCAAAGAAATGCAAAGTGATGCACTTAGGGAGTAGAAATCCCCGGGAGACGTATGTGTTAGGTGGTGAGATTCTGATATGTACAGGAAGGGAGAGGGATCTTGGGGTGATAGTATCTGAGGATCTGAAGGCGACAAAACAGTGTGACAAGGCGGTGGCTGTAGCCAGAAAGATGCTAGGCTGTATAGAGGAGGTGTAACCAGCAGAAGAAAGGAGGTGTTGATGCCCCTGTACAAGTCGTTGGTGAGGCCCCACTTGGAGTATTGTGTTCAGTTTTGGAGGCTGTATCTTGCTAAGAATGTAAAAAGAATTGAAGTGGTGCAAAGAAAAGCTGCAAAAATGGTATGGGATTTGCATATAAGGAGAGGCTGAACATATATACCCTGTAAGAAAGGAGAAACAGGGGTGATATGATACAGAAGTTCAAATATTTGAAAGGTATTAATCCGCAAACAAATATTTTCCAGAGACGGGAAGGCGGTAGAACTAGAGGACATGAAATGATGTTGAAAGGGGCAGACTCAAGAAAAATGTCAGGAAGTATTTTTTCACGGAGAGAGCTGTGGATACTTGGAATGCCCTCCTGCAGGAGGTGGTGGACATTAAAACTGTAACAGAATTCAAAAACGTGTGGGATAAACAAAGGAATCCTATTCAGAAGGAATGGATCCTCAGAAGTTTAATGGAGATTGGGTGGCAGCACCGGTGGTTGGGAGGCAGGGCAAGTGCTGGGCAGACTTCTACAGTCTATGCCCCCAAAAATGACAAGGATAAATCAAGGTCAGGTATACATATAAAGTAGCACATTGAGTTTATCTTGTTGGGCAGACTGGATGGATCGTACGGGTCTTTATCTGCCATCATCTACTATGTTACTAAACGTGCCAACATTTTCCAGTTCTGTGACATATATTTTATTTCTTCAAGTCAGTTTTCAACAGCATTTTATAAAAGAACAGAAGAGCATCCATACTGGGTAAGACCAATGGTCCATCTAGCCCAGTAATCTGTTTCCAACAGTGGTCAAGCCAGGTCACAAGTACCTGGCAGAAACCCAAATTGTGGCAATATTCGATGCTACCAATCCCAGAGCAAGCAGTTGCTTCCCCATGTCTGTCTCAATAGTAGACTATGGACTTTTCATCCAGGAATATGTCCAAACCTTTTCTAAACCCACACTAATCGCTATTACCACATCCTCCAGCAAAACGTTTCAGAGCTTAACTATTCATTGAGTGAAAAAATATTTCCTCCTATTTGTTTTAAAAGTATTATCATGTAACTTCCTTGGAGTGGCTCCTAGTGTTTGTACTTTTGGAACGAGTAATACTTTTACTCATTCTACACCACTCAGGATTTTGTAGACCTCTGCCTCATCTGTCTATTTTTCAAGCTGAAGAACCCTAACCTCTTTAGCCTTTCCTCATATGAGAAGAGTCACCGACCAGGAAAGGGATCTAGGTGTCATCATTGATGATACATTGAAACCCTCTGCTCTGTGTGTGTTACGGCGACGGTGGCTGAGAAAGCAAATAGAATGTTAGGTATTATTAGGAAAGGAATGGACATTATAATGCCTTTGTATCGGTTCATGGTGAGACCACACCTTGAATACTGTGTGCAGTTCTGGTCTCTGCATCTCAAAAAAGATATGGTGGAATTAGAAAAGGTACAGAGAAGGGCGAAGAAAATGATAAAGTGAATTGGAATAACTTCCCTATGAGGAAAGGCTAAAGTGGCTAGGGCTCTTCAGCCTGGAGAAGAGATGGCAGAGGGGAGATATGATAGAGGTCTATAAAATAATGAGTGGAATGGAATGGATAGACATGAATCAATTGTTTACTCTTTCCAAAAATAAGACGACTAGGGGCATGCAATGAAGCAACAAAGTAATACATTTAAAAGGAATTGGAGAAAATATTTCTTCACTCAATGCATAATTAAACTCTGAAATTCGTTGCCAGTGAATGTAGCAAAAGCAGTTAGCTTAGCTGGATTTTAAAAAGGTTTGGATAGCTTCCTAAAGCCCAAAAGCCATTATTAAAATGGACGAGGAAAATCCACTGCTTATTTCTAGGATAAGCAGAATAAAATGTTTTGGGATCCTACCAGGTACTTGTGACCTGGACTGAACACTGTTGGAAAAAGGATGCTGGGTTTGAGGGACCTTTGGTCTGTCCCAGTATGGCAATACTTAGGTACTCTCTTATCATTTTGGTTGCTCTTCTTTGAACCTTTTCTAATTCCACTAAATCTTTTTGGACATACGGCGACCAGAACTGAACGTGATACTCCAGGTGCAGTTGCACCATGGAGCGATACAGAGGAATTATGGTCTTATTCACCATCCCTTTCCTAATAATTCCTAACATCCCGTTTGCTTTTTTGGCCACCGCACACTGAGCAGATTTCAGCGTATTATCTACGACGACACCTAGATCATTTTCTTGAGTGCTGACCTCCAAGGTGGACCCTAGCATCAGGTAACTATGATTCAGACTATTCTTTCCAATGTGCATCACCATGCATGTGTCCACATTAAATTTCATCTTCCAATTTTCTAAGATCTTCCTGCAGTATATTTCATAGTCCGCACGTGTTTTAACAACTTTGAATAGTTTTGTGTCATCTGCAAATTTAATCACCTCACTCGTTGTTCTGACTTCCATATCATTTATAAATATGTTAAATAGCACCGGTCCCAGTACTGATCCCTGCAGAACCCTACTGTTCACCCTCCTCCATTGAGAGAAATGATCATTTAACTTTATCCTCTGTTTTCTGTCCAATAACCAATTCTTAATCCACACCAGAACATTGCCTCCTGTCCCATGATTCTAAATTTCTCAGGAGTCTCTAATGAGGAACTTTACAAAAACTTTCTGAAAATCTAGATACACTACATCAACTGGCTCACCTTTATCCACGTTTATTCACACATTCAAAGAAAAAGCAAATTGGTGAGGCAAGACTTTCTTCGGCTGAACCTATGCTGACTCTGTCTCATTAAACCATGTTTGTCTACGAATTCTGTAATTTTATTCTTTAGAATATTTTCCACTATTTTTCCTGGCACTGGACATTAGGCTAACTGGTCTGTAATTTCCTGGTTCACCCCTGGAACCCTTTTTAAAAATATCAGTGTCAAACTGGCCACCCTACAATCTTCAGGTACTACAGACGATTTTAACGACAGGTTACATATTACTAACAGCAGATCAGCAATTTCATGCTTGAGTTCTTTGTGTACCCTTGAATGTATGCCATCCAGTCCAGGTGATTTACTACTCTTTAATTTGTCAATTTTCTCAGTTATTACCCATTATAATGTTAATAAGTTTTGGATGTTACTGAATTCTATTATTCTGTCTCACTGTATTTCCAGCTTTGGCACAGTATAAGTCATCACAAGGACAAAATATAAGAAAACCAATGGACTCCATTAGGAGCTTATAGCCCATTTAGTTATGTTTAAACAAATGAGAGATCTGCATGAAAGAAAATATTTACTTTTATTATTTTGACTTAAGAAAACCACTTGCCCCTCAAACATGCTCAAAACAGAATAACCCATTTGTACAAAAGAGATGAGATGTGATTCCATGTGCCCCAATGAAAGGAGAATTTAATTTTACTTCCAATCTTTATAAACACCAGGCTTCCCAAGGTAGATTACAACAACAGTTAAGATGAACCCATCAGTAAACAGGATATCTTCAGTGAAATCTGGCCATGTATTATTACTGTATTGTATAGAGAAGTATGAAAAATGAGAATAAAATACAGCCTTTATTAGTGCTGTTTCCCACCAGCTACAATAAGTTTTGAAGCCATTTTAGTGCTATTCAGTTTTGATTTCATGATATTTATATCTGCATATGGGACACTTTCAAATAAATTAAAAAGCTATCAAATAAAAATCCTTTGTCCTCCACCTTTTAAGGCACTGTCTATCCAACTGGAACAAATTTTGACTTTTTACAGATGGACCATGTATAGGCAAGCCCCTTATTTCTAATCATCTTTGGCTATTGTTTTCAATAGCGTTTGCTACTGTTTTGAGTGAACTAAAATGGCATCAATCTCCACCTACCACTTGGAAGCTCTGCCTACTGGCTTCAGCTCATATAATGGACTATATAGATTCACATTTGGAGCACTCTTTTGCATAAAAACTACTATGCAAGGTCACAACTGCATTATTTGCAATCACGTTACAAGAGCAACTGGGGATCACTCCTGTCCTAGCTAAACCCCTAGACTGCCAGGGACTGTAAGGTAATCTGGGGGTGGGCTACTCTTTGCATTCTTTGTTTTTGCTTTTTTGCCTGTAACATGGTTGTAAATAATGCAGTTGTGATCTTGCATAGTAGTTTATATGCAAAAGAGTGCTCCAAATGTGAATCTATCTAGTCAATATATGAGCTGAAGCCAATAGGCAGAGCTTGACGCCATTTTAGTTCACTCAGCTTTTATCTCAAAATGGCTGCTGTGACCTCTTGCGTCAGTCTCACAAGATTGCCACTAGAGATCATGGCAGCCCTTTTGAGATCAGAGCCAGCATGGGCTCTTATCCCAGTAGCCCCCACTGCTTTCATGGCCTTGGGGCTATGCAGAGCCAGGGTCTCCTGCTGCTGTAGTTCTTTACTTTTAGCAGTAGGCAGAAATAAGCAGAGATCTTTGCTTGTACAGAGAGAGAACACACACTAAAAGGAAGCAAGAAAAGGTGTGAAAAATGCCCAGCTTAAATGGATAGCAAGCTATCCTGTTTCAGGGTACTGGCACTTCATAAAACAGTTTTCTGCAGAAATTGGGTGGCTCTTTCTGCTCAACTTGCCCTAACAGGAAAGAGTATCTGAATATTCATCTGCACAACTCTGAAAGTACAGTGTAATTAGTTTGTGGCTACAAGTGATTTTAGTGCTGACAGAGAATAGGCGCTACACTCTGTTAAATATAGATATCTGGAAAAGATGATATGGTAATAAAAGTCAGATATTTTATAGATTTATTGCCAAATCTTTTATTTAAAAAAAGTACAATATATAACATTTACAAATACAGTAAATAAGTATAGAAAGTCTTCAACCCCCCCCCCCCCCAAATAAACCTGTACCAGTAACACCACAGTGAAACAACCAATGGGAGCAGCAGTGTCTAGACTCTCATGACCCTACACCACCTTCCCTTATCTTTGTAGAACGGACCTCACCCCAATGACGCCCCTTCCACCCACAAGCACCCTAGAATTAGAGAATGACACAGGGATGGAGACCCGCAGTAATCTGCGGTAAACCGTGGTAAAATTTTCCTTTTAGCAAGATTTACCGTAGGTGTGGGAGAAAAACATTTTATTGCCCCATGGGAGTGGTAAAAAGCCTTGCTCCCAGAGTAAAAAATAAAAACCATGATTACTGCTGGTCTGGCATCTCCTCCCTCCCTCCCTACTTCCTTTGTTCTTCCCTCCCTTACCTTCCTCCCCATCACGATGCAAGAGATTTCCCATAGGCCTGCTCTGGGGCCTTCCCTGCTGACTCCCACCTTCTGATGCAACTTCCTGTTTCGTGAAACAGGAAGTTACAGCAGAAGGAAGGAGCTGGTGTACCTGAATGTAACTCACCTTGAGCTACTACTGAAAAAAGGTGTTGGCAAAATCCAAATAAATAACAACTGTAGAGGAGATCTGTTGTAGATAGTTGACCTCAGCCACCCAAAAGGCCCTAATCCACCTGCAGCTCCATAAAGCATGAAACAATGTGTTATCATGAGCCTTGCATTTCAAACCGCGTGGTGTGCCGGCACAACCCGCATTAAAGGCTTGCTTCTGAGAAAAATATGTTCTATGAATGATACAATACTGGCACTCCCTAACTCAGACCAGAATGGCTTTGATCAATGGTTTAAACTGGGTAATATCTAAGAGAAGCCCCATATCTTGAGTCCAAGCTGCCCCAAAGAATCATATCATTCAGGTGTTTGGATGTTGCTCAATTTTTTATGTAACCAAGAGACAAGGCACTTCCCAATGCATCCCCCTGCAAGAAGCCCCAAAATGCATTGCCCCATTGAGAAGATAAGCCTTAAGAGTGGCCAAGGGAAATGGCCTTTTCCTGTTTGGCACCCTCTCTATGAAATATTAGTCCTAGAGAAATATGTACAGAAATGAATTTATTAAAGTTTAAGATCATATTAAAAACTTTTTAAACAGGTGTTCAATTTTATAGGGCAGGAGGAACCTAGAATTTATTAAGTTTCTGTATTCCGAAGACAATAGCCTTGTGTATGTTTATAGATATTTTGAGTGAATGTGGTCAGGTATTTTCTAATAATTAAATGACGTTCCTTCCTATTTAAATTTATGATTTTATTGTTATGTTAACCACCTTGATCTTTGTTGGCTAGGCGGTATACTAAGTTTTTATAATAAACAATTATAAAAATGCATATCTGTCTGCAGGTCTGAAAGCAATTCTCTGTATAAGATCAGAAAAAGATAATATGGTCCCATCCTCCCACAATAAATTTTCTATCCAGTGCCAAAGGTATCATCTTATTTTCTTTTCCATGTGTTATTTTGTTTGATTTCTATTGATAACCTTTAAGAGTGGACTAACACGGCTATCACACCTCTCTACTATCCAACGCCTAAATACAACATTATCCATCCCAGGAGAAAAATCCGCATTGCCCACTAGTAGGAGAAAATCGCTACTATTGGGGTTCTATTCCCCAAAACCATAAAATAAACCTCCACAAATAATACAGAGGCTGCTAAAGAATGCTATTCCTACATTCCATTGGCACCCTAGAAGACTGGATGTGAGTGAACAATTTAAGTGCCAAGGTTTAAAATAAGCCTGTTCAAAGATCAAATCTGTTGATATACTAGTCTCCCATATCCAATCACGAAGATGTCGAAGGAGGCAACCTTGATCATACAACTTTGTCTGGTAGGTCCAGACCATCTAGATTCCAGTTACCTAGTAATTAACTCCACCAAAACCTTGCCTTTTTCCTTCCCCAGCAGAAGCTACCCACGATACACTATAAAGCCCGCAGATCTTTCTCAAGAAGACAAATTGGAAGTGTTTGGAGCACAAGCATCAAGGGGAAATAATCATACAAAACAAACTGATTCTTCCCTGCAAGAACAAGGGAAGATGGTTCCAACACTCCAAATGGTCTTTGGTCTCTTTCAGTAATTTATCCATATTTAAACTATATAAGGAGGAGATATTTAAAGCAGCAAAATGCTCAAATAACGAAAAGAACCCATTTGCCCTTCTCAACGGAAAAGACTCCCCTCAAACTCTTCTAAAGGAATCAGTCTGACAATGCCTCAGATTTAGACAGATTCAGCTTGAAACCAGAGAAGTTCCCATACTCCCCAAAACTCTTCAACAATGTAGGAAAGAATCTTGAGGCTCTGAAAAATACACCAATAAATCATCTGCATATGCAGCTACTTTAAACACTTCCTCACAAATGTGAACATCTCAAATATCAGGATTATGTTGAATCTCCCAAATCAATGGGTCTAGAGTTAATAGAAAGCTTAATGGGGAGAGTGCGCATCCCTGTCAAGTTCCTCCACATATAGGGAAGAAGTCTGATAATATCTGTCATGAAATGCCTAGCCACCCTCCTGGTGTTACCCCACGGCCACTTAGAGTGTCTATCCCAAACACAGCTCAGGTCTGCCTGCACCAACCGCTTGTGCTCTACACTAGCACCCTCCTCCCACCGAATGGGTCACAACTGCCTCTGGGTGAGTCTCCCGCTCTCAAATTATCCCCAATGATTTCTAGGTTACTGGAGGCCATACTCCTAGTGATCCCACAGTTCCCAGAAAGTACTCACAGACCCAACACAAAAACCATCAGGATTCTTTATCAGTCCAGACAAAGAGGCAATAAACTGAAACTTGTTTATTGTCTTAAAAATATTGAACAATTAATTTAAAAAAAAGTGCAATCAGCAAACAATAACAGGTAACTGAAATATGGATTATAACACTAACTAAACATTTGTTTTACTTTCTAAAAAGTTCCTGGGAAGATCAGGACATATAATTCACAGAGCCTCAGCAGAGAGATGTCTTTCTTTTCTCCCTGGCTAAGAATGGGGCAAAAGTCAGTACAATCCAAATGAAAATGAGCTCCTGGGTCAATTAGAGCTCAGACAACAGTTTGAAAGTATACTGCAGACTGCCTTTCCAAAAGGCTTAAACAAAGAGAAAAAGCCTTAATTTTGCAGCAGCTTTGAAACAAACATGCACCACCTGCTGGCCAACTAGAGAAATACACCAAGAATAATTGAGGCAGTTCTACAGGCTTAAAACATACTGTTCTATCACAATATCCCATTAACCCATAATTGAGCCCTTGGGTTCCCAATACAAAGCTTGCATGACAGCAGAAAAAAAAATTCATAGAGTCCAGAACCCCATAAAAGAAATCCAAAATAACCTTATTAAAGGCTTTTTTTCTGCATCAAAACTGGTCAACAATAAAGTTTGATTCTTACTTTTCATTCTCTCTATTGACGCGAAAATCTTCCTTATATTTTTAACCATGACTCGACCACTCACAAAGCCAACCTAAGGTTGTGCTATTAGAGATAGCAATACTCTGGATAAATGATTAGCCAAGATTTGTGCTAGTAGTCAAGGAGGGGGATAGGGCAATAGGACTCAGGCAGTTCAGGATTCTTCCCCGGTTTCAATATAAGTATGATTTGAGCAGTAACAATCGAGTTTGATACAGCCCCTTGAGCTATGATAGTATTAACCACTGTAAGAAGAAGCAGAATCTTACTCTTTAGCAGTTTATAAAATTTGCTCTGAACAGTCCAAGCTACCTCCTCTTGGACAATGTTAGCATTCAACATTTCCAGATCCTCCTCTGAAATTTTAGGGAGATCCATACTAGATAAATAAATATCGCTAGCCAATGGTTTGTACCAGATGCCGAATATAAAATCTTATTAAAAAAATGCATGTTTTATTAATTCCTTCATCAGTATGTGCTAGAACTTCTCTTTCGTCCTTGATGCTGTTGAATCAGCCTAGCCAGGAGGCTGCTACTTTTATTAGCATACTTCTATAGTTAATATAATTATAATAAACAGCAGATTTCTGTGCCCGGTGATAAAGAACTGTGTTTAAGTTTTATTGCACCTCTAGAAACTGTGCTTCACAAGATAATGTAAAATGCCGCCCCACATAGGCGTTGTGAGTGAGTGACATGGAGGAGCATTTTCGAAAGAAACGTCCAAGATGCGATTTGGACGTCCTTGCAAAATGGTGAAATCCAGGGGCGGGGAAATCTGTATTTTTGAAATAAGATGGACGTCCATCTTTCATTTCGAAAATACTGTCAGATGTCCAAATCCTTAAATTTGGATGTCCCTAGACATGAAAGTTAATGACTTTTGGCGATTTTCGAAACCAAAGACGTCCATGTCAAAAACATCCAAATGCAAGTCATTTGGACGTGGGAGGAGCCAGCATTTGTAGTGCACTGGTGCCCCTGACATGTCAGGACACCAACCACCCTAGGGGGCACTGCAGTGGACTTCATTAAATGCTCCCAGGAGCATAGCTCCCTTACCTTGTGTGCTGAGCCCCTCAACCCCCCCCCCCAACTATACACCACTACCATAGCCCTTATGGGTGAAGGGGGGCACCTATATATGGGTACAGTGGGTTTTGGAGAGCTCGCTGTTTCCTCCACAAATGTAACAGGTAGGGAGGGTATGAGCCTGGGTCTGCCTGTCTGAAGTGCACTGCAGTGCCCACTAAAACTGCTCCAGGGACCTGCATGCACTGTCATGGACCTGAGTATGACATCTGAAGCTGGCACAACATTTTTTTTGAGGGTGAGAGGGGATTAGTGACCACTGGGGGAGTAACAGAAGGTCATCCCCGATTCTCTCCGGTGGCCATCTGGTCATTTCGGGCCCCTTTTTGTGCCTTATTCGTAAAAAAAAGACACGTCCGGGTGAAAACGTCTAAGTATTCGTCAGGGACATCCTTGTTTTTTTTTCAATTATCGGTCAAACACGTCCAAATATTAGGCGGGCCCAAGTCCCACCTTCGTTATGCCTCCGACACGCCCCTTTGAACTTTGGACATCTTTGCGACAGACTGCAGTTGGAGACGTCCTAAATCGGGTTTCAATTATACCGATTTGGATATCTCTTTCGAAAATGAGCCCGATTGTGTTCCAGCTGTAAAACCTCACCATTTTTTTTATTTTTTTCATTTTTTATTTTTTTTGTTATATTTGTACCCCGCGCTTTCCCACTCATGGCAGGCTCAATGGAGGGTTAAGTGACTTGCCCAGATCTTTCATCCATCTCTGGAAACTCGAATAGGCCAAAATTTCAGTCCTCAAAACCACGTTAGCGGCTTCCCAGAAGAGGAGCCGATCACTGCAATGGACTGCATTACAGGCTGCATAACTTTTCAATATCAAAAATTCAGAAAAATTTGCATCTCTATATAAATAAGTTGGGAACCTTTGGTGGTAAGGGTAGGATGAACGGGTAGAAAAAGAGGAGCAGCTCTACTCTAGCATGGTCTGATACCGCTATCGGACCGATTTTAGAGGCTGCAACTGCAGTGAGGAGACTCAGTAGGAAATAATCAATCCTGGACATGGTGGAGTGTGCTTTCAAAGATGAGTAATCATGTTCAGTAGATGCAAGGTTCTCCACACATCCACTATGTCCAGCAGACAGCATAACAGAGGAATGCCTCCAGTAGGCCTCAGGAAATCCCTACCCGTTGAACATGGCTTATCTAAGTATGGATCAAGAGCCTCATATAAATCACCCCCTACTAGAATTGGGATATTTCCAAAACTATGCAGGTGTTAGAAATTTTCGTAAACAAAGTTTACATCATATGTATTTGGGGCATACACATTGCACAATAGCAGCACTACCCCATCTATTGAGACCGAGGCTAAAACAAAACAGCCGCCTGCATCCCAAATAATTTTATGAGTCACCAACAAGTGCCCTTTCTTATTAGTATAATTTCACCTGCTTTTTTTCCCCACTACTGGAGAATCAAAATAGTCTCCCAACCACCACCTCTTGAGCTTGTTATGCTCTACAGCATCCAGATGCGTCTCCTGCAAAAAAAACAATATTTGCTGTACACTAATTCAAAAACGTGTAAACTTTTATACCACTTTATGGGCAAGTGAATTCCCCCTATATTACAAGTAATAACTTTTAATGATATCAGGGTTCTGTTCTGTCTGAAGATGAATTTATAGTCCCTATGGCAGTTTATCTGCCAAGGAGATGTCCCAGCCACCACCCCCCTTGATTCTGGTAAAGTCACTTTTTGACAGAAGCTGTATTGGCTCCACCCCATCCCATATTAGGACACAAAACCCAGGGCCCTTTGGAACCAGTCCCTCCTACTCCCTGTAACACTCCCCCATCCACTTCCCTCCCCCCACACCTCTCTACTTGCAAATAAAACCCCAGTTATAGTTCTAAAGACTCTCTCTTCCCTCCCCCTCCCACCCATTGTTGTCCCCCCATGCTACTACCTACAGTACCTCAATTCTCCTTCAAGCAAACTATTATCAGGTTAAAAAAAAAGGGGGAAACTCATTACTTTCCAGTGTAAGGTCATCAAAAAGGCCAACAAATTAAATTATTTATTTGGATTTTGCTCACACCTTTTTCAGTAGTAGCTCAAGGTGAGTTACATTCAGGTACACTGGGTATTCCTCTGTATCTGGAGGACTCACAATCTAATTTTGTACCTGAGGCAAAGGAGGGTTAAGTGTCTTGCCCAAGTTCACAAGGAGCAGCAGTGGGATTTGAACCGGCCACCTCTGAATGTCAAGACTGGTGCTCTAACCACTAGGCCACCTCCTCCGTTCCGAAGGTAAGACTCATGAGTAATGTTCCATGATAATCACAGCTACTAGGCAAAATTGCATTTCTATTTTTCCTATGTTATGGTACATGCCTAATTGACAACTTGGTGTCCCTAGTTCAATTCTTTTCTTTATATTTCTAATTTGTGATCCCTTGTTCTGTATTTGGTGAGGATTTGATTGTGTTTTGAATGTGACCGAGGTGTGGTATTCTCTCTGCATGCAGTTTCTGCATAGAACTCTGTACCAGTCCTACTTGTTCTGTTTTGAGTAGTAGGTGTATTAGTGTTCTAGGGCCCAATGTAATATTTGTAGTGCTGCCTATTCTTAGGTAGGGTTCATATTGTTTGACTCACAGGAATTAGTGCTATTTTATATAGTAGGTTTGCTATATGTATGTTGAGTTAGGATTTTTTCAGTTTTGTATTAACTCACAACATGTCTGGAAGCGGAGGGATTTATGTTGCTATTACTAAAGATAAGCAAAACACCTCTACGTGTAGTCCAAAGCAAGCGTAGAGGATGCCACAAAACACAACCAGCCAACGGGATGAAGTCAAAGAGTCCTTTATTCAAAGAACCAGTAACTGGACCCAGTTACATAAGTACATAAGTATTGCCATACCGGGAAAGACCAAAGGTCCATCGAGCCCAGCATCCTGTTTCCAACAGTGGCCAATCCAGGTCACAAATACCTGGCAAGATCCCAAAATCTACAAAACATTTTATACTGCTTATCCCAGAAATAGTAGATTTTCCCCAAGTCCATTTAACAACAGTCTATGGACTTTTCCTTTAGGAAGCCGTCCAAACCTTTTTTAAACTCCACTAAGCTAACCGCCTTTACCACATTCTCTGGCAACGAATTCCAGAGTTTAATTACACGTTGAGTGAAGAAAAACTTTTTCTCCAATTCATTTTAAATTTACTACATTGTAGCTTCATCGCATGCCCTCTAGTCCTGGTATTTTTGGAAAGCGTGAACAGACGTTTCACATCTACCCGTTCAACTCCACTCATTATTTTATAGACCTGTATCATACCTCCCCTCAGCCGCCTGTTCTCCAAGCTGAAGAGCCCTAGCCGCTTTAGCCTTTCCTCATAGGGAAGTCGTCCCGTCCCCTTTATCATTTTCGTCGCCCTTCTCTGCACCTTTTCTAATTCCACTATATCTTTTTTGAGATGCGGCTACCAGAATTGAACACAATAATCGAGGTGCGGTCGCACCATGGAGCGATACAAAGGCATTATAACATCCTCATTTTTGTTTTCCATTCCTTTCCTAATAATACCTCACATTCTATTTGCTTTCTTAGCTGCAGCAGCACACTGAGCAGAAGGTTTCAACGTTATCATCAACAACGACATCTAGATCCTTTTCTTGGTCCGTGACTCCTAACGTGGAACTTTGCATGACGTAGCTATAATTACTGGTGCTCTGAATAAAGGACAAGGACTTCATCAGGTAATTACAGTGCAGAGGAGGGTGCCACAAGGGTCTGCTTTATCAGCATTGCTTTTTAATAATTATATGGCATCCTTGGGGCAAGTGTTTGAGAAACTAGAGGCAAGTTATTGCATCTATGCAGATGATAATCAATTTTTTTTTCCAATAACAGATTGGGAAAGCAGATTGTCTGTCTGTATCAAGTAAAAGGACAACAGCACTGAAACCCTTCTTGCCACACAAGAGGAAAGAGAGAGAGAGAATAAAGGAGGAACAGAGGCTCCAATTTCACCTAACGCAGGACAGGAGGGCTATAGAGTAGCCAGAAAGACTTCAATATACCATCTTATGGAGTAAGGAGCTGTTCTTCCATCTATACAGTCTGTAAAGGCCTATGAATGATGTTGGGAGTTTGAAGTGAAACTACTGCAAGGAAACCTTGAATTCTTTCATTAATGAAGTGCTCTGTTGCAACCAGTTTACCATAATTTTATGGACAATTTATCTTTTACTTTTCATCATCCTTCTTCTGTGCATGCTTGTTAAATATTGATTTAAAAGGACTTTTTGGTTCAAGCCAGCACAGTTTTATCGTGCCTAAATCCTTTTCTACCTATTACAGCAAGCTGTGCCATGAGTGAGGAGCAAAATAATATATTTTTAACCACAGACAGGTAGTTTGGGATCTAGTCTCTCCCCAGGTGAGCCAAACAGCTCAGTTGCAGGAGGGTGTGGCTGGAAGCACAAGCTGCCAGCAGTATTCGAAGGATCTAGAGAGGCTGAGCACAGAAAGAAGGCACACACACACAGGCTGAGATTCCAAGGGCAGTGAATAGGAAACTAAAGCAATGAATAAACCAAAGAGAGAGGCTGGGAAAAGAAAGCCTTTTGGGAACAGTTGGGATTATGGTGGCCTTGAAAGTGGGCTGGGAAAGCTGCAGCCCTGAAAGAGAGCCCAGAAGGTGGCTTAGGCTGGAGAAGGAAAGCTGTAGTGTGCAGGAATAGAGATACCAGAAAAACAAACTAGGCAGCAGGGCTGCTGGGGGGGGGGAGGTGCAAAGTTTCCCCGGGCCCTGCCTCCTAGGGGGGGGCCTGGCGCCAGGGTCTCTCTCCTGCTCCTGATGAGACCCAGGTGATTGCGTCCCGACAGGAGCAAGAGAGAGAAAACTCAGACGGTGCCACCCTCCCCCCCCCCCCTTGGAGGCTGGGGAGAAGCAGGCACAGGGCTTCGGGTCAAGGCCTCTGGTTTGGCTGATGGGGGTCCCCAGGACCTGCCAGCAGAAGAAGTCTTCCTCCAGCTGCTAAACGGCTGCTTTTTCCCTCAGGTTATGCATGCTCAGTTTTGAAACGGAGCATGCATGACGTGAGAGAAAAAGCAGGGACTGGGCAGGCAACGCGGCAGAGTGAAGAACAGCACTGGAGGAAGACTTCTGCTAGCGGGGCCTTGGGATCCCCGCCAGCCACGGTATTTCGAGTTGCGGCAGGGTGTGGCGGTAGCGGCGATCCTGGTGGGGTGGGGCAACCCTTCCCCAGGCCCGGCTCAGTCTCTCAGCAGCCCTGCTAGGCAGAAGAATACCCTAGGCATGGATCAAGTATAGCTAGGATTATTCACATGGTGAAGGATTACAGCAGTGCTAAGAATTAAGGACCCGATGATCCAATTCCCTGCACTGCTCTGAAACAGCACCACAAAGATAGCACCGTAACAACACGGGGAGTAAACTTCACAAAAGGTCAATGCTAATAACATGCAAATTTAGACACGTTATTAGCGCTGATCATTGGGGGAAGCGCAGGAAGATTGTGCCTGGGCATGCACTCAGGCACAATCTTCCCACATGTTTGCCAGGTCCTGGCTGCCAAAACAAAAAGCCTGGACCTGTCAAATATTCCAAGGGACTGTAGGTCCAGTGGAACCCCAGACCCCCCCCCCCCCAAAAAAAAAAAACAAAGAAAGCAATGTCCTTGTGGCCTAGTGACTCTCCCGAGCCCCCACACCCCCCAAACCTGGGGTGCTGGAGGTCCAGTGGACCTCCAGTCCCCCTAACACCCTCCCCCTAGAAGACAGGACTGGAGGTCACCAGACCTCCAGCTCATACCTGGTGGTCTAGTGGCCCCAAACCCTCCCTCCTCCTTCCAGCTCTGCCTCCAAAATGGCGGTTCCTTACTTTGCCCAGTGCATCCTGGGATGTGCTGGATGGGGCTTCCATATCCTGGAGGGATGTGGGGGCACTAAGCCACCAGGGCCTTGCCTTTGGAGGGGTCCAGGGGTCAACAGGACCCCGAGGACTGACGGTGGCAGCCCAGGCTGCCTGGCATGGACAGGGGGAGCAATAGCGCCTTAACCCTAACGCCAGTTCCAAGCTGGCATAGGGTTAAGGTGCTATTCTGCTGCTCTGATCATACAGGAGTACAGAAAGTGGGAGGACAACCAAGGATCCCAAAGACTAAGAAGATGTATAATAAAAGCAAAGTATATGCATATGATTTTGTTTTTATACAATTGGTGCCATTATTTCATTGTTCAGTTTTTAATCTTTGTCTATTTTTACATCCGTTCCAGAATTAAAATGTAATGTACCTTTATTATCTCACATATACATCCCTGTACATTTTGATATGTTTTTTATTTGTTGTATTGTTCCTTATTTTCTTATGTTTTTAAATTTGGCTACAGACTCCTGATGCAGGCCTAACGGCCGAAACACGACATTGTGTCGAGTCTCCGTACCACAATAAACTTCGCTTTTATTATACATCTTCTTAGTCTTTGGGATCCTTGGTCGTCCTCCCACTTTCTGTACTCTTGTTGTTCTCCGTGGGGAGTCTTGAGCTCTCCGCCTTGCGGCGGATTTTCTCTTACACATAGCTCTGATCATACAGGCAGAATACTGAAGACCTATATTTAAATCCAATTTAAATGAGCTCTGTGGTATTCGCTTGAACGCTTATGTCAGACCCCTCCAATCATGCCGCGCTGGTAAATGCGGACACTAGTCCAGCATTGGTAGCCTCTAGCGCCCGCATTTACCTTTGATCATTGGGGTATAAGAGCACTATATGCTGGACGCAGAGAGGGAGAAGGGAGAAACTTCCTTGTGCAGTGCTTTGTAACCCAAGGGGGGCAGCACTAATAGGCTGAACAGAAAAAAAAGGTTTAAGAGCCGAGCTGTGGCATATATTGTACGCAGAGAACGGAGAAAGGCGAAACCTTCTTGTACAGAACTGTGCAAACAAGAGACACAGCACTGGCAGGCTAAACCTGGAAGGGGGGCAATGGTAATGGTGCTTGTAATCCACCAACTCCTATCAACATGTTCAAAGCGGATAGTGGCCTAGTGGTTAGGGTGGTGGACTTTGGTCCTGGGGAACTGAGGAACTGAGTTCAATTCCCACTTCAGGCACAGGCAGCTCCTTGTGACCTCTGGGCAAGTCACTTAATCCTCCATTGCCCCATGTAAGCCGCATTGAGCCTGCCATGAGTGGGAAAGCGCGGGGTACAAATGTAACAAAAATAAAAAATGTATTTATTTATTTGTATCCCACATTTTCCCACCTTTTTGTAGCTCAATGTGGCTTACATAGTACTGGAGATGTGTTTGCCGATTCCGGTCTGAACAAATACATGGTACGAATGAATACAAAGTGATGTTGTGGTAGATAAGGTACATGTAAGGTAGGTGTAGTTGGGGGAACTTAGAAAGGGGGGGAGGAAGAGTCAGGTAATGTCCTTTACGTTCTTTGGTTGCATTGTGTCGCAGGTGTCCATGTATTTTTATGTTGTGCTTAACCCAACAGGCAAAGAACACCAGGCTGACACTGCCCGATAGGGAAATGAAGATGATAAGAGACTTTATATATTTAACTTCAACAAAAGATGGAAAATAGACCAAACAAGATTTCACAGCTCATGACAAAAAAGAAAATAATGGAAAAGAAAACAAAGAATTTAAATATTCTGGACAAGTATCTCTGAACATTTTATAAACCTAACATGATAATTTGGAAAAAAAAAAGTGTTTTAATAGGTAACTAATTGAATTTCATCAAACCAGCTCTAATATGGTCAGATCTTTTTTTTCTCAAAATCTTAGCTGAAGTATTTTGCATCACCTGTAATCTGGCAATCAGATTTGCCGAAAGAAGACAATGAGGCATATTTTCAAAGCACTTTGGGAGGCTAAGTTCCATAGGTTTCTATGGAACTTTGGGAGGCTAAGTGCTTTGAAAATAAGCTCTAGAATATCTCATTACAACAGTCCAATTTTTGTTTTTAATTTATTTAGGTTTTGCTCACACCTTTTTCAATTTAGGTGCAATTCAGCAAGTCACAACAACAAAAGGGGGGATCCAAATATCATATAAAAAATAAAACACTTCCAAACATAAACTATGGTACTGTGTAGGAAATACAGGAATCACAATAATATTCTCAAAAATGGGGAGGAAAAGACCTCATCAAGACCCAGATCAGCAATATCGGAGCTCAAACTCTTGTGGCTACCTTACAATGTGATCTGTCAAAAAGTCATCATCAGTCAAGAAAAAAAAACTCCCAGAAAAATGTTAGGTAGCTCTAATAAATATCAGAACTTTAATTCTTCATTGTAACATCTACCAAACAAAAGAACATTCAAAAAATAACAAAATTGAAAATAGCACATAGCTTGGGACGCAAAGAAAAGTAACATTACTGTACGTAGGTTAATCTGTTAGCAGGCATTTTCAGACAATTCCTTGTATAGCACCAACAATGTCTCTTCGAATAGGCAAAGGTCCCAGACGGCACAGCATAAGGTGTCTTTGGCAAGGTCTCCGGAAGAAGCCTTTGCAAAATGGGTCCCTGTCGGGACCTTTGCCTATTCAGAGACATTTTTGGCGCTACATAAGGAACTGCCTGAAAATGCCTGCTAACAGAATAACCTACATTCGGCAATGTTACTTTGCTGTGCGCCCCAATTTTTCTTTATTATTTTTTGAATGTTCTTTTGTTTCGTAGATGTTACAATGACAAATTAATGTTTTGATATTTATTAATTCTACCTAACATTTTTCTGGGAGTTTCTTCGTGACCGATCGCATTGTAAGGTAGCCACAACAATCTGAGCTCCGATATTGATCTGGGGTCTTGATGAGGTCTTTTCCTCCCCATTTTTGAGAATATATTATTGTGAATCCTGTATTTCCTACACATTTACCATAGTTTACATTTAGCAATTTAGCAAGTACCATCGCCTGTACCAAAATTTAAAAATGCTTTTCCTCAAAAAGCGCGCAAGTTCTTCTAAGACAATATAACTTTAAAAAGTAGTCTTAATAGCTGAACAAACATGTTGCTTCAAAGATAAAGATGTGTCTAAAATGACTCCAAGAATCTTAGAAGTGGAGTGCCTAAGAGCAACTAGAACTGTGAACCAGAGAGGGGTCATTAGTAGGAGCGAATCCTCACTGGTACATACTTGATGTCCTATTTTCTGTAAAGAAAAGGGGAATAGCTTAGATATTAAATACTAACATTATACACGATCTATACAAATGCAAACTTCTATCACTTGACTGTTCAACCTCTTTGCTATTAATGATCAAACATTACCTCTCTATCCTTACGCTGAACAGAACTTCTCAATAGTCGATGAACTAACGTCTGTTACAATCTAACCTATTACTCAGGAACCTTCCTGCACTACCATAATGTATTCTTTACCATGTATGTACTACTCAGGAATCTTCTTGCACTACCTCAATTTATTCTTTACCATATATGTATCACATGGTATATATATATATATATATATATATATATCACAATTTGTTTCATATACACTATACACCATGCATGTATACACCATGAATGTTACCATGTTAAATCCAGATATGCTAACCACTGTTACCACATCCTCCGGTGAGTTCCAGATCTTAACTATTCTTTGACTGAAAAAAATATTTCCTCCTATTTGTTTTAAAAGTATTTCCATATAATTTCATTGAGTGTTCCCTGGTCTTTATACTTTTTAAGAGCATGAAAAATCAATTCACTTCTACCCGTTATACATCACTCAGGATTTTATAGACCTCAATCATATCCCCTCCTCAGCCGACTCTTTTCCAAGCTGAAGAGCCCTAACCTTACGGATATTAACATAAGTGGCTCAGTAAGGTACTAAGTTGACAGTTCCATGATTTAGGCCCCCCATGTGCTTAGAACCAATTCTATAACGGCATCCGGAGCCCAGATTCTGTTATAGAATATCCCCCAGATTCTATATATGGTGCCCAGATCTGTGCGCCCAAATTTGCACATGCAAATTAACTGAATAACGAGCTAAAACAGCAATAATTGGATGCTAACAACCAATTATTGAAGTTAATTGGCACCCAATATAATTTGGGCGTGCATCTGGCTGCACACTATTCAATAAGGGGAATGGGCATGTCAGGGGCATTCCAAAAAGATAAGCATACAATATACTGTACTATACTCTTCAACCAAGCTTTTAATGGAAGAAGTAACTAAATTGTTAGTCTCACTCACACACACAAGGATTGACTCGGGCTGCACATACAGCAGCGGAACATGTTTATCCACTCCTACCCTAGCTGAGATAATATTTAACCATCTCTCTGACCTCACGTGCAACTTTCTTCAAATCTATCACCTTACTTTCTAATCCTTCCTACTTTCTTACTCATCTACAGTGGTGGAAATAAGTATTTGATCCCTTGCTGATTTTGTAAGTTTGCCCACTGACAAAGACATGAGCAGCCCATAATTGAAGGGTAGGTTATTGGTAACAGTGAGAGATAGCACATCACAAATTAAATCCGGAAAATCACATTGTGGAAAGTATATGAATTTATTTGCATTCTGCAGAGGGAAATAAGTATTTAATCCCTCTGGCAAACAAGACCTAATACTTGGTGGCAAAACCCTTGTTGGCAAGCACAGCGGTCAGACGTCTTCTGTAGTTGATGATGAGGTTTGCACACATGTCAGGAGGAATTTTGGTCCACTCCTCTTTGCAGATCATCTCTAAATCATTAAGAGTTCTGGGCTGTCGCTTGGCAACTCGCAGCTTCAGCTCCCTCCATAAGTTTTCAATGGGATTAAGGTCTGGTGACTGGCTAGGCCACTCCATGACCCTAATGTGCTTCTTCCTGAGCCACTCCTTTGTTGCCTTGGCTGTATGTTTTGGGTCATTGTCGTGCTGGAAGACCCAGCCACGACCCATTTTAAGGCCCTGGCGGAGGGAAGGAGGTTGTCACTCAGAATTGTACGGTACATGGCCCCATCCATTCTCCCATTGATGCGGTGAAGTAGTCCTGTGCCCTTAGCAGAGAAACACCCCCAAAACATAACATTTCCACCTCCATGCTTGACAGTGGGGACGGTGTTCTTTGGGTCATAGGCAGCATTTCTCTTCCTCCAAACACGGCGAGTTGAGTTCATGCCAAAGAGCTCAATTTTTGTCTCATCTGACCACAGCACCTTCTCCCAATCACTCTCGGCATCATCCAGGTGTTCACTGGTAAACTTCAGACGGGCCGTCACATGTGCCTTCTGGAGCAGGGGGACCTTGCGGGCACTGCAGGATTGCAATCCATTATGTCGTAATGTGTTACCAATGGTTTTCATGGTGACAGTGGTCCCAGCTGCCTTGAGATCATTGACAAGTTCCCCCCTTGTAGTTGTAGGCTGATTTCTAACCTTCCTCATGATCAAGGATACCCCACGAGGTGAGATTTTGCGTGGAGCCCCAGATCTTTGTCGATTGACAGTCATTTTGTACTTCTTCCATTTTCTTACTATGGCACCAACAGTTGTCTCCTTCTCACCCAGCGTCTTACTGATGGTTTTGTAGCCCATTCCAGCCTTGTGCAGGTGTATGATCTTGTCCCTGACATCCTTAGACAGCTCCTTGCTCTTGGCCATTTTGTAGAGGTTAGAGTCTGACTGATTCACTGAGTCTGTGGACAGGTGTCTTTCATACAGGTGACCATTGCCGACAGCTGTCTGTCATGCAGGTAACGAGTTGATTTGGAGCATCTACCTGGTCTGTAGGGGCCAGATCTCTTACTGGTTGGTGGGGGATCAAATACTTATTTCCCTCTGCAGAATGCAATAAATTCATATACTTTCCACAATGTGATTTTCCGGATTTAATTTGTGATGTGCTATCTCTCACTGTTACCAATAACCTACCCTTCAATTATGGGCTGCTCATGTCTTTGTCAGTGGGCAAACTTACAAAATCAGCAAGGGATCAAATACTTATTTCCACCACTGTATATGTTACAACTTTGCCTTACCCTTCACTACCAATTATAATGTTCTAATACATATAGTGTTGTCATTGCAAGTAGTATACCATGCCATACTTTGTATTGTTGTTCGAATATTTTTACTGCTCTAATTGCCTATTGCTCATGTTTGATCTATTCTTACTATATACCGCCTTGAGTGAATTCCTTCAAAAAAGGCAGTAAATAAATCCTAATAAATAAATAAATAGTTACTGAATACTGTGTCAGTGTGCTCAAATTGGGCACCAGCATTTATACTAGGTTTTGGCAGGTGTAAGTCTGGTGCTTAACATTTGAGCACAGGATTTAGTGTCAAGCATGATTTTATATAGGGTGTGTGCCCTATAGAGAACCCACTCAAAGTCTTTGAGTGCCATTTATAGAATTCCCCCTAATGAGCTGTAATCGGTGCTCCTCAAGTCAATGGCAGACGTAACTGTTGGCACTTAAGTGTGCCCAGCTTATAATAGAAGTCACGCTACACCTACCACTCTCCACCCACACGTGATGCCCCCTCATACCTATACGTTATGCGATTTTGATGCATATGTTCAGTGCATTTTTTGTAGAAAAAAAGGTGCCGGTACTCATTATGGGCGGGGTTCATCACATGTGGCTCCACCCCTATGATAGCCACACCCACATTAGCCACACCCCTTATATCAGCCATGGCGCATATAAACAGACATCATTGAAAATATACTAGTATAGGAGAAAAACAATAACTTGTGATTTTTTTTCATTATAAATCATTTCTATAAGATGTTACAGCTCCAGTATACCCAGTGCAAAATAAGACAACAGATGTAAATTCTCAAATTGGACAAATTCCAAACACTAAAATGAAAATAAAATAATTTTTTTCTACCTTTGTTGTCTGGTGACTGTTTTCTATCCATACTGGTCCAAGTGTCTGATTCTGCTGCTCTCTATCTGTTCTCTTAACTCCGTTTCCAGGGCTTCCTCTCCATTTATTTCTTTACTTTCCTCCTTTCTTCTTCCATGTCCAGCATTTCTCCTCTCTCCCCACCAACCCCTCCATCCATCCATGTCCAGCAATTCTCCTCTATCTCCTGCTCTGCTCTCCTCTCCATCCATTTCCAGCATTTCTCCTTCCTCTCCTGCCATCCCATCCATGTGCATCTCCTTCCTATCTTCCCTCCCCTCCATCCATGTCCAGCATGTCTCCTCTCCCCTCCCATGTCCAGTGATTCTCCTCTCTCCCCTGCCCTCCTCTCTTATCCAAGTCCAGCAATTCTCTCTTCCCTGCCTTCCCCTTCCATCCATGTCCAGCAATTCTCCATTCTCCTCTCTCCCCTGCCCAGCAATTCTCCATTCTCCTCTCTCCCCCCTGCCCTACTATCCCATCCCCTCCATGTCCAGTGATTCTCTTTTGCCCCCTATCCTCCCCCTCCCTTCAATGTCCAGTGACTCGCCCCAGCCTCCACCTGCCCCCGAGATCATTCAAACCCCAGCCCCACTTGCCCACATACACACACCCCCAGCCCCACTTGCCCACACACACACCCCCAGCCCTACTTGCCCACACACCCCCCCCAGCCCCAATTGGCCACACAACCCCCCCAGCCCCAATTGGCCACACACACACCCCCCAGCTCCACTTGGCCACACACACACACACACACACACACACACCCAGCCCTACTTGGCCACACAACCCCCCCAGCCCCAATTGGCCACACAACCCCCCCCCCCCCCAGCCCCACTTGCTCACCCCTCCCCTGCTCGCTCCCTGCTGTTTGCACCGATCCCTGCCTGGTAAAACTTATTTTTTTCGCGAACCGGCAGACTGAAGAAATAAAACAAACAGCTGACAGGCTTGCCTCCTTTGATCGCGTCGGCCGCTTCCTTTCCCTGCATTCTCAGCGCGTCCCGCCCTCGAGGAAAGGAAATGACATCAGAGGAGGGCGGGACGCGCTGAGAATGCAGGGAAAGGAAGCGGCCGACGCGATCGAAGGAGGCAAGCCTGTCAGTTGTTTGTTTTATTTCTTCAGTCTGCCGGTTCACGAAAAAATAAGTTTTACCAGGCAGGGATTGGTGCAAACAGCAGGGAGCGAGCAGGGGAGCCCCAGAAAAAAGGTGCCGGTACGCCGTACCATCGCGTACTGGCACAAAAAAAGCACTGCATATGTTACACAACAGCGTCTAGCACTTATGCACGCAAATGCCAATTTGTGGCACCAAGCACGCGTTTAATAAGTACTGTTACTCTATAACTTAGGTGCCAATTTCTAGCGTGTAAAGATTAGTGAACATAAACCAGCACATATGGAGACAAACCGAGAAGAACTTGTAGGCTGTGTTTGGGGCCAAACACAGCCTACAAGTCCTTCTCGGTTCTTCTCCAATTTTAGGGTCTGGCTCCAGCCAGACCTCAGAGCAAGGCTTGCAAGTCTCAAACAGGAAACAAAATTGGTTTACCCTCAGCCAGGTCATAATCATTAAGTGTAAGCTGTAGTGGCGTATGCTAGGGCTTCGATTTTTCCTTCCCTGGGCCTCCTTAACCTCAGTCTTGCCCCGTCCTTTATGCTTCCTGATTTCAACTCACTCCTCCCAGGGCGGGACTAATGTTCTTAAGGTGGCTCAGGATGAGAGACTATTCTTAAGGGTGAGGGGCAGTGTTCTATAAACCCCCTTACACTGCCTTTACAACTGAGGTTCATTTCCAAAGGCAGTTCTAGAATTATTACAAACCTGGGGGGAAAAAAAGAAACCGTGACAAGTAGAATTATAATTTGTTCGTCATTACAAAAACATTTCCACCTCATCAGATGGGAAATCAGTGAGTCACATTTACAACGGCATAAAGATAAGTCTACAAGTTATCTGAAAAGTCTAGCCCAAACATGATCTGCCGCAGCAGGCAGGATAGCAGGTGCCAACAAGATTCAATTTCACCTGAACTGTACTAACCATTATTCTAGAAAGGCAGATAATCCCTCACATAATAGATGTTCTGCTTATTACGAAGGCCTCAAGTCTGCAGTGTACTCTCTTCCGGAAAGTGATTTCAGAGCTAAACCACAGTAGTTGTGTGTAAAAAAAAAAAAAAAAACCAACCCTCAAACAAACAAAAGCACTAGTTTCACTCTGCATTCCCACAATGTTGATAGTAACAAGCTGCTCCAAGGTTTGCCAAGTCATCGTCATCAACTTCGATATACCGCAAAACAAAATTATATCTAAGTGGTTCACTATTACAAAAATAATAGAAGAGAACATAAAAACAAAGAGTGGAATACACAAAAGGAAAAAAGTTACAAAGCTGTGTAATAAAGTGTTCTAGCAGTTTTTTTAAAGAAGGAAAAGGGGAGGGAGGACAGGGAGTAAGGAAGGTGAAATTCACGAAGACCAGGGGGCAAACAAGGCCATCCAGGACAAAGCTGCAGTAGACAGTCACACAAACATAAAAGTGCCCCTGATCAGCCAGTAGAGAAAGCTTGAGTATAAGATTTAATGCCTTTTTACAATTTCATCATCATTTCCACCAGACTCCATTCACACCCATATTCTCCAGTCCATCCCCTCAAATCAGTACACTCTGTAGAGATGCATCCACTAAGAGAAAGCCGAGAACAAAACCAGGGGACAGTGGTGTGCTGGAGCCGGTTGTTAGTTGTTTTTGTAACATTTTGCGAGCCGGTTGTTCAGGCAGGGCAAGCCGGTTTGCCTCTCCTCCCCCTGAGCCACAGGGTCCCAGCACATACCTGAAGGCAGCCACCCTGGTGGTCTAGTGGATTCTTTGGGGCAGGAAAGATCCCCAGTCTTTCCTGCCCGCTGCCGGCGCTGACCGTCCCACTGCCGAATTGCTTTTTAAAAATGGCTGGCAAGACTTTTACCGGCGTTCCACTGGAATCTTGCAAGGCACCCTTGTAAGTCTCGGCAGTCCACCTCTATGCCCCCCCCCCCCCCCCCCCCAAATGCAGGGCTGGCTATACCTGAGGAGAGAGCCTGTTAAAAATTTACCAGCACACCACTGCCAGGGGGTCTTTCTAAGAATACAGTTACAAACAACGCATTCACACCCCTGCTCTCACACAAAATAGTGTACCTCTTTAGAGCGTCTTACTTTAAACCTGATCATTTACTGGTGTCTATAAAAGCAGAGGGTCAGAATACTGCGTCATGTTTGATAAAGTGGCAGTTTAGGATTGGTTGGTGCCACTGGACACTCATCACAGTGGTATGCTGACTTGTGTGGGTTCAGTAGACAGTTGGTGATGTTACAGATAAATTAGAAAGAACTGGCTTGATGGGTACGTTATCGAGTATGAAAAAGGTACTGGTAATAAAAACCTACATTAAAAATTAATACAAATGCCCAATCATTAACTTCATAGATGGATCATTCCAAAGTAGGAAACTGTATTATTTTAGGTAAGGTTGTAATGTCTGAAAAAAATGGTTGTATACATTTGTTTATATAATATTTCCACTGACAATTTTAGGATTTGTATATTTTACATCTTACTGTGTGTGTATATATATATATCTGAAAGGTTAATGACCTGGCTGAGAACTGTTTGTTACTAAAAGAAAGTGCAGTATTCCCTCACACTACCAAAACAAATCCACCACAGTTCGGTACTTATGCAAAAGAAAGTTTCATCAATCTGACCCAGAACATTGTGTGATCTGCACAGGTTCTAATAAAACCATGCAGAAAGCAAGAGCAAAGAAAAACACAAATACAGCACAGACTTCATTTAACTTTCCTTCAAAAAAGTTTTTCAAAATTACCATCATCCAATAATTCTTATGCTGGACTACTTAAATGCTCCAAAGAATCCAGTTCTCTCCTGGACCAACATGACTACCAGCTCTTTTGCACATACCCATATGAATGTTTCACACTACAATAAGATATTATCCTTGGCTGCGGAGAAATTGCAGCCCATCTGCATATCCTCACAGCCTTCTCCAGAAAGACTCCCAGATCCACCCCGATCCACTCAGGGCCTCCGCTCCAAGTGCCCAACGCTTCCACCAGCTGCCTTCCAGGTGCTGTGGATGACTTTCAGCCCATCTGCATATCCTCACAGCCTTCTCCAGGGAGACTCCCAGGTCCACCCTGAGCCACTCAGGGCTACCGCCCCAGGTGTAGCGCATCGTAATTTCTCTGTTACTTCTTATGGTTCCAGTACACTTTCTCTTTCTGGTACTGTCCCTTCCCAATCTCTTTCTCCATCTGAAACCACTGAATATCACAGGAACACATTGCCCACCTAGTGCTTTCCATCATCTCACCATCTCCTTAGCTCTAAACCTTCAACATTTCCTTCCTTTCATTCAACCATCTCCATTCTATCTGAGTACATCTCGTCTTTGTCGCTGTTTTCATGCCTCTCCTACTCTTCTATGTACTCTCTTGCTCCTTCTCTTGCTCTCTGCTGGGGATATCAATCCCAATCCTCATCCTCAACATCAGCTCTCATCCTATTCATGCAGGTCACGCCATGATATCTCTAATATAATTTCTGTTCCTATTCATGTGCTCTGTGAAATGCCTGCAACAAACTTTCCTACATCCATGACCTCTTTATCTCTCATTCTCTCCATCTGCTTGCCTTAACTGAGACTTGACTTTGTCCTGAAGACTCTGCTTCTGATGCAGCCCTATTTCATGGAGGTTACCTTTTATCCCATACTCCTCGCCCGGTCGGCCGTGGAGGTGATGTCGGGCTACTACTCTCACCCTCTTGTAGAATTCAACCTCTTCTTCCACCTCAGTCTCACTGCTTTTCTTTCTTCCAAGTCCACTCTATTCGTTTATTCACTCCTCTACCTCTCTGAGTAGAAGTCATTTATCGACCCCCTGATGTCCATTTCTTCCTTTCTCACTGACTGACTCCTGGCTTTCCTTCTTTCTTGAACCTTCATCTCCTTCCCTCATTCTTCGGGATTTTAACATTCATGCTAATGATCCCTCTGACTGGACAAATGACCTGACCAACAATAGCAAGTTTACAGCAAAGAGATTGTTCCAGAAGCTTGGGGAGGGACTGAAATCTTTGGTTCGGCCTGTGGCTTTTTTGAAGTAATTCCTACGTGGAGGAGGGGAGAGGAAAGACTACGCAAAACAGAATAATTCAATAAGTGGCTTGAGTCTTGGTGTAAAGAAGAAGGTTATAGATACATAGGAACATGGGGTAATGCGTTGAAAAATAACAGGCTGTACTGCAATGATGGGCTACATCTTTCTATGATGGGAAAAAGGATCCTTGGGGAGAAATTCAGACAATATGTTTCTAGACATTTAAACTAGAGGGTGGGGGTGACAAAAGGAAACAAGGGATTTCGGAAAGTCACCCCCAGAATAAACATGATGGCAGAGGGAAAGGTCATGTAAATATAGTAAACCACCTAAACTCACTAAATACATGGAAAACTATGTGCACAAATGCTCGTAGTCTAAGTAAAAAGGTTCAAGACTTGCAAGCCCTGATGATTGAAGAAAACTTGGATATTGCTGCTATTACGGAGATGTGGTTCAACGATTCCCATGAATGAGATGTGACCGCACCGGGCTATAATCATTTTAGGAAGGATAGAGAGGGCCGAAGAGGTGGAGGAGTGGCTCTGTATGTGAGAGACAATATCAGAGTGGCTGAAATATGGGGAACCTGGGGAAAGGAAGAAGCTTTATGGATCATCCTGAAAAGAGAAGACAGAACCTATATCCACACGGGGGTTTATCTACGGACCTCCTGCGCAAACGGAAAAGTTAGACAAGGATCTGATAGAAGATATTCAAAATATTGGTAGGAAAGGGGAGGTGCTACTGTTGGGAGATTTCAATTTGTCTGATGTGGATTAGTACGTCCCGTCTGCGGAATCGGAAAGAAGTAGGGAGATCGTGGATGCCTGTCAAAGTGCCTTGCTCAGACAAATGGTGACAGAACCCACGAGGGAAGGGTCGATGCTGGATCTAGTGCGCACAAATGGGGGTAGTGTTTCCAATATCCGGGTGGGTGCCCACCTATGTAATAGTGATCATCACACCGTATGGTTTGAAGTAAGGGCGAAGGCGGAGTGCGGACGCACAAAACTCAAAGTACTGGTTTTCAGACGTACAGATTTTGATAAAATGGGGGAATATCTGAAGACGGAGCTGTTGACGTGGGAAGGCGCAGAAGATGTGGAAAAACAGTGGTCCAAACTAAAAACTGCTCTAAATATGGCGACTGATCTTTTTGTGAGGTAAGTAAACAAAAACAAGAGAAGCAGGAAGCCTATATGGTTCTCCAAACAAGTAGCTGAAAAAATAATAAAAGAGGCTTTGTTCAAGAAATACAAAAGAACACAACGAGAGGATCACGGAAAAGATTATCGGATTAAACTCAAAGAAGTGAAGAGGGAAATACGACTAGCGAAAGAGCGCGCAGAAGAAAAAATGGCTAAAGATGTAAAGAGAGGTGACAAGACCTTTTTCAAATATATCGGAGAAAGGAGAAGAGATAGGAATGGAATTGTGAGGCTGAAAGATAATGAGAATGGCTATGTGGAGAGTGATGAAGATAAAGCAAATGTGCTAAACAATTATTTATCTTCGGTGTTCACGGAGCAAAATCCTGGAGAAGGACCACGGTCAGCTGCTGAGGGAACGTCTGGGAATGGAGTGGATACTGCGCCGTTTAAGGAGGAAAGAGTTTATAAACAGCTTAAGAATCTGAAGGTGGACAAAGCTATGGGGCCGGATGGGATACATCCCAGGATACTGAGGGAGCTCAGGAAGGTCCTGGCGGAACCTCTTAAAGATTTATTTAATTGATCTTTAGAGACGGGAGAGGTTCCGCGGGATTGGAGACGGGTGGATGTGGTCCCTCTTCACAAAAGTGGAGACAGGGAAGAAGTGGGAAACTACAGACCGGTAAGTCTCACGTCGGTGGTAGGAAAAATAATGGAGTCGCTGCTGAAAGAAAGGATAGTTAACTTTCTAGAAGCCGACGGGTTTTCGCTAAGATCAATGATAATATAGGAGTTTACGTCCAACATCACGACTGTCTTTTGCAACAGGAACATTTGTCTAAAAGACTTCTCTTGTTTTCAAAGGCATTGAATGCATATATATTGTGCACACTTTGCAAATACACCCTGACCCCTGAGGCAGGCGTTGTTTTACGCCGAAACACGGCCCGTGTCGGGTCATTTGTCAATAAAATACTCCTGTTGTCTCAGTCTTGAAGGCCCAGTGTTGCTTTTTTTGTTTGTATACTTTCTATGTATGCTGTATACCCTCTCTGTTTGTTCATAAGACGAGTTAAAATTTAATGCCAAGAAGTGTAGAGTGATGCATTTGAGGGGGAGAAACCCAAAAGAGAGATACTGAATAGGAGGGGAGAGATTAGTAAGCTCAACTCAGGAGAGAGACCTTGGAGTGTTGGTGTCGGAGGATCTAAAGGTGAAGAAACAATGCGACAAGGCGACGGCCGTGGCCAGAAGGATGCTAGGCTGCGTAGAGAGGGGCATAACCAGCAGAAGAAAGGAGGTATTCATGCCCTGTACAAGTCGTTTGTGAGGCCCCACTTGGAGTACTGTGTTCAGTTTCGGAGGCCATATCTTGCTAAAGATGTAAAAAGACTGGAAGCGGTGCAAAGAAAAGCTACAAAAATGGTATGGGATTTGCATTGCAAATCGTACGAAGAGAGACTTGCTGACCTGAACATGTATACCTTAGAGGAAAGGAGAAACAGGGATGACATGATATAGACGTTCAAATATTTGAAAGGTATTAATCCGCAAATGAACCTTTTTCGGAGACGGGAAGGCGGTAGAACTAGAGGACATGAAGTGAGGTTGAAGGGGGACAGACTCAGGACTAATGTCAGGAAGTATTTTTTCACAGAGAGGGTGGTGGATATGTGGAATGCCCTCCTGCGGGAGGTGGTGGAGATGAAAACGGTAATGGAATTCAAATATGCGTGGGATAAACACAAAGGAATCCTGTTTAGAAGGAATGGTTCTGTGGAATCTTAGTGGAGATTGGGTGACGACGCCAGTAATTGGGAAACAAAATGGGAGCTGGGCAGACTTCTACGGTCTATGCCCTGATTGTGACTGAATAGATAGGGATGGGCTGGAGTGTAAATATTAAGGGGCTTCAACGTTAGCTCCAGAACTTAGTACAAGAACAGTGCTGGGTAGACTTCTACGGTCTGTGCCCTGAGAAAGGCAAGGACAAATCAAACTCGGGTATACATATAAAATATTACATACCATGTAAATGAGTTTATCTTGTTGGGCAGACTGGATGGACTGTACAGGTCTTTATCTGTCGTCATTTACTATGTTACTATCCAGCTTATTTTCAAAAGAGATCGCCGGCCATCTTCCGACACAAATCGGGAGATGGCCGGCCAAATCGGTATAATCGAAAGCCGATTTTGGCCAGCGCCAACTGCGTTCCGTTACGGAGCCGGCCAAACTTCAAGGGGGCGTTTCGGCAGGGTAGCGAAGGTGGGATGGGGGGCGTGGTTACGAGATGGCCGGCTTTGCCTGATAATGGAAAAAAGATGGCCAGCTCTGACGAGCATGTCACCGGCTTCACTTGGTCCATTTATTTTTAGGATCAAGTGTCAAAAAGTGCCCCAATTGACCAGATGACCACCGGAGAAAATCGGGGATCACCTCCCCTTACTCCCACAGTGGTCACCAACCCCCTCCCACCCTAAAAAATTTAATTTTATTTTTTTGCCAGCTTGAAATGTCATACCCAGCTCCTTGACAGCAGTATGCAGGTCCCTGGAACAGTATTTCGTGGGTGCAGTGCACTTCAGGCTGCTGGACAAAGGCCCATCCCCCCCCCCCCCCCCACCTGTTACACTTGTGGTGGTAAATGTTGAGCCCGCCCAAAAAAAACCAAAACCCACTAAACCCACATGTAGGTGCCCCCCCTTCACCCCTTAGGGCTATGGTAGTGGTGTACAGTTGTGGGGAGTGGGGTTTTTTTTGGGGGGGGGGATTTGGGGGGCTCAGCACCCAAGGTAAGGGAGGTATGCACCTGGGAGCAATTTTTGAAGTCCACTGCAGTGCCCCGGCATGTCAGGGGGGCCAGTTCACTACAAATGCTGGCTCCTCCCATGGCCAAATGACTTGCATTTGGCCAGGTTTGAGATCGCCGGCATTAGTTTCCATTATCGCCGGAAATCGATGCCGGCCATACTGACATTTGGCAGGCTCCAACCGTATTATCGAAACAAAAGATAGCCGGCTATCTTTTTCGATAATACATTTCAGCCGGAGCCATTCAATTATGCCCCTCTATGTTATGCTTCTCAATTTCTCACTAACATCCTCTTTCAATCTTCAACTGTGCTCCACTACCTCTACTCACCAGAATGGCCACTGTCTTGATCTTATCTTCTTCTGACTGCTCACTCTCCAGTTTCTGTGTCTCAGCTCTTCCCCTCTCCAGCCATAACTTTCACACTTAAACACCCTCCTCCCCTGTCCAATCTCCACCAATATGTTTAGGAATCTTCTGGCTATTGACTCTTCTACTCTGTCCTCCAATGTTTCAAACCTCTTCTGAACCACTATGTTATCCAAATCTGTCAATGGAGTTGTCTCTTCCTATAATACTATTCTCTCCTCTGCTCTAAATATTCTAGATACTCTTGCTCCTCCCATTCCCCATTCAGTAAGGCATACCAAACCCCAGTCTTGGCTGACCTCTAGAATCCGCTACCTATGTTCCTGTACCCGATCTGCCAGACGCTTTTGGCTGAAATCCCGTGCTTCATGCTGACTTCATACATTTCAAATTCTTGCCAACCTCCTTCCAGTTTGCTCTTTCACTTGCCAAACAGGACTACTATATCCAGTTGACAAACTCTCTTGGCTCAAACCCTCACCGTCTCTTTGCCACAGTGAAATCTCTCCTCAAAGTACCTTCATCTCCAACTCCCCCTTCACTTTCTCCCCAGACTCTGGCTGAATACTTTCATGATAAGGTGCACAAGATTAACCCTGAATTCTCAGCCAAGTCACCTCCACCTCTCCTTCCCTCAGTCCACTCTCTCAGCCCTCCTTTAACCCCTTCCTCCTCTTCTTCCTTTTCTGAAATCACTGAAAAGGAAACTGCACATTTTCTTTCCTCCTCGAAACTAACCACCTGTTCCTCTGATCCTATTCCCACCCATCTACTTAGCACTCTCTCTTCTACTGTCATCCCTTTTATCTGTCATATCCTCAAGCTTTCACTTTCCACTGCCACTGTTCCTGACGCCTTCAAACATGCCGTAGTTACACCACTCCTCAAAAAACCATCATTGGACCCTATCTGTCCTTCCAACTATCACCCCATCTCCCTCCTACTTTTCCTATCCAAGATACTTGAATGTGCTGTTCACCACCACTGTCTTGACTTTTTCATCTCAAGCTATTCTTGAGCCACTTCAATCTGACTTTTGCCCTCTACATTCAACTGAAACAGCCCTTGCTAAAGTCTCCAATGACCTATTCCTGGCCAGATCCAAAGGTCTCTATTCTATCCTCAACCTTCTCAATCTATCTGCTTCTTTTGACACTGTTGATCACTGCCTACTCCTTGATACACCGTCCTCACTTCGATTTCAGGGCTCTGTTCTTTTCTGGTTTTCTTCTTATCTCTCTCATCACACTTTTAGTGTATACTCCGATGGATCCTCTTCCACTTCTATCCCACTATCGGTTGGTGTACCTAAGGGATCTCTTTGTTTCTCCATCTATACTTCTTCCCTTAGTGCTCTGATCTCATCCCATGGTTTTCAGTATCATATGCTGATAGCTCCCAGATCTACCTCTCCACACCAGAAATTTCAGCAGGAATCCAGGCCCAAGTATCAGCCTGCCTGTCTGACATTGCTGCCTGTATGTCTCACCATCACCTAAAACTAAACTTCTTATCTTACCCCCTAAACCCATCTCTCCTCTTCACTGATTCTGTATCTCTGTGGATGACCCCCATCTCATCAGCTCGTAACCTTGGGGTCATCTTTGACTCCTCTCTCTCTTTCTCTGCACATATCCAACAGACTGCTAAAACGTGCCATTTCTTTCTTTATAATATCACCAAAATTCATCCTTTTCTTTCCGAGCATACTACCAAAACCCTTATCCACACTCATCACCTCTCGCTTAAACTACTGCAACTTGCTTCTCACAGGTCTCCCACCTAGCCATCTCTCTCCTCTTCAAAATTCTGCTGCATGACTTATATTCTGCCACTGTCGCTGTGCTCATATTAGCCCTCTCCTCAATTCACTCAATTGTCTCCCTATCAGTTTCCACATACAGTTCAAACTCCTCTTACTGACTTACAAGTGAATTCACTCTGCAGCTCCTCAGTACCTCTCCACCCTTATCTCTCCCTATACTTCTCCCTGGGAACACTGCCAACTCCAGACTCCATTCCTTTTATCTTGCTGTGCCTTATGCCTGGAATAGACATAGCTCTATAAAAATTATAAGTAGTACTAGTACTACTTGGCTCAGTTGTCCAGTAAAACTAAAAGGTGGAGCTACTAGGTTGAAGGGGGTAATCCACTCTACCTACTGAACAAAAATAGCTCAAAAACATTTGCCCTTATTGGCCCTGTACCTTCGGCCTATACTGGTATCACTTTACTCCTCTCCCTTGGCCATTTCTAGGTTGTAAACTTACATTCCACTGTCCAACTGGCCTGTACTATTTTCAAATTGCTTGAAGGAGTAGGACCAGAGTATACGATTTATTCATTTTATTTTCCTACTAGTAAAAAAGGCCCGTTTCTGAGACCAATGAAACGGGCAATTAATGTTTTGAAAGGGATATTTAGGATCATTGTGTTGTCATGGTAATGATTAATTTACATTCTTGTGTTGTGTGTAGTATTTTTGTTTTTTTGTTGTGTTGGTTGTTATGTTATTGTATTTGTAGGATTTATAAAAGGGAGTGACAAAGTAGTTTGTGGCACAGTTTTATTCATAACCTAATTGCTGTTTAAATTTGTAATATTTATTTTTGTTTTTGTGTGGGGGGGGATGTCCCGTGCTGGCAAAGTGGGATGAAGTGTTGTGTGGCTTTGAGGGTGGTTATTGTTGTTGGGATGATATAGAGAGAGAGATGGACTGTTCATCTATCCACGTTCCGCATCAGTGTATGTGTTTGTGACTGTTTTTTTTTTGGGGGGGGGGGGGGGGGCAGTGGTTGTGTGTCTGTGTTAGTGAAAGGTCATGTGTGTCACAGAGCTATATTGTGTGTGTGAGAGTGTTTCTGTGTGTGTGTGTGTGTAACAGAGAGAGTTCGTGTGTGTAAGTGAGAGAGGGTGGGGTGTACTGGGAGGTTGGGGGCGAGTCTGTTTTGTGATACTGTGTGTGTCTCACAATGAAAGGGGGGTGGGGCGGGGGTGGTGAACTGTGAGGATTGTGGTTTGGAGTGTGCATCTATCCATGTTCCGCATCAGTGTATGTGTTTTTTTTTTTAATTGTTGTTGTGGGGGGGGGGGGATGTGTGTCTGTTAGTGAAAGATCATGTGTGTCACAGAGCTATATTGTGTGTGTGAGAGAGTGTGTCTGTGAGAGTGAGAGAGAGAGTAAATGAGAGAGGGTGGGGTGTACTGGGAGGTTGGGGGTGAGTGTCTCTGTTTTTGTGCATGTGTCTCACAATGAAAGGGGGGGCAGGTGGTGGTGAGCTGAGAGGGTTGTGGTTTGGAGTGTGCATTTATCCATGTTCCGCATCAGTGTATGTGTTTTTTTTGCTGTGGGGTTTGTGGTGGGGGGGGGGGGGTTGTGTGTCTGTGTGTGTTAGTGAAAGATCATGTGTGTCACAGAGCTATATTGTGTGTTTGAGAGAGAGAGAGAGAGAGAGGGAGGGGTGTACTGGGAGGTTGGGGGGAGTGTCTGTGTTTTTGTGTTATTGTGTGTCTCACAATGAAAGGTGGGGGATGCGCTGGGCGGAGACTGGGACTGGGGCTGGAAACAAAGAGCTTCCCCAGCAAGCCCTTTTTCCAGGGTGACCAACCAGAATAGAAACTCCCTTATATGGTGTGAAGCCCTGCCCAGCACATCTCAGGATGAACTAGGCAGGGTGCCGCCATTTTCGAGGCAGCACCGATGGAAGAGGGAGGCAGGCCACTTCCCTCCTGCAACAAAGGTAGTGGGTGGGGAAGGCCTGCTAGACCACCAGGTCTTGGGGGGAGGGGGGGGAAATTGACTCACGGCCCAGGGCTGCATGTGAGGGGATGCTACGTGGGCTGGAGACCCTCCGAAACTGTGTTAGGGGGATTGGGAAGTTTGACTCATGGTCCACTGGGCCACCAGGGCTCCATTCAAGGGGATGCTAGGAGGGGGCTGGAGACCCACTGGCTCTCCAGGCCCCCTAACTTGTGTCGGAGGGGGTCATGGGGGTTGGAGGTCCACTGGACCAACAGCCCCGGTGTCACTTGGCTCAGGGTGGGGGTACTTGGGGTCTGGTGGTCCCATGGACCTCCAGCCCCTGTGTTTGACAGGTCTGGGCTTTTGACAGCCTAGATCTGTCAAACAAGTGCTCAGGCACAATCCTCCCACACTTTTATCCTATGATTAGAGATAACAGCGTGCTTAAATTTGCATGCTATTATCTCTGATCATAGACACGGTAAAGCCCCATGCTGTTCCAGCACTATTTTTAGAGCGCTGTTTGGAACAGCACAGGGCTTTCGATCATCTGCCCAATAGAGCATTTCTTTCAGAATTTTAAGGGTGGGGCTAAATGTTTCCTATTTCACGATGCCCCACCTTGGTGGCCTCAAGGGGTGGGCGATGCCTGGAAGTACAGCTGCTGAATTAGTTGCACACGCCTTTTATTTATCTTCTTTGCTCTTTCTTTGAATTGCAATGTCTTTTCACACTTGCTCTCTTGTCTGAATTTATGTAAATTTGTTATTTTAACCCTCTCAGAAAGGCTTCTAATGGTTGGTATATTACATAAACTTGGGAGTATTGGGGGCAGATAGACAAAGCGAGGATCTAAGTGACAGCCAGGGGCGTATCTGCGTGGGGCCACAGGGGCCTGGGCCCCCGCAGATTTCGCCCTGGCCCCCCTCCCCGCCGTCAACCCTCCCCCGCTGCTTACTTTTGCTGGCGGGGGGCCCCAACCCCCGCCAGCCGAGGTCCGACCCGCAATCTCCATATTTCGTCTTCCTCCGTGGCCATGTGCTTCAAGGAAGTAACGCTGCAGTGCTGATTGGTTGAATCCAGTTCGGCGTCTGACGCCGAACTGGATTCAACCAATCAGCACTGCAGCGTTACTTCCTTGAAGCACATGGCCACGGAGGAAGACGAAATATGGAGATTGCGGGTCGGACCTCGGCTGGCGGGGATTGGGGCCCCCCGCCAGCAAAAGTAAGCAGCGGGGGAGGGTTGACGGCGGGGAGGGGGTGGAGAGAGGCGGCGGCGGGGGGGGGGGGGGGAGGCAAAAATGTGCCCCCCCTCTCTGGCTCTGGCCCCCCCTACCGCCGGATTCCAGATACGCCCCTGACAGCAGGGAGAGGAAAATCATCACAAGAGCAAACTGGCTGCAAAAGTGGCACGCTGGTGATGCTCCCCAGACCCTACATGCTGAAGAGGAGATAGATGGCAGCAAGCACCAAGAGTCAGCCCTCAACCCTCAGCTGCTTCTACACACAAACACACCCCGTACCCCTCATTAACGATCCCACCACCTACTCCCATTCCAGATCAGCTGCGAGATTCATGCAACTCCTGAGCTTTGGTAACACACACACACGCAGGTCATGGAATCAGAAAATCTTATTTTTTTAAGCTAAGCTGTCAGTTATGGCAGATAAGTAAACAGGAACTTCAATTCTACTTCAAACATCCACAGATCTGCTTCTTAACTTACAAGAGTAACTAAACAAATAAGAATGTATTGTAAGGGAAGCTATATAGATCCAGGACTGCATTAACTACCCATGTGGCTCTGGGAAAACTTGTAGATGCCCCCCCCCCCCCCCCACACGCCGCCAACCCCAGAAACAGGAAGTCATGACAAAAGGGAAGGAACCAGCAGAGACACAACTGCTGCAGACTTTACCCTTTATGCTGCCTTTTTCCTCCCTAGAAAGCTGCTGGGGCAGGGAAGGAAAACGGTGCACCAAAATGGACCCTGTGCTCAGGGCGGCTTTTACTTATAGGACCCCCAGAAAAGCTGAGCCTCGGATAACTGCCCCCTTTGCCCTATACAGAGCCTCTGTGCCTACATCCGCATTGCATTTTTTTCTGAAAATGGAAACTGGGGCTGGAAACAAAGAGCTTCCCTAGCAAGCTCCAATTCCAGGGTTACCGACCGGAATAGAGACTACATCCACAATTACATCCTAGCCCACTAAGTCAAAGGTTCCAAAGCACAAGTCATCTGGGACAACTACGTCATTCAACTACTAGAGGACCACAGAATATCACAAATACACAGAATGTTAGACTTGCCGTTCATACGCGGTCGGTGGCCCAACTGTTTGGGGAGGCTAAAGGGGGCAGGGTTAGGGGTGGGACTTACATCCATAATTGTCTTGAAAACACACAGAAAAATAAAAGTAAAAGAGTCACAATTAATACCTTTAACAATTCAACATGAGATCCTCCAAAATATTACAAAACCATGTCTGATGTTATGACAAACGAACTAAAATTAATTTAAAGTGTTGATGTCACCTTAGTACGGCCAACACACTATCTCTCCACTGCAAAAACACTATACACAAAGTTGTGCAAAAACACACTCAGAGCCTTACCAAACCATAACAGTACTAATTCCAAGGACAGGATGAGCTACAACCTTGCGTGGAAAGGCAGCGTTGTAATTACACCAGGCTCTAAAACACCAATACATTACCTAGTGAAATAAAACAAAACAAAAAGGGCTGCAAATAGTACACGCTAGCAGAATACTGCACCTTGATCACACATGAAAAACACATGACAACAGATATGACACAAGGAACTAGAAATCAAAAGATATGAAGGCAAAATACTGAACTGGAAAGTTACCTCAAGAAGTCAGACTCGGCATGCGGAAATACTAAAGAAATTGAAACTTGCGTGCAAAATATCACAGATGCACATTTCCAAAAGCTGACATATTCCAATTAATAAATTCTGAATAAAATACTTTTTTCTACCTTTGTTGTCAGTCATGTAAATATGATTACTTACTGCCTTTCTAGTAACAGATCACTATTTCATCACAAGTTCAGGAGGAAAGGTAATAATATTGTCTAGTTTAATGTAATTGTCAGAGATAGTTTAAGACTTTTCCTAAATATTTACCTATTATACTTTTGACCTCCTAAATTTTGATCTTGGATCCCAAACTGGTGGACTTGAGGAACCAGTATGCTTAGATTTTCTTATTTGTGTTTTTTCTTGCTGTTTCATTGTGTGATATTGTATATATATTTCTGTACTGTATGTAGTGCTTAAGTGATCTCTGACTGGCTGAACCACATGCCAGACATGAAAATTTGTAATCACAGTTACTCATGCTGGTTGGTGGAGCTACTCTTATGCAATGCCCTACATGCATTTGACAAATCCATGTGTCATGACACACTTCTCTATGCAAATGCAACGTAAAAGGCTTGACCCACTTTAACATTTCTGCCACCACAGAGCCTATTTCTGAAAGTGCAAGAAGGTGTTGCAGTTACCTCATGTTGAGCTGCCAAAATGAATGCAAGGTATACCATGTAAAATGAGTTTATCTTGTTGGGCAGACTGGACGGACTATACAGGTCTTTATCTGCCGTCACTTACTACGTTACTATATGTAGCTGTCAGAAGCATTCCTAGCACTTTCCCATACAGTTAACACACATAAAATACATCAGTGACATAGCCACAGAGGGGCCTAGGGGGCCTGGGCTCCCCCATTTAGGGCTCGGGCCACCTCCAAATCTGCACTGCATTCATTAAATGGCTGGCGAGAATGACAAAGCCCCACAAGCCAAACAAATTCACTGTCAAGCTGCTCCCTCCTCCTTGTGCTGCTGTTGCACAAGAACTGAGCATGCTCAGGAGTCCCGGAGTCGGCCGGTCGAGGCACCCCGCTGACTTCCAGGTTACTGCAGCAATGCAAGGAGGAGGGGAGCAGCTCAACAGCGAATTTCTGTGGCTGGTGGGGCTTCAGCATCCCCGCCAGCAAAGGTACTATTTTTAATGCACTGGGGGGGGGGGAGATGGACTACATTGCCTCCCCCCCCCCAAAAAAAAAGAAAATTGGGAGGGCAGGCTTCATCCCTGGTGTATACTGCATTGCAGATAATACAGTGCAATTACAGTAGGTACACCTATTCAGATAGTGTTAACTGCATCACATTACCTGCTGCATTAACTTTAGGGTGCAGACCCAGTCAATTTGCCATTCATTCTCTGTCCAGTTCCACATTAGCTATTAAGTAGAAATTAGCACAATGTTTAATGTTAGCATACTCTAACTTCTGTGTTAACAGCTAATATAAATAGGCCACTGTGTGTGCCAATGGAGAAAAAGCTTTCTACATCTGGACCAAAATGAATCAAACTATAACAGGTCTCCCTAAAACCGTGCCGACAGAGGTGTGTTTCAGCTGGCTCTTACAACACTTCCATGCTGACTCAGTGGCTGAGTTTTCACTCTTTAGCCACATGGCTTCCAATTCCACCTGAGGTTGTGGTTTGTGTGCGTCAGGACAAAAAATCCAGTGAAGTCAAAATGAGAGAGCCTTCGATCAAGAACATTCTACCAGCATATTCCAGGACAATCTGAATGTTCAGAACTGATTGACATCTAAGATAAATAATAGAAATAGCGAGGCTTTCCACCGTACCATTTCTACCATATAAAACAGCACAGTGCATCGGCAAAATGTGCTGTATAAACCTCCACTAATATTGGTCACTCATATCATACCTTTATCAAAAGACCATTGTTTGCCCAGCACACGCCATCCCTATAAAACATGACCTATAGCTGAAACACAATGAGGCAGGGCAGGATTAAGTCTTCTGCTGGCCTTAGGCAAACTAGTGAATTGTCCCTATCATAACAAACACATTTTTAAACTCCCATGTGGTTAGGGAAAACCATCAGAGGAAGAAGATCTTGGTGCTCATTTTCAAAGCAAAGCACATAGACTTGCAAAGTTACATGGGGCCCTCTTTGTAAAAGAGATAAAAGAGGGCCTGTGCTAGCCAGGGGTGTTGCCAGACCTCGGCAGGAGGGGGGTCCGGAGCCCGAGGTGGGAGGCAGTTTAGCCCGCCGCCACCCCCCCCTCCCACGTTACCAGGTACCTTTGCTGGCGGGGGTCCCCAACCCCTGCCAGCCGAAGTTTTCTTCAGCGCAGGTCTCCGGCGCATTTGATCTGTTTCCGTGAGTTCTGAAAAGGTACCTGGCGGCGGTGGCAGAAGTAGAGGGGGCCCTGGCTAAATCTGTGGGGGCCCATGCCCCCGTGGCCCCACCTAGCTACGCCCCTGATACTAGCATCAACGCGTTTTTGATGCGTGCTGAGGCCCCATTTTACCACAGCAGGTAAAAGGCTGTCTTTTTTTGAGGAAAAGAAATGGCCATGTGGTAAGTGAAACACTTACCACGCAGCCATTTCGGGGGAGCCCTGCTACCACCACCCATTGAGATAGCGGTAACTGCCCGATTACTGCCGGTTGGCACTACAAAAATAGATCATATTTTTGTAGCGCCAGAAATGACACGAGCTAGGGGTGGGAACTACTGCTGGGCTCCAGTCCTGCAGTAGCCAGGTGGTAGTTCCGAATTGGCACGAGCTTATAAAAGGGCCCCTTAGGTTCCTATGCAACTTTATAAGTCTATGTGCTGTGAACGTGAACCTCATTACTTGCCAACTCCTCCTCCTAATGACTGTGGGCAGCCTGCCACTCTGGTCCAGGAAGGTTTACATTTATTCGTTTGATATACTACCTTTACGACAGCCAAAGGCTGACTTAAGCTAACCTTGGGAGCCTTTGAATTAGCACATTTCACAGGGCCCCAGGCACATGCCTAGTTTTCCTAAATCTTGATCCTGCTCTGCCACAAGGACATTTCCCCCAAGGCCCCCACCCCCTTGCACAAGTCAAGCTCCGCGTGGTCATCCGGAAAGCTAGGAGAGCAGCTAGGCAGGCACACACCAAGAAAGTGTGCGATCCTGTAAGTTTTTTCACAGGTAGCCAGAAAACCCGGAAAATCTGTCCCCAGTTCCCTCCTTCCTTCCTCCCAGCTCACAGTCCTTCCCCTCCTCAACCTTAGAGCACAAAGGTACATCTGCCCGCCTGAGAAAAAGCAGAAAACAAGACTCTTAAGTACGTTACCAGCAAAGCAACAAGAGAAAAGCCCACTCTGGTGGGGGGGGGGGGGGGGGGGGGTTCGGTGTGCTACAAACCTTCTCCCCACTCCTGAGAGGTGATCTGCGAGGAGCTGCGCCAGGCTCTGTACTTACCAATGGGCGGCCAGGCCAGGAAGAGTCCATACAACAGCAGCAGCCGTCCCGCACTTCTAGATCCGCACATCTCTCCGCCACTTTCAGCTGGAGTTCACCAAATGCACACGCACAAAACTTTTCGGCCTCCCGTGGGAAGTGATTTTCCAGGCGACGGTAAATGCGCCCGACTTTTACGCAATTGCTTGATGCCTCTCTCTGTCTCTACCTAGGCTGGGCGGCTCCACCCTTCCTCCCCGTCCCTCCCTGCTCGGCAGGTAAAAGCCTCTGCAGCAGTCTGCTGCACAGTACTGTATACACTGTACAGGAAACAGCCGATCATGTTCTCGATAGAATTGCCGACCCTGCTCCAGGACTTTTTCTTCTGTTGGGAGCATTGTTTAACCCATCCACCTCCGGTTTGGCCTATTGTAGCAGCCAGGTCCATGGCTCTTTAACTTGGGGTAATTAAACTCAGTAATCACTACTTCCAGAGCTGCCGAGTTACCCAGTACCAGGAAGGATGACCAAAAACGAATCACCACTGGACATATAATCCAACAGTCTTTTATTGAGGAAAAATAAAGAAAGGACCCGACACGGCCGTGTTTTGACACCTACATCAGGGGTCAAAACAGTAAGCTCTATAGATCAAAAATAATGAAATAAAATAATAAATTTATTATTATAATGAAATAATAAAATAATGAATGTATTATTTTTGATCTATAGAGCTTACTGTTTTGACTCCTGATGTAGGTGTCAAAACACGGCCGTGTCGGGTCCTTTCTTTATTTTTCCTCAATAAAAGACTGTTGGATTATATCTCCAGTGGTGATCCATCTTTGGTCAGCCTCTACTTTTGCCTGCTGTGATTGGTTGTTCTCTTTGTTCTTTGGTACCCAGTTCCAGGAAGCATAATTTAAAAAATATTGTATTCTGCATGATCTATGCAATTCTCAGTGGATTACAGATAGAACACACACAATAAAATCATAGTATGGAATGGAGGAGTGGCCTAGTGGTTAGGGTGGTGGACTTTGATCCTGAGGAAGTGAGTTCAATTCCCAGCACAGGCAGCTCCTTGTGACTCTGGGCAAGTCACTTAACTCTCCATTGCTCCATGTAAGCCACATTGAGCCTGCCCTGAGTGGGAAAGTGTGGGGTACAAATGTAACAAAAATAAATAAATAAACATAAAACCATTAGTCACATGCTTGGGTACTCATTTTCTCCTGATTCTTACTACTAATCATTTCTATAGTACTACAAGACATAGGCAGTGCTGTACACATTATATGCTGGTGCTTTCTCTGTCTCTAGAGGGCTTACACTCTAAGTTTTTGTATCTGGGGTAATGGAGGGTTAAGTGACTTGCCCAAGGTCACAAGAAGCTGCAGTGGGAATTGAAGCCAGGTTGCTAGGATTAAAGCCCACTGTATTAACCATTAGGCCACTACTCTACTAGATAAAAACACCCTTCTTTTTTGCCTTGGAAGTTTCTTCTCACTCTGTTATCGCTGAAAGGTGTCCTAATTTTGGGCCCACCCTAGTCCCGCCCAAAACACTCCTCCAACATGCCCTTTTGCTATTTGAACAAACTGCAGTGCAAAATGTCCAAATTCTACATTTTGAAAATTGCAATTTGGACATTTTCGGCAGATGGACTTTTTTGGGCATTTTTGAGACATCCATCTGCTTTGAAAATAAGTGCCATAGGCAGCAGAATGGGGTGAGACACAGGGGCTATTGCACCACCAATATCTTACACAGCCAGTGGCATACCAAGGATGGGGTGGTGGGGGCAATCTGCCCCGGGTGCACACTGTAAGGGGTGCAAGGAGCAGCTGTGCGGTTGTCAGCTTTGCCAGTCCCTGCTTCCTCTGATGTTACTTGCTGTTCTGGGGCAGGGAACTGGTGGAGCCGATAGCCACGTGACTGCTTCCTGCACCCCCAGGAGGTGATGTGCCAGGGGGGATGATATGCCAGGGGGTGCACAAGGGCAGTCCGTCCCCAGTGGCAGCCATCATAGGAACGCCACTGTACCCAGCATCAGCAACTAAACAGCTTGAGATGGGACTGGAGATTAGTTTGTATGGAATTTACATACCAAAGCAGTATGGCACTTGTAGTTCCTGATTCTACCCATTAAAATCAATGCCCATTAATATTTATTTAGATTTTGCTCACACCTTTTTCAGTAGTAGCTCAAGGTGAGTTACATAGTAACATAGTAACATAGTAGATGACAGCAGAAAAAGACCTGCACGGTCCATCCAGTCTGCCCAACAAGACAACTCATGTGTGCTACTTTTGTGTATACCCTACTTTGATTTGTACCTGTGCTCTTCAGGGCACAGACCGTATAAGTCTGCCCAGCACTAGCCCCGCCTCCCAACCACCGGCTCTGGCATAGACTGTATAAGTCTGCCCAGCACTATCCCCGCCTCCCACCACCGGCTCTGGCACAGACCGTATAAGTCTGCCCAGCGCTATCCCTGCCTCCCAACTTCCAGTCCCGCCTCCCACCACTGGCTCTGGCACAGACCGTATAAGTCTGCCCCGCACTATCCCCGCCTCCCAACCTCCAGCCCCACCTCCCACTACCGGCTCTGCTATCCAATCTCGGTTAAGCTCCTGAGGATCCTTTCCTTCTGAACAGGATTTCTTTATGTTTATCCCACGCATGTTTGAATTCCGTTACCGTTTTCCTCTCCACCACCTCCCGCGGGAGGGCATTCCAAGCATCCACCACTCTCTCCGTGAAGAAATACTTCCTGACATTTTTCTTGAGTCTGCCCCCCTTCAATCTCATTTCATGTCCTCTCGTTCTACCGCCTTCATATCTCCAGAAAAGGTTCGTTTGCGGATTAATACCTTTCAAATATTTGAACGTCTGTATCATATCACCCCTGTTTCTCCTTTCCTCCAGGGTATACATGTTCAGGTACTCTGGATATTTCTCTGTCCCAGGAGGGCTCACAATTTAAGTTTGTACCTGAGGCAATGGAGGGTTAAGTGACTTGCCCAAGATCACAGGGAGCAGCAGTGGGATTTGAACCAACTACCTCTGGATTGCAAAACTGGTGCTTTAACCACTAGGCCACTCCTCCACTCAGGCTTAGGGATAGCAGATATCCACAATTGGAATAAAATCTTCCTCTCGGAAGTGGGTAACTTGGCAGCTATGTTACAAAGAGGCATATTTTCAAAGCACTTTGGGAGGCTAAGTTCCATAGGTTTCTATGGAACTTTGTAAGTCTAAGTGCTTTGAAAATGAAAGTCAGTTTTCAATGTTACGTTTGTCCTGGGATTCCAATTTACCCCATTAGGGGCTAGGGTGCCAGCACTCCATCTAGCTGCTACAGTAGCTGTAGGCATAGGCGCCAGCTTTCTGAATGATTAGGGGTGTCCAGAACAACACAAATTACCCCTCCCTGGATGCTTGCCCAGTACTTGGGATGCTCAGCACCCACTGCACCCGTAAAGCTGGAACCTATGATTGCTTCTTCCTCTTTTTCTCTCTGGAGGTTCTCCTAACCCTTCCTTCCAGGCAAACCTCCCAACCCCCCTCAATCTTTTCTCTCCAGTATATAATAGGTTTTCTAACTCTAGTTGTCAGATGGATATGTTGTACTGGCAACTGCTCCCCCAACGTTTAAGGTGTGGCTTTATTCTGTAATTACAGATCACCTAAGAATGGGGATGTTCCCCCAAAGTTTGGGAGATATTTTGCTCAAACCTATTCTTAAAAATCCTTCTTTGGATTCTATGGTAACAAGCGATTATAGACCTATTGCCAGTATCCCAATGTTTGCTAAGGTCATGGAAGTTTTAGTGGCAAAACAGTTGGAGGATTAATTGGATCGGCATAATATACTTTTGCAAATACAATCTGGCTTTAGACAAGGTTTCAGTACTAAAACATTGCTGAGTTCATTGTTGGCACAAGCTGGGGTTTCCATGTTACAAGGCGTACTTTCAAACCACTTAGCCTTACAGTAGAAAGTTACATAGGAACTTATGGAGTCTAAGTGCTTTGAAATGAGCTCCCAGTCATTTTATTACAATTCGATCTGTCATCTGCTTTTGATTTGGTGCACCATGCTAATTTGTTGGATGTACTAGGAAATTTAGCAATTGTGTGAGATGTAATAAAATGGTTTAGAGGTTTTTGTTTTTTTTTAGTAAATAGGGTTTATAGGATTTCTAAAGAGTAAATAGAATCTCAGCCTTGGAATTCCATAGTGGGAGTTCAGCAGGACTCCTCTTTAACCCCTATTTTGTTTAATGTTTTAATGACATGAAGAGACTTTTTTGATTTAAAAAAATATATCTGTATGCAGATGATATAACAATCTTATTTCCACTAACAGAAGCAGTTGAAGATAGCATTAATGAAATAGCTGCTTGTTTAGAGATTATGGAGCAATGGGCTTCACGTTATAAGCTTAAACTAAACTTCTAAAGCAAAGATTTTATGTTTATTTCCCCCTCCTAAGGTCCCTTCTAGTTCAATTTTGAATATTCAGGGTTCAGATTTCTCTTTAGCACCTTCATTAAAGGTTTTAGGAATTCTTTTAGATCCTCATTTTTTTTTTATTACATTTGTACCCCATGCTTTCCCACTCATGGCAGACTCAATGTGGTGGGCAATGGAGGATTAAGTGACTTGCCCAGAGTCACACAAGGAGCTACCTGTGCTGGGAATTGAACGCAGTTCCTCAGGACCAAAGTCCACCACCCTAACCACTAGGCTACTACTCCACTTAACTATGAAGCTTCAAATTTCACAATTAAGAAAGTGTTTTTCAGGCTGAGACAGCTCCAATGCATCAAGGGCTTCTTTTACAAAGCCGCGCTAGCCATTCCTGCGCGGCAAATGAAAGGAAGCCCATAGGAATTGAATGGGCTTCCTCTCAATTGCCGCACTGAGAATCGGTAGCGTGGCTTTGTGAAAGAAGCCCCAAATGTTTGATAAGTAAAACTAATTTTCAGGTAAGTGTTTCAGTTGCTGGTGCTGTGTCAGCTTGATTACTGTAATGCATTTTACACCGGATGTTCTCAATCATCTTTAAAACATTTACAAATTTTGCAGAATATGGCTGCAAAATTGATTTGTGGGAGGCATAAGTTTGATCGTGTCACTCCTTTACTGCGATCTCTCCACTGGCTTCCCATAGAAGCATGATGTAAATTTAAGCTTTGTACACTTATCCACAAAATTATTCTACGGTTTTGTTTCCGATTATCTGGTGGAGTTATTTACCGTAAGAACAACGGTTCATCCTCTTAGATCTAAGGAACGTTGTTTGTTGTAGTTTCCTTCTGTAAAGTATGTGAAGTATAAGTCCTGTCATAGCTCCGGCTTTATCTATTGTTCAGTGCAATGTTGGAACTCCCTTCCTTTGAAATTGAGATTGGTTGAATTTTACCTACACTTTTGTAAATTGTTAAAGGCTTATCTGTTTTCCATTTATTTAATGCAATTTTGTGCTTATGGTATTGAGATTGTTCTGATTAGTCTGTGTATAACTGTAGTTATTGTATTTTTTCCCTAGTGATGGCCTAGTTTGTTTTATTTAACTTGTAATCCACATTAGTTGGTATATAGGGAAATATAAATTCTGTTGTATTGTATTACCCCCTTCTAATTCCCTCCATGTAAAGAGACTTTTCCTACTTAATGCTCTTCCCTCCTCATAAACTTCCTCCCTTCACACTCTGGTCTGTCCTTCTCAAGCTCTTTTCTCTAACTTCCTTCCCTCAGTTCTCCACCTACCAGGCTGAAAAGGCCATTGTGGATTGCTCACACTTGATATCCCTTCCCACCATGTATCCTACAGGCCAGAAGTAGGAGACACATTTAATCTGATGTCATCTCCTGCTTCCATGGGACCAAATCTCCCTACTCATATTTGGCCCCAAGGCAGCAGGAAATGATATCAGATTAAACCTATCTTCTGATGCCACTGTGTAGGGATGCATGGGGAGAGGAAGATCACCTGTAGTGGCCCATTCTGCGTGGTTAGATGGGGAGGGAAGGAAGGAGAAAGGGAGGGAGTTGGGGAAAGAGTGTTGCCTGATGCTTCTTGTAGTATTATGTCTTCTGCCCTCTTCACCCTCTCTTGATCTGGCTCTGGAGAGCCTAGACCAGTTGTTCATCCAAAGGGACCCAGCTCTCTATTGGCAGCCCTGTCCCCAAGGATGACTGTCTTTAAAAAAAAATGTAATATCAGGCCATTCAGTGATAAAGTGGTGAAGGGAGGTCTGTGCCAACCTTCTTTCTGCCCCTCTTCCATGACCTTGTTTCTCCTCTTTTCTATCCACCCCCAACTATTTTCCCCAGTAACTAATGATCGGGGCCAGTGCATTTATTTGGTTGGATAAACACTGCCAGCTTCCCCAACCATGCACTGTCTGATGGTTCCCAGCTTCTGATATAAAAGATCAGCAGCCAGGAAGTTCCATCCCACCAGTTTTCAAAATTCTTCCGGTGACTTAATATTTGCCACATCTCAAAGAGTTTCCAGGTTGGTAACTCAACTTAGCCTAGCAGAAAATCACAACAGCCCATTTATTCCCTTCCCCTCAAGCTGCCAGCCCTGTTCTCGGACCTTCTGGGATGTCCTAGGCACAGAACAGGTCTGCAGGGTCCCCAAAAGCAACTCTTTCTTGTAAGCATGTGGTAATTCTGCCATCCCTATAACAATAAGGCTATCATTACAAAGAGCTGTAACAGGTCAATATTTCTGAGGTAGTACAGCAGAACTCAGTATAAATGTGAGATATATGTAAATCAGCAACAACAGTTTCTATACAATATAAATTGGAAAGAAAACTATAAAAATTGACGTAAAGATACAACCATATGCAAGGCCGTTGGAAGGGCTAGTTAAGGCAGGCGGGCTCCCATGTTACCAGGCCAGGAGGTATGAGCAAGCCATCCAGAAAGAGGGAAGGTGCCACCTGCACCTGTGACAACATTGCTGCAGCACATCTGCATGTTTTATCATTAGAACAGAGTGCTGTGCTGCATTATCCAAAGGGGGTGCCCTCAACCGGCAGCACACACCTCCAGTGATGCATATCATTTAAGAGGAACTCTCCTCTCCCTGAGAACCCCTGTCATCTGAGGGGGGCACCCTCTTCCTCCATGATATCCATTCAATGCTGTTTCCCCTCCCCTCTGCTGCCAAGGTGATGGTCTTGACCCTAAAGTATAAAATGGCTTAGTTGTCCTTAGGAACAATTGGCATTTTAGCCCCCCCCCCCCCCCCCCCCCCCCCCCCCATGGCGAGTCTGTCCATCTCTGACTCTACAAATGGCTGCTTCCTGGAAAGCTGAATTTTCCAGAGGGGGATGAAGAGTTATCAGGACTGCAGTTTGCTCTTCTCCCCAAGTCCAGGACCAGGGATATCTGCAGCAGCCATTTTACAAATATATGGTGAAGAGCTGTCTTTCAGGTTTACCTATTTTATATATTATTTGTTTAGTAAATCATTTTCAAAGTACAATCCCCTATTATTCAAAGCTATTTAACCATCTAGAAATGAGCACTGATCGGTTAAATAGCTTTTCAGCGCCTAACAGTGGATATTCAGTACAATATAACTGGTTATCTCCACTGAATATTCGCAGTCAGTGCCAAAAAGTTAACCGACTATATTGCGCAATAACCGGAAATATTCAGCGTTGACCGGCTAAGTTTAGCGGGCAAATCGGACCACATAAATAGCAGTCCTATCTTTGCCCGCTATTAACTTAACTGGCCAGCGCTGAATATTCACTTAGCTTGTTAAGTTAGCGCCGGCCAAAACAAAACTCCAGATATTCAATGCTGGTCACTGGAGATGGACCGGTGGCATTAAATATCTAGGCTCAGTGCCAGCCGCGGCACTTATGCAGGCTGCCTCCCACCGGTTGAATATCAGCCCCAGTAAAAACCAATATGAAGCAAACATTGCATTAATTTAAAACCAAAATTGTAAAAAATGGCATATAAGGGTACTTACAAGATTAAACAATAACTATTCTGATTCAAGGCCCTAAAATTCTCTGATGCAGTAGGCCACTCTCTCTTCATGTATAGGCCTATACATCTTAATGTACAGTGACCTATTGCTCTTAAGTGAAGAAAGGATTATTTCCCATGCAATAGCAGGACTAATTAATTGGTGTCAACAAAAATATAAACATTACCTGGAAATTTCACTAAATATTTACAAAGGTATGAGGAGAAATCTACCCAATCTGGAGCTCCACAGTTCTCCTTCCCCTTTGAATCTGTTGTGGAAGATCTGGATAGATTCTCATCACATGACTGAAAGTTTCCTGAAAACGTGGAGGTCACCCATGGGGAATTAAAGATACTTCTAGGCTTGGGAATGATTAGTCTTAATTCCTTGGCTACTCTTCCAACAGTTTCATCAGCAGTTTTAGGGGTGGTGGATACCATGTTGGCCAAAAAAAAAGATGTAATGGGTCCAGCTATAGTGGCTGGAAGTAAGGAAGGGATAACTCAAAGTTTGTCCTTCTGCTTCTCCGTATGATTAGAAGAAAAATAAAACAGATCTAGATCAAATGTTGAGTGAAAAGATTGCCACCAAACTGTAATCAGAGTAATTCCAACACTTACCATTCGGGACCCTCACAAGATTCTTAGGCTCCACTCACTGGCTCCGTTATTGGTCCCAAGGGGTGACTCCCTTGGGCTCTTCCTTTAGCAAACCAGGAAGTCACTTGGCAGTGGCTGTTACATTTTTGTTTAGCCTTTTACTGTGCAATAACATCAAGGAGCTATGTCTTCCTTCCCTCAGCTCAATTAAGCAGTGGAAAAGGGATTAGGATGACCCAAGCTGATTACTGCACCCCCTATCCACAGTCAGTGCACTCCCCCCCCCCCCCCCCCCCCGAAGATCTCTTCCATCTAGGGTTTTCTTAAGATTAGTTTAGTCCTGAGGTGTGGGGTTTTATTTATTATTTATTTTTAAATGTATGCGGGTTACAAGTATACTTTCATAAACATTATATGCAAACAATAAAAAACAAATTTAAGATCATTGCACCCCAAAAAGCCTATCTGTCCAGGGAGGCACATGCAAAACAGTGAAGTAATACAGAAAATGTGGCTCACTCATGTGCTGGTCTTTGATTTGTATCAAGTTTAAAACATTTTACGCTACCATACAATAAATCAACCCCTGCAACTTCTGTATCTTGATAATGGCTCATACATCCTACAGTTCAATCCTCAGTTTCTCACTTGAGTTAACACAGTTGTATACTCCATCTCTCATTAGCTAGTCATAGACTGTACTGAATTAATTAAATGAAAAGGTAACACCTACAGCTTTGTTTGTTAACCTTCCTGAAAGCAATACAATTGCAGTCTGTGTGTGTATACGTGTGGTTGGGGAGCAGGTTTTCTGATAATTTCCCAGGAACAAAAAGACATGTTCATTGTTACTTAAAACTGGTATAATACATTTGTTCTGTGAGACTGCTTTGTATATCCTTTAAACCACATGGATCTCTGAGGAGGTAGCAAATTTGATAAGAAGGAAGAAATTAGCATTCAATATAAAAAGCAAGGTGGAAAGTGCACAATGGTGTATTTCCCCTTCCTCTAATGGCCAGACAGGTTCGACTGGGTGAGGGAATCTGGAGAGGGATATGGTGAAGTGTTCTCAGTAGGATGAACACAGCTATATGGGTGGGGGAGACTATAGTAACATAGTAAATGACGGCAGATAAAGACTTGTACGGTCCATCCAGTCTGCCCAACAAGATAAACTCATTTTACATGATATGTGTTACTTTATATGTATACCCGATAAGTGGTATATGTGTGAAGGCCATGCGTGTGTACCCCTAGGCTGTTGGGGGTGTTTTTGTGAATAGGGGCATGTGTGTGTGTGTGTGTGTGTGTGTGTGTGTGTTTGCATGGGGATGGGGGAGAGGCTATGCCAGTTGTGTAGGTTCATGTATAGAGAGAGAGACTTTCTGTCCAGCCTTGGTTTTTAACTTATATACCTAAACAGGATTGTATTCTATTCCCTGATTCTATCCATTGAAATCATTGCTGCAGGTTTCATAATGCATACGAACAGGGTTGTCAGAAATCTAGGACTGGCCTAAAATCTCCAACTGAGAACCAGTTAATTTGACAGATCTGCAGATCATAAGGGTCAGCTAGCAGGTTCCAGGAACCAGAAGGGCTCAACAGAGAAGTGATACCCATCTGAAGCTATTTACTTACCTCCCACTGTCTAGCCTAGCTGGGATACTCAGTTTGGAGGTAGCAGGACTAATTGCACACAATCACAGGCAGCACTTCTGCTGCACCCCCCCCCCCCCCCCTCTCAATTGAATTCAAATGCCCAGATTTGAAATCTTTGTCCTTTCTGAATTCTGATTGGTTGGATTCAGCTCCAGTTGACTCTTAGAGTCATGTGATCAGGGGCACAGTGAAGTACCACAAGGAAATAATAGACTGAGGCAGTCAAGCAGAGAAGAGCTACAGATGATCAAAAGTCACGGTTCAGTAGCACAACAGCAGGTTCAGGTGATGACATGGAAGCAGTGGTGTGACCCTCTGTCACATATCAAAATTTGGCATCAGATTTAGTTGCTTATTTTGTTTATGCCTAAGTCTTGACCTGGATGATGTGAAAGAAAGTCTGGTGAATTAAGATGTATATATGGGGGGCAAGGGTGGAGTGTTGCACTTGGAATGGAGATAGGAAGGGAGAGAAAGATCACTATTTTGGGGAAGAGAAGACAGGAGTCTAGATTTGAGGGTAGCAGGACTAAAGCCAGGAGAGGAACACCTTCTATTCTGCTTTCTGGGCCCCTCCCAAGATCCCAGAACTGCTTCTCTTTTTTAGTTCCCCCCAAGATCCTAGAACCTCTCTCCCCTATTCTTGTTTCCTCATCCCCATCCCACAAAGCCACAACTCATTCCAAAAATAAATATTTTAAAGTTATTTCTGAGTCCACCCTCACTCAACTTATGTTCTAGAACTTCCACTGAAAAATATTTTTAATACATTATTTAATTCCTTCAAGATAACTGAATATTTTCATTATACCCCTCTTCTCTTCTCTTCTAGAATATACATATTTAAAAACTGAGCAGGCACAGGGGGAGGGCTGGTGCGGCGGTGGCCCATAGAAAAAGCCACTGACTGCCAGGGTGCTGGCGGAGGACCTCTTCCACAGACAGAGCTTGGGAACAGTGTTCCCACAAAGCTGAGCGCTTCAGCGATTGTTCATACATTCCAAGAACGCCACTCACAGATTTTACATAGTTGCTTACAAAAATACTGACCCCACTTTTAAAGAAAATTAAACTATAAAACTAAATCAATAACCGACCCAATTTAAATGAGTTAATAATTATATGTGTGATTGTTTTTTGTGTTATATACAGAGTGGAAGAGTGGTTAGGGTGGTGGACTTTGGGCCTGAGGAACTGAGTTCAATTCCCACTTCAGGCACAGGCAGCTCCTTGTGACTTTGGGCAAGTCACTTAACCCTGCATTGCCACATTGAGCCTGCCATGAGTGGGAAAGCATGGGGTACAAATGTAACAAAAAAATGCATTGCTAATACTGAAGCTCAAATATTGTTGGTTTTTAAAACTTGTTGCTCACACGAAAAAGATTTGCATGAACCAGGCCAGTCCATAGAGGGAACATTGTTTGGGGTTCCTCCCAGCTCTAGAAGCAGATGCTGTTGCAGAAATTTGGGGGGAGACTGAACCCAAAGTTGGAGGCCTCATGTGGCTATATTGTTCATGAAGTCTTCCTTTTTGCTTAACCTTCCAGTGCAACTGTAACTCCATTTCCACTACCAGAAAGGGATGCCATTAAGGGGCCTACATTAGAAGTACCACCATGTGTAAACTAAGGGCGTAGTTATCAATATGAGCTACCATTAAGACATTATGGTAACACAAGCCCATTTTATGCAATGAGACCTAGTTACTAGAAACTGAGGTTAACAGTGAAATAGCCCACGCTCATAACTTCCCCCTTAAATGCAGGGGGGCACCAATCTCTGGAGGGCACCACAAGCCATGCTTACCACCACCAGGTGGCTCACACTTCCAGCCCCAGCTGCAGGCAGCTCTCGGTTCTCACCTGCCCACCCTCAGCTTCCTGACAGCCCTCCTTTCCTTCCTGCCGCCCTGCGTTTAAATCTTTTATTTTACCTCAAGTTGCAGAGGTGGCGACGGCAGTGAAAACAGCAGGCTCGCCTCCAGCCTTCTCTTCTCTCTTAGTGTTCTGCCCTTGTGGAAACAGGAAATTACATCAAAGGAAGGCAGGACACTGAGAGGGAAGGGAAGGCTGGAGGTGAGCCTGCTGCTTTCACTGCAGCTGCCACCTCTGTGACTTGAGGTAAAATAAAAGATTTAAATGAAGGGTGGCAGGAGTGAAAAGGGGGATGTTGTGGGAGAAGAGGGAGTCAGGTGGGGGGCTGTGGTAAGTCACTGGACAAGGATGGGAGGGGAGGGCAGAGGAGAATCGCTGGACAGGGATGGGAGGGGAGGGCAGGGGAGAGAGGAGAAATCGCTGGACATAGATGGGAGGGGAGGATGAGGGCAAAGGGGATTCACTGGACATGGATGGGAGGGGAGGGGAGGGCAGAGGAGAATCGCTGGACATGGAGGGGGTAGGGGAGAGAGGAGAATTGCTGGACATGGATGGACGGAGGAGATGGTAGGGGGAGAGAGGAGAGTTGCTGGGCATGGCTAGATGGAGGAGAGGGTAGGGGAGACAGGAGAGTTGCTGGACATGGATAGATAGAGGGGAGGGCAGGAGAAATTCTGGACATGGATGGAAGAGAAGAAAGACAGGAAGGAGATGCACATGGATGGAGGGGAGAGAGGAGAAATGCTGAACATGAATGGAGTGGAGGACAGGGAAGAGTGGAGAAATGTTGGACAGGGATGGAGGGAAGGAAAGGCAGCGGAAGGAGATGCACACAGATGGAGGGGAAGGGAAGAAATACTGGACAAGTATGGAGGGGAGGAAAGACAATGGAAGTAGATGCACTCGAATGGAGGGGAGGGGAGAGAGGAGAAATGCTGGACATGGATAGAGGGGAGGAAAGAGAGAGGAAGTGAGATGAACATGGATGGTGGGGAAGAGGGCGAGGAGAAATGCTGGACATGGATGGAGGGGAGAGGAGAAATTCTGGACATGGATGGAGAGGATGGAAGACAGAGGAAGGAGATGCACATGGATGGAGGGGAGAGAGGAGAAATGCTGGACATGGATGGAGGGGAGGGAAGGCAGAGGAGGACATGCACATGGATGGAGGAGAGAGAGGAGAAATTCTGGACAAGGATGGAGGGGTGGAAAGACAAAGGAAGTAGATACACATGGACGGAGGGGAATGGAGAGAGGAGAAATGCTGGACGTGGATAGAGGGAAGAGGAGAAATTCTGGACATAGATGGAGGGGAGGGAAGACAGAGGAAGGAGATGCACATGGATGGAGGGAGGAGAGAGAGGAGAAATGCTGGACATGGATGGAGGGGAGGGAAGAGAAAGGAAGTGAGATGAACATGGATGGAGGGGAGGAGAGAGAGGGGAGAAATACTGGACATGGATGGAGGGAGAGAGGAAAAATGCTGGACATGGATGGAGGGAGAGAGGAAAAATGCTGGACATGGATGGAGGAGAGGGAAGAGAGAGGAAGGAGATGCATATGGATGGAAGGAAGAAAGAAAGAGGAAGGAGATGCATACTGACAGAGATGAGGGAAAAGGAAAAGGAGAAAAAAATGCACATGGATGGAGTAAATAGGCAAAAGTTGGATCCACTCTATACCTCCTCCAGTCAAGTCCATGGATGACCCAGCTTTTAGCTATGGATGTAGGGCAAGAAATGAAGAAGAAAGGAGGAAAGTAAAGAAATAAATGGAAAGGAAGCCCTGGAAATGGAGTTAAGAGAATAGATAGAGAGCAGCAGAATCAGAGACTGGGACCAATATGATCAGAAAAACAAAGTCACCAGACAACAAAGGTAGAAAAAAATAATTTTATTTTCATTTTAGTGTTTGGAATATGTCCAATTTGAGAATTTACATCTGCTGCCTTATTTTGTGATGTATAGCAATGTGTTTCTTTCTATTTTTCTGGTATTGTGCTGCATGCAGACAAGAGTCTAGCTTCTTGGGATTTCAGGTTGATTTTTGAAGAATTTGAAGAGGGGCTATCTCTGTTCTGTATGTGTGACTGCAAGGCCAAATGTCTGAATAGGAATCTGTTTGTTAGGTTCTGAGATTTTGATAACATATTATTTCAGGTTTGGCAAGACTGTTCTCCTAATTCCTGGTCTGTATGCTAATTTGGTTTGTGTCATTTTGGGTATACTGGACCTGTAACAGCTTACAGAAATTATTTATAATGAAAAAAAAAACCAAGTTATTTTTCTTCTTCTATACTGGTGTAATATTTTCAATGATGCCTGTTTATATGCACCATGGCTGGTAAAAGGGGTGTGGCTACAGTAAGGTGTGGCTACTATAGGGGCAGATCCATAGTAATCCCACCCCTGGATGGGAAGAGGGTGCCAAAAACCCTAGCACCAGTCCTGCTTAAATGGCAACATTCACATGTGTAAATGGTGATTTCAGAAAGTCACTATTTACACATGGAGATCTACATCATGCAGAGATTTTAAGGGGACAAGCTTTCACCATGCTTTGGGAAAGACAAAAATCTACACATGTATTCCCCATTTAAAAAAAAAAATCCCCCATTGGTTTTTACGCAAGGATAGGCATGCACAGGCATAGGCATGCACAGATTAAAAAACAAACAAACAAGTACTCATTTTGGCTAGGGCTTTAAAATGAAGGATTTATTTACATCTCCCAAACTAAGAAAATAAAAATTGTGGGCTCACTACTTAATTGGTGGAGAAGTGTCCTAATGGTTAGTGCATTGGGGAACTGGGTTCAATTCCCACCTCAGCTCCTTGTGACCCTGAACAAGTCACTTTACCTTCCATTGCCCCAGGTAACAAAAAAAAAACCTTAAGATTGTGAGCCCACCAGGGAGAGAGAAAGTACCTGCATGTAATATATGTATTTGGTTGTACCCACAGATAGGTGGTATATCAAATCCATAACTCTTTACCCTTTTCTTATCTAGACTTGCAAATTCGGACAGCTACATTGAGAAACTGCAAAATCACCACCTCCATATAGAAGCTGCAGTATTTGCACCAATTTTTTTCAACCTATATATTTGTAAAATGGCTGTTCCCATTGCATATGCAGACAAAAACATGTACATTCCTGCATGTCCTTATAGGTATTGTACAAAAGGCTCAGTGTTCAGTACAGCCTTTTGTAAAATAATACTGAAATAAGCAGATCTTGATCTGAACCTCTGAATTCCTACTTCAACACTCTATGTGAAATGGGCCTTTACGAGGCCTTCTTGTCTCTTTATGTTCAACCCTATTGCCGAAAACTCAGCAAATCCAGAAAAGGAATGAACAGGCTGGCAGACAACAGAGAGAACTGGAAATCAATAGGAAGATGTTTCCACATAATTGTTTATAACCTGTGCAAATTGTAAAGTCACAAAGCTGCTGCTTTATAAATGCATAATCACTCTCCTGCTCTTGGCACAGCACGAATCATCCCAGAGGCAGAACCACCTCGGATATGATCCATCAGACCTTCAAGTTTTTACTTGCCAAGACCAGAGGAGGGAATACAGACTTCCTATCATTTCTGCTATAGTTCTTTTGGAATGAACCATATCACTATAGAAGAATGTCATTGTGAATCATTGCCAGACTAGAATAGCTTTAGAGGTAGATCTAATGAAGGACTACTGTAGATGTTATTTTTTACCATATAAGCCAGTGATTTTGAACAAATCTGTTTATAGCATTTATTTATTAGAATAGAGGCTTATCAGGATGGGTCCAAGATGGCATCCCACTGGATGTGTGGCTGCTTCTCAAGGCTTGTGTGCTTTCTTACCTTGTCTGACTCTCTCCCCTGATGATGGGGAAGAAGAGGAAGGCTGGACAGTGTATTTCTTTGGCTTCTAAGCCTCTTGCCTGGAGGTCAATGCATTTCCATCTTACCCCTAGCATATCCATTAAGGCCCATGAAGGAGTAGGGGAGCCAGATTTGATGCTGAGCCCCAGTGGCTGCTGAACTCACTGCATTCCTTGAGAGACCCAGATGCAGCTCCTGGTTTGAGTCAACATTGTGAGATGAAGCTGGTGTAACCAGTGCTGTTATTGGAGGAGTGTTGATAGAGAAGACTAATACCAAGGAAGGAAAGAACTCACTGGTTGCCTCTGAGAGGGTATTGGATGCTGGGACCGCTAAACTTGGTTTGGTTTCCTCATCTGCCTTGGTTCCAGTCCCAAAGGTGATCTCCATAGTCATTTTGACACGAAGTTGATTGGGTCTTGGAAGGCCACCTTGGAGGACATTTGGGAGGGCATTTCTAGAATTGAGTCTTCTCCTGCTAATTTTGTTATAAACACTTCAGCCATAGGCGGTCGGTGGCCCAACTGTTTGGGGAGGCTAAAGGGGGCGGGGTTAGGGGTGGGGCCAGGGGTGGAGCTTAAATACATAATTGTCTGATAACACGCAGAAAAAATAAATAAATAAAAATAAGTCACAATTAATACCTTTTATTAAATTTAGATATTAGATATGTATCATATGTCAAAGAATAAAGTGGTTGCTGAAAGCATATTCTAACCACAATCGCTCAACTGCAAAACACTATGCACAACTTTGTCCAAAAACACACTCAGAACCTTACTGTACCATAAATATTACACTGGGCAGACCTAATACACCAATATACCACCCATACGGAAAATGCAGACCGTCAACAATATGAAACAAGGGATCATATCATCACAATTCTCATGTAGAGCCACAAAACACCCTAATTCATGTTTAATGTGGGATAAAATGCCATAAATAAGTAAATAAACCTTTAATGTTGAGCACCTGATTCTCAAAGTGGACATATTCCAAACACTATAATGAAAATAAAATGATCTTTTCTACCTTTGTTGTCTGGTGACTTTTTCTGATCATGCTGGCTCAGTATCCGTTCTGCTGCTATCTGTCCTCAGTGCAGGTCAGGAAGTCATCCTCGTTAAATATCTCCCTGGCAACCCAGGACACCTCCAGCCAAACCCCCCCTGCTTTCCCAGCAGTAAGGTAAACAAACCATAAACCAATTTCTACAACTGCTAGAGGGCTTTCACTGCAGCTCCTGCTGTGAGGATGGAGGTAAATCAACAGTTTAATCCCCTCAGAGCAGCTGGACTCCACAGCTGATCCATTCTGCTGCAGCAGGGGGAGGCTTAGCCTATCCAAGCCTCTTATACCGGGCGCCTATGACTTCAGCATTTTCAGAACAGATGGTGGCCAACATATCAGAAAAAGATATTAGATTGACTGAGATTAAAAGATTGGTGGGGAATTGGATTACTCAGTTTACAACTTTGCAGTCAGTTATGGACAATTTCACGCTTCTCTCAAAAATGGAAGCTTTGGAAATGCAGTAGGAGTAAGAACTTATGATTATTAAATTTCCCCAAGACAAGACTTTTGTCTCCACAGAACTCTGGAATATGTATTTAAAGGACTCTTTAAAGATTTTGAAACCAGAAGAGATTGGGCTATCCGAGCTTTGTTGTTTGCCATCAAGGAAAAGAAATGAAAACGTAGGAGGTGGAATGGACTATAGTATCAGAGGATAGCTTGGATGGTTCGGAGTTCTTGGAATCATCTGTGAGTAGTAGCTCTATTAGGGCCTCCTTGATTTTTGTTTGTGCTGAAGAACTCCGGTGTCTTTTTGTGGTCTGTTCCTTGATGTTGCCAGAGGCACACAGGTATGGAAGAAAGCTTTTTTTTACAACTTAAGCCACGAGTGTTGGCCTTAAGTGCCATTTGTTTCTCCAATTTCCATGTAAGTGTTTCATGAACCATCAGGAAACAAGTATTCCAATGTGGAACTATCACATTTAGAAACATTTCTTGTTTTAAAGGTAATGAGCTTACATTGTGTGAGAGGTGGTTGTTTGTTAAAATAGTGATTATTACTAGAAAAAAATGTAACTTTTTTGTAACTTTTTTTTCTCTTATTTGTTGACCCCCCCCCCCCCCCCCCAATGATGTGGACTGCAGAAGGTTTGAGTTAATGACTACTTATTGTAATTTCTTGTTATATTATGTGAACTAATCATTCTTATATGTTTATGTAAACTTTATAGTAAAAGTTCAATAAAAAAGAATAGAGACTTATCAAATGATAAGATATCTGTGTGTGTTGGCAGTTTGTGTTTTAAGTGTGATGACGCACCCCTTATAAATTTGAAACGAGTGTAATGCTACCAAATGTTTTGTGAAGGTAAGTCCTTTGGGATAGGGGCAGGGACATTACCCCTCCCCCCCCCCCCCCCCCCCGATACTTAGTCAGCGGCAGTGAGCATTTTGCTGCCCACCACCAATGTTATTCCCGGATATTCAATGCTGGGCCCTTGTCCAAGCTTCATCATTGAATATCCAGGTTTTTTTAAGCCAACTAACACATAGCCGGTTAGGTCAATATTCAGCCCTTGAGCACATAAGCCAAACTGCTGAAAGATAGGACTGCTATATATGCGGGCTAAAATTGACACTTAACTAGACTCCATCCCTGGAATGCCCACAAGTTAGCCGCTTTTGAATTCAGCACTAACTGGTCATTTTCAGTGCCACTGAAAATGACCAAATAGCTGCAAACAAGCAATTTAATTGGTCAGTGGCCATTTCCGACTGGTTAAATCATTTTTAATATTGGTTGGAAGGTTTTCCACTTTTAAAGTTTTTGAGTGGATTGTGTATGGGGGAGGGAGAGAGAGAGCATGTATAGGAAATGGGCAAATTTGGTACATTTTAAAAAGAAGTGTATTGGGCATTGAACCAGGGCTGGTATTGCAATACTGAGAACATAGCTTTTAATTTTACTGCAGGTATGAAATTACTCCAGTGATATAGCAACAACTCCACAGAGTATGATGTTGCCTCATAGACCTGCCTTTTTAGTTTTCTCAGGAATCTCTCATGAGAAACTCTCAAATATTTTCTGAAAATCAATTTTAATATGTAAGGTAAGTGTGGGAATCTGTAGGGAGTTACTGTTCCTCCTCACCAACACTCCCTCACAGTTACAGAACCACCTTATCCAGTTCAGAGGAGAAGTGATTCAGCAGGGTCAGAGCTAGGAGGGCATGGCCCAGGAAGACTAAGAGCCCAGGTTACACTCAAGTCAGGGAGGCCCGGGTTAAGGATTCCTCCAGGATTGCTGCAAGCTGGGCTGCGATATCAAGGGAAGCCCTGGATACAGAAAAGCAGCCCTCAAGCCTTCTATTGAACACTTATAAGAAGCAGAAACTCCACTAAGGTAGGTCAAAGTTATCTTGGAACCCTGCTGCATTATATCTTTGGAACTGTTACGCTCTGCTACACTTCTCCAGGATGGGTTGGTTTCTGTTTCCTAACCTAGCAGCCGTCATCCGGGTTGGATCATGGACAGCAGCCATCTTGGCTAGCTCAGAAGGGGGCAGCCATCTTGGAGTAACGAGGTCAGGAAGGAAGCCCATATTTGGATGTAGGCACCTCTGCTGATGGGGGCAGCCATCTTGGAATAGCTGCTCATGGTTGAGCCTAATTCCTGCTCTATTTAAAGCCCTGTTTCCAGTCCTTCCATGCTTCTATTCGCTTAGAGGTTGTGGTCTTCATCTGTTCCAGTGGTTTCCTGTGTTCCTGACCTTGGATTGTTTACTGACCACGCGTTGTATTGCTGCCTGCCCAGACTTTCGGATTGCTCTCTGTTTTGCTGCTTCACTGACTCTTTGCTCCTGGACTGTGTCTGCCTGCCTGCCAGCCTGGTCAGCGGTTGTGCAACCCCGCCGGTTCCAGAAGTCCTGGTGGCCACCTGCACCTGGGGGCTCAACTCCCAGGGAACGGTGGTCGCTCCCCAGGTGAAGCTAGGGGTTGTCTGGCTGCCTGATCGAGTGCGGTGCCACTTCATCTTCGCTGTGCTCAGTTGGGGCACAAGGGCTCACATTCACCAGGTCATAACAGGAACTTGAGTTAGGCCAGACCTGATTATGCTGAAAATTGAAAAGACAAAGCTTTAATTCTGAAACTCCAGGCCAGAGACAAGCAGTTTGTGCTGCCTTTTGGAAGACTGACTTTTGGTATGTTTATTTCTCCTCTGGTTCCTCGTTGGCTTTTGTCACTTCTTCCTCAGACACCTTGTTAATATGGAACATGCTGGACATGAACCATAGAACAGGTTGAAATGTAGCCTGTATAGTTGTGTGTTGAGCTAGGCCTCAATAAAGGTCAAAAGTACAGTCACTGAGATGCCAGTTAATAAGTGTGACATATATTCTTCTAAGTGCTTGTAAAACAAGCAGAGAGGAACTACATTAAGGCTGCTGAGAAATATGATTCATAGCTTTTGCTGTTGTAAGGGGAATTTTTGGTAACTAAACAGGTGGTAACAGAAAAACAGAACTAGGGTTACTGGAAAAACAGAACTATGGTGACCGGAAAAATAATGTTGCAAGTAAGAATGACCTTTATGGTAATTATATTAGGCAAAATTACTGTAAATGTAAAATTAAGTTTCAGTAAACGAGTGCTGATAACATGGAAAATCACTAATTGCACAAGAAATATGGGAAATATATATATGATGAAAAAGCATGTGATCAGAAAGGTATAAAAGTAACAGTTGTAATCTTTAGTAGCCAGAGAAGTAATGACTGTGGAAACGCTCTTTGCGGCCCCGTTACCCTCTCATATGAGAATTGCTTATGGATTGTATTGATTGACAGCTGATTAGCTGTACCTTCTATCCAGAAACAATTGTATGCTATTGATCCTTCATTTGGTAAGTTTAATAAATGCTTATTCTCATATTACAATAGCTTTCGGTGTCTCTCTCCTTCTTTAGTAATTTGTAAGTCATTCTATTAGCTGTAGTGGTGGACACTTCAGGTCTGACTAGAATTGGGTTTGCATTGCATGACGGAGGGCAGACAGGTTAGAGTCTAAATTTATACAACCTTTAACCCCCCCCCCCCCCCCCCCCCCTACCATTTCTGTTGGCCTTTTGAATTGTAGATCACTCAGAAAAGTCTTTTCTCATCTGTGACTTGGTTAGGGATCATGCTTTTTTCCCTTCTCTGTCTCAGTGAAACTTGGGTCTGAAGGGGTGAAGAGGCCCTTCTTTATGGTGTCTCCTGCCAAATTTTGATGTTCTTTCTGTCTCCCGTTCTAAGTCTGGAGGTGGTGTGGCTATTATACATGCCTCTAATCTACAGGTCTCAGAAATCCCCTCTCCTTTCTCCTATTCAGAACTTCTTGTAGCTAGAAGTGGTACAGTACATCCTCTTCATGTCCTCTTATTTTACTGTCCACCCCCCCCCCCCCCCTTCCCTTTCTGTGGAGCAATGGTACTCCTGCTTCCAAGCCATTACAGAAACTACAGTTTGTCTTCCCAATTTACTTATTCTAGGAGATTTCAATGTTCACATGGATAACCCCCATTGTAACAAATCTAGGCCCTTTTTAGATTTTCTGTCTGATCTGTCTCTTCATCAATGGGTCCCTTTCCCCAAGATCTCCTTATCACCTTGCAGGATTCCCCACCTTTTCTTAGCTCTTTCATCATTTCCCCTCTCCTGGTCTGAACATAGCTTGCTTCACTTTGACCTCTCTGGCCCTCTTCCTCCTCAACCATCCTCACCTGTTCCTGGTCATTGGAGTAGATCACTCTCTCATATTGAAGCTGACTCCCTTTCTCCATCACTATTTAAAATTCCCTAAACCTTTTCCTCTGAATCCCTAGATATCCATACTGAGTCTTGGCACTCTATACTCAAACATGGTTTTGACTGTATTGCCCCCTAAAATATTCTTTGACCCAAACCTTCCCATGGGCAACCTTGGTTTTCCTCCAATCTGACTACTTAAACGCCAATATCATCGTGCCAAGAGATTATGGAAAAAGTCCAAATCCTCTACTGACCTTCAGAAATGTAGGGCTCTCCATCGAGAATATAATTTGCAATTAAAAAATCAAAAAGGGCCCGCATCTCTAATAAGCTTTTGAAATCACCAAATCCTGTGAGAGATCTATATTCAATATATTGGCAGATGTCTTCCTCACCAAAAGGTCATCTGACTAGCTCCATTCCCTCTGCAGAAACACTCTCTTTATTTTTTGTCACCAAAATGATACCTTCCTTAAGCCCTTTTCTTCTTCCCTTCCCAAACCTCTCCCTCCCCCTCCCATTTCCCTTATGGCTAGTACATCTCCCCTGCCTCAATCTGGACTGTCCACATGGTCCTCCTTACAAACACAATCATGTCAGCAATGAAGTGATCACGTTGACAATGAAGTCTACTTATTGCTCAAGAGATCCCATTCTGCCTGCCTGGTTAAAAAAACCCTACTCAAAACCTACTTCCCATGCTTCTGTCACTCATCAGCCTCATTACTGGACAATTCCCTGCCCCATCCTAAAGAAAAATAACTGATCCCTCATCAGTAAGTCACTATCGTCCTGTTTCCAATCTTTCTTACATGTTGAAGGTCCTTGAAAAAGTTATATTCCAGCAGCTCACCAATTTTTCTGAAAAAGTTCTTGTTCTCTAGACCCAACAATCCAGCTTTAGAAACAATTTCAGAACAAACGGATCTGACAGCACTACTAAGTGAACTCCATTCCTACTTTGATCAACATAAAGTCCTACTGGAAGTTTCTCGTGACCTCTCTGCTGCCTTTGATTTTGTCAATCAGTCCCTATTAATCACTCATCTATCTGCCTTGGGAACTCTGGTGAAGTTCTTTCTTGGTTTACCTCCTTTCTATCTCACTGTTCTTTTCAAGTCATCACTCCCACCTCTACCTCTCAGATAAGAAAACTCCAGTGCAATGTTCCACAGGGATCTATCTTGTCCCCCCTTCTGTTCAGTCCATTACCAGCCTTTATTCACTCTTTTGGGATCTCAGCTTATTGATATCCTCATTTATCCAACTAACTAATCCACCCTTTCAGTTGCCCCTCTTCAGGTTTGTTTGGATGCAGTTGCAAATTGGTTATTTGAGCATCAGCTTCTGCTTAACCCTGATAAAACTGCTGCTTGATGGTTCTCCAGGTCCACACTTCCTCCCTCCACTCCTGTCACTCTCTTTGGAACATCATTCTCTCCAGTGAGCCAATTCCGTTACTTAGGTGTGATTCTGGATGCTTCACTAATTTTTGCCTCACATTTCTTCCTTGTAAAACTCTGCTTTTTCTATTTTTGTCAATTAAGGGCTATCCATTACCTTTTTGATCATAACAATTTCCATGCACGCATTCTCTTCTTCACATCCCATCTTGACTACTGCAATATCATTTAGACAGGCGTACCACACCTCTACCCTGAAAAAGCTACAAACCCTACAGAACACAGCTATCAAATTACTCTGTCGTGCCTGTTGCACTGATCACACAACTCCTTTTACTGAAACACCACTGGTTACCCATGGAATACCAGATTACCTATAAAATAGCACTGTTGACTTTCAGGGCTTACAGAATGGGTGTTCCTGACTATCTTTCACATCCTGCTATCCCTTATTCTCCTGCTAGGGTGCTCCACTCTATAAATGAACTGTCTGGTGTTACCAAGCCCAAACTTGCACATTTGGAAACAATCAGACACACTGCTTTCTTTTTCCTCTCCCCCTCTCCCTCCACAGTGGCTCATCTATTAAGAGTTTAAAATCAAATTTAAAGGCCTGGCTTTTCAGGCAAGCCTTTGGTGAGATAGCATAGCCAGCAGTTTCCAGCTAGAGTGTATAGATTCTTTAAATTGTAGCTCTCCCTCTTGTGTTTTCATCCTCTGTGTGTGAATGAATATCTTTTCTGGCTTTTTATGGAGTTCCCTTTCCTTTTCCCTTTTTGATGCATTTTTAGCCTGTACACCGCTGTGCTCTGCCCTGGCAGCTAGAGCAGTCTAGGAAATCGCAATAAACTCACCTATGAAAGGAACAGGTTATTTTTCCCGTACATCAATAAACTGTTTAATTTTACTGAGTTTTAACCCACTGTCTGACTATGATTAATGAAGGCCCCAGAGACCCACCCTCACTCACACTGATAGAGAATGGATTCCCTTTGCTGATACCATACTTGTTCTTTCCCATTTCACCCTGCAGCAAAATCAGCATTTTACTTGTAGCAATGGTCTCTTTTAAAATTGTGCAAGAAATGTACACCTACCATGCACATTCACCCTTTGTCCAGTCTGTTCAACTGCATTCCCAAGAACTGGTTTTGGGCATGGTTGGGAATGTACATATTTTATAAAATATGCATGGAAGTGGTTAGAATAAAACTGCAAATTTGCAGATGCCTCAAACAGGTGTAAATGTATTTCCATAGTTTTTTAAAAATTTGGCATTTATATTCTGCTTAACCATATCAAGTTCATGGTGGAGGACAATCACACATTTAGGGGCATAATCAAACGTGGACGCCCATCTCCATGGGCGACTATCTCTGAGGACGGGTCCGCAAAGGGGTGGGACAGACTGTATTTTCAAAAAAGACGGGCATCCATCTTTTTTCGATAATATGGTTGGTGCCGGGCAAGTGCATCGGATTTGAGCGGATTTGAAGTGGGCGGTATCGTTTTTTAGTGATAATGGAAACCGAAGCCGCCCAGCTCAAAAACGAACAACACCAAGGCATTTGGTTGTGGGAGGGGCCAGGATTTGTAGTGCACTGGTCCCCCTCACATGCCAGGACACCAACCAGGCACCCTAGGGGGCACTTGTAAAGTGTAAAAAGAAAAATTAAAATACTTCCCAAGTCCGTAGCTCCCTTACCTTGGGTGCTGAGCCCCCCCCAAATCCCCCACAACTCTACACCATTACCATAGCACTTATGGGTGAAGAGGGGGCACCTAGATGTGGGTACAGTGGGTTTTGGGGGCGGTTTGGAGGGCTCCCATTTACCAGCACAAGTGTAACAGGTGGGGGGGTGGGCCTGGGTTCACCTGCCTGAAGTCCACTGCACCCACTAACAACTGCTCCAGGGACCTGCATACTGCTGTCATGGAGCTGGGTATGACATTTGAGGCTGGCATACAGGCTGGCAAAAAAAAATTTTTTAAAGTTTTTTTTTTTTTTTTGGTGGAAGAAGGTTAGTGACCACTGGGGGAGTCAGGGGAGGTCATCCCCGATTCCCTCCGGTGGTCATCTGGGCAGTTGGGGCACTTTTTGGGGACTTGTTCGTGGAAAAAAAAGCAGCCCAAATTCTCACTACTGCCGCCCTTCTTTTTTCCATTATTGACCGAGGGCGCCCATCTCTACTCGGCCGATAAACACGCCCCAGTCCCGCCTTCACCACGCCTCTGACACGCCCCCGTCAACTTTGTTCGTTCCCGTGACAGACTGCAGTTGGAGGCGCCCAAAATCGGCTTTTGATCATACCGATTTGGGCACCCATGAGAGAAGGGTGCCCATCTCCCGATTTGGGTCGAAATATGGGCGTCTTTCTCTTTCGAAAATAAGCCTGATTATGGACAGGTACTCTCTGTCCCTAGAGGGCTCACAATCTCACTTTTTGCACCTGAGACAATGTGGGATTAAGTGGCTTGCCAAAGGTCATAAGGAGCTGTAGTGGGAATTGAACCCAGGTCTCTAGGATGGAAGCCTGTTACACTAACCTTTAGGCCATACCTCCACACTTTACCTTTTAAAATTGGTGTAACACATGAATATGTGGCACACAGCTCGGACAGCCTGTTATAATATCCTTTTAATGATCCACCTAACTCAGTTGCTGTCTTTTTTAATATACTTGAAGAAGATCTTATGTTTTGGTTTATTAGCCAGTTTTCTATCATATTTTCTCTTGGGCTGCCTTACCAACTTTTTACAAGTAATTTGTGAGCATTTATGTTCTTTCTTTTATTCTTTTATACTTGTCAATTTTTAGAGGATGCCTTCTGATTTTAATAGCTTCTTTCCCTGTGCCATTTAACCATGCTGCTACACATTTGCTCTTCTTTCAATCTTTTTGCAGTTGTAGAATACATTTTATCTTGCCTCCCATGGTGGTGATTTTAAACTACCTACATGCTTCATGTAGGCTTTTGACTCTTGCTTCTCCCTTTAGTTCTTTCACCTGGCTCTGAATGCTAGGCCAATATTCAAATGCTGCAGTCAGCATGTTTTTTTTTAAATGCTAGCCATGGGATTTGAATTTACTCTGTATATTCAGGGGTCTTTTTACGAAGCTGCAGCAAAAGGGGGCCTGCACTGGCATTGGCGCATGTTTTTGATGCTCACTGAGGCCCTCTGTGGGTAAAAGGCAGGTCTTTCTTTTTTTAAAGAAATGGCCATGCGGCAAGTGAAGCACTTGCCACGGGCCCATTTCAGGGGGGGGGGAGTACTTAGGTAAGGGCTCCTGATCTAACCCGGATATAACCATGCAGCGTGCGGCACTGCCCGATTACCGCCAGGTGCACACCGGCGTTACAAAAATAAAAATATTTTTGTAGCACCAGAAATAGCACACACTGGGAGTGGGAACTACCACTGGGCTGCTGCAGTAGCCCAGCGGCACTTCCATTTTAGTGAGCAGTAAGCCCGTGTTGGGCTTACTGCTACTTTGTAAAAGACCCCCTCAGTGCCACTGTCTGAATAGTGAGCAATAGTGACCAGTGACTGCCACTGGTTGTACAGATAGCAGTGATATTCAGTGCTATCCATATACGTGTATGGTTTAAATTAGCGATACACAAAATATCCCTCAGTCTCTGGTACACAATATATGTATAACTAATATCCAAACCAGGACAATAGCTACCTAAGAAAAGAAAATTAAATTAGGACATCTTTTTTGCCGGCCTAATTTTATCCACATAGCTGTGTGGATAGCAACTAAATATTGCCGGCGGTTGGTAGAGTTATGCAGAATACCCACACCCTGGCCTTGCTCTGCCCTGGCACTATCCAGAGAGAGTTGTGGCAGTCTGTAGGAATGTTGGTGAATAGGGCACTAACTCGTTTAGTGTTTGTCACTATACAGAAGTGTTTTTGAATATCTGGACCCTCTTATTACATAGTGTACCTCTTGAAAGTTACAGAAATGGGTTTTTTTTTTTACTGTTCTCCAGTGGTGTACCAACAGCAGGGCGGTGGGGGTGGTCCACCCCAGATGCAGGCAGCAAGGGTGTGCACTGCTGTTGGCTCTGCCATCCCCTGCCTTAAAACAGGAAGTTGATGTCAGAAGGGGCAGGGGACTGGCAGAGCTCACAGCCACACAACTGCTCAGTGCATCCCCTTGCTTGCAGAAGGGAGAGTGGGGGGGGGGGGGGGGACACCTGAAGGAGGGGGTCTACCCTGGGTGGCAACCAAGGTAAGTGTGCCACTGCTGTTCTCCCTCCAGTGATTATATCAAATGTGATTACATTCTAGGATGTTAATGTTGGGAGAATGTGAATCTTGTTTTGAAATTTTGATATTATATAAATTGTGATGAATTGAAAGACACTTTGATGTAACTTGAACAGCAGCATACACATATTGTTAAATAAATATATAAATTGAAAAATGATCTGGCAGTCCCTCATTATCATGCCTACTCCATACTCTCATACTGCCATATACATCTATACTGCTTACATCTTACAGCTACACAAAAGTACAGGATATGAAATACAGGTACAGAAGGTGAGTTATCCCAACAGGAAAGGAAGGGAGATGGCGAGAGTCACCCTTTTGAAACTGATTAGCTGGTTTATCATAAAGTGAGGAAAATAGTAAAAGACCAACAGGAGCATCAAGAACTGAGCATGAATGGGGTGCCATTCACTGCTGCTGGGTGGACTTGAGCCCAAAGTGAATAAGCCTAAGCCCTCTTAGGCCCATCTGTGGCTAGGTCCTTGGCACATGCCAGTTTGAGTGAAGCAATAACAGAGAAGTAGGCCATAGATGGAACAGGGCAGAGCCAAAAAATCGAGGAAGCAAATTTTATTGAAGGATCTGACACGGCCCGTGTTTCGGCAGATGCCTGCATCAGGGGTCTGTACACATAAAAATACAATGGTATCAGTCAAATACATTTACAGAAAAATAATAATAGAATAAAAGAAATATTAATAAAATAATGTGATCAAATATTAAGAAAAAAACATAAATACCAAGATTCTCCATCACCGTAGTGCGACGCTTCCTACGTAAATTCAACAATCACAATATTACAACTTCCAATACTGTAAAAAGAAATTTGTAACAAATTTAAGTCTCAGGTTAGTAGACAACAAATTTCATAAACATATCTTGACTAAAATCAACATAATAATTAAAAACTATACTTATATGGATTATCTTATATATTTGTAATATGATATCAGGTATTTCATACACATCAGATTCAGTAAAACCTTTCCCAACTAAAATCAACATTTAACCAACAAAGGACATAATACTATCCTGCTTATAATCGAACGAGAATAACGCCCAAGTTCCGACCTAAATCGGGAGATGGGCGTTCTTCTCACAAAAACAAATAAAGCGGCATAATCGAAAGCCGAACTTTGGACGCTTTCAACTGCACTCCGTCGCGGATGCGGACAAAGTTGATGGGGGAGTGTCGGAGGCGTGGTGAAGGCGGAACTGGGGCGTGGTTATCACCCGAACAGAGATGGGCGCCCTTCGCCGATAATGGATGCGTTTGTAGCTAGAATTTAGGGCACTTTTCCTGGACCCTGTTTTTTGACGAATAAGGCCCCAAAAAGTGCCCTAAATGACCAGATGACCCCCAGAGGGAGTCGGGGATGACCTCCCCTGACTCCCCCAGTGGTCACTAACCCCCTCCCACCACAACAAATGATGTTTCACAACTTTTTACTTTCACCCTCAAATGTCATACCCTCCTCCCAAGCAGCAGTATGCAGGTCCCTGGAACAGTTGTTAGGGGGTGCAGTGGACGTCAGGCAGGTGGACCCAGGCCCATCCCCCCCCTACCTGTTACAATTGTGCTGCTTAATGCTACTAGTCGTCCAACCCCCCCCAAACCCCCTGTACCCACATGTAGGTGCCCCCCTTCACCGCTTAGGGCTATAGTACTGGTGTAGACTTGTGGGCAGTGGGTTTTGAGGGGGCTCAACACCCAAGGGAAGGGTGCTATGCACCTGGGAGCTCTTTTACCTTTTTTTTTGTTTTTGTAAAAGTGCCCCCTAGGGTGCCCGGTTGGTGTCCTGGCATGTGAGGGGGACCAGTGCACTATGAATCCTGGCCCCTCCCACGAACAAATGCCTTGCATTTATTCGTTTTTGAGCTGGGCGATTTCATTTTCCATTATCGGTGAAAAGCAAAAACGCCCAGCTCACACCTTGGCGAATAAAGCATGGGCGTCTATTTTTTTTAAAAAATACGGTTCACTCCGCCCCTTCACGGACCCGTTCTCGGAGATTAACGCCCATGGAGATAGGCGTTTCTGGTCGATTATGCCCCTCTATGATAACTAAGTGATAATGGCAATTCTGTGTGAAATTCTGGTCAGCACATCTAAAAAAAGATATAGTGGAATTAGAAAAGGTACAGAGAAGGGCAATGAAAATGATAAAGGGGATGGTACGGCTTCTTTATGAGAAAAGGCTAAAGTGGCTGGGGCTCTTCAGCTTGGAGAAAGAAGAGATGGGTGAGGGGAGATATGATAGAGGTCTATAAAATAATGAGTGGAGTGGAACGGGTAGATGTGAATCGCTTGTTTACTCTTTCCAAAAATACTGGGCTAGGGGGTACACACTGAACCAAACAAATAATGCAGGAGACTTACTGCCAACTATTTAGGAGCCTGTAGGTGCTCCCATTTTAACTCTGCATTAATGCAAACATGCCCCTTCCCAGCCCATGACATGCCCCGTCCTGAAAAAATAACAACAAAAAAAAAGCACACAAACGCATGCTGACAAGCAGATTACTGCAAAATGCATTAACATGTTTTGCGGTAAGCCTTTTTCCCCCGCTTTAACAGCACATTAGTGCTTAAGGTTGATTTATCTTTACCTGCACTCATTTTTCTAGCAAAAAAGGTGCCGGTACTCAAATGCTAGGCTACTCTTCAGCGGTGGGGGTGATCACCAAGGGACTCATCCCACAATAATCAAGCCCCCTGCAATCGGTCACAGAATCTATGACAAGGCAGAATTGGTGTGTAGAGCCTGAGCTCTATCATTAAAACTTGGGGTCCATGGGTCAATATTAACAGACAACGGAAAAGGTGCCGGTACGCAGTACCCTCTCAGTGCCCCCTGCACTGAATGTCAGCTGGCACCTGCATAATTTCTGGGTCAGCAGTTGACCCCGGATATTCAATGCCAGTGCCCAGACATGGCCTGCCATTGAATATTTGGGCTTCATTGTACTGCAGCTTTAAACTGCTGACTTCTGCAATCTAAATATCCCATAATTTCTAGGTTTTAAAAATCAGAGTAGTTCAAAGCAGGGGTGTAGCTACGTTGGGCCACGGGGGCATGGGCCCCTGTAGATTTGGCCCTGGCCCCCCCCCCCTCCTGCCATCGGGTACCTTTGCTGGCGGGGGTCCCCAATCCCCGCCAGCCAAAGTCCTCTTCTCCGGCGCAGCCGCGTTGCTGATCTGCAAGGGCAGGCTTCTGTTTCTGTGAGTCTGATGTCCTGCACGTACAACCCCCGCCAGCAAAGGTACCCGATGGCGGTGGCAGGGAAGGGTTGGCGGCGGTGGGAAGAGGGGGTCTAAAGAGTTGGCACTGGGGGGGGGGGCTAAAATGTGCCCCCTCACCTCTGGCTCTGGACCCTCCTCCCGCCGGTCTGGCTACACCCCTGGCTCACAGACATAGAAAATGCAAAACACAAAAATATGTTGACACTGGATTACTGCTTTTCCCCTCTTCGTCCTTTTCTGTAATGGGACTTCTGCTCATTGCTCCCTTTTCAGACTCTTAATCTCTTTTTCACAGGCAGGGCACATTCCACCCTACATCTGAAAAACACATCACATTGATTCTTATTCATTTACCACACATGAGCTCTGTGAACCTCTAGGGGACTCCTGTTAGGCAAGCTCCCAAAACTCCTTCCTCTACATCTAGGGCGTTCCTTTCTGGCATGTAAATTTTTTTCCAACCCAAGATTTCTTCACTTCAGGCACTCTGTACCTTAGATAAAGGTAAACAGGCTGATCACCCTCTCCCCCAGTGTAGTTCCAAAACCATTGGTCTTAGTCTTCCAGCTTCCCCCACAATGTTTCTTCTAGGTATCAAAAAAACAGAGACTGCTCTAATTTTCCTTTGTCCTGGCTTAATCCAACTCCCTGAAGCCTCAGGAGCCCTGTGTTTCCTCTTTGATGCTTAGCAGAAAGGAGACAAAAGCAAGTTACCTTCAAAACCTCCTCACCAACTCTTCTAAAAACACTCCTATTATCTGTCCACATGCTTACTGTATTCAAGAATAAGGGGTACTCATGCTCATTATTAACACAGAAGAGTTCCTTAGAGTAACCCTTAGGCTCTTACTGTAGTAACAGGGCATTTTGGATGGCATTTTCAATAGGATGTCTGTCCAACTTTGGACGTTTTGCTAAAATTGTCCAAAATTCAAGTAGGGAATATAGCCATTTTTGAAACAGAAAAAAACATCTATTTTCTTTTTTAAATGACTATCTGCTAGATCTTTTTGTGCTCTGTGCATTTATGTTGTTGGTCCATTTTCGAAAAAAAAGTCCAAGTGAAAAATGCACAAAATCATGCCATTGGGAAATAGGAGGAGCCAGCAATTCTTAGCAGACTGGCCACACAAACATCCCAGAAGATCAGTGGGGCAGCCTAGGGGGCACTGCAGTGGACTTCATATAAAAACTCCCAGGTACACATCTCATCATAGTGAGCCCTCCAAAACCTACCAAAAACCTACTGTATCCAACTGTACACCACTAAAATAGCCCTTATGGCTGCAGGTCAGGGCCGGTCTTAGGGTGAGGCGACCGCATAGGGCCTCGCGCTCAAGGGGGCCCCACGCAGTGCGCCTGAAATCGCCTGCCCCGACCGGCCAAGCTCCAGTCCCCCCGCCCTCTGAATTTTAAGTTACCTCGTCATCGACGTCGGAGCGGCCAGCAGGTAGCAGCAGCCGTGAAAAGCATGTGAGCTGCTGGGCGGCACTTCGGGAGCCTTCCTTTCCCTTCCCTCGTTCAGAGCTGAGCGAGGGAAAGGAAGGCTCCCGAAGCGCCGCCCAGCAGCTCGCACGCTTTTCACGGCTGCTACTACCTGCCGGCCGCTCCGACGTCGCCAGCCCTATCCCCGCCTCCCAACCCCGCCTCCCACCACCAGCTCTGGCACAGACTGTATAAGTCTGCCCAGCACTATCCTCGCCTCCCAACTACCAGTCCCGCCTCCCACCACCAGCTCTGCCACCCATTCTAGGCTAAGCTCCTGAGGATCCCTTCCTCCTGCACAGGATTCCTTTGTTTATCCCACGCATGTTTGAATTCCATTACTGTTTTCATCTCCACCACCTCCCGCGGGAGGGCATTCCAAGCATCCACCACCCTCTCTGTGAAAAAATACTTCCTGACATTCTTCTTGAGTCTGCCCCCCTTCAATCTCAATTCATGCCCTCTCGTTCTACCGCCTTCCCATCTCCGGAAAAGGTTTGTTTGCGGATTAATACCTTTCAAATATTTGAACGTCTGTATCATATCACCCCTGTTCCTCCTTTCCTCCAGGGCATACATGTTCAGGTCCGCAAGTCTCTCCTCGTACGTCTTGTAATGCAAATCCCATACCATCCTCGTAGCTTTTCTTTGCACCGCTTCAATTCTTTTTACATCCTTAGCAAGATACGGCCTCCAAAACTGAACACAATACTCCAGGTGGGGCCTCACCAATGACTTGTACAGGGGCATCAACACCTCTTCTTCTGCTGGTCACACCTCTCTCTATACAGCCTAGTAACCTTCTAGCTACGGCCACCGCCTTGTCACACTGTTTCATCGCCTTCAGATCCTCAGATACTATCACCCCAAGATCCCTCTCCCCATCCGTACCTAGCAGACTCTCACCGCCTAACACATATGCCTCTCTTGGATTTCTACTCCCTAAGTGCATCACTTTGCATTTCTTCACATTGAATTTTAATTGCCAAACCTTAGACCATTCTTCTAGCTTTTTCAGATCCTTTTTCATGTTTTCCACTCCCTCCGGGGTGTCCACTGTGTTACAAATCTTAGTATCATCTGCAAATAGGCAAACTTTACCTTCTAACCCTTCGGCAATGTCACTCACAAATATATTGAACAGAATCGGCCCCAGCACCGATCCCTGAGGCACTCCACTACTAACCTTTCCCTCCTCTGAGCAAACTCCATTCACCACCACCCTCTGGCACCTGTCCGTCAACCAGTTCCTAATCCAGTTCACCACTTTGGGTCCTATCTTCAGCCCATCCAGTTTATTTAAGAGCCTCCTGTGGGGAACCGTGTCAAAAGCCTTGCTGAAATCAAAGTAGATTACATCTATAGCACGTCCACGGTTCAATTCTCCGGTCACCCAATCAAAATATTCAATGAGATTCGTTTGGCACGATTTCCCTTTGGTAAAACCATGTTGTCTCGGATCTTGCAACTCATTTTCTTCCAGGAAATTCACTATCCTTTCCTTCAGCATCGCTCCATTACTTTTCCAAAATCGAAGTGAGGCTTACCGGCCTGTAGTTTCCAGCTTCTTCCCTATCACCACTTTTGTGAAGAGGGACCACCTCCGCCATTCTCCAATCCCTCGGAACCTCTCCCGGACCTGCCAGAACCTCTCTGAGCTCTCTCAATATCCTGGGGTGGATCCTATCCGGTCCCATGGCTTTGTCCACCTTTAGTTTTTCTAGTTGTTGATACACACTCTCTTCCGTGAACGGTGCTATATCCACTCCATTCTCATATGAACTTTTGCCAGTCCATCGTGGTCCTTCTCCCGGATTTTCTAAAGTAAAAACAGAACAAAAGTATCTATTTAGCAAATTTGCCTTTTCTTCATCATTTACATAGCGGTTTGCAGTATCTTTTAGTCTCACAATTCCCTTTTTAGTCATTCTCCTTTCACTAATATACCTGAAGAAATTTTTGTCACCCCTCCTTACCTTTCTAGCCATTTGTTGTTCTGCTTGCGCTTTCGCCAGACGTACCTCTCTTAGCTTCTTTCAGTTTCCTCCGGTATTCCTCCCCGTGTTCCTCTTCCAGAGTTTTTCTGTATTTCTGGAACGCTAACTCTTTAGCCTTTATTTTCTCAGCCACTTGCTTGGAGAACCATAGCGGTTTCCTTTTTCTCTTGCTTTTATTTACTTTCCTTACATAAAGGTTTGTGGCCCTATTTATAGCTTCTTTCAGTCTGGACCACTGTCCTTCCACTTCTCGTACGTCCTCCCAGCCCATCTGCTCCTTCCTTAGGTATTACCCCATTTTACTAAAGTCAGCATGCTTGAAATCCAGGACTTTGAGTTTTGAGTGGCCACCCTCCTCTTCAGCCGTCATATCAAACCAAACCGTTTGATGGTCACTGCCGCCCAGGTATGCACCCACTCAGACATTTGACACGCTATCCGCATTTGTGAGCACCAGATCCAGCATCGCTCCTTCCCTCGAGGGTTCCATGACCATTTGTCTGAGCAGAGCACTTTGGAAAGCATCCACAATCTCTCTACTTCTTTCCGATTCCGCAGACGGAGCCTTCCAATCTACATCCGGCAGATTGAAATCTCCCAGCAACAGCACTTCTCTCTTCTTTCCCAGCTTTTGAATATCTGCGATCAGGTCTTTATCTAATTCTTCCAATTGTGTTGGAGGTCTGTAGATAACACCCACGTGGACAGAGGTTCTATCATCTCTTTTTAAGGTGATCCATATCGCTTCTTCCTTACCCCAGCTCCCTGTCATTTCGGTTGCTGTGATATTTCTCACATATAGAGCTACTCCTCCACCTTTACGACCCTCTCTATCCTTCCTAAATAGATTATAGCCTGGTATGTTTGCATCCCATTCATGGGAACCATTGAGCCATGTCTCTGTGATTGCAACAACGTCTAAGTCTGCCTCCAACATCAGGGCTTGAAGGTCATGAACTTTGTTGCCAAGACTGCGAGCATTTGTGGTCATCACTTCCCATTTACATTTACATTTCCTGGTATGTGTTTCAACATTTGATATTTTGGTGTGTTTTTTGTCTTTGGGTCCCTCCATCTCTTTTTGTTCCACCTTAATTTCTTTTGCTTTTGCTGTTTCTTCTGGCTCAGTTCTATTTTTAGGAACCTCACAGTGCTTTAATGGAGCAAAAGAATTCTGTAGGGGTAACACTTGTGAGGGTGTATGCCTCTGTGTCACATGACGAAGTCTGCCTGAGTCTACTGTGAACCATCTATTCTTAGGTGGTTTTATCCTTTGAGGCAGTGGTGTGAATTTGGTTTGATTTTGTGCAGTGTGATTTTGTGCAGTCTTAGAAGTTGCTTTAAGTGCAGGGCCGTGCCTAGGGTCTCTGGCGCCCCCCTGCAGACTATCAGTTGGCGCCCCCCCCCCCCCCCCCCCCCGTGAAAATGATCACGCCCCCCCCATGAAAATGATCGCTCACCACTTGCCACACTGAAAGGAATTGTCAGCAATATTCTTAGAAACAAATTGCTATACATTGCAAAATAAGATAGCAGATGTAAATTCTCAAAGTGGATATATTCCAAACGCTAAAATGAAAATAAAATAATTTTTTTCTACCTTTGTTGTCTAGTGACTTTCTTTTTTCAATCATGCTGGTCCAGTATCTGATTCTGCTGCTATATGTCCTCTTAACTCCATTTCCAGGGCTTCCTTTCCATTTATTTCTTTACTTTTCTCCTTTCTTCTTCATTTCTTGCTCTATATCCATTTCCAGCAATTTCTCCTCTCTCCCTGGGTCCTGCCCTCCCATCCATGTCCATTCTTGTCCCTCTCTGCCCTTCCCTCCTCCATCCATAGCCAGCAATCCTCCTCTCTTCCCTCCCCTCCATTTCCAGCAATTTGTCCTCTCCCTGGGCCCCCATGTCCATCCTTGTCCCTCTCTGCCCTTCCCTCCTCCATCCATAGCCAGCAATCCTTGCCTCCTCTATCCCCTCCCCTCCCCTCCATTTCCAGCAATTTGTCCTCTCCCTGAGCCCCCATGTCCATCCTTGTCCCTCTCTGCCCTTCCCTCCTCCATCCATAGCCAGCAATCCTCTCTCCCCTCCCCTTCCCTTCCAGCAATTTGTCCTCTCCTTGGGCCCTGCCCTCCCATCCATGCCTCTCTGCCCTTCCCTCCGCACCCTGGGGCCTTTAAATCTTTTACTTCCGGTCGCAGCAGCATCAGTGAAAGCGGAGCGCTGCCGACGTCTCCCTTCCCTTTGCGCTCTTGGTTCCCTCAGTGTCCGCCTTCTTCTGACGTCAGAAGAAGGCAGGACACTGAGGGAACCAACGAGTGCAAGGCAAGGGAGACGTCGGCAGCAGTGGCGTAGCTAGGGTAGTTGACACCCGGGGCCGGTCATTGTTTAACACCCACACCCCCCCCCCCCCCCCCCCAAATCCAGTACTAGGCATACCGAGAATACAAAACACTCACGACCTATAGAGCAATTTTACCATACCATAAGCAGTCGTTTCTACGAGTCACACAAGGGAAAGGAAAGCATCTTAAACACTAGTGAGCACTAGAACATCAATTCACCTATTGTAAAACGAAAACAGACAGATTAGTACAGATCGTCGATCCTGCACAGTCAATGCCAACCGAAAGCCATGTCTTTTTCACAAATAGATACACCCTAATCCACTATAGAATAAGTAATCATAAACTTTCTATTTAGACAAAAATTAAACTGAACCCCTGATGCCAGACTCTGTATACAATGCAACACCACAGAAACAGAAACTGTCCCCTAGTACTGTGCAAAATATAAAGACAGCAGATGTAAATTTGAAAAAACTAACAAATACCAATCACCACTTTACAAATTAACAAATAGAAATAAAACAAATACAGAAAATAAAATACCATTTTATTGGACTAATACATTTAGCTTCCAGAGGCCAAAATCTCCTTCCTCAGGTCAATACAGTATAGTGCTGTTACAGTATCCTATCCTGATCTGAGGAAGGGGGTTTTGTTCTCTGAAAGTTAAGTCAAAATGTATTAAAATTAGTCCAATAAAAAGATTACCTTATTTACATGTTCTATTTATAAACATTTATTAACACAGCTAAAATACTATATCCTAAAGCAAAATAATAAAAATATATATTTACAGTTTGTTGTCTTTGGTTTCTGCTTTCCTCATCTTCTTTTCACCGTCTTCCTTCCATCCAGCATCTGTCTTCGCTCTCTGTCTGCCCTCTCTAATGTCCCTTCCATCCACATCTGCCCTCTATTTCTGCTCCTTCCATCCACCATCTGCCCCAGTCTGCCATCTCTCTCTCCCCCTTCCATCCACCATCTGCCCTCTCTCTCTCCTTTCCCTCTAGCATTTGCCCTCTATCTCTGCCCCCTTCCATCCACTTTCTGCTCTTTCACTCCCTTCTATCCACTGTCTGCCCTTTCTCTCTGCTCCTTCGATTCACCATTTGCCCTCTCTCTTTCCCCTCCCATCCATTCAGGGTCTGCCCTCCCTCTCACTCCCCATTCCATCCAGGATCTATCCCCCCTCTCTCACTGCCCCCTCTTTTCGGCTCCCAGTTCCCACCTGCGGCTGCCCCTAGTTCCAGATCCATTGATTCTCCCATCCACCCCTGCCCCAGGCATGACCCCATTCTCCCTCCTGCTCACTTTTCAGACCCCAGTTCCAGCTCCATGCCCCTTCTCCCATCTGTCTCCCACCCAGTCCCTTCTGCCCATCCGAGTCCCCCTCACCTCATCTGTCTCCCACCCAGTCCCTTCTGTTATCCAAGTGCCCCCACCCTCACCCCATCATCTGTCTCCCACCCAGTCCCTTCTGCCCATCCGAGTCCCCCTCACCCCATCTGTCTCCCACCCAGTCCCTTCTGCTATCCAAGTGCCCCGCACCCTCACCCCATCATCTGTCTCCCACCCAGTCCCTTCTGCCCATCCGAGTCCCCCTCACCCCATCTGTCTCCCACCTAGTCCCTTCTGCTATCCAAGTGCCCCCCACCCTCACCCCATCTGTCTCCCACCCAGTCCCTTCTGCCCATCCGAGTCCCCCTCACCCCATCTGGCTCCCACCCAGTCCCTTCTGCTATCCAAGTGCCCCCCACTCTCACCCCATCTGTCTCCCACCCAGTCCCTTCTGCCCATCTGAGTCCCCCTCACCCCATCTGGCTCCCACCCAGTCCCTTCTGCCCATCCGAGTCCCCCTCACCCAGTCCCTTCTGCCCATCCGAGTCCCCCTCACCCCATCTGTCTCCCACCCAGTCCCTTCTGCTATCCGAGTCCTCCCCCACCTTCACGGTCACCCCATCTGTCCCCCACCCTCACCCTGCCTCGTCTTCTCCCTGCCACCCGTTTTTAAAAAGAAATTGCCGACGCGATGGCGAGCGCAGCACCTCGTGTGGAAGTAAAAGAAGCGAATCCGATCATCTCATTGGGCCTTCCTTCACTGTCCCGCCCTAGAGGAAATAGGAAGTTGCGTCAGAGGAGGGCGGGACAGTGAGGGAAGGCCCAATGAGATGATCGGATCCGCTCCCTTTACTTCCACACGAGGTGCTGCGCTCGCTATCGCGTCGGCAAATAAATTTAAAGGGCTGGTGCGGGGGGGGGGGGGTGCCAGGATGAAGACAGCGGGAGCGGCGGCACCCCCCTTTCTGGTGACACCCGGCGCGACCAAAAGATTTAAAGGCCTCGGCGGGGCGAGGGTAAGCTCCGCGGCGGCGCCCTCCAGAGGTGGGCGCCCCCCTGTGGCGCTTACCTCGCTTACCGCATCGGCACGGCCCTGTTTAAGTGCATCTAATTCCTGCTTTAATTTACTGAGCTCTTGTTTTAAACTAGCAAGCTGATTACAGATAGGACAAGCCTTAAGTTTCCAGATGATTGGCCTTGAAACTAAAGCTCCACAATTATTACAGAGAATAAGTCATCCTGATTTGTTGGAATGGGTATAAATAGGTATTTTATGATGGGGCTTGACAGTGTGCAAGATTAACTTTACTCCTCAGCAATTTGAGACAGTTGTAATTCGGGTGGAGTTTGTGATAAGTAGTGTAGTTAGAATAGGGATTTAGGAAGTGTCAGTCTTGGGGTGGGTGGGTATAAACCTAAACTTGTGGAATGTGTTTGCTGTAAAACCTATCTTAGGCCTTTATTAAGCCTCTTTTCTACAAAGCTGATCAAACTTGCCAGGGTTGCGGTTAAGCCACCCGATTGGGCGGCTTTTCGGAAACGGCTGCGGGGAATTTTCTAATCACGTGGGTTGCGAGGATTTGGGTGGGTTTTCGAGCGGCCACGGTGCGGGATTGGGTGGGTTTTCGCGGCCGCCGATTGGCCAGTTTTCTCGCTGCCGGGGCTTCTATTGGTCCAATTTGGTCCAATAGAAGCCTTTCAGGGGTGGGGTTGACGTCAGGGGTGACATGGGGGCAGGGCTAGTGATGTGGGAGGCGGGGTTAGTGATGCAGGAGGCGGGGTTCGGTGATGCGGGGGGCGGGGGTTGGCTGCGGGCGGTTTTTGGGCGGGTTTACAGCTGGTTTTGGGCTGGGAAAATTTTTCTCAGCTGGCAACCTTGAAGCTGATTGGGACAAGGGGAAGACAAGGATAGTAGGTAGAGATGTGCAAAAAAACCACAGTTCTAGGGTAGGAAAAGCCACAAATATAGCCAGCACAAGTCTTATCTGAGTTTCTCCCAGCCAGAGACCAGCAACACAGCTCTCCACAGAAAACACACTTGTGCTTTTAAAATGGCTGCAGAAAAAAAAAACAGGTGAGCTGAGGGGGTGGGGGAGGGAAGGAGCTCTGAAACACTTGGCAAAAGAAAGATTTCTAATACTTGCTGGCAGTTTGAAATCAGAAATCTAGTTTTCAGATTCACAGATATCAATAAGCCAGTTTGAAACACAAACAGTTTGAAACAGTCAGATTAGGTCCAGATCCCACCCATAACATGTTCCTGACATGCCCCCTTCAGATTTTGATGCACTGCAGGTGAACAGCATAGAAAAACATCTGGAAAATGGATTTTGAAAATACCGATCTAGAAATTTTTGTGAGGAAAATCATTCAAATGCTGCTTTGTCACTTTAGACGTTTTTCTTTTGAAAATGAGTCCCATAGTTATGTTCTGACCTAAAGAATTAACCCACAGTGAAGACATTGCATGATTACAATAACTCTCTTCTGCAAGATCTCCACCCTGCCTATGTCTACTTGGAAATGCATTGGTCAATATTCAGCCAAGGAGATGAGCATTTTTTTTTACGCATCGCCTGTCGTGGCTAAAATAAATCTGGATATTCAGCCCTAGTATCCGGAGCAAGAATCTAAATCTAAACATACATTGAACACCAATTTATTTTAAAATTCCTCTAGTTTGTAAGAATTGATTCTTTTTATTTCTTTTTCAGGTTCTTCATCTAACGAGCAGGTAAGTATTAAATATATGTTTTTGTTTTAGTCCCTATAGTAAGTCTCTTGTGTGTCTGTCCTCTATGTACTTGTATAGATGTATTAAGGAACTTAGCTATTTCTTCCAGCTTTCTTGTATTTCTTCGGGTCTTCACCTTTCTTTTATCGTTGGGTACCTTATACATGATAATGACATGAACCTGGTCCAGGGTACCTACTATTCTAAACTTCAAAAAACTAAAAATAAACCTAAACCCCAACTAACTCAGATATTCAAGTAATCTTTTTAGGTGGCTCTTGAATAACTTCCCTATCTAGCTTTCCCAGTAAAAAAAATTGTATAATTGTTTAACCCTATTCTATCCCTCCCACAAATAATTTTCAAAAGGATTTTAAATGTCTCGGTATAATTTTCTTTTATTAACAGACCTACTGAGATTATTAAACAAATTCAGAGAATGTAAAATCTTCTGAATCAGAACATCTCACAGCTATTCTAAATCCACTGTAATTTTAAATCAATGTAATTTTGTTTTTTTAAACAATTTATTCTGAGGTTCTGCGGGGTTTTTCACTTAGAAATTTCTCACAAAACCCATTTTAGCATGACAGAATTGAATGTGCACCTCAGGTGACACATTTGTCATGAATACTCAGTGTGACAATTTATTAAATGAACAAGCCTCACCAGCTTATCAAACTAATAATAATTTTGTTCGATATATTAACTTATTTTATAATTAAAATAGCAGCATTATCATACAACCTTCAGCCACAACTCTATAAGCCTTAAAGACGTGGGAGGCTTTTAAAATTAATTTAAGTCACACTCTCAACACACAAACAGTTCTTAAAATTCACTTAAACTGTTTTTAAACAGATTTTCTCCTCACAGCTGATCAGAAACCATCAACACAGGTCTGTTCAGCATCAAACCTACCTCCCAACTGCCTAATAACACAGTTTAGAACCTTTACTATGTCATTACATGACACCAGCCCAGCACGAGCCCCTGCACTAATATAAAATCCACTAAACAGCTTTAAAACACAAATTGTACAATAAATCATAACATTTTAGCAATATATAGCATTTAAATAACATTTAAACAAATTTTCCATACCTTTTTAAAGTCCTGGAGCGTTTTGTTATCAATTTTCCTCTGCACGCGCCCGCTGCACCTCCCTGTCATGAGTCAGCATCTGGCTCATACTGTCAGCTGTTTCTCTCCCTCCTCGTGGCACTCCTGCATCGCGTGCCAACTGACTACCCCTCCTCTGCACTTCATAAAATTGAAAACCGCCAAATAAGTGCACCTAAGCACTTCCTCCACTTTACTCTGTCCCACGCCAAACTTTCTCCTCAGCAGGAACCGGCTCTGCTCATTAGAATGAGCCGGCTCCTTTAAAACTAGGGATTCCCTATCGTCCTGCGTCTAACGTGCACCTGATGTCATTAATAACGTCAGACGTCGACTCAGGACCAATCAGAGCCTTAGAACTTTCACAGGCTTTCTCCCTCTGCCCCCACACTAGCGCTACTGCTGTGCTCCTGCGCCGTCAAACAGCTGTCCCTCTTCTCCCAAAGCAGCCCGCCGATGCTGCCCGAAACCCCACAGGAGGAACCGCACTGCTCCACCACATTGTTCCTGCAGTCCCGCCGCCAGGGCCAGAACATCCTCCCGGATCGCCGCAGACACCACAACGTGCTGTCCAAAAAGCTGATGCCGTCTCCTCCCTCTCACAGCGGCTCTCTAATGCCGCATCGCTACCCATGCTACCACTGTCACCGCTGCAACCGGAATGTTCCCCCTTTCTCCCGGGACTGCCAAAAAAAACAAACTCCGAACCCCAGCAGCCTCTCAAGTGCCAACTTCTCCGCCAAACAATGCAGCCGAAGCTGATAAGGAAACGCACTGCTGCCAAAGATGCCCCTGCTCTCACCGGACCTCCACCCCTCCAGCACTGCCCAGGCAAATTTAACCCCTTTACCAAATGTGGATTTAAGGAATCTTTCCTAAGCTTGTCTGTAAATCAGCAATACACAACTACCTGATGATTCATGAGAAATCACTGGAGTTTTCACCATAATTGTGTTTCTTATTGCCAGGAAAAAAGACACATTACCACAGAGGTAGATATTCAAAGACTCTGTGAAAAGGAAAGAACATAAGAATAGCCATACTGGGTCATACTAATGGTCCATCTAGCCAAATATCCTGCTTCAAGCAGTGGCAAATCCAGGTCACAAGTACCTAGCAGAAACCCAATTAGTAGCACCATTCTATGCTTCCAATCCTGGGGCAAGCAGTGGCTTCCCCTATGTACATCTCAATAATAGACTATGAACTTTTCCTCCAGGAACTTGATCAAACCTTTTTTAAACCCAGATATGCTTACCACCATTACACATCCTCCGGCAACAAGTTCCAGAGCTTAACTATTCGTTAAGTGAAAAAATATTTCCTCCTATTTGTGTTAAAAATATTTCCATTCAATGTTCATTTTTGGTCATAAACTATGTTCCTTGATCTGAGAGTATTTCTCGTGGATATCCTAACTGGGAAAATATTTCTAGCAGGAAAGTGGCAATTTTCTCTGATTCTGTGGAGGATAAGGCTATCACTTCATGATATTTGGTAGTAAAGTCCACCACTGTCAATATATACATTTTCCCAGTCTGGCTAGGGACAGCTAGAGATCCCACTATATCCACAGTTATTCTCTCAAAGGGCTCACTGATAATGTGTAAAGGTTTCAGGGGAGCTCGGGGTGATCGTGGGTCTTACCCACTCTGTGGCACTTATCACAGATTTGACAACAGTCAGTAACGGCTCAAGATACTCCCAGCCAATAGAAGTTATGAGTCAATCTAGTGCATGTGTGTGTCACCCCCTGATGTCCTGCTAGTGGAATATCATGTGCAATCTGTAAGAGTTGTTTTCTGTATGACCTGGGCACTATAAGCTGCTTGCCTGCTATCCAGGGCCTATTAAGATCAACAGGATCAGTCTCTCTGTACAACAAGCCCCCTTTCCATTTGGATAGGATCTTTACAAGTCTTACTGATTGATTGACCGGCCCTCTGCCTCAGGGCTTCCAGGTCAGGGTCAGAGTGCTGTACTTCCTGAAAAGCATGTCTCTGTTCTATATCAGTATCCATATCTGGAAGGGTCTCTGCTGGTGACTGACAAATCAGGGTCATCAGTCTGCTCAATAGGTGTCAGTTAAGTCAGGCTGTTCCATACTCATGGCCCTGGTCACCTCTAGAACTTGGGCTACTGGAAGTACTGGAGCGCCGCCTCCTGCCGCTTGGTCATCTGGTCCCACCTGGACTGGCTCAGGATCTGGAACTGGAGAAGTGATCTCTGCTGCTTTTGCTTGTTGGACTGCCTGGGCCTGACTACAGGTCACCATAGTGAAAATGCTGACTCGGCTATCAAGGGTAATGTTCATTAGACCCATGTCAGTCCCACACAGCATTGGTACCAGCGTGTTTTTCATTATGCCTACTTCTCTGTATCCAGGCTTGGTACCCCAATCCAGGAATATTCAAGCAATGGGTACAGTCTCTCTGGATCCATTGGCTAGCACTACCTCTGCAGTGCGCCCTGGTAGAATAGCATCTTCCAGCACTAGCTCTGGTCATAACAAAGTCATGCTAGACCTGGGTCTGATTCACAGTTACTGGAGTGCTGTAGTGTTGTCAAAATCCATCTGTTTCCTTGCTTGATGAATGGCCAGTAACTTTTTGTGCTGCGGCAACTGGGTGAGTCTCCTTTGTGGTACTGGAGCCACCCATGAAAGCCGCCAGCTTACGTGCAGGAACTGAAATGCTCTTTAGTGCAGGCTTGGGATTATCTGGGCAATCCACTTTGAAATGTCCTGTACACCCACACTGGTAACAAGGATGTTCATGCCTAAAGTCTTTAGGTGTTTAGGGAACACTAGAGGGTTTGCTAACAGTCACTGAGGTTGCAGGGATATTTGGCTTAGTGCCCTGGCTGCCCTTAGATCCCGGCTGCTGCGGATAAGGACAGCTTCTCTTTGCCAACCAGGGACAATTAACAATAAAGATGTCAGCCAACTCAGCCGCTTTCTCTAGAGTACGAGGCTGGTGATCTTGAAAATGTTCCTTTACCTCTGGATGACAACACTGCAGAAACTGCTACAAGACCATCAGGTTTTGGCAGTCCTCCAGGGTTTTAACCTCAGCCCTACTGATCCACCATTGATGCTGATATCTTAAATGAATCACAAACTCACTGTATCATCCACCCCCTTTTGCAAAGTCCAGAACTTTAGTCTGTAGGTCTTGGGGGTAATGGCATAACGGTTCAACAAAGCTTTGCGCACCTCCTCAAACTGGGAGTATGTCTCCATGGACAGTCCTTGGAATGCCTCAAGTGCTCTACCAGTGAGCTTTCCTCCCAGATAGTGCACCCAGTCTTTCTGAGGAATCTCATTGGGGTGGCAAATATTTTCAAAGGCAGTTAGATATCCATCTATGTCACCTCTGATATCATCAAACTGAGAAAACAAGTTGAGCCCGATCTGAGCTGTGGACCCTGTCTCTGGCCTTGGCGAAGGAGTTGGGCTGGAGCTTTGGATATGAGCCATTTCCATCTCCAACTTCATTTTCTGTAGTTGTAATTCCTGCTCACACTCCTCATGCCGCAACTGGTCTAGCCACTATTGTTCTATTATGTAAATCTGACAGATTTCAGCTGTCGTGGCAATTGGCCCTGCCACAGGGAGTCTGGTCTATCCTCAGGAGAACACAGCACAGGCTGGTCCTGCATATCCTTTTCGCTGAGGCCATCTGGTTGCTCTTGTGTTAGGTCAGGCATCTCCAGTGTCTGAGGGCTGCTACCAGTTGCCATCAGCATGCTGCTAATCTCCTAACACTACTAAAGAAAATCTGAACTGAAAGAGACCCTGTTACTGTTGCACTTGTTCACTGTGCTCTATGTCTGGAGGTTACAGATAAAAAAGACTCTGAACCACTCAGTGGATGGTGACCCTCATGCCACACACTGAGTCTGACAATCCCACCACACTGCCACCAAAAAAGGACAAAGGTCTATCACAAAACACCTAGTCACCTGCCTGGGGTTAACCCACGGCCACTTAGAGGATCTATCCCCAGCATAGCTCAGGTCCGCCACTTGTGTTCTACACTAGCACCCTCCTCCCACCAACTGAGTCACAACCGCCTCTGCTCTCCAATCATCCCCATTGATTTGTAGGTTACTGGAGCCACACTCCCAGTGGTCCCACACTTCCCAGAAAGAACTCACAGACCCAACACACAAACCACCAGGATTCTTTATCAGTCCAGACAGGCAGAATGAACAAACAAACAAATGTGTTTATTCTCACACTGGAACAATGAACAAAAAAATGTGCAATTAGCAAACAATAACAGGTAACTGAAATATGGATCAATTATAACACAAACTAAACATCTGTATACTGTCTAAACAGTACCTGGGAAGGTCAGGATATAGAACTATGTTCACAGAGCCTCAGCAAAGAGATCTGTCTTTCTTTCCTTCTGGACTAAGACTGAAGCAACAGCCAGCTTCTGCCGGGTAATTTCAAACCCCAGGCCAATCAGAGCCCAGAACAGTCAAATTTCAAATAAAAACTGGTTACATCATTATAGGCTCTTCTTATCTGTGTGCCAACTAAAAGAGAAGTCAGTCCTCTGTAACAGCTTTAAGCACAAACATGCTCCATCTGCTGGCCAAATAGGAGAAAGTGTAGTGCTCACAGATAATAGGAAGTGCCTGTAGTGATGTAGCCAGTTTTTATTTGAAATTTGACTCTTTGCTGAGGCTCTGTGAACATAGTCCTATATCTGAATACACTCCAGAAAATAATCAATGCAGGAAACTATCCAATACATTTTACAGGCTTAAAACACACTGATTCTTCACAGCATCACTTTGCATTTGTCTACATTAAATTTCATCTGCCATTTGGATGCCCAGTTGTCCAGTTTCCTAAGGTCTTCCTGCAGTTTTTCACAATCCACATGCATTTTGACAACTTTGAATCGTTTCGTGTCATCTGCAGATTTAATCACCTCACTTTCATTCCGATTTCCAGATCATTTATAAATATGTTAAATAGCACTGGTCACAGTACAGATCCCTGCAGCACTCGACTATTTACCCTCCTCCATTGAGAAAAATGGCCATTTGACCCTACCCTTTTTTTGTCCAATAACCAATTCTTAATCCACAGAAGGACATTGCCTCCTAGCCTATGACTCCTTCCCACTATTCCAGAACCTATGGGATAGTTATGTCCATCAACCAGCAGGTGGAGAAAGAGAACTGAAAACTGAGCTGAGCCATATCTCACTTGGCATCTAGTCCAGCTCCTCAGTATTTACATAGACAAACAGTAAGGAGAAACTTAGAATAAACACAACAAACTTAAACAATTCGCTAACCTAACACTAATCAGATGAGCAAACATGTGTGGACCTCTTCTCATCTCTGGAGAACTTGTAGAGAACAAGAGATATGCAGGAACCACCATGCAGGGTGACAGTCATTATTTGACCCATTACTTTGCACAACTAAACATCTCAGAAACCTCGGGCAGGCCTCTGGAATAGTAGGAAGAAAAAATGGAAAGAAAATTGAGGTAAGACCCTATTTCTCCTTTCATTAAGTAGCTTCCCACTATTCCAGAACCTGTGGGATGTTTAAAAGCAATCCCTAGAGTGGGTGGGATCCTGGCGCACTGCCCTGAGGACTAAAGCCCCAATACTGGCTTCTGTGCTTCCATGTCCACCTTGTAATGCTTGGCAAAGGTGTGTAGCGTCAACCTCGTCACCCCCTATCCACCATCTCTCCCTTTCTCTTTCCACCCTCCATTCCATTGTTCAACATATCTCTCTCCCTCTCCTCTTTTTCCAGGCCCATCAATTTTTCCCCTTTACCTCCCTCACCCCGGTCTGGTATTTCTCTCTTTGAACCCCCTCCTCCTGGTCTACTTCAAAAATAGCTGCTCCAGGGGCCCCCGTGGGCCAGCATGTCTTCCCCTTCTCTCTACACCATCCAACGTCTCACCTTCCCGATCTACCTTTAAAATGCATTGTTTTTCACAGGAAGTTGCCAGCGTGGCAGTGATTCTGATATGCTGCCCGCAGCCTCCTTGGCACTTTCCCTCTGCCACAACTTCCTGCTTCCACCTAGGCAGACTGTGGCAGAGGGAAAGTGGTGAGGCGGCTCTGGACAGCATATCAGAATCGCTGCCATGCCAGCAACCTCTTGCGAAGAACAATGCATTTTAAAGGTTGACTCGCAGTAAAGAGGTTTAAGTCCACTCTTGAAATATATCTTAAAGATAAGTGACTAATTTTTTGAATTGAATTGATACAGTATAAATGCTAGTTACATTTTTAAGAAAAAAGGAAAAAGAGATATAATATTCAAATGAAAATAATACTTAAATATTTATTTATTTATTAGGATTTATTTACCACCTTTTTGAAGGAATTAACTCAAGGTGATGTACAATAAGAATAGATCAAACATGAGCAATAGGCAATTACAGCAGTAAAAATATTCCTAACAATATGGCATAGTAAACAACTTAGAATGTCAACACAATACTTAATAGAACATTTTAATTGATAGTGAAGGGTAAAGCAAAGATGGAACATATAAATAGGTAAGAGAGTAAGAAAGTAAGGTGACTAATTTAAAGAAAGTTGCACATGAGGTCAGAGAGATGGTTAAATATTATCTCAACTAGGGTAGGAATGGATATTATTGAGAAAAGGTGATTAAAATGTATGGACTGATGAGGAACTTTTGATGGCAAATGATCACACCAATATGGTGATTGAAAAACATCGACTATAATTCTGATGGTCCTTAAAAATGCAAATATTGTGAGTAATAGAGAGCATTGTTTTGTATATGTTCAGTTAGCCCCTACTCATTTAATGTATTATTGTCCACGAATTAGTACACTATTACTAACAGCGACAGAAACCTTCATTCTGTTGGAGCAGTGGCGTAGCTACGTGGGGGCCTGGGCCCCCATAGATTTGGCCCTGGACCCCCCTGCCGATGACCCTCTCGACCCCCCCCCCCCCTCCCGCTGCCAACCTGCCATCGCCATCACCTACCTTTGCTGGCGGGGGGCCCCAACCTCCGCCAGCTGAGGTCCTCTTCTTCCGGGGCAAGGCTTCGTTCTGTTTCTGAGTCTGACGTCCTGCATGTTGTACATGCAGGACGTCAGACTCAGAAACAGAATGAAGCCTTGCACCGGAAGAAGAGGACCTCGGCTGACGGGGGTTGGGGTCGGGATTTGAACCAGGCTCATGTGGTTTTCAGTCTGCTGTTCTAACCAATATTTATTATTGGTCTATCCCAGTTTCCCCAAGTTAAATACCTTGCATGGCCCCATTTCCAATGTTGAGCAAGTTACATTGTAAAAAATAATATATTAAAGTTATTAGATTCTACAGTTACTTGATTCTACAGTTACTGGTTACTTTAATAAAAGTAATAAGTTAAGCTACTGTGGAAAGTAATATATTATTTTTTAGTTACTTTTTAATTGTTGGATATAAACAGTTTCAACATTACATAAAATTAATTCTGGCAATAGTATTGTTGAAGAAAATTCACACTTAACTTCAAAATCAGGTCAGTTTTCTTATTGAATTCAACTCTAATGTTTAATCATACTTGATACACTGCACAATTCGAGAACAGTCAAGGTGGTGTACATAAGTTTAAAGCAAGAAAGAAATGCAATATAATCAGTCTTAAGGCACATCTTCACCTGCTAATGCTTAAACTCAAGCATTTTGAAATGCAATTGCTCCTTCATTGGAATAGGAAATTGTTTAGTAAACAGTTTCTTATTCCAATGAAAGAGCAATTGCATTTCAAAATGTTGTCTGTCAGTCTGCACCTTCTTAGAGTCATAATTTGTCTGCCCATGCTGAAAAGCCTTTCAACAAGAGCACTTGAAGGCAAACCCATGTTATACTTCAAAAATAGTGCCTTGATATGAAGAAATTGTGGTAGACTGACTACTTCACATAAGAACTGTCATTTAGAAATAGGTCCGATTCAGCAGCAACATCACTTCTGTGGCTGCTGTCAACATTCTGAAAGCAAGACGCCATCTTCATCACCACAGTCACTGCTGGATGAACTGTATAGTTTGTTCTGATGACAGCTTCACTGTCTTCATTTCTAAGTTATATTTCGATGCCTTCAACCCAACAAAGATGAAACTATGGCAGCATAACTGCAACCAGAATCAAATCTTTGCTCTTTGCAGTCAAGATAATGGCCAAAGCACTAATTGAGCCCATATTGAAGTGCATGAACCAGAGGTGAGGCATATATTTTTTTTTGTTACATTTGTACCCCACACTTTCCCACTCATGGCAGGCTCAATGCAGCAGGCAATGGAAGGTTAAGTGACTTGCCCAGAGTCACAAGGAGCTGCCTGGGCCGGGAATTGAACTCAGTTCCTCAGGACCAAAGTCCACCACCCTAACCACTAGGCCACTCCTCCACTGGACCAACTTTAGTCAGCTTAATTTTCAACATGACTAGAGTTGACAGCAAAAAGCCCAAATAACATTTAGTTTCACTTTGTTGGATGTCCAGAGCAGCTGCCAGTGGACTCATGACACGACAGTACTAACCCAGAAAAATTATTTCATGCTGTCTGAAGCCAGTCACTCCCAAAGCTGTGCACAATTCATTCAGCGGACTATCTGAGTTTATGTTTTTGTCGATAATGGAATAAATTTCTCAACAGTGTAGAAAGAATTCCTCGGCAGTGCATTCGGAATGATCGGCTGCATATTGCATTTTTCTTGTACAATATCAGCTGCCTGAGCACTTTGACTTGTCTTGTTCCATAATGCTGCACACTTTGCCGTTGAGCTTCGAAAAATCTTCTTGTACGCTGTTTCATTACAAGCATCTTCTGATTCATTAACAGCTGCCAAGTTTAGAGTGTGTGCAGCACATTGTTGGTGCAGTGGCGTGGAGGGGCATAATTGAATGAAAACGTCTATCTCCATGGGCGTTTATCTCCGAGAACGGGTCCGTGAAGGGGTGGACTGAACCGTATTTTCGAAAAAAATAGATGTCCATGTTTTATTCGACAATTTGTGAGCTGGGTGTTTGTTTTTCAGTGATAATGGAAAATGAAAGCGCCCAGCTCAAAAACGAATAAATCCAAGGCATTTGTTCGTAGGAGGGGCCAGGATTCGTAGTGCACTGGTCCCCCTCACATGCCAGGACACCAACCGGGCACCCTAGGGGGCACTTTTACAAAAACAAAAAAAAAGGTAAAAGAGCTCCCAGGTGCATAGCACCCTTCCCTTGTGTGTTGAGCCCCCCAAATCCCCCTCAAAACCCACTGCCCACAAGTCTACACAATTACTATAGCCCTAAGGGGTGAAGGGAGGCACCTACATGTGGGTACAGTGGGTTTGGGGGGGTTGGACGACTAAGCATTAAGCAGCACAATTGTAACAGGTGGGGGGGGATGGGCCTGGGTCCACCTGCCTGAAGTCCACTGCACCTCCTAAGAACTGCTCCAGGGACCTGCATACTGCTGCCAGGGAGGTGGGTATGACATTTGAGGGTGAAAATAAAAAGTTGTGAAACATCATGTTTTGTGGTGGGAGGGGGTTAGTGACCACTGGGGGAGTCAGGGGAGGTCATCCCCGATTCCCTCTGGTGGTAATCTGGTCATTTAGGGCACTTTTTGGGGCCTTATTCGTGAAAAAACAGGGTCCAGGAAAAGTGCCCTAAATTCTAGCTACAAACGCATACTTTTTTCCCAGCTCTCCTCGGCCGATAACCACGCCCCAGTTCCTCCTTCGCCACGCCTCCGACACGCTCCCGTCAACTTTGTACGCTTCCGCAATGGAGTGCAGTTGAAAACGTCCAAAATCGGCTTTCCATTATACCGATTTATTCGTTTTTGTGAGATAAACGTCTATCTCCCGATTTGGGTCGAAATCTAGGCATTTTTCTCTTTCAATTATAAGGTGGAAAGGATACTGCTCTTCTGTTGTATCACAACCATCAGCAAAGACTGCCAATATTAGTAAAGACAGTCTCTTCTGATTCAGATTCTTGAAGAAAGTTATGATCAGCTGAGTCATCCGAAACCAAATGGATGGCTTTGACAAAGTTAGAGCCATTCTCTGTGATAGTCATTGTCACCTTAGCTGCCAGATTATATTTATTGCCGACAGTCTTGAGAGTTGATGCTATCAGATCATGTCGTCCCTTTATGCGTTGACATATAAGAGCAGCAGAGTGGTACTATAGAAAAGTTTCATCCAACCAGTGAACAGTCACACTGAAGAAACTGATTTATAACTTGTCCAGATATTTGCAGTTGCTCCAATGAGCTGCTGGTTTTTCCTTAATTTTGCCAAATTTATCCTCAAGATGTCCAACCAGAGTTTTCCGGCTCATAACTGATCTCCCTGGTTGCAACCCAGAAATGAGCTTAACAAAAGCTAGCTGCTTGACAACACTGAATGCCTGCATATCATCTACAACAAAGTTCATGATCAGGTCATCCACTTGAGTCTGTGACACTCGATGTCATGGTTAAAATCAACAGTTGATTGAACAAGATTTTATTGACACCAATTCATCCTTCTCAGGTTTGAGGCTTACCAGACACAACTTTCACCTAACATAAATATTGTTATCTTTTTCAGTTAGTAATCAAAAAATTTGACATATACAGATCATTTAAATGTCAATGGCCCAGCCATCTTTATCACCTCATGCTGCACGCTTGAACAATTTCATTCAAAAGGAAGCTTGCCAGAAACTGGAAGCAGGTCAATAATGGGCCTAGAGATGCAAAGAAAATCGGATGGGTGTCACTACAAGTCATCAATATTACTACTACTACTATTTAACATTTCTAGAGCGCTACCAGGGTTATGCAGCGCTGTACAAATAACAAAGAAGGACAGTCCCTGCTCAAAGGAGCTTACAATCTAAAGGACAAAAAGTGTAGTCAATCAGAAATCGGGGCAGTCTAGGTTAATTGGGTAGAGGTACAATGGTTAGGTGCCGAAATCGACATTGAAGAGGTGGACTTTGAGCAAGGATTTGAAGATGGATAGGGAGGGGGCTTGGCGTATGGGCTCATACAATCCACAGTCAAACTGTATAAAATAACATTGATTTATACACTTATCAGTACTTTCAACTCCAAATAATCAATGGTTCCACATAGTCATTAATAATTTAACAGTACAAAAATCTTCATCTGTAAATTTTTTGATCTTTCATTCCACATTCCCAGGTAATACCAGGACTCTTTCTTGTAGACTCACGTTGTGTTCAACATAAATTGTTCAACAATCCCTGGTAAATTCCTGCTTCAAAGGATTGTAGGAATGAGTATGAATGATAGTGATTGGGGAGTTTCAAACAATATTGTGAAAAAGAAATAGTAGTGGTAAAGAAAAGTATTTAATAAAGATTGAAAACTGATATTGCAATGGTTATTCTAGAATTTGTAGTATAAATTAGATTAGGGAGAATTTTCTGAAGTCTGGTTGCTAAAATTATTGCGTAAATTTGATGAGTGAAATGGGTCTGTAGTTTTCTTTGGTATGATCTTTTTCAGGTTTCGGTATAACTATTATAGTAGATTGTAGGAAAGAACTATTACAATCAGGTTCGGTTTGTAGAGATAGAAAGAGGACACTTAATTTTGGAACTAATAAATCTGTGAATGCCTGATAGAACTCCACTGTAAATCCATCGTTTCCAGGTGCCTTTCCCTTAGTAAGAGTCTTGATCGCTGTTAATATTTCCTGTTCAGTGATATCACTGTCCAATATGGAGTTCTGGGATGGACAAACTGATGGATGCCTTAAATCTATTATAAATTGTTTACAACCCTCTAAAGTAAATTGGATTTCAGAAGAGTATAACTTCTTATAGTATATCTGAAATTGTTGAGCAATGTCACTATCTGAGGAATATGGAATCCCCATAGAATCAACTATCTGGGCTATTCGAGACTTATTAGATTTAGATTTAAGATATTGTGCCAAAAGGTGATTAGCTTTATTGCTTGGTTGGGGTGGAAGGTTATGTGGGGAGGGGGGAAGGAAAACAAATTAGAAGGAATGGTAGATTGTGTTATTACTTGCTTGTGGGCAACGAGTTGTATATTTGGTTATCAATTTTGTTACTCATTCCTTGTGTGAATCGACAGTAGAGCGGTGATCTTGTAGTTGTTGGAAAGGTATGAGTCAGTTGGCTCACTGTGTTGGCATGTGATGTAACATTTCCTTCAATAAAAATATTTTCAAAAAAAAAAAAAAAAAGCTTTATTGCTTTCTGCAAAAAGCCTGGAGTTTTGAATATGGACTATCTCTGAAGCATCTTTTGACAGGATAGAATTAAATTTATATTTTGGCTTGCAAATGCATTAAAGTATTGGGATTATTATCAGCTAAGAATTTATTTTCTAGATCTTTGATGACAGATTCTAAATTTTGTAATTCTCTTTTGTGAGCATGATTTTTACTAGCTGTATAGCTTATTATGTGACCCCTTATGAAAGCTTTCATAGCATCCCACCAGATACTAGCTCTAACATCATTTAGATAAAAAAAAAAAATCAGAAATACTAGATCTTATTAATTTGATAAATTCCGTATCTTGGAGGAGAGTAGAGTTAAACCTCCATGGGGGTCTGTTATTAGAAGCAATAATATTGTCCAGAGTTAAAGTAATAGGAGAATGGTCTGAAAGAGATCTTCCAAGGATATCAGTATTAAGTACACAAGGGAGTAATTTTGAGGATAATAAGAAATAATCAATACCGGAGAAACTGTTATGGGGGGAGGAGTAAAATGTATGATCTCGTTCCATAGGGTGAAATATGCACCAAGGATCTGATAGAGTGGAGGAGTGGCCTAGTGGTTAGGGTGGTGGACTTTGGTCCTGAAAAACTGAGTTCAATTCCCACTTCAGGCACAGGCAGCTCCTTGTGACTCTGGGCAAGTCACTTAACCCTCCATTGCCCCATGTAAGCCACTGAGACTGCCATGAGTGGGAAAGCGCAGGGTATAAATATAACAAAAATAAACCCAGGGTGGATTTCAGGTCATTTAATTTGGCTAGGGAGTTAGTTTTCCTAGGGGGATAAGCAGATTTCCTGTCTAAAATGATGTCCTGCCCTTGATTAAAGTCCCCACCTATTATGATCTGAGAACTGCCCATATTAATAATCTCAGTAGTAATGTCATGGAAAAATTGGGGTAAGTCCGTGTTTGGGGCATATACGGTAGGTTAACCAGTAAAAGGCAGGAGTTAAATATAGTAATGTCTAGTAATAGCCATCTACCTTGTTTATCACGGGCTTGTTTTTTAATTGGAATTGGAATTGATCTACGTTTCAAGATAGCAACACCATTATGTTTTTGAGAAGCATGAGAGAAACCCACAAGTTGATAATTTTTATCTTGCAATTTGGAAGTATCAGTTTCATTTAAGTGAGTTTCCTGAAGTAGAATTATCTCAGCATTCAGATATTTACAGTATAATAATAATCTTGTCCCTTTTAATAGGGTAATTTAAACCCTGTGTGTTTATAGTGGTAATAAGCATATTCCAAATGGAGGCTAAATATTTTGCATAGGATCAGGCAGACATTGTCAGAAACACTGTACTTAAAGAGTGAGGAGTGAATAAAATATATGCAGTAAGAAGAAAGCAAACTTACAATGGATGCTATACAAAAAATCAACTGAATTAAGCTGGACATACCAGCACTCTGCAGCACAGCAGCCGCCATGCTGAATGAGAAACAGTGAGGGAAGGAGGTCTGAGCACGTGGACACCACAACCCCTTCTTTTCATGGGATCATAAGAGAGATTAATGCCTGTAGAAATGAGCATATAAAGAAGCTTGAAAAAGAGAGATTAGTACCTGCAGTATTAGACAAGAGCCAATGAAATTACTAAAAACTTTCCATAAGTACAATTGATAGTAACACCAATTATAGCTATTATGAGTATTTACATTAATTTAGTATAATTTTCTATATTAGCCAGACAATATGTACTTGTAATCTGTAGTGAAGAAGCAGAAACTGCTCTGCTGTAAGACAGACAGGAAGTTATATAAGACACTTATCCAATTAACCAATTAACCTGTTTAGCGGTCACAGGAGTCCAGAAAGAAGATCAGAGCTTCAGGATCTTCAAACTTTCTGGTAGTGTTATTGAGTGTGACCCTCATACAGGCTGGGTACAAAAGACCATATTGAGTTCTCATTTTTTTTTTTTAGACGATCCCGGTGTGCAAGGAATGCATTTCTCTTCTGAACTGTAGTCTTTTTTTTTTTTTTTTTTTTTGTAGTGGTGGAGGGGCTTCTGTGTTTCAATGACTCAGAGGGCTATGCTGAAGGGTTACCCATATCAGACAGGCCTCTGAGGCCTGTCTTATATTGTATGTTGAACCTGTATCATTCATTGGTGTCTCTTCACTCTCTTTCCTGTCCTGTCATCCTCCTCCTCCTCTGTTGCACCTTTATCTTCCACCGGCATCTCCGTTGCTACCACTTCTGATTGTTCCTTTCTGTGGCTACTCTTTTTCATGCCTCCTCTTTTCTCTTTTCTGTGTCAGTCTTTTTTCTGCTACTTCTTTCCTGGGATTCCACGGAGATCTGTATCGTCGCCACTATTGCTTATTTTCTATGTGAAATCACCAATGGACCTGATTGAGGAATATGTAATGAATCTTCAGATTTTCACAGTCGATATGCAGCTTTATATGTCATTATAAAATTGGATTCTTATAACAAATTACTTTCGTATGCATTATTCTTTGCTATCTATCCTATATTGTAAGCAACATTGAATTCAAACTTGTTTGGGATAATGTGGGATATAAATGTCACAAATAAATAATTAATTAAGGGTCCTTTTACTAAGTAGTGGTAAAAGGCTTCCTGCGCTAGTATCAGTGCATGCTTTGGATGCGACCTGAGGCCCTATTTTACAGCAGCAGGTAAAAGGCTGTCTCTTTAAAAAAAAAAAAAAAGAAAAGAGAGAGAGAAATGGCTGTGCAGTAAGTGAACCACTTACCGCATGGCCATTTCAAGGGAAGCACTAACCACCACCCACTGAGGTGGCAATAAGGGCTCCTGCGCTAACCTGGAGGTAAGGGGGCAGCGTACAGTGCTGCCTGATACCACTAGGTAAGCACCGGCACTGCAAAAATAGGAAATATTTTTGTAGCGCCAGAAATGGCGTACCCTGGGGATGGGACCCACCACCGGGCTCCTGCGGTACTTCCGGATTGGCGTGCAGCTAGTAAAAGGGCCCCAAGTGTAGAGTGAAAATGTGAAAAAAAAATGAACTTATTTGCTGCTTTCTATAACCTAATGGACTCCAAACAAGTTGGTGCTGAATACTAAGTGATAGTCACTTTAATTTGTGGTAAGGCATCCCTGTTGACATTCAGTCCTTCAACAAAGGAAGGCGACAAACACAGAAGAAAACAAACCTCCGCACTAGACAAGCCAAAGAAAAAAGTCACAGCGAAGAGGATGAGACAGATGATGTGGAATAACTTCTACTGGACTCGAAGAAAGTTCACAGCATAAGCTTTATTAATAAAATCTGGACTCGACACGAGTCGTGTTTCGGCCACTCGGGCCTGCCTCAGGAGTCCCTGTGGATGGTTGTTTGAATGGTATCTTTGAGACGATACATGTTCCATTGCGACGGGGAACCCTTGAGATAAGAGGTTTCTTCATCACAGCTCGTTCTATCACGTTAGCCACTTACGTTCAGAAGATCCGGATACCACTCCAGATACCATTCAAACAACCATCCACAGGGACTCCTGAGGCAGGCCTGAGTGGCCGAAACACGACTCGTGTCGAGTCCAGATTTTATTAATAAAACTTTTGCTGTGAACTTTCTTTGAGTCCAGTAGAAGTTATTCAACATCATCTGTCTCGTCCCCTTCGCTGTGACTTTTTTCTTTGACATTCAGTCATTGCCTTGTGTTGGATGGCACTCCTTTGATCATAAAAGATTACATTAAAAACCTGCTATTCTAGACTCTGAACTCTCTATTTAATGCTGATGTCTCAGCAGTGGCATGGAAATACCTTTATTCATCTGTGCTGTTAGTTCATGAAATGGAATCAATTGGCCATTCTTATACAAGACTGTGTCGTCTTGGGGATTAACTATGGCAATAGTTTGTGCTTTGGTCCAGGGCAAGATTAAGGCATAGGCAAACTAGGCATGTGCCTAGGGCCTAAATGATTGAGGGGAGGGGATCTCAGATAGTCTAATTCAATGGTTTCCAAAGCAAATTTTTGCTCCGGCAAAAGAAGAGTGTTGGGGGAGAGGGGGTGGCACACTGCCTGCAGAGGTCTCTCTGTTCCCTCCACCCCCTATGCACTGTCCTCCACTCTGCAGAAACAGTCAGTAAGCTGTGCTTCTTGCCTGCTGCTTCCTCCTCTGCTGGCTTTCCTTATAGTCAGCTCCATGCAGAGGCCAGTCAGAGAGTTTTAAGGTGTATTTATATTATAATAGGATACCCAGTGTACCTTTTGCTTAGGGCTCTCCAAAGGGTTAATCCTGCACTGCTTTGATCTCTCAAACATCCTACCTTGACTGCAATTTGACTGCATAGACTGTGACAATATTTGCCCTGTGCTCCATTGATTGAATTGGTTACATGTCATGTGCATTATAATGTCATTTTTAAAGCCTTGGCATCAGCTTTCAGTGCAGAGCAGGTTCAGGGTCCTAAGTATTTGTGCAAGGTGCTGATTAGATTATATGGTCCTTACTATACTACGAGTGAGGAGCAGCCACAGGAGGTGGAGGAACCCTCTCAATTCCTATGTCAAGTAGTGCCAAGTGTGGAAAGTGCAGCGTGTGTCAACATGCCCTAGAAATCACCTGTTTCACAAATCCAAGCACTGGAGGAAAGTATAACCTGAGACATAGTTCCAACTGCAATTCTCACAATGTTGTTTATATCATCATGTGCCCATGTCCTCTCACATATGTTGGAAAAACCAAGAGACCAATAAAGTCACGCAATATTGAACATCGCAGTTGTCTCAAAAGAAATGTGGAATCTGCACCTTTAGTCATGCATTGGAAAACAGCAGGGCATTCTTTTCAAGACTTAAAGTTCTTTGTCTTTAAAATATTAAAAGACAATTGGCGTAGGAAGATGACCAACAGTATACTATTAAGAGAGGAACAAAGGATAATTTTTCTCCTATAAACTTTGATACCACATGGTCTCAATGCAGATATTGATTACAGTCCATTTTTGTGATTTTTATCGCATAGGATACATAAGCATACCTTCAGAAATCAAATGATGTCATTTTTCAGTTATATCAGCTTGTCCCCTTTCATGCAGAGTATATAAGCCATTTTACATAAAATAATCTTGTATAAGATCTAATAGATTACATGCACTTTACGTTATTAGGCAGAAAACATGCAATTTAGGGAAACATGTGTTGTATATTAGGGTTTATTATATATAGAAGATCTTAATACCCTTGACATTTTCAGGTGCATCATATATTTTTAGTTTATAGAGCAACTTAAGAATAATTTTATTTGATTTATTTTAACTATAGCCCTTATAATGTGGAACATATATATATATGTGTCTGTCTTAATTCATAACAGCTCATATACATGAAGAACAATCACGGAAAAAGAATATCTAATACATTATCCCTCTATTTTGTCATATCAAATATATATGTGTAATTGAGAATTTTCTGCAACATATCATGTTTCAAAATATCATTAGTTTTAAAATATGTTTTGCATTATAACCCATATTTTGTAATTTTTTAATCTTCCATTTTTTAATTGTTTACATTCATGCAGCAATGTGTCTTGGTGACTAGTTTATGTGAACAATACATCATTGAATATATAAGTACTCTATCTCAGAAATGCAATTATTCATTTCCATTGTTACAATGTGCACAAACATAAGTTACACATTTTTAAATTTTCTGTTGTATTTTTGGGGATAAAAAAATTTTTAAAAAAATTTTCATTATTGTATTACATATTTTCACTTTTCCAACTTTTTTTATTTTCATATGTATTTTTGAATATTTTTATTTTTCATTCTTTGTTCAGTATTATCCACATATGTAGTACTTTTGTTTATAAATCTTCCTGTGCTTCAAAATCAATGAGACCACTTGGTTTTAACACCACATGCACATTATTTGCTCGTTTTTTTCCATTTCCTTCATTTGTCAAACAGGCACGTTTTTGCATATGCTCAGTCCTGACTTTTTTGGCGCGAGTTTGATCTATTTAAACAACGGACAGTGTAGTCCATATCCTTCTTTTCGACTTTTTGCTTAGACTGCTGGTGCAGACTGTGGAAGTATTTTATTTGCAAAATTAGGTAAGTAATGATGTTCTCTTTGTTTATCTAGAACTACCATATTGGATTTTGTTTTTTAGACATGGCTTTTTCAGATATTTTATTTTTTAATTTTTTGGCGCCGTGTTTTTTTTTCTCATAAGTGGCATCTGAAAGAATTACTTTAATGCGGATCGCACTCACACAGCGTGCTCACTAGATGATGACTGAGGCTATTTATATCTTTACACGCGCATTTTTACTGTACCCTTGTGGGTATAATCATGAGACTTCAGATTTTTAATGGCACAACGCGTTCAGACCAGCAAAACTTCTTTGTACACTATCCACCTTATAATTGAAAGAGAAAAATGCCTAGATTTCGACCCAAATCGGGAGATAGACGTTTATCTCACAAAAACGAATAAATCGGTATAATGGAAAGCCGATTTTGGACGTTTTCAACTGCACTCCATTGCGGAAGCGTACAAAGTTGACGGGGGCGTGTCGGAGACGTGGCGAAGGTGGAACTGGGGCGTGGTTATCGGCCGAGGAGAGATGGACGCCTTTCGCCGATAATGGAAAAAAAGTATGCGTTTGTAGCTAGAATTTAGGGCACTTTTCCTGGACCCTGTTTTTTCCACGAATAAGGCCCCAAAAAGTGCCCTAAATGACCAGATTACCCCCAGAGGGAATCGGGGATGACCTCCCCTGACTCCCCCAGTGGTCACTAACCCCCTCCCACCACAAAAAATGATGTTTCACAACTTTTTATTTTCACCCTCAAATGTCATACCCACCTCCCTGGCAGCAGTATGCAGGTCCCTGGCGCAGTTGTTAGGGGGTGCAGTGGACTTCAGGCAGGTGGACCCAGGCCCATCTCCCCCCCTACCTGTTACAATTGTGCTGCTTAATGCTTAGTCGTCCTACCCCCCCAAACCCACTGTACCCACATGTAGGTGCCCCCCCTTCACCCCTTAGGGCTATAGTAATGGTGTAGACTTGTGGGCAGTGGGTTTTTGAGGGGGATTTGGGGGGCTCAACACACAAGGGAAGGGTGCTATGCACTTGGGAGCTCTTTTACCTTTTTTTTTGTTTTTGTAAAGTGCCCCTAGGGTGCCCGGTTGGTGTCCTGGCATGTGAGGGGGACCAGTGCACTACGAATCCTGGCCCCTCCCATGAACAAATGCCTTGGATTTATTCATTTTTGAGCTGGGCGCTTTCATTTTCCATTATCACTGAAAAACAAAAACGCCCAGCTCACAAATTGTCGAATAAAACATGGACGTCTATTTTTTGCAAAAATACGGTTCGGTCCGCCCCTTCACGGACCCGTTCTCGGAGATAAACGCCCATGGAGATAGACGTTTTCGTTCAATTATGCCCCTCTATGTACAGCTGCCTCTGTCCGCGACTTATTTATTTATTATTTGTTGCATTTCTATCCCACATTTTCCCACATATTTATAGGCTCAATGTGGCTTACAAAGATCCGGTGAGGTGAGTACAAACTCCGGTGGACAAATACAGAGTAGAAGTACAATTAATTAGATTTGGTGTGGATTGTCCCATGCAGTTTGCAAGAATGAGATCGCATGGAAAGGGACTGAGTGTTGTCCGTTTCTTAGTTTAATTGTTGTGTTTCATTATTCGATGTTTATGTTGGTTCTGCAGACTTAGGTGGCCATTTTACATTTACACCCAAAGGCATCCCTTGCCTGAAATTAAATTGTTTGGATGCGGTACACTTTTGCGTTTAGATGTCATCTCATCATTGTGAACTATCACCGACATGAGAGCTTTTATTCCTTATGTGCTTCAGTGTTTCTTTCTCCCCTTTTTATATTTTTATATCAGTACTCTGATCTTCTTTATTAGAACTCCATTTTTTTTAGATATCTTTAGTTAAGTTTTTTTTAAAGATATTTTTACATCAGCACTCTAGTTAAGAATTTTTATATTAACTATTCCGGTTTCATAGTAGTATATCAACATTTTGTTTCATTAATAGCACATTTTATCTTTATACATCAGGTATTTAATATCCCCCTTTTTTATCTGCAAAATAGGATTTTTGGAATATGCTAGGTTTTTGTGTAACCTTCATGGTATTGCATTCTCTCCCTCTGCTTATTATAATTATATATATGTATATGTGTAATTTGTTGTATACATTTTTATATTTCTCATAGGATTGTGACACATATAACCTGACCACATAAGAAAACTTGTTTTGTTTTCTCAATTATACCTTGGAACATCTTAAGGTTAGTTGCCTAGAGCACACCCATATACAACCTTACAAGTTATGTCACGTGATATAAGTGTATGTCTACATGTACTGCAAAAAAAAATTTTCTTCCACATTTTATCTTTATCTTTATTTTATTTGTAGATAATATATGTATGTGCATTTTAATTTTAAGATGTGAATTTTTATTTTATGTAAATACGTTTCTTGTGAATCAAAGTTTTGTATAGTTTGTATATAATTTTTTTGTGTGTTTTTAGACTCCTGAAGCAAGCGCATAGGCACTGAAACACAGCTGCTGTTTCGAGTCACTTCATGCTCCTTAATAAAGACTTAAATTTTATACATCTCCCTGGGTCATTGTGAAGGCCAGATCATCCTACTCCTTCACCTCACTATACTGCTACATAATATTAAGTTCCCAACTAAAAAAACACAAGTGACATCACACTTAAACTCGTAGACATTTACATTCCCCCTTATACAGATAAATATGTGTATAAGGACATGCTCATATGTTTTCTTAGAGCAATCACAGAATCCATGATCTTGAAAAATTATACAGGCATTTAATCACAGCACATCTCTATATTGGTATAACGTAATGCCTCCAAGTGCCACCCTTTATAGTGTTGCTTCTGTGCAAAAACTAATTTAAACAATTGAAAATAATCAGCTTTCACTTAGCTTTTAAGGTTGAAAAATGGGTCTTAACATGGTCCATGTTTCGCCGAGTCTGTTTCAAGACACCCGCCAGTGAATCTTTTGAATTTTTAATCATAAAGAGAGAAAAGAGAATGGGTGAGGCAGGCTTTTAGCTACAAGGGGAACATCACACTGTATATAAAGGTTCCAGGTCTTTAGACCTATCTCTTACACTTGGGGAATCCATGGGCTTTCTTTGCTTCCCAGTCAATAAATGTAATTGGTTTCTCCATTTCCAGGATTCAGAGGGTGTAGTTTATGTCCAAGATTGTAAGATGTATTCCCTCACCAAAAGACTCATTTTTCTAAACAATAGAGTTCCCCCTTTATCGTGTCCCCAAAAGGACCCAGATCTGACTTAACCTTTTTCCAAAACCCCTGAATTACTGGACATTCCCAAAAGGAATGATAGAATGTACTGATCTACTTTTGGTAGAGCCATATTGCTTTGGATCTTGCAACCCTCTGGATTGTAGATTGTAGATAGTCCCTATTTATGATGTATTATAATAACACTAGTAAAAGAGGCCCGTTTCTGGAGCAAATGAAACGGGCGCTAGCAAGGTTTTCCTCCCCAACACCCCCCCCTTCTCCCTCCCTCCCTACCTACCTACCGACCGACCCCTTCGTCGTTCTGACGCCATTGCTCCGCACCTCCTGAACGCACCGTATGCCATTGCTCCGCCCTCGGTGTGTGATGCGAGGGCGGGGGCCCGGAGACTTGGCGATTTCGGTGGCTTCACCACCACGAACCCTTCGAACCTGTCTTGAAGGAAGTGACGTCAGTGGCTTGGCTTCACTGACGTCAGTGTCTTCAGAACGTTGAAGGTGAGTTTTATTATATAGGATTATATACATAAAGAAAAGGAGCAGAGGATCATTATTAAGCATGACCCAACTGATGACTTCAGCATAGAGTAAGCCAGTTATTTGTATATTTTGTGTTATACTGCTCTCTAGTGGATATGCTAATGAATCCAGTAACATTGAAGCTTAATATGTAAACTTTAATGGGACTTGATATATCGCCTTTCTGTGGTATGTTGCAACTACATTCAAAGCGGTTTACATATATACAGGTACTTATTTTGTACCTGGGGCAATGGAGGGTTAAGTGACTTGTCCACAGTCACAAGGAGCTGCAGTGCAAATTGAACCCAGTTCCCTAGGATCAAAGTCCGCTGCACTAACCACTAGGCTACTCCAACAGGTAATGAGTATTACAGTATGAAAGGTTCCCTATTTTCAGTTTTCCCATTAGTTGCTCAACATTTATCCAACCTGACTCAGGATATAATGTTTAAAAGGAGATCATGGTAAGCTGTATTTTATAAGCTGATCATTTGTTAATGTGTATGTGTGCAAAGGCTGTTATTATGTTATCTTCCACAGGGCCCATTGTATTGCTTTGGACTCTGCAGCAAATAATATAGGATAATAGCGATAGAGTACATAAGTATTGCCACACTGGGACAGACCAAAGGTCCATCAAGCCGAGCATTCTGTTTCCAACAATGGCCAATCCAGGTCACAAATACCTGGCAAGATCCTGAAACGTTCAATACATTTTATGCTGCTTATCCCAGAAATAAGCATTGGATTTTCCCCAAGTCAATTTAATAATGTTCTATGGACTTTTCCTTTAGAAAGCTGTCCAGACCTTTTTTAAACCACGCTAAGCTAATGCCTTTTTACCACATTCTCTGGCAACGAATTCCAGAGTTTAATTACACATTGAGTGAGGAAAATTTTCTCTGATTCGTATTAAATTTTACTGCTTTGTAGTAGCTTCATCGCATGCCCCCTAGTCCTAGTATTTTTGGAAAGAGTAAACAAACAATTCATGTCTACCCGTGCCACTCCACTCATTATTTTATAGACCTCAATCATATCTCCTCTCAGCCATCTTTTCTCCAAGCTGAAGAGCCCTAGACACTTCAGCCTTTCCTCATAGGAAAGTCGTCCCTCCCCTTTAACATTTTCGTCGCCCTTCTCTGTACTTTTTCTAATTCCACTATATCTTTTTTGAGATGCAGCGATCAGAATTGAACACAATATTCGAGGTGCAGTCGCACCATAGACCGATACAAAGGCATTATAACGTCCTCACTTTTGTTTTCCATTCCTTTCCTAATAATACCTAACATTCTATATGCTTTCTTAGCTGCCGCAGCACACTGAACACAGGGTTTCAACATCAACGGACACCGCCATCCCTAACATGGAACCTTGCATTACATAGCAATAGTTCGGGTTCCTCTTTCCCACATGCACCACTTTGCACTTGTTCACATTAAATGTCATCTGCCATTTAGATGCCCAGTCTCCCGGTCTCGTAAGGTCCTCTTGTAATTTTTCACAATCCTCTTGTGATTTAACAACTTTGAATAACTTTGTGTCGTCAGCAAATTTAATTACCTCACTAGTTACTCCCATCTCTAGATCATTTATAAATATGTTAAAAAGCAGTGGTCCCAGCACAAACCCCTGGGGAACCCCACTATCTACCCTTCTCCATTGAGAATACTGACCATTTAACCCTACTCTCTGTTTTCTATCTTTTAACCAGTTTTTAATCCACAATCGTACACTACCTCCTATTCCATGACTCTCCAATTTCTTCTGGAGTCTTTCATGAGGTACTTTGTCAAACACTTTTTGAAAATCCAGATACACAATCAGACTCATTTTTGAAAGAGATTGACGTCCATCTTTCGACATAAATCGGTACTTGGACGTCCATCTTTCAGAGACGTCCAAATTGGTATAATCAAAACCTGATTTTGGACGTCTCTAGTGAAAGTCCGTCGGAAGGACGTCCAAATCTCAAGGGGGCATATCAGAGACATGGTGAAGGCGGGACTTGGACATTCCTAAGACTTGGACATCTTTGAGCCATAATGGAAAAAAGCAGAGATGTCCATGACTTAAACTTGGCCGTTTTCACCCGGACATGTTTTTATTACGAATAAGGCACAAAAGGTGCCCAAAATGACCATATGACCACTGGAGGGAATCGGGGATGACCCCCTCACCCTTACTCTCCCAGGGGTCACTTACCCCATCCTACCCTCAAAAAACATTATTAAAAATATTACCTGCCAGCCTCTATGCCAGCCTCAGATGTCATACTCAGGTCCATGACAGTGCATGCAGGTCCCTGGAGCAGTTTTAGTGGGTGCAGTGCACTTCAGACAGGTGGACCCAGGCCCATACCCCCCCTACCTGTTACATTTGTGGAAGAAACAGTAAGCCTTCCAAAACCCACCACAAACTCTCTGTACCCACATATAGGTGCCCCCCTTCACCTATAAGGGCTATGGTAGTGGTGTACAGTTGGGGGTAGTGGGTTTTGGGGGGGCTCAGCACACAATGTAAGGGAGCTGTGTACCTGGGAGCATTTTATTAAGTCCACTGCAGTGCCCCCTAGGGTGCCCGGTTGGTGTCCTGGCATGTCAGGGGGACCAATTCACTACAAATGCTGGCTTCTCCCACATCCAAATGGCTTGCATTTGGACGTTTTTGACTTGGATGTCTTTGGTTTCGAAAATCACCGAAAGTCAAAGATGTCCAAATCTAAGGACATCCTTGGTATTTTCAAAATGAAAGACGGACGTCCATCTTTTTTCGAAAATAAGCTTTTCCCCACCTCCGGATTTGGACATTTTACAAAGATGTCCAAATCCCAACTTAGATATTTCTTTCGAAAATGCCCCTCCACATCAACCAGCTCGCCTTTATCCATGTGTTGGCAACTTTCTCGGCCATTCTGTAGCACTTTAAAAAATGTACTTCTGGTTACAATAGGGGAGACAGTATACATAGGACTCCCATTAACAGCCCTGATGACATAAGGGAAAGGAACTAATTAATTGTTAGATTATTACCCTTATTGTAGTTATGGAGCAAAGGACAGGGCTGAACCTCAGGTTGAGCGCTATGGCTAGGAAGGCATAGGCTGGAAAGCATGCTAAAGTCAGGAGTTACACTCTGGTACACAGAGACACAAACCTGGAAGTTACAGGTGGCAGGCCCTGGAGCAGAACTGGAGTCTGAATTTACAATGTGGCAGATCCCACCTGGAAGTAAACCGGAACTCCTGGCCTGGACCTGGAATCAGTAAGCAAATAAGCCTTGAGCAAGAACTAAGAACAAACTGGAAATGTAGGCCTGCAATAGGAGTCAGTAAGCAGGTCCAGGATCAGCTTGAAGAAGAAAAACTTGGCAATGAGGACTGTGCAGAGGAGGCTTGACAGCATTCAGGAAAGTTAATCAGACTTGTGCTTCCGAGTGTCTCCTTTTTACTGAACCCCATCACCAGTAGCAAGGGGTGTGACCTGGGTGCCTGTCTGACACACTCTTCTCTATGGCCTGAACTTACTCCCATGTTGGAGCTGACCCCTATTCAAGCTCTATTGAGGTCTTGCCCAGACATCAGAAAACAATCCCTTTTGGACCTCTTTGATTACACAATCAATAGAATAGGGCATGGCCTTCAAGTGGCACAGCTGGAGCCAGAGAACTGGTTAATGCCAACCAGTGGCATAGCCAAGAGTGGGCCAAGGCACACCTACTTTGGGCTCAGGCCCACCTAGTAGCAGCACACCTATGATGTGGCTGGCAAGGATTCCCAAGCCCCACCAGCTGAAAACTCCCAACAACTGTCCCTCCTGCATACCTTGTAAACAGCAGATCTTTACCTGATACATACTACTTGCGCTGGCCCCACATATTCCCTCCTATGTGGAAAGAAGTTGCATCAGTGGGAAGGCTATGGGGCCAACATGAGCAATGTGTATTAGCTGCTGCTCGCTGCCAGTGAAAATCTGCTATTTAAAAGGTATACAGGAGAGGGGGGGATGTTTGAGAGACCACGAGGGGCATTTTCGAAAGAAACGTCTAAATTGGAATTTGGACGTCTTTGTAAAACATCCAAATTTGGAGGCGGGGAAAAGGTTATTTTTGAAAAAAGATGGACATCCATCTTTGTTTTCGAAAATACCAAGGACGTCCTTGGATTTGGATATCTTTGATTTTCCGCGATTTTCGAAACCAAAGACGTCCAAGTCTAAAACATCCAAATTCAAGCCATTTGGACATGGGAGAAGCCAGCATTTGTAGTACACTGGTCCCCCTGACATGCCAGGACATCAGTCGGGCACCTTAGGGGGCACTGCAGTGGACTTCATAAAATGCTCCCAGGTACACAGCTCCCTTACATTGTGTGCTGAGCCCTTCAAAACCCACTACCCCAACTGTACACCACTACCATAGCCCTTACGGGTGAAGGGGGCACCTATATGTGGGTACAGAGGGTTTCTGGTGGGTTTTCAAGGGCTCGCTGTTTCCTCCACAAATGTAATGGGTAGGGGGGGTATGGGCCTGGGTCCACCTGTCTGAAGTGCACTGCACCTACTACAAAACTACTCCAGGGACCTGCATTCACTGTCATGGACCTGAGTATTACATCTGAGGCTGAGGCTGTCAAGTAATATTTTTAATGATGTTTTTTGAGGGTGGGAGGGGGTTAGTGACCACTGGGAGAGTAAGAAGAGGTCATCCCCGATTCCCTCCAGTGGTCATATGGTCATTTCGGGCACCTTTTTGTCCCTTATTTGTAATAAAAACAGGTCTCGGTGAAAACGTCCAAGTTTTAGTCCTGGACGTCTTTGCTTTTTTCCATTATGGCTCAAAGACATCCAAGTCTTAAGAATGCCCAAGTCCCGCCTTCACAGTGCTTTTTTTGTGCCGGTACGCAACGGTACGGCGTACCGGCACCTTTTTTTTGCTCCCCCGCCCCGTGACGGACGCAGTGCCAGCCCCCATTTCCGGCCGCTGCTGCTTCTCCTGTTGAGCAGCAGCGGCCGCTACACAAAGAAAAAGATTAAAAAAAAACTTCAAACCTGGCTGAAACGCGGCACCCCGGCACTGTAGACAGCCATTAGGCATTGGCTGTTGCCCCGCAGCCGCTCCTCCTCTTGCCTCTACGTCACTGCGCTCCTCCGGGGTCTTCCTCCAGGGGCAGTGACGTAGAGGCAAGAGGAGGAGCGGCTGTGGGGCAACAGGCAATGCCTAATGGCTGTCTACAGTGCCGGGGTGCCGCGTTTCAGCCAGGTTTCAATTTTTTTTAACTTTTTCTTTGTGTAGCGGCCGCTGCTGCTCAACAGGAGAAGCAGCAGCGGCCGGAAATAGAGGCTGGTGCCGCGTGCGTCGCGACTTCGCGCCGTTCGCGGGAAACTTGGCAGGGAGAGGGAAACCAACAGAGGGAAGGATTGGGAGAGAGAAAAAGAGGGAATCCACAGAGGGAAGGATTGGGGAGAGAGAGAAAGAGGAAAACCAACAGAGGGAAGGATTGGGGAGAAAGAGGGGAAAACCAACAGAGGGGAAGATTGTGGAAGAGAGAGAAGAGGGAACCAACAGAGGGAAGGATTGGGGAGAGAGAGAAAGAGGGAAGGATTGGGGAGAGAGAGAGAAAGAGGGAAAACAACAGAGGGAAGGATTGGTGAGAGAGAGAAAGAGGGAAACCAATAGAGGGAAGGATTGGGGAGAGAGAAAAAAGAGGGAAACACAGAGGGAAGGATTGGGGAGAGAGAGAAAGAGGGAAAACAACAGAGGGAAGGATTGGGGGAGAGAGAGAGGGAAAACAACAGAGGGAGGATTGGGGAAAGAGGGAAAACAACAGAGGGAAGGATTGGGGAGAGAGAGGGGAAAACAACAGATGGAAGGATGGGGAGAGAGAGGGAAAAACAGATGGAAGGATGGGGAGAGAGGGGAAAACAGATGGAAGGATGGGGAGAGAGAGGGAAAAACACAGATGGAAGGATTGGGAGAGGGGGAAAACAGATGAAGGATGGGGAAAGAGAGAGGGAGAATGGGGGAGAGAGAGGGGAAAACAGATGGAAGGATGGGGAGAGAGAGGGAAAACAGATGGGAAGGATTGGGGAGAGAGGGGAAAAACAGATGGAAGGATTGGGGAGAGAGGGGAAAAACACAGATGGAAGGATTGGGGAGAGAGGGAAAAACAGATGAAGGATGGGGAAAGAGAGAGGGAAAACAGATGGAAGGATGGTGAGAGAGAGAGGGAAAACGGAAAGATGGTGAGGAGAAAGAGGGAAGACGCTGTATGGAAGAATGCAGAAAGAAATAGGGGAGAGAAAGCAGAGCTGCTGGATGGAAAAGGGGGAATAGAGAAAGACTGGAGAATAGAGGAAGGGCATGGGGAGAACAAGGGTGAGGAAAAGATGAAAAGCCACAGGTAGATGAAGGAAATTAAAGAATGGATAGTAAGAATGAATTAAATCTGGACAGAGAGAGCCTGAAAAATATTGAAGAAAGCAAAGAAAAAGGAGACAAAAATGACAAATGGCACAGAAGAGTTAAGCGAAAACAAGGAAAGCAGAATCACAGACTGGGACCAATATGGAAAGAAAAACAGTCACCAGACAACAAAGGTAGAAAAAAAAATCATTTTATTTTCATTTTAGTGTTTGTAATATGTCCAATTTGAGAATTTACATTGGCTGTCTTATTTTGCACTGGGTATACTGGAGCTGTAAGAGCTTACATTGATTATTTATAATGAAAAAAATCACGATATTTTTTTTCTCCTATAGTACTGTAATATTTTCAATGATGTCTGTTTATATGCGCCATGGCTGGTGTAGGGGGTGTGGTTAATGTGGGTGTGGCTATCATAGGGGTGGAGCCATATGTGGTGACCCCGCCCATAATGAGTACCGGCACCTTTTTTTCTACAAAAAAAGCACTGCGCCTTCACCATGCCTCCGATATGCCCCCTTGAGATTTGGACATCCTTGTGGCAGTCTTCCGATAAAGGCGTCCAAAATCAGGTTTCAATTTACCGATTTGGACGTCCAAGTGTTGATTTATGTCAGTTTTTGGACGTCCATCTCTTTCGAAAATGAGCCTGCATGTGGCATGCAAGTGAGAGAAGGAGAGACCAGATTACCTGTGGGATGGGGTGAGGTTCTTCTGCCCACCCATCTTGGGCCCAGGCCCATCTGGCTACCTCCCTAATGCCAACTGTGTTCCCATTTAGGGAAAGGGAAATGGGACTTGATATACCGCCTTTCTGAGGTTTTTGCAACTACATTCAAAGCGGTTTACATATATTCAGGTACTTATTTTGTACCAGGGGCAATGGAGGGTTAAGTGACTTGCCCAGAGTCACAAGAAGCTGCAGTGGGAATTGAACTCAATTCCCCAGGATCAAAGCCCACTGCACTAACCCCTAGGCTACTCCTCCACTCCTTTTAAAATCAGAATGTAGCTATAAATTCAAGTACTGTCATGATTTTACCTATCCAGTCAAGCTGTAGGAGCTCTGGGTGATGGGCTGCAACTATGGTTTCAGTTAGTCACACAGATCATCACCGACCTATCTGAGCTGCTTGCCTTGACAGTCTAGTTTGAGTCTACATTCTTTTTTTCTCTGTGCTGCTTAACAATGCTTCTGCTCCCCCCCCCCCCCCCCCCCCCCCCCCCCACCATACTGCTCAATTCTGCCATGAAGATGGGATTCATTTTCTGATAAAGATTCAAGGTTCAACCTTGGAATGTACAAGAAAAAATGTCTGCTTTGTGTCGCTGTCATTTGGGCTTTATATCATTATGCTATTTTTTCACTGTTTCTGTCATTTGTATCATTTCCATGATAACTATTGGTGGAAGCAAAGAGCACACTGCTTTGTGCTGATAACATTGTGATTATTCATCCCATTTTTATGAAACTTGTATGCATGAGAAAATCCCTCCCTAGAGATCACAGTAAGCACTGAGCAAAGACAGCACAAAGAGCACAGGCAGGGTGGAGAAGGCTGGCATAGACCAGTGTTTTCCAAGACCGGTCCTGGAGTACCCCCTTGCCAGTCAGGTTTTCAGGATATCCACAATGCATATGTATGAAAGAGATTTGCATATAATGGAGACAGTGTATGCAAATCAAGTTCATGCATATCCGCTGTCGTGGATAGGATGCTGGGCTCGATAAATCCTTGGTCTTTTCCCAATGTGGCATTACTTATGTACATTGTGGATATTGTGAATGGACTTGGGAAACACTTACATAGATTACCTGTGGGACAACATAGCAACAGCAACAAAGGTATCATTGGAAATACCCCACCCTGTGCTTCTCAAATCCCAGACAATAACATCATTTTCATCCTCAGATTCAAATAGCTTGGGAAAGACCTTGCCAGATTCACAGAAGAGAACATATCGCACTTGCTTTAACTGTTGGCCTACTACCTGCAGCTCTGCCTCCTCGTGCCCTTTCACTGTACCAACACTGCAAGTGGAAGGAGGTTGCAGATGTGGCATAGAGATACTCTTGATCTGCAGCTTGGCCTCAGCCTCCAAATTTCTTTCATCACCGCCAACAAGCAAGACTGCTTGTTGGGCAGTTGGGGTAATTCTGTGACTGCGTATAGGAACCAAGAGATTGTCTCTGTTATTGAAAAGGAAGGTAGCCCAGGATACTGAGCTAGACGGACCATTGGTTTGAGCCAGTATGGCTATTCTTATGTTTATTGAATACTAGCATAAAAGGTAAAATACATGCCCTATAAATGAGCTGTGAGTCCCTATGCCAGCCATAGAGCTAGTGTAAGTGTTTGCACCTAAATACTCGAGATATACACACACATAGGGGTAGATTCAAGAAAGAGTGCCAACCCCTTCCATAAAAGTCACCAAAAATTGTGTGTGCAATTTAATTGAATGATGAGCTAATTAACACTGATAATTGGCTGGTTAACAAGCAATTATTAGCACTAATTAGCATTTAGGTGCATACATTTAGGCATGGAGTCCGCGCCTAAGATGTACATGTGATCTAAAAAAGGGGGCATGGAAATGGGAGGGGCATGGGCGTAATGGGGTGTTCCTAAAATTAACTCACGTTGTTATAGGATAACGGGGGATAAGCACCTAATATAGGCACATGCATTTGCACCACGTTTCAGGACGTCCAACAACAACTACCAAACAGGAAGGAACGTCCAAACCTAAAAAAGAAAGACTTCAAGTTAGACCTGTTTCAGTCACGTTCAGGGTACAGAAAGGTGTTCTGATTGAGCTACAGGGGTGTAGCCAGACACCCAATTTTGGGTGGGCCTGGGCCCAAGATAGGTGGGCAGAAGAACCTCGCCCCGTCCCACAAGTGATTTGGTCTCTCCTCTCGCCTGCATGCCATATGGTCTCTCAAACATCCCTCCTCTCCTGTATACCTTTTAAATAGCAGATTTTCACCAGCAGCGAGCAGCAACTAATACACACTGCTCATTTTGGCCCCACGCCCTTTCCTCTGATGCAACTTCCTGTTTCCGCCTAGGCAGAAATACATCAGAGGGAAGGCTGTGGGGCCGGTGCGAGCAGTACGTATGCACTTCGCCTTTGGGGGATCAAGGTGACTGTGTGGCATGGGAGTGGGGAGGGGCATAGCAAAGAGTGTGGTGGATGGGGAGGGGCACAGCTATTGGTGTCCTTTTTTTTGTCAAGGCAAATATGGTAACCCATCCACCACACCAAGTTTCAGCCCTCCCCCCTTCCTTCCTTCCTGTCTCTCTCACTCAACCAGTCATATGTCCTCCTACTATTTCTCCCTGTCCTTGCATTGCACCACCCCTAGACAATCTATTATTATCCCCCCCCCCCCCCCTCCATCCCTTATTGGCTGCTGTTGCTCAAAAGATAGGTCCCTACACATCCCATCCATTCCAGCATGATAACATTTGTCATTGCTCGTTTCCAGTGAATGACCAAGGGCGATACTCCACAGCTGCTCATTGCATTAAGATACATTTCCAAGCTGATAGTAAGGCCAATTGCACAAAGAAACTGGCTTTACTTACCATCCGTACACCAAATCTCCCAGTAACAGAGTTTCCACACTTCCATCTACTTCCCATCCAGTACAAGCCTCTATCACCCCTGCCCAAAACTCTGATAATCCCAGGCATGGCATAAAGCTGTATAACCTGGAAAGTATGAGTGTGCAGCAGGCCCAAAATCATCAAGAAAAAGAACTGCATCTTCATTCCTACCTCTGATCTTCCTGTTCATGTGGAAGATATCCTGGATTTCTCTCATCCATAGCACCTGGAAAAGAGTCAGCTGCACAGCGTAAAACCGAAGCTCAGTGGAGTTCCTCCTGTCTCAGGCCAGAGTCAGTTTCTTCCAGCCAGAGCCCCCATACCATGGTGTGCAGGCCACTAGCTGTTGTAGAGCAGCTGTTCAAGCCACAGTGAACAGAGCAATAAAGTTAGGGGCGTACGCAAAAGTATCCCTTAATGTAGCCTTTCCTGATATATTGCAATAGGATGAAATAACACTTGAAAAAAGGCAAATGCCCTGACAACATATGCCAAAAAATTTGACAGCTGGTAGAGGTCTCCAGATATCTCTCATGTATGCTCCATAGTTATATTTCTTTCTTTCCTGCTTTTCTTTGTATGTGTGTGTGTTTGTTTGTTTGCATGAGGCTTCAAGGTATAGGAAGCTGCATCTACAGCAATATCAGCCTCAGAGGCCTAAGGAAGAGTGGGTGGCAGATCTCCTCTGTTTAGTCTAATGGTTGGTGCAGTGGGCTGAGAATCTGTATAACTGGGATAAATTCCCACAGCACTTCCTTGTGATTCTGGGCAAGTCACTTACTCCTCCATTGCCCTAGGTACAAAAACTTAGATTGTAAGCCACTAGGGACAGCGAAAGTACCTGCATATAATAAAATATAAACCACTTTAGTTGAGCCACAGAGAGGTGGTATATCAAATCCACAACCCTTTACCTTCTTCATCATTAGGGTCGACAGTCAGCCAGCAGTGCTCGGTGCTTTGAAGACTGCCGCTGGCGTTAACCAGGAAATTCAATGCTGGGTGATGTCCAGGCTCCGGCATTGAACTTCTGGGTTTACAGACCCGGTGAAACCGTAGCTGGTTAACTGCGATATTCAGCACTTAACCGTTTATGGTGAGCTGCATAAAGATAGGATTAACTTTTAAGCAGTGTTGAATAACGGCATTTAACTGGTCAAGTGCTGACTCCACCCCACAATGCCAACAAATTAGCCATTTTTTTGAGTTAGGTGCTAACCAATTAGATGCCACTGAATATGCATGGTTAGCCGTGAATGAGTGATTTACCTGGCCAGGAGCCATTTCTGGCCAGTTAAATTGCTTTAAATATTGACCCCATTGTCTTTACTCCATAATCTTCCTTTAATTCTCTTATTTTGCACTGTGTTTTATGTCTATTTTCTTATTTTTTCTCATCTTCATTCTTCTTTCCGTTTTCACAAGTTCACACACTGAGCAACAACACCAGAGTAATGTACAGGTCAAATGCTGAACACAAGGAAGACACAGCCATCAACCTTAACTCCTGAGAGGCAAAGCCTACACCAATAATTCATGGTGGGGGGGAGGGGTGAAATATTAAAAAAAAAAAAAAGCATTTATGCTGGTAAATGGCTATTTGCAAAATAACTGAAGCTGTCTGAAAAATTTCCACCATGTGTGCAGTGAAAGTACATGCATTCCTTACATCATACACAATTTTACCCACTCCAGGGAAGGAATTCCAGGGATGGGATTAGGGAAGTGAAATTCTACAGCACAGGATCAAAATTGCACATTTTGTTGGAAGGGAGAATGTATCTGCTGAAGGAGCAGGTACAAATTTGTGAGGGAGGGCCGACAGTTTTCCATAGGCAGTTTTCAATGAGAAAATACGCATACACTCTCCATTTCAGAACCAGTGCAAGGTCACTGATAAGTTTCCCATGAATCTTGCAAGTAACCACATTGTTTTGGAAACTGTCCCCACTATGATTCAGGCTGAGTTTCCTTCTGTACGTCCTATACCAGTCACTTCCTTTGCTAGTGAGACATGGCATCCATGCACAGTATTATATGGATTCCACCCAACTCAGACCAAGGTCATGTGCTGGATTTAAATAACAGGGTGCTGGTGCAGAATCAAAAATCCAACCCAAGAGAGTCAGGCCCTTCACCTTTTGTGCAAATAAAAACATTAGTTATTGCTGCAGAGCATAGGGAAACTTTCTCCTGCATGTCCATAGAGAACAAGGCAGAGGTATTTACAGTCCATATACTGGAAAGCAACATTTGTTCCAAACTGGGTGTAGAACAAAACATGCATTTATTTTTTATTTCAGCTTTAAGTCACCCTCTGCACCCTCAGTTTCTACTTCTAGATATAAAAAAACAGACTCCATTCTTTTTACCTCGCTGCACCTCACGCCTGGAATAGACTTCCCGAACATGTACGTCTAGCCCCGTCTTTGCCCATTTTCAAATCCAGGCTAAAAGCCCACCTCTTTAACGCTGCTTTTGACTCCTAATCATTGCTCACTTGCCGGTACCTGTTATCCCCACCTCTTTAATCCCCCTTACCTCTTAATTGTTCTGTCTGTCCTATTTACATTGTGAGCTCTTTGAGCAGGGACTGTCTTTTTACGTGTATGGTGTACAGCGCTGCGTATGCCTTGTAGCGCTATAGAAGTGTTAAGTAGTAGTAGTAGAAACCAAATTCCTAGCAACAATCCCTAAAGAGAAAAAGGATTAGGTATGAAGGAGTAAATCCTCCTCTGAAGCTGCCTCTGCCAGTAGCTGCTTATTACTAATAAATCCGGAGGAAGACCTTATTTCACTGAGTTCATATCATCCAAAAGAAGATAAATCCCTGCCACTGTTGTGTGGGAAGAGTCCTCTTTCACAGAGTACACGCCTCCACTACTAGTTTTTTCATTTCATATGGTCCAGTGTAAAGCATTTCTCGCAGTTCCACAATCATAGAAAAATCCTGCTAGTTTCTGCCACCTTCTGACATCCCCCCCCCCCCCATTTTTCACTTCTTGCTAGCTCTAGTATATTAATGACAGGGCAAAGGCACTCTTGAGACCTCACACTCTGAGTGCTTCAGTCTGTTTGAAATCTCCCATCAGCAACTGGCTTCGCAATGTTCACTTTCATCTCTCCCCTCTTCACTTTTATCATCTGTCACACACACTCACATGCCAGTTTATTACATTATACAGTGTACTTGAAATCCATATCTATTGTATCTTGATCAGATTACTTTGTCACTGGGTTAGCTGCAGTCTAAAAGCATTTCTTAAGGCTGTGCATAATTTATTGTTACAATCACAGTTATAGCAGCAAGTGGATGTACATAGAGAACACAAAGACTACGTGACTCCATCCCTTAAGGTGGTACATTGGCTCTCTGTATCATTTAGAATCAATTTTAAGGTTCTCATGTCGACTTTTACGTTTTAACAACTGGTCAAGCCGCAGCTTTATTCAATATGCTAATCCCTCCTGTGCTCTTCACTCCAAAGCTCCCAGTTCCACCCCCCTTCAAAGGTACATCACAAGTCTACGAGAAGCTCTGAATGCTATATTCTAGCCCTGCTTCTTTGGAACTCTTTACCTAAACATCTTCATACTGATCAGTCTTTTACCCTGATTTAAAGCGGGCCTTAAGGCCTAGTATTTGATCCTGGCCTACAGGAGTTGACAAACACTCAAATTTGGGGTCCTGACTCAGCTCTTGGTTGCTCTCTGCTCTTTTCGCTCTCTCTCTTTTTTTTTTTTCCCCCCCATTTCCTCTGCTGCTTTTCTTTTTACTGGTTGTAAACTGCTCTGATATTTTGTTTCAGGGCAGTATTCCACTAAACCAAAACAAAGCATAAACATGAATAAATCAATAACAAGGCATTTAACAACCAATATAACATATAAGATACAACAGACTACATAAAAAGTGTTTTTAAACATAATAAAAAGAAGAAAATTAATCAGTCCCTTAGCCTCCAAATGTATCTAGATATGAAATTTTACATATGAAGAAACCATACAATAGAAGTGATGTGTGTGTGTAAATAACGAGTAGGTCCATATACCAATCTAGTCAGAATGATGAAAATAAAGAAAAAAAAATAATCACATACCATGCGGCATTTCTTGTAAAATTAACATGTATATGACAAGGTGGTAAAAGCTTCAAAATGACAGTGCTGATTATGAAAATTCAGATGACAGACTCACTTTACAGGTTTCCTAACCTGTGGGAACTCCAATGGCAGTAGTTGTTTACCTGGTGCAGGTTAGAGTGGTGGACTTTGGTCCTGGGGAACTGCGTTTGATTCCCACTTCAGGCACAGGCAGCTCCTTGTGACTCTGGGCAAGTCACTTAACCCTCCATTGCCCCATGTAAGCCGCATTGAGCCTGCCATGAGTGGGAAAGTGCGGGGTACAAATGTAACTAAAATAAAACTGGCTTCTTTGTAACCCGCTTAGAACTGCAAGGTAATAGCAGGATAGAAGACCATTTTACCAATAACATTTTGGGGCCTTCTACTAATCTGCATTAAAAATGAGCTTAATGTGTTTCTACATGGGCCTTTCTTGCATGCTAAACCCCTATTTAACGGAACAGTAAAATAAGGCTTATTCATTTTTTAAATTTGCAGGTCATATGCTCATGTTGTCACTAGTGTGCAACTACAAATAATTAACACGGGAGCATTTAGCACCCCCCATTTAGGAAGTGTTAAACACTCCTGCGTTAGTCTGCATTATTCAGGTAGCACATGCTAATCATAACCTACTCCCTGAATAATGCTTTCATGCCCATTCCCTTCCTATGGCACGCCCCCCTCCAAAAATATTTCTGAAAATGACACCTCTTTTATTACAACTCTATTGGTTACTGGTAGAGGCTCGATTACAATTCAAAGTGGCTCTTATGACTATTAAATCTTTTTATGGGGATATTCCAATCTAGCTGACTGACCATTTTTTCCTTTTTGAATGGAATGTATTTTTGATTCACTAGAAACCTTAGGTTTACCCCCTGTTCAAAATGTGAAAGCTTTGCATCCTTTTAAGGCTTCTTTATCTTACCAAGCAGCATTGTGTTGGAATCTTCTGCCTCATTTTCTTAGCCAAATGGGAAACTATTATCAATTTAGAAAGCTGTTGAAGACTTTCCTCTTCAGAAGATTTGTTACAGGTTCTTAACTGATTTCTGTTTTAGAGTATTTGGGGCCCCTTTTACAAAGGCATGCTAACGTAAGTGTGCACTAAATGCTAGAGACGCCCATATATTCCTATAGGCGTCTCTAGCATTTAGCGCACCCTAAAAAGCTAGCACGCCTATGTAAAAAAGCCTCTTGGTTTGTTATGGTCTCTGCTATAAGCAGCATTGTATATTCTCTGAAGACTTCAGATTTTTATATTGTTACCCGCACTAAACTTGTTGGTAGTTGTGGGATGTAAGACTATAATAATATAATGTAAATTAAAATAATGCAAGCTTAGTACACAGGAAATGGTAAATTAACACAAAACACTTTAACACATTTTGTGTTAAGCATTTTCCCATATGCTAAGCATATGTTAGGGCTTAATGTCCTTTATTAAAATGTCCCTTTGTTATCTGCAATGTCATTGCAAATCTTCTCTGTAAAACACAAGACCAGGAGAAAGAAGCTCTCATGATAATACTGTAATTCACCCACCAATCTAATTATTTAGAGCATTTCAATTAAAAGTCCTGATCAGGGTTAATACACGGGTATCAGGTGCCATGGGGCAACTTACAGCTTTGTGCCCCCTTCAATTAACTTTTAGGCCCCTATCCCCCTCCCCCAGAGAATCTGCTAATTAAACTAAGCAACTGTAATCACCCCAATAGCTTTCTCTACAGAACAAACTTGTAAAACTGCATAATTGGAACATCAAATTTTACCTATTAAACTATGTTTCATATATACAGTAAAATCCGTTTACCCAGGTAAAAGGGCCATGTGAAAATTACCCACCACCCTCACTGCTGGTTCTTTGTTAGTGTGGCATCAGAGCCTATTGTTTTGCTTTGACTGTTACTTCTCTTTGTCATCCCCTAGAAGAGCTACTGCCCTAGGAACCCACCCCCCTGCCTAATGGTTAAAACAGTAGTTCCCAAACCTAGTTCTGGAGGCACCCTAGCCAGTCAGGTTTTCAGGATACCCACAATGAATATTAATAAGAGAGATCTGCATGCAGTGGAGGCAGTGTGTGCGAATCTCTCTCATGAATATTCATTGTGGGTATCCTGAGAACCTGACTGGCTAGGGTACCTACAGGATCAGGTCTGGGAACCACTGGGTTATAAGCCATCCCTAATCTAATACCACTGTTCCCTCCAAGCCAATGTTTCCCAAATCCAGTCCTGGAGCACCCCTTGCCAGTCAGGTTTTCAGGTTATCCACAATGAATATGCATGAACTTGATTTGCATACACTTCCACCCTTATACGCACATCTCTTTCATGCATATTCATTGTGGATATCCTGAAAATCTGACTGACAAGGGGTGCTCCAGGACCAGATTTAAGTAGCACAGCTCTATGCAGAGCAGGAGTCCAGGAGTCCTCTACCTACAGTTCTGCCAGGAGGGGGTGCTGTTTCACTACCACATTTTCAATAGTGAAAGACAGGCAAATATGCAGGACTTCAGGGAACATGCCTGAACCTAGTAATTAAAAGCACAATATTGCAACACCCCCCCCCCCCCCCGTTGTAAATGAGCTCAGAGGGAACAGTGTTAACCCTATACCTGCCAATATTCAACACAATTACAGATGCTCAATTGCTTCGTATATATATCTGTCTTTATAGGTTGCAGCACCATTACAACCAGAAGAAGAGGTATGTAAGCTCTTGAAACCTCACACACTGCAACTTCTTTTTTTGCTGGTCCTATAGAGCTGGATTTTATAGCAGGTTGTCTATGTAAGAATTCTAAAAAGGTGCTTATTTTACAAAGGCAACTTAGGTGCCCATATGTTTATAAAAAAAAAAGGCCCCAAATACCAACGCCAACAACACCTGCTCCAAGGAGATGTAAATGTGTGCACGAACTCCACATGCATACAAACCTCTTTTATAACATATGTGCATACATTACAACCCCAGGTCTGTGCCACTGCAATTCATCCCCTCACAAAAGGAGGTGCATACTTTTCACGGACATCATTTTTACATGTAGATCATTTTGTAAGAGCCCTTTCTATTGCGTCAAGCAGAAAAAAAAAGGCTCTATACAAAAGCCCTTTTCTGGATGTAAACAGGTTTACAGACAGAAAAAGCTTTCATAACCTCCCTTTTTCTCCAGCACTGATATGGGCTTGGAGCACTCCATACTTAGGGGTTCTTCTACTAAGCTTTATTAGGTGCTAATGCACCTAACACAGCTTAAAATGGTGTATTGTGGGACACACTCAGGCATCCTGCGGTAATTGACAAATGTGCACTGTTGGGCTCTTTTACTAAAGAATTGGTGTGCGTATCAATCGGGAACTACCACCGGGCTACTGCAGGAACCCGACAATAGTTCCCACCCCCACCCCCACCCCCCAGCATGTGCTTAACTAACCAGTAGAGTGGAGGAGTGGCCTAGTGGTTAGAGCACCAGTCTTGCAATCCAGAGGTGGGGTTCAATCCCACTGCTGCTCCTTGTGATCTTGGGCAAGCCACTTAACCCTCCATTTCCTCAAGTACAAACTTAGATTGTGAGCCCTCCTGGGACAGAGAAATATCCAGAGTACCTGAATATAACCCACCTTGAGCTACTACTGAAAAAGGTGTGAGCAAAATCTAAATAAATAAATAAATAAATAATTGGTGCTGCCTGGTTACCTCCAGGTTAGTGCAGGAGCCCTTACCACCACCTCAATGGGTGGCAATAAGTGCTCCCCTGAAATGGCCATGCAGCAAATGGCTCACATACCGCATGTTCTTTTTGTGAAAAAAAAGACAGCCTTTTACCCGCTGCGGTAAAAAGGGGCCTCGGTGTGTATCAAAAACATTTGCTGACGCTAGCACAGGCCCCCTTTTACTGCAACTTAGTAAGAGGACCTCTGTGCTAACTGTATGCTAATTTTTTTTTTTTTTGTAGGGGGCATGTCAGGGGATGGAGACTGGGCATTCCTGTACTAAACAGCTGACTCATCTATATTAGCACATGCTAACTGGTTAGCACAGGAATATCGAGTGAGCCCTTACCACCTACAAAATGAGTGGCAGAAAGTGCTCACACAGTCATCCTTAAAAATGGGTTTGCGCTAATGGCCATTAATACAAAAATAAAAATAAAAAATTTTAAATGGCCATTTTGTGGCTATGGCAAAAATGACCCTAGTGCATGGGAAATATTTACTTATTTATTTATTGGGATTTGTTAACTGCCTTTATGAAGTGATTCACCCAAGTATCCATGTAAGGGCGCTCTAAGACCACCTTTTACTGCAGGTTAGTAAAAGGACCCCTCAGTGTATTCATGAAAGAATTTGAAAGCTGATCTGAGGGCTTCTTTTACAAAGCCGTGCTTCATTTGCCGCACCGAGAATCGGTAGAGTGGCTTTGTAAAAGAAGCCCTGATTTAGCAAAGCTTTCTAGATAGTAAAATCAAGTAGAAAGAAAGAAAGTCTAGGTTTGCCTTACTTATTCCAGTGCAACTACAACCACAGGTTAGAAATAGGTGTGGAAAGGAGGGGAGACAAGCAGCAAGGCTGGGAAGCGATCACCATCATTTGTGACTTTATTAGGAACTCAGTGGTCCTCAGCAAAGCAAATATTACCTCACAACACAATAATACTACCTGTAGAACCTTGTGAGTTCATTGCGTTGACACAATATAAATTCTTTAGTTCTACATTGGAAAATATTTGACTGGAAATGGGTGTCACTGGAATTGTAAAAAGCCAAATCACCAAATGTAGAAGGGAGAAATAACACGGGAAGGGGCATCTCTGCATATTTAAAATGCTACTACATATCACACAGCCATGGTACACACACCTGTAAATCAGAATTACCTGAGGAAGCAAATACAAAGCATACGCAACTCTTACAGTGTCACTGGATGCTGGATTCAGCACCAAGGAGAGTTTTTACAGAATCCTCCACAAACACTACTGAAAAAAAAACTGTATATAACCTCCAGCTAGAAATATAAATACTGCATGACAGCAAAGTATTCCAACATAGCCTAAAAACCACATCAAATAGAATTCAAATGTCAAATGTATGTAAAAGGTTTATAAAACTTTCTGCTATAACAATAGATCAGATATTTAAATTCTACCAAAAGCCTTTCTATATAACAACAAAAAAAAAAAGACAAAGATCAAGCAATGAAGTCGAGTGAGATCTTCTTTCACTGTATCACAACAACTGTTCCATCGTCTTGCAAGGACAGTGTCCACTTCAATAACTTTAAAAATACAAGTATTCGAAATAGAAAGGGATTTGGATTTTACCCCCTTAAGAAAGAGAAGCCAAAGTAAATCCCTTGGCTGCTGGAGAACTTTGGCAGGTACAAAGGGGGGGGTCGCAGTGAATCCCAGAGGCCAGGGCTTTGAAGAGGGGAGAAGGGAGTTGCAAAATGTCTCCAGAGCACCCCAATGCCTCTCTTGCTTCGCAGCCCAAAGAGTCACTTGGCGCTCGTCCGCCTTTGCCCATGCCATTGGGGAGGAACCCAGCGATGATGGGCACCGGCCAGATGAGAGCCGCCACGCTCCACACAATGATGACCAGGGTCATGAAGCAGGCCACCAGCGTGGACTCGATGGGCTTGCGGTTCAGCCTCCAGCCCTGCTCGCTCTTCAGCTCCTCCAGGTTGAAGTCCAGGCAGCAGAAGTCCCGGCGCTCCCCGTGCAGGCAGGTGCTGGTGGCCCCGCCGGTGGCCCCCGCCCAGCCGGCCACAGCCCACGCACAGCCTCAGCTCCTGCTGCGGCCCGGGCAGCGCCGGGTGCTCGATGAGCAGGGGCGGGGCAGCACGCGAGTAGGCGGCTGCGTAGGCGGCGCGGCCGGGGCCGGCACTAGAGAAGAGCAGCAGGTCACACTGGAAACCCAGGCGGGGGCCGCTCCAGCGCACCAGCAGCGAGGTGAGCAGGAGGCGCTGCACGCTCACGTTGCAGGCGGGCTCGGGCGGCTCCGCCAGCAGCAGGGTGGCCCTGCTCCCCTCCTCCTCCTCCTCTTGAAGATCGGGCTCCTCCAGGGAGGCGTTGGGGGATGACGGCGGCGGCTGGGGGTCCAGGAGGGAGCAGGCGGCGGCGGAGGCGGTGAGCACAGCCAGCAGCCCCCGGAGCATGGCTCGTTCTCAGGGAGGAGGAGGAGGGGGAGGGGCGAGGAGGTGCATGAGAAGGGATCGGGGCGAGCGAGCAGCTCCCTCTCCTTGCCTCTGCTGCTGAACTAACGTCGCGGGGCTTTCTCAGCTCACTTTACTGCCTCCATCCCATTTGCTTTCTCTCCGTCCCTCCTCTGGGCTTTTGTTGTCGCTGCTGTGCTTCCCTCCTCCCAAATCTGTGATATCCTCGGGCTGGGAGCTCCTGTCAAAGGCAAATCAAACGTGGCAGCGTGAGGGAGCCTTTAGCAGGGAGCATCTGCCGCTCAGCTTTGTCCCTGCTTACAAAGGATGGAGGAGGAAGTGGGTGGCACTTTTGCTGAGGAGAAAGGTTACCTTTTCCGTGGGGTTTCGAAGTGACTTCATGAAAAGGAGCGCCCCTGTGTGCAATTTTACCAGACTATTTTGCCGCTAGATTTTCTGTGTGTGTGTTTGTTTTTTTTTGTAATCTAGCACCTCTTGAGACTTTTACACACATCAATACCCTAAGCCCGAAAGGGCTTTTCACATCAGACTATAAAATCTGCTATTGACTCCTGTAATCTTCCACTCAGTGTCACATTCTCTGCAGGTAGAAGCGTCTGTCACAGCCCGCGGCTATTGCACTTGGCAGAGCTCTCCCTCCTCCCCTCTCCAGAGAAGCCCTGCTGCAACCTGTACCTCGGAATAAGCAGAGCCGCACCTTCCATAGCAGGGATTTGGTTTTAGCTCATGTCTTTCTCACAAGTTCAAGGTCACTTACACTCAGGTTCAATAGGTATTTTCCTGTCCCTGGGTGGCACATAACTGCAAACATAGGCACAAAACTTTGAAGACTATCCTCCCCCATTCCCCATGTTCTATTTAACAGTATGGTGGGCAGTGTTATTTAATAGTAATACAGAGCTTCTGGTATTCGCTGGCTGAGGGACTTCTTGTATTCCTCCAATCTGATGTATTTCATTGTCTATTCCCCTCTTCCTCTGTGCAGCAGTCACACTGCTGCATATGTGGAGTGATGACAAAGGGAAAGCTGGTAGATGAATTTTTAAAAATTGGTATTGGTTTTAGTTTTAATTTCCTGATACAAAATTATAACTGGGCAAGTCACTTAACCCTCCGTTGCCCCAGGTACAAATAAGTACATGTATACAATATGTAAGCTGCATTGAGCCTGCCATGAGTGGGAAAGCGCGGGGTACAAATGTAACAAAAAAAAAAAACCTGTGGTATCTGAGATTTCCCACTTTGTTCCCCTCAGCTGGAAAATAATTCTGATACTGCCAAAATGAGCTGCAGCTTGTTCCTAAATTACTTCTCTCTGGACTATTACTGCTGTTATTATTTACAATGCTTTTTGTTATTTGCTTTATAAATATTGCAGGCCATCCATCTAGCTTTAAGAACAAAAAAATAGCATAGCATTTCATCATTTTCTATAATCAGTCATAGTGTATTTTAAAATGATTGCACAGTTTTCTTTACAGAAATAAAACGAACCCCTTCACTGCATATGAATACAATGCATAAGCAGTTGCATAAGAACATAAGCATTGCCGTACTGGGACAGACTGAAGGTCCATCAAGCCCAGCATCCTGATTCCAGCTGTGGCCAGTTCAGGTCACAAGTACTTGGCAAAGTAAAACAGATTTTATGCTACTCATTCTAGATATAAGCAGTCGCTTTTCCCAAGTCCATCTTAATAATGGCTAACAAGGGATGTAAGACTTGTCCCCCTCCCAAACAATGAGACACCAAAACAACCTTTTTGAACATCAGAACATTTATTTGGATTTAACATGGCCGCAGCTTTGTTAATTGGTACATAAGTACATAAGTACATAAGTAATGCCATACTGGGAAAAGACCAAGGGTCCATCGAGCCCAGCATCCTGTCCACGACAGCGGCCAATCCAGGCCAAGGGCACCTGGCAAGCTTCCCAAATGTACAAACATTCTATACATGTTATTCCTGGAATTTTGGATTTTTTCAAGTCCGTTTAGTAGCGGTTTATGGACTTGTCCTTTAGGAAACCGTCCAACCCCTTTTTAAACTCTGCTAAGCTAACCGCCTTCACCACTTTCTCCGGCAATGAATTCCAGAGTTTAATTACACGTTGGGTGAAGAAAAATTTTCTCCAATTTGTTTTAAATTTACTACACTGTAGTTTCATCGCATGCCCCCTAGTCCTAGTATTTTTGGAAAGCGTGAACAGACGCTTCACATCCACCTGTTCCACTCCACTCATTATTTTATATACCTCTATCATGTCTCCCCTCAGCCGTCTCTTCTCCAAGCTGTATAGCCCTAGCCTCCTTAGTCTTTCTTCATAGGGAAGTCGTCCCATCCCCGCTATCATTTTAGTCGCCCTTCGCTGCACCTTTTCCAGTTCTACTATATCTTTCTTGAGATGTGGCGACCAGAATTGAACACAATACTCAAGGTGCGGTCGCACCATGGAGCGATACAACGGCGTTATAACATCCTCACACCTGTTTTCCATACCTTTCCTAATAATACCCAACATTCTATTCGCTTTCTTAGCCGCAGCAGCACACTGAGCAGAAGGTTTCAGTGTGTTATCGACGACGACACCCAGATCCCTTTCTTGGTCCGTAACTCCTAACGTGGAACCTTGCATGACGTAGCTATAATTCGGGTTCTTTTTTCCCACATGCATCACCTTGCACTTGCTCACATTAAACATCATCTGCCATTTAGCCACCCAGTCTCCCAGTCTCGTAAGGTCCTCTTGTAATTTTTCACAATCCTGTCGCAATTTAACGACTTTGAATAACTTTGTGTCATCAGCAAATTTAATTACCTCGCTAGTTACTCCCATCTCTAAATCATTTATAAATATATTAAAAGCAGCGGTCCTAGCACGGACCCCTGAGGAACCCCACTAACTACCCTTCTCCATTGTGAATACTGCCCATTTAACCCCACTCTCTGTTTCCTATCCTTCAACCAGTTTTTAATCCACAATAGGACATTTCCTCCTATCCCATGACCCTCCAATTTCCTCTGTAGCCTTTCATGAGGTACCTTGTCAAACGCCTTTTGAAAATCCAGATACACAATATCAACCGACTCCCCTTTGTCCACATGTTTGTTCACTCCTTCAAAGAATTGAAGTAAATTGGTCACAAAAGCCATGCTGACTTGGTCTCAGTAATCCATGTCCTCGGATGTGCTCTGTAATTTTGTTTTTAATAATAGCCTCTACCATTTTCCCCGGCACCGACGTCAGACTCACCGGTCTATAATTTCCCGGATCTCCCCTGGAGCCTTTTTAAAAAATGGGCGTTACGGGGGCGATCCAAGATGGCGGCATAGTAAGTCGCACAGAAAGCAGCTCTGAGCCCGATTTGGCAGAAAAAATACTTCTAAGCAGAATGCCACATACAAAACGAAAAGGGGTAACGCGGGTAGCTCCCCCACCTACCTCGACTCCTATGGTGCCTCAGTCGGGTATCGGGCGCTTTTTGTGCCAGTCTCCCCACACAACACGGAGATACGGAGCCTTTAGCAGGTTCTCTGGGGAGCGGAGGCCCTGCAAGGCGAAGAAATATTCTTTCTCCACCTGCAATTGAGAAACCTCCATGCCCGGCGTCAACGACGGAGCCCGATGAGCAGAGACGCCCTACCGGAAGTGTTGCGGTGCGAAACTGTTTGTGAGGGGCGGGAAACGTCGGGGAAGTCGCCGAAAGCAGAAGAAAGATCAATAGGAACATCGAAGGAGGTAAATCTTGCAATGATATGGACAATGCTGAATAAAATGGATGCGACACTACAACGAACATCAGGAGCCAGTGAGTGCTTTTGAAAAAAAATTCCAAGAATTGAACTTTAAAGTTCACCAGTTAAAAAAACAGATTTTGCTGAAAAAGTAACTGATTTCAGAATAAAGGCAGATTCTTTTCAAGAATTTAAATTTGGTCTGGTTAAAGGACAATGCAGATATTCGAAGAAAGTTGAACAAATTGAGAACTTTAACAGAAGATAAACTTTGCGTCTGTTGTATTTTCCCAAACTCCCGGGGATTAATCCTTATGACTTGTTTAAAAGATACTTAAATGAAGTCTTAAAAATGCCCCTGGAAGCGATGCCGCCTGTAAATAAGATTTACTATATTCCTAATCCCAGAGGAGAGGAAAGGGAAAAAACAAGACGAATTACAAGCTAATTTAGACCTTGAAAATATTTCAGCAATACTAGAATCTACAGTGGAATGACAAAGCAGAGCGGTCAACTTTGATAGTTTCTTTCATTTTTGAACAGGACTTGAATAATATTATGAGACTCTATTTTAAAAATTTACAAACTTCTTTTGGTGGGGTAAAAGTACAAATCTTCTGATGTTACAAATCGACCCAGCAAAGAAGGAAAGCCTTTTTAGCATTGAAAGTAAGAACTTTAGAGATAGGTGGGTTGTTTTTTCTTGCCTACCCGTGTAAAGTGTTTAGTTAGGCTGGGTCAGGTTAATATACCTTTATTCACCAGAAGTCTTAAATCATTTCTAGATTCTAAGCATTGTAAACAGTTTAAGTAAATGGGAGTATTATGCCACCAAGTTTCTTTTGTATATAGAAATGAAAAATTCTCCCTAACTCTGATTGCCTCATGATTTTAAATGAGGTCTAAGGAAGCATGATTATTCTGTTTGATAAGATTTGAAAAGTATGTTAATACTTTCTCTTGCTTTATTATTTATATGAAGAATTATTACACTTTGATTAACCAATTATTGCTGTATTTCAAAACAAGTGTATTCTTGTTAAAAGTGAAAATTAATAAACAAATTGAAATATAAAAATGGGCGTTACATTGGCCACCTTCCAATCTTCCGGTACCACGCTCGATTTTAAGGATAAGTTGCATATCACTAGCAGTAGCTCCGCAAGCTGGTTTTTCAGTTCTATCCAGTACTCTAGGATGAATACCATCCGGTCCAGATTTGCTACTCTTCAGTTTGCCGAACTGCCCCCATTACGTCCTCCAGGTTTACCGTGAAAGTCAGTAAGTTTCTCCGACTCGTCCGCTTGAAATACCATTTCCGACACCGGTATCCCACCCAAATCTTTCCTCGGTGAAGACCGAAGCAAAGAATTCATTCAGTCTCTCCGCTACGTCTGGTGGTTCTAAGTCAGTTACTCGAGTTAAACGTTCAACCAATGAAAGGAAACTGGACTACCTGCCATCTGAAACAAGGTTGTCCACAATAAACCTTACCAATACATCTTCCCCTTGCCACACCCATGCAGCAAGGGCAAGTTATCCAAACCTCCCAAGCCTAGGACCTCGAGGCATAACTTGATGACAAAATGCCAAAGGCCTACCATTCACACACGGTGAAAGGTAGAGGCCTTCGAAGGACCTCCTTGAAGAGCATAAGCTTGGGTACCCCCCCCCCCCCCCCCCCACCACACCCACACTGTGATAGACTGCTGACTAACCCTCCCCCACCCACCCCCACCCCTTTGAGGGAGGGCAAGTGGAATTTTTCTTCCCACATACCAGCAGGAAGACTTCTTCCACCTCCTCGGCTCCTGATTCATCCTTCCTTCTACTCCTCTCTTCCTTGAGCACAAACCATCGCTGATCGGTGAGCAGTTCACACCTTAACATATTCATAAATGTCTGCCAATTCGGCCCGCTCCAGTAAAAAAGGTGGTGATCTGAGGCTTTTTCCTCCTGGTTTATTCTACTCCGATTAGATTAGTGTTTTAAGATTAGATAGTGTTTGTGATTGAATAGATAGGGATGGGCTGGAGTGTAAATTTTTAGGGGCTGCGATTAGCTTCAGAACTTAGTACAAGAACTGTACTGGGCAGACGTCTACGGTCTGTGCCCTGAGAAGGCAAGGACAAATCAAACTTGGGTATACATATAAAGTATCACATACCATGTAAATGAGTTTATCTTGTTGGGCAGACTGGATGGACCATACAGGTCTTTATCTGCCGTCATTTACTATGTTACTATGTTAAGAAATACAAAGTTGCTCTGTTTCTGTGATGTCTGACGTCCTGCACGTACAACGTGCTGCGACGTGACTCCGAAACTGGATTCAGCAGCTTTGAACAGCATGGAGGACGAAGAAGAACTTAAAAGACCTCGGCTCGGCTGGCGGGGGGTTGGGGTCCCCCGCCAGCTGAAGGAATATTTTTAAAGGCAGCGGCAGGAGGAAGCGGACCTCAGCTGGCGGGGGTTGGGGTCCCCCGCCAGCAAAGTTAGCCCATGGCGAGGGTGGGGGAGGGTTGACGGCGGGAGGGGGGTCTAGGGCGAAATCTGCGGGGGCCTAGGCCCCCTTGGCCCCACACAGATACACCCCTGCTAACACATGGACGTCCTCGACCCATAATGGGAAAAAAGGGCGTCCCTGACAAGAACTTGGACGACTTTACCTGGACCTGTTTTTCTTACGACCAAGCCACATAAAGGTGCCAAACTGACCAGATGACCACCGGAGAGAATCGGAGATCACTTCCCCTTTCTCCCCCAGTGGTCACTAACCCCCCCCCCCCCCCCCCCCCCCACCCTCAAAAAACATCTTTAAAAATATTTTGTGCCAGCCTCAAATGTCATACTCAGGTCCATCACAGCAGTATGCAGGTCCCTGGAGCAGTTTTAGTGGGTGCAGTACACTTTGTTATGATTCTGCTAGATAGGCAGGGGAAGGTTTGGAACTCACTCCTGATTGCCTTGTCAGGGGCTGAGCCAGCAGCCATCAGAAGCCTGATCCATTTAATCCTGCCTCTTCCCTACAATCATTGCTTTGGCGTTGATTGCTTTGCTGAAGCTAGCCTGTGTTTGGGCGCTTGTATTCACGTTGGAGTATTAGCCTAACTCCTGGTGCTTGCTGATTCTGGGGGAGATGCACTAAAAAATTGTTAGAGCCCTTCCCTTGCCGATTCCCTTAGCGAATCGGTAAGGAACTGGCATGCATCAAGGAAAAGGAATGCAAATGAGCTGCTCGTTGTAGTTCACTTGCATTCTCTATTCCATTGTTAAACAGTCGGCCAGGCGAGCGTGCGCAGAGCAGCCAAGCATTTATGCTGGCGCTTGCGCATGCCTAGGACGTTCTTTATGGACGTCCCTTCACTTTAAAAAAAACAAAGGGATGTCTCCGACGAGTATCTGCGCACAGAGGCGACAGAGGAGGCCACTGAGCCTAGCTGGAGGCAGGAGCCTGGGCACGTGCATCCGAGAGGAGCACTGCCACTCCGGATTGCACTTGGAGCAGAAGAACTGTGACTGATGACAGGAGCCACATGTGCCTTGAACCCAGCCCTGGCTCTCCGACCAGAACAATGAAGGGGGGAGGGGGGCAAAAAGATCTGGTGTGTGTGTGTGTGTGTGTGTAAATGATCACAAGTCCCCTTCGCCTACCTCCAGCAGCAAGTTGCAGGGGACCGAGGACGTCTCTGCCTTCTCTCCCACATCCCGGGGATCAGGGAACGATCTCTTCCTGTCCGCAGCATGTCCGATGCCCCTCCTCCAGGTCTTTTTCAGCCAATTACAGTGCGTTTAGCTGTCAATGGTATCAGCTAAACGCACTGTGATTGGCTGAGAGAGACCTGGAGGAGGGGCATAATCGAAAGACATCCAAATAGAGAGAAAAAGTACCGCCTCCACCATCAGCCGCAGCTCGTTAACAAAGAAACTCAAATAAGGTTGTTGTTTAAGGACCTGACAGTTCAAGAGACCTACCTGATGCTCGGAAAGGTGCTCAATAGAAGGTGAGAAGATAAGAGACTTCCAGGTCTCAGCTGACGTCCAAAAAGACCGTTTTTATTATTGCGGTGGGGGGGGAGGACGTCCAAAAAGGACGTCTTTTTGGATGAACGTCCTCAACTGCACTCTCCTGCTAGGATCGAGCTGCATCGGAGCCTTCCTGCAGCAGGCCGTGGAGGGGGTGAGCGGTGCGGCATCTTCCTTTCGGGTGGCACAGGTTTTAGGACGTCCAAAAAGAACGTCTTTGGTGTGGGGTTTTTTTTTCCAGGTGAAGCATGTCCAAAGGACGTTCATGATGACATTTTTTTTCTTCTGATTGCCCCACGAGAGCTGTAGACCTCCGTTAGATTTTCATGGTAAGGGGATCAGAAAAACCGTAGTGCATCTCATTATAATAGCCTTTGGATCATCTGCATTCCGTTTTCGTTAGCTGCTAACTGTGATCGGAAATGGCTCTGTGAAGCCTTTAGTGCATGCCACGGTTTACTGCTTGCTCGTTAATGGCTCGTTAAGTTTAGTGCATCTGGTCCTGTGTGTGTGTGTGTGTGTGTGTGCTGGTATTCCCAGCATGAGACTGATTGCCCTCACTTCCCCCCACCTGGTTTGCTTCTCCTGCTCTAACGCTGTGCCATCTGGGGTAAGGCCGTTGCCTTGAGTTGTTTCAGTTTATTGTTTTAGCTTTCCTCTCCCTCAGGCCCAGATGCATCACCATATGTAAAAAATCTACAACGTTAAAAGTGCTTACCGAATTTGAAAAAATGAAGAATGCACCAAAAAAAAAATCGCACATGTTCGGTGCGGTATTGTAAAGTACAATGCATTACAGATGCGTTAACTGTTGTAATCCCCGTTGGTAATCGGCCCCTAAAGCATGTGCAGAGCAGCCAGCGTTATGCTGGCTGCTCTGTGCATGCCACAAACGTCAAACAACAACCACAAAAAAAAACCCCACAACACGTGGCTCCCCGCTTCCCCCTGCTTAAAATATAAATTCAAACCAAAATAAAAAAAGGATCGGAGGGGCAAAGGCGCTCGTCAGGAGCGCCTGTATGGACGGCCTTGCCCCCCCCCCCCCCCGAGGTCGCCGCGCTCCCCGCTTTCCCTGTATTAAATGAAAAATCAAAACAAAATCAAAAGTTTAGCAGCCCCTGCCCCTCTCCCTTCCTGCCTCTCTCTTTCTCCATCTCCACAGCTCCGCTCCCACCATCCTCCGCCCCATGCGCCGCCCCCTGAAGTCGTCGCCGCCGCTCCCCCCTCCACCGGACCTCCCCTCCGCCTTACCAGGCCCGAGCAGCGCCTCTCACCTCTGTGTGAAGGTGCTGCACGGGCAAGAAGATCATCTGATCGCTGCGAGTCTTCAGGAGGACGTCTCTCCTTCCCTGACCTGGGCCCGCCCCTTCTGACGTAAGTAACCTACGTAGGTTACTTACGTAGGAAGGGGGCGGGCCCAGGTCAGGAAAGGCAATACGTCCTGAAGACTCGCAGCGATCAGATGATCTACTTGCCCGTGCAGCGCCTTCACACAGAGGTGAGAGGCGCTGCGCGGGCCCGATAAGGCGGAGGGGGGTCCAGTGGAGGGGGAGTGCGGCGGCGATGACCTCATGGGGGCGGGGCATGGGGGCGGAAGATGGCAGGAGGCGGAGCTGTGGGAGAAGGAGAAAGAGAGAGACAGGAAGGGAGGGGGGCCGGGGCTGCTAAACGTTTGATTTTTGTTTTGATTTTTTATTTAATACAGGGGGAATCGGGGAGCAGCGGCGACCTTGGGGGGGGGGGGGGGACAAGGCCGTCCATACAGGATGCTCCTGACAAGCGCCTTTGCCCCCTCCCGATCCTTTTTTTATTTTTGGTTTGATTTTATATTTTAAGCAGGGGGAAGCGGGGAGCCAAGTGTTTGTGTGGGTTATTTATATTTTCAAACGTGCCAGCTTGGATTTTTATGCTGCAGGGAGAAGCGGGAAGCAGTGTCTGTATGACAGCTCAGGCCTTAACGACAGGTCTGACTTCATGTTAAATATATCGCGGTAACTGATTCGGTGCAATCGTCGGTATGGTTAGTGCATTCCGAATTGTCCACTTTACAATTGGAAGTGACTCGTTTGCATTCCATTTTCATTAGCTGCTAGCGTCATCGGAAAATGGCCTTTAATGCATGCTACGATTGAAAATTTCTTCGTTAAAGTGTCGTTAAAGTTTAGTGCATCTGGGCCTCAGTGTTCCCTTTGTTGTGCTGAGCTGCTGCTCTGCTCCCTGTGGCTCTGCCTTCCCCTGTCCTTGTATTTTGCTCCTGTTTGTTTGTTTTAGTTCTCTTTTGTTTGATGTAGCTGTCTCCTGTGTTCGGAGAGCAGCGTTCCTGTTCTGATCTGTGTGTGTCAAGGCAGCATCCTCTGTTTGTTTATTCTTCCCTTATCCTTGTCTACTGCATAGTCCTCTCCTGTTCTTTCCCTCTAGCAGCTCCTTTTTCCCTTGGGGGTTGTGGGGCCAGTTTGTGTATTCCTTAGGTAGTTCTCCCTTTTCCTTTGTGTGCTGTAAGTACAGACTTGTTCCCTTGTGTGCTGATTGGTTCAGCCTAGAGTATATTCCTTTAGTTGGTTTCCTTTTACCCTGAATGCTGTGCTGTTTAAGCCTACAGTGTTTCTTTCTGGGGCTTCCTGTATTCTTGTTCGCCTGTGGCACAGCTTTGTTTTCCTGTAGAGGCTTCTGTCTCTCGCTCTTTTCTCTGTGGCTTTACCCTGCACTGTGTGCGCTGTAGTTCTGTGTGGAAACCTTGTTGTTCTTTCCCCTTTCCCAGAGTGTGACTCAGTTCCCGGTCGGCCGTGAGGCACGCTTGCTTGGTCTCTGCGTGAGTGGGTTCCCGATAGGCCATTAGGCCCACCTGAATGCTCTATCTTCCCCTTTCTGATGGTGCCTGTAGGTTATTGTGAGTGTGCGGGGTTTGGTGGCTGGGGTGGTGCATAGGGCCTGTTCGGTCTACCCTGGGCCTTGGCCTAAATTCTATACTAGGCCTCAGCCTGGGCTCAAGGGCTCATGTCCAGAACAACACACTTCAAGCAGGCGGACCCAGACCCATCCCCCCCTCCACCTGTTACACTTGTGGTGGTAAATGTGAGCCCTCCAAAACTCACCACAAGCCCATTGTACCCACATCTAGGTGCCCCCCTTCACCCCTAAGGTTATGGTAGTGGTGTACAGTTGTGGGTAGTGGGGTTTGGGGGGAGGTTGGGGGACTCAGCACACCAGGTAAGGGAGCTATGTACCTGGGAGCAATTTCTGAAGTCCATTGCAGTGCCCCCTAGGGTGCCCAATTGGTGTCCTGGCATGTCAGGGGGACCAGTGCACTACGAATGCTGGCTCCTCCCACAACCAAAGGGCTTGCATTTGGTCGTTTCTGAGATGGGCGTTCACGGTTTCCATTATCGCTGAAAATCAGAAATGACCAAGTCTAAGGATGACCATCTCTAAGGACGACCTAAATGTCAAGATTTGGGCATCTCTGACCGTATTATCGAAACAAAAGATGGACTTCCACCTTGTTTCGATAATACGGGTTTCCCCGCACCTCCACTGGGATGTTTTGCGAGGACGTCCTCAGGAAAACTTGGGTGTCCCTTTCGATTATGCCCCCTATGGAATGCATAATTTCTGAAGCTGCAACTTATTACTAGTACAGCAGAATTTAGGAAACATCTCAAAATATATCTCTATTCACTTGCTTACTCCAGCTCTTATGTATTTCAATATTTTTTAATGAAAATGAGTACAGCTCTCTGTTAAAATACTAAAGAGATTTTTTAATTAACATTTTGAAATATACATGTTCTAAATCAAACATTAAGCAATAATAGTAAATAAACAAAGATCTTCAAACTGAGGTAAACAATAGTAATAGAAAAAATAGAAAAAGAAGAATAGCCCACATCAAAGGGGGAATGACCCTAGGAGCTTCTTTTTTCTTGCGGTTCCCCTGCATGTTTTGTATCACAGGGGAATTCAGTATATGTTTTTTGATATGTCACATCTTAGTAACATAGTAAATGATGGCAAATAAAGACCTGAATGGTCCATCCAGTCTGCCCAGTTTGAAGATCTTGAGAAGTTCTTGCAGGAACATAGTTATAAATAATTAGGTATGGAGGTATAAAGAGTTTATAAAGTTTGTCTAGTCTCATTGATTTAAAATGTATTCTTGATTTACTTAATTTTGTTTTTCCTAAAGAGATTTTTTTATGTAATTGAATTTGATTTTGTATTGTTTGAAATATGCCAATATTTTTTTCGTTTTTACCACTGTGTATGCTTGACTATAATCTGCTGTTATCGTTGGACAAAGTGTGCTATAACATTTTACTACTACTAATAATAATAAGCATAAGCATTCCCTAGACTCAGATGTTTGGACTCCCCTCCCCCAACCACCACCCACAGTCTAGCTTGCAAGCTACAGACTTTAACCAGCAATTAACTTGTACAGCAAATTTACAACTGCCTTGACTGCCTTTCCATGTCACAGACCTTAGACTCAATGTTATTTTAATGAGGAGGTTTGTTTCCCCTGAGAACCTGGTCAGTAACATTACAAACCCACATACAGTCTTCCGGCAACACACGTGTGCTTGGATATAAGCCAGATTAGATGGTATCTACCAATTACTACTACTACTACTTAACATTTCTAAAGCGCTACTAGGGTTACGCAGCGCTGTACAGTTTAACAAAGAAGGACAGTCCCTGCTCAAAGGAGCTTACAATCTAAAGGACGGAATGTCAAGTTGGGGCAGTCTAGATTTCCTGAATAGAGGTGTAGTGGTTAGGTACCGAAGGCGACATTGAAGAGGTGGGCTTTGAGCAAGGATTTGAAGATGGGCAGGGAGGGGGCCTGGCGTATGGGTTCAGGGAGTTTGATCCAGGCGTGGGGTGAGGCGAGGCAGAAAGGGTGGAGCCTGGAGTTGGCGGTGGTGGAGAAGGGTACTGAAAGGAGGGATTTGTCTTGAGAGATATTTGAGAGATTTGGGGAGATATAAATAGCAATAAATAAATAAACCAGGATATACATTAATGGCACTACAGTTACTTTTACCAACTTGCTTGGCTGCTCCTCAGAACAAAAACCAGATGAATGCTTCCCTTTGGCTTTTAATCAGAATCCTTCATATAATAAACTCAGTATACTTTGGTCACTGCCCCAAACTTTGATGGCTCCTTTTAACAGCATTCGGGCTATAAAAACTAATCATACATTTCCAACCTCAATGCTTCCCCTTCCTGAAACTATTCTGTGCCTTTGCAGCTCTGCCTTTCCTAAGCTCTTCCCTTCCTTGATTTCTCTGCAAACAGTCTTGACTTTGTCTTCAGTTCACCAACAGACCACTTAATTGACCCCAGGTGCCTAATTACCTTCCTGTTTGCTCTGAGCTGTTGCTGAATCCTTACTACATCTCCCAGACAGCTTATCTTTAACATGAGCTTACCTTCTGTCAGTTCAGGACTCCCAGGAACTACAACTTATCTTCGGTGCTTTATTAAACTCTCTCTAGCACCAAACAGAAACCATAAGCAGTTACATATTGTCCAGTGTGTCAAACGTTCTTAAGTGATTGCAATCTTTCTCAGCAAGTCTTTTCCAAAAGAGTAAGAATGTTTTCCATACTACATTGTAACATTTGCTCTAGATCTTTATTGAATACAATGTCCAAGTATTTGAAGCTACCAAAGGTTCATATAAGTGCAAAATCTCCTATGCCAGTTTCATGACTTAAATTCATGAGCATAATTTCCAATTTATCTCTATTTACCTTAAATACAGAAAAACACTGAGAAAATTCCTGAACTAATTTCTTCAAAGGTATAAAGGACCTCCTTGGATAAGCAGCAAATAAATGCATATCAGTCACATATGCAGCAATTATTTATTTATTTTATTTATTTGTTGCATTTGTATCACACATTTTCCCACCTCTTTGCAGGCTCAATGTGGCTTACATTAGTACCGTAAACGGTGTTAACCGATTCCGTTGTGAACAAATACAAGGTGTGAACAATATCAAGGTGATATTATGGTAGAGTGAGGTACATGTATGGTAAAGACAATTGGGGAGAACTTAGGGAGGGAGCAGAAGAGTTAGGGTATGTCCATTACGGTCTTTGGTTACGTTGTGTCGCAAATGTCCAGGCTTTTAATGTTGGGTCGGTGGGATATGCTCTTCTGAACAGATCTGTTTTTAGTGTTTTCCGGAAGTTCGAGTGCATAAAATAAATCTACATACAGTGGAGACAGTGCATGCAAATAACCTCTTGTACTTCCATTGTGAATATCCTGAAAACCAGACCCAGAACAGGTTTGGAAAGCACTGCTCTAGAAAGAAGGGTAAGAAGAAAGTGAGCGTGCAAGACTGTGCTGTAGAACAAAATAGGGACAGAGAAAAGTGTGTATTTAAGATTGTTCTAAAAAAATGTATACAAAAACAGAATTTACAATGGAGTAAGGATGGGCAAATCTGCATTATATAGGACATAAATATGTTCAGAACAATAATATGCAGTTGAAAAATGAGTTTAGAATAAAGGTGTGCTTTCATGTCACTGTTAGAACAAAAAGAGGAGAGCAAATAGGATAAGCAGAACAAAATCTGTTTTCCTGTTTCGGGATCTTGCCAGGTACTTGGACCTGGATTGGCCACTGTTGGAACAGAATACTGGGCTTAATGGACCTTTGGTCTGGGCCAGTATGGCAATGCTTATGTTCTCTTACGAGTATCCTCTTGCAAGTCAGGTTTTCATTTTCAGGATATCCACAATGAATATGCATGAATTTGACTTACATACACACTGCCTCCATTGTATGCAAATCTCTTTCATGCATATTCATTGCAGATAGCATGGGGGTAACTCTCCCTACACTCCTTCCCTAGAACTCCGTTCACTAGGCAAATCTCTCCTAATTGCACCCTTCTTCTCCATCGCTAACTCCAGACTCCGCTCCTTATGCCTGGAATAGGCTTCCTGAGCCATTACATCTTGCTCCATCCCTGGCTGCCTTCAAATCCGGGCTAAAGGCCTACCTGTTTGATGCTGCTGTCGACTCCTGACTTGTAACTTTTATCTTATCCTTATGTGTCCTTCTGTCTGTCCTTCCCTTATCCTTTTTGGTCCTTTCTGTTTGTCCTGATTTAGATTGTAAGCTCTTTTGAGCAGGGACTGTCTTTCTTCTTCATGTTCAATTGTAAAGCGCTGCATACGACTGGTAGTGCTATAGAAATGATTTATAGTAGTAGTAGTAACTCCAGGACCAGCTTGGGAAACGCCGGGCTATCAGAACCCAGTTTCAAGTGAAAGTCAAAGGACAGCACTTATTCTCATACTGCTCCGCTCCACACTGCCAGTTCCTATGTGATGTCCATGGCTCAGGATTTAAACCACCTCCCTTAGAATGTGTCACATTTCCTCTAGTACTAGAGTTGTACCAAATAACATATTTTACTATTTGGATGAATATGAATAATGAAAAATATTATACATTCCACCTCCAAAAAACTATCTTACTAATGGGCTCAGACTGTCTTATAAGGAGGGGCTCTAATGCTAGATTAAATAGTGGTAAAAGGAAACATATCTGGCTTATATAAAGTTATCAGTTCTCATATTATAGATCAGTATTCTTGACCTGGGAAAGATGCACAGGATTCAGGTATATCAAATGAATTTATTCTTAAGTCCATACCATTCAAAAATTGCAAACAAGATTGTATGTTTTTCTACAATGACTAAAACAGGCATGATCAAGTGATTTCTATATAGGACTGCTAGTAATAAATCATTAAAGCAATCAGGCTTTGCTATGTATGGTTAAATCTGTTTATTGAAATAGGTACAAGTCACAAACAATACAGAATATTTATGGTTATCTCCCCAACAAATACCTTCCCCTTCCCCTCCCCCTCCCTTTCTACTCTCCTCTTCCATACACATCATATAACAAGGAACTATAAATAACTTCAATAATTTAACAAAGCATTTCGTGCCCTGGGTGGCAGAGTCTGCTAAAAGGGCTCCCATATTTCTTGGAAGTTGTGGCCTGCCTGGGTGTCCCAATCATGTATCCCACTGTGAGCCAGCCTCATTTGCACCAGAAGTTGCATGCGCCACCTCTGATAGGATGGCCAAAATAATAAAATTGTCTTTAGGCCAAAAAGAACAGCCTGATAAAAAAATGAATTTAAATCCAGACGAGGCAGGCATTAAAATAAGGTATTTACCAAAAAGCAATAAGGGATCATACCTTACCGAACAGTGCCAGGTGTCAGCCACCGCTCTCAGAATGGGTTTCCAAGAGGTCTCTATCATTGGGCAATGCCAAAACATGTGACCCAAGGTAGCCAATTGTACACCACACTTAAGACACCTATCCTGGGATCCAAAACCCGCCACAAATGCCCTATGCAGGGAAGTATATAAGCAAAGAATAAATTTGTACATTGTTTCTGTATGAACCATATTATAATAATGCTTAGGCAGACAAAGTACAAAATCTTTTAACTAACTTTCAGTTATAATCCCAGCAAGATCTGTAGACAAAGTTCTCGCCAACGATGTATAATCAATGTCTGGGGTAGCATCCTTTAAATAACAATGAAGGAACCGTAACGGCACTGGCATTTGTGACCCCAACATGAATGCTTCTGACAGTGTTTCTTCTGTGAGGTCCTGCCATTGCAGAGATGCAATGTAATGCCAAAGTTGGATGTAAGCAAAATGATGAGTAGCCGGTAAATTATGAGCCCGTTTCAACCCGTTTCAGCTCATCAAAAGATCTCATGGTATTGTCCTCCGTAATTACTTGCACTATATAACGGATACCTTTCTCAGGCTAGACTCGAAACACTGAGTTACCTTGACCAGGAGGAAAGTCTGGGCTGTCACATATTGATAAATAAGGGGACACCTTAGAGGAAATGTGAGAGCGCCGACAAACCCACTGCCATATTACTCTAGCGGATTTTAATAGTTAGGCTTTTCTTCACAAAAGCCACCTGGTCTTGATGGATTAATTCATCAATGATTCTACTGAGTCTTGTTGCCAAAACTTTAGTGGAAATCTTACCATCTACATTTAAAAGAAACATTTGCCTGTAATTTTGAACCACAGTTTTATCTCTTTCTAGTTTTTCCGGAACCAGCATCAATGCCTCTGCAAAGCCACCAAGCATTGCTTCATCCAGGGATAAGCTATGGAACAACATGGCTAACCTAGGCCTCGAGAGAGTCCCAGATTCCACAGAGAATGCATTGGGATCAGGTGCCCTGTATATAGGAAGTGATTTAGTCACTCAATCTAGTTCTGTTTCAGAGATTGAGCTTCTCAAAAAAGCCTCTAGCATCTACAGAAAGGACAAGATGGCCTACACTAGACAGATATTGCCAGGTACTTGTGACCTGGATTGGCCACTGGTGGAAACAGGATATTGGACTTGATGGACCTTCGGTCTGTCCCAGTATGGCAACACTTATGTTATTCTCTGGTCGCAGAACTATAGCATGTAGAATATTTCTGTGAACTGTTGCAATAATTCCAATTGTAGAGGAATTAAATACAAGACCTACTAACATAGTAACATAGTCTGCCCAACAAGATAAACTATGCATCCAGGTTCTCCTTTTTGGGCAGCCAGCTTTGGAACGCTCTACCCAGACCAATCCAATTAATAAACGAATTCTTGCCCTTTAGAAAAATGCTGAAAGCTCATCTCTTTAAGCAAGCCTACCCTCATGCTCCAACCTAATCTCACCAACCTCCACTCCCAATTCTGTTCTGACTTAAATACCAACCTCCCATCCTTCTCTTTCCATCTCTCCTTAATCCCTCCTTACCCCTTTTCTCCCAAATTACACTATCCTATCCTGTCTACCCTCTTTTATCCTAGTCATATATTATCTAGCTCAACTTATCATACACTACTAAGCCCGACTTTACGTTGTTTTACTACTGTTTTATTGAAAATTCTATTCTTAACTTTGTATTTTAAATTACTATGTAAGCCGCATTGAGCCTGCATTGTGTGGGAAAGAGCGGGGTACAAATGTAATAAATAAATAAATAAATAAAATAAATGTAAGATTAATCTAGAATTTGAGTTTCTAATAGCATAGATACAAACCTGTCTTTCCTAGGTTTTCAATGCTGAGCAAAATGTCAGCCAGATATATTATTGCCAGCATAATAATAATTGTTTTTAAAATGGCGTAAAAATGCACCTCTAGGTTGCTGGCTCATTAATTTGTTGAATTGATACTTGAAATGTTACAGTTATTTGTAATATGTTTCTGCTCTAACAGAACAATTTCATTTCCCATCTATATAAGGTTGGGGGGGAGTTTGTATCAGATTTCTTTTTCCTTCAGGTATTAAAATTAATAATCTAACTCATCAGGATGGCTTTTCAGGCTTCCCATACAATAGGTATAGATACTTCCCCATTATCATTACTAGAAAAATTGTTCCATAATGCTTTTCTTATATGATTGTGAAAATCTAAATTTCCCAATAGTAAGTTAAGACAACAAATAATATTCCCATGAGTAAAGCTTAACCAATGTCCATCTAATGAATGTATTACTATTGAAAGAGCAGCATGATTGGAAAATAAATTTGGATATATTTTAGCTTCTGTTATTATAGGCATCTAATGTTTGAAGCTCAAAAAAAAAATCTAAGTAATCCTGCATTAGTTTAATGTGGAAATGAGACGTAAGTAAAATCTTTTCTGTAGATTGTAAAAGCTTCCAAACCCAATTCCAGCATAAGATTGTTCAGCATCTGTGGGGGTTCAGTCACCACGGGTCTGCATTTTGAACATCTGTGCAACAATAAGTCTAAAGAAGAACCTCATTACAACCTGAATCAATTCAGGTGAGCCAAAAGTGTATGCATAGATATTAAACACAAAATTAGCCGTCCTACAGTCTACAATAAGTGCTGGAAATCATATCAGAGGAATGAGAAAATAACTGCAAAAGGGAAACATTTCTTAACACAAGGGCCCTTTTTCTAAAAAGGTAAAATTTCCAGCTACTGTGGCTTAACATGGGATTTATCACAGGGGAGGCTGCAAATTTAACACGGCACCTATTGGGGGCATTCTCGCTATTTTTTATTGCAGGTCATGTGTTAACATTTAGATTGATATGCTGTATCTGCTCTTGATTAACGCAGAAGCACTATGAGGTCCTTTTACCAAGGTGCGCTGAAAAATGGCCTGCGGTAGTATAGGTGTGTGTTTTGGGCGCACGTAGATCCATTTTTCAGCGAGCCTGAAAAAAATGGCTTTTAAAATTTTTGACGAAAATGGATGTGCAGCAGAATAAAAATTGGTGCGCATCGATTTTGGGTCTGAGATCTTACCGCCAGCCATTGACTTAGCAGTAAGATCTCACGTGTTTACTGGGCGGTAATGACCTACATGCGTCAAATGCCACTTGGCGTGTGTAGGGGGCGCATGCCAGAAAATAAAAATTATTTTTCGGATGCACATATTGGACGTGTGCCTAAAATGAAATTACCGCAAGAGCCACGCGGTAGCCAGGCGATAACTCCAAATTGGCATGCGTTGGGCATGCGTAGATGCTTACATGGCTTAGTAAAAGGGCCCCTTATCACTTCTTATTTAGAAGGCAGTAAGCAGTCCCTCATTAACTCTGCACTAGGCAGCATATGGTAACTGCCAAAAGTTTTCCATGGCCAATCTTTGCCTATGTCACAACCCTGACACAAAAAGCACTTAACACCTGATTTTCCACACACTAACTGTGAAAATGGTGCAAAGCCCCTTAATTCAGCTCTGTGCTAGCAGTTAACACTTGGTAAGCCCGGTGTTAAGGGCCTAACACGGTTTAGTAAAATGCCCCATAATTTAGATACCCATTTGTTCTTTTCACAGCTGCAGAAAATGTGTTTAATGATATCAGCTTTTTCTCGGCTCATATAACAAAAGCTTTCCTTACATTTGGTGGGATGATTAAGCCTATGCACTAGAGAAAACCTTAAACTCTGTAAATTCAGGCCCTATCATTCTAGATTAATAAGGTTAACCAAAAATAGTATGGGGTCAATATTCGCGTTATTCCTGGAAATTCAATGGGCTTCGACATTGATTATCCATTTTTTTGCAGAGCTGACTAACACATAACCAGTTATGTCGATATTCAGCACTTAATCAGCTGTAGATTAAAACAAGCGTCAGTAGGGCTAGTGTCCCATACTAGAAAATGATTTTTATTTTCTAGCATGGGGAGGTGGGGAGTGGGCTTTCCTGGGAACATGCCGCATGCTGCCTGATTACCGCTGAGTTAGCGCTTAAGTCCTTACTGCCTTCTAAATAGGTGGCAGTAAGAGCTCAGCAAGTAAATGGCCGCACACTAATTTTTATATTGGCACACGGCCATTAATGAGTCCAAAACAAAAAAAATGCCTTTTTCCCACCACAATAAAAAGTGGCCTCAATGTGTGGCAATTCCACACGCCAGCACTACTGCGGGCCACTTTTTACCACCGCTTGGTACGAGGTCCCCAAAGATAGGACTGTGTTTTATGCAGTCCCATTTATGTGGTTACCCTGAATATCAGCACTTAACTGTCCGAGTGCTGACTCCACCCTTGGAATGTCCTCAAAATAGTCGGTTTTCACTTAGGCACTAATTTTCAATGGTGATAACTGGTTAAGTGCCACTGAAAATTAGCGGATAGCCCTGAACATGTGATTTAACTGGTCAGCTGCTGTTTCTGCAGCACAGCACAGCACAGAGAGAGTTCAAAGCATGGAACAAAGTCCAAATAGCCAAAGAAAGCACTAAGAGTCTTCAAAATCAGGACAAAGTTTCTTTAATCTCATAACTTGGACAACAGTCTTCCAAAGTTGACCCTACACATAAATGCTTATGCACCTTTATAGAACACTAGGGCCCAAGCAGTAGAAACCATGCCTAGCTTGAAGCTGTGGATATTAAATGCCTGCCCAGGAGCAGGTGTTAATGTCCATGTGTAACCTAGAAAGGAAACGCAGTACGGATAGACCAGTGAGCTTCAGCCAGGGAACAGCAACAGCCAGGATTCAAAAATATGATAGAAGTTTTATTAAAAATGTATTCATAGGTTCATGTACTAAAACTTGACATGGAGCTGTGTTTTTGGCAAACAAATACCTGATTCAGGAGTCATCATTTCTGATCTACATTTCTTTTCTTTTCTTTTTTTTTATGCATATACAATTATTTCAAGGAGTTACACTTGGTTGGAAAGTGTTACTTTTAGGAATAATCAAAAAAGAAAAAAGAAAATAGAATTAACATCTACAACACTCAAGTCCACATTGTACGAGAGAGATATCCATTGTACAGGAGGATTAAAAGGAAAATTTTCTTTTAAGGATATTTAACATCTAGAAGAAATTTAAGCAAGGTTAATATTATGTCACTCCTTCAGCTCTTTTAGAGGCCACAAATGTTGTTAGATGAGATGGATCCATAAAAACATATTTGTGAGCATTATAGGATACAATACATTTACAGGGAAATCAAAGATAAAATGTTCCATCTAGCCGCAATACTTCTGGTTTCAATATCAAACATTGTTTACGTTTCTTTTGTGTGTCCTTTGAGACATCTGGAAATAATAATATCTTTAATCCCAGTCTGATCTACATTTCTAATCGCACTTGCAGTCATTGTTTTTCCCTGACTGAAACCCGCTGGTCCATCCCTACTGTGTTTCCTTTCTTGGACTAATTCATAGGGTTTTTACCTTCTCTTCACCATGTGTAACATATACATATATATTTTATATACAATATTTGCAAATTGTGAATACACCTGTGTTCTGCCCTTGAATACGCCTTCAAGCAGTTCACCTAAAAGTTCATGCCTTTTTGTCACCACACATATCTTCACACACATATCCCCGGATTCCATATATCACACCTAGGGGTCTGTTTACTAAGCCACGCTAGTGGCTGTCCGTGTACAAATGCTGACACAGCCCATTCAAAGTGAATAGGCTGTGTCAACACTAGCGCACGGACAGCTACTAGCGTGGCTTAGTAAACCAGAGCGCTAGTGTCCCGTGCCAAAATCCAAGCGTAATCTCTCACAACGCAAGCAGCTTAATTGGCTTAACAAGTTAATCAGTGTTGATAACAGCACTGAACGAGCAATAATGAGCACTAATTGGCAATAATTAGGGGAATGGTTATGGGCATGGAAATGGGCATTTCATGGGCGTTCCAAAATTTACGCACACTGTTATAGCATATCCGCTCTGCATCTAAATCTATGCGCCAGGATTCACGCCATGTTTTCCTTGGTATAAATGGATGCACGTAGTTCTAGGCGCTGGGATATCAACTCAGCATATTCCATATACTGGGCCTAAATCTAAGAGCCACTTATAGAATACGCTTAGGCGGAAACTTGTTCCGTGCAGATTTTTCAGGCGCCATAGATGGAATCTGCCCTATAACCCCTGGGGTAATTTTACAAATGTAAAAAGGTCTTTAAATAATCATCTACAAAATGACTCCCTTTGGTCCAGATTCAGTAAAGGTTGCTCAAAGAAAGCAGGTGAAAGCTTGGCTCTTCAACCAGGCCTTTAATGGAAGCAGTAACTAACTTGTTAGTCTCACTCACACACACAAGGAGTGGCTCAGGTTGCATACTGCAGCAGGACATGTTTATCCACTCCTATCCTAGCTGATATAATGTTTAACCTCTCTCTGACCTCATGTGTAACTTTCTTCAAATCAGTCACCTTACTTTCTAACTCTTCTTGCTCTCTTACCTATCTATATGTTCCATCTTTGCTTATACCCTTCACTGTCAATTAAATGTCTATTACATATTGTGTTGACATTGTAAGTAGTATACCATGCCATACTTTGTATTGTTATTTGAATGTTTTTATTGCTGTAATTGCCTATTGCTCATGTTCGATCTATTCTTACTATACACCACCTTGAGTGAATTCTTTCAAAAAGGCGGTAAATAAATCCTAATAAATAAATAAAGTTAGAAGCCAGGAAAAATCCATGCTAAGCGCTATTCTGTAAAGAGCACTCCAGGCTGAGCGCCCTTTGTAGAACAGCGCATAACACGGATTCCCATGCCCACTGTGGGCATAAGGATTTTATGCTTGCTGAAACCTGGTGTAAATCCTGACATGCAACTTGGGCACATAACCCTGATATTTTATAATATAAGAACACTAGTAAAAAAAGGCCCGTTTCTGGAGCAAATGAAACGGGTGCTAGCAAGGTTTTCCTCCCCAACACCCCCCTCCCTCCCTCCCTACCTACCCACCCATTCATCGTTCTGCAGCCACTGACGCCATTGCTCCGGACCTCGTGAACGCACCTTCATGAGCTTCTTGGTTCTGAAGCCACTGACACCATTGCTCCACCCTCAATGCATGACACCATTGCTCCGCCCTCGACGTCATCACGTTTGACGTGAGGGCGGGGTTGCTTTCGGTGGCTTCACCACCACGAACCCTTCATGATGGAAGTGATGTCAGTAGCTTGGCTGCATTGACGTCAGTGTCCTCAGAACGTTGAGGGTGAGTTTTAATATATAGGATAAGAGTAGCCATACTGGGTCATACCAAAGGTTCCATTTAGCCAGCATCCTGTTTCCACAGTGGCCAAGCCAGGTCACAAGTTAAAATTGTGACAACATTCCATGCTACCAATCCCAGGGCAAGCAATAGCTTCCCCATGTCTGTCTCAATAGCAGTCTATTGACTTTTCCTCCAGGAACTTGTCCAAACCTTTTTTAAACCCAGATACGCTAACCACTGAAACTTTGGAATGCCCCTAACCTGCCCATGCCCCTCCCATGGCCACACCCTCTTTTGAGTTGCACATGATACACTTTGAGTGCACAGTATTATAGAATTGAGCATAGGCAGAGCCACATGTAAGTCCAAATGAGTGCCAATTAACGTCAATAATTGACTACTAACAGCTTGTTAACTGTCACGTCTGTGCTCACCTCGCCCTCTGGTGGCCAGAACCGGTGGCTGCTGTGGACCGTCACCCGTTCCAGATTTCAGCCCAGTCCGGTCCGGATCTTCTGGGTTGCCAGACTTGCTTGCTTGGATTGAACCTACACAGTACCCATAGTTTCCTGGTAATGGTTGCAGCTGAGCTCCAGGTGCTGCTGGGCTTATTAGCCATTCTGAAACCTTGCTGCTTTGCCTTTGCATTGCGTCTAAGGCCCTGGTATGTTGGTGCTTGCTGCACTTCTGCTAGTCCGGTTGTTTACCTGAGATTCTTGCCTGTTTCTAGTTAGTCTGCGAACTGTTAATTCCTGGTGATGTAAGATTAATCTAGAATTTCAGTTTCTAATAGCATAGATACAAACCTGTCCTTCCTAGGTTTTCAATGCTGAGCAAAATGTCAGCCAGATATATTATTGCCAGCATAATAATAATTTTTTTAATGGCGTAAAAATGCACCTCTAGGTTGCTGGCTCATTAATTTGTGTTTAGTTTAGGTTTTACTTGCTTTCCTTGCCTGGTTTCTTGTCTGTAATTCTGTGTTTAGTTTCTGTTTGTCTGTGTTCTGGCTTTGGGGCTGCTTGCAGCTCTTAGTTCTGTGTCTTATTAGTCAGTGTTTGTTCCCTGTTTAGTGGCTATTCTGCAGCTTTCTGTTCTGCCCTTTAGCTTTCCCTTCCTTGCCCAGTCTCCTGCCTTGCTGCCCATGTTCCTCCCTTTCCCCTCTGACCCTCAGTCCCTGTGCTGCCTTGCTGTTATCCAGTCCTGCCTTGTCCAGCAAGTCCTGCCGGCCACCTGAAACCCAGAGCTCAACTCTTGGTGAAAAGTGGCCAAGTGCAGGTGAAGCCTAACTGTTTGCCCGCGATTTGCCCTGTCTCTAGCGTGGGGTGGGTTTGCCTGCCACTGCCGCTCCTCGACAGTGGCCCAAGGGCTCACAACCTAGTTTCCAGTTTTGTAAACGTGACATTAACTAATTAGCTTGCATGTGGATCTTGGATCCACGCCCAAATTTGTGTGACCTTTACAGAATCCAGGGGTTTCTCTATGGGGAAATTTCAAACAGTGCATCCAAGTTTAAAGTCTATGGGTACTTTATACCTGCAAACTTTGGCACCTATTTCAGAAAGGAAACATTGCCATTCAGAACTGACTAAAGGAAAAATGTGTGCATGAATTTGCAGCTGCTGTTTGTGGGGGGTACTTTTTCCATGCAAAATTAGACACATATTCTGGACAATTCAAACATATGTGAATAAATGCAAACCTCACACCAGTCCCACCCACAGAAACACCTACTCTGTTAGTAGGTAAAGTCAGCAGTGGCTTAATGGTTAGTGCTGTGGGCTTTGATCCTAGTAATCTGGGTTCAATTCCCACTACAGCTCCTTGTGATTTGGGCAAATCATTTAACTCTCTATTGCCCAGGTACAAAAACTTAGATTATGAGCCCTCTAGGGACTGAGAAAGCACCTGCATATAATGTGTACAGCACTGCATAAGTCTAGTAGTGCTATAGAAATTAGTAGTAGTAGTAGTAGTAGTAGTAGTATGTGCATAATGGAACATTCTGTAAGTTAGACTGGCTCTAAGGAGCGGGGACAATTAATAACATAGGAGATGATGGCAGAAAAAGACCTACACGGTCCATCTAGTCTGCCCAACAAGATAAATTCATATGTGCTACTTTTTGTGTATACCTTACCTTGATTTGTATCTGTCATTTTCAGGGCACAGACCATATAAGTCTGCCCAGCACTATCCCTGCCTCCCAACCACCGGCTCTGGCACAGACCGTATAAGTCTGCCCAGCACTATCCCCGCCTCCCACCACCCAATCGCAGCTAAGCTTCTGAGGATCCATTCCCTCGGTTTCAGCAAAGCTTTTGACACAGTTCCCCACAGGAGGCTCTTGAACAAACTGGACAGGCTGAAGATAGGACCCGAAGTGGTGAACTGGATTAGGAACTGGTTGACGGACGGACGCCAGAGGTGGTGGTAAATGGAATTCGCTCGGAGGAGGGAAAGGTGAGTAATTGTCCCTTATGTGTTTTGAACAGTTGCTGTGTGCATACAGAAATAAATGGTAGAAATTGTCTTCGAGCGCAGAGTGGAGGAGTGGCCTAGTGGTTAGAGTGGTGGACTTTGGTCCTGGGGAACTGGGTTTGATTCCCACTGCAGGCACAGGCAGTTCCTTGTGACTCTGGGCAAGTCACTTAACCCTCCATTGCCCCAGGTACAAATAAGTACCTAAGCCGCATTGAGCCTGCCATGAGTGGGAAAGCGTGGGGTACAAATGTAATAAAATAAATAAATTTCCCCTTCCCCCATTCGTGGCAGTCTACAGTGCTGATTCATAGGTATAGTTTCCTAATGCTTATGAAATCCATCTCAATGTAAGCTGATCAAGCAATTAAACAGGAAATACAAAGTTGCCCATAGGAGCCAGTGCTGTGGGTGCTTGAGCACACCCAGTATTGAGAAAATTCCTTGTATGTGTCCAGGTAAGGGTTATTTCCATTGGGCTTAGCACCTGTAATAATTTTGAAAAGTTGGCTCCTATGAAGCTGCCAGCCATAAAACAGTTATCCAAACCAGGACTAAGAGTTACCAAATCCAAAATCAAAAAGTCACAGTGTTGGCTACCAAGATTTTTTATATATGAATGTATTTTCAATTTTTTGAGTGTACCCTCAGAGTTCCCACCCAGTATGGCAGATAATAATATAACTGCCTGGTGGTCCAGCACTTCGTCATGGGTAACTCTTTTTTCCATTTTTTGTGGTGCTTGTATTCATGTAATATAAATTCTCAATTCACAAATTTCACCCTCTGCACCTGTGCTTAAAGTTAATGTCAATGCTAACCAATAGCCATAAAATGATAACACTGTGGCTGAATCACATGCACTTATCTTATAGTCCAACTGCTGGGCTTGCTGAGCCTTGACGAGAAAAATATCCAATTGCCTTCCCCTAGAAGACGCCCGCACTGTGGGTTTCAAAGTCTTTTCTTCAGGACTTGGGTTAAAGGCATTAATTTGCAGCGTTCTCCTCCTGCTGTTGACTTCCTCTCCTGTCACTCATGATGGCACTGGGAGGGGATGAACTCTAGGCAGCTACTGTGATGTTCTTCTCAATGGAAGCGCCCTGGACTGAAAAGAATGTTCTACAGGATGCTGCTACAGTACTTTCAGTGGCAGGAGTGTGTAATACCACATGTGGAGTATGTGTGGTTGTATGGAGGCAGGACAATTTCTCTCTGCTGATGTTTTAATGTTTTCATGCAGCCCATTGGTCTGGTGTGCCACTGTTAGCCAATGGGGGAGGGACAACATGGGGAAAGATGTTATTTGACATACCATTAGATAGGAGGAGGCTAGGAATAGTGACACAGGAGCCCAAAGTACTTCCTGCTTGCTCCCTTGACTACTTTTAGGTGAGGGCTGTGCCATTTGAACAACTTTCAAAACACTGCCTGAACATCCCCTGAAAATCTTTAAAAACGGACACACCAGTTTTTGATTTTTGTTTGTTTGTTTTTTTAAAGGAAATATCCCAGAAAACCTAGACAATCCAGTAACCCTATCAGAAGAACTAGCCACATATATTAGCAGAGAATTTTCAAAGCATAAATACGAGAATAATTTCACATTGAAAACTGAGGCAAAGTCCAAAGGTAAAAATAATCCACAGCCTTTGCATCAGTGAATGCAGCTAGAAAATTACCTGTATAGGACTAGATTCTATAAATGGTGCCAAATAATCACCGCTAAAAAATTTAAGTGCTGAACGCTATTATATAGAGGATCTGCGCCCTTTATAGAATAGTGGCTAAATGCACAAATGGTGCCTAAATTAACAATAGGTGTAAATTCTGGGAATGCCCCTGGCCATGCCTCCTTGAATTTACACGCTAAAGGATTTATGCACAGAGTATTATAGAATACGATCCAAACGTAAATCCCAATTAATGCCAATAACTGGTTGTTAGCAGCCAATTATTAGACTGATTGGCTCATCCATCAATTAAGCTGTGTACGCAAATTGGCAATGCACGCTGATATAGGGTTACCATATTTTGTCCTCTGAAAAAGAAGACACATGTCCCGCCCCCCCTGCCCCACCCACACCCCGCGTCACATATTCCCCTCCCCTGCCCCCCCGTCACCTCCCCTCCCCTGGGTCACCTCCCCTCCCCTTACTATCTACTGCCCTGGTGGTCTAGTGACCTCTTCGGGGCAGGAAAGAGCCCCCTCTTTCCTGCCCGGAGCTCTGTCCTTCCCTGCATCCTGTTGCTGTGATGGTCTCGGGATTCAAAATGGCCACTGAGAGTTGAAGTCTTGCAAGGCCGCTTCAACTCTTGGCGGCCATTTGAATCCCGAGACCGTCACAGCAACAGAATGCAGGGTAAGGCAGCGCTCTGGGCAGGAAAGAGGGAGCTCTTTCCTGCCCCAAAGAGGTCACTAGACCACCAGGGCAGTAGATAGTAAGTAAGGGGAGGCTAGGATAGGCCCGCCGCCCGCCCGTTTGTCCAGAAATCCGGACAAACGGGCAGACTGGCAAAACCCGTCCGGACACCCGGACATGTCCTCAAAAAGAGGACATGTTCAGGTAAATCCGGACATATGGTAACCCTAAGCTGATATGCATGCACAACTTTAGTTGCCATACATGGAATCCCCCAGATAGTGCAAGCACCCCTTCAGCACCATTGTAAGGTTAAGCAAGAAGGGTGACTGCCCTCGCCACTGATCTGGAAAGGATGCCAAACCACCCTTTTGAGTCAGTCCTCAAGCATACAACCCAAAAAGGAAAGGGGAGGCACTAAAAGCATCCCTACCCTTGGGCACCATTTTGGCCAGCAGCTGCCTTGCACTCCTTGGCATAGACACCACTGATCCTGGTGTGACCTAGGCTATTGTCTTGTCTTCCCAATGAGTAATCTTTCCTCCAAACTGTTTTTGTTTCCACTGGATAGAACACCATCTGATTGTGCTCATGTAGTTGCTAAAAGATTCTATCTTTGGAATTTTAACAAATTATGGAGAGTATTCCAAAGCAGAAAATTACATACAAACATACAAATGTAGAACAATTGTGTGAGTAGTGAGACAGAATGTGAGGCAGGACTGAACACGGGATTTTAATCTAGAAGAATTTAATGGACCCTAATGTACTTACCACTCTACACTGAAATAAGTGCCTTAAAGGCAAAAATGGACAGAGATAATTTGGTGTTCTCAACCAGCATATAATATAGCCAGTGACTACTAAACAGAGCAGGGATTTTTTTTTCCCATGGATGAATCAGGGTGCCAAGCAACCAAGCTTATTAATCTTAAGAGCCTTCACTGTAATCATTTTCACAGCTTTCAGTGCATCTGCTTCTACTCTGTGCAAATTACTTTGTTTAAAAAAAATGTTAGTGACAGCTCTTTACTTTCTGTACAGAAAGAGGGAAAAAAAGAATAGTGTATTATTGAAGCAGTCGAACATACATAATTGTTGCTAAGAAACAATTTGCATTAGATTATATTTACCATGCCGATATATTTATCAAATCAATTTCTATAAAGCCTCTTTGCATGAGAAGATCTTTCTCTGAGCCATGCCTTGTGTTGCATTATGACTTAGTTTGTGTGAAGCTCCCACTTTTTATAAGAATAATCTAGTTAAAATTAACTCTTTGCTGAACATGCACTTGTGGGACCCATTTGGAATATTATTGAACTGAATTCATAAAGCCAGTTCCAACATACAAAAGAAAATGCGGCTGACATATTCTGTGTTCTTCCACCTCATATCAGGCCAGGATTTTTTTTTAACTGTTCTGCTGCTTGACAAGCGAAAGGCTCACATGGTCTGCTCTCCAGATCTTCAGACATTGTGACAGTCTACAAAGTATTCAGCTGGAGGGATCAGTCTTAACATAGTAAATTTTCCAATGTAAATCCACAAAGGGCACATAAAATATGCACCACAGAACAATATTGGAGAATGTCAACAAATTCAGAGTGAATTCAATACCCACTCACCTTGTAGAATTAAAGCAGTATGGTCTACCAGTAACAGATATTGCCAGAGGCCCTCTTCCAGTTAAAGAAAAAAATTATTTATATATTTTCAGATTTATACAGTGCCCCTACCTATAGGCTCCAGAGAAGTTAACAACAATGAATAACATACATAAATATAAATATAAAAAATGCATACAACCTTAAAAAAATAAAATTCAATTAAAATATGAAACGTGGGAGGGGCATAATCGAACAGGGATGCCCATATATAAGGGCGCCCATCTCTAAGGACGGCGCCGCAAAAGGGCGGGGAAACCCGCATTATCGGAACAAGATGGGCATCCATCTTTCGTTTCGATAATACGGTTGGGGACAGCCAAATCTCAACATTTGGGTCGACCTTAGAGATGGTCAACGTAAATGTTGAGATCGCCGACCTTAGAGATGGGCAACCTCGGTTTTCTCCGATAATGGAAACTAAGGACGCCCATCTCAAAAACGGCCAAATCCAAGCCCTTTGGTCAAGGGAGGAGCCAACATTTGTAGTGCACTGGTCCCCCTCACATGCCAGGACACCAACTGGGCACCCTAGGGGGCACTGCAGTGGACTTCACAAATTGCTCCCAGGTGCACAGCTCCCTTACCTTGGGTGCTGAGCCCCCCAACCCCCCCCAAAAAACCCACTACCCACAACTGTACACCGCTACCATAACCCTTACAGGTGAAGGGGACACCTAGATGTAGGTATAGTGGGTTTCTGGTGGGTTTTGGAGGGCTCACATTTACCACCACAAGTGTAACAGGTAGGGGGGGTGGGCCTGGGTCCGCCTGCCTGAAGTGCACTGCACCCACTAAAACTGCTCCAGGGACCTACATGCTGCTGTCAGGGAGCTGGGTATGGCATTTGAGGCTGGCAAAAAAGTATTTTTAAACTTGTTTTTTATGGTGGGAAGGGATTAGTGACCACTGGGGGAGTAAGGGATGGTCATCCCCAATTCCCTCTGGTGGTCATCTGGTCAGTTCAGGCACCTTTTTGAGTCTTGGTCGCAATAAAAAATGGACCAAGTAAAGTCAGCCAAGTGCTCGTCAGGGACGCCCTTCTTTTTTCCATTATCGACCGAGGACGGCCATCTCTTAATCACGCCCCAGTCCCACCTTCGCTACCCTGCTGACACGCCCCTGTGAACTCTGGCCGTCCCCGCGATGGAAAGCAGTTGCGGATGGCCAAAATCGGCTTTCTATTATGCTGATTTGGCCGGCCTTGCGAGAAGGACGCCCATCTCCCGATTTGTGTCGAAAGATGGGCGTCCTTCTCTTTCGAAAATAAGCGTGATAGTAACATAGTAGATGACGGCAGAGAAAGACCTGCACAGTCTATCCAGTCTCCCCAACAAGATAAACTCATATGTGTTACTTTTTTGTGTTACCTGACCTTGATTTGTATCTGCCATTTTTAAGGCACAGACCATAGAAGTCTGCCCAGCACTAGCCCCGCCTCCCAACCACCAGCCCCGCCTCCCCCCACCGGCTCTGCCACCCAATCTCCACTAAACTTCTGAGGATCCATTCCTTCTGAACAGGATTCCTTTATGTTTATCCCACGCATTTTTTAATTCCGTTACCGTTTTCATCTCCACCACCTCCTGCGGGAGGGCATTCCAAGTATCCACCACTCTCTCCATGAAAAAATGCTTCCTGACATTTTTCTTGAGTCTGCCCCCCTTCAATCTCATTTCATGTCCTCTAGTTCTACCGCCTTCCCATCTATGGAAAAGGTTCGTTTGCAGATTAATACCTTTCAAATATTTGAACATCTGAATCATATCACCCCTGTTTCTCTTTTCCTCCAGGGTATACATGTTCAGGTAAGCAAGTCTCTCCTCATACATCTTGTAACGCAAATTCCATACCATTCTTGTAGCTTTTCTTTGCACCGCTTCAATTCTTTTACATCCTTAGCAAGATACGGCCTCCAAAACTGAACACAATACTCCAGGCGGGGCCTCACTAACGACTTATACAGGGGCATCAACACCTCCTTTCTTCTGCTGGTCACACCTCTCTCTATACAACCTAGCAACCTTCTAGCTACAGCCACCACCTTGTCACACTGTTTCGTCGCCTTCAGATCCTCAGATACTATCACCCCAAGATCCCTCTCCCCGTCCGTACACATCAGACTCTCACCGCCTAACACATACGTCTCCCATGGATTTCTATTCCCTAAGTGCATCACTTTGCATTTCTTCGCATTGAATTTTAATTGCAAAACCTTAGACCATTCTTCTAGCTTCCGCAGATCCTTTTTCATGTTTTCCACTCCCTCCCAGGTGTCCATTCTGTTACAAATCTTAGTATCGTCCACAAAAAGGCAAACTTTACCTTCTAACCCTTCGGCAATGTCACTCCAGAGATGGACCACCCCGAGACCATGACACCCCCCTTACAAAAGGTTTATGGACTTTTCTTTGAAGAACTTGTCCAAACTTTTCTAAATGTAATTTTTTCTGTTTTTGAAGATTTTCTTTGGCTGCTTGATTAATAATCACTTATGCCCAGCATTATGCTCCATGAAGGACATTGTGCTTGTTCTCAGTTGCCCCTGTTTAAAATGTCAGATGGGATTAGGTTTGTGAAGACAAGAGGCAGAGTCTTTTCTTGCATAGGACCTACTAGCAGGAACTTTAAGGAGCTATTTTCAAATAATTTGTTGTTTTTAACAAATGGGTTTGTTGGAGGAACTAGATGAAGATCTGATCACAGATATTCAAAAGTTGGGAAAGAAGAGAGAGGTTCTGTTGATGGGAGATTTTAATCTGCCGGATGTAGATTGGAAAGTTCCGTCTGCGGAATCAGAAAGAAGTAGAGAGATAGTGGATGCTTTTCAAAGTGCTCTGCTCAGACAAATGGTGATGAAACCCATGAGGGAGGGAGCGACACTGGATCTGGTGCTCACAAATGGGGGATAGTGTGTCAAATGTCCGAGTGGGTGCCCACCTGGGCAGCAGTGACCATCAAACAGTTTGGTTTGATATGACGGCTGAAGTGGAGGGCGGCCACTCAAAACTCAAAGTCCTGGATTTCAAGCATGCTGACTTTAGTAAAATGGGGGAATACTTGAGGAAAGAGCTGATGGGCTGGGAGGACGAATGAGAAGTGGAAGGACCGTGGTCCAAGCTGAAAGAAGCTATAAATAGGGCCACAAACCTTTATGTAAGGAGAGTAAATAAAAGCAAGAGAAAAAGGAAACCGTTATGGTTCTCCAAGCAAGTGGCCAAGAATATAAAGGCCAAAGAGTTGGTGTTCCTGAAATACAGAAAAACTCAAGAAGAGGAACACGGAGAGGATGTTATAATGCCTTTGTATCGCTCCATGGTGCAACCGCAACTTGAATATTGTGTTCAATTCTGGTCGCCATATCTCAAAAAAGATATAGTGGAATTAGAAAAGGTGCAGAGAAGGGCGACGAAAATGATAAAGGGGATGGGACAACTTCCCTATGAGGAAAGGCTAAAGCGGCTAGGGCTCTTCAGCTTGGAGAAAAGGCGGCTGAGGGGAGATATGATAGAGGTCTATAAAACAATAAGTGGAGTTGAACGGGTAGATGTGAAGCGTCTGTTCACGCTTTCCAAAAATACTAGGACTAGGGGGCATGCGATGAAGCTACAATGTAGTAAATTTAAAACAAATCGGAGAAAATATTTCTTCACTCAACGTGTAATTAAACTCTGGAATTCGTTGCCGGAGAACGTGGTGAAAGCGGTTAGCTTGGCAGAGTTTAAAAAGGGGTTAGATGGTTTCCTAAAGGACAAGTCCATAAACCGCTACTAAATGGACTTGGGAAAAATCCACAATTCCAGGAATAACATGCATAGAATGTTTGTACGTTTGGGAAGCTTGCCAGGTGCCCTTGGCCTGGATTGGCCGCTGTCATGAACAGGATGCTGGGCTCGATGGACCCTTGGTCTTTTCCCAGTGTGGCATTACTTATGTACTTATGTATTTAGGATACTGGGCTTGATGGACCTTCAGTCTGTCCCAGTACGGTGATGTTTATGTACTTATATACTTATGTAAAAGCCACCTTTTGGGCCACAGGAAGTTAATGCACAAATTTTAGCACTGAAGCCTTTTAAGTTGCCTCTTAGTGAGAGTTTCATAAAAGGAAGAATTACAGTCCTCCAATCAAGTTGTTACCAAAGGATAGACCACTCTCCAAGTAGAGCTGCAGCAGATTATGAATATTCCAAAAAGAATAAAAATAGTTCCTCGCCACTGAGCTAATCTGCTTCTGTATAGTTAGACCAGTATCAAATTTTCACATCCAGATCATACTGTAACAAAAAGTTATGTAACCAGATCTAGGATCAGGGTCTTTGGTCACTGGATGTTAGATGTAAAAGACCATAACATTTCTGATTACATGGATTTAATTTTAACTTACTTGAAGTCAACAAGTTCACTACCTCACTTAGGGCCCCTTTTACTAAGCTGCGGTTTTCGTTTCAACGCATGCTGAGGCCCCCTTTTACCACAGTGGGTAAAAGGCTGTCTTTTTAAGAAATGGCCGTGTAGTAAGTGAACCGCTTGCCACACGGCCATTTCGGAGGGGAACACTTGCTACCACCCATTGAGGTTGCGGTAAGGACTCCTGCACTAACCTGTCGGTAGCCAGGCAGCGCACGGCACTGCCTGATTACTGCCAGGTGAACATCGGACTGCAAGAATAAAAAATATTTTTGTAGCACCGGAAATGGCATGCACTGGGGGTGGGAACTAATGCCAGGCTGCTGCGGTAGCCCAGTGGTAGTTCTGGATTAGCTAGCATTAAGCCCGCATTGGGCTTACCGCCACTTAGTTGTATTCAAATGATTATCCCCACATCACAAGAAATTTAAACATACATTATAAATTTAAAACCTCCATTGCCGATGATTTCAGTTACAAGCTGCCTATAAAAATTAAAAGAGAGTCACGTGATGCACTGAGAGCAACAGCAGCATAGCAGCTGAGCTCCGGGATCCCCGCTCCTCGTTTTGCCTGAAAACAGCATTTAAATAAAAATTCGACGATCCCTGACCTGGTGAAACGAAGTGAGAAAGGTGTATGGACCAATTTTTAGTCTCCATGCCAGCGAGCTCTACAAAAAGAAGTGTCCGGACTGAGAAAGGAAAATCGCCGCCAGCACCAGCGATTTCCAAGATGGCGGACGGGGAGCCGGGAACGCATGCCGAGTTTTCGGAGCGGCAGCTCGCACAGATATCAAAGGTAATCGAGCTAGCATTAGAGCCCCGATTTGAATCCCTGGCGACCCAGTTGAGTAAAATGGATACTAACATCGCGGAAATCTCGAAGCGCACGCAAGAACTAGAGCGGCGAGTGTCCGACATGGAAGACACGTGGGCCACAAGCGCGCCAAAAATAGAAGAGCTGGAAGCAAAAATTAACATGCAAACTGAAAAATTGGAGGACTTAGAAAACAGGGCCCGCCGCTCTAATTTGAGGCTGGTGGGAATACCAGAGGCTGTATCGGACAAAATGCTGGGGCCCAAGCTGGAAAGTTGGCTACAAAAAGAGTTTGCACTCTCAGACAGCAGAGGGGGCCTCTGTATCGAAAGGGCTCACAGGCTTGGAAGATTCCAAGAAGGCAAGAAGCCACGAGTAGTGATAATTAAAATACACAACTTCATACATAAAGAGGAGATCATGCATGGATATAAACTAAAAAGAGATACCCTGAAATTTGAGGGAAACGCAATCCTGATATTCCCAGATTATTCAGCAGGGATACAGGAGAAAAGGAAGAGATTCCACCCTATATGTTCAACATTAGCAGAGAAGAAGATCAGGTTTGCTCTGTCCTACCCAGCAGTTTTAAAGATACAAATACATGGGAAATGGTCTGTCTTCTCATCAGAAAAGTTGGCAACAGACTTTCTGAACAAAGAGTTAAATGAACAGACACCACCCAAATGAGGGAGATCGAGAAGAGCTGAGAAGATTGGAACATTTAGGAAAGGACCGTTGGACACAGAAAATAGAGAATGAATGTGATATGACTGAATATGTGGGTAAGATATAGATCTGATTGTTGTAAATAGAAATGGTCTGAGAGAGGAGGGGGGATCCCAGCACACAAGTGACCCAGGTGACGCTTAATGGCGCCGCACATAGCTTGCATTAAGGGGGGGGAGGGGGGAGGAAGGGGGAGGGGTGGGAGGGGATGGGGAACAGCTCAAGCAAAATAGTGGGAGTGTCCTGGTGGCGGGTAGGACCGCTGAGATTATGGGGGATGCTGGAAGGGAAGCGTGGGTGCTGTCTCCTGGGAGTGGGGCTGGGCTCCTGGGGGGAACTGATAGAATGGATTTCACACAAACACGCAACAGAGAGGGGTGATGCCATATGTTAACCAGTCACTTAGGATTGTTTCTTGGAATGTTTCTGGCATCACATCCCCCATCAAAAGATCCAAAATACTGGCCCAGCTTAAACACCACAAAGCAGACATTGCATGCATTCAAGAAACCAAACTAACAGACATTGAACACGAAAAGCTGAAGCAGCAGTGGGTGGGAGATTGTTACTACTCCTCATCGGGAGGGAAAAGAAGTGGGGTAGCGGTCCTTATCAGAAAGGGGCTCCCATGCCACACAGAATTGATTCACTCAGATAAAAAGGGAAGGGCATTATTATTGAAAATAAATCTCCAGGGGCAGATAGTTTATTTATGCACGATATATAGTCCTAATTCTCAGGCCTCTCTTTTTTTTCAAGAACTAATAGCGCTGGGTCTAAAATACAATGATGCGCCATGGATATGGGCGGGAGATTTTAATGAAGTTATGGATCAGCAAACTGATCGATCGGGAACAAGACGATTGGTAGAAAGGGAGGGGTTGCTTGACTCTATGTGTACAGCTTTAACCTTAGTGGACCCGTGGCGTTTGACCCATCCCCTCACAAATGACTATACTCACCAATCCAAGGTTCACTTAACATGGTCCCGATTGGACTACATACTAGTGGCCCAATCATTATTTTCACGCATAATAGGAGCTGAAATAGGCCCCTTGGAGGTATCCGACCATTCAATAATTTGGGTGGACGTAGATTTTGCTGGGCCCGGGAAGTGGGATAGGATATGGAAATTCCCAGCCTTTCTATATAAAGATGAGAATTTCGGGAAGTACATTAAAGAACAGTGGATGGCCTATGTGGACACAAACGCAGAATCCTGTGAATCCCCAATAGTATTCTGGGAGGCTTCGAAAGTGGTCCTTAGGGGTAGTATCATAGCATACATGAGCGCAAGGAAGAAGAGAATAGCAGCGGGAATAATCAGGCTAGAAACAGAGTTGAGGCAGGCGAAAAAGAAATATGTCAAAACCCCATCGAGGGAACACAAGGATGTTATGGTGGCAATTTCAGTGGCCCTTAACTCCCTTATACATGACCAGACAAAGAAAAGGCTATGGGCGAGGGGGATGAAATTTAGACGATTTGGGAACAAAACGGGGAAGATGTTGGCACAGGTAGCCTGTGCGCAGGAGCGGAAGAGGATAATTATGTCAGTGAGATCTCCCTCGGGAACTAGGATAAGGACACCAGAGGGCATAGTGGGAGAGTTTCACACATTTTTTACGAGCCTTTATGCAAAGGGGGGAGAAGAAGAGGAGACCCCAGTACAAGATTATATAGAGGACGCAGGGATGCCCACCCTGCCGCCTGACATTTGTGAGGGGTTGTCAAGGCCGATACAGGTACAGGAGATACAGCAGGTGCTTAAATCATTGCCACAGGGCTCGGCGCCGGGGCCAGATGGCTATCCAGCAGAGTATTACAAACTTCTCCCAACAGACTTTGGGGCCCCATTATTAGAATATTACGAGGCGGTGGTGCAGAGAGGGAGTTTTACTAGGGGAGAGAATGAGGCCTGGATTACACTAATACCCAAACCAGGGAAGCCAGAAGATCGAGTGGGTTCTTATAGACCCATATCGCTTATTAATGTGGATCTTAAGATATTAGCACGGGTATTGGCTAACAGGCTAGCACCTTACTTACCCACGTTGATAGGACAAAATCAGGTAGGATTCGTGAGGGGACGACACTCTGTGCTTAACGTACGGAAGGTCCTGTTGACTATTGCCCAGTGCAGTGCAACAGATACCCATCTACTACTGACAAGTCTTGATGCCGAAAAGGCTTTCGACAAAGTGAGATGGAGTTATTTATTTCAGGTACTGGAGCATGTGGGTGTGTCGGGCTGGTTTTTAGAAGCTGTGAAGACTTTATATACGACACCCACAGCTAGGCTGTTAGTAAATGGAAAGCGATCTGATCCATTAGAGATACAAGCTGGTACCAGGCAGGGTTGCCCCCTCTCCCCTTTGCTGTTTCTCCTGTACCTGGAACCGCTTCTCCGCACGATTGATCAGGACCCTGGGATACAAGGGGTTACACTCCCAAGCCAAACGGTAAAAGTGCTAGCCTTCGCTGATGATCTGCTACTGACATTGACTAGGCCTCAAGAGTCACTAGGGCGATTGATAGAAGTAATTGAGGAGTTTGGGTTTCATTCTGGGTTTACACTGAATGCCAGTAAGTCCTTAGCCTTACCCTCGGACCCAGAGATAAAAGAGACATGGGAGGGTCCTTTCCCAATGCAATGAGCACAGGAGACAATGACGTACTTGGGGGTGAAAATTCCAATTGATCTCACACATACAGTATCTATACATTAAATATGGAACCCTTAAAAAGAAAGGTGGGGAGTGCCTTGGACAGGTGGCAGGCGCTCCCCATATCTTTGATGGGACGTGTGGCATTATACAACATGATATTGTTCCCAACCTGGGTTTATACCTTCCAAATGATGCCCATGTACCTCAGAGGAAGAGATGAAAGGTGGCTAAAGAATAAACTAGCAAAATTTTTATGGCAGGGTAAAAGGGCCCGGATGACAATGCATAAGGCAATGTTGCCTAGGGAGAAGGGAGGTCTGGGAGTGTTGGACCTGCGCCTATTATCGTTGGCTGGTGGGATTCGACATCTCTCTGACTGGTTCCGAAACACGGAATATTTTTCTCTTACATTATCTGAAACACACTGGTTTCGGGAACAACATTTTGCAAGTTGGTTACAGGCTCCTGGGGGACAGGCACAACAGTTAGGGCCAGTGACCCCGATATTTCAACCTCTGAGATGTGCTTGGAGATGGCTCTGTAAATTTTTAAGACTTAGCCAAGTAAGCTCCACTATGCTGCCCATCAGGGGGAACCCCCAATTTCCCGCGGGTAGCACTTCACGGGCCTTTCAGACGTGGGCAGCGAGGGGAGTGAGATATGTGTATCATGTGGTGAATGAGCAAGGAATAATGAAGCCATTTGTGGAACTTTGTAGAGAGTTTGGAGTACCTGAGTCAGACTTGTTTGCATACTTACAGTTAAAACACTATGTGCGATCTTTGCCTAAAGAAACATTGACAATAGAAACTTGGGGGAAATACAATGAACTGTTGGGGCTGGACGCACAAGCTAGAGTCCCAATGAAATATTTTCATGCGCACTTGAGAGACAATACCAAAGCAACAAATTATTCTAAGGTGATACAACAGTGGAAATCAGAACTTGGAATACAACTTACACAGGAACAACTGGAAGTGTGCATTAAACGACTATATAAATTAACTGAGAATGTGAGCTGGCGGGAAACTCAGTATAAATTTATTTTTCGATTGTACATATCACCGCACAGGGCGTTCAGAGCTAAGTTGAGAGACAATGACTCATGCCCGAAATGTGCTCGTACAAACGCACATTTGGGTCATATGTTCTGGTCCTGCCCAAGGATACAGGGATTTTGGAAAAACTTAGCGGAACATGTATCGGGCATGTGGAGAATTCAATGGCAGCGTTCTCCCAGACAGCTGTTTCACGTTTTTACTGTGCAGGGACAAATGCCGGCAGGCATGAGGACATTTCTTCAGAGAGCAATCCTGATGGGAAAGAAAACAATACTACAGGTGTGGTTGACAGATGAACAGCCCACAATCAGTTGTTGGAGGTCGATGATGATACAAATGTGCGCTTTGGAAAGACAAAGTATTAAGGATTTGGCATCAGAAGCAGGGGACCGGTTTTGTAGAACTTGGTCCCCCTACTGGGACACACTAACTTCAGTTGCTAAAAGCAAGATCTTGAATGCTTGAGCTAAGGCGGGGGGAGGTTGGGGAGGGGCGGGTGGGAGAAAACAAAACTCGGGGAAGTTGAATGTGACGAACTAGTATGTAAGATTGTAACATGAGACGTTGCTTGTAAACAATGTGTTCTGATAATAATAAAAAAAATGATTTATTAAAAAAAAAAATTAAAAGAAACTGGGAATAAGTTGGAACCTTGGGGAATTTCAAATTTTAACTTCCACATGGAGGAAAAATGATCTCTCCAGCACACTTCTTGAATTCCGCTCTTAAGAAAGGAAATAAGCTTTACTTTGAAGCGGTGCAAAGAAAAGCTACGAGAATGGTAAGGGATTTGCGTTTTCCGGAGGTGCAAAGGCAGTAGAACGAGAGGACATGAAATGAGATCGAAGGGGGGCAGACTCAAGAAAAATGTCAGGAAGTATTTTTTCACGGAGAGAGTAGTGGATGCTTGGAATGCCCTCCCGCGGGAGGTGGTGGAAATGAAAACGGTAACAGAATTCAAACACGCGTGGGATAAACATAAAGGAATACGGTGGTGGGAGGCGAGGATAGTGCTGGGCAGACTTATACGGTCTGTGCCCTGAAGAGGACAGGTACAAATCAAAGTAGGGTATACACAAAAAGTAGCACATATGAGTTTGTCTTGTTGGGCAGACTGGATGGACCATGCAGGTCTTTTTCTGCCGTCATTTACTTTGTTTTATTATGTTACTATGTAATAAGTTGGAACCTTGGGGAATTTCAAATTTTAACTTCCACATGGAGGAAAAATGATCTCTCCAGCACACTTCTTGAATTCCTCTCTTAAGAAAGGAGATAAGCCAGCCCAGAGCTTCACATGCAACACTATGAACATTCAATCTCAACAACTACATTTAAAGGTCAAGGTTTATGGTGTCAAATCCAGCAAACCTCCTCTTATCTCTCCCACCGTACCTTCAGAGTACATTCTCATGGATCTTCCTCCACCCCCATCCCGCTCTCTGTTGGAGTTCCTCAGGGATCTGTCCTTGGGCCCCTTCGTTTTTCAATCTACACCTCTTCCCTGGGTTCACTGATCTCATCTCATGGTTTCCAATACCATCTTTATGCTGACGACACCCAGCTTTACCGCTCCACACCAGAAATCACTGCAGAAACCCAGGCCAAAGTATCAGCCTGCTTATCCGACATTGCTGCCTGGATGTCCAACCGCCACCTGAAACTGAACATGGCCAAGACCGAGCTCATTGTCTTTCCACCCAAACCCACTTCTCCTCTCCCTCCACTCTCTATTTCAGTCGACAACACCCTCAACCTCCCCGTCTCATCTGCCCGCAACCTCGGAGTCATCTTCGACTCCTCCCTCTCCTTCTCTGCCCATATCCAGCAGACAGCCAAGACCTGTTGCTTCTTTCTCTATAACATCAGCAAAATTCGCCCCTTCCTCTCCGAGCACACCACCCGAACTCTCATCCACTCTCTCATCACCTCTCGCCTTGACTACTGCAGCCTACTCCTCACTGGCCTCCCACTTAACCATCTATCCCCCCTTCAATTCATTCAGAACTCTGCTGCCCATCTTATCTTCCGCCTAGACTGATATGCTCATATCACCCCTCTCCTCAAGTCACTTCACTGGCTTCAGATCAGGTACCGCATACAGTTCAAGCTTCTCCTACTAACCTACAAATGCACTCAATCTGCAGCCCCTCATTACCTCTCTACCCTCATCTCCCCTTACGTTCCTACCCGTAACCTCCGCTCACAGGACAAATCCCTCCTCTCAGTACCCTTCTCCACCACCACCAACTCCAGGCTCCGCCCTTTCTGCCTCGCCTTACCCTATGCTTGGAATAATCTCGCTGAGCCCAAACGCCAAGCCCTCTCCCTGCCCATCTTCAAATCCTTGCTCAAAGCCCACCTCTTCAATGTCGCTTTCGGCACCTAACCATTGTACCTCTATCCAGGAAATCTAGACTGCCCCCAATTTGATTGACTGTACTTTTGTCCTTTAGATTGTAAGCTCCTTTGAGCAGGGACTGTCCTTCTTTGTTAGATTGTACAGCGCTGCGTAACCCTAGTAGCGCTTTAGAAATGTTAAATAGTAGTAGTAGTAAAACAACAACACTTATGGCCACAGCTAGATTTCTCCAAACAGCGTGTCATCCAGTAACACACAAAAAAAGCAGTGTTTCTGTGCTGTAAAGCAGAAAATTAAAAAAAAACTGACTGACAAGGGGCAAAGGATTTCCTGCCTTCAAGAAATTCAGTTAATTTGATAGATTATATACTCCACTAATTTATTTTTAAAGGCCAAATGAGAACTTAGTCTATGGTTCTTACAGTCTGTGGCATCTGAGACACCTTTCAAAGTAGGAAAAATATTTCAAATTAGATGGAAGAATGTCTTTTTCCAAAGGTGAACTTAAAATTCACAACAAGTCAGATTAGATTGTATTTTCCTCCTTCGTTTCCAAAATATGGTGGGCAAAGGTTTATTGATGATATTTCCTTGTATGTATTGATATTTCCTGTAAGCTATGTCTTATTTCAGTTTCATTCTTCTTTGGATGTTAATTTAAAATTGTTATAAATAAAAATTGAAAAAAAGAGGTCAGTTTTAACTTCTTTAGCCATCCCTGCGGGAACACTCAAAGAAGAATCTAATCTAAGTCACAATAACACAGGTGGTTGCATTTTCTCTTTAGATCACCTTATATTCCATTGTTTCTGATTTTCTTTTGTTTTGTTTGTTTTATTATTAAACACAAAAAACAATATATAGAATGCTGCTGTTTAAAAGATTCAATACATAAACTAGTAGGAAAACATTTATGTATGCCTTCTATCTTATCACTATGTCAATAACACTATTATGTTGTAGACGGGAAGTCTCATACAGTCGCTGGGGATTTTTTTCACCAATTCTGGCTTACCCCTGCTTTGCGACAATTATAATCATAGACGTTCACCTCCCTCCACCCTATATTTCTATATATTTTTTGAGGCTTTTCTACTTATTTTCTTTTTTCTTTTCTATTTTTAGTTTTTTGATCGTTTTGCTTAACTCTCTGCAAATGTAAATAAAGACTAATTCATTTCAAGATCTCTGCATATATACATTTGACTCATGTGTTGAACAATCAGACTAGGCTGTACTTATTTTGAGTATAAGGTTTCAACTTAGCGTAGGCTTCCAGGTGCACATTTCGCCCCGACAGGTGCCTGTTTCGCTCTGCATGGCTTTCTCAAGGGGTTGGTAGCACTCCGGGCCTGAAATGAAACAACAAAGTACGAACCCATCAACACAATTCTTCACTTAGAAATAGTTGGCGTGCAGGAACGTTACAGCTGCCCCCCCTTCTTTGTGACGTTTTACCTCACGGTGATGTTCCAAACCCGACAGTGGCAGTGATTCTCATAAGCTGCCCTGCTGCTGCTGGCACTCGCTTCTTCTCTTTACTGTGGCTGCCTGAGCCTCTGACAATACAGGAAATTACATCAGAGAGGCGGCCGCAGTAAAGGGAAGAGGCGGGTGCTGGCAGTGGCAACACAGCATATGGGAATCGCTGCTGCTGCCAGATTTGGAACATCACCGTAAGGTAAAACACCATGAAGGGGGAAATGCTGCCCCTCCGAGGTGCCGCTCCTGATGCCTGAGGCCCCCGCCTCAGGTGGCCTAATGGTTGGGCCACCCCTGCACTTAGGTACCCCTCCAAACATATCAAAAGTGACTTCCTAGTTCTGGGAGACAGGGTGAAACAGACAGGTGTGGAGGTGATATTCTCGTCAATCCTCCTTGTCGAAAGTAAAAGCCAAAGCAGAGATGACTGTTTCCCAGGGGACCCAACACCACCACCTCTTGCACTATATGTCCTGCACGCCACCAAGGACCAGATCCAAAATGCCCCCCCCCCCCCCCCCCCCCCCCCCCTCTTGTCAGTTCTTGGACCAGCTGCTCCAAGAAGCAGTCGTTTATTACATCTAGAAATTTTATCTCTCTAACACTCCCTGATGTAACATTTATCTAGTCAATATTAGGGTACTTGAAATCACCCATTATTATAGTGTTGCCCAATTTGCCGGCTTTCCTAATCTCTGTAAACATTTTTTCATCCGTGTGTTTGTTCTGTCCCAGCGGACGGTAGTACAAGAATATTCCTTCCCTTTACACATGGAATTTCTATCCATAATGATTCCACCCTTCTATCTGTTTCATGTGGAATGTTTATTTTATTTGACTCAATTCCCTCTTTAACATATAGCACAACCCCCCCTCCCCCTAATTTGATCCTCTCTATTATTGCGATACAATTTGTACCCTGTTAACACAGTGTCCCATTGATTGTCCTCTTTCTACTAAGTCTCTGAGATGCCTATTATATCTACCTCTTCATTTAGTGCTATATATTCTAACTCTCCCATCTTATTTTTTAGGCTTCTAGCATTTGTATACAGGCACTTCAAATTGTGTTTTTCCCTTTGATCTACAAGCGGCTTAGAATTTGAAGGGGATAATGTGCATCCTTTATCCTACTCTCTCATTAAGCACACCTGGCTTACTTTCAGCATTGTTGAAACCTCTCTACTGGTATTCACTAAATGTCTTGCTTCAATAGTATCCTTCAAGGATGCTTCACACTGAACCATACGCTCCTGGGCAACTGTCGGCTCCCCCCCCCCCCCCCCCCCCACTCCATTCTAGTTTAAAAGCTGCTGTAGCTCTTCGAGCAGGGACTGTCCTTCCATGTTAAATTGTACAGCACTGCGTAACCCTAGTAGCACTTTAGAAATGTTAAGTAGTAGTAGCTCCTTTTAAGTTAGCACCAGCAGCCTGGGGGGGTGGTGAGACATTTTTTTTTAGATGATAGTTAGTGATAGGAGGAAGTGCAAAAGTGGCATTGTATGACTAAAAGGTGAAGGGGAAGAATATGTAGAAACTGATAAAGATAAGGCAGAATTGCTTAACAAATATTTCTGTTCTTTATTCACAGCTGAAGGGCTAGGAGCAGAACTCCAGAAGACAAACACAAATAGGAATGGAGGGATGGTAGGCCCTGACAGGCAGATGATCAAAGCCCTGCGCTGTTCCAAACAGCGCTCTAAAAATAGCGATGGAACAGCGCGTGGCTTTACCACATGGATGATCAGAGATAATGCATGCAAATTTAAGCAGCGCAATTATCTCTGATCATGGGGTAGAAGTGCGGGCGAATTGTGCCGAGCATGCACTCAGCACAATCCTCCCGCACTTGTTTGACAGGTCTGGGCTGTCAAAAGCCCAAACCTGTCAAACACAAGGGCTGGAGGCCATGGGAGGCCCTGACTACCCCTGCCCCGAGCAAGGCAAAACGGGGGCTGGAGGTCCGGCAGACCTCCGGTCCCCCCGACGATCCCACCCCCCCAGGTTCAGGGAGGGCTGGAGATCTGGTGGGTCTCCAGCCCCCCAAAAAATGGTCCCTGGTGGTCAAGTGGCTACCGCCCCCCCCCCCCTCAGTGAGAGGGGGGCTGGCGGTCCGCTGGACCGCCAGCTCCCCCCAACCCAATCCCACCCCACCCCCAGCATTGGCAAGGGTCCACTCTGCCATCCGATCCGAGGCCCACCCTCCCTCTCTGTCTGCCCGCCCGCCCCCTACCTTGGTTGGAGGAGAAACGCAGCCTGCCTCCCTCCTCTTCCTTCGATGCCGCAAAATGGCGGCGCCCAGCCCTGCCCAGTGCATCTGCAAAAAGTCCAAAATCCGATATAGACATCATATCCACTATGCCCTTGTCCTCCCTGAGTCCCCCCTTTACCCCTTGATCATCTAGTGGTCCGACTGATCCTCTTACCAGTTATGACAGTATCCCATTTGCTATCCTTATTTCCCCAGGTCTCAGAGATGCCTATTATATTTACCTTTTCATTTATTGCTACATATTCTAAGTCACCAGTCTTATTGTTAAGGCTTCTAGCATTTTTATACAGACACTTCAAACAATGATTTTTCTTTATATTAGCAACTTGTATGGCAGTTGTCAGTGATAATTTGCAATCTGTTCTTAGACTCACAAAGTATGTACATACCTTGCTATCCAAGCAACTTAACTTGTACCAACTTGAACTTCCATAAGGAAGATACATTATCTGAAATTCCAACATTTATTGCAATAAGGAAACAAAAGGCCATTTACTGCACATACTCTAGAGAGGAGGATGGAAGGAAGATATAATCAAACTGAAAACTCTTGAGTCTGCTGCTGCTGCTGCTGCTGCTGCTGCTGCTGCTGCTGCAGTTGATGCTGGAACTGTGGTAGAGACTTGATCATATGAGAGAGGAAAAAGAATGTACTCTGATGAGGAGGGGGGAGGACAGCTGGAGCTACCCACAGGGTAAAAGATGGAGCTTTCTGGTTTTTTTCTTGCACTCAAAAGGTGAAAGAGCAGGCATACCAAGAACATAACAATAGCTCTACAAAATAAGTACCTGAATATATGTAAACCGCTTTGAATGTAGTTGCAAAAATCTCAGAAAGGTGGTATATTGTCCTATTTCCCTTTCCCTATACTTGGTCAGACCAATATCCATCTAGCCCAGAATCCTGTTTCCAACAGTGGCCAATCCAGGTCACAAGTATCTGGCAGAATCCCAAATAGCAACAAGATTCCATACTACCGATCCCAGGGTAAGCAGTGGCTTCCCCAATGGCTATCTCAGTAGCAGACTAAGGACTCTTACTCTAGGAACTTGTCCAAACCTTTTTTAAACCCAGTTATGCTAACCACTGTTACCACATTCTCTGGCAACTCATTCCAGAGATTCACTGAGTGAAAAAATATTTCCTCCTATTTGTTTTAAATGTATTGCCATGTAACTTGAGCATTACGTTATATTACAACTATTCTTGTACTCCGCAAACACCTTATAAGTTCTATGCAGATTACATTTTAAAAGAAGCCAGAGTGGAGGAGTAGCCTAGTGGTTAGTGCAGTGGACTTTGATCCTAGGGTACTGCATTTGATTCCCACTGCAGCTCCCTGTGATTCTAGGCAAGTCACTTAACCCTCCATTGGCCCAGGTACCAAACTTAGATTGTGAGCCCTCTAGGGACAGAGAAAGTACCTGCATATGACGTGTACAGCACTGCATACACCTAGTAGCACTATAGAAATGATTAGTAGTAGTACAATCGCTGGGAATAACAAAATAGAAAATCGACAAAACAGATCGCTTAAGCAAATATTTCCAAAACAAATAGGCTTTCAACAGCTTCCTAAAGCTTGAATAATTCCATATACTTCTAATATATCTAAGAATAGAACTTCAAATGCTAGGCGCTTGAAACCAAAAGCTAGAAATAAAGGAGGATTTATATTTATGTTTAACTCTTTTTTATTAGAGAATTACAAAGATATAAAACATTCAATAATAATCATGTAATGTAACAAAATGTCTCATCATTTTGTAGCTTGACAAACATATATTTTTTGTTTTCCCCCACCTTCCTCCCCATCCCTTAAACTCCTCCCTCCCCAATCTGCCCTACTCCCTCCCCTTTCCCTCCTTACTCCAGTATCTCGCAAATGATCTTCCATTACGTAAATTTACAGTCTCAGAAATTTAATAGGTGACTTCTGGCAGCTGGAGTCATTGTATTCCAAAATAGGCTCCATCGTTGCTGAAATGCCTTGCCCAGCCTCGAGTCTAAATCCTTTATAGCCATACGTTCCATTCGCAGTAGCAGTATCATTCGGGTACGCCACTGTTGCCAAGTAGGTGGTTGATTTGACATCCACTCTGAAAGTATCGCTTGTTTGCCAATCAGAATAGCTCTGAGTACAAATGCTTTGTAACCTCTTTTAGTTGCCTTCCCCAATTGCGGGTGGCCAAATAGCATGCATGCATCGTAATACCAGTGCTGCCCCCAGGTGCGAGTCACATTGGTTATAATCTTTTTCCAAAACTTCTGGACACCCATGCAGTGCCAAAACATATGACCCACCGTTGCACCGAGAGCACCACATTTTGCGCATTCACCCCAAGGTGAGAGTCCCATGTAGAATGCTCTCTTCGGTGGGATATGTAAACGGAGGGCCATCTTATACTGTAATTCCCAATGCACAGCAGAATCTGTAACCTTCCTTATATGAAGGATGTGGGCTTGCAACTGCTGTGCCGTGACTGTCCTTTGTAAGTCCTTAGTCCAGGCCTGCGCTAAGCTCTGGTAATCCAGCTCCAAGGCTGTGTCTCTTATGTGTCTATGGTGGTATGCCATGGGTACTTTCTGCTGTGACTCCAAAGAGTAGGCGGAGGAGAGTTCTTCTTGTACGTCCTCTGTCAGCGCTGTCCATTTCAGTGTTGATATATAATGTCTTAGCTGTCCATAAAAGAATTTATCGCTTGCAGGCAGTCCATAATCTTTTTGTAGTTCCCTGAAAGGTCTAATGTGGCCTTCCCTATTCACTACGTGAAGGAGATATTTAATACCCTTGGTTTCCCATCTCCGAAATACGGAATACATTTGCCCTGGTATAAAAGCGTGATTATCACATATAGACAAATATGGTGTAGTTTTGGGTGAAAATTGATGCAGACGGCACACCCATCCCCAAACTGCCCTAGCAGTGGTCAGTATCCCAGAAGTTCTCAAGGCCTGGGGCATGGGCACTCCCGCACTATGCAGGTAGTTACTAAAGTGTACCCCTCGCATTAGGCCCTGCTCTAAAGACGTGTTAGTGTAATCTTCGGTGTGTCTATACCAATCATTTATATGTCTCATGCCACATGCTATACTCAAGAACTTTATATTCAGTAGTCCTAGTCCCCCATATTCCACCGGTATACTTAACAAAGAGATAGGGAGTCGTGCCTTTTTCCCTTTCCAAAGAAAATGTTGTAAGTGACGATGCAGTATACGTTCGTCCCCCTTTTTCAGGTATAGTGGCATTGTTTGAAAGATGTATATCCATCTTGGAGCAATAACCATATTAAACAATGCGATCCTACCCAATAGGGATATAGGAAGTTCCTTCCAAGCCTGCAAGGTCTGTTTAGTCTCATATAGTAGTTTACGGATGTTTAGTTCGTAAAGCTGGGACAGATCTGCTGGTACTCGTACTCCTAGATATTTAATAGAAGTCTGTTCCCAGGTAAGTGGACTTTTGTCTTTCCAGCCCCTGTGTATGTCCGGTACTATCTCGAGGGCTACTGATTTAGTTAGGTTTAGTTTAAACCCCGAAATCCTACCAAAATTTTCTATTTCTTTTAATAAGGGAGCCATAGAGCTGGCGGGGTCTGTCACCGTCAATAACAGGTCATCCGCAAAGGCCAGTACCTTTATAGTCTGTCCTGCCATCGATACCCCTGGAATTCTTTCTTTACTCATCAGTGTGCGGAGCATCGGTTCCAGGGACAGTACAAATAACGCTGGTGAGAGGGGACAACCCTGCCTAGTGCCCCTTTTTATGTCAAACTCTCTTCCTTTTATCCCATTAACTAATACTCGAGCGGTGGGATTACAGTAAAGTGCTCTAACTGCCTGCATAAACCACCCTTTAATTCCCATCACTTTCATAGTCTGGAAAAGGTATCCCCAACTCACTCTATCAAACGCTTTGTCAGCGTCTATACTCACCACTGCTAAGGGGACTTCCTTGTCTTGGCATGATGCCATGGCCAAGAGTAGGCGTCGGACATTGTGTGTTGCTTGTCTATTTCTAATAAAGCCAACTTGTTCTGAACTGATCAATTTAGGTAAACTTTTTGCCAATCTCTCTGCCAGCATTCCTGCCAATATTTTAGTGTCCACATTTAACAAAGATATAGGACGGAAGTCCTCTGCTCTATTCAGGGGTTTCCCTGGTTTAGGTATTAGTGTAATTAATGCTGAGTTGGCATATTTTGGAAACGTCCCTGCCTCTATTACTTCCTCATAATGCGCTAATAATGCTAACTGCACCTCCAGGGGCAGGGCTCTATAATATTCCCCCATGTAGCCATCGGGGCCTGGTGCTGTTCGATATTTTAGTTTTTTTATTGCCTGCTGAAGTTCTTTTAGGGTCAGGGGAGCATTAAGCATTTCAAGGTCCTCTGGGCTTATTTTGTCTATGCCTGCCTGTGTTAAGTATTCTTGTATGGATTTTTCGTTTGCTAGTGCCTCATCAGAGTACAGCCTTGCAAAATGTTGAGTAAAGATTTTTTCGATTTCCTGTTGTTCTGTTGTTAATTTACCTTGCTCGTCCTGTATTGCTGACACTACCCTGGATCCTCCCCAGTTCTTTATAACTTTAGTGAGGAGTCGTCCCGCCTTGTTCCCAAAGCGGTGTAATTTATATTTATAATATATCGAGGATCTATGCTCATTTTCGTGCAACAGGGTATTAAGAGTGATTTGCAAAGTCTTCATTTGTTCTAGTGTGGTCTGGGAGGGCCTGCATATATGGTTACGCTTAGCACCTGCTAGCTGTTTTTCCAACTGTAATATTGTCGCCGCTCGGCGTTTCTTTTTCAAACTACAGTATGCTAGTATGTCCCCTCTGAGAACTGCTTTGGAGGCCGACCAAAACAGGACCGGATCCTCCTGAGCGTGTTCCTTATTGTACAGGGCATATTCTCCCCATTTTGTCGTCAGATACTCTTGAAATTGAGGGTCATTGTCTAAAAAGGCTGGATATCTCCATCCCGCACCTCCTGCACTATCCCCTGGGATTTCTAAGTCAATCCACACCATAGCATGGTCCGATACTTCCTCTGGTCCTATACAGGCTGCCCTTACCTGATGAAATATGGTTCTTTCTAATAAGATGTAGTCTAGCCTCGATAATGTGTCATGTGCCCTAGATCTATGCGTGTAGTCACGTTCTCTTGGATGGAGCACCCTCCATGCATCTATCAAACCCAGCATCTCCATAAACTTTTGTAATTCCCCTGCCCTTTGTCCTGAGTAATGTACCGATTGAGGGTTAGTTGTGTCCTCTTTGGGATCGAGAACTAAGTTGAAATCCCCAAGGACTACCAGTCTACCCTGTGAGTGTTGGAGACATTTACTTCCCAGAGTATGATAAAACTCTCTGTCACATTCATTAGGGCCATACACTCCAACCAGCAAAAATTCAAAACCCTGTATCCATACTCGCAATATTATGGAGCGTCCCTCTTTCCCTCTTTCTACAATTTGTACCTTGCCGGCCAGGCCTTTACGGAAGAGTACTGCCACTCCTCCCTTACGTCCTGTGGCCTCAGCTGCATAACACTCACCCACCCACAACCGTTGTAATTTGGCGTGCTCTGCTTCATTAAGTCACGTTTCCTGTAAACAAACTATATCCGCTCGATGTCTTTTTAGGGCCGTTAATATTTTACTCCTTTTGATAGGGGATGATATGCCCCCCACATTCCATGTTATTACTCTGAGTGGCATGTCTGTGCTAATTTTTCAAACTCCTTTTGCCCGGTAATAAATGACAGTATGAGAGGCCCGTCGTGTTTACCTTGTAATGTTTCTCGTCGTGTAATCTTAATATCTTTTCCCTTTAATAACTCCTTGTCCATGTCCCAATATTGGATAGCTGGTGTAAGTCCCTCCCCCCCAGTGTTCCCGCTCCCCCCTCCCGTCCCTCCGTCCTCCCACCCATCCTTGAGCCCTATTTCCAGCCGTCTAGCCATGCCAGGCGGATGGTGTGACACCTCAGTGAACTATCGGGGGCCCCAACCCCACATGTCTCCCATACATTACACATTATAACTAAATAAACATTCACTATGTGTGCCTTGCAGTGCATCTCACCAGTCCTTGTAATAAGTTCAGTTCAGACATTTTCGAGTATCCTATTATCAATCAGGTGCTGTCTTGCTTCTGCCTCTGTGAGAAATGTATGCCATCTCTCCTGCGTGAACACTTTTAAGTGTGCTGGATATTGCAGACGGAACCGCACCTTCTTTTGTGCCATCGCTGAGCATATGGAGTGAAATTTCTTACGTTTCTCTTGTATAATTGTTGAGTAATCCTGGAAGATCAAAATATTTCGGTGATTATATTTTAGCGATTCTCGTTTAATTTTGAACCCTTGTAGGATTTCAAGCTTATGGCGGTAATTCAGCAACTTTGCTACCACAACACGTGGTCGGGCCCGATCTTCCGCCTTTCGACCCACGCGGTGCGCCCGCTCGATCACAACTGGGCCCATTGTGTCTGTGAGTGCTAGTTCTTTGGATAACCATGATTCTAGCCATGTTTCAAGGTTTCGTTCTGGCAATGCTTCGTCCAACCCCACAATGCGGATATTATTTCTAGGCGCCCTGTTTTCGTAGTCATCGAGGAGGCTGCGTTGATCCGCGAGTTGTTGTCTCAGGGTTACAATGTCGGGTCCGTATCCGCGGGAGTCATCTTCTACCGCAGAGACCCTGGTCTCCAAGTCTCCTAGTCGAATGCCATATCCATCCAAGGTTGTCTGGTAAGCCTCCAGTTTGTTGTTCAAGGCTATCCACTTTGGTTCCCAAGCCCGTTCAATCGCCTGCGTGAGCTGTAAAAGTTGAGTCTCTGTAAATGCAGGCCCCTGCATTGCGGTCTCCTCCATTTGTTTAGCGTCTCTGCTGCCCGTTTTACTCCCTTTCTTTGCGGATTTTTGCGCCATAGTTAGGGGTGAGGCTTTAAGATACTTTTCCATATATTGAAGTCGCACTGCAACGTTTTAATCTGCTCAAATTAAGTTTTTGTGGGGCTGGGGCCTCGGAGCTTCGGATGCTTGCTGCTCCTCAGCTCATGACGTCACCGGAAGTCCCGGATTTATATTTATAAAGTACAATACAATACAATGCTTCTAGTCCGCAAACACTTTGACAGTTCATTGCAGATTACAGAAAAAGAAAACTGGAACAGTTTCCAGGAAATACACCCTTACTAAATAAAATAACCAAATTCGATTCCATAAAAATTCTCAACAACCAAGTTTTCAAGAATTTGCAAAAAAAAAAAAAAGTTTGATTTGATAGTTTGAAGAATATCCTCAGGTAATTTATTCCATAATACAACAACCTGATAATATAATGAAGTATTAAAAACAGATTTATATCTGAGTTGCTTAATTGAAGGAAACTGAAGCAACATTAAGTTACACAATTTATAAAAACAAGTTGAATGAAGTAAATTTGTCCAATTAACCAAACAAAAAAGGGGTTAATCCATTCAGTATCTTAAATACAAAACTACAAGCTTAAATTGAGCCCTTGCCTGAACTGGAAGTCAGTGCAACTTTCTTAAAAGGGGAGTGACTGATCCAACCTGCAGCAGTATTCTGCAATAACAGCACTCTATTTACCAACTTCTACAGCAGACAAATACAATGTTACAATAGTCTAGTTTACTCAATACTGAACCCTCTTTGGTGTGGGAAAATGCAATGTCATAATGGGGGCTCATTGTCAAAAGAGAAAAACGTCCAAAAAGTGGCATAAATCTGCATTTGGACGTTTTTCTCACAAAAACATCCAAATTGGTATTTTTGAAACCACTTTTTAGATGTTTTCTATGAAGTCCATCAGAAGTGCATTCAAATCACAAGGGGGCGTGTCAGGGGCAGGATCTGGGCATTCCTAATTCTTGGATGTTTTTCTGCTATAATGAAACAAAACAAAAACATCCAGGGCTATAAGTTGGACATTTTGGTCTAGACCTGTTTTATTAATGAACAAGCCGTAAAGCCCGTTACAATGGACGAACTTTCTGTTGTATGTAATGAAATAGCAAAACGGGCAAGATTTTTTAGGTTTATATACTATGTTCTTTGTGTAAACAGCATTAGATCCTTCAGAATTTGAATCTTGTTATCGTTTGACTTATGTGATTTCCCATATCACTTATTGTTCAAAGAGAGAGAGAGAGCATCTGTTTGAGAGAGAGAGAGAGAGAGAGCATCTGTCTGAGAGAGAGAGAGCGTCTGTCAAAGAGAGAGCGTCTGTCTGCGAGAGAGAGAGCGTCTGTCAAAGAGAGAGCGTTTTTCTGAAAGAGAGAGAGCGTCTGTCAGAGAGAGAGAGAGCGTCTGTGTGAGAGAGAGAGAGCATCTGTGTGACAGAGCATCTGTCTGAGAGAGAGAGCGAGAGCGTCTGAGAGAGAGAGCGTCTGTCAGAGAGAGCGTCTGTGAGAGATAGAGTGTCTGTCAGAGAGAGCGTCTGTCTGAGAGAGAGAGAGTGTGTGTGTCTGAGAGAGAGAGAGCGTCTGTCTGAGAGAGAGAGAGTGTGTCTGTCAGAGAGAGAGTGTCTGTCTGAGAGAGAGAGAGCGTCTGAGAGAGAGAGAGTGCTCCCCGTGGATCTAAACCATACGACCTTAAGTACCCAAACCCCCTTATCCATCTCCCTCGCTGATGACACCAGCTGACACCCTCTCCACCACCACACTAACCCCTCACTGACAAATGACGGCAATTGAAAGCGGGTCCCAGGAGTGAACGACCAATCGGGGGGAAGGCAGTGGGAAGACTCACTGGAGAGTCGGAGGCGAAATGTCGGACTCGGATAGTCTGTGTGAAAGTGAGCGGCGGTTGTGCGGGAAGGGCAGTTAATGAGTGAGTCACACAGTGAAAAAAAAAAAGAATCAAAGCACCAAGAGCAGCACTCCCTGCCCCCAGGGAAAGGCCTGCCAGGTGTGCAAGGGGGGTTAGAAAGAGTGGAGGGAAAACACCAGGATATTTCGGGGGAGGGGACACATTAAGTGAGCAATTTAAACATATAGTACTGCAACTGGGGAAAATTGTTTAAAAAGCAGCCGATCACCACGTCTTCCCTCCTTCGGCTGACTCACACAGTTGTGAGCATTGTAGTCGGGACTCGGGAGGCTCGCTGGAGGGGGCATTGTCGGGAGAGACCTGTGACGTGCCGCGCATGCGCAGAACAGCTGCGCTGTTCTGCACATGCGCGGTCACTCTTCATTTATATAGTAGGATAAGACACAAAAAAAAGTGCCCTAAGTGACCAGATGACCACTGGAGAGAATCAGAAATGACATCTCCGTACTCTCCTAGTGGTCACTAACCCCCTCCCACCCCCCAAAAATGTGATAATAAACATTACTTGCAAGCCTCTATGAAAGCCTCAGATGTTAAACTCAGGTCCATTAGAATTGCATGCAGGTCCTTGGAGTAGGCTAGTGGTAGATGCAGTGCACTGCAGCCAGGTGGACCCAGGTCCATATCTTCCCCTACCTGTTACACTTGTGGTGGAAACTGTGAGTCCCCCAAAACTCACCAGAAGCCCATTGTACCCACATATAGGTGCCCCATTCACCTATAAGGGCTATTGTAGTGTTGTAAGATGGTGGTTGAAGGTTTTTTTTTTGGGGGGGGGGGGCTCAGCAGACAAGATAAGAGAGCAACAGTGAGATGTGTGCCTTGGAGCCTTTATTTGAAGTCCACTGCTGTGCTCCCTAGGGTGTATCATTGCTCTCCTGGGATGTCTGTGTGGCCAGTCTCCTAAGAACACTGGCTCCTCCTATTTATTTATTGCATTTGTATCCCACATTTTCCCACCTATTTGCAGGCTCAATGTGGCTTACAGAGTTTTGTTATGACATAGCCATACCAGGATATCAGATACAATTAGTAATGTGCAAAGATTAGGTAAGGGAAGAGAGAAGGAAGGTGTAGGGCAGGATAATATAGAAGGTGGACTTTAATAACTGGGTGGGTTGGAGAGGTAGTTTGTAAAGTTATGGGTTCTCTTTGTAGGCCTTGTTGAAGACATGTGTCTTCAGAGATTTGCGAAAGTTAGTAATTTCGTCAATGGTTTTCAATGGCTTGATTTTTGTGCTTTTTTCACTTGGACCTTTTTTTTTTTTTTTTCAAAAATGGACCAAAAAGATAAACGCAGAAAGCACAAAAACATCTAGCAAATAGTCATTTTCCCCACTTGAATTTTGGACGTTTTTAGCAAAATGTCTAAAGCTGGACTTGGACGTCATATCAAAAATGCCCCTCAATGCTTCTATTCTTAGAAGACAACTGTACTAATTCTGACATATACAATGGAACCAGGCTATAAAATATTTTTAAAAATAATTGTGCACACCTTAAAACAAATATGAGCCTCAGTCGGCAACCAATGCAAAATCAATCAAAAGAGGAGTAATTCTGTCACTTATATGAGCCTGATATATTAATCATTCAGCCATATTCTGGACTATTTGTATTTTCTTAATCAACCTTTTTTGACATCCTATATAAATTCTATTACTATAAATTAATAGTGACATAAGTAAACTTTGCATGAGCAAACCAAAAACAGGTCGATCAAAAAAATAACAAATCCTCCTTAGTTTCTTCAGCACCAGGAAGGACTTTTTCACAAGCAAATTTACTTGAGCCTGTAATAACAATTGACTATCAAAAGTTACCCCTAAGTGCTTTATGTTATTTTCAAAATGAAAATTCTGATTGCAGCAGAGCAGAGGCCAGGTTTATCAAAAAACAGCATGTGACAAGTGATTCAGACAGACCAGGGTAGGTCTTTCCCAAACAGTGGCATAGTCACGGGGAGCCTCAGGGGACTGGGCCTCCGCGGGGCTTCTATTGATCCAAATTGGACCAATAAAAAACCGCCCAACTTGCAATGTGGCCGCAAAAAAGCCACCCAATTTCCCGCAACCCGCAGCCGTCAAAAATTGCCTGCAGCCGGTTGCGGGAAGCTGCCCAATTGTGCGGGAAACCCGCAGCCCTGGCAACACTGCGTTGTTCCCAAAGAGAAGCAAAGAGGTCACATGCAAAAGGGTGACCAATAAAACTCAAGAGCTGCAACTAGCAGAATTGTAGTTCAGGGTGTACTGGAGTACAATACAAAAGAACTTGATATTCACTCACAACTGTGGGGGCAGGACACAATCTTTCACATCCGTCTGCTCTTTATTTAAGGCATCTGGTCTACATTTGCCTTTATTAATACCTATCAGGCTATATTGATTCCAGCAGCCTGATTCCACCCTGATTAAGATGAAGCCCATCTTTCTGAAACAGGCCTCATCTTCCCCAGAATGTTGCCAAGTTCCTAACAAATCTAAATCTCTCATCTCTCCGCTATCATCTCATCCATGCACTGATGATTCCAGAGCTCTGTCTCTTGGGCCCTGCACGTGGAATGGGCAGCATTTCTGAGAAAGCTACTAATTAGAGCAGTGCTGTCAAGGCTGATAAACTGAGAATCTCTAATATTTGTCTGCAGCCATGGTGCAGTAGTACAAAATCTACAGGCTAAAGTCAGACTCGGCTGCGGTTCTTCGGGAAATGATTTAGCATGATGGATCAATCCTGCTGCTTCAGTTTCTCTATTTTTGGCCTTGCAGCACAGATGGAAGGGAAAGTAAAGCAGGAGATACAAGCAGAAGCATATAGTGCCTATCTTTTATCAGAACATGAATATAAATGTGGAGGGGCATTTTCGATATGTCTAAATCCGATTTTGGATATTTTGCAAAAAATGTCCAAAAATCCAGTAGTAAACCTAACTTGCAGACCTGAGTGGTTTACAAAACTAAGGGTGCATAAATAGGCAGAAAGGACCTACAGTATGAGACAGGAAAGGAATAAATCATTCACACATTAAGAAGAATGTACAAGCTAAAGAGCAGCAAGTAGGATGGGTCATAGAAGGCAAAAGGGAAAAGAAGAGGGAGGGGAATGAGAAGGAGGGGAGAGGAAGAACAGCCCTGAGTCTGAATTTTGATTCTCCCTATAGTGGATCAGGGAACAATAAAGGCTTGATTAAGAAAACTGGTTTTTATAGCAGTCTTGAAATTGTTAAAGGATGATTCAGCACAAATGGTTAGAGAAAGAGAATTCCAATGAAAAGGAATGGCAGCTCTGCTGCACTTAGGTGCCCACATTTATGCCAGCTCAATGACTGCTATAAGCAAGGAAGTTTAATGACAGGAGACGGCATGAGCCTACCTGTCCCATTATCCCCCGGATTCTATATAGTGTGACTTCAGTTGCGCATGCAAATCTGGTCATATTATGGATTTGAGCATGCAACTTAATTAGCTTAATTATTGACACTAATAGGCATTAATTAGAATTTACATGCACAAATGTCTAAGTGTATTCTTTAACTTAATGCACCTAAATTCTAAGATGCATATCTGAAAAGGGGGCATGGCCATGGGAAGGGCATTGGTGGAGACCAACAAAAAGAGGGTCCAAATCTCCCCCAAAAAACACAAACCAACAAAAAAAAGCAGAAGAAACCCAAAAAAAACTTAGACCAAAACTACAGAACTACAGATGATAAGAGCACCAAAGAATTTTATTAGGACCCTACACGGTCCATGTTTCGGCCAAAAGAGGCCTTCCTCAGGGGTCTTCAAATTGACGTATACAGATGTTCCTCCAGAATTCTCATGGAGTTAAAGGCATAAACGCTGGTGCTGTCCGACTTGGAGCATAGACGTTAAAACCTATAAAAGCATATCCGTAGGGTAGTCTTAGGGTAGGTCAGGGCATGTACTCGACCAAATTTGGTTGAACCTTGCAGGGGCGGGGGGAGGGGGATTAGGTTGGTTACTATAAGCTTTCTACATCAATAGTTTCTTTGAATTTTCTTTATACAAAAACATAACTGGGTTGTATTTGGCTGAGTGTGGGGGTTCCTGCTTCTGTAGGACTCTTGCTGCAGATGAATCTAACTGTTTGGTACTGTTATGTCACACTGTTTTGTACAATGTATATTTGCTGGATTCATTAATAAACGTCTGGCTTAAAATTAAAAAAAAAAAAAACCCTATAAAAGCCATTGGTGGGTCACGGGCATTCCTTGAATTTGAACACATTGTTATAGAATACGCCCATTCTCATATAGTTTAGGCGTTGGCATTTACACCAGGTTTTCCTTAGCATAAATGGCTGCGACTCAATCTAGTCACAGAAAATGGATGTTGGGTTTAAAGAATACACCTCAGCATATTTTTTCGGAATGATATATAGAATCTAGCCTTATATGGGCTAAAGCTAGTAGGCGAAGCTTGTCACCCTATCGATTACATTGTTGTGGGTATACCAAGATGGCGACGGCTGCATTGAGAATTAAAACCTCCTTGGGTGGAGTCTGGCTTCAGTCTTGTGACATCATGCTGTCTCTTGTCATTAAACCTCCTTGGCTATAAGTGTGGACACCTAAACGTTAGGTGCACAAATATTGGGATATGCTAGTATTCTATAACAGAGCCTACCCATCCTCGGAGCACCTAAATGGTGCTGCCTAGTCATAGAATTGCCTCCTTAGGACATAGACTTGGTGTAGCTGCAAGCATGTATAACTTCCGTACATAACAGGGGACCCTGCCCATGATCTGTCCACTCATATATCCCTCTGCAATTACACACAATGGGCTGGATTCGATAAATGGCACACAAAGTTAGGTGCCAGGATCATCTGCGCTAAGCTAGTATTCTGTAATGGGCACTCTGCATGAAATGTCCTTTATAAAATACTAGCTTAGTGCATATTTGTGCCTGCCAAAGACTAATGTAAATGCTCGTGCCCATTGGAGCCGCAATATTAAGCAAAATCCTTTATAGTGTCTAGGGAGGGATAATTTCTATTGGGATTAGCACCCCAATCATTTTGAAAAGTTGGCACCTATGCTTGTGCCCAACTCATGGCAGTTAGGTGCCCCTCCCATGAATGTTTGTTTGTTTGTTACATTTGTACCCCATGCTTTCCCACTCATGGCAGGCTCAATGCGGCTTACAGGGGTCAATGGAGGGTTAAGTGACTTGCCCAGAGTCACAAGGAGCTGCCTGTGCCTGAAGTGGGAATTGAACTCTGTTCCCCAAGACCAAAGTCCACCACCCTAACCACTAGGCCACTCCTCCACTCCTGTGGAATTGTGCACTATGAAATTTAGGTGCACATGTTATAGAATTGGGTGTAGGGCAGATCCACACATAACTCCTAATCACAACCAATTAATTGCTTGTTAACATCAATTATTGATCGTTAGCACCTAATTGACTAACTTAGGCACAGATTTGGGATCTGTGCCCAAACTTGGGTTATCTATACAGCAGTTATCCAAATATCCTTGACTGGATATTCAAAACCATAACAGCATAAGAATAGCCATACTGGGTCAGACCAACGGTCCATCTAGCCCAGTATCCTTCTTCCAACAGTGGCCAATCCAGGTCACAAATACCTGGCAGAAACCAATGGGCCGATGAGCAGAAGCAAACGCAGGTGCTAGAAGCTGCTAGCGCCTACGTTTGCTACTGCCCCATGATCAGAGCCCCCGAGCGTGTGAAACAACAGGCTCGCAGGCTCTGAATGCAACTAGCATGCAAATGCATGTAAAACAGGGCTCTTAGCGCAAGCAGCATGCAAATGCATGCTAAACCTATTCCTCCCCAATGATCAGCGAGCAGCTTACCAAACATTGGCTTGCTGTCCGTGGCAAAACATACGCCAGCTTGGAGCTGGCTTTAGGGTTTGCAGACCATTGGGGAGGAATGGTGAGCCCTGTCCAGCATGCATTTGCATGCTAGCAGGCCCCCCATTCCCTCCAATGCAGCAGCCCATGCCCCCCCCAACAGAAACAGGAACCCCAACCCCCCTACCAGTGACACGGGGGCTGGAGGTCCAATGGACCTCCAGTCCCCCGACCCCCCCCCCCAATACAGGTTGGGGGGGGCTGGCACCCTCTCACATGGAGCCCTAGTGGCCCAGTGGGCCGCGAGTCAATCTCCCCCGACTTTGTGGTGTAGCGGCCCTTCCCCACCACTCTACCTTCTTTGGAGGAGGGAGGTGACAACCCTCCTCTTCCACTGGCACCACCTCAAAAATGGCAGCACCCAGCCCTGCCCAGTGCATCCTGGGATACGCTGGGCAGGGCTTCACACCAAATAAGGGAGTTTTTCCCTTATATAAGAGTTACTACTACTACTACTACTTAACATTTCTAAAGCGCTACTTGGGTTACACAGCGCTGTACAGTTTAACAAAGAAGGACAGTCCCTGCTCAAAGGAGCTTACAATCTAAAGGACTACATGTACAGTCAGCTTACAATCTAATGGACAACATGTGCAGACAGTCAAATTGGGGCAATCTAGATTTCCTGGATAGAGGTACAATGGTTAGGTGCCAAAGGTGACATTGAAGAGATGGGCTTTGAGCAAGGATTTAAAGATGGGCAGGGAGGGGGCTTGGCGTATGGGCTCAGGAAGTCTGTTCCAAGCATAGGGAGAGGCAAGGCAGAAAGGGCGGAGCCTGGAGTTGGCGATGGTGAAGAAGAGAACAGAGAGGAGGGATTTGTCCTGAGAGCGGAGGTTTCGGGTAGGAGCGTACAGGGAGATAAGGGTAGAGAGGTAGTGAGGGGCTGCAGATTGAGTGCATTTGTAGGTTAGTAGGAGAAGCTTGAACTGTATGCGGTACCTGATCGGAAGCCAGTGAAGTGACTTGAGGAGAGGGGTGATATGAGTATATCGGTCTAGGCGGAAGATAAGACGTGCAGCAGAGTTCTGAATGGATTGAAGGGGGTATAGATGGCTAAGTAGGATGCCAGTGAGGAGTAGGTTGCAGTAGTCAAGGCGAGAGATAATGAGAGAGTGGACGAGAGTTCGGGTGGTGTGCTCAGAGAGGAAAGGGCGAATTTTGCTGATGTTATAGAGAAAGAAGCGACAGGTCTTGGCTATCTGCTGGATATGTGCGGAGAAGGAGAGGGAGGAGTCGAAGATGACTCCGAGGTTGCGGGCAGATGAGATGGGGAGGATGAGGGTGTAATCGATTGAAATAGAGAGTGGAGGGAGAGGAGAGGTGGGTTTGGGTGGAAAGACAATAAGCTCTATCTTGGACATGTTCAGTTTCAGGTGGCGGTTGGACATCCAGGCAGCAATGTCGGATAAGCAGGTCGATACTGTGGCCTGGGTTTCCGCAATGATGTCTGGGTTGGAGATATAAAGCTGGGTGTCGTCGGCATAGAGATGATATTGGAAACCATGTGATGAAATCAGCGAGCCCAGGGAAGAGGTGTAGATTGAAAAAAGAAGGGGTCCAAGGACAGATCCCTTATATGGTATGGTATGAAGCCCTGCCATGCGCATCCCAGGATGCACCGAGCAGGGCTGGGCGCCACCATTTTTGAGGCGGCACCGATGGAAGAGGAGGGAGGCCACCTCCCTCCTCCAACGAATGTAGGGGTGGGGAAGGGCTGCTAGACCACCAGGTTATGGGGGGATTGACTTGTGGCCCACTGGGCCACCAGACCTCTATGTGAGAGGATGCAAGGGGGGTCAGGGGCTGGAGACCCCCCCCCCCCCGGATCTCCAGACCCCTGAACCTGTGTTGGGAGGGTCGGGAAGATTGGAGAGGTTGTGGCCCACTGGGCCTCCAGGGCTCTGTTTGAGGGGGTATAGGGGGGGCTGGAGACCCACCAGATCTCCAGCCCCCCCCCAAACTTGTGTCGGGGGGTCGGGGACTGGAGGTCCGCCAGACCTCCAGCCCCCATGTCACTTGACTCGGGGTGGGGGTACTTGGAGTCTGGTGGTCTCATGGACCTCCAGCCCCTGTGTTTGACAAGTCTGGGCTTTTGACAGCCTAGACCTGTCAAACAAGTGCTGGAGGATTGTGCCTGAGTGCTTGCTCAGGCACAATCCTCCCACACTCTTACCCTATGATCAGAGATAGTAATGTGCTGAAATTTGTATGCTATTATCTCTGATCATAGGGGCGGTTCCAGCGCTATTTTTACAACACTGGAGCTTTCCATCAACTGCCCACAATTTATTAGCAACATTCCATGCTACCAATTTCAGGGCAAGCAGTGGCTTTCCCATGTCCATCTCAATAGCAGGCTATGAACCTTTCCTCCAGGAATTGGCCAACCTTTTTTAAAACCCTGATATGCTGCCCACTGTTACCACATCCTCCGGCAACGAATTCCAGAGCTTAACCATTCTTTGACTGAAAAAATATGTCCTCCTATTTGTCCATGTAATTTCATTGAGTGCTCCCTGGTCTTCATACTTTTTCAAAGAGTGAAAATACGATTCACCTCCACTCGCTCCACACCACTCAGAATTTTATAGACCTCAGTCATATCCCCCCTCAGCCATCTCTTTTCAAAGCTGAAAAGCCCTAACCTCTTTAGCCTTTCCTTATATGGGAGGAGTTCCATCCCTTTTATCATTTTGGTTGCTATTTTATGAACTTTTTCTAATTGAGATACGGCAACCAGAATTAAACACAATACTAAGGTGAGGTCGCACCATGGAGCAATACAGAGGCATTATAATGGTCTTATTTTACATCCCTCTTCTAATAATTCCTAGCTTCCTATTTGCTTTTTTGCCTGCTGCCACACACTAGACAGAAGATTTCAGTATATTGTTTACCATGAGACCTAGATCTTTTTCTTGAATGCTACTACTACTACTACTTAACATTTCTAGAGCGCTACTATGACTCCTAATGTGGACCCTATCATCAGGTAACTAAGATTCAGATTATTCTTCCCAATGTGCATCACTTTGCATTTGTCCACATTAAATTTCTTCTGCCATTTGGATGCCCAGTCTTCCAGTTTCCTAAGGTCTTCCAATTTTTCACAATATGTTTTTTGACAACTTTGAATAGTATTGTGTCATCTGCAAATTTAATCACCTGACTTGACGTTCTGATTTCTAGATCATTTATAAATATGATAAATAGCACCATTCCCGGTACAGATCCTGTAGCACTCCATTATTCACCCTCCTCCATTTAGAAAAATGGCCATTTAACCCTACCCTCTGTTTTCTGTGTCACTAGTTAACTCTGTGGCACAGAAAGATACTGGCTAAAGTTAACCAGATAAATTGACTTTTAGGGCCCAATTTTTTTGACCAGACTTAAATGGTTATATTTAACTAGATAATGTTGAATGTTGGAGCTGTCTTTTTAAATTATAGCTGTGACCCCTGCACACACTAGTCCTTCCTCTTTTAAACCATTACCATTTGACCAGACATCAATTTGTCCAGACAAATGATATTCCCTTGCTGTGATGGGAAATGTAAAAGTAACTCCCAGTATTAACCAGACAAATCTTTTCAATATTGACCCATCAGGAACAAGACATATTACTCTTAGGACAATTTTATAACAGGGCCCTAGGTTGGGAATGCACATAGACACATTTATCCCTGGATTGTAGAAGCATGCCTAGCATTCCGCACCAAAATCCAAGCATATTCTGTAATAATGTGCATAACTTAATTGGCTTAACAAGCTAATCAGTGTTGTTAACAGCACTTAACAAGCAATAATAAGCTCTAATTGGCAATAATTAAAATTTACGCACACAAATCCCTAAGCATACTGTGTAACTTAAATTTTAATGCGTGTAGGCAAAAAGGGGCATGGTTATGGGCGGAGAAATGGGACTTTTATGGGTGTTCCAAAATTTATGCACACTATTATAGAACATACCCCTGTGCGCCTAAATCTACACACCGGGATTTACGCCACATTGTTGTTGGTGTAAATGGATACGTGTAGTTTTAGGAGCTGTGATATCAACTCAGCATATTCTATATACCGAACATACATCTAAGTGCCGCTTATAGAATATGCTTAGGCGGAAATGTTTGCTGTGCGGATTTTTTAGGTGCCATATATAGAATCTGGTCCTTATTGTGCCTAGTTTTTAAAGACATTGAGCCCAATAGTCTCAAAGGATTTATGCTCCTATGGGGTTCTTTTACTAAGCTGTGCTAACATGCACCTAACAGAGCAAAAAAATGGAGTACCACAGAACATGCTCAGGCATCCTTCGGTAACATTAAAATCTGCATGTACTAACCACCTGCTAAAAACATTTTCTAATTTTGTTTTGAGGGGCTGTGTCGAGACCGGAGACTTGGCATTCCTGCGCTAACCAGTTAACACAACTGCATTACTGCAAACTAACTGGTTAGCACACAGATACTGCACGAGCCCCTAATATCTACAAAATAGGTGGCAGTAAGTGCTCATGCAGTAATTTTTAAAAAATCACCACATGCTAATGGCAATATTAGAGCATGAAACATATAAAGAGGAATCCAATAAAATTCATATGGAAATATGATGTTTGATTTTAACAAAATATTTCTAAAAAGCAAGGAAAAGACCTCAAAACGCCCGACCGCTTACTTTCAGTTTTCAGCGGCTTTAACTGGGGGTGTGGTGTTCATCACTGGTTCAAAGCAGCACTAAACCATGATCAGATCAAGAGAGAGGAAGAAAATTTTCTCAATGCTTTCTCTGTCGAAGCACAGCCCTTGAAAAAGCCTACAAGCGAAACGGATGGGGCCACCGTCGGGCAACAGATAAGTGCTTGACTTTACTTTAACTTTGTAAAGCTGCTTTATAGCACTTCATGAGAATCAGTGAAGGTTTTTATGAACCAAATAAACTTTGAAGTTAGCATTGATATTGTCAATATATTTAAAAACACTTTTTTGTAAAAAAGAGCAATATTGCTAAAATCTTTTTGGAAATAAATTAAAAGTTAAAATAATTCTTTCCAAGCAAGGTTTTTATGACCAGTGATGAACACCACGCCCCCAGTTAAAGCCGCCGAAAACTGAAAGTAAGCGGTCGGGCGTTTTGAGGTCTTTTCCTTGCTTTTTAGAAATATTTTGTTAAAATCCAACATCATATTTCCATATAAATGTTATTGGATTCCTCTTTATATGTTTGGTGACCCTGTACCTTGGAGTCCTGTATGGTGATCCTCCTACTATTGTTTACTTAATTTTAGAGCATGGCCATTAATGCAAAAAAGAAAAAGAAAAAAGACATTTTTATGGCTGCGGTAAAAATGGCTTTCGTGTGCAGGAAAATCACACGCAAGGGCACGCCAAGGCTACTTTTTACCACAGCTTAGTGAAAGGACCCATATGAGAGTTATGCTCCTAAATTGACCTCTTTGGAAATTTACTAGTGCTGAGGACTTTATACTCAAAATTTCACTAAACTCCTAAATTTAGGAGTCTGAAAAGTGGGTGGCAACAGGGCAGATTTATGGCAGGGAAAATAGATTAGGGGACCCTTTTACTAAGCCTTTGTAAAAGGACCCCTAAGTGCCTCTGAATATCAGTGGTTGACCACAGACAAACTGGGGTGAAAAGTGGCCTTAGCACATGCTTACGTGGGTCATTCCCACATGCTAAAGCCATTTTTGCCGCATGTGTAAAATGGCTGAATTTTCAACCTTTTCTATTAATAGCCATCAGTGCGTAAGCCCCTACCGCCACCCATTTTATAGGCAATAAGGACTCATGCGCTGCCCACATGCTAATCAGTTAGTACACCGCAATGTAGCTGCACTAACCAATTAATGCAGAACATGCCTACTCTCTGTCTGCAGACCCACCCCCTGCGCCAAAACATAAAATCTATTTTTTAGTGTGTGGGTAGCCAAAATTACCACAGGACACCTGAGCACGCCCCACAATAAGGCATTTTACACTGCAGCAAACACACGTTAAGTCACAAATTTAGGAGCCTATCTTAAGAATATAAATGTAGAAACTTAGATTTTTGTCACAACTGTCAGGAATAGTGAGCCCTTGGACCAAAGCCGGAGCTTTGGCAGACAAATCACCTGGGCTGGCACAGGCAGGAATCAGAACAGACTGGACTAGGATAAACTAACAGACTCAACAAGGCAGGACAGAGGTAACTAAACACAATGGACAACACAAGAACTGGATCCAGAAGAGACAAGGAAAAGAAGGCAAAGGGCCAGAACTGGAACCCAGACAGGACAAGGCAAGACTCGGAACTGGATTAAAACTGGGACTGGGACCCAGAAATGCAAGACAAGGCAAAACACAGAAGTAGATTAAAACTGGGTGCAGAAAAGGGCAAGACAAGGACAAGGCAAGGACTGGATCCAGACAGGACTAGACTGAAAGAGACAAGACAAAGCACAACTAGACAGGCAAGACAAGGTAGGAGCTAGGCAGCAAGAATAACAGAAGCAAGACAATAAACAAGGCAGGAACAGGATTCTGGATTCTCAAACAGGCTTGGCTGGAACAGGATTCAGGATTCTGAAACAGGGTTCAGGATTCTCGAACAAGCTTGGCTGGAACAGGCTTGGCTGGAACAGGATGCTGGAACGGCCTTGTCTTGAGTGGAACTGGATTCCAGAACAGGCTTGGCTTGGCTGGAACCGGATTACGGAACGGGCTTGGCTTGGCTGGAACCGGATTCCGGAACAGGCCTGGCTTGGCTGAAACCGGATACTGAAAGGGACTTGGCTTGGCTGGAACCGGATACTGAAAGGGGCTTGGCTTAGCAGGGAACTGGGACAGAACTAGCTCAAACATAGAGCAGGAGCAGAACCTGGCTCAAACACACACAGGAACAGAACTTGGCAGAAACAGAGCTCAAGAGCCAGGAAGCAAACATAGCAGGCAAAGGATTAAGCAGACTAAGGGAAGACAAACAAACAAAGAAGCAATGTACTTACCAGCATCCACAGCTGGAAGGGAAAGGCCATGCAGATTGAGAGGCAGCAGACACACCTGCATAGCAGTGAGATAATTAGGGACAATGCTGGCTTCTACAGACTCTCAGAATTAACAGACAAGAACTACACACACAGGAAACAGAACAGGGAAAACAGAAAACAGGAACAGAGCTTGGCTAAACACAGAGATTGGCTTAAACACGGAGCTTAACTATAGCAAGAGTCAAAAGCAGGGCTAGACTAAAAGCAGAAGCCAAGGGAAGTCAAACAGATACAGACACCAAGGGCAGGGTGTAGCTCTAGAGCCAGCCCTTCAGGATCAAGGTTCAAAAGCAAACTTACAGAAACAAAAAGCATTGAAACACAAGACTCAAGAAACACAGAACAGACCTTCAGGTGCAAGCCTCTCAGGAACAAAGTCAAGCAGAGGCAAATTAAGGTAACACAGAGGCAAATTAAGAGACCTCTTGCAAAGGCAACGTAGGAAAGCTCCCTGGGCCCTTATAAAGGAGTAGGCTGCCGATGTCACAAGTAGGAAATGAAGCAGAAGCAGGGAGACCAAAGCAAGGCTTGGCTTACAGGAAGAACAACAACAGGAAATGAAGCAGAAGCAAGGAGACCATAGTGAGGCTTGGCTTACAGGAAGAACAACAATAGGAGAAAAGGCAGATTGGAGAGGTCACAGAGCTAGATACTGAGAAACAGTAGGTCTGAACATAAGGGCACGGCCACAACCATGACAATGTTTTTGAATATTGAGTCCAATATATGTACCAGGGTGCCTCTATAACATAGCTTACCAAAAAGCTCCTGTACAAAGTTATACCTGTGCTGAAGTTGGAATAACTCTGTGCATATATGTGCCTGACGGAATCATAGCATAAGCATGTATACTGTAACACACACATATAAGCAGTGGCATAGCCAGACCTCATGGTGGGAGGGGGCCAGAGCCCGAGGTGGGGGGCACATTTTAGTCTGCCGCCTCGCCCACCCATCTTGCCCCCCTGCCACCTCGCCGCTCCCCCACACCTCCTCGTTGCTTCCTCGGGCCCAACCCAGAAAAGCAAATACCTTTGCTGGCGGGGGTCCTCACCCCCCCCCCTGCCACCCAAAGCCTTCTTCAGCGCCGGTCTCCGTCTCCGTCGCATTCGCTGCCTTGCTTTTTCTTCTTGCTGACGTCCTGTGCACGTTCCTTTACGTGAAACTGAGCATGCTGCTTCACTTAAAGCAACATGCACAGGACATCAGTAAGAAGAAAAAGCAAGGCTGCGAATGCAGCTGTGCCAGAGACCGGTGCTGAAAAAGGTTTCGGCTGGCAGGGGTTGGGGACCCCAGCCAGCAAAACCAGGGGCCCAGATGAAAATTGTGGGGGGCCCAGGCTCCCGTGGCCCCATGTAGCTACGCCCCTGCATATAAGTACTGGTCATGCCTTTGCTCCATCCATTCTCCACCCTAGGAACACCTGCACATATAGAGGTTATATTAAAACACAGCTTTTTGTTCAAGCATACTATTGATATAGTGCAGTTTTGGAGGTTATGACAGCAGCACCTTATGTTTTAGATTATGCTAATAGTATTTTATGTTATACTAGTAAAAAAGGCCCGTTTCTGACACAATGAAACGGGTGCTAGCAAGGTTTTCCTCGGAGTGTGTATGTTTGAGTGTATGTGAGAGTGACTGTGTGTGAGAGAGAGAGAGTGAGTCTGTGTGCGATATTGTCTGTGAGAGAGAGAGTGTGTGTGTGTGAGAATAAGAGTGCATGCAAGTGCGTATGTGAGACACAGTGTGAGAGACAGTGTGTTTCACACAGATACAGTGTGTGCGAGAGAGAGTGTATGTGAGACACAGACTCTGTGAGACTGAGTGTATGAAACCAAGAGAGTGTGTGAGTGACTGTGTGACACATAGAGAGTGAATGTGATACAGTGTGAGACATAGAGTGTGTGAGAGACAGTGTGTGAGAGTGAGAGAGAGAAAGACATTGACTGTGAGAGAGAGAGAGTGTGTGTGAGAGAGAGTGTGTGTGTGACAGAGATACCCCCCTCTGTCTGGTGTCAGGTCCCCCTCCCTCCCTCTCTCTGGTGTCAGCCCCTCCCCCCTCTCTCTCTGGTGTCTGAGCGTTACTGTGCAGGACGCTGAGCTGTGGTTGTGCTTCAAGGAACTGACCAATCCTATTTAATAAAATGCACCTCCAACATTCTGAAGCCAAGAAACCTCGTGTGGTTGGTCACTTCTGCTTGTGACGAACCCGGAAGTACGTGATGTCAATTCAGGAGATGGATACAGAGAGCAGGAATGCCTCAGCCATGCAGTCAGCTTCAGAATGTTGGAGGTGCGTTTTATTATATAGGATTTGTGTTAAATGATAATGTTTTACATTGGTATGTATGTTTTTATGGAAACCGCCTAGTTTTTAGACGGGTTAAAAGTTTTTAAAATAAATAGATAAATACATTTCCAAACTACGGATGGTTCACCTCCAGACTTGAAAAGTTTTTTAGAGGTTGTGCATTTACTGGCGTGCAGTGCTCTCAGCAGTGCTTCCTGCCAATTCTAGGGCTAGCAAAATAGCTTACTACATATTATTCTGCAGTGTTTGATAGTAACATCTCTATATGAACAACACTAGGAGACTCCTGAGGCAGGCCAGTGGGCTGAAACACGGCCGTGACGAGTCTTTGATGTTGGACAATAAATCTTTTAGACTATTGGAGCATCGTCTGTTTATTTCTGAGTCACCTTCGCTGTTTTCTGTGTGGTTAGGCACCAAAAATACACATAATTGGCCAGAATTGTGCATACATACACACATATGCGCATGAATAACATTACTTAGAGGGGCATAATGGAACAGAAACGCCTATCTCCATGGGCGTTTATCTCCGAAAACGGGTCCGTGAAGGGGCGGGGCGGATCGTATTTTTTAAAAGAAAAAGACGCCCATGTTTTATTCGTCAAGGTATGAGCTGGGCGTTTTTGCTTTTCAGCGATAATGGAAAATGAAATCGCCCAGCTCAAAAACGAATAAATCCAAGGCATTTGTTCGTGGGAGGGGCCAGGATTCATAGTGCACTGGTCCCCCTCACATGGCAGGACACCAACCGGGCACCCTAGGGGGCACTTTTACAAAAACCAAATAAAAGGTAAAAGAGCTCCCAGGTGCATAGCACCCTTCCCTTGGGTGTTGAGCCCCCCAAATCCCCCTCAAAACCCACTGCCCACAAGTCTACATCATTACTATAGCCCTAAGAGGTGAAGGGGGGCACCTACATGTGGGTACAGTGGGTTTGGGGGGGTTGGACGACTAATAGCATTAAGCAGCACAATTGTAACAGGTAGGGGGGGGATGGGCCTGGGTCCACCTGCCTGACGTCCACTGCACCCCCTAACAACTGCTCCAGGGACCTGCATACTGCTGCTTGGGAGGAGGGTATGACATTTGAGGGTGAAAGTAAACAGTTGTGAAACATCATTTGTTGTGGTGGGAGGGGGTTAGTGACCACTGGGGGAGTCAGGGGAGGTCATCCCCGACTCCCTCTGGGGGTCATCTGGTAATTTAGGGCACTTTTGGGGGCCTTATTCGTCAAAAAACAGGGTCCAGGAAAAGTGTCCTAAATTCTAGCTCAAAACTGTTCCATTATCGGCGAAGGGCGCCCATCACTGTTCGGCCGATAACCACGCCCCAGTTCCGCCTTCGACACGCCTTCGATACGCCCCCGTCAACTTTGTCCGCATCCGCGACGGAGTGCAGTTGAAAGCGTCCAAAGTTCGGCTTTCGATTATACCGCTTTATTTGTTTTTGTGAGAAGAACGCCCATCTCCCGATTTAGGTCGGAACTTGGGCGTTATTCTCGTTCGATTATAAGCTGGATAGTAACATAGTAGATGACGGCAGAAAAAGACCTTCACGGTCCATCCAGTCTGCCCAACAAGATAAACTCATATGTGCTACTTTTTGTGTATACCTTACCTTGATTTGTATCTATCATTTTCAGGGCACAGACCGTATAAGTCTGCCCAGCACTATCCCCGCCTCCCAACCACCAGCCCCGCCTCCCAACCACTGGCTCTGGCACAGACCGTATAAGTCTGCCCCCAATGAACCCAGGTGTGGCTTCCCAAGTCTCTTCCCTCTGTATACACACTCTTCTCCCACCCTACTTTCGAAGCTTGCTGCAGCACTGCCTCTGGAACAGTTTTGCTTTGGGACTGTATGGCTCTCCGGAATTTGAGTGACGCAGTGTCCAAACGCCAGGGTTATTCTGATGAGACTATGAAAACTGTGAAGGAATTTGGATATTGCATGGATAAAACTTAAGAACATAAAAGTAGCCATACTCTCTCAGATTCTATGTAGCGTGCCTAGAGATCCACGCCAAAATCTAGGCATGTTCTATAACAACATGCGTAACTTAATAGGCTTAACAAGCTAATCAGTATAACAGCACTTAACAAGCAATAATGAGCACTAATTGTCAATAATTAGAATTTACACATGCAACTCACTGAGGGCTCCTTTTACTAAGCAGCAGTAAGCCCAACATGAGCTTATCACTCGCTATACTGGAAGTACCGTCGGGCTACCACAGCGGCGCTACCACCCCTAGCGTGCTGTCATTTCCGGTGCTACAAAAATGAATGTATTTTTGTAGTGTCGGAGTATATCCAGCGGTAATCGGGCAGCGCTGTGTGCTGCCCAGTTACTGCCGGGTTAACATGGAAGCCCTTACCGCCACCTCAATGGGTGGCGGTAAGGGCTCCCCTCTCAAATGGCTGCACGGCAAGTGCTTTACTTGCCGCCCAGCCATTTCCTGTAGGAAAGCGAGACTTCCTTTTACCAGCTGCAGTAAAAGGGGGCCTTGGTGCGCGTGTAAAACACGCACCAATGCCAGCACTGGCCCCCTTTTGCCACAGCTTGGTAAAAGGGGCCCTAAGTGTATTCTCTAAATAACTGCACCTAAATTTGAATGTGTGCAGTTCAAAAGGGGCGTGACTATGGGCATTTCGTGGGCATTCCAAAATTTACTCGCACAGTTATAGAATATGGCCCAGTACATGTAAATCTATATGCAGTGATTTAGGCCACATTTTCATGGGCCTAAATGGACAAACATTGTTTTAGGCACTAGGATTTCCACCTAAGCATACACCGCTTATAGAATATGCTTGGGCAGAAATCTTTACAGTACGGATTTTTTAGATGTCATATATAGAATGTGGCCCACTGTGTCAGACCGACGGTCCATCAAGCCCTTCATGTTAATTTTATAAATATACAGTGCAAATTAATCAACTTTTAATCATAAATGTAAAAGGCAATTTGAATTTGTTCATGTTTTGTTTGTGGCATAATTAGTTAAAAATATTATAGAAAAAACAGGCATCTGCTTATAAATAGCATGTCAGAAACCTCTAATTAATCCCTGTGGGATACCTTCTGCAGAATGACAACAGGAAACACTGACAACAATGAACCAGTGGAACAGTAAAAAGGCTAATCTGAGATTAGGAGATTTTAATTGGCCTATGGGCTGTACATTATTGCTAACTTATGTTGTTTGTTATTACAATTTTTTTAACCATAATGTACTTTTGAGGGATGCACTTTTCAGAACTTTGTGCATAGTTGCACAGTCTGTGGGTACCAGTACTTTTCCCACTGTGGACTTTGTCCCTGTTTTCAAAGGGAGAGTACGTTATATGCACCTGTCAAGATCTGCATCTATATTTTTCTACAGGGACTTTTTCCTGAAAATCAATTCATGTACCTTTGTAAATGAAAGTATGTGTATTGTTGGTGCGCCTGATTTAACCCTGCTATGAGCCTTCCTACTTTTCCCACAGATAAATAAATACACATGCATTGTTGATCAATGAAAAGAAGCAGAGTCAACAACGAAAGGCAGGAATGACAAACAACTCAGGAGAAAAAGAAGTAAAGGCTGACCACAGACCAAACCAACGTGGGAGATGATGCTGAGAAATGCTTTACTGGTTGTACAAAGGATCCAACACGGTCTGTGTTTCGACGCGCCAAGGTGCCTGCTTCAGGTGTCACAAATGGTATTTTAAAATAAACATGTAAATGTATCAAACATCTATATCATAGTGTAAAAACATATCATATTTGCACAACTGGATAATAAAAATAAACAAAAACGGGCTAGTAACTTCAGGTAGCCCATGTACTCTGTGGTAAGTTTTTATGGTTTTTACACATATAACACTATATATTTTTTTTTAAATAGACGATACATCTCTTCATACATTAGTCCACTATATTGGATATCATTTGGTTTTACACATACAGATTATGGTATATATATATATAAAAATGTATATGTTACATATCTGTTTACTTGATATGTTTGCCGTTTAATACAAAGGACTTTATATCTTATTTTTTTAAATCTATTTAAGCATCTGTGTTTGATGCTAAATATATGTGTTTTAGTTTTGAGTTAAGTAGTATATTTTTTATTTATTTATTTATTTGGTTTTTTGTTTATTTTTATTATCCAATTGTGCAAATATGATATGTTTTTGCATATGATATAGGTGTATAATACATTTACATGTTTTTTTTAGAATACTATTTGTGACCCCTGAGGCAGGTGCCTTGGCACGTTGAAACATGGACCGTGTCGGGTCCTTTGTACAACCAATAAAGCATTTCTCAGCATCATCTCCCACGTTGGTTTGGCCTATGGCCAGCCTTTACTTCTTTTGCACTGTGTGGATTCGTCGTACAGGCTTCTCCTGTTTGCTGCTTTTAAACAACTCAGGAGTCCACAAGGATTCAAAGGTTTATTATGTTTTCCAGTGATACCAATACATGATTCAAGAATTCACAATGATCTGACATGACTGTGTTTCAGTGTATTCTGTCTCATCAGGGGTCCACAACATGACACACATAAAGCAATTATAATACTAATGAATTTTGGGCCTCTGAAGCAGGTAGATTACACTGAATCAGGGCTGTGTTGGGTCATCATGAGTACCCAAATAATTTATTGGAAAATACAAGAAACCTTTGAATCCTGGTAGACTCCTGAGTTGTTTGTCATTCCTCCCCTTGCTCATCACTTCTACTCCTCTTTGTAGGAGTTTCTGCAGGGATTTTTCCTCTTTTCCCTTTGTGCATGCAATGTTGACCTCCGTGCCTACTTCTACCTACATATAGGGTGGGTGGCTTTCAACAGCATATTTTACCTGTATAAACAGTAACTAACCCAGTTCAATGGCTTTTAAAATGTTCTTTACAAAAGCACAATTTTTAAACTATCCATGGGGTTTGCAGGCCTATGGGTATACTGTACCCATAGACTTGCAAGCAGATTTTCAAAGAGACAGTAGGGGAACATGGGTACTTGATATCCCCTTTAAACAGGTATGAAATAGGGGCAATTCTATAAAGTGATACCTACGTAGCTGTGTCAAAGGCGTCAATTGACAGGTAGGCACCTATCCTGCTTATAATCGAAAGAGAAAAACGCCCAAGAGCCGACCTAAATCGGGAGATGGACGTTAATCTCACAAAAACGAGTAAATCCATATAATCGAAAGCAATGTTTCAGTGCGTCCGTGTCGCTCGTACGTGGACGTAAAAACGCCCAAATAAGAGGCGTGTCGGGGGCGTGTTAGGGGCGGTGATACGACGTGGACGGGTACAACGTATAACGAATAGCGAAATGGCTCTGGTTGAGCGGGAAGATGGGCGTAATATGATGGACCCGAAATAAAAGCGACCAGAGCAAGGGGGAAAGCGTCTTTAGACTCATTAGCGATTGTGTGTAGTTGGAGAGTGGCGATATTGTTGGTGGAAGAGCTGAAGTGGTGGTTGCAGAGAGAAAGCCGAGCGTGTTCAGTACCTGTGACGGTCGTCTGTGTGCCCTGCCTCTTTTTGTGTCTTACCCTTTCACCGTTCCTTACTCCTACTCCTTTGCTCTATCGCCCCTTCCCCTCCCCCTCCCCCTCCCCCTCCCCATTCACTCTTCCCACGTGTATACTGTATTCCCTGACCTCCGTTTGTCTCTGTGTGCCTGTACTGTTTGGCGAGTGAGTGGCCAGAGGGGCGTGGTGGCTGGAAGTGACAGATCTGTGTGTGTTGCTTTTTGACTACTAGTCCTAATACTTGCACTGGTGGTGGGGATATGGATGCACTTAATGCACTTGTGGCATTCATGCTACACGAAGAGGCCACCCACCGCAGGAGGTATTCACGGCCCCGAGTGTTTAGGCCCCGCACCACCTTCCTACAACTCACTGACCAGCAGTGTCTAACAAGGTTCAGGTTTGATAGGGCCACCATTCGTCAGCTGTGTGAGCAGCTGAAACCCCTCCTTCAGCCCCAGACACGTAGGAATAACCCCATCCCTGCCCACCTCAAAATCACTTCCGCTCTCTCTGTCCTGGCCACTGGCAGTTTTCAATCCGTATTAGCTGCTAACACAGGCCTCACCCAGGCTTCTATTTCACACTGTCTCACCCAGTTCCTGGATGCCTTCATAACTCACACCTCACACTACATCACTTTCCCCACCACCCCCCAGGCTCTGCACAACAACATGGCCGCCTTCTATGCTGTTGCTAGATTCCCCTCGGTCATCGGTGTGATAGACTGCACACACATAGCCCTCAGACCCCCCCGGGCACACGAAGCCACCTACAGAAATAGGAAGGCATTTCATTCTATGAACATGCAAGTTGTATGTGATGCCCAGGGGGAGATATTAGACGTGTGTGCCAGGTACCCCGGCTCCAGCCACGATGCCTACATCCTACAGCACTCGGGCATCTTCCGCAGGTTCGAGCAAGGGGAGTTCACTGGTGGATGGCTACTAGGTAAGTGCAACATGCATGTACCACCCATACTAGACCTCCTCCACTGGGCAACCCTCCGCCCTGGCTTCCTCCACCACAACCCACTATCCAAATCCCCCCCGCCCCCCCTGTACCTGCTCCAAGCGATACACACTCATCTATCTCATTCTGCTTTTCTGCAAAGGTGACCGAGGCTACCCGCAGAGGACATGGCTTATGACCCCCCTGATCCACCCACAACCAGGGCCAGAAGAAACCTACAACAGGAAACATCGCAGCACCCGGGGGATCATTGAGCGCACCTTTGGTTTATTGAAAAACCGCTTCCGCTGTCTGGACCGGTCTGGAGGAGAGCTGCTCTACAGTCCAGAAAAGGTGGCCAAGATCTTTGTGGCGTGCTGTATGTTACACAATTTGGCCCAGCGCAGAGGACAGCCTCTCCCAGAGGAGCCACAGCCACCACCAGAAGAGGCCCCAGATGAGCTGGAAGAGGAGCCCCCTCCACCCCCAGCCCACAGAGCAGAGCTCAATGCCTACCAGCTTGGTGTAAGAGCAAGACAAAGACTCATTGAAACAAGTTTTAGGTGAATGTAAGTGAGCATTTATTATTTACATACAGTGCATATGTGTTTGGTCAACCCCACCACCACCACCACCACCCCCCTCCCTCCCACACCCACCCCCCTCCCACCAACCCTCACCCTACAGCATGTCCCATCATTTTCCCCTTCCCTTCCCCCGTCCCCTCCTACCCCTCCCACGCCCTTCCTTTGCAGCTGGTGCTGCACGGGAAGTCTCTTCCCCCTCTTCTGAGCTGCTGCTCCCAGTGTCCTCCTCCCTATCCCCACGGCAGCCTGCGGCTTCGGCTGCACCGTGGAAATCGGGCCACCTTCTTGGTTGTAGTGGTCTGGCCACAGGACCCAGAATGGGAGCAGCAGGAGTGGGTGCAGAGGCTGAGGAGCGCAATGCCCACCTCTTAGCTGGTGGTGGTTGCTGGTGGTCAGTGGAGGAGGAGGTTGATGGCAGGGGCTGCTCCAGCAGCACGGGGGCTGGAGTAGGCGCGGTGCCCTGAGGGTGCAGGTGTTGGATGCTCTGCTCCAGCCGTCTCAGTTGCTGGAGCACCTCCTGGTGGCCTTCACGTTGCGCCTGGAGGAGTTCTTGGTGTGCTCGCTGCTGTGCCTCCAGTGCTTGGCGCTGCAGCTCCAGTTTCTGCTGGCGGTACTCCTCCAAGCGCACGTTGTGGCGGAGTAGTTCCGTGGCCAGCCGCAGGAGTTGCCTCCTTTGGGCGGATGGCCTCTGGCGGGGAGCTGGGCCCTCCTCCTCCTCACCAAAGTCCTCCGGTGCTGGAGGTGCGGCCTCTGCTGGTGCAGGTGGTGGTGGTGGTGGTGGCAGAGCCTGGACAGCTGGTGCAGGTGGTGGTGGTGGTGGTGGTGGCAGAGGCTGGACAGCCGGTGCAGGTGGTGGTGGTGGTGCTGGCAGAGGCTGGACAGCCGGTGCAGGTGGTGGTGGTGCTGGCAGAGGCTGGACAGCCGGTGCAGGTGGTGGTGGTGGTGCTGGCAGAGGCTGGACAGCTGGTGGTGGTAGAGGCTGGACAGCTGGTGCAGGTGGTGGTGGACGCGGAGGATGCACAGCTGGTGCAGGTGGTGGAGGCTGGACAGCTGGTGCTGCAGGCTGTGGAGGTTGAGGCTGGACAGATGGTGTAGGGCGTTGGCCTTGCAGGCCACTAGGGCCAGCCTCCTCTGAGTCTTCACCTGTATAGCACAAGAGTGAGGAATAGTGTTGGTGCAAATAACCCACTTTTGTCTTTCAGCATTCATATACATTGGTATGTCCCCCAACCTGATGACCCAGCAAAGAGATGGTGAGGAGAAATGGAATTGACACGGGTACGAAAGAGAGAGGCCCGCAGGCAGCTGGGTAGAGGTGGTGGATGAGCAGCCAAGAGAAGGACACCACTCACAACGTTGTGCACAAGCTGTTAGTTGTATAATTGTTAAATTGAACAACATTGCAGCATGTGTTGTGTTACTACTGACTTGCTAAACTGCATAGAACTGCTTTATGACCCCCATTACAGGCTCCTTCAGTTGAATGCATGTGGCCCACACTCAGTAGAGCACAGAGGTCACAGGAGGAACTAGGCACAGTTTGGTAATGGGAAAATAGGAGGGAGTAGTAGGGAAGGACGGCCCCCAGAGTTCTGCCACAGTAGTAACCTACACACACCCATAGGAGCCAACTGGAAAGTAGTATTGGGGGTGCTAAGCCCAGTGACCAACACTCCTCCCTGCACAGCTACATGATCTTTCCTCAATATTGGGGGTGCTCTCACACACACACAGCACCCACCCTGTCTGCTTGCTCCTATAACACACATGACCACTACCACTACTCAAATAGAGCTTACAATTAATTCTATAAATATGGGCACACAGGACAAGTAAAAGGAAACCCAATGACAACGGTAGGGATAGGGAGTAAGGGTAGAGAGCTAGTGAGTAGGGGTTACCAGGTCACAACAGCATCATAAAGGTGGCCTGTTAATATACAGAAAGACAGCCAGAGATACTCCCCCCCCATCCCCACCCACACCCACACCCACCTCCCTCCTCCTGCCCCCCACTCCTCACCTCCCTCCCCCTGACCCCAACTTCTATAACACAAGTGTACTGCAGCACAACAGATACCCCAACTGCATAATGAAACACCTACCTGAGTCCTCAGCCTGGCCCGAGGTGTCCATGGAGCCAATCCCGTGGATGCCCTCCTGGGGTAGGAGGGAGTACACCATCAGCTCCATTGGTGTAAGATTGGCAGTGTCATTGCCTGGGGGATTGGCCCCTGCCTTCCTGCGAACATCCCTCCTCAGCTTCCGCCACTTCCTCTTGCAGTCCTCCACGTCTCTCCCAGCATGGAAGACAGCATTCAGGCTGTCCCGTACTGCCTCCCATTCCCGCTGCTTTACTGTTGCTGCCAGCCTCTGCCCTGTGGGAGCAAACAGACTCCGGTGCCGCTGTACAATTTCTTGTACCAGGAGCTCCACCTCTGCCTCGAGAAAATTACCCTTCCGGGTCGGCGGCATGCGTGGTGGCATTGTACCAATGGTGTTTTCGAAAATACGGAGTGGGCGTTTATATAGGCGCCAAGAACGCCCATTGAGACGGGGGAATAGGCGTTTCTGATTTGGGCGCTACTTTTTCAATTATACACATAATTCCTAAGCGTGCCCAGCTCAGATAGCGATTAGGAACACATGCTTTCGATTATGAGTAGATAAGTATGGGCGTCTCCACCTGCCTTCCCTTTCTTCATTGCCATTTTACCTGCCATTTCCTGCACTGAGACCTTGCCGGTTGTTCGTAATAATCATTTACAGGGTTTTACCCTCACTTAGCATGCTTGGGTACACCTGTGTATTTAGGGGGGGGGGGGGGGGAATAATTGTTGGCCCTCAGCCACCACGCCTTCCGTTTCCTGTCTTCCACATCGCCTGATGCTCCCTTCCTTTCTCCCATTCTCTCTGCCTGGTTGTAGCAGGCAGTGTGTGGGGGCCACGAATTTGCTACACTCACCCCAAATCAAGCACCCCTCGGTAAGGGTCATTTCAATCAGGGAGATGTGCAGCTAATGTTCCAGAAGATAAAAGGCGCACTACACAGTCTTGAAACAGACGTTCATGGTAAGCTCTCGTTTGTCTGCCACCTCTTCTCTTTGTGCTCATAGTCAAGGAGTGTGCATTCACTGTATGTATGTAGTCTGGAGTCAGATGTTAGGTAGCTCTGTTTTCACCAGGTTCCTGTGCACTGTACTGTGGGGTTGGCAGGTCCTCAGTGGTGTGGGCCAGCTGTTGGAGGTGCTGTATTGGTTCCCGGTAGCTTCCATCTTCCTTGTTTATGTGGTGTACCCCAGTCCCCATTTATGAAGTGGCCACCCATTCTCAAGGTCCATAGGCGGGGGAGGGGAGAATGATTAATGCAATGGATGTGTATAGCACTTTATGCAACACCTTCCTAAATTGCTCCATAGGTAGTAGGGTAGGGAACATGCACATTACATTGTTTTTAATCGGTAGCCTGGACAAAATGATCGAGGTGGCTACAGGTAGTGCCACTGAGGCCTATGACGTGGTGGTGAGGGAAAGGGGTGTGTGTACAGGTACCAACCCAAAGTAACTGGTGGTGGATAAAGCCTGGTGGCTGCTGTGGCCTAGTGGTTAGAGCACCAGCCTTATAATCATAAGGTTGCTGGTTCAAATCCCACCTAAGGCAAGTCACTTCAGAGACAAAGTTGGACACAAACCCAGAATACTTGAATGTAACACACCTTGGTTCACTACTGGAGAAAGTGTGATCACACCTGCAAATAATGAGCACCATTGTTATTTGTGCCCTTCCCTAACACAAGTATTACATTGCAACTGTGATGAAGTAACCATCCATCTATTGGGTTTCCCATTGTTTCCCTTTTGCTCCTCAGCATTATATACCATAGCTGATGTATTCAATGTGAAAATATGAGCCAGCTGTTTGTAGGTCCTTCTTGGGCCCCCCCCCCCACCCCACCAATGTGGCTTGTGGGTAAAGATATGTGTCCATCAGACAGCAAACACTGTGTATGTGGTACCTGGAGTTATGTGGAAGTGTGTACCTGGCAGATCACACGTGGTACACTATTAATCTCTTATTGATGGCACTCTGTAATGTGGGTCAGTATGGTGGAGGGGAGGGAGGGAGGAAGGGAGAGAGAGATGCTGGCTGGCCATTTTTATTAATGAACACAAATATCCATCCAGCCTCCCCGGCCCAACCCCCCTGCACATATGGGCCATGCAGGTTGGAATGAACAGGTGGCGTTCTGTCTGGCCAACATTCTCAGACATACATCACCTTCTCATTCACACAGCACATTTAATGCTATGCATATTGCTGCCTCCTTCCTCTCAACTCAACAGCACCATTTGGTGATATGTAATGCACAAGGGAGACAAACACACACACACACACACCCTGATAGTTATATTATAACAAAAATTTATTTGCCCCCCATCCCCACCCCCACCCCTACAAAATAACCCCAACAATGCCCTCCTCCCCCCCACAACTCCCCACACACCCCAACAATTCCCTCCCCCACCCCCCACAGAACCCCCAACATTTCCCTCCCCCCACACACACAACCCCAACAATTCCCTCCCTCCCTCCCCCCACACACACAACACCAACAGGCCCCCCTATTTAAATTAAGGGCGGCCACGCCCTCTTAGTAAGGCCCTCTGTAGCAGGGCAATGAGCAGCCCCAGCAGTACCCTTAGTGGGCCCTGGAGCTGCTCATTGCCCTGCCGTAGGGCTGTCACCTCCTGCAGCAGCTGGTGCTGGCCAACTATAATCTGCTGCTGGCCATCTACCAGCTGCTGCAGGAGGCGCACTACAGTCGCTGGCCCAAAGGCTGGAGGTGGGCCAGGGGACATGGATGATGGCCCAGGGGATGGAGGTGGGCCAGGGGACACAGAAGCTGGCCCAGGGGATGGAGGTGGGCCAGGGGACACAGAAGCTGGCCCAGGGGATGGAGGTGGGCCAGGGGACACAGAAGCTGGCCCAGGGGATGGAGGTGGGCCAGGCGATGGTACTGCAGGTGGGGAGGGGTCCTCATGCAGGTCTATAATGAGGACTCCCTCCTCCGAGTCCTCCTCCTCCTCTTCTTGCTGGTGGCCCGCCTCCTGGCCTGGCTCCTGCTCCTCCTCTTCCTCCATGTGCCCCTCCTCCTGCTCTTCCTGCTCCTCCTCCTCCTCCTGCTCCTCCTCCTCCTCCTCCTCCTCCTGGAGGTGGTGGCCCTCCTCATCTTCCCGCTCGGCTTCCTGCTGGTGGAGCCCTGTGTATGTAAAAGGAGTGTGATTGAGATCAGTGCATACAACATGGCTTGCATAGTGCAGTAGCTGGGTGGCGTGAGGCAGGGGATGGGGCAGGGTGTGGTAAGGCGTAGCCTATGCCCATGGGGAATGAGCTGCATCAGATGACATGACACAGAACCCTGGACCCTCCTCTGATACACACCACGCAGGACATGTTGCCATACCAAATTCATTGCTGACCAGCATGTTTGCATTGTGAGATGCAACGAGGGGTTGATGGGCAGTTGTTGTAGGAGTTATTGGGGGGGGGGGGCAGTGGGAAGGGTGTTGAGCACAATTCTTTTATGTGAGTTAGGCCATAACATGCAGTAAAAGTAGGGCCTCAGGCAACTGTACCAGGACACACTAATCAGCCACCACAGTAAGGGGAATAGTAAAGTGTGGCATATCATCTCATTCATCTCGGGGGGGATGGTCGGACGTTGCAAGCACGCTCATGGGAGAACCCCTGCAACCTGCATCCTTGATCTGGGACAGATATGGTATTACTAGGTGGCTATTAGGCACATGGGAAGTGATATTGTACAACACATTTGCTTTATTCATGAAATGTATGTAGTAATCTGTACAGGTGTCCTGTTTTTGAATACTTACGGCGAGCCCTGAGGTGCCTTCGCACCGCCCGAATGACGTCGGGCCTCTCCCGCCTCACCCTGCGGAACCGCCTCCGCAGGGACTCGAGGTCCCGGTGGACTCCAAAGCGTCTGTAAGATATAAGTTTGGAGAGCAGGGGTCAGGGGTGTTGGTCCTTTTTGTCCCCTGCACACATTCATTTGCTATTCACATACCAGAGAGAGAGGGTCTACAGTGTTGGGGGGGGGGGGGGCACCTCCATTGGTAGTGAATCATAGGAGCCACCTTTTTTCCATTTTGGGGGGTGGAACCCCCAGTGGAGATGACCCCTCCCTCCATACATATTTGATATTGGGGGGTGGGGTGGTGAAGCACCCACAGCAGCCACCGAGTTGGTTCCTATGCAGATGATGCCAGAGAGGTGGCCATGAGGCCAGACAGTACCGTTTGTATACATTATAATGTATGCTTGTTAAACTACTTTATATGTGTTATCATGACCATGTTATAAAGTATGGTATAGGTTTCATTGGTCTCATGCTTCCACTATTCAGAGGCTCCAAAGAGGGGTTGGAAAATGTGGCCTTCACATAACTAACGAAATTGTCACATAACACTAATAGAATAGTCACATACCTAACCTAACGAAATACATTCTTGTAGGGATGTGGGAATGGTGGTCGTTTCAATAACATACAAATTATTGGTGATTGTGCATGTTCCTATATTACTCATGATCCTTGCATGGACACTCCAGTTACTGCTGGTAACATTGATGACGGAGCTGTTATATGTGTAGGTACAGGAGGGGAGGGGGGTTGGGCCATAACCTTACCTCTCTAATCTTTCCCGGATGCGGGACCAGGCTCGCATGGCCTGCAGCCTGGGGGGCAGGTGGTGGTGCTGGATGAAAAGGCGATGGCGGTGCCTTAGGCAGAGCCGGACAAGCAGCAGGCTCTCCTCTTCTCCAAAATTTGGCTCCCTGCGTTGTGCCATTTTTCCACGTGTTGGAAAAGAAGTGCCTTATATAGACGACCTTGCGTGAGGGACGTCGTTTCATGCACAGCTCCATATATGGATGACCATTCCATATATGGCCCCTATCAGCACGTGGACGCCCTCGTAAGCATAGACGTCTTTGACGTGCACATGCCTGCAGGAGTGTGAAACGTGCCTTCTATAGATGAGTATGACGCACCCCACCCGACCCTTTTCACATATACACAATATACATTTACTGCATGTTCAGTAGGTGTACAGTGCATGCAGATCCGCACATTTAGATGGGCACATATGATGAATGTATGGGTGGAGCAGCATGATATGTCTGTAGTTGACACATATATGCGTTCGTCATATATTTCCGTACCTGGATGGCCTGAACAACATGTACTGTACTTGCGATACACCTATGTACATTATTTTACACACCACGTGATTTGGTCGTTTGCACCTGCAATAGTCGACCGTGTTAGGGCGCCCAATTTAGTCACGCTTATGCGCTCGTCATTTGATTGTTTTCTTACAGGGATAATCGATTGTCGAAAAATGCCCACACTATTTTTCCATTATACAGGTCTATTTTTGGACGTTATCGTAAGAACGCCCTAATTCGTACTTGGACGATCTTTCCATTTTGCCCCTCTATGTGCACTAGACATTATTCTATAAGGTAATACCTAAGTGTCATGGGGTCCTTTTACTAAGCCGCAGTAGGGCTAACGTGCAGGTAGCATGCACCAAATCGATCCTTCTGCAGGGGTAGCATGGGCGCCCTGTGGTAGTTTTGAAGTTGGCTCATGCTGTTTCCCGAAGTAGAAAATAATTTTCTATTTTCTACCAATGGGGGCATTCCCGGCAGTAATTGGCAGTGCAGTCACATTGCCTCATTATTGCAGGCAGGGGCATAGCTAGGTGGGGCCACGGGGGCATGGGCCCCCACAGATTTAGCCCTGGACCCCTCTACATTTGACCCTCCCCGCCACCGCCACCACCAGTTACCTTTCCTGGCAGGGGTCCCCAACCCCCGCCAGCCGAAGTCTTCTTCAGCGCCGGTCTCCAGCGCGTTCACTGATCTGTTTCTTTGAGTCCTAAGTCCTGCCTCCTGACGTCCTGCATGCACGCCCTGCACGTTACTTGCATGCAGGACATCAGTCAGGAGTCAGGACTCACAGAAACAGATCAGCAAATGCACTGGAGACTGGCGCTGAAGAAGACTTCGGCTGGCGGGGGTTGAGGACCCCTGCCAGCAAAGGTACCTGGCGGCGACGGGGGAGGGTCGGCGGTGGTGGCAGGAGAGGGGGCGAAAGTGGAGGGGAGGGTCATCGGCAGCGGGGGGGGGCGGTTTGAAAGTGGAAGGGGAGTCAGTGGGTGGGGGAGGCGGGCTAAAATGTGCCCCCTCACCTCAGGCTCTGGACCCCCTCCCGCCGAGGTCTGGCTATGCCCCTGACTGCAGGAGTAGTGTGTGAGCCCTTATTGCCAAGTAAATAGGTGGCGTTAAGGGCTCAGGCAGTAAATAGCCACATACTACTTTTCATTTTAGCACAAGGCCATTTACTGCCCTATTTACAAAAGGTCTTTTTCCCTGCTATGGTAAAAAAAATAGCCCAGTTCATGCCAATTTCACATGCTCACATTTTTTACAGTGGCTTAGTAAAAGGGCCCCTGTATTATGGGTGTAGTATTTTCTCCTATTTTAAAAGCTTTAGGGTTTTCTGAATCACTATCGGGTTGTCTGAATCAGTTTTCTGATTATTTTCTGAATCGCTATCCCTTGGAAGGGCAAGACAGAGATGTTATAGCAGATTAAACAATTAATAAGCTCAGGCCTTTAATAGGTATTAACATTCATGGGATATATAAGCGATTTATATACAGGTAGGAATGTAAGGAGACAATTCATATGGTCCCAAAATGTTAGCCGCAAGACCATTAGCACCAGATTGTTCTCAGATGTTATTTTTCATACAATTCTAGTTATAGCTGATTCAAAGTAAAATCAATTGATAGGTTAACATATCGAAAAAGAGTATATCATAATTAATAGACATATCCCAGTTCAAACACCTCCACATATATGCACTTACACGAACCTTTTGACCAACTTACAGTGTACTCAGGGCCGGTCTTAAGGCGAGGCGACCGAGGCGGCCGCATAGGGCCCCGCGCTCAGGGGGGCCCCGCGCAGCGCGCCTAAGGTCGCCCCGCCCCGACCGCCCGAGTTCCAGTCCTCCCTCCCTCCCTCCCTCGGATGGCGCGCGACGGCGGAGTGGTGGGGGCGGTCCGCCCCGGCTGTCAGCGGATGGGGGGTGCCCTGCACCCGCTGCTCCCACCCTGTCCTACCTTTAAAAAAAGACTGTGGAAGCGCCAGAGGGACAGGCAGCGCCTCGTGTCTGCCCTCCCTGCTACTAAAAATGTCTTCGACGTCGTCATTGGGCCTTCTCATATTGAGTCCCGCCCTTCTCTGAGGTAACTTCCAATTACCGCGAGGGTGGGCGGGACTCAATGTGAGAAGGCCCAATGACGACGTCGAAGACATTTTTAGTAGCAGGGAGGGCAGACACGAGGTGCTGCCTGTCCCTCTGGCGCTTCCAAATTCTTTTTTTAAAGCCAGTGAGGGTGGTGGGGACCGGAGAACAAAGCTAGTAGGTAGGTTGGGGGGGGGGGACTCAGATGGGAGAAGGGTGTGTGGGGTGGGGGTTCTCAGGTGGGGGGAAGGGTGGGGAGGGGTTCTCAAATGGGAAGGAGACTACTACTTAACATTTCTAAAGCTGAGGTGTGGAGGGGGTTCATGGATGGGAGAAGGGGGTGGGGAGGGGGTTCTTGTTGGATTATTTGTAGTAAATAATTAGCAGATTTTAGTACACACAGCTTCAGCTTTAGAAATGTTAATTTCTATTTCTTCATCTCTCTCTCATTCACCCCTGAATAATTCACTGCTGAGTCACTTTAAAGTTGAAGTAACAAAACATCTGTTTACTCACAGTTTGCAGTTAGATTATAATCAGACAGGCTTATATATACATATTACTATACATTTGTCTTATCAGCTCCTTCCATGTGCTTAGATGGTAATGGATGCTCACACCACCATAGATCCTCTCAGGTTAGGAGAGATCATGAGCTCCATGTGCTCCATGTGCTGCATCTGCTGCATCTAACCCCCACAGGAAGTTGCATAGCTGTGTGACCTCTCTAAGTAATTCACATCAGAGGTCACAGAGTAATCACAGAGAAATAATAGGTGACAGGCAATGCATGTAAAATACAATTACATTCCAACAAACCCCTTCTCATGCATAACTGTCATGCAATTATTTATTCATACAAAGTCCAAGCTTTATACGCAGATTCACAAAATGTTCTCTGGGTAACGGTTTGGTCATGATGTCAGCTGTCATCTCACTGGTGTGACAATAGTGTAGACTGATGACCCCTTCTTTCGCCAACTCTCGCACGTTGTGGTATTTCGTTGCGATGTGCTTGGTGCGTGACTGAACCTTGTCATTCTGTGACAGTCTGATGCAGCTCTGATTATCTTCCATTATCTGGATTGGTCTCTTTTCAGCTATTCCGAAATCCAGCATAAGTTTTTCAATCCACATCAGTTCTCTGCACGCTTCCGATACGGCCACGTATTCAGCTTCTGTAGAAGACAAACTCACAATACTTTGTTTATGACTGGCCCATGAAATTTGTACATTTCCATACATAAACACATATCCACTTGTGGATTTATAGTTAGAATGATCCCCTGCCCAATCTGAATCACAGTAACATATTAGTTTTGGATTACTATTGGCTGAAATCTTTAATTTACAATCAATGGTACCCTTTAAATACCTTACCATCCTTTTAACTGCAGTCCAATCTGATTTGGTAGGTGAGCTGACCCTTCTGCTCAAAATTCCTACTGCATTTGCTATATCAGCCCTGTATGTGGTAGCTAGATATAAAAGCTTACCTATGGCTGATCTATATTGGATGTTATCTGGTAAAGGTTCTCTTACTGTTTCATCCTTCAGAAAATCAGTGATCATGGGAGTGCTTACAACTTGGGCATCTTGCATACCTAAACTTTCAATAAGCTCATTTATTTTCTGCTTCTGGCTTAGAAGATAAGAACCATCATTTTGTTTCTCAATTTCTATACCAAGATAGTATGACACATTACCCAGTTCTTTTATCTCAACATTGAGGTTTAAACACTTTACAATGTCCATGTACTCTTGCTCACTTTTGCTTGCAATGAGCAGATCATCAACAAAAGCTAAAATGTATGCATATTGTCCATTTGTGCACCTAGTGTACAAGCATTTATCTGCTTCACCTTGCTTAAATCCTAAATTTGTCAATATTTCATGCAATTTTTCATTCCAACATTTTGCACTTTGCTTTAATCCATAAAGACCTTTGTTTAATTTACACACTAGCTGTCTTTGTTTTGTATTTATGAAACCTGTTGGTTGTTCCATGTACAAGTCTTCAGTTATATCTCCATGAAGAAACGCTGTTTTCACATCAATGTGGTTGACTTGCATGCCTTTTGAGACTGCAATGCTCAGAAGTGTTCTAATTGTCGTGTGTTTCACTACAGGTGCAAACACTTCATCAAAATCTTCTCCATATTTTTGAAGATATCCCTTTGCCACTAATCTGGCTTTATACCTTTCCACTTTTCCTTGTGCATTCCTTTTTAACTTGAATACCCATTTGCATCCTATAGCTTTCTTGCCAGGAGGTAATTTTGTAAGAATCCAAGTATTATTTTTATCCAATGCATCAATTTCTTCTTGTGCAGCTTTATGCCATTCAGCAGCTTCTTCTGCTGGCATTTTCTCAATCTCATCCCATGTTAAGGGCTCTTGAGCTTCTGCTGACTTTGTTAGGTAAGACAGTCTTGGGGGTGGAACACCTTTGTTTTCCCTGGATGAGCGTCTGACAACAGGTTGGTCTGACCTTTCCGCATCCTCTAAATCTGAGAGTCCTTCTCCAATTGATTCCCCTTCTCCAACTGTACTGTCTTCTTCAATGATCCTTTCTGTGTCTGCTTCCTCTGCCTGTTCCTCGTTAGATACAGGTGAGTTGCTTTCAGACATCTGCCTTGGTATGGCATTTATATACACTGGCATGTCTATTATGGTTCTAGTTTCATATTCTGGATGATAAGGCTCATCTGGGATAATCCAGCCTTTATCAACCCTTTTGTTTTCATCAAAATATGTAACATGTCTTATGCCAACAATGCCAGTTTTCAGATTCAAAATTCTATATCCTTTGTGTCCTGGAGCATAGCCAACTAAAATGCCCCTTTCTGTTGTGGAATCCAGCTTATGCCTTCTTTGCTTTGGTATATGAGCATATGCTGTACTTCCAAATGTTCTTATGTGTGACAGGTTTGGCTTCCTACCATGCCATGTCTCATGTGGTGTGCGCTCAGCGCCTTTAGTTGGCATTCTGTTTTGTAGGTACACTGCTGTGAGAATGGCTTCCCCCCATAGTCTTTTAGGGAGATTGCTATCTGACAGCATACATCTGGTCATTTCCACAAGTGACCTAAATTTTCTCTCTGCAACAGAATTTTGCTCTGGTGTATAAGCTACTGTTGTGATATGCTGAATGCCTTCTTGTTCTAGAAATGTGCGCATGCTTTGTGAAGTGAACTCACCACCATTGTCGGTCTGAAGAACCTTTGGTTTTCTTTCAAATTTATTGCTCACAATGGCTACGTATTTCTTCAGCATGTCTGTGACTTGACTTTTCTCTTTCAGCAAATAGGCCACACAATATCTAGAGAAATCATCCAAGAATATTAGCACAAATCTGTTATTTCCCAATGATGGGATATTAAACGGTCCACATAAGTCACTGTGTATTAAGTCCAGTACTTTATTACTCCTATTTCCTGTGTATGCAGGAAATGAGGGTCTCACACCTTTTGAGTAACACAGTCTATGCATTTCTCCATTTTACCAGCATCTGCACTTATCTGAATGTCAGTGGCCAGTTGCTTACTGTAAAGATCCTGGATCACCTTAGAATCACGATGTCCCAGGCGGCGGTGCCAGATTTCCAGACTACATTTACCATCATTCTTCCTTACTTGCGCCATATGTGAGGCTTCACCTGAAATGCTCAGTTTATAAACATCATTATGCATAAAAGCTTCAGCATACACTTCATCATTTTTAGAGATTGTGCACTTACTGTTTTCAAAATGAATCACAAATCCCTTCTTATCTAATGTAGATACACTAAGCATATTACAAACTGCTTGGGGAATATACAAGACATCACTTACAGGAATTTCTTTAACTTCATTAGACACTTTGCATTTTAAGAATCCAATTCCTTTTGCTTGGATCTGAGTAGTCCCTGCGTTTGCAGTTTTAAGAATACCTTCCTCTGGACACATTTCCTGAAAGAAATCCTTACAATTGGTTAAATGGCATGTGCTCCCCGAATCCAAAATCCAAGTACTTTCATTTGAATTATTATTTACCATAGTCAAAGATTTTTCTGCCATTAGAAAGCCCTTGTGTTTATCTTTGTCCTTCATACATTTCCTGGTTTGAAAATTCTTTAGTTCCATTGGCTTAGGTGAGCTAGAGGGAGTGTTTTGTGTTTCCTTACACCATTTAGATACATGTCCCTCCTTTCCACATGAGTAGCAAATCAGCTTGCCCTTGGGTGGAGTTTTCCCATAGCTCCGCCTTCCTCTGTTCTTTGCCAAGAAATTTGTTTCATTTCTCTCTGACTTGCTTTGAGAACACATCTCCTCAGAATCATTTATTATGCATTCCTGCCTTAGTTTTGATGTTGCCTGTTCAAAAGATTGCCCTTCAATGGCCTCATTTACAGACCTAAAAACATCAAACTTCTTTGATAGTGAGGTAAAAAGAAATGCTCTTTTCAATGCATCACACATGGGAATTCCAGAAAGTTCTAACTTTTGAAATGAAGACATAAGATGCATAATGTGATCATTACATTTACTTTTATCCCTTAATTTGGTTTCATTCAACTCTGCCAACCAAATTGGTTGCTGCTTTGCATATGTAGTTGCATACATAGTTCTCAGTTTATATAAAATGTCCTTTGGTGTATCTTTTCCCTCCACTAATATGGCTTGTTTCTCTGAGAGAGCTTCCAAAAGCATGCACTTCACATAATAGTTTGCATTGTCCCATTCAGCCATATTTTCAGCTGTTCTGTCTTGGTCTAAGCACATATTTAATCCTTTTGCTCGAAGGAGACATATGAATCTTAGTTCCCACTGCTGATAATTAAACTCAGTTAATTTTGGCACCTTGAGAGAATAGAAAAATGGTGAATTTCCTCCCTCAGCCATTTTCTTTGCCTTCTGTCTGCTGTGTGGGGGGGGAGAGAGACAGACTGAATCTTTCCTTTAAAACTTAAGAGAAAAATATGGCCTTTTTTTCTGCCTGGTAATATTTCTCTTCTTTTTCAATTCCTGGCGCTGGGCCCATAACCCTTTTGTTGGATTATTTGTAGTAAATAATTAGCAGATTTTAGTACACACAGCTTCAGCTTTAGAAATGTTAATTTCTATTTCTTCATCTCTCTCTCATTCACCCCTGAATAATTCACTGCTGAGTCACTTTAAAGTTGAAGTAACAAAACATCTGTTTACTCACAGTTTGCAGTTAGATTATAATCAGACAGGCTTATATATACATATTACTATACATTTGTCTTATCAGCTCCTTCCATGTGCTTAGATGGTAATGGATGCTCACACCACCATAGATCCTCTCAGGTTAGGAGAGATCATGAGCTCCATGTGCTCCATGTGCTGCATCTGCTGCATCTAACCCCCACAGGAAGTTGCATAGCTGTGTGACCTCTCTAAGTAATTCACATCAGAGGTCACAGAGTAATCACAGAGAAATAATAGGTGACAGGCAATGCATGTAAAATACAATTACATTCCAACAGTTCTTGGATGGTTAAAGGGGACGGGTGGGGAGGGGACTGGGGTTCTTGGATGGGAGAAGGGGACCGAGGTGGGGAGGGGGTTCACGGATGGGAGAAGGGGGTGGGGAGGGGGTTCTTGGATGGTTAAAGGGGACGGGTGGGGAGGGGACTGGGGTTCTTGGATGGGAGAAGGTGGGGAGGGGGTTCACGGATGGGAGAAGGGGGTGGGGAGGGGGTTCTTGGATGGTTAAAGGGGACGGGTGAGGAGGGGACTGGGGTTCTGGATGGGAGAAGGGGACTGAGGAGGGAGTTCTCGGATGTGAGAAGGGGACGGGTGGGGAGGGGACTGGTTCTTGGATGGGAGAAGGGGACCGAGGTGGGGAGGGGGTTCACGGATGGGAGAAGGGGGTGGGGAGGGGGTTCTTGGATGGTTAAAGGGGACGGGTGGGGAGGGGACTGGGGTTCTTGGATGGGAGAATGGGACTGGGGAGGGGCTTCTCGGATGGAAGAAGGGGGCAGGCACTGGGGTCTGAGAAGTGGCCATATGGGAAAATGGGGGCCATGCCTGGGGCTGGTGGGAAAATGGGGCATGCGTGGGTCAGGTGGGAGAATGGTTCTGAAAAGGGGGCCCTAATACAAGGCATGTGGATGAAGGGGGCTGGAACTGGGGGCTGAAAAGGAGGGTAGGTGGGATAAGGGGGCTAGTACTGGGACTGGAGGCTGAAAACGGGATAGGGAGAAGTGGCTGGGGGGGCTGAAGCTCGGGACTGGTGGGAGAAAAGGGCTGGGGCTGAAATGGGGGACTGGTGGGATAGTGGGGCTGGAACTGGGGACTGAAAAAGGGGCGGAGAGAGGGGCAGATCCTGGATGGGGTAGCGAGAGGGAGGGCAAACCCCGGATGGATGGGAGAGGGAGGTCAAATTGTGGATTGAAGGGGCAGAGAGAAAGGGCAGACAGTGGATGGCAGGGATAGAAAGGGCAGACAGAGAGGGCAGACAGGGGCAGATGGTGGATGGATCATGGAAGGGGCAGAGATAGAGGGCAGATGTGGATGGAAGGGGCAGGGAGAGAGGGCAGACATTGGATGACAGATGCTGGATGGAAGGAAGACAGTGAAAAGAAGATGAGGAAAGCAGAAACCAGAGACAACAAACTGTAAATAAAATATATATTTTTATTTTTTTGCTTTAGGATATAGTATTGTAGCTGTGTTAATAAATGTTTATAAATAGAACATGTAAATAAGGTAATCTTTTTATTGGACTAATTTTAATACATTTCGACTTAACTTTCAGAGAAGAAAACCCCCTTCCTCAGGTCAGGATAGGATACTGTAACAGCACTATACTGTATTGACCTGAGGAAGGAGATTTTGGCCTCTGGAAGCCAAATGTATTAGTCCAATAAAATGGGATTATTTTATTTTCTGTATTTGTTTTATTTCTATTTGTTAATTTGTAAAGTGGTGATTGGTATTTGTTAGTTTTTTCAAATTTACATCTGCTGTCTTTATATTTTGCACAGTACTAGGGGTCATTTTCTGTTTCTGTGGTGTTGAATTGTATGCAGAGTCTGGCATCTTGGGGGTTCAGTTTAATTTTTGTCTAAATAGAAAGTTTAAATATTACTACTTATTCTATAGTGGATTAGGGTGTATCTGTGTTTGTGAAAAAGACATGGCTTTCAGTTGGCATTGACTGTGCAGGATCGACGATCTGTACTATTCTGTCAGGTTTCATTTTACAATAGGTGAATTGATGTTCTAGTGCTCACTGTAGTGTTTTAAGATGTTTTCCTTTTCTTTGTGTGATTCGTAGAAATGACTGCTTATGGTATGGTAGAATTGCTCAACAGGTCCTAGAGTGTTTTGTATTCTCGGCATACCTAGTACTGGATTTTGGAGGGGGTGTTAAAAAATGACCGGGAGGGAGGGGGGCCTTGGAGCTGGGAGCCCTAGGGGGGGAAGCCCTGGAGCTGGGGGCCTTGGAGCTCAGAGGGAGCAGCCCGGGAACTCAGAGGGAGGGGTAGCTGGCCCTGGAGCTAGGGTGGGGGCGGAGTTAGGTGGGGGCAGGGCTAGGGTGGGGCCCCATCAAATTGGTCTGCATAGGGCCCCGCACTTGCTAAGACCGGCCCTGAGTGTACTGTCTAGACATGCTGCATATTCGAGCATGTACTCCTGCCATGTGACTAATCACAAGAGGTACAATTAAATAGTGCAAGCAACGTGCACATGGGCAAATAATAACTTTACAAATCATGTATGTGAGCATCTCTGTAACCTTGCACATACAATATTTCCCTGCAAGTCAAAACATGAATTTAAGAGCTTGATCATGGTAGGTTTCTCTTCTTTGGGTAACCAGAGTGAAGCCTTTGCATAAAACCACATTTCAAGTATGGAGAAGCAAAGTGGAAAAATAAAAATATATCAGTAACTGAAGAAATTAAGGAAAATAAGGAGCTTGATTACAGATGAAATTAGGGCATCAAGTACAAAACAAGGCTGAGAAAAGGCACAGAAAGTAAGAGAAAAGTGTAACATTCTAACTGTTAACAATGAGTATGTGAATTGTAGATACGTGATTCAGAAACATTCCTCTTATGGCTGAAACAAGGAGGAAAACAAACAATAAATTGTGAAAGTTTGCACTTAGATAATGGTTGGTCCCAAATAAGAAAGCTAACAATGTATATCTTATGCGGTGAAAGAGAAAGCAATTTAAACAAATCAGAGCAAACTAGACAGTTGCCTAGAAAGGTACAGTCTTTATATTGAGACTGTATAAAACATTTTCTCTCAAGGGACACAAAATATCTTAATTTCTTCTTAATCTAAACATGCATTTAGATTCACTTTTCCTGTGGGGCAATTTCTCTGGAATCTGAGTAACCTGAGGTACAATAACACAGATATTAACAAAACAAAGATCTCTACTATAATGACTAAATCGCAGATAAGAATCCATTCCCTTCCAGTGCTGCCATTGCAAGAATTCATCAGGGCTTCGGGAAATCCTGTTGTGAAGAACTGCACTGTCAAGTTACAGCTGATAATATGATATAAAACTGCATCACAAAAGTTGAAATTCTAGCAGAAATACAAAAGTTGAAAAGTGTGCAACATATAGACAGAACAGAAAAATACAGGCAAGATCCACTTAGTAAACCTCATAGTCAAAGTAAAAGTCTAGCTATGAAACATACTACAGAGAACATTATCTCAGTCCTGAAGGCCCAGTGTTGCTTCTTTTTGTTTCAGAATTGGCACTAAGCGCAGGGTATTGGGGCACCTAGACTGAGGTGCTAGTTTATAAAATTGTCCCCAATGTATTTGAGACATACGTGCAGGGATATAAAAAAGAAACCCCCATACATAGCTTTCTTCCTCGATCTAACCCTGCCCTTTTTTGCCTGCAAAATGTAAGAATGTGAATAGTAAACAACATACCGGCTAGCCCAGTATCTTTTTTACAACAGTAGCCAATCCAGCTCTCAAGTACCTGTCAATATCCCAGAACAGCAAAACAGATTTTATGATGCTTATTCTAGAAATAAGAAGTGAATTTTCCCAAATCCATCTTAATAATGGCTTACAGACTTTTAGGAAATGATCCAAAACTTTTTAAAACCCTGTTAAGCTAACTGCTTTTACCAAATTGTCTGGCAATGAATTCCAGAGTTTAATTAAACTTTGACCCTCTGATTCTGTAAAGGTCACGAAAAATTTAGAAATGTTCCCAATTTGTGTGCGCAATTAAATTGAATAAAAAGCCAATTAGTGCCAATAATTGGCTTTTTAACAAGCAATTATTGGCACTAATTAGATTTAATTGGGACCAACACACATAAAGTTAAGCACGGGATCTGTACTAAAAAAGGATGTGTGGAAATGGGAAGGTCATGGGCATTTCAGAGCAGAACAGTGGAGTGGTTTCAAGTTATGAATGTAATTACAGAATAATGGTGCTCCACACACACATTTTTGTTGGTGCAAATGGCCTTGCCTAAATTTGCATATGACTTTCTGCTTAAGCATGTATTCTATAAATTGTGCCGAACTTTAGGTGCAGATAACGGAATACTGCTTAAGCAGGGGGGGGGGGGGGGGGGGGGGTTCGGCACAGATTTTTTAGGCACCGTTTATAGAATTTACCCTGAGTGAAGAAATATTTTCTCTGGTTTGTTTTAAATTTACTACTTAGCAGCTTCTATGTTCCAAAATAAGAAAAGCTGATGCAAAGTATTCCAACAGTTTATTATGAGGCCTATTTAAGTACATTAGTACGTAAGTACATAAGTATTGCCACACTGGGACAGACCAAAGGTCCATCAAGCCCAGCGTCCTGTTTCCAACAGTGGCCAATCCAGGTCAAATACCTGGCAAGATCACAAAAAAAGTTCAATACATTTCTTTCTGCTTATCCCAGAAATAAGCAGTAGATTTTCCCCAAGTCATTTTAATAATGGTCTATGGACTTTTCCTTTAGGAAGCCGTCCAAACCTTTTTTAAACCCCGCTAAGCTAACTGCCTTTACCATATTCTCTGGTAATGACTTCCAGAGTTTAATTACATGTTGAGTGAAGAAATTTTTCTCTGATTCATTTTAAATTTACTAGTTTGTAGCTTTATCGCATGCCCCCTAATCCTAGTATTTTTGGAAAGAGTAAACAAGAGATTCATGTTTACCCATTCCACTCCACTCATATTTTATAGACCTCTATCATATCTCCCCTCAGCCGTCTTTTCTCCAAGCTGAAGAGGCCCAGCCACTTCAGCCTTTCCTCATACGGAAGTCGTTCCATCCCCTTTATCATTTTTATCACCCTTCTCTGTACCTTTTCTAATTCCACTATATCTTTTTTGAGATGCGGTGACCAGAATTGAACACAGTATTCGAGGTGTGGTTACACCATGGACGGATACAAAGGCATTTTAACGTCCTCATTTTTGTTTTCCATTCCTTTCCTAATAATAACTAACATTCTATTTGCTTTCTTAGCCACCGCAGCACACTGAGCAGAAGGTTTCAATGTATCATCAACGACGACGCCTAGATCCCTTTCTTGGTTGGTGGCTCCTAACGTAGAACCTTGCATTGCATAGCTATAATTCGGGTTCCTCTCTCCCACACACATCACTATTTATTAAGTTGCGTTATTAATGTGTACCAGTAGTGCAGCACAACATTAACAATTAGCACAGCACATGAACTGTCAACACATGCTACTTGCCACGTTAACCCCCACATTCTATACATCACGCCTAGTATTCCATGCCGAAATCCAGGCATATTCTATAACAATGCACGTAACTTAATTGGCTTAAGCCAATCAGCACTTAACAAGCAATAATGAACACTAATTGGCAATAATTAGAATTTACACACACACAACTCACTAATCCTATTCTATAACGCAGTGTGCTTAAATTCTAATGCGTGGAGCCAAAAAGAGGCATGGTTATGGGTGGGCAAATGGTTGTTTCGTGGGTGTTCCAAAATTTACATGCACTGTTATAGAATATGCACCTGTGCGCCTAAATCCAGCGCCAGCATTTACGCCACATTTCCCTTGGTGTGAATGGACATGCGTAGTTTTAAGCACTCTGATATCAACTGGTCGTATTCTACATACCATGCCTAAATATAGGCACCGCTTACAGAATACGCTTAGGTGGAAATTTATTCCGCGTGGAATTTTCAGGCGCCATATATAGAATCTGACCCTAAACACCTAATGTTGCAATTTTTATTAGTGAGTGTGGTATGGGTAGGGTCTGGGCCTTGCAGTTAACATGGAGGTCTTTATCACGTGTTAATTGCTATCGCGATAGATACCATGGTGCAGTTAGCTACACTTCTAAAAGTGCAGCTAACTTTATTCTACATGATTCACTGTGCCGTTAAGATGCATTATTGATCATTTCTCTCTGTAAACTGCAGGGTTCCCTTCCCCAAAGTCCTGGAAATGCTGCAGCAGTAAATATAGATGTTTTGTACCTATCCTAGAAGCAGAAAATGCAGGTAGATAAAGACCATCTGGGTGATATTCAGCCTGCAACAGTCAACAATTTTAAAGCCGCTTATAACTGCAGGCTGAATTAAGCCCAGCTAGTCAATACTGGGCCATGTTGGGGCATTGGCATTGAACATCCAAGTCTTCAGTGGACTAGGGGGTTACGTTGGTGCTGGCCAATATTTAGGGCTGGCATCCACATACCTAACTGGGCAAAAATGGGACTACTTTTTCTACAACAGTGTCTGATTATGGGGTAAAAGCAAAGACATAAATAATAATTAAAGATCAACTAGCTGATCATTTAAAAATATTGATAAAAAGATTATAGTATACATATGTGCACCTCAGTCAGTAAAAAAAATTGTTGTGACAGCTTGGATAATATGAAATTAACAGTAAAGGAGTGAACTGATGCTCATTACATATAAGGCAAATTGTAATGATTTGTAATGGTGTTAAAACCACACTCTGTTGAATTGGAAGTGAGAGAACCAGATATGACACTTACCTTGGGGGAATGATTGAAACACACTTCTCTCTAGAACTAACAATAATAATGGCAAATTGAAAAATTGTCAAAAGGTATTTAAATGAATATTATGCTTGGACAGTAAAATCGTGGATATAAAATACAATGTCATGGCTTACAGATAACAGATGGTAAAAGAGCAGTGCCCTAAATAAAGATCAAATTACTCACAGCCAGGGCAGTTCACACAGCTTCTCTCAAGAGTTCACACAAGCTTAAGAACAATAAGTTTATAGTAGCTGTGCTGGGGTCAAGGGTCACTGTTGAGAGCCTTTAGTGAAAAAAAGCAACTTATTTCAACTACAAATAAGATGGCAGATGCTGTTAAACATCTGTATGTTTAAACCCATAAGTAAAGGAAGAAAATGCATTCAAAAATTCTATTTACCATTTAAAAAAAACTGATCGTTTTTGTGATGTCCTTAAAAATTGAAAATAATGACTGATTTTAAAAGAGGAATCGATGCCCTTCTAGAATGGCCTGGGTTCCCTTCTCTACAGTGTACTGCACAGTGGCGTAGGAAGGGGGGGCGGTGGGGCGGTCCGCCCCGGGTGCACGCCACTGGGAGGGGTGTCGGCTCCGCTGATTTCCCTGCTCTCTCTGCACCGGAACAGGTTACTTTCTGTTCCGGGGCAGAGAGAGCAGGGAACCAGCGGAGCCGACGCAGCTCCCAGCGATGTGCACTCGGGGCGGAGCGGCCCTCCCACCCGTCCCCTTTCCTACGTGAGTAGTAAAAGTGCGCTCTGGGGGGGGTGCGCGTGCCGAGGGGGGTTACGCTGTGCTGCACCCAGGGGGGTACGCAGCGGCGACCCGCCCTGGGTGTCAGCCACCCTCGCTACGGCACTGGTACTGCACTGACCACTAGGCTACTCCAGGGACCTGCTTGCTGCTCTAATAGGACTGACCATAACATCTAAAGCTGTCAAAGAGGCTGGTATGTACTGTTTCTTTCCCACCTTTGGTGGGGGAGAAGTGGCAGAGGTCAGTGAGCACTGGGGGAGTAAGGGGGGGGTCATGCTTTAATCCCTCCAGTGGTCATTTAGGGCATCTTTTTGTGAATTAATCGTGATTGAAACAGGTCTAGACCAGAGCATCTAACTTTTAGCCCTGAAAGTTTTTGCTTTAGTCCATTATGACAGAAAAATGTCCAAGTTTTGGGAACACTCAAATTCTACCCCCAACACACTCCCTTGTGATATGGATACACTGCTTTCAAACTGCATAAAAAAAATCTTAAAATGAGTTTGAAAGTAGTGATTTGGATGTTTTGGCAAAAAAAAAAAAAGGTCCATCTGCTGCTTTGTGCTACTTTTTGGATGCTTTTCTGTTTCGAAAATGTGTCCCATAATTGAGACCATAATGTATGACTAATGCTCTCTGTAGGATCATGTGAGGATAATAAAGAACGCAAAGGGAGATGTCATAAGTGGTTCTTATAAATATTACACTTAAATCTGATTCATTATTTAGACCATTAGGTGTAACAGTGTTATATTTAAAAATAAACTTTTTTTCTTCTTGTAAATAATCTTGTCCACATTGCCTCCTCTCCATAAATTCTGAACATTATCTCCAGGAAAGGACACTGGTCAGATGCCACAATGCTATGAGCAAAGGATATGCTAAAGACAATGGCCCTTTGGGTGTCACTCAGCCTGCCCACAAATTCAGTCGCTTTTAGTGATCTTCCCACTGTCAATGCCAATGCCTATCCCTCTTGGTTTGTGGGGAGGTTTATCTTCTGTAATGTTCTAGATTTATCTATTCATCCTTTACCAATGTTTTGTTTGTCTGCTTTTTATTGAGTTTCTTTGCTTTCTCCTCCATTCTCTTTCTAACTTACATTCTCTCTCTCTCTCTCTCTCTCTCTCTCTCTCTCTCTCTCTCTCTCTCTCTCTCTCTCATCTCTCTCTCTCTCTCTCTCTCTCTCTCTCTCTCTCTCTCTCTCTCTCTCTCTCTCTCTCTCTCTCCTCTCCTCTCCTCTCCTCTCCTAACTCTAATCCTATCTCTACAATAATCTCTTTTGTCTAATGTATTGCTATCCTTGGCCCCTCTCTTTCCTTCAAAGATGTTCTCTGAAATTCTCACCCATTACCTAGAAATTTACTATTACTCTGATCCAAAATAGAAAAATGTTTTTCTTCAAACAGGTAACGAATGCTGCGAAGCTGGCATAGTTTAAAGAGAACTAAAGTCATTGGCCCTAACTTACGGAACACCTTACCAATGAACAGTCGAAAAATGGCAAGTTTGACATCTTTCAAAAAAGATTTAAAACTCTTCTATATACACAATCATATGGTATGGTGGAATGACTATGAGCTGGGGAACGGGAATGAGCTTGTAGATGCTCTGTATTATGGGGGGAGGGAGGGAGGGGTTCTGATTTTAGTATAGGTTTTTAGGGACCCTTTTACAAAATCGCAGTAGGGCTACAGCGGCAATGGTGTGCAGCAAATTGGCCCTTCTGCTGGGCTACCACAGGATCTCGGCGTAGTGCCAGTGTGTGCTGCATGCCATTTCTGGCACTGAAAGAATAAACATGTTTTTACCACCTTCTAAATAGGAGACAGTAAGGACTCCCCCAGGAAATGGCCACACAGCAAGTGTTCAACTTACCATATGGTCATTTCTGTTTTTAAAAAATGTTTTTACCCACTGCGGTAAAAGGGGGTCTTGACGTGCGGTAAACCTGCATGCCAACACCACTGCAGGGGTCCTTTTACCGCATTTTGGGAGCTGACTATTTTTCAAAAGACAGTTTAAGAAAGCAGGGATCCTTCATCAGATAGGAAGGACAGCTGTCCAGCAGCCAATATGAAGAAAGTTTTCCTAATAAAGATTTAGTGCCCTGTTTACTAAGCCACGCTAAGGGCACACTAGCGTCTTTAGCGCTAGCTAAATGGTAAGTAACCCATAGAACATATGAGCGACTCTGGCGTTTAAAAATGCTAGCGCACCTTAATAAACAGGGTCCTTAATCTTAGCTTTATTAATAGTGGGAAATGAAGTCTGGAACCTATCAGCAGAGATAGACACATTGGACATATTCGTTGTAATAGAAAGATCTATAACTTATGCCTTAGAAAATGCCCTCTCACTGCACCAGTAATCAAAATTGCCATCCCTATAGAGCAGCATCAGAACAAGAAATGATCAAGTCATCCACCTTCCCAAAAACAGCATCATGAGAGGATTTGCCTTTCTCTGCCCATCTTCTTGCACAATAAGATCTGCATTCCTGTACACCATCACATCATCATCCCATTCCCCCTATATTAGCGAACCAACATTGAGGGCTATTGTCTTCTGATCAGCATTGCATTACCGTAATGACTCATCCCGCCACTCGCATCAGTACAGAGGATCTCTGCTCTGCCAGACAATGCCTACATCTCCATCCACTAATGCAGGAGTGCACAACCACAGTCCTCAAGGGCCACAATCCAGTCAGGTTTTCAAGACTTCCACCATGTATACGCACAAGATTGATTTGGATGTACTGCTTCCACTGTATGTAAATAAATCTCATGCATATTCATTGTGGAAATCGGAGTCCTTTTACTAAGGTGCGCTAGAAAGTGGACAGCGCTGTGGCTAGCACATGGGTTTGCCGCACGCTCCGGCCATTTTCTAGCATGGCAGAAAAATAGCCATAGTCGGCTGTTTTTTTAATGGCCTTGCACTAATTTTCCCATTAGCGCATGGCCATTACTGCCAGGAGACCTTACTGACACTCATTTAGGAGGCGGTAAGGGCTCCCACACGCTACTCCTGCGCTAATCGGATAGAGCACACTAATGTGCCCTCACTATCCTATTAGCGCAGGCATGCCTACTCTCCACCCCCAGACACACCTCCCATGGCAAAAAATAAGAAATATATTTTACCACAAGAGTAGCAATGGCTGCTGCCCAAAGTACCACTGGACGCCTCAGCGCATCCCACAGTAGTACCCTTTTACTGCGTGGTAGGCCCACTGTAGGCCTACTGCGGCCTAGTAAAAGGGCTCCTAAATGTGTCCTTTCCTATACAAAGATACCCTCATACACATCGATGAAAGCAGTATCCAGGAGATCTGCAGCAGTTCAAGGAAAGCTCCTCTGTGCCTCTGTCACTGACAGGTAGAGTTAGTATTGTCATGTAGTAGGGTGCCCACATGGGATCGGCAGAGCAGTGTCCTTATTTACTAAGGGGCCTTTTTACTAAAAGGTTGCCACGCAGCAACGGGCTTGCCATGCAGCAACCTGGAACTACCGCCAGCCCAGGTGCCGGCAGTAGTTCCACCCCCAGCGCGTGCCATTTCCATTGCTAGCAGAACTATTGAAATAATATTTCTGCAGGGGGTTACCCAGTGATAATCAGGCAGCGTCACCTCAATGGGTGGTGGTAACTGCTCTCCCCCCCCCCCCCCTCCTCCAAAATGGCCACACGGCAAGTGTGAACTTACCACACAGCCATTTCATTTTGGGTTATTTTCACCTGCTGCAGTAAAAGGGGCCCTGGCACAGGGCAAAAACGTGCAGGGCCCCTTTTTTCCGCAGCTTAGTAAAAGGGCCCCTAGGATTTGCAATAATGAAAGTGATTCAGAAAGAATATTCAAAAGTTTAAGGACTAATATCTCTGCAGATATAACATAAAAAAAAAAAAAACAATCCTACTGTATGACCTTCTGCTGAAAGTTGCAAGTTATAAGACTATATTAAATTAAATTGCAGAGTCTATATATTTCCCTTCATTTTATAATGGGCTCTGATGATGTAAAATTGTTTCCAAGCAGGCCACTATAATAAATTACATTTCTTGTATATCTCAAGCAGGTAAACAGCATAAAAAGAACATTGCTTGGGAAAGTAATAATTTTACCTTTTTTTTAATCAAGAGAAATCTTTAATAATTCAAATATAGAAGTCAATGCACTAACCCTTGAGACTTGCCAAGGGTTAGTGGCCTGTTTTGTTAATACGTTTGCCACTCATGAAAATAAATGAGCTGGGTATAAAATAGCTGTAAAAAAGATAACTCCACCACATGGAGATGTAGGGAGGTTTTTTGTTTGATGCTTTTTTTAGAATTTTTGGTGCACTGCTTTTTGCTGAAATTGTTATTAATGCACACCGAAAAGGGGTCTTTTACTAAGCCGCACTAGCATTTTTAGCTCATGGTAGAAAGCTGGCGGTAAATGCCGAGACACCCATCATGGGTGTCTCGGCGTTTACCGCCAGCTGATTTCTACCATGAGCTAAAACGCTACCACGGCTTAGTAAAAGACTCCCCAAATTTGTAAAAACGTTCACATAAGTGAGCTTTTGGCACTAAAACCCTTTTATTAAGGTGCAGTAAGCCGTAACACAGACTTAGCATGCCGAAAAAGGCTTACTGCAGGACACACGAAAGCACTCTGCAGTAATTTAACCTTTTGCATGTGCTAACTGCAAAGCATTTATTTTTTATCTTTTTTTTTGGGGGGGGGGGGGCAGTGCATGGGAGAGAGTGAGAGTGGAAGTGTTAACCAGCTAGCAAGTTCACATTACACGATAATATGTTTGCCGGTCCTGCACACTAATGGAAAAATTAGCACAGGACCGTTCAACACACTGTGATCAACCAAGTAAGGGTATAATAAAATCATCAAACATTATCAAGTATATCTAAACGATACATCAACAGAAGAGCAATTATGCTACAGAACACTATTTTATTTATCAGTCCCCCCCCTTGACCCACTACCCACCCCCACCCAACCGTTGGCGGCAGAATATTTCAACTATAGCACCATAGACAATATTTTAAATGGGCAAATTAAGAACTCTGCTGCAAGCTCTAGGAATTAAAGTCTGCCAAAATCTCTCCCAAATCATCTGAAATTGGATGCCTCTGCATTTGTAGAAGGCAAATCATCTGTTGCCTCCAGATTGCTAATGAAGGCAGCTCTGGAGACAACCAATGAAGAAGCACCATCCGCTTGACCATTCAAATGGCACAAGATAGAAAACCTGGAGATGCTGGGCTTGCAAAAGCATATTTGCCAAATAGAATTGACTGGCAAAAATAAAAAAAGAGACATGGGGTTCGTGCAGGAAAGTCCCACATTAGCATGTGGTAAGCCCATTTTTTACTGCAGCTTAGTAAAAAAAGTCTCATAGTTATTTAGCACAAATCCCATTTTATGCAATGGGACCTATGTGCTAATAATATCCATTAATGGAGTTAGTACATGGTAGTGCGCATTAATAAATTCAGCTCTTAAATCCCCAGAAGTATGGAGTTTCCACATATTGTTGCACATGAAGCCTGGTTTACAGATGTGTCTGCTCTTTATTACATCAGCTTCTTGGTTGTAATGAGAACCATTATTATTTTCCCCATGAAGTTCCCATCTTTGATATGAAGATTGGAAACTATGGAGTTCTCTCTGGGCTCAGCTTTCCCCTTTGTTTCACCTAGGTTTCCAAATCCTAATCAGTTTTTTTTATATATATCTTTGCCCCAAACTGTTCTCTCATTTCCTTTCATGCCATCCATTATTAAGGGGCCCTTTTACTAAGGCGTGCCTAAAAGTGGCCTGCGCTGGTGTAGGCACGTGTTTAAGTAATGCCACACTGGGAAAGACCAAGGGTCCATCGAGCCCAGCATCCTGTCCATGACAGCGGCCAATCCAGGCCAAGGGCACCTGGCAAGCTTCCCAAACGTACAAACATTCTATACATGTTATTCCTGGAATTGTGGATTTTTCCCAAGTCCATTTAGTAGTGGTTTATGGACTTGTCCTTTAGGAAACCGTCTAACCCCTTTTTAAACTCTGCTAAGCTAACTGCCTTCATCACGTTCTCCGGCAACAAATTCCAGAGTTTAATTACGCGTTGGGTGAAGAAATATTTTCTCCGATTTGTTTTAAATTTACTACACTGTAGTTTCATCACATGCCCCCTAGTCCTAGTATTTTTGGAAAGCGTGAACAGACGCTTCACATCCACCTGTTCCATTGCACTCATTATTTTATATACCTCTATCATGTCTCCCCTCAGCTGTCTCTTCTCCAAGCTGAAAAGCCCTAGCCTCCTTAGTCTTTCTTCAAAAGGGAAGTCGCCCATCCCCGCTATCATTTTAGTCGCCCTTCGCTGCACCTTTTCCAGTTCTACTATATCTTTCTTGAGAGGCGGCGACCAGAATTGAACACAATACTCAAGGTGCGGTCGCACCATGGAGCGATACAACAGCATTATAACATCCTCACACCTGTTTTCCATACATTTCCTAATAATACCCAACATTCTATTCGCTTTCCTAGCCGCAGTAGCACACTGAGCAGAAGGTTTCAGTATATTATCGACGACGACACCCAGATCCCTTTCTTGGTCCGTAACTCCTAACGTGGGACCTTGCATGACGTAGCTATAATTCGGGTTCTTTTTTCCCACATGCATCACCTTGCACTTGCTCACATTAAACATCATCTGCCATTTAGCCGTCCAGTCTCCCAGTCTCGTAAGGTCCTCTTGGACACAAGCAAGTCGTTTTTTCAGCATGCCTGGAAAAAAGGCCTTTTTTTGTGTGTGTCCAAAAATGGGCGTGTGGCAAAAGTAAAACCAGCGCGAGTCCATTGTCAGCCTGAGACCTTACCGCCACCCACTGACTTAGCGGTAAGGTCTCATGCGCTAACCGGGTGGTAAGCGGCCAGCGCGCGTAAATTGCCAATTGCCGCTGGGTAAGTGCCGTGTGGTAGAAAATAGAAAATATTTTCTACCGCGTGTTTTGGATGCACGTCAAAAATGGAATTACCGCCCAGGGCATGCGGTAGCCGGTTGGTAGTTCCAATTTGGCGCGCACTGGATGCATGTAGGCACCTACATGCCTTAGTAAAAGGGCCCATAAATGACCTGTGTGTCAATAGAGTTTCTGAATACCTGACCAGAAAATCTCACTTAGATTTTGTTTGTCTTCTACCACATTTCTTTTGCCTCCTGTCACTTGGTGTACACTTTAATTTGAGATCATGTCAATCCAGCTAATTGTCTGAGTGTTTCTATAATACCACATTTCAAATGCATGTATTTTCTTTATGATCGCTTTAATGTAAGTCCTTGATATCTCTTCATAAGTGGTAGACAATGAGGAATGACAGTGAAAACTAATTTATTCAGGACAACTTAGAAGCCAGAGAAGTGTAATAGACTTTTGGATGTGCTTGCCTGATTAAACAGTATTATCCACCTGGCTGACCTGAAGGATTCAATGAAGGGGATTAAAACTGCTCTGAGTAAACCCAAAGTTGACCGCAACATGTCCTCTACTTAGATTCAAATATAACCAGTGGTGTGCTGGTAAATGTTTAACAACAGGCTCTCTCCCCGGTCCACCTCTGCGCCCCTCCCACCCGTCCACCTCTGCGCCCCTCCCCGTCCACCTCTGCGCCCCCCCCCCCCCCCCAAATTGCAGAGCTGGCTATAGCCAGGGAGAGAGCCTGGGGGAGGCAATGCATTACTCCAGGAAAAAAAATATTTTATGATCCCGGGTTCCAATCTAATTCATGTTTAATGTGGGATAAAATGCCATAAATAAGTAAATAAATATAAACTTTTAAAGTTGAGCACCTGATACTCAAAGTGGACATATTCCAAACACTATAATGAAAATAAAATGATTTTTTTCTATCTTTGTTGTCTGGTGACTTTGTTTTTCTGATCATGCTGGCCCAGTATCCAATTCTGCTGCTATCTGTCCTCTTAACTCCGTTTCCAGGGCTTCCTTTCCATTTATTTCTTTCCGTTCCTCCTTTCTTCTTCATTTCTGGTCCTCCGCAGACTTGACTGTCCAGTGGATCCAGCTTCTGCCTATTTTCTTCATCCATGTGCAGTTTTTCTCCTATCTTCCTTTTCCCTCATCTCATCTACTTCCTCACTCTTCCCTCCCCTCCATCCATGTCCAGCATTTCTTCTCTCTCCCTTCCCTCTGCTCCATCCATGTCCAGCAACTCTCCTCTCCCCTGCTCCCCCTCCAGCCATCCATACCCACCCAGCGATTCTCTCTGCTCCCCTGCCCCTCCTCCAGCCATCCATACCCACCCAGCGATTCTCTCCTCTCCCCTGCCCCCTCCAGCCATCCATGCCCACCCAGCGATTCTCTCTGCTCCCCTGCCCCTCCTCCAGCCATCCATACCCACCCAGCGATTCTCTCCTCTCCCCTGCCCCCTCCAGCCATCCATGCCCACCCAGCGATTCTCTCCTCTCCCCTGCCCCCCCCAGCCATCCATACCCCCTCCAGCCATCCATACCCACCCAGCGATTCTCTCCTCTCCCCTGCCCCCCCCAGCCATCCATACCCCCTCCAGCCATCCATACCCACCCAGCGATTCTCTCCTCTCCCCTGCCCCCCCCAGCCATCCATACCCCCTCCAGCCATCCATACCCACCCCAGCGATTCTCTCCTCTCTCCTGCCCCCTCCAGCCATCCATACCCACCCAGCGATTCTCTCCGCTGCCCTGCCCCTCCTCCAGCCATCCATACCCACCCAGCGATTCTCTCCGCTCCCCTGCCCCCCTCCAGCCATCCATACCCACCCAACGATTCTCCTCGCTCCCCTGCTTCTGTTGCAGCAGCCACAGTGAAAGCCCGTCTCTAGCCTTCACTTCATTCCCGTCAATGTACCGCCCTCGCGGAAAGAGGAAATTACATCAGAAGAAGGCGGGAACAAAGTGAAGGCTAGAGATGGGGTTTGACTGCGTCTGCTGAGGTAAATCAACAATTTAAACCCCCCGGAGCAGCGGGGGATGAGGTAAGCATGGCTTGTGGCACCCTCCTGCCATGCTTACCTCACTTACCGCCGGGTTGCACCGCCCTGGGAGCCAGCTCGCCTGCCACAACAACCGGCTCACAAGAGCTTTAAAAATTTAACAACCGGCTCTTGCGAGCCGGTGCGAGCCAGCTCCAGCACACCACTGAATATAACCTGTTCTGCTGGTAGAAAGAGCTGACACAATGGCACTCATTTTCAAAAGAGAAAAATGTCTCAAAAGCAGCACAAAGTGGAAGATGGACGTTTTTCTCACAAAAACATAAGTTGTAAGGGCATGTTGGAGGCTGTTTTGGGGAGGGGGACTTGGGCAGGCTTAAAATCTGGACTTTTTCAGCGATAATGGAACAGAATAAAAGGTCCAAGACACAAAAGAAGTACATTTTTATCTAGTCCTGTTTCAGTCACAACTAAGTCAAATAAAGGTGCCATAACTAACCAGCAGACCACTGGAGGGATTAAGACATGACCTCCTCTTAATCCCCCAGTGGTCACTGACCCCAAAGATGTGATAGTAACACTAGGTACTAGGCTCTATGAAAGCTCCAGATATTATGGCCTTTCCCAAGAAAGCAGCAAGTGGATGGAGTAGCCTAGTGATCAGTGCAGTGGACAGTGAACACTTGGACCCAGGTTCAATTCCCACTTTAACTCTATAATTTCAGTACAAATATGTGAGCTCTCCTGGAACATATAAATACCTCCTGTATCTAAATATATAAGTGACCTGCAAGCCTGAAGGCTACTGTAGTGGTGGACCTTTAGATACAATAAGTTTCCTCTGTTCCTGGAGGGCTCACCATACAATATGAACAGGTTTAGGTGGAATTTGTACCTTGGTCCCTTTATGTAAAGTCCACTGCACTGACCACTAGGTTGCCCCTCTGCACTCCTGGCATGTCTGCGTACATCTAGTAGTACTATAGAAATGATAAGTAGTAGTCGGTTTACTAGGAATGCTGCCAGACAGACATCCCTATGACTTGTTGTTCGGTGTTTTTCCCTGGACGGGTTTTGTTTTGTTTTTTCAAAAATGGTATTTACAGATTGACATATTGAGCATGAAAACATCTAGCTCAAAGCCATAATCAAACCAAAAATGTAGATGATTTTCTGGTTCAATTATAACTGTGAGCTAATTGGGGGAGGGGGTTAGATATTTTCAGCAAAACATCTCAATTCAGATTCAGACGTCATATTGAAAATGCCATTCATTGGGTTTCCATGAGTGCTGTCTGGGAAAAGAGCTCATCCTCATCATAAGACTTCTGTTCATGAGTCCAACTAGAGACACACCACCAACACAATCAAAAAACAGCTTTATTAGCTAAGCAAACAACAGGGAGGCTTTGTAAAGACTGATGCAAACTCTAAAAGAAGATCTATGTAACCAATATATTGCAGTTTATGACTTTATAAGTTGGATCATTCCCTTCATTTGGCTTGTGCTTAGCTAGGAAAAACAGGAAATCACAACAAAGAATTACAAATGAATAGATTCTGGATGTGGGATAAAGATGACCTTGGAAACAAGCATGTCCTAGAATGGTTTCTTATCTGATTTACAGTGACAGTGAGACAGACTGGAGGGTGAAATAATCATATTCTAATTAAAACTAGACAGTTTGGGCATGGTCTCAATCATATTTGACTGGGCATTTTCAGCAAGTTATAACAGGAACAGAAACAACTTAAACTCAATCTCTGTATATAAAAGTTGTTTCTTGGAGTATTGTGTTCAGTTCTGGAGGCCTTATCTGGCTAAAGATGTAAAAAGACTGGAAGCAGTGCAAAGAAAAGCTACGAAAATGGTATGGGATTTGCGTCGCAAACCGTACGAGGAGAGACTTCCCGACCTGAACATTTATACCTTGGAGGAAAGGAGAAACAGGGGTGACATGATACAGACGTTCAAATATTTGAAAGGTATTCATCCGCATACGAACCTTTTCCAGAGACGGGAAGGTGATAGAACTAGAGGACATGAATCGAGGTTGCATGGGGGCAGACTCAGGAATAATGTCAGGAAGTATTTTTTCATGGAGAGGGTGGTGGATACGTGGAATGCCCTCCCATGGGAGGTGGTGGAGATGAAAACAGTAATGGAATTCAAGCATGCATGGGATAAACACAAAGGAATCCTGTTTAGAAGGAATGGATCTATGGAATCTTAGTGGACATTGGGTGGCGACGCTGGTATTTGGAGAATAAAACCGGTGCACGGTGGACTTCTACGGTCTGTGCCCTGAGAAAGGCAAGGACAAATCAAACTCAGATAAACATATAAAGTATTGCATACCATGTAAAATGAGTTTATCTTGTTGGGCAGACTGGATGGACCGTTCAGGTCTTTATCTGCCGTCATTTACTATGTTACTATGTTCTCTCCCCATTCTCAATTGTTAAAATTCCTAGCCAAATATGATTGGGCCATGCCAAAGCTGTCACTCCAGTCCTTATTTGATACAATCACTGCAATAACATCTTATGATCTACAGAGTCAAATGCAGAAGTATGATCAATATCAACAAAAATCATTAGATATGCTGAATCAGTTTTCTCCAAGCTTTGCAGTAAATTATCAAGCATTGAAATTAAAAGTATCTAAATTCCATGTCCTTCAGGGAACTGATGCTGTTGAGGATTCAAAAGAGACTGGACATCCCTCAACCAGCTTACTAGTCATCTACTGGACTGACTGAGGTTTGTCATCTACACTGCGTATATCACCCTTTCTGAGAAGAAAATAGTATCTGTGTTACCATTCTTCTAGCTTCTGCAGATCCTTTTTCATGTTTTCCACTTCCTTCTGGGTGTCCACTCTGTTACAAATCTTAGTATCATCCGCAAAAAGGCAAACTTTACCTTCTACCCCTTCGGCAATGTCACTCACAAATATATTGAACAGAATCGGCCCCAGCACCGATCCCTGAGGCACTCCACTGCTCACCTTTCCCTCAACCGAGCGAATTCCATTAACCACCATCCTCTGGCGTCTGTGCGTCAACCAGTTCCTAATCCAATTCACCAAGTCGGGTCCCATCTTCAGCCTGTCAAGTTTATTCAAGAGCCTCCTGTGGGGAACCATGTCAAAAACTTTGCTGAAATCTAAGTAGATTACGTCTATAGCATATCCATGATTCAATTCTCTGGTCACCCAGTCAAAGAATTCAATGAGATTCGTTTGGCACGATTTACCTTTGGTAAAACCATGTTATCTCGGATCTTGCAACTTATTGGCTTCCAGGAAATTCACTATCCTTTCCTTCAGCATTGCTTCCATTACTTTTCCAATAACCGAAGTGAGGCTTACCGGCCTGTAGTTTCCAGCTTCTTCCCTATCACCACTTTTGTGAAGAGGGACCACATCCGCTGTTCTCCAATCCCACGGAACCTCTCCCGTCTCCAAGGATTTATTAAACAAATCTTTAAGAGGGCCCGCCAGAACTTCTCTGAGCTCCCTCAATATCCTGCGGTGGATCCCATCCGGTCCCGTGGCTTTGTCCACCTTTCGATTTTCAAGTTGTTCATACACAATCTCTTCCGTGAACAGTGCTATATTCACTCCATTCTCATTTGTACTTTTGCCAGTCTATCGTGGTCCTTCTCCAGGATTTTCTTCTGTGAAAACAGAACAAAAGTATCTATTTAGCAAATTTGCTTTTTCTTCATCATTATCTACATAGCAGTTCGCAGCATCTTTCAGTCTCACAATTCCCTTTTTAGTCTTCCTCCTTTCACTAATATACCTGAAGAAGTTTTGTCACCCCTCCTTACCTTTCTAGCCATTTGTTCTTTGCTAAGGTTTGGCAATTAAAATTCAATGCGAAGAAATGCAAAGTGATGCACTTAGGGAGTAGAAATCCACAGGAGGCATATGTGTTAGGCAGTGAGAGTCTGATATGTACAGATGGGGAGAGGGATCTTGGGGTGATAGTATCTGAGGATCTGAAGGCGACAAAACTGTGTGACAAGGCGGTGGCCGTAGCTAGAAGGTTGCTAGGCTGTATAGAGAGAGGTGTGACCAGCAGAAGAAAGGAGGTGTTGATGCCCCTGTATAAGTCGTTGGTGAGGCCCCACCTGGAGTACTGTGTTCAGTTTTGGAGGCCGTATCTTGCTAAGGATGTAAAAAGAATTGAAGCGATGCAAAGAAAAGCTACAAAAATGGTATGGGATTTGTGTTACAAGACGTATGAGGAGAGACTTGCTGACCTGAACATGTATACCCTGGAGGAAAGGAGAAACAGGGGTGACATGATATAGACGTTCAAATATTTGAAAGGTATTAATCCGCAAACAAACCTTTTCCGTAGATGGGACGGCAGTAGAACTAGAGGACATGAAATGAGATTGAAGGGGGGCAGACTCAAGAAAAATGTCAGGAAGTATTTTTTCACGGAGAGAGTGGTGGATACTTGGAATGCCCTCCCGCGGGAGGTGATGGAGATGAAAACGGTAACGGAATTCAAAAATGTGTGAGATAAACATAAAGGAATCCTGTTCAGAAGGAATGGATCCTCAGAAGCTCAGCAGAGATTGGGTGGCAGAGCCGGTGGTGGGAGGCGGGGCTAGTGGTTGGGAGGTGGGGCTAGTGCTGGGCAGACTTCTACAGTCTGTGCCCTGAAAATGGCAGATACAAATCAAAGTCAGGTATATACATTTATTTATTTATTTAACACACTTATACCCCACATTTTCCCACTTAGTTGCAGGCTCAATGTGGCTTACACAATACCATAGAGGCAGGCTCCAGTTTGGTAAAAGACAAATATATAATATAGTAGTAGGCATATAAGAAACATAAATATAAACAACAAAGAAATAAAGAGGGGGTGGTGATAAAAGTTCAATACGGTCCATAGTTTTGCTGTGTCGCAGGAAGTAGAAATAATTTGGGTCAGGGGGGTTACGGGGGTAGGCCTTCTTAAACAAATTGGTTTTCAGTGACTTCCTGAAGTTACGATGGATGTGGATAGATTTCAGGGTTTTGGGCAAAGCGTTCCACAGTTGCGTACTTATGTAAGAAAAGCTGGATGCATAAATTGATTTGTATCTAAGTCCATTGCAGTCTGGATAATGACATAAAGTAGCACATGTGAGTTTATCTTGTTGGGCAGACTGGATGGACCGTACAGGTCTTTCTCTGCCATCATCTACTATGTTACTCCTTCGTCTAGCCCTTTGGAGCTTCACATTGTGACTTGTTTTAGGGACCCTTTTACAAAGCGGCAGGAAGCCCAATGTGGGTTTATCATGCGCTTATTGCTGGCCCAACATGGGCGCCGGCGGTAGTTCCAGCCTTAGTGCATGCCATTTCCCATGCTAGGGAAAATAGGGCCTTATTTTTTAGCATGGCGCTAACCCTGTGGTAATCTACCCATTTACTGCTGGGCTAGCATGGGATCCCTTACCGCCACCTCAGTGGGTGGTGTTAAGTGCCCCACCCGCATGGCCACGTGGTAAGTGAAATTGGCGTTAAGTGCCCCCACCCGCATGGCCATGTGGTAAGTGAAATTGGCGTTAAGTGCCCCACCCGCATGGCCACGTGGTAAGTGAAATTGGCGTTAAGTGCCCCCACCCGCATGGCCATGTGGTAAGTGAAATTGGTGTTAAGTGCTCCCACCCGCATGGCCATGTGGTAAGTGAAATTGGCGTTAAGTGCCCCCACCCGTATGGCCACGTGGTAAGTGAAATTGGCTTTAAGTTCCCCCACCCACATGGCCACGCGGTAAGTGAAATCTTACCGCAAGGCCATGCCTTTTTCGGCCTGTTTACCTGCTGCGATAAAAAGGGCCTTAGCACACAGCAAAAATGGCCCCTGCCACTAGTGCAGGGCCCTTTTTACCGCAGCTTGATAAAAGGACCCCTTAGAGCATTCTTTCCTCTGAAAAGGTTTTCTTCTTGTGCTTTTCTACATTTGAGGTGTTTGAATATCTCTCTCTTATCTCTCCACCTCTTTTCTCCTGCTTCAGTTTTATCATGTACAGTTTTTGATGCAGACTCCTCAACATGCCATCATGTGGAAGCGTGTAATTATGCACCAGTCCATCTTTTATAACAGTACATTTACATACACTGGAAAATGAGTTTATAAAATTAACCTCCTGGAAAAAGAATTAGGAAAAGACTGGCCAAGAGAAAGTCGTAGAAAGAGACTAAGACCAACCTGATTAGAAAAATAAAATGATCAGACAACAAAGATGCAAAAACTAACATTTATAGTGATTGGAATATGTCAGCTTTCGAATGTGCATCTGTTCTGTGTTTGCATTTTGCATAGACTCAGTATAGGAGGAAATGCATTTCTGCGTATTTCTACATCTTGCCCTGCACACAAAGTCAGTTTAGGTTCTGTCTGCACATTTCTAATGTGTGGTCTCTTAGAGGCTGATATTCAGACCATGGGAGGCAGCCCGGCTAACTCTCGTGTCAGCAATGAGACTGGATATTCAGTTCTGGGCCATCTGATTTATTTTTTGCTGGTTTAAACTTAACTAACCAAGCCAATATTCAGCGCTGGCTGGTTTATGTTTATTATACCATTTCATATACTACCAAGCTTACACAGATCATGGCGGTGAACAGTAATAAAATTACATAACATATTACAGAAAAGAACTCCAATGTCAGACAGGACAGACTTCAAATACAAACATAAATACCAGTCATCTCCCACACAACTACATCCACTGTATAAATTATCTTCATAATTGCAATTATATCAATAGACTCTCACTTCCCCCTCACCCTGAATGTAATAGACTCTCACTTCCCCCTCACCCTGAATGTTAAATACCTGACTAAAATACAAACTTTTAAGCATTGTTTTAAAAGTCTTTAAATTAGCCTCTGCTCTTTAAATTTCCTGGCAAATTGTTCCAGTGATTGTGGGTATGTCCTTTCCCTAACCCAATCCCTTTTTAATCCGTTTCGAGTTGGTTCTATGAGTCTTTGTTCTTGTAGATATCTGAGAACCCTACCTGGTATGCACGGTATAGCCAGGGTGCTCAAATAAGGGAGCTGTTGCATATAAGCTTTATATGCCAATACCAAAATTTTGAACCTTACTCTAAATTTAATTGGTAACCAATGATATTGTACAAACAAGGGTGTAACATGATCATATTTACATTTATTACTCAAAAGCCTAACAGCTGCATTTTGGAGTGTCGTAATCTCTTTAGATTAAATTCAGGCATACCTGCGTAGATTATGTTACCGTAATCAATGCGCAAAATTACCAAAGCATGCAAAAGTGTATGCAAGGCTGCCTCGTTAAAAAGATATTTCAATGAACGCAGTCTTCGCAGAATTATAAAACTATCCCTCAAAACCTTCCTTATTTGATCATCAAAAGTTAAATGCTTATCAATAAGCATGCTCAGATACCTAAAACAACCCACTGGTGTTATGGGCAATCCAAACAGTATAGGGATGGAAGCCGGGCATTCATATCGGCCCGTAAGACAACAAACCTTAGTTTTCTGAATATTCAGTACAAGATAATGCACATTTAGTAAAATCTAATGTTACTGGATTAATTCTAGCAATGATTAAAATATCATCTGCATAACAATAGGAGCTTAAATCAAAATTCTCTATCAATGTTAACAATGGACTCAAAAATATATTGAACAACATAGGAGACAGGACTGAGCCCTGTGGGACACCACATTCAAGTTGATATGCCTGAGAGTAGCAATGATTATGAGATATCCATTGCAACATTGTTCCTGCAACTGCTATTTCTTGTAATCACTGTAACAACAAACTGGGATCAATTAAATCAAAAGCTGAGGCTAAATCTAATGACACTGCCAAAACAATGTCTCCATTATCCAACGATTCATAGACCTCACTAAGCATGTCTGATATTAAAGTCAGTGCTATTCTCTGCCCTAAATCCAGCTTGCCTGGGATGCAAAACATTCACAGACTCTATATAACTGGATAATTGCTCTAACACAAGCTGTTCTACAGTCTTTGCTGAAAAGGACAAATTTAAGTTTAAACCGGCCAAAGGTAGGCCTGCTATTTCGGCGGCCTGATTTGGCCTCCAAACTTAGCCGGTGATGCGCTGAATGTTAGCGGATAGCCGGTCATATCGTGAGATAACCGGTGAGCCACTAACCACTGGATTCTATATAGTGCGCCTAGAGATCTGTGCCAAAATCCAAGCGTATTCTATCTCAGAAAACATTGTCTCAGTTTATGTGCTCTTTTCAAATATCCTTTGTGTAAAATATATCAGTTAGTATAAATGCTTAATATGCATATATATTAATGCCCAATATTAATTTTCAAAAAGTCATTGCATATAGTTGAGAGAGGGAAGAGGTTCACCTAGGGTGCCTAAACCTCTTGAAATGGCTCTGCTCCTGGCTCTATGGCTGGTGCACATCATACTCTACCTTTCTAGAATTACAGATATCAATAGAAATCAAACAAAATAAAACATGGAAAAGAAAATAAGATGATACCTTTTTTATTACATTTCTTGATTAGCTTTCGAAGGTTGCCCTTCTTCCTCAGATCGGAAATAAGCAAATGTGCTAGCTGACAGTGTATATAAGTGAAAACATTCAAGCATTACTATGACAGTCTGACAGGGTGGGAGGAGGGGGGTGGGTAGGAAGTATGCATGGGGACATCAAAGCATATCATTGATATTCTAACAGGATGGGTGTGGATAGGTGAGGGGAGGGTGATCAACAGAGACATACAGCTTTATGGTTTATAATGGGCTAGGAACCCCAGATCCTTGTTAAGTCCTTAAGACAAGATTCAATTTACATAGACATCACATGAACAATACTGGTGCCAGTAGGGCTCCCACGCCTGTTGGTCAGCATTTTACAGGACCAGGACACTGTACCAGTGACTTCACAGTGAGAATCCTGAAAGGTAACTTTAAAACCATACAAGAACGCAAGACCTTTGAAGTCAGAATGATTGAATATTTTAACACCCAACAGAAAGGACTTAACAAGGATCTGGGGTTCCTAGCCCATTATAAACCATAAAGCTGAATGTCTCTGTTGATCACCCCACCCCTCACCTATCCACACCCATCCTGTTAGAATATCAATGATATGCTTTGATGTCCCCATGCATACTTCCTACCCACCCCCCTCCTCCCACCCTGTCAGACTGTCATAGTAATGCTTGAATGTTTTCACTTATATACACTGTCAGCTAGCACATTTGCTTATTTCCGATCTGAGGAAGAAGGGCAACCTTCGAAAGCTAATCAAGAAATGTATTACGTTATGTCCAATAAAAAAGGTATCATCTTATTTTCTTTTCCATGTTTTATTTGTTTGATTTCTATTGATAACCTTAAGAGTGGACTAACACGGCTACCACACTCCTCTACTTAGAATTACAGAGAGAGCCATTCTGCCTGGATCCCTCAACACTCATGCATCTACAGTAATATGTGACAAATGAAATGCACTCATTATTTTCAAGTGTAACAAAAAAGTTTAAAGCCACGGCTTAGCTCAAGTCAGTGGTTTTCCTAATCTGCAAAATAAATCCAGCTTTCCCTTGATGTTGTCCCCACCAGACAATTTTGCAAGAGGGATAGCACTGAAATAAGCAGTCATTCTGCCATTAGGCTGGTAACCGTGACAAGAGCTTTATTTACTCTGTGCACTAGAAGGCCAAAAGGAGGGTGATTTGCATAATGAATAACTAACTCTAATTGTATTTTGGCTGTCACAGGGCACTGAGATAAGTGGACAGAAATAATTAACTTTATGGTTGCAAAAAGAGCTGGTTTAAATCATCTAAAAAAATTAATCTGCTGAGTGTAAATACTTGGACATTGAAACCTGCTACATTACACTGAAGCATTACATTGCGATATTTATATCCTGCACTTGCCTCTTGACTTCAGCGAGGCTAACAAAATAAGGGGTCCTTTTACGAAGCTGTGGCAAAAGGGGGCCTGCGCTGGCATCGGCACGTGTTTTTGACATACACCCAGGCTCCTTTTTACTGCAGCGGGTAAAGGGCAGGTTTCCCTTTTCTTAAAGAAATGGCCGGGTGGCGAGTGAACCACACACTTACCATTCAGCCATTTCAGGGAGGAGCATTTACTGCCACCCATTGAGGTGAGGGTAAGGGCTCCAGTCAGGGGTGTGCTGGTAAATTGTTAACAGGGGGCTCTCTCTCGCCAGCAAAGTAAAAGAGAATTCAGGAGGGGCCCAAGCCCACATTTTGGGATCCATTTGTTAAAGTAGCCATGGAGAACCGGCTCCCAAAATTCTTAAAAACTTAACAAACGGCTTTCGAGAGCCTGTGAGAGCCTGCTCCAGCACACCACTGGCTCCAGTGCTAGCCTAGTGGCAACTGGGCAGCACACCGCACTGCCTGATTACCGCCAGGTACACACTAGTGCTACAAAAATTGAAATAGTTTTGCAGCGTCGGAAATGGCGCGTGCTGGGGGAGGGAACTACCACTGGGCTGCTGCTTGTATGTTACTTAATAGCGCTTAGTATTTAGGTGCAAAATTGCCAATTAGTGGTACAAATCTGCACACAATAGTTTTATTATTCTATATCTCGCATGCACAATTGGCACCTCTCTTTAGCTGCAAGTTATAGAATTATTCTTTATGATAGGGAGACAGGACTGGGTATATCGCCAGTGATTGCTGGTTGTCCTGTATTGGTTTCAGACCATCTGTTAAATTTGGGGGTGAAATCTGATGCTCAACTATACAGGTAAGGTTTTGTGTTTATAATCTTCAGCTGTGATAATAAACAGGTTAACCACCTATTTTGCAACTTTTACCATACGCTCTACACTGTGTCAACAGACTCTCAGTCCCTAATGCTTTTCAAATCTTAGATGAACTCCCTACCCGAACCTTTTCGGGGAGGACTTAGAAGCCCTAAATGCACCTTTACATGAGGGACAGGTGCAGTTAGAAACAGAGAAACATAGAATCATGATGGCAAATAAGGGCCAAATGGTCCATCCAATCTGCCCTTCCTCAGTAACCACTAGCTCCTCCTTTTCCTAAGAGATCCCACATGCCTGTCCCATGCTTTCTTAAATTCCATCACTGTTCTTGTCTCCACCATCCTTCCTGTGAAATAGTATTTTCTTAGATTCCTCCTAAGCCTATTTCCTCTTAACTTCTTCCTATGCCTTCTCATTCCAGAGTTTTCCTTCATTTGGAAAAGGCTCCTGTACATTAATGCCACTGAGGTATTTAAATGTCTCTATCATATCCCCTCTCTCCTGCCTCTCTTCCAGCATATACATATTGAGGTCCATAAGCCTGTCTCTATATGTTTTATGGCAGACCATTTACCAAATTGGTAGCCACCCTCTCTGGACCGTCTCCATCCTGTTTATTTCTTTCCGTAGGTTCGGTCTCTGGAATTGCACACAGTACTCCAAATGGGGCCTCACCAGAGACTTATACAAGGGCACTATCACCTCTTTTTTCCTGGTGGCCATCCTTCTCCTTATGCACCCAATTATCCTTCTGGCTTTGACCATTGCCTTTTCTACCTGCTTGTCCACCTTAAGGTCTTCAGACACAATCATCCTCAAGTCCCGTTTTGTATACAGAAGCACTTCACCCCCTATACTGTACAGTTCCTTTGGATTATTATAACCCAAGTGCATGACTCCACATTTCTTAGCATTAAATCTTTATTGTCAGTTTTCAGACCATTCTTCAAGTTTCGCTAGATCCTTCCTCATGCCATCTACACCCTCCAGAGTGTCCTCCCTATTACAGAGTGAAGAAAAGGCTAGACGAATTTTACATTTAATATAAAATGTTTATTCACCTCTTAGTTTACAATTTACTGTATAGCATCAATGGTCTATACAGGAAGCATATCTGCACCAGCAAGCAATGTACAGGCAAAGAAGTCAGAATGCTTGGTACATATTTGTTCTACCCTGCTTTTATACTGTTTTTCTTTGCTATATGACTAATCTTCTCCTGACATCACGTGCATGCTGTACCATACCATAAATCTTTGATCTTGAGCAGAACATGCTGCGTCTATTCCCTCTTTCCTTTTCTCACAGACAGTCAGGCGCCTTGCCCGTTTTTCTTCATACTTCAGCACATTCTTTCTCCAGGGGGAGGTTGCATTAATCACTGTCAGCACTTCCTGCTGCTGTGACCTTTTCAACTCTTTCCACTTTATATTTCTTACAATCCTCCCTTGAGACCTGCTCTGTCAGGTCTCACACTTTCTTATGTGCGTGCAAGTATTCTTTTGGGTCTGGTACTGGCTTCCTCTGCGAGATTAGAAAATAGGACATTCATATACACACCTCTTCTAATCCACCCCCTCATTATTTGTGGTATGCTGTGCCTGCAAGCTCTGTCTTTCCATCATCTTTATCATACGTCTTTCAATATTTTCTTCTGACCTATTAAAGTTCTGTTCATTTCTGATTTGAGTTACCATTGTCATTTTGAACGCACCTTGACACATTTTTCTAAAGCAAGCTAGTATGCATGGTACACAACATAGGATAATACCTATCACACATACAAAGATTATACATCCCATGACAAGGCCTCTTAGCTCTGGAGCTAAGCTGGAAAACTAATTTTTTTCTATATCCCACCATGATGTATCAATTAATGCCTTGTGTTCTTAGTTTTCATACACGAGCAATTATAAGGGTAATGACCAATTGCATTAGCTGAGGTAGCATTAAAATTACACAAATTAAAAGCATATTCCAAGGTGTTAACATTCATTGAATCAGTTGTTACATACCATTGAGTTAATGTCTTATTACAGCTTGTTTTATTGCCACTCTTTTCCTTGGTGGCTGTGACATTTACAATCACTGTACTTCCTCCTATAGACCAATTACCTGTTACAACATCGTGCGTGTAATTGCACTTTTTTCTGGGGGATGTTTCCAGTCGCCGTACTATTAATCAGACACCAAAATGATGTCTGTGGATACTTGTCCGTAAGCAAGGCTTGCTTATAAATAGTCTCATTTGTCCAATGAAGGTTTCCATCATCCCTTACACAGGTATTATTGGGATAACAGACATGGTCCACCCAACTTTATCATTGTAGTCCCATACATCATAGCTGGCAAGGACGATGTCAGTCGGTGGGCACATATGATACAATCAGTCAAATTCAACATCTTGGCCGCTGTAACAAGTCTATTCTCATATGTGTTCATTGTCCACCCCGCTGAGAAAATTAACAAACAACAACATCCCAATACCATCATGTTTAGGGACATGATGTTTGTTTATTCTTTGTCCACTTCAATATTATTAGTTCGTCGAATATCTGATAAATGTATCCAAGAAGTATGACCTTCCAGACGGGCAGCGGTCTGAGTAAGGGCCGTGATAGCAAAAGGCCCTACATACACAGGATCCTTCCACGTTTTATGTGTAAAGTTCTTTCGTAGTACTAGATCACCTACTTTAAAAGCACAAACATCATTATTCCCTACCTGATGTGACACATTGGTACGAATCATGTCACTGGTCAAATTTAGCATTGGTTGTAGTTTTTGCCAATACTGCGTAGTGTTTTCCACATTTACAGTTTGCATAGGAAAAAATTGACGCCCCGTCTGTATCTGGAATGGGGACAATTTTGTACGCCCATTGGGTTGGGCCCGTATTGTCATTAATGCTAATGGCAATGCATCAAGCCATGTATATAATTTTCTCACCATTTCTTTATTGAGAGATTTTAGTAAGACTCTCAACTTTGTTTTTAAAATGCCATTGTAGCGCTCCACCAAACAATTGGAGGTGGGGCGATACACTGATACTTTTCTGTGTGTTAAACCCATAATCGTTTCCATTTCTTTCAAAATACTGTTATTGAAATGTGTCCCGTTATCAGAAATTATTCTAGACGGACACCCATGTCTTGGCATAATGTGAGTTACCAGGCATTGTACCACCTCATGTGCTGTCTCCCTTTTACATGGAAATGCTTCTATCCACCTTGAGAAAGCATCCACCCAAACTAACAAATATCTTTTTCCCTGCACTGGAACAATCATATCAGTGAAATCAATGTACCATTCCTTAGCTGGGCCTTCTGGTATTGGAAGTGTCCCAGGCGATATTTTAGGACCTCTTTTAGGTATGTTAATATTACATACCATGCAATTCTGCACGACCTGTTGAATCAAGTTATCAATTTTCAAAGTCCAAAATCTTTGCTCAAATTGTTGTTTCATAGTTTCTTTGTTCCAATGCATGGTTGCATGCCACTCAGTCAATACCTTAATCACCTGGCTCATTGGCATGCAAGGTAATCCTTCTTCCTCATTAAACCATTCACTTCCCAATTGCATACATCCCTTCTTCAACCATTTTTCACTTTCCTGGCTGCCACATTTCAATCTTATCTACATTCGTAAGTGGCCCTTCCTGTGTCTGTCTAGTATTATACAAAATCTTTTCACTTTGCTTAACCACCTCCGTTGCTGCTGCATCAGCCATTGCATTACCTAGTGCCTCAAAGGTTGGCCTTTCAGTGTGGGCCGGGGTCCACACAACTGCCATTTTCCTACCTTCTCGTTCCCTTCTTGCCAAAATTTCAAACAGCAAATTCCAATATGTGTAATGTTGTAGATTTTTACCTGCACTAGTTATCGTTCCCCTACGCTGCCATTTTAATATATGATACTGTAGTGAACTTGCAACGTAACCACTATCAGTATATATGGTGACATTTTGAGTCATATCAGTTTGTTGTAAGGCCGTAATAACGGCCAAAAGTTCAGCATGCTGTGCAGTATGGTCAGGAGGGGTTTTATATTGTACTTGTGTTATCTTTGTTAGATTCTCATCCACCTGCACGCAGGCAAAGCCTGCAACAGTCCTTTCACAAGCTCCATCTGTAAACCATATCAACCCATCAGACAAGGGTTCAAAAGTAAGACAGTGAAATGTAGGGATTTCTATAGTATCGATCTCAACCTCTTGATCGACAGGAAAAAGCAGATCTATCTTATTTCTCTGTTCTTTGGTTAATGGTATTATTCTTATATCTTGTCCTAAAAGTACTGCTTGATATTTTCCAAATCTAGTGGCTGTCAATGCCGTCTGGCTAGGGCTCAACAGCGTTTTAATCGTGTGGTTGGTATGTATTATAATAGGAACAAAAGGCATTTGTGCCCTCCATTTGCCTACCGCAGCCACAATAGCTGTCAATAACTTTGGTATTTTTTTCATGCCCTTTTCCACATGATTAAAAGAGCCTGATAAAAAAGCTACTGGTGTATTTACTTTATTGTTTTGATTAATCATGGCTGCCCAACTGTTTCCCATGTCTTTTACCCATAGATGCACAGGTGATTGGATACCTATTACTGCTAAGGGTCCTGGGGATAACAAATCCCTCACAATCTTAGCCAGTACTATCTTATCCTGCTCTTCCAACACAATTAGTGTATTCTTTGGTGTGGCTGCGGGCAGTTTCAAATGTTTATAAAGTCTCATTACTTTTTGTGTATAATTTGGTATCCATTGTCTACAGTAATTTAACATTCCCAAAACAGCACGTAACTGGGTAACTGTTTGCGGTACCGGAGTCTCATTTAAAATAGATATAACTTCCGGTATAATGACCTTATGTTCTGCTGAAACATTTTGTCCTAAAAAGGTGACAGTAGACTGAGCTACAACACATTTCTCCTTATTACATTTATATCCTAACTCTCCTAATAACAAAAATAATTTTCTAGTCCATTCTAGGCATTCTGCTTCAGTCTCAGCAGACAGTAGAATATCATCTACATAGACAAACAATGACACCGTATCAGGCAATCGACTCATGAAATCCTTTAAATCCATCATTAGTTGTTTCGAGAATACCGATGGACTATCAGTAAAGCCTTGCGGCATCCTAGTCCACCGGTATGCCTCATTCTGTACTATAAATGACGTCAAATCCCTAGACTCTGGATGAAGAGGTATTGAAAAGAATGCATTAGACAAGTCAATGACAGTATTGTACGCATATATATTCTGGGTGTGCAAAAGGGTAGCGGGGTTCGCACAAATCGGAAATTGATTTTTTGTAACCTCATTTAGCTCTCTTAAATCATGTACTATCCTTACATTGTTTTCCCCTTTCGGGACCGGAAACAATGGGGTATTGTACGGGGATACTGAAGGTTCAATAATACCACATTTCAATAATTTACCAATGTGTTCCAGGGTTTTGGATACTAATTTAGGTCGTATGGGGTAAGGGTCTTGCTTCGGCCCCTGTGCCCCTTCTATTAATTCTATCTTATGGGGTTTTGCATTTACGGCTAGTCCATATGATGAATCACTTGTACTCCAAATATGTTGCGGTAATTCTTCCATAACCCTTACTTTATTTTCATTATTCAACTGTTGGACCATGGTGAGCAAACTTGGTATTTCTTTATCTCCAAAATCTAAACACAGTCCTAATCGAGACAACAAGTCTCTACCACACAAATTTACTGGGCAATCGGGTGCCACTAAGAAGGGTACCACAACCTCCCTTGAACCGTGCGGTTGGCATTCCAGGCGCACCAGAGTCGGCTCCGTTAGCCTTTTTCTTTGTTCTATCCCTGTAAATCCCACTGTTGTTCTATACTGATTTGAAAGCTTAACTCCCTGTGGTTTTGCACATAACACAGAGGGACTAGCCCCTGTATCTATCAAAAATCTCATAGGAGTTCCATATTTTCCAATTGTCAATGTAATAAAGGGCTCCCTTGTGTCTAACCTGAAAATCATTCCCTCTTCCTGACACGGGTCCGCTTCCAGTCAATAGCATTGGTCTGGAGTATTCTGCCAAGTTGGAAAGGCATTCACAGTGCCCTGTCCCTGTGATTGCGTCGCCGGCTGCTGTATTGCAGTCTGCGGGGCACTCGCAGGTATCCCTACTACTTGGGGTATCAATCCTTGCTGCGTCTGCATTTGTACTTGGGGCATTCCTGTATTCTGATAACATTCTGAGGCATAGTGACCATATTGCTGACATCCCCAACATTGTACATGTGCCCTTCTATTAGGTGATGGTCCTGATCCTTGCATCCCTCGACCTCTACCCCTTCCTCTAACCATGCCTCGTCCCCTTGGTTGGTACGGCCGGTTATATCCCGGTTGTACATAGTAAATGACCTGTGGAGGTGGAGCAGAGGGCGTCACAATTGTTTCCTGTTTTTTGTTTCTATCCTGTTCCTTGCTTTCCAAATCCTTTAACTGCATAGTCATTAACTTAGAAGTTAATTTGGCCTGTTCTTTCTGTGGGGTCTCTATCAGTTTATGATGCACATTACTAAAATGCATCAACGTCTCTCTTATTTCTGGCCACAGCTTTGAGGACAGGGCAATGACAGCGTCTAAATTCTTACGCATATTATCAGGCAGTGTGGACATGAATAGGTGTAAAAATACTGCTACATTATGGTCCACATCCGTATCTTGCCCTGTTTGAGCCTTATACAAATTTATACATTTTGTCAAATGCGCCGAAAAATCAGTTTTAGGGTCCCATTTATTTGCCGTTATGGCTGAAAAATCAATTGGGGTTGGATACATCACATGCAGAGCTGCAGAAAGAGCAGCCTTAATATTTCCTACATATACATCCCCATCCGCCGTATGTGACGGCAGGCGCTGATATCCACACTGCACTGCCAGTTGAGATATACTAATACCTGATGCCGCACACAGGGCTTTAAAATCTCCAATAGTCAATTGAGTTCCTGCTGTTGCCTGTTCTATTCCATCTAATCACATACGGGCTCCCTTCACTATACTGGGAATTTTTGCAACTAACGTTGTAACATCTACGGGGGTGTATGGTTTGTAATGCTGGACTCGATTGCCGGCTACATCCAAACGTGTCATGACTGGGAAAGCATCAGATTTAAGACTGGAGTCCACAGTGCCCCATGCCCCCTGTTGCTGTTCTTCTTCTGTCTCAGCCTTTCGTAAATTGTGGAACCACATATCCCAAAACTCCAACCCAGCCTTAATGAAATTAAAACTACCCATTTGGGTACCGAACTTGTCTACTGCCCTTTTTATATTCTGTATATCCTCAGATGAAGTTGGTCCATCCTCATCACAGGGTAAAGGAAGTCCCTGTACTTGCAATACATTCTTTACAGCTCCCCACCATTCTAGTCCATAATGTACTTTGTCTTGTCGGACAAGTTCAGCAGCCACATGTGTTCCTCTAAAAATTGCCTTTGACGGTCTGGGTGTCAATTTGGGCGGTGTTTCCCTGATTTTAGACGTGGGTGTCTGAGGATCCATTTTAAGGGAAGGTTCAGGGGGTGGCTCGGTACATAGCCGAAGCCGTCCCTCAACCGCAAATTGTGTGGCTAGGTCATATTGCTCTGATGTAATTAACGTTTTCAAATCAGGGTAAGTGCCTGATTTTGCACTAGATTTTCCTTTTTCTTTCTGTCTCACCCGTTTTTCCTCCTTTTTTTGTTCCTTAGTCCCTACATCACTGACCTCATTATCCCCTCCCTTTGAACCGTCTTCATCACTGGAGGGGTCGTCTAAAGCAGAAAATCCCTAACACGGTTTAGGGCGCTTCTGCTCTCCTTTCAATCCTTTGTCCCTTATTGGGCAAAGGGTTTCTCGTGTAATTTCGCCACCTGACTCATAAGGAGGTGGCCGTTTTTTATAATTTTCCTGTTCTTGTTGTATTTTTTCTACATCTGCATGGAATAAATCAGCCGCGACTGAAAATAAATTCCAAATAGTAAGATGTTTTTCTAAACTTTTCTGCTTTTTCTTATTTTCTTATATGTATCTCAATAGAGACAACAATTTTGGGCGATCAAACGATCCATACTGAGACCAGCTCAAAAAAGAATCTTTTGCATCATATTTGACCCATTTCACATGTGTTTTTTCAATCTGTTTTTTATCTAACGGGAATAATTCTATGACGTGCTGCAAAGGGGTGCATTTTTTTGAACTATCTAAATCTAAATACAAAGTGTATACAGGGGGCTTTTCTTTCTTATCTGCCCCTTTCCCTTCCATTTTATTCTGACTATTACAATTTCTCCGATATAACCACAACCTACAAAAATATACTAGGGTGCTTAAGCAAAAAATATATACAAAAAAGAGAACTACAAAAGGAAACAAATATACAAAAAGAAAAGTCAGTGTGCACTATTACTCACGCGTCTTCTTATTTCTTTTTAAGCAAGCCCAGGAGTCGTCACCTGTATGTCCACGTCAGTAGGTTGATCACTCCCACGTCAGTGGTGCATAGAAGTCAGGCTAGACAACGCTTGCTCTCAAAATCCTGTAAAACTTTCGTTAACAACAAACACTTAATTTGTCATTCATCTCTCCTTTCGTTCCATGTGCGGCATAAGTCCTGCCGCGGTCGCCACTTTGAAGAAAAGGCTAGACGAATTTTACATTTAATATAAAATGTTTATTCACCTCTTAGTTTACAATTTACTGTATAGCATCAATGGTCTATACAGGAAGCATATCTGCACCAGCAAGCAATGTACAGGCAAAGAAGTCAGAATGCTTGGTACATATTTGTTCTACCCTGCTTATATACTGTTTTTCTTTGCTATATGACTAATCTTCTCCTGACATCACGTGCATGCTGTACCATACCATAAATCTTTGATCTTGAGCAGAACATGCTGCGTCTATTCCCTCTTTCCTTTTCTCACAGACAGTCAGGCGCCTTGCCCGTTTTTCTTCATACTTCAGCACATTCTTTCTCCAGGGGGAGGTTGCATTAATCACTGTCAGCACTTCCTGCTGCTGTGACCTTTTCAACTCTTTCCACTTTATATTTCTTACAAGAGTTTGGTATCATCCACAAAGAGACAAACCTTACTAGATAGCCCTTCCGTAATATCACTTACAAAGATGTTAAAAAGGGCTGGCCCAAGGACCAATCCCTGCGTTACACCACTGATAACATCCCTTTCCTCAGAGCAAGCTCCATTTACCACTACCCTCTGTCTTCTCCCATTTAACCAGTTTTTAACCCAGTCACTTTATGTCATTTATCAATGGCATTCAGTTTATTTATGAGTCGCCTGTGCGGAACCGTGTCAAAAACTTTGCTAAAAGTCAAGTACATCACATCTAGCACCCCTTCCACATCCAACTGTTTGGTCACCCAGTCAAAGAAATCAATCAGATTCGTCTGACACGACCTGCCTCTAGTGAAGCCGTGCTGCCTCAGGTCCTGCAGTTCATTTGATTCAAGAAACCTCATGATCCTCCACTTTAGAAGCATTTCCATTAGTTTACTCACCGCCAAGGTCAGACTGACAGGTCTGTAATTCCCAACCTCCTCCTTCCGCTCTTGTGCAGAGGGACCACATCCAGTCCTCCAGGATCATTCCAGGCTCTATGAAGGCATTGAAGAGGTCAGACAGTGGAGCTGCCAGAACATCTCCAAGTACCTTCAGTACCCTCGGATGTATCCTATCAGGCCCCATCACTTTGTCTACTTTTAGTTTAGTTAGCTCCTCATGAACACAGTTTTCTGAGAATTGGTTCCAGTCTACCATATATCCATACCCCTTAGCATTTGTTTTCTGTGGTCCTATCCCCGGCCTTTCATCCATGAACACAGAACACAAATAAATGTATTTATTTATTGCACTTGTATCCCACATTTTCCCGCCTATTTGCAGGCTCAATGTGGCTTACAAAGACCTGTTATGGCAGCACCATTCCAGGGTAGTAGATACAATTGGTGTTACAGAAAAAGATCAAGTCTGACATAAAGAACTAACCAACAGTTATAGAAGAAGACTCTCCGAATAAGTGTAGAGTGTTAGCATGTTATAATTAAGCTAAGGATTCTCGTGGTAGGTCTTGTTGAACAGATAAGTTTTCAGAGATTTACGAAAGTTAGTTATTTCGTTAGTTATTTTCAAGTTAGTTGGTAGTGCATTCCACAGCAGTGTACTCATGTAGGAAAAGCTGGACGCATGTGTTAGTTTGTATTTTAATCCTTTACAGCTGGGGAAGTGCAGATTAAGAAATGTGCGGGCAGATCTTTTGGCATTTCTGGGAGGTAGATCCACGAGGTCTATCATGTAGGTCGGGGCATCTCCGTAAATGATTTTATGCACAATCGTGCAGATCTTGAACGCGATACGTTCTTTGAGTGGGAGCCAGTGTAATTTCTCTCTTAGGGGTTTTGCACTTTCATATTTTGTTTTTCCAAATATTAGTCTGGCTGCAGTGTTCTGGGCTGTTTGAAGTTTTTTGACAATCTGTTCTTTGCATCCAGCGTATAGTGCATTGCAGTAGTCTAGGTGACTTAGTACCATTGACTGCACCAGGTTACAGACCATGTTAAGCAGTTTAGCTTTGTGACAAAACAGTGGGTTTTTAAGCCTGTAAAACTGTATTAATTATTTCTTGAAGTGGCCAGCAGGTGGTGCATGTTTATGTTTAAAGCTGTTACCAAGAAATTACTGTTCTCTCTTTAGTTAACACAGATAATAGGTAACCTGCAGTGATGTGACCAGCTATTTTTAAAACTTGTTGTTCTGGGCTCTGATTGGCCCAGGAGCTCAAAATTCAGCTAGGATATACTGGCTTTTTCTCTAGTCTTAGCCAGGGAGAAAAGAGAGAAGGATCTCTTTGCTGAGGCACTGTGAACAGTTGATAATCTGTGAGCAGCTATCAGGCTCATTTTCGAAAGAGAAGGACGCCCATCTTTTGACACAAATGTCTTTTTAGGGGCTTTTTACCTGCTGCAGTAAAAAGGACCCTGGCATACAGCAAAAATAGCCTCTGCCACTACCGCAGGGCCCTTTTTACCACAACTTGGTAAAAAGACCTCTAATTTACTATACACCTACTAAGGGGTCCTTTTACTAAATTGCAGTAAAACGTGACCTGCAGTAGTGCCAGCGTGTCTTTTGGGCACGCGCTGGGCCATTTTTTACCACATCTAGGAAAAAGGGCCTTTTTTAAGGGGCCAGAAAACAGATGTGTGCTAAAATTGAAACCAGCATGTGTCTATTTTCGGCCTGAAACCTAGCGGTAAGGTCACACGCTACCTGCATGGTAAGCATGCAGCGTGCGCTAACTGCTGTTTACCGCCGGGTAAGCGGCCTGCAGTAGAAAGGATTTGGTGCATTCCAAACTCAGAATTGCCACCTGGCTCACGCGCTAGCCGGGCAGTAGTGCCAATTTGGCGTGCACTGTACATGCATATGCTCTTACGCAGCTTAGTAAAAGGGCCCCTACAAGTGCTGTCTAATAGATAAAGAGAGTTACACAAGAGTTTCCTTCTGGGGGAGAGGCCCAAAGAGAGTAAAACTGTAAAAGGACTTTTGCTCAGAACCTCTAATGAGAATAAATGTCCAAAAGAAAACCTACTAAAGACTGTAAGTCTGTAAAGACCCACCAACGAAACTATAAATATTACATAAAAGTAACCTGCCCATCTATCTCAGGTAAGAAATGGTTACACTAGTGTCATCTCAGTTAACAGCAACCTAAACCATCAATGTAGTGTTTGTTTGTTTTTATTTTGGGGGAGGGGAGGGGAGGCAAATGAATTATACTGGTATATCAAATCTCTGACCTCTGACCCTGGCCAGCTCTGGGCAGGGGAAGGGGGACCAATACAGCATTAGCACACACATTTGGGGAGGGGGCTACTGCCCCCAGTGCCCACCTCAAACAACACCTATGACATAATCCCTTTCAGTACCAAGCATATTGTGAAAAGCAGTAGAAAAACGTCACTCAGGACCTAAAGCAAATCTACCATTACAGCACTAACTTCCAAAACTCACATAACAAAGACTCTACCTATGAACAGGCAGACCAGTGTCTTCACTACTAGCATATACACATGGTTCTTGCATGGTGTGTACCTTCAGCACACACTCATTCCAGCTCTATAGCTGGCGATAGTGTTCAAGCCTACCTTATGGGTACATATTTTCATGGTTACGCTAGTGTCCTATAAAGGAAAGTAGGTACCTACAAACTCCCAACAGGCATCCTCTAGGAACTTATTGATAGGTGCCCAGTTAGTATTGTCTCTTTAGGGGTAATTCTATAGTGTCTGACAAGAAAGGGGACCACTATGTTAGTCCACTGAGTAATCTGACCAAACATCCCTAGCGCTGTATAGCAAGTCATAGACTATGCAACCTTTTCATTTTTAGCTGAGTGCATCCAAGCTTTCCCTGCAGCTAAGGAGGCTACACATCCTTATACAGTGAAATGATTTTTAAAAGAAAAGCAACCACCCACACAAATCTGCAGACCTGATGTATAATCAGCTCTGCTGCTCAGGAGGGGAACACTCACTCGGTATTTCCTTAATTGGTCCTGACAGAAACAAAAACGGTCTTTGTCTTCATTATGGGAAAGAAGGCAAGTCAGCCTAGCCTGAAAGGGAGAGCAGGTGTGAGGGTAAGGTGAGTCACAGGCTTTCCATTTCCAGAAACACAGACCTCTTTCTTTCTTTCTTTCTTTCTTTCTTTCTTTCTTTCTTTCTTTCTTTCTTTCTTTCTTTCTTTCTTTCTTTCTTATGGTGCCTTATGAATAAATTCATTTGCAATCATCTTACAACACTGTCTGTTTTGCTTCATTTTTTAATGGAGATGAACTAAAATATCTGCCACAGGCCACTTTGAAAGGAAGCAGGAAGGTCAGATTGATTTCAGTCTAATTACGCAATTACAGTGTTTATTAATTAAATTATATACTGTTAAATGGATTTACTTGGAGCATCCTAATAATAGGTTTGTAAGACTGCATCAGCATATAATGAAAAACACCCCCTATCCTTGCTATGCTTATAAACACAGAATGGAAATAAATGGACACAGGAAAACACAGTTAACAACTTTTTTAAAAAGTGAAAAATAATTATGTATAGAACAATTAGCACCAGTCATATGAAAGTTTTTCATGAGCTTCACCACTAAATTCTCTGACTTGATGCCCAGAGCAACATCAGTGTAGCACCTGCTTTTCTGAAATTTTTTGATTACTTTCCTGAAAGCAGATGCTGGATTCTGAACTGCTCATTCTGAGTCATAATTACATTTTGTGTCATTTTGCCTAAGCCAGCAATAATTTTGTATTGTTCCTGAAGATTCTTTCTTGGGTCCGATTATCGTCAAGGGTGTTCAGTTGGATTGGATGAGATAAACAAAGTCACAGTCAACAGCTTTGACCTCTTCTGCTCTAGGAACTTGCACAGGAACATCCACCTAGGGAACTTCAATAGCTGCCTCCACAGGAACTTCCAGTATTCTATTCTATTCTGTTCTGTGATTTATATTCCACTCTAAAAGTATGGCAATGGCTATTTCTTTTTCCTATTGATAGTGTCAGTTTAGCAACATTTGATTCCATGTTTCCACATAATCATCTATTCCAAAACAAATTTTGACAAATAATTGAATGGCTACATGGCATTGGTCTGATATATGAATGTTAGGAATAAGCTTCCACCTTCTCCAATGCATTGAGTCTTATGTTTATGTTTATCTGTAGTGCAATACTTAATGTACTGCCCTTAAACAGATAATAAGTGGTTCACACACAACAACTAAGGCAACGTTTTTTAACCGGTGTGCCACGGCTGTTCTCCAGGTGTGCCATGGAGTCCACAGGGATTCCATGGGAATACCCTCCACGTCATAAGTGTCACCTCACTGTCTTCCTCCTTCTATCCCTCGGGTCTCTCACCACTGCAATTCCACAAACTTTGCAATTGCTGGCAGTTATTAGAACAGGCCTTTCTCTGGCCAGCCCTGGGGTCCTTCCTTCTGACACAACTTCTTTTTGCCACATGTGAGGGATGCAGCTGAGGGAAAGCTTCCAAATGGCCAGAGGAAGGTCTATTCTAATAGCTGCCAGCAACTGCAAAGTTTGTAGAATCACAGTGGAGAGGATAGAGAGGCCTGAAGGGTGGGAGGAGGAAGGTAGGAAAAGATATTGGACCCATGGGAGGGAACGGGCCGGGGTGGGAAGGAGAGACAATGCCACAAAGGAAAATGAGTGAAATGTTGCACATATGAAGGAGGCAGGGTTGAGATGGCAGCATGAACTTTGCTGGCTGAGTGCATCTGATTGGTTTGCTGCCTAATACAGATTTTTTTTTTCCCCTGGAAATATGCCTCATTCGAAAAGAAAGGGGTTGTCAAGATGGCTTCCCTGGCCATGAGAACCTCCTCACCTGTGCAGCAGACTATCAACCAATTCTCAGCAAAGGTTCCCATTGGTTCTGGAGTGGTGGACTCGGGTTTGCATGAAGAAGGAGAGCTCCCTGCTTAAGGGGAAGATGTGACACTCTCCACTTTGGTCCTTGAACCACCGCCATGTCTGTCTGACAAACAGGCATTGTCTGGAGTTCTCTCTGCAGATGAAATGCAAGAGCAGGACCCTGGACGGGGTGCGATATCCAATGGAGTCGGTGGTTTGGTCGAGATCAATGCCGTATCGGAGTCAAAAACAACCTTACCAGTGATATCCTTGGAGAGCATTTGGGAAGCTGTTTAGAAACTGAGCAGAACCATAGAGAAGTCGGCAAAGGACATTTCAGCTCTTGTGTGTAAGATTGATAATTTAACTGAATCTTTGGATAGCACAAGAAAGGAATTCTCAACCTAAATAGAAACGCTTAAAACTGAGGTTACAGGACTACAAAATGTGATGGTTATTATTATGAAGGATAAAATAGCTTTACATAGAAGGGCTGCATTTATCAGAAATTACAACTTACGTTTTCTTAATTTTCCTAGATCTCTAGGGATTTCACCTATAGAGGCCTTTAAGAAATACTTGTTAAAGTGTTAAGTTTTTCCTCTGTGAATTTACCCCCTTTAAATAAAGTTTATTGTGGTTCTTCTAAAAACACAAATCAGGAAACAAGAAATGTGCCTTTAGATATTTTATGCTGTTTTGGAAACCTCGCTTTCTGAAGATTCAGAGAGACTCACCCTAATTGTCTTGTTTGACTTCGAACAAGATTTAAATTTAGTTATGAAGCCGCCATCACCGCCCCCCCCCCCCCCCCCCCACCTTCCTGCATTAGTGCGCCTGCTCCTCCCCATCCTCCAAGCGGGGCCTGACACAGGAATCTGTCTCTCTCCTGCTCCTGTGAACCAGGACTGGGTTATCGCGTTAACGCAATCACCTGGGTCCCGACAGGAGCAGGAAAGAAATAGACCATGGAGCTGGGCCCCCCTTGGAGCCAAGGCCCAGGGAATTTTGCTCCCCCCTCCCTGCCCCCCTCTCAGTGGTCCTGCTGATTGAAGCAGGATATAAAACCCAGAATAGAATAGGTACGGGTGGGGATGGAGGAGATTACTTGCAAGAATGGATAGGGATAGAATGGATCTTAGCTGGTATAGGTGGATTTGAGTTAGATTCCAGTAGGACCAGGCAGAGATGAGTGAAATTTCTGTCCCCGTGCATCTCTGTAGTTTAGTGTGCAGAAGCTGTCTTTGCTGTAAGGTATATTAATTGCTACAACTTTCAATTACCAGGTGATGGTTTCAAATATCTTGCTGTTATATGCTACCATTTTTGAATTTTTTATGTGACTTTTCACACAGTTAAATGGTAGGGGCGTTTGTAATTTAGAATAAGATTAATGCACTAGACTGGGGGAGGGGTAGCATTCTTTCAAACTACTGCATGTTGCTTTATTGTTTGCATTCCCGTAACATTTTCTGTACTGTGCATTTAACTTTCCTATATTTTATGAAAGAATTGCTTGGCCACTAATAAACTTCAGCATATACACGTTAATTAACATTTTACCACTCATTTAAACTCTATAGTGTAACAAGGTAACTTACTCCTACTTTTAAAGAGTTTTTTTTATGTGCTAGTGAGTGCCTACATCTGTAAAGGGAATCCAATATGACATGGAGTAGTTTAGCTATCAGTAAGGAGTGATACCTTACTGATAGCTCTAGATGAGTCACTATTACCTTCAAGTTATAAACATATAAATTACAATTCTATGGTAATTTATGTCTGGTATACCAGTGGATTATAATCAGTATTTTCTTATGGTTTTTCTTTGTTATAATTATATTTGTTATATTTTCCAGCTTCTATTTTTAAGCTTGTATTGTCATAGAGCATCCCTGTCTTGTTTTTAAGTTTTATTAGTAAGCTGCCTGGCAAGATACTGAGAGTAGCATTCTTACAATCAAAACACAATGAAAGTAAACCTACAAAAGTTGTTTTATCCATATTTCTTGCTTGGTGGCTATCTTTGGTTTGTATATGTTTGTACACATTTTCAGTACTTGTTGGCTCTATGTATGTATCGTTTTGCATTTGGATTCAAATTTTTAATTCTGGTATTTTAGTTGATCACATCGTATTAAATTGTATTAAATTGATTATGTATTTTCTTATTCACATTTAATGTACTTTATGTATTTCAGTTATATCTTCATTATTACCCCTGATGTAGACTGTTGGGTGAAATATTTTATGATCATCCTTGTGTCAAGATATTTTTACACAGAGCTCTGTTTGTTTATTCCGTCTATTTAATGTACACCTTTTTTCTCCTTATCTGTAATCTATCTTGAACTTTCACAATAAAACAGAATATACATCCACATTAAATTAAATTTAAATTAAATTAGGGAGCCTGTTTGTCATCTGCAGGAGCTGCTGGTGTGACACAGTGAAGATACCTTCCTGTAAGTCCTGAACTATCTGGCGCACTTGGAGGACTTGTGCACATAAGAGTGACATCAGTTATAGGTGCAAACAGAACACCTTAACACCAAGGGTACCTGTAATCTCATTGGAGCCTGTTTGTCATCTGGAGGAGCTGCTGGCTTGATGGAGAGTGAGGATGCCTTCCTGGAAGCTCCCGAACTTTCTGACATACTTGGAGGACCTCTGCGCATAAAAGTGGCATCAGTTATAGTTGCCACCGGAACACTGTAAAACTGAGCGGACTCTGTGGTCTCACTAGAGACTGTTTGTCATTTGGAAGAGCTGCTTGCATGAGGGAGCGTGAAGACACCTTGCTGGAATCTCCTGAACTTTCAGTGCACTTGGAGGATTTATGTACATGAGTGATGTCAGTTACAGGCGCTACTGGAACACCTTAAAACCAAGCGGCCCCTGTGGTCTCATTGGAGCCTGTTTATCACCTGGAGGAGCTGCTGTTCTGAGAGAGAGAGAGGATGCCCTCCCTGGAAGCCCCTGAACTTTCTGGCACACTTGGAGGTCTTGTGCACATAAGAGTGATATCACTTATAGGCTCCACCGGAACACCTTAAAACCGAGCAGCCCCTGTGGTCTCATTGGAGCCTGTTTGTCATCTGGAGGTGCTGCTGGCATGACAGAGAGTGAGGATGCCTTTGTTGTGGCTCCTGACATTTTTGGAGTGTTTGGAGGCCACGTGTGTGTGGTCACAGGGCATGCTTTGCCCCTTGGGAGCCCTTTGGAGCACCAAGGAACACTATAGAGCAAGTTCCTAAGTTGAGGGGAAAATGGAAGGCAGCAATAACTGTGAGTACTACTCTTCAAGGTCCTATGGATAAACATGTTATTTCTCTTAGCAGCCATGTGGAGGAGTGGCCTAGTGGTTAGAGCACTGGTCTTGCAATCCAGAGGTAGCCAGTTCAAATCCCACTTCTGCTCCTTGTGATCTTGGGCAAGTCACTTAACCTCCATTGCCTCATATACAAACTTAAATTGTGAGCCTGCCTGGGACAGAGAAATATCCAGTGTACCTGAATGTAACTCACCTTGAGCTACTACTGAAAAAGGTGTGAACAAAATCTAAATCATTAAATTACATTATCCTCCTCTCCTGAAGAAGCTTCTATAAGCTTACCAGAGAGAACATCCTCCCCACCAAGACCTAGCTCCTCTCTGCCTCCTCAGATTAGTAGTCCAATTTTTGGATTGGGTGCATTGACTGTGCCTGATGGTTTGATCTCGGTATCATCTCCAGGTGTTCCTAAGAGATCTTATCTTGTGAAGATGCAAAGGTTATCATCAGAATTTTAGAAAAGTTTGTGTGGAGTCCCACAAGGCTCCCCTCTTTCCCATACATTATTCGATATACTGATGCAACCCTTGAGAAGATTTATGTCAAAGCATTTATTTATGCTGATGATATCACGGTGTTCTTTCCTTTGCCAACAAATATTGATGAGGGCCAGTCTAGTCTTTCACATTGTTTGAATTTTATTGAATCATGGGTCTGTCACCATAAATTAAAATTAAATAAGGATAAGACAAAGTTATTGTGGATTTGTCTGTTAGGTTGTTTTTTTTTTTTTTTTTTTTGTAGAATGCCCCTTTTTTAGAAGTTGGACCCAGTAGTTACAAACTAGCTGTCTCTTCACATATATTAGGAATAGAGGTTGATAGCCAGTTATCTTTAGAGGGTCAGGTTAATAAAATAGTGAAAAATTATTTTGTACTATTGAGGAACTTAGAACCATTTGTAAATTCTTTACAAATGCTTTAGACTTCTTGTTCAATCTCTTTTGCTGTCCTGGAGAAGGACCACAGTCAGCTGCTGAGGGTATATCTGGGAACAGAGTGGATATTGCACTGTTCACAGAAGAAAATACTTATAAACCACTTAAAAATCTGAAAGTGGACAAAGCTATGGGGTCGGATGGGATACATTCCAAGATACAGAGGGAGCTCAGAGAAATCCTGGCGGGACTTCTTAAGGATTTATTTAATAAATCTTTAGAGAAGGGTGAGATTCCATGGCATTGGAGATGAATGGATGTGGTCCCTCTTCACAAAAGCGGGACAGGGAAGAAGTGGGAAACTACATACAATAAGGAAAAATAATAAAGTCGCTGCTGGAGGAAAAGATAGTTAACTTTCTAAAATCCAACAGGTTACAGGATCCAAAGCAACATGGCCTTACCAAAGGAAAATCCTGCCAAACGAATCTGATTGATTTCTTTAACTGGGTGACCAAATAACTGGATAAAGGACATGCACTAGATGTAATCTACTTGGATTTCAGCAAAGCCTTTGATATGGTTCCTCACAGAAAACTCTTGAATAAACTGAGAGGGCTGAATTTAGGACCCAAAGTGGTGAACTGGATTGGAAACTGGTTGAACGACAGGTGACAGAGGGTTGTGGTAAATGGAATTCGCTCAGAGGAAAGGAAGGTGAGTAGTGGAATGCCTCAGGGGTCAGTACTGGGGCCGATTCTGTTTAATAAATACGTGAGAGACATTGCTAAAGGGATAGAAGGAAAAGTTTGCCTTTTTGCAGATAACACAAAGATAGCCAATAGAGTGGATATCCCAGAGGGAGTAGAAACCACGAGAAGACATCTCCAAATATTAGAAGATGGTCAAAGGTCTGGCAGTTAAAATTCAATGAAATGAAGTGCAGAGTGATGCACATGGGGTGCAGAAATCCAAAGGAGTTGTATGAGATAGGAGGAGAGAGATTGATAAGCACAGCTCAGGAGAGGGACCTTGGGGTGATGGTGTCTGAGGATCTCAAGGTGATGAAGCAGTGCAACAAGGTGGTGGCCATGGCCAGAAGGATGCTAGGCTGCATAGAGAGGGGTATGACCAGCAGAAGAAAGGAGGTGTTGATGCCCCTATAGAAGTCATTGGTGAGGCCCCACTTGGAATATTGTGTTCAGTTTTGGAGGCTGCATCTTGCTAAGGACATAACAACATAAGAACATAAGTGTCGTCATACTGGGAAAGATCGAAGGTCCATCAAGCACAGCATGCTGTCTCCAACAGTGGCCAATCCAGGTTACAAACACCTGGCAAAATCCCAAAACAGTACAATACATTTTATGCTACTTATCCTAGAAATACTGTTAAACTGTAGCAACAATAACCTACTAACATTGTTATATACACCATACACCACCAAATAGTAGAGTATGAACCTAGAGCGTCTAATGTAACCCAAACAAATTCTTCAAATGGAATTATCACAATGTGTAGCTGATAGTTTTATCGTGGAAAGTCTCATATGGTCACTGGGGCAATTTCTGTATCACCAATGCGGTGTACCCCTATTTTGTGACAATTTTAATCATTGACTCACCTCAACCTGCCTATTTTGATTATGTTTCTAATTTTTTGTTTTTTATTTTGTATTTTTTCTTTCTACATTCATTAAGTCCTTAGTGTTTGCCACATTAATCTTTGTCAGACAGTATCCGCACTGTAACGGCTAAGCATAACGTTTCATCTTAGCAGAGGTATCAATCACAACACTTATCTGTGTGTCCAGGTGTCACTGTAGCCCCGACAGGTGCCTGTTTCGCTCTGTATGGCTTTCTCAAGGGATAATTGACCACCGGTCAAGCTTTCAACCTCCTCGTCTGCCGCCGGGCTGCGATAGTGAAAGCATGTGTTTTGGACACGCGCAGATCCATTTTTCAGCGCACCTTTAAAAATGCATTTTTAAATTTTTGACCGAAAATGGACATGCAGCAAAATGAAAATTGGCGCGTGTCCATTTTGGGTCTGAGACCTTACCGCCAGCCACTGACTTAACGGTAAGGTCTCAGGTGTTAACTGGGCAGTAAGGGTCAACGCGCATCAAATGCCTTTTACCATCCGATAACGCCACACACCAGAAAATAAAAATTATTTTCTGGCGTGTGTAGCGGATGCGCACCAAAAATTAAATTACCGCCCTTCACATGTGGTAGCCAGGCAGTAACTCAGAATTGGCATGCATTGGGCGCGCAATTATTGGTAACAGACCCCATAAGAAATATGGAAGTAAAGGACCTGAGTCCAGGAAATCGAATTTACTAAAGGTATTTATACATTATGCTGATAGATGTGGAGGGGCATAATTGAACGAAAACGTCTATCTCCATGGGCGTTTATCTCCGAGAACGGGTCCGTGAAGGGGCGGACCGAACCGTATTTTCGAAAAAAAATAGACGTCCATGTTTTATTCGACAATTTGTGAGCTGGGCGTTTTTGTTTTTCAGTGATAATGGAAAATGAAAGCGCCCAGCTCAAAAACGAATAAATGCAAGGCATTTGTTCGTGGGAGGGGCCAGGAGTCGTAGTGCACTGGTCCCCCTCACATGCCAGGACACCAACCGGGCACCCTAGGGGGCACTTTTACAAAAACAAAAAAAAAGGTAAAAGAGCTCCCAGGTGCATAGCACCCTTCCCTTGTGTGTTGAGCCCCCCAAATCCCCCTCAAAACCCACTGCCCACAAGTCTACACCATTACTATAGCCCTAAGGGGTGAAGGGGGGCACCTACATGTGGGTACAGTGGGTTTGGGGGGGTTGGACGACTAAGCATTAAGCAGCACAATTGTAACAGGTAGGGGGGGATGGGCCTGGGTCCACCTGCCTGAAGTCCACTGCACCCCCTAACAACTGCTCCAGGGACCTGCATACTGCTGCCAGGGAGGTGGGTATGACATTTGAGGGTGAAAATAAAAAGTTGTGAAACATCATTTTTTGTAGTGGGAGGGGGTTAGTGACCACTGGGGGAGTCAGGGGAGGTCATCCCCGATTCCCTCTGGTGGTAATCTGGTCATTTAGGGCACTTTTTGGGGCCTTATTCGTGAAAAAACAGGGTCCAGGAAAAGTGCCCTAAATTCTAGCTACAAATGCATACTTTTTTTCCATTATCGGCGAAAGGCGCCCATCTCTGTTCGGGTGATAACCACGCCCCAGTCCCGCCTTCACCACGCCTCCGACATGCCCCCGTCAACTTTGTACGCTTCCGCGATGGAGTGCAGTTGAAAACGTCCAAGTTCGGCTTTTGATTATACCACGTTATTCGTTTTTGGGAGATAAACACCTATCTCCCGATTTAGGTCGCAATATAGGCGTTTTTGTCTTTCGATTATAAGCTGGATAATGAGTCTCAACCTGTTCCCTGCTGCTGTTTTAATGCACATTCTATTTGTAATAAAACAGCTATTTTAAAGGAGCTGATTGAAGAGCTGGATGTGGAGTTGGCTTTGATTACTGAAACTGGATTCTGTATAAAAATAGTTCTATATTACTTATTCTGTGTCCTTTGGAGTATAGAATTTGTCCCAGATTAGGGAAAAAAGGTGGTAGATTATATTTAGTGTATAACGCTTTTTTAGATGTGAAATTAGTTGATTCCATTTCTGTTCCTGGTCTGGAGATCATGGTTTGCCAAGTTCAGGAAGATTTTATGGGTGGCCGACTAGGGTTAATTTTGATACATAAACCCCCAAGTAGCTGGTCCTTAGTTAAAGATCAGATTTCTGATTTGATTGTACAATAATTTACACAATTTTCACATATACTGTTACTGGGGGATATGACCTTACGCCTTGAGGAAGAATTGGATCATGATACATCTTGTTTTTTGACATTTCTACAGCCTTTTCAATATTAGTTTGAGATTAACAGTCCTGCACATTAAAAAGGCCATACTTTAGATATAGTAGCTACATTATCAAAACATAGACAGTTTTGTACGTGATCAGATATTGTTTAGTCACACGTTCCCTGGTCAGACCATTATATTGCTAATTTTTACACTTTGGTTTCCATCTATTCGAAGGGTAAGACCTCAGGAAGTTCAGAATTTGTGTTCCTGAAGGAAGATTGAGGAAGGTCATTTTTGGAAATATGTTTAGGATAATCTAGAGTATAGGGCTATGACATCGGGAGCAATGCTTCAGGAATGGAATAGGAAAATTTCTGATGTTTTGCATCTATTTCCAGAAGAGAGGGAAAAGTCAAAATTAAGGGAAATTAAGCCAGCTTGGTATTCAGATCATTTAAGACAGTTGAGAAGAATTGTCAGAAATTGGAAAGAGCTTGGAAAAAGTCTTAAGATTTGCCGAAGAAAAGATTATAGCGGTCCTCAATTACAACTTATCAGTCAGCAGTAATTGAGACTAAGAGGTTACATTATAAAAAAAATGATTGAAGGTGTAAAAACCTCAGATCTGAAGATGCTTTTAAAATATTCAATAACCTCACTAAAACAACAGTGATTACTGCCATTCCTGAATCACAACATCCATCAGTTGAAGTTTTAGCGAAGTACTTTGTGGATAAGGTGGAGAAAATCAGGCTCTTTTTGACAGATTTATATCTAGTTTGTTCTGGTACTATAGATATAACTAGAGGAGATCCTCTTAGTGACATTCCGGTAGATCGAACCTGATCTACATTTCAAACCATACAGGAGAATGAGGTGTTAGCTAAACTGAATTCCCTTGCTAATAAATCTCATTTGCTTGATCAATGTCCTTCTTATTTGTTAAAAAGTATCCTTAAGGAAATTGGTTATCTATATTTGTTAACCTTCTTTTAAGGGAAGGAAGATTTCCTTCTGAGCTGTGAGAAATAATATTAATTTCTATTCCAAAGTCGGAAGGGGCCCTTCCAATTTTTGTCCTGTACCATGTATACCATGGATGACTAAACTTGTTGAATCTCTGGTAGCCTTTCAAACCTTGGCTTTCCTGGATACATTCCAAGGTTTATATGATACACAATATAGCTTCAGACCTAAGGATAGTACAGAAGCGCTATTATTGACTTTAGTATCTAAGGTGAAATTGCTACTAAGTCAAAGAATATCACATCACAGATAACATAATTCAATCATTCATTCGGTTTGTCTTTGTCACCTCCTACTCAAATGGTCTTTAATCCAGTCACTTTAGATTCCATACCAAGAGTATTTGATCTATTCAGTAGTCACCTATGTGGCACTGTGTCAAAGGTATTGCTAATATCCAAGTACAGTACTTCTGGTGTTTTCCCTGATCTATTTCTCAGGTCAGTCAAGTCAAAGAAATTGATAAGATTTACCCAATCATGCTACCTCAGATTCTATAATCCACTGAATTCCACAAACTATAATATTCTCTGTTGTTAGCAGCCACTCCATTAATTTACTGATCGCCAAGGTCAAACTAACCAGCCTATAGCTCTCAGCCTCCTCCTTGTTTCTGTTTTTGTGGAAGGAATCACACCTGCCCATAGCTTTGACTTCTGAGATCCAGACTGAATGAAATTAGGCTTTTTGTGAAAGCTGAAGAAATGGCATCTCACATACACACTCAGATGCATATCCTTCTCAGAATAATATAGCATATGCCTGCGTGGATTAAAAATGTGCGATAAAATACCTTGCAGCATATTGGACGTACATAAGCATTATGTATTTACCTACTTTAAATCATGTCAATAATCAGAAAACTGGCAAACAACTAGAAAACATCTTGATTGCTGGCAGCTCTATATAGCTTTAGTTCTATTTGAATGAATAGAAAGCAATTAATGGAACTATCACCAGCTCCTTTAATACCAGTTTTCTAAGCAAGACTGCTTCTGCTAAGTATTTTCCAGATATTCAAATGTGTTTGTTCATTGTGACCAAAAATACAGTACATGGTAACACCTCAGAAAAACATGTATAATGAGCAGATTAATGGTTCATAACTTTGCTTGCATCAATTAACCTCTGAAAGAGGGTCAGGACAAAAAGGTGCCTTGGCCCATCTCAAAAGGGGGTCTGCTCAACTGGAGGCTAGTGTTCATAGCCGCAGAGTGGTTTAAATGAATGCAGTCTTTGCACAGTATCTTCTATAAATCCAATAGTTCTGTCCTTCAGAAACCTGATTGGTCTTCAGTACTTTAAGAAGAAACTCCGAACCTGAGAGTTCTTAGCAATTCAAGGGCCTGTCTGCCAAGCTGTGTGGATCCAGTGAAGATTTGTAAGCTCTTAGATGTATTCCTAGATGTTGAAGTGCTGCAATATAACACAATAAAGGCAATTCTATAACTAGATACTCATTGGTATGCGATCTTTGCATGCGTAAGTGCAGAGAAAAGTAGCACTTATGCGTATGATTGGGTTGTTATGTTAACTTAGCTTTGCCAAAGATGAATCCCACATAAGATAGCCCATCTGCATCTGTGGCTTTCAAATAGGCCTCTGCAGTTATGGCTTTTCCAGAAGCATCTGAAAAGATACAGATCTCATTGTGACGGGCAGTACTGAGTACTGCAGGGATGTAAGTGCGTGGGAAGTGCAGTTGTTCAAGAGTATTTAGAGAATATTTCCATTTCTCCTATTCTTGTCACATTTCTTGTGGTAGTGGGACATCCCACTCATCAGTGTTTTGGAAAAGCTCCCCAATAGGGATCTTCTTTGAATGGTGGCTGGAGTCACAAACCCCAGTGGATCATATAGACTATTGTCTGTGGACAAGACACCTCTGCGTGAATATGGTTTCTCTTCAGTGGAGACTTGAAAAGTAAAAACAACTCCAAGGCTTCTCTGAAGCGAAGAGTGTCTATTCATAGATCTAAATCTGTTAAATCTTTGGCATGATCCTCAACAGGAAATGCTCCATTACTTCTGGAGGCAATTTTGTAAAGTCTCAGATTGGCCTTTGCCAGCATTGCTTGTGTTCTTTTCAACAAGTTGATGGCTTCTCCTACAACAGATAAGGACATCAAACCATTTGTCAACATTAAGGTCTCTTTCAAAGAAGCATCTAGTATCCATGCCATACTCTCTTTCTCCTTCTTGGGCTGTCCTAAGGTTGCTACTGCAGGTGACAGACTGTTACCAAAGATGTGAACTCTAATTCTGTGTTCCACAATCCCCTGGTTGATGTTTTTGCCATGGTACCACAGGAATCTCTAGGTGTACAACAAAGCAGTAGAACATTTGCTGGATATCTGCTGTTATGGCGATGGGTTTCTTTCTGAAGTGAATCAAGACTAATAAGTTGTTGATCATGTCAGGCCCAATTAGTTGCACATTGTTGAGTTGAATTCCTTGAAATTGAGCACTGGAATCAAATACAGTCCTGGCCTGTTTTTTGTGGGTGATACATGTCAAAGATTGGTAAGTACCAGCTTTTCTTCATTGTCTTTTAATGGTGGAGCTGGTTCTGCATGGCCATTATCCAGCATGTTTTGCATGAATGTTATAAAGTACTGTTTTGTCTCTGGTTTCCTTCTGCAAAAAAGTGAGTCAAGAGAGAGCTTGCTCTCTGTTATTAGGGAGTTGTGTGATCTAGGCATCCGAAATGGTAGAGGAGCTATTCAATGATCTAGGCATCCAAAATGGTAGAGGAGCTACCCAACTGATTCATCTTTGTAGAATCCTTTAGCCATGATTTTGAAGAACTCTCTGTCTTCTATTGAAAGAGTCTATTTATCATCACCTTGGTGACTTGGAACACTGAATCCCCCAGCTGTTCTCCTAAATTTGGTGAAAACATGTTCTGACAGATAGTTGAGCCATCTGGTTCTCCCCAGCTGAAAACCTCCTTTATGTGCAGATGATTATGACAAGGCTTGAACAAGGTAGTGCACCCATTCTCCAAGATGCACATTTTGTATACATCTATACTTGGAAAGAAACGTCTAAGTTGGAATTTGGACATCTTTGTAAAACGTCCAAATTCAGAGGCGGGGAGAAGGTCATTTTCAAAAAAAGATGGACGTCCATCTTTGGTTTCGAACATACCATGTGACGTCCTTGGATTTGGACGTCTTTGATTTTCGGCGATTTTTTAAACCAAAGAGGTCCAAGTCTAAAATGTCCAAATGCAAGCCATGTGGACGTGGGAGGAGCCAGCATTTGTAGTACACTGGTCCCCCTGACATGCCAGGACAGCAATCGGGCACCCTAGGGGGCACTGCAGTGGACTTCAGAAATTGCTCCCAGGTACATAGCTCCCTTACCTTGTGTGCTGAGCCCCCCAAAACTCCCTACCCCCCGAACTGTACACCACTACCATAGCCCTTAAGGGTGAAGGGGGCACCTATATGTGGGTACAGAGGGTTTCTGGTGAGTTTTGGAGGGCTCGCTGTTTCTTCCACAAATGTAGCACTTAGGGGGGTTATGGGCCTGGGTCCGCCTGTCTGAAGTGCACTGCACCTACTACGAAACTGCTCCAGGGACCTGCATGAGCTGTTATGGACCTGAGTATGACATCTGAGGCTGGCACGTAATAGTTTTAATGATGTTTTTGAGGGTGGGAGGGGGTTAGTGACCACTGGGGGAGTAATGAGAGGTCATCCCTGATTCCCTGCAGTGGTCATCTGGTCATTTCAGGCACCTTTTTGTGCTTTATTCATAATAAGAATAGGTCTGGGTGAAAACGTCCAAGTTTTAGCCATAGACGTCTTTGCTTTTTTCCATTATGGCTCAAAGACATCCAAGGCATGCCCAAGTCCCACCTCCACCATGCCTCCGATACGCCCCCTTGAGATTTGGATGTCCTTGTGCCGGACTACCGATAGAGACGTCCAAAATCGGGTTTCGATTATACCGATTTGGACGTCTCTGAGAGATGGACGTCCAAGTGCCGATTTATATCAAAAGATGGACGTCCATCTCTTTTGAAAATGAGCCCGTTGGTCTCCTCAATCTGTTAAGGCAGACATCACCTACTGTCACTCATCCCAAGGTAAGCCAATAGGCATATGGGACATCGGGTACCTCACTAACTCTGATCAGTGTTGGTATGTCTCTTCCCAACAAGAATAAGACCTCAACATTTGGGTCCAAAGACTGCAAATACTCCGCAAATGCTTTATAGTCTTTAGCCATATGCTTGGATGAAGAGCAGCATTTTTTTTGTAACATTGTAACAAATTCTATACCTTTTCAACAGTTCTTTACATTCTTTCAAGGGTTTCTTCCTAAACCTCTGACATTTCTTGAGAGGATGATGTTTATTATTTATAGAACACTGTCAGTCTGGATCCTCTACTTTCTCTGTAGAAGGAGGATGATCAGACAGTTGGGTTGCTGTGGGTGACACATCTGTCAGGTGTACAGCTATAGGCGTCTAGTGTTGCTGTACTTCTTAACTGGCTTTTCATTCGGGAAGTAGCCTTTCTTGCCTGCTTCAGGTACATCAAAGATGAAGCTGGGATCATTTCTCCTTTTTGACAAATCTCAGAAACTTCATGAAGACTATGAAGGGAGGAAACATCTCTTGGTTGTCTCTTTATAATTTGTGCCTAATGATTACCATTTTGCTGTTATGTCATACAGCAGCTTTGTTATAATCTCATTTATGCCCCAAGCTATATCCAAGTAGCACAGGCCTGGAAGGTTTGGATCAGCTTTGATTGCTTCCAGTTCCTGGAAGAGATCTTCTAATTCTTGTAACTTGTCATTATCTCTACTTGTAACATTTGGGAAACTCTTTATTTTCTTCATCAGTGCCTTTTGGATAGCTTTCAGATTGCCATAGTGCTGGTCAAGTCTTTCCCACATTTCTTTCAAACCTTTGGAGTGGTCATGCAAATATGCATCCTTTAATCCTTTTACACAATCAGCTGACTCAGTTCCCAGCCATTTTTTATCAGGTTAATTTCTTCCTTTGGGGTGGGCTTCATAATTGGTATGGCATCCTTAAAGTCATATTTCTACCCTCTATACTTTTCGGGGCAGTCACTGAACTGGGTAAGCCCCATGTTAACCATCTTTTTGTGAGCCATATATGTTGCTAGATCTCTCTCTGAAGTTTCTAGCAAAATGGCAGTAGGTATCTGTGACTGGCTGTTTGCTGCAATTTGTCTGCAGTCAGGTGTGGAGTGTGGTTGGTTGGGTGCCTCTTGTTTAATAACAGGGTATTTAGCTGGTGCCCTCCTTTGGCACAGCTGCTCAACCTTTATTTGAGCCCAGTTTCTGTGTTGCACCAAAGTCTGTGGTTGAAATGAAGCATTTCCTTTAATGTACTTCTCTGGAGCAAGAGCCAGTGGTAGTACATCTGTATGCATGCGAGCATATGGATCGCTGTGTTGGCAGTTTGCTTCAGTGGCGTGCTTTGCCTTAGGCTTGCTTCTTTTCAGGCAAGCTAGACTTTGGTGTGGAGGGATGTGTTTTCCCTAAATTTGATGAGACTTTCAAGGAAAAATAATTTACAGTTCAGATGTGTTGGACAAGAGTTTTTGCCTAATATATTCATAAACAACAAACAGCCTGTCTCCATGCAAATGGGGTCAGAACAAGGACAGTAAATCTATGTGTCTCAAATATGGTGTGGCTTCCTCAAGTAGGATTGTTCAGATCAAATACCACTTGTGGGATTATTCTGACCCAGCCTTTCAGAGTATGAGAGAGCATATACTTGAGTATGCCCCTTTTGGTCATTTTTTTAATGCATTCAATCAGTCTTGCATTACAGTCCTGCACTATTGCTTGGCCTATGTTTTGGTGTGGGACATGTCTCTTTGAATGGCCCATTGATAGGTTTTCTCTTCTCCTACATGCCCAGCTTTCTTATGTGCCCACATGGCCATCATATGCATTTCCTTTTCATCTGTTGCAGACAAAGTCACCGGATATACATCTGCTAGTTGATCTTCTTGATGTTAGCCCAAGTTGGGAAGGTGGTTAATGTTCTGTGGACATCAACATGTTCCTCGACATTAGATCTCTTAGGAGGAGTCAAGGTTTAACAAGGACCACACGAGACTATGATAAGGATGCACAGCAGGTTGGACAATGTCTACCTGCAGTAATTCCTCAACTATCTCACATATTTATTTGTGTCCCTCTGCAGGCAAGTCCCTCTTGCATGTCCTCTCATAATTTGGTTTATGGGAAGTAACTCATGCATGTACTTGCCAAAACTAAATGCCCAATGATCTGTGCACACTGTTCGCCCCAGGAAAATATCAATGCCCAATATATTTTCAGACATGTCACATGTAAGCGCTTCAGCTGAAAATGGAGATGAGGGACCTATTGCCAATTTCACTTTCAAATGCTTTTACTGGTATACTATACTGACTCCCTCATAACCATTCACATTAAAAAAAAAAAAAAAAACAGATTTTCCATTGCCATGCAAAAGAGTTACTTCTGCTCCTGTGTCCATTAAATCAAGCATTTTTTGTAGTTCCCTGTGATTGATAATCTGTTACTGCTATAGGAAATCTGTCTAACTGTGATTGTATAGGTGAGGGGTCTACCACTGCCCCAAATCAGGATAAATCCTGTTCTGTGTCTGGCTTCCCTCTGTTGGAGGAACAGTGAGCTTTTATTCCCTCCTCCTTCACTGCTGCATTCATCTCTGCTTTCTGGCATTTCAACTTTAACAATACATCATTTGGCTGCTTATCAGTCACAGCAACCCCTGCTTTCAGGAGTTAGTGTACATCTGTTTTCTTGTTATTTGTGTCACTCATATCACCATTTCCCTTAATTGCTGAATCCTTTTTTCATTCCAAGCCTGCTGTGCAGCTCCCCATTACCCATTCGAACAGAGAATAATCCAAATCATAATTGTTTGATGCTAGGTTCCACCCTAGGAGTCAGCATCCAAGAAAAAGATCTAGGTGCCATTGTGAACAATACACCAAAATCTTCTTCCCAGAGTGTGGTGGTGGCCAAGAAAGCAATCAGAATGCTAGGAATTATTAAGAAATGGATAGAAAATAAGACAAAGAGTATTATAATGCCTCTGTATTGCTGCATGGTGCGATCACAACTTGAGTATTGTGTGCAATTCTGGTTGCTATAGCTTAAAAAAAGATATAGCAGAAGTAGAAAAGGTTCAAAGAAGGGTGACCACAATTATTAAGAGGATGGAACTCCGCTCATACGAAGAAAGGCTTAAGAGGTTAGGGCTCTTCAGCTTGGAAAAGAGACGGCTGCGGGGATATGATACAGGTCTGTAAAATACTGTGTGGTCTAGAATGGGTAAACATAAATTGATTTTTTACTCTTTCAAAAAGTACAAAGACTAGGGGACACTTAAGGAAGTTGCACGACACTACTTTTAAAATGAACAGGAGGAAATATTTTTTCACTGTATGAATAGTTAGGCTCTTAACTCATTGCCAAAGGATAAGGTATCAGGTTTAGTGTATCTGGGTTTAAGAAAGGTTTGGACAAGGAGGAAAAGCCCATAGTCTGCTATTAAAACAGACGTGAGGAAAACCATTGCTTGTCCCTGGGATCAGTAGCATGAATCTTGCTACTGTTTGGGATTATGCCAGGTACTTGTGACCTGAATTGGCCATTGTTGGAAGCAGGATACTGGGCTAGATTGACCACTGGTCTGACCTAGTATGGCTATTCTTACATGTTTATGAGTCCATGCCCCTAAGTCTGTAATCCTTCCAGTATCTGTCTCAGAGGCAGATGCACAAAAATCCCCATAAAGCACTGATTGCTATTTCCACCTCAGTAAAAATTACTGAGGTAAAAATAGCAAGAGATGCACAAAAAAATATTGCATGCAAATGAGCTGCTCACAAAAACAGCAAGCAGCTCAACCAGTCACTAGGATGTGCATGTGCAGAATAGCCAATCACTAAGCCTGGCTGCTCTGCACATGCTCAGATCAGCGTGTACTACACACAGCTTTCATACACGTATACAAGCTGCTTATATGAAAGCCATGTGTAGCATTTTTTAAATTTTTATTTTCAACTTCTTTCATGGTTCCTGTTCTGTCCCAAGGATCCAGCTCTACTCCTCCAACCCCAGCATTGCTTCCAGCTCTGGCTCAAGGAAACTCTGCTTGTGGATTGTGTGTCAGTGCAAGGCTGCAGGCAGGAGCCGGTAATCCCAGGAACAGTGCTGGAAAACAGGCTCTCCCCACTGTAAATCTTAGAGTTCTGAGCTCCCCGTACTCCCACAGCACAGAACAGTGTCCCTCCGGGGTCCCAGGACAGCAAGCAGAGCCAAGGACAGTGCTGGCCAAGATAATGCCTGCCATAGGTTATTAGCCGCCTAGGAGAGGGGAAGCTGAAGAACAGGAGACGTGATCCAGCATGAGAGCAATAGCAGAAAGACTGGTCTGGCAGTAATGACAAGCTGCTTATGGCTGCTCCAGACCTCCCGGTAAATATTACTCATTAAAGGTAGGCAGTCCTTTCTGTGCATCACTCGTAAACGGCTGTGCATCCCACAGAATGCACATTTAAATGCTAATCAGCTCATTTGTATGTATTTGCATGTGATCCCTGTTGGCTGCCACCGGGGATGGAAAAGAGCCCGCAGAACCCCTTTGTGCATCTCCCGCTGAATAACGTGCTCGCTAAACTGGTTGGAACTGGTAAAAAAAAACACATTGCTGGCCTGGAAAGTTTGATGCATCTCCCCCTCAGTGTGGACTGGGCAGCAATAGATCCTCGGTGCTGCATTTTCCCTGTCATCATCTGCTTGAACTGTTTGTTTATGGCTAGAATTTTTCCCTATGTGAAAACTCTCATTCTGAGTATTTGGTTTTTCTGACCGCCCACCTCATATTTAGAAATCTAGCAGAAGCTAGAAGAATGGTCTAATGTTTGGCAATTAAAATTCAATGCAAAGAAGTGCAAAGTGATGCACTTAGGGAGTAGAAATCCAAGGGAGACATATGTGTTAGGCGGTGAGAGTCTGATATGCACAGACAGGGAGAGGGATCTTGGGGTGATAGTATCTGAGGATCTGAAGTCAACGAAACAGTGTGACAATGCGGTGGCTGTAGCCAGAAGGATGCTAGGCTGTATAGAGAGAAGTGTAACCAGCAAAACAAAGGAGGTGTTGATGCCCCTGTACAAGTCTTTGGTGGGGCCCCACCTGGAGTATTGTGTTCAGTTTTGGAGGCCATATCTTGCTAAGGATGTAAAAAGACTTGAAGCTGTGCAAAGAAAAGCTATAAAAAAGGTAGAGATTTGCGTTACAAGATGTAAGAGGAGAGACTTGCTGACCTGAACATGTATACCCTGGAGGAAAGGAGAAACAGGGGTGATATGATACAGACGTTCAAATATTTGAAAGGTATTAATCTGCAAACAAACCTTTTCCGGAGACGGGAAGGCGGTAGAACTAGAGGACATGAAATAAGGTTAAAGGGGGACAGACTAAGGAAAAATGTCAGGAAGTATTTTTTCACGGAGAGAGTGGTGGATACTTGGAATGCCCTCCCACGAGAGGTGGTGGAGATGAAAATGGTAATGGAATTCAAAAATGTGTGAGATAAACACAAAGGAATCCTGTTCAGAAGTAATGGATCCACAGAAGCTTAGCAGAGATTGGGTGGCAACACCAGGTAATTGGGAAGCAATGCTAGTGCTGGGCAGACTTCTATAGTCTGTGCCCTGAAAATGGCAAGGACAAATCAAGGTCAGATATACAAATAAAGTAGCACATACAAGTTTATCTTGTTGGGCAGACTGGATGGACCATACAGGTCATTATTTGCTGTCATCTACTATGTTACTATGTTACAGGTCTAACAATATGTTCTGTGTCCTCATCACTGCTGTCTTCCTGAATTTCTTACTCATCTAGTGTAAAATCCTGCTCATCTTCTGAATCTGAGAGACCTCCCTCAAGTACGTGGATTCTTATGTGATGCTCATATCATAGATCGTATATACCCTGAACTGATTTGCTTATAATTTTTTCCTTTCCTGCATCTCCTCTTAGTATTTGCAACCCAGCAGGCCAATGCTGTGCATTTCTTCTCTAAATCTTGTGCTCGTTCTGAAACTGTTTCTGCTACCTCCCTAGAAAGCGCATTTATTCCTCAATAGTTTGAATCTTAGCTTTAAGCTCTGCAATTTTACTCGCCTGCTTTTTCACAATTTCATCTGTTTTGCAGAGTGCAATCAGGAACAACCACCCCATTTCTCCTGCTGCATTCTGCTCCATCCTTCTTTGTTTTCCCAAGCCTAGAGTTACTATAGCCTGGTTAACTTCAATAGGAATTACTAACACATGTTCTCACGAGTTCAGCCACCAGTGCCCAGTTTCCAGAGCTAGGCCAGTTTGGTATATGGCCCCCTTCCTGTTATTTTGTGCCTATTTTAAATCTATACATCGCTATAAGTGACAGTCTATATAAACCTCCTATAATGGCTACACATGCAAATCCAGCGCTATCTAACCAAATCTCACATGTACAATGCACATCTGTGACCTTTGATGTAACAGTAAGAAAATACCCCGTTTTTGGTACCAAATGATGCAAGCTGTAGCCACTTGCTTGTGTTGCTTTGTGTATCTCCTGTGATAGGTTTGAATGACCAATCAGACACTCAGAAAAAAAAACAGATTTAAAAACTTAAGCTTTATTTGCATACTGGAATAAGTCAAGGACTGCAGGCTGTTGCAGCTGTCCCCAGTTACAGTCTGCACCAAGGACACAGGCACAAATCAACAGCAAACTCTCAACCCCTCTCTGTTCCTCTTTGGAAAGCTGCCTGGAGTGGGCTTGAAAGGAACGCACACTTCAGCAAAGTGTGCCAAAGAAAAGTATACGAAAAAGTGCACCAAACCTTAAAGGCAAGTATATTTTCTGAACTGGTGGAGGGTGGGCTATGGTAGAAATAGCCAATAGGAAGTATATAACCATCTCTCTATATAAAATGCACCTCCAACGTTCTATGAGGCCAAGTTTCCCAGCATTCCAAGCAGTTGGTCATGGTGTACATCAGTTTTCCACCATGAGTGCCTGCCCCGCCCTCGCGTCACAACATGATGACGTAGGGGGCGGAGCACACTCGGCGAAAAAAAAAGCACACTCGCTCCCATACCACACGCAACGCAAACGACAACCAAGAAACAGAGCGAGGGACCAAGCCACCCACACTGACCATCACAGGAAGGAAGAGACACAATCAAAACGTAAGAGGGATGGAGGAAGGGAGGCAGGCATGCACACACGCAAGCAAGCAGGCAGGCAGCCTGAACGTCGGAGGGAGGGAAAGAGAGCAAGGGACCGAGCCAGCCACACTGACCGTCACAGGAAGGGAGAGACACAACCAAAACGTAAGAGGGACGGAGGGAGGCAGGCAGGCATGCAATCAGGCAGGCAGCCTGAACGTCGGAGGGAGGGAGGGAGCGAACGAAAGAACCAGCCAGCCAGCCACAACGTGGGAGACAGGGAGCCAGCCAGCCACCCTGCTTCATCAGTGGGAGGGAGGGAGCCAGCTACAACAACACAGTGGGAAGAAAGGAGCCAGTTTGAACAACACAGTGGGAGGGAGGGAGCCAGCTTCAACAACACACTGGGAGGGAGGGGGACTCCCCTAAAAGTCGGAGGGAGGGGGACTCAGGACCCTGAAGCAGGGAAGGGGAGGGAGAGAAAAGAAAAGGGAAAAGGACAGGGGAAGGAATACAGGGGGGAGAAGGAAAGAGGGCGGGAGACAGAGGGGGGGCACCTGCCACACACACTCCCTCTTACACACACACACACACACACACACTCCCTCTAACACACACACACACACTCTCTCATTCTCAGACACACAGCCTCACTCTATGTCAAACAAACACACACAATCACACATTCACTCTGTCTCTCTCTCACACACACACACACACTCACTCACTCACACACACACGAAGAAAACCTTGCTAGCGCCCGTTTCATTGGTCTCAGAAACGGGCCATTTTTACTAGTTAAAAATAAAACATACCTGCCATCAGGGTTGCTGATGGATGGGCTCTCTCCCAGCTCTGTGGACACTGCTTCTCTGTGCTAATAAGGAAAGAATGTGAAAACAGTTTATTCTAGGCTTGCTTAGGCTATGCCAGCCTAAGCGGCCTCTCAAGAAAAGACAGTAACTTAGAGATGCTAGCATCGCCTAGGCTGCTGCCTAACTTTCACATATTTTGTTTGTTGCAGCTTCCATCATGTGGTGAATGCAAAACCTCTGTGTCAACATTTTAGAGTGTGCCTAGCATTTTTGATAGGGCTGTCTTACTGCTAGCATTGAGAAAAATTCACTATCGCACATTAAATGGCTGGCAGTTACACCTTTTGAGTGGTGCTAAATGCTTTGCATTGTCTGCCACATTAACACAATGTCCAGCAAACCAAAGCTGATTAGAAATATGTCATCAACACAAAACAAAAGTGCATCATTGCACACCAATATCTTAAAACTGGCACCAATTTTAAAACGCTGGTGTACGATGACTTACCTTTGTGTTGATGAAGTATCTCTAATCAGCTTTGGTTTACTGATCATATGAGCTTTTAGCTCACTATTTTAAAATAGACTTATTCCTATTGACCCCGAAGCAGGCGCTTGACAATCCCATGCCTGAACAGCCCTTGGTGACTTTTGCATTTATATTGTTGTGTGTACTTTGACCCCTCAGCTGCATTAACACAATGAGGCCATAAGGACTCACTTGTTAACTGTAAAGCACAGTCCCCATCTATTCCCTGCCTCAAAAAGGCATTTTCCATATAAGTAGTTTAATGTAGAACTGAATGCATGGTAATAGTTGACATATTGCCAGTGCTTTTTTTGTGCCGGTACGGTGTAACTGCACCTTTTTTGTGCGGTCCGGCTCACCTGCCCGCTCCCTTCCGTTCGTGCACCAGCCGTGCTCCCTGTGTTACAAAACTTTTGTTTACCTGAAGTCACGGCGAACCGGCAGAGAAGGCAGCAGGCAGGCTCACCTCCTCGTCACTCACTTCCTTTCCCTCTCAGCGCGTCCTGCCCTCGTGGAAAGGAAATTACATCAGAGGAGGCCGGGACGCGCCGAGAGGGAAGCGAAGCGAGCGACGAGGAGGCGAGCCTGCCTGCTGCCTTCACTGCCGGTTCGCCGTGACTTCAGGTAAACAAAAGTTTTCAACGCAGGGACCACGGCCGGATGCACAAATGGAAGGGGGCGGACAGGTGGGGCTGGGGCTTGAATGATCTCGGGGGCAGTTGGAGGCTGGGGCGAGTCAGTGGACATGGAAGGGAGGGGGAGGATAGGGGCAAAAGAGAATCGCTGGACATGGAGGGGAGGGGAGAGAGGAGAGGAGAATCGCTGGACATGGAGGGGAGGAGAGGACAGGGGAGAGAGAAGAATCATTCTGGACATGGATTGGATTGGATGGGAGGAGAGGGCAGGGGAGAGAGGAGAATTGCTGGACATGGATAGGAGGGGAGGGCAGGGAAGAGAGATTTGCTGGACATGGATGAAATGGGAGGGGAGAGCAGGGGAGAGAGGAGAATTGCTGGACATGGATGGCAGGGAGGAGAGTGGATAGAGGAGAATCGCTGGACATGGATGGCAGGGGAGGACAGTGGATAGGGGAGAATTGTTGGACATTGATGGCAGGAGAGGACAGTGGATAGAGGAAAATCACTGGACATGGATGGCAAGGGAGGACAGTGGATAGAGGAGAATCGCTGGACATGGATGGCAGGTGAGGACAGTGGATAGAGGAGAATCGCTGGACATGGATGGCAGGGGAGGACAGTGGATAGAGGAGAATCGCTGCACATGGGAGGGGAGGGCAGGGGAGAGAGGAGACATAGTAACATAGTAGATGACAGCAGAAAAAGACCTGCACGGTCCATCCAGTCTGCACAACAAGATAAACTCATATGTGCTACTTTTTGTGTATACCCTACCTTGATTTGTACCTGTCCTCTTCAGGGCACAGACCGTATAAGTCTGCCCTGCACTGGATGGCAGGGGAGGACAGTGGATAGAGGAGAATCACTGGACATGGGAGGGGAGGGCAGGGGAGAGAGCAGACATGCTGGACATGGATGGAGGGGAGGGCAGGGGAGAGAGCAGACATGCTGGACATGGATGGAAGAGAGGGAAGGGGGAGAGGAGAAATGCTGGAAATGGAGAGGAGAGCAGGAGATAGAGGAGAATTGCTGGGCATGGATGGATGGAGGGGTTGGCATGGTGAGAGGAGAAATGCTGGACTTGGATGGAGGAGAGGGGAGAAAGAATTATTGCTTTACTAGTAAAACAGGCCCGTTTCTGACACAAATAAAACGGGCACTAGCAAGGTTTTCCTCGGAGTGTGTATGTTTGAGAGAGTATGTGTGAGAGTAACTGTGTGAGAGAAAGAGAGAATGTGCGAGTGTGTGTGTGTGTGACAGAGAGAGATTGAGACTGGGTGCGACTGTGTCTGTGAGAGAGTGTGTGTGTGTGAGAGTGAGAGTGTGTGCCAGGGGCCCCCTCCCTCCCAGTGTCACCCCTTCCTCCATGTTCCAGGGTCATCGTCACCCCCCTCCCTTCGAGCTCCAGGGTCATCCCCCCGCTTTTTTTTTCTAGTTTTTCTACAGGTGGTGCATTCCCTCCCGCCTCCCCTCTCATCTCCTCCCCCGAGTTCCAGACACCCCCTCCCTCCCCCGAGTTCCAGCCTCCCTCCCTCCCTTCCTCCTTCCTTCCTTCAGGCCCCCCTCCCTCCTCCCTCGAGTTCCAGACCCACCTCCCTGCCTCCCTCCCTCCGATTTCCAGACCCCCTTCCGAGTTCCTGACCCGTGGACCCCCCTGCCGCGGCCCTCTCAAACCCTCCTTCCCGCCACCAACCCTCCCCCGCCACCGTCGCATTCCTCTGCTGGCGGGGGACCCCAACCCCGGCCAGCCAAAGTCTTCTTCTCGGCCGCATGGCGTGGACGAATCATCTGATGAAGTTGCAATCTGTTTGTGTGCTTGCGTCTGACGTCCTGTGTAAACTTGATCAGATGATTCATCCATGCCGCGCGGCCAAGAAGAGGACTTTGGCTGGCGGGGGTTGGGGTCCCCCGCCAGCACAGGTGGGGAGGGTTGGTGGCGGGAAGGGGGGCTCGAGAGGGTCGCGGCAGATGGGGTCCACAGGTCAGGAACTCAGAGGGGGGGGTTGGAAATCGGAGGGAGGGGGTGTGGAAATCGGAGGGAGGGATTCTTCTGACGTCGCGTTACCATGGGCGGAGCGATTATGAAGCCTACGAACACTACAGGGCTTCAGGGCTTCACTGCCACGGAGTCAGCTTCAGAACGTTGGAGGTGCGAATTAGATATGGATACAGGGGAGGGAAGAGAGAGGAGAAATGCTGGACATGGATGGAGGGAAGGAGAGAGGAGAAGTGCTGGACATGGATGGAGGGAAGGAAAGAAAAAAGAAGATGTACATGGGTGGAGATGAGGGAAAGGGAAGAGAGGAGAAAAACTGCACATGGATGGAGAAAATAGGCAAAAGCTGGATCCACGTTATACCTCCTCTAGTCAATTCCACGGAGGAGGACCCAGCTTTTACTTATGGATGCAGGGCAAGAAATGAAGAAGAAAGGAGGAAAGTAAAGAAATAAATGGAAAGGAAGCCCTGGAAACAGAGTTAAGAGAACAGATAGAGAGCAGCAGAATCAGAGACTGGGACCAATATGGATAGTAGCATAGTAACATAATAGATAACGGCAGAAAAAGACCTGCACAGTCCAACCAGTCTGCCCAAAAAGATAAACTCACATGTGCCATTTTTTGTGTATACCTTACCTTGATTTGTATCTGTCTTTTTCAGGGCACAGACCGTATAAGTCTGCTCAGCACTATCCCCACCTCCCAACCACCAGCCCTGCCTCCCACCACCGGCTAAGCTTCTGGGGATCCCCAGACAACAAAGGTAGAAAAAAAATAATTTTATTTTCATTTTAGTGTTTGGAATATGTCCACTTTGAGAATTTACATCTGCTGTCTTATTTTGCACTTGGTATACTAGAGCTGTAACAGCTTACAGAAATTATTTATAATGAAAAAAAATCACAAGTTATTTTTTTTTATGGTTTGCTTATATCCCACATTTTCCCACACATGCAGGCACAATGTGGCTTACAAAAAGTTAAATAAAATCACAAAATAGGAAACTTAGAAAAGTATACAAGTTTTCTCCTATACTAGTATAATATTTTCAATAATGTCTGTTTATATGCGCCACGGCTGGTATAAGGGGTGTGGCTAAGGTGGGTGTGGCTATCATAGGGGTGGAGCCATATGAGGTGGGCCCCCCGCCCATAATGAGTACCGGCACCTTTTTTCTACAAAAAAAGCACTGCATATTGCATTACATTTATGTTTAATTAAAGCTTGCTATACAGTCTTTTCTGAAAATATGGATCAAGGCGGTATACAATAAAAACATAATTAGAAGAATAAAATCAGAACTCTTATCAATATGAAAGGAAAGAGTCCATTCTTACAAGAAAACAGCCATGCCAGAAACTTACAAACACACAAGACAACTAGTTCACCATAACCCTCACTTCTTACCTATGACTCAAAAGTATTCACAAAAAAATGGGTTTTTAATAGGGTTTTAAATTTCTTCAATGATAATTCCTTGTGAAGAGGCATAGGTAAAGCATTCTACCACAAAGGAGCAATGAAAAAGAAAGCTGATTAACGTGTGGATTCAAGGTGCGCCCGAGATGGTGGGGAACAATTCAACATTGTTGATGAAAGGAAGGGAGAGAGTATCCTGCGACACAAGGAAAAATCAAACCAGACAGATAAGAAGGAATACCTTGACAAGGTGCTCAAAGAGTTGTTAGTGCAGGCCTGTGCTGCTAGAACACATTCATTCCAACATTAAACAGCCAATGCAATTTAATAAAGCAGTCCCATTTTTGTGTTAATCTATCTCTCCAACCTCCAAAGAAGCCATTGTCATCATTACTGAGAGGTAGTATCTTGCTGTGGCCTCACTACAGGGAAGTGGTGTTTCGAGTGTTTACCAAGCAGTATTTTGAGTGTTTGATGGTGGCACTCTGATGAAGGAAGCTTATGATGTTCACCTTCCCCCACAGCTGACAGCTTACAATAATGACTTCTGCTAACTACTAAGTGCTAGAAACAAATGTAGTACATTTGTTGTGCATAAATTAACACATAGCACTACACTCAGAAGCACATAAAGCAGCTCTTCTCTGTATCCTCCATAATTGATTTACATCCTGAATATCCAAACTAGTATTAAAAAGAACCCCCTAAAAATACATCTGTATGTTCTGCAGGGTCTTATTGCTTGCAGTACAGTCAAATTTCGTGCTGCTACAATCAGAGCTGCATCACTTTATATTCAAGCACTGAATTTCCATCCCTCTGAGACAGGGCACCAACAAAATTGTCACAGAACTCTGTAACTAGGAACAATGGAAGTACTGTGATAAGCACCAGGTGACAAGTGGTACTCAGCTAACATGTCTCCTAGCAGTGACAAGGAGAGAGAAAATGTGATTCGTCTCATTAGTGCCTGGGGTATTTCCTTTACCAAAGATACTGGAAGGTGCCTGCTGTGCAATGGAAATATGGCCTATTTCAGCAGAAATTTAGCAATAACTAATAATTAGACCATGCCACATGTCTGAGCTTGACATGATGGGATATTAGAATGATGAATCTAGGCTTTCATATTGTGATGACATATTTAAAGGCTAGTTCTTTCCATCAGCAGCTGCTGCAACTTTTTCCCCTGCTTGATTTTTTTTTTAGCCAAATTTAAGCAAAATGCCCTTTAAAAAAGCTTTAAGAAATAGCACCTATTAGGGAGGTTCCAACCATCTGTCTGTCCTTCCATACACATCTATTTGTTTGTGCATGCATGCACTAACAGATACAAAGGGAGAGACACTTTGAGCTATGGATGCTAGAGAAACTAGACCCCGCCACCAAATGCCCGAAGAAGAGTACAGTTTCCTTGAAGAATGAAAACGAAGTTCCAACAGGGACCACCAAGATAGATTTAATTTATTTTAACTAACATAGCATTTGTACTGTAAGCTCTGTTGAGCAGGGACTGTCTCTTTATGTCCAGTGTACACCACTACATACATCTAGTAGCGCTATAGAAATAAGTAGTAGTAGTAGTTGAATAATTCAGTACAAGGTGGATTACAAAGAAAGGAGAGGAAGAGAGGCATACATCCCCATAAACACATAGCTAAACTCCCCATAGAAAGAAAGAAAGAAAGACAATACCAGTGAATAACACACTCGCATACACCTCTCACATGCAGCACCACACCCCATACCCTTTTCCCTACCAACCCACATATTCACTGTTACCCCACTGAAGCACACCTTACCATGGCTCTTCTCACAAAGTTCCATATACAACGATGCCTGAGTTTGCAATTGGAGGAAAGGGAAATGCGCATTTATGTCTCACTGTGTGAACTTTTCAATTTGTTTAAAACACAGTGAGAAGGTCCCTGATTTACAAAATATTTACTGTGTCTTTTGAAATATCAAATAAATAGCCTGAGGGATGCAGATGGGAAGGAGAGATTTTTTTTCATAAGTACTACTACTACTATTAAACATTTAGTTTTCCATTTGCTGCCCACGGAACAAAGCTATTGAAATGCTACTGAACTGCATGCTTTTATAATTTAACACCATATTTTGGGCCCTTTTACTACAGATTTAGTGCGTGCTAATGATTAGTGTGCGCTAAATGATAGGACACCCATAGAAATATAATGGGAGCCTTATAATTTAGCACAAGCTAATCATTAGCATTTGTGTAACCCTTTGCTATATTGGAGCCTTGGATGGGAGGAGCCCAACACGGAAGAAAGTCATGAGTCCATCCCACACTTGAGAATGCCCTGATTCATGGAATCTCAGTGTGGGGTGGAGTGGTAATTACTATATAAGGAAGGACTGTAAGATTTGTCCTTGATAGCCTGTGCTTAAGAATTATACCCCTGTCAAGTGACCTGATGAAAAGAGAGGGGAGTACCTGTTGACCCAACCCTGATAGATGAGCAGGATCAGGGTCATTGCTGTTAATCTCCTGAGCCAAATAGAGGAGACAACCAGCGGGCTGAGATTGGGGAATCTCGCGCAACCTGGGCTCAAGGGTAGGATGTTGTCTGCCCGCGGCTGATGGTTCCCTTCAGGGTAGACCCCTGAAAGGCTGAGACAGTAATGCTGGATCCACATTTCCAATGATAGTGATGTTACATTGGGGAAAATGACTGCAGGGTGTTATCTGGCTACAGGTCAGGCTTAAGAGGTTTTGCTATCACCCATAACCCAAGAAGAAAAAGGATTATCTGCTGTTGTGACTTTGGAAAATCAAGCCCCTGGTACCATCATAACTATGCTGAGTTATAGTTATGGTGGGGATCACATATAGACCTGTCTTCAAAAATAAAAATGCTAACGGGGGTCTTAAAAAAGACTGTTGTGTTGATTTGGATGTAGCACATGTAACCTGCTCTTCTTGCTTAAGTGGTTAAGCTCTCTGGTCTTCTTCGAGAGATGACCTTGGAGTTCCGGAGACTGGGTATGTACTACTTCCTTCAGGTTACCTCTGGATACAACACAGGAACCACACAGTAGTCAGGAGAGTCAAAGAATAAACTGAACTTTATTTTAAAAATCAGGATTCAGTAACGGTTGTCACGAAAGTCCTCAGCATACAGTTATGATGGTAACACAGGCTTGATCTTCCAAAGTCACAAGAGCAGATGAAAAAGGGTTGGGACACAATATTCAGCAGCATTTAACTAGAAAGTACCAGTATATTATGAGGGGCATAATCGAACGCGAACGCCCATCTCCATGGGCGTCTATCTCCGAGAACGGGTACGAGAAGGGGCAGGACAAACCGTATTTTTGAAAAAAATGGGCGTCCATCTTTTTTCCGATAATACGGTTTGTGCCAGCCAAATGCATTGGATTTGTGTGGATTTGAACTGGGCGGTATCGTTTTTCAGCGATAATGGAAACCGAAGGCGCCCAGCTCAAAAACAAACAAATCCAAGGCATTGGGTCGTGGGAGGGGCCAGGATTCATAGTGCACTGGTCCCCCTCACATGCCAGGACACCAACCGGGCACCCTAGGGGGCACTTGTAACAATTAAAAAAAAGTTAACTACCTCTGAAGTCCATAGCTCCCTTCCCTTGGGTGCTGAGCCCCCAAATCCCCCCAAAACCCACTCCCCACAACTCTACACCATTACCATAGCACTTATGGCTGAAGGGGGGCACCTAGATGTAGGTACAGTGGGTTTTGGGGGTGGTTTGGAGGGCTTCCATTTACCACCACAAGTGTAACAGGTAGGGGGGGGGGGATGGGCCTGGGTACACCTGGCTGAAGTCCACTGCACCCACTAACAACTGCTCCAGGGACCTGCATACTGCTGTCATGGAGCTGGGTATGACATTTGAGGCTGGCATACAGGCTGGAAAAAAAAGTTTTTAAAGTTGTTTTTTTTAGGTGAGAGGGGGTTAGTGACCACTGGGGGAGTCAGGGGTGGTCATCCCCGATTCCCTCCGGTGGTCATCTGATCATTTAGGGCACTTTTTTGGGACTTGTTCGTGAAAAAAAAAGGGTCCAAAAAAAGTGACCCAAATTCGCGCTAAAAACGCCTTTCTTTTTTCAATTATCGGCCGAGGACGCCCATCTCTCCTCGGCCGATAAACACGCCCCAGTCCCGCCTCCGACACGCCCCCGTCAACTTTGGCCATTTCCACGACAGATTGCAGTTGAAGACACCCAAAATCGGCTTTCGATTATACCGATTTGGGCGCCCAAGGGAGAAAGACGCCCATCTCCCGATTTGGGTCGAAATATGGGCACTTTCTCTTTCAAAAATAGGGCGGTATATATACTATGTTATATTATATATTATGTCTGGCTGCTGGGGCAGTCCAGGGACAGGATGAATACCCACCCTCCAATCGAGATGTAACAAAACAATCCAGCATAAAATGCCAACCTCAAATACGTTTTGTGAAAAACAAAATTAAGCAATAAGACTTTATTCTTGGAGGGAAAGGATCTCAACCATCCTGACACTTATGCTGTATTTTGAAGTATCACCTGTCAAGGCGCCAATATCAATCACTGATCCATAAAAACCTCCATGCTAGCGTGCCTTTTTAAATAGACCCCTAACTGGGCAAGTAGAACCACATAGGAAAGTAATCCTAACTATGCCTGGTATGCCAGCATCGAGTATCGGAGTACCCAAATAACTTTTGGGGCTTGCTGACGACCCTGATATTCAATGCTGGTAGTCAGATATGGCCTGGTACTGAATATCGAGGTCTAATTTGGCCCAGGGTGGTCGGTGCTTTACAAATGCTGAGTACCATAGGTTGCATTCCAACTGGTTAATGAATGAGATCCAAAGAGACTGGTCACAATCCTATTCACTAATCAGAGCTGATTTCTGTGGGCTAATTCAATGACACATAAGTCTTGAATCTTACAAAATAAATATTCTCTCATTCTTTTACAAAGTTAATTATGGATAGCTCAAGCAGGTTGTAACTTTGTGAGTTTCAGCCAAGTAACCCCAGAGAAAAAAAAGGTCAACAAACAGGTTGTAGGAGACATCTTTTTATTGGAGTAACCTAAAAATAAATTTCTGCCTGGCTGTTGAGAGCTACATTCCCTTAATCGAAAGCTGGTCAGAAATGCACTCAGTCAGAAATGCACTCAGTCTGCTGCCCCTCGCTACCTCTCTACCCTCATCTCTCCTTACGTTCCCGCCCGAAACCTCCGCTCACAAGACAAATCCCTCCTCTCAGTGCCCTTCTCCACCACCGCCAACTCCAGGCTCCGCTCATTCTGCCTCGCCTCACCCTATGCTTGGAACAACCTTCCTGAGCCCTTACGCCAAGCCCCCTCCCTACCCATATTCAAGTCTTTGCTGAAAGCCCACCTCTTCAGTGCTGCTTTCGGCACCTAACTCTTACCTTTCAGGAAATCCAGACTGCCCAATTTGACGGCCCCTATCGGACTGACTGTTCATTTGTCCTTTAGATTGTAAGCTCTTTGAGCAGGGATTGTCTTTCTATGTTAAATTGTACAGCGCTGCGTAACCCTAGCAGCGCTTTAGAAATGTCAAGTAGTAGTAGTAGTAGTATGTATTAAGTTAATCAAAATATATATCACCTACAATTTGTTTACCTTGATTTCAAGTGGACTAACTTGGCAACCACAGTAGTTTAATCAAAGCTAGTCATTAACAGTAAAACTGATAACTAAAACGTTTCACTCTTAGGGGCCGTTTAATGGTTTAGTGCACGTTATCTGCCACAGGGCCCATAAGACTAAAATGGGCGTGTAGCAGAAAGCACATGCTACCACTACTAACATGCACTAGTAAATGACCACTTTAATATAAGGGACTTGTCCCAAAGAGCTGCTGCCATTCATCCAAATTACCTAAACTCACCAGGCTAAGAAAGATATCCTTTCATGCTTTAGATATAATACCAAAGGATGCATTCAGGAGGAAGTGAGAAACTGGAGATAAGTACCCATCAGATTCCTCTGAACTAAAAACAAAGCACCCATAGAAATGCCTGGCTCTACCTGAGGTTCATTTCCCTTTGCACAGCTTTAATCTTCAATCATAATAATAAAACTTCCCCTAAGCCTGGCTGCTCCTATTCAAATCCCTAGAAATGATTTTCAGGTCTGGCTATGCACATATTAAAATGCACAAAAAGGCCTTTTGTAGCCTTGCTGAATTTAATAAATGACTTGCCTTTTTGCTGAAGGAGGAAATAATGAGGGAACCGAGCCATTTCTTAAGAAAGCATTCTGAAGAAGTTGGGGGAGGTTAAGGAACAAGCTTCCAATAACCTTTCTGATGAAGAAACAACCATGCAGTAGATTTAGGAGGGTAATTTTATGAACGTTGTCCCATGTGTGAAGCATGTTTACATAGAGAAAAGGGTTTTATGAAATTGCACAACCTTATATGCACTTAAAAGGAATAATTTTATAAAGGCTTTTAATATGAATGCTGTTATACACCCATAATAGACATCTTCAGAGCTGCCAAGGGGGTCCAATTTTTGAGAGGGAGATTTTAGTACATATCCCAGCTCCACCCCACTCTGCCTTGGCCCCACCTACTGTACCTCATGGCCCCACCCCCTGACATTCCTCAATCCCACAGCCATTCCAGAAAATACTTTATTTACACCAGTGACAGCAGAGATGAGTAAGAGGAAGTGTTTCACTGTACTCTATGACACCCCTATCCAGCGTCTATTCCCCCCAGTGATGTAACCATGAAGAGGCCTTGACCCACTTTCATTAAGCTTTCTTCAAAATTGCGGCACAGGGTAAATCACTGTTGGAGATTCCTAAGTCCCATCAGCTGAAGAGGTTCTCTGCCTGAGCCCCCTACTGTGCTGTTTGAGCAGTGTGGAAATCAGCAGCGTGCTCAATTCAGGCACTTGAAAATGGAAAATAAGATGATACCTTTTTATTGGACTAGCTTAATACATTTTTTGATTAGCTTTCAGAAGCCAAAACCTCCTGCCTCAGGTGAGGTCAGGATCGTATACTGCTGTTACTGTTTCTTATCTTGACCTGAGGAAGGAGGTGTTGGTCTCTGAAAGCTACATAGTAACATAATAAATGATGGCAGATAAAGACCTGTACGGTCCATCCAGTCTGCCCAACAAGATAAACTCATTTTACATGGTATGTGTTATTTTATATGTATACCCGAGTTTGATTGGCCTTGCCATTCAACTGTTCTTGTACTAAGTTCTGAAGCTAACGTTGAAGCCCCTTAAAATTTACACTCCAGCCCATCCCAATCTATTCAGTCAAGGATCAGGGCGTAGACCGTAGAAGTCTGCCCAGCTCCCGTTTTGTTTCCCCAATTACTGGCATCGCCACCCAATCTCCGCTAAGATTCCATGGAACCATTCCTTACAAACTGGATTCCTTTGTGTTTATCTGACGCATGTTTGAATTCCATTACCGTCATCTCCACCACCTCCCGCGGGAGGGCATTTCACATATCCGCCACCCTCTCTGTGAAAAAATACTTCCTGACATTAGTCCTGAGTCTGCCCCCCTTCAACCTCAATTCATGTCCTCTAGTTCTATCGCCTTCCAATCTCCGAAAAAGGTTCATTGGCGGATTAATACCTTTCAAATATTTGAACGTCTGTATCATGTCACCCCTGATTCTCCTTTCCTCCAAGGTATACATGTTCAGGTCAGCAAGTCTCTCCTCGTACGGTTTGCAACGCAAATCCCATACCATTTTTGTAGCTTTTCTTTGCACCATTTCCAGTCTTTTTACATCTTTAGCAAGATACGGCCTCCAAAACTGAACACAATACTCCAAGTGGGCCTCACCAACGACTTGTAGAGGGGCATCAATACCTCCTTTCTTCTGCTGGTTATGCCCCTCTCTATGCAACCCAGCATCCTTCTGGCCACAGCCGTCGCCTTGTTGCATTGTTTCTTCACCTTTAGATCCTCCGACACCAACACCCTAAGGTCTCTGTCCTGAGTCCAGCTTACTAATCTCTCCCCTCCTATCCGGTATCTCTCTTTTGGGTTTCCGCACCCCAAGTGCATCACTCTACACTTCTTGGCATTAAATTTTAACTACTGCTGGTTGTATAGAAACCATCAAACTTAAAATATTTAATAATCTTACTACATCTAATAAAATATCACATTTTATTAGATGTAGTAAGATTATTAAATATTTTAAGATTGATGGTTTCTATACAACTAGCATTATTTATAACTCACAAGGAACCGAACGATTATATGTCCCCAGAAGAAATTTGAATTAAATTTTAACTGCCAGACCCTCGACCATTCTTCTAATATTCGGAGATCCCTTCTTATCGTTTCTACTCCCTCCAGGGTATCCCCTCTATTGGCTATTTTCATGTCATCCGCAAAAAGGCACACCTTTCCTTTCAACCCTTCAGCAATATCTCCCACAAATATATTAAACAGAATAGGCCCCAGCACCAACCCCTGAGGAACTCCACTGCTCACCTTCCTTTTCTCTGAGCGGATTCCATTTACCACAACCCTCTGCCACCTGTCGGTCAACCAGTTTCATATCCAGTTCATCACTTTTGGTCCTAAGTTCAACCCTTTTAGCTTATTCACGAGTCTTCTGTGGGGGACCGTATCAAAGGTTTTGCTGAAGTCCAAGTAGATTACATCTAGGGCACGTCCCTCATCCAGTCACTAAGATTCATTTGGCAGGATTTTCCTTTGGTAAAGCCATGTTGCCTTGGGTCCTGTAACCCATCGGCTTCTAGAAAGTTAACTATCCTTTCTTTCAGCAGCGACTCCATTATTTTTCCTACCACCGACGTGAGACTTACTGGTCTGTAGTTTCCCACTTCTTCCCTGTCTCCACTTTTGTGAAGAGGGACCACATCCGCTCATCTCCAATCTCGCGGAACCTCTCCCGTCTCTAAAGATCTATTAAATAAATCTTTAAGAGGTCCCGCCAGGACCTCTCTGAGCTCCTTCAGTATCCTGGGATCCCATCCGGCCCCATAGCTTTGTCCACCTTCAGATTCTCCAGCTGTTTATGAACTCTTTCTTCCGCAAACAGCGCAGTATCCACTCCATTCCCAGATGTTCCCTCGGCAGCCGACCGCAATCCTTCTCCAAGATTTTCCTCTGTGAACACCAAAGAGAAAGAAATAATTGTTTAGCACATTCGCTTTATCTTCATCACTCTCCATATAGCTGTTCTCATTATCTTTCAGTCTCGCAATTCCATTCCTATCTCTTCTCCTTTCTCCATTATATCTGAAAAAGCTCTTGTCACCTCTCTTTACATCTTTAGCCATTTTTTCTTCCACTCGCGCTTTCGCTAGCCATATTTCCCTCTTCGCTTCTTTGAGTTTAATCCGATAATCTTTTCCGTGATCCTCTCGTTGCATTCTTTTGTATTTCTTGAACAAAACCTCTTTTGCTCTTATTTTTTTAGCTACTTGGTTGAAGAACCATATAGGCTTCCTGCTTCTCTTGTTTTTGTTTACTTTCCTCACAAAAAGATCAGTCACCACATTTATAGCAGACTTTAGCTTGGACCACTGTTTTTCCACTTTTCCTATGCCTTCCCACGCCAATAGCAACTTCTTCAGGTATTCCCCCATTTTATCAAAATCAGTACATCTGAAATCCAGTACTTTGAGTTTTGTGTGTCCGCACTCCACCTTCTTCCTTATATCAAACCATACGGTGTGATGATCACTATTACATAGGTGGGCACCCACCCGGATATCGAAAACAATACCTCCATTAGTGAGCACTAGATCCAGCATCGACCCTTCCCTCATGGATTCCGTCACCATTTGTCTGAGCAAGGCACTTTGACAGACATCCACAATCTCCCTACTTATTTCTGATTCTACAGACGGGACGTTCCAATCCACATCAGACAAATTGAAATCTCCCAACAGTAGCACCTCCCATTTCATATCAATCTTTTGAATATCTTCTATCAGATCCTTGTCTAACTTCTCCGTTTGCGCAGGAGCTCCGTAGATAACCCCCGTGTGGATGCAGGTTCCGTCTTCTCTTTCCAGGACGATCCATAAAGCTTCTTCCTTTCCCCAGGTTCCCCGCATTTCAGCCGCTCTGATATTCCAGCTTATAATCCAAAGTAATCGCCAGCTATTTCCCGACACAAATCGGGATATGGCCGGCGATTTTGCAAAAGCGGCGAAAAGCATATATTCGAAAGCTACATTTGTGATAGCTTCGCCGCTTTCCCTTCGCCTCGCCGGCGAAAGTTCAAAGGGGCATGTTGGCGGCGAAGCGAAGGCGGGACATGGGCAGGCTTGGGCGTGGCTACCAGATGGCCGGCTTTTGCGGATAATGGAAAAATAAAACCCGGTGATAAGCAGTATTTCGCCGGGTTTACTTGGTCCTTTTATTTTCACGACCAAGCCTCAAAAAGGTGCCCCAACTGACCAGATGACCACCAGAGGGAATGGGGGATGACCTCCCCTTACTCCCCCAGTGGTCGCCAACCCCCTCCCACACTAAAATTATTAAAATACAAACCTTTTTTGCCAGCCTGTATGCCAGCCTCAAATGTCATACCCAGCACCCAGACAGCAGTATGCAGGTCCCTGGAACAGTTGTTGTTGGTTGCAGTGGACTGCAGAAAGGCAGAGCTAGGCCCATCCCCCCCCCCTACCTGTTCCACTTGTTGTGGGTAATGTTGAGCCCTCCCAAACCCCCCAAAACCCACTGTACCCACATGTAGGTGCCCCCCTTCAGCCCTTAGGGCTTGGGTAATGGTGCACACTTGTGGGCAGTGGGTTTTGGGGGGGATTTGGGGGACTCAGCACACAAGGGAACGGTGCTATGCACCTGGAAGCTAATTTGGTTGTTTATAAAAGATGTTTGAAGTGCCCCCTAGGGTGCCCGGTTGGTGTCCTGGCATGTGAGGGGAACCATTGCACTACAAATGCTGGCTCCTCCCACGGCCAAATGCCTTGGATTTCGCCGGGTTTGAGATCGCCGGCAGTTTTTTCCATTATTGCGGAAAAACAAAAGTGAGAAAAACAAAAGTGGCGATCTCAAACCCGGCGAAATCCAAGGCATTTCGCCGGCCCACACCGTATTATCGAAAAAAAAGATGGCCGGCCATCTTTTTTGAAAATACGGTTCCGGCCAGCTGTTACGCCGCCGCCAAAATAGATCGCCGGCGACCTATTTCGCCGGCGACGTTCGATTATTCCCCTCATTGTCTCTCACATACAGAGCCACTTCTCCACCTCTTCGGCCCTCTCTATCCTACCTAAAAAGATTATAGCCCGGTGCAGTCACATCCCATTCATGGGAATCGTTGAACCACATCTCCGTAATAGCAACAATATCCAAGTTTTCTTCAAACATCAGGGCTTACTTAGACTACGAGCATTTGTGCACATAGTTTTCCATGTGCTTAGTGAGTTTGGATGGTTTTTTATATTTACATGACCTTTCCCTCTGCCATCATGTTTATTCTGGGGGTGACTTTCTGAAATCCCCTGTTTCCTTTTGTCACCCCTACCCTCTAGTTTAAATGTCTAGAAACATACTGCCTGAATTTCTCCCTAAGGATCCTTTTTCCCATCACAGAAAGATGTAGCCCATAATTACAGTACAGCCCGTTATTTTTCTTACATGTATATATATCAAAGCTGGAGTATATACATGTAAGAGAATAAGTGTGTGACAAAACTGACAGTGTGAATGTGTAGTGGATGTGTGTTAATAATAAAGAAAAATATTATTTTAATTTTATGAGAAATGGTATGAGAAATTTAAAGAAGTTTAATTTGCAATGCTGCAAAGTAAATGCTGTTTGCAAAGGGCAGACAGTATTTTAGAACTGTATGCAGGTGCACGAGCATAGCTGTTGAAAGAGTGAAAGAGAAGTACTTTGAAAAAGCAATGGTTATTGTTGAAGCTGGAAAAAGAAATGTACAGCTGTGGAAAAGAGGGCATCTGAATTTGTGAGAAGTAATTGGCCAGAGTTTGATTAATACTCATAAATGTCTGAAGTGTTATGAGCTTCAGACTATATAAGAGCAGGCTATGACTGTAGTTTTATTTTGAAAGAGTTTTGTTTTCAGTGCTAATACCGAAACATTTGAGAGAGTAAATACCTGAAACAGATTTGATTCTGCTTATTTGAAAGAAAATAAGAATTGCGCGTATTCCTTGCAACTACTCTGTTTCAGTGAGTTTGAGAAATATTTAAGAGAAATTGCTGACTTTTTTGAAAGTAAATTGTGAGATGTTAAAAGACTAATTTGATGATCTCAGTAATTTGAAAAAAAAAGACTTTATGCTGAGAGATAAAGTATTTCTTTTTCAGTGTTGTATAGGTAAAGAAAATCCATGTTTATTTAGTGTGAAAGAATGAGATTATATTGAAAACAGTCAGTTCAGCTGTTTGAGATCTTCTGAGGGTTGTGTTCAGCCTGGTTTGAGCTGAGGTTGTGAGCCTTTCCAACTTATTTTCGAAAGAGAAAAACACCTATAGTGCGACCTAAATCGGGAGATAGATGTTTGTCTTGCAAAGGCGCCCAAATCGGTATAATCGAAAGCCGATTTTGGGCGTTTCCAACTGCACTCCGTCGCGGAAACGAATAAAGTTGACAGGGGCGTGTTGGAGGCGGAACTGGGGCGTGGTTATCAGCAGAGGAGAGATGGGCGTCTTTAGCTGATAATTGAAAAAAAAAAGGAGTTTTTACCACGATTTTGGGTCACTTTTTTGGACCCTTTTTTTTTTCCACGAACAAGTCCTAAAAAAGTGCTCCAACTGCCCAGATGACCACTGGAGGGAATCGGGGATGACCTCCCCGGACTCCCCCAATGGTCACTAACCCCCTCCCACCAAAAAACCCCTACTTTACAAACTTTTTTTCCAGCCTCTATGCCAGCCTCAAATGCCGTACCCACCTCCATGACAACAGAATGTGTTCGATCCTGTCACAGCCTTTCCCTGGGTCAGATGTGGCTCTCGGGTGCAGTACAGGGTCACATCAGCATTGCATTATGGTGGGTGTAGGGTATTGGGCTCCGTGATTTCATTAGCTTGTGTTACAGTCTCACGATGTTGGTAGTTGGTAGGCTCTTCTCCCATGATGCTTTTCCCCCTGCCTACTGGGTCAGAGTGTGCCCTGTTGTGTTTCCTGTTGTAGTCCATGCGGTAGTGGCCATTTTTGTAAGCCAGTTTTAGTTCCCTTTCCTGTGTTAGCCACGTTAGACAACTTAGTTCTTCCCTTGAATGTGGCTGAAAGAGGGCATTGTACAGCATTCTGCCAGCTCTGACCTACTGCTAATCTCAGTACCAGGGAGACTCGTTGCCAGTGGGGCACAACCTCTGATCTGCAGTTAACTGTGAGTAAAGGCGGTTATTCCAATAAAGGACGTTTTCGGAGAGATTAGTCTTCAGATGTAAACTGGTGTGCCAATGTTATATAGCAGCAACCAGTCCTAGAGGCCTGCGTGTATGCAGGTCCCTGGAGCACTTTTAGTGGGTACCGCAGTGCACTTCAGCCAGGTGGACCCAGGCCCATCCCCCCCCCCCCCCCCCCCACCTGTAACACTTGTGCTGGTAAATGGGAGGCCTCCAAAACCCACTGTACCCACATGTAGGTGCCCCCTTCACCCCTAAGAGCTATGGTAGTGTTGTACATTTGTGGGTAGTGGGTTTTGGGGGAGGGGGGTTGGGAGCTCAGCACCCATGGTAAGGGAGCTATGCATGTGGGAGCTTTTTCTGAAGTCCACCGCACTGACCTAGGGTGCCCAGTTGGTGTCCTGGCATATCAGGGGGGCCAGTGTACTACGAATCCTGGCCCCTCCCACGACCAAATGGCTCGGATTAGGACGTTTTTGAGCTGGACGTTTTTAGTTTCCATTATCGCTAAAAATAACAAACGCCCAGCTCAAAAACGTCCATTTTTTCGAAAATAAGGTTCGGCCCGCCCCTTCACGGACCCGTTCTCGGAGATAAACGCCCACGGAGATAGGCGTTTCCGTTCGATTATGTCCCTCTTTGTGTAACAATGTTTGTTTTAATACTGTTGGTGGAGGTGTACATTGTACTTATGAAGGCCTGAACCAAGCAGTTTCAGTGCTGCTAAATATCTAATATCTAAGAATTAATGTACAGACGATGAGAAGTGGAAATTTCTCTTTTTTCTGTAAATTACAATGATATTAAGCAGGCCAGGTGAAGCAAGTACCCCCACCTCTTCCCCCCACCTTCCTCTGACCAAGCAAGTGAAAGACAATGAGCTCCTGCCATTTGTTGTCCATTTGCTGTTCACATGAATGTGTGTATTAGCCTTTGAGAGACTTTTAGGATGCAGATCAAAGGAAGTTCCAGGTGTAGGGGGCAGGGTTGACAGAGGAGAGAGAGATAGAAATCCTGTAATAAGGACTGGATAAGAAAACATTATTGCAGAAGGGGGAGAATCTCTCCCTTTGAATATGGCCAAGAGACAGAATTCTTTCCCATGCGAAACAGAACTCTTTCCCTTGCCCTTGGAAGTAAGGCTAATATATCCAGGACAGAATTACCCTTTTATAACCACAATCAGGTAACACCTTATTTCCTTCTCTGCCTAGAACAATTCAAACACTATCTCCCTGGTCCCTGGAGTCAAAAGCAATAGTTCTATTGACAAGAGAAACATAACACCTCTATAACAACTCTATAAGGAAACAATAATTAACCTTTTTCTCCTCTTTCAGAATAGGAGAAAATACTAATTAAAGGTATGTCCAAGACACTTGGACAGCAGACCAAATGCATCCTCAAAAGGAAATAGAAACAGATGCTATATATTTATTGTCAGGAGATCCTGCCTGAATATGGGATGCTAATTAAGGGGGGCAAGAAGAAACCCTTCCCCCTTCCTGTGCTCCTCTGGTATTGAAAGGGAAAAGAAATCCTATATAATATCTCTCTGCCAGACAGGAGGCAGGTCAGTGTGCAGTGCTCCTGTCTCATGCCAGAGAACTGGGAGTCTGCCCTGGCCTACTTTTCATTTGTAATTTCTATTTCTGTAATATATTCTTATTTCTACCATATCCTACCTAGACTTTTCCTATGACTATCTTCTTAATTTTTTATCCTAATCTCTGGATAATTAAATAAACCAGTGTTAACCCCGAGAAGCGCTTCTCTGGTCCTTTTTTTCTTTATTTCAGTCTAAATAAGTTTTATCCGCTGTCCAGCTCTTAAGATATCGATTGGGAGGAATTGGATTGTGTAAGTAGTGTGGACCGTGATTAGAGACTCTGGAGGCCACACGAAAAAGCACAAACAATACTGACAGTAGTACAACTTTAATAGACATTGAGTGAGTCCATTGCTAAGAATCTTATTATTTAGATTCACCCTTTAACTGAACTGGGTTTTGAAGGTGTTCTGTTTAGTAAAAGTGCACTGGTGAATTTTGTGAGCTGTTTCCTTAACAGAAAACACTTTTCTATAAATGGAGGCCATGCTCTCACCCCCACTGATCTCCAAAAACAATCAGAAGACTGTCTATGGGGTCTATTTTGTGCCACATAACATCCGGGCATTTTTTCTGCTCAGGCACGGTTCGCGTCTTTTACATCCAGGCACCTCTCCCCCTCCATGAACATGCACACCAACAGGCACTGCGGTGCTTCCGCAGCAACATGGCACTAATGAGTGCCAAAGCATCAACGCTTCCCAATGCAGCCATTGCTGCTATGCTCCACAGCCTCACACTGCTCCTCCCCCCAATATCCAAACACTGCTCACACTCTGGAGCGTCTCCCCTGCTCATCTTTGGAGCACTTCTGTGTCCACGACAATCGTGGTCCCGCCCCAGGACCAACTCGGTGGTGAGTTCATCCTTTTTAATATTTTATACCCTGTTACAGGTGTTTCAAGCTGACTATTGGGAATGTGCAAAATGGCTGTGTGGTCATTTGAAGGGTCCCTTAAGTGAATTCATTGAACCTCTCCTGTTTGGACTGTTGTGTAACAGGTTGGTTGGTCTCTCAGACTTCAAGAGAACCTCATTGTTTGTGTCTGCGGACTGTAGTCACCTTTCCCCACTGATATATGCACTTTTACATTTGGAGATGTACATTCTCTCCTCTTAAGCCATCACTACAGATGCCTGTGAGCTATACCTATGTAGCAGATGAGGTGGCCTAATTGTTAAAAAAGCTGGCCGATTGTTCATGGGTGATGGGTTCAAATCCTAAGGAAGTCAGGTGTGAAACATCTATCTAGATCATAGCTTCCCAAAAGGTGGAGCCAAATGCCTCACTGCCTTTTTTTTTTTTTCGAGGGCAGAACTGGCAGTCACCATGCATTTTGATGACATCTGAATTCTGCATCAAAATTTATACTTCCACTTGCAATTCACAGCAGCCAAGGTTATGGTGTTTCTTCTTTTGGGATTCAGAAACTGTTGTCATGTTTAGATGTGATATGGAATTAAGGTGTATACCTGACTGCACCATCCACACTTGCATTCTGTCCTTGTTACTCTGCCATACTCTCTTCTGCCCTCTCCCTGCCCCACCTGTGTCCATTTCTCTGTCCCCACTCACCTCCTCTCTCTACTCCCCCACCCCCATTACTCCCCTCCCTGACTCTCCAAACCATGTGTGTGTGTGTGTGGAAGAGGGAGAGGTCTGGTACAGAGTGTGTGTGTGTGTGTGTGTGTGTGCGTGTGTGCGTGCGTGCATGCATGCGTCCTGGATGTCACCAATAGCCAGTGTATACACAGAGAACTCCTGTGATAGGGAGACCATCACTGCCACCCTGGCTTCCCTAAATACAGGAACATTGGAAAAGTCTGATTATTATTTTAAACTGTGATCATTTTTACAGGTGGTAAAGTGCTCATCAAAACTGGATTTTACTAGGGGACATAAAATAAAGTGGCATTTGTAGACTGAAAAATGTCAAAATGGTGGTTCCTGGCATGGAGCCTTTCTGTGAATTTTCCTTCAGAGGGACACTTTTTAAATGTCTTTTTCTGCTATATAAATGTAATATAGCACATTGGATCATTAGTGACTTCTGGGAACTGAAATTCAAACACAGCATCAAACTAGGAAAATGTGCTTCTCTGTGCATATGAAGCTTTGAATCGTAGGGACCTGTTTACTAAGCCGCACTACAGGTGCGCTAACATTTTTAGTATACGCTAATACTAGAGACACTCATAGGAATATACGGTTTTCTTTAGCTTTTAGCAAGCGCTAAAAACGCTAGCACACCTTAGTAAACAGGGCCAGGGCTCATTTTCAAAGCACTTAGACTTACAAATTTCCATAGATTATTATGTAACTTTGTAAGTCTAAGTGCTTTGAAAATATGCCTTGACCAGTTCTTCTCCAAGTTTTAGAACTAGGTAAATAATAGCTGCTGGTTTGCTGCTAGCAAAAGAGATGCAAATGCATTTCTTCTTCTCTTTAGACTTTGCTGTGCTCTGTGGGAGGTCTGGTGCTGAATCAATTTTAGGTGAAAGAGGGGGAGATTGAGCAATTGTAAGAAACAGGAGACAGAACGATGGGATAGAGAGAAATTAAAATAAGGGAGTAGGAGGTGAAAAAGAGAGCTACAGAGAGGAAGACAGATATGAGCAAGGAAAACAGAAGGTGAAAGGGATAAAAATAAGAAAAATGGCAGATGAGAGTGGGCGAGAATGACTAAAGGGGAGTGTGAGAGAATCACATCAGAGAATTAGTGCAAGCAGGAGGACAGAGAAAAGGAGAAAGTTTTTCAACTATAATAGCCATAGAGAGGCTATAGGATATGATGAAGGAAAAAACTTACCTTGAAAATAATTTCAAAAACATACTAGGCTGCGGTACAAAGTGGCTTTAGTGCACCCCTATGTGAGTCTTTCCCATATGCTAAGGCCGTTTTTACTGCAGCCAGAAAATGGCCAGTTTTCCATTTTCCCAATTAATGGCCATGTGCTAATGTTGCCATTAGTGTGCGGCCATTAACAAAAATTAGCGCATGAGCCCTTACTGCCACCCATTTTGCAGGTGGTAAGGGCTCATGTGCTAATCAGTTAATGCACGGTAATGTGACTGTGCTAGCATTCGCACTGTTATGCCTACACTCCATCCCCAGATACGCACCCTCCAAGGAAAATTCAGAAATATTTTTTAGCATGTGGTTTACAAGCGCAGTTTGGGATATAGCTAACAGGCTCTATTCTATAACAGAATCTGGGTGCCTGTCCTGCTTATTTTCGAACGAGAAGGCCGGCCATCTTCTGACACAAATCGGGAGATGGCCGGCCATCTCCTGACACAAATCGGGAGATGGCCGGCCATCTCCTGACACAAATCGGGAGATGGCCGGCCATCTCCTGAAGCCAGCGAAATCAGTATAATCGAAAGCCGATTTTCGCCGGTGTCAGCTGCTTTCCGTCGCAGGGCCGGCCAAACTTCAAGGGGGCATTTCAGCAGGGTATGGAAGGCGGGACGGGGATGTGATTATGAGATGGCCAGTTTCATCCGATAATGGAAAAAAGAAGGTCGGCTCTGACGAGCACTTCGCCGGCTTCACTTGGTCCATTTATTTTTAGGACCAAGCCTCAAAAAAGTGCCCCAACTGAGCAGATGACCAGTGGAGGGAATCGGGGATGACCTCCCCTTACTCCCCCAGTGGTCAACAACCCCCTCCCACCCAAAAAAAAATTAAAAATCATTTTTTGCTAGCCTCTATGCCAGCCTGAAATGTCATACCCAGCTCCATGACAGCAGTATGCAGGTCCCTGGAGCAGTTTTTAGTGGGTGCAGTGCACTTCAGGTAGGCAGACCCAGGCCCATTCCCCCCTACCTGTTACACTTGTGGTGGTAAATGGGAGCCATCCAAACCCCCCCCAAAACCCACTGTACCCACATGTAGGTGCCCCTTCACCCCTTAGGGCTATGGTAGTGGTGTACAGTTGTGGGGAGTTGGTTTTGGGGGGATTTGGGGGGCTCAGCACCCAAGGTAAGGGAGCTATGCACCTGGAAGCAATTTTTGAAGTCGACTGCAGTGCCCCCTAGGGTGCCCAGTTGGTGTCCTGGCATGTGAGGGGGGACCAGTGCACTACAAATGCTGGCTCCTCCCACGACCAAATGCCTTGGATTTGGCCGGGTTTGAGATGGCCGCCATTAGTTTCCATTATCAGCAAAAACCAATGGCGGCGATCTCTAACGCCGGCACAAATGTTGAGATTTGGCCGGCCCCGACCGTATAATCAAAACGAAAGATGGCCGGCCATCTTGTTTCGATTATGTGGTCGGGTATGCCGCTTTCCGGGGCCGGCCTTAGAGATGGCCGCCCCCGTTCGATTATGCCCCTCTATATGACACTAGAGAATATTATCTTAGCACACAGACGGGTCCTCTTTACTGAGCTGTGGTAAAGAAAGGCCTCCACTAGCAACAGCACATGTTTTTGATGCGCGCTGAGGCCACTTGATTGAGAAATACAATCCACATAGGGTAAAAGATAATTACAACTATGTGAGATTCTGAAATAAAAATGACATTATCCCAAATGGATACAATCAAACATATAAACGGCGAGTGACCGACTCACTCGCAAATGCGCAGTAGAGACTTCCCTCTCTGTCCTGCCCCCGTGTCAATACGTGATGACGGGGGCGGGACAGAGAGGGAAACTGCTCAAAGTCGCCGAGGTCGCTACCGCTCCCCCCCTGCCTGAAGTCGCCGCTACCGCTCCCCCCACCCGGTGTCGCCGCCGCCAGCCCTCCATCCGGCCCAGGCCCTCTCTCCGCTACTGAACTTACATCCATTCGCTGGAACGCAGCACGCACATCAGCTGAGCTGCCGTCCGCCTTCTTTCCCTGCCTGTGCCCCGCCCTCGCTGACGTTATGTCACACGAGGGTGGGACACAGGCAGAGAAGGAAGGTCGACGGCAGCTCAGCTGATCTGCCCTGCTGCGAATGGATGTAAGTTCAGTAGCGGAGAGAGGGCCTGGGCCGGGTGGAGAGCTGGCGGCGGCGACTCCGGGGGTGGGGGGGAACAGTAGCGGCGACCTCGTGGGGGGAGGGGCCAGCGTCAACCTCCGAAAACCCCAATACCAGCCCGTTTTAACGGGCTCAACGGCTAGTAGATCATAAATCAGAGGGGAGGGGAGGGAGGGAGAGATAGCAGCAGATAATGTAAGCACCTGTATTATCAAAGCCTTGAGGGCAATTTGGAGAGGGCCCTGTTCAGGATCTCTGGAGTATCATCCACGGAGCTGACCCGCCTGGTTCAGTTTTTGATTCACTGCTGTTTGATTCACGCTCCTTGTTTTCCAAGGCAGCAGGTGGGTCGTGAGCAATATGCTGAGGAAATTAAATTTGCTGGCAATACGAAGTTATTCAAAGTTGTTAAATCGCAAGAGGATTGTGAAAAATCACCAAAGGACTTTACGAGACTGGGAGACTGGGCATTCAAATGGCAGATGATGTTTAATGTGAGCAAATGCAAAGTGATGCATGTGAGAGAGAGGAACCCGAACTATAGCTACGTAATGCAAGGTTACACATTAGGAGTCACTGACCAGGGAAAGGATCTAGGTGTCATTGTTGATGGTACGCTGAAACCCACTGCTCAATGTACAGTGGCAGCTAAGAAAGCAAATAGAATGTTAGGTGTTATTAGGAAAGGAATGGAAAACAAAAATGAGGATATTATAATGCCTTTGTATCGCTCCATGGTGTGATCGCACCTAGAATATTGTGTGCAATTCTGGTCACCGCATCTCAATAAAGATACAGAGAAGAGCAACGTAAATGATAAAGGGAATGTGATGACTTCCCTATGAGGAAAGGCAGTGGCTAGGGTTGTTCAGCTTGGAGAAAAGACTGCTGAGGGGAGATATGATAAAGTTGTATAAAATAATGAGTGGCGTGGAACAGGTAGGCGTGAATCACTTGCTTACTGTCTCCAAAAATACTAGGACTAGGGGACACGCAATGAAGCTACAAAGTAGTACATTTAAAATTAATCAGAGGAAATATTTCTTCACTCAACATGTAATTAAAGTCTGGAATTCTTTGCAAGAGAATGTCGTAAAAGCAGTTAGCTTAGCGGGGTTTTAAAAGGTTTGGATAGCTTCCTAAAAGAAAAGTCATTAAGACATTATTAAAATGGACTTGGGGAAAATCCACTGCTTATTTCCAGGATAAGCAGCACAAAATGTATTGTACTGTTTTGGGATCTTGCCGGGTAGTTGTAACCTGGATTGGCCACTGTTGGAAACAGGATTCTGGGCTTGATGGACCTTCTGCCCCAGTATGGCAATACTTATGTTCTTATGTTGTTAAGGAGTGTGGACCATTGGCAAAGGTGAGCAGAGAAGTTGCATCAGACAGCAGTGAGGCGAAAACTGATCCAGCTGGGTCTCATGCTTCCAGCTCCGTGGATGATACTCCAGAGGTCCTGGTCAAAACCCTCTCCAAACTGTCCTCGAGGCTTTGATAATACAGTGCTAGCATTATCTGCTGCTGCAACTAGCAGTGCTTGTTGATGCCTTTTTCAATGCACATTGACAAAGCAGGATTTTCATAAATTCACATAACTCCTGATGCAAGTGCTGCTGTGCCAAAACACTGGTCTGTTTCAAGTCCATTTGCATCAGATTGATGTATACAGAATCCTGACGTAATTGATGCTATCAATAAAGTTGTTATTATGCCTATTTTCAAGTGTGTCTTCTGGACTTTGTTGGATATTTATTTGTCCATCCCTACTACTTTTCTTCACTGTGTTTTCATCCGTAGGGTTGGTTTTATCCTCTTCTGGTTTGTGCTGTGATCACTTGTTCACAAGAAATATGTCTGTATCAGGTCATTTCTGGCAGCTACTGCTCCCTGGTATACTCATGGAGATGTCTGATTCAGAGTTTGCTCATCTTCCCAATCCTCATCGCTTTCACTGTCTCTCATCCTGGCATTCTCTGGCCCCAAGTGAAGGCCAGATCATGCAGCAGGCTGTGAAGATATAACAGACTTTAAAGGATGTGTATAAATATTCTCTCCCCGACCAGTCCTAGCACCTAAATGTATGTATTTATTTATTTATTTGGATTTTGTCCATGCCTTTTTCAGTAGTAGCTCAAGGTGAGTTACAGTCAGGTACACTGGGTATTTCTCTGTCCCTGGAGGGCTCACAATCTTATTTTGTAACCTTTTCAGTATCCCAAAGGTCTGTTCAATGTCTCTGCTTGTCTTCTCTGTGCCTCATTATATATCTCCTCTGGGTTTGGGTCATAGGCGGTCAGTGGCCCAACTGTTTGGGGAGGCTAAAGGGGGTGGGGATAGGGGTGGGGCCAGGGGTGGAGCTTAAATCCATAATTGTCTGATAACACACAGAAAAAATAAATAAATAAAAATAAAAGTCACAATTAATACCCTTTATTAAATTTAGATATTAGATATGTATCATATGTCAAAGAATAAAGTGGTTGCTCAAAGCATATTCTAAGCACAATCGCTCAACTGCAAAACACTATGCACAACTTTGTGCAAAAACACACTCAGAACCTTACTGTACCATAAATATTACACTGGGCAGAACCTAATACACCAATATACCACCCATACGGAAAATGCAGACCATCAACAATATGAAACAAGGGATCATATCATCACAATTCTCATGTAGAGCCACAAAACACCCTAATTAATGTGGGATAAAATGCCATAAATAAGTAAATAAATATAAACTTTTAATGTTGAGCACCTGATTCCAAACACTATAATGAAAATAAAATGATCTTTTCTACCTTTGTTCTCTGGTGACTTTTTCAGATCATGCTGGTCCAGTATCCGATTCTGCTGCTATCTGTCCTCAGTGCAGGTCAGGAAGTCATCCTCGTTAAATATCTCCCTGGCAACCCAGGACACCTCCAGCCAACCCCCCCACCCCCCCCTCTCCCAGTAGTAAGGTAAACAAACCATAAGCCAATTTCTACAACAGATTCACAAGGCTAGAGGGCTTTCACTGCAGCTCCTGCTGTGAGGACAGAGGTAAATCAACAATTTAAACCCCTCAGAGCACAGCAGGGGAGGTTTAGCCTCTCCAAGCCTCTTATACTGGGCACCTATGGTTTGGGTCTTATTTCTAAATTGCAGCATATTGGTGGTCTAGGAGTGTCATACAGACAGAAACAATGTCCACTTGCTTCTGCCCATTGCAGATCTGGCCTTAAAATAGCTAGGGGTTGTGGCAGCCATTTTGAGGCCAGATCTGCAATGGGCAGAAGCAAGCGGACATTGTCTCTGCCTGTATGGCCCTCCTAGACCACCAATATGCTACAATTTAAAAATTAGACCAAACCCCATTGTGTAATGAAGCTGTTTAAACATGCCATAAGAATCTTCCCTGTCCTGTGGATAACTTTTGTATTTATGCATAATAGGGGCAGACTTATCTCAAAAAAGATATAGTGGAATTAGAAAAGGTACAGAGAAGGGCGACGAAAATGATAAAGGGGATGGGACGACTTCCCTATGAGGAAAGACTAAAGCAGCTAGGGCTCTTCAGCTTGGAGAAAAGGCGGTTGAGGGGAGAAATGATAGAGGTCTATAAAATAATGAGTGGAGCTGAACAGGTAGAAGTGAAGCGTCTGTTTACGCTTTCCAAAAATACTAGCACTAAGGGGCATGCGATGAAGGTACAATGTAGTAAATTTAAAATGAATCAGAGAAAAAAAAAATTTCACTCAATGTGTAATTAAACTCTGGAATTCGTTACCAGAGAATATGGTAAAAGCAGTTAGCTTAACGGAGTTTTAAAAAGGTTTGGACGGCTTCGTAAAGGAAAAGTCCATAAACCATTATTAAATGGACTTGGGGAAAATCCACTATTTCTGGGATAAGCAGTATAAAATGTTTTGTACATTTTTGGGATATTGCCAGGTATTTGTGATCTGGATTGGCTACTGTTGGAAACAGGATGCTGGGCTTGATGGACCTTTGGTCTGTCCCAGTATGGCTACACTTATGTACTTATGTACTTATGAAGGTCCAAGGCTGTAACAGAGCTAAGGCAGAGTTGGGAAAGATAATGATAGGCCTGAGTTGTTGACTGGTACAAAGTTGGCATGCAAACAAGGGGGTGTATGAATGATAGTGTATTGATTAGAGAGTGACTGAGGATGGTGGCCACCAAGGTCCAAACAAGGCAGATGATACTTATTGGTTAGCTAGTTTTATCCAATCTCAAGCTGTCATCCATTGAAATAGTTAACTGAGCCATTCAGATAGTTGGGGATCAAATAATAGGTCAGTTACTGTATATGATTCCTCTTTCTAGTAAAATATAAACTTAATTTAGATTGTAAAACTTGAGCCTTCATAGAAGCATACAATATAGTTCAAGATTACATCTGTTGTAAGCCAGACTTATCTGTCCATGTATAATATTTAAAAAATAATCACGACAACAGTTTGTGACATTTAGTTCATGATGAGAATTTCAATGACAAAACTACTTAGTTCTGAAGAATAATAGTGAAAGTGTAACTCCTTCTTTTCCCAGTCAGTGGAGTTTGGATGTATCTATTGTTCTACCATGTGTATATTATCCAGCTCATAATCGAAAGTGATCACCGGCCATTTCCTGACACAAATCGGGAGATGGCTGGCGATCTCGGAAAAGCGGCGAAATCGGTATAATCGAAAGCTGCTTTTTTTGACAGCATCGCCGCTTTCCCGTCACCTCGCCGGCGAAAGTTCAAAGGGGCATGTCGGCAGTGAAGCGAAGGTGGGACATGGGCGGGTATGGGCGTGGCTACCAGATAGCCAGCTTTCGCCGATAATGGAAAAATAAAATACGCCGTTAAGCATTTGGCTGGCCGGAACCGTATTATCGAAACAAAAGATGGCCGGCCATCTTTTTCAAAAATATGGGTCTGGCCAGCTGTTTGCGGCACCGCCAAAATACATCGCCGGCCATGTATTTCGCCGGCGCCGTTCGATTATTCCCCTCTATATTACTTTTTAAACCACCTTGGACTGAACTTTTGATTTAAGGAAGGCAGTATATAAACATAACATAATATAATATGACAACAATATGCTTTAGCTTGTCCTGAGCTGAATAGATAGCAAGGCAGGATATATAACCTGGAAAACTCAATTCATGCCTTTTTGTCATAATGTTTACTTTCACACATGTACCCTGCATCTACACCTTCATAAACTTACCCCACTAAATTAATCATCATTTATTTTTTACAGACTTACAATATGGATTGCAAAGAAAAACAGGATTTCTCACCATTGAAATGGAGACAGCTGTCACTCTATAATGGAAACATAGAGTGATAAACAGAACAGAGATTACTAAAGGATGTTAAGGTGCATGTATTAGTCAGGAAGAAGCGGGAAATACTAAATTGTTTAGATGACTGTTGGGGAGGGGGGGAATTTTTTTCTTTGAGGAAAGGAGTTGTACTACTTGACATTTTGAGCTAGATTTACTAGAAGTTGCTACCACATTACTGTATGCTAACACTGCAGATCCCATTTTAGACCATAGGACTTATTTAGTAGACACAAATGTTAACAGGATTAGCACACTTTAGTAAATCTAGCCCTTTGTTTCTTAAAGGATATTTGATGTTTTTTGGGGATCGACAGTGACGATCAGGCAACACCCAGGAATTTCAACATTAAAGACTCCCACAAGAGACAATAAACTCCTCCAGCAAACCCATCATTGAAGTAGTGATCCTTCTGCCTCATGAAAATACATGAAGTTTATGGGCCAGTCCAGAAGAACTAGGACTCGGAGACTCTTTTTCTTTATGTTGGCCACTGTCTGTTTGTACTTTATTCCAGATGCTGCAGAATGAGAAGACTGTACAACCAAGAGACTCTGGATTTGTATATTATAAACTTTATATGCATGGGCGTAGACTGGAGGGGGCGAGGGGGGGCAATGCCTCCCCAAACTGTTCTTACTGGAAGTCGCGGGGTGCCACTGTTAAAGCACCAAACAGGAAACACCTCGACTCCGTCCTTCGCTTCCCTGCCCTCAGCGTTCCGCCCGCCCGAAAAGAAATGAATCAGTGGAAAGCGGGACGCTGCTGATAGAGCAGGGAAGCAAAGGACGGAGTCGAGGTGCAGGTGCTTCCTGTTTGGTGCGTTACCACCAGTTGGAGTTCGCGTTCGCCGCTCTGCTCTTCGCGGAATCGCGCCGGTAGTAGTGGAGTGAGCCAGCCACCAGTCCACACACAAGGAAGAAGGGAGTAGTAGGCGCCGCGAAGCCAGGTAAATGAAATGTTTCCACTCCCCCGCGCAGCCAGCCGTCGCCGTTACCCACAGCAAAGTTGATGGTGTTTACTGGATATAAAACCACAGTGTAATGTAATGTAAAGCCAAAAGCCTCCCAGCAGTGGCTGGCCCCGTTCCCAGAAGCTGCTCTGTCTACTGGCCCTCCTGCCTGCAGTGTCTAAGCCAGTATTCAGCAGGAGATAACTGGGTAGGAGAAACAGGGGATAACTCCCAGCAGACTGCTAACTGTGCAGATATTCAGTGCTATCTGGCTAGGTACCAGTATTGAACATTCAGCTATAATTCAGCGGGCAGCAGCCATCATTTAAAAAAACATTGACTGCCTTTGGCTGAATCCCCCCGGGTTTTTTTTATTGCAGCCTCCCTTAATCTCTACCAGGGAGCATTCCCTACCAAAAACAAAAAAAAAGCATTACATTTGCATAACTTCCTAGGTAAATATTCTCTCATTCAGTTGCTTAAAAAAAGTATATGATTGAAAACTGGCCTAACCAGTTTAATGCCTTCACCAAGTATCACATGGGGACATGGAGGGATGCTGGATTGAAGTAAGGGAAGGAGGATATGCTGGACAGAAGAGGGTGAGAGAAAGAGAATATACTGGTCAGAGGAGTGAAAATAGGGAGAGAGGGTGCTGTATAGAAGGGAGGAAATAGAAAGAGAGGGTGCTGGAAGAGGGGAGAATTAGCAAAATAAACAGGAATAACAGGATGAAGATTGGGGTGAGGGACACGTTGAGGGCAGATACTGAAACTCGAGGAAGGGTAGGGACAGGGCTACTGCACAAAACAGAAGACACTGGAACCAAAGCGAATAGAAAAATTAAATGATGAGACAACAAAGGTAGAAAAAAGTATTTTATTCAGAATTTAATTGGAATATGTCAGCTTTTGGAAATGTGCATCTGTGATATTTTGCATGTAAGTTTCAATTTTTCTGGTATTGCTGCATGCTGAGTCTGTCCTTGGAATTAGTGCTATTACAGTTTAGTGAGAATATGAGTGTGTTTTTGCACAAGTTTGTGTATAGCCTTTTGCAGTGGAGAGATTGTGTGTTGGCCTTACTGAGGTGGCACCAAAACATCAGAAAGGATGTAGAGCCTAAATCATGACACACTACCTCTTGAAGGATCTACATATAGAGCCTATGAATTTCTAAGGTCAACACTGGTATGGTATGGGAAAGGGGGTGGGGAAATACTACTGGAGAGGAAGAGGGAGTGCTGGGTAAGGAGGAAAGAAGGAAGGAAGGAAGGGAGAAAGAGCTGGCTTGATATCTCATACATATTCATTATGGTTATTCCCAAAAAAAGCCAGCTCTTTCCCTTCCTTCCTCCATATTAGCATATTCATTTGCATATGTATATATGCAAATGAATATGCTAATATGCTCCGCCTCATCCTTTGCCCCCCCAAATGAAACAGTCAAAGTACGCCTATGTTTATATGCCTTTAATGTATTTGATTCTTTGTGAAATTTAATAATAGTGGTATCTAGGAATATCATGCGGTGAGTGTTCTGACTCCATAGCTATTTGTGCATGTGACCTTCAATGTGTATTGTGCTGATAGCCTTGCGCTAACATATGCTGCTTCCTGCTTTCATCCTATAACCTTTATACTCATAGCTTAAATGTTGCATTTGACCTCCTCTCCAGGTACCTTGAGACCCGCTGTGGTCACATCTCAGCCAGGTGTAACCTTTGACCCTACTAATCAATTCCAGAGCCTTTAGCCCTTTGGGTAGTCTCCTGCATCCCTATCCCTAAGGAGAATATCTCCGTTTTGACTCCAGTGTGGAAAGGTCTCACAACCATTTTCTCCACCTCTCACCCTTGCAAATTCATTACCTTGTTCACTGGTTCAACATTCATCAGCTGCAGTATTTACCTCTATTTATTCCCACAGGGGTCATTCAACCAAATTAGCAGCCCTTCCTTTCAGTTGCCACTGCACTGAAACAATAAATTCAGACAGACTCTGCCCTATTCCGGTTTCAGTGATCTCTATATATTACGAGGCTCATTTTCGAAGCACATAGACTACACTATTAGACTCATTTTCAAAAGAGAAGAACATCCAAAAACTGTCATAAAGATTTATTTGGATGGATTTCTTCTCAAAATGTCCAATTTGGTATTTTCAAAACCTGTTTTGCAGACAGCTATCTATACAATTCATCTGCAATGCGTCCAAATCACAAGGGGACATGTCAAGGGTCACTGACCTCCTCCTACCCCCCCCCCCCCCCCCAAAATGTGAATACAAATAGTACTCACCAGCCTCTATGATATCCTCAGATATTACAGCCATGGCCATTAGAACAGTATGCAGGTCCCTGGAGTAGCATAGTGGTGGGTGGAGTATATTGTCGAAAGGTGGACCCAGGCCCATACCTCCCCCTACCTGTTACATTTGTGGTGGAAACTTTGAGTCCTCCAAAACTCACCAGAAACCTACTATACCCACATATAGGTGCCTCCTTCACCCATAAGGGTTATTGTAGTGGTGTGTACAGATGGGGGTAGTGGGTTTTGGGGGGCTCAGCAGACAAGATAAAGAAGCAATAGTGAGATGTGCACCTGGGAGCATTTATATGAAATCCCCAGCAGTACCCCCTAGGGAACCCCATTGCTTTCCTGGGACGTCTGGGGACCAGTCTGCTAAAAATGCTGGCCCCTCCTACATCCCAATGGCTTCATTTTGTATGTTTTTAACTTGTGCATATTCTTCAAAAATGGCCTAAAAAGATAAATGCACAAAGCACAAAACCTTGTTCAACATGGTATTTTCAAACATCAAAAAAAAAAGATAATTGCTTTTCTTAAATGGGTATATTTCCTATTCAGACTTGGTACGTTTAGTGCAAAACATCCAAAGTCTGATTTAGACTCACTATCGAAAATGCCCCTCCACGTAACTTTGTAAGTTTATATGCTTTGAAATGAGCACCTAAGTCTGTCTTTACTTCTCAGTATTAAACATTTGCCCTCCCCCCCCCCCCCCCCCCCCCAATATTCATCTGGTATTGGGCTGCATGGTGACTGCCTGACATCGGCGCTCAGACTAGACATTCAGTGCCGGTTAGTATCTGGCAACCAGCATTGAAAATTCAGTTTCCCCTTTAACCGCAGCAACTTAACCGGTTAAGCTGATATTCAGCGCTAACCAGTTAAGTGCTTAGCAGTTAAAGATAGGCCTAACTAGCTCACGTTACACAATATAGCCAGTTATTGGCTAGCCACTAACCATGAATATTCAGAGGAGATAACCAATTATATCCCACTGAATTTCAGCAGTTAAGCGCTAAAATGTTATTTAACGGGCCAGGAGCACCACTTAAATAGTTTTGAATATCAGCCAGTTGGAAACTAACATGGTAAAAAGTGGCCTGTGATACTGTGGGTGCATGTTTTTGGTGCATGCTGCTGGGCCATTTTTTACCACAGCTGGGAAAAAAGGCATTTTTCAAAAGGGCAGTAAATGGTCGTGCACTAAAGGTAAAAGTATGCAGCTATTTAGTGCCTGAGTCCTTTCCGCCACCCATTGACCTAGCAATAAGGTCAATGTGACCATGCTGCCAATTACCGCCAGGAATGCCCTCCCCCCTCCCTCCCACACACACACACACACACACACACACACATAGTAGAAAATAGAAAAATATTTTATACCATGGGAAACAGCACACACCAACTTCGAAACTACTGAAGGGCGTCCACGCTACTCCTACAGTAGTGCCAATTTGGTGCATGCTACCCATGTGTTAGCCCTACTGCTTCTTAGTAAAAGGACCCCTTAGAGTTTGAGGGGGAAGTTATCAACTTGGGTTACTACTACAATGAGTTATTTTACTGTTAACCCCAGTTATTAGTATTTAGGTCTCATTGCATAAAATGAGGCCTGTGCTACAACAGCATGAATTAGTGGTAAAGTCACATATCTTCATAATAGCCCACATTGATGACTGCACCCCTGAGTCGTCTCTATGAATGTTGGACTGGTTAGCTTATCTATTTAATATCAGATTGGAAAAACACAGTATGAGAACAGAAAAGTACTGTATAAAATCCACTTATTCTAATAAATTGCAGTGACTTCCAGTTTCTAATAGCTTTCATCACAAGACAACCTTTGAGAAAATTTTAAGTTTTAGAGCTGCAAGTGAGTGGAATGACCTCCCTGTGGATATAAGATTGGAAAACATAATAGTGACCTGCTGAGTGAAAAGGTACCAAAAGTGGGGTTACAAATAACAGAGTTTAAGACTATAAAAGTTTGGAGGGGCAACTCGTTTTTGAAAGTCTTTTGTATAGGTCAGTAGAGTGGGACTATGCCATTTTTTTCATAGCTTTGATGTTTTTCATGTTCTACAGCCTAAATACTGCAGGTACCTAAAGTGGAGTATGTTATTTCTGGGATTAATTATTTTTTTATTGGTAAATAGTTCTCATTTTTTAAAGACATAATTAGTCCATACCTGAGGCTGAAATTGAGCAGGATTATGCAGTTGATATCCCACTGTCTTGTGGTATAAGTCACATACCCCACTTTTGATACCATTTACTCAGCAAGTCACAATTATATGCTTTACAGACATCTGATAAAGTATGATTATTTCAGAAATTTTTATCATGATCATGGGTCTAATGTTATGATTTTTATTGTTATTGTATACTCTATTTTTATTATAATCTACTCTAAATTGTGATTGGTATGAGCTAACAGTGTTTAATTTAAATAGCAATCTGACCCATTTCTTATGTAAAGCTACACCACAGACTTTCTGAATAAATTGAAAAATATCAAGCAACTACCACCTAACACCCTTCTGGTCACGATCGATGTAGAATCACTATACAGCAACATTCCACATGCGGATGGCATAGCTGCATGTGGAAGACTCCTAAAAAAATCCACACTGGACCATCAATACTCACCAGAAACTATTACAAAATTAATCAAATTCATTTTAACTCACAACTACTTCCACTTTAACAATGATATCTATCTGCAAATAATGGGCACTGCGATGGGCACCAGGACAGCACCCCAATATGCCAACCTTTTTATGGCTGAGCTGGAAGAGACATTTCTGAATACACACCAGACCAAACCTCTAAAATACTACCGGTACATCGATGACATTTTTATGATTTGGACGGAGGGTGAAGAAACTCTGAAACAATTTTATTCTGCCTTCAATACATACCATCCTACAATCAGATTCAAAATTAACTACTCCCCAGAAAAAGTCAATTTTTTGGACACCACTGTCTCAATCAGTGATGGCTGTATACAAACATCTATATACAAGAAACCCACAGACAGATGCAGCTACCTCCACAACTCCAGCTTCCATCCTTCACATACAAAAAGATCCATCATTTACAGCCAAGCCACAAGATACCACCGTATCTGCTCTGACCCAGGGGACAGAGACAGACACCTTAAAAGCCTGACTGCATCCTTCAAACAGAAAGGCTACAACCCCAAAATAATCTCCAAGAATATTGCCTCCTCCCTCAAAACACCCAGGGAGAATCTGCTACAGTACAAGAAGAAAAAATCCACAGACAGAATCCCGCTTGTAGTGACATACAATCCAGAGCTGGAAAAACTGAGGAAAATCATAAGAGATCTACAACCTATACTCCAGGAGGATGAATTACTGAAAGAGATATTCCCATCCCCACCAGTACTGGCCTTCCGACAGCCACCCAATTTAAAACACAAGCTAATCAGAAGTAAACTTCCATCACAGACTGAAAAGGAACAGAAGGGCACACTTCCCTGTAATTTATCCAGTTGCAAACTATGCCAAAATATTTCACAGGACCCCAAAGTCATCCACAAAGGAAAGATATTCAACATAAAGAGATCTTTCACTTGCTCATCTTCCAATGTGGTATATATCATTCAGTGTAAAAAATGTAACAAAGGATGCTATATTGGAGAAACAGGCCAGATGCTTAAGACAAGATTCAATTTACATACAGTAGACATCACATGAACAATACTGGTGCCAACAGGGTTCCCACGCCTTTTGGTCAACATTTTACAGGACCAGGACACTGTACCAGTGACTTCACAGTGAGAATCCTGAAAGGTAACTTTAAAACCATACAAGAACGTAAGACCTTTGAAGTCAGAATGATTGAATATTTTAACACCCAACAGAAAGGACTTAACAAGGATCTGGGGTTCCTAGCCCATTATAAACCATAAAGCTGTATGTCTCTGTTGATCACCCCACCCCTCACCTATCCACACCCATCCTGTTAGAATATCAATGATATGCTTTGATGTCCCCATGCATACTTCCTACCCACCCCCCTCCTCCCACCCTGTCAGACTGTCATAGTAATGCTTGAATGTTTTCACTTATATACACTGTCAGCTAGCACATTTGCTTATTTCTGATCTGAGGAAGAAGGGCAACCTTCGAAAGCTAATCAAGAAATGTATTAAGTTATGTCCAATAAAAAAGGTATCATCTTATTTTCTTTTCCATGTTTGATTTTGTTTGATTTCTATTGATAACCTTAAGAGTGGACTAACACGGCTACCACACTCCTCTACTTATGTAAAGCTAGAACAGTGTTCTTCACTGAAAAGCCCTGGGAAGGCTAGTGGTGGCCCCCTGACTCTTTCCCAAATTACAATTCCCCCCACATTTCCCTCAGACTTGCTGCTAGCATACCACCACAAGTTATTCTGGAGTGGCCTAGTGGTTAGAGCACTGGTTCTCTCATCTGGGTGCCTGGTTCAAATCCCACTGCTACTCTTTGTGACCTTGGGCAAGTCACTTAATCATCCATTGCCTCATGTACAAACTTACAGTGGTGATCCTTGGTCAGCTGCCACCTAGGGCGGTGCGCAACCCCCCCCCCCCCCCACCCCCACCGGGTGCAGCAGTGTCCCCCCCCCCCCCCCTGGGTGCATTCTTACCTGCTGGGAGCAGCCATGTGGCTGTCAGTTCTGCTGGTTCCCTGCTCCCTCTGCCCCAGAACAGGAAGTAACCTGTTTCGGGGCAGAGGGAGCAGGGAACTAGCGTAGCCGACAGCTGCGCAGCTGCTTTCTGCACCCCTCCAACGGCATGCACCCGGGGCAGACCGCCCCCACCGCCCCGCCCTCGGTACGCCACTGCAAACTTAGATTGCGAACCCTCCAGGGACAGGGAAATACCCAGTGTACCTGAATGTAACTCACCTCAGGCTATTACTGAAAAAGGTGTGAGCAAAATCCAAATAAATACAATTATTTTTAATATATCTACCATGCGGCTCTAGGTGACTCTGAGCTATGTGCTGCCCAAAATCTCACTCTCCTTTCACAAGATTGAGAGAGCACCACACAGTCGAAACTCACTGCAAGCTATGTGGTGCTGTAAGAAAATAGAATAGCTATTCAAAAGGTGATATCACAAACAAGGCTCCAGAGAAAGTACAGAAGAAGATTAAAAATGGGAGAAGGAAAGAGAGCCATCTTCAAGGGAGTGGAAGTGGAGACAGGATGGTAGAGGTTGGCAGGGTATCTGCTGCTTTTCTGGTGATGGTCTTGGCTTGCACAGTGAACTTTTATTTTGACAAGCTGGCCCCTGCTTGCAAACTAGTGACAATCTTCAAGATAGAGAAACCAGTCTTGAGTGTTCCCTTTCTCTTTTGCTTTTGCCATTTCTTTAAAACCATTAGCACAAGCAATTAGAAAAAAAATGATAAAGTAGGCATCACTGTTGCATTTACAGAACATAAAGCAGCACTGCACATGGACAATGCTTTATTTAAAGAAAAGCCTTTATTCTCTCTTCCCTATTTATTGACAATCTAAAGACATTTTGGCTCATTATCTGGATACAAACTGAACCACTCTAAAATGATTACATTGCCATTTGGCATCCCATGCCAATTAGAAGACAACATCTGATCCAATTTTCTTTGTAAATGCTAGAAAGTTAATTTATCATCCCAGAAATTATTATTCCAACTCAAAATAAAGATTCATATAGTTTTAATTACCCCATCTTCTGCCTTTGATTTTTAAAAACTGACTTAGCTTGATGGAACAATATTGCGCTCTCTCTCTCTCTCTCTCTTTGGGATAAAAATGAATATTGCACCGGGACCATATATCTTTTTCTGTGAATATCACAAACTAAAAATAAATCTCTATCAGAAAGGAGAGAAAAATGTCATAATACAGAAACCCCAATCCTTACAAAGTAAGAACATAAGTGTTGCCATACTGGAACAGACTGAAGGTCCTTCAAGCCCAGTATTCTGTTTCCAACAGTGGCCAATCCAGGTCACAAGTTCCTGGCAAGATCCCCACTTTAGCCTTTCCTCATTGGGATTTTGTCTCATCCCCTTTATTATCACTGTTCTCTGTACCTCTTCTAATTCCGTTATATCTTTTTTTAGATGCATTAACCAGAATTGCACACAATATTTGAGGTGCAGTCGTACCATGGAGCAATACAAAAGCATTATAGAATTCTCATTTTTGTTTTCCATTACTTTCCAAATAATTCCTAATATTCTATTTGCTTTCTTACCTGCAGCTGCACACTGAGCAGAGGATTTCAATGATGACACCTAGATCCTTTTCCGGGGCAGTGACTCCCAGTTTGGAACCTTGCATCACGTAGCTATAGCTTGGGTTCCTCTTTCCCACATGCATCATTTTGCATTTGCTCACATTAAACATCATCTGCCATTCGGATGCCCAATCTCCTAGTCTCGTAAGGTCCTCTTGCAATTTTTCACATTCCTTTGGAAATTTAAGAACTTTGAATAACTTTGTGCATGAGCAAATTTAATTATCTCACTAGTTATTCCCATCTCTAGATCATTTATAAATATGTTCAAAAGCAGCAGTCCCAGCTCAGACCCCTGGGGAGCCCCTTCTATCTACCCTTCTACATTGACAATACTGACCAGTTAACCCTACTCTCTAATTTCTATCTTTTAACCAGTTTTTAATCCAGAATAGGAAATTACCTCCTATCCCATGGCTTTCTAATTTCCTCAGGAGTCCTTCATGAGGTGCTCTGTCAAATGACTTTTGAAAATTCACATACATAATATTGACCAGCTCCCCTCTTTAAGAACAGGGGGATATCAGGCCACAATGGTGGGGAGAAAGAAGGAGCACATGCTGGGCTAGAAGGATGGAAAGAGGAAGACACTGGGAATGGTGGAACCATGTGGGAGAAGCCAGGGGAGTGGCAAGGAATTGAATAAGAAGAGGATAGTGATTACAGGGGGTAGAAATAAGTAATGAGGAGTAGATTGAAGTTGGAAGGGAATGGAAGGCTGGGGAAGAAGTGACATGAGGAATGGGATAGCTAGTGGGTAAAAGAAGGAGTTAGAAATTTGATAGGTATCTGAAAAGTAAAGAGAAGGAAAAGGGTTAGAAAGAGGCAGGAAATTAAAAAAGAGGAAAGGGGTAAAGTGGAAAGATCAATATGTCAGACGCAAGGGTATTGGGAATAGAATGAGAGAGGAGAAAGACAAATGGACAGCAGCTGCTTGAAGGACAATTAGCAGAAGACAGACAGGAAAGTGGAAAAGAGAAACTGAAACCAACAAGATAGAAAAATAGAATATCCAGTCAACAAAAATAGAAAAGGCATTTTATTTTGATTTATTAACTGAAATATGTAGTTTTGGGAAATGTGCATACCAGATGTCTTTTTATTATGTTCAGTAGAAAAGGAAATACATTTCTATTTTTATTTCTCCACTTTTGCAGTACATACCAAGGTTCCCAGTTCAATTATTGTCTACATATTTTTATTTCTCATTTGTGATCCCTCATTCTGTATTTGATGGGTTTCAGCATGTATCTGATTTGTGAAAGGTGAACAGGTTTATCTGTTCGAAGAATTTAGAGTTTCTTGATGGAATGTAGAGAAATGTTGTATAATTACTCATTGGACATATACAGTGGACTGGTACTTGTGAAAATTAAGGAGCAAGCGGGAGACAAATGCATGAGGGATAAGAAGAGTGATTGCAACGGAACAATAATAGGAATGATGGATAATGTATAATGTGTTAATTTTGATGTATAGACATAAGTTCTAACATTAAGTTGAGTATTTGTAAAACATTTATACATTTAAGGTGACAGAAGAATCAGTTCTGAGGATATTCTGTTTTGCCATTTCTATCTATGTTGATAGAGTGTTGATAGAAAAAGTACTTTAGCCCATTTGTATTATTTGTATAATGTTAAGACAGTGATTTATTGAGGGTTATATGAAATAGAGTGAATGTGTATGATTGAGGTTTGATTGAGAAAGAGAATGTATGGAAAGTGAGGAATTGTATTTATTTTAGGAGAAACATTGTATTAGATATATGTTTAATAAAGGATGTTGATGGCTTGCTGATCGGTTGGCTGGTCTTTTGTTCTCTCTGTGGATTAAATTGTTTTTATAACCACGTGCATACATAAAGGAATTATTCAAGTCAATCAGCTTCTTCTCAGAGAAAGTTGTTTGTGACCCCTGAGGCAGGTGCTTTGGCGCCGAAACACGGACCGTGTCGGGTCCTTGATATGAATATTCTGAATAAACTGGTTTTTGATATTATCTCCCTATTGGTTTGCGCATTTGTCAGCCTCTACTTTTGCTGTTTTGCTTTGACTCTCCGTGGAGGCTCCTCCTGTCTTCTTGGATTTGTTCATAGCACATCTATGGTTTCTATAGTAAGACCTTAATAAGTGTAACTGTATTGGCCATGATGGTGTGGAGGGGAGAGATACCCAGAATAGTTTATTGTAATGAATACGCATGAGATAAATTTGCATACACTACCTCCATTCTTTGAAGATCTATTCATTGTGGGTATCCTGAAAACATGACTGGCTAGATGTGTTCTGAGGACTGCATTGAGAACCCCTGCAGGGTCGGACTTAGGCAGGGGTGACAGGGGAAACGGGTGGTCGCACAGGGCCTCATGCTCCCAGGGGCTCCACTGCAGCCTCAGCATCTCCCTGCCGCTCCCTACCTTAGCCATCATTACCGTCTCCTGTTCTCAATCTAACCGCCTTTATCAGCTCTCTCCTACTCTCTTTTGGTTCCCTGCAGCACTGCCTTCTTCAATCCGGGCCACCGGCAGCATCAGTGAGGTAAATTCACTGCCTTTGGTGACCCGGAAGCTTTCTCTCTGCTGCAATTTCCTGTCCTGCATAGGCGGAACGCTGCAACAGAGGGAGAGCTTCCGAGACCGCCGAAGGCAGTGTGCTTACCTCACTGATGCTGCCAGCAGCCCAGAAAATTGAAGAATGCAGCAGTGCTGTCAGTCGGAACTAAAGTAGCGGGTAGGAGAGAGAGCTGAAGGCGATTAGATTGAGACGGCCGCAGAAGCCCATGAGGTTGGTCTTCCTTTCCCTGTCCTCTGTGCACCCCTCATCCCCTTACCCAAACAAAGCAAGCAAATCTACGAACTGCTCTATCCATGTTGTTGTTCTTTATTGTTGGTGGCATTTTTATTGGACCTCACTTATATTTTCAAAGATGCCAGCTTGTGTAGCGTACGGATGTACACATAGGAAGTATTGGTTTCATCTAATTAGTTCTAAATCTTAATCATTGTGTCATTTGGAGGGGCTGGTTTATAGGGACTCACTCTATTCTGATGTTTTCACCTAGTAAAGGTGCTTGACAATCAGACTTACTATTTATAAGTACAGTTTAGAAAAATCATTAATTAGGTTGAGATCTAGGAGCATTTAACATCTTTTTTTCCTGAGCCTACATCAAAAGAAAAAGATGGCATGTGGGAACTTGTTCCTTTTGCTTTGTGGAATGCAGTAGTATATTATAAAAATGCACTTGCCTTGTTTTTATTACTACTATTTCACAGAGAAGGTATTGAATAATGAGGGAAGGGTTTCCTTCATGCAGAACTGTCCACAGTCAGTTTAAATGTGCCAACATTGCCCATTTCAGTGCACTATTAGCCGCCAAAGTTCATACAATGCTAATTATGTTCAGTGGAAAATAAATCTGTTGGCTCAGGATGCTTGCTATGTGAATATTAAATCACTGTTTCATTATTGCTACCAAGTATTACATATTAAGGGCATTTGTTTTAATTCATTTACCCATTGGAGCCGACTCTGTGGGTACTGTGGGTGCTTGAGCACCCCCAATATTAAGAAAGTTCCTTGTATGTGGCCAAGGAGGGATTATTTTCATTGGGTTTAGCACCCCCAATAATTTTGAAAAGTTGGCTCCTATGCATTTACCCAGTCCTTACATGCACGTTGTTTTGCTTTTTAAACCCCAAGGTTTCCTATGATAGCATTATACTTATTTGAATTAGTTTTTCTGTACAAATTTTGCTTAATTTGTCTTTATTTGAAATTTTAAAAATGTTAAAACACATTTTGCCAACAAGGGGTGGGACTAGATGAGGGCAGGGGGCCCCACCAAACTGGTTTGCACAGGGCCCTGCAACTGCTAAGACTGGCCCTGCCTGGTCTATCTTTATCTGTGTGTAGAAACCCCTACTAGCTATGGAGGCAGAGACCTTTAGAGGTCCTATTAATTATGTATGTTCCTTTTATGACACCCATTACTTTCCAGGATTGGGAGGATTCTCTTTACCAGTGAGATAATAATAGGAGAAGACCTTAAGTTGGAGGGAAAACTGAATGGTATAAATACTCAGCCCAACAGCAATTTCCTGTCTTTGGCTGGCAAAGCCATTGTACCATACAGGGCCTGGAGTTTTGGCTGACTAAGTGAACACACCAGTCCTACCCATGTACACTAAGGAGTCAGGGGTAAGGGAGGCCTCCGAAAGAAGAAGAATCAAGGGACTACTACTGATCCTGGTGTTAACAGGAATATGATTTTTTAAATAAGTTTCCTTTACCTGCCTGGGGGGGGGGGCTGTGAGGGCTCCATGGGGCTGCAGCAACTGTGGAGCAGTGCTGGTTGGTCCCAGGCTGATCCAGGGCTTGTCCAGGCTGTCCAAATCTGGTCTAGGGCTTGTAGGGGCTCCAAATCGGGACAGCTGTGACTAACCATGACCTGCCATCCTCTTGTAGATGCCTGAGAATCTGGGGAAAGGCAGAAGGCAGGCCCGCAGGAAAATGGTCGGTTTGAGGCCTAGCCTGCCGGGCAGGAGCAAACTGAGCATGTGCGAACTTCTTCACATGCTAGGTGCATCTCCGGAGTCCAAGATAGGCCCGAGTTGAAGACAGGGCCTCAATTTTTGGCCCTGCCTGGCAAAGCTCTGCAGGAAATCTCAATTTCTAATGGGACCGAATCTGGAGGTGGAGGTATCATTTCCTGCATATGAGGAGTCAGGTAAGAGGTCCCTTGGGCCTATGTTTTTATTTTAATTTTTAAATGGTGCTTTTAGGCCACGTTTGATGAGGCTTCAGGGAAAATTTGAAGTGGATTTTTTTTTTGGTGATGGGGGTCTCTGGGGACTTCTCTTGGGTGAGCCATGGGGTTCCAGACCTGAGTAAAATGTATTTTTGCCAGTAGAATAGGGATTTTGGCTAGATCTGGGAATTCCATTAGTTATAGTCAAGAAAGGGGAATTTTTGAGAATTTTTTACATGGTTATGAGGGAAACTTATTGGTAATTTTGGGAGTTTTATAAGAAAAATGCATGATGTCCAGGGAATTGTTTATTGTGAACATTTAAAACCGTAGGGTCTTAGTACAGGAGTAGCATATTAGGTTAGTGAACTTAGTGATGGTTGACAATAGCTTTGTGTTAAAATATAAAATTAACATTTTTTTCCATTATAGTTTATGGGGTTTTAGTGGTTCAAAATGGCGCTGAGAACTACAAGTTCTAGGTTCTGTAGTTCCGAGAGAAACTGTAAGTTATGTAAACTAGGTGCTATTTAGCTGTTGGTGTAAGGAATAATGTCAGAGTAGTCCAGTTGTCATGGCAACAGCTTGGCCAGCAGGTCAGCAGTTGGGAGTTAGCTTTGGGATGGAGAGGTTGCTGTTGGCAGCGGCTGCAGGAAAGTCAGGCCTTAGGCCTGATTAGGTCTCTTGCCGGGGGGAAAAAGGTTCAGAAGCTTTCTCTGTTGGCAAATCCCTTGGGCCTCCATTATGAGCAGTGCCGCCCTGCTCTTTGATAGCCTTGCTTAAAGCAGTGGCTAAGGATACCAACAAGTGAAAGTTGCAGGGTTGGGAGCAGTGGCATAGCCATGGGGGGCCTTGGGAGCCTGGGGCCCCCAATTTTGGATTTAGGCCCCAAGGCCTGCTGGTTTGGCTGGTGGGAGTCCCCAATCCCCACCAGCAGAAGCTTTCCTGTGGTGATATTCGCCAGCCCAGGTATGTGAGATTGCAGCGGGAGTTGAAAGTGGCAGGAAGGTGGGGCAAAGTGTGCCCCCCCCCCCCACACACAATTTGGGCTTAGACCCCTGCCCAAAATTGAGGTCTGGCTACGCCTCTGATTGGGAGTAGGGACACCCTTTTCCTTGCTCAGGAGAGACACTGCTCAGCTGGGTGGGAGAAGAAATAGGGACATGTGCTTATCTTTTTATTTTCTTTGGCAAACTAGCTACAAATAGGTTCTTGCTGGGAGACAGGACATACACTAAGTACCACACAAGGAGAAAGGGTTTTCTCTTATTGTTTTTTATTAGTAAAGCAGTAGTTACTTCCAGACTGTGTTCCTGGATCCTGTTCTTGGTTCCTGTGGCTCCTGGCACCTGTTACAGATTCCTATGGTATCCTCAGCAAGCAAGTGACAAGCTGGAGAAGAAAGAAGGTTTTGTTTGAAATGACTTTATTTTAGTGTGCACACATGGTTTGGGTTTGTTTAGTTTTTTTTAGTTCTTTTTATTTTTATGAAGCTGAATACTCAGGCTAATTCACGATAAAGGCAGAACACTGCAGTATCTATTCTTACCTGTATGTGGAAGGAATAGCTGCTTCAAGCAATAAGTAGCCTGAAAAAAAGTAGACACAGAAAAAGAGGGAGTGTACCACAGACTAATGGGTACTTAAGGGGAAAAGAGTAAGCATGAATTAAGAACAAATGGTAACAAATATTTATCTGAGTTTGCTGGCTGGGTAGCTATGAAGCTGTGTTCCTTCACTGAGCACTCCTTTAAATGCTGTGCTGGGAATAGAAAATAAAAGGGAAAAGCTGGTTACTTACCTGGAAAAAATGTTACAACTGAAATTGTTTCATGCCTAAGAGTTTACAAGCTGATATAACTTTGAATTTCATATCTTACAAGGCACAACCTAATTTTAAAATTGAAAACTTTAGAGAATCTCAGCTACTCATTATGTTTGACCCTTGGAAAAGATAAGAGCTGTGGCAAAAAGTAAAATGTAATAAAGTATAGTTGAGAATAAAAGAAAAGCTGTTGGCTAGACTTCTGACTCATGGTTGCAAGGGCTGACACATTCCTGAATATAACTGTTCTCTAACAACATAACAATTGTGAGGAAGTGAGTCTTTTCTCAGGGGAAACCTGCCAACTGCTGCTACTATGACCAATGGCTGTTTAAGCTATTGTACTGAGAAAAGGTGCTGCTGAAACCAAGGGAGTGTTACACTGGGAAAAGGAGTAGATTCAGAGGGCTACCCAAGAAGTTGGATCCAGATGGGCCAGGGTTCAAGAGAAGAAGTGCCTGAAGTCTTTGTCTTCCAGACAGAAAGAAATACAGAGAAGAGTGAGAAAAGATTAAATTCTCCCTCCCCCCCCCTTCCCCTACTGAGGAGAACCCCAGCAAGGAAGGAGGAGCATTTTGTCCACCTAAGGGAGAAGAGGCTTATTAGTCATTTGCTATCCTGCCCATTAGTAAGTCTTCTGAGTGGCTTACAATGTATACATAAAATTAGTAAAAGAAAATATAGAAAAGTAAATGAAGAGAGGAAAGAAGGTGAATTAAAACCTTTTATAGTTTTAGACTCGTAACCCTTCCCTTCCCCCCCCCCCCCCCCCCCCCCCCACCCCAGTTCGAGGAAATGAAGGATTATTTTGCTGGAGTAAACTATTTGGGGGAAGTAAAGGAAAGGGTTGTTACTAGAAGCTGGAACAAACTGCCAGCATAGGAGAACAGGGGATACAAACTAATCTGATATATCAGTGTGTAACTAGGTAATTGTTGTACCCAGATTAGAGGACACAGGGAGGGAAGGGAGGAACATGCAAATTGCTGAAGTCAACTGCTGGAAGAAGAATCACATAGCAATATTATTTGCACACATAAATACTGATCTTCTTCAAAGCTGAAGGGTAAGAATGTATGTATAGGAATATACATTTTGTAATGAAGGGGAAGGAATATGTTAAATAGGGAAATCAAACTGTTCACTATAGTCTGAAAGGCTACGATTTTCGCCCCAGTATCTGGTTTCAGAGATGTCAAAAGGATAGAGGAAATTTCTGGTGAGACTTGCACTCCTTCAAACCTGTGTTGATAATGTATCAGATTGACTCGTAAAACATCTCTTGGTCCTTAATTCTAACAAAACCACTGCTTGTTGGCTTACTGGGAATGTGTCTATCACTGTGGATTGAAATTCCATGTGTAAAGGGGAAAAGGATAGTGATAGGAGTGTACTACTGTCCACCTGGTCAGGATGAACAGACGGATGCAGAAATGTTAAAGGAAATTAGGGACGCAAACAAACTGGGCAACGCAATAATAATGGGTGATTTCAATTACCCCAATATTGACTGGGTAAATGTAACATCGGGACACGCTAGGGAGGTAAAATTCCTTGATGAAATCAAGGACAGCTTTATGGAGCAGCTGGTACAGGAGCTGACGAGAAAAGGAATAATTCTAGACCTAGTCCTTAGTGGAGCGCATGATCTGGTGCGGGAGGTAATGGTGCTGGGGCCACTTGATAACAGTGATCATAATATGATCGGATTTGATATTAGCTTTGAAGTAAATATACATAGGAAATCAAATACGTTAGCGTTTAACTTTAAAAAAGGAGACTATGATAAAATGAGAAGAATGGTGAAAAGAAAACTTAGAGGAGTGACTACAAGGGTCAAAAATTTACATCAGGCATGGATGCTGTTCAAAAACACCATCCTGGAAGCCCAGGCCAAATATATTCCACATATTAAAAAAGGAGGACGGAAGACCAAACGACAGCCGGCATGGTTAAAAAGTGAGGTGAAGGAAGCTATTAGAGCTAAAAGAAAATCCTTCAGAAAATGGAAGAAGGAACCGACTGAAAATAATAAGAAACAGCATAAAGAATGTCAAGTCAAATGCAAAGCGCTGATAAGGAAAGCTAAGAGGGGCTTCGAAAAAAAGATTGCGTTGGAGGCAAAAACATATAGTAAAATTTTTTTTAGGTATATTAAAAGCAGGAAGCCGGCAAAAGAATCGGTTGGACCACTAGATGACCGAGGAATAAAAGGGGTGATCAGGGAAAGCAAAGCCATAGCGGAGAGATTAAATGAATTCTTTGCTTCGGTCTTCACCGAGGAAGATTTGGGAGTGATACCAGTGCCGGAAATGGTATTCGAAGCTGACGAGTCAGAGAAACTTAATGAATTCTCTGTAAATCTGGAGGATGTAATGGGGCAGTTCTACAAACTGAAGAGTAGCAAATCTCCTGGACCGGAAGGTATGCATCCCAGAGTACTGACAGAACTGAAAAATGAGCTTGCAGAGCTATTGTTAGAAATATGTAATTTATCCTTAAAATAGAATGTGGTACCAGAAGACTGGAGGATGGCCAATGTAACGCCGATTTTTAAAAAAGGTTCCAGAGGAGATCCGGGAAATTATAGGCCGGTGAGTCTGACATCGGTGCCGGGCAAAATGGTAGAGACTATTATTAAGAACAAAATTACAGAGCATATTCAAAAGTATGGATTAATGAGACAAAGTCAACATGGATTTAGTGAAGGGAAATCTTGCCTCACCAATCAATTACATTTCTTTGAAGGGGTGAACAAACATGTGGATAAAGGGGAGCCAGTTGATATTGTGTATCTGGATTTTCAGAAGGCGTTTGACAAAGTACCTCATGAAAGACTCCAGAGAAAATTAGAGAGTCATGGGATAGGAGGTAGTGTTCTATTGTGGATTAAAAACTGGTTAAAAGATAGAAAACAGAGAATAGGGTTAAATGGTCATTATTCTCAATGGAGAAGGGTAGTTAGTGGGGTTCCCCAGGGGTCTGTGCTGGAACCGCTGCTTTTTAACATATTTATAAATGACCTAGAGATGAGAGTAACTAGTGAGGTAATTAAATTTGTTGATGACACAAAGTTATTCAAAGTCGTTAAATCGCGGGAAGATTGTGAAAAATTACAAGAGGTCCTTACGAGACTGGGAGACTGGGCATCTAAATGACAGATGACGTTTAATGTGAGCAAGTGCAAAGTGATGCATGTGGGAAAGAGGAACCCGAATTATAGCTACGTCATGCAAGGTTCCACGTTAGGAGTCACGAAGCAAGAAAGGGATCTAGGTGTCGTCGTTGATGATACATTGAAACCTTCTGCTCAGTGTGCTGCTGTGGCTAAGAAAGCAAATAGAATGTTAGGTATTATTAGGAAAGGAATGGAAAACAAAAATGAGGATGTTATAATGCCTTTGTATCGCTCCATGGTGCGACCGCACTTCGAATATTGTGTTCAATTCTGGTCGCCATATCTCAAAAAAGATATAGTGGAATTAGAAAAGGTGCAGAGAAGGGTGACAAAAATGATAAAGGAGATGGGACGACTTCCCTATGAAGAAAGGCTAAAGCGGCTAGGGCTCTTCAGCTTGGAGAAAAGGCGGCTGAGGGGAGATATGATAGAGGTCTATAAAATAATGAGTGGAGTTGAACAGATAGATGTGACGCGTCTGTTCAAGCTGTCCAAAAATACTAGGACTAGGGGGCATGCGATGAAGCTACAATGTAGTAAATTTAAAACGAATCTGAGAAAATGTTTCTTCACTCAAAGTGTAATTGAACTCTGGAATTCGTTGCCAGAGAATATGGTAAAGGCGGTTAGCTTAGCGGAGTTTAAAAAAGGTTTGGACAGCTTCCTAAAGGAAAAGTCCATAGACCGTTATTAAATGGGCATGGGGAAAATCCACTATTTCTGGGATAAGCAGTATAAAATGTTTTGTACTTTTTGGGATCTTGCCAGGTATTTGTGATCTGGATTGGCCACTGTTGGAAACAGGATGCTAGGCTTGATGGACCTTTGGTCTTTCCCAGTATGGCAATACTTATGTACTTATGTAAGAATGACCATCTCTAAGGATGCCCTAAATGTTGAGATTTGGGCGTCCCCGACCATATTATCGAAACGAAAGATGATTAAATATTTTGACACCCACCAGACAGGATTTAACAAAGATCTGGGTTTTCTAATCCATTATAAACCATAAAATTGTACTGCTTTGTCACCCTCTTATCTCCATGCATATCTCCCTGTCCCTCATCCACCTGGATCTCCCTGTATCTCACCTAACCCACCCCACCCTCCTGTGAAACTGTCACTGAAATGCTTTGATGTTTCACTTAGATATACTGTTATTTATCAACATTTGCTTATTTATGATCTGATGATGAAGGGTTACCTTCAAAAGCTAATCAAAAAATATATTGTTTGTCCAATAAAAAAAGGTATCATCTTATTTTCTTTTCTGTTTTCTTTTCTTTTATTTCTATTGATTACCTTTAAAAGTGAACTAACACAGCTACCACATCTCTCTACTGAAAAAAGCACTGTAATGGTGTAGAGATATTACAAAGCATATGTTAAATAAGGCTGCCAATTGGATCCAGATTCTCAGGACAGGGTTGATCCAGTCCTAGGTTTACCCCTGTGTATGCTGGGACTTGTAGCTTGCTTTTATTAGAGAATGCAAAGGGGAAATCAGGACTGGATCAACCCTGTCCTGTGAATCTGGATCCAGTTGACAGCCTTAACGTTAAGTGAAATAAAAACATAAAGCACCAGTGGAAGTGGTGGGAAATAATGATCTAGAGAAACAGTGTAAATGTAAGTGTATAAAATATGAGAAACAAAAGTCTTACCAGTGCAAATGGAAATGTCTTGGGAACTAAGTACAAAAATGCCTTGCTATTTCTATTATGGCTGGGCTCAATGCACCACGGAAAGGGTGGAGGATACATGGAATGCCCTCCCTTGGGAGGTGGTGGAGATGAAAACGGTAATGGAATTCAAATATGCGTGGGATAAACACAAAGGAAACCTGTTTAAAAGGAATGGATCCATAGAAGCTTAGAGGAGATTGGGTGGCAACACTGGTAATTGGGAAGCAAAGCGAGTGCTGGGCAGACTTCTACGGTCTATGCCCTGATCGTGACTGAATAGATATGGATGGGCTGAAGAGTAAATTTTAAGGGGCTTCGACCTTAGCTTCAGAACTTTTAGTACAAGAACAGTGCTGGGCAGACTTCTACGGTCTGTGCCCTGAAAATGGCAGGGACAAATCAAACTCAGGTATACATATAAAGTATCACATACCATGTAAAATGAGTTTATCTTGTTGGGCAGACTGGATGGACTGTACAAGTCTTTATCTGCCGTCATTTACTATGTTACTGTGTCTTTCTTGGGCAACCAAAAGGTTAATCCTATCTTGGATCTGTGTGGAAGAGAGGAAAGTTTTTGAAAGTGGATACTCTACAGCATTATGAATAGTCTGGAGCCTACCTTTGCTAATCTACCCATAGAACCCTGAAAAACTGAAGAGACCAGAGCCAGTATATGAACTTCATGCAGTGGGCTCCCTTTCCTACGACTACTGCTACAAAGCATGCACCATGATATTTATCGCCTCAGTGCAAGCAGAACACACAGTGGAGAGGAGGATAGAGAACTTATTTCATCATCTTGATGTTCAGCTTTTTTTTCTTTTGTTTCCACAGTCAGATTACAGCAAAGTGGCTCTAATTTGTGAATTTGCATATTTCTTCAGCAAGCAACCCCCTTATTAATGCATTAGTTCTGCCTTGAAGTACTAATGTACTTTGTCAGAAAAATAACTGTGCTATAAATCTGTGACTAATAGACTTTGGACTCATACTGCAACATTAAGAACATCCGCTTTGGCTATAATCTATTGGTAGATAACAAACTGGTAAACACAGGCCACTACAGCCTGTAAACATGGCATGACAGCATTACATTAAGAAATTCTTTCAAACTACTGTATATTTCTTCTTCTTCTTTCTGTACTGGAATTCTTTTAACAGTTCCACAAACACCCCGTTGTTTGTATTTTTTTTCCTGTTCAATTAAGATTAAATGAAATAAATATACAATTACACTGTAACTGCATCATGCAGGCTACATTTATTTTCCTCTTCTATTTATACAGCTAGATGAGTCAATGGCAGAGAATTAGTGTATACTGCAGACAGCCCTGCAGATGTTCATTCATTAGCGTGCCTTAAATTAGTGCATACAAAAATCAATTTAATGTATGTTATCCTTTGAATTAATACACATACAATCAACTTCTGCAATTTAAATTTAGCAGACAAAAGGAAAGCTGAAGCAAGAGACCGAGACCAATATGATTTGAAAAATAAAATGCTCTGGGACATGTGCATCTGTGATGTCTTTGTATTTTGTTCAATTGTGTAATTTGTGTTCAGACACTCATATTGGACTAGATTCTATAAATGGCACCTTAAAAGCGTGGGCGGTTTATAGATTAGCTCTTAGCGCCAGGAACTATGACCACAATTAGGTGCGACCATTTTCGTCAATGAAACCCTGGTGTAAATCCCTACACATAAATTAGGCACGGATCCCACTAATTCTATAGCGCATAAATTTTCGGAACACCCCTGACCCGCCCATGCCCCTCCCATGGCCATGCCCACTTTTTAGATCTGTGCACTAGAATTTATGCACATCTCATTACAGAATATGTCTAAAAAGATGTGTGCATAAATTCTAATTATTTGCAATTAGTGCCAATAATTGTTTGTTATTGCCCAATTATCAGTGCTGATTGGCTCATTATTAAATTAAGTTGCGCACACAAATTGGAAATGTGTACAAATTTGAGCACACAACTCAAAGCACCTTATATAGAATCCGGGAGATTGTGTTTTGTAAACTATCTTAGCCAAATAAAAAATAAAGGTAGTCATGTAGGTCTTTTCTAGGTGTTGTGCTCAGAGCAGAAGTTTTCACAAGGGAAAAATATATATTTTTTATTATTATAGGGAGATCATGTGATGTGTAGAGGAATGCAGACATGAGCTTGCTCATCTCCTGGAGTCCCATACCTCAAGCCTGACACTTTTGCATCCCTAAGCAGTATTTTTCAATTTTTCTTACCATAACGAGCTGCACAGCTATATGGACAAATATTTGGTGGTGACAGCACAACTCATGCCTGGGAAATTACCGAAGGGAAACAGAGAGAAGGTCCACTATAGTGTGGACAAAATGGCACCCACGGAGTCTCCTGCTTCCTCTTCTTTCTCAGTCCCTCAACTACATCAAACAAATGCAGTCAGCAGGGAAAAACATTGACCCGTTGAACGACGAAAGTGGAAGAGCGAGTGTCTGCGGTGGAAGACATGACAAATGCAGCTGCGACACACTTGCTGGCTTTGGAAAAGAAGTTTTCGGGACAGGAGGCGCACTTGGACAACCTGGAAAATTGAACCTGGAGTGACAATCTCCGGATAATCAGGATACGTGAGACGTTACCAGACCAGACACTGGAGCCTTTATTAAAACATTGGCTTACCTCAATGCTTTAACAGATAGCACTGGGCCGCTGTGCTTAGAAAGGGCCCACCGAGTTGACCAATGGCAAGATGGAAGTAATCACCCGCCTGCTGTAGTGGTGAAAGTGCATAACTACATACATAGAATTGAAATATTGCGAAGTTTTCATTTGAAGTGAGATATATTGAACTATAACAGTGCCTATGTTTGAATCTTCTAGGATTATTCTGCAACCTTAGAAGTGCTGCTTTTCACCTCGGATTGGCAATTGCCTCTACGGTTTGATGTAAGCCACATTGAGCCTGCAAATAGGCAGGAAAATGTGGGGTACAAATGTGATAAATAAATAAATTTATAAGGCTGACTCATGGAATGTGGAAAAAAAGACTGGGACCAGCCAAATACCCAGACAACAAAGGTAGAAAAAAATTATTTTTATTTAATACTTTGAAAGCACTGAGATGTACCTGCTTTGTAAAATGTAAATTTTTTTCTATTTTTATTTTGCAAAGTACAGGAGAAAATGCATTTCTGTCTCTTTTTTTTTTTACCAATATTGCACTGTTTAGAGTCTGGCTTTCTTGGGCAGGGGGGTCTCTATTTCAATTTTTGTTTTTTTGTTGTTTTTTTTTTGTGGCTCCCTATTCTGCATTAGATTGGTAGCATAGAATGTTGTCACAATCTGGGTTTCTGCCAGGTGTTTGTGACCTGGGTTGGCCACGTTGGAAACAGGATACTGGGCTAGATGGACCATTGGTCTGACCCAGTATGGCTACTCTTATGTTATATAGATGAGGGTCTGTCCATGTTCTGCATGTGTGACTGAGGTGAAGGATTCTGCCAGCATGTAGTATCTGTGTAGGAATGTGTAACAGTGCAGCGTGTTCCAGTTTCCCAATAGTAGGTATATTGGTGCTCCAGAGCCCAGTGTAATATATATATATATATATATATATATATATATATATATATATATATATAGCACTGTCTTCTGATAGGTGGGTTAGGGCTGTTATGGTGTGATAAGTTGTGTGTTCTAGGGCAGTCCTGGAGTACCCCCTTGACAGTCAGGTTTTCAGGATATCCACAATAAATATGCATGACATTGATTTGCATATACTGCCTCCATTACATGCAAATCTTTTTCATGCAGATTCATTGTGGATAGCCTGAAAACCTGAATGGCAAGGGGGTACTCCAGGACCACCTAGGGAAACACTTCTCTAGGTCCCACTGTAATATTTATAGCATTGTCTTTTCATAGGTGGGTTAGGGCTGTTTTGGTATGGTAAGTTTTCAGTATAGGTTGTGGGTGTCTTTTTGCAGGGGTTTGTGTTATTTCACAAAGTGTCTAACCCTATTTGAAAGTAGGCTCTGGGGCAAGGGCCACCAAAGATCACCCAAAATAAAAATGCTCGTGTTCTTCACTTCCTGTAGAGTCGCCACACAAACAAAAGCCCATCTGATTTAAACAAGGTGTCTAGCAGTGGAAGGACTGGGTGTGCTATTCCTGAGGTGATGGTCACGATTTGAATATTTTTATTTGAAGTTAAGAAGACAGGTTGCCTGCTCTGGCCAGTCCAGGGACTTCTTCTGTGTCCTGCCTACAGATGTAACTTACTGTTTCCTTTTAGGCAGGGTGCAACAGAGACAGCCTGTATTAATCACTGCCCGCCACAGCCCCTGAGCACCAACACAGACACTGCTGTCTAGCTGACACCAACTGGGGCCTGTTTTATAAAAGTCTGCTCCCCCTGAGATAAAAACCTGGCTACTCTCTGCACAGATCACCATCAGCCATTTCAGCATTTCCCCACAGTGCTCTGCTCTCTTCACAGGGCTCTATTAACCCATTAGTGCCCAATGTTCCCATATGTGGGACCTGAAGACACAGTCTCAGCTGCCCGGTCAGCTTCAGCTCCTTGGACTCACTCTGTAATTCACGGAGTCACCTCCTATGCTTTGCTCCCACCCTTAGGGATAGGCTGCCACATTAAATACATAACATATGTACATACACCTTATTTAGCATGGAACCTTTCCTCTCTTGAAAAGTCCTCATTATATCAAATAAATACATTTCTCTTGGTAGCACCCTAGGAGTCTCTTCATTATAGTATTTCATTGTATTACTCATAAAACAAATTCTTATTTCTTTCACAATTGGCAGTTGTACTGCCATTAGCTATTAGCTATTTTATTTGGAACAAAGATAAAATAATTTGTTTTGACAAACTCAAGATTTTTTTTTTAGAACATGAGCTTAAGCTTTACCAAACAAACACATCACTCAGATTTTTCAGCATTGCTCAGTTTATTTTCTCCTATACAGTTGTAAACAGTAAAAGCGGAAATGTGTTCAGTAGGAATTGAGGATGCTAAAGAAACAGTGAGAGTCTCAACCACTGCACAACAGAGACACCTACTGGCTGCACTGAGTTCCTGCAGTAACCACAATCTGTGGTCCCATTTTAGGACTGTTGCTGTAAAGGGTGTGCCACATGGGTATTTACAGAGGAATGCTCATGGTGTCACAAGTCAATAAAAGCTGCTTCTGATGCAAAAGGAAAGGCAGGAAACTGCTAGGCTACTAAGAGAGTTCTCCTTGCTACCTGTGCTCTTTTCCAAAGCCCTTGACAGCCTGAAGGTGAAGGCATTGTTAGGATAGTATACTTGGGATAATATCTCCTAATGGAGTCATTTTGCATAGACCATGATGGGAATGAACCTCATTCCTATACCAAGGCATTTCAAAGATCCTCTCAATCTCTCAAAATTTACTGCTAGTGTTTGTCTCAACACTTGCATTGTGCGATAGAGAGCTTCCTTCTTGAGTTCAGAATGTGTAGGGAGTGTAACCTTCAAAAGCATTTTTATGGTAAAAGTAGTGTTTACATGCAGAGATAGGCTTTTATAAAAGAGCCTGATGGAAATGTAAAGTTACATATGTAAAGCCTGTACACGTGTAACTTTGCCCAAACTGAGTGGAAGCAATCCCAGTGGCAAGAGTAGAGAGGGGGTTGCATGTATGTGTGGACCATTGAAATTATGTATGTGTGTACATGATTTAGCCCTGAAAATTTGGTGTGGTAAAAAGAGTGGGTGAAAATTTTAAGTACATAAATTCCCTGATATAATTTTCAAAGCAGAAAACGTTTAGTATGCATACTTTTTGAAAGTTCACTGAAACCCACACAAGGAAAAATATGTGTGTACCTTTTATATGTCTGTACACATAAAATTACAGACAATGTGTACAGTCAACATATCAAGGTGCACTTGGAATTTCTTAGTAAGCAGACTGGTGGTGTCCAGTACTTATGAGGCAGCTTGTGGGGGGTTTTTTCCATTGGGATTTTGGTGAAGAGGGAGACCATATCAAAACTGACAAAGAAGTAAGTGTCAGTCACATTTCTTTGCTCTCTGGTTATATTTTTTGGTATTTAAGGATTCTTTTTTTCTCCACACATAGTACAGAATAGTCATTTGGTTCTGACACATAAACAGTGCCTTGTAAAAGTTTTCATATGTTTTTTTTACATCTTACTTTCTTTAAAAAAATACAATTCAAAATGTATTGAAGTGGGAATTTATTTCATTGACCTATAAAACATACTCTACACTTTCAATTATGGGCTGCAGAGACTAGGAGCATGCTATCTTTCCTCCTGCCTCTTCCTCCCCCCAAATTTTCCCTTTCTCCAGCATTTGCATTCTGCCTTTTATCCCCTTCCCCAGTATTTGTCCCTCCTTCTACTTCTTCCGCATTACCTGCCTCTTTCCACTGTTGCCCTGTATTTGCCTTGCCTCCCACTTCCTCTTGCCCCTTTCCCCTCTCCTGCATCCCTTGTATTTGCCTTTTGCCTCTTCTTCCTCTTTTCCCTTATGCTGTATTTATTCCCCTGCCTCTTGCACTTCCCCCTCTCTTGCAGGACACAATTAACTCTTTGGTGGACCCCTAGGCAAGGATATAAATTTGGGCTTCCCACTGTAATGATCATCAGGCAGATTGCTTAAAGAGTTTTTTTTTTTTAGGGAATAAATCCACTCATTCAGCATACTCCTTCCATCCAAAATATCAGTCCAGGCCAGAAGAAGCAATTCCAACCAAAAGGGTTTGTATAACTTGGGTGGCAAGAAAGGGGTAAAACACACACAGTTCTCAATAGAACTATTTACAGTCACAGGTAAGATAAAGGTATTCCCTATACTTACAATCTCTTTAGTAGCAATAATAGTATTATTATTCTCTCTCTCTCTCTCTCTCTCTCTCTCTCTCTCTCTCTCTCTCTCTCTCTCTCTCTCTCTCTCTCTCTCTCTCTCTCTCTGGACATCCAGTTCAGAGAGGACTTTTTTGAGGTAATAGTTCTCAGGGAGCTGTGCTCTTTGATCCTGCAGGTTCACAGTCTTGGTAGCTGCATTACTGGGGGTTCTCTGTTCTGTTACTTCTCCTGAATAGACGGTTCCCACCACTCTCTTTTCCTTCTTTCTCCGTGGAAGGCACTGTTGGAGGTCTGGTCCCTATTCTGTTCCAGATCCTCCTTGGAATCAGTGCAGCAACTGGTATGTCTGTTACTGGCTCCTCATTCCTTTATGATTGCTCCGGAGACATAAATACAGCGACACTTTGACCAGCTCGAAACCAGACCTGCCTCAAGATAAGTGCATAACTGAATTAGAAACTGCATATGAACAGTAGCTAGAACAACTAATAATAATTTTGATAAGTAACCCATGAATGCAACATAAGGAGGTAGGGAGGGTCACAGTGCTATGATGTCATTAACAACATATTGCTGAGAGCTTTCTATGCCGGAGTAATGTGTGTTTACTGAGCACTATCACTTTATAAACATAAATAAGTTAAAAGTTGCACATAGAGCAAGAGATTTCACTATAAGAGAATAGAAAAAAACAAAAAAAAAAGGGGTCTTGTTTGGATTAATTACATTTTAACTGCCAGACCCTCGACCATTCTTCTAACATTCGGAGATCCCTTCTCATCGTTTCTACTCCCTCCAGGGTATCCACTCTATTGGCTATTTTCATGTCATCCGCAAAAAGGCACACCTTTCCTTCCAACCCTTCAGCAATATCTCCCACAAATATATTAAACAGAATAGGCCACAGCACCAACCCCTGAGGAACTCCACTGCTCACCTTCCGTTCCTCCGAGCGGATTCCATTTACCACCACCCTCTGCCACCTGTCGGTCAACCAGTTTCTTATCCAGTTCTCCACTTTCGGTCCTAAGTTCAACCCTTTCAGCTTATTCACGAGTCTCCTGTGGGGAACCGTATCAAAGGCTTTGCTGGAGTCCCAGTAGATTACATCTAGCGCACGCCCCTCATCCAGTTCTTTGGTCACCCAGTCAAACAAGTCAATAAGGTTCGTTTAGCAGGATTTTCCTTTGGTAAAGCCATGTTGCCTCGGGTCCTGTAACCCATCGGTTTCTAGAAAGATAACTATCCTTTCTTTCAGCAGTGACTCCATTATTTTTCCTACCACCAACGTGAAACTTACCGGTCTGTAGTTTCGCACTTCTTCCCTGTCTCCACTTTTGTGAAGAGGGACCACATCCACTTGTCTCCAATCTCGCGGAACCTCTCCCGTCTCTAAAGATCTATTAAATAAATCTTTAAGAGTATCCTGGGATGTATCCCATCCGGCCTCATAGCTTTGTTCACCTTCAGATTCTCCAGCTGTTTATAAACTCTTTCTTAAATAAACGGCGCAGTATCCACTCCATTCCCAGATGTTCCCTCGACAGCCAACCGCGGCCCTTCTCCCGGATTTTCCTCCGCGAACACCGAAGATAAATAATTGTTTAGCATGTTCGATTTATCTTCATCACTCTCCACATAGCCATTCTCATTATCTTTCAGTATCGAAATTCCATTCCTAGTGCAGTGGACTTTGATCCTGAGGAACTGAGTTTGATTCCCACTGCAGCTCCTTGTGACTCTGGGCAAGTCACTTAACCCTCCATTACCCCTGGTACAAAATAAGTATCTGAATATATGTATACCGCTTTGAATGTAGTTGCAAAAACCTCAGAAAGGCGGTATATCAAGTCCCATTTCCTTTTCCCCTTTCCTTTCTCCAATATATCTGAAAAAAGTCTTGTCACCTCTCAATAAAATTGCATAGAAATACTTTTAAAACAAATAAGAGGAAATATTTTTTCACTCAAAGAATACTTAGGCTCTGGAACTCGTTTCTGGAGGATGTGGTAACAGTGGTTAGTGTGTCTGGGTTTAAAAAAGGTCTGGACAAGTTCCTGGAGGAAAAGTCCATAATCTGTTATTGAGATGGACATGGGGGAAGCCACTGATTTCCCTGGGATTGGTAGCATGGAATGTTGCTACTAATTGGGTTTCTGCCAGGTACTTGTGACCTGGATTGGCCACTGTTGGAAGCAGGATACTGGACTAGATGGACCATTGGTCTGACCCAGTATGGCTATTCTTATGTTCACAGGCACAAAATAGGGGGAAAGAGAGTCAATTTGTAAAAGAGCTACTGGTAATCTGGGAGGGTATCCCCACAGTTTCACTGGGGATAATGTTGGAAGGATGGGAAAGGAGAAGCAAGAAAGGTCTTAGACACTGGCTCCTGGATTTCATGAAAATTTGTTGATGCCTTGTATAAATTAGAGACATTACTTTTTTGTCATTTTAAAGCACAGATTATGATTGCAACAAGAAAAGTGCAGTGGCGTCGTGAGGGCAGCTGACACCCGGGGCGGGTCGCCGCTGCGCACCCCCCCCCCCCCCGAGTGCAGCGCGATGCACCCTCCCCCCTCCGTAGCGCAACACCCCCCCCTGCCCGCGAAAACATACCTGGAAGGCAGTGAGGGGCGGGCGGGCCAACCCGCCGAGAGCACGCCGCTGGGGGGGTGTCGGCGCCTCGCTGGTTCCTTGCTCGCTCTGCCCTGGAACAGGAAGTAACCTGTTCTGGGGCAGAGAGAGCAAGGAACCAGCGAGGCGCCGACACCCCCCAGTGGCGTGCACCCGGGGCAGACCGCCCCACCGCCCCCCCCTTCCTACGCCACTGGAAAAGTGCATTTAAGCTTTACTTGATATGGGGGCTTCAACCTTATTTATATGGTAAAGCACTTCAAATAGTGGTGACAGAAAACTAGTTGGGTTGCCATTTAGATTATTATGAAAATTACAAGTCATTCAAATTCTGTGGAACAGATTGTTTTGGATAGATCAAGCACATTCACTGTAATTGGCTTCAATTCAGCTCATGAGGCAATTAGTCTAAGGAGGTAAGATTATTTTGCAGATAATGTCTGAGGTGTCTGCTCTGATCACTATTCACCCTGGTTATCACCCAGGGCTGAATTAAAACATACTTTTCTCATTAAAATATATCTAACACATCCTTCCTAAATGCTTGGGTGCTATGTATATGCCTAGTTTGCCTATACCTTATTTCAGCCCTGCTTTCCCTGTATTAGTCTCCCTGCTTCTCCTTCCCCTTTCCCTGATTTGCTCCTGCCTCTTGCACTTTCCCTCTGCTCCATTCTCTTGTATTTGTCCCTGCCTTATTCCCCTCTTCCTCTTTGCTTGTATTTACCTTCTACCTCATTATCCGCTTCTCCTTTCCCTGCATTTCTGCCCTGCCTCTTTCCTTTTTTTCCTATTTGTCACTTTGTCCTAAAATCTGCCTGTAAGAAATGATCCCATGGAACTACTCAGATCTGATACTGAGCTCCTCCCCTGTTACAGTCCGATATCAACCCAGGAACAGATATTATTAATGTGGTCTTGTATCTTTTTCACAGAAGCAGATCAGGAGTTGCCTTACTACTTTACTGAAGACTTGCAAAGCTAGCTGTGGGAGGCCTATCAATCTCTTGGCTACTCACTCTAGCATCCTGTAGCATCTATGCCAACACTTCTTTGCCTGCCAATCTCATGATGTGTGAGATTGGCAGGCAAGAATTCACACCCACAAGGGCTGAAAGTTTCAGGATGATTAAGTCATGGACTGCAACTGCTCCTCTCACTGCAGCCTTGGAACCTACCTTCTGAGTCTCTAGTGTTGAAGAGACTTTCCAACTCTTTTCCCAAAATAGGAGACATGGCAGGTTCGTGCTTCCCTCTAAATGCCTGTGCGATTACCTAAGATTTGGTGTGGACTTCAAAGTTTGTGACTTTGTTAGTTGAAGGAGTATAAATGAGTGAGTCTCTTGTTGGATATTCTTGCCTCTGCATGAAGTTGTTTGTGGCTGCATGTACATTTTTATTTAATCTATGTTTTTCCAACCAAGTTAGCTCAAGGCATGTGTGATGGTTTGTGCAAGGTTTATTAATACAAATGCTGAGGCACATTAAATGAGGAATAAAGTCTATGGAACTCAGGCCAAGATGCACTAAACTTAACGAGCCAACAATGTGGTTTTTAAACTGCTTCTAGCCAGTTCAACGAGCAAGTAGTAAACCATGACATGCACAAAAGGGTTCTCCAAGCCATTTTCCTATCACAGTAGCAACTAACGAAAACGGAATGCAAACGAGCTAACTACTATAGTAATGTGGACGCGTTGCGATGCACTACCGTTTCCGATCCATGCACAAAAGCAATCCGAACCCTTTACCGTGATATATTGAACGTGTGCTCAGAGGCTGCCGGTAAGTCCAGAGCTGTCATAAAGCACGTCATAAAACGTCCATGTAGTGCGTGTATAAGCCTCCGACATGCTATATATGCCTGGGTATGCGCGTGTGCACATTTGTCGAAGTCATGGCTGCATGTGGGAGAAAGCCCAATTTCTCCGACATGGATGTGCTGTGGTTGGCACAGCTGTTCATAATTAACAAGAAGCGTTTATTCTCCCGCCCACGGAAAAGGCGTGATATTTTAAGAATAGATCAGGGCTGGGAAGTCCTGCAAAGACTGTTTAACAGGTGTTCTTCGTACCCAAGATCTGTAAGTATTCCCAGCATATTAAACATGCACGTTCGTAATGTGCATGTAAAAAAATGTATTTGACTAATGAGCATTAGTGGACTTGGGGGTGCGTGCTCACCCTCATTTTTCCCTTTGAGCAAATGTACTGCCAGCATATATGAACGGTCGTAATGTGCGTTTAAAATAAAAGTTTTTTTCTAGAAGGTGGAGTGGAGCTAATCAGTGCTCACCCTGAGCATATGTGAACGGTTGTGCGTTTATAAAAAAAAAAGACAGTAAATCATACCTTTTTTTATATATATTTCTTTTGACCTGCTATGACACAGCCCTTCTTATTGTTTTACAGGTTCAAGTTCAAGTATACGCGCTGCGTACGTCTAGTAGCGCTATAGAAATGATAAGTAGTAGTAATAGTAGGTTGAAGAGCTGAAGAAACATGCACGCACATTAAGGAAGGACCACCAGGAATGGCTCCAGGTGGTCAAGGACAACAGCCCAGGTACTTGGTTTGCCATGGGTTTATAACTGCAACAGGAGATTTGATAATGCCCTGGGGTACTGATATTTCTTGGTCTCTGCAGAAATGACTTCTTCAGAGGGAGAGGAGGAAGATGATGAAGACGATGATGATGATGAGGGGTCCCTGGCAGGTGCTGCTCCTCCCTGCCCTTCCGGTCCTATCCCTGGTCTGCATCCCTTGCCTTATGCCCTTGTCCGTCCCGGCCCATCTTCTGGTCCCCCCCCCCCCCCCAAGAGATCCCGAAAAACCAAAACCCCTCTGATGCGGCTGCCCACCCCAACCCACGGCCCTTTTCACCTTGCCTCTCCTCCTCCCCACACAGACGAGCCCCCCCCCACCACCCCTTCTCTCCCCCGGTCTGTCGAACCCCCTCTTCCCCATCCTACCAGCCCCCCACCACCTCTCCAACCCCTGCAGCCCCCTCCCATGCTCCCCCTCGGACTTCCCTCCCCCTTTCCCAAAGCCTTGCCGGGGCCTCCGCCTCCCCTGAGGAAGTCACCCCCCCTCCTGGAGCGATTCGAGATGGAGGTCCTAGTTGTACATGGTGAGTTTCAAAAGGATTATTGCTTACACCAGTGTGTGCATGTTAAAGCTGTCCATGAGGAAGTTTTCTAACAGTCCTTCTTTTGTCTTTACTGGCAGGTGCCGTGGTGGACCTCACAGGGGAGGACATTGAAGACATCCCCCCTCATCCCCCCACTACCCTTGACCGTGGTGTCTCCCCTATTTCCCCTGCTCCCACCCTCGCCAGATCCACCTCCCCTATCCCTCCCACTCCTACCCTTGACCAATGTACCTCTCCCATTCCCCCTGCTCCCACCCACACCCAATCTATCTCCCCTATCCCTCCCACTCCCACTCCCACCCTTGTGGACCGCGCCTCATCTCCCATCCCTCTCGCCCATACCAACCTTTCCCCTGAGGACCTCCAGGAGATGGCCGAGGTACTGCACATGGGAGGGCAGACACTGGAGGACCTTTCCCAGTTGCTCCAGTATCTATCCTCCCAAGTACAGCATCCTTGAGGCCATCTCCTCCCCCTCTCCCCCCCTATCCAACCCCATGAAATATATCCTCCCCCCCTTGTCTATGTTTTGTATATAGTTCCCCTCCCAACATATTTTCTATATATTTTTGTTTATATTTTCTAAATATTTTTCTAAATTTATAAAGTTGTTTTGTGTTAATACTATTCTGTGTGTTCTTGTGGTGTTTTTTTCAAAGAGGTTGTGTGGGGGGTGGGTTATTGGCAACAAAATACTTCTGCAGTTCGACCTATCCAGTGCATTCGACATGGTAGACCTTGAAATTCTCACAAAACTACTTGTTCAAACTAGGGATCGGCGGAAACATCATTAAATGGATAAAAAGTTTCATCACCACCAGAACTTATCAGGTCAAATCAACATCTTCAATATCACCTGCGTGGCCATCAAAATGTGGAGTCCCCCAAGGCTCACCCCTATCCCCAATCCTCTTCAATCTCATGATGATTCCTCTGGCCAAATCCCTATCTAAATCTGGCCTAAATCCCTTCATCTACGCTGATGACATCACAATATTCATCCCCTTCCAATCCAACCTCACAGAAATCTCGGATAAAATAACCACTGCCATGAACATCCTAACATCCTGGGCCAACGCTTTCAAGATGAAAATGAACAAAGAAAAAACTCAATGTCTAATCCTTTCATCACAACACTCTACTCTGCTCCCAACTACCCTGAACACTCCAGACGTTACAATCCCAATATCTGACAATCTAAAAATCCTAGGAGTAACATTAGACAAACACTTAACTTTAGACACTCATGCAAAAGCCACGACGAAGAAGATGTTCAACATGATGTGGGTACTGAAAAGAGTGAAACCATTCCTCCCACACAAAACTTTCCGCAATCTAGTACAATCTACATTACTTACCCATGCCGACTACTGCAACAGCATCTTCATTGGTTGCAAAGCCCAAATCATTAAAAAAACTCCAAACTGCCCAAAACACAGTAGCAAGACTCATTTTTGGCACATCACGATTCGAAAGCGCAACACCACTTCGAGAAAAGCTACATTGGCTCCCTATCAAAGAACGAATAAACTTCAAAGCCCACACTATGGATCCACAAGATTCTCAATGGCGAATCTCCAAGCTACATGTCCAACCTGGTTGATCTTCCAGCCAGGAACCGGTCCAACTCTTCTCAAACATATCTCAATCTCCATCTTCCCAGCTGTAAAGGCCTCAAATACAAAACCTACTACGCATCCAACTTCTCTGTCATAGGCAGCCAACTCTGGAACGCCTTACCTCAACATATCCAAAAAACCAGCGAACACCTACCCTACCGAAAGCTGCTGAAGACTTACCTATTCAAACAAGCCTACCCAAACGACCCTACTAAGTCTCGGACCTAACCCACACCACAAACAATACCCACACTCCAATCCTTTCCCCACATTGCATACTATTGTCCCACTCTTTATAAATGTGTTATCTCCATGATACTTTGTACCATACTTTGTATTATCTCCTTGATACTTTGTATTATCTCTATGATACTATGTACCATACTTTGTAAGCCGCACTGAACCTGCTATTGAGCGGGAAAGAGCGGGGTATAAATGCCACAAATAATAATAATAATAATTAGACAGCCAGGGGACAGAAATATTAGAAACTGTAGTACAGGGGTGAAAGAGGTGGTATATCAATAGGTCCTTTTACTAAGCTGTAGTAAAGTGGAGGGAGCAAGAAGAAGGAGAAGGAGGAAGAAGGAGAGGGAGAGGGAGAGAAGGAGAGAAGGAGGAGAATGAAGCACCAGCTGCCCTCCAAACCCAATGTCCCCTGCCTTTTTATATATTGTTCTACATATATAAAGTATTTTTGGGTTATCACTATTCTGTGTGTTCTTGTGGTGTGCATGTTGGGGGGGGGAGGGGGCGGGCCGTAGCCAACAAGTGATCAGATATACAGCATGAAGCAATGTGAATTTCCAGGCTTGCGGTTGGCGGGAGGAAGAATGCAGACAAATGAATCAGCTTCTAATTTCAAGATCCAGGTCTCCACACATTGGCTGTATGTGCGCATTTACAACATTTTGGTCTTGTCCCCCTTTTCGGCCACAATAATCCTCCCTGCCCTTCTCTCTGATGCTCTACCGACTCCTACACTGTGGTCCGTGTAAAATTTATAAGGGTGTGGCCCGCACGATACCAATTGGGGTAACTTAACACCTTACATACACCTTTTTGGCTTCCTGTGCAAACTAGAAATCATTTTTTTTGATTCCCTATAAAACTATCCCTTTTCCTTCTCAGTCCCATGTGGTGTGAGTCTTGATTATATACTCCCTCTTGGGCTTCGAATAAACTTGCCCGAAGAGCTGTAAGTTCTAAACCCCTTTTTCTCACATTTTTTTAATATCCTTATTCAGGCTTCTGAAACTGCCATTTCTTTCTGTAGCTTTTAAAGGTTTTCCCTAACAAGTGCTGTAGTTCACTATCTCAAGGACATGAGAATCTGGGAAGCTTGCCCACTTTAGCTGCCTTATCAGTCCAGCACTGCTTCGGCAGAGGAGGCTCTACAGTTCACTTTTAAAAGCTAAGAAAGTGATTTTTTTTTTCTTCCTCTCCTCTCCCCCTTTTCCGTTCGTTTTTTTTTTGTCCCTGTTCTATGCTGAAGTGGTACAAGTTAAACAGTCAATTACACAGATATTCTTTTTAACTTCTCACTGTCTATCCTCTGTCAACTGTATTTCTCTTCTCCCAAAATTCCTCCTGAATCCATCTCTTTCATATCTTTCCAATCCGGTTTCCCCTCGAAATTGGTGGACTTATGCAAGGGTCCTTCCCTTAACGCGGAGGAGATTATCTAATTCTCTGGTTGTCTCCCACTCCCCACAATTCTCTGCTCATACTGCTTTGACTTTTGGGCGTTGCCCTCTATTTCATTTCATCTCCCTTAAACAAATGCTTTCTCATTCTGTCTCTGAGCCGTGATTTCAACCCCAAGACAGGTTTCTTTATTTTTGCGCTGCTAGTGACAGCTTGATAGACCTAATTGTGCTACACCATGTGGTTATAAAATTTAACAGGGTATTTCACTTTCAAACACACATTACTTAACTTTCCCCTTTACAAACCGGCGTTCTCCTTCTTTGTCCTAATGATTATGTTACAATGTTTCTTTAATCTATTCTTGGTAATACGCTTATATTTTACGTGGCCCCCCCCATGATTTATGCTTCATGATTTTGGTTTTTGAACTGTAAATGGTATTACTCATTTCCTAGCGGGGTAACATTTCTTTTGCCCTGTACAGATATATGTACAGATATATGTCTTAATAATTTACTATAATGTCACCTTACTATGATTAATACGCATGTATTTCTTGCTGAATGCTTAACCGGTAGTATTTTAGGAAGGCCGTTGCATATTTGGTTTTATTGTTAAAAAGCAAGTGTTTTTGTCCCATTTCAACGCTATCATATTGTGCTTTTGTTCTATAGGAAAAACGGTGTATAGTGTTGTTTCCAAAGTATTCTAGATACAGACTCTTTCCTGTATAAATATTTTGGCTCGGATCATCTTAAGTTTTACTTCTGTGATGGCAGTGCTGGTTCACTGCTCGCCTATAATCTTTACACGGTTATAGCACTAATCTTGTCAGCCATGAAAGAACATTTTAGGCTGTTTGTTTGATGATTTACAATGTCAAGTTTTTCTCTGGGTTTTTTGCTTTGCTCGTCTCGGATGATTGATTTTATACTGCCTGTCATAGCTCCCTTTCGGTCAGTTGTCATGCTTGAGTGCTCTTTAGTGCTGTGTGGCAAACTTATTCTATGTTGTCTGATTACTGTGCCTTACCCGAAGAGCTTACATGTTTTTTTCCCTTTAAAATAATTTTTTTGCTTGTTACTTCTGGATTAGGTTTCAGAGGTTCTTTCTAGGAACATGCCATATTTATTATTTCCTTTTTCCTTCTTTCTCCTTTATTTCTTAATATTTTTTCTCTCTCTACTTTATTGTACTAGTGTCATGCAATTAACTTCGATACCGATGTCTGAGACTTACATGCATTGAAGGAGATCCTTCAATGGATGACGGCATCTTATTTATTAGGAGCAGACTTCCATTCCATTTTCGGAGTGGCCTGCTGATTCGGCATTATTGCCCACGTAGGAGTTACCTGTATACATGATCGCTGTGACAATAAAGGGACGCCTAAGGCATTGGTTGAGATTGTATACAGGTTGACTCGGGCATTCAATATTTTTGGATGGTTAGCTTTTACACGAGAAGTTTCCTAACTTTCCAATGTTGTAGTTTGGTTAGTCATATACGAGATGTTTCCTAACCACAAAATTTTGAGTGGGTTGTTGTACACGAGAAGTTCTCAAACTACAGGTCCTTTGGGGTGATTAGACGCACACGAGAAGTTCAAACGCACACGAGAAGTTCACTAGTCAGCGAAAACCCATTGGACCGCTGCTCTTCGACTCATGACACCTTATTCGCTGGTTTCTTGAGTCCTTTTTGGGAGTGTTTGCAAGGTCCCTTTTTGGGGGCTCTGCCATGTATACGGAATAGTTCTTGGTAGGCTGGGAAACTGGGTTTCTTTACGCCTTTAGAAGCACACTCTGGGGAGTAGTATAAATATATAATAGCTGACACTAAACACCTTCTGCTCTATTTTCTTACACTTTTCACCTTTGTAACTTTCAATTGTCTGTTTATTTAACCTGCGGCAAAAGCATAGGGCTTTCCGCCAATTAGTAATTTATGTTTTAGGTTCCACTTCTGGGACGCTCTTGAAGACGCGTGAGTATAAAGGTGTTTTCTATACGCATGATGCATGTTTTCCTTTGAATGATCTTCTTTTGCACCTTTTTATCTATATATATTTATAGAGGTACCTATTATAATTCTTTGAACTAGGATCCAATTTGAGATTTAATTTGCCATTTTACACTGCACACCGCCCCCTATGTGGATTGCTTTTCCCCTATTCCTAATTCCATTATGTCCACTCAGTCCTCCACTAGCCCCCTGGAAAGAGTTCTCAACTTTTTCCCCGCTGATAAAAAAGAACTTTCCCGTTTATGTCAAACCTGGCATACCGTTTGGTCTGCTAAAGACCCGGGATTGGAATGGCCAACAAAGGGCTCATTTGATCAGGGTAAGCTCCAAGCCTTGGTCTGCTATAATGAATCCAACAAAACAGGAAAATCTAGGGAGAAGCATTTAGCTGCTATTAATAAATTTATACTTATTGCACAAAACCAGCATGACAGAGCCCTAGCGAAGTCTGCTTGCGATCAAGCCCCTTACCAAGAGGCAGTAACACCTACCGCCCCTCCACCTTATGATGCTGCAGGTACTACCAAGCTTTTACCATGTGCAGTGGGATATACCCCGATACCCCCAGGATATTGTGATAAACTTCAGCTACAGATTTCGCAGGGATCTCAGACACAGACCTCCTCATCTCAAGGATCACAGACAGCGATACCTTCGCTGCCTGCGGTACATCCCGCTCCTATCAGATTTGACCCACCTACTACCGTACACATTGCCGGTGTAGTTGATCTATCTCTTCCCTCATCACAAAAAGACCCAATTCCAATATCTCAGGGGTCAGTACAAACCCAGACGCCCTTAACCCCTTCAATAACCCCAGTGGCCACGACCACCGCCCAATTGCCTACTATTACTACTGTTCCAACGATGCAAGCAACAACCCAGACGCTAACCCCACCACCGCCTCATGTATATCGTACTCTTGGAGGCTATGAGATGGAGATACCCCCTCCCATTATTGAGCAATATCCTTGTGTCCCGAACCCATCAGTTCCGGCCACCGTCCAGTACCCTGCTATCAGTCAAATTGACGTAGCTGCCCAGACCTCCACCTACCCTAGCCTAGGATCCGGGTTGACTTCACACATGACCACCCAAACGACTACCTACCCACATATGGGACACACAACTCAGACATCACCTCCACCACTACCTTTGGACTCTTCTGTCCAAACTGGTCCCTTGCCAGCTGAATCCCTACAGTCTATCCTGTCTCAATTACGACAGATGGGTTTCATTCCATGTAGTCCTGCTACACAGACACGGGCTATTTGTCAGGGACTGTATGATCGGGGTTTCATTAAAGCTCCCCCAGTTCCGAAAGACTCTTCCATACCCACTCTAGAACCTGAATGCTCTACTCCTCCTAGATGGGATCAATTGGGCGCACGCCCCAAGGGTACAATTCCCCAATTAGCAGAGGATCTGGCTCTTCTCCGCCGTCCTCTCATACTTCCAGCCAAACCAGGTACTGGGGGTCTACCAAAAGTAATATCTTCCCCATTAGAAGAAGCATGGGAAATTTTAAAACAACAACTTCCAATTAAAACAGATTTGATGGATATTCGAAACAAACCTCCCCCAGTACTAAGTTTCTCCTCGATGGAAGGAGATTCTTCTCACCTTGACCTACCGAAGCCCCTCCCCCTTGACACGCCAGTCCCTTCAGGTGCAGGCTGTCCACCGTCACCCGGCCTCACCTTAGCCACTATAGGAGATGATCTCGTATACGTTTCTGAAGGACTTCGTTCTCTACGGAAGTCCATGTCAACGCTCCCTGACACTATTGCACCTTCTGCATCAAAATCCGACATACCCCAGATACCCCAACAACATGATGTTATTTCTCATCATACTAGACAGCGCGATCCTCACAGTTATCTTACTGATGAAGGCTCTAGCCGCTGCCTTGCAGTCATTGACAGTCCCCAACACCCTACAAGACAGAATATCAGTACAGAACCTATCCTATCTGGTCCACCTAACACTCCTGCCCAATATGTGGCTTTGCATGAGAATTCATGGCATTATGTTCACCCATGGGTTGATAATCTCGCAGGATGGTCTGAGGCGCTCCAGCCCCAGTCCGCTCTCTTCCCACGTGAAGGATCCTTACGTTCTGACAAGCTTTCACTTGTAAGAGATCTAATTTATGACCACCCCGACCCCCATTGGGATCAGAAAACAACCCTCTATCTAATCCAAGGTCTTCAGGGTTGGAAAAAGTATGAGAATCAGTTTCCCCCAACCACCTCGATTGATCTCCTTAAATCAGTGAAACTTTTTCCCCTGCTGAATAAAATGTCAGGTGGTGTCCCTCATACGGAATACACCCCACTTTCAGCTGTTGAATTGAATAGCCTCATACTACAGCTCCCGGATATTGCACTGGGAGGCAACCGATGGTTGAAAAAATTACAGGACATTACCCTGGGGACTACTCTATCAGTAGGTGATATGAAAGCGCTCCTGGGCAGAACCCCACACGCTAGTGTCACTGACATATTCACTCAATCGGGCTATGCAAAATTTGTTACAGATACCCAATATGATGGTAACCCTTTGACTGAAATTCAGACAAAAATATTTCAGGAAATCCGGACCATGTATCCGACCCTTAAAGACTTTTCGGTTATCACTTCCCAAAGATGGGAAATGGATTCAGAGCCTATTGAGGCTTATTTACTCAGACTCCAAGACCTCTATAAGGAAGAAACAGAGGAAAAATTTGACTCTGATAATGCCCTCCCAGTATTCTACCATTTACTGAAGGGAACCTTACCTTCAGAAATTAAACTTAAGTTGGAGAACACCGTAGGTCTCCAATTAGAAAAATGGCCTAAAATTCGTGAACACATCCTTCATCATTGCAGACGGCTTATTAAAAGCAAGCAAGATGAAGCCCAACATCGTAAGACAGTACACACTAACTTGGAAGTGCTGCAGACTGAAGATCTCAAAGAGAAAAGAGCCTCTAAGAGCTCTGACCCTGATACCAATACTCCTGACACTTCTCCCCCTGTTATTGTTATGTATGCTGACCAACGCTATGACAATAACGGCCGAACTCAGGGCCCACGGCCCTACCGCCCAGACCGTAGACCTAACTACCCAGAAGAAAGAGGTCGGCGCGGGCAACCGCAGCGGGGTCCCCAACGGGGCCCTCCTGATGATAACAGACGGTTCCGAAACGATTATTCCCGGCCTAGTCCAGATCGTTATATAGATGTTCTGTGTTATCGTTGTCAGCAATACGGTCATTATGCAAGGGAATGCCCACTACCACCACAAAATACCCTTATGAATCAAATCCGCCGTCAAAACCGTCAGACCCGCCAAAATCCTCCAGAACGCCAATCCTTCCCTTTATGGAACCCAGACCAACGCCGCCCACAGTGACTAGGCGTAGTCCGCACTGCTGCAGGACTGGATGATCCCATGATCACCCTGCTTATCTGTGAAGTTCCGGTCCCCTTCTTAATTGACACAGGCGCTTCTCGCTCTGTACTAGCCCACGTCCCACACAAACTACAGAAACTTCTTAAAGTTTCCCCAGACAATGTTACCACCACAGGATTTGATGGTGTTCCTACGGACACACCACTGCTTGAGCCCCTGCCAATTAAATATGCGGATCAACAACTATCTGCTCCCTTTTTATACGCTCCGCTGTGCCCTGTTAATTTACTTGGAAGAGATCTATTGACATTGTTTCATTTTGAAATTCATTTTGATTCTTCCCCTACTACAAACACTTCACTTTTAATGGCTGTCACCTCTATGGTTGAAAAACAAATAGAGGTAGCATTGAATGACTTACCGGGTTTTCTTTGGGCCACACCTGAGAAACCCTATGGTAAGGTTACCGGTCCTCCCCATCGTATTCAGCTGTTACCTGGTTGTAAAGGTCCAAAAATCCCACAGTACCCATTAAAACCTGAAGTTATTGCTGGAGCTCAAGAACAAATTGATTCCCTATTACAGCAAGGTATTATTGAAAAATGTAATTCACCATACAATACTCCATTATTCCCTATTCCAAAGAAGGAACTTGGCGCCTTCCGTATAGTACAGGACTTACGCGCGCTAAATGACCTCACTTACGCGGTATTCCCGAACGTTGAAAACCCAACTACACTCCTCAATAGTATCTCCTTGCAGACATATCATTCCACCATTGATTTGTCCAACGCCTTCTTTTCCATCACCCTTGACCCCGTAAGCCGCCCGCTAACGGCTTTCCAATTCAATAACACAACATATCAGTGGACCCGTCTCCCTCAGGGATTTACTGACAGTCCTACAGTCTTTTCCCAGACTTTAGCAGGACACATACAGGAATTCAAACAGTATAGATATGATCTCCCACCACAAACTTCTATTGTTCAGTATGTAGACGACATGCTCATCACCTGCCCCGATTTTGACACATGTGTTCAGGTCACCTGTGACTTTCTTGGCTTTCTTGCTACGAAAGGTTACAAGGTTAACAGAAAGAAATTAAAAGTTGCTCAGACACATGTTACCTTTCTTGGCCATCACATTGGCCCCCGTCAGAAGGGCCTAGGTCCCGACACTTTGCAACATGTCTCCTCCTTGCGTTTGCCCACCACCATTTCTGATCTCAGAGGTGTCCTTGGCATGTTAAATTTTTGTCGCCTGTGGATACCAAATTATTCAGCCCGAACTCAACCCTTTTATATGAAACTACAAGGCAAACAGAAAGCAAAACATGAACCCGTTCTTTTTACACCTCAAGAAACAGCTGATCTTATGGCCCTTGTAAAGGATGTTATGCTTTCCTCACCATTGGCAACCATTGATGTCTCTCAGGATGTGCACCTTTGGGTCGTGCATACTGAGAATACCTGGTCTTGCCTGATCACTCAAGAACATGATGACCTTGCTTGTGGTTATCTCTCGGGTACTTTTTCACCTGTCGAAAGAGCTTTTGCTACTTGTGAGAAAGGCCTTGTTGCCGCCAGCACAGCTGTTACAAAACTATACAGCTACATTCCTCACCTTCCGGTGATTCTTCACACATCCCATGATGTTAAATATCTGTTGGATAAACAGATCAGTCACATGACTGTCTGCCGATTACAAAAGTATCAAGTGCTCTTGTTCAGTGTAGTGCACTCTATTCACCCATTAACTTTAACTGATCTTCAACGCCTGGATCCATTACTCACTGTAACAGAGACAGCACAAAATGCTATTTTTCCCCATGAGTGCACTACCCGATTATCTGTTCCTGAATCACTCCATCTACATTCAGAAATCTTGCAAAGTGGCGAGGTTTGGTTTACAGATGGTTCTCAGCAAAACGGAGTTGCCGGTTTTGCCGCCCTCCGTTATACACCAGAAGAAGATATTCTGGAGCCTATACAATTCAGGTTACCTGATTCATTCACAGCCCAAACTGCAGAACTTGCAGCAGTTCTGTATGTTATACTATTTAAAGCACTACACTCAGATTTGAGCATTGTCACCGACTCAGACTATGTATTCACTTCCTTGCATTCCCATGTTCGCAAATGGAACCAGAGGGGTATGATCTCCTCTACCGGGCAACCCCTAAGTCACTTACCTTTGTGGACTGCACTTTTTGAAGCACTGGAGAAGCGCCATCAAAAAGGCCTTCGCACCAGTATCTCCTGGATTAAAGCACATCAGGAGACAGTTTTCTCTTTCGCCATTAATGGTAACCATGCTGCAGATGAACTAGCCCGTGAAGTCACTTCCTTTTCCAATCTTCCTACTATATCCACTTGCGATGTTACACTTCCTGTACTCGCGTCCGAAGCGCTTCCCTTTGAGACGCCCCCTTCTACTCCCACGGATTCATCACCCTCTAAATCCTCCTCCCCTGACATCCCACCTGCTTTCAACACCCCTCCTGTCATCACCTCCTTGCAATCTCCTGAATCTGAGCCCCCGGTAACGTCCCCTCCCTCCGAATCCTTAATCTCAGACTTCTCTACTACCCTCACTTCCTCCCTTTCACAAGCAGAACTCACTTTGTGGAAGCAGGCAGGATGTTTCCTAAATCCGAATGGAATTTGGACCCATCCCAATGGGCAATTATGTATTTCACAGCATGTTTTATCTCTTCTTTTGCATGCCCTCCACTACCCCTTACATTTAAATGCTACTACACTGTATGATCAATTGTCTTCCAGATTATGGGCTCCCCAAATGATGCCCATGTGTCACACCGTAGTTCATAATTGTTACAAATGTTTTCTGTACACACCTAAACGAGGACCTGTTATTCCTTCAGGTCATTTACCTGTTGTCCAGGGACCTGGCCAACATTGGTATATTGATTTCACAGATATGCAGACGCCTGTTCGTGGTAAACGGTATCTGCTTGTCTGCGTGGACGCTTTCTCGAAGTGGGTGGAAGCTTTCCCTTGCTCTAGAGAAACCGCCCAAACAATGGCACAATCACTGTGCACTGAAATTATTCCTCGATTTGGGATTCCTGGCAAAATTACCACAGATAATGGTACACACTTTGTAAATGAACTTTTGCAGAACCTTCTTCCTGCACTCGGCATTACTCACAGAACTGTCTGTGTTTACAAACCCACCAGTAATGGTCTGGTTGAATGATACAATGGATTGCTCAAAACAAAAATGCGTCAGCTTATGGCAAATGGGATAAAGAATTGGCTAGATGCCCTTCCTTTGGCACTATTATCTCTCCGTGCCACTCCATCCTCTTCCCTTAAACTGACGCCGTTCCAATTATGTACAGGTCGCCAGATGCGACTCATACCTGGCAATCCAGACACTCAAGTACCCGATCAATACTCAGTATATTGGGATATCTTGCAAACTATTGTAAGTTCTCTGTCCTCAATTCCACAGGCCATTTCGGACAGAAGAGGGGATTGTGATGCCGATAGATCCCCCCCTTATAAAGTGGGAGATCTGGTGCACCGGCGTTACTACACGCACAAGACCTGGCGAGATCCGATCTACGTTGGGCCCTTCAAGATAGAAGCCCTGTCAGCCACAGCTGCAAAGCTGGAGGACCACACATCCTGGGTCCATCTGAAAGATATACGAGCTTATCCAAATACCCCATCAGGTCTCCTGGATATTTCCATTGATGTTCCCACGAACCCAATCTCCACCGCCATTGTTTCCAGCACATCAGTCACTGGAGAGACCAGTCCCAGTACGAACCCCATCACCACCGCCCCTGAGCCCGAGACCACCGACCCCGCACCCAACACTTTTGAATCATCTTGATCAACTTGACCAAAGACTTAACCACCTTATCCCCTCTCCTGAATCACACCTCCTTGATCTGGCTGACATTATTATCCAAGCCTTCGCAGAATCTCCAGAGTCACCATCTGAACAACCACCTGTATCTGAACCAGTATTTGAGTTGCCTTCTTCACCTCCACCTCCCACAGTTCCTGTTCATCCACTTCCCTACGTGGATCTTCGCATCCGCCTCATCAGAATCCGTAATCTGGCAGACGATCTCCTCCAAGTCCGCAACCTAGCAGGACAGTTGACCCCGGAAGACCGAGAGTCCATTGTATTTCCCACAGTAAACATTTTGCACAGCAACACCTGTGAGCTGCTCGATATTCTACATCGGTACTTCCCGAATCAAGCCAGATAAATGCCACAGCAAATTCCGCCGCTGTGCACTTCAGAAGAACCTATCCCCTTACAGACTGTTTCTCTACATAAGTGTGACTCTGAACAGGTATCTGATACAAATTCCCATTGGTCCAAAGACTTGGATGACAATTATCTGGAAGCCGACACCATTTCTGATGACAAGGTCGGAACCAGCGCTCGTCCAAGTGTTGCCTCTGCTGTAACGGTGTTACATCAATACACCCTCTTCTTCTGCTTCCCATCTGCCAGACTGTTTGCTGTTGGACTCGTGTGCATGATCATACTGTGTATAGGTTTGGTTTTGCTTTTCACTACCTTGTTTACCTATACTGCTGCCAGTGATCTTTGGATCACCCTTACTGCCTTTCCCACTGGCAACGTTACCTTGCCAGCCGGAAACGCTACTTCTGTACTTGCAATTACCCCAACAGTACTTGCAACTACTTCTGTACTTGCATCTGCTCCTGCTCCACTACCTACTACAGTAGCCAACACAAAGCTCCAACAGAACATCACATTCCCACGCCTGGTTGGATATAGCCCCCCCCAGACGATCTCAAAGATCAGCCTCGCTGCCACCAGTCATCCCACCCCCTGGGCAGACACATCTGCCACGACAGACTTTTCAACTGGCAATCCTCCAGATCCTATTGAAACCTCTGCAACTACTCCTTTCCTCACTGATCCTCCTGTTTTGTATTCTACAACTGTTCCCAATCCTATCAGTAGCTCGGTCCATATTGTCCCCAATCGTACAACTATTTTTGGGGATAATATTGCCTTGCTTGAATTACAACCCACCCCTCCTCTTTATTCTCTGTCTCCTGCTAGTGACGCTCCTCCTCCCACACATACTACTTTAGCCACACCAGTCACCACTGTCCCAGCCACTCGTCCTCCCAGATAGCTCAAGTGATCATCAATATATGTCCAAGAATTTACCAGACACTTCGCCTTCTCCATCTGATCCTCCCCCACCGTCGCCTTTAAATTTAGGTGCACACTTGATCCCTGAAACCCCAGAAAGAGAATTACTGTATCCTCATTGGGACCCTGCTCCAGAAGACGATCCCAATTGGGACCCCTTTACCCGATACCACACGCTGTGTGAAACGTTGTTTGACAGTTGGACATTAGGTCCTAGCCGTACGGTTACACATACTCAGGTATTGTTTGGAGGAATCTTAGGCTTACAAATTGAACAAACAGACGACCTCCTAATCAGACCACAAACTAGTGAAGTTGTAGACTTTTGGGTAATTACATACGCTGTATTGGGCACTGACTGGATTCCCTTCCTGTTCATCAGAAAAGTTGGATTGGGACCTTTGGAAGTATATGGTATTTTCGAAATCCCAGATCCAACTGAAATAGGGGCTATTAGAATTTACCCCCCATACCCAAATACCTGTTGCTAAAACCCTTGGGATAATTTTGTCACTGTCCTTAATCAGTAGCCGTTACTCACCCTTCATACAATTACAGTGCCTCATTATGAAAACTACCAACATGAACTGCGTAGCTCTCCTGTTGTGTGTGCTCACCACACCCATGATACATGGAACACAGCACCTAGAAAATTTTCGGGAACACCTTACAACCACTTATGATATAACATTACCCACTTCCAAGGACACAACCACAATCACCCTTGATGTGTGTGCTTACACAATGTGTGGGGAACATCCTGTGCAGCAATATTTGTCAGCTTTTGAAGTATACCTGTGTCCCTTCCCCAATTGTGGAAGTTGGGCACAAGTATGGTGGTATACAGGTTCATGGGTTCCCTACTCAGGTACTGAGATTCCAGATCTAAAAAGGAGCATTTCCATCATGAAATTGCGAGTCACTGGCCTCTGCCAAATGACCAAATGTAATCCAGTGGCTATCACTTTTAGAGGAGTGACGGATGTTACATACAGAACTTATTCCATAGGAATTGATGCCACAGGTAGAGATCCCATAGGAAACTTCAAGGTTGTCCCACCCCCCGCTGTACCAGAAAAGAATGAAACTAATCCCTTAATGCCAACAACAATCCCAGAAATAAAAATCCCTTACCAGATTGTACGAATTAATGATTCTAAAGATTTAATAGCACTAGAAACAGGATTTGGAGAGACAAACCTATGGCTCGAATGGGCCCATTATACTACAAAGAGTTTGAATGTCTCTAATTGTTATTTTTGTTCCCATGCCAGAGCAGAACCAACATTAGTTCCTTTCCCGTTAGACCTCCACAATGATCCAGATGGATTTTGGTGTATGTTGCAGTTATTGCAGGTTAAAGATGACATAAATCAGTCTTGTCTACATCTTGACGAGCACCACCCCTACTTACCTCCTCGGATGAGGATTCCACCTGCATTCAGGATTCCAAATCCTGCTACCAAATATCATACATGTCTGGAACGATATGGGGTGAAACAGACACGGTTTTTAGGAAACTTAACCAATTGTAACACAACCTTAGGAAATGGGACTCTGAAAAATCTGACCCTAACACGGTTCTCACAAGCTAGAGCAGACATATGGTGGTACTGTGGAACCCGCACTATTCGCCATACACTTCCTAACAACTGGACAGGCAGATGTGCCCTAGTCAAATTGGTCATTCCAATCATTATAGCATCCTTGCCTCCTCCTCATAGCAGCTCTTCCTCACGAGTGAAGAGAAATGCAATGCCTGGATCTTTTGATGATCGGGTCTATATAGATACTATTGGAGTTCCAAGAGGGGTTCCTGATGAGTTTAAAGCCAGAAACCAGATAGCCGCAGGATTTGAATCAGTTTTCTTTTGGTGGGCGACTATCAATAAGAATCTGGACTGGATCAACTATATATATTACAACCAGCAGAGATTTGTGAACTACACTAGGGATGCAGTTCAAGGAATTGCAACACAATTAGACGCCACTAGCCGGATGACGTTGGAAAATAGATTAGTTCTTGACCAGCTTCTAGCAGCGGATGGCGGGGTGTGCCAAAAGATAGGTACCCAGTGTTGCACCTTTATCCCCAACAATACAGCTCCAGATGGATCAATTACCAGAGCTTTAGAAGGCTTAACCTCACTGTCGCAAGAATTGGCAGAGAACTCTGGCGTTGATACATCCTGGACAGGTTGGATGGATAGAGCTTTTGGTAAATGGAAAACATTTATCATCTCAGCAGCCACGACAATAATCATAGTGGTGGCAACTTTTGTTTTAGTAGGATGTTGCATAATCCCTTGTGCTAGAGGCTTAGTAGAACGCTTAATTGAAACCGCAATAATGAAAAGGACCACAGCAGGACAATATGCCCTGTACGAAAATCTCCTTCCTAACACCACAGGAGATAACACATTGGACTATCTCTCTCTGAGAAGGACCAATCGCTATGCAACTGTTAGAGACACAGAGATGTCTGCAACTGTATAATCAGATAATAGCACAGGGGGGATAGAATGTAACCATATAAAGCTATATAAGATGATATGATCAAGTGTGCAAATCTATGCAAATGTATAATTAAGATATAATCAGTATATAACCAAAGAATTTTTGATTGATAGTAATGTATATATAATCACATAGATAAGATTAAGACAAAACATGCATTCTTAAAGGTTGAAGCAAAATAATAAAATTGTACCAGTTGATCTTAAGACGCAGACAATTTGATGGCCTCCTAGAATACCTTCTGGAATGGATGGTACCAAGGTACGTTAACCCTGGTGTCACCCTATGGGATAGGGTGAAGAGGGGAATGTTAATATATGGCCTAGCTTTAAGGCTACCACTGGAATATTGCTGGCCAGAGCTATGCAGCCTAAAAACAACTGAAAAAGTACTGACCAGGCCAAACAACAAGTAAATGATGTAATATTTGAAGAATCTGCAAAAAGCAGGTCTGAACAATGAGTTCTGCCACAAATTGGTACAATTTTTAATTCAAATATAGCACCTGTAATGAAAGATCAGATGAATAAAATGGAGCTTATTAGTTTTGGTATACAATGATACAGAGGTAATACAGAGTTCATGAGAAAGGTATGAAAAGTATTGCAGCCGGAAGATGTGAAACTGTTATCTCAACGCTTCCCAAAACATGTTGATAATTAGCAGTAGCTGAGAACGGAAGGAGGTGGGCACATCAGATAGCAGATCACATGGGAAAGTATGATCTCCGGAAGTTGAGACATATTAGGAGCTAGGTATCTCACCATTCACTTCTATGGAGAAGATAGAGTATAAAAGAGGGGAGAGTTTGGCTCAGTTTGAGAGTCTCTTCTCCAAGGCTTCAGTCAGACGGCGAAGCCCTGTGCGGTTGAAACCAGAATCTGATGTCTGTATTTGTACCAATTTGAAGACTTGTCTTTGGGTAAGAAATAAAATGTATCTATTTATCTAAACCTATCTCTGTCTCTATTTTTATAGATTCTGTCTTCTCTTTACCTAACATTTAGCCTACAAGGTAGATCATATACAAGTGACACTCAGTCTTTGCAGAAACTTAGACAGATGTTTAATAAGATTTATGTGGGAACATAAATGGTCCAGAATATACCTAGATCTAGAAAAACAGAAAGCAGTAGTTATGGGAATTAGTTTTCAATTACGGCTCCTAATGCCACCCCAGAACAGACCCCCTTATGATTGGGTGACAATGGAGGTTAGAGAAACTATACAGAACCTGATATATGAAATAGGTACTATTAGTCCCCCGTGTGAAGGAGTCAGATAGAGGTCTAGCAGAGGGAAAATAAAAACACAAGCGACGCGCAAATCTGCGTGCTATCATCACGTTTGTCCTACACGTGTCTCGCCGCAACGTTCACCCTGTAGAAAGCTTTGAATCTAATACAAAATCTAAGTTGCAGACTAGAGCACTAAAAGAATCTTTCTTGCCACTCCATAATTCCTTTTCTTATGAGGGAGGGGGGACAGATATTCTTTAATTCTTTAATATTAGAGCGTAACCAACAGGAGATCTTACTCAGATTCAATGTTTTTGGTGCAAGCCATTTTTTTTTACTGTGGCTGGGAATTGGCCGTGTGCTAAAATTAAAAGTAGTGTGCAGCTATTTACTGCCTGACCCCTTACTGTCACCCATTGACCTAGAGGTAAAGGCTCATGCAAAGTACTGCGCTATTACCACCGGGAACGCCCCCCCCTCCCCCCACGGTGGAAAATAGAAAAATATTGTCTACCGTGGGAAACAGCGTGCACCAACTTCAAAATTACCACCAGGTGGGCATGCTACTGTCACTTTGTAAAAGGGCCCCTGAGAGAATATCTATGCAAGTGAGAATTGTCTGAATGAGGCTCTCACTAGTGTGGCTGTGCAAACCTGTGTGTGATCAATGTGGTAGCTATATGTGTTTCATTTAGTGTTATCTTTTCAGGAATGTCTCTAATACACACAGAGAAATCGGTAAACAAAAAAAATTGAGATGAGAAAGAAAAGTTAAAAAGCAAAAGAATCCACTTAAAAATAAAGGACTCGATATTCAGCCAGCAGCGATTAGCATTTTACTGACTGCCACTGGCGTTAAACCCGAAAAGTCAATGCCAGGCCATGTCCAGGCACCAGCACTGAATTTTTGGGTTTGTGGAGCCGGCTAACACCTAACCGGTTAAATGTGATATTCAGTACTTAAATCAGCTATGAGTTACCACATCAAGATATACCTGACCTTTATGCAGTCCTATTTATGCAGCTAACCTAGCCGGTTACATGATGAATATCGGCACTTAACCAGCAAAGTGCCAACGCCACCCCTGGAGCGCCCCTAAAATAGCTGGTTTTCATTTCAACACTAACCAGTTATGTGCCACTGAAAATTAATTGCTAGTCCTACACAGGCGATTTAACTGGCCAAGAGGAAAGGGAATGGGACTTGATATACTGCCTTTCTGTGTTTTTTGCAACAACGTTCAAAGCAGCTTACATAGTATATACAGGTACTTTTGTACCTGGGGCAATGGTGGGTTAAGTGACTTGTCCAGAGTCAAAAGGATTTGCAGCAGGAATCAAACCCAGTTCCCCAGGATCAAAGTCTGCTGTACTAGCCACTAGGCTACTCCTTGCCATTTCTGGCTAGTTAATCACTTTGCCTATTGATCCCAAAGGGTTATATATGGGGTAGACATACTTTTGAATGACTTTTGCCAGAGATCATGAAAGGGAGATAGGTTTTGCAAACAAGGCTCAGAGTGCAGCTTATAGTTTAGTGTAATAGTCTGCAATAGCAGCAATAACACAGACTTGTGACTGGCAGCAGTAGGAAGCTCCTGGGGTGTATGACGTCTATGGTTGTAAGAAGCAGATGCTACTGATTGTGGTAGCGCTATGGCAAATGCATGCAGTATGATCAGGCTCTGAGCCCCTCAGCCCAGAACTAGCAGCTTTATGGGATTGTATTAATTTTGCCCATATCACAACAGTCAGTACTGAACCTTACTACTAAACCAAGGTACATTTAGTGTGATCTCTGTCTCTCACATTTACTGCTAGTACTTGCCTTAATACTTCTATCACATCAAAGATTCATTAAATCATTAAAGTAACGATGATGGTGGTGGTGAGAAGTTCCTTTCCTCTTCATGGAGGTACAAGGTTGAAGCTGATAGTAGGGCACATTGGGATTCCAGTAAAAACAGCCTTCAGTTCAGTAAACCAGAGGTTAAATTGCAGAAAGATGTGACCAATTATGCTTTGTACCCAGAAGAACTCAAGCGTTCTGGGTACAAATCAACAGGACTTTGGAGGGAATTAAACTAATAAATCCATAGTGATAAAATAAGCACGGTTTTCATAGGTTTACTACAATATGCGCTTCAATGTGAAGGGCACGACTCTCATTCAAACATGCTTGTTGGCGAAAATTGTATTCTCCTTCCCAATTGATTTTGTGCTGCTTTTTATCACTTCTCTAGTGGGAACTGAGGCAGAGGGTCAGTAGAGTATTTGTTTTTACTGTGTAGCTGTAATTGGCATTATTTGGTGAGGTTGCACAGCTTTCTGGTACACCATGTTCATGTAGAGGTGACAAGGAGAGACACAAGAGATATAGAAAAATATAATTTTGTTTGACAGGACAGTACTGCAGAATTTTTGCTCCAACAGAATATGACAACAGATTGCAATATTTTGTTTGTGACACTGCAGAAGAACATAGCATATTTTTGAGACATAGTTCCCGTTCCTTATGTTATCATTTGTCTGCATTTCTGTTTGAAATGTAATAGGAAGGGCAAAGGGTTACAGCCACCTTTGTTTTGCCGTTATGTGTACATTGGTGCATGGTGTGGGATCTCAAATGCTGAGGGCTAAAGTTGAAAAATCCAAATATAAATTTCGTTGTGCTCCTCAGTGATTTAAAGGCTGGGGTTTAAAAGAGGTAAGGTAGGTTTATTGATAAAGACAGAATTTTAAAAAAGCAAACTTTATTAACTAGTCTCCCTACACTTTTCCTCATAGTTTCTAAAACAAACTACAGCATATAGCATTAACAGATAGAGAGGCATAATCGAATGGCGCCGGCCAAATAGATGGCCGGCCATCTTCGGGCCGGCTAAGCAAAGGGGCGGAGCAAACCGTATTATCGAAAAAAATGGCCGGCCATCTTTTCTTTCAATAATACGGTTGGGGCCGGCTAAATCTCAACATTTAGGTCAAATGTTGAGATCGCCAGGTTTAGATATGGCTGGCTTCGGTTTTCTACCATAATGGAAACTGGGCCCAGCCATCTCAAACCCGGCGAAATGCAAGGTAATTGGTCGTGGGAGGAGCCAGCATTTGTAGTGCACTGGTCCCTCTGACATGCCAGGACACCAACCGGGCACCCTAGGGGGCACTTCTAAAAATTAAAAATAAAAATTGCTCCTAGGTGCATAGCTCCCTTCCCTTGGGTGCTGAGCCCCCCAAAACCCACTCCCCACAACTCTAGACCACTACCATAGCCCTAAGGGGTGAAGGGGGCACCTACCTGTGGGTACAGTGGGTTTTGGGGGGGTTTGGAGGACTCACATTTACCACCACAAGTGTAACAGGTGGGGGGGGATGGGCCTGGGTCCACCTGCCTGAAGTGCACTGCACCCACAAAAAACTGCTCCAGGTACCTGCACATTGCTGTCAGGGAACTGGGTATGACATTTGAGTCTGGATAAAGGCTGGTAAAAAAATGTGTAAATTTTTTTTTTTTTGGGTGGGAAGGGGTTGGTGTCCACTGGGGGAGTAAGGGGAGGTGATCCCCGATTCCCTCCGGTGGTCATCTGGTCAATTGGGGCACTTTTTTGAGGCTTGGTCGTAAAAATAAATGGACCAAGTGAAGATGGCAAAATGCTAATCAAAGCCGGCCATATTTTTTCCATTATCGGGCGAAGCTGGCCATCTCGTAACCATGCCCCTGTCCTGCCTTCTGTACCCTGCCAAAACGCCCCCTTGAAGTTTTGCCGGCTCCGCGACGGAAAGTAGTTGGCACCGGCCACAATTGGCTTTCGATTATACCGATTTGGCCGGGTTCAGGAGATGGCCGGCCATCTCCCGATTTGTGTCAGACGATGGCCGGCGATCTCTTTCGAAAATAAGCTGGATAGTCTCTAGAAGGCACAGCAGCACCTAGTTCAGTCACATCAATCCCATGGGATGCCTCAGCGTACCCCACAGTGGTGCTGTTTTGGCACATGCTACCTGTGCAGTAGACCTACAGCCCTTTAGTAAAAGGGCTCTATAATGTGTGTGTGTGTGTGTGTATATATGTATGTATGTGTATATAGATATATATATATATATATAACCTATTTCACCTCTAATCAAATAAAGATGTGAATCAATAAATACATAACAGAGTATCAAATTAGAAGAACAGACCGTATTCTTTCTAATAATCCCCCTCCCCCCCTCCCCCACTTCAGGGCTGGAAAACCTTTGAATCTAACATCCAAATTTTATTCCCCCAATAATCACCCATCCCCAACCATAACTTTGAGGAAAGGTAAGAAATGTCCAGTCATCGTAGGCAGGTGGCGGGTAGAGAAATGCCTCAGCTCTCCTTCAGTCCTTTTTGTCCATGGCTGTGTCAAATAGCTTTCCTCACAGCACCTCAGGTTTGTTTGTTTTTTTTCCTCTGCTTTTTTTAATCTCTGCTGACTGCTTCCTCTTCAATCCCTCACTCCTCCCCTCAACCCAAAGCACAGGAGACTGCAAGAAAGCTTAAAACAAATATTTCTCCCGCTTAGCACGCCACTATCTTTCCCTTAGTGGTGAAGGAGGGAACTGTGGAATGCAAGGCCTGCAGAATCGAGAACGCCGCTCCACCCCACCACTTCCTCTGATTCTGCTTGACAAGTCCAGTCTTAGGCAAGAGCAACTGGTGTGGCCACACAGGACCTCATGCACCCAGGAGCCCCACGCTGCCTAGGTGGGGAAGTCAAGCCGGGCCTTGCAGGTTTCACCTCACCCTCTTCCTCCATCTCAAGTTTAACGGTGGTTGGATCCAATTCGGGCGAATGCTGCAACTCATAACTGTAGTCTCTGGGTGCTGCATGCGGGCGGGTCCCGGTGGAAAGACATACAGACAGGTGCTGGTGCTACCTGACAGTTCTTCATAGCAAGTACTCTACAGCCGCCTCCTCTGCCACTGCTGCAAGAGGAGATGGACCCGCAGGTAGAAACAAGACACATCGGAGCAGCCCTGCTGGCACCCACCCTTCACCAGTCAAAAACAAAAAAACACCCTTCCAAACAATAAATCAGGCTGCAGGCTCTGCGATGGGCTGGGAAGGGGAAGACTGCAAGTTCCTGCTTTAAAGGGCCAGCATCAGTACTTAAAAAGCTGCTTCAGTATTCGGAATCTGTAACCCACACCCACACCGCCTAACTTCTGCAGGCAGGAGAGTGAAAGGCAATGCAGGCTCCCAGCATCAGCAACATGACCATGGCAGTTTTGGAAAAAAAAAAAAAAGCTATGCCTGGAAGAGGGAGGGGATATGCCTGGCATGGTAGAACCATGTGGGAAAGACCATCAGGGGAGATGAGTGAGAAGATGATGGTGAGCACAAAGGGTAGAAGTGAGTCAGGGAGCGGGGCTGGACAGCGGCAGGGTTAGGCATGGGGCTGAGGGGCCCTGCCGAACTGGTCTGCACAGTTGTTGATTTAGTTGTTTTAAAATGTATTATGGAAAGGAGTACTTACCATAGATCTTAAATAAAAAAATTGGGAAAAATGCTTATTGGTGGGTGGGGCTAGGTAGGGTAGGGTTTGGGCAAGAGGCAGGGCTACGCAAGGGTTCAGGGGGCCCCATCGAACTGTTCTGCACAGGGTCCAGCAATTGCTAAGACCGGCCCTGCTGTTTGACTTCTGCCTGACACAACCACGGGATTAGCAGCAAATTCAGTCAGCAAACACAGGGGGTCTTTTACTAAAGCTTAGTTCGCGTTATCTGCAGCAAGGCCCATAGGAATAAAAAAGCAGCACTGTTCTTCAAAGCCTGATCAGCCAGCTATAAGTACACAAACTCACAGTGACCCTGTTGTCAGTAATGCTACTGTGAAGTCAGTCTCTAAAGCATGGGTGTCAAACCTCAGTCCGCAAGGGCCACAGTCCAGTCAGGTTTTCAGGATTCCAATGAATATGTATGAATCTATTTGCATGCACTGCCTCCATTGTATGCAAATAGATCTCATGCATATTAATTGTGGAAATCCTGAAAACCCGACCTAGCAAGGGCTGAGGTTGAATACCCCTAACCTAAAGTTTCCCTGAAACATAAAACTACCCCTCCTCTATCAGGAGGGAATCCCCCCTCCCACATGGCAGAAATCCAGTCAGGATAACAATACAAACATGCCATTCCTTAGCCCAGCAGGGTAATTTACCTTTGTTCTTGCTCAAAGTGATGCAAATTTAACATTAATACAACTCCTTAAGTGCTTTAAGACAGCCCAGCAATTTTACAGGCTTCGGCGACTGCTCCACCTCTACAGGAACAGTCTGTTCTTACACAGCAAACCCAAATACAAATTTATTTATTTATTTATTGCATTTGTATCCCACCTTTTCCCACCTATTTGCAGGCTCAAAGTGACTTACATAGTATTGTTAACATAGTTATTCCATCTATGCCTTCTATCTCGCTGCACCCTACGCCTGGAATAAACTTCCTGAGCCCCTACGTCTTGCCCCATCCTTGGCCACCTTTAAATCTAGACTGAAAACCCACCTCTTTAACATTGCTTTTGACTCGTAACCACTTGTAACCACTCGCCTCCACCTACCCTCCTCTCTTCCTTCCCGTTCACATTAATTGATTTGATTTGCTTACTTTATTTATTTTTTGTCTATTAGATTGTAAGCTCTTTGAGCAGGGACTGTCTTTCTTCTATGTTTGTACAGCGCTGCGTATGCCTTGTAGCGCTATAGAAATGCTAAATAGTAGTAGTAGTAGTAGTAGTATCAAGTATATCAGGTATAGTTAGTATTGTGTAGAGATTAATTAAGGGAAGAAAGAGGAAGGAAGGGATTTATTAGGGTATTTATAGAAGGTGGGCTTTCATAACTGAATGGGTTGGTGAAGTGGATTAGTGGAGCTGTAGGTTCTCATTGTAGGCCTTGTTGAAGAAATATGTCTTAAGAGACAAATGAATCTGTCTGGTCTCAGCCTCAGTCCCCTCTTTCTCCAGTTATATAGCTTTAATGAAAAAGCATGGTTAGAATATAATAAATAACAAGGTTTTGTTTCAGTCATTTATTTCAATAATTAAAATTTTTTTAAAACACTTTAGCAGTCTACTGGCGGTCTGTCATCTGTGGTCAATGTCAAATTTGGGCTGAAACATTGCATCAAATAGCTGTGTATAGAGCTGCCAAGTGATCCAGTTCCAGAAGGGAGATTTTTCAACCAGTCCTAGTGTAAACTCATATCCCAAATTTTTGACGCTGTTTTAACTGTTATTTCTTTACTCCTCCAACTTTTAAGTCACTGCCTATCCAACTGAAATAGTTTTAGCATTGTTACAGATGGACCAACAATAAAGAATGACAGTGAGGCATATTTTCAAAGCACTTTGGGAGGCTAAGTTCCATAGGTTTCTATGGAACTTTGGGAGGCTAAGTGCTTTGAAAATGAGCCTCAATGTGTATGCAGCAGATTATAATTTTGCTTGCTTTAAACTGAACAGCAATGACAGCTGCGCGGGGCAGGTAAAGACAGATGACCTAAATTGGCTCCCTTGTGGGATGGTGTAAAAGCCAGATCTGCGGGATCCCCGGGATCTTCCGGATCCAAGTACAACCTTAAGACTGCAGCGCGTCTTTGTTTTGACGGCCACTGCTGCTTACAGTATGCAGCAATCACCAGCCATAACTCAGTGCTGCGATTCTGTAGTCCCCTCTTTCCGTGGCAAATCTTGAAGGAGGTGTAATAGACTGGAGTGGAAGTGAGCCTACCTAGTCCACTGTAAGTAAGGAAGGCATTTGATTAATCTCTGTTTCCACTCCGCACAGCCATCATTGCCGTTCACTCAAAACACAGCAAGGCAGCAAGCAAACCTGTGAGCTGCTGCATCCATGTTGTCATTCTTTATTGTCGGTCCATCTGTAACAAGTACTGTCTAACACTGTTTTTGTTGGATAGGCAGTACCTTACAAGGTGGCGGAGAAAAGACAAAATTGAATATCACTAAAACAACTTCAAAAATTATTGTAGCTAGTAGAAACAGCAATTATAAATTCTGTAGTTTGTGCTCATTTTTCTTCAAGGTGTTTCTATACAACTCAGAAGGCCAGATTTCAGTGAGAATATTCTGATTCCTGATGGGTTCATCTTAATTGGTTGTAATCTGCCTTGGGAAGCCTGGTGTTTATAAAGACAATGGAATATATTGAAATTAAATGGAAGTAGAATTAAACTCTCCTTTCATTGAGGTACATGAAATCACATTTTCATCTGTTTTGTAGACGTTTGCCCCTTAGACAATGAATACAGTTGGATTTAGGTGTGAGCAGCCTTTCCAGAAAGTTTTGCAAAGAGTTTCTGCTGTCTAGCAGGTACAATAAGTTTTAATGCTGTTTTGCTGATTTAAAATTTTGTTATATGTTTATAGGGGAAGCTTTAAAATAAATGACATTTTTGTGAAATAAAAAAAATGACACACATAGGCATTAAAACTTTTGCAAGTATTTTTATAGAGGACTATCTCTATTGTCATCATGAAGAAAAAATTAGGCATCTAGCGCTCCAATGAAAACAATACAGCACTCTAAATAAAGCAGCTTCTGCAGTAATGACAAATATATTTTGAAAATAACCCTCCCCCCTTCACAGACCCTTGAAAATTCCACCAGCCCCCCACAACACAACTCCTCTTAGATATTCCCCCCCCCCCCCCCCCCCCCCCCATTCCCTTTACAAGAGAATGCAAATCTACTTTGCTATTGTTTTTGACAAACAGAGATGGCTGCTGTAGGGGGACCGGCTTCAACTTTATAGTCATACTGTCTCCTGTGGACCAGATAAGCTCATCCCATGTCCCCTCATTTAACCTCAATCTAACATGAGCTCTCTATATTTCCTTGCAGATCTCTCAAATATTCTACCAAATAACTGCCTGCAATAATCTTTATTCAATTTGTCATATACAAAATTACCCCAAAAAAAGTAACGCTCATTTAACCTCAAAGAGATAAGCGTTTTCAGTTTAAGACATCACAAGAACAAAATATAAGAAAACCACTGAACTGCATTTGGGGCATATAGCCCATTTAGTTATGTTTAAACAAAAGAGAACTGCATGAAACAAAATATTTATTTTTATTTGGAGTTACAAAACCACTTACCCCTGAAACATGTTCCAAAACAGAATAATCCATTTGTGTAACTAAAAGGCAAACTTCTACAAAACACATGAAAATGTGATTCCATGTGCCCCAGTGAAAGGAGAGTTTAATTCTACTTCCATTTAATTTCAATATATTCTATCGCCTTTATAAACACCAGTCTTCCCAGGCAGATTACAACCAGTTAAGATAAACCCATTAGCAAACAAGATATCCTCACTTAAATCTGGTCATCTATATTGCACAGAACAGTGAAGAAAAATGACTACAACTACCATTTACAATAAATTTTGAAGCCTTTTTTAAATGATATTCATAGTTACATATAGTAAATGACAGCAGATAAAGACCTGAACGGTCCATCCAGTCTGCTGAGGAGGAAGGAGGTGTTTTAGAGAGCTCTGCTGACTTCCAGTGGAAAGGGAGTGAGACCTAGCTCCCTCCCCAAAGATGAGGAGGGTCCCTGGGGAGAAGGCCTCAGGAAAGTCCCAGGCTATGGGGCCTCCTGGGGCCCGGGACCAGAAGGCCGAAAGGAGTGGCTCTCTCCCTGGTTTGACTACCGGGAGAAGGGAAAGGAGTCCAGTGGACCGAAGGGAGAAGCAGCCCAGTGGAGGCCACCAGAGCATTTCCCCCTCCATGGCCCAGCTTGCGGAAGGTAAGCGAGAAGACAGTGGAGGGGGGAGGAAGATAGTACAGGCCCCAGAAGGGCGCTTCCAAGGAAGGGAGAAGGAAGAGGCGATGGAAGTTTGCCAGAAGCCTTTGCTGGGGGCAGCTGAGAGTGAGAGTGAGGAGAGTGGATCGTCAGATGAGGAGTTCCTTGAAGTGAGCTATGACCCTGATGATCCAGCAAGTAGTGTGGTAAATATTGTAAGACGAATTAAGCTGGTGGAAAAAGAAGTAGTGGAGCTAGGAAAACGTCTGAAAATGGCAAGAACTATGTGTAAATTTGCCCCAGCGGAGCACAGACAAATGTATGTTAAAGAGGAAGCCCGGATATCAAAGTTGTTGGGGAAAAAAGAACACTTGTTGAACTGTTTAAAAAAGGGCTCTGTGAATCCTTTGAGGGAGCTCTATGTTAACCGAGAAAGGATGGCTTCAATACCACAGTCTGGGGGTTCAGGAACACTACAGTTGCAGCAAGCTTCAGTGTCTTCAGCAGCATTAGACTCAAAAGAGTTGTCTGGGTTCAGAGGTGACCCCACTTTAAAATACATGAGACAGTTGGCAACACAGTCTAGAGCACTTACCCAGCAGCCAGAGGATAAGGAGGCAGCGGCAGGACATGGCTCTGAGGTGGGGGCTGGAGTAGAGATCCTACCTGTGGAGGGGAGGACAGAACTCAGTAACTTTTCAAAACTCCAGATAATGGAGGCAGCAGAGGGAGACGCAGGTAGCAGCCTGTTTTCTACAGAGGTGGTGGTCGAAGTCTCAGAGGGCTTACCTGCAGTTGTGCAAACAGCAGAGACAGTTGCCGTGAAGGAGGCCCTGTTGGAAAAGGGTCAGCAGAGGCAGACTCCGGTATTTTTGGCCGGGTCTGCAATGACTGAAGTGGAAACCGAAGCAGCATGGCATCTGGAGAAGCCCCGCCCACGAAGTCCGGGAGCAGGGGAGGTCTTCCCTGAGCATGGAGTAGCTGGCGGTTTACAGGAGAGGGGTCGGAGAGAGAGGAATAGGAGCGGGCAGCAGCTGGGAGCTCATTTGACCAGCTGTCCATTACAAGAGGTGAAATCGGGGGGTGCTAACAGCCAGCCTGTGGCGGAATCAGGAACAGACAAGCCATGCCCCCGGGAAGCGCCAGCCATTGGGAGAACGCAGGAGGGACTGCACCAGAAGCAAGGGGGAAGTAACCCGATTGTTGAGAGACTTTCGTTGACTACAGAAGTGGACATGGCAAGTCTAACAGATGTGCAGCGGGTGGTGGAGCAGACCTGCCAGCAGGACGGCTGGGAGCGAGGAGCCAAGGGGAGCGGCGGAGTTCCGGAGGCTTCGCCCCTGGTGCCGGAGGTTGGAGGGAGTTCGGGGGCAGAGCGAGCAGGGAGTCTGGTATCGCCAGCTGCAGACCTGACTGGGCAGGTGCCAGAGTATCGCCAGGAGACAGAGGAGAGGAGGCGATTAGCCCAGAGGCTGGAGCCTGCAGTGGCAGGGACGAGCAGGGACGTTCCAGGAAGTGGAGATGGGCAGGACAATCAGTTGGAGGCAGCCCAAGCCGCAGAACTGACTATGGACGTTGCTGGATGTTTGTCTGAGAGGGAAGGGGACGGGGGACAACGGGAGGGGGAGGGGCGGTGGATATTGAGGAAGGGAGAGGGATGAGGGGAGGGGCAGAGGGACAGAAGGGGGGGGGAGGCAGAGGGAAGGGCTGGAACAAGTGTGGAGGGGGGGCGGTGGGGGCTGGGGTCCAAGTCCTTTGCGGCAGTAGTCCAGGGAGGGGGAAGGAGGGAGGGGGGGAGATCGGGTGGTTTTGAGGGCCCAGGGAGGGGTTGGGGGGGAGCGGGGACAGGGGGTGGACAGCTGCCTAAGCGGCGAAATGTGGTACAGCTCAAATGGATAGGGGAGGGGGCAATGCCCTCCAGGGATCGGGTCTTGAGGCTGGTGATGGGGATGGGGTTTATACCCGAGGACTTTTACGCGTGTATACACCCCATCAACATCCCAGAATATGACTTGAGCTTCATGACCCAGAGGGGGATGGAAATATTCTGGGAAAGGTACGAGGGGGTGAGGGGAAAGGGGGAGTGGCGGGACCTCAGGGCCATTCCAGTCAGCAAGCCGGACCTGGTGCAGATCACCCTGCTCGTGAGAAATGAGTCTATCTCTGGGGCAGATTTAGCCTACTGGCTACAGAGGTACGCGGAGCTGAGATCCCCACTTACAAAGTTACCGGATCCAAGCAGGGTTTGGGCAGGAGGTTGGGGAGCCCTGGTCAAATTGAGACAGGAGAGCCATGTGGTCCAGCACATTCCTTCGGCTGCCTTTATCGGTCGTGACAGGATACTGTGCTTTTACAAGGGGCAGCCGCGGCAGTGCTTCAGATGTGGTTCGTTTAGGCACTTCAGCATGTCATGCCCAGTGGTAAAGTGTGGAAGATGCGGGGATCAGCATGCCACAGAGGACTGCACCGCGATCAGGTGCAACCTCTGCGGCGGGTTAGGCCATGCATATCGGAACTGCCCTAGGGCGGCCCATAACGAGTGGGATATGTGGGGGAAGGGACGGGGAGGGGGGGTAATGGAGGAGGGGATAGGGCAGGGGGTGATAGGCAGGGAGGGGCATGGGGGGGAGAAGGAGGGGATGCAGGAGGGGGGGCGGCAGGGGGCTGGGTCAGGAGTGGAGCAGGGGGGAGAGGGGGAGTGGGTACAAGTGCCACAGAGGAAAGGGAAGTTTCGGAGGGGGGGGAAAGTAGGGGTGGGCAGGGAGGGGTCGCTGCAGGGGAAGAGGGGGGGGAACAGATTTCAGGTGTTGGAGGAGGAGGAGGAGGATAGGGAGGTTGGGAGGGAGGAGGAAGAACAGGGGGAAGGAGAAGAGGTGGAGTTAATGGAGGAAGAGGGGGCGGCAGGGGGGATTGGAGAGGGCAAACGGAAATATGAGGAAGCACTGGAGGAGGGTACTGGTGGTAGGAAGAAGGGCGGGAAGGCTCTGGGGGGAGGGGGAGGGGTGAGGGAGGAGGAAGAGGGAAGGGAGGGAGGGAGGGGAAAGGGGAGTAAGAGGAAAGCTGAGGGGGCCGGGCAGGTGGTGAAGGCCCAAGTGCAGGCTTGGGGGGACAGAGTGGAGCTAGAGGAGGATCTGGAGGACTTGGAGGACTTGGGGGAGGTGGAGGACTCGGAGGAGGAGGTAGGGGGCGGGGGTGAAGAGGGGAGAGGGAGGGATCAGGGGGTGGGTCCGGATAGAGCAAAGAAGAAAGGAAGGAAGAAAGGGGGAGGGGGGGTAAGGTGCAGACAGGACGGCTGCGGGGGGGGGGAGGGGGATCTGGCAGGGGATGATGTAGACCGCATAGCAGAGGACCTGCTTCAGGGTAAGAAGGGGGTATCCCAGGAGATAAGGAAAGAAGTTGGGAGTGAGCAGACCCGTGACTCGCAATGAGGATGGCAGGCTTAGTGTTGACATTTGCCACGCTGAATGTGGCCAGCATCGCCTCTCCGAAGAAGCAGGGTTTAGCGTATGAATGGTTCGCGAGGGTCCAAGCAGATTGCTTCCTGCTCCAGGAGACTCGGCTGCGGTCCATTGAGGTGATCAGGCGGGCAAGGCGGGCCTGGAAGTGGGGTCCCTCGGTGTGGGGGTTGGCGGGGGAGAGGTATGGTGGGGTGGGGATCTTATTTAAGTCCCACCGGGTGAATATTCAGCGAGTGGTGGAGCTGGGGGTGGGGAGATGTCTTGTTGTGGATGCGATTTGGGAGGATAGAGCACTGAGGGTGGTGAATGTGTACGGGCCCCAAAGCAAGAAGGAAAGGGTGCTCCTCTTTGGGAAGATCAAGCCCTACCTATACACTTCACGCCAAGTAGTCTGGGGGGGAGATTTTAACACCATATTGCGGAAAAAGGATAGTGGGGGACGATCGGTACAGGTGGGCTATGACGGGGTGAGGCTGGCAGGGATCATGCGGGAGGCGGAGCTGGTAGACGCGCATGTGGCCTTCTGTGAGGAACAGGAGGGGTTCACGTTCTTTCGAGGGCAGTGTAAAAGTAGAATCGATAGATTCCTGGTAAAGAAGGGGGTTTGTCTGGGGGGTCCACAAACCGTGGACGTGGACTTTTCAGACCACCACATGGTCCTCCTTCAGGTGGGGGGGGGCGGCAGCGCAGAGGCCAGGGAGGGGGTTATGGCGACTAAATTTAAAGTGGTTAGGTAGCGAGCAGGTGCGGGAGGAGTACCGCCGGTTTTTGGAAGATCAGGTGTCAGTGCAGGGGGCATTTCAGTCATTGGGGGAGTGGTGGGATACAGTGAAAAGACGAACGCGGGGATTCTTTCTCAGACAGGCGAGAAGGGAGGGGAGGGAAAGGACAAAGTTGGGCATGGCAATAAAGAAAAAGAGGGACACATTGATTTCACAAGGGGGGAGGGAGGAAGAAATACATGATCTCCAAGCACTCCTGGAGCAGGTACAGTACAACCGCTACACCTCCTTGGTGTATGAGCGGGACTTCGGGAAAATGTGTAGCCCGGACCCCTTCGCATGCTGCCGGGAGCGGAGGGCGCGCAGGGTGATGGAGGGGGTGCGGGATGCACAGGGGGTCCTGCAGGACACCAGGGAGGGGATTCTGGGGGCAGTGAGGGACCACTTTGCGGCGTTCCTTTCAGCCCAGCAGATTGATATGGAGCAGATGGAGTGTTATGTGGAAGGAACCCCGGGGATAGGTCACGGGGGACCCCAGCTTCAGGCCCTCTTGAACCCGTGGACAGAACAGGAGGTGGAGGAAGCCATCGGGGCGCTCCACAGGAAGACCTCGCCGGGGCCGGATGGGCTAACAACTGAGTTCTACCAGGCCTTTAAGGAGCAGCTGGTGCCGATCCTGGTGAGGGTATGGGGGGCAGCCCAGTTGGAGGGTTCCTTGCCTAGTTCCTTGACAGAGGCGGCTCTTATCCTACTAAGTAAGGGGAAGGACCCGGCGATGCTGGCCAACTGGCGGCCTATAGCACTGCTTAATACGGATCGAAAAATCTTCGCGCGAATGCTATTCCAGAGAATGAGGCAGGTGTCTGGGGATTTGCTAGCAGCCTCGCAAGCATGTGGGGTTAAAGGGAGAGGGGTCTTGGAAGCTGCAGCGTGGGTGCGGGAGGGGGTAGAACGCAGTAGAGTGGGAGGGCATGGTAGGCTGTTGGTAACACTCGACCAGGAAAAAGCGTTTGATAGAGTGCAGTGGGGTGTCCTATGGAGCATTCTGGAGCGCTATGGGTTTCCGAAGGGTTGGATAGAGCAATTACAGCTACTCTATCGGCATGCGGGGTGTTTTCCCCTGGTTAACGGGTGGAGAGGGCAGGGGTTTGAGGTAGGGGCAGGGGTCCGACAGGGGTGCCCACTCAGCCCGCTGTTGTATGCATACGCCATCGACCCTTTTATAAGACGGCTGGAGAAGGGGGGGGCGGAGGGGCTGGAAGGGGTGGAGGTGGGGGACAATAACCAGTTAAGGGTCGTGGCGTATGCAGATGACGTTACAGTGTGGGTAGCGGACCAGAGGGAGGGAGGTAGATTGCAGAACCTGATCCAGGAATACTCGCAGGCAACAGCGTCGCAGGTCAATTTTCAAAAGTCCAATAGCCTGTGGGTTGGGGATCAGGGGCTGCAATTTGAGTTGGGAGGTAGGTTTCCTACAGCTGTGGAACGTATACGGGTCTTGGGAATATACTTCGAGAAGGGGGATTATAGGCTCTACAACTGGGATAGGTGTCTCCAAGAAGTGAAGGGGAGGGTGGATAGATGGAAGGGGTGGAAAATGACCATGGGGGAGCGGGTACAGCTCATCAAGGCACACTTAATTCCTTTGTTTCTGTTCGTCAGTTACATCTGCCTGCTGCCGGAGAGCCGGTACGCGGCCTTGTATGGGGTGTTCTTCCGGCTGCTCTGGGGCAACAGGACGAATCCGGTAAAACGGAATGTTACCTATCTGCCTAGGAGGGAGGGGGTGGTGGGCATGATAAACCCAGTCCTGTTTTTCAGCGCTTTGTTCCTGCAGTTCAATCTGGGGAGGGCGGTAGGGCGGGAGCCACCGGGGTGGGCTAGGAGTGTCCTGCAGTGGTGGCCGAGATATTGGGACCTATGGCGGGAGGGGGGGAGGGTAGTGGCACTGCGAAGGGGGGCTCCGGGGGGGGGTGAGTTATTGCAAGACCCTAGTGAAATTGGTGAGGGTGTGGGGGCTGACGGTGGGGGAGGTGAAGGCAGGACAACGGGGGGTCTGGATGGACAGAGTACGGGCGCAGGTGTTCTCAGCTCCTCTGGCGCTGAGGGACGCGCCGGCCCCACGGATGCAGCAGGGGTTACGGTTGATTGCTTCGAACCGCATCCCGGTGAAGTATAAAGACCTGGCGTGGCTGTCCTTTCACGGTAGACTGTACGTCCGAGGAAATTTGAAATATCGCAATGTGCGGGATAGAGGGTGCCCACGGGAGGAATGTGCTGGAACTGAAGAGACGATGGAGCATTTCCTGGTGAGGTGCCCATTTACAGTCCAAGTCTCTGACCGGGTTTCCTCGTTGCTGCAGATCCCCAGTTTCCGCAACTACAGCTATGCGGACTGGGTGTATGGCCCAGAGGGTGGAGAGGGACGCGGGGATCCGGTAACACGCTTTCTGATTTCGGTGATATTGCGGTACTGCCTCTGGATGGCGCGCTGCAGGGTGTCCCTGTACCAGGAGGTCCGGCCGGCGGAGGTAGTCAGCTGGGATGTGGTAAGGGCGGTGCAGGAAGCGGCGAAGTGGGAAAGGGTGGAAAAAGGGGTGGGGGTGGCTTCGAGGTGGTGGAGACACGTGAGGCTTAAGCCGCCATGAGGGGACATGCTTCCCAGGGGATTGTGTGCCAGTTGTCTGAAGGGGTTGTGGGGGGTCGGGGGGGGGGGTTGATCCATTGTATTATTGAGGAGGGGGTGTACATAGATAGGCAGACCATGTCTAGCTAGGAGCCTGGGGTTTGATTTGCATGTCCGGTTTTTTTCTTTGGTCTTTCTAATAAACAGTTTCCACTGTACTATTGAGGAGGGGGAGGGGGTGTACATAGATAGGAGGACCGTGTATAGCTAGGGGCTTGTTTTTGATTTGTATGTTATTTGTTTTTAGTTTTTTCCAATAAAAAGAGTTTTCCAGTCTGCCCAACAAGATAACTCATTTTACATGGTATGTAATATTTTATATGTATATCCAAGTTTGATTTGTCCCTGCCTTTCTCAGGGCACAGACCATAGAAGTCCGTCCTGCACCGGTTTTATTCTCCAAATACCGGCGTCACCACCCAATGTCCGCTAAGATTCCATAGATCCATTCCTTCTAAACAGGATTCCTTTGTGTTTATCCCACGCATGTTTGAATTCCATTACTGTTTTCATCTCCACCACCTCCCGTGGGAGAGCATTCCACGTATCCACCACCCTCTCTGTGAAAAAACACTTCCTGACATTACTCCTTAGTCTGCCCCCCTTCAACCTCAATTCATGTCCTCTAGTTCTACCACTTTCCCATCTCCGGAAAAGGTTCGAATGCGGATTAATACCTTTCAAATATTTGAACATCTGTATCATGTCACCCCAATTATGTCTTTTATCTTCCACATTGTAAGACCTGCCAATCCAACTGAAACAGCTTTAGGCTTGTTACAGATGGATCAACAATTTAAAAAAAAACTGCAAGGCAGATGCAGTAACTAATAGGTTTGCTTGCTTTGTTTTGAGTGAATGGCTATGACGTCTGCGTGGGGGAATGGAAATAGAGATTAACCAAATTGGCTTCCTTGCTTACAGAGCAGGCTCACTTCCACTTCTATTAAACTTCCTTGCAGCAGCTCAAAGGTTTGCTTGCTGTGATTTGAGTGTATGGCAATGACGGCCGCGCCGGGGAGTACAGAGATTAACCAAATTGGCTTCTTGCTTACAGTGGACTAGATAGGCTCACTTCCACTCTTGTCTATTAAACCTCCTTGCAGCAGCTCATAAGTTTGCTTGCTTTGTTTTGAATGAAAGGCAATGACGGCTGCGAGGGGGAGTGGAAACAGAGATTAACCAAATTGGCTTTCTTGCTTACAGTGGACAAGGTAGGCTCACTTCCACTCGTCTATTGCACCTCTTTGTTTAAACTTCTAAAAGATTTGTGCAGCGCTGGGTTATAACTGGTGATCGCTGCATACTGTAAGCAGTAGCGACCGTGAAAACAAAGAAGCACTCCTGTCATTAAACCTTATTTTAAGCGTGAGAACGCCCGAACCCGATCCACTAAGTTACGCCCCCTGTGACGTAATGTTATCGTCGCATGGAGGATCGCAATTTTTTAAGGACAAGATTGGGTAAGGAAATAGGAGGATCGCGGGAGAATCCCGCTGTATCCGTTTTTTTTTTTTTACCTTTTGCCCTCCCTTGTTAAAGTGGACTAGAAGATAGGCTCACTTCCAGTCTCAGTGTGGACGGTATTAAGGCTCCCTGGGCAGCTTTCTCCCTTCTCCAGCCCGCCCGCCGCCGAGTGTTGCACCTTTCACCTTCTCTTCTGCCCGTCTCTCCCGTCCACGTGGTCACTTTTTACTTCACTGAAGCCTTCTCCCTCCTGCGCAGCACCTCCGATTTACAGTCAGCCAGCGTCTGCAGAAAATAGGAAATTGCACTTGCAATAGAGTAGGTGGGACGCGCCTGAGGAGAAGCCCCGACGCTGGTAGAAGGCTGTGAATCGGAGGTGCTGTGCAGGAGGAGGGAGAAGGCTTTAGTGAAGTAAAAAGTGACCACGTGGACGGGAGAGACGGGCAGAAGAGACTGGGAAAAAATATTTATTGCAGCTGTTTGGGAGGAGCGACCGCTCCCGCTACGCCACTGGTTGGAAACCGCTACGCTTCCAATACAATTCGGTGAGTTGTCGAAGCCAATCAACATGCTAATGGCTAAATATGGGGACGTCCGGAGGTGGAAGGCAGCTAAGCAGCCATCACTAATTATGACGTCACTTCCTCCTACTGATTTTGTAACTACTTTCTATTGCTGTCAATCAAGGGAATTCGTCTTAAGCGCCAGTTCAAGGCATTGCTTTTGTATCATGTAAGCTCCATTTGGAGCACCCTCCCCCTGCAAATTCTTTCCCAGTCAAATTACATGAATTTATGTAGAAAACTTAAGACTTTTTTGTTTGATAAATTCTAACTTGTACCATTTGTATTTATTTTGCTGTATTGTTTGAGTCACTCTTTTCTTAACTGCCTTGAACCTCTGGTTGGGATTAGTGAAGTCTACAAATTCATGATTACATTAGATTGTGAAATTCATTTTCAAAACTGGTGCTTCTGACTATAGCTCCGTTTTTACCTGTAGTCACTTATCTCCTGATTCTTTTCTACACCTTAGCTCATATCTTTGCCTCCGCACTCCATCACTTTGAGGCCAGTGCGCAAAGATTAGCAGTAGAGCCTTCACTCTACTGTGAAACTAGCACAGAAAAATTGCCACGGTATGCTCAAAGTAATACCAGTGCTGAAACCATTTGAACATTTGGCACACAATAACATGCACACAAATCCAGCATTAACCGCATGTTAGCACTGGTGGTAGTTTTAAGCATTGGCCTCTTTGTCTCTTATAAGTAATGCCACCCTGGGAAAAGACCAAGGGTCCATCGAGCCCAGCATCCTATCCACGACAGCGGCCAATCCAGGTCAAGGGCACCTAGCAAGCTTCCTTTTGCCACCCAAATATGCTATTTCAACAGCACATTTATCCTTGCCAGTCTGGTCATCCATATCACTCGTCAGACGACGTAGCACAAGAGCCCGATAATGTTGTTTGAAATTGGCTATTATGCCCTGATCCATAGGTTGGATCAGAGAGGTAGTGTTTGGTGGCAGGAAGACCACCTTGATGTTAGACAGCCTGACATCATCCCTGTGTGCAGTACAATTATCACAAAGCAACAAAATCTGACACTTTTGTGCCCGCATTCTAGTGTCTAACTTCTAACAACATTCTTTTGCTTATTCTGCCTGTAGCAGTTAAAGGGGCGGTAAATTTGAAATCTCATTGGTTGTCACTCGCCATTCGGCTTCCATATTCTGTGCGCATGCTTATGCAGAGTCTTTCCTGCAGAGGAGCGGTCTTAAACCATGCATATGAGCGAATCTTGCACTTATCAGTGGTGCGCTAAACCGAAGTTTGTCCCCATAGAAACTGATGGTGCCAAAAACGGGACCGAAGTACGGCATGCAGTTAAACATAGCATGCGCTTATCAGACGTGCACGTAAATGGAGTGCACTGTATTTAAAATAGCTAAAAAGGAAAGGGAATATATAGGATAGAAAGAGCATTCATACAGGAGAAGTGTCATCCGGGGCACGGCAATCCAAGATACAAAGAACTCTGGATTGTTGCATGATCCACTGGCCTACTGCGTACCATCTATGGGTATGTTAAAGGCAAGTTTGAAAAAGTGGCTTTTCAAGTGGGATTTGAATCTGGAAAGGGGAAGTTCAGATCTAAGGGAGGGGGAAGGCCATTCCAGAGTTTGGGGCAAGGAAGAAAAAGGCAGAGATTCTAGTTCATTTTATTTTTACATTTATTTATTTATATCTCGCATTATCCAAAGCATGTTCAGTTCAATGTGGCTTACATACAATGTAGACACTAGTAACAACTGTGAGAACTAACCTAGTAACAATTGTGAAGAAACTAAACTTACATGTAACAAGCATATAGGCTCAACTTGCATTGTAGTGTACAACAAAAGAACTGGTAACAACCGTAGAGAAGGTCTTAATAGTAACCAGATTGGATTAATTTGCATTATGACAGTTTATTAGCAACAGCTGGTGGCCAGTATTGTAAGAGATTGAAGACCCGCTGATAACCAATGGTGTAGGAGATGTGCATAGTGGTTTCGTAGTAGACTATCTCAGAGAGGAAAGAACTAGGCGATGAGCATTGAGGGACCAAAGGGAACGAGCTGGTGTGTAGGGAATAAAACCAGATGAAAGGTAGGGGGCCACTGGAACCACAGGGCATTTATTTTTGTTTAATATTAGGAGAAGGGGGGGATCGGGTCAGAAGGGAATATGGAGCATACATAGATAACCTTTTGGGGTGTTATTGGGGAACGTGACAGTATAGATCGCAGAATGCCACGTTCTGACGTTAGGCAAAGCAGTCTCTGGAAAGCAATTGTGTTCCCTTTTTTCTATAGATCCCAATTCACAATGCCCAAACAATAGCAGTAGGTGGGGTATTATAAAAATAGAGTGCTTATTTATTTACAGTAACAACATGAAAAGGCAAGAGTCGTGAAACAGAAATGGTCTTATGAAAATAACATGTAATAAAAGCACAAGAATCCCTAAACAGACTTATATTCAGTCAATTACTCTAAACCTTCAAAATTTATAAAAGAACTGAACGGAGACATCCAGCAGATGGCAGTGTGTTCCTCATATTAGGCAAAGGGGGGGGGGGTCGGGGAGAGGGAGAGAGTTTGAGGTGCAGGAAGCAGTCCAGGCAGAGTGATCAAATTGAAGGGAGAGAATGGGTGCTGTTAGACACCTCTCCTCTCAACCAACCCTTCTATGGTTCTCTGGACCTGGCGTAAAGTTTCCCATGCTAAACATGTGAGAAACTTTTTTTTCTAGCATAGATGCAGAGTAAAACAGCATTTAATTGCATTCTAATGTGGTCTACAGTAACGGTTTCAGCATGAGTTAATACCCGCGCTGAAACCATTTGAACTTTTGACTCACAATAACGTGCACACAAATCAGTTGTTAACCACATGTTAACACTGGTGGTAGTTTTGAGCATCAGCCTCTTTCTTTTATGCTTTCTCTACTTCGTTTTACCACCCAAGTATGCCATTCTGGCTTTCTTTCAGCTAATTGTTTATGTGAGCCTTTCCTCTTCTTTCTTCCATATCGCTGTCTCTTCTTATGATCCTTGTTTTGAGCTCTTTTGCTGCTTGCCAGTCTTGCTCACCTTTACCACAGCTGCAGCCTCCCTCTTGTTCACCCTCTTTCCTTTGCTGACTTCCCATTCTGAATTCTGTTTCCAATATGGCAAGTATTTCTAGGGTATAGTGTCACGATGCCATTTATTTTTGTGCAACGTTTTGAATAGCAAAAATGCATGGACCACGCTTACCAAGTGTATTGTACAGGATGGTTTCTTTTTAATAATTAGAAGGGTCAGCCTCCTTAATTGAGCACTTGGAGCTTTGAAGAATCGCATGTAAGTCATTAGTGGGTTTGTATATCACTGCCTTCTATACCACTGGTGCATCTGTACACTTCGGACACATGGGTGTGAAGTAGTGAATTTATTGTGTGTGTGTAAGTTAACCAGAGCTAGTAAGAAACAGGCTTTTGAATGTTAACCAGGGGTGCTTGACTTGATCCTACAGATGTAAATTGTGCCAGTACCAAGACTATGAATTTTGGGGAATTCTAAGGCAAGTTTTGTTCATTGATGCAAGACTGGCATGCCTGTTTTGTTTATTTCCTTTCAGACTGAGCATCCTATCCTGAAGAATGCAGGCAGCTTGCAACAGTTTTGCCATTTTCTCATTGTGCCTGAAGAAGCAACTGAGCAGCAGGGTTGGCTTTAAGAAATGGGAAAGGAAGATAGCGTGGGGCTCTGTCAGAGCCATTTACAGCGAAACAGGGACTTGGGAAAGACGGTATGGAATAGAGACCAGGAGAAAGGTGGAGAATTGGTGGCATTCGAGAATAAAAGAGCACTTCTGTAAAATCTCAGATGTTGATGTAAGTATAAATAGAGTTATATAAAGAAAGGGTGATAATCAGTGCAGTTATTCCTCTTTGGAGGTGCCTAGCTTGTGAGGTTTGGTTTAGGTGGTACTCCTAGTTGTAGTTAAGCATAAGACACACATAGTATGAGGGGAGATAAGGACCACAAGGCTCATATGATATGCTCATCAAACATAAGAAAAACTTTCTTGTTTTTAGTGCTGTGTAGTGTTACTGTCACATGTAATGCTCCCTACCTCAAAAACATGTATACCCATCAAGTTTGTGTTTCAAAAAAAGAAACACTGTTCTGTGTGCATGCCTGGCAGTTGGAAATAAAATGTGATACATAACCAAATGAAAGCTGTTATTTTTATAGAACCCTTGTTAGAGACTGTTAAAATGTATAGGTTTCTGCATAGGCACACATGAATAGTCATCTGTGGCGACCTTCAAGCCATCAGCCAAAGTGACAGGACAGATAAGAACCAACTGACTTACCCAGTCTTCCTGTTTGTTTCCATACTTGGATGTCAACCATGCGTAGATGATGGTGTGCAGGATATCAAACATATAAACAGCGAGTGACCGTACTCACTCGCAAATGCGCAGTAGAGACCTTCTCTGCCCCGCCCCCACGTCAATACGTGATGACGGGGGGGCGGAACACAGAGGGTCTGTACTGCGCATTGCTGAGGGAGGGACACCGCCGTCTAACGCTCCCCCCACCCGAGTCGCCGCCGCCACCCACCTTCTACCCGGTCGGGCCCTCGCTCCACTATTGAAACAGCGAGGGTCCGGGAACGCAGCACTGAGCTCTGCTGAGCTGCCGACATCGCCCTTCCTTCTTCTTCTCTGCCTCTGTCCCGCCCTCGACGACGTTACGTCACACGAGGGCGGGACAGGCAGAGAAGAAGAACGAAGGCCGACGTCGGCAGCTCAGCAGAACTCAGTGCTGCGTTCCCGGACCCTCGCTGTTTCAATAGCGGAGCGAGGGCCCGGCCGGGTGGAAGGTGGGTGGTGACGGCTCGGTGGGGGGGGGGCGCGAACTCGGAGGGGGAGGGGCAGCGGCGAACTCGGCGGTGGGGGCGGGCCTTTCAACCCCCCCCTTCCTATAATAGCCCGTTTTTACGGGCTCAAAGTCTAGTTTCATCCTATCTAAGTTAGTTTTGTTGTCTTCCCTCTTAGGTTCATTATAGGCAACTGACTGCACAAGATCCTATACTTAATATATTTCCTAAGTTCTTGCCCCATATCATTTAGCCAGTCGCTAAACCCTCTCCTTACCATTGCCCCCCCTGCTTCAAGCATGCTTAAATTCTGTCACAGAACTGTCTATCACCATATTTGCTGGTAAGCTTGTTAGACTTGCTGCCCACATTCGCCACGAATTAATATGTTACAAGAAATTCTACCCACTTCTCCAGCTTATTGATATGTTGGAAGAAATGAGTTATTTTGGGGAAAATAGCTCGAGAGCAACTCGCTACTGTTTATAATTTAAGAGCAAGCGCTGTATTTATAAGTTTTAGGATATTAATTTCTCCACCAATCACCAAAGGTGATAATTGCAATAAATTAAATATATTAAGTATATATATATTCAGAACACAAAGAGACCATATTTTTAGCTTCAAAAAGATTGATTTAATATACAATTGCACACGAGAGGTAGGTTTTAAAGGGGAATCTTTTACAGGTAATCTGTGCTTAAAATAGAACAAAGTAGCAGCTAGATCAACTTACAAGTCCTTGTTACAAGCATGCTGTGGTCCAGCTGATTGATGAGCACATGTTGAGGACAGGAGGCATCAGCGGAGCGGACCCCAAAGAGAGCAGCAGTTTCCAAGAGAGGCAGGTTTCCAGAGGAGGCAGGTCCCAAGAGAGCGAGCTGGGCTGTTTCCAGGCCTTTTATAATGTTAGCAGAGAAGCATGGTGTGTGCATGTCTTGGATATTTTGCAAGGCATTATGGTTAATGTAGTCTCATGTCTGCACACGACCCCTGAGTTGGTCTCATGTCTTATGACATCACGAGACTTAGTCTGGATTTTGCTGGCAAATGTCTTTTGATGTCCTGTTCAGTCTCTGTGGCAGATACACATTACAAGTCCTTCCTTTCTGCACATGTCTGGAAGCTGATGGGAGGGGCAGGTATACCTTTGACAAGCAAATGTCCTGTTTATGGTCCACCCTTTGAAGTCTTTTGTCTTCAATGGATTCTCCAGACTCTCTGCCTCCTTGCATCCTCTGGTTAGGTCCAATCTTTGTTGTGTTGATAAAGCAGTCTTAAGTCTTTTGTTTGAGGAATGAGAAAAGGCAAGGTGAGGCCCCAAAGGGAGAGGGAAGGGGGCTTTTGGAATGAGACTATTTTCTCTGCTGCAGTGTTTTTAAAAGATACACAAATATATTGCTGTATATATATCCAGCAAATATGCTACATATTTCAGTAATAGACTGATACCGTTACATTCCCTCTCTTGGCTCCGAGTGAAAATACATTTTTAATATATTGGAATGAGGAGCCATAAAATGAACTATAAAAGCTAAAATTAAAAAAACAACTCTAACCTAGTACAGACTGGACCGTGCAGGTATTTTCCTGCCGTCATCTACTATGTCACATCACTATGAATCTTGGAATATGTCCTTAGCTGGAATATGACTGTTATAAGCAAAAAGACTCATCATTATTACTTTTGTTTGCTCATGACTTACATTTAGGTAGCTAGGGTTAAGTTTTCTGTGGTCAGTTTCATTAGGCTTCCATTCAGTCAGGTGGCAGAGTATGGCTTTGCTCTGGTTTAAAATAGGATTGCAAGTACACTTTATATGACTTCAGCCACACAAGCGTCATTTTGCTCTATTTCCAGAGACCATCTCCTTTTGTGTCACCTGCTCAGGGGCATAGGCTGCTCCCAAGTTTGTGCCACAGGATATCTTACCCAGTATGCTAGCCAAATCAATAGCATGAGAGTGCGCAATTGACCAATTTACCACCGCAATGGGATGGAACAATCTATTCAGTCATATTTTCAGCGTTTGACATTCCAAGGAAAAATATTGTATGAATGTTACCTAACACTGTGAATGTTTCCCTATATTCTCTATTTCAGAGGCTAACTGAGGTATTCACAGCAGTGATACATAAGCAAGGGTGTAAATGTGGAGCTATTATACTACTGTTTCATTAGAAACAAGAGAGACATATGTATGCAATTATAATAATTTCCTAGGTTACTATTACACACAAAACAATTATTCCTATCATTCCTATGCAATAATATTTACTTAATCATTGACCAAATTAAAAAAAAAACAGAGTCATGGTATAGTGCCATGAACTACCTTTCAGAGAGAAACTTTTTATTTTTCAGAGAGAAACCTTTTATGGGTAATGAGTGTGGTAAAAGGTTGCCATATTTATCTGCTTTAGCAGTGTTTAATGTAGCACTTTAATAGACAATACTCGTGTGTTTAATGTTGTAAAGAATTTAGAAAAGATATGTTAATTTTGCTTTGCACACAGCCAATATTTCATTCCAGGGAGAGACATTGTGTGCGTCCTGGCTGTAATGTAGAATAAACTAAAAAGGTCAGAAACATTCCCTGTACTGATTGTACCTAATAGATCATGTAAAGAGAAACCTTCGCTCATATTTTCAAATATATACATGTGAATATATAACCTTAGATAGCAATTAGTAGAACTTATTATACGTGAGCCATAGCTTGAATGATTCTTTTCTATAGCTCGCCTGCCAGTGAAAATGGTCTCTCTTTTTTTTTTCTTTCTAGGACAATGTGAACTAATGGAGGGACTGTTAGTAGGGAGGGTCTATTAATGTCTGCTTATAGTTCTCTGTGTACCCCATAACATAAAACAAACATGTAACATGGAGACCACATGACAAACAAACAAAGAACTCTATTAGGCCTTTAGGTCTCCGATCGTCCATTCCAGATCCAGGATTGAGCTTAACCTGCAATAAGCAAGAACACAAAAGCAACGTACGCGGCATCCATCTTGGATTTGCCAAAGCATTTTCATTCTTTTAGAAGTGAGCAACAATTAGCAAAATTAATAAAGCACGAAGAGCACCAAAAGCATCACCTGCGGCATCCATCTGGATTACCACCGCAGTCTCATTCATTTAGAAATAAGCAACAATTAGCAAAATTATATATGGTTTTTATCTCAAGTAGAACAGCATAGATCCGTTTATTTTTAAAATATAAGTAGAACAGGATCGGATCTATTTATTTAGAAATATATCTGAGATAGCCATATATATATTAATTCCTAGCACCATAAAATCTTAGATTTAATCTTAGATTTACACTCGAACTCTGAAAAAGACAGAAAAACACATTATACATTAATTTAGCAGGTCACATGGCTCTCCGGTTCTGGTGGGGGGATCCCTCTCTTGTTCACAGTTCCTTCCCATAATCTTAGATCATTGTATACGAGCAGCGTGCAGTGCAGACAGGCTTTACTTTCTTAAGCTTTAGTTTCTTTTCTATAAAAATAGCATATCTTGTTAATTCACATTAAAGCACAATATTAAGTTTCAGCTCCAGCGGGAGTTACCTATTATAAGGAGGCATTTTTAAAACTTCTTACCCAGTATTTTAGTTTCAACTCCAGTGGGAGTCACTCATCAGAAAAAAGACATTTCTAAATCCTTAAACAATATTATATCAAAAACAAATTACAACAGAAGCTATCACAGAGAGACATTTTAAATCTGACTTATTGCAAAGAGACATTACTAAATCTTAAATGTTCAAAAGAACAATAGAAGCTATATTTTTAATTAAAAGAACAATAGAAGCTACATTTTAAATCAAGAGAACAATAAAACTACATTTAAAATTAAAAGAACAATAGAAGCTACATCTTTAATTCTTATCAGTGTTACAAAGGGCCATTGCAAAAACTTTTTCTATTTTCCGGTTACCGCAGAAGCCCACATGAGCACTCGGGACACCTAGTGTTACTTGGAAAAACAATCAGGTGTACTTCTTTAGCTGAGATATGTGTACCCATTTTGTCTTTCCCTGTGGAAAGCTGATCTGATATACCACTGGGGATATACGGTTGGATACTGTATAAGGGCCATTCCAACCTGCAGAGAGGGCATGGTCCCGTTTTCCCTTGAAGAGCTTACGGTACATTACCTGAGAACCTACTTCAAAGAGGGGGCTGATAGCGGAATGTAGACTTTTAGATTGAGCTGCTTTCTCCAGGGCTTGAGTGACTCTGGCTTGCAGAGTGGTTTTATCCTCTACTAGTTTGATATATTGTACAAAAGTAGGGTCTGTCTCATCATCATTTGGGTCCTGATTGATATAGTCACTAGAAATTAGGAGTGGCATAGTGTGTCCGAACAGTATCTGATAAGGGGTTACATGTGAATTCAGGCGGGATGTACTGCGTATGGATGCTAGTATCAAAGGCAATTTCTGAGCCCAATCTTTGCCTGTTGAATTTACAACCTTTCTGAGGGCCTCTTTTATGGTCCTGTTCATTCTCTCTACCTGCCCAGAACTCTGTGGGTGATATGGAACATGAAGCTTGTGTTTTATATTTAGGGCTTGTAACAGGACTGTGAAAATCTCACCCACAAATGCTGGTCCACGATCTGAGTCGATGATTTGAGGAGTGCCAAACCTGCAAATTACCTCAGAGAACAGTTTATTAGCAGCAGTCTGTGCAGTATGATTTTTACAAGGAAATGCTTCCACCCAGCCACTAAAAGCATCAACAATAACTAGAAGGTATTTGTATCCCTCTCTGGTCACTGGTAAATTGTCTATGAAATCAATTTGTAACCGGTGCCAGGGTCCTACCCTTCTCTGATGTAAAAGTGGTGTTGGTTTAGTCTGTCCTGCTTTAACTTGTGCACATTGTAGGCAGCCGCCTACCCAATCCTCCACTTCCTTTCTCATTCCTGGCCATGATGCCATGGCTTTAAGGCGACTGAGGGTTCCTTCTACTCCCTCATGCAAATATGAGTGGGCTAAACAAATCAGCTCTTGTCTAAATATTTGATCTGGTATATGCTCAGAAGTATCTTTACCAGATCTAGTGACAGCAGAAATCTGAGAAGCCAACATGTCTACCTGATGGTTAAAAGAAGCTTCAAGGGAATGGTGGGGGTCCTGGTGTGATTTAACATGACGTATCATTAATTTACCTGGATGACACTGTAACCAATTCCCAATCCATTTCCACAATTGTCCTTGCTGCAAGGGCTTGCCATCAGCAGTGCAGAAATCATTACGAGACCACTGACTCAGCCACCCTAAACAGGCTTGTACTACATAATCACTATCGCTGTATATCATTAAAGGGTGCGTTATGAGGCACTCATGAGATATATTAGTGTCTATGTGTGGACATGTGTGAGTCAATACAGCCTGGACAGCTAATACTTCTGCGTTCTGAGCTGAGGAATGACTATCAGATTTACCTTTTAGGACTTCCTGGTCTATGCTGAGGGCTGCATACTGAGTATATCGTATACCTTTGTCCCAAAAGGAGGACCCATCCGTAAACCAAATGTTTCTAAGTGGTACTAAAGTCTTAGCCTCCTCTACAGGGGGCGCTGAGGGACATTGCAGGGGAGATTGCAGATTCTCTTGATAAGGGCAAGAGTGATTGGACCCAGTTTCAATCAGTGCATGGGCTAAAAGGCTTGGACTTTTCTGGATTTCAAATTGAACCCTTTTGTTCATTAAAACTAGGGTCCATTGTGCTAGTCTTGTGTTTGAAATGTGTGAGCCAGTAAGGGCACCTGAAATTATATACTTGAGGGGAGTGTGAATAGAAAAGAAACTGAATGTAACCTGAGCAAATAGAGATTTGGGCCTCTCCACAGAGATGCTGGAATGTCTGAACTGCCCAAACAGCAGCTAGACATTCTCTTTCACATTCAGTATACCTGCTCTCTACATCAGTCAGTTTACGTGATTCATATGCAACAGGGCAAAGTTTTCCCTGTTGATTACGCTGGAGAAGGACCGCAGCTAAAGCAGTCCCAGTTGTGGCTAACTTGATGGTGAAGCTTTTAGCAGGGTCTGGATATATTAGTGCTGGAGCCTGTGCTGCAGCAGTTTTCAATCTAGACAGTGCTCTCTCATGCTCTTCAGTCCATTCCCAGTGACTTTTCTTTTTCAGGAGCCTATACAGGGGGCTTGCAATATCAGAGTACTGATAAATATAGGAGCGGAGGAAGTTGAACCCCCCTAACAGGACTCGCAAGGAATGGACATCGTGGGGAGCTGGTGCATCCAGCAAGGCACATACCTTACGGGTATCAGCTTGCCTCCCATCATTTCCCACTATGGTCCCTAGATACTGAACTGACTGTTGGACCAATTGAGCTTTACCCAGATTCACCTTGAAACCTGTTTCCTGAATTAAAGCAAGGACTCTTTCTGTGCGACCCTGAACTTCCTCTCTGTCAGAACCCACAATCAAAATGTCATCTACATATGAATGAACATATTTTCTATCCTGGACCCCCAACTTTTCTAGCATCTGTGTAACATGGAGGTGGCACAGGGTAGGGGAATTATGAAACCCTTGAGGAAGGCGGGTGAATGTGTATTGCTTGTCCTGAAATGTAAATGCGAACCTGTCTTGGCTTTCTGGATGAAGCTGAATAGCAAAGAAGCAGTTTGCCAAGTCTATTACAGAAAACCACTTACTCTCTGGGGTGATGGAGCTTAAGATATCTAGTGCAGAGGCAACAATAGGGGCTATAGTTTGTGTACCTTTGTTAATCTTTCGGTAGTCCACTGTGAGGCGCCAGTTTATGCCATCAGCCTTCTTTACAGGCCAAAGAGCTGAGTTGAAAGGAGATTGGGTTTCTCTAATTACTCCCTGTTTCATGAGATCTGATATAACACCCTGAAGTGCAGGGATTGCTTCCCTAGGATAGGGATACTGTTTCTGTGGTGGTACAGATTCTCCCTTAACTTTCACAGAGGATTTTATTTTCCCACAATCAGTGGCACTAGTGGTCCAGAGGTCTGGGAAAAGTTCTTTCCACCTGCTCTGCTCTGCTTCTGGCATTATCCCTGCTATTTTCTGCCACTTTGGTTTATAATACGGATCAATTTGTTTCTGCCACTCATAGTGAGGGCATTTCCATAGTATCTGATTACATAGATCCACTACCATGTTGTTTTTGTGTAGAAAATCAGAGCCTATTATCACTTCAGTGGATGTGTCAGGGCACTGCACTACTGTGGTATGAAATGTATCATCTCCTATTTTAAACTGTACATCTCCATATTGGTACCCCCTTTTCGTGTCTCCTGCAAAGGTGGACAGATTTATTGGCCCTATGGGATGTGATCCTGCAGGTATAAAGCTAGTGAGTGTTACGGCGGCACCAGTGTCCACTAATGCCAAAACTTTCCTGTGTCCTTGTCCAACCCACATCAGAGGTCTGCCCCCTGGGTCCCACTGCAGTTTGCAGAGTGGGGTCCACTGTGCATCCCTCCGATTCAGGCCGGACCCCTTATCCTAGGCTTCTAATGGAGGGGCCGATGGGGCTACCATGTGTGTTAGTGACAGACAGGCGGCTATGGCTTCTTCCTTTTCAGAGGGGGGCTCTTCCCTGTTTCCTGAGAGAACCTGCAGCACCCGCGCGGTAAGAACATCAAGGGGTTGTTGGTCCCAGTATGCCATGTTCTCACCATGAGTTTTTAAAATGCTAACCGCTTGCCTGCGAGTTTCATTATCTACATATAGAGGAGCGGATTTTTTTCTTAAAGGTTTACCTTTATGGGAGCTTCGGTCAGAATGCAGCCCAGGTGGTGCATTCTTGGGTTGGGGAGCTGGATGCCGTGAGGGGGCCTGGGAGGCCTGCTCTTGGTATGGAGCTAGATCAGGGTATAAAGTGGGTACAGCTGCCGCCACTGGATGTACTGCATAAGGCTGATACCTTTGTACATTTTTGGCCTTCAAGCACAAATCCCTAGCAGAGGCAGGCTCACCTGGGGCCCAAGAACAGAGAGCTCTTGCAATAGTAGGATGCATGCCCTGACAAATCTCTCTCAACCTCTCATCATCTACTTTTACATCTAGTAGATCTCCTGGGATCTGCCTTCTGGAATCTCTTCCTTCCACTTCCCCTGTCATAATTAGTAAAATAATTGCCCTCCTTACATAATCTTCAATACCCTCATTTTTGCCCTGCTGGACATATGTATTTAAGATCTTGAACGTTCTCATGCCGAAGGACACACTCGCAGCGATTGCCAAATTTAGCAAAGAGAAACCCCTTTGTCTTGCCAATTGAATAGCTCCCTCCATCTGTTCTGCAAATTCAGGTTTGATACAGAGACGGATCACTTTAATTAATTCCTCTGTATCAATCCTCCCTTCCTGTTCTAATTTCCATAATGCCACGCAAGCTTGGGGGAACTTGTCAGGGTCTATCTTGCCTATTTGTCTGGCTATCACTTCTATATCTGTCTGTGAGAGGGGCTGGGAACTGATCGTCTGGATGAGTCCCCCCGGTAGCTGTCTAGCCTCAGATACTTTTAACACGGCTGAAACAGGCATGGCTGTGGCTGTATTTGGAGGGGCACATGGAAGGCCTGAGATAGCTGATATCTGCACATGAGAATCCTGTATTTTTTCAGTGTTATTCTCACCTATAGGGGACGTCTGCAGTATTAGCTCTCTGGTTAGTTGTTTTAGGCCTGGGACCTGATTTGCTTGCATTTCTAAAGCTAAAATTTGGTTTTTCATTTGATTTTCCTGAGCTTGCTGATGTTCTATCTGCTGCCTAGAAGAGTCCAATTGATAATTTAAGCACCTATTCATTGTGAGCAAGAAATCCTTTTCTGTGCCTACCTGCTTGCATTCTTTCTCTTTAGCTAGTAATTTATCGTAATTTATAGTATTTGCTCTTTTAAGGCTTTCTCACACATGGCCCACATTAACCAAGAGCATGCAGAAATTCTCTTGCTCCCTTCCTTAATTGAATATAAATTGCAATATTTTTCGAATTTGCTCTCCATATCAGAGATGCTACTAATGTCCTCCACTACGCTAGGGGTCCATGGATTGGGGCCCGAGGATTCTATGCATCGCTTAAGCACAGTGGGGTTATGTACACCTAGAATAGTGTGTTTCTCTGTGTGTATGTCTTCCTCAGAATTATCTGCAAAATTAGTTTTTATTTTATGCCAGAGCATGCCTAAAATTTTTGTTATACAGTACATAAGGTACATAATTGCGTAAGTACTTAAGTATTGGCACACTGGCAGGGACCAAATGTCCATTACGCGCAACATCTCAAGTAGTGCCCTGAAAACCTTATCAATTTATCAATCGGAAATTTAATTAATGAAACCTGATACTCAGTTCTCTATAAAGCGCAAAATACAAAAATATAATTTAAGAACACTGTTATTTCATTCTAATTGCACAGAATACCTGCCCACGTTCTCCACAAATTAATATGTTAGACTTGCTGCCCACATTCGCCACGAATTAATATGTTACAAGAAATTCTACCCACTTCTCCAGCTTATTGATATGTTGGAAGAAATGAGTTATTTTGGGGAAAATAGCTCGAGAGCAACTCGCTACTGTTTATAATTTAAGAGCAAGCGCTGTATTTATAAGTTTTAGGATATTAATTTCTCCACCAATCACCAAAGGTGATAATTGCAATAAATTAAATATATTAAGTATATATATATTCAGAACACAAAGAGACCATATTTTTAGCTTCAAAAAGATTGATTTAATATACAATTGCACACGAGAGGTAGGTTTTAAAAGGGGAATCTTTTACAGGTAATCTGTGCTTAAAATAGAACAAAGTAGCAGCTAGATCAACTTACAAGTCCTTGTTACAAGCATGCTGTGGTCCAGCAGGACTGATGAGCACATGTTGAGGACAGGAGGCATCAGCGAGGACCCCAAAGAGAGCAGCAGTTTCCAAGAGAGGCAGGTTTCCAGAGGAGGCAGGTCCCAAGAGAGCGAGCTGGGCTGTTTCCAGGCCTTTTATAATGTTAGCAGAGAAGCATGGTGTGTGCATGTCTTGGATATTTTGCAAGGCATTATGGTTAATGTAGTCTCATGTCTGCACACGACCCCTGAGTTGGTCTCATGTCTTATGACATCACGAGACTTAGTCTGGATTTTGCTGGCAAATGTCTTTTGATGTCCTGTTCAGTCTCTGTGGCAGATACACATTACAAGTCCTTCCTTTCTGCACATGTCTGGAAGCTGATGGGAGGGGCAGGTATACCTTTGACAAGCAAATGTCCTGTTTATGGTCCACCCTTTGAAGTCTTTTGTCTTCAATGGATTCTCCAGACTCTCTGCCTCCTTGCATCCTCTGGTTAGGTCCAATCTTTGTTGTGTTGATAAAGCAGTCTTAAGTCTTTTGTTTTGAGGAATGAGAAAAGGCAAGGTGAGGCCCCAAAGGGAGAGGGAAGGGGGCTTTTGGAATGAGACTATTTTCTCTGCTGCAGTGTTTTTAAAAGATACACAAATATATTGCTGTATATATATCCAGCAAATATGCTACATATTTCAGTAATAGACTGATACCGTTACAAGCTCTTTCAGAGAAATGTCATTTTCTCTGTTGAGAACGCTTTTCTCTGAATCTTCCTTTCCTCCAGCTTCATAGTATTATCCTTTGATTTTTTTTTAATGGAATATTACACCTATTTCAACTTTATTGAAGCCTGCTAAATATTTGAATGTTTCCATCATACACCTTTTGTCTTTATTTCAGTGAGTACAGTTTTCAGTTGGTGAGTGCAGTGGTTGAAAGTCCCAGAATTGAAACTGTTCCCTCCTTTGTTGTCTATTATCAGTCTCAGTCTCATTGGCATTCCACCTTATCCTCAAAAAACCATCCCTAATAACTACCATCCCATCTCTAATCTTAAAGCAATGTCAAAAGTGCTTGAAAAGGCTGTGTTCCATGAACTCTCCTCAGTCTCCGAAAAAGTTTTCAGTTTACATCCCGCCAATCAGGATTTCTCCCACATTTCAGTACTAAAACAGTCATGATAGCACAACACTTCTTAGCAAACTACAGTAACATCTTGATCAACACAAAATAACCTTAGCAGTTTCTTTAGATCTCCCGGCTGCTTTTGATCTCATTGACTACCCTTCCTACGTGCCCAGCTGTCTGCCCTTGGAATCTCTGGCACAGTACACTCTTAGTTTACTTTGTTCCTGTCCCACCGTTCTTTCCGGGTTGTAGCCCAAACCTCTATTTTTAAATGCGTGACCTGATCTGCGGTGTGCCCCAAGGGTCTATTCTCTCTCCATTACTGTTCTTGAGTAGTTTAGCTGTTTTCATACAATCCACTAGTATCTCGTCATATTTTTATTCTGTTGACATTCTTCTCATTTAGCCCACTTCTCCTCACGACCCATCAATTACTCCCCTTCAGCAGTGTCGAGTTATTCTCCACCTGGCTATCCAGTCAGAAGTTAGTGTTAAACAAGAAAAAAAAACCTGTTGCTTGTAGGTTTTCAGGGGCTTTATCCCCACCTTCTTTCCCTGTTAACCTTTTTGGAACCTCAGTCACTCCAGTAACACACTTCCAGCATTTAGGCATTATTCTTGACTCTGCTCTTACATTTTTACCTCAAATTTTGCACCTGACCAAAGTTAGTTTTCTTGTTTTCCGCCAACTTCTGGCTATTCATCACTATTTCGACCACGATGCCTTCCACACTCTGATTCTCTCTCTGTTTATGACTCATCTTGATTACTAGAACATTCTCTATGCTGGCCTTCCATGTTCTACACTAAAGAAACTTCAAACCCTCCAGAATATGGCTAGTCATCTCCTTTGCCATGCCCGCCTAAACGATCACATCACTCATCTTCTGTAAGCTCACTGTTGGTTACCAGTCGAACAGCGGATTATCCACAAAGTAGCTACACTCACATTTAAGGCCTTCCGCCTAGGCACTCCTGATTATCCTGTCTCACAATCTCATACTCTCCTGTCAGACTCGTCCATTCACTAAATGACCTTCACCTGGTTCTCCCTGGTCCCAAATCTGCTCAGCTCGAATCCACCAGACACTCTACCTTCTTCTTTCTTGCATCTTTTGTCTGGAATGGGCTTCCTCTTTTTCTCTGTGGCAGTCTTTCTTTTAAGACGTTCAAATGCAAATGTAAAGGCCTGGCTTTTTGGAAAGGCCTACGGGGATGATATTTGATTGGGGTCCCTAGTAACAATCTGGCTGCCCTCCCTTTATACTGTCTGCTCCCCACCCCCCTGCCCTTTTCTTTCTCCACTCTGCTCCCTCTTGTATGATTGATTCACTGTCATATCAGTATTGTAGTTCCTTTTCTTTTTTATCCTTTTGTTGTTTGTTTTTATCTTCTGCCCCTCCTCTATTCCTTCATCCCTGGAAACATGCCCTTGTTCGCCTTCTTCTTAAAAAAAACCTCACTTCGACCTTTCCTTGCCATCCAGCTTCCATCACATTTCAAACCTCCCTTTCTTCATCAAGGCCTTAGAAAAAATTTTCATTCTCAACTAGTTGATCACATCAAACATAGCGACATTCTCCACCCTTACCATTCAGGCTTTTGTCCCTACCACAGCACAGAGACACTCCTTGCTCTTCATGACCTCATTCATGCCTCTGTTGATCAACATTGCTCAGTCATTGTGGTTTCCCTTGATCTGTCTTCGGCATTGTCTTGTAGATCACACATTACTTCTGCATCATCTTCACTCCATCAGTATCTCTGGTACTGTCCTTGATGGTTTACTAGCAATCTCAACGGTCGCTCCTACCAACTCTGCTTCAATCACTTGTCCATTTCCTCTCTCCCCCTTCTAACTGGTGTCTCCCAAGGTTCTATACTTGCCCCCACACTCTCTAACATATTTTCTGGCACCTTTGCTCACCATTATCCAGGATCATGCCTGTACTCCATTCTGCTATGCTAACAATATTCAAATTCTGTGCAGAATTTCCGATGCCTCCTCTCATGTTTATCTCTTGTATCTTTCTGGCTCAAAAGTAATCTCCTTTTTCTCAACGTCTAAATGCGAATCCATCCTCTTTTCTTCTTCCCGTAGCATCTCCCTTCCTGTGCCTTCACTTGACGGTGTCCCACTTCCTTTCAAAGACACTGTCAAGATCCTCTATGTCACCTTCGATATCTTCCTCACCTTCAGGCCTCAAATTGACTCTGTTCTTTGTCCACTAGTTCTTGTTCTTATCTCTCATCTTGACTAGTTCAACTCCCTCTATGTTGGTTTTCCTCTCTGCTCCCTCAAGCGCCTTCAACTAGTCCAGTCTACCGCAGTCAAACTCCTCCACAGTGCCCACCGTTTTGATCATGTTACCCCCCTTCTGCTATCCGAACATTGGCTACCTGTTTCAGCTTGCATCAAATTTAAAATTCTTCTCTTAGTTTACAAATCAAGGTCTCCCTTTGCCCTGGCCAACCTTAACCTTCTCATTCCTTATGCTCCCTTCCGTTTTCTTCTGTCTGCAGATATCAACCTCCTGGTTCTACTCTCTCCCTCTCAACTTCGCCTCTCCACCTTCCGTGATACTGCTTTTAGATATATTGGCTCTAAATAATGGAATGAGTTACCACTGCACATTTGGAATCAGCCCTCACTTTCTGCCTTTAAACAAGCCTTAAAGACTTATTTTTTTCCCTCTGTTTCTCTAATGCTGTTTAGATTTATTTTTCTTTAATGCACTGTCATTATCTCCTGTTCTATTTTGTAAACCTCTTAGATGCCTGTGTGCCGGCCTTTGGCGGTATATCAAATGTATGTGATACTAATTTGATTTACCATACACTATATATAAGGCATGCCAATGAATACACATGCTTATTGGCTACTCTAGGTTCCTTTCAATCGAGGACCCAGTTCACCAGTTTTACAACTCTGTAACAGCAATTCGTTCCCCTCCCCCTGCCCCATCACCAGCCATCACATTTTATAATAATGCTGCTCATGGTCATTTCAGTGACAGGGCTGTCCACTGCCATTAGGAATGCACCTGGTAACTTCCCAAGTCAAACTTTCTGATCCTCAAGCTGACTGGGACCACTGATGATTCTACAGAGACACAATTCAAAACTTCTGGGAGTGGGAATTAGGTCGTGGTCCTTGCTTAATGGTGAACATGAGTGGTCAGATTCATAAACTATGATTGCAGGGTTCTGAAAGGAGATATAATGCATTGTTGCCCTGGCCCTCATTCAGACTTGTTGCATTGATAATAGGACGATACATCGAGAGGGGTATAAAAATTTGATTAGCTGTGAATGAAGGGTCATGGTTTCAGGATCCCAGCTCTGATTCAATTGGCCTGGAAGGCAAAGGAACAGTAAGAAACTGTTGGATTAAAAAAAAAAAAAGATAAAAATACTGCTCATGACTGAGCCACTTGTGATAAGAATCATGAGTCGCTTGTCAACGGTCAATTTTATATTCACACATTTTATTTATTTTTTATTAGTTATTGATTGTAGGACGAAGATGCTAAAATCTAAGGTCAGAGTTTGTTTAAAAACAGAAAGAAACTTAAGAGAACTACATTTCAGCTGCTACTCAGAGTCCAGCACAGCTGAAATTGCAAACTGGCAGCTGCTGTTGTGTAAAGGAAGCACTACTGCTGTGAAACGAGAACAATTCATTTATAACTTGAGGTGGGAGTACTCCAACGCACCACTTTTAATCCTCAGTGGCTTTTCTCAAGAGGAAGGAACGTTTGTGGATTAGTCATTAACAGAGAAACTAAATCTACACCTTTCTGTTCTCTTCAGGCCTTCCCACAACTAGCACTAGTCTCTGGGAAAACACCAGATTTTCTTGTTTGTTAGAGTCTAGTTTCCAAATACAAATTTCCCTCACAGCAGTTTTTTTTTGTCTTTTAAGAGTAGGTTTATTTGTACATTTTGTGGTATCTGCTGTACCAGCTATTCTTTAGAATGGTGACGGGGCACCAGTTCGGGTAACTGTTTTACTTTTCCACAGGGATCATTTTCATTGTTTGCTGTGTTTTAATCAGGCCATCATTTTTTTGGTTTGATGCTAGCCATGTGATATTTTCATAAATACGTGGGTTGAGTATCATACAGGTTATGGGAACATTGCTAGCAGCTATCCTGGGGCTTAGCACTATGTGACAAAGTGGCATCAGAGGAGTGGCCTAGTGGTTAGTGTGGTGGACTTTGGTCCTGGGGAACTGAGTCCGATTCCCACTTCAGGCACAGGCAGCTCCTTGTGACTCTGGGCAAGTCACATAACCCTCCATTGCCCCAGGTACAAATAAGTACCTGTATACAATATGTAAGCCGCATTGAGCCTGCCATGAGTGGGAAAGCGCGGGGTACAAATGTAACAAAAGAATAAAAATAAATAAAAAATAAATACTATTGTTTGGGACAAGAGGGAAAAATTTTGATGGTTTTCACTGAAGTAGAAACTTCAGTGAAGCAAAAGAGATCCTAAATAAAGGATGGTCATGCAACATAAAGAGTGGAAATAACCATTCACTTGAGCAGCATCATGGCTAGTGCAAGCAGTTAAGTTACACCTAAACTGGACAAGTTCTGGAGGAAAAGGTGAGTAATGAGTTCAAGAGCTTATGATAAAGTACCAGTCAGGGTAAAGGATCATGGATTTGGTATACCACCTTTCTGTGATACAAAAAGCAGTTTAAATATAATATATGTAGGCACTTTCTCTGTACCTAATGGGTTCATGATCTGAGTTTTATACCTGGGGCAGTAGAGGGTTAAGTGACTTGCCCAGGGTCACAAGGCGCTTCAGTGGGAATCAATCCCAGATCCCCAGGTTCTTAGTCTACTGCACTAAGCATGAGGCAATAGTCAGGAAAGTAAAGATGCAAATGGAAGAAAAAATAGCCAATACATTAAAATGGAGGGCGGACCTTTTTTAGATGTGTTTGATATAGGAGGAAGTGCAAAAATGGCATTGGTGAGAGGAGGACTATGTAGAAGCTGATAAAGATAAGGTGGAATTGCTTAACAAATATTTCTGTATGTGTACAGCTGAAGGGATAAATGCAGGACCACAGAAGACAAACACAAATAGGAATGGAGGTGTGGTAGACCCCAAACAATTTTCAGAAGACTCTGTCCATGAGGAGCTAGCTAAACTAAAGGTAGACAAAGTAATGGGGTCAGATGGCATACATCTTAGGGTACCGAATGTTAGTTTGGTCATGAACCCTTGAGCCCCAGCCAAGGCCTAGCATGGGTTTAGGCCAAGGCCTAGGGTGGACCAAACAGGTACTACACACTACCCCAGCTACCAAGCCCTGCACACACACGCAGAAAGCAACTTACACCTCTAGAAAAGGGAAGATAGGGCATTCAGGCGAGCCTCATGGCCTGTCTGGAACCCACTTACTCAGAATTCAAGCATGCGGGCCTCACGGCCTAACCGGAACCGACTCAAACCCAGGGAAGGGAGAAAGGAAAAACGAGAGGTCCCCACGGGGACTAGAACACCAGCAACACACTCGGTGCTAGCTAAAGCCACAAAGGGAAAAGGAACTGACGGACGTACCTATAGGAAACACAAGGCAGTGCCCTGGGTAAACAAGGACAAAGGGAAGCACACACGGAGACACGTCAGGCTGTACCCCACAGCACACAAAGGAAATGAGGGACTGCGAAATAGGGATACAGAAGGCTGAGACCCCTAGCAGACAGGCAGGGAAAAGTCAGCGAAACAGAGTGGGGTGCCTTACACACACCCAGCTCAGAAAGGAACAGCAACACAAAAGGTACATCAAAGAAAGAACTAAAACAGTCTCAAAGAAAGACTGCTGTAACACACAGCTGCCAGAAGCAGGAATACTTTGCAGACAAAGGGTTAAACCAAGCACAGGGAAAGAACAAACAAACAACCCCAAGGAAGGCCCGATTGGTCTGCCTGCAAGACAAAATACAAACACAGCACAAAAGGGTAACTCCAAAGGAAGGGAATCAAAACAAACAGACTGAAATGGAACGAGATAGAGCTCACCACAAGCATCACAGCCAAACAGAGACAGTCCCAGGTGCAGTGTAGAGAGGTGATTAGACACACGCTGGAAGCAGCCAGCCCACAAAGACAGAGCAACAAAGAACTACAAACAAGGTAAGGAGTAATCTAACTCTACGAAAGTACAGAGCTAATAGCTCAGATAGAATGAAGGTAAGGCTTCAGCAGAATAGGAACAACGCCAAAGCAAGGGTTGTAGGGAAAGTTAAGCTTAAGTAAATCAGTCTGATGTCAGCTCAGCCCCTGATGGCCAATCAGGAGCAGTTCCAAACATTCCCCTGTCTGACTAGCAGAATTCTAACAGAATCATAACACCGAAGGAACTTAGGGAACTTCTATCAGGTGCACTGGCTGATCTTTCAATGCTTCTCTAGAGTCGGGAGTGGTCCCACAGGACTGGAAAAAGGCAGATGTGGTCCCTCTCCACAAAAGCAGAAGGAAGACATTGGGACCTTGAGGCCAGTAAGTCTGACTCTTGTGGCAAGTAAATTAATGTAAATGCTTTAAAAACAGAGAATAGTGATGCTTCTGGAATCCAATGGCTTGCAGGACACAAGGCAGCATGGTTTCACTAGAGGCAGGTCTTGTCAAACAAATCTGACTAATTTCTTTGACTGGGGTGACCAGAGAGTTGGACTGAGGGAGAGTGTTAAGATATGGTGTGTTTAGATTTTAGCAAATCATTTGATACAGTTCCATATAGTGTGATGATTCAGTAGCTCCGCCTAAAGCTGGCGGGCAGAGCAGGGAAAATTCCCCTCTGTTTTAACCTCCACCACAGCCTAGGTTTTTGAGGGAGGTAGAAAGCCTGGCCTGGCAAGAGAAAGGGAAGGTACTCTCCATTAGATTTCAGGGACAACCCTTAAAGACAGACCAGGATCCCTATTTAGCTCAAGCTCCCTGGCTAACCAAGCAGTTTAACATAGACACGGGCTGCACCTGGGAGGCGGAGGGGTTCCCAGGGGCTAATAAGAAGGAGTAGGTAGGAAGTGAGAAGATGGAATGGGTTGATCAAGATGTGTCCCAAACTGCTCCAGAGATCACACTTCCTGAAGAGGAGGAAAGGATGGAGGTAGCTACAGAGAATGATTGAAGATAGTGGCTGGAAGTTTCAGTGATTCAATGCACTTTACATTCTGCTTTCAGACAGTCCCTGTGGAAGGGCCAGTCCAGTTATAACCGGTAAGATGGGAGTTGGGGACAAGCCCAGTATAAGTTACTGGGGCTGTCAGCAAGAGGTGTGAAAAGCAATTAACTATTTCTGAACTGTTTTGAACTGAGAAATGAGCTTTAACTGATAAGAGGTAGCAATGCTCCGAGTTTTCGTTTTATGTTTATTTTTGAAAAAGACTGTGCTTAAAAGTGGGAGACGTTTAAGTTCCCTGGAAGTTTTCAAGCAGAAAGACAGACCCTTAACAAACTATTTGTCCAGGAGTTTTTTCTAATCTGGTGAGGAAGAGTGAAGTGTGTATCCTTTTTGGATTTAAACCATAGGAGGACTAACATTACAGTGGGCTGTGTGATAAGAAAGAACTACCTATGCTAAAGGAGCACCAAGTGCTACTTTGTTCTTGGTGAAGCCTGACTGAAATCCTGGACTGGAATTAAATTTGGGATTGCAGTAGTTGGTTTGGGGGGGGGGGGTTTGGGGGGGGGGGGGGGCTTGCTTTGTAGCAGTTTTACATTCCAACACTGGAAAGGACTCTGTCCCAGCTTCTACAAACATCACAGCCAAGGGGGCATACTACAATAGACAACTAATAAATAAACTGAGTGCCCTCGGTATGGACCCTAAAGTGACTGACTGGGTTAGGAATTAGTTGAGTGGAAAGTGACAGAGGGTAATGGTAAATAGAGCTCACGCTGAGGAAAGGGATGTTACCAGTGGTGTGCCTCAAGATTTGGTTTTTGGGCAGGATCTTTTAAATATTTTTATAAGCAATGTTGCTGAAGGGCTGTCTAGTAAGGTTTCCCTCATTGCAGATGATACCAAAATCTGCAGTAGGGTAGACATCCCTGATGTGGATAACACGAGGAAGTCCGTAGCAAAACTTGAATAATGGTCCAGAATTTGGCAGCTAAGATTTAATGCCAAAAAATGCAGGGTCATGCATTTGGGCTGCAAAAACTCGAGGGACTAGTACAGTTTAAGGGGTGAAGAACTTGTGCACAAAAGAAGAGTGGGACCTGGGTGTGATGGGCAAACAGAAAAGGTGACAGTGAAAGCTAGAAAGGTACTTGGATTTGTATGGAGAGGAATGGCCAGTAGGAAAAAGGAGGATTTCTCAGTATAAGACTCTGGTGAGACCTCATTTAGAATATTGTATACAGGGCTTTTTTCAGTCCCCCAAACAGCTGTTTTGAAAAAATGGCGCCTATGCGCCTCGTGACAATATATTTTTTTTGCTCCCTTCCTCCCGATTCTTATTCTTTTCCAGTCTCTTCTGCCCATTTTTCCCGTCCGCGTGGTCACTTTTTACTTCCCTGAAGCCTTCTCCCTTCTGCATAGCACCGCACCGGCGATTCCCAGTCAGCCTTCTGCCAGCGTCGGAGCTTCTCTTCAGGCGCGTCCCACCTCTGTGGAAAACAGGAAGTTGCAATAGAGTAGGCGGGACGCGCCTGAGGAGAGGCCCCGATGCTGGCAGAAGGCTGACTGGGAATTGCCGGTGTGGTGCTGCGCAGGAGGGAGAAGGCTTCAGGGAAATAAAAAGTGACCACGCGGACGGGAGAGACAGGCAGAAGAAAAGGTGAAAGAGGCAACGCTCGGGGGGGGGGCTGGAGAAGGGAGAAAGCGTCCCCGGGGGGGGGGGGGGGCTGGAGAAGGGAGATAGCAGCCGGGGGGGGGGGATGGAGAAGGGAGAAAGCGTCCCGGGGGGGGGGGGGGTGGAGAAGGGAGCAAGCTGCCCAGGGAGGTTTAATTGACCGGAGTGGAAGTGAGCCTATCTAGTCCACTTTAACAAAGGAACCAATTTGGGTAATCTGGCTCCACCTCCCCACCCCAGCTGTTGTTGCCGTTCAGTTTAAAGCAAGCAAAATTATGATCTGCTGCATATATGTCGTTCTTTATTGTTGGTCCATCTGTAACATGGATGGGAGGGCAGGGGAGAGGGAAGACATGCTGGACATGGAGGGGAGGGCAGGGGAGAGAGGAGAATCGCTGGACATGGAGGGGAGGGGAGAGGAGAATCATTGGGCATGGATGAGAGGGGAGGGCAGGGGAGAGAGGAGAATCGCTGGACATGGAGGGGAGGGCAGGGGAGAGAGGAGACATACTGGACATGGATGGGAGGGAAGGGGAGAGGAGAATCGCTGGATATGGATGGAGGGGAGGGAAGACAGGAAGGAGATGCACATGGATGGGAGGGCAGGGAAGAGAGGAGAAATGCTGGAAATGGATGGAGAGGAGAGCAGGAGACATGGATGGATGGAGGGGTTTGGGGGGAGAGAGGAGAAATGCTGGACTTGGATGGAGGAGAGGGGAGAGAGAATTATTGCTTTATATAAATACAGGGGAGGGAAGAGAGGAGAAGTGCTGGACATGGATGGAGGGGAGGAAAGAAAAAAGAAGAAGATGCACATGGATGGAGATGAGGGAAGAGAGGAGAAAAACTGCACATGGATGGAGAAAATACGCAAAAGCTGGATCCACGTTATACCTTCTCCAGTCAATTCCACAGAGGAGGTCACAGCTTTTACTTATGGATGTATGGCAAGAAATGAAGAAGAAAGGAGGAAAGTAAAGAAATAAATGGAAAGGAAGCCCTGGAAACGGAGTTAAGAGAACAGATAGAGAGCAGCAGAATCAGAGACTGGGACCAATATGGATAGAAAAACAAAGTCACCAGACAACAAAGGTAGAAAAAATCATTTTATTTTCATTTTAGTGTTTGGAATATGTCCAATTAGAATTTACATCTGCTGTCTTATTTTGCACTGGGTATACTGGAGCTGTTACAGCTTACAGAAATGATTTATAATGAAAAAAAATCACGTTATTTTTTTCTCCTAAACTAGTATAATATTTTCAATGATGTCTGTTTATATGCACCATGGCTGGTGTAAGGGGTGTGGCTATCATAGGGGTGGAGCCATATGTGGTGACCCCGCCCATAATGAGTACCGGCACCTTTTTTTCTACAAAAAAAGCACTGATTGTATACAATTCTGGAGACCGCACCTTCAAAAAGATATAAACAGGATAGAGTTGGTCCAGAGGGTGGCTATAAAAATGTCAGTGGTCTTTGTCATAAAGCATATCGGGACAGACTTAAAGATTGTATACCTTAATCATCGGGCTAAAAAACATCCAGATTTTTGTAAATGTATAAAATTAAATTTTTTTGTGAATCGATGCTCATTTTAATATATACAGCTGGTTGAATGTATTGGCAGCTGTGCTTGAAAGGAATGCATGATGTAAAGAGCCAGAAGCTTCATATGCCGTGACAAGTCTTCATTGATAACCCTGACGAAGCAATAGCGAAACAATGGTCCCATTGGGTTTTTGCTTCACAAATGAGATGTGTTGGATACTATTTCATATATTAAAATGAGCACTGGGGGGAGGGGTCACATGATGTCAGCAGGATGAGCAGTTGCATGGCTGTGGAGCTCCCGCAGAAACCCTCATTATACCTGCTGTACTTTAACTACACTGCTTCTGGTGGTGTCCATTTTTGACCTGATTGCTTTCGAATTCCCTGGCACTAAATCTTTGCCAAGCAAGAGCCAGGCAAGCCGGCATGTCCTCAAAATCTCAGCGCAACTTCCGAGATAAGCTCAAAGCTAATGAATCTAAGATGGAGGAGGGTCAGGCCATGATAATAACACCAGCAGGTGTCTAGATTCAGGAAACACCTAAAAATGTCACAGCAGCGCTGGAGGATAAACTAAATAAATTACAGTCGGTGGTGGATGAAATTTGTAAACAATTTGACTCCCACTGTCAGTGCCCTACTGATGTGGAGCAAAAAGTATCATCCCAGGAAGATGAGACCCACCACATAGCACAACATCTCAAAGCCTTACATAAGTACATAAGTAATGCCACACTGGGAAAAGACCAAGGGTCCATCGAGCCCAGCATCCTGTCCACGACAGCGGCCAATCCAGGCCAAGGGCACCTGGCAAGCTTCCCAAACGTACAAACATTCTATACATGTTATTCCTGGAATTGTAGATTTTTCCCAAGTCCATTTCGTAGCGGTTTGTGGACTTGGCCTTTAGGAAACCGTCTAACCCCTTTTTAAACTCTGCCAAGCTAACCGCCTTACATCAAGAAACAATGAAACTGAAGGATCTTGTGGATGACCAGGAAAATAGAAATTGACTCTTTCGGACCTGGAATTTTACAGTATCTTCTCGGTCTGGCTCCTGAAGCAACTTGGGCACAGTGGAGCAGATATGGCATACAGTTCTCAAAGGGCTCATTGCATTGGTGCAAGGCAGGATGGAAACTCAAGGCCTAGGCCAACGATAGCTCGCTACCTTAATTGGTTTGGAAAGGAACAGATCCTAAAGACCTATCATAAGGCAGGTAAGCTAGAATAGGAGTGCAAGGCTCTTGTGTTTTTCAGTGATTACTCTGCTAGGGTAGCAGAGCAGCATAAGGAGTTGACACCTTATTGTGTGGACCTTCACTGATGAGGTATACAATTTGCACTGGTGTACCTGGCCAGGCGGAGCATATGGCATGAGGGAGGTAAAATTCCTTGACGAAATCAAGGACTGCTTTATGGAGCAGCTGGTACAGGAGCCAACAAGAGGAGAAAAAATTCTAGACTTAGTCATTAGTGGAGTGCATTTGTCCTGTTTGTCCTAATTAGATTGTAAGCTCTGTGGAGCAGGGACTGTCTCTTTGTGTTCAAGTGTACAGCGCTGCGTACGTCTAGTAGTTCTATAGAAATGATAAGTAGTAGTAGTAGAAGTTGGTATGTAAAATGTAACCCTGGTCCCATTCCCCCTGTTCAGGATGCTGGCTAAGCTCTTTCTGGTGGGCAACTGGACCAGGATTTACAAAAGTCTGATGATCTGGGAATGGGCTAATTTCCAGTAGGCTGGGGGGGGGGGGGGGGTGCCATCTCTTTTCAGCTTTCAAAACTTAAGCCCAAAATGCCCGAACTTCCAGGAGCTCACAGCTGACTAGAATACATGTTTTTCAGTTTTTATTTCTTTTATATGGAAGGGATGAGGTTACTGCTGAAGTTTCTGTCTTTCTTTGAATAGCTCTTTCAGAACAAGCTCCTACTGAACCATGTTAATGTGGACCTGCATTCAGGAGTCCCCCATTTTTAATCCTCGCTTCCCTTCTCATCTAGTATAACCACTCCAGTAGCAGTCCTGGGCCAGGAAATCTGGAGACTGATTAGTAGATGTTGCAATTCAGCAAATACTTAACTTCTACAGCATCTCTAGCCCCTGCTACATGAGCAACAGGAAATGGGTATAGCATTTGACCCAAAGACTCCCATAAGGTGGCTCACAAAATTTGCCACTGAGATATTGGACCAGTTCATCCTCCACTAATAAAGACCTAGTAGTGGAGTGGAGGAGTGGCCTAGTGGTTAGGGTGGTGGACTTTGGTCCTGAGGAACTGAGTTCAATTCCCACTTCAGGCACAGGCAGCTCCTTGTGACTCTGGGCAAGTCACTTAACCCTCCATTGCCCCATGCAAGCCGCATTGAGCCTGCCATGAGTGGGAAAGCCCGGGGTACAAATGTAACAAAAATAAAAAATATATATTGAAAAGATAGGAAACACTGATAAAATCCACAATCTATTCAGAAATACATATATTAATACATAGGTTCAGAAAGAGAAATATCTGGTAAGGAGTTAAATTTTCTGAGATTGCTGATCTATGACCTCCTATTTCTTGTTTAGTAGTCTTCCATATGCCCCAGTGAATGTTGCACTGTTCTGAAACCTGTGGTGATCATTGAGGTGATGCTCATCTGGCAATTCAGTGTTTCCTAATGTATTTTTGTCCCAAATCCAGTTTCCTTGTATTCAGCCCTAAGAAACCTGTGTGGCTTGACATTGCAGAGCAGCATGCATTCATGACTGGTACTTTCGCATTCAGTTAACAGATGGCACTGCATGGGCTGAAAAGTTTCCTGTAGGTGGGAAAAGAAAACTCTGTGTGTGTGTGTGTGTGTATATATATGCATGTATATACAGTATGTTGTCGATTATCCAAACACTGATTAACCGGATGTCCAGTTATCCAGACTGGCATCTTTCATTCGCCCTCTTCCTCCAAACTTGCTTTTACAGTCAGCAGCGCTACACATGTTGCTTCTCCCTAGCTTGTTGCCTTCCTCTGTAGCATAGTGTCCTCCTTGCAGGAAACAAAAAGTTCCATCAATGGAGACAGAACGCTACAGAGAGACACTCCAGGCTAGAGAGAGGCACCGTGTTCAATGCTTGCTGACTGGCCAGGAGATTAAGAGATGCTGGATTGCTGGCCATGGTGGAGGGAGGCGGGAACGGGAGAGAGAGAACTGCAAGAGATGTGGAAACAGGGAGGCACGGTAATTATCAAATTTGTTTTGTTTTACCACGGGAAAAATGCAACTGGATGTCCAAGTAGGTTTGTCCAATCATCCGGATTTATGATTATCCGGACCACCCCCTGCCGAGGATAGTCCAGATAATCGGCGTCATACTGTATATTTATATCTATATATGTGTACATACTTTTATTTCTTCTTTCTAGCAATCAAGACCAAAGTTTTATGTGCTCTCGATGTTTCCGTATCCATCTGGAAAACTTCACATGGGTCATGTCCGGGTCTATGTTATCAGTGACACCATAGCTCGGTTTCAGAGGATGAGAGGAATGCAGGTAAGGGCAACAAAATAACTGTGTTATAATAATTTCAGGCAAATCCATGATGTAAGGTTTGGGCAAAGAAGAGGAGCAAAATCTGGCAAATGTGCTAAACTTAAGAATCAGAGGATGAGGAGGAATTCTGCTGATTTTTGCTTGAACATATTTTTCTGTGGAATTTTTCCCCTTCTAGAAATTGCCAGAAATTAAATATTTGATCAAATGATTCCCTGTTTCAGAATCGTTCAAGTAAACTGATGTTCTAAGGCTGTTTGCCTTAAAAAAAAATTTTTTTACTTGATATGTAAGTCTGGTCCTAGTGCTTTTGAGGTTCTTTTGTGTTGGGGGGAGAAGGGTGACTTTTTTTTTTCTCCTATTTAATTCATAGGGATCCAAGAGGGCTTTGTATGACCAACTGTTTTCATTCATTCTCTGTGTGGTCACTGGCTCTTTCTGTCTGAACTGGGTTCATCATCTTTGCAGCTTGACTATTTACCATATAAACTATGGTTGAAGATCATAACTGCATTACTTGCAATCACGGCACCAAAAAAAAAGAGTAGCAACCCCCTCCCCCCCCCCCCCCCCCCCCCAAAAAAAAAAAAAAAAAAATTTTTTTGCTTCCGCCAAAACCATATGGTCATTTTTGGCCAAAACCGAAAACAATGGCCGAAAATTAAAATAACCTTTCAGCCGAAACTGAAACTGGGTAGACTAAGGATTTTGGACCGGTTTTGGAGCCAAAACCAAAATTCAGTTGGCCTCTAACCCCATCTGTATTTGAGGCCTTTTTCTTTTAGAAATTGAGTGACAGAACAGAAATCGCTCCTCCTCTTTAATGTAATTAAGGCTAGGTCTGCAAAGATCATTCTCTCCTTCCTCATATACTAACTTTTATTTATTTGGGGAGGCAGCTGTTACAGCTTATTTATCTTCAAAGTGTGGAAAACATACTACTGTAACATGTTGATTAAGCTTGAAAGGTGCCCTCTTATAGACTTTATGTGCTGTATCTAAGCATACCTTTCTTTCTGAATTTCCTGGAACAAAGGGGGTGAAGATGTCTTTGATTATTGAAATGTATCCTCATTCTCCTTTTCTGGGATACCTAAGATACAGAGTTTGTTCCTGCATTGTTTGTTTTCCAGATTTTCATGTTTGCTGTAATATCTTTATTTTCAGTCTCTAAAGATTTGATCTTCATTTGGAAGTATACTGCTGAGTGTTTGTTCTCAAATGTGAATTTCATTCTGTGTAATCCTGGCATCCACGGATGACTTCAGCTCTGTCTTGAGATTGAAATTTTACTGGAGTGTTGATGGTGGTTCTTAGCATTTTTCTTTGAGTCACTAACTCCAAAACATCTGCTTTATTGAGTCATTTCCAAAAATGCAGAGGGATCTGAACTTTTTGAGTTGACCATATCGCAGTGTTGAAAGGAGAGTTGTGCATTTGTTGCTATGTGGAGAGCAATATATTTGCAGAAAAAGAGCTTTCCTGGCCAAACTAAGCTGTTTTCTGCTGTGTTGTTTCATTCTCTGGGTCAGTTTTTGTTTTTTTTAATAAAGAGTCTGTATATTTATGATAGAGGTTGAAGGAGTTACATGTTAGCAATGGAGTTAGTCAGACAAATATAAGCATTACAAGTTCAATATTGTTGGAGGTGACATTTTACTACGAGCAGGTCTTCCACAAAGCTCCTCACCTAGTTCACCACCATTGAGTTTCACAAAAACATTTAATCACATCTCATCTAATGCTCACTTCTTGGGGAGGAGAATAGCTAAGGTGTTAAGGAATGGCACCCTTCTAAAAGCAGTTCTTGGTTGCACTATAATTTGTTTTTCCCTTCTGGGCCTAGCTGTTCCCAGCATGTGCTGTCTCTCACATTGAGGTATTTATTTATTTATTTATTTATTTATTTATTTATTTATTTATTTATTTATTTATTTATTTATTGCATTTGTACCGCACATTTTCCCACCTATTTGCAGGCTCAATGTGGCTTACAAGCACCTGTTATGGCATCGCCATTCCAGGAAATAGATACAATTGGTGTTACAAAAAGATTCTAGATGAAGAAAAAGGCCTAAGCAAAGTTACAGAAAGATGGATATCGGAGTAGGGTGGAGTGGTGACGTGTTGTGATTAGCTATGGATTTCCATTGTAGGCCTTGTTGAAGAAATAGGTTTTCAAAGATTTATGGAAGTTCGTTATGTCGTTGATCGTTTTCAAGTCGGTTGGTAGTGCATTCCATAGCTACAGTTATGTTCCCCACACTGACAACCTTAATCACCTTCTTTTGTCGGCTCCATTAATTATGGGACAGACCAAAGCTAACCCAGAATAGATTTGCAGTCGATTTTAGTGGTTTGTGGAGACAGACCTGTTCTGCATGTTAAAACAACAATAGCAACAGCAAAAACAATAGAGTAGGGGAGAAGAGCAAATGCTTCAGGCAGCCATGTTTCACAGTGGCTCAATAGCACCCCAAGGAAATAGTTTTTTTGTTAAAAAAGAAAAGTGTAATAATCTTAAGTAGAAACTTGGGGAAGGATGATTTATAATGATGAAACTTTATATTTGGTTCATACATCACTAATACTTAAAATTCACTAATTCGTTTTAGCTGAACTGATTGCAACCAGAAAAAGCACTTTCTAAGTTAGGAATTTGAGAGACCAGTTCTGGAGGTTCAGTAGGAGACTTCATGAGTGAAGCAAAGACTAAATTTAAGTCCAAAGGCACTGGGGGCTTTACATTAAGTAATCCTTTTATAAAGCAGGCAGCAAGGTGCAATTGGAAAGCTGAAAAGTTATTCACTGGAGTATGGTACACTGACAGCACACTGAGATGTACTCTGATAGAAGTGGTTTGAAGGCCAAGATTTTTATTTATTTTTATTTTAAAATTTATTGCCCGCTCTATCTAAAATTCTAGGTGGGATACAAAAAAATACACAATAAAATACAGTCAAACAATGAAAACAAATCATCATCAGATGTTTTTTTTTTTTAATTCCTGTTAATATGATCCAGAAAAAGAAAATTAAATACCTTCAAAAGCTTGCTGAAATAAAAGATCTCTAAGGGCCCTGTTTACTAAGGTGTGCTAGCGTTTTTAGCGCGTTCTAATTCTACAGACACCAATATATTCCTATGGATGTCTTTGTGTTAGTGCGTGCTAATTTTTAGAGCTCATTAAAAATGCTAGCGCGTCTATTTCGCAGCTTAGTAAACAGAGCCCTAAATTTTTAATGGATGTCATGTTGGCCAGTATTGTAAAATATAGAGGTCCTATGTTTGTCCACTTTAAGTAAAAAGAGGGAACATGCAGTAGATCTTGTGCTGCTGACCTAAGAAACCTGGTCAGTTGGTATGAACGAAGAAACAGGAGAGAGGAACTCAAAAATGTGGACAAAGCACAGCAAAAATACAACACAGTTGGCCCCAAGATTGGACATTAAAAAACAATCTTTATTAAAGTACCTGATGCGGGGCTGTGTTTCAGCAGTACACCTGCATCAGAGGTCTGTTATAAAAACATATGTGATCATAAACAACATGAATATATAAAAGATAAACTCAAAAAATTGCATAAATGTAATGGCATTCAAAATTCAACCAGTGTAATGCATAATAAAATGAACACGTTTAGGGGCCCATTTTGCAAAGGTTCATAAGGGCCTGCGTGTGGCATTACTGCCCGGCGGTAAATTGTGTTTGCTTCAGTGCACACACAGTTTCTCCAAGAATCTATGTTCAACTTGCCCATTCATATGTTTATTACTAGTCTGTCAATCATTAAGATAGATTAACAGATTTTAATGTGTCACATATATTACACATGATCTTCATGCACAGTTTCATCATTTTTTTCATTATACATGTATCTATTGAAGTCCTCTGTGTCTTTTTATTTACTTGAGCAACCTATAAACATCTCAACAGATGTTTAGGTAAACCTAGTAAATGCCAATTACAGTAATGAAAATAAGGAGTTACAAGACTGTACTACAGTTCTACAATTGTAAGGGATCAAATAATTCTTTAGGTGACATACTATTTGCAATCTTTGAAAAACCTTTTCCACTAACATAAGCCTTCATAGGTAAAGAGTCCAGAATCACACCAAGATGTCAAATTTCATGTACAGTGGATATAACAATGTCATCAATGGTCAAAGAAGTGGAAAAATTGGGCAAAGGGTGGCTAGATAATCACAAAACCTGCCATATTCAGTTCTAAATGATTTGCCTTCATCCACGTACGGATTTACTGCAGACAGAATTTCAGTTAGTCCAGACTTTCCACTTTAGATTTTTCCATATAAAACAGAATGATATAACTGGTACTGGAAAATTGGTGAAGTACTCAGTGAAGGGTCGTGTCCATTTGTAGCACACCAGAGTAACACTGCTCTGACTGTACTTCAGAAAGGCGGTATATCAAATACCATTAGCCTTACTCTTACCCTCTTCCACAAGTTGCTACTAAGAAGTCCTGGATAGACTGCAAAAGACCAAGAATAGAAACTAGAGAGCACTCAATTTCTAAGTTGCAACGGCCAGAAACTTGAGGTCTAGGTGAAAAGTCAGTCCTTCTGTTGAGTGATCACTGCTGAAAACTGGTACAACTTGTGAGGGGCAAGGGGACCAATTTTGATGAGGCCAGTAGGTCAGTTCCTAATAAAAAAAATAATGGACATAAATCTGACATTAGAAATGATAACATTCAAAAACCAGTATAACATTTCAACCTTCCAGGACCCTCTCTATCTTTTTTTTTTTTAACTCTTTATTTATAATTTTTTCATTTACATCAAACGATATAAAGATTGGCAATATCAGAAAAATAAAATAAAGAAATATACATTTACATCATTGCTTACAGAAAATATTAATTCAAATTTTGACCTCAATAAGTTGAATCAAGATACTAGGAAATATTTATACCAGAAATCAATAGTAATAAACAAAGTTATTTAAACGGAAGGGTCATAACAGATATCTGCAGCCAACTAAACAGCATTTCTAACTAGGGAGGCAAGTCTCCAGGTGGATTAACACTCTCCTTGGAATCAATAAATTCTAAGAGCTTCGAGAGAGTAAAGAATATATAATTAACCGATTCAAAGGTAATATAACATTTGCAAGGAAATTTTAGCAAAAAAGAGGCACCCAGTTTAAGAACTCTAGTTTTATAAATCAGAAATTCTTTTCTCCTCTTTTGCGTACTCCTTGCCAAATCTGGAAAAATTTGTATCTTTTGACCCAGGAAGACATCATTTAAATGGCGAAAATATAGTCTCAGAATATTATTTCTGTCCATTTCCAGCGCAAAAGTCACAATAAGTGTTGTTCTCTCTGTGATAATTTCCAGAGAGTTCTCTAGAAATTCTGTCAAATTTAAATCTGGAGTAGTCAGCGGTTGCTCCTTTAGAGGTTTAGAGACACCCGAGATATACTGTGTTCTCGTTATAGGGGGATAACCCTCCATTGGGATTCCCAATATTTGGGTAAAATATCTTTTCAGCATATCTATAGCTGCGACTAAAGGTGATTTTGGAAAATTTATTTACCTTAAGTTATTCCTTCGAGCATTATTTTCCAAATTTTCTAATTTCTTTTCCTGTATTCCTTGTTCTTTAATTAAGGAGACCGTTAGATTTTGAAGTTTTCCCACCTCAAATTCCATCTTTAAAACTTTTTCTTTTTGTTCCTGAAAATTATTGGACACATTTTCACAAGTTTGTTTTAATTCCTTAATTTCACCCTTAATGGAGGTATTCATCTGAAGTAGAGTGTTATTAACCCCTTGAATTGCATCCCATGATGAGTTCATAGTCACCACTGCTGGTCTCTGTAATCCTCCATTACTCCCGGTAGTGGAACCTCGGGCGACAGGGGCATCGACCTGCAACTGCTCCTGCACTGCTGTTTCCTTCCCCGGGGTTGAGGTACTCGAGGGTCCTCCTCCCAGCGGCGTTGCGAATAGCGCTTCCAACTGCCATGGTCCCTCGGGCAACCTTTCACTTCCGGGCTGTGGAGGGGCGGTGTAAGAAGGAGGGCTCAGCGTCGCTCCTTCAATGCTGCGGTCCGTACTCAAAGAGGTCGAACCCGTCAAAGCAGTCATCTGTTCGCCATGGATCCCAATTCCGAAGCTCTCCAAAGTTGCTTGTCGAGAGATTGTCGTCGTTGGTGGAACCGCGGAGGTAGGAACCACCGTCTTCCCCTTTCTTTTCCCCATCTTAAAGTCGGAGAAAGAACTTCCCTCGGTAGTTTAACGATGGGTCTCAGGAGCTTTGGGGAACACACATCCGTTTCTGACGCCATCTTGATTCAATTGCATTTGCCCTTTCATCCCAGGACCCTCTCTATCTGACCTTAAGATTGCCATACTCCTACAAAGGAACTCTCAATGGAGTCATGGCTCACCAAAGCTGTGAATGGACTTATGTATTCTGAGATAACTCTGCCTTTGTTCTTTCTTACTTACCATACCTGTCCATTAACGTAAGTATGTTGCTATTATCACTCCCTGTCCACACCTTGTCCTATACATTTCCATGCTTTTATCTTTGAATCCCACACCCTTACCCATGTAACTGCATGTATGTTTATCCATCTCCTGAACTTCACTTCATGCATCTAATGAAGTGGACTCTGGTCCTCAAAAGTTCATGCCCCAATAAATTGGGTAGTCCATAAGATGCCATCTGCCTCTGTCAATTGTGATATTTGAAGGTGACAGTTTGGAGGAACTGAAACAAATCATGGGAAGCTAGAAGGTGGTCGAGACCCAACTGACAAACTAAAGAAGAGCAAATTATGTGGACTCTTTCCAGAGTACTGAAAGAACTAAAAAATTAAATTGTAAATCTACTGTTAAAATCATCTACATCATCTGAAAACTGGAGGGTGACCAACATAATGCCAAATTTTTAAAAGGGTTCCAGGAGTGATCTGGAAACTATAGACCAGTAAGCCTGACATCAGTGCCAGGTAAGATGGTAGAAACTGTTATAAAGAATGAAATTACTGAGCACACAGGTCTTAATTGGACAAAGTCAACATGGATTTAGCCAAGGAAAGTCTTCCTTCACCAATATGCTACATTTTTTTGAAGGCATGAATAAACCTGTGAATAAAGATGAGGCAGGGGATATAGTGTGTTTAGTTTTTTTCAGAAGGCTTTTGACAAAGCTCTCTTGAGAGACTCCTTAGGAAATTAAAAAGTTATGAAAGAAGATGAAACTGGTTAAAAGATAGGAAACAGAGTAGGGTTAAATCTATCAATAGAGGAGGACAAATAATGGAATGCTTTTCAACATATTTATAAATGATCTGGAAATGGGAACAAGTGAAGTGATCAAACTTGCAGATGACTCAAAGTTGTTTAAATTGCATGCAGGTTATGAGAATTGCAGGAAGATTAGAATACTGGGCATCCAAATAACAGATTAAATTTAGTTTGGGTAAGTGCAGTGATTCATATTAGGAAGAATAACTCAAATTATTACTACATAATGCTAGGTTCCATATTAGGAGTCACCACTCAATAAAAGGATCAAGGTCATTGTGAACATCTTGAAATCTGCTCAATGAGTGATGATGACCAAAAAAGCAAACAGAATGTTAAGAATTATTAGGAAAGGCAAAGAGAATCAAACAATATAAAAATGTCTCTATTATTCCATGCTGTGACAGTATTTTGAGTATTGTGTGCAATTCTGGTTGACGCATCTAAAAAATATACAGCAGAATTAGAAAATGTACAGAACATGGCAACCAAAGTCATATAGTGGAAGGAATGACTTATATGTGGAAAGGCTGGGGCTATTCAGTTTGAAGATAAGACAGAGATCTACTATCTACTTACAGTTATCCTTCTGTAACTATTTTTTGTTTAGCCCTAAACCTGTGCTTCTTATCAGACAGGTTCAAGATGCAAGGCTAAATCTTTAGGCACTTATTCCCTGGATAAACTAATTTGGACTAAAGATCACAGGAAGAGATACACCATTAGCCAATCATAAATTTTATCATAGAGGCTTATTTATTACAATTAGGAAAATAGACATCTAATTACTGTTTTGCCAATTACAATTCACAAGTAGTATATACAAAAGAGTCTCTTTCTTCCTGTGAGAGGAATTACCAGCCTAGAAGCAAAGCGCTACTCAGTGCTAGCAAAATTCCTGTTTCTGTAGTAACAAACCATTCTTTTTATATCTTTATCTAACTGTGTGTACATGACCATTGTCGTGTCTACTGTCTCTGCTGCTATCTGCTGATGCCCCCTTATCTAAAAACAACATCTAGCTTTACTTGTTCCTGCAAAACCAGTCTTATGACCTCCAACTACAAATCTTTGCACAGGATAGTCCTAGGGCTTATCTCACATCGTTCACCCCTCCCTGTTGCTATGGCTACAAGTGGAATGATAGATAAGAACTTGTGCTGGATTGGTGTCGCCTGATGACCTTACCTTGCTGTTTTGCAGAGTTGGGCAAACTCTGTTCCACAGAGAGAAGGCAGGCATCTTAGGAGTTACACAGTGGTCTACCATCTTATGGACTGCAAATTTATACGTTATAATGCATGGAGCATCATGTCAGATGCCACTGGTTTAGAAATCATTCCCAAAATGGAGACGAACCTACTGCTGGGTATTTGTTTCTCTAGTTAATATGAAACCAGCAAGCAGCAGCATACCTTAATTTATATCTGATTTCCCTTTTATAGGTAATAAGCCCGATGGGATGGGATGCATTTGGCCTTCCTGCAGAAAATGCAGCAATTGAGAATGGGCTGCACCCAGAAAATTGGACACAGAGGTAATTTTTTTTATTTTGTATTTTCTAATTAGGCCCAGATGCACAAATGTCCCTGTAAAGAATCGCTCTGTATTTCCACCTCGGTAAAAATTACTTATTTGTAAATACAGAGCAAAATTCCCAAAGCGAATCGCATGCAAATGAGCTGCTCGCTGCTTGTGTGAACAGCTTAATTGCATGCAATAGGGGTGAAGCCAGTCAGTCAGCTGAGCATGTGCAGAACAGCCAGTCACTAAGCATAGCTACTGTGCGCATGCTCAGAGCGGCGCTTGTATACAGCTTTCATACATGCAAAGAAGCTGCATGTATGAAAGCCGGTGAAGCCTTTTTTTTTTTCTGATTTGTGGGGTGTTCTCCCAGGGCTGGAATAGGGCTGACGGGCAGACCAGTATTGGGGCTCTGGCTTTTTCCCCGCCTCCCTGCTGCCGGGAAAAAGTGGCACCTGCCACCAGTGGGAAAGAAACAGCCCTATGCTGTTATCATGTGGAAAAGTCTTTTACAATTTTGTTGAAGATGCTGCTGCTGGTCACAGAAAGGTTTGTTAGATGAAAAGACATGCCAGGGCTCAAGTATGCAGTGATCTTCCCACTTTGGCGCGTCTTGTTTCTCCCCTTCTTCTACTTGCGACAATGAAGACAGTCAGGACCGACAGCTGCAGACCTCCCATTAAATTTTCCGTGGTAGAGGTAGGGACTGCTTCTGTGCATCTCTCGGAAAATGACTGTGCATCGCTTTACATGCACGTTTGTATAGTAATTAGCTCATTATAATAGTTGTGCATACAATTTTCGTTAGCTCCTACCGTGACAGGAAAAGAGCTCGCAGAACCCTTTTGTGCATGTCTCACTGAACTCCGTGCTCGCTAAACCAACTAGAACCAATGTAAAACCCACGTTGCACGCTCGTTAGGTTTTGTGCATCTGGCCCTTAGTCATCTTTCCAAAGAGCTCTGCAAACCTGAGTATATATGCCTGAAAGTAAGGTTGTCACCCTACCTGGGAAATAAAAGCTGATTCTAGAAGAGAGGAAACTAGCATGGTAGTTGTGATGAGACTTGTGGCTATGGTGCTCGCATTGTGTAGACACTTAACAGGTGAGATGTATAGAAATGTTTCCAAGTTGAAGCTGTGTTTTTACAGGATTTCCTATGAATTGGTTTTTATTTTTAGTATATTGGTCATATCATCTTGTTCTTGATTTACAAACACACACCTGTGATCAGATAGGAATCTAAGAGGTTAAAAATGAACAAAATGATGGCTATCTTTGTTTACATCTGAGATGTAAAACTATTACATGAGTTTGTCTATATTTTCAAATCAGTTTTATTATGTGCATAGATCAAATGCTCTTAGTTGTTTTATTAGTATTCTAGTTAAAGTCTGACTGATGTTACAAGACCTTGAAGCGTAAACTTATTCACTACAGTTTCTGAATATCCATTTCTGTACACTCTGCAGCAGGGATTAATTTGCCAGGGAATGACCTGGAATACAGTTCTGCCACTTATTTGCAAACTGGTCTTGTCCCTCCCTTCCAGACAGCCTGCATAGTAGAGGAGAGAAGGGGTGAGCCTAGAGCAGAGAGCAAGTTACTCTAATCCCTAATTTAGCCTCTTTTCCTGCTGCTCCTGTCCCTTTCTTCCTCACTCCATCCCATGGTTCCACAGTTCCACTTCCTTTTTGCCTACAAATTAAGCCCTGCACTGCAGTAATTCAGTTGCATAGCCACAGTTGGGTGGGGCCCCACCAGCTAGAAAGCTTGCAGCCAGAGTTCTTTCAAGCGGCAGCTGGCAGCATGTCCCCAAACCAATGATGATGGCACTGCCCCTCCCCCCTCCCCTCTCCCCCCACCCCCGGTGCATGCTCAAATAATACTGAGCATAAGCAGCCTGTCACTTGGAAAAGCTCTGGCTACTGAAATCCAAGCAGCTATATTGGTCCAACCTGCACTTTCTGCTGGAGGTAGAGAAATACTGACTAGCTCCAGGCTCCACCTGTCGTCATACCAATGAGGTCACTGGGAACTGTCTTTTTTGTACCTCCATCTGCTGGTCAGAAGATATAACCAACTGATTTGGACTGGTCTAGTTGGATAAGGAAATTAAAAATACTTACAAAAATTGTGATGCATGTGGAGGCTCATTTTCAAAGCGTGTAGACTTTCAAAATTACATAGGTTACTATGAGGCATATTTTCAAAGCACTTTGACTTACAAAGTTCCATAGTAACCTATGGAACTTTGTAAGCCTAAGTGCTTTGAAAATGAGCCCCTATATTTTTATATACTGAACCAAATTGTCTATTTGATATAATATCTTCTGTACTTTCTGATGGAGACAGCATCACTCACTTGAATTGCTCAGTGTGCGGAGGCGGCTAAGAAAGCAAATAGAATGTTAGGTATTTTTAGGAAAAGAATGGAAAACAAAAATGAGGATGTATCGCTCCATGGTGCGACTGCATCTCAAATATTGTGTGCAATTCTGGTCACCGCATCTCAAAAAAGATATATTGGAATTAGAAAAGGTACAGAGAAGGATAATGAAAATAATAAAGGGGATGGGACGACTTCCCTATGAGGAAAGGCTAAAGCAGTAGGGCTCTTCAGCTTGGAGAAAAGGCAGCTGAGGGGAGATATGATAGAGGTCTATAAAATAATGAATGGAGTTGAATGGGTAGGCGTGAATTGCTTGTTTACTCTTTCCAAAAATACTAGGACTAGGGGGCACGCAATGAAGCTACAAAGTGGTGAATTTAAAATGAATTGGAGAAAATATTTCTTCACTCAACGTGTAATTAAACTCTGGAATTCGTTGCCAGAGAATGTAGTAAAAGCGGTTAGCTTAGCGGGGTTTTAAAAAAGGTTTGGATGACTTCCTAGAGGAAAAGTCCATAGACCATTATTAAAATGGACTTGGGGAAAATCCACTGCTTATTTCTATAATAAGCAGCATAAAATGTACTGTTGTGGGATCTTGCCAGGTACTTGTGACCTGGATTGGCCACTGTTGGAAACAGGATGCTGGGCTTGATGGACCTTCGGTCTGTCCCAGAATGGCAATACTTATGTACTCACCCTGTGGCTGGTTTTACATTCATTGATGTAGGCTACATATCTACAACACAATTTTCCAAGCCTAACAGCTCTGCCGGCAATCAGATTTTAGAATATCCACAGTGAATATGCATGAGATAAGTGTATATATACTGGAACAGTGTATGCAAACTTGTTTCATCCATATTTATTGTAGATATTCAGAATATGTAAGTGGCCGAAGAATGACCAGGACAGATTTGGAAAGTTCTGATCTACAAAAATGATGTGGATTAGTGGAGTGGAGGAATGGCCTAGTGATGTGGATTAGTGGAGTGGAGGAATGGCCTAGTGGTTAGAGCACCGGTCTTCACATCTATGCAGGTAGGGCTTGTTGCTGCTCCTTTTGATCTTGGGCAAGTCACTTAACCCTCCATAGCCTCAGGTACAAACTTAGGGCCCTGTTTACTAAGCAGCATTATAGGCGCGTAAACCTTTTTAATGCACGTTAACCATATACACTTACAATATCCCTATAGGCGCCTACATGGTTAAATCGCACGCTAAGTGTAGGTACGTTAAAAACACTAACGCACCTTAGTAAACAGGGCCCTTAGATTGTGAGCCCTCCAGGGACAGGGAAATACCCATTGTACATGAATGTAACTTACCTTGAGCTACTACTGAAAAAGGTGTGAACAAAATCTAAATTAATAATAATAATAAAAATTAGTCATTCTTTAAAAAAATCCTTTCTAACCCAATGGAATGTTGAAGAGAATTATGTATAAAAAGGAATGAGTCTCTGTTCATCTCTTTGAGGCAAAAATCTCCAAAAAGCTTATTGGAAAAAGATCAAATTTAGGATGGAGGGAAAAGGCAAACAACAGGTTTGAAAATGTGCCACATCAGACTAGGGGTTCCGGAGAAATAGGGTTCTCAGCAGTGACCCAGTACAATTTTATAGGAGAAGGCAGTTCCAGCAGCTGCATCATAAAAACTGATACATTGCAAAATAAGTTAGGGACTTTATCTTGTCAGACTGCTCTTCCTTGCTCCTCTCTCCTCTCATTTTGCCTTACAATCACAGGCACACACACACACATGAGGCATTCTTCACAACTTTTCTTCATCATGTGCCTCAATCCCAGCTGGAATGGCTGTTAGTGTTTCATATATATATTTCATCTTCTTTATTGTAAGTTCTTCTGTGAAACCTAGTGAGTGATCCGTATATTTTGCTGCTGATTGTATGTGTCTGCCTCCTAGTGGTGAAGCCAAGGAAATTTAATAAGACAGGAGCTGATTTGATGGCAAAAGGCTGTATTGGTGCTACCAAAACAATCAGCTGCTATATCCAAGTTGACATTGTTCATTGTTATTTTATCTCAGTTATAGTTAGAAACATGCCGGCTTGTGCAGTATACATAAGTACACAGAGGAACTATCACAACAGAATATCGTTTCATCAGTTAGAGTAGTAATTTGTTCTAAATCGTAATCAGTGTGTCATTTTGAAGGGCTGGTTATAGGGACACCCTAGCATACATTGTATTGGTACTGAGATTTTTTTAACCAAAAGGGCCACCAAAACAGACATTCCTTAGCATCCCTCCGGACCAGCCCAGGATTGGACTGATGGGTTGTGCTCACCTACCAGCAGGTGGAGACTGAGAAAAAAACTCTGACTCTAGCGAGCCAATAAGAGCCCTGTTCATGTGACCCCAGCCTCAGTGTTTTCTCAGTCTCCCAGCAGGTAGGACTTGAGCCCATTAGTCTCTCTGTCTGGTATATATCTCTCTATCTAGTTGTTTTCTCATATTTTTCTCTTCTGTGCCTGGGGAATACTGTTAGAGGCTTTTTCTTTTACTTCTCAGCCTCTGGGGTGTCACACTCGGGCGTTCCCGGCTCCCTCCCCCATTCCTCCCCATCTCCCTAATGTTTGAAGAATCTGAAATAATGTTTGATTGGTAAAAAAAAAAAAGGGGGGGGAAGGGTCTCCCTTTCTGAGGAGAGGGCTGTGCCTTTGGGAGAGGCAGCCAGTGTTTCTTAAAAAAAAAAATTATGGTCTGAGAATCAGGTGCTCAACATTCACAGTTTTTATTTTTAATTACAAAGGTTGTTTTAAACCTTAATTAGGGTGAAACCTGGTAGCATTTAAAATCTTTGTTTTCCTGTGCTTAGATCAAAAGAGAAAGATGGCATGCGGGAATGTACTCCTTTTGTTTTGTGGAATGCAGTGGTATATTATAAAAATGCACTTGATATTTTATTACTACTATTTAAAAGAGAGGTATTGAATAATGAGGGAAGCACTAGCTTTATGCAGAAGTCCAGAGTTAGCCTAAATGTGCCAGTTCTGTGGTATGTATTTATTTCTACTTAAAGTCTGTTTCAATGTAAATGCAAGCAGCACGCTATTAGCTGCCAAGTTCATATAAAGTTAATTATTTTCAGTGGAAAATACATCTGTTGGCTGCCTGCTATGTGTATATTCCATCTCTGTTTCATTATTGCTACCAAGTATTACATATTTTAGGGATTTGCTTAAAACTTTGATGGTTTTAATTCGTTTATCCACTTACATTTACATAGTAACTGTGTTGTTTCTGACTTCACTTGTTTAGGACTGGTTTGAGTCCTACTGATCTGTACGTCTGCTGTCTGGAATTTTGAAATGAAAAAGAGAAAAGTTGTTTACTTTTACAGTGTGTTTATGGATGCCTGTTCTGGTGTGTGCATGAGATAATGATTGAATAACTGTCTATACTTATGGCTATGATTTCTGAGCATGAAGACTGAGCATCCAAATGGCAGATGAAATTTAATGTTGACAAATGCAAAGTGATGCACATTGGGAAAAATAATCTGAATCATAATTACCCAATGCTAGGGTCCACCTTTGGAGTCAGAAAAAGATCTAGGTGCCATTGTAGACAATACACTGAAATCTTCTGCCCAGTGTGTGGCAGCGGCCAAAAAAGCAAGCAGCATGCTAGGAATTATTAGGAAAGGGATGGTGAATAAGACCGAAAATACTATAATGCCTCTGTATCGCTCCATAGTGCAACCTCACCTTGAGTATTGTGTTACTACTACTACTACTATTTAGCATTGTGTTCAGTTCTGCCCGCCGTATCTCAAAAAAGATATAGCGGAATTAGAATTGGTTCAAAGAAGAGCGACCAAAATGATAAAGAGGATGGAACTCCTTACATATGAGGCAAGGCTAAAGAGGTTAGGGCTCTTCAGCTTGGAAGAGAGACAGATTGAGGTCTATAAAATCCTGAGTGGAGTGGAACGATGGAGGTGAATCGGTTTTTCTCGTATTCAAAAAGTACAAAGACCAGGTGACACTTAGATTGCATGGAAATACTTTAAAAACAAATAGGAGGAAAAAAATTTTAACTCAGAGACTAGTTAAGCTCTGGAACTCGTTGCCAGAGGATGTGGTAACGGCAGTTAGTGTATCTGCTTAAAAAAAAGGGTTGGACAGGTTCCTAGAGGAAAAGTCCATAGCCTGTTATTAAGATGAATATGGGGGAAGCCACTACTTGCCCTGGAATTGGTAACGTGGAATAGTGCTACTGATTGTATTTCTGTCAGGTACTGGAAGCAGGATACTGAGCTGGATGAACCATTGCAACTACTGCGAAAGTTCCAGACTGCCCAGAACACTGCTGCAAGACTCATCCTGGGCAAATCGCGCATGGTTCCCGCGCAGCCTCTACGTCTCAATCTACACTGGCTCCCAGTAAGAGAGCGAATCGCTTTCAAGCTCTGCACCTTAACGCATAAAATTATTTACAGTCTAGCTCCGGAATACATGATTCCTTTAATAGACCTTCCACCTAGAAATGCCATCAACACAGCCCGCACCTATCTCCAACTTCATTATCCGTCTTGCCGGGGTGTCAAATACAAGCTTCTTTTTGCCTCTACTTTTCACTACTCCAGCCCGAAGACTTGGAATGCTTTACCTCTGAACCTAAAATCTTAATTTGATCATCACCTTTTCAAGAAGATGTTGAAAACGTTCCTTTTTGAAAATACTTACTCCATTAGTAATTCTGCTGTTTAGTCACCCTAATTGTTGTTAGTGTTCTCTCCTTATTCTGCTGTAAAATTCATGTGTTGTACTTCTCTACTTTTGTAATTCATGTAAGCCACATTGTGCCTGCATTAGTGGGAAAATGTGGGGTATAAATGAACCATAAATAAATAAATAATAAATAAATTGGTCTGGCCCAGTATGGCTGTTCTTAAGTTGGTGCTTTTCTTGTTCAGTTTCTGTTCGTGATCCGGTATCGTCGTGTGTTGATTGTGAGACAGTTTGATTAAGTGGGTTCATTGAAGAAGGATTGTTTAAAGAAGTGGACTTTCATGTTTTTTTTTTCGCAATGTTAATTAGTTGTTCATTCATGTGAGGGCTTTTGGTAATGTGTTCCATATCTTGGGACAAATATTTGTGAAGTTGGTTGAGTAAGAAGATTTGTATATTATGCTTTGACATTTGGGGAAGTGAAGGGCAAGAGAGGTTCTAGCACCCCTGATTGCATTGCATATAGGTAGTTTTATTAGGTTTGTCATGTACTCTGCTGCAAGTCTAAAGATTATTCTGTAGACGAGAGAGCATATCTTGAAGGATATCCGTACTTTGACTGGTAGCCATTGTAGGTTTTAGAGTAATGGTCATGTGCTTTCAATTGATTTTTTTTTCCAAAGGTTAGTCTTGCTGCTGTGTTTTGCACTGTTTGCAGTTTTTTTAGCGATTATTCCCTTCATCTGGCATTAATTCTGTTGCAGTAGTCAATCTGGGCGAGGACCATGGATTGTACTGGTGTGTGGAGTACATCTACTACTACTACTTATCATTTCTATAGCGCTACTAGACGTACGCAGCGCTGTACACTTGAATATGAAGAGACAGTCCCTGCTCGACAGAGCTTACAATCTAATTAGGACAGACAAACAGGACAAACAAGAGATAAGGGAATATTAAGGTGAGGATGATAAAATAAGGGTTCTGAACGAGTAAGGGTTAGGAGTTAAAAGCAGCATCAAAAAGGTGGGCTTTTAGCTTAGATTTGAAGACAGCCAGAGATGGAGCTTGACGTACCGGCTCAGGAAGTCTATTCCAGGCATATGGCGCAGCAAGATAAAAGGAACAGAGTCTGGAGTTAGCGGTGAAGGAGAAGGGTGCAGGTAAGAGAGATTTACCCAGTGAACGGAGTTCTCGGGGAGGAATGTAGGGAGAGATGAGAGTGGAGAGGTACTGAGGAGCTGCAGAGTGAATGCACTTATAGGTCAATAAGAGGAGTTTGAACTGTATGCAGAAACGGATAGGAAGCCAGTGAAGTGACTTGAGGAGAGGGCTAATAACATCTCTTGGGAAGTAGTTTTTAATGTGTTTCAGTTTCCACATGGTGTGCAACATTTTCTTTGTAGTGTTTAAGATTTGTGTGTCAAGGGGTCAGGTTGTGCTCTATGGTGACTCCTAGGATTTATAGATTGTCAATCTACCAGGGCTCAAACGGCTTTGTGGGCAGAGCTCTCCCAGGTTTCACCTGTCAACATCTGCAAAGCAGCAGTTTGGCGTTCATTGTATTCTTTTGGATATGCATGTTCAACAAGAATGCAGTGTTTGGGATGAGAGTTTTGGAGGCAGAGCTTCAAAGGTCCCACCCATGATGATCTTTGCTTTGGTACTTCCCATCTGTGTCAGTTTAGAGGGATGCTATGGAATGAGAAATTAGGTCTTCTGTTAATTTACTTTTCACTTTCATTTGGCCCCTCTAAACTGGCACAGAGCCTACCCAATTCACTTTCACCTGCTGTATTCCTTTTTTGGGTTTTCTATGCATATTGCGAGGTTAGTTGTTTAGGATTTCTCCTTGTTCATTTCCAGTTCTTAAAATTATGAGCCGCTTGGGTGTGACACCATTCGGGAACCTCATCAGGACACTGGTTTTCCTCCGGTTGCTGGGTTACAGGAAACGGCAGCAAAAAGAGAGAAAAAAAATAACAAAAACAAATCCAGAGCCCCAATCCAGTCTGGGATTTCTTGGCTTCTAAGCTGAATTTTTCCAATGGCAAAAAAAAAAAAAAAATTAAGTTCCAAGTAAAGCCAGCATCATTGAAAGTTCCACACCTCTGGCTGTAATCTCCTTAAACAGGGGGAGCTTCACAATTATACCCTGATATATGCAGTTCTTTTCTAATCTATAGAGCTTGTCCATATTTCAGTGCACAAAACCCTCAAAATAAAACTGGGGAGAATGTGAACCACCCCTCCCCCTCAGGCAAAGCTTTCCAAGCTCAGCAGTTGCCATCTCCACATTCAGCAGAAAAGAAAAACACAGGAAGAGTTTAAACTTCTCCCTCCCCCAAATCAAAGCTCTGCAACACTGGGGAAAACGGAATAAAACAGCCAGCATCTTGCAACTGGGTCCTGCCCCTCCTCCCTCTTACCAGTAGCTGGCAAAACCCCTGCATCTATATCTATCCTAGAGTAACATTAGTCCTTTTGATTATTTATTGGAGATGGAACCATTGGAGATGGAAAGTAGCCAATTGCCATCCTTGTTGTAAACCATCCCTTCCCTAGATGTATTTGAAGATTGTTTTCAGGAGCTGGTATAACCTATTTCACATGACTTCAAAGTAAAATAAGCCCCCCCCCCCCCCCCCCCCCAATATTCAAAACCATTTAACCAGCCAGGAATAGCTCCAGGCGGTTAAATGGTACTTGGCCAGCTGTCCACAAATTTTCAGCAGGACATGGCTGGCCATGGCCCACTGAAAATTTACTTAGTGGATAGCAGGTTATATCATGCGATGTAACTGGCTATTCGCCAATTATCAGTATGAGTTTGGCATGCATACCTGGTATATCTTTGGCCGGTTTGAACTTGATCAGTCAGCGCCAAATATCTGCCTGGCTGGTTAAGTTCAAAGCAGCCCAAAAATAAACCAGATATTCAATGCAAGTTGCTGGAAACAGCTCGGCATTGAATATCCGGCATTAGCACGGACCATGGGAGTTAGCTGGACTAACTCCCACAATCTGAATATCAGCCCCAAGGAATCTATTTCTGATGCAATCTTATAACTGCTATCAGTCTCTCACAAAAGACAAAAAAGTAGCATCTACAACAGCCAAGGTTTTGGGGAAATAAGCTTACTTTTTTAAACTCTCTAGTATTTGGATATCTAAAATTGCACTATTTTTATAATATTTCTTTTGTTTTGTTACAGTAATATCCAACACATGAGAGATCAGCTTGATAGAATAGGCTTGTGCTTTAACTGGGATCGGGTAAGTAGTAGTGTTGTTTTAGGAAAGCACTTTGGAGAAATAAGTACTTTTTATAAATCTTCATTTCAGTGTATCAAGCCCTTCAAGAATTCTTTTTTCTAAATTTTTTTATCACTACCAACAATAATACCCATGAGTATTTTTTGTTTATTTTGGTCCTCTTAAAATTAAAAAAAAAAAAGTTTTCTATTTTTTTTTCTCATCCTTGAATGATACATTTGGTCCAACAGTTACAACATTTAGAAAAACTGCCTAGATTATTAGATAGAGTGGTCTATAAACTGTGTTATAACTAAATAAAAAAAATTTTCTTTAAGGTTCAATATGTTGAAATGAAGGTTTAAGTTAGTTGACCCCAGTTTTGGAATCACCTAATTTTGTTTTATAAATACAGCATGGTATTAAAAAATATTGCTTACACATTGTTTCAATAACGCCAAGGCACATGTAAATTACCTGCACTTGAGGATCAAATTGAGAAGTATTGTTCCTCGTTTTAGCAGACTGAAAAATAGTTCCTCTTGAAATCCTAAAAATCTCATTGGTAATTTTTTTTCAGTACTTTCCTCCCAGATCCTCCTACAAGTGTCTGCACTGTGGGCCAGATGCACTAAACTTAAACAGCCATTAATGAGCAAGTAGTAAACCCTGGCATGCACTAAAGGCTTCTCCCAGCCATTTTCCGATCACGGTAGCAGCTAACGAAAATGGAATGCAGACGAGCAAATTAGTATTAAAATGTGTAGAAACCGTATTGTAATGAGATGCACTACCATTTTCCGATTCCCTTACCGTGGAAACCCCTAACGGGAGGTCTACACCTCTCGTTGGGGCTGCTGTGAGGGAATCGGAAAGTAAAAAAAAACATCCAAGTGCTCGTCAGGGACGTCTAACACGAGCTGGACGTCTTCCTGCAGCTTTTGTGATGGGCGTCCTTCTTGGACGTGTTTTTCTTATATGCAATTAGGAAGGACTTCTCTGAAGAAGAAGAAGAAATTTAAAAAAAAAAAAGGGCGTCCCTGTTTTTCTTACTTGCCTAAACTTACCACAAGCACAGTTCTCTCAACAGTCCCTTCCAAGGTTTTCAGCTTGCGCCCACCCCCCCCCCCCCACCCCCAAGATCGGAACGTGTGAGGATGTCCAAATCAAAACTTTTTGGATGTCCCTCCCTCCAGGTCTCAGCCAATCCCAGCGTGTTTAGCTGTTACGTTAGCAGTATCAGCTAAACGGACTGTGATTGGCTGAGAGAGACCTGGAGGGAGGGACGTCCAAAAAGTTTTGATTTGGACGTCCTCGCACGTCCCGATCCTATGGGGGGGTGGCACAAGCTGAAAACAACCTTGGAGGGGACTGTTGAGAGAACTGTGCTTGTGGTCAGTTCAGGCAAGTAAGAAAAACAGGGACGCCCTTTTTGTTTTTTTTTCTTCAGATAAGTCCTTCTCCTGATACTTTTTGGATGTCCCTCCCTCCAGGTCTCTATCAGTCAATCCCAGCACGTTTAGCTGTTACCAGTATCAGCTAAACGCGCTGGGATTGGCTGATAGAGACCTGGAGGGAGGGACGTCCAAAAAGTTTTGATTTGGACGTCCTCGCATGTTCCGATCCTGTGGTGGGGGGGCAAGCTGAAAACATTGCAGGTAGGAAAAACACGTCCAAGAAGGACGCCCATCACAAAAGCTGCAGGAAGACGTCTAGCTCGTGTTAGACGTCCCTGACGAGCACTTGGATGTTTTTTTTCTTCAGAGAAGTCCTTCCTAATTGCCTGATGTAAGCCTGCCTTTAACATGCAAAGCAGTAAACAATGGAAATGTTACACAAGCGAAGAGCAGTAGCACTTAAATTAACTGGGGCTCTTTTCAGCACTGTTTCTCTTCTAAGGTTCAGGCTGCTGACAAGTTTCCTGCTTGTCAGGGACGTCCTTTTTTTGTTGTTGTTTTTTGAGTGAAGGACGTCCATAAAGGATGTCCTTGGCATGCGCAGAGCAGCCGGCATAACGCTTGGCTGCTCTACGCATGCTCGACCGGCTGACTGGCCGACTCTTTACCGATGGAATAGAGAATGCAAGTGAGCTACAACGAGCAGGTCATTTGCATTCCTTTTCCTTGACGCATGCCCGTTCCTTACCGATTTGGTAAGGGAAGGGCTTTCACGATTTTTTAGTGCATCTTCCCCTGTGTCTTTTAGATTTGCTTGAGGTAGTGGATCTTCAGAAGCAGCAGTAAACTCTACGTAGAAGCTGTCCAGTTAGTATTGGGGTGGAGCCAGGAGTTTTGGGGGCACCAGCGATATTCAGTGCCGGTGCCTGCATACCTAAGCAGGCAGATAGGAATGCATAAAAAGTAGTCCTGTCTTTGCTTGGTTAGGCATACTGATATTGGCCCTGAATATTGGCCAGCACCTATATAGCTTCTTGGTCAATGGCCCAGCATGGGATATCTAGGTCTAGTTTGTTCACAGTGGCTTTAAATCTGCTGACCACTTAAAAACATAACAATAGGCATACTGGGTTAGACCAGTGGTCCATCTACCCTGGTCCATCTAGCCTGTTTCCAACAGTGGCCAATCCAGATCACAAGTATCTGGCAGAAACCCAAACAGTGTCAACATTCCATGCTACAAATCCCATGGCATGCAGTGGCTTCCCCATGTCTATCTCAATAGCAGACTGTGGACTGTTCCTGCAGGAGCTTGTTCAAACCTTTTAAACCCAGATACACTAACCACTGTTACCACATCCTCTGAAAATAAGCTCCAGAACTTAACTATTCGTTGAGAGAAAAAATATTTCCTCCTATTTGTTTTAAAAGTATTTCTATGTAATTTCATTGAGTGTCCCGGTAGTGGGTAGCCGGTAGTGGGAGGCGGGGATAGTGCTGGGCAGACTTATACGGTCTGTGCCAGAGCCGATGGTGGTTGGGAGGCGAGGATGGTGCTGGGCAGACTTATACGGTCTGTGACAGAACCGGTGGTGGGAGGTGGGGCTGGTGGTTGGGGGGCGGGGATAGTGCTGGACAGACTTATACGGTCTGTGCCCTGAAAAAGACAGGTACAAATCAAGGTAAGGTATACACAAAAAGTGGCACATAAGTTTATCTTGTTGGGCAGACTGGATGGGACCGTGCAGGTCTTTTTCTGCCGTCATCTACTATGTTACTATACCAATAGTCAAACATAACAGTGGTAGTGTGATGGTATGGGGATCATCCTTTGCTGCCTCAGGACCTGGAAAACTTGCCATTATTGAAGGAACCATAAATTCTACACTGTACCAGAAAATTCTTAAGGAGAATGTCTGGTTATCTGTCCATGAGCTGAAGCTAAAGCGTGATTGGGTTATGCAGGAAAACATTGATTTAAAACGCAAATGCAAGTCTAAATCTGAATGTCTGAATGCCACTGAAGAAAGGAACGCTGTCCTCCGCAGAACCTCCCTCTTGTCACCATGCTCTGTTCAGAGAGCACTCAGTGTAGCTTGAACAAAAGTAAAGAAGCGCCAGGTTTCTCTGCCTAAAGCTGGTTCTTCCATTAAGTGGATCATTTTATTTTGTTGATTCAGTCCTACCATCACACCTGGGATGCCAGGACAGGATTAACTCCTGGGGTGCTGCAGGGCATATGGGAGGTTTACAGGCAAGCGCAGGGACATCACTTAATGTCAACATATTTAAACAAAGTTGTATGCAGTTCCAGGAAATCTACATGGCTGGGGCAAGCTACCGATCACAGCTGAGCTGTGATTGGTCATGGAGCCTGTCTGGCTCCTAAAAGGACGAACCTGATTGGGAAGCAAGGAATGAGGCTCTTTGTTTCCAAATCAGGATCGCCCTTTTAGGCACCAGACTGGCTCCGGTGACCAATCATAGCTGAGCTGTGATTGGTAGCTTGCCCCAGCCATGTGTTGCAGGAAAACAGCTGTCCTCCGTTGATGAGAAAGATTTTGTACACAGTTTACAGAGAGAAAGAGATAAAGGTAAGCACAATTAATCCTGACCCTGTAAGAACGGCAATTTAAAAAAAATCACGAAACCGAGGCTTCTGGGTTAGCAACAGGCACCATGTGGAAATCGCTGTCGCTGCCAGGGACCCATTCAAACTGAGGGAGAATTGTGGGTGGGGTAGTGGAGGGAAGGAGAGATGCTGCAGGAGGAATGAGGGGCATAAGTGTTGGACATGTTCGTGGGGAAGGAAGGGGTGAAATCTTGTATATGGGGGTTGAGGGGAGGGTAAGATGATGCATCGAGAGGGGTCAGAGAGGGAGAAATGTTGGACATAGGGGTGGAGGGAAGGGAGAGATGGTGCATGGGGGAGAGAGGCAGAAATATTTGACATGGGGTGCCACAAAACATTTCTCAGACACTAAGGGTGCCTTGAAACCAAAACGTTTGGGAACCACTGCCCTAGGCAAACAAGCATGTTGTGTCCCCTGTTGTAGCATAAATACAATGTGAAATTCCTACAAGGTTCTGATTGCAGAGGAAAACTGGCAGAAGAGGATGCTGCTTGCTGACTCCTACTACTGACTACAGGACAATATCAATATAGTATAAATTTATTGTTTGTATACTGTTGTCTTCCCAGGAAGGGTTCACTACGGTTTACATTGAGTTAGAAAGCAGTGTCCATAGGGTTACAGTTTACATTAAGTCAGAGGGCAGTGTCCATAGAGTTAAAACTGTATGTCAGAATATCGTGTGCATAAGGTTACATGAGAGAATGACCATTTTAGAAAACAATTTACAGGAGATTATTAAATCAGACAGTAAGCAGTTTTCTATTAATTACAACAGAAATATGTAAATCTCAGCGTAAAGATCAATTTACAAAACTATATCGGACATTAGCGTTAGGAGGGAAGTAAGAGATTTACGTTGGACGTCCATCAATGCACAGGGGTTGGGGAGAATGACAAACTTCTGCAGTCAGTATGTCTGGGGGGGGGGGGGTTTCCTCCCCAACCACACAGACACACTTCTTACTACCAGCAGCTGACTTACTGGTGCAAAAATCTGCCTTGGGAGCTATTGAATTAGCATATCTGAAAGGGCCTCTCCTAAGCTTTTGGATCCTAGTCATGTGCCTAGTTTGCCTGTGCCCTTGTCCTGCCCTGCTTGATGCTCTTTAGTTATTTGAGGCTGAAGAATACAATTCTTCTTCTTACTTTTTTCCATACTTTTCATGACATCATACACCTCTTTTCTATCGCCTCAGTCACTTTTCCAAGCTGGAGTCTCCCTGCATGGACGTTGTTCCACAGTCATGATCATGTTTGTTGATCTTCTCCTTGTCTATTTTAGTTTTTTGTCTTCTCTTTGAGGTGTTGTGACCAGAACGGCATAGAGTAGTAATCTTCACCATTTTTCAAGTGAAGGCTGCTTTGGCAGATTAATTTTAATGTAGAAAAGTGCAAAGTGATGCAGATTGGGAAGAATAATCCAAATCATAGTTATCTGATGTTAGGGTCCACTTTAGGAGTCAGAACTAAAGAAAAAGACCTAGGAGTCATTGTAGACAGTATGCTGAAATCTTCTGCCCAATGTGCAGTGGCAGCAGCCAAAAAAGCAAACAGGATGCTAAGGATTATTAGGAGAGGGATGCAAAATAAGACCAAAAATATTATAATGCCTCTGTATCGCTGATGGTGCAACCTCATCTTGAATATTGCATTTACTTCTGGTCAGCTTATCTCAAAAAGATATAGCAGAATTAGAAAACATTCAAAGAACAGCGACCAAAATGATAAAGGGAATGGAACTGGTCCCATATGAGGAAAGGCTAAAGGTAAGGTTAGGGCTCTTCAGCACGGAAAAGAGAAAGCTGAGGGGGAATATGATTGAGGTCTACAAAATCCTGAGTGTTGTGGAGTGGGTGGAGGTGAATCGATTTTTCAATCATTCAAAAAGTACAAAGACCAGGGGACACTCAATGAAATTGCATGGAAATACTTAAAATAGGAGGAGATATTTTTTCACTCAAAGAACAGTTAAGCTCTGGAACTTGTTGCGGGAGGATATGGTAATGACGGTTAGCATATCTGGGTTTAAAAAAGGTTTGGACAAGTTCCTGGAAGAAAAGTCCATAGTCTATTATTGAGATGTACATGGGGAAAGCCACTGCTTGCCCTGGGATTGGTAGCATGGAATTGTGCTACTAATTGCGTTTCTGCCAGGTACTTGTGACCTGGGTTGGCCACTGTTGAAAGGATACTAGGCTAGATGGACCATTAGTCTGACCCAGTATGGCTATTCTTACGTTCTTAAGAAAATTAACATGTTGGATTGGCCTAGTGAAAATCCTGACTTGAACCCAACAGAGATGCTTTGGTAGAATCTGAAACGAACTGTTTATGCATGAAAACCTACAAATGTGTCTGAATCAGAGCAATTCTGTAAAATGGAGTGAGCTAAGATTCCTCAACAGCAATGTGAAAGACTGATATCAAATTACAGGAAGTGTTTGGTTTCAATTATTGCTACTAAATGTGGTGAAACTAGTTAAATTTAGGGACAGTTATTTTTTCACGTGGGTAATATAGGTGTTGAAAAACTATGTTCCTTAAATAAATGAAGTAACTATTTAAAATCTGATATGTGTTGACAAAGGGAACACGAGTAAAATATTACATTTTGTTCAAAAATTCACAAATGATTCAGTGTGACCTATATACAGTAATGCCATATGTATACCTCTGATGTGAAGCCTCTTCTCCATGCTCTAGTCATCCCTAAGCTTGATTGCTGTAATTCCCTCTATAATGATCTACCATACACTTTGCTCAAATGGTTTCAGCTTATTCAGAGTGTGGCCCTATCATTAGGCCATCTGAGGCGGGGGCTTCAGGCAGCACTCTTTCGGGGTGACATCCATCCCCACTTCCACCACACTCTGGCATCGCCCCCACTCTTCCTTTCCTGAATTTACCTTCTTTTCTGGCTTTCCAAAAGTCATGGCGGCACTGGTTCCCATACACTGCCCTGCCGCTTACCCCTTCTCTCTTACAGTCTGCCGCTGACATACTTCCTTTTTCCCTTGGAGGTGAGGCAGACCATAGAGCGAAGGGGCTGGGGCCAGCAGCAGAACAGCATATGGGAACTGCTGCCACCACAACTTTTGGAAAGCCAGAAAAGAAGGTAAATTCAGGAAGGAGGAAGATGTCAGACTTGGGGGGGGAGTGAAGTACAGCCAAGCTGGGGGTGGAGTCGAGCCACAGTGGCAGACCATCCCCTCGCCTCAGGCAGCAGACTGTCTTGGACCACCCTTGTATATTTATTTATTTATTAGGATTTATTTACCGCCTTTTTGAAGGAATTCAGTCAAGGCGGTATACAGTAAGAATAAAACAAACAAGAGCAATAGACAATTACAGCAGTAAAAATATTCAAATAACAATACAAAGTATGGCTTGGTATTCTACTTACAATGTCAACACAATATGTAATAGAACATTTTGATTGACGGTGTAGGGTATAAGAAAAGATGGAACATGTAGATATGTAAGAGAGTAAGAGGAGTTAGAAAATAAGGTGACTAATGTATAGAAAGGTGCATATGAGGTCAGAGAGATGGTTAAATATTATCTCAGCTAGAGTAGGAGTGGATAAACATGTCCTGTTGCAGTTTGTGCAGCCCGTGTCACTCCTTGTGTGTGTGTGAGTACTTTGGTCTTGTCACCCACCATTCTTTATCAGACACCCTTATACCTTAAGTAGCCACCTGTGCCTTTTGCTCCCAAGGAGACTGGCTACTCACTGTCCCTTAGTGTGCAAGATTTGACTGTACGCATGAGTGAATGTTCTGTGTTTTGGTTCCCCTTTTCTGGAACTCATTGCTATAATCTCTTCATCTAGAAGTTTGAATAAGAGATTCAAAGCAGGTTTCAAGGCCTATTACTTTACTGCAGTGTTTGGTTTGAACTAAGTGATGGGGTGGGAGACACCGCTCAGGGCTCTGTCTTTCCTTTTTCCTCCTTCCTTTTTTAGTGATATTAATGTTCTAAACCACTCTGCTGTATGTATGACGGGCACAATAGCAAATACTGAATCAAATATAAACAAACATACTAATAATACGCTAGTTGCCAGTAACCTACTGTAATAAATTCAAGATGCTGGTATTAGTTTATAATCCCCTGTATAATCAGCCTTTATATCTGGCCAACTGCCTTAATCTGTGCACACCTTCACTGAATCCTTCCAAGCCTCCTTATTTCAGGCCACCTACCTTATTCAGAATACCTTTGGAATATTCTAAGAAATTGTCTTTTTCTTAGTTAGCTCTTGCTTTTTTAAATACTTTTCCTTTAGATATGCAACAAGAGCCTTCTCTTCAAAAATTTAAGAAAAAATCTAAGTTTTTTAGTAGGCTTTTGTTTTGGAGACATACGAGATCTCAGAAAATTTGTTATGTTTTATGGAGAATTATATTTATTTAGCTTTGCAAACCACCTCAGTGGACTTGTTCAGTTGGCGGCAGGAATCAGGGCTGAGCTTAAGAATCGCAGCGTAATGAACATCTATGGTTCAGTATATGCACTTCTGCCTACGGGATCTAAAATATTTATCACAAGCATTACTTAAAGAAGACTCAGAAATTTCTGGAACAAATGTCTAGTGCAGAAGAATGTGGAAAATATCAGATCAACCTATCAAGCATTTGACACTTCAGCAAAATATTATTAGCATACATTAGAGAGAGAGGACGTGGGTCTTTCAAATGTTCTAAGCCAGACCATTTTAGGTGCGTCCAGATAGGCACATGTCCAATTCTGGTACTATTTTAGAACAAGATTTTCCAGTGTTGAGCCTTTTCTAAAATACATGCAGAAATGCACATGTATGTAGTGGCTATATTTGGTAAGAGCATCTGTCTTACAATTGCCAGTGTGGAAAACATCAACGGACTCAACTCAGCAACTTATGTGTGAGTGGTGACACATGGGTAAAAGGGTATTTCAGAACTTTCACTTGTAAGTGCCTTACATGTGTGCATCTGTTATTTTAGAAACCTAAATGTGTAAAGACTCCTATTTAAGAACAGAGGCCACAATTTTTATACACTTTCAATTTTTAGGAGGGAAAAAATTATGAGAGCTTGAGGCTGCCTAAAATGAACACTGTCAACTTTTTTAAATTTAAATAAATAAATTACATTCTGGTCTTATAACCCGCTACAACCAACAAGTTCTAAGTGGGTAACAATCAACAGGAGCATACTCCAGATAGTTATAACAATGATAAATTGTTATCTGAAAACAGGAAAAATATAACATCTATAAAATTAAGGGAGATATTTCCTGAAAAGGAAAGTCTTTAACAGCTTTGTAAGCTCAAAATATTGCCCTGTTTGCCTAAGAAAAGAGGGAAGGGAATTCCAAATGGAGACTGCCTGTTATGTTAATGAAGATTGTAAAGGAGCTTACAATCTAATCAGGATAGACAAATAAGGGAAATACTTAAGATGGGAATGATAAAACAGACATGGTTACTGAACAAGTGAATAGGAGTGAGTTAAAAGCAGCCTCTTATTAATTTCATTGATCACAGGCTTGATACAGTAACTTGCGATTTCTGAATCACTTTTCTTGTAACAATTTCAGGGCAGGCAACTAGTTATTTCAAAACACAGCTTGTCTTCTCGTTAACCAAAATGGCTGCACCTTCCAGAGTAAATATAAAGGCATGTAGTGGTCAATTGTTAAAACAATAAGATCTGCTGTCAAAAAAATGACTACTTATAGCCAAATAATGCAACACAGTGGTGGAAAAAGCCTCAAAAAGCTTCTGGGTCTTGAATTGACCTAAAGAAGCTATGACGGGTCAAAAGACCTCACTTTCATCACAGGCATAAAAAACCGCTACTGTAGTTTTACTTAATTTTATTTATTGTACTCCACTTATGATCATCTATAATTTATATAAACACCACACTTATCTTTGCGGTGGGTGCTTGATGACAAAGGGTAGCGTGAAAATACTGAATTCTTCCCTCTCCACCAGTGCGGGGCCGACGTTGGCCAGCGTTTCGCAAGGCTGCTTCAGGGCCTCTAACGCACTATCTACGGAAGAAATATTAAACATTAGAAATCACGCTAAAAACAAAACAAAAACAAAGAGGATCATAAGAAAACCACACACTTACTGGGACGAGAGGGCAGCTCAAATGCTACGCTTTCCTAGCAGTTTACTTACTAATCAAAATGGCTGCTTTATGAAAAAACTGACGTCAGACGCTGTTAGATCAAAGGCGCCAATAGGAAAGCTCTAAAAGAAATGACTCCACTCTACCCGATGGTTTAATCCTATCGGGTGCAAAGAACTGAAAGGATGGATGTGAGAGAGAAGGGTAAGAGGAGAGGGAGGAAGGGAAGGTGAATGAGAAGAAACTGAGGGAAGAGGAGATAATGGGGAAGGAGGATGATAATCATAAGGCAGGGTGGAGGGAAAGAGGTGGGCATGCATCGTGCATGATAGGAGGAGAGCAGTATGTGACAGATGGAGAAGGGTGAGAGGAAAGAAAAGGATGGATGTGAGAGAGAAAAGACAGAAGAATATAGGTAAGATAAAGAAAAACAAAGCAGAAATAAAAAAAAATATGGCATAGAAACGGGCAGTGAAGTTCAAATGCAGGTCTCCCAAGCACAATTTTGCTGAGAGCCCCAATGGTGAGTGAGGGAACTTACCTTCCCCCCTCCCCTCAAAATCCTTAAATCTGAAGTTTATAGGAGGGCAGAACTCAATAACACTATATTTAGCTTTTAACAATGATGTCACATCACTTCCTCACATCCTCCTTTTAATTATTGCTTGTCACTGTTCAGCATCTGGAGCAGTACTTAGGCACAGTTTCTCCTTTTGCTGGGTTCAAGTCTCAGATTAAGAGCCATGTGATTTTTTTTCAACTTTTTCTCATGCTATGCTTAATATTTTCTATGGCTACTGAATGGGAACAAGTAATAGTTAAAGGAGGATGTCAGAAAGCGGTGCAGCAACAGACGGTAAGTATAGCTTTGTCACATTCTGCCTCCATCCCCACACTGGCACAGTCACTACCCCTTCCCACTGCCATACTCGCCCAAGGCTACTTGGGCAAAATTTATGCAAGTGGGAATGAGATGAGCAAAAGAAAAGAGATGACAGCATGGTGGAAAAGCTGAAAGAATACAATGGGTGACCAAAGGGGAAGAATTAAAATGAAAAAAGAAAGAAAGGGTAGAGAAACTGGAAGATAAGTAAAACTTGAAAGAAATTGAAGAAAGGTCAAAAATAAAGAAGGATATAAAATGGTTCAAAAATACTTTATTGAACTGCTGTATAGCAGTTGAACGGATGGTATAAATTTTCTTTCCCTCCCCTCCCAGATTGGGGAGGGGACAGGGTGAAGGCCAAACTCCACCAGTTTCAACCCTTTTCCATCTGTTCAACTGCTATACAGCAGTTCAATAAAGTATTTTTGAACCATTTTATATCCTTCTTTATTTTTGACCTTTCTTCAATTTCTTTCAAGTTTTACTTATCTTCCAGTTTCTCTACCCTTTCTTTCTTTTTTCATTTTAATTCTTCCCTTTGGTCACCCATTGTATTCTTTCAGCTTTTCCACCATGCTGTCATCTCTTTTCTTTTGCTCATCTCATTCCCACTTGCATAAATTTTGCCCAAGTAGCCTTGGGCGAGCATGGCAGTGGGAAGGGGTAGTAACTGTGCCAGTGGGGGATGGAAAAGGGTTGAAACTGGTGGAGTTTGGCCTTCACCCTGTCCCCTCGGGAAAGAAAATTTATACCTTCCCCCCCACTTCCAACACCACTGCCCCATTTCCCAAACTAAATAGTCAAACTGCACCTAAGGATAAAACATTGAATAACTCACAGGTGTGGCTTTGAAAATTACACTCTCTATGGAACTATTTGACATAACAGGGAATATAAGATAATAGGACATCCATTCGAACAGAAAGGCTACAACCCCAAAATAATCTCCAAGAATATTGCCTCCTCCCTCAAAACACCCAGGGAAAATCTGCTACAGTACAAAAGAAAAAAAAAGCCACAGACAGAATCCCCCTTATAGTGACATGCAACCCAGAGCTGGAAAATTTAAGAAAAATCATAAAAGATCTACAGCCTCTACTCCAGGAGGATGAATTACTGAAAGAGATATTCCCATCCCCACCAGTGCTGGCCTCCCAACAGCCACCCAACTTAAAATACAAGCTAATTAGAAGTAAGCTCCCAACACAGACTCAAAAATAAGAAAATGGCACACTTCCTTGCAATATATCCAGCTGCAAACTATGCCAAAACATTTCACAAGACCCCATGGTCATTCACAAAGGAAAAATATTCAACATTAAGGAATCTTTCACGTGCTCATCTTCCAATGTGGTATATATCATTCATTGTAAAAAAAAATGCAACGAAGGCTGCTACATTGGAGAAACCAGTCAGATGCTAAAAAAGAGATTTAATTTACATAGACACCATATGAAAAATGCCAGTACTAATAAAGATGTCACGCCTGTAGGGCAGCACTTTACAAAACCAGAACACTGTACCAGTGACTTCATGGTAAGAATCTTAAAAGGGAACTTTAAAACAATACAGGAACGTAAGACCTTTGAAGTCAGAATGATTAAATATTTTGATACCCACCAGACAGGACTTAACAAAGATCTGGGGGCTAGATGCATCAACCAAACGTTAAAAAATCTAAATCGTAAAAGTGCTTAGCAAATTTGAAACAACGAAGAATGCACAAAAAAAACTACTCAGAAATGTTCGGTGCGGTATTGAAAAGTACAATGTATCAAGCGTACCTTATCCCAGTCGTTAATTTGCTCCTTAAGCATGCGCAGAGCAGCCACAAACGTATTAAACCTACGTAGGTTGCTTACGTCAGACTGGGGCGTGCGAGGGGGGGATCCCGACCTGCAAGCCTTTTAGCTGTCTGATCTAGCAGAAGAGTGCAGTTGAAGATAATTCTAAAAAGAACGACCCTCGTAAATCCCCTTTTGTAACAAAAGACCTCTTTGCAGTTTGTTTACAGCACTGGGAAAATTGGCTTTAGGGGACAGAGTGTTAATTTTCAAAGCTGTTGGAGAAGGGGATAGACAGGATTTTTAAGCTGCAGGGAGAAGCAGTATGTTTTGTTTTGTAATGATGCAGGGGAAAGCGGAGAGCCACGTGTTTGTGTTTGTGTCTCACTTTTCTTTTTAAACATGCTGGCTTGGATTTTTATGGTGCAGGGGGCCTTAATGACAGGTCTGAGCACACGTAAAATTTCTGACAGTAAATGATTCGTTGCAATCATCGGTATGGTTAGTGCATTCCGAATTCTCCACATTTCAATGGTAGTTTCTCCTTTGCATTCCGTTTTCGTTAGCTGCTTGCTTCATAGGAAAAAGGCCTTTAATGCATGCAACGGTTAGGAATTTCCTTCGTTAAAGGGTTGTTAGAGGGTCGTTAAGGTTTAGTGCATCTAGCCCCTGGGTTTTCTAGCCCATAAAAATGTACTGCTTTGAAAATCGTACTTCCTTGTCCCCCTCTTGTCTCCATGCATATCTCACCTGTCCCTCTTCCTGTCTCTCACCTATCCACCCCCATCCTGTTAGACTGTCACTAAAATGCTTTGATGTTTCACTTATATATACTGTCATCTACCAACATTTGCTTATTTCCAATCTGATGAAGAAGGGCAACCTTCGAAAGCTAATCAAGAGATGTATTAAGTTATGTCCAATAAAAAAAGGTATCATTTTCTTTTCCATGTTTTATTTTGTTTTATTTCTATTGATTACCTTTAAAAGTGGATTAACAGGGCTACCACACCTCTCTACTTCAGATGTTTGGAAACTGTCTGAAAAACTGGGACATCTGATCACCTTAACATATTTTCTTTCCTTCACAGGAAATAACCACTTGCTTGCCAGATTACTATAAGTGGAGTCAGCACCTCTTTGTTAAACTATATTGGTCCGGGCTTGTTTACCAGAAGGAAGTAAGTGCTTGTCCCTACCATGCAGTCATATTTCCTCATGTTTGTACTGTCCTTGGATATACTTTCAATCATACAGTAAGTGGTCATGTGTGAGTTCTAGCTTACTGCCAATTTGTGCATCACACTGAATTAATGCAGCACATTAATCAGTAATGCTCCATATCTGCTGTCGTATGCTCAGCCTTGAAATTTTTGTTGAAAAATGCTGTTGGCAGTCATGGCCTCTTGTGGGGTTATACAGGAGAACCAGGCTGGTGTTATTTGGAGTTGGACACACTGTTGGGGAGGGGGAGGAGTAGGTAGCATGCTTGGGCCCTGAAGAGGTAAGGGATATAGAGGAGATGAGCAAATGTGTGGGAGGAATTTGAGGAGTGTAGCTTATCTTTCACCTTCAGCGAGAAGGAAGCAACGTTTGTCCAATATGGATATTGGTTGAGAGGATGGTTGGGGAGAGACCAGGGGAAAAACCTGTGTGTTTCTATAAGTGTAGATTTTCATCTTGTAAGGATATGTTTTTGTGATATAAAAGGTTAGTATGGTTTATTTCTATGAGCACCTCTTAGGACTGTGCTGTGAACAGTATAGCAAGCCCTGGAATTTCTGTCATGAGTTCTGTTATATAGTGGTAAGGAGAACAGAGATGCACACAGGCAGCAGTGGCTGTTGTGTACAATAGTTTTAACTGTAGACCTAGGTCTTTCTCTATTTTTGGAAAGCTAAGTAGGCAAAAGGAAATCTGAAGCTTTCGTTCCTATATCTTTTTCTTTAAAGTCTTAACCTTTATTTTTTATTCAGGTTGTGAACTGAGGAGAGGTAAGAGCTTCCAAAGTATAAATGATGGCTCTTACTAATAGAATACTTTTCCTATTTCTGAGATCAACACTGACTCTTTCAGTCAATGTGACCTGGTAGCATTAAGGTGCTACACCTTTAGGGAGAAAAGGTGCTACACCTCTGGGGAGAAGAGGTGCCGGTACCACACAGTACTCAAGGAAAAGGAAGAGAAGACCCAATGTCGCTACATCATCAAGGCATATGCTAGAAACTAATGGATGACTGTACATCTACACTGTCTTGTATACTAGTGATGACTTGTGACGCAGTCCATTCTATAATCACAGGATCTGAGGTGACTATTGTGCAATTCTTAGCCATCCATCATCCTGAGATTCCGAGCAGACCTAGTAGATGATGATATATAAGCAGCGTGTAGCTGTTCAGGTCACAAGCAGCTATCACTGTGATATGCATACTTTTTCTTCTTTATATAGGCTTTGGTAAACTGGGATCCAGTAGATCAGACGGTGTTAGCTAATGAACAAGTGGATGAACAGGGATGTTCCTGGCGTTCTGGAGCCAAAGTAGAACAAAAGTTCCTGAAACAGTGGTTTATAAAAACAACAGTTTTTGCAAAGGTAAGTTAAAAAGCTGAAGGGTACAGCCATTTTTAATGCTGGCATAGCTTCCCAGATTGTCAGTAAGTCCTTTAAGTCACAGGACAGATATAGCATTACAATCTCTCCACTATGTGACCCAGAATCTTTTTCGGAGGTCATGATTTCTGGCAGAATTAGAGAGTGGTTAATTTTCTCCACTTATTGATTGCTTGTCCTCTATTGATTCTGCAGACATGAGTACTGGTTAGTGCTAAGTTAATTAGTGGTAGAATAAAACCAAGTCATTTTTCCACAGAAAAGTGGACTGAGAAGTATTTGAGCAAAATCGTTTTAAAAAGCACATGATAAATTATAATCACACTGTTACAAATTAAATTACTTTGCATTGGCATTCACAATTTCCCTGGGAGTGGCTATGCAAGCATTCTGCAGAAATTACCTCACAGTGGTTAGTCAGTATAGCTACAGTGGGGGAAATAAGTATTTGATCCCTTGCTGATTTTGTAAGTTTGCCCACTGACAAAGACATGAGCAGCCCATAATTGAAGGGTAGGTTATTGGTAACAGTGAGAGATAGCACATCACAAATTAAATCCGGAAAATCACTTTGTGGAAAGTATATGAATTTATTTGCATTCTGCAGAGGGAAATAAGTATTTAATCCCTCTGGCAAACAAGACCTAATACTTGGTGGCAAAACCCTTGTTGGCAAGCACAGCGGTCAGACGTCTTCTGTAGTTGATGATGAGGTTTGCACACATGTCAGGAGGAATTTTGGTCCACTCCTCTTTGCAGATCATCTCTAAATCATTAAGAGTTCTGGGCTGTCGCTTGGCAACTCGCAGCTTCAGCTCCCTCCATAAGTTTTCAATGGGATTAAGGTCTGGTGACTGGCTAGGCCACTCCATGACCCTAATGTGCTTCTTCCTGAGCCACTCCTTTGTTGCCTTGGCTGTATGTTTTGGGTCATTGTCGTGCTGGAAGACCCAGCCACGACCCATTTTTAAGGCCCTGGCGGAGGGAAGGAGGTTGTCACTCAGAATTGTACGGTACATGGCCCCATCCATTCTCCCATTGATGCGGTGAAGTAGTCCTGTGCCCTTAGCAGAGAAACACCCCCAAAACATAACATTTCCACCTCCATGCTTGACAGTGGGGACGGTGTTCTTTGGGTCATAGGCAGCATTTCTCTTCCTCCAAACACTGCGAGTTGAGTTCATGCCAAAGAGCTCAATTTTTGTCTCATCTGACCACAGCACCTTCTCCCAATCACTCTCGGCATCATCCAGGTGTTCACTGGCAAACTTCAGACGGGCCGTCACATGTGCCTTCCGGAGCAGGGGGACCTTGCGGGCACTGCAGGATTGCAATCCGTTATGTCGTAATGTGTTACCAATGGTTTTCGTGGTGACAGTGGTCCCAGCTGCCTTGAGATCATTGACAAGTTCCCCCCTTGTAGTTGTAGGCTGATTTCTAACCTTCCTCATGATCAAGGATACCTCACGAGGTGAGATTTTGCGTGGAGCCCCAGATCTTTGTCGATTGACAGTCATTTTGTACTTCTTCCATTTTCTTACTATGGCACCAACAGTTGTCTCCTTCTCGCCCAGCGTCTTACTGATGGTTTTGTAGCCCATTCCAGCCTTGTGCAGGTGTATGATCTTGTCCCTGACATCCTTAGACAGCTCCTTGCTCTTGGCCATTTTGTAGAGGTTAGAGTCTGACTGATTCACTGAGTCTGTGGACAGGTGTCTTTCATACAGGTGACCATTGCCGACAGCTGTCTGTCATGCAGGTAACGAGTTGATTTGGAGCATCTACCTGGTCTGTAGAGGCCAGATCTCTTACTGGTTGGTGGGGGATCAAATACTTATTTCCCTCTGCAGAATGCAAATAAATTCATATACTTTCCACAATGTGATTTTCCGGATTTAATTTGTGATGTGCTATCTCTCACTGTTACCAATAACCTACCCTTCAATTATGGGCTGCTCATGTCTTTGTCAGTGGGCAAACTTACAAAATCAGCAAGGGATCAAATACTTATTTCCCCCACTGTATGTCATCGCAGAAGAAATGACAACATATTCGTGTAATTATTGGCTCCTGGCTAGAATCTCACACATATAGGGTAGAGTTTGGCATTTAACACTTGTTAATAAGATTAATACAAGTTTTTAATGGGTAAGTACAATTGACGACAAAGGAACTTGTGTTAAATAGTGAACGTTAAATCATATTAACGCACATTAACATGTTGACACAAATTAGTAAATCTAGCTCTTAATTTGAATGCAACTAATATAGGAGACACTCTGGATCAGTTGGAGGACACAAAATGTTTAAAGGTGGAATTCAAAATGTTTAAAAAAAAACACACACACACACAACTTGGATATTTTACTGGATTTTTCGATATCGGTGGAGGTTCATGCTCCATTAGTTGTGAGAAAATATTTTAAATGTCAGAATCAGATTAGGCTCTTAAGCCCATTTTGGAGAAAAAAGACGTTATTATTCATGCTTCTTCTGAATACAGCAATTTGGAGAAAAAGTTTATGATTATGTGACCCCAATTCTGAAAGAATGGAACTGGCTTCCAGTTAAGAATAAGATTAATTTGATTTTTAAATCTTTGCTGTATGGGTCCAGAGCAACCAAGTTCTTTACTCTGTTAGTATGTACTTCCTAGAACCCTCAGATCATCACAGCAGTCTGTGGGGTTTTTTTTCTTGGGGGAGGGGGTGGTTTTGTTTTGCATTTCTCTTATGGAATTCATTACCTTGAGATGAAATTAGTATCTACCTCTTCAGAAGAGAAATACAGTCTTTGTAATTTGTTTGGTAAGTCTTTTCAGTAGATATTAAAATGCAATTCAGTAATCAATTGTGTTTATACTGAGGGAGTCATGTGATGTGGTTTAGTATTTTTGCTCTTTATCTTGATTTTTTTTTTTGTATATTGTATTTATGGAGGGGGGTTGTCATTTTTAACTTGATTTTGTGTATATTACATTTTGTATTTTTATTGTACTTTATGCTTTGTTGCTAAGATAGGTAACGACATCTAAACAACAAATATATGTAGATCTCTTTGTGACACAATTTGTATTGTGTTCCCCAAGTGTGGGTGCTGAAAAGAATCTGGAGGATTTTAGAAATAATGGGGTCAGTATTCAGTGGGGTGTAAGTGGGCAGGAGCGGTTCCTGCCTGCTTAAACCCTGCCTAGTGGGCAGTTCCCTGATATTTAGCAATATTTAACTGCATAATTCTGCTGAATATCCTCTCTGACCACCGTGGCACTGTTCAGTTAATGCTAAGGCATTCTGAGAGCAGAGCTGGAGAGGATGTACCAGTTAGATGGGCACCATCCATATTCAGAGCCGGTGCCCAGCATATAGGATCACATTAAACAGTCCTGTATTTGCCTTACTTAGCTATGTGGAAGTTAGCCCTGAATATGGGCTGGCACCTTCATAATTCCCTGATCAGCGACTGACCCAGATATACAGTGCAGGAGCCCGGACATAGGCCCTGGCATTGAGTATCTGGGTTAAATTCAGCCCATGGCAGTCAGTGGCTTTAAATCTGCTGACTGCCACAGGCTTTAATATAGGGCAGAATGACTATATTTTATCCAGTAGCCCAGATCGAAAGGCTTCAGAGTTTATGGTGTTCACTATCACTTAATGATTTATTGGTTTTTTTCAAAATTGAACTGCAGTTGCTTAGTCAATAATAACATTAATAGCTACACATCTGTTCTAGCTAGATTTTGTTCCTTGGTGAGTTTTTTTAATTCATCATAGTTCCAAATGGAGTGACCTCTCAATACAAATTGTTGGCACAAGAAAGATCCTGCCCATTTCCACATTTTGTTTGATGACACAATGTCAATGAGTCGGATCAATTGTACATTAAGCCTAGTATTCCATCACTAACAGTGGCCAATCTGGGTGTACCTGGAAGATATTAATGGGGGAATTGATTCCATGTTGCTTACTCCCAGAAGAAAAGGCAATGTTTCAGTTGGGAGTAAACAAACAAATCTCCCCACTCTCGCGTCTCCTTACTAATGACCTCCGGAAGGGATTTCAAAACCCCATTCTGTGCAAGCATATGCTCCAAGAGAACCAGGCCTCTGCTCTTCCAACGTTCAAAGGTTTTATTTTCCAACCCTGGCAAGAACTCCAAATTCCTACGAAGGGGGAGCTGGTCAGTAGCCCTCAAATCGCCTCCCAGCACCTTGACCAGTGACCTCCACAGTTCCCATAATAGTCTTAAGAAGCACACTCCGAACCCAAGATTTAGGCAAGAGGCAAGAAGGCACGTGCAATAAAGAGTTAAGGCGCAAAAAAGGCAGCCTCATAGGAATATTGAGTGTAATCCTGACCTCTATACAACCAATCATACAGGTGACAGGTCAGACAAGCATGATAATACCACCGCAAATCATGAAGCCCAAGCCCCCCGCCCTCCAGTTACCCAAAAGCCACTGAAAATGGATCTTAGCCTTTTTACCAGCCCAGCAGAATTAGGAAACCAAACAGGAAAGACTAGGTAGATCTCTCACGAGCTGCCGCATAGGAAGGGTCTACAGAACATAAAGCCATTTGGGAAACACAATCATGCGAAACAGATTGATCCGCCCCATCAGATAGTGGGGCAGGTACCACCAACCCTCCTGGTGAGGGTGAGTGTCCTCCAGAAGCTGTTGGATGTTCGCTGCATAGAGGTCTCCAGTCTGCATCCCCAACCGAATGCCCAAATAACGAAAAGTAGTGTCCGCCCACCGCAAGGGGCGTGAATCACCCCTTAACCTTTTGACAGAGGCTTCCAATGTCAATGCCTCCGATTTTTGAAAATTCAGTATAAAAGCAATGAAGTCACCATATTCAGCGAAACATTCCAACAGGGCCTGAAAGGAATCCCTCTGCTCCAAGAAATGACCAAGAAGGTCATCCAACTTAAATTCCTGGGCACCCAAGGCCACCCCCTTAACCTCAGGATTGGCGTAGGTGTCCCTGATCAAGGGATCTAGGGTTAAAATAAACAGCAACGGGGAAAGGGGGCAGCCCTTCCTTGTCCCGCGGAGGATGGAGAAACAATCCGATTGCATTCTATTAACACAAATCCAAGTCCTTGGATCCTTATATAACAACTGGATCATGAGTACAAAGTGCTCCCCAAAACCATAAGCCCGTAATACTGCAAAAAGAAAGTCCCAGTGCACCCGATCGAAGGCCTTTTCTGCATCAAAGCTGATGAATATCAAAGGGAGGTCCAGTTGTTGGTGTTCAATATGTGAGGATCTTACAGATATTCTTCATAAAAGCACGCCCACAAAGAAATCCAACTCAAGCATCATGAATAAGCCATGGGAGCAGCCTGGACAGCCTGTTTGCCAAGACCTTCATTAAGAACTTAGTCGCCACATTTAACAGGGAAATTGGGCGGTACAAATCAAGAAGTAAGGAATCCCTTCCTGGTTTAGGTAACACAACAATGTTCTCCAGGTAGGGAGCCAGACTCCACTATGGAATTAAAAAGGTTGCTGAGCGGCCCCAGCACTTCCTTCCCCAGAAGCTGGTAAAATTCTATCCGAACGCCATCGGAGCCAGGTGCCTTGAGGCACTGCAAGGCCCAAGCCACCTCCTCCTGGACAATAGGATCATTCAATACTGCCCTCTCCCGCAGTGACAAGCTGAGCAGAGATAACTCCTCCAAATATTGTTTTCCCTGCAAACTTTCCTCAGGGGGGTAATGCATAGAGACGCTCAAAATAGGCACAGAAGCAAGCACCAATCTCCCAATCTATATGAAGAAGGCCCCCCCATAGGATCAGAGGGTCCTCCCTCTTCAAAACGAGGCATGCAAGAAGCTCCCCCCCCCCCCCCTTATTCCCATGCCGATAAAGGTGGTATTTATAATAGGAGAGAGACTTTGATGTTCGCTGGTATAAAAGGATATTTAGGAAAGTCTGAAGCTCCACCAAACATTGATTATCCACTGCCCAAGAGGACTCCCCAAAGCGCTGTGCCCTCCAACCATAACATCTCCCAATCTCAAGACTTTTGCTGATGGCTAACATAACTAATAGTCTCACCCCACAATACTGCTTTGACCGCTTCCCAATACACAGTAGGCTGCTGTTGATAGTTGCTATTCAAGTTCTTGTAATCCCTTTATTTATGTAACAAAAATTCCTGAAATCTCCTGTCCTGAGCCAACTACAAAAGGAATCTACACTGTGGGGGGGGGGGGGGGGGGCATCCCTGATCCAGACTTTGGTTATCTTGATGCAATGATTTATTATTCCTTCATTGCCCTTTTTTTTTTTCTTCAAAGAGAAGTTATTTCCCATTTTAACTCTGGCCTTGCATTTTCATCAACTGAATTCCCTAAATAACAATTTTTGTGTGCACAATGTTGAATTTAATTAGTCATGTCATATTAGTAGATGATCCGTTAATAAATGTGTTGGCGTTATTTATCTTATCATACTTGTTACTTGTTAAATTCAACTTGGGCAACTGTTAGGTGTGCTGGTGATAGAGCGACCCTTTAAGGTGTTCTGGGAATCTACTCTATATTGCATTCCAAGTTATTTTCAGAACAAGGATAAAAGTTTTGTCATTCATACATATGGAGAGATATGTACTATCAAGTACAAATTTAACAAATCTAGCCCTTTCACATTAGAATTGAACATGGAATATGGTGTCTGCATTTTCTTCCCATAATTTGACTTGAGAGCTGTCATACACTTCCTTTGAAGTATATGCTTGCTTTTCTTTGACAGCATCTTTATAGGAATTGGAGAGATTTTTGGCAGCTATCCAGTAACACTCAGTAGTCCATTAGCACTGTGTCTGTTATTAAAACTTTTATCTCTGGATTCATTGCATCTCTTTGTAATTTCATGAAGGACAAAATTCTCATCCTAGTCACAGAACCATATATTTGAATTTTTGCACTAGCAAGTCCATTTGTGGTGCTTAGTGATTCCACCTGTGACGCTATATAATCTGTTTTCATCCATTTATTGAGGATATTTGGATAAGCATGCACGGATTCATTATGGTAGTACACACCTTGTCCATTTTCCACAGACTTAAGTAATTACATCCCACTATTTTATTTATTTTATTTTAGTTACATTTGTACCCCGCTCTTTCCCACTCATGGCAGGCTCAATGCGGCTTACGTATACAGGTACTTATTTGTACCTGGGGCAGTGGAGGGTTAAGTGACTTGCTCAGAGCCACAAGGAGTGTAGCGATTCTGCTCTGGTGGTCTGTTATCCAGGTAGTAGCTGAACCAGATCTGATTTATTTATTTATTTATTTATTACATTTGTACCCCGCGCTTTCCCACACATGGCAGGCTCAATGCGGCTTACATAGTAACAATATGAAGAATTACAAAGTCATAAAAAAGAATATACAATTTGTAGTAAACGCAATATTAATGGGGTTAACGGATAAGTAAATTGAACATAGGAGGAATTGGGTGCAGAAGGAAATGAGCGTTAGAATGTAGGTGTAGGAAGATGGAGAGGAATGGATATTTATTTATTTATTTATTTATTGCATTTGTATCCCACATTTTCCCACCTATTTGCGGGCTCAGTGTGGCTTACAATACATTGTGATATGGGATAGCAATAAGGATAATGGGAAACATGGTCAATGTATAACAATCGTCGATAAGAATCATGTGGACAGGCTTTAGATTAGGTTGAATCGCTAGGGTAGGCTATCTTGAAGAGATGGGTCTTCAGTGCTTTCCTGAAGGGCAAAAGGCCGTTGGTTGTTCGGATGGATCTTGGTAGAGCATTCCAAAGCATTGCGCAGACAGCTCAAGTTCATATGATCTGATGGATTCAGACCCATCTACAGTGATGGAGGAATGAATTCATGGGTGTAGTTTTGGGGGGTGAGGGGGGCATTGCCCCCCCAAACGAGCTCCCCTATCTGGGCAGGGGTAAGGGCACAGGCCTGGAGGAACCATGAGCTGCCCTGACACACTCTCTCATACTCACTCGTCTCTCCGAGTCCGATCCCCATACTCACAGCGGCAAAACAAAATGAAACCGTGCACAGGGCCATAGTCCCATGGGCGCTGCTGACAGCTTCCTTCCTCCTCCCTCTCCAAAACAAGAAATTACATCATAAGGGGACGGGAAGAGGCAAGGAGGCTGAAGAGGTTGGGAGGAGGAAGGGAGCTGTCAGCAGTGTGCGCAGGGCTACGGCATCAGCCCTGCATGTGGTTTTACTTTGTTTCTTGTTTTGCCGCCACAAGGGTCGGAGAGAGAGGAGAGGGAGGTCAAGAGAGTGACAGGGCAGCTTATGGTTCCTCCAGGCTGGCACAGTAACGGCCTGGGAGGAAGTAGTGTTTTGCCTTGGGGGGGGGGGAGGGGAGTGAGCAAGAAGCAGGGCAGGGATGCTCACCTCCAGGCAGCTGCAGAATCATGAGGTTTTAATTAGTCTCAAGAGTGGAGCCGAAAGAGAGGGAGAGAGATGGGACTAAGCTGCACGATGGGGAGGGGAGTGAACAAGAAGCAGGGCAGGGAAGCTCGCCTCTAGGCAGCTGCATACTCTGGAGGTTTTAATTAATCACCAGGAGGGAGCGGGACAGAAAGAGAGAGAGAGAGATGGGACAGTAGTGGGGTGAGGGAAAGAGAGATGGGGGACTGTGCTGCACGATGGGAGAAGGCAAAAAGACAATAGTATTGGGGCGAGACGGGCCATGCTGAATGAAGGGTGGTGCTGGGGATGATAGACAGAAAGGAGATGGAGGGGGGGCAAAAGAAACAGAGGGGTGATGTTGGATGATGGGGGCATAAGAAGGAGAGACAGAGAGGGTCCTGGATGCCCAGGGCAAGGCAGGCTGGGAGGGAGGGGAGGGAGGGAGCATGATAGAACTGTATGAGGACCTGGACAAGCTCCCTAAGATGTAGTAATATATTAGAAGGATAAACTCCTAATATATAATCAGAGGTATTTGGCTGACAGAACGCTACTAAATAGCAATTATTATTTATCCTCACCTTTGACTAGCAAGCTGTACCAATGAACGGATGGAATAAATTATTATTTATTATAAATATAAAAAATTATATGTGGCAAGTTGCAAAGCAAGTTACAAAAGTAAATTTGTACTACCAAAAATATAATTCTCCGAGGACAAGCAGGCTGCTTGTTCTCACGATTGGGTCGTCGTCTACGATGGCCCAGGAGACCAGCAAAATCTCTAAAGCAAAACAAAAAACTCTCTAGAACGCTCTGGCGCGCGGGCAGAGCACACCGCGCATGCACAAACGGCTTACCGCCCACAGCACGAGCGTGACATCATCAGTTTCTTTTCATCCGCGCCTGAAGTGACACGGTATTCCTCTGTGTTCCTTTTGGCCCAGGAGACATTTTGGCGCGTTACCACTTCATTATTTTTCTTTTTCTTCTCGTTTTTTGTTTCTACACAATTCAAAAAAAAAAATTTATTTTCCCTTTATTTTCTTTAGTTTTCTCATGAAAGTTTGTTTCCTTCCTTTTTCGCCGCGGCCAGCTTTTAGGCTGCTTGGCCAGGTTTTGTTTTCCTTTTTTGTGCCTTTTTAATTGGCACAATCGCGTCCTTTAATTTCACAGATGCCGTTTTTCCGTCCATGTCATCAAGGACACCCAGCGGCTTCAAGCGTTGTACTCGGTGCAACCGGACCATCTCGGGTACTGACCCCCCCCATGCGTGGTGTCTCCAGTGCCTCGGGCCCAATCATCTGCCAGCTGCTTGTAAGCTGTGTCCTTTAATGAAAAAACGGACCCAAGTGTCTCAGGAGGCTCAACGAGAAAAATGTCTTGCAGATCAGTCCAGTCTTTTGGCATCGGTACCGAGGTCGGCAGCGTCGACATCGAGGGAAGCATCAACTTCGAGAAAACAGGTAATGGCTGCCGAATGACCATATCGCGCTGGGAGCAGTGAGGCATCAAGTGGGTCTCCACCTGTCTCGAGGCCTACTGCTATGCAGGCTCCCCCGGGACCGACCTTCGTTGGACCCGGCCCCGAGGAGACGTGAGGATTCCACGTCCTCCTCTTCGGTACCGAGGAGTCTCGATGACGGGCATTGAACGAAGGCTAAGAAGCACCGTCATCGATCTCCTTCCATGCGCGGTACCGAGAGCTCCAGGGAGCCGAGGGATTTGGCACCCGAGAAGCGTTGGCGCCGAGAGGATCGCTCACCCTCTATACAGGAGGTGCCGATGCGTCGGCCTTCTGGCAGCCTGGTACCGGCTCTCGAGCCCCCTCAGATTCTGCCACCGACTCCTGCACCGGCCCCCCAGCCTTTTCCAGTGGAAGCTCTCGACAAGTGCATCAGGCCCTTCCAGAGCTTCTGGAGGGATTGCTGCACCAGTCTACTTCGGTGCCAGGGGTGCTTGCGCCTTCTGCACTGACTGTTGAAGCGGCATCTGATCCTTCGCCTGTGCTGAGGTCCCCGTCCTCGGTGCCGCTTACATCATCAGCGTTGGCTGCCACCCGGATCGACGTCGGCGGAGGAAACTTCGCCGCTGTCCAGGCAGGGGTCGACTTCTCGACATCCCCCTCCAGGTCGTCGTTCCTCGACGTCGATACAGGCTTGGGTTCGGGCTGCTCTTAGAGAGCTTTTGTCCGATACCGATGATGAGTGCTCGTGGGAGGAAAAGGAAGATCCCAGATACTTTTCAGAAGAAGAGTCATATGGGGTCCCCTCTGATCCTACTCCGCCCATTGAAAGAAGGATGTCTCCGCCTGAGAGTCTTTCTTTTTCCTCCTTTGTTCGGGAAATGTTTAAGGATATTCCTTTCCCTATGGAGGTTGTGGATGAGCCCAGAGCCGAGATGCTTGAGGTCTTGGATTATCCTTCTCCACCTACAGAGGTTGCAACGGCTCCCTTACATAACACACTCAGGGAAGTACTTATGCGAAACTGGTCGTTCCCTCTCTCTAATCCAGTAGTCCCCAGAAAAGCTGAGTCCCAGTACAGAGTCCATGGAGAACCGGTAATGGTGAAGTCTCAACTACCTCACGATTCCAAGGTGGTGGATTCTGCTCTCAGGAGAGCCAAGAGTACTAGGGACTATGCCTCCGCGCCCCCAGGCAGAGAGTCTAGGACCTTGGATTCTTTTGGGAGAAAGACGTATCAGGCCGCTATGCTCGCAGCCAAGATTCAAACATACCAGCTCTATACGAGCATCCACTTGCGGAACTCGGTGAGGCAACTGTCCAGTTTGGTCAAAGCACTTCCTCCTGAGCTCGACGAACCTTTTCACCAGGTGGTCAGGCAGCAGAAGGCGTGTCGAAAATTCCTGGCCAGGGGTACTTACGACACTTTTGATGTGGCATCCCGAGTAGCTGCTCAAGGTATAGTGATGCGCAGACTCTCATGGCTGCGCGTCTCTGACCTGGATCATAAGACCCAGCAGCGAATGGCGGATGTTCCTTGAAGAGGGGGATCACCTTTTTGGCGAAAAAGTAGAGGATATGGTCGATCAGATCAAGAAGCACCATGATGCTATGGATTCTCTCTCCCACCGGGCATCTTCTGCTACCACCTCCTCATCTAGGAGGTTTTTTGGAGGGAAGAGGAGTGCTCACTATTCCTATAATAGGCGTAGGTACACTCCTGCTTCTCGGCAGCCTGTCCAGGCTCAGTACCAGCGTGCTTGTTCCAGTCAACGGCGTGCACCTAAGGCCTCTGCGGCTCCTCAGCAAAAGCAGGGGACGGGCTTTTGACTGGCTCCAGTGCAGCATAGCCTCAGAAAAAGTGTCCTTGCCAGACGACTTGCTGGTCGGAGGGAGGTTGATATTTTTTCACCAAAGGTGGCCTCTCATAACCTCCGACCGGTGGGTTCTTCAAATAGTCCGGTTAGGGTACAGTACACCCTCAATCTGATTTCCAAACCTCCAAATTGCCCACCGGGAGCTCATTCTTACAGCTCCTGGCACAGGCAGGTACTTGCAGAGGAACTCTCCGCCCTTCTAAAGGTCACTGTGGTCGAACCCGTTCCACTGGGGGAAGAAGGGCTGGGATTCTATTCCAGGTACTTCCTTGTGCAAAAGAAAACAGGGGGGATGTGTCCCATCCTAGACCTAAGGGCCCTGAACAAATTCCTAGTCCGAGAAAAGTTCAGGATGGTTTCCCTCGGCACCCTTCTTCCCATGATTCAGGAAAATGATTGGCTATGCTCTATGGACTTAAAGGATGCCTATACCCACATCTTGATACTCCCAGCTCACATGAAGTATCTTCGATTTCAGTTGGGACCTCGGCACTTTCAGTACTGTGTACTGCCCTTTGGTCTCACGTCTGCGCCCAGGGTTTTTACAAGGTGCCTGGCAGTTGTCGCAGCATCGCTACACAGACTGGGAATGCTGAAACTCAAGCAAGACCATGGAACAATGATCCTGATTGCTCCCTTCTGGCCTCGTCAGATCTGGTTTCCTCTTCTTCTGGAGTTGTCCTCCGAAGAACCGTGGAGATTGGAGTGTTTTCTGACCCTTATCTCCCAGAAAGAGGGGGTCACTTCTACATCCCAACCTCCACTCGCTGGCTCTCACGGCCTAGATGTTGAGAGCTTAGAAGTTGCCTCCTTGGGTCTTTCAGAGTGTGTCTCTCGAGTCTTGCTTGCTTCCAGAAAAGATTCCACGAAGAAGTGTTACTCTTTCAAATGGAGAAGGTTTGCCGTCTGGTGTGACAGCAAGGCCCTAGATCCTTTTTCTTGTCCTACACGGACCCTGCTTGAATACCTTCTACACTTATCAGAGTCTAGTCTCAAGACCAACTCTGTAAGAGTTCACCTTAGTGCAATTAGTGCTTATCATAAATGTGTAGAGAGTAAGCCTACATTCCAACTAAAACTTAACACAGAAAATACACAATGTCTTGTACTCACCTCGCAACATAACACAAAAAATTTCTCCACCATAATCACACCATACTGTTCTCTTCCTATCTCTCAAAACTTGAAAATTCTTGGAGTCACCATTGATCGAAACCTCACTCTTGATGCTCACGTGAAAAACACAACGAAAAAGATGTTCTACTCCATGTGGAAACTCAAAAGAGTAAGACCGTTCTTCCCGAGATACATCTTTCGTACCCTAGTACAGTCATTGGTAATAAGTCATCTGGACTACTGCAACGCACTGTACGCTGGCTGTAAAGAACAGACTATCAAAAAACTCCAAACTGCCTAGAATACTGCCACCAGACTCATATTTGGAAAAACTAAATATGAAAGTGCAAAACCCTTAAGAGAAACTTCACTGGCTCCCACTTAAGGAACGAATTGCGTTCAAAATCTGCACAAAATCATTCAAGCTGACGCTCCAATATACATGCTAAACCTCGTGGACCTACCTCCCAGAAACGCCACAAGATCATCCCTCAAATTTCTCAACCTGTACTTCCCCAGCTGTAAAGGACTAAAATACAAGCTGATGCATGCCACTACCTTCTCTTACATGAGCACGCAGTTATGGAACGCACTACCTACAGACCTGAAAATGATCAACGAAATAATTATCTTTCGCAAATCTCTGAAGACATACTTCTTCAACAAAGCCTACAATGAGAACTGATAACCGATAACCTCACTAATTCACCTCACCAACCCACTCAGTTATGAAAATCCACCTCTATAACTACCCTAATCACTCCCTTCCTTCTTCTCTCTTCCCTACTTAATCTCTGCACAATACTAACTGTATCTGATATCTTGGAACGACATTGTTAACAAAACTATGTAAGCCACATTGAGCCTGCAAATAGGTGGGAAAATGTGGGATACAAATGCAATAAATAAATAAAATCTCTGGATAGCCTTTAGTTGTTCGCTTCATGAGAGGTTTGCTTTTGTCAAAGCCCCCTGTCAAACCTCCACCAGTGTCATAGGATCTCAACGTCATTCTCACCCAGCTGATGAAAGCTCCGTTTGAGCCACTGAATTCCTTCCATCTGAAGTACTTGACCTGGAAGGTCATTTTCTTGGTGGCTGTTACTTAAGCTCATAGAGTCAATGAGCTCCAAGCCCTGGTAGTGCATGCACCTTATATCAAGTTTCATCATAACAGAGTAGTCCTCCCTACCCACCCTAAGTTCTTGCTAAAGGTGGTGTCAGAGTTCCATTTGAACCAGTCAGTTGTCTTGCCAACATTTTTTCCCCATCCTCATACCAGCCCTGGTGAAGACAAGTTGCACACCTTGGACTGTAAGAGAGCATTGGCTTTTTACGTGGAGCAGACAAAGTCCTACAGACAGTCCGCCCAATTGTTTGTTTCTTTCGATCCCAACAGGAAGGGAGTCGCCATCGGAAAACACACAATCTCTAATTGGCTAGCGGATTGCGTATCCTTTACTTATGACCAAGCTGGGCTGACTCTAGAGGGCCAAGTCACGGCTCATTATGTCAGAGCCATGGCTGCGTCAGTGGCTCACTTGAAGTCAGCCTCTATTGACGAGATTTGCAAGACTGCAACATGGTCATCAGTCCACACATTCACATCTCACTACTGCCTTCAGCAGGATACCCAACATGACAGTTGGTTTGGGCAGTCGGTGCTGGAGAATCTGTTTGGGGTTTAGAATCCAACTGCACCCTCCTAGGCCCATTTTTGTTCTGTTCCAGGCTGCACTCTCACTTAGTTGTGTTTCTTTTCAGGTCAATCTCTGTTATGTCCTCGCCGTTGCGAGGCCCAATTGACCAATGTTCTTTGTTTTGAGTGAGCCTGGCTGCTAGGGATACCCCAATCGTGAGAACAAGCAGCCTGCTTGTCCTCAGAGAAAGTGAAGATACATACCTGTAGCAGGTATTCTCCGAGGACAGCAGACTGATTGTTCTCACAAACCCACCCACCTCCCCTTTGGAGTTGTTCGGATTCTCTAGTTGCTTTTTTATTAAACTGACAATGTCATGCTCGTGCTGCGGGCTGGAGCATTCTAGAATTTTTTGTTTTGCTTTGGAGATTTTGCCGGTCTCCTGGGCCGTCGCGGACGATGACCTAATCGTGAGAACAATCTGCCTGCTGTCTACGTCTGCAAGACTGTAAAATCTGTCATAGCACTGACATCCAGTGGCCTCCAGATAGGCCCACACGGTGTTGAGACTCTCCAGCACTCTTGCGAAAGTGACTGGAGGAGGTTGTTGAATTTCGTCAGCATGTGCCTCGCTGCTCATTTCATCATCTGTTCCATTGTCAGCCATTGCATGCGTGTAGGCGCATATCTCGACATCAGTGCTGTCTTCAGCTGTTTGTAGATCGTAATCAACAGCTACGTAGCGATGGAACTCCACTTCAGTAACACCAGCTGGGATGTCAATAACCTGTTCATCTGACGCGTTTGCAACAGCTGCATCTGTTTTGTCCCTCTCCACATCCTTAACAAAGCTTGCCCGCTTGTAGCAGTTCACAATGGTTGCCTGTGTAACATGATTCCAGGCTTCTTTCTGCATATGTAGGGAATCCAATAGTGATAGATTACAAGCCAGTTCAACAGCACGTTTATCCTTTGCAGTCTGGTCATCCATAACGCTCATCAGACGACGTAGCACAAGAGCCCGATAATGTTTGAAATTGGTTATTATGCCCTGATCCATAGGTTGGATCAGAGAGGTGGTGTTTGGTGGCAGGGAGACCACCTTGACGTTAGACAGCCTGACATCATCCCTGTGTGCAGCACAATTATCACAAAACAACAAAATCTGACGCTTTTGTGCCCGTATTCTAGTGTCTAACTTCTTTAGCCACTGCTTCCAAATTCCCCAGTCATCCATGAATTTGCGTTAGCCTTGTATGACACAGGAAGTCGCTTAACTTTCTTGAAGCAACAGGGCTGTTTGCTCTTTCCAATGACGAGGGGTTCCAGCTTCTCACTTCCATCCATATTGCAACAAAGGAAGATTGTCAGTTGGTCCTTCGACATTTTACCTCCAATAGTTTCGGCATGTTTGAATGCAAGTGTTCCATCAGGAATCGCTCACCAGTAGAGACCGTTTTCGTCAGCATTGAAAATGACACGAGGTGCAAACTCGTGCAAGATGGTAGGAAGAACTGAAACAACCCAGTTTTCAGCACCAAAGTCATCAGCATCTTGTTTCTCACCATCCTGTTTCTTGAATTTTATGTTGTTCCTCTCCTTCCGTCTTTCCAACCATCCAACAGTGGTTTTGAATTCAGTTAGTCCAAGACTTTCAGCTAGCTGGTTAGCTTTCTCTATAAGCAGTGGACCACTGACAGGAAACTGTCTGCTTCTGACTCGAGAAAACCACCGAAGAGTATCTTCTATCTCCTCAGCTTTTCCCGCCCGTTTTCGTTTCCATTGTGGATTTGTATTGTTTTGCCAGTCTTCCAGAAGCTGGCCCTTTTGTTTCAAGATACGTGAAATTTGACTGGGATTGACACCATATTCTTTAGCAATAGATGCTTGACTTTGTTTGTTTTCTAATTTTTTAAGAACTTCTATTTGTTCAGCCAGTGTTAAAGTCTTACAGTTCCACCGCGAGAACGACGAACCCAGTGTACACTCTAACAGCATTCTTTCGCTTATTCTGCCTGTGGCAGCTAAAGGGGTGGTAAATTTGAAATCGGCTTCCATATTCCATGTGCGCGCTTATGCGGAGTCTTCCCTGCAGAAGAGCGGTCTTACACCATGCATGTAAGCTAAATAACTCTGTATGAGAGGTTAGAACTAATAATTGTGCAAAATAGACACTTAGCAGCTAGTAATTCACTGACCACCAATCCAGAGACAAATCAGTCTTTTACAGATAAAAGCCTAGACTGACTAAACCATGAGCCATAGATAGTAAATCCTGTTATCTCACCCTGCAGTCCGTATTGCAGACTTTTAGCGAATGCAGAATCAGATTCCACCTTTGAGACTCTAGCAGACTTTCCCTGCGAGTCTTATCTCAGTCCAGGAATAAAGTCCAAGGTCTTGACTCGGTATACTAATTACACAGTCTTTCGGTAAGGCCTCAGTGTTTAGAAAATCAGTCTCTCGCTCCTCTCAGAGACATCTATCCACCAACTGGTCGTCTTCTGGTCTTCTCCTTTCTGCTCTCTCTCTCCTTAGTCCAACATTGGCATCTTTCTGGGTCAGATGATACCTATGGACCAATTACAGACTGTGTAATTCTGTCCAGCAGAATTCATGGTCATGAAGACAGGCCTTGTTATTAGCAAAGAAACTCATATCAGACGATAGTAAATCTCCCTGTTGATCCTCACTAAAAACTTGGAGCCATGATCTCTGAAGTAAGATCCTCCACTGTTCCCAGGAGATAACATGTTTGCAGTAAACATGTCCTTGGATTAAGTCATCATGGGTATGCCAAGCAGTAATTTTCCTTTGTAGAAAAGCTGGTTATTGATGGTTACAGATATATTCAGGCCACAGGCTGTAGAATCCATATTAGTTATAAAAGAATGGTTCAGGCTTGTATAGGCCCCAGACCAGCAGGAAAATACCCCTACAGAACATTCTGGATGGCTGTAGCATGGTAGAGGGAGTGAGAGAGGAGATTCTGGATGGAACGGGTGAGACACTAGATGGAAGGGGGGAAAAGGAGAGATACTGAATGGAAGAAGAGAGAGAAGGGAAGACAATGGAAGGGGAGATGCTGGATGGAAGGGGGAAAAAAGAGATACTGAGTGGAAGCGGAGGGAGGGGAGACAATGGAAGAGGGAGAGAGAAGGGGAGATCCTGGATAGGGGAGAAAGAGGGGAAGGAAGGAGACATGGGAGGAGAGGACAGAGCTAGTGAAAGTCTGGGGAATATGAAGGGAAGGGAGAGCAGGGTTGAGGGAAAGAGATGGAAACCTATAGCTAGATGCAGTAAAAAGAGACATTGAAGACTGGCTAGTAATAATGAAACCTGGACAGAAGGGAGAAAGAGCAGAGATGCTGGATAGGGGGGAGAGAGAGGGGAAGGAAGGAGACATGGGATGGGAGAAAGAGGATGGTAGGAGGAGAGGACAGACTTTGTGAAAGTTGGGGGAATATGAGGAAGGGGAATGGGAGAACCGGGTTGAGGGAAAGAGATGGAAACATGTAGGTAGATGCAGTAAAAAGAGAGACATCGAAAACTAGTAATAATGAAACCTGGACAGAAAGGCAGAAAAATAAATGGAAGAAACTGAAAGGAAAGATCAATGCTAGATGTAATGATGGAAATGAAAAAGACAGGAGGAGAGAGGAAAATGACAAATGGGAAAGGAAACCCTGGCAAGATAGTTAAGAGAGAAAAGCAGAAACCAGAGACTGAAATCAACATGATTAGAAAAATTAAATGAGCAGACCACACAGGTAGAAAAAAAATAATTTTAATTTAGGATAAAGTAGTGTTATAGCCATGCATCCTACTCTAAATGTTAATATATAAAAATAAAACAAATATGTAGATAAAAATGTAATTGAACTCTTAAGCTCAGCACACAATGCAAACCACCACAGAAAGAGAAACAGTGTTGTCTGTTCCTCTGTACTGTGGAAAATATCAAAATAGGTGTAAATGTCAAAAACTGGCATATTACAAACAGTATATTACAAATTAAATAAGGTGGAAAGGAAAATAAGGTGATAGCTTTTTATTGGACAAAGTTAATTCATTTTTCAGTTAGCTTCCAGAGGTCAAAACCACCTTCCTCTGGTTAGGACAGTGTACCATATTTAGGGGTCCTTTTACTAAGGTGTGCTAATGATTAGCATGTGTAAATGCTAAGAAGTCCATAGATATAAAATGGGCTTCTTGGCATTTAGCAGCGCTAATCGTTAGCATGCTAAATCTATTAACACACCTTAGTAAAATAACCCCTTAATTTCTAATGTAGTATCTGAAATACATCAGGTTTTGACATTTACACCTGCTATCTTTATAGTTTGCACAGTATGATGGGACAAACTACTGTTTGTCTGTTGTTGTGTGCAAATTCTGGTTTTTTGGGAATTAATTTAATTTTTGTCTACATACTACGATGACCCCTTTGGCCAACTTCTTATCCAGTCAAAGACTTCACTCGTTCATTTATGCAGACAATGTCACAATTTATATCCCCTTCAGACATGACCTTTCTGAAATCTCCAATGAAATCACGCGCTGTCTGAATATCATGGATTCATGGGCTAACTCATTTCAACTGAAACTAAACACCGAAAAACCACATTGTCTTATCTTCTCATCCCCTTACAATAATTATAAACCCACAACCCTAAGCATTCCTGTTTATTCTCCTCCTATTTCTGATAGCCTCAAAATCTTATGTGTTACTATTGATAGCCATTTTACACTTGAGAGCCAAGTTAACTCCATTATAAAGAAGATGTTTCATTCTATGTGGAAACTTAAACGTATAAGACCTTACTTCCCGAGGGAAATATTCCGTAACTTGATACAATCAATGGTTCTGAGCCACGCAGATTACTGCAATGGATTATATGCGGGATGTAAAGTACAGCTTATGAAGAAACTCCAGACAGCCCAAAACACAGCTGCCAGGCTGATATTCGATAAAACACGATTCGATAGCGCTAAGCCTCTCCGATTAAAACTGCACTGGCTCCCAATCAAGGAACGCATTACCTTCAAAATCTGCTCTTTGGTCCACAGGATTGTCTACAGTGATTCCCCAGGATATATGATTGACTTGGTAGATCTTCCGACCAGAAACAGAACCAGAGCGTTGCGTACTTATTTGAACCTCCACTATCCAAGCTGCATTGGACTCAGATACAAATCAACCTATGCATCTAATTTTTCTTACTTAAGTACACAAATGTGGAATGCACTGCCAAAGAGTGTGAAAGCGATTCATGACCATCAAATCTTGAGGCTATTATTAAAGACCTATCTGTTTTGCAAGGCCTACCCTACCAGCCCTACTTAAATGCCTCAACTCTGCAATGCATCAATACCTTACATTGCATTGGACATTATATATTCCTTTATTTCCTTGTCCCTTTTTTTACCTGTTTACTCTAACCTTACCTAACCCTTATTTTAAATTGTATTTGTTTAACATCTACCAGACTTTGTGATCACCTTTACGGTATTATGTAAGCCACATTGAGCCTGCTAATGGGTGGGAAAATGTGGGATATAAATGTTACAAATAAATAAATACTTCTATTTTCAATTTGTAGTTACTTATTCCATAACTTGTGAGGATCTATTTGCATTCTATGTGTGTGGAAGAGACCAGGGAGGCATATTTTCAGAGCACTTAGGGGTATGTTTGCTGAGGCGCGTTAGCGTTTTTAGCGCGCCTATAAAGTTAAGGCACCTTAAACGCTAATGTGCCAATACATTCCTATAGGCGCGTTAGCGTTTAACGTACGTTAAAAACACTAGCACAGCTTTGTAAACACAGGTGTTAGACTTGTAAAGTTACATAGAAACCTATGGAACTTTGTAAAGTCTAAATGCTTTGAAAATGAGCTCCCAGGTGTTCTGTTTGTATTGAATGTCTGTGCAGGATCAATCTGTACTAATCTGGTTTGGTTAGTTTTTCAGTAGGTATATTGATGTTCTAGTGCCCACCACAATGTTTACAGTGCAGTCTTTCCTTAGGTAGGCTCTTCTTGTGTGACTCTTGGAAATTAGTGCTAGTATGGTAAAATTTCTCTATAGTTCCTGAGTGACATTTGTAGGGTTTTTAAATTAAAATGTGCCTGATACTGGATTTCTGATTTGAATTTAGATTATGCCTTTCTCAGTAGGTGCTTAAGGCAAATTATATTCAGGTACAGTAGATATTTCCTTTTCCTGGAGGGCTTGCACTCTAAATGTGTACCTGAGGCAATGAAGTGTTAAGTGACTTGTCCAAGAAATCAAGGCGCTGCAGTTCGATTTGTACCCTGGTTTCACTGGTTCGCAGCCTACTGCCCTAACCATTAGGTACAGCTGATACTGATAATACTGTCAAAAATTTAGACACTTTTGGCTGCCAAATTCTTACACCAGTGCTGAAAGTGTCTAAATTTTTGAATGTAATAAAATTCAGAGCCATTCAAAGAATGAGTATGCTGGGGAATGTCTTCTATATCCCCTGATGGAGCCATAAAGCAAAGCGGCATGGCCATTGTAGGGATTAGTGATAGAAGGATCCATAACATTAGTCCTTGTGACAACATTTTGATAAGTTCTTTGCATACAGCATATATCACAACTGTGAATATGAACCATAATAAATATGTATGAGATATATGTATATATGCAAATTAATATGCTAATATGTCAGCATACCCTTTGCCCCCTTCAAATGGAACAGTCAAACTACGCCTGTGAATGAATTGTACCTATATGTAATCTATCGTACAGTGCTTTTGATTTCTCTTGTGCATTTCTATAGTGAAAATACCTACAACAGTATATTCAGATTGAGGGGGGGGGGGGTGAATTATTTTGGTGTGAGGTAGATATTCAAAAACCTGCTGAGTTGGTAGCCTGGTTAGGTAGTTATATCCAGTTATCCTTAGGAAAATATTCATAACCATAATGGGGCCAATATTCAAGCCGTGAGAGGCAGACCTAGTAACTCCCGCAGTCGGCTGTGAGCTTGGATACTCAACACTGGGCCGTTTTTGGAGCTTGAATATCTGGTTTATTTTTGTCCACTATAAACATAACCGGCTAAGTCAATATTCAGCACTAGCCATCTAGGTTCATAGCAGGCAAAGATAAGCCTGCTGTTTCGGCGGCCCAGTTTGGCAGCTTAACTTGGCTGGCGAAGTGCTGAATATTCATGGATAGCTGGTTATATCACGCGATATAACGGGTTAGCCGCTATGTTCAGACCGCAAATATTCAGCTATCTCCTGCTGATTATTTGTAGATAACCGGTTGCATGCTATTTAACTGGCCAGGAGCCATTCCTGGCTTGTTAAATAGCACTGAATATTGGCCGGTATGGATTCTTCAGGGAGCCATGGTCATTGCAACGACCATATTATATGGGAAAAATAGGAGAGGCAGGGGGAGAGAGTCCTAGATAGTTATGAACAGAGAGTTACAATGCTATAGGATTTAGATTTAATTTGTTGCCTTTCCAAACCCAAGCACAAGTGAGTTAAATTTCAGGTGCAATAGGTATTTCCCTGCCCCAGAGAGCTTATAATTTGTTTGTACCAAAGCTAACAGAGGATACAGTGACTTGCTCAATCTCCAATGGAGCATCAGGAGGAGAAAGCAGGATTTGAACCTTGGCTTCTCTGGTTCTCAGGTTGCTACTTTAACCATTCCACCACTCCATAACCCTAATTTGTCTTGAAACCCAAAGGAGCAGGAAGAAACTACCACGTCAGAAGACAAGAGAACTAGCATGAGAGCCTTCTGATGTCTTCTAAAGCTTACCTCTTTGAATATTATTTCTAATAGCTTGTACAACCATTTTTGTGTTGTTTTTTTAAACAAGCAAGTGTTTGTGTTTAATGTAGTAGAATTCTTAATCATTCTTGTATGTGTTGACAGGCTATGCAAGATGCTTTGGCTGACCTTCCTCAGTGGTACGGTGTGAAAGCAATGCAAGCAAACTGGATTGGAGATTGCAGCGGGTGTTATTATGACTTCACGTTAAAAGTAGGCATCTGGCTGTCATCAGTTATCATAAAGGAAATCTGGAGTTTACATTCACTAAATCTAAATCATACTTAGCAGCATAGTCTGTGGAAAAACTCTATATCTTTTCTTCAGTAAAAGGCAGTTGTAGAAAGCTCAGATATTTCAGCATAGCTTTAAAAAAATGTATCTCACAAGAGCTCAGTTAGGAGGTTGCTGTAAGCTCTCAGAAAAGGTAAAGTCTACAACTATCTATATAAATAATTCTCACCTCCAATTCTGAAGCTCACAGTGTGGCTGGGAAACAGTGAAGCCCTGTACTGTTGTAGCCTGTCAGCACCACTCACTCTCACTGTCACTCATACACCCGCCCCCCCAGCCTCGTCCCTTCCGGACATAATTCGCAACCTGAACGTTCTATTGAGGCCCCAAGCTCCAGCCACTTCCGTCAGCAGTTCGTTAGTTCATGGTAGTGAAGCCTCTCCACTCACCATGTCTGTGTGTCACGCCCTCACGTCGAATGTGATGACGTCGCGGGCGGAGCTATTAAGGAACGCAACGGAAAGGGGGGAGTAGCGTAATGACGTCGCGGGCGGAGCTATTAAGGAACGCAACGGAAAGGGGGCTACTTCTTCCCCTCCCTCAATCACCTGAGTGCGCCGATGAAACAAAACATGGCGCCCAACACAACCATTCCCGACCGCGACACAACGCGACATCACAGGCCACACGAGGAGCAGGTTCACAGTGAAAAGGTCTGCTCGCTGCCTGCGGTGCCGTCTTCCGTCTAAAAAAAAACAGCTGATCCTCTTTCCCCAGGTATGTTACGTGGGTGGCCGCATGAGGAGGGGGCAGTGCCGGTATTCACGACCTCCGTGGGGGTGGAAAGGGGGTGCACTGGGTACAGAGACTGCAAACGTACCTCTCCAATCCCCTTGCTAGCGCCCATTTCATTTCAGCCTGATACGGGCCTCTTTTACTAGTTTGGCAATAAATGAGTTATTAAGGATATATTTTGTTGAAATTGCCATCTCCATTTGGGAATTTTCACCAGGGCTCAGTTCAAAATATTTCACAATTAGATTAAAAACTCTTAGTGTGTCCAAACTATAAATGTGGATTGAGTGCTTACATTGTTCTGGTAGGGTTTTTATTGCTGTATTGAATTCATTATTACTATACTGACACTTTTGGGCCACCATTTACCTATTCTTTTTTTTTTTATATATATTAAATTTTTATTAAACAGCAATGGATTCATATTACAGCACAAAGAAAAACCACACGGAGTGTGGAGGTGCACTTGATCCCCACAGGACAAAAGGGAGAAAACAGAAAAGGGGTGGGGAAAATAGGCAAATAGGATGTGCAAATATTCTCGAGATTTTTGCATCGCCACTTGCTTGCTCTTAAGGAGGAACTGTTCATTCCTTTATGCTATTATCTTCCTGAGTGTTATCCATCTAACCATTGAATACTCCTTTGGAAGAAAGGATTGTGTATTCCTTAGTGTTTTTTTTCCCAGTGTGCCAACCACCTTGAAGACTCCTGAGGAAGGCGCTACGGCGCCGAAACACGGCTGTGTTGAGTCACCTATTCATAATAAATATCATTGTTTTAACTAATCCATACGTCTCCCCCATTGTTTGAATAGAGCCTATTTTCCCCACCCCTTTTCTGTTTTCATATTACAGCAAGCATTAACACAGTTTTGTATTTTATCCCCCCCTCTCTCCCTCCCCACCAATGCATCAATTACTAGGTCATTTGGGTCATGTCCCTTAGTTGAGTCCATAGTTCAGAAGTCATACTGTAGCTTCCCACCCTTTTGTCCGTGAGCTTCTCCATCTCCCCAATAAGGGATAATTTCAAAATCCAGTCCTGCTCCGTTGGCGCCTCCTTCTGTTTCCAATGTTTTGCAATGACACTCTTCGCCGCCGTTAAGCACATTCGCTTTAAGCGTCTCTGCCACTTTGCTCTGCGCCTGTTACCCAGTCCCAGCAGGCACCATTGATGATCACATGGAAATGTCTTGTTCATGTAGGCTGTTATATTTGCTGTTATACTTTTCCAATATAATTGTAGCTTACTACACGACCAGCAGATGTGTAAAAAGGTACCCACTTCCATTCCGCATCTCCAACATTGCTGTGAGACTCCTGGGAACATTGCATGCAATCACTGCGGGGTTAAGTACCACCTTGAGAGAACCTTGGAAGCATTTTCTTTTAATAACACACAGTTCGATACTTTTTTAACTTCCAGTATAATCGCCCTCCACTCATTTATTGTGAACTCCTTCTGCAGGTCTTGCTCCCAATGGGACATATAGTTACATTTCTCAAAGGTCTTACCCCGTATAAACTTATACAGTATGGCTATAACTCCCTTCATTTTCCCCAGAGATCCCCACAAATTCTCCAACTCTTCATACTCCTCTGGATCCTTCCTCAACCACCCTTGTTTATGTATATAGTGTTGAGCTTGCAGATAAAAGAATCTTTCTGTGTCTAGGACCCCACATTGCTCCTTTAGCTCTACAAACAATCTCATTTTCCCATCTTCCAGCAAGTCCCTGAAGCAGACCAAACCCCTCTCAGCCCACCTCCTCGCCACTCTGTTCCCCATCCCCACTCTGAAGGTGGGCTCCCTCCTGAGGTATACATATGTGGATATAGTTCTGGATTTCCAAAAACGTGTCCTAAGGGATGCCCACAAAGTTAAAATCCGCCCCTTTCTTTCCGAGCACTCTACCAAAACCCTCATCCACACCCTTATCACCTCTCGTTTAGACTACTGCAATCTGCTTCTTGCTGACCTCCCACTTAGTCACCTCTCCCCTCTCCAGTTGGTTCAAAACTCTGCTGCCCGTCTCGTCTTCCGCCAGGGTCGCTTTACTCATACTACCCCTCTCCTCAAGTCGCTTCACTGGCTCCCTATCCATTTTCGCATCCTGTTCAAACTTCTTCTGCTAACCTGTAAATGTACTCACTCTGCTGCTCCCCAGTACCTCTCCACACTCATCCTTCCCTACACCCCTTCCCGTGCACTCCGCTCCATGGATAAATCCTTATCTGTTCCCTTCTCCACTACTGCCAACTCCAGACTTCGCGCCTTCTGTCTCGCTGCACCCTACGCCTGGAATAAACTTCCTGAGCCCCTACGTCTTGCCCCATCCTTGGCCACCTTTAAATCTAGACTGAAAGCCCACCTCTTTAACATTGCTTTTGACTCGTAACCACTTGTAACCACTCGCCTCCACCTACTCTTCTCTCCTCCTTTCTATACACATTAATTGATTTGATTTGCTTACTTTATTTTTTGTCTATTAGATTGTAAGCTCTTTGAGCAGGGACTGTCTTTCTTCTATGTTTGTGCAGTGCTGCGTACGCCTTGTAGCTCTATAGAAATTCTAAATAGTAGTAATAGTAGTAGTAGAAGATGCCCCACAAATGGATTAGATGACATCTTGCTATAGGTATGGGGTGTCCATGAGGCCCATATGATCGATATCAAGGTATATCTCTGCACCATCATTTGGTCCATACAAGCCGCCACTGACGGCCTCTCCTGGCACCATGCGGAGATAAATTTCAGCTGTGCTGCCCAATAGTACCACTCGAGGTTCGGGACCCCTCTTCCACCCAACTCCACCGACCGCCACATCAGTTTCCTGCTTTGCCTCGGCGCTTTGCCCCCCCCCCCCCCCCCCCCCCCCATATAAATTTCAATATTTCCCGTTGCACCTTTCCCAACTCCGTCCTGGGTACCTGTATCGGTAGGGTTTAGAACAGGAATAGCACTCTGGGCAAAACATTCATCCGGATCGATGCTATACGGCCCCACCAGGATAGCCACATTCCCTCCCATCCCCCCATATCTTTACGTATTTGTTGGAACAGGGGTGTGTAGTTCAAATGATATAACTGGGATATCTCTATAGGTATCTTAACCCCTAGATATTTGATATTACCCCACTTCAATCTAAATGGAAATCTTTGCGAGAGCTCTTCCATCCTATGCTGTGTAATGGACACCCCGATCATTTCTGGCTTATCATAGTTTATCTTGAACCCGGATAGTTTACCAAACTTATCCAACTCCGCCACCAATATTGGGAGAATCCAACTAGGATTTTTCACATAAAATAGCATGTCATCGGCAAAAAGAGCCAACTTGTGTTCAGTACCCCCTATTATAATTCCCTTAATGTCTGCTGACTCTCGTATCCTCTGTGCCAGTGGCTCAATACAGAGCGCGAAAAGCAGTGGCGACAACGGGCACCCCTGTCTAGTGCCCCACTGAATCTGGAAGGCTGATGTATACCCCCCGTTCACTTTGAGTCTGGCTGTTAGCTTCTCGTATAACCTTTTTAGCCATCCTAATATTCCATTGCCATACCCCATATGATCCAATACTTCCCATAGGTAGGGCCACTCCACCCTATCAAAGGCTTTTTCTGCATCTGTACTTAATAAAGCTACCGGAATCCCCCTCTGTTGAGCCTCCCATATGACATGTAGGGTGCGTCGAATATTATCTGCTACCTGTCTTCCCATAACAAATCCTGATTGATCCGTGTGAATTAAGTTAGGCAGTATCTCCCCAAGCCTATCTGCAATTACCTTTGATAGTATTTTTATATCTAAATTAATCAATGAAATTAGCCGGGTCTCTTCCCAGTTTCAATATCAACGAGATCCCAGCCTCGTGCAAGCTAGCTGGCAGCGACTGGCCCCCGAAACACGCATTCCCTACCCTCAATAGTAGGGGCCCCACCTCCCCAGCGAATATTTTATAGAACTTGGCTGAGTAGCCATCGAGCCCAGAAGCCTTCCCTCCTTTAAGTCCCTTGATAACCTGCTTAATTTCATCTAGATGAAACGGGGCCTCCAACTTCTCTCGATCCTTGCTCGACAACCTGGGCAGGCGCAATTCCCCTAGGGTCTTCCGTATCTCCCATATCTCTGCTACCAACTCACTGCTATATAGGGCCTGATAAAATTTTGCAAACTGATCTCTGATTTCTTTATCACTATATTACAACTGGTCGCCCGGCCCTTTAATTTTTGTAATAATGGAGGCCCGTTGCCTGTGCCTCAAATAGTTAGCTAACATCCTCCCTGATTTATTTCCAAATTCATAAAACTTTTGCTGGAGGATCTTCCGCATAAATTCCACCCTCTCTACCTGCATTTTCTCAAGTTCCACCCAACATTGTCGCAGTTCTTGTAAGACATCTCCTGACCCCCCCCCCCCTCCTGATGTCGACGCTCCAAATTCGCCAGCATTGCCCTCAGCTCCAATTCCCTTGCTTCTCTTTCATGCTTTCTTCTAGCTCCCCACTTAATTAGGTGACCCCTCACCACTGCCTTCAGCGCATCCTACAAGAGTCCATCTGTCACCTCCCCTGTATCATTAAGTGTACCATAGCTTTGAATAACCTGTCGGATATCATCGCACACCTTACTGTCCCCCAAGATTAACTCATTTAACCTCCAAAAAAGTTGGCGCCCCTCCTCTGCCAATCCCTTCAGCCCAGTCTCCACCAGAGCATGGTCCGATATGGAGATGGAGCCAATTTCTGAGTCTGTTACATGTTCCCATAATTGGCAACTACACCACACCATATCTATTCTAGTATAGGTGTTCTGGGAGTGGGAAAAGAAGGTGTAAGATCTTTGGCTCGGATGTTTGAGCCTCCAGACTTCCACTAAATTCAAGGTGGATGCAAGGGACCTTAAGTGTTTACAATGAGCTAATTGCGTATTATTCGTCCCCTTCGAGTGATCCATAGATGTCATACTAATATTAAATTCCCCTCCTAGTATCATCCCCCCTTTCTGGAATTGGAAGAGCTCTCAATTAATCTGGGCAAAAAATTCTCCCTGCCCCAAGTTTGGTGCACATAAATTAACTATAGTCACTGCCTTCCCATATAACTGTCCTCTGACAGCCAGACATCTGCCCAATGCATCCCTATACACTTCCTCTATTACAAATGGTATCCCTTTACGAATGTAGATCGCTAGGCCTCCCACCTTGCTCCCACGTGTGTCAAAGTGTATAATACAATCACTATATGCCCGGTGTTTAAGTAGATGTGCATCCCGCTTTCTAATATGTGTCTCCTGCAATAGTATAATATCCCAGTGGAGTCTTTGCAATTCACGGTGTACCAGATCCCGTTTTATCTGAGAATTCAACCCATTTACATTCCAGGACCCAAGGTTCAGACCCTTTATCCCCTTCCCCCCCCCCCTCTCTCCTCCCCCCTCTCTGCTGAGCAGATCTATTGCCTGCCAGCTATTGTGTCTGAGGAAGTCACTCCTGATCGGAGCTCACCACCTGCTTTCCCCCTTAGTTATATTTCCCACTCTCCTCCCTCCTTTTGCCCGTAAACATTTTAACATTAACCGCAACCCAACTAACAATACAACCTGAAAATTCTCGGAGTAACAATCGACTGTAACCTATCACTAGAGACCCAAGCGAAATCCACCATAAAGAAAATGTTTTTCTCAATGTGGAAACTCAAACGTGTAAAACCATTCTTCTCGAGGGAAATATTTCATAACCTGGTACAGTCCATGGTACTAAGCCACGCAGATTACTGTAATGGAATCTATGCAGGATCAAATCATAAACTTCAGACTGCCCAAAACACAGCAGCCAAGCTTATATTTGGAAAAAACACATTTTGACAGCGCCAAACCACTCAGAGAAAACTTGCACTGGCTACCAATCAAAGAACGTATCACTTTCAAAATTTGCACGACTGTTCATAAAATTATTTACGGCAAGGCACCGGGATACATGACAGACCTCATCGACCTGCCAACCAGAAACACCACAAAATCTGCACGATCATATCTAAACCTCCACAACCCAAGCAGTAAAGGACTCAAATACAAATCCACCTATGCAACCAGCTTTTCCTACCTAAGCACACAACTATGGAACGCATTGCCAAAAACAGTAAAAACTACGCTCGACCACCTAAATTTTTGGAAAGCACTAAAGACAGACCTGTTCAGAAGAGTTCAGAAGTAGTAGTAGTAGTAGTATTCATTCATACCATGTATTTGTTCAGACCGTAATCGGCTAATGCCGTTAACGGTTATATGTAAGCCACATTGAGCCTGCAAAAGGTGGGAAAATGTGGGATACAAATGTAACAAATAATAATAATAATGTACATCAAATGCATATATTAGCAACAAAGAAGTTTCTTTTGTACAGCAGTGTTGCTGTGTTAAGTATTATTGTTCTGTTTATTTTGATCTCTGAGAGAACAATTTTTTAGTGGCGTCTTGCAATGGTACCATTAATATTTCTGTCTCCATAATCAGAATATCTCATTGATGTCCCTTAGCAGCCCTGCCAGAGGTGGAGGGGCCTTAGTCCCTTGATCTCTGTGCCCCCTGAAAGGACACACCTTTCTGAGCCTTTGGGACCACTGTAGCACCAGTGATATGCCTTTCAAACCAGAATTAACCTCCTTCCTTTGCCTAAGCCCCATCCCTGGATGGGTGAAAGGCTGAACATGGGTATTCCTCCAGGAGATGCTGAGGCTTTACCTCCCAAGGTGCTTCCCCCAGCTTCTCCAAATCCTCCCCAAACAAGAAGCACCCTTTAAATGGGCACTTATTCAGGTATCGCTTTGAAGCTGCATTCACTGACCAGTGGCAGAACCAGAGCCACCTCCAGACTCTACTGTGGACACCACCTAACAAGAGGATATGGATGCCTACAAGGAATGCTGCCCCTGATTCCAGGGGAGGCTAGCAACTGCTGTACCCAAGGCAGTAGTACATGGATCACCCAGCCCCTGCATACAGCTACCTGAGCCCCAATGGCCAGGGCAACAAAGGTTTGCTTGAGAAGCTGCTCCATCTTCTTGTGGGCATCCGTCAGGTTAGTGCTTCCTTCCACCAGGATTATTTTCTTCTTGGCCTCCACCATGACCAGCATGTCCACCTTCAGCAAGTGAAACAATCACTCCAGTGCTCCCAGGGCAACACATAGAGCTTACCAACAATCTAATGACCTGGAGAACGCCTTCTTGGAACTCCCACATTCAACACCATCTGGGATAGGACACTATGTAATGGAAAGGCCTTGAGGGGGCTTCTGGAGCCTCCAGAATGGGATCGTTATTCAAGGCCTCCATCATGGCCAGATCTAGAATTCGCAAGGCCTGTCACAGTCAATGAGCTGACCCAGCTCCTCTCTCCTAAACAAACGCACTACTTGGAATTCCTCCTCTGTCAGAGAGAGATCCTCTGGGTGTGAGAGGGAACCTCCATGCAGGGAGAAATCATCCCTATCCACCGCTCAGATCAAGGGTTTCCTGCCAGGGCCTCCCCCAGGGACCTGTCCAGCAACAGCCTTGAATCATCACTTGGCTAGTGCAGCCTTTTGGCTCTCAGTGCCTGGCCCCTGGAGACCACTGAGGGCCCTTCATGCGAGACCAGCATGCCTCTGTGGCCAACCCCAGCTAGGTCCTGTGAGACCCACTCTGCCACTTATGTTGAGCCACCTCCAACTCCTGGGCCTTTCCCCTGGCTAATGGATGGATCCTCCTCCTTATTCCAGAGGGTCTAATCTCCTCAGGAGCCTGCGACATTCCTGCCAAAAATGGGCCCTCCGGAACTATGACCAGGTCAGTAGAAGTCTGACCATGCATCAGTCCCCCTGTTGGAGGCCCCTGATGCCATCCTAGGCAAGATCGGGGCCTCCCCATCACAAGAAAGGCAAAATGAACCAGCAGCAATGGTAACCTGCTGGCTGCCATAGCTCTGACAGTGCCCAATGTAAGACCACTTCAGGCCATTGCAAAGAACTCCTCCCCTTCCCTGGACCTAGGTGCTTACCTACCTGGACCCCTCTAGGCCAGCCCTCCTCCTCCCAGCAGCTCCAAGTCCTCTATTGTGTTTGTTTATTCCACACTTGATATACCACCTTTCTGTAGATACAGTCAAAGTGGTTTACATAGACTATTTTTTGCAGATACTTTGTGGTGTGTGTGGACTTGATCTTTTGGCTTTTTTTTTCCCCTTCCTTCAAGTAGCTTTAGTTCATTGAACAGCAAGGAAATAAGGTTTAAAGCAAAAACTAAGGCTGCTGGGTTTTTATTTTGTTTGTTTCTTTTGATTTTCTTTAATCTTATCTGCAGTGAAGCCCAAACACTGGCCGGGTCCCAGCGCCATGCCTCACTAAGCTAAAGCCCATGGCTATAGCTTGGGGTAACAGAGGACCATTCTGCATTCTACAGGGGGCCAGATCTTGGCCCAAACCCTAGAAGCCATTGGCACAAGGACTCGGCCATAGGAACACAGGCTGTGGACTGCATCCTGGGATGTCATGTCTAACCTAGAGACCTGGTGCACCAGACCAAACCTGCACCATCTGCTGGAGGTAGAAAAATTCTGGAGAATTCTAGGCTGCACCAGCCCATATACCGGTGATGTCACTGGAATAGTTCAGTTATCTCTATCTCCATGCGCTGGTAGGGGGACTGAACCTGTTTGTCTGGACTGGTTTAGCTGGATGAAAAGGATCGTAGGATTATACTGATGTAATATCAGTCTCCAAAAAGATTGGTGCAAATTTACAAACCAGTGGATATAAAATACCTACTGAATCTGAATGTAGGTTAGTTTGAGCTACAACTAAATACAAAAAAGAAATCACAGATGCTGGAGGGGATGTGGAAGATTTAGGTTTTTGTGTCCCAGAAATAAATCATTTTGAAATGTAGGGCAAAGTTTTGTCATGGATATGATATAAATTTCTATTCCTGGTAATAAAGAATCCCAATTTTAGGTGTGAATTTCTTTTCAAATGATCGATTTACTGTTGCGTTTTAACTGATCAGTTATTGGTCACTACTAAACTAGTTAATCTTAGGAACTAGAAATACACATATGCCTTCATTTCTTCCTGGACCTGAGGCAGCTGAACTCAGCTAAGAAGCTTCATAAACTGGATGTCCGCAGAGTCTTGTTCTTGGAGGTGTTAGATTGGTCATATGTCCTCTTTTATGATCTGGGTCAGGCAGCTTCTAAGTCTTCTTTAGGGCATTGGATCATAGAGATGATCGAGGCGGCATATATAATCCATGGAAAAGTAGTCCCAGGGGCTTGAAGGCCACTTCTATCTGGGTGAAGGCCCAGGTGGTCACTCCTGAAGACATCTGTGAAGTGGCAACATGGTCATCACTGTACTGCTTTTTTAAAATGCTACAAGATTTATGTTCTTGCTAAGGGTGGCACCTTTGGCAGGGCTGCGATTAAGGGGACCTCACAATACAATAATAACACTTATATTCCACTAGATACTTTTCAGTTCACTGTAGATGACATCAAGAAAGCTAGTCATTAATAGGACTGACAGTATTTACAATCAAACTTACCAGTATCAACGTATAAACTTATCATCCTTAGAGATTAAATTCTTTCCAAAATAAAAACATTTTTAATTGTCGGCAAAAGGACATGTAATTATTACATAATTTTAAACTGGGTGGGAGGAAATTCCAGACTGTCGCTATTTGATATGGAAGAGATTGCTCAAATATCTTTGTATAACTCACTGCTCCCCAGTCCCCCATCCAGTAGTATATTGCTTGTGTTCATCCTGTGTGTCTGGACTAGTCTAGCTGGCCAAATGGAAGGTGAAATGTATTAATTTCCTTTATTTGAGTCCTTCTAGACCAATCCAGGACACACTCTGGAAAACTTTGATGTATTTGATACTTTTAAGGCTTTACACGCTCCCTTCCAGTGTCTGTATATAATTCATTTAGAGGTTTGATTCTATATTATAAGCTGCATTGACTTTTAATGGGGTTAAAGGATATGTGGCAGCCTGGACCTATTCTTCTTTGTCAGAATGCCAGGTGCACCACCCCTTGATGTCACTGGAAGAATTCAGTTTCTCTACCTCCATCCCCTGTTAGGGGGACAACCTATTTGCCTGTACTGGTCTAGAATGACTCAAGGAAAGAAAATTAAACTGGTCTCTACAAAAGTAGACAACAATTTCTTAAAAAAAAAATGTTTTTCTTGCAGATGTCCGAGTGTTGTTCTGTCTGTATGCCATAAGTGAGCTTGTCTCAGTGCTTCATATACAGTAACTGTTGAGGCTTCCAAGAGATTTTGCTTGCAAAAAGAACTTTCTCATGTAGCTTTTTCTGAAAAAGAAATGAGCTAATCTGCAAAATTGCATGGAAGGAAAACTGGGAATGTTGAATTTGGAAAAGTAATTTATCTTTATCTACATTTACAAGAGCAGTTAAATACAACAAGAAATGAACTCATTTCCTGGCTAACTTCTGCACAGTAGATTCCTCTTAATTAACTCGGTAGAATAGGTTGTGAGTCACAAAATGCTTTGATAACAGAAATTGTTTGTCACTGAACGAACATGTCAGGACTTCAAATAAATGTAAAATGTATGAGAAAATATGAGAAAAAGCATCTACTTTTCAGTCAAACATAAATTTAGCAAAAGGCAAATGTGTCTCATAGCAAATCAGCATAAATATTGCAGGGAGGAAAACCTAAAAATTACATAAAGAACAGCAGTCTGGGTGGGTGGTGATCTTGCACTTGTTCAAGACATGCAGGAATGCTCAGCATTAATCATATATAACACTGGCTTTCAGGTATGGTGGGGGAGGACTGTGACAGTTGTCAGATTATGGAAAATATTTTCCGTGCTTCTTGCAAATGTATAATTAGCACCAGTGCTGAAGAAATAAAAGGAGTTTGGGAACAAAATAAGGCGGCCAAGCTTTGATTTGTACATGAGGGTTATTCATTCTGACTGAAATAAATCTGTGTTCAAAGTACTACTAATCCATACTATCAGACCCTTCCTAGGAACACAATAATGCAGCTGCTTTTAGTAGATGAATAACAACTTGTGAAGCAAAGAGAGAAGGAAAAGGAATAATATTACTGTGAAGACATTGGGCTACATAGGCATACCATGGTAGAAAAAGTTAATTGGCGTATCCCTTATCAGTCTGCTAGACCAGTCCAGACAAATGGGTTGTGCTCCCCAACCAGCAAAAGGCAGAGAACACTGAGCTTTCAGTGTTATCACCACTAGAATAAAGATTGTTGAAGCCTTGTGTCAAGAAACACCTAGTCACCTGTCTGGTGTTATCCTGCGGCTACTTAGAGGGCCTATCCCCAGCACAGCTCAGGTCCACCTGCATCTGCCACTTGTGTTCTACACTATCACCCTCATCCCACCAACTGGGTCGCAACTGCCTCTGGGCGAGTCTCTCGCTCTCAGATTATCCCCAGTGATTTCTAGGTTACTGGAGGCCTCACTCCCAGTGGTCCCACAGTTCCCAGAAAGCACTCATGGAACCAACACACAAAGCACCAGGATTCTTTATCGATCCAGACAGGCAGAGTCAACAAACTAAATATTGTTTATTGTCAGAACTTGAACAGTGAAACAAAAAAGTGCAATCAGTAAACAATAACAGGTAACTGAAATATTGGTCAATTATAAAACTAACTAAACATGTGTTTACTTTCTAAAATGTACCTGGGAAGATCAGGACATATAACTGTTTGTTTACTAAGCCTCAGCAAACCAATCCTGCTCTCTTTTTTTCCTGGCTAAGACTGGAGGCAAAGCCAGTACACTCTAAAGTAAATGAGCTCCTGGGCCAATCAGAGCCCTGAACACAAAATTCAGAAGTATACTAGTATACTGCTCTATGTGCTAAAACTATAGAAAAAACATTCATTTCTCTGTAACAGCTTTACAGCCAAGAAACACTACCTTCTGGCCAAATAGGAGAAATACAGTTTAGGACGTAATTAAGACAGGAAAATATCCAATTGTTAGTCACAATACCCTGTGGGTTCACAAAACCCATCAGCCTTACAGAGGCCACTATGCATCTCAGTATAGTCAGCTGAAGATACAAACCAAACTTTTGCCATTCTCACTGGGCATGGGAGGAGATCATGTATCAAGAGTAATGGAGCATCTACCTAGGATCAAAATATTGCTGCCAGTACTGCTCACTCACTGCTGGCCTTGGGTCCTAAGAAAATGTTCTGCACTTTTCATCTTTCTCTCTTTGCCTCTTCTCCCCTCCCCAAATCACCAATCGCTGCTGCTGCAACCAGCCCAGGACGATTTAAGAAAAATGATACCGGGTGGAGAAGAGGAGCAGCAGTGCTTTGAGATGCTTAATGTTCAATTTAAAACCTGGCATTCCAACTCTGGCATCCAGATGCACCTCTGCTGCCATTCTCCTACTGCCAGCTGTGATGAACAGAAGCAGTGATAAAGTGGGTGCATTTCAGAAGGTGGAAGCAGCTAGCATGGTGGACTTTGAGAGAAGGGAAGATTGATTGGGATGCATGAAAGAGGTATGGGGGAATCGACTAGTTATGGGCTTTCACTGGAGGTGGTTTGTGGGGGAGGGATCAGCAGAAAGAGGTTCAGCTGGATAGGCAGTTCAAAAGGGCAGTTGATTGGGGGTCAGGATTGGTTAGAAAGGAATTAGCTGTAGGGGTTAGAAAAGTTGGGTATGTAAGAGAGGGGCTGGTTGGTGAGAGGGAACAGATTGTGGGGAGCAAGAGAGAGGCTGTGTGTGAGAAGGAATAATAATAGAAGATCTGCTATAGGAGGTAAAAAAAGAAGAGAGGGGATAGGGTTGTGAGAGGGTAGAAAGAGAGGAAATGGAGGATTGGCTGTTTGAATTTGGTTATTCCTTGTCGTCGGAGGCCATACCATACTGGATGTGTAGTGTCCCCTCCTACCAGCAGATGAAGGTAGAAAAAAAAATTTAATCTCTTCCAGAGAACTGACTAGTAAAAGGGCTGGTGCTCAGTGGAAAATTCCAGTATTTTCTCTACCTCTAGCAAATGGTAGGTTGTTTAGGCTGGAGGACTGGTGTGCTTGAGCAGTTGATTTCTCCCTGGAAGGTGCAGGTTTCTGACATTCTTGGGGTTTTGCAGCAAGGCCTGGAGCAGAGAGCTGAACTCTGATGGTTCAGGTGGTGGTTCTCTCCAACTTTTGAGGCAAGATTTTGGGCCTCTCGCTGGCTGTTCATATGGAGGTGGCCCGGTTTTTGAAGGGGGACACGTGTGCCCTCCAGTACAGCCTTCCTTTCCCACGTGGGATCTGAATTTGGTAGTTATTGAGAATATCTTATACTTCACTAACCTAGCTATAAAAACATCAAATTCAAGTCTATATTCAGAGATTTTTTCACATATAGTTACCAGATGGTGGAGTTCTATACCAGGTGAAATCAAATGCATTTCTAATTGCTTAACTTTTCGCAAATTTCTGAAAGCCTCCCTCTTAAAAAAAAAAAATTCTGAATTGACTAAGATTTCTTGGATTTGTGAAAATTGTTATGAACTTTAATCAAATCTAATCTGTTAATTTGAATAAGCTTTACATCACTGTTGTCAGATCTTTTTTTTGAAAGATGTATGTGTTTGAATCTTAATTCTTTGTTATTGTAAGCCACATAGAACTGAATAACTGGAATTCAGATTATGTGGGATATAAGTACCAATAAATAAATACATTTACAAATGGAAGGGTAGAGCAGGTCTGGATATAGGTTTAAAATGCTTTTAGATAAGATGGAAATGTTTATACAGTACAGTACAATACAACACAGATTCTTATATTCCACAGTTGCTCATAATTGGTTTACTAAGAAAACGGTCATTAAAAGTGGTCTCTTTTATATCAGGCTAATGGCAAGGTGACGGAAGAGATACTGCCTGCTTATGCCATTACCCCCGAGGCAATTTATGGAGCTTCCCACTTAACAATCCTGCCAACCCACAGACTGCTGCATGGAAACAGCAGTCTAAAGGATAACCTGCTGAAGCACTTTATATCTGGCATAGGTGAGCATTTTTCTTGTTATGTGGGAACTGTTCTGTTGTGACAGATTTATCTTTTCTGGGATGCAAAAATATTACATGCGGGCATGCTTATCCTGCTGAATATGTGAGTTCAAAGTTACAGTATTAGCTGGTAAAGATACTTCACATACAGTGTTCCATTCTATGATCTGCCTTCCCTGTTACTTTTTTATTTCATTTCAAACATAAGCCCTGTTGGGAAGGAGGAGACTCCTGTAGCTTTCTACATCTGTTAATCTTTCCATTGTTTTTCATGCAGTGCATATTATTTTATGAACCTTTCACGTCTCTGTGTTGCAGTCAGTATATGTGCTGTCAGGATACTTTATGAAAACCCAAACTGCATATACAGCACAGAATGAAACTCTTCTCCTATAATTAACCTGAGTTATTTGCTTAATGATATAATAGTGTGGCTTGTGTTAATTGTATTAACACACATTAGTAAATTTAGCCCTAAGTTTGTTGTATATGTGCTTTGTGGTATTCGTCAGTATTTCAGCTTTTAAGTTGCAGCTTACTGCACAACTTAACACATTTTCATGTAAGCTGCAATCCAAAGCATGCCTTATTTGTTTTAGAATTCTGAAATAGCATCAAGATTATAAATCTCTACAATATCAAATTTCATTTTGATTCCCCTTCTCACCCTCTGCCTCTTTACACATCAGAAATTGTAAGAATATTTGCTTTCATAAAAATTTTGAAAAATATTACCTGGATTTGCAAAATTGTGTCCGGACTTTTCCATTGTTCTCAGAGAAAGCTATTAATATTTAAGTAAATATGAAGAATGGTACCTTATTTGCAACATTATGTAGCCACAGAACCTCAGTTCAAGTGAATATGCAAAGGCAAGGATGTGTGCAGTGTTGGTTGCACAGTGGTGAGATGTTCCACAGTCTGTGACACAGTAGCTCATTAACTGTCTCCTGTACTGATTTTCAGACTGCCTTACCTCAGTGACCGCTGTGAACTTGCTTACCAATCAAGAAATCCCTGTTGTCATCTCATCAAATTCAGAATTTGAGGGCTATCTAGATGCTAAAATAGGTAAGTGATAGCAAATATGTTACTTAAAAATAAATCTAATTTATTTTTCTATTGCATAATTTGTTTTTCATAAATGCATTTTTATTAAACATCCAAGTTCACAATGCCATAACCCAACATCAAACAGGTAACAGAATACAGTAACTATATTTTGGCTATACACACTCCAAGACGTCCCGCTTAAAAAGACAAAAAAAAACAAACAAACCTGAGTTGGATGTTTAAGCGAAGTTGGACATACTCAACAACTCTCAAAGTGAACCTCATGAGAACCCTAACAAACAAATATGTCACTAACACTCCTATCCTTTTCCTTGCAACATATCATGCAGTAGAAAACCCCTACAAAAAGATATGATTGCCTCTGGCAGTGTCACAAGCAATCATCATGTCTTTTTAGATGGATTTTCTCCTGCATAATATGGTGCAAGAAAAATGTTAAGTAAAGAATGGTGAGTATTGTCTGCCAAAGTTCTACACATTACTTTTACATGACTCTGAATAAGTCATTGTATTTGCCCAGGGCTGTGCCAAGGGTCTCTGGTGCCCCCCTGCAGACTATCAGTAAGGAAATAGGAGCTGAAAGATGGAGTGCATCTTTGTGGGATTGCTGAACAAATAAAGGGTTTACAACCACTTAGCTTTATGTTTCAACATTTTTATTGATGAGGAAAAAAACATGGAATAACAGATACCATAAAATATAAAACTTCAACAGTACAATGGAACATCACATATAAGTATTGAACAGACCATCATCAAACTTTTATACTTCCACCCCCCCCCCCTCCGCTGTGTGTGCCAACCAATATTGGGGATAGTGTGTTTAAACTTCAGATCATGTGTACTTCCAAGGCAACTCACAATAGGTTAAGGAGCAAACTTCGCCTCCGTGGACTAAGTCCTTGTATATATCGGCCTCATATTGACATGAACTGTTTTTTTCTTTCCGGGGCTCCCTTACAACTACTTAGCTTTTCGTGCTTTCATGTTCACAAAATTAGTAATTAAATCTTTGATATCTATCTGGGCACATATATCATTCTCAATAGCAATCATGGCAAGGCTTACAAGCCTTTCTTGCTAAATACTTGATCGCAAATAATTTTTTATGATTTTTAACCGTGAAAATGATCGCTCACCACTTGCCACACTGACAGGAATTGTCAGCAATATTCCTAGAATGATGCTCACATTTGGGAATGGGAGGCTATTTGATAGAACAAGTTTTAGAGTTTCAAAAGGAGTATGAAAATGGCACAATTCAGTCTTAAACAGATCTTTAAAGGCACACAGTTCATCATACAGTTCAGTTCCATTGATGTCCTTATTATCACCATCTGATAAATGAAGTTGCAAATCATTGCAATACTGTTGGAGCTGTTCATGATCTGTTTCGGCAAGTTTATTTATGTTGTACAGCAATTTGAATTGATTGTAGTGTTGTTGTAACTGATCAAATCTTTCACTGAGAAAAGTCATTGCAACATCCAAAATTGTAAAGAAAAAATTTACACGAAATTTATTCTCAGGTGATTGAGGCAATTCATCTTCTTGTTCATACTGGAACTGTTTAGACGTCTTCCTCCGACGGATTTGAGCAGTGGCTTTGAACTCCGGTTCCCCCTCAACCTCATGACAAATTTGCCGAGCAGTTTGAAGCAATGACTCATAACTGGAATCAGTACAGTAGTTAGAAATAAACGTTTTTAAGTTGTTAATGGCTGTCAAAGCAGTTGCAACATTTTCACTTTTACTCTGAAGAATCTTATTGACTGGATTGATATGATTCAACAGGTCATGCCACAGGATGAGGGAACACAAGAACTGGAAATCCTTCAACTTGGTGCTCAAAATATGCGCTTCATATTTTGATTCGTTGTCATATTTCTCATCACTAAGAATCTCATACAGAGCATCATAGATTTCTCCAATTTTGTGCCTGAGTAGCTGCAGAGCATCTATGCGACTTTCCCAACGAGTTTCTGAAAGAGGTTTCAATGTCAGAGAGGGAATGTGCTTCCTGAGAACTGCCCAGCGCTTCGTTGATGACGAGAAAAACTTATATAACTCTTGAACTGTTCCAAAGAAGCCAATGGTCTCATGATTCACTTTGGCAGCATTATTTACAACTGAGTTCAGGCTGTGAGCTCCACATGGAATGTAGGAAGCACGAGGGTTCATGTTTAAAATCAGCCTCTGCAGCCCATTTCTTTTCCCTCTCATATTGGCTCCGTTGTCGTAGCCTTGACCCTTTATATCACCAATATTAAGTTTCCAGGTGCGCAGTTGATTGATAACAGTGTCACACAGACCCTCTCCAGTTCAGTCATGAACTTCTAGGAAGCCTAGAAATGTTCTTCAATGTCTACATTTCCTTCTTTGCAGTTAACAAAGCGAATAATAACAGTCATCTGCTCAGTGTGACTGACATCTGGTGTACAGTCCAATATTATAGAATAGTACTTTGCTGTTTTGATTTCAGATAAGATCTTCTCAGTGATGGCATTGCCCAAAAGCGTAATAATTTGATTTTGTATGCGATTGCTCAAATAATGGATTTTGGATTCCTCTTTTATAGCCCTCCTTATATGTGCTGCCATGACAGAATCAAACTTTCCAAACAGTTCAACCAGTTTAAGAAAGTTGCCGTTATTTCTTTCAAACAGCTTTCCAGATGTGCCTCGTAGAGCCAGACATTGAGATCCAAGAAATTTGATTATTTCAATGAGCCTTTCAATTACATCTGACCAATGTTTTTTTTTCTAGCTCATACAGCCTTTGATGCTGTGAATCAAGTGTAGTTTTGTTTTTCAGATTCTTTCTGAAGTCGATCCACATTTTTGAATGTTTCATATGAGCTAGACTTGTTTCATGTGTAAGCAGTGCTTTGGATAAACTCCTCCAGTTGTTGTAGCCAGTCGATATAAAACTACTCGATGATTCACTTGGATCTGTTGGTGAAAACAGTTTGCAGCAGAAACAGAACACATGATCTGTGAAAACCGAGTACAGTAACCATGGTCTTGGCAGAAGTTCACCATTTTCCATTTTTCGGTTGTAGTATATATCGCTGAACTTGCATCCACTAGAGTTTGCGGGATACAAAATGCCTTTCTTTTGAACAGGTCCTGATTCTGTGAGAATAATTCTTATTTTGTCAGTGAGTTTTGGCCATTTTGCTGGATCAGATAGCTCAGGTGCCAAGGAATCTGAAGGGCTTGATCCAGAGGTACTTGTACCTGGTTGGGGGTCTTCCTCCTCCTCCTCATCATCATCATCAGTGAGAGTAAATTACTACTATTACTACTACTATTTAACATTTCTAAAGCGCTACTAGGGTTACGCAGGAATCTTCTGATTGTTGGTTGGCAATGACTTTCTTCGATGGGCTTGATCCAGAGGTACTTGCACCTGGTTGGGGGTCTTCCTCCTCCTCTTCCTGAGAGTACTCACCAGTCACTTTTAATCGTTTGACAAAGCTATATATTGCTCCTGCTTGCTTCTGGATGGCTTCTTCTTTTGCTGCTTTTCTTTTTCTGTTTTGCCAACCTGACAGTTTCTTTTTAGTTGCCATCACAACCACGACCAGTTTGTGTGAACACTCAAAAGCTCTTTGACTTTTACTTTATTAGTTTTAATAATACTGGCCTACTCTCTTATGCAGTATGTGCTCAACTGTACATTTTTGTCATTCATTTCTACATATATGCATGGATGTATTTTTGACGTGCCAATGATATAAACTGTTGGGATTTTGTTCAGATGGGTGAAGCTGTACAAATGTGACTAGCTATTCCTGCTACAAAGCTTGAGCCTTTTCCTTTGTCTGACAGGTACTCCCAGCACTAGTCCAGAAGATGCAGAAGTAGCAAGGAGTCTGGGCCTTTCATTTACTGAGGTGATAGAAACATTGTCAGACGGTACAGAGAAACTTATCAACTCTGGAGAGGTTTGTCATGCCCATGTTTCCCTCCATACATTTAGATGAAAAACAAAAATCCTTCCTAGAAGTGCCTTGCACCTGAATTTTATGAAAGTGTATGTCAGATCTGTAACCTCCATCTTTACAAAATTTGTTCAAATATAACATTTATTGCAAATTCATATCCTTCAGTAGGTGATCCAAGTAATAAGAGGGTGGTGGGCAATTTTCAAAAGGATGGAACTACTTGCAAAGTCTTTGGGCACTTTTGCTTTAGCCTTTGTACCAGTTCTCAGAGAGAAAGTACACGTGCTTTTCCCATTGAAAATTGCCTAGGGAAAAGGTATCCACTGAGATTGGCACCTGCTTCTCCTACTTATACCATGAAAAACAATTCATATTGTTTTGAAAATACAAAGGTGCATGCATTGATTCATCAGCTGCCATAAATCTGTCTCTGACCCTTCCTAGAGGTAAATGTACATGCATTATTGATCCTTATGCCTATGTTTATACAAGGGAAGAGTGAGCAATTTTTAGACAATATGGATCTCATTTTCAAAGCAACAATACCTTTGTTTTTTAAAACTATATGAATTGTTTTTCAGGAAAAAAGTATAAGTAGGAGAAGCAGGTGCCAATCTCTATGGATACCTTTTCCCTAGACATTTTCAATGAGAAAAGCATATGTGTACTTTCCCTTTGAGAAGTGATGCATAAGCCAAAGCAAAAGTGCCCACAGACTTTGCAACTACTTCCATACTTTTGAAAATTGCTCACCTACTGAACTACGTGAACTTGCAACAGATGTTAGTTATATTTGAACAAATTTTGTAAGGATGAAAGTTACAAAGCTTTGAAAATGAGCCCCTGTGTTAGCTAGGTAAATAGCTTTTGAGGGTTGCCTTCAAAAAAGAGAAATTGGACCTTCACTCCAATCAAAGTATTAAGTGCTTTTCCTTGTGCCATATGGCAGGCCATATATACCAAATTCACATTGTATTCTATTTCATGAAACATTTTCTTCATATGGATTCACCTGTGTCTACAATGTTGCAGATGCATTGATTCATCTGTTCTTAAATATTTGCAGAGGTGATGTTTTAGCAAGCAACCAGAAGGCTTTGAAAAAAACCAGCAAACTTTGAGTTTTTACTAGGAAATGTAGTCATTTGACTGCATCTAGATAGTGTGGGTGCTTGAGGAGAGGGTATGGGATGCTAAGCTACCAAAAGTATGTAGTTATGCATCAGAGTTCAATTTTATGCCATAACAGTATTAGATTCAGACGAAGTGGAGCTGATTTTCAAAGATCACTGTACTTTGAGTCTCACTGCTGAAAATCTCCTCCCTTTGGTTGCATATGATTTTAACCTTGCCAAAGAAAACTTAATTTTAAGTGTCAAGATACATGTGTGTTGATTAACGTTTTGCACACACCTTGTTTTAATTAACAGATATCACTTTCATCTGTAATAACTATTTTCATGTTTTTTGTTTGATTTTTTTTTTACTTTTTCAAGGAGCCTCACTAAATTATTCTGGGACAGGTCAATAGAGACAGAGTTGTACTTACCCACATGAAGTTTTCATGTAGAAAGGCCTACCCCAGGATCCAACATAAGTCCCTATATTACCACTACTACTACTTGACATTTCTAAAGCGCTACTAGGGTTACGCAGCGCTGTACAATTTAATATAGAAGGACAGTCCCTGCTCAAAGGACTGTATTCTGCAACACAGCAAATTAATGGACCGTATTGACCACTTTTACCCTTTCACCTTTTGCCCTTTATACCCTTTTTTGATCCCCCTGTCCTCTACACTATGTTATTTGTATAGTTACTGGATTGGCGATTGCCTTTACGGTTTGACGTTAGCCACATTGAGCCTGCAAATTGGTGGGAAAATGTGGGGTACAAATGTGTTAAATAAATAAATAACAGTGGGCTCTAAGGAACACACATTGGAAGAAATGTCAAGTATTTGGCCACCAGCAATCCCAATAGCTTTTCAAAAATACATAAATAAAACTGTGTGTTATGCAGGAAGATATGATGGTAAAATCAGGATGCAAGTAACAGAAAGGATGGTAAATACATGGAACAGCTTCCTGGTTGAGTTGTTGGAGACAAAGACTGTATCTGAATTCAAGAAAGTGTGGGATCCCTTAGGGGGAGAGGAGGTGGTAGTGGTTCGGCAGACTAGATAGGCCATTTGGTCTTTATCTGCCATCATGTTTCTGTAACTAAAGGTCTCAGCAGAAACATAGGTGCTCACTTAGCTGGATCTGTCTGTTAACTTGTGCACACCTCATATCGACTGGGTTGATATAGCAGGTTGAGGTACCAACTTAAAAGATCACAAGGGCCTAGGAGACAATTTGAGCAACAACTGTGCTAGTATTGGTGGCTTTTTAGGGGCTTCTTGGCTTTTTCCTAGGGTTACTTCTAGGGGAAATCTACACAAATATTTTAAAATTCTTCAGTCTTTATCTGTTTAAATTCAAAAATATAAGTACTCTGAGTAACAATATATAATAAAATATAGAAGTTCTGTATTATATAGATTGAATTTCTGGAGATTTATATTATTTCAAACACCCATCTTGCCCCCATCTATATATCTGTACTTGGCCCCTCAGCTACTAGTAAGCTGTATTGTAGGACCAGCATTAGCATCATATTTTTCATTTGAACGTTCTAATGTGTGCTTAATAGGTGTTTCATTGGTAGTATGCTGACATTGTATTATATCAATGTTATTTACTACTACTACTACTACTACTATTTAGCATTTCTATAGCGCTACAAGGCATACGCAGCGCTGCACAAACATAGAAGAAAGACAGTCCCTGCTCAAAGAGCTTACAATCTAATAGACAAAAAATAAATAAAGTAAGCAAATCAAATCAATTAATGTGAACGGGAAGGAAGAGAGGAGGGTAGGTGGAGGCGAGTGGTTACAAGTGGTTATGAGTCAAAAGCAATGTTAAAGAGGTGGGCTTTCAGTCTAGATTTAAAGGTGGCCAAGGATGGGGCAAGACGTAGGGGCTCAGGAAGCTTATTCCAGGCGTAGGGTGCTGCGAGACAGAAGGCGCGAAGTCTGGAGTTGGCAGTAGTGGAGAAGGGAACAGATAAGAAGGATTTATCCATGGAGCGGAGTGCACGGGAAGGGGTGTAGGGAAGGACGAGTGTGGAGAGATACTGGGGAGCAGCAGAGTGAATACATTTATAGGTTAGTAGAAGAAGTTTGAACAGGATGCGAAAACGGATAGGGAGCCAGTGAAGGGTCTTGAGGAGAGGGGTAGTATGAGTAAAGCGACCCTGGCGGAAGATGAGACGGGCAGCAGAGTTTTGAACCGACTGGAGAGGGGAGAGGTGACTAAGTGGGAGGCCAGCAAGAAGCAGATTGCAGTAGTCTAAACGAGAGGTGACAAAGGTGTGGATGAGGGTTTTGGTAGAGTGCTCGGAAAGAAAGGGGCGGATTTTACGGATGTTGTAAAGAAAGAAACGACAGGTCTTGGCGGTCTGCTGGATATGAGCAGAGAAGGAGAGAGAAGAGTCAAAGATGACCCCAAGGTTTCGAGCTGAATTGTTATTTGAATGTTCTTCTTGTGGTATCGTTTGTATAGTACTGACATTTATCTTGCTTCTGTTATATGGTTGTCCTGCAATGCTGTTAATGTGTATATTTCTGATATTGTTTCATGTTAGTCCTATTATTAGGTCTCAATTTGCTGTTTCCAAGTTTACTTCATTTATTGTATTTGTGGTTAAATTTGGTCATTTTACTATTATGCTGTTAACAAAATTGTAAGTTTTATGTTAAACTGCACCTGCTGTACACAGACATGGGTGAATTTGTTCATAAAGGTGGTTAATACATCCAATAAATAAATAAATAAAAATAAAATAATTTATTAAACTCATAGCATATGGTATGAATGTGATATAAAATAAAAATTATTTGTTCTTGAGCGTTCCTTGCTGTTTTTGGGTCACAGACCATAGAAGTCTGCCCAGCAGTGTTCTTACTTCCCAACTGCTAGAATTGCTGTCAAAGCCCACTCCAGCCGATCCAGATCTCTCTTTCTATAATCAGTACACAGACTACAGATGTTTGCCCTGTTTTGCCATATTTAGGATACAGACCCTAGAAGTCTGCCTAGCACTGGCCTTCCCATCTACTGGAGTTGCCATCTAAGAACATAGGAACGTAAGAATAGCCATACTGGGTCAGACCAATGGTCCATCTAGCCCAGTATTTGCTTCAACAGTGGGCAATCCAGGTCACAAGTACCTGGCAGAAACCCAATTAGTATCAACGTTCCATGCTACCAATCCCATGGCAAGCAGTGGCTTCCCCCATGTCCATCTCAATAACAGACTATGGATTTTCCTCCAGGAACTTGTCCAAACCTTTTTTAAACCCAGGTATACTAACCGCTGTTGCCACATCCTCCAGCAGCAAGTTCTAGAGCTTAACTGTTCTTTGAGTGAAAAAATATTTCTCCCTAGTTGTTTTAAAAGTATTTCCATATAATTTTGAGTGTCCCCTGGACTTTGTACTTTTTGAAAGAGTGGAGAATCAATTCACTTTTACCCATTCTAGACCTCAATCATATCCCCCCTCAGCTGCCTCTTTTCCAAGCTGAAGAGTCCTAACCTCTTTAGCCTTTCCTCATATGAGAGGATTTCCATCCCCTTTATCATTTTGGTCAAAGCACCAATAAGTTTTTTGATTTCACCCTTTTTCCATATAGCGATCCTTTGTGTTTATCTCACATATTTTTGAATTCTGTTAGTTTTTGAATCCACCACCTCCCCCTGGAGGAATTCCAGGCATCCACCACCCTCTCAACTTTCCGTATAAATGTGTTAAAACGCAGCCTAACAAGTATATATTCTAATTCTTCAGTTGTTTCTTTGGACATCAATGCTGTAATATCATCTACACCTTAAAACAATGCTAATTTTTATTATTATTATTGTTGTAAGCAGGTGTTAATGTCTGCTAGTCAGTTTATTCCTGTGGGCTAAATTTTCCTTAAGTTCTTATTCTCTCTCATTATTTTGTCCTGCGTGACATGGGGAATGTTTTGTGCATATATGTGTTTCCTTTGTGTGGTTTACTCCATCCTATATTGGTACTTCTGGTTTTAGTAACAAGATTTGTTTATTACATTTTCATTGAAAAATTTGTAAAATAAAAAGATATTAGGCCTGAATTTAGATTTCTGATGTCCTTGAAGACACAGTAACAACATTGCAGGTAGAATTACTTAAGTCCTAGTATTGATGGAAATCTCAGTATTATTTGCAATAGTAGTGATTGATGGTTATGTGTTTTGTTTTTTTTTCATCTTCAGTACACTGGAATGACCAGAGAAAATGCTTTTAATGCCATAACCCAAATGGCAAGAAATAAAGGCATTGGTGGCAACCTAACAAGTGTTAAACTAAGAGATTGGCTGATCTCACGACAGCGGTACTGGGGCACACCTATTCCCATAATTCACTGTCCCTCTTGTGGCACAGTTCCAGTTCCCCTGGACCATCTGCCTGTGGTACTGCCCAGTGTCACTGCTATCACGGGGAAGGGGTACTCCCCTTTAGCTGCTGTCTCAGAGTGGATAAACTGCAGTTGTCCCAGGTAAGAAATGATATATCTGCGTAAATTGAAACACATCTTGTTCTGAGGACAAGCAGGATAGCGGTCCTCACATATAAGGGAGCTATCCAATCACACCCAGGTTGACAAAGTGTAAACAGAGCTCTAAAAGCTTTGTAGAGTGGTACACTTGCAAGGCTTCCGATATCTGTGTTGTTGCACAGGATCAATTCAGTAGTTCTAGTCTTTGTTCATTGCCCAATGGCATACATTTTCCACAGGATTTTAGTAAGTAAATAAATTGTGTTTAAAGTTCTCTTTTTTGCAGCAGGGCCACCTCTGTTTTGCTCCTCTCCCACTTAGAAAAGTAGGATTTTCCTTTGTTATTTTTAGTTTCCTTAACATTTTTGCATCCATGATCATCTTGCTATACTGGAGCATTGAGCAGCATCAGTCAAAATTTTTACCATCAAGCCATTTAATTTTGCATCAGCTGTTTTGCTACTGATGCCCCATAAACAGAAGAGTCCCATCAACTTTGGAAGGTTTGGGAGGTACGGCAAGACAATGTCATAAAAACCCACAAATTGTATATAATAGAGATAATTCTATAATAGTGCACCTATAATTAAGCACCAAAAGGATGCCTAGTAGGAGCCTATTCTATAAAGGAACATAGGTGCCTACTTTTCTTTATAGAATACTGCATAACAGCAAAAATAGATGCCTATAATTCAGGTGTGAGCACTTACGCAAGCCATAGAGTTGGTGTAAGTATAAGCACCTAAGTTCCAGTGACATGTGATAACATATAGTATTCTGTAAAGTACATGTGTAATACTGCCCCAACTCTGCCTATATGTACGCCTACCTATAAAATAATGCTTATGTAAAATAGGTGTGTATTTTCAGAGTAGTGATTAGGCAGAATTTTGGCATTTACACACACGTGATTTATGTGTGTAATCAGCATAAAGGGCATATTTTATAGAATTACTCTGTGTGTCTTGAAGCCAAACACAATATTCCTAAGTGTTCCAGCTGACAGACACTGGGACCTTTGTGGTCATCCAAGTGCATCTATCACCACATATATAGAACAATCTCCCGCTTCCCCTTCGTATTGAATCTTCCTTTAAAAACTTTTTAGTCAGGCATTCTGTGGGTCAGACTGATTAGATGACATGAGCTTCATCAGCTAGAGACCTTCCTTTATTATTCTCCTTGCTTGTCTAAACTGTATGGTGTGAATGATGATCTTTATTTTTAGTTTCAACAATTTTTATTGATAATCCAGCATGTTAAACAATATCAACTAATTCAACATATCATAAATTGAGTATCAAAACTTTCTTTATAAGAACAAGAGCCATTATCAAAGATTTAACATTTTTCTCTCCTCTCCACCCAACCTCTCTCTCCCCCCCGCCCCCATCCCTGCCCCTAGGTGGTATAGTCACAGCCTTCCGCATTAAACCTTAATAGTAATATAGCCAGACTGAACTGGCCAATAACCCAAAAGGTAAATTAACAATAAAAACTTATTGAAAACTAACCCACCCCAACTGTGAGAATCTTCCCCCCCCCCCCCCCCCCACACTGCACACCTCCCCCCATCCATGCCCCAGGAGGTCTGGATTCTTATGACCTCCCAGAACAATGGACGAAAGGCAACTAAAACCAACTCGAGACCCAATCCCCCCCCTCCCCTCTATAGTCGAGCTGACAATTCATTCACAACAGATTCAAAGTAAGACTTCTGCCTCGTGGTGACAGAGAGGCCAAATAGGGATTCCAAATTTTCTAAAACTGGGATTTACGTTTAAAAGAGCCCTTTACTTCCATCGCCTCCCAAGATAATAAAAGGTGTACCATATTACACCAATGCCAAAATTCAGGCAGGGATTCAGAGGTTCAGGACTGCAAAATACACTTTCTCGCCAATAAACACAACTTAAGAAACAACTTACTCTCCGCCGAGGGGCCCTGAAAGTTCCCAGGGCAATCCAACACTAACTGAAGTGGGGAACCAGCTATTCTGCATGAAAAAAATGAACGTCAGGTAGTCAGTATTCCGGCGCCAAAATCACCTTATCTCCACACATCCCCAAAACGCATGAAAAAAGGTGTTGTCTGTTAATTTACACATTAAACAGATTGGCGATTGAATGCCTCCTGCCCAGAATAGCTGAAGTTGGGACAAGTAAGCTCTGTAATAAACACGAAAAGAGCACTCCCTATAACTAGCACTACAAGTGAGGCGAGGGATATTCTTAATAGAAGACAAAAAATCCCAAGAAGCTAAATTCTCCCCCACATCCTGCTCCCATTTATGTTTAATTGCTTCCACCCCTTTAAATTTCCAAAACTGCCATAAAGCCTTACGAACACCAGATACCATGGGGGCACCGTCTGCGACTGTCTCGAAAAACTCTCGAAGCTTGTCCCCACTATGGGACGCCCCCCCCCCCCCCCCCCCCCCCCCCACTCGAAAGACCAAATGTAATGCTTAACCTGACAGTATGCAAAAGTGTCCCCCCATCTAATATGTTCTTGACCTTTTAATTGATCCAGAGATTTCAATCCTCCCTCCGTATCTAAGACATGCTCCAAGGTTCTCAGTCCCAACTGCTCCCAATGAATAAACACCAGATTATCCAAGCCTGGAGGAAAAGCAGGATTACCTCTTATAGGTAGCAGTGACTTGTGATTCCCCCCCTAACCCTTTCACCAAAAACAGCCATACTTCCCTGAGAGAGCCCAAGAGCACACTGTTTCTAAGATGACTAGGAATCAAAGACCTCTCCACGTGCAATAAAGATAACAAGGTATATGGGGCGAAATATGCTAATTCGAAAGCAAGAGGCGTAAAATAACTGGAGGAGTAGAGCCAATCTCAAATGTGACGTAAGAGACATGCAATGTTATAAAGTCTCATATTGGGGAGGCTCAACCCACCTTGAGACCAGTTACCCATCAATGATGATCTTTATTTTTAATTGGAGTTCCTTTCCTGTTTCAATTTTGTTTAGCCTGTACACCAATCTGTACTGTTTTAGCAGCTGGAGAGGTCTAGCAAATGAAAATAAACTATCTGTATTGGGACTGTGCTTTTTAACATATTCAAAAGATTGGAATGATGAGTGAGGTGGTCAAAAGCAGTCCATGTTCATATGTATTGTACTGGGCTTGTTCTTTTTGACAACACCAAGATCATAAAAGCTGGGAATGCATCAACACTGAGGAAACATCAGTACTCCTTGATGTCAAGCATTGGTGGAGGTAGATCATTGTTGAAATACTGCCTGATGCATACAGAGAATTCAGCTGCTTTGGCACTAACTTTGAAGAATCCCAAAGCCAAAGACAAGAAAGCATCAACCTCAGTGGTTCTTATTTCACAATGCTGGAAGCAAGGATGTTGAGACAGCTGCCATCCCTGCAAAGAGAACTACTTAACCTCTATATTTCAGGGTACGCAGCAACCCTCATTGCCTAGGTTCAACCACTGATACAGCTCAAGTGGTTGAGGAGGATGGCTTCAGCTATCTTTGTTGAGGAACTGGGCAGGAAGATCTAAGAGATGCTGATCTTGGAGTCCATAATAGTACCTGGGAGCATGGAATCAATGCTGGGGCATCAGAATGCCTGTATTGATACCAGTCACTCCAGTGTCCACTTCTAATGCATCGGAGGAGAAAGAGTTATCAAGGTACAAGTCTGTATCAGCCTAACAAGAAGAAACCTCACTAAGTTTCTGTTAGCCAATGTTGAACTTGGACCTCTCCTGCAGAGCACTTTTCTGAAATAGTCTGAGCAATTCTGAGACACCATCTGTAAATCAGACTACGCTGATCAGGAAGAATCCATTGGCCACCCCTCAGATTCTGTGCTCCCCAGAAAATGGGAGTGTCTGTTTCCATCAAAGACCTCTCATTCACCAATTCTGTCAGGGAAATGGCTGAGACTGTTCAGTTTAAGTTTGAGAAAGAGGTAGAGATAAGGATGAAATGCTGGAATTCTCCAATTTCTTGCCCTCTCCCCTCCTCGCCAAGGAAGCACTGATGATGCCCACTAATAACATTTTTTTAATTGAAACTTTTATTGAGTTTTCAAAAAAATCACCAATTCCAAAGAACACTAACTCTAACAAGCTGAACACTATCCTGACAAGAAAGCCAGTGAAATCACTATTTCCTTTCACCTATCCTTCCTCTCCCCCACCAATATCTTTCCCCAACTGAAGTCCTACCCTGTTAACTGAAGTGCCAACCCACCTGCCCCAAATAATCTCATGTCCTGTCAAAATCTTGAGTCTCTTTGCAAACAAACTCCAGCATTTGGAACATCCGCTAAGCAGTGTTTCCTCTTCCACTAACCAGCTGCAAGTTTCCATTCTAAATTGAGGAACAGTGGGTACTGTACTAGTCAGTGATAGTTGAATCCAGTCTGAAGAAGTTAGAGTGGATGAAACGCAACTTCTCAGTACCCTCTGTGAAGGGTTATCTAGGAGTAAATCTTCGTACCCTAAATGATCATGAGTGTAAAATTTACCAGAATGCCATGTTCACTTCCTGCATAGCTTCTTACCAGCTCTTTATAGGCCAATATATTTAAAATAATTTTGAAAAGGTAGGCTTGTCAGAGTTTCTTCCTCAAGAGAAATGTAATGAACTTATGATACTACTGAGCAAGGGAAAAAGGAAAAACACATCAAGTCTAGCCATATTGTTTTTGAGATGGCATTGAGAACTTCCATTATAGGTATCTGTGCCATTCATATCGTTTTGCATTACTACATGCTAGACGTGGCTATTCCCGATGGCACTCAGTGATGTTTGTTGTTTGTGGTTGGGGAGAGGGACAGTGCACATGAAGGGAGGGGGGAGACTGGAAGGGTGGGACTTGGGGAGAAAACAAAGCTTCTCGAGGATGGTTGATGTTCTCTACCCTGTTAAACGTATTGGAATATTTGCATTTTCTTGTTTCTGGCAGAGATACGATGATAATTGTTGTTTATGTGTTTCACCATCAATAAAAAGATTGAAATATAGGTATCTGTGCCAGTAGACTCTCATGATACAGGCATTGGCCCTTAGCCTTGTCATACTGGAAAATCTTGCTGACATGCCCATCGAGAGAGTGTCTTTTTGGGGTAAAGGCCAAGAAATTGATGAATCACATAAAAGACTTGTATGCCATACAAATCTAGTTCCTGGATCAATATGGGAATATCAACCTCAGAGATTTCACATAAATGTCATCGGCAAACAAAACCAATGTGTGTTCCTTAGAGCCCACTATTATTTATTTATTTAACACATTTGTACCCCACATTTTCCCACCAATTTGCAGGCTCAATGTGGCTAACGTCAAACCGTAAAGGCAATCGCCAATCCGGTAACTATACAAATAACATAGTGTAGAGGACAGGGGGATCAAAAAAGGGTATAAAGGGCAAAAGGTGAAAGGGTAAAAGTGGTCAATACGGTCCATTAATTTGCTGTGTTGCAGAATACAGTCCTTTGAGCAGGGACTGTCCTTCTATATTAAATTGTACAGCGCTGCGTAACCCTAGTAGCGCTTTAGAAATGTCAAGTAGTAGTAGTAGTAATATAGGGACTTATGTTGGATCCTTGGGGTAGGCCTTTCCGAATACCCTTTAAAGTCAACCAAAGAATGGATCCGCTGAGCAAAAGGCTCAATAGACAAGGCAAACAGCAGCATCAGAGACAGAGGGCAGCCTTGGCTCGTGCCCCTCTCAATGGGGAAAGACTTTGTATAACCCATACTACAAATCCCAGGGCAAGCAGTTGCTTCCCATATCTGTTTCAATAGTTGACTTTGAACATTTCCTCCAGAAATTTGTCCAAACCTTTTTTAAACCCAGATACGCTAACCGTGTAGCTGGGTTTTTTTTAGTTTAAGACAGTTGTGGCTCATAAGATCGTTTTTCAATCTTGATACATTTGCCTTTCTAGTCCAAATGTTAATTCTTCCCCATTTGGACTATTGTAATGCACTGTATTTGGGTTTGCCTCTTAAGTACTTAAGGAAGCTTCAACTTATACAAAACACAGCGACTTGACTGATTTTTAGACTCAATAAGTTTACTAATGTATCTGGTTACATCACTGAATTGCAATGGTTGTCAGTAAGTGAACAAACTTTGTTTAAAGTTGCTTGTTTGTTTTATCAGATTTTGTATGATTGAACTTCTGATAAATATCGTTTCTCTTCCATTATATAGATTTTCTTCTCACTTACGTAATAAACTCATTCTCCGTCCTTCTTCTTTTAGAAACTTGTGATTTCTTAGTGTGACTAAGACTATATTTTCAGCTATGGGTGTAGCCCCTTAGTGGTATGTGTTCTCCCTCTTCTTCTCTCTCCTGTACAAGACCTATCCCTCTTGGATTTCTTGTTCTCCTATCTCTGTTCCCTTTTACTTATTTTTATTGCGTTCCTTTCTGTTTCTGTTGATAATTGTTGAATTTATATTGTAAACCGCTCTGATAGACTTCTCTTGAGCAGTATGTCAAGCCCGTTAATAAACTTGGGAACTTGGAATTCCTTTCCCCATCATGTTAGGACAGAAAAAATTATTTAAAATTTCAGTAAAAGGTTAAAAACCTTTTTGTTTTGTAGGTTGTAACCATATTGATCGCAGTTAATTATTCATGTAGATTGTATATTTTATTGTATTTGTTGTAAATCTGCATTATGTATATTTTATTATCTGTACATCGTGATGAACCTGTGATGGGAAAACTACAGTCAATAAGAATTATATTGATATATTGACAATAACATACAGGTGACAATCTGGTGAAAAGAAATCAGTGTTTAAACACAGTTTTTTCATGCTAAAACAAAAAACTAGCTTAGTTAAAATATGGAGAACAACTTGTGTGCTTGATCTCTAAATACTAAAGAGAAAGTGGAGATTTAACATTAATATAGTCCCATGGCATCCAGGGATGAAAAATATGATTAACTAATCTTCCTGTTGGATGACATGAGCAAAATAATATCCAAAGAACCAATTCATTTATATGACTTTAGCTCACACCTTTTTCACATACAGAGAGTATTTCCCTGTCCCATATTGGCTTACAGTCTTATGGCCTTGCTTCTTCCAGAGGCTCACGTGGAGGGACATAATCGAACGGTGCCAGCCATCTCCGGGGCCGGCTCCGTAAATGGGCGGAGCCAACCTTATTTTCGAAAAAAGATGGCCGGCCATCTTTTCCTTCGATAATACGGTTGGCGCCGGCTAAATCTCAACATTTAGGTCGTTTTTTTGGCCATAATGGAAACCGAGCCCGGCCATCTCAAACCCAGCAAAATGCAAGCCTTTTGGTCGTGGGATGAGCCAGCATTTGTAGTACACTGGCCCCCCCTGACATGCCAGGACACCAACTGGGGACCCAAGGGGGCACTGCAGTGGACTTCAAAAATTGCTCCCAGGTGCATACCTCCCTTTCCTTGTGTGCTGAGCCCCCAAATCCCCCCCCCAAAACCCCTTCCCTACAACTCTAGACCACTACCATAGCCCTAAGGGGTGAAGGGGGGCACCTACATGTAGGTACAGTGGGTTTTGGGGGGGTTTGGAGGGCTCAACATATACCACCACAAGTGTAACAGGTAGGGGGGGATATGGGCCTGGGTCCACCTGACTGAAGTGCACTGCACCCACTTAAAGTGCTCCAGGGACCTGCATACTGCTGTCAGGGAGCTGGGTATGACATTTCAGGCTGGCATAGAGGCTGGCAACAAATTTTTTTTTTTTGGGTGGGAGGGGTTTGGTGACCACTGGGGGAGTAAGGGGAGGTCATCCCCAATTCCCTCCGGTGGTCATCTGGTCAATTGGGGCACTTTTTTGCCACTTGGTCCTAAATAAATGGACCAACTGCAACTGGCCATCTTTTTTCCATTATTGGGCGAAGCCGGCTATCTCGTAGCCCCGCCCCCGCCCCGCTTTCTGTACTCTCTGCCTTGAAGTTTCGCAGGCTCCGCAACAGCTTTCAATTATACCAATTTGGCTGGGTTCAGGAGATCACCGGCCATCTCTCGATTTATGTCGGAAGATGGCCGGCGATCTCTTTCAAAAATAAGCTGGATAGTGAGTTGGGTTTTCAGGGTTACCATAATGAATATGCATAAGATAAATTTGCATATATTGGAGAGCCCATTGTATTCAGATTTCATACATATTCATTGTTGTAATCCTGAAAACCTAACTGATTGGAGGGGGGCCTCCAGGATCAGGTAGAGAAGCACTGATCTAAGGACCAGGTTTACTAATGTACATTAACACTAGAATTGCTCATGATTCTCACGCACAAAATGTACAGATACTTTATGCCTCTAAGTGGCTGGACCAGAGACAAAAAATGAAACATATTTTCTATATAAAATGCAAACAGTTCATGACTTACTCATGGTAGCTGGAACTATGTAGTCCCCCCCCCCCCCCCCACCCACCCAAAAAAAAAAAAAAAGAGATTATCAGGGTTAAATTTTTTTTTTTAATGTGTTATTTATTTATTTATTTATTTATTTATTACAGCGGGAGAAGTAATTTGACTTGAGTTTAAGGAATATTTGTTTATTTGTTTAAGTTACTGTTAATGAAACATATATGTTCCTCAGGTGCCAAGGTGCTGCAAAAAGAGAGACGGACACAATGGATACATTTGTGGATTCAGCCTGGTACTATTTGCGATACACTGATCCCCAGAACTCGCAAAGGTAAGATCACGGTTAGGTTTCCCTCCCTCCTTCACGAGACAGCGGAACTTTCTAGTCTACTTTAGTTGTTTATCATAAAGAATATTTATGGGGGTGGGAGTTATGCCTCTTTTGTAAAGAACACTAGTAGTTTTTAAAAATTTTAATTTCTCTTTTGTTGAGACAACCTGATGGCCCGTTAGTGGCATTGGACACTGGAATGTGGGAGACTTAGGTTTGCTCCCTGCTCCTCGGGCCACATGCTCCAGATTTTCTTGGCTGTTGGTCTTGTGGCTTTTTGAGCATAGATACATTTTTTTTGTGTTTTTTAAAGAGGCCTGTTCCCCTTGGCACATCTGTCAAGTAACTGAAACCAAGTCAAGAGAGGCTTCACTCTCAATAGAGAGCTTAGCTTGACTGACCCCACCTGCTTATAATAAAGCTGTGAGTAGAAAAGAGCAGTGATAAGATTTCTTCTGTTGGCTGAAGCAACTCTCTAGGTCTGTCCAGCTCCTGCTTTCAGCCCTTTGCACTACAAAGGGAAATTGGAACTAAAAGGGGAAAAATTCACAGTATTTTCCAAATTCCAAAACTCAAAGCTACAATTTTGAGTAGGTTCTAATTTTTGCAAAACAGTCTCTCCCATACCTGATAAAGAGAATAGTAAACAGAGAAAAATTTTAAGATAGGATACTTATTTTTCTTCACTTATATCCCATATTGAAATGTATATTAGGAGGAGGCAAAGAACATTTTGGTTACAAAAAAGACAAGTGAGGAAAAGTTATAATGGTAACAATTCTGAGGTCTCTTTTAAAAGTAATAAAGAGAAGGCAATTTCTGTTTGTAGGACATAAGAAAAAGCAGAATACTCTTACAAGATAGAAAGGATAAAGAGCAGAGAGAGAGAGAGAGAGAGGAAGGCTCAACTACATGGATAATAATAATAAATGGATTGGCAAATGGAAAAGTAACACAGACCTCCTACAGTCTACCAAAACTCAAAGTAGATGGAAGGCCTCAGGGCTGCCGAGAGACTGAACCGGGCCCCCCCCCCCCCCCCCCCCCCACAACACACACACAATTGTTGCCGCTGTACCCCCCCCCCCCCCCCCCCCCCCAAGATTGCTGCTGCAATCGAAATACCTTGCCAGCAGAAGGCGTCTTCCTCCAGCACTGCTGTTCTGCTGATTGCCTGCCCCTGCGGCTGCTTTTTCTCTCAGGGAATGCTCAGTTTCAAAACCGAGCATGCACGTCTGAGAGCAAAAGCAGCCACTCAGCTGGGCAGAAGAGCAGCACTGGAGGAAGACCTGCAGTGTCTGCTCCTCTGGGTCCTCCCCATCCTCCAAGAGGGGCCCAGCCATGGCGCCTGAGTTTTCTCTCTCCTGCTTCTGTCGGGACGCGATCACTCTGGTCTCGTCAGGAGAGAGAGAGAGACCCCGGCAGGGGAATTTTGCCACCTCCTGCCCCCCCCCCCCCCTTCTCAGCGGCTCTGGCCACAATCGGCAGCATCTGCATTTAGCAAGCAAGCCTCTGTTTGGTGATCAGTCCAACTGTAAAGCCCAGGTCCTTTCCAGCAGCACTTTTCCCCGGTTCCCTGCACTGTGAGGTGGCCATGGAAAGTTAGCACTCGCACGGTGCACATAAGAACCATACCCATCGGGGTCACGTGATGCTAGGCTAGCAGGAGGAAGCCGCAAGAGAGATCTCCGTGGCCCCCGTTTTAAAATCTGACCTCAAGGGCCCTGCAGATTGTTGTAAATTCCGTTTCTGCAGTGAAGACAGCAAGAAAAGTATACCTGCGGAGGAAAGTGCTTGGAAACGTGCTTACCAGAGCCTCTATGGCGACAAAGACCCATCAGAAAGACGGAGCATGGGGACGTGCTGGAGAAGCAAAGATGGCAGAGGGTGGCTCTGCAGAAGCTCCCACAGTAAGCTCAGCATGGGCGGCTGAGATCGCGGCAGAAGTCTCAGCGCTGATAGAGTCTTCGGTCGACCAGAAATTGCAGCGCATCGCAGATAAGTTGGAAAAAATAGATGACACGTTGGGAAGTTTGAGGACTGACCTTTCCGAATACCAGCAATGGCTTTCAGAAGTAGAAGATAAAATCCTACAACATGAGGCCGCATATAAAGAGTTACTTAAAAACTTGGAGCATCTGGAATCTAAAGTAAAAGACCTGGAAAATCGCGCCAGACGCAACAATCTAAGGCTAGTAGGGATCCCAAAATCGATCAGGGAGACAGACTTAAGATGCTTTTTGGAGTTGTGGTTGCCTAAGGCGTTGGGCCTAAAATCAACGGAGGGGCCCATTAAGATTGAAAGAGCACATTGGGTGGGACCGCAACGCCCGAGGAAAACCAGGCCACAAATTGTAATTTTCAAACTATTAAATTATGCACAAAAAATGGAGATCCTGCAAGCAATCAGGTTGGTGGGCACGCTAACTTTATTTATTTGTTGCATTTGTATCCCACATTTTCCCACCTATTTGCAGGCTCAATGTGGCTTACAATGTTCCGTCGTGGCATTCACCATTCCAGATTAAAAGATACAATCAGTATTACATAAAGAACATGGATAACATAATAGAATTAAGCAATCAGATATATAAAGAAAACATTCAGAATATCAGGTAAGTAAGATGCGTTACAGTTCCTATTATGGATCATTGTGGTATGCCTTGTTGAAGAGGTAAGTCTTCAGTGATTTATGAAAGTTGATTAGGTCATAAATTGTTTTCAGGTCAGGTGGCAATGCATTCCACAGCTGCGCGCTGATGTAAGAAAAACTGGACGCATGTGTTAATCTGTATTTTAGTCCTTTACAACTAGGAAACTGAAGATTCAGGAATGTGCATGCTGATCTTTTAGCATTTCTGGGTGGCAAGTCAATAAGGTCTGACATTTAGGCCGGGGCGTCTCCATGAATGATTTTATGACCAGAGTGCAGACCTTTAAATGTAATACGTTCTTTAAGTGGGAGCCAGTGTAGCTTTTCTCTTAAGGGTTTGGCACTTTCGTATTTTGTTTTTCCAAATATGAGTCTGGCTGCAGTGTTTTGGGCTGTTTGAAGTTTTTTGATGATTTGCTCTTTACAGCCACCATAGAGTGTATTGCGGTAGTCTAGATGACTTAGCACTCTTTTAAGTTTCCACATTGAATGGAACATCTTCCTTGTTGTATTCTTCACTTGGCTTTCAAATGTGAGATTTCGATCAATGGTAACTCCAAGAATTTTCAGGGTGTCTGAAACGGGAAGGGAAAAGTTTGGTGTGGTTATAGTGGTGAATTTGCTTGTGTTATGTTGTGATGAGAGTATAAGACATTGTGCTTTTTCTGCATTAAGTTTTAATTGAAATGCATCCGCCCATGAATGCAAGATTTGGAAGCTGTGGTTGATGTCATTAGTGATATCCTTTAAATCATGTTTGAACGGGATGTAAATCGTGACATCATCTGCGTATATGTATGGATTCAGGCCTTGATTGGATAACGATTTGGCCAGGGGTGTCATTAGGTTGAAGAGGGTCGGCGAGAGTGAAGATCCTTGGGGGACTCCGCATTCAGGGATCCATGGAGCTGACGTATTCGAATTAGATTTTACTTGGTATGTTCTTGTGCTTAGGAAGCCTCTAAACCAACTAAGAACGTTATCTCAAACTCCGAAGTACTCAAGGATGTTTAATAATATTTTATGGCTCACCATGTCGAATGCACTGGACATGTAAAATTGTAGTAGAAGTATATTGTTGCCAGATGCAATTGCTTGTTTAAATTGTTTAAACTTATGAAAACGAGCACATTTTATGCTTCCAAGACTTTTCTGCAGCAGTAGTGGCACAATGGAGGGCTTTTTCAAAAACCTGTCAGTTGTTTTATTCAAAGAAAATTCCTTTTGCCTTGTTCTATCCAGCGCGGCTCCGGGTAATGCACAGTAATAAAACTCAGCTTTTCACCTCTCCGGAGCTGGCCGCAAAGTTTGTAGCTCAAATAGTTCCAGAGAAGGCTAACAACGGGAACTCTGATGAAGTATGAGCTGTATTAATGCGGATAAGGTAATGTTCATACTGGATCTCACCTCCAGGAAAAAAGAGCTAAGCATTTTACAGAAGTGGCCAAGTTTAAAGCCTAATTATGGACAACAAGGTCTATCATACAGATAGTAGCATATAGCATTTTTCTTTTGGGGGGGGGGGGGCGGTTCTTCCTCATATGGAGTCTAATGCGGTCAAGATGATAAGGGGAACTTGCTGCCTCCAGAACAGAGACTGGCAAGCACAATACAGAATATGGTGATTTGGAGATATGGGGAGAACAAGAGTCTGAAATACTTTGGAGCCTCCCACGAAGATAGATTTGTAAGTGGATAAAGCAAATATGAGCATGTCAGAATATGCACAGTAGCGCATGGGACAGTACAAACAAAGGCAGCCGGATTATATGGTGAGAAAAGGGGCCTGGGAAGTTGAAAATCTTCTACAAAGTCAACCAGGAAGGTGACAGTGATAGGCCACAGGACGATGGGAGATAAAAATGGCGCATGGAAATCTGCCTACTGTTCCCATAGAGGAGCAGCAGGTGCTCTCCGAAATGAGAATTACTGTAAATCCAGATACTACGCTGATTACAGATGAGGAAGGTTTTGGTTTGGTTTGGGTTTTTTTTTTTTAATCTATTTCTCTCTCTCTCTCTTCTCTCATTGTAATGCGAATGGACCCTTGCAGACAAAGCTGTGAATGTTAATCTGGAAATAGAAAAGGTAGTAGTTGTACTATGTAATGGGGAACCCACTAATTCAGGTGTGCTTTAGGTGGCTCATGTGAAGGGGAGGTAATTTGTATGGACATGTCATGAAGGGAATAGGTACCTTCACACTATAGTAGAGAACATTATTTACAAAAGTCTTATGGAAGAGGTAGCAGTGGGTTCACTAAGATAGGAGTTAGCATGTACAAGATGCAGGGAGAAGTATAAATAATGGATGTAAAAGTTTTTTGTTTGTTTGTTTTTTTAGCATATAGGTGTACACAGCCATGAAACGATGTGACAATTGTAGTTTTATTGCGGCTATGAAAACCAACACGAGTTTATAAATAGTTACGGTTTACATACTTAAGGTTATTTCTACTTAATGGTATTGGAGGTGTGAGAGATTAATAAGTAACAACTGGGTTTGATATTCTATTAACGCAGGGTGCTTGGGGGGGGGGGGTCGGCTCTATTTGGGGCTACCAGTGACTAGATTCTATGATAGAATGGCTCAGGTGAGGCGGAGGGTTTTGAAGGAAGGGGAAGCGGGCCAGACTTATACGGTCTGTGCACTGAAGAGGACAGTACAAATAAAAAAGTAGCACATATGAATTTATCTTCTTGGGCAGACTGGATGGACCGTGCAGGTCTTTTTCTGCCATCATCTACTATGTTACTATCCAGCTTATAATTGAAAAAGAAAAACGCCTATATTGCGACCCAAATCGGGAGATAGATGTTTATCTCACAAAAACGAATAAAGCGGTATAATCGAAAGCCGAATTTGGACGTTTTCAACTGCACTCCGTCGCGGATGCGGACAAAGTTGATGGGGGCGTGTCGAAGGCGTGGTGAAGGCGGAACTGGGGCGTGGTTATCGGGCGATCAGAGATGGGCGCCTTTCGCCGATAATGGAAGAAAAATATGCGTTTTTAGCGAGAATTTAGGGCACTTTTCCTGGACCCTGTTTTTCCACGAATAAGGCCCCAAAAAGTGCCCTAAATGACCAGATGACCACTGGAGGGAATCGGGGATGACCTCCCCTGACTCCCCCAGTGGTCACAAACCCCCTCCCACCACAAAATATGCCGTTTCACAACTTTTTATTTTCACCCTCAAATGTCATACCCACCTCCCTGGCAGCAGTATGTAGGTCACTGGAGCAGTTATTAGGGGGTGCAGTGGACTTCAGGCAGGTGGACCCAGGCCCATCCCCCCCCCCCACCTGTTACACTTGTGCTGGTAAATGGGAGCCCTCCAAACCGCCCCCAAAACCCACTGTACCCACATGTAGGTGCCCCCCTTCACCCCTTAGGGCTATAGTAATGGTGTAGACTTGTGGGCGGTGGGTTTTGAGGGGAATTTGGGGGGCTCAACACACAAGGGAAGGGTGCTATGCACCTGGGAGCTCTTTTACCTTTTTTTTTTGTTTTTGTAAAAGTGCCCCCTAGGGTGCCCGGTTGGTGTCCTGGCATGTGAGGGGGACCAGTGCACTACGACTCCTGGCCCCTCCCACGAACAAATGCCTTGGATTTATTCATTTTTGAGCTGGGCGCTTTCATTTTCCATTATCACTGAAAAACAAAAACGCCCAGCTCACAAATTGTCGAATAAAACATGGACGTCTATTTTTTTCGAAAATACGGTTCGGTCCGCCCCTTCACGGACCCGTTCTCGGAGATAAACGCCCATGGAGATAGACGTTTTCGTTCAATTATGCCCCTCCATATGTTACTATGTATGTAAATCGTGGAGGCTCCGGCGGTGCAGAGATCAGCAGGTGTAATGATTATTTTTCGTCGACGCCTGGATATGCAAGTCAAGTTGATAAAACGTGATCAGGGTGGACATTATGTTTTGGCTGAGGTACAGTTGGAAGGGAATCCTCTCATTTTGTGCAATGTATATGCCCCCAATGTTTTTGATAAACAATTTTTCAGTAAGTTGATTGCTTTATTGGCCCCCTTTCAGGGTGGTAATATTGTATTTGGGGGGGGATTTCAGTATGGTTTATGACCCTCAGATAAGTCCTCAGCAGTATCCCAAAGCTCGTGTCACTATGCCCGAGGATTGCCTTTTTTGTGTAACACCCTAGATTTAGTGGATGTGTGGCGGGTGTTGGATCCTAATGTTAGAGATTACACTCATCTTTCGCATGTACACTCAACACATTCACATATTGATTATTTTTTCCTATCCAAGCTACTCTTTTCACGAATAGCCCAGGCGGAAATTGGCCCTTGTGAAATATCGGACCATGCTTTAATCTGGGTCCAACTAACTGTGGGAAAAGGGATACAACTGAGTGGAGGCTGGAGGCTCCCCTTAGATTTACATTGGGACACCAAGTTCAATTCCTTCCTTCGGGAGAAATGGGAAGAGTATGTAGGCAATAACGAGATGCATCTACATCAGCATGCTCTCTTTTGGGAAATGGCCAAAGTGGTGATAAGAGGGGAAATAATTAGTTACTGTGTTCATGCCCGTAAAATGAGAAATAGAGGAATACTGAGATTGGAGAAGGTAATACAAAGAATTATACATGGGGCAACCTGAACGATAAATACTAGGGAGGCACTTTTGACTGCCCAGAGAGAGTTAAATGAGTTCCTACATCAGAGAGCGAGGAAATCACAATTATACTATCGCTATCAACTTTTTCGGCATGGTAATAAGGCAGGGAGTATGCTAGCCAGGCTAATTAAAGGGAGGAGAGGGACAACCCGCATAATGCAACTCTGAGACACAAGAGGCCATCAGATTCAGAAAGATGCAGATATTGCAGCCCATTTGCAGGATTATTACAAACTATTGTATCAGGAGCCCACAGATGGGATGTCGGATAGTGATCTACGTTTAGATAACCTGACATTACTGACAATTACAGAGGCACAAAGAGAATTTCTGAATGCACCTATCACAGAGGGAGACCTTCAGCTTGCAATGCAACAAAGTAAGCTTCAGAAGACGCTGGGGCCAGACAGTTATGGGGTGGAATTCTACAAATTGCTTTATGAACATATCAAATCTCCTCTGGTGAATCTCTTTAATTCGGTGGTGACGTCGGGGCCCTTCCAGAATCTTTTAAAGTGGCACAAATGGTTGTTTTGTTAAAACCGGGGAGGAGCCCAGAAGATCCAGGGTCTTTCCGCCCCATCTCTCTGCTAAATTGTGATGTTAAATTGTATGCAAAAATGTTGGCAAATAGATTATCACATGTCCTCCCAGATTTGATATACCACCCCCAGGTGGGTTTTGTTAAAGGAAGATCGGTGTCTAAAATTATTTGAGCAATTTTGGCGTCATTGGAGGTGGTGGAACGGTCAAAGGCACAGTCTCTTTTAATTAGTTTTGATGCAGAGAAGGCCTTCAATTGGGTTACCTGGCAATATATGTTTGCCATGCTGAAGAGGGTAGGCATAGAGGGATTTTTTGGTGAGGCGGTAAAAGTGCTATATGCTGACCCAAGAGCATTTGTCTGGGTGAATGGAGAACGATCTGCAGTGTTTCCAATTTGACGAGGCACCACTGCTTTTCATGCTTTCATTAGATCCACTTATCAGAAAAATTAGCTCCCACCCACATATTTTAGGAGTGGCTATGGGGAGCTCCGTTTTAAAAATTTCAGCGTTGGCAGATGATTTGTTGATCCATATTACTAAGCCTCGCACATCTTTGGCGGCAGTTCTGGAGCTTTTTCAAGAATATGGAGATTTTGCGGGATTTAAACTAAATCTTTCCAAGTCGCTAGCACAGCCTCTATGCTGCAGGTAAAGCAGGAATGGGAATCAGGATTTTCACTTAAATGGGCACACAAGTCTTTTAGATATTTAGGCATCCAACTCACAATGAAAGTCTCGTCCCTATATCATTTGAACATCTCACATTTGTTAGAGCACACTGTAGAATGTCTCACCAGATGGAGACCTCTACCACTATCCCTACATGGACAGATACATTTATTTCAAATGATGGAATTCCCAAGATGGCTCTGTGCTCTCCAAACATTACCACTGCGCATTTTTAGAAAAGATTTAACCTTGTTATATAAACATACAGGCAAATTTATCTGGGGGGAGGCAAATCCAGAATGCCCTTTCACTTGATATTGGGGTCGTGGAGGGAGAGAGGCCTGGGGGTCCCTAATTTAAGGCGTTATAATCAAGCCTGTCTGCTTCTGCATCTAGGAGACTGGTTTGTAGACCGACAGTTCTATACTCCAAGGGACCTAGAAAGGGCCTTCTTTCATCCATGTCACTTATATTACTTATTGCAAGCCCCCAGGAAGGAAATCCCAGCAGACATGAATATGAGTATGTTGTTAAGGCCTCTGAGAGAAGTAGAAAGATTTGACTAAGTACTGGGGAATTTCGCAGGTGGTCTCTGATCTATTGCCCAAATGGGGTAACCCAAGCTTTCTTCCGAGCTCAGACAATCTGGTGTTTCGAAGATGGGAGGCTATGGATATTACAAGATTGGAGCATGTCTTGGACGCAAAGGGTGCGTTGTTGTCCCTGGGAGCTTTAGGTATTAAGATCAACTCCAGCAATATGTATGCCTAGATTCAACTGGCCCATTATGTTCGTACGATTGGTAGCGAGTTATTGGGGGCTGTGAATAGCAGACGTATGAGAGCCTTTTTTTTTCATTCTATTCCAGGAGAGCATCTGTCGGTCTCTGGATTATTTTATTTATTTATTTAGTGCATTTTTACCCCACCTTTTCCCACAGGATGCGGGCTCAAAGTGGCTTACATTAGACTGGAATGGCGATCGCCAGACCAGTGGAATACAAATACAATATTTAAACAAATAAGTAAACAAACAAGTAGGCAGAGAAAAGAGAGCAAAAAGAATAGAAATTAAGGAGTCCAAAATTAGGCCTTGACTCGCTGAGATATATTATGGCAGATAATCAGATCTCGATATCCGGCCACTCGAGATCTTCGTCGAAAACAGCTGTACAGCAAGCTGATCCCACCAGCAGGACAGGAAGGCTGATGAAGACCAACGGCTGGAATCGGTGGACCAAGAGGAAACAGGGCCCCTGCAATGTGCAGCACATACCAAACACAAAACAGCCGCAGATGCTGGAAGGACTGTAGGATATATGTGGAATCTTTGAAGAAGGCTTTCCGAGATAGGCTGGTCCTAGGTAGATTCCCGATGCTGAAATGATTCTGGTTTGTGGAACAGCTCTCAGCAAGGCATTCCATAATTGGGTGGAAATGAAGACGAAATCTACCCATTTATCCGTCTACTCCAGCCCCCGAGATGAGTGGACATGTAATCAGTTCACTCTTAGGTGATTATATAAAGCACTAACACTTTTGGCTCCTCTCAAAAATAAGGGATCAATTAGAGATCGGTGGGCTTTGTTCTTGGGATACACGGATCTGACATTAGATTTTGATCAGCTTTCGGCAGCCATCCCAGCTCTACCTGTTAATGCGGACTTATGTACATGTCAGTATCGTATTTTGCACAGAGCATATCTCACGAAGGCTCAATTTTCAATATGGGGGGAGTGGAGGATCCTCTGTGTTCCAAATGTAGAAGTCAAGTGGGGACTTTTTTTTCACTCTCTGGGAATGCCCAATGGTCCAAAAATTTTGGCTGGCTATATTTCATTTTCTGGGAAAGCTGTTGAAGGTGCCAATCCCTTGTCTTACTTGGAGTGCTACTAGATAAATACAGACTTTTTGCTTTGCGGGGTAGAGGTGCTCAACTCTTAGTCAGAAATGCCTGTCCCCTGGGCAAACAACTTATTTTGAGCGTGTGGGTGATCAACCACCAGATTTTTGGCATTGGCGCAATCAGCTACATGAGCTTTTGTTGTTGTAGCGCAGGTTGGTGGGAATGTCCCCCCAAAAGAAGAAACAGTTCTTGGAGATCTGGGACCCATACATCCAATATGTATCGCCTAGGGCACGCAGTTTTATTATGAATTCTCTTTCGGGATGATCCAGGGTGGGGGGGGGGGGGGGGGGTGAGAGGAGGACTTTTTTTTATTTTTTTTGTGGTTGTGAGGGGGGAGGGAGTTAGAACGATCTTTCACCAGTAAAGTTGGGGAGTTTTTCTAGGTGGGACTTAGGGGAGGGGTGGGATAAGGGAGGGGTCAGGGTGGGAAAGAAAATATGTAAAGGTGGATGATGCAAGTATTAGCCTGCACATATTTGAACAAATTGGGCCTGCAATTTGAACTGAATAGGAATTGCTGAAATATTTGTTCTATTCTTTGTTTATATGTTTAATATCCTATATAATAATTCTCACCTCCAACGTTCGGAAGCTGCCTGGCTTCCCATGGTCTGCTAGGTGCTGTAGATCAAGATGACGTCAGGAATCCCACTGAATGGGTGCGCCTCGGGTGACGTCACCAGCCTGACGCTCAACAACAAACCACGACCCAGCCAGCAGCAAACAACGACCCAGGCAAGGGGAGGAGTAGGGAAGCACGCGAAGCATGTTTCCCTACTCCTCCCCCTGCCTAGGCATCGCTCGAAACTGGCTACCAACCTCCCGAACCACCCGCCCTCAAAAAACCGCCGCCGCCTTCCCTCTCCTCTCCAAGAGATTCGGACTGTCGGAGAGGACGAAGAGGGAGGACGGTGAGCGAGCGGCTGCGGCGACTGAACAATGTGGAGGAGCCAGGTGAGGGCTCAGGGCGGCCGTCGGGGTCCAGTGTCGACTCGGAAGAGGGGGGAGGGACAGAGCAGCGGGTCCGACTCCAGCGCAGCCGTCATCCCCGTTCACTCAAAACAAACGAAGCAAACCTATGAGATGCTGCAGGACGTTTAATGCACAGGAGTGGAAGTGAGCAACGCAAGCCCATACGCCGGGCCCCCTCCCTACCCATCTTCAAATCATTGCTCAAAGCCCACCTCTTCAATGTCGCCTTCGGCACCTAATCACTTCATCTCTTCTCAGGAAATCTCATCTACCCCAACTTGGCATTTCGTCTTTTAGATTGTAAGCTCTTCTGAGCAGGGACCGTCCTTATTCGTTAATTTGTACAGCGCTGCGTAACCCTAGTAGCGCTCTAGAAATGTTAAGTAGTAGTAGTAGTAAGTCTACGGTAAGCAAGGAAGCCCATTGGTTAATCTCAGTTTCCACTCCCCTACGCAGCCGTCATTGGTATACACTCAAAACCAAGCAAACCTAAGAGCTGCTGCTTCACATTGGCGTTTTAAAATTGTTGTTCCATCTGAAACAAGTCTAAAGCTGTTTCAACTGGATAGACAGTGCCTTAAAACGTGGAGGACAAAAGGAGGGGGGAGACAGACAGACCCTGCAACTGGGAGGGAGGGAGGGAGGGCCACCCTGCAACTGGGAAAAAGGGAGGGGGGACCCCCCTGCAACTGGGAGACAGACGGTGGGGGGGGACGACCCTGGAACTGGGAGGGAGGGGACGACCCTGGCACATACTCTCATTCTCACACACACACTCGCACCCAGTCTCATTCTCTCTCTGTCACACACACACTGTCACACACACACACTCTCGCACATTCACTATGTCTCACACACAGTCTCTCAAACATACACACTCTGAGGAATACCTTGCTAGCGCCCGTTTCCTTTAAAACAGAAACGGGCCTTTTTTACTAGTATTATCAATAAAAACCGTTGAAACATGAAGAACCATACCCATCACTTGCAGCTACCTTCAGAGCCTCTCCATAACTCAGACCCCCTCCCAGGGTACAAATTCATATATTTATTGTAAATTATTTTATTTGACAATAGGAAAATCATGCAAAACAAGTTAAAACAATCACATTTTCCACTGTCAAGTAAACAAAGAATATATAATCAACCACATATCACAGTTTCTTCCCTCAACCACCCTCCTCCCTCTACCCCCTTATAAAATCTGAAAGAGCACAAATGATAGCCAAGGGCCTTGTTTCTTATAGCCCTTCACTTATCCAATGAGCATAACCCTCCCCCAGAACAAAACTCTATCCCCTCGCCCACCCTCAAAATTGAGTAAGACTAGTGTATCCGTTGAACCCAAAAAGGGAACTACAAATTCATATATTTAATCTTATATTATACTAAAAAAAATTACACCCCTGTCTGTGTGTGGTGGGGAGGTAGCAGAGGGGGCATGCTGGATATGAGTGGGGTGTGAATGAGACAGGGAGAAGGACATGCTGCCTGGGGAGGGTGTGAGTGAGGCAAGAAGAAGTACCCATGTTTTATCATTCCCACCTTAGTAATTCCCGTATCCCTTATTTGTCCTGTTTGTTTGTCCTAATTAGATTGTAAGCTCTGTTGAGCAGGGATTGTCTCTTCATGTCCAGTGTACAGTGCTGTGTATGTCTAGTAGCGCTATAGAAATGATTAGTAGTAGTAAATACTAACACAATGAGGCACACCCAGGCCGAGAACATGGCTGCCTGGTTCCTCCTCATGTCAGGGACAGGGAACATTTTTTTCTGATGGCCTATCAGCAGGAGTAGGAATGTATCCTTCTAGCCTAAGTTTGATTTCCGTGTCCTTGATGCCATTTTGCTTACATTCCTATGCATGCAGGTCAGCATGCACATTGAGTAAAATGTATGTACGTACTTTTGGCAAGTGTTCACCTGCTTCAGGAGATTGAGCTACATCTATTTTATGAATTGTGCAGCTCCTTCCACACAGTATATAAAATACTAACGTGTATTTAAGAAGCTCATTTTTCAAGGCCTCTTCACAGATTACCCAACATATTAAAAAAAAATGTACCCCCTTTCTGAGCACCCCTTGTTGAATCATCTCTTCTTGCTGTATTTCTCTCTTCTAGGCCTTTTGATAAAGCCCTAGCAGATTACTGGATGCCTGTGGACTTGTATGTTGGAGGAAAGGAGCATGCAGTTATGCATTTATATTATGCTAGATTCTTCAGCCATTTTTGCAATAATCAAAATATGGTGAAATACAGGTAAAGAACTTATATTTTTATTCAGTCTGAGACACATTTGGAAGACAGCCTTCACTAAAGACATGTACATCTTGCCTTAAGGGGATCTGGGAGTCATAAGAGCCCAGACATTCAGATCCCTTAGTCAATGCCATATTGGGTTGGGATAAGAGGGGAGGAAGATATATGGGATTTACTTACTTGTAGTGCTCCAGTTACATATCTTCAGGGAAGCTAGAATTTTCATTATGACTGAATCCTAAGATTTGGTTGATCATTAAGGGGAGGGGGAAATATAGAATTTATATTGAAAATGGATGATGGTTTTAATGTACCTGGCCTGTTTGTGGTTTCTCGGTTGTATTTCACTATTGTCAATAAAATGTCTAAACATAGGAGCAGAAAAAAAAAGACAACCAAATCACGTGAATCATATGACTATGTGCTACTTTATAGCTGTGAAATTTGCTTTATAGCTTTCTAGAAAAATGTAAATCTTTCTAGGAATGCATGGGAGTTCCCGCATAGCAGCAGTCCCTCCCACAGCCTGCTTCAGTTTACCTCAATTTGCCATATATACTGAATGTGGCTTCAGATCTTTGACTGAAATTGCTTTTTATATCAGTCTTTTTGGGCCAGTAGCAATGTTTTTATGTTTTAGCTTCTTCCACTTTGCTGTTCCCCTAGTCAGACGTTTTGGCAATTTGAGGTTCTTCACCTTTTTGTTAATCCTGCAATTTTACAGTTACGTGCATTTGTTTCATTGATGCCACACATTACAAGCCCAGTGGATGCTTTTTGGGCTCATTTTCGAAAGTGAAGGACACCCATCTTTCGACATAAATTGGAAGATGGACGTCCTCACAGGGTCGTCCAAATCGGTATAATCGAAAGCTGATTTTGGACGTCCCCAACTGCTGTCTGTCGCAGGGACAGCCAAAGTTCAAGGGGGCGTGTCGGAGGCGTAGCGAAGGTGGGACTCGGGCGTGCCTAACACTTGGACATCCTCAACCCATAATCGAAAGAAACAAGTACGTCCCTGACGAACACTTGGACGACTTTACCTGGTCCTGATTTTCTTACGAACAAGGCATAAAAAGGTGCCCAAAATGACCAGATGACCACCGGAGAGAATCGGGGATGACCTCCCGTTACTCCCCCAGTGGTCACAAACCCCCTCCCACCCTCAAAAAACATCTGTAAAAATATTGATTGCCAGCCTCTATGCCAGCCTCAGATGTCATACTCAGGTCCATCACAGCAGTATGCAGGTCCCTGGAGCAGTTTTAGTGGGTGCAGTGCACTTCAGACAGGCGGACCCAGGCCCATCCCCCCCCTTACCTGTTACATTTGTAGAGGATACAGTGAGCCCTCCAAAACCCACCAGAAACCCACTGTACCAACATCTAAGTGCCCCCCTTCACCCGCAAGGGCTATGGTAGTGGTGTACAGTTGTGGGTAGTGGGTTTTAGGGGGGGTTTGGGGGGCTCAGCACACAAGGTAAGGGAGCTGTGTACCTGGGAGCAATTTCTGAAGTTCACTGCAGTGTCCCCTAGGGTGCCCGGTTGGTGTCCTGGCATGTCAGGGGGACCAGTGCACTACAAATACTGGCTTCTCCCGCCACCAAATGGCTTGCATTTGGTCGTTTCTAAGATGGACGTCCTTGGTTTCAATTATCGCCGAAAATCAGAAACGACCAAGTTTAGGGACGACCAAATTTCAGGATTTGGGCGTCCCTGACAGTATTACCAAAACGAAAGATGGACGTCCATCTTGTTTCGAAAATACAGGTTTACCCGCCCCTGGATGGGGACATTTTGCGAGGACGTCTTCATCAAAACTTGGACGTCCCTTTCGGTTATGCCCGTCCACATTTCCTTAATATCTATTCTAATGAAAGAAGATTTCTACTGTTGATTTTACTGAGGTGATTTTCTTTGCTATATTGGAAAAAATGGCCAATTTTTTCAGGCTCTTCCCCAAGTGTGTGTGAAAGATGTCCATCACCAAACATCACAGCATGAACTTACTAGAATCATAATACACCCTGACCTGAGTAGAAAAGGGGCCAGAAGAAATGTGTTCTTAGCAGAGAGGGGACAAATAGAGAATGTATGTGTCTTCAGAGGTACATCTGTAAACTAGTAAACAGAAGCAATAGGATACAAGAGTTTGAAAGAACTAAGAACTAATTTTCTACCAAAACTGAGGCTGAAAGGAGAGCTGGAAGAACATAGAGAAGACAGTTGGGAGGACAAGATCTCATCTGAGAAGTTAATTCCATCTACCTTGCAAAAGAGGGGATTTTGAATGTGTAGGTTCCCAGGTGACTGGTCTACATAAATATATTTCTTGGACTGGCGTTATATGTTGCAGATTGTGAGGGGTTTACTGAAAATTGAAGACCAAATAACTGGGGCAATGCTTCCAAGCAACTGTTTACACCACTTACATCCTTTAAACAAATATATACTCGATGGATCAACACACTTAGTTTCTCCTTTCTACTACTTCTTCACTTAGATACACTTTTCTTAGTGTAAAGCTAGCTCTCCCCAGAGGGACATCTAATGTTGAGAAGCTTTGCCTTGCTTGTTCTTCTCCAACTGGATTATGTAGCACTTCTCTCTCTCCTTTTTCTGCTTCACAACAGGCACTGATAATAGACAGGTTCCCTGTACCTGTACTCCCTTGAATTGTCCATCAGCTTTCCTAGCTCTCAGCCTGATCCCCACTCCCTGTACTTAGACTGTATTAGTCAAAGATCTTTCTTTTAGTAGGCAAGGAGATGCTGCAGCTAGGAGGTTGCTAGTTAAATTTAGTCTCCTTGCATGGGAGTTAAGGGAATGGCCAGGGACTCTGAGCCAAAATCTTGGTTCCCTTGCACGGTGGTACATTGGCCAAGGATCTGAACCAAAGACAGGAATCGCCCCCTCCGCCTGGGCTGGTTATTTATACCAGCCCTGATTTCTGTCTCCAAGGGATGTATTCTCCCATCTTGTCAGAAAGGAAGACACAGCCCCTGTTCTAGAAACAGTGGGATAAGAAAAAGGTCTGAGGTTGACACCTTTACTCGGGTAGAGCAACTAAAGGTTCCAGCAGTGCTCAAACAAGCAAAAAATTAGCTGTCTGTAAATATAGTAAAACTTAATGGAGAAAATACTACTAGCTGCCAGTATCAAACAACTGTAAAATTAAAAGTGAGAAGTGATTTATTACCCCAGAACTAAATGCATAAACTTAGTAGGAAATTGTATTTGAAACAGTTGATTTTCTTATCCAGACAGATTCCTTTTGGCACATACATGCTGCGGGTATTTCTTAGAAAGGAGCAGTTATTTGGGTTCCCTGCATTTAGAACACTGGACTTTCCGCACTAACCATGTGAAAGTTGTGCTGACCCACGACAGTCAAAATATATTAAAAAGAAGGGCACAACTTCTGTTTGTGAAAAAAAATGTATATAATATATAGATCAATAAATTTCTAAAATCCAAGACAAGCACGCACAAATTTTAGCCTATTAAAAATATATATAACAGGAAGGAATTCCTTGTTCCATAGAGATCAGACAAATACAAATTAGGCTTAAAGACATAAAATTTGATAATACACTATATGTTAATGATACAGAATGCAATATGATCAGGGCACAGGGACAAAAAAGCACCCAATCAGAAATTAAATGCATAAATATTAATAAATAATGGCGTAACATCAAGCATCTAAATATGCAATCTACTATAATAATTTGCTCTGCCACCGTTCTGATGAGGCTACCTGCGATCGTAACCACATCCTGATCTCCTGACGTCACTGGCCCAGGGAGGCGGGAAGCGCGCGACCACAATCTTGAGGAGCAGCTTCAAAACTTTAGCGGACCGGCGGGCAGAGACGTTTCAAAACTTTAGCGGACCACTAAGGTGGGAAGCGTGCAACTACAATCTCGAGCACCAGCTTCAACACTTTATACGTCGCCCCCCCCCTCCAAAATCGACAACCTCCCCTCTGCTACCCTCCCCTCCCCCCTCTTACCGGGGTCCCGGCGGCAGCAGTGAAGGGCGAGCAGGCTCAGCGAGCCTGCTGCCTTCCCTTCTCTTCGCTCTCAGCTCTGATTCAGGTCCCGCCCTTGCGGAAACAGGAAATGAGGCCGGGACCAGAGTCACAGCTGAGAGCAAAGAGACGGGAAGGCAGCAGACTCGCCGAGCCTGCTTGCTCTTCACTGCTGCCGCCAGGACAACGGTAAGAGGGGGGGAGGGGAGGGTAGAAGAGGGGGGTTGCTGATTTTGGAGGGGGGTGACGTGCACGTAGGGGGATGGGCGGGGACAGTCGGGGAGGGGAGGGCTGTGGGTGGAGGTATCGCAAGGACGTGTCTGAGACTGAGAGAGGGGGGTGGCGATTTTGGATGGGTGCGGGGGGGTCTGGAACTCGGGGAGGAGGGTCTGGAAATCGGAGGGGGGATGGGGGGACTGGAACTCGGAGGATGGACAGAGGGAGGGAGGGGGGGCCTGGAACTCGGAGGGGGGGATCATTATCCTAGCACCCGTTTCATTTCTTCCAGAAACGGGCCTTTTTTTACTAGTATATAAATAAAGAGATCCGAACCCTCACAAGGTAAGAGAATAAATATACATAAATAAAATGAGTTGAAAATTGATCAATATTATTTAAATCTCTTCTCCTTTTCAGGTCCCCTCCTTTTGTTACTCCTCTCTCTTTTCCATTTCTTTTTTTAATTTTATTTTTTATTGAATGTTTAGTAAATAAATTACACCTCACTCCCAAGATAAATCTAATTTAAACCATAATAACACTAAAGGCCCAGTTTACTAAGCAGTGCTAAGGGCATATTAGCATTTTTAGTGCACACTAATAATTAGCACATGCTAAACGCAGAGGGGGCCTTTTACTAAGCCACGTAAGTGTCTACGCGCTCCAAAATGGAGTTACTGCCCGACTACCTCGTGGCTCTTGCAGAAATTGCATTTTGGCGCGCATCCGGAAAATATTTTTTATTTTCGGGCGCACGTAATGGATGCGTGCCAAGTGGCATTTGTCACGCGTAGGTCATTACTGCCCTGTTACTGCATGAGACTTTACTGCTAGGTCAATGGCTGGCGGTAAGGTCTCAGAGCCAAAATGGACACGTGGCAATTTTCATTTTGCTGCACATCCATTTTTGGCAAAAGTTTTAAAAGGCCTTTTTTATAGGTGCGCTAAAAAAATGGATCGATGCACACTCAAAACCCGCTCCTACACTACCGCAAACCATTTTTCAGCGCACTTTTGTAAAAGGATCCCTAAGTTGCCCATAGGAACATATGAGCATCTCTAGCATTTAGCGTGCGCTAAAAACGCTAATGAGGCTTAGTATACAGGGCCCATAGAAAACAAAGGAAATAAATTATTAAGAGTGGAACATACAAAAAAAGCCACATTATCAGGAAAATAAGGAGCCAGGAAAAAAAAGGATAAGAGATATCCTTTCAGCAAAGCAACAAAAGAAAATTTCTTCTAGAGCAGCAATTCTTAGGACATTTAAATCAGATTCCAGACTCATTCTCCTCAAGTAGCACTATCAACCAGATTACAGTAGGAAAGGACACAGTCAGTACTGGAGGGGACCTAGCATCCAGAAAATTCTTTAAGTGTATTGGATCAAGAAACACAAAATTGCCCCTCTCCTCAACTTTACCACACATTTACATGGAAATTGCAGGGGAAAAGTCTCTCCCAGTGCTATCACTTGAAGTTTGAAAGCCAAAGAGACTTTCCTCCTCATTTGAGTAGCTCTGGCTAGGTCAGGAACCGCACCTTTAGTGTTCACTCTGGTGGATCCTCTTCTATTTCTATCCCTGTGCCTGTCGGCGTACCTCAGGGTTCTGTTCTTGGTCCCCTCCTCTTTTCTATCTACACTTCTTCTCTTGGTTCATTAATCTCATCCCATGGCTTTTCCTACCATCTGCTGATGACTCCCAAATCTACCTTTCTACCCCTGATATCTCACCTTGCATCCAAACCAAAGTTTCAGCGTGCTTGTCTGACATTGCTGTCTGGATGTCTCAATGCCACCTGAAATTAAATATGACCAAAACCGAGCTTCTCATTCCCCCCCCCCCCCCCCCAAACCCACCTCCCCGCTCCCCCTGTTTTCTATTTCTGTTGATGGCTGTCTCATTCTCCCTGTCTCCTCAGCTCGAAGCCTTGGGGTTATCTTTTCTCTCTCCTCTGCTCATATCCAGCAGATCGCCAAGACCTGCCGTTTCTTTCTTTACAACATCCGTAAAATCCGCCCCTTTCTTTCTGAGCACTCTACCAAAACCCTCATCCACATCCTTGTCACCTCTCGTTTGGACTACTGCAATCTGCTTCTTGCTGGCCTCCCACTTAGTCACCTCTCCCCTCTCCAGTCAGTTCAAAACTCTGCTGCCCATCTCGTCTACCGTCAGGGTCGCTTTACTCATACTGCCCCTCTCCTCAAGTCGCTTCACTGGCTCCCTATCCGTTTTCGCATCCTGTTCAAACTTCTTCTACTAACCTATAAATGTACTCATCCCCAGTATCTCTCCACACTCGTCCTTCCCTACACCCCTTCCCGTGCACTCCGTTCCCTTCTTATCTGTTCCCTTCTCCGCTACTGCCAACTCCAGACTTTGCTCCTTCTGTCTTGCTGCACCCTACGCCTGGAATAGACTTCCTGAGCCCCTACGTCTTGCCCCATCTTTGACCATCTTTAAATCTAGATTGAAAGCCCACCTCTTTAATATTGCTTTTGACTCGTAACACTTGTATCCACTCGCCTCCACCTACCCTCCTCTCCTCTTTCCTCTACACATTAATTGATTTGTTTGCTTTATTTTTTGTCTACTAGATTGTAAGCTCTTTGAGCAGGGACTGTCTTTCTTCTATGTTTGTGCAGCGCTGCATATGCCTTGTAGCGCTATAGAAATGCTAAATAGTAGTAGTAGTAGACCCAAAGATATTTGATCCATAAAGCAGAAATAGTTCTGTTACATTAAGATTCTCAAATGAATCTCTAACCCCCTCAGCTTTAAGACCCTGATTCACGTCTTCCACATAGTAAGCTTGGGTGATAGGTGGCACATTGTCCAAAGGAATTTTCAATACTTCAGTCAAATATGCCTTCAACATTTCTAAAGGTGTCATAAAAGTTAGGAAAATTCAAAAAACAAAGGTTTAAACAATGCTCATAGTTCTAAAGAGCCTCTAATTTCTTTTTAGGTCACCATATTATCTTTGATCATAGCTCCCTGAACAGTTTTCAGTTCTTTCACAGATTTCACCAACTCAACAAATCTCTCTTCCTGTTTATTTTATTTTATTTTTTTATTTATTTAGATTTTGCTCACATCTTTTTCAATAGTAGCTCAAGGTGAGTTACATTCAGGTACACTGGATATTTGTCCCAGGAGGGCTCACAATCTAAGTTTGTACCTGAGGCAATGGAGGGTTAAGTGACTTGCCCACGATCACAAGGAGCAGCAGCGGGATTTGAACCGGCCACCTCTGGATTGAGGTTTAGAAAGAGTCTGTGCCTGCATTTTTACTTACGCTTGAAGAGAGCAAAGGTCCATCAAGCCCAGCATCCTGTTTCCAACAGTGGCCAATCCAGGTCACAAATACCTGGCAAGATCCCAAAAAAGTACAAAACATTTTATACTATTTATCCCAGAAATAGTGAATTTTCCCCAAGTCCAATTTAATAATGGTCTATGGACTTTTCCTTTAGGAAGCTGTCCAAACCTTTTTCAAACGCTGCTAATCTAACCGCCTTTACCACATTCTTTGGCAACGAATTCCAGAGTTTAATTACATATTGATTGAAGAAATATTTCCTCCAGTTCATTTTAAATTTACTACTTTGTAACTTTATCGCATGCCCCCTAGTCCTAGTATTTTTGGAAAGTGGAAACAGACGCTTCACGTCTACCCGTTCAATTCCACTCATTATTTTATAGACCTCTATCATATCTCCCCTCAGCCGCCTTTTCTCCAAGCTGAAGAGCCCTTGCCGCTTTAGCCTTTCCTCATAGGGAAGTCATCCCATCCCCTTTATCATTTTCGTCACCATTCTCTGCACCTTCTCTAATTCCACTATTTCTAATTCCACAAGGAACAATAATAGCGGTTCTGTACCTCCTTCCTAGCAGTGCAGGCCTCAGCTTGTGGTCAAGCGCCCTCCCACTCAGTCTTCACACAGGAAAACTGTGCCCGCCCCTTTCTCAAGTTCGAGTCTTTTATAGGTCAGTGTACTCTTCCTCCAAACTCCACCCCATTATTGGATTGGACAGAAATTCTGGTCCAATCCTTTGATTGGAGGAACTAGGTGGGCAGTCTTTTGTATTCAGGTGATTTCCCGTCACTGCACTTATTCCCAGGGATTGATCTTGTGGTTTACCAGAGACCACTGTCATATCACTTCCTGTGGGTGTTGAGCCTAATTCTCGGCTGCTAATCCCCATTTCCACCCTTTTTCCTATCCCCAAGTTATTCCTAAGTGGCGGGACATAGACCCCTTCACAGTGTTACTCCATTATTTAATAATAAATATTCAATTTCTGTTTGGGTACCTCTCTGTTGTATCTTTTATGATATGGTCTATGATCAAATGCTGTTATGTCTGTAATTCTGATTTGTGTTTGCCTGATTAATATGGCAAAAGGAACTCCCCGCTGGATTTATACATTTTTTTTAATGGGTTACAATTTTTGTATGTCTGTCTTGGATTTTAAGCCTTATTGACATATATATTATATCTACTTGTAAAAGTTGTACCTTCCATTTTATGTGTTTTGATTGTTGTAAATCAATCCAGTGTAAGCACTGGAAATTTTAGCGCTTTAAAGGGGTTCTTTTACTAAAGTGTGTTAACAGATTTAGTGCACACTAATAAATTAGTGTTCATAAAGTGCCATGCAGCCCATAGGCACACAGAACTACATTCTACATATGGCGCCTGAAAAATCGGCACCAAAAGTATTTCCACCTAGGCGTATCCTGTAAACTGTGCCTAGATTTAGGTACAGTTTATAGAATTGCACCTTGCGGATTTATGAAATATGCCTAGCGGCCATGCCTGTGCCCAACTCTAGACGTATTCATGTATGCCAAGTAAAACATGGTGTAAATACTGGCGCCTAAGTTAGGTGCAGAACAGGTGTTTTCTATAACCCTGCATGTAGAATTTGGGAATGCCCACTGTGCACCCATGGCCACACCCTCTTTTTGGCAGCGGGCATTAGAATTTATGCACACTGCTTTACACAATATGCCTAGCAAGTTGTTCACGTGAATTCAAATTAATGCCAATTAGTGTCAATAACTGCTTGTTAAGTGGCAGTTATTTGCACTGATTGGCTTGTTAAGTAATTAAATTGCACGAGCAAATCCAGAATACGACCGAAGTTGCGCGCACAATTTCGGTCATACTATATAGAATCTAGGGGACAATGGGCTGTTCAGCATTTAGCTAGCGCTAATTTAGTTAGCACATCTTAGTAAAAGGAGTCCTAAATGCCTGCAGCCCCAATGACACCTTCTTTCTAAGGAGCCTGCAGCTCCCTGTGACTCTGGGCAAGTCACTTAATTCTCCATTGCCCCAGGTACAAAATCAGTATCTGCATATAATATTCTTGGCTGCTCTGCACTAGCTCCCCCTCCTTAGGAAGGAAATTGTGTGCAAATGAGCTAACAGTGAGCAGCTCATTTGCATGCGATTTCCTTCATGCATGCCCGTTCCTTTCCGAATCACTAAGGGCTTTTTCCGTTCAGTTAGTGCATCAGTTAGTCCACTGCAGTGCCCCCTAGGGTGCCCGGTTGGTATCCTAGCATGTCAGGGGGACTGGTGCACTACGAATGCTGGCTCCTCCCATGACCAAATGAGTTGGATTTGGTCGTTTTTGAGATAGGCGTCCTCAGTTTCTATTATCACCGAAAACCGGGGACGGCCATCTCTAAGGTCGACCATCTCAACATTTATGTCAACCATCTCAAAGGTCGACCTCAATGTTGAGATTTGTGCGTCCTCAACCGTATTATCGAAACGAAAGATGGACGCCCATCTTGTTTCGATAATAAGGGTTTCCCCGCCCCTTCGTGGCACCTCTTCTCCTGTGCTTTGATGTGAAGCTCTTAGAGGATTTATTTATTTATTTATTTATGGTTCATTTGTATCCCACATTTCCCACTTATGCAGGCACAATGTGGCTTACAGAAAATTAGGAAATTTTACAATGTAAGAAAATATTGCAAAGAGGACAAAGAATAGACAGAGGGAGCAGTAGCTAACAATGGGAAACTAAGCAGGGTGGGGATCGTGAAGGGTATATCAATCAGCAGAGTAACTAGGGGAGTAAGTTTTAACAAAGAAGTAAGTCTTCAGCAACTTCTTGAAGAGGATGTGGTTCACTTGCGTTTTGAGGTGCTGCGGGAGAGCATTCCAGTATTTATACTGCAAAAAGTTGGTGAGGGAGCTTTTATTTTTCATGGTGCAGGGGAAGGGTGCCAAAGTGCTCTTGCACTTCCTGTTTTGTCTGGCGCACAGGAGTTTTGCAGTAAGCACAGTTTTTGTGTGCACATATCAATCATGTTCCCTCTCCTTGCTTTCATTTTACTAGCGTGCATAAAATTTGGACAATGAGGGGCTAATATTCAGCACTGTTCTTGCACTATGGGATGTGCACTTTTGCCTCTAGCACAGGAGTTTTGAGCAACAGGCCCTTTGTTAGAACCTGTCCTTCCTTGCAGTTCCTTCTTCATCCCTTTTCGTTCTCCAGCAACTTCACTTGTCTGAGTCTGCCACCTCCTCTAATCATAGCTTTATCTTCCTGCTTCATTCTGATCAGAGCTGATGAATTTTCATGAGTGTGGGAGGTAAAAATGTTTTGCAATCACAGGAGGTGCAAATGAGATCCATTTGCACCTTGTCAGAGTGCTGTATGAGGCAGAGCATAGTGCAGCTGTCAGCTAGGAGCCCTCAAAAGAGTAAGAAAATAGCTTCATTTGGATGAGATGCTTATGTTATATCAGAGGCTTGGAAGGATGACTGTGTAAAACAGGGGGTCACTGCTGCTTTCTGTTTATAGATGGATGTGATCATTAACGTATCTAAAATATGTAACGCACCCTTGGACTAAAGCCATGGTATGCGGTCTTGTTTTATACTTTTGGCTTGGCAATTTCCTTCTTCTTTGGGCGTCCTTTTTAATCTGAACACAAGTCTTTGTTCCTCTAGTATTGTATTCTTCCCCTTTCCCACTGTGCCAAACCCACGCATTTCATTGAGTGATCATGGCCAGGAGCCATGCAACAGAGCCCCATCCAAAACTTAATCACAGTTCCTGTCCAGTAGGCATCACCATGATCCCTTTTCCCAATATTCTTGCTTCTGGGAACTGGAACAAGATGGACTGTTACAGATTCCTACACAGGCACTACATGCCAGCAGAATCCTTCACCTTGGTCGCAGATGCAGGACATGACTCTGTCTCACCTGATACAAAATAGGGAACTACAAAATACATGCAGACAAAAACTGAAATGGAAAACAAAAACTGAAACCAGAGATACCAGATTCTGCATGTGGTACACTACAGAAATAGACAGAAATGCATGTCCTCCTGTAAAGTGCAAAATAAAGCTAACAGATGTAAATTCTCAATATAATTCAGTCAATAAACTGAAAATAAAATCATTTTCCTACCTTTATTGTCTGATGATTTTATTTTTCTAATCATCTAGAAATGTTAAGTAGTAGTAGTAGTAATCATTTGTTCTCAGTCTCTGGTTCTGCTTCCTTCTTAACTCTGTTTCTAGGTTCTCCTGTTCATTTGCTATTTCTTTTCTCTCCTTTCTTCTTCACTTCCTGACCTAGGCCTGTGTTTGGCACTGATCTTTCACATTCAGCTTTCTTCAGTTTTTCTGCCTCAAAGCTATTTAGTTTTCCATCTTCCTGCCCTTCATATGCAGCATCCCCCCCTCCACCTTCCCTTCCTGTGCAGCACTCCACCCTCTACTTTTCGCTTCCTTTTATGTTCATCATGTCTCCCCCTACTTTTCCCTTCCCATCATGTTCAACACTATGGAAACTAGTTAATAATGCTTGCTGTGGACATGAGGGTTGGTTGGACTTCTTTATAGAGCCATATTAAGGCATAAGCAAGCTAGACATGTGCCTAGGGCCCAGAAGTTTAGGGGCTGTCACATGTGCTCAGGACTCAGGAGGTTAAGATTCACAGCTGTATGAATTATCTCTCTCAAAGCCAGAAAGATAGCTAAAGTGCCTGGGTATGTTTCTGAGTTCAGCCCTCTATAGCTCTCAAATTCTCCATCCCTTACAGTGTAGAGACTATGGTAGGATTCAGCGAATGGAAATGTTTCTAGTCGCAAAATGGAGGAGCTTCAGCTGTAAGTGCTGATAGTTTTGGGGAACTGAGTTCTGCTTAAGGGCTTGGATACAGCCAGTGAAACCAGCGAGTGTCTTTGAGAGTAAAAACGGATTGTTGAGAATGGGTGGAAATGTAAGAGAAATGGGGGAATGTATGAGGAGTCTACTTCTGCAGGCTTTAAAAAAAAGCTGTCAGCAAATGCAAGAACTATACATGATGGTAGGCAAAGCTGATGAGGGGGAGGAGTGCGCACTGATTGAATGAACACATGAGCAGCAGAAGCCACACAGCACCAAAACAGAGAGAGAGAGTGTGTGTATGTGTGTAGCACAAGAGCCCGATAATGTTGTTTGAAATTGGCTATTATGCCCTGATCCTTAGGTTGGATCAGAGAGGTAGTGTTTGGTGGCAGGAAGACCACCTTGACGTTAGACAGCCTGACATCATCACTGTGTGCAGCACAATTATCACAAAGCAACAAAATCTGACGCTTTTGTGCCCGCATTCTATTGTCTAAGTTCTTTAGCCACTGCTTCCAAATTTCCCCAGTCATCCATGAATTTGCGTTAGCCTCGTATGATACAGGAAGTCACTTAACATTCTTGAAGCAACAGGGCTGTTTGCTCTTTCCAATGACAAGTGGTTCCAACTTCTCACTCCCATCCATATTGCAGCAAAGGAGGATCGTTAGTCAGTCCTTCAACGTTTTACTTCCTGTAGTTTCGGCTTGTTTGAATGCAAGTGTTCCATCAGGAATCGCTTGCCAGTAGAGACCATTTTCGTCAGCATTGAAAATGTCACAAGGTGCAAACTCGTTCAAGTTGGTAGGAAGAACCTAAACAACCCAATTTTCAGCACCAAAGTCATCAGCATCTTGTTTTTCATCATGCTGTTTCTTGAATTTTATGTTGTTCCTTTCCTTTCATCTTTCCAACCATCCAACAGTGGCTTTGAATTCAGTTAGTCCAAGACTTTCAGCTAGCTGATTAGCTTTCTCCATAAGCAGTGGACCACTGACAGGAAACTGTCTGCTCCTGACTTGAGAAAACCACCGAAGAAGAGCATCTTCTACATCCTAAGCTTTTCCCTCCCATTTTCGTTTCCATTGTGGATTTGTATTGTTTTGCCAGTCTTCCAGAACCTGATCTTTCTGCTTCAAGATACATGAAATTTGAGTGGGATTGACACCATATTCTTTAGCAATAGTTGCTTGACGTTGTTTTCTAATTTTTTAAGAACTTCTATTCGTTCAGCCAGTGTTAAAGTCTTACAGTTGCGCGGCGACGACAACTCCAGTGTACACTCTAACAACATTCTTTCGCTTATTCTGCCTGTGGCAGTTAAAGAGATTTCAAATTTACCGCCCCTTTGTCACGTGCCAATTGGCTTCCATATTCCGTGCGTGCGTTTATGCGGAGTCTTTCCTGCAGAGGAGCGGTCTTAAATCATGCATATAAGCGAATCTTGCACTTATCAGTGGTGCGCTAAACCAGTTTGTCCCCATAAAAATTGATGGCGCCAAAAACGGGACCGAAGTACAGCACGCAGTTACAGGGCATGCGTTTATCCGACGTGCACTTAAATGGAGTGCAATATATATATATATATACACAGACAGCAGAAGCAACAGAGCACCAAAACAGAGAAAGTGTGTATGTGTATGTCTGAAGAGTGTGTGTGTGTATATATATATATATATGGAGTGAAGGAGTGGCCTAGTGGTTAGAGCACTGGTCTTGCAATCCAGAGGTGGCTGGTTCAAATCCCGCTGCTGCTCCTTGTGATCTTGGGCAAGTCACTTAACCCTCCATTGCCTCAGGTACAAACTTAGATTGTGAGCCCTCCTGGGACAGAGAAATATCCAGTGTACCTGAATGTAACTCACCTTAAGCTACTACTGAAAAAGGTGTGAGCAAAATCTAAATAAATAAAAATATGTGTATGTGTGTGTACATGTGTCAGAATAGCAAAAGTGCATGCATATGTGTATGTGTCTGTGTTGGGAGCAGACTTATTATATAAATAGAGATTCCCTTTGAAATTTTGGACTGGAGTAGAGACATCCACTGGTACAAATGTATCTGTGCACATATTAAGTGAAGAGAAATTTTCAGCCTGGGCAGTTTACCCCACAACCTATTAAGTGACCTGGGCAAATTCCATTGAAAAGTTTCTTAATACTACCTCCACTCTGTCTATATTCTTTCATAAGCACCAAAAAAAAAAGCTAAATATCATTTTTTTTCCTCCTTCCATTTGTGAAGTTATTTTCTTGTGCAAAACTTTGGAAATGTATTCTTCAGTCCAGTGGTGTAGCCAACCATGCTAATTTGGGTGGGCCTGAGCCCAAATTGGGTGGGCACACACTATTCCCCCCCCCCCCCCCCCCCCAATAAACACACACCCCAATGATCCCAAATTCAGTAAATACCTGAGTTGGTGGGAACCCCAAGCCCTGTCAGCCAAAGAGGTCCTGCTCCTGTGGCCCAGAATGCTCCCATACTTGCTGCAGCCAGCGGAACTCTCTGTGGGCTGCTGCCAAGCCTACCCTCCAGATCCCATAGAGAGTGTCGCTGGCTGCAGTGAGTATTCTGGGCTGCCAGAGCAGGACATCTTCAGCTGGGGTGAGGAGAGCTTTGGGATCCCTGCCATCCTCAACAAGGGTGCCACAATTTTGGGTGCCCCCCCTTCTCACGGCTATGCCACTACTTCACTCACATTGCACATAAATCTGCTTGTGGCAGTCTACCCTTGGCATCTCTGGTTTCTACCAGAGGTAACGGAGGGCAAAAAAACTTCCCTAGTTCTCAGCCCACTACTCCAGAGCTGCCAAGTTACCCATTGAAATCAGAACTACATGTAACATAATGCACCAGAATAGGATTGTCAGAAATTCAGGACTGGCCTGGAATCATTTGACCAGTGCTGAGTCTGCTAATGCAGGATAAATAGCCGCCATTTATGTATTTATTATTATTATTATTTGTTGCATTCTTACCCCACATTTTCCCACCTATTTGCAGGCTCAGTGTGGCTTACATAGTGCCGTAGAGGCGTTTGCCAGTACGGTTGTTAGCAGATACAAAGTTATATTGTGGTCAGATGAGGTAGGTGTGGATCAGGCATCTTGGGGTCGAAGGAGTGAAGATTATAAGTTGTCCAGTACGATAATTAGTTATGCTGTGTTGCTTGGTGCAGGGATCTGTGTTGGATCGGTGGGATAGGCCTTTTTGAAGAAGTGAGGTTTGAGTGATTTCCTGAAGTTTAAGTGGTCATGGATAGTTCTCATAGCATTTGGGAGTCTGTTCCATAGTTGTACGCTTATGTAGGAGAAGCTGGATGCGTAAGTTATTTTGTATCTTAGTCCTTTACAATTTGGATAGTGTAGGTTTAGGTATGATCGTGATGATCTGATTCTGCTTCTGTTTGGTAAGTTTACTAGGTCTGTCATGTATCCTGGTATTATGCCGTAGATAATTTTGTGTACCAGGGTGCAGATTTTGAAGATGGTCCGTTCTTTGATTGGGAGCCAATGCAGCTTTTCTCGTAGGGGTTTGGCACTTTCTGTACCAGGGTGCAGATTTTGAAGATGGTCTGTTCTTTGATTGGGAGCAAATGCAGCTTTTCTCGTAGGGGTTTGGCACTTTTGAATCGTGTTTTGCCATATATCAGTCTGGCTTCTGTATTTTGGGCGGTCTGGAGTTTTTTTTTGTGAGTTGTGTTTTACATCCCGCGTAAATTCCGTTACAGTAATCTGCATGGCTTAGGACCATTGATTGTACTAGGTTTCTTGATAAGTTATAAGTTTGTACAAGAAGTTTTCGTCTTGGTATGAATTTTCAGTTTTTCCAATAAAGTATGGATAGCAGTTCCTTGGAGGTTTTTGGTCCAGGGTGGCAAGTGATTGATGTTATGCAGTAGGCTCAAGGGTTTGGAGTAGCTGAACGCTATAGGAGACCAAATAGCCTGGCCACTGATAAAAGTCTGATGCCCCTGGTTCCTTTTTTCCTCCTTTTTCTTTATCTCTTTTCTCAACACTAGAAGTTCTTTTGTTCCCTTTACATTCATGATTGTTGATGAGGAACATTAGCTGGCTTACCATTTTTGAGGATAGTTTCCTTCTGTCTTTTGACGTGCTGCAAAATGAAAATTGCCACGCATGCATTTTGGGTCTGAGAGCTTACCATCAGCCATTTACCTAGCTGTAAAGTCTCACACGGTAACCTGGCAGTAATGACCTGCTCGTGCCAAATGCCAAAAAATAAAAATTAGTTTTCGGACACATGTATCGGACGCACGCCAAAAATGAAATTACCGCAAGAGCCACGCAGTAGCTGTGCGGTAACTTCATTTTGGTGTGCATTGGGCATGCATAGATACTTACACAGCTTAGTAAAAAGGCCCCCTTCCTTGTCATCAGCAGCAAATGAATCCATTAACTGATGGGCTGTATCTGCCTACCAGCAGGTGGAGATAGAGAACACTAAAGAACCACAGTGACCCTTGGACGGCTAGCCCCATCTGCCTTCAGTATTTCTCTATCTCCCAGCAGGTGTGGACGTAGCTTGATCAGCTCCTGGATTTCTGCCTGGGGTGGCTCCTGTGCTTTGCCAGTTGAGCAGGGGTGTTGTGGCTGGTGGTGCCCACTTTAAAGACATATAGGTTCGCCCTTTCCTGCCTTACCCATTCCCCCCTCCTCCCGGAGTCCCTCTGTTGCTGCCTGCCTCCAACTTTCCTCACAGCGTTAAAAAATAAGTGTGCGCTTATACAGCGTTGCTATTCTGAGGCTTTCTCCAGAGATTCTGGTACAGTGCAGTGTGACTGGAGCTCATTGACTCGGTCTTCTGAGGTGAGAGTGGTGCCCAGCTCCTCCGGGGAGGTTCCCGCAGACAGCGTTCTGAGCGGGGTAAATTTTGGCGCGAAGCCAGCATTTTATTGCTATATTTCCGTCCTGTCGGGCGATGGCTGCTGAAGGAGTTAAGCGCTGCTCCCGCTGTGGTAAACGCAGGTCAGCAGTGGGGCTTTGCAGTACGTGTTCCTTAGACGCTCACGCTAGTATGAGCATGGCGAGCGATAATTCTTTCCGCTTGATGGAGCTGGCAGCGGGCGCCATTTTGGAAGCGCCGCATGACTCGTTCCTCGTGGTGGCGGAGGAGTCTGAGTGCAGGGGGATGCCTCATTTCGAGGCTGCTAGAGGAGCTCCAACCTCCGCTTCTCCTAATTCGGGACGGAGGGTCAGGGTGAGTTTTTCTCCCCTGAGTTTGTGCTACTGATGCATAAGGCCTTCATGCTGAAAAGAGCTCTGCCGCAGGTGTCTGACACTGCGTTGCATTCTGGATTCCCTCCGGGTGTTGATGGCCCAGGGATGGCTACAGAGGTTATTTCTTCCCCCGAGCGTTGGAAAGACGCTAAACATAGACGGGTAAATTCCCTGTCTGAAAGTGGCGCATCTCCCTTTTTCCCCCGTGGTCAGGCTATGGGGAGTCTGAGGGATCTGGCAGGTCCTCATGGACGGATGATCCAGAGGAGGGTGCCTGTTTGCCACTAGATTCGGATGATCCCAATGCAGTTCGGATTTTCCACTGCGACGAGCTGCCAACTCTCATTGCTGACGCCTTGCAGGCCCTCTCGATTGATGATCCTGCCGAGGGCAATTCCTCCTCTGTTAATCTTAGGATGGCAAGTACTAAGAAGCCTACTCAGGCCTTGCCTGTGCATGACTCCATCCAGGAGCTTATTTCAGCTCAATGGTCTGACCCCGATGGGCCTTTGAAAGTGGCCAGGGCTATGGGTCAGCTTTACCCTCTGAGTGAGGATCACTTGGCCCTTTTTGGGATGCCTAAAGTGGACGCATTGGTCACGGCGGTGACTAAAAAGACCACTCTCCCAGTAGAGGGAGGGGTCGCTTTGAAAGACATGCAGGACCGGCGGCTAGAATCTGCGCTGAAGTGGTCCTTTGAAATATCGGGCCTTGCCTTAAGGGCGTCTATTTGCAGTTCCTATGCAGCCCAGGCCTGTCTTTCCTGGTTACAACAGGTGGTGGATCAGCCCACGGATGGTGCGGGATCCATCTCTGAGGTTGCCCCGCGGATGGAGTCGGCCCTGTCATTTTTGGCTAACGCCCTTTATTTTTATTTATTTATTTACATCAATTTATATACCGTATCTTATTGCAACTGCAAGACAGAACGGTTTACAATTTGTAAAATAGAAAAAGAACAATACAACATTATATGTACAGTTTAGACAAACAATGGAACTCCAATCATTACAGGAAAGCACAGCAAAACCAAAAATTAGCTACATAAGATAAAAACAGACTAAATCATGATTTAGTATACAGGAAAGCACCGCAAATACAGAATTGAGTACATAGTATAAGCTACATAAACAGTACAAATTATGTTTTAATATACATTGAAGATACATTCCCTTTTATAACCTTCCATTATTATAAATTCTGTTCTACATAATTGATAAAGTAAAAGGTTTTCAAAAGTTTCCGAAAATGAAAGTAGGATTTCTCAAATCTGATCTCTTTTGGAAGGCCGTTCCAAAGAGAAGGGGACAAGTAGAAAAAAAGCCGATCTACGCGTAGATTCCCATCTGGCCCTAGCGAGAGGAGGAATCACTAACCTGTTATGATCTGGTCAGAGCTTCGGCTAAGCAGATGTCTGTGGCAGTTTCTACCCACCGCCTTCTTTGGCTGCGGCATTGGGCGGCTGACATGGCCTCTAAGCAAAGGCTGGTGAGGTTACCCTTTCGGGCCTCCTGTTATTTGGAGAGGATTTGGAGAAGATTGTTAAAGACCTAAGGGACTCTAAGCCCCAGCGGTTACCTGAGGATAGGCCGAGGCCTTCTTCCAAGGGTCCTGTATTTCCCTCTTCTTCCAGACCTCGCTTCCGTGAAGCTTGCAGGTATCGCCCGGGGCGCTCTGCTGGGTTTTCTCAACATGCCTGTTTTCAGCAGAGGAACTCCTTTCGCTCGGACAAACGCTCCGCAGCGGCCAGGTCACGGCCAGGAGTTCAGGGGCGTCCTCCACAATGATGGGACGCCAGTCCACTCCTCAATTCCTGCAGTAGGAGGACGTCTTTCCCTCTTTCTAGAGGAGTGGACCAAGATTACTTTGGATCAGTGGGTCCTGGACCTGATCAGAGAAGGTTACCGACTGGAATTCGATGCCCCGGTGAGAGATGTGTTTTTGGAGTCCCGATGCGGCACTGCCATCAAACGGGCGGCAGTAGAGGAGACCTTGCAAGTCTTGCTGCACCTTGGAGCGGTGATCCCGGTGCCTCCCGCCGAACGCAGCTGCGGCCGCTACTCCATTTATTTTGTGGTGCCTCGAAAAGGCGGGTCTTTCAGACCAATCCTCGACTTACGGAGAGTCAATGAGGCTCTAAGAGTGCATTATTTTCGCATGGAAACCCTGCGCTCTGTCATTGCGGCGGTACAGCTAGGAGAGTTTCTCACGTCTCTGAACCTAAAAGAAGCATATTTGCACATTCCTATTTGGCCCCCGCATCAGCAGTTTCTCCGGTTTGCGGTGTTAGGATAACATTTCCAGTTTCGGGCCTTGCCTTTTGGCCTAGCCACAGCTCCCCGTACCTTTTCCAAGGTAATGGTGGTGGTAGCTGCCTATCTCAGGCGAGAGGGTATCAACAGTTCACCTTTATCTCGACGACTGACTCATCAGAGCAGATTCAGCAGACGAAAGTCATCTTGTCACAGCCAGAGTGGTTACAGTCCTGCAGACTCTTGGCTGGGTAGTCAATATACCCAAAAGTCACCTGACCCCCCCCCCCTCTCAGTCTCTCGAGTATTTGGGGATCCGGTTCGACACGGCCTTGGGGTTTGTCTTTCTCCCCGACCACAGGCGGTGCAAGCTTCAGAATCAGGTCCGTCTGCTCCTGCGGATGCCTCGTCCTCGTGCTTGGGACTTTGTCCAGCTGCTGGGGTCGATGACAGCCACCTTGGAGGTGGTTCCCTGGGCGAGAGTGCATATGAGGCCATTGCAGATTGCCCTGCTCCATCAATGGTCTCCGATTTCCCAGGAATATCAACGCAGACTAACGTGGCTCCCTGCGGCCTGGCACAGTATGGATTGGTGGCTCTCCGACAGGATGCTGAGACAAGGATTGCCGCTCGCGCTTCCTTCTTGGTGCCTGGTGATAACGGATGCCAGCCTTTTGGGCTGGGGAGCGCATTGCCAGGGAATCTATGCTCAGGGTCAGTGGACACCCGTGGAAGTGAGGTGGTCCATCAATCGCTTGGAACTGAGAGCGATATTCCAGGCTCTTATGGCCTTCCACAAGACTCTGAAGGGGCTTGCTGACCGGGTTCTGTCAGACAACATGACAGTGGTGGCCTACATAAATCGTCAGGGCGGCACTCAGTGCAGGGCCCTGGCCACGGAGGCCACTCAGATTTGCCACTGAGCCGAGCTCCACCTGCAGCTTCTGTCAGCAGCTCACATAGCAGGTCAGAGCAATGTGCAAGCCGATTTTCTCAGCAGGCATCAAATCGACCTGGCGGCATGGGAACTGGTAGAAGTTTTTCTTCAGATTTGTGCCAAATGGGGGACTCCTGGAATGGATCTAATGGCGTCAAGTGCAAACACCAAAGTCCCTCGCTTTTTCAGCAGTAGACGAGATCCTCGCTCGGCAGGGTTGGATGCACTGGCTCAATCCTGGCCCTCGGGCCTCCTGTATGTGTTCCCTCCTTGGCCCTTGATAGGGCGAGTCCTCCTGCGAATTCAACTACATCGGGGATTGGTGATTCTCATCGCTTCGTACTGGCCAAGGCGTCTGTGGTATGCTGATCTCCGTCGGATGATGGTGGAGGCTTCATTTCCTTTGCCTCTGGTACCGAGCCTGTTGGTTAAAGGTCCGGTGTCTATGGAGGATCCCTGCTGATTTGGTCTTACGGCCTGGCTCTTGAGAGGGCGCAATTGAGAGATAAGGGCTACTCTAACAAGGTCATTTCCACTCTCTTGCAGGCCCACAAGCGGTCTACCTCTGCAGCTTATGCTCGGATCTGGCGCAAGTTTGAGGCGTGGTGTGTTTCAAGGGCGATCACACTCACGCGGGTTACAGTCTCGCCGGTGCTGGACTTTTTGCAGGATGGCTTACAAAAAGGTCTGGCTTACAATTCCCTGTGGGTTCAAGTGGCAGCATTGGCGTGCTTTCGAGGGAATGTCTTGGTCTTATCCATTGCTGCTCATCCGGACATTGCCCAATTTCTCAGAGGGGCACTTCGGCTCCGTCCTCCTGTGCGGTCGCCTTGGCCGGCCTGGAACCTCGGGCTGGTGTTGAAGGCTCTCCAGAGTTTGCCTTTCGAGCCGCTTAAGAGAGCTTCGGAGAAGGATGTGACTCTCAAGACAGTCTTTTGGTGGCCATGATATCGGCTACACGCGTGTCTGAGCTTCAGGCGCTGTCCTGTCGGGACCCTTTTCTACAATTCTCGGAGTCCGGAGTAACGGTACATACAGTGCTTTCCTTCCTGCCTAAAGTGGTTTCAGCATTTCACCTGAACTAGCCCATTTTTCTTCCTTCCTTTTCTAGGGAAAATTTTCTAGGGAAGATTGTCCAGATTTGGACAATTACATCTTTTGGATGTCCACAGGGCTCTGTTGCAGTATCTACAGATGTCAAATGACTTCAGGACTTCTGATCACCTTTTTGTATTGTTGTCAGGTCCTCGACGCAGGTGTTCAGCGTCTAAGGCCACTATAGCCCCGTTGGCTCAAGGAAGTCATTTTTTCTGCGTATCTGCTTTCGGGCCAGTCTCCGCCTGAAGTGTTTAGGGCGCATTCCATGAGAGCGATTTCCTCCTCGTGGGCTGAAACAGGTGCACTCTCTCTTCAAGAGATCTGTAGTGTGGCTACTTGGGCTTCTCAGCTCTCATTTGTCCGGCATTACAGGCTGGATGTTGCAGCGAAGCAGGACGCGCATTTTGGAGTGCAAGTGCTTGCTCGCAGAGTGGCCTGTTCCCACCCTAAGTAGGGAGTGCTTTTTCATCTGCTGCTGATGACAAGGAAGGGAAAATTAGGTTCTTACCTTGGTAATTTTCTTTCCTTTAGTCACAGCAGATGAATCCATGATCCCTCCCTGTCTGACTTTGTTTTTTGTTCAGATCTTTCATGCAGATATTGTACCTCATCAGGAGGAGTTGAAGACCAGCTCTCAGAGCTTCTGCATGATGTTCTATTGCAGGAGGTTGAGTTCGTCCCTCTTTTGTGTGGTTATTGCTCCGGTTCTGGGGCGTTTGTTCGCTGTGAAGAAAGTTTATGTTATTCTACCTTTATGATTCACTCTGCTTTGGAAATTTCAAATACTGAAGGCAGATGGGGCTAGCCGTCCAAGGGTCACTGTGGTTCTTCAGTGTTCTCTATCTTCACCTGCTGGTAGGTGGATACAACCTATCAGTTAATGGATTCATCTGCTGTGACTAAAGGAAAGAAAATTACCAAGGTAAGAACCTAATTTTCCCATATTTATTCTACTTCTTAAAATCCTCAGTCAGTCCTTAGTCACATTACTATTTATCAGCCATTATTGTTATATTCTCAGAACAACGTTGTAAGAAAGATCTTGTAAATCTTAATCTTCTATTGAAACAGTATCCACACTGCTGCAATCCAAAATTCTCAAGCAGTCATATTGAAACAACTTTAATTGTGAAGATAATTCCGTGTTACTTGTTTGTAGTTGTTATTCTTAAAACAGCACTGTAAGAAGTTCTTATAAATCTGGAATGATCTGGACCTGTGACAATGTCCACACTTCTGCAATCCAAAGTCTCAAACTATTGTATGCAGAATGTAGTTCTCCTTTCCACTTTAATATCACCAAACTACTGCTCACAACCCAACATGGTCCATGTTTCGTTGTTGCATCCTCAGGGGTTGATACTGTAATAATATATAAACGTTCACTAAATATACTAGTTAAACAGAAGCTACCTAATTTTTTATTTGATAAATTCAGTAAAACCTTTTTGCTACCCTACTCATAAAATTCACAGCAAACTGAACGCTCCAAAATGCCGCTCCTCAACCGCCATCTGCTGAAAAAAATGCCGATGCATGCACCGTCTCAGCAGACAAAAAATTCAATCTACCTCCTTATTAAGATCCTGTGGTATCACGGGTTTCCGTTTAAAGATAAACCGTTGCTCTTTACACACCAGTAATTCAGATATATTGCACACACACACACACAAACACCCCACCCCCGGGTCTTTGTATTTGGCACAGCACCACAAACTATAACTGTGATACTTGGTGCTGAGCCGCAATCCAGTGTGCAACGGGGGGAGGGGCTTCTTCTGTTTGTTGAACTCTCAGGTTACTTAGATGTTGTTCTATCATGCACTTATCATGTACCACAAATTGCAGGGACATTTTATCCCATAAATAACCTGTTGTGAATTATATTCTGTGCATTGCAACAAAGTTAAAAACTTTTCTGTTGTATGTGGAATTATCACTGATTGGGTTTCCCAAGCATATTGGCAATAAGTGCAAGCATTGCATTTATAATGACCCAACTGGTGTTCCCCAGATGATAATTGCTATCTACATACGGATAAAATTTCTCCCAAATTGTTACCTCTTGTATAAGCAAATCGTGGAGATTGTTGAAATTGACTATGAACTGATAAAATATGCCAGTGTTTTCTAACCAAGTCTTCCACCTGCATAACTGACTGGGCATAGACGGTCGGTAGCCCAACTGTTTGGGGAGGCTAAAGGGGGCGGAGCTTACCTCCATACGCTCCGTGGCAGCGACGTCAATGAAGAAAAAGACTACAGGCTCGCCGCCAGCTTCTCCCTTCTCTCTGCACACAGTGTCCCGTGATGCATTTCCTGTTTCCGCGAGAGCAGAGAGAAGGGAGAAGCTGGCGGCGAGCCTGTAGTCTTTTTCTTCATTGACGTCGCTGCCACGGAAATAAAAGATGAAAATGCACGGGGCGGGAGGGTGGGCTGCACCACAAGCGGAAGTCGACGATTCGGCTGGGGAGGCATAGCCTCCCCAAGCCTCTTATACGGGGCGCCTATGTGACTGGGTATATGGTAAAATACAAGTCATCCTTTTCAGCTGTTCTTTGATGGTTGGTTGTAATAACCATTCACATTGCACATTATCTGCCCGTTTATAAGCCCTACAAACAATCTTGGAAGGGTATCCTCATTGCCAAAATCGTTCTGACATCTCTTTTGCCTGTTTAACAAACTTAGAGGTCCTTTTACCAAGCTGCAGGGAAAAAGACCTTGCTCTAGCGGTGGGGGCTGTTTTTTCTCACACACCAGTGCCCTTTTTACCACAGCGGGTAAAAAAGCCCCCGGCACACCGTCACCGATTGAGGTGGAGATAAGGGCTCCAATGCTAACGTGACGGTAACCAGGCATCAAGCAGCAATGCCTGATTATCACCGGGTATTGCTGCGCAAGCCATTTCCAGGGGTTTTCTTTTTCCCCCAGAAATGGCACACGCTTGGAGCGGGACTACTGCAGGCATCCGTGTTGGGCTGGCGGAAGTCCTGGAAGAGCGAGCTGCAAGCCTGTGTTATGCTTACCACCGCTCTGTAAAAAGGCCCCATATTCTGTTGAGAACAAAGTCTGCAAATTCTAAGGCATTGCCCTACAGGGATGGTGTTATGTAGGCTACCTGGATGGTGACACTGATAATGCAAAATAGATACATCCTTAAAACCAGATTGTTTGCAACCTTCCCAGATTGCAGAAACCCAGCATCTTTTTGCAAATTTTTATTCATAATCACTTATTTCCTGTTTTTATAGATTCAAAATAAGAAAACATTAAATATGGCAGGTGCAAAGGTTTGGACACACTTTTCAGTCTGTACGTTGTGAGACTGACTGGCAGAAGTAACGGCTTTCAAATGTTTCCTGTAGCCACGTAAAAGTCTTTCTGTTCTTGCTTTTGGAATTTTTTTCCTACTTTGCCTTGCAATACTCTTCTATTTCAGAAATATTCTTGGGTCTCCTTGCATGCAATGCACATTTGAAATCTCCTCAAGTCTGAGGACTGTAAAGGCCATTCCAATACATTCATCTTTCTTTCATGTGAGTACTTCATAGTTGATTCTGAGTTGTACTTCAGATTGTCTTGATAAAATATATAACCTCTTTTTAGCTTTGATTTCTTCATTGACTGTGAGCCAATAGGTCTTAGGCTATATTCATTCTTTTAAATCCATTCTTTGGCCACTCATACAATATTTCCTATTCAATGGTCTGCCACACAATCCTAAAGCATAATAGATATACCTTGTGCTTAATGGTTGGCGAATTGCTCTTCAAATGCCTCACCCTTTTTTCCCTCCAAATCTGTCTTGTGTGATTATGCCTAGTAGTTCGATTTTTATCTTATCAGTCCAAAGTATTTTGTTCAAAAATGACTGAAGCTTATCAAGGTTTTCTTGGCATACTTCATATAATGAATATTTTCTGATGAGGTCATAGAAAAAGGTTTCTTTCTAACAATTTTCCCATGCAGATAATTGTTGCATGAGCCATGCAATACTATGGTCATCTACTCCAGTGGCAGCGAATCTTTTCAGCAGGTCATTGGCAGTGATTTGTGGGTTCCGTTTTACAAGTCTAACCAGTTTTAGGATAGTTTTATCACATGTTTTTGGTCCTCGACTTTGGCAGTTCGATTTCGTAGCAGTGTTTGATAGTTGAAATTGCTAGCCGAAAGCATTAAAGGTTTTGTTTTGTTTTGTGTGTTTTTGTAACCTTCATATGCTTTGTTAGAGTTCATTTTCATATGTTCAGACAGCTGTTTAGAGGAGTCCCATAGCTGTTGAAAATACATGAAAAAATCAGAAGCTGAGAGATTAGAAGGGTCAGTGTATTTGTTCAGCTATGAGATTTTCACCTACCTAACAAGTCACTAAACATTTTGAGCCTTTCAAACCGCTTTTTTTTTTTTTATAGTAATGAATCAACTGGAAGGGTGTCCTATCTTTTGCACCTGCAGTATTCAGTCTGTTAAAGTCAGCAAAATTGCCAAAAGATGTTATGTTTCTCTTTATACCATATAGACATTGTCAGCTTCTGTTCACTTAGGGATTCATTGGAACATACAATTGGCCAGGGGTACCTAATCTTTTGCACTCAACTGACTGTATAAAGAGCACTACATCACTGATTCACATTCAGTTTTTCTCTGTGACTCCCTAGATCTCTCTTCACAATATTGCTACCTAGTCAGTCATTTTCCTTTTCAATTTGTTTTACTCTTTCTAAATGTTTTCTCCTTTTCTAAACCCAAAAGCACTGTGCTCACTACAGAAAGTTCTGTGCACAGCAGTAGTGCTAAAAGAGCTCAGCAACAAGCCAGACAGTTATTGAAAAGGGCAGGTAAATGAGGTGCCACACTTGTATTCAATCAATAATTCTAGCAAAAGAATCCCCTAAGGGAGAGCCAAGGTTTAAACCTAATACTGATAAGTCAATCCCTGAATACACTGGTGAAACACAGTGGGAAACAACAGGATATTCACAGAGGACTCTCTACAAAACATATGCTTAGAATTTAATGTAAAGAGAAGAACAGGAGGATTCAGTATTGGCTGCACCTGCAGCCAAGCTTTATTTCAGTAAGTCACACTGCTAAAAAGCGACTCACCTGAACAGCTCTACACATCATAGCTTATCCTCCAAAAGTTCACACTCTTTTTGTGATTTTTAATATTTTTACAGTGAATACCCAAACTATTTAATACTAAATCAAGTTATAAGTTCTCCCTGAACATCCCGTGTCCCCTGAGTGCACCTGGAGGAGAAGAAACTGAAAGCAAAAATTGCTAGAGACACCATGAGCAAAGCTTGACTATCAGCAAAAGAAAATGGAGGATTAACATAGAAGCAGCATCCATGAGGAAAGAGCTTGTTTTGAAACAGAAATTTCTGTTTGACGCGGATGAACCTCTCAGTGAGCATAATAATACCATGCAGCCCAGATAAGTTGGCTCCTGTGGGGTTCTATATATCCAGTGTTGGTAGTTGTTTTTTGAGTTAAAAGTGTTTTGCTAACAACATCCTGTTGTTTCCCCACTGTGTTTCACCAGTGTATTCAGGGATTGACTTATCAGTATTGGATCACACTTTTATCCAGGCAAAAGCAATGACAAGGAAATATTTGATAATTAAAATACTACCTTTTCTTCAACCACCTTAGGGGGTTCAGTTAAAAACAAGCCAGTACTCTCCTCCTATAGCTGGAGTATTGAGGCAGCTTGGGCAAAGAAATCATATTAATTTGGTGTTTAACTTTTCAGTCCTGTAAAGTGGAAGAATGCCATCTGGGTTTAATTTACTCAGAAGTCTAGCTTTTGCTAGACTAGAGGTTAGAAAGGTCAGAGAGAAGTAATTATTTACCACATCTGGAGGCCATTATGAGCAAGGCATACTGGACAGTTTTGCAGGCAGATTAAAGGATTAGATTGAATGCTGGTTAGAAGAAGATAGTTCAGATTTAGATATTCTTGATGATTTAGATTTTGTCTTATAAGGAATTCTGATTTCTGCTTATTTTAGAATATGTTTTATTCTGTGTAATTAATAAGTTCTATTTCTATGTAGAATATCTTTTCAATTCAGTGTTACATCTTTGACTGACTTTTCAAGTGAGATTGTCTGCAGTTTAAGAGGTCATCATCTGGTTTGAATTATCCACAGTCCTAGCTAGTTTTGTGTATGAAACTAATAGGTGAAAGAGGTCAGGACAAGTCAACTCTCTTCTCCTTGATGAATAGCTAAGTGTAGGACTGGTCCTGAAAGTAATAACAAACTATGCCTGTGTGCCATTAAGCAAGACTGGCCCCTTGGCCCTTGACCCCTTAATGAATGCCAGAACCCAGTTAGTATGAAGTTGATTGGGAATCTGAATATGAGAAATAATAATAAAATGCAAGAGATAGGTGCCACATTGTCTAGTTTGAGAGGCCCCAGGTCATAGGTCAGTTTAGGAAATATCTCAAACCTATGTAACTGATATTTTGGAGTAAATGTATAGAGATAATTATTTCAAGACAGGGTAATCAATCTATTCTTTACCATCTGGTGAGAAAGGGGGGGCTAGAGAGGTGTAGGACCCTATATAACTGAGAGCAGAAGCAGCTTACGTCAGAAGAAGAGAAGGAGCTGAGACAGAAGCCACAAGACACAGAGAGCTGAGAAAGAGAAGAAGAGACCTAGTGCTGATGTCCTACTTTGTTTGCTGGCAAATAAAGAAGACTTCTCTCTCATTCTGGTGTGTGGTGTTTGACTCCTGAAGTACCACAGATTCTGCTAACAATAGTGGTAATTCCTGCAACAGTATCTCACCTGAAAGCCCCATCTTGCACTGTTAATGTGCATTTCCTTATAATTGTTCTATCAGGGCAAAATCCATGGATTTAATTCTGTCCTCCATGGTTGCTGCAAATATTTTCTAAATAGTTTTTACAAATTTTATAAGCATACTCTGTATTCTGTCATGCAGATGGTCAATAGGATATTCTAATGGTAAACATTTTAATGCATGGGTAATCAGAAAAAAATTACTGGAGGGAGTGTTTAATGAAATACATTAATCTTTTGCCTGCAGCAAATTACTCAAAAATCTAGAGTCCTGTTTTCAATACAGAATTGAGGCAACCTTTAAAGTACATTTACATTTTTTTGACAGTTCTGCCTTTGATATCTGCTTTCCACCTCTGTTTCTTGTATCCTAGGGAGCCATTTCACAAGCTTTTAGTTCAAGGCCTGATCAAAGCGAAAACCTTCAAACTAGGTTCAACTGGTCAGTATCTGAAGAGTGAGGAAGTTAATTTTAGCGGTAAGTTATTCTTTATAAACATTACAAGATGTAATCTGCTTACTGTTAATCCTGTCATATTTTCCTGGTCTAATTAAAATAAGAATTGCCATACTGAGTCAGACCAAAGGTCCATCTAGCCAAGAGCCCAATGCTCAAAACTCCGGTGCTGTACGGAACAGCGCAGCAGGAACAACTTCCTAATGTTCAGTGCTAATGGTATGCAAATATAGGTGCGCTGTTAGTGTTAAGCGTTAAGGGGGAGGATTGTGCCTGGCTGATGCGTTCAAGAGTATTGCATCAGGCACAGCTCTTTTGCACATGCTTAGTTACACTGAGGAGCAGGAGTCTGTGCCGAGGAGTGGAGACCGGCAGAGAGAAGAGGAAAAGCCATTGCCCGTCCAGCACTCACCCAGGCAGGGCACTTGTTGGCAGAACTGTTGTACAACATGAAACAGAAGGTTGTGGCATCGGAACCCCTGAAAAGCTCTTTTGTCTGAGCATAGGAGAGGAATAGGAAATGACCTCATCGGTATGCTTTTGACTACATTAGCATGCTTATTGCACTGTTCTTCGACGCACTCATTAGTTCCCATGCTCCAAGCCTCTGAACATTCTGTGGTAGTAAATGCAGTCGCTAGTCCGGCGCTAAAGACCTCTAGTGCCCACTTAATTCAAGGGATAAGCAGTGACTTTGCTCAGGGCTACCTTAGTAATAGTATAGACTTTCTCCAGGAATTTGTTCAAACCTTTTTAAACACAACTATATTAATTGTTTTTGCCACATCCTCTGGCAACAAGTTTCAGAGCTTAACTATGCATTGAGTGAAAATGTGTTTTCTCCTTTTGTTTTAAATGTATTACTATTTAACTTCATGGCATGACCCATTTATACTTTTTGAAAGAGTAAACAATTCACATTTTCCCATTCCACTCCACTCTGAATCTTTAGCTTTTCCCCATATGAGAGGAATTCCATTCTTTTATTTATTTATAGCATTTATACCCCTCATTATCCCAAACAAATTCGGGTTCAATGTGGCTTACATCAAACTTTAAAACAAAGTACAGTAAGGATTAAACAAAAGTAAAATACATTAAGAAATATAACATCATAGCTCAGAATGACTCATTTGAAAGTAACAAACTAGCTAAGAGAATTACAGTGGTCAACAGTGGGAAGGAATTAACTAAATAAAATGCTTTCAACGATTTACGAAATTTTAGGTAATCATTTTGGTCACCCTTTTTGGTACCTTTCCTAATTCTGCTATATTTTTTTGAAATATGGTGAATCAGTTCAATTCAATCCTTATATACTTCTAATATCCCTTTTCTAGGGTTCAGTGCGGTTTACATTCTAGGTGAGACTAACGCAGATAGTGTTAGTGTATGGAAGGAGAAACATTAGAGACCACTGATGTATTGCATGAGACTAAAAACATTAAAGGAAAAGATAATGGAAGTGGAAGTCATGATGGATTATAATGAAGCAGTCTTTGGGAAGAGAAAGGTTTTTATCCTGTTCCCATCAGATGGGAATAGGTAGAGTGTTCCATATTTTGACTCCACGGGAAATAGAGAGCTGAAAATTTTCTGATTTTGAATTGTCATTTGAAATTGTGATGCTAGCATTAGTTGTTTCAGTCTGTTAGACTGGACCAGATAGCGAAGCGGTCTTAGCAGTTCAGAGGTGAAGTCCTGTAAGCTTTGAAAAACGAAACAATCAGCTTTGAACCTGAGTCTTTCTGCTATGGGAGGCCAGTGCAGTTTGTTTAGATGAGTTGAAACGCTAGTATATCTATTCAATCTGTATATTAGTCTTGCAGTTGTATTCTGTATGATTTGCAGTTTTTCTGATATTGAAACTTAATACCAAGAAATAGAAGTTACAGTAATCCAATTGAGATAGGACTAACATTTGGACTAGTAGTGCAACGGCTTTATGGTCGAAGAATAGTCTGACTAGATGTAGCTGTCTCATTTTGAATAGTGTTTTCTTCCATAGCTGATTAATATGGGAAGAGAAGGTGACTGAAGAATCAAGCAAGACCCCTAATACTCTGGTTTCAGATTTAACTGTAAAGCTCTGACCATTGGACAAAGATATTGATGATGAGACCTCAACTCCCTGATTTCAGAACAACGGGACCTTGGTTTTTTGCGCATTCAGCTTCAGTTTATTGGTCAGGGCCTAGGTGCTAACAGCAGTCATACCATTCACTACAAACTGAGTTGGATCTTTGTTTGATGCTATTACTGGTAAGAGAAGCAGGATGTTATCCATGTAGCATAATAGTAGTTCATTAAGTCCCAGGCATATTGAGGCAAGGGATGACATAAAGAGGTTGAACAGGATCAGTGAGAGGGGAGATCCCTACAGGACCTTGCAGTTATTAGACCAGTAGTTGGAAAGTTGGTTGTTTTGCTTGACAGAATAGCTTCGATTTGAAAGGAATTCACTGAACCATTTGAGCACAGTCCCTGTTATTCCTCTCTGATCCAGGCGTTCAAGTAGCAATGTGTGGTCAACTGCATCGACTGCCGCCGATATGTCGAATTGGAGAAGAATTACTTGGTTGTCTTTGCATAGGTGTTGTTTGACATATGTAGTTAGAACTAGCAGTAATGTTTCCATACCGTGTGTCGATCTGAAGCCAAATTGTGGCCAGTGTAAAATAGAAAAATTTTCCAGAGTTTTTCCACGCACCTAGAGTTGTTTACTAATGTAGGTTTCTAATGCTTTAGTAAAATGGGGTATGCTTGCCACTGGACGGTAGTTTGCAGGCGATGTTACATCTAGCCCAGATCCCTTCAGTAATGGAATGAGAAAATTTGCCCATATCAGGAGGAAGAGAACCTGTTTTTAACAGCTCATTGAGATCGAGTAACCAGTTTACTGCTTCCATAGGGATCGATTTGAGTAGGTGTTATGGGCATTGATCCAGGGAGCATTTCCAATACTGTTGAAAATCTTACATCCTCAGCTAGCTGGTAGTAGTTGAAAAGATTCCCAGTTTTGATCAGTTTTGAGTCCTTAGGTTGTAGGATCTCCAGCAATTAAGGCTGAACTACAGATTGGGCTATTTTCCTCTGTTGGAGTAACCGTAGATTGTTCAGACCTAATTTGGAGGATCTTATTGGCGAAATAATCAGCGAGGTCTTGGGTGGTGGGACATGTTTTCTGTGAATGTTCACCCTTATTAGTGGAAGCTAGTGTTTTAACTAAGGAGAAAAGTTTTTTTGTTGTCAAGATCATCTTGACCTATTGGGCTGCTATAATATTGGCGTTTAAAGTCAGCTACCTTATTTTTGTAGCTTCGGAAGGCTGACTTCCATTTGGATTTATCAGTAGTATCTTTGTTCTTTCTCCGTTGCTTTTCAAGGTGTCAACATTCCTTTTTTTAGGATGGATAGTTCCTCTGTAAACCATGGCGAATTTCTGGATGTCTTGATCTTTTTAGTGGTAAATGGAGCAATTTTGTCTAGTATAGCTTTCACCTTGGTGTCCCAGCGGAATTTGATCGAACCATGTGTAGGAGATATGGTAGTGAGGGAATGTGTTAGCTCCGACCAGAAAGTGGCCTTGTTGATTTTATCTCTGGTGGAGATGAGTTTGGATGACTTGTGTCTAGTTAAGCTTGACATACAGATATCAATGGTGAAATCCAGTTGGAAATGGTCAGAACATGGTACTGACTTCCATTTGAATGAACTAATCAAGCTAGGATAGGGCGTCATGAAGTCTAATATATGTCCTTTTTCATGAGTTGCACTCTCAGAGAATGTAGTTAGTTCGCAGTCCTTCAGGAATGATTTGAAGTTATGGACATTGGTGTCTGCATCATTTTCCAAGTGTAGGTTTAAGTCTCCCAGGAAGATGATCCTAGAGAATTGTGACATGGCGGAGGAAGTAATCTGTACAAGTAGTGGTTCTGAGATATGGTGATCAGAATTGCACACAGTGCTCAAGGTGCAGTCGCACCTAGAGCAATACAAAGACATTGTGATATTCTTTGTTTGTCTCTATTCCTTTCCTAATAATTCCTAACATTCTATTTGTTTTTTTTTACTTCCACCACAAGCTGAGCAGAAGATTTCAATATATTGTCCATGATGACACCTAGATCTTATCCCTCAGTGGTTTCTCACAATGTAGAACCTAGCCATCATATAGCCATAATTTAGGTTATTCTTCCCAGTGTGTATCACTTTGCTCTTCTCCACATTAAACTTTATCTGCCATTTGGATGCCCAGTCTTCCAGTCTTGTAAAGTCCTTCTTCAATTTCTCAAAATCCACCTGTGATTTAACAACTTTGAATAATTTTGTGCCATCTGTATGAGCTCAAAATAGGTCAAGCTGTTGAGATCACCTCAACTCTGCTCTGTTGCTTCCCATCGCTTTCTATGGGCAGAAATTGCCCACTCTATGGCTGGTCACAACTGGGTAGCCCTATGGTATGAAAACAAATTGGGCACCCCTAGACCACACTGCCAAATAGAGACCAGAATTTTCTTCTGGGATCAGAAGTACCTGGAATGCATAGAGTAAAAATGGGAGAATATTCATTTTTATAGAAGCTATCTTTCCCATCCGGAACAACATTGGTTTAGTCCAGATTTCAAGGTCTATTAGAATCTGTATAAGCAGTATAACATAATTTGCCTGATTTAATGCAGCCCATGTACTTGTCAGCCTGATACCAAGGTACTTCAAGGAGTCCTGCTCCCAACTAAAAGGTATACTAGTTTCCAACCACTTTACTAACCATCCTCCTCTTTTTTTACAAAGCCACATGGCAATGCCAACACAGCCCATTCACTTTGAATGGGCTGTGTCGGCATTACCGTGCTGCTTTGTAAAAGGGGGTAAATCTTGTGGTAAGTAAACATGGACAAACCTCAGATCTTGAATGTTAATCTTGAAGCCCAAAAAATGTTCTAAGTGAGGGTAAGGCTTTGTCATGGTTGTATTCTGGGTCATGGTAGGGGTGAGTTTAAAAACCTAATTTTGATATTTACATACAGTCCTCACATTTGAAAGTGCAGGATTTTAGTAATTTTATTGGTTCTGGAGAAAAGTTGAGATCTTAGTAGATTGTGATGCCTAATGTTAACCAACATTAATAATTTAAATATTAGAATTTATAATTTTCTCTTAGAAGAAAGTATAGAGCAGGATACAATATAATATAGCAAAACAATACAATTAAACAATGACAAGTGCAATTTTTAAAATAAAACAAATATCACATATACATAACATGAATTGTCTGTATTAACCTTTCACTTAGGTATTCTTAATAAAAATTTTAGAAACTTCCACATCTGTAATAAGTACCAAAATTAGGAGTAATCCTGGATACATTTCAGCTCAACTGGTTCAGTGTGCAGAATGTCTGCAGATTGAATCCCTCATGGGACAGGTGGGGGAGCTGCTGACCAGCCATGATGTCTCTAGAGGTGTGCTGTCTGCCTGGTGCCAAGATTTAAGACATATCAAGCTACTGACCATTATCCAATGCTGCTCATTTACAAATGATACTGCTAGGTACCCCATCAAACTAATCAAAAGTGGCTTCATGTCTTTGGGAGGAGAGGGTAAAGCAGATAAGTGCGTAGGTAGTATTCTTGCCAGTCCTCCCTGTTGAAGGTAAAGGCCAAAGCAGAGAAGCTCACATCCTGCAGACAAGCGCATGGCTGTGCAGCTGGTGTCAAGAGCATTTGTCTTCCTGGATCATGCAATTATTTTCCAAGAGCTGCTGAGCAGAGATCATGTCCATCTATCAAAGAAAGGATGAAGTGTCTTCTCAGTAGACTAATCTACTGAAGAGCACTGTCGCGTGCTCGAGGACCTTGGCATGCTGTCAGGCTTCTTCCCCGGGAGCACTGGGTTCGTGAGCCCATGGGCCACTACCGTGGAGCGGCAGTGGCAGGCAAGATCACCTCCAAGGTAGAGATGAGACAAAACTGGACCAGAACCCCGGACTGGAGTTCTACACTGGAATACACGGAACAGAAACGCACCGGACGGGTGCGCACTGGAGTGGAGCCCACTGGACTGGAACACACTGGAGGGCCCCACAGGACTGGAACATACAGGAGTGAAACCCGCTGGACTGGAACACACTGGACCTAGGCTTCACCTACGCTTGACCACCTTTCCCCGAGGGTTAAGCCCTAAGGTTCTGGCAGCCGGTAGGACTTACAGGAAAACCCGGAACTGGAACTTGCAAGCAGGAACAGCAGGAATGAAGATCCAGGAGTGCCCCCTGGCACCTAGGTGCAGGCAAGGCCGACAGGCAGGGACTGTCCAGGTTCTGGCAGTCGGCAGGTTTAAACACAATGACTAGTAAACTGTACCTAGGCTAATAGAAACGCTATACCCAGGCAAACCAGTCATACACAAGAAACATACACAGAGCACACTCAGGAGACTTGAAAGCTATACACCAGCTAACAACAAAGCTGTGCCCAAGCTAACAAGTCATGCACTGGAAACAAACACAGAGCACTAGCAAAGCTATACACAAGCTAACAAGCCACACGGTGCCTAAGCTGGCTAGTCTAAACAAACACAGAGCACTAGTAAAGCTATACACAAGCTAACAAGCCACACGGTGCCTAAGCTGGCTAGTCTAAACAAACACAGAGCACTAGCAAAGCTATACACAGGCTAACAAGCCACACGGTGCCTAAGCTGGCTAGTCTAAACAAACACAGCACTAGCAAAGCTATACACAGGCTAACAAGCCACACGGTGCCTAAGCTGGCTAGTCTAAACAAACACAGAGCACTAGCAAAGCTATACACAGGCTAACAAGCCACACGGTGCCTAAGCTGGCTAGTCTAAACAAACACAGAGCACTAGCAAAGCTATACACAGGCTAACAAGCCACACGGTGCCTAAGCTGGCTAGTCAAACATAGAAACTCACACAGAGCAAACACTGAAACAGTGTACAGAGCACTCTATACACCAGGGCCCTAGATGAAATGCAAAGGCCAGGGCTGTAGTCTCTAAGTGATTAATAAAGCCCTCCCACACCACAGACACAGCTGCAGCAATCACCTTGCATCCAAACAGAGGCTTGACACACAGAGCAGTCAGCCCAGCGGGAGCCATCTTGGATACTGGCATAGAGGAGTCGGCGGCAGCCATCTTGGAAAAGGCATAGCCCACACAGGTGAGGTTCAGTAGGGCAATCAGCACACAGAGCCAGAGAGAAACTAAGACAGAGACAGACACAGAGACAAGCAGAAGCCAGCACAGCCACTGACTCCCAGAAACAGGGTAAGTCTGAGGGTGGTCACGGCCACAGACGTAACAGTACCCCCTCCTCAAGACCCCCCTCTCGGTCTCCCTGAGGAGTTCAGGTGTCCAGGGGTAACTATGGTGAAACCTCCTGATGGGTCTCAAAAGCCAGACACAGATCACTGGACTGGAAGTCACAAGGAAGTTCAAAACTGGCAGACAAAAGTAGAACCTGTGACCAGGAGGCTCCTTCGAATCACCACGGGGCAACCTCAGGAACATGGATGCATCAAGAGGAACAAAATTCAAAAGTAACCCTTCCCAGAGGGAACCCACAATGTCCTGGACCTCTTGGCAATTCCGTGTAATGGCAAGAGCAAGGCTGAAGCCACTACCCCAGCTGACATCAGAAGCTGGGCTGGGGCCCAAAGTGGCATCCCAGTCTTGACAGGAACTAGAAGTCTGAACAGAAGCAGATCTGGAACTGAAACCTGGGTTGGCATCCAAAACTGAGCCGGGATTTGGACCCGGACTGGAATCAACCCCTTGATTGTAACTGGAACTGCAACTCGATCCAGACTCAACATCTTGACTGGAACCCCAACTCGGTCCAGACTCAGCATCTTGACTGGAACCGCAACTCGATCCAGACTCAGCATCTTGCCTGGAACTCCAACTCGATCCAGACTCAGCATCTTGCCTGGAACTCCAACTCGATCCAGACTCAGCATCTTGACTGGAACTGCAACTCGATCCAGACTCAGCATCTTGACTGGAACTGCAACTCGACCCAGACTCAGCCTCTTGACTGGAACTGCAACTCGATCCAGACTCAGCATCTTGCCTGGAACTCCAACTCGATCCAGACTCAGCATCTTGCCTGGAACACCAACTCGATCCAGACTCAGCATCTTGCCTGGAACTGCAACTCGATCCAGACTCAGCATCTTGACTGGAACTCCAACTCGATCCAGACTCAGCATCTTGACTGGAACTACAACTCGATCCAGACTCAGCATCTTGACTGGAACTCCAACTCGATCCAGGCTCAGCATCTTGACTGGAACCACAACTCGATCCAGACTCAGCATCTTGACTGGAACCGCAACTCGATCCAGACTCAGCATCTTGACTGGAACTCCAACTCGATCCAGACTCAGCATCTTGACTGGAACTCCAACTCGATCCAGACTCAGCATCTTGACTGGAACCGCAACTCGATCCAGACTCAGCATCTTGACTGGAACTCCCACTCGATCCAGACTCAGCATCTTGCCTGGAACCGCAACTCGATCCAGACTCAGCATCTTGACTGGAACCGCAACTCGATCCAGACTCAGCATCTTGACTGGAACTCCAACTCGATCCAGACTCAGCCTCTTGACTGGAACGCCAACTCGATCCAGACTCAGCATCTTGACTGGAACCCCAACTCGGTCCAGACTCAGCATCTTGACTGGAACCCCAACTCGGTCCAGACTCAGCATCTTGACTGGAACTCCAACTCGATCCAGACTCAGCATCTTGACTGGAACTCCAACTCGATCCAGGACTACTAAGCCACCTTCTTTCAGCTTGGGCTTCAGGAGTATCCCGTAGGGTTGGCTCTGAGAGGAGTTGGAAGCGGTAAAGAACATCTTGGTAGAGGGATCAATAGCAGAAACTGGGTTTTCTTCAAATCCAAGCCAGGAGACACGCTTTCTCTCTGCGGCAGCTTCAGGGGTATCCTTCAAGGCTGGATCAGACAAAAGGGCAACCCGGTACTCCTGGAGCGTTATAAACGGATCCAGCTCAAAAATGGGGTTGGAACTGGGATCCACACTGGTACTAGGAGACTCCGTAGACAGCGCCACTTGAACTGGAAGCAGAGACTTGGCTTGACGTGCTGCTTGGACTGGAATCGGAGACTCGATCAGAAGCACCCCTCGGACTGGACTCAGAGACTCGAATGGAAGCGCCACCTGGACTGGCATCGGAGGCTCGGTCAGAAGCGTCCCTCGGACTGGACTCTGAAGCTTGGCTGGACGTGCTGCTTGGACGGGATTCAGAGGCTTGTCTGGGCGCGCTGCTTGAACGGGACTGGACCCCTGCTGGGCCCAGAGCATGGAATTCCCAAGACGTCTCCTCTCAGCGACAGCTTCAGGAGTATCCCACAAAGCTGGATTCAAGACAAGGCTGCGGCGATACTCTGAGAGCGTGATAAAAGGGTCCATATCTGAAACTGGGTTTTCAGCGATTCCAAGCCACCGGACACGTTTTCTCTCAGCTGCCGCTTCAGGGGTCTTCTTCAAAACAGGATTAGACAAAAGTTTCCCACGATACTGACGAAGAGTCATAGAAGGATCCAGCACAATGACGGAGCTGGACCCCAGCTGGGTCGGCTGGGTGGGGGTTCTTGCCGGGCTCATGGCCTTTGCATTCTGTCGCGTGCTCGAGGACCTTGGCATGCTGTCAGGCTTCTTCCCCGGGAGCACTGGGTTCGTGAGCCCATGGGCCACTACCGTGGAGCGGCAGTGGCAGGCAAGATCACCTCCAAGGTAGAGATGAGACAAAACTGGACCAGAACCCCGGACTGGAGTTCTACACCGGAATACACGGAACAGAAACGCACCGGACGGGTGCGCACTGGAGTGGAGCCCACTGGACTGGAACACACTGGAGGGCCCCACAGGACTGGAACATACAGGAGTGAAACCCGCTGGACTGGAACACACTGGACCTAGGCTTCACCTACGCTTGACCACCTTTCCCCGAGGGTTAAGCCCTAAGGTTCTGGCAGCCGGTAGGACTTACAGGAAAACCCGGAACTGGAACTTGCAAGCAGGAACAGCAGGAATGAAGATCCAGGAGTGCCCCCTGGCACCTAGGTGCAGGCAAGGCCGACAGGCAGGGACTGTCCAGGTTCTGGCAGTCGGCAGGTTTAAACACAATGACTAGTAAACTGTACCTAGGCTAATAGAAACGCTATACCCAGGCAAACCAGTCATACACAAGAAACATACACAGAGCACACTCAGGAGACTTGAAAGCTATACACCAGCTAACAACAAAGCTGTGCCCAAGCTAACAAGTCATGCACTGGAAACAAACACAGAGCACTAGCAAAGCTATACACAAGCTAACAAGCCACACGGTGCCTAAGCTGGCTAGTCTAAACAAACACAGAGCACTAGTAAAGCTATACACAAGCTAACAAGCCACACGGTGCCTAAGCTGGCTAGTCTAAACAAACACAGAGCACTAGCAAAGCTATACACAGGCTAACAAGCCACACGGTGCCTAAGCTGGCTAGTCTAAACAAACACAGCACTAGCAAAGCTATACACAGGCTAACAAGCCACACGGTGCCTAAGCTGGCTAGTCTAAACAAACACAGAGCACTAGCAAAGCTATACACAGGCTAACAAGCCACACGGTGCCTAAGCTGGCTAGTCTAAACAAACACAGAGCACTAGCAAAGCTATACACAGGCTAACAAGCCACACGGTGCCTAAGCTGGCTAGTCTAAACAAACACAGAGCACTAGCAAAGCTATACACAGGCTAACAAGCCACACGGTGCCTAAGCTGGCTAGTCAAACATAGAAACTCACACAGAGCAAACACTGAAACAGTGTACAGAGCACTCTATACACCAGGGCCCTAGATGAAATGCAAAGGCCAGGGCTGTAGTCTCTAAGTGATTAATAAAGCCCTCCCACACCACAGACACAGCTGCAGCAATCACCTTGCATCCAAACAGAGGCTTGACACACAGAGCAGTCAGCCCAGCGGGAGCCATCTTGGATACTGGCATAGAGGAGTCGGCGGCAGCCATCTTGGAAAAGGCATAGCCCACACAGGTGAGGTTCAGTAGGGCAATCAGCACACAGAGCCAGAGAGAAACTAAGACAGAGACAGACACAGAGACAAGCAGAAGCCAGCACAGCCACTGACTCCCAGAAACAGGGTAAGTCTGAGGGTGGTCACGGCCACAGACGTAACAGTACCCCCTCCTCAAGACCCCCCTCTCGGTCTCCCTGAGGAGTTCAGGTGTCCAGGGGTAACTATGGTGAAACCTCCTGATGGGTCTCAAAAGCCAGACACAGATCACTGGACTGGAAGTCACAAGGAAGTTCAAAACTGGCAGACAAAAGTAGAACCTGTGACCAGGAGGCTCCTTCGAATCACCACGGGGCAACCTCAGGAACATGGATGCATCAAGAGGAACAAAATTCAAAAGTAACCCTTCCCAGAGGGAACCCACAATGTCCTGGACCTCTTGGCAATTCCGTGTAATGGCAAGAGCAAGGCTGAAGCCACTACCCCAGCTGACATCAGAAGCTGGGCTGGGGCCCAAAGTGGCATCCCAGTCTTGACAGGAACTAGAAGTCTGAACAGAAGCAGATCTGGAACTGAAACCTGGGTTGGCATCCAAAACTGAGCCGGGATTTGGACCCGGACTGGAATCAACCCCTTGATTGTAACTGGAACTGCAACTCGATCCAGACTCAACATCTTGACTGGAACCCCAACTCGGTCCAGACTCAGCATCTTGACTGGAACCGCAACTCGATCCAGACTCAGCATCTTGCCTGGAACTCCAACTCGATCCAGACTCAGCATCTTGCCTGGAACTCCAACTCGATCCAGACTCAGCATCTTGACTGGAACTGCAACTCGATCCAGACTCAGCATCTTGACTGGAACTGCAACTCGACCCAGACTCAGCCTCTTGACTGGAACTGCAACTCGATCCAGACTCAGCATCTTGCCTGGAACACCAACTCGATCCAGACTCAGCATCTTGCCTGGAACTGCAACTCGATCCAGACTCAGCATCTTGCCTGGAACTGCAACTCGATCCAGACTCAGCATCTTGACTGGAACTCCAACTCGATCCAGACTCAGCATCTTGACTGGAACTCCAACTCGATCCAGGCTCAGCATCTTGACTGGAACCACAACTCGATCCAGACTCAGCATCTTGACTGGAACCGCAACTCGATCCAGACTCAGCATCTTGACTGGAACTCCAACTCGATCCAGACTCAGCATCTTGACTGGAACTACAACTCGATCCAGACTCAGCATCTTGACTGGAACTCCAACTCGATCCAGGCTCAGCATCTTGACTGGAACCACAACTTGATCCAGACTCAGCATCTTGACTGGAACCCCAACTCGATCCAGACTCAGCATCTTGACTGGAACCACAACTCGATCCAGACTCAGCATCTTGACTGGAACTGCAACTCGATCCAGACTCAGCATCTTGACTGGAACTGCAACTCGATCCAGACTCAGCCTCTTGACTGGAACTGCAACTCGATCCAGACTCAGCCTCTTGACTGGAACTGCAACTCGATCCAGACTCAGCATCTTGCCTGGAACTCCAACTCGATCCAGACTCAGCATCTTGCCTGGAACTCCAACTCGATCCAGACTCAGCATCTTGACTGGAACCGCAACTCGATCCAGACTCAGCATCTTGACTGGAACTCCCACTCGATCCAGACTCAACATCTTGCCTGGAACCGCAACTCGATCCAGACTCAGCATCTTGACTGGAACTCCAACTCGATCCAGACTCAGCCTCTTGACTGGAACGCCAACTCGATCCAGACTCAGCATCTTGACTGGAACCCCAACTCGGTCCAGACTCAGCATCTTGACTGGAACCCCAACTCGGTCCAGACTCAGCATCTTGACTGGAACCCCAACTCGGTCCAGACTCAGCATCTTGACTGGAACTCCAACTCGATCCAGACTCAGCATCTTGACTGGAACTCCAACTCGGTCCAGACTCAGCATCTTGACTGGAACCCCAACTCGGTCCAGACTCAGCATCTTGACTGGAACTCCAACTCGATCCAGACTCAGCATCTTGACTGGAACTCCAACTCGATCCAGGACTACTAAGCCACCTTCTTTCAGCTTGGGCTTCAGGAGTATCCCGTAGGGTTGGCTCTGAGAGGAGTTGGAAGCGGTAAAAGAACAGCTTGGTAGAGGGATCAATAGCAGAAACTGGGTTTTCTTCAAATCCAAGCCAGGAGACACGCTTTCTCTCTGCGGCAGCTTCAGGGGTATCCTTCAAGGCTGGATCAGACAAAAGGGCAACCCGGTACTCCTGGAGCGTTATAAACGGATCCAGCTCAAAAATGGGGTTGGAACTGGGATCCACACTGGTACTAGGAGACTCCGTAGACAGCGCCACTTGAACTGGAAGCAGAGACTTGGCTTGACGTGCTGCTTGGACTGGAATCGGAGACTCGATCAGAAGCACCCCTCGGACTGGACTCAGAGACTCGAATGGAAGCGCCACCTGGACTGGCATCGGAGGCTCGGTCAGAAGCGTCCCTCGGACTGGACTCTGAAGCTTGGCTGGACGTGCTGCTTGGACGGGATTCAGAGGCTTGTCTGGGCGCGCTGCTTGAACGGGACTGGACCCCTGCTGGGCCCAGAGCATGGAATTCCCAAGACGTCTCCTCTCAGCGACAGCTTCAGGAGTATCCCACAAAGCTGGATTCAAGACAAGGCTGCGGCGATACTCTGAGAGAGTGATAAAAGGGTCCATATCTGAAACTGGGTTTTCAGCGATTCCAAGCCACCGGACACGTTTTCTCTCAGCTGCCGCTTCAGGGGTCTTCTTCAAAACAGGATTAGACAAAAGTTTCCCACGATACTGACGAAGAGTCATAGAAGGATCCAGCACAATGACGGAGCTGGACCCCAGCTGGGTCGGCTGGGTGGGGGTTCTTGCCGGGCTCATGGCCTTTGCATTCTGTCGCGTGCTCGAGGACCTTGGCATGCTGTCAGGCTTCTTCCCCGGGAGCACTGGGTTCGTGAGCCCATGGGCCACTACCGTGGAGCGGCAGTGGCAGGCAAGATCACCTCCAAGGTAGAGATGAGACAAAACTGGACCAGAACCCCGGACTGGAGTTCTACACCGGAATACACGGAACAGAAACGCACCGGACGGGTGCGCACTGGAGTGGAGCCCACTGGACTGGAACACACTGGAGGGCCCCACAGGACTGGAACATACAGGAGTGAAACCCGCTGGACTGGAACACACTGGACCTAGGCTTCACCTACGCTTGACCACCTTTCCCCGAGGGTTAAGCCCTAAGGTTCTGGCAGCCGGTAGGACTTACAGGAAAACCCGGAACTGGAACTTGCAAGCAGGAACAGCAGGAATGAAGATCCAGGAGTGCCCCCTGGCACCTAGGTGCAGGCAAGGCCGACAGGCAGGGACTGTCCAGGTTCTGGCAGTCGGCAGGTTTAAACACAATGACTAGTAAACTGTACCTAGGCTAATAGAAACGCTATACCCAGGCAAACCAGTCATACACAAGAAACATACACAGAGCACACTCAGGAGACTTGAAAGCTATACACCAGCTAACAACAAAGCTGTGCCCAAGCTAACAAGTCATGCACTGGAAACAAACACAGAGCACTAGCAAAGCTATACACAAGCTAACAAGCCACACGGTGCCTAAGCTGGCTAGTCTAAACAAACACAGAGCACTAGTAAAGCTATACACAAGCTAACAAGCCACACGGTGCCTAAGCTGGCTAGTCTAAACAAACACAGAGCACTAGTAAAGCTATACACAAGCTAACAAGCCACACGGTGCCTAAGCTGGCTAGTCTAAACAAACACAGAGCACTAGCAAAGCTATACACAGGCTAACAAGCCACACGGTGCCTAAGCTGGCTAGTCTAAACAAACACAGCACTAGCAAAGCTATACACAGGCTAACAAGCCACACGGTGCCTAAGCTGGCTAGTCTAAACAAACACAGAGCACTAGCAAAGCTATACACAGGCTAACAAGCCACACGGTGCCTAAGCTGGCTAGTCAAACATAGAAACTCACACAGAGCAAACACTGAAACAGTGTACAGAGCACTCTATACACCAGGGCCCTAGATGAAATGCAAAGGCCAGGGCTGTAGTCTCTAAGTGATTAATAAAGCCCTCCCACACCACAGACACAGCTGCAGCAATCACCTTGCATCCAAACAGAGGCTTGACACACAGAGCAGTCAGCCCAGCGGGAGCCATCTTGGATACTGGCATAGAGGAGTCGGCGGCAGCCATCTTGGAAAAGGCATAGCCCACACAGGTGAGGTTCAGTAGGGCAATCAGCACACAGAGCCAGAGAGAAACTAAGACAGAGACAGACACAGAGACAAGCAGAAGCCAGCACAGCCACTGACTCCCAGAAACAGGGTAAGTCTGAGGGTGGTCACGGCCACAGACGTAACAGTACCCCCTCCTCAAGACCCCCCTCTCGGTCTCCCTGAGGAGTTCAGGTGTCCAGGGGTAACTATGGTGAAACCTCCTGATGGGTCTCAAAAGCCAGACACAGATCACTGGACTGGAAGTCACAAGGAAGTTCAAAACTGGCAGACAAAAGTAGAACCTGTGACCAGGAGGCTCCTTCGAATCACCACGGGGCAACCTCAGGAACATGGATGCATCAAGAGGAACAAAATTCAAAAGTAACCCTTCCCAGAGGGAACCCACAATGTCCTGGACCTCTTGGCAATTCCGTGTAATGGCAAGAGCAAGGCTGAAGCCACTACCCCAGCTGACATCAGAAGCTGGGCTGGGGCCCAAAGTGGCATCCCAGTCTTGAAAGGAACTAGAAGTCTGAACAGAAGCAGATCTGGAACTGAAACCTGGGTTGGCATCCAAAACTGAGCCGGGATTTGGACCCGGACTGGAATCAACCCCTTGATTGTAACTGGAACTGCAACTCGATCCAGACTCAACATCTTGACTGGAACCCCAACTCGGTCCAGACTCAGCATCTTGACTGGAACCGCAACTCGATCCAGACTCAGCATCTTGCCTGGAACTCCAACTCGATCCAGACTCAGCATCTTGCCTGGAACACCAACTCGATCCAGACTCAGCATCTTGCCTGGAACTGCAACTCGATCCAGACTCAGCATCTTGACTGGAACTACAACTCGATCCAGACTCAGCATCTTGACTGGAACTCCAACTCGATCCAGGCTCAGCATCTTGACTGGAACCACAACTCGATCCAGACTCAGCATCTTGACTGGAACCGCAACTCGATCCAGACTCAGCATCTTGACTGGAACTCCAACTCGATCCAGACTCAGCATCTTGACTGGAACTCCAACTCGATCCAGACTCAGCATCTTGACTGGAACCGCAACTCGATCCAGACTCAGCATCTTGACTGGAACTCCCACTCGATCCAGACTCAGCATCTTGCCTGGAACCGCAACTCGATCCAGACTCAGCATCTTGACTGGAACCGCAACTCGATCCAGACTCAGCATCTTGACTGGAACTCCAACTCGATCCAGACTCAGCCTCTTGACTGGAACGCCAACTCGATCCAGACTCAGCATCTTGACTGGAACCCCAACTCGATCCAGACTCAGCATCTTGACTGGAACCCCAACTCGGTCCAGACTCAGCATCTTGACTGGAACCCCAACTCGGTCCAGACTCAGCATCTTGACTGGAACTCCAACTCGATCCAGACTCAGCATCTTGACTGGAACTCCAACTCGATCCAGGACTACTAAGCCACCTTCTTTCAGCTTGGGCTTCAGGAGTATCCCGTAGGGTTGGCTCTGAGAGGAGTTGGAAGCGGTAAAAGAACATCTTGGTAGAGGGATCAATAGCAGAAACTGGGTTTTCTTCAAATCCAAGCCAGGAGACACGCTTTCTCTCTGCGGCAGCTTCAGGGGTATCCTTCAAGGCTGGATCAGACAAAAGGGCAACCCGGTACTCCTGGAGCGTTATAAACGGATCCAGCTCAAAAATGGGGTTGGAACTGGGATCCACACTGGTACTAGGAGACTCCGTAGACAGCGCCACTTGAACTGGAAGCAGAGACTTGGCTTGACGTGCTGCTTGGACTGGAATCGGAGACTCGATCAGAAGCACCCCTCGGACTGGACTCAGAGACTCGAATGGAAGCGCCACCTGGACTGGCATCGGAGGCTCGGTCAGAAGCGTCCCTCGGACTGGACTCTGAAGCTTGGCTGGACGTGCTGCTTGGACGGGATTCAGAGGCTTGTCTGGGCGCGCTGCTTGAACGGGACTGGACCCCTGCTGGGCCCAGAGCATGGAATTCCCAAGACGTCTCCTCTCAGCGACAGCTTCAGGAGTATCCCACAAAGCTGGATTCAAGACAAGGCTGCGGCGATACTCTGAGAGCGTGATAAAAGGGTCCATATCTGAAACTGGGTTTTCAGCGATTCCAAGCCACCGGACACGTTTTCTCTCAGCTGCCGCTTCAGGGGTCTTCTTCAAAACAGGATTAGACAAAAGTTTCCCACGATACTGACGAAGAGTCATAGAAGGATCCAGCACAATGACGGAGCTGGACCCCAGCTGGGTCGGCTGGGTGGGGGTTCTTGCCGGGCTCATGGCCTTTGCATTCTGTCGCGTGCTCGAGGACCTTGGCATGCTGTCAGGCTTCTTCCCCGGGAGCACTGGGTTCGTGAGCCCATGGGCCACTACCGTGGAGCGGCAGTGGCAGGCAAGATCACCTCCAAGGTAGAGATGAGACAAAACTGGACCAGAACCCCGGACTGGAGTTCTACACCGGAATACACGGAACAGAAACGCACCGGACGGGTGCGCACTGGAGTGGAGCCCACTGGACTGGAACACACTGGAGGGCCCCACAGGACTGGAACATACAGGAGTGAAACCCGCTGGACTGGAACACACTGGACCTAGGCTTCACCTACGCTTGACCACCTTTCCCCGAGGGTTAAGCCCTAAGGTTCTGGCAGCCGGTAGGACTTACAGGAAAACCCGGAACTGGAACTTGCAAGCAGGAACAGCAGGAATGAAGATCCAGGAGTGCCCCCTGGCACCTAGGTGCAGGCAAGGCCGACAGGCAGGGACTGTCCAGGTTCTGGCAGTCGGCAGGTTTAAACACAATGACTAGTAAACTGTACCTAGGCTAATAGAAACGCTATACCCAGGCAAACCAGTCATACACAAGAAACATACACAGAGCACACTCAGGAGACTTGAAAGCTATACACCAGCTAACAACAAAGCTGTGCCCAAGCTAACAAGTCATGCACTGGAAACAAACACAGAGCACTAGCAAAGCTATACACAAGCTAACAAGCCACACGGTGCCTAAGCTGGCTAGTCTAAACAAACACAGAGCACTAGTAAAGCTATACACAAGCTAACAAGCCACACGGTGCCTAAGCTGGCTAGTCTAAACAAACACAGAGCACTAGCAAAGCTATACACAGGCTAACAAGCCACACGGTGCCTAAGCTGGCTAGTCTAAACAAACACAGCACTAGCAAAGCTATACACAGGCTAACAAGCCACACGGTGCCTAAGCTGGCTAGTCTAAACAAACACAGAGCACTAGCAAAGCTATACACAGGCTAACAAGCCACACGGTGCCTAAGCTGGCTAGTCTAAACAAACACAGAGCACTAGCAAAGCTATACACAGGCTAACAAGCCACACGGTGCCTAAGCTGGCTAGTCAAACATAGAAACTCACACAGAGCAAACACTGAAACAGTGTACAGAGCACTCTATACACCAGGGCCCTAGATGAAATGCAAAGGCCAGGGCTGTAGTCTCTAAGTGATTAATAAAGCCCTCCCACACCACAGACACAGCTGCAGCAATCACCTTGCATCCAAACAGAGGCTTGACACACAGAGCAGTCAGCCCAGCGGGAGCCATCTTGGATACTGGCATAGAGGAGTCGGCGGCAGCCATCTTGGAAAAGGCATAGCCCACACAGGTGAGGTTCAGTAGGGCAATCAGCACACAGAGCCAGAGAGAAACTAAGACAGACACAGAGACAAGCAGAAGCCAGCACAGCCACTGACTCCCAGAAACAGGGTAAGTCTGAGGGTGGTCACGGCCACAGACGTAACAAGCACTTTTAACTAAAATAATTGACGATGGGTGAACCAAGCTTCTGAGTAATTAAAACCCCTGAGGTGAGTAAAGCAGAAAATACCTCTGTAGAAATGGGGGGAAATGATAATATCTAGAAAACTGTGTACAATAATGCCCGTAGTATGGGATATTTATGTATTTATAACATTTATATCCCACATTTTCCCACCCACTGGCAGGCTCAATGTGGCTTACATCAGACCGTAAAGGCAATCGCCAATCCGGTAAACAAACAAATGAAGTATATTAAGGTGAATAAGAAGGATAGTAATTACAAGGGGAAAGAGTGGGGAGGGTAATAGTCCATGAGGTCCATAAATAGGTTGTATTCCAGGAATTATGGATTTAAGACGGGTCCATTAGGGTAAGCCTTTCCAAATAAACTGGTCTTAAGAGATTTTCTGAAATTCAGATGATCATGAATAATTCTCACAGTTTTAGGTAATGCATTCCATAGTTGAGTGTCAATAAAGGAAAAGGTGGAAGCGTAAGTGGATTTATATTTTAGACCATTACAGGTAGGATGATGGAGGTTTAAATATGAACGGGATGATCTGTAAGAATTCCTTGATGGTAGATTGATAAGGGTATCCGTGTAACCTGGGGCTTCACCATAAAGAATTTTATGGACCAGTGTACAAATTTTAAAAGTAATTCGTTCCTTTACTGGAGCCAGTGTAGTTTCTCACGAAGAAGTCTAGAACTGTGGAATTTTGATTTTCCATAAATTAATCTGGCTGCTGTATTCTGGGCGGTTTGGAATTTCTTTACAAGTTGTTCTTTACATCCTGCGTATATTCCATTACAATAGTCTAGGTGGCTTAATACCAGTGATTGAACCAGGTTCTAGATGTAGAGGCTGTGATGGAAGAGACCAACTTGGATTTAGTGGCCATCATAGAGACATGATTCTTGGAGAACCATGACTGGGATATAGTTATATGGGGTTCTAATCTATTTAGGGAGGCAGTGGCGTAGGAAGGGGGGGCGGAGGGGGTGGTCCGCCCCGCGTGTCAGCACAAGGGGGGGTGCTCCGCTGCTTCCAGGCACCCCCCGCACCCAAAATCCACCTCCCCCCATGGGCACCTCGTAGCCCTCTTCCTCCTTCCTTCCCGCCCTGGCAGCCCTCCTCCTCCTCTCCGCCCCCCGCCCCCCCCTCCGTGTCATAACCCTTTTATTTCCCGTAGTGGCAGCGACGTCAGTTACTTACGAAGAAGGCTGCAGGCTCCCCTCCGGCTTCAGCTTCTCCCTTCGCTCTTCACACATTGAGTGTCCCGCCTTCGCGATGATGCATTTCCTGTTTCCGCGAAGGCGGGACACTCACTTTGTGAAGAGCGAAGGGAGAAGCTGAAGCCGGAGGGGAGCCTGCAGTGCCTTCTTCGTAACGGAACTGACGCCGCTGCCAACACAGGAAGTAAAAGGATACAAGAGGGGGGCAGAGAGGAGGAGGAGGGCTGCCGTGGGCGGGAAGGAAGGAATGGAGAGGGCAGGGGAGAGAGGAGAATGCTGGACATGGATGGGAGGGGAGAGCAGGGGGAGAGAACAGATTGCTGAGCATGGGTGAAAGAAGGGGAGGGCATGGGGGAGAGAAGAGGTTGCTGGAGGGGAGGGCATGGGGGAGAGAAGAGGTCGCTGGAGGGGAGGGCAGGGGAGGAGAATTGCTGGACGTGGGTGGACGGATGGAGGGGAGGGCAGGAAGGAACGGAGAGGAGGGCTGTGGGGGAGCTGAGGGAGGGCAGGGAGAATCGCTGGACATGGAGGGGAGGGCATGGGGAGAGAAGAGATCACTGGAGAGGAGAGGAGGGCAGGGGAGAGAGGAGAATTGCTGGTGGATGGATGGCGGGGGCAGGGGAGAGAGGAAATTTCCTGGATTTGGATGGATGGAGGAGAGGACAGAGGAGAGGAGAATTGCTGGACATGGATGAATGAATGGGGGCAGGGGAGAGAGGAAATTTGAAGGATATGGGTGGATGGAGGAGACGGCAGGAGAGAATGGAGAGTTCCTGGACATAGATGGAGAATTGCTGGATATGGATGGATGAATGGGGGCAGGGGAGAGAGGAAATTTGCTTGATATGGGTGGATGGAGGAGAGTGCAGGGGAGAATGGTGAGTTGTTGGACATGGATGGATGGATGGAGGGGAGGAAAGTCAGGAAGGAAATGCACATGGATGGAAGAGAGAAGAGAGGAGAAATGTTGGACAAGGATGGAGGGAAGGAAAGACAAAGGAAAGAGATGCACATGGAGAGAGGGCAGATCCTAGATGGAAGGGGCAGGGAGAGAGGGCAGACTTTGGATGGAGGGGACAGGAGAGAGAGGGCAGATGCTGGATGGAAGGAAGACAGTGAAAAGAAGATGAGGAAAGCAGAAACCAGAGACAACAAAATGCAAGTAAAATATATATTTTTATTTTTTTGCTTTAGGATAAAGTAGTATTGTAGCTGTGTTAATAAATAGAACATGGAAATAAGGTAATCTTTATTGGACTAATTTTAATATATTTTGACTAACTTTCGGAGAACAAAACCCCCTTCCTCAGGCCAGGATAGGATATTGTAAAATCACTATACTGTACTAATCTGATCTGAGGAAGGAGGTTTTGGTCTCTGAAAGCTAAATGTATTAGTCCAATAAAATGGTGGTATTTTATTTTCTGTTTCTGTGGTGTTGCATTGTATGCTCAGTCTGGCCTCTTGGGGGTTCAGTTTATTTTTTGTCTAAATAGAAAGTTTGATTACTTATTCTATAGTGGTTTAGGGTTTATCTGTGTTTGTGAAAAAGACACGGCTTTCAGTTGGCATTGACTGTGCAGGATCGACGATCTGTACTATTCTGTCTGGTTACATTTTACAATAGGCGAATTGATGTTCTAGTGCTCACTGTAGTGTTTAAGATGCTTTCCTTTTCCTTTTCCTTATGTGACTCGTAGAAATTACTGCTTATGGTATGGTAAAATTGTTCTAGAGAAGGAAAAGGTACAGCGAAGGGCGACGAAAATGATAGTGGGGATGGGACGACTTTCCTATGAAGAGAGGCTGAGAAGACTAGGGCTTTTCAGCTTGGAGAAGAGACGGCTGAGGGGAGATATGATAGAAGTGTATAAAATAATGAGTGGAATGGATCGGGTGGATGTGAAGCGACTGTTCACGCTATCCAAAAATACTAGGACTAGAGGGCATGAGTTGAAGCTACAGTGTGGTAAATTTAAAACGAATCGGAGAAAATTTTTCTTCACCCAACGTGTAATTAGACTCTGGAATTCATTGCCGGAGAACGTGGTACGGGCGGTTAGCTTGACGGAGTTTAAAAAGGGGTTAGATAGATTCCTAAAGGACAAGTCCATAGACCGCTATTAAATGGACTGGAAAAATTCCTCATTTTTAGGTATAACTTGTCTGGAATGTTTTTACGTTTGGGGAGCGTGCCAGGTGCCCTTGACCTGGATTGGCCACTGTCGGTGACAGGATGCTGGGCTAGATGGACCTTTGGTCTTTCCCAGTATGGCACTACTTATGTACTTATGTACTTATGTAGATCCTGAGTGTTTTGTATTCTCGGTATGCCTAGTACTGGATTTTGGAGGGGGGTGTTAAAAAATGACCGGCCCCGGGTGTCAACTACCCTAGCTACGCCACTGTAGGGAGGGCAAGGTAGGAAGAAAGGGAGGTGGAGTGGCATCATATGTTAAAGATAATAGTAACATGACAGAATTGCAGGACTTAAGGGAGGAGGAAGGGGCACTGTAGATTAATCTGGAAAAAGAGAATGAAAAATCTATTTATATTGGTGTGATATACATGCCTCCTTCACAGGCAGAAGAAGTGGACAGAGATTTAATTGAATACATTCACAATATATAGCTATGAAAGGGGAAGCACAACTAATAAGTGATTTCAATATGCAAGATATTGATTGAGGCATCCCTGTTTCAGGAACATTTAGAAATAGGGAGATCCTAGATTCATGCAGGAAGATCTGTTCGCCATTACATGATAACCTTGCTAGCGCCCGTTTCATTTGTTTGAGAAACGGGCCTTTTTTACTAGTGCCTCTATATAAGTCCCTGGTCTGAATCCAAACAGGACAGATATTTTCAGCAAAGAGACTGAAATAAATATTAAAAAGAATTGGTAAATATGTTTTCTTTCACCCATCTCACCTTGCTGTTGTCCTTTTCTTATTTTGGCTGAGTAAGCGTTATCACAGCCTACTAAGATATCAGTAAATGGGTTTGTTTTTTTACCATTCTGAATAATTTTTTGTTCACAGGTTCTGAACCTGTTCATGCTGTCACTGAGGAGAAACTTCAAGTTACCTGGGAAAAAATGAGCAAATCAAAGCACAATGGTCTAGATCCTGAAGAAGTAATAGACCAGTATGGGATCGATACTGTCCGGCTCTACATCCTCTTCACTGCCCCTCCAGAGCAGGACATTCTGTGGGATACAAAGAGTAGGTTTGATTACTATCTTTTTATTCCTTTTTTTTTGTTTGTAATCCACCTGAGTTTGCAAGTGTATTACAAGTACTCTACACCAGTGCTCAACCCAGTCCTCAAGGCACACCCAGTCAGGTAGGTTTTTGGAAAAATCTGCAATGAATATGCAGGAGATAGATTTACATATCAAGGAGGCAATGCAAGCAAATCTCTCTGATGCATATTCATTGTGGATATCCTGAAAAACTGATTGGCTGGGTGTGCCTCAAGGACTGGGTTGAGAAACACTGTTCTAAACCATAACCCCCTTGATTAAGGAGTCAAGAAATAGATAACTGTCACCATCCAAAATTGATGTCACAAGTTGAAACTGTAAGCAACTAAGGAAGTCCACAGAATTAGCCATGACAATGGGTACTTTTGGCAGTGGGTCTTGTGCTTTTAGCACCCTGATTCTCAAGCTTGGTGATCCCCTGACCAGTCTGGTTCTCAAGAGATCTACAATGAATATATCTAAGAGAGGTATGCATTTACTGTTTATGTTGTATGCAAATATATCTCATGCATATTAATTGGGGATATTCTGAAAGACAGACTATTGAGGACCACTATTCGGTATATTATTTGCTTCAGCTGTGAAGTTCTAAAAGGCACCTTTTGGAGCTCGCTGTGGATGGTCTAACAGGAGTGTACCATTTTCTACTGAAAGTTATTCTAGGCTTCAAAAGATGATGGCCAGCAGTTATCTTTGATGCGAGACAGAGGGCTTACTTACTAGGGGTTAGCAAGAAATCTGTGATGGCAGTATCCCTCTAGTGGTTATTGTGCAAGTTTCATCTTTTCTACTTGGACTACTACTGCTTTTAAACATTTATATAGCACAAAGTGTACATAGTGTTGTGCAGATACACATAAGGGAGAGTCTTTCCTCTGTCAAGTTTATATTCTGGTCAACAGAAATTGAGGACATATGGAGACAGCTACTTTAGTGGGTCACGGACCTTTACCCTCTAGGACGGTGATGGCGAACCTATGGCACGCGTGCCAGAGAGGGCACGCGCGCCGCTGGTCGCCTCAGCCCGTTCCAGCCCTCCCTCCCACCCACCCGGCATCAAGCATTCCTTCGTCCCTCCCTCCCACCCGGCACCAGCCCGCCCGGCCTCCCTCCAAACAAAAAATTTAAAAGTCTTCCCTTGTCGCTGTTAAAGCCGCGTCAGCAGTAGCAGAAACTGAATACATGGTTAGAACTCAGGTGCAGCAGTTATGTACGTTTATCCAAGAAACAATACAGAAGCTGGAAGAAGCTGATACTAAATTTTCAGCCATTGAGAAGAAGCTCCAAGTTTTGGAACCTCAGATTTCCTTGAGAGTTCTAATGATGTAGTTCCTACCAGAGCCACCCTCTTTGTTACATTCTCCTCCGAGAAGCATAAACTTATGGTATTAACAGCTTATTTAAAAAAACAAGGATGCTTCTTTTTGTGGTCAGAGGATCCAGATCTTTCCAGATATAGTCAAAACTACTTAATTACGTAGAAAACAGTTTATATGTCTTAAATTCTGGACTTTGGCTTTGGGAGCCACTTTTCATTTTACAGTTCAAATGCAAATGTCTGGTGGGATGGCAGGGGAAGAATTTGCATTCTTTGACCCGGTTCAGTTAGAAACTTTTCTAGAAGCTAATCAGAATATCTCAAATGTGTAATTATTTAGGCATAGTGTTTTCGTTTCTCTTTATCTGATTATACTTCTTATGGTGTTAAAGCAGGGCCTCTATGATGTAGGGACCTTTATTTGATTTCATGTATATTTTCCCCTTGTTATTTGTCAGCTTGAAACCTGTGATATGGACTGATAGGCACATTATTTTCTTTAATTTTTTTATTTTTTACTTAATGAATAATGTTTTGTTTTAGTGCCATGTTTCTTTGCATATTCCCCCAGATTCTATATAAAGCGCTACTTGAGTAATGAGCCAATCAGTGATAATTGACCGATAACTAATTATCATCACTAATTGGCAATAATTGGAATTTACATGCGCTTCATTTTAGGCTGAAAAAAGAGGTGTGGCCAAGGAAGCAGTGTAGGCGCATCGGGAGGTTACTCCAGTTTATGCACGTTGTTATAGAATTTAGGGGAACACGCCTACATTTAGGCGTGGGTATTTATATCAGGTTTTCAGTGGAATGTCATTCCCCTGCTCTATGTGCTAGTCTAAACATCTCACCTAACTTTAGGCATGTTTATATATAACAAATAAAAAAGGCCCGTTTCTGACCCAAATGAAACAGGCGCTAGCAAGGTTTTCCTCATTGAGCAGTTGCCTGTGAGGTGCGATGCCCCCCCTCCCGGCACCATCCCACCCACAGCGATGCATCCAGCCGCAGCCATCCGACCCACCGTGCCCATCGCACCCACCTTCGCGTTGGTTTGGCGGTGGGGGACCCGGAACCCCGCCACCACAAGTCCTGTGTGCTGAGTACGGCGTCATCGTCGGCGTTGGTAGCTGTGCAGGGCGGAGTTCTGTGCGTCTGAAGTCATGCATGTGCAGGACGTCAGACGCACAGAAGCCCTGCCTCCACAGGCTAGGAACGCCGAAGATGACGCCGTAGTGAGCAGACAGGGCTTGTGCTGGCGGGGTTTCGGGTCCCCCGCCGGCAAAGCAACGCAAAGGTGGGTGTCTCAGGAGGGGGTTGTTGCAGGGGGGGGGGTGCTGGAAGTCCTTGTGTTGAGCTGCAGCTTTAGGGGGGGTCAACCGTTTGTTTAGGTGATTTTTTTTTCCTGCCCTCGACGTCATGACGTTTGACGCGAGGGCAGGGCACGGGTCTGTGGGGTGGCTTCACCACCATGAATCCACGAACCGTTCTGGGAGACTGACTGACTTCAGTGACGTCAGTGTCCTCAGAACGTTGAGGTTGCTTTTTATTATAGTAGATAGTCCTAAGCATTTTTTTGAGACCCGTCTAGGTTTTGGACACAATTTACAGAATCTGGCCCATTATGTATATGTATATAGTTTAAATTCTCAATTTAAAAAAAAGCTACTTGGGAATCCTAATGATCACATCTGGCTTTTATCACTGCGGTTGTGTTTCTGTCCTTTTGGATAAAAAGAATCTTTTACATAAGTACTGAACTTGTTCGTCCCTTTTCTCTTGTGAAATTTGTAGAGAGTTCTGCTAGCTGTGTTGGTTGTAATGAGAACTGGATTGTTTTGCAAGCTGTGACACCTTTCATGATACCAGCGTGTGAATTATTTAAAGATGATGTTCCTGAGACTTTCAAAACCACAATCGTAGGACATATCTGAAGGCTTAGTCTGTGTGGCCTTGAAAGCTCATGTACAGCCATCATTTTTGGATTATTCTTTTTATAGTGAAAGTCAAACTTCTGACCTAGAATTTTCTGATGAAAACACAATTTGGAGATGCAGATACTTTTGCACAATTATGGAAAAGTATATAGATGAAAGAAAGTGACATCATGGACAGGTATGACCACACAAGACCAAATTCTGCCAAAATTCTTCCCCAAACGCAAAGTTCGAAACATATTTGGCCCCAGAAACTTGCTGCCAGTGCCCAGTTGTTATCCAAAGTGATAGACGGTAGGATGGCAAAAAAAAGGAGAATTCTTGGAGGATGACAGTTTTCTTTATGGGAGCTGTTACACTGTGCCAGGAGGGAAACAGCATGGCCATTGCCATGAGGCATGGGTTGAGAGGATGGCAGAGGAGCATGAGGTACATGTGGTGGTGGGCAATGTTGACCTTGAAGAGCACATCTCCCCAGCTCAACTAGAGGAATGGCGTAGATATTTAAAGGCAGACCTTGCAACTGTTAGATCCAAGATCTCCATGATGGCAGTTGACCTCAACTATGATACAGCCAGCACTGGGCAATGAGTGGAAGATATAGAAGCCTGCCTCGAAAAGCATTCAGAGGTCCTATCAGAGGCAGAAAAAACAGATCACTGACTTGAAGTCTGTTCTAATTGTGAGCTTTGTGATAAGCTTCCAGACTTGGAAGATCATCCACACAGAAACAGTCTGTGCTTCAGAGGGGTTCCAGAGGCTCCTGAGTATGGAGACTGTTTTCATATTGTCAGCAGATCTTTGCAATGATGATCTCACTATGGAAATGGAGCGGACACACAGAGCATCAGGGGCCCCAGATTTAACTTGCCAAGAGACATTGTTGCATGTTTTCATAGTTACAACACCAAAGAAAAGTGGCAGCAAAGACTAAGAAAGTGAAAGAATTGACCTGGGAGTTTCATCCTGTTTGAGATATTTGAAGATGTCTTCCTCATGACCCTAAGAAAGCATAGAGAACTCAGGGACTTCATTAGGAAGCTGCATGAAGAGGAGGTGAAATATAGATGGCTTCTTTCCTTCACCCTAGCTTTTACCAAGGAAGGGAAAACCTAGAATATAAAGTCTAGATCCAGACGCACTTGATTCACAGAAGGAGGCTGGCATCTCTGGAGCCAAACAGCAGAGACATCAGAATTTCAATTTAAATCTCTGGCCAAATGGCAAAGAATAGATAAAGGGAAAGAATGATTGACATGCCCTGGAGAAGGCAGCTTGGAAGAGGCAACAAGTGGCTTGCTGGATGGACACACATGATCCCTGACCTCAGTATAATAGACCATGTAATGCTATGTGTGAAAGGGGTGAAACAGATATGCTTGAAGAGAGTTTGTATGAAGGGTGTGTGTGCTGATAGATGCTTTAAGATGGTATGATTTGATGAGTGTGATGAAGGGTTGTGGGTGATGGGATGGGGTGCAACTGAGTTGACATGGTCCCATCTCAGTGAGAGGAAGGACTGTGGAGGCTTGTGTTTGTGGGCTGATGCTGGGTCTGGGGAGAGGGAAGGATGATCAGGAAAGGGCTGGGACTTTGGTAAGGTATGGATATGATTGGTGACCTACTAGAAAACTGCAGAGCAATAAAACCCATAGCTAACATCCAACCAGGATGGACCTTTGTGAGGGACTTTGGGTTTACCCATTAGTGGGATGGTGAGTTGCGATAGATACATTAAGAATTGCAGTGCCTCAGAACCTATATTGGTTTTATACAAAAAAAAACCCATCTCTTGAGAAGAAATGAGCGCCTCTTGTCTTACCAGATTTCCACTGTGCTTCTAGTACAGTCAGTGGCGTACGGAGGATGGGGCGGTGGGGGCGGCCCACCCTGGGTGCAGGGCATAAGGGGGTGCTCAGTGCTGCTATGTCTTCCTCCCCCCAATTCGTGTGGTGCTGCCATGGAGGTGTCCCCCCCCCCCAATGACTGGTGTGGTGTCATGTATTGCTCTCCAAACTCTCTCCGCACTCACCCCGCTGCAAGCCTTTAAAATTCCAGACCTCAGGCAGCATGTGTCAGTGATGTAAGTGCTGCCTTCGGCCAGGCCTGGAAGCCTTCTCTGTACAGCGTCCTGCCTACTCAGGAAGCTGTACAGAGAAGGCTTCCGGGGCAGGCCGAAGGCAGTGCCTACATCACTGAATCTGCCAGCAAGCCTGGAAGCATGGAGGCCTGCAGAGCGGGGTGGAGGTGGAGAGAGGTGGGAGAGCGATGTTAGCCACACCACAGGGAAAGAGAAAGGGGGGGCAGAGAGAGCAGGAAGATTTTCATGCCAGACCGAAGAGGAAGAGGGGATGGAGAGAAATGAGGGAGAGTAATTCCAGGCCTCATGGGAAGGGGAAAGGGGGGTGGAGAGAGGAGGGAAAGCGATGCCAGACCACAGGGGAAGGGGAAAACAGGGTGGAGAGAGGAGGGAGAGCAATGCCAGACCAAAGGGGAAGGAGGTAGCGAGGTCAAGGATGAAGAGTTGGGGAAGGGGGGGAGAAAGGTAGGACATGAGGGAGGGGAGATGGGGAAAAAGCTGGATCGGGGAAGGGGAGAATGAGATGCAGTACTATGGGGAAGGGGAGAGAAGAGGGAGAGATACTGGCCCTGGGGTGGGAGTTCAGGAGAGAGGGAGAAAGAAAGGTGAGGATATGCCCACTTGTGAGAATATAAAGTCTACTGTCCTTGGAGAATACCTGCTACAAGTAAATATCTTCGCTATATAGCTGGTGAGAATTGTAGCAGTCAGAATGGTGGTGTTACTTTATCTTCTGTATCTCTTTTGGTCTTTCCTGTTCAGTATCAAAATCTCTCTCCAGGATCTGAATGGGCAAAGTTTTCACTTTTTTTTTTATTTTAATTCTTTATTTATCAATTTAGATATATTAAACAAGCAAAAATAAACTTGTCAAGTAAATAACATCACTGTTTAACTATATAAGGAAATCAATTAGTATTCAAACATTTACAGCATGTTAATTAAAGTCCACATTATTGAGATTCAAAAATTACATCATGGATTCCAAAAGAAAATAATTAAGGAAGCTTTCTTTAATTCGGATGCTCATAAAAGATATCTTCTCTTAATATATAGGGTTCTAAGTTAATTACTCCCTTGTCCTTTTGCAGCTAAGAATGAAGAAAGCTGTGCCGGCTCATAAAACACATATTTATTAGATTGATATTTAACTAGGCATTTGCACGGGTACTTTAGAAAAAACGTACCTCCTAACTGAATTACACCAGGCCTCATAAGTAAAAATCTCTGTCTACGTTTTTGAGTCTCTTTAGTCACATCAGGGAAGAGACTAACTTTTAAACCAAGGAAACTCTTATCCTTATTTTGGAAGAAAAGTCTCATCAGCCAGTGTTTATCTGGCGACAAGGCTACTGTGGCAATTAAAGTAGATGCCTGAACTAATTCAGTATCTGAGGATTCCAGTATCAATGAAATATCCAATTCTGACTTTTCTTGAGGCACTGGGCGCTTCTGGGGCAGGTAATATATTTGTGTAAATGGTGGAACCATTTCCTCTGAAGCGCCAAGTGTCTCAGTAATATACTTTCTAAGCATTTCCCTTGGTAAAACTCCAAATTTTTTTGGAAAATTTAAAAAGCGGATATTATTGTTTCTGGTTACATTCTCCAAGAATTCAGTACGTCTCCTCAAGGAAATTAAATCTTTGATCATAGTCTCTTGGTTTAAATGAACCTCTTTCACTTGTTTTTCCAATTCTTCTTGACGATTCGATATTGTCTCTACCTTGAGTTCAGTCTGTTGAACCTTGTGGTCCATATTAGACATTTCTTGAGATAATTGTTTAATTTGTGGACTTAAGGAACTCCCCAAGTCCACAATCAAAGTGTATAGAGTCTCTAATGTAATTTCAGTGGGTTTCTGGGATTTAGGAAATTGTACCTCTGTAACTGCAACAGCGGTCTGTAGTGCTTTATCTCCGGTCACAGCTTCCATCTGGTGCTGATTATTAGATGTCATATCTCCCCCTCGAGAGGCACCTAGATCACAAAAAGGGTCCACACTGTCCGCAGTTCGACTCTCCTCCTCGGTCCTGTGGATGACTACACTCTTCGGTGGCGTCCTGTTAGGATCCGGCGTCGACGTGCTCGCTCCCGAGGGTTGCGGGGGAGGCGCCCTATCATCGGGGCTGAGCGATAGCTCCAGTCCAGCGGTCTCCGAAATGGTTCCATTTCCACCCGGTCGACCTAGCAGACCTGCTCCCGGTGTTCCTGATATCTGTGCTCCACGAAGGTAATCAATCATTGTGGACTGTAAAGGAAGACTTTGCCGTGGAGGGGCAGCGGCGGAGGACAAGCGGCCCCTTCTCTTTGGCATTTTTCTTTCCCGGAGCTTTCTGAGCGTCCGAACTAGTCAGCGGCCATTTTGAATCTTCCGGAACAAGTTCTTGCAAAGTTTTCACTTTTATCTAGCGACATAAACCTTCTAAAGTGGCAAGGCAAGTGGTAACAAACAAAAAGGGCAATTGTCCTGGGGTCCCACTTATACAGAAGTGCTTCTGTGTGGCACAGTTGAGAGTCTTTATGGAATAGTGTAAAGAATCCATAAACAATGGGGACACATAACAAGGATACTTAACCTTGAATTTCTCTTGGGAATTCTATGGGGGGAAGGAGAGAGTTATTAAAGGAGAAAATTGGAGGGAGGATTCATTCACAGGCCATGTTTTAAAAGGGGGGGGGGTGGCCTCGGAAGATGCTACTAAGGGGAAAGAATTTTTTATGTTGATGCCCTTGAGGCTTAAAAGAGCAGTGTAGCTTAAAGCAGTAGGATTTTATGCCTGCCTCCATCTGTAATACTTCCTGCAGTTGAGGGCAGTGTCGAATGAAACAGTAGCTGGCCCCTTTTGAGGGTGTGATATAATCAGTTTATAGGGAGATAAGTTAGTTCATATGAGTAAGTGGGAGAAAGACATAGGAGGCCATCTTTTTAAATTTCTTGAGAGTTTCTAAATTGGCCACTATGGTATAGAATGGTTATAATGTTCTCTGTTGGTGCAAGTGGCAGATGAAGTTCAATGTTGACAAGTGCAAAGTGATGCATGTGGGTAAGAGGAACCCGAATTATAGCTACGTCTTGCAAGGTTCCGCGTTAGGAGTTACGGATCAAGAAAGGGATCTGGGTGTCGTCGTCGATGATACGCTGAAACCTTCTGCTCAGTGTGCTGCTGCGGCTAGGAAAGCGAATAGAATGTTGGGTGTTATTAAGAAGGGTATGGAGTCCAGGTGTGCGGATGTTATAATGCCGTTGTATCGCTCCATGGTGCGACCGCACCTGGAGTATTGTGTTCAGTACTGGTCTCCGTATCTCAAAAAAGATATAGTAGAATTGGAAAAGGTACAGCGAAGGGCGACGAAAATGATAGTGGGGATGGGACGACTTTCCTATGAAGAGAGGCTGAGAAGGCTAGGGCTTTTCAGCTTGGAGAAGAGACGGCTGAGGGGAGATATGATAGAAGTGTATAAAATAATGAGTGGAATGGATCGGGTGGATGTGAAGCGACTGTTCACGCTATCCAAAAATACTAGGACTAGAGGGCATGAGTTGAAGCTACAGTGTGGTAAATTTAAAACGAATCGGAGAAAATTTTTCTTCACCCAACGTGTAATTAGACTCTGGAATTCATTGCCGGAGAACGTGGTACGGGCGGTTAGCTTGACGGAGTTTAAAAAGGGGTTAGATAGATTCCTAAAGGACAAGTCCATAGACCGCTATTAAATGGACTGGAAAAATTCCTCATTTTTAGGTACAACTTGTCTGGAATGTTTTTACGTTTGGGGAGCGTGCCAGGTGCCCTTGACCTGGATTGGCCACTGTCGGTGACAGGATGCTGGGCTAGATGGACCTTTGGTCTTTCCCAGTATGGCACTACTTATGTACTTATGTACTTATGGTAAAGTTCTGGTATGATGATGTATGTGTGGTGGATCTGTCCAGTGGTAGCAAGTTATTGGCAGCAGATATGCTCCTTTGAAAGGAGTTAACAGGAGTGTTTGTAGCAGATGACACCAGTATCTGTATGTTGGTGTATCTTTTTGAAGAGATACCCAAGTATAAGCAGATTCTTATAATATGTTGTATAATGGCAACTAATTGTGAACTGGCTAAAGCACAGAGGAACCCAAATGAGCCTATGCAGGTAAGATTTTATGAGAAACTGCAAAGTGTATACATCTTAAGTGATATGAAAGCAAAGAAAAGAGGTCAGACAGAGGAATTTAAGAGGATATGGAGTCTAGATAAAGTATGGAAAGACACAAAGATGAGAATGTTGCTTTGGAGTTAGGTGTTGCCAATGCAGAAAATGTTAGAAAAGAGACATTTGCTGTTTGTACCTTGTGGGGGGGGGGGGGGGGGGGATGAGGAGGGATGGGGCCTGACGGATGAGCAGTAATGGATCAAATTTGATTTTGTTAAGTCTAAGGAGGCAAGAGGAGTTTTTGTTGGATTGTCATAGTATAAAACAAATTTTAAAAGGAAAAGAATTAGTATGTGGTATTATACTAACTTTTCATGGGTAAGAAAAACTGCTACAAGTGACTTGCTCAGTGGTGTGGGGAGAGAAAAAATAGACCATAGCCACTCAGCAGCAGTTTACAGACAGTACAATCATCACAAATGTCCTCATTTTGCCTTTATTTTTTGTCACTCTACTGTAGCTAAAACCAAGTTCTTCTTTTCTTTCTCTGTGATGCACAGCTGATGCCATTCGTGGAGTCCTAAGGTGGCAAGCACGTGTCTGGTCCTTGATGACCAAGCTCATCGATGCTAGGAATTCCGGGACTGCACCTGCTCCCTACCTGCTAAGTGAGAAAGATAAGGCTGCAGCTAAGAAGATCTGGAAGAGCAAGAATTCTTGCGTGTCTGAGGTTAACATGTGTCTACATTGATTTGTGAAAAATAGCAGTAGTGGCAAGTTAGCTTGAGATTTACGCATTGCTAATGAGTGAAGGAAAGATCTACAGTTGTAAATCCCCTTGCCTTCTGACGCATCTCTTACTTGTAATTTTAAAGGTTCACACTTTGTGTCTCACTTCTAAACTCTTTGAGGGTAATTTTATAACCGGATGTTTAGGTTAACAGGGCAAGAATGTGCCTGTTCTGAAAAAAACACATGAAGGGGCATAATCGAACGGGGACGACCATCTCTAAGGATGTCCCGGCAAAGGGTCGAGGAAACCTGTATTATCGAAACAAGATGGGCGTCCATCTTTCGTTTTGATAATACGGTCGGGAACGCCCAAATCTCAACATTTAGGTCGACCTTAGAGATGGTCGTCCTTAGAGATGGTCGTCCCCGGTTTTTGGAGATAATGGAAACCGAGGACACCCATCTCAAAAACGACCAAATCCAAGGCATTTGGTCGTGGGAGGAGCCAGCATTCGTAGTCCCCTCACATGTCAGGACACCAATCGGGAACCCTAGGGGGCACTGCAGTGGATTTCACAAATTGCTCCCAGGTGCATAGCTCCCTTACCTTGTGTGCTGAGCCCCCAACTCCCCCCCAAAACCCACTGTACCCACATGTAGGTGCCCCCCTTCACCTCTTAGGGCTATGATAGTGGTGTATAGTTGTGGGGAGTGGGTTTACCACCACAAGTGTGACAGGTAGGGGAGGGGGTGGGCCTGGGTCCGCCTGGATGAACTGCACTACACCCACTACAACTGCTCCAGGGACCTGCTTACTGCTGTCAGGGAGCTGGGTTTGACATTTGAGGCTGGCAAAATTTTTTTTTTTTTTTTTTTTAGGGTGGGAGGGGGTTGGTGACCACTGGGGAAGTAAGGGGACGTCATTCCCAATTCCCTTCGGTGGTCATCTGGTCAGTTTGGGCACCTTTTTGAGGCTTGGTCGTGAAAATAAAGGCCGTACTCCACTGGGGTATAAATGATGGTCTGGTTTTTTAGTGTTATTAATTAAATAATATTTACAAAACCCCCAAACATATATACTCATACATTCATTAAATCAAAACATAAAATGTGAAAATGTGCAAAACTAATTTTTTTCTTTTTTTATGCTAATTGTGCTCAGTATCAGGGTATCCCATACTGCATCAGCTGGCCATCCAAGTTTTAGGATTTTACCCTTAAAAACATCATAGCACCCTACCGCCTCCCGTGGTATTTATTCGTATCCAGTTCTTATCGTGAAAATAAAGGACCAAGTAAAGTCGGCCAAATGCTCATCAAGGACGCCCTTCTTTTTTCCATTATTGGCTGAGGACGCCCATCTCTTAATCACGCCCCAGTCTCGCCTTCGCTATGCTGCTGACATGCCCCCATGAACTTTGGTCGTCCCCGCGACGGACTGCAGTTGGGGACGCCCAAAATCGGCCTTCGATTATACATAGTAACATAGTAAATGACGGCAGATAAAGACCTGTACGGTCCATCCAGTCTGTCCAACAAGATAAACTCATTTTACATGGTATGTAATACTTTACATGTATACCTAAGTTTGATTTGTCCTTGCCTTTATGCCGATTTGGGTGACCCTGAGAGAAGGACGCCCATCTCCCGATTTCTGTCGGAAGATGGGCACCCTTCTCTTTCGAAAATGTGCCTGATAGGCACCTGTGTGTCTTCATAAAATATTAGCATTTATTCTGCAGAGATAATGACTAGGTTATGGCCACTGATATTTACACCTAAATATTAGCATGTATTTTATGAAATATGTGTGTAAAGTGTGACTGTCCATGGTCTCCCAAGCTCCTCAACCAAGCACAGCTATTGTGTAAGCTTGCACTGAACCTAATTTTAGACATGACCTAATTTTATAAAAGGACTTTCATTTTTAAGCATGAAAAAAGGTTTATTATAGCAGTGGATGCTGAGCTTTCATGGTGACAGCATACCGCTCTTAACAGTGACAACCAAAACAAAACAGCCTGGAACTGGAGCATGAAAAGTAGTAGTTCATCTTAAGATCTGAGAAGCATATCTAGTCTCAGGTTTGTCCCCAATGCTTTCTTAGAGAAGTCAGTACAGCAAGTCCCTGCAAGTGTGGGGTAAAACCAGGATTGCATCAACCTGTCAACAGAAAATGAACTCAGCCGGAAACCATACGATGTGTAGCGCAGTACAAACAGGACACATATTTGCTTTGTGTGTTTGAGATAAAGTTTAGTCTCCTTGGCTAACTGTTAGCATAAAATGTTCCATAACTAATACCATCATGCATGAGTTTATTTATTTATTGATGAGCATTTGATATACTGCAAATTTGATCCCATACAGGCAACTAAGTAGTTGCATTTAGGCCTTTAATTTTCAGTGATAGCCAGAAAACCTGATAACACAACCCCAATGGGGTTTCCAGTTATAGCCAAAAAAACCTACATGCTGTCCTGTTTCAGCAATCCAGTGATGTTTGGATGCCTTTATCAGAGTAGGATAGATGTCTGTCTTCTTTCTTCCATTCCCAGAAGTAGCAATATTTGGCAGACAGTTAGCTGTCCTTATCAGCTACCTTTCTCATTTTTGTACTTTGACAGCTGCAGTGCCTTGGACAGTTTCCTCTTTCCCTGCAGCTTTGCTCTGAGTGTTGTACTTTTGACGTTGTGATGTGCAGTTGGGTTTAGACTGCAGGGGAAAAGGATTTGGGTTGTTTCCTAGAATATAGAATTAGATGGCTATCAGCTTTAAACTACAGAATTGAGAGAGGTAGCCAATAAGGAGAGGGAGAAATGCTCTGTCCACCATGCAGTAGATTCCAGCAGACACATTTTCTGCTCTGTGTGCTGGAAGCAGAAGGGGAGAGGACAGTGGGACCAGTGAGGAGAGAGAATGGTGGTACTGGGGAAGGAAGGACACAGAATGATGAGAGGATGGAAGGTTGAAAAAAATGGTAGAGTTGAGGTGAGGAGAAACAGTAAGGGGTAGGTTTTTCAAGGGAGTGAGATGGGGGGAGGGGCTGGGGAAGGGGGAAAGAGGAGGGTTGCTGGGAATGGACTTTGGGGAAGAGAGGAAGTGTGGAAAGGACAGATTGGGGGGAGAGAGTGGTGGGAATGTACTAGGGGAAGCTAATAAATGTTTGGTAAGTTCTGCACTGGAGCTGGCAGTAACTTTGTCAAACCCTTTCTTTAAAAAAATACGTATTTCTAAATTAATATGACTTAAAATTTAAATTCAAGATGCAAATACACTGATAAACCCCTATTTTCCCTCTCCCAAAGCAACTAGTTCCCTGAAAAATAAACCACCTAAAATGCCATTTGAAAAATGCCTAGGATCAGAAGCCCTAGTTATGGTACATCACTGCCTACTTGGTTACTCTTCATCAAATCAGAGCCACAGCAGCTACCATGGCTCTCCTGTTCACTGGACACCATATGCAAAGCAGCAACTTGGTCCACACTTCATACCTTCACACTACTGCTACGGTCCACAGCCAGAATGAGTGCAAATACCTCTCATACGACATGTCAGATCTAATGCTTGTTTGCATTAGATCTGGCATTTCAAAATGCAGTTACCCCTGAAGCAGGCATTCGTGCCTGGTGGACCTTCACACAGAGATGGGGTCATTACTTTTTAAAAAGTGCTTAAGTAAAAGTACTGTCTTCAAAAGTAATGAAGTAAAAGTAGAAAGTCTTATAAAAAAATACTCATGTAAAAGTAAAAAAAATACAGCTCTTAAAACTTCTTTTTTATTACAAAGTAAAAAGTATTCTTAACAAGTTGGACCACAAAATCTAGTGTTTACAAGCAGTACTATATTGTGATTATATACTTATCAACTTGTAATCTGTCTAGATCTCTATGGGTACAATGGAACAGAAACTTAATAAATTAGATTACAAATTTAAATTAATGCCTTTTTAACAAGCTTGTTAAATTTATTTTTGAGAGAGTGGAGGAGGGAAGGAGTTTTATGTTTTCAAAAGATTTCCGCTATAAAACTTTTAATAGCTATATGCATAGCATTTTAAAATGTAACGTAATTTTACGTTTGCAAATGTTTTATCTTTTAATCACCTCCATTATAGGCTTCTGTGTAGGAAACAAGCAAGAAAGGGCGAAACTGGGAATGAGAAAGGGAAACCGTATCTGAGAGAATAAGGCAACAAGCCACCGGTGCCCACTGCTTCCCCTGCCCCCTTCCCACCTCCTCTACAACCCTAAAGAGATGAGACAAACCAGGGAATGGTACCTGTCGGTTCTCTCTTGGCTCAATGGTGGGCTGATTGCTTAGCTTGCTGCTGAAAAAAAAGTAATACACTTGACCCAGTACTGCTGCAGAATACAGAGCAGACACAGTGAAGACACTGAGACTGAGAGCTAGCTACTAGTCAGTAGCAGTGACTAATGTTAATGTTGCAGGCAGCGGGCAAGCAGCACTACTTCTTCCTGACTGCACATGGAAGTCTCTGGGAAAACTTGCTGTACTGCACGTTTAGGTCCCCACATGCATGTGCCTGTAGTCAGGTGACCTCTCATGCTGCTGGCCCATGTATGCCTACATCAGCTCAGGCAGAGAGGTTTTAGTTCTGGGGCGGCTTTCGCTGCAGACGTATTGCAGCCTTGCAGAGCAGTGCCGCTTATCTCTGCCAAGGAGCTGCACTAGGTCCTGCAGCCCTGGCAACTGGAGATATGTGAGCAGCACTAACGGAGGGGTTATGGGAAACTCGGTCAGGCTACAGGAGCAGTACTTCACTGAACACAGCGTACACATGTGACAACTTCAGCGCATAAGTACCACTTCCTCCTAGTGCTCCTAGTCTGTTGCTAAATGAGGAGGTAGGAGCAGGGGCCAGCTCGGAGGACTCTGGGTAGGTGAGAGGCTGATGGTACATTTCCTTGGCCAATCATACTCAAGGGGGGAGGGGGGTCTACGGTTTCCAAGTCATGTCAGATACTGGCTTGCATCTAATTGGGCCTGGACTTCTGGTCCCAGCTCAGCTGTTTCTGGGACTCGGACGTTCAGGCCCAATCAGCTGCAAGCCAGATCTGACATTGCCTGTAGAGGGTGAGAAGCAGGAGGTATGTAAAATACTTCTTAAAAAATATATACTTTCTAAATTTGTACTTTGTTGCTAAGTACAAAAGTACAGCTTACTTGTAACTCATTACAAGTAAAAAAATATTGTGAAAAAAAGTAACTCGTTACAAGTAGAAGTACTGCCAATTGTACTTAAGTACAACCCATCTCTGCCTTTATGACCACTGGACTGATGTTGTCCATCTCTATGTGGAATTGTTCCCATTTATGGTGCTTCATAAAATACAATTATAGCAAGCCTCTAGTGCTTCCTTGCTTTTGTGGAATCTGTGGACCATCCTTATTCCTGTGTACTTGTCATTTACATTTATTGACACGTATACCCCATATTAGCCAATAAAAGTTCTATGTGGGTTACAGTCAATCAATAAATCATATAGTGATGAAAGCAGATCCATACCTATATCCAGCAAGAACAAAATTGAAAAGAAAAGATGGCAAAATTTCTAAGTATCTGTATCATTTGTAAATAAAAAGTTTTTAACATTTTACAAAACATTGAGTTACTCTTCTGAGATCTAATTTCCAACTGTAACAGGTTCCACCATTTAGTCAATTGGAATGAAAAACTAGCAGAATATATAGATTTATAGACAAATTTACTGCCCTTTGGTTAATGGAGCAATAAAAATCCTCTTGAATTAGCTGTAGCATTCTGAGGTAGATCAATCAGTTCCTGCATATAGCTGGAACCATACAATCTGATAGATCAAGACACACAATTTTAAATATTGAGCATGCCTCGACCAGCAGCCAATGTAAAGACACCAACAATAGAGTCACCCTTTAACATTTTGATGCCCTGCAGACCAAACGGGCTGTAGTATTTTGTGTTGTCTGAAGTTTTCATACCGCAGCCTTTTTGCAGCCTGCATATACAACATTACAGTAATCTAAGGGCCCTCTTTACTAAACTGCGCTGTAGGTGTGCTAAAAATTAGCATGCGCTAACAATAGAGACACCCATTATATTCCTATGGGTGTGTCTAGCATTAGCGCGTGCCAGAAGCTTGCATGCCTACAGCGCGGCTTAGTAAACAGGGCCCTAAGTTAGCTAAGACCAAAGTTTGAACTAGCAAATGAAAGGTTTCCGAGGGAAAATACACCCTCACTCTTTTAAGTTTCCATAAAATTCTGAACATCTTAGTAGTTGTCGCCAATTCTTGCTGTTCACATAAGAAATTATTATCAGTAATCACCCCCCAATATCTTTACACTGGACTCGATTATGTAGATATTAGCATCAGTCTTAAAACTATTGATCAAAACAGGGCTGAACGGACTTCTCACAATTAAAAATTGTGTCTTTTATGTATTCAATTTCAGCTTGAAAGCTGTGGCCCACATTTCCAGGGTATCCAGTCCTTTGTTTATATCTGCTAGTAATAACATCATTCTCGAAAGGAATGGAAATACTAACATCATCAGCATATATAAAAGGACACACACCCAAATTCGCAAGCCTCTTGCCTAATGGAGCCATTAGAAAATTAAATAAAATCAGTGAGACTGGTGAACCCTGCGGGACCCCACATTCAGGGGATCAATCTGAGAAAAAGGAGCCTGATATTTTCACTCTATAAAATATATACTTCAAAAAAACCTTGAAACCATCTATAAACCACCCCACTAATACCAAAAAAATCAAATTATGATCAGGCTGATTTTAAATAAGACAGATTATAGCTAAAAGCGCAGCCCTGACTCAGTCCTGCTGAGCATTATTTTTTTTACTTGTAATAGGTATTTTCTGTAGACTGCCTGATTGATCCATTATACAGAACCCACTTCACCAAGAGTCAAATTCATTCTTTAGCTATGAAACTAACTAAGGAGACCACTGCACCAGTGGCGTAGCCACAGGTGGGCCAGGGCCCACCCATTTATGCCTCAGGCCCATCCAACAGTAGCACATGGTAATGAAAATGCTGCTCTCCACAATACTGGCATGTTCGCATGCTCAGTTTTCAGTGCATGCCTGCTGCAGACTACCAAGGTGGAGACTAGAGAGAAGCATTTTCCCACCAGCAGAAATATTTTTTTGGGGTGGGGATGGGGGAGAGAACATTTGGTGCCTACCCACTTCTTGCCTAGGCCCACCCAAAATCTGTTGTCTGGCTACACCCCTGCACTGCGCATATAAGTTCCAAGCTTTGGGAGAGCAGTTCTGTCCTGACACCATCTGAAAACATCACCTACTTGTGAGCCTGATCATTCTGCAGTCTACAGAAAACACCTGTTGTGAATGAGAAACATAGCCTGTTCCTGTTTGGATTGCACACACTGTAACTTGTAATCTATATTTTATTTTACCTTTGTGTGGATGATTGTCAGTGGCGATTTTCTTTGTTTTGATTTTATGTTAATACTAGAGGAAAAGGCCCGTTTCTGTTAGAAATGAAACGGGCGCTAGCAAGGTAATCTGATTTTGCCATGAATTTTTTTAATGGAAGTGTTGTTAGATATTTCTTGTGATGCTAATGAATAATTTCCCAGATTGTTTTATGACTAATTTGATGCATGACAATGAGATGTGTTTTTTGTGTTATGTATTTCTGTTGTTTTCATTCTTTATGTTTGTGAGTGAGTTGTATGTATTGGTTTTTGTAAGAGAGAAAGAGTATGCAGATTTTAGTAAATTTTTAATGCGTACATACTGGTACCTAGTAAAAGAGGCCCGTTTCCAGCAGAAAGGAAACGGGCGCTAGCAAGGTTCCAGGGCCCCCTCCCCTCCAAGTTCCATGCCCCCTACCTGGAGGAGTAGCCTAGTGGTTAGTGCAGTGGACTTTGATCCTAGGGAACTGAGTTCGATTCCAACTGCAGCTCCTTGTGACTCTGGGCAAGTCACTTAACCCTCCATTGCCCCTGGTACAAAATAAGTACCTGAATATATGTAAACCGCTTTGAATGTAGTTGCAAAAACCTTAGAAAGGCGGTATATCAAGTCCCATTTCCCTTCCCTTCCCTTCCCTCCCTCCCTCCAAGTTCCACGCCCCCCCCTACCTGCCTCCCTCCCTCTCCTCCGAGTTCCAGGACCCTCCTCCTCCCCCTCCTCCTCCACCGCCCCTCCCCTCCTCAAAAGGCGTCTCCCAGCACAATAAATAAATAGACTGCAAGGCTAGGTTGAGAAGGATAAATCCGTCTGGAATGAGTAAATAGGGCGCGATGAGGAGGAGGAGGGCGAAGGCAGAGCGATCCAGGCAAGTCGTCCTCCTGCTCTTCCTGGAGCAATAAATAAATCCAGCTCGGCGGGGGATCCGGGGAAGGGCAGCGCCTCCTCCCTGTCGTTGCGGGGGTGCTTGACGCTTCTCCTCCTGGGGTGACCAATGCTCTTCGCTCTTCTCCGAACTCGGGCGCAGCGCCGTCGTTCAGGCCTCGCCTCGCCTCGCCACCTCCTCTTCTTCCTTCTGGTGGTTTCTTTTCAGTCTCTGACTCCCAGGGACGGGGGAGGAATGGAGGGCCGTCAAGGGAGCAGAGCGAGGGGGGGCTGACGGACATCCAGCGCTGAGGAGCTGCCGTCACCTAAGGGCCGGACATGGGCACTGCTCCTGCCGCAGCGGCCAACGGTGTCGCTGGCCGTCTGAGCGTCTTTTTCAAGTTAACTCTTTTTATATTCCTTTGAATGCACTGTTTTCCTTCTTCACTTCTCACTGACGATGCAATGCCAGAATACCATTCTTCTTTAAAAACAATCACTCACGCTTGTCATTCACTCAGTTTTACTACACTGCCACGCAGCACTCATGTTCATGTTACTCTCTCCCGATGATGCACGATGCACATTTTTCCCCGTTTTACAGTGTTTTTTCTGCACTTCCTTACTTTAGTTCACCGTATATCCTTTTGACCTTTGTTTTTTTCACTCTTATCAGGTTAAGAGCTTAGATTTATTTTTAAGCCGTAAGAAATGTTGCACTCGCCCTTCCTTACGCAATTCACGATGCAATGTTGAGTCTACCATTTTCTTTTACGTACACCAGTTTTTTAAGCAGTAGGTTTTGAGACGCGTCGCAGTTTCCTAGGCAACACAGTGACATCACCGGAAGGCTTCAGACATTACGAACCGGGCTTCAACTTCAGTCAGCTTCAGAACGTTGGATTGCAAATTATTATAGTAGATTTTATATTGTTAACCGCTTTGACCTATTATGTAAAGGGGAAAGGGAATTGAGACTTGATATACTGCCTTTCTGAGGTTTTTGCAACTACAATCAAAGCGGTTTACATGTATTCAGGTACTTATTTTGTACCAGGGGCAATGGAAGGTTAAGTGACTTGCCCAGAGTCACAAGGAGCTGCAGTGGGAATCGAACTCAGTTCCCCAGGATCAAAATCCACTGCACTAACCACTAGGCTACTCCTCCATATTATTTTCGCAGCTAACGAATTTTTGTTTCATTCCATCCGTCAATAGTCATATAGTAGAAGATAGCAGAAAAAGACAAATCAGTCCATCTCGTTAGCTTGATCTTTCTGTCCACATTACTAAGGATACATCCCAGCTGCCAGTCAAAGTGTGCATAGTTTCTCCTTGAGGACAGTCCTGTTGGTACTCTTCCATCATGAGTAAATAAATATACAAGATCCCTACTCAGTTTCTTCTAAGACTCACCTTTCCCATGCCTAGCTACAAGGCTCTGTAATAATCTAAATAGCTAGCAATACTAGCATGATGGTGCCTAGATATTTCATGAAATAGGAGAATATCCATCCTCCTAGGTCCCCAAACCCTGCGTAGACTCCCATATAGACTTGGCTACATATGTGCCAGCTTTCCCACTGGGACTTAAATTTATATCTGTACTTGATTAGCCTGCCAGAGAAACCTAGCTCTTATTTAATTCTGTAATAATCAGTGTCTGCTCAAAATAGCTGCCATTACTAGTAATGTACCTCTCTTTGGGGCCAATGTAATAAAACATGAGTAACAAAGAGGTGCTAAAATCTAGCGCACTTTTTCTTTACTTTAGCATTGGAAAACAAACTGAAACATGATGCATTGAGCAAATTGCCTAGCTGCCAGAGAGACCCAGCACTTCTATTTCTTTTTTTTTCTTTTTCAAGCAGCTTTATTGAAAGTTATCAAACATACATCCAAAGAATCTGAATATCAACAGCTACAAAATTCCACCCCCCCCCCCCCAAATAAAATAACCCAGTAGAGTTTCCCGTCAAAGGCATGATCACTCAGTCTCGATGTACTGCTCACGGAGACATAGTCCAAGTAAGCATTTCTGTTAGGATTTCAGGTTATCACAGTAATTGCCACCCACCATACAAATCCATCTGCTGTAAGAGTATTGTTGCAGTTGTGTTTTATAAGATCAGATGTAAAAAATGTTTACAAGGACGTGCCTGACTATTTTGTGAATTCCACTGACCTGATTTTAACAGGGGAATCTGCCATTGTTATAATTCTCTGTTATTTTGATTAGCTAAAAAAAAGGAATTAACTATTTTGTTTTTCCCCCCAGGTAACCGGGTACTTCACCAAGAATTATTTATTCAATGCTGCAATTTCTGAACTGATGGCCCTTAGCAACATACTTTCAGTAAGTTTATTTTCAATGTATATATTTAATTTTGCCTTTCCCACTACCCTTCCCACCACCTGTCTCAGGATGCAGAATGCTGCTGTGAGCAAAAGTGCATAGTTAATGAGAGCCTAATGCGCATGTTAGTGGTAAGGGGTTCAGCACCTAATTTACTTGCACGGTAGATGTTGGCACACAGCATATTAAAATGTATGGTAACAAGCTTTGTAATAATTCTGCAGCAATGCTGAGAAGTACTCAGGCCATTTCAGTGCAAGCACAAGGTGAAAACGTTACTGTCAAGATCTGAGGTGGCATAGAAAAGGTTAATTGCACTGGTAGGCTAATGGCTCCCCAACCAGATCCCTTCTCCTCCCTCTGACATAAAACAAAAATTCATAAGTCTAGTGGCCCCTCCCCTAAACATAAAAAAATAATATGTAAATCTCTAGTAGTCCTACAGCCCCCCTTCCTCCCCTGCCCCCAACTTCCAAAAAGGTTAGTCCAGTGTAACCCCCCTCCCCGCACTCCCCACCCCCCTGCCACCTGCCTCAAAGTTGAAAGGCAGGAGTGATGTCCACTTTCCTGCCTCCAGCGCTGTTGTCATTTAAATAGTGGTTCCTGACCCTTAGCGGTGTATTGCAATGCACTGCTTACGAGTCAGTCTTTCAAATAAAGCAATAAAGATTATCTTATTTGGTAGGTTGCCCCTGGCAGTGTGTCAGGATGTGTGCTAAAATCTAGTGCACCTTTTCTTGTGCATTAGAAAACAAGATAGCCTCTGATGCATTGAGAAAATAGCATGTAAGCAGAGGAGTTGTCTAGTAGTTATAGCACTGGGCTGAGAATCAGGTTTTAAATCCAGCTTTTCCCATAGACCCTCCTTACAACCTTCAGCAGGTCACTTCAAGCCCCTCCCCCTCAATTGCTTCAAGTGCAACTTAAAATGAAAGCCCTCTTGGGCAGGGAAATAACTATGGTACCTGAATTGTAACTTGCCTTGAGCTTGGATTTGGAAAAGGTGAGTAAATATCAAATCCAAATTACCAATTCACTTTTGGTATTGTAGAGAATGATTGATGTTGGCCTATTTTCTTTATGTACATGTCTTTGCTATTATATTCTTAATTGCAATTATGTTTAATGTTACACCGCTTTGTGTTCCAGAGAAAGGCAGCATAACAAATATAAAAACTGAACTAAAAAAAAAGCATGCTATTGCAAAGTATGTGCAAAAGCAAGAGTACAAAGATTGTTTTACACCTTTTTACATTGGAAGGTGGGCTAGAACTAAAGTTCATTAATTTAATTGTTTTATTTTTTAGTGGTTAGAAGTTTAGTTTAATACATACCCTGCAACCGAATTCATAAAATTGAGAGTTCTCTGACCCAGCCTGACTGTGCTCCAGGACCAGAAAGCCACCCTCCTCCCCAAAGATCTCGGTGTACTGAACTTTTCCAGGGTTCCACTATAATCAATGCCATCCATTTTTAAAATGGGGTATGGTTCAGTGAGGTCACTGACTTCTAGTAAACTGCTGTTTTGTCTTGTTTTTTTTTCAATGGCAGGGTGTCAGGTAGGGTCTACTGAATCCCTAATATTTTTAAATGCTGGTACTGAAAATAGGAGAATCTAGGGAAGCTAAGTATGGGAGCTTCTAGGGGTGAGAGTGAGTTAGAAGGTTGGTAGATGGGTTAATAAGTGAGTGGGCAAGGGGGTGGTATTCTCCAGTCATAGGGTTGCTAACTTGGCAGTCCTGAAGCAGGGTCCCAGACCTGAGCCTTCCAGGTTGGAGATCCCAAATATGTGGTTCCCACTGTAATTCCCAAATCTGAAGTTCCAAGATCCTAGATACCCCAGTGGTTAGTTCTGTTTCACCCAGGAAATTTTACTTCTGGCATAGAGATGGAATTGGGCTAGTGTTAGTTTATGGTACTGCGCCAGCATGGTTCTGGACTTCGTTCTCTGGTATGGGAGACCACTCTGGACCTGAGAGACCTCAGTTTAGGACTCTTGTACCTGGGGATTCCAGATGTAGGACCATGCTGACCTAGCACCATTAAGTTAAGTTTACTCTACCCCTACACTTTTTTTTTTTTAATGCTGGAAATTTAGTTACCAAGTCAGGGGTGAGTGGAGGAGTGGCCTAGTGGTTAGGGTGGTGGACTTTGGTCCTGGGGAACTGAGGAACTGAATTCGATTCCTACTTCAGGAACAGGCAGCTCCTTGTGACTCTGGGCAAGGCACTTAACCCTACATTGCCCCGTGTAAGCCGCATTGAGCCTGCCATGAGTCGGAAAGCGCGGGGTACAAATGTAACAAAAAAAAACTACATTGAAGAATAATAGCTAACCCCTTCATTTAAATGGGATTTGCATGAAGGTACACTAATTTTAGCACACATTCTTACTCCTGTTTTACTGCAGATGGTTTTTTTGTGCATTAAAACCTTATTAAATGTTGAGTAAAGTTTAACAAGTAAAAAAGGTGTGCTTAGCTTTCTCCGAGGACAAGCAGGCTGCTTGTTCTCACGACTGGGTGATGTCCGCGTCAGCCCCCACCAACCGGAAGAAGCTTCGCGGGCGGTCCGCACGCAGGGCACGCCCACCGCGCATGCGCGGCCGTCTTCCCGCCCGTGCGCAACCGTTCCCGCCAGTCCTTTTCTTTCCGCGCCTGGAAAGAGTCGTGCTACTGCCGCTCTCTCTTCGTCAGCCCCGGAAAGCCGTCGCGTTTACGCAAATTTTGTTTATTTTCGTTTAGTTTTGATTGCCGCGCGCTCCGAATTTCTTTTCAAAAAAAAAAAAAGAGAGCACGCACTCTATCTTTCCCTCGTTTTCGAGCGGGGGCGTCGCGCTGCGGCCTTGTGGCCGCGCGGTCGATTATTTTTTCGAGGTGTGATTACCGCCACCATCGACGACTTTAACTTCGCTGACACGATTTTTCCGTCGATGTCCTCGAAGGTCCCGAGTGGATTTAAGAAGTGTGGTCGGTGCGGCCGGCCGATCTCGCAGACCGACACCCACGCTTGGTGCCTCCAGTGCCTCGGGCCGGAGCACAATATCAAGTCGTGTTCTCTGTGTCTTGGTCTCCGGAAACGGACTCAGGTTGCGAGGCAAGTTCTGCGGGACCGTCTTTTTGGAACTTGCGCCGGCCCCTCGACGTCGACCTCGACGGCATCGGTATCGAAGGCCGGTTCTTCGGTACCGGTATCGATGCTCGAGAAATCGGCACCGATGGCATCGACCCCAGGAGCACAGGTCCCGTCGGCCCGCCGGTCCTCCGGCGAAGGTAGGGGTGAGAGGCCGCGTGGGCAATCGGCCCTCGGGACCGAACCCTGTCTGACCCGGTTCCTCGGGACCGAGGGGGATCGACCTCCTCCTCCTCCATGCCACCTGGCACCGATGACGGGCACCGCAAGAAATCTAAAAAGCACCGTCATCGGTCGCCTTCCATGCATCCGGCTCTCGGTACCGGAGAGGAGTCGACGCCGAAACGTCCGCGTCGAGAGGAAAGGTCCCCCTCGGTAGTGGAGGTACCGACACGTCAGGGTCCCAGCACTTCGGTGCAGTCTCCTGGACCCGACCAGCTTCCGGCACCGACGCCTCTACCGGCCCCCCCCGTCTTTCCCGGCAGCGGGCCTGGACGAGTGCCTCCGAGCCATCCTTCCGGGGATCCTGGAAGGGCTGATGCGCCAGGCTGTGCCGGCGCCGGGGGTGCTTGCGCCCTCGGCGCCGTTGACTGTGGCGCCGGCGAGCTGTAGCCCGGTGCCGAGGTCGTCGACACCGCCGCCGCTTGCGGCGCCGGTCTCGACCGCCACGCAGGTGGAGTCCCTGTCGACGTCGATGGAGGGAGCTTCGTCCCCGCCGGCGCGGGAGTCCACCGCTCGACGACACCGAGGCCTCGGTGCCTCGACGTCGAGCCGGGCCCGGTTAAGGACTCAGCTACATGAGCTCATGTCCGATACCGAGGAAGAGGCCTCGTGGGGGGAAGAGGAGGACCCCAGATATTTCTCCTCAGAGGAGTCTGCGGGTCTTCCCTCGGACCCCACGCCTTCACCAGAGAGGAAGCTCTCGCCCCCTGAGAGCCTCTCCTTTGCCTCCTTTGTAAGGGACATGTCTATTTGCATTCCCTTCCCCGTGGTCTCTGTGGATGAGCCGAGGGCTGAGATGCTCGAGGTCCTCGACTATCCATCACCACCTAGAGAGTCCTCCACGGTACCGTTACACAATGTCCTCAAGGAGACACTGCTTCGGAACTGGATGAGACCACTATCTAATCCCATCATTCCCAAGAAAGCAGAGTCCCAGTACAGAATCCACTCGGACCCAGAGTTAATGCGGCCCCAATTGCCCCATGACTCGGCGGTCGTGGATTCTGCTCTCAAGAGGGCACGGAGTTCGAGGGATACCGCCTCGGCGCCCCCGGGGCGGGAGTCTCGCACTCTGGACTCGTTTGGGAGGAAGGCCTACCAATCCTCCATGCTCGTGACCCGCATCCAGTCTTACCAGCTCTATACGAGCATCCACATGCGGAACACTGTGAAGCAGCTGGCGGACCTGGTCGATAAGCTCCCGCCGGAGCAGTCCAGGCCTTATCAGGAGGTGGTCAGGCAGCTGAAGGCGTGCAGAAAGTTCCTGTCCAGGGGTATCTATGACACCTGTGACGTGGCATCTCGTGCTGCGGCCCAAGGTATAGTGATGTGCAGGCTCTCATGGCTGCGTGCCTCTGACCTGGACAACCGCACCCAGCAGAGACTGGCCGACGTCCCTTGCCGGGGGGATAATATTTTTGGTGAGAAGGTCGAGCAGCTGGTGGACCAACTGCATCAGCGGGAAACCGCCCTCGACAAGCTCTCCCACCGGGCGCCTTCAGCATCCACCTCAGCAGGTGGACGTTTTTCCCGGGCCCGGCAGACTGTGCCCTATTCTTTTGCAAAGCGTAGGTACACCCAGCCGACCCGAAGGCCTCGCCAGGCACAGGGACAGCCCCAGCACGCTCGTTCTCGTCAACCGTGCGCCTAAGCAGCCCCCTGCGCCTCCACAGCAAAAGCCGGGGACGGGCTTTTGACTGGATCCACGGGAACACAGCCGCCCTCAAAGTGTCCATACCGGACGATCTGCCGGTCGGAGGGAGGTTAAAATTTTTTCACCAAAGGTGGCCTCTCATAACCTCCGACCAGTGGGTTCTCCAAATAGTGCGGTGCAGATACGCCCTGAATTTGGCCTCCCTGCCACCAAATTGTCCTCCGGGAGCTCAATCCTTCAGCTCCCATCACAAGCAGGTACTTGCAGAGGAACTCTCCGCCCTTCTCAGCGCCAATGCGGTCGAGCCCGTACCACCCGGGCAAGAAGGGCAGGGATTCTATTCCAGGTACTTCCTTGTGGAAAAGAAAACAGGGGGGATGCGTCCCATCCTAGACCTGAGAGGCCTGAACAAATTCCTGGTCAAAGAAAAGTTCAGGATGCTTTCCTTGGGCACCCTTCTGCCAATGATTCAGAAAAACGATTGGCTATGTTCCCTGGATTTAAAGGACGCATACACTCACATCCCGATACTGCCAGCTCACAGACAGTATCTCAGATTCCGCCTGGGCGCACGGCACTTTCAGTATTGTGTGCTGCCCTTTGGGCTCGCCTCTGCCCCACGAGTGTTTACAAAGTGCCTCGTGGTGGTAGCGGCCTACCTACGCAAGCTGGGAGTGCACGTGTTCCCATATCTCGACGATTGGCTGGTCAAGAGCACCTCGGAGGCAGGAGCCCTCCGGTCTATGCAGTGCACTATTCAACTTCTGGAGCTGCTGGGGTTTGTGATAAATTACCCAAAGTCCCATCTCCAGCCAACACAGTCTCTGGAATTCATAGGAGCTCTGCTGAATACCCAGACGGCTCAGGCCTTCCTTCCCGAAGCGAGGGCCAACAACCTCCTAGCCCTGGCTTCGCAGACCAGAGCGTCTCAGCAGGTCACAGCTCGGCAGATGTTGAGACTTCTGGGTCATATGGCCTCCACAGTTCATGTGACTCCCATGGCTCGTCTTCACATGAGATCTGCTCAATGGACCCTAGCTTCCCAGTGGTTTCAGGCCACCGGGAATCTAGAAGATGTCATCCGCCTCTCCACCAGTTGCCGCACTTCACTGCTCTGGTGGACCATCAGGACCAATTTGACCCTGGGACGTCCATTCCAAATTCCGCAGCCCACGAAAGTGCTGACGACGGATGCATCTCGCCTGGGGTGGGGAGCCCATGTCGATGGGCTTCACACCCAGGGTCGGTGGTCCCTCCAGGAAAGGGATCTGCAGATCAACCTCCTGGAGCTCCGAGCGATCTGGAACGCACTGAAGGCTTTCAGAGATCGGCTGTCCTACCAAATTATTCAAATTCGGACAGACAATCAGGTTGCAATGTATTACACCAACAAGCAGGGGGGCACCGGATCTCGCCCCTTGTGTCAGGAAGCCGTCGGCATGTGGCGTTGGGCTCGCCAGTTCGGCATGCTCCTCCAAGCCACATACCTGGCAGGTGTAAACAACAGTCTGGCCGACAGACTGAGCAGAGTCCTGCAACCGCACGAGTGGTCGCTTCATTCCAGAGTGGTACGCAAGATCTTCCGAGAGTGGGGCACCCCCTCGGTGGACCTTTTCGCCTCTCAGACCAACCACAAGCTGCCTCTGTTCTGTTCCAGACTACAGGCACACGGCAGACTAGTGTCGGATGCCTTTCTCCTCCATTGGGGGACCGGCCTCCTGTATGCTTATCCTCCCATACCTTTGGTGGGGAAGACCTTACTGAAGCTCAAACAAGACCACGGCACCATGATTCTGATAGCGCCCTTTTGGCCCCGTCAGATCTGGTTCCCTCTTCTTCTGGAGTTGTCCTCAGAAGAACCGTGGAGATTGGAGTGTTTTCCGACTCTCATCTCGCAGAACGACGGAGCGTTGCTGCACCCCAACCTTCAGTCCCTGGCTCTCACGGCCTGGATGTTGAGGGCGTAGACTTCACTGCGTTGGGTCTGTCTGAGGGTGTCTCCCGTGTCTTGCTTGCCTCTAGGAAGGATTCCACTAAAAAGAGTTACTTTTTCAAGTGGAGGAGGTTTGTCGTTTGGTGTGAGAGCAAGGCCCTAGAACCTCGTTCTTGCCCCTGCACAGAACCTGCTTGAATACCTTCTGCACTTATCAGAGTCTGGCCTCAAGACCAACTCAGTAAGGAATCACCTTAGTGCGATTAGTGCTTACCATTATCGTGTGGAAGGTAAAGCCATCTCTGGAGAGCCTTTAGTCGTTCGATTCATGAGAGGCTTGCTTTTGTCAAAGCCCCCTATCAAGCCTCCTACAGTGTCATGGGATCTCAACGTCGTCCTCACCCAGCTGATGAAACCTCCTTTTGAGCCACTGAATACCTGCCATCTGAAGTACTTGACCTGGAAGGTCATTTTCTTGGTGGCAGTTACTTCAGCTCGTAGGGTCAGTGAGCTTCAAGCCCTAGTAGCTCATGCTCCATATACCAAATTTCATCACAACAGAGTAGTGCTCCACACCCACCCAAAGTTCCTGCCGAAGGTGGTGTCGGAGTTCCATCTTAACCAGTCAATTGTCTTGCCAACATTCTTCCCCAGGCCGCATACCCGCCCTGCTGAACGTCAGTTGCACACATTGGACTGCAAGAGAGCATTGGCCTTCTACTTGGAGCGGACACAGCCCCACAGACAGTCCGCCCAATTGTTTATTTCTTTCGACCCTAACAGGCTAGGGGTCGCTGTCGGGAAACGCACCATCTCCAGTTGGCTAGCAGATTGCATTTCCTTCACTTACGCCCAGGCTGGGCTGGCTCTTGAGGGTCATGTCACGGCTCATAGTGTTAGAGCCATGGCAGCGTCAGTGGCCCACTTGAAGTCAGCCACTATTGAAGAGATTTGCAAGGCTGCGACGTGGTCATCTGTCCACACATTCACATCGCATTACTGCCTCCAGCAGGATACCCGACGCGACAGTCGGTTCGGGCAGTCGGTGCTGCAGAATCTGTTTGGGGTGTAAATCCAACTCCACCCTCCAGGACCCGCATTTCTTCTGGTCAGGCTGCACTCTCTGTTAGTTGTTCTTCGTAGGTCAATTTCTGTTGTATCCTCGCCGTTGCGAGGTTCAATTGACCGGGGTTCTTGTTTTGAGTGAGCCTGAGAGCTAGGGATACCCCAGTCGTGAGAACAAGCAGCCTGCTTGTCCTCGGAGAAAGTGAATGATACATACCTGTAGCAGGTGTTCTCCGAGGACAGCAGGCTGATTGTTCTCACCTACCCTCCCTCCTCCCCTTTGGAGTTGCGTTTTCATCTTTTTGCTTGTCATTCAACTGGCGGGAACGGTCGCGCACGGGCGGGAAGACGGCCGCGCATGCGCAGTGGGCGTGCCCTGCATGCGGACCGCCCGCGAAGCTTCTTCCGGTTGGTGGGGGCTGACGCGGACGTCACCCAGTCGTGAGAACAATCAGCCTGCTGTCCTCGGAGAACACCTGCTACAGGTATGTATCATTCACTTTTTAGCTGCTTGGAATTGGCTCTATGCACTGGTCATTCTTGATAGCAGTTGCTGAGAAAAGTGACTGTCCACTGTCGCCAGCTGTTAACTCCTGGGGAAATTCTGCACAGCTATGCAATGTAGAATTTGTGCAGAATTTCCCTTATGCATTTGGAAGGCACCAGTGGCTCTCCTCTGTTGCCCAATTGCCTGACAAAAGGAAGCAACACACGTGTATATTGTGCCACGTCCTTCTCCTCTGCTTGTCCTAGGCCTGATTACTTATATGAACCATTTGTCCCTCCGTACAGCCTTGTGGTTCAAATGAGCAGACAGAAAGCTATAGTGACAGCCAGTGGCCGCTTACTTGTCACAATAGTTTTGACGACTTTGGAGATTAAATGGAGAGGGGGTTGAGGGACTTTAGTTTCAACAGAATCAGATTCTTAAAAATAGTTATGTAGTTAAAAGAAAATTTTCCAGTTTATTCACTTTGAAGTTTCTGATTCTGATATCCTCGACTGGTCCAGTTTTTGTTGTCCAAGAGGAGGGTTAGATGTAAATATAAATGCAGCTCAGATCACAGGACATGAGGAGAGTTGTTTATAATATGAAGGGAAGATAAAAGTTTCCTTTCTCCAGACCACCTTTTAAGGCTGCTTTTAAATCTTAACCCCTTATTCTCCTGTCCATACCCATGTTTTGAACCATTGCACAATAAATTAAACTCCCTAATTCTCTAATTTGTCCACCTTGATTGTAAGCTCTAAGGAGCAAGAAGCAACACAAACATTTTCCATCTGTAAAAAAGATCTCTGCTGAATTGTTCTGGAACAACATTGAACAATGGAATATAGATAAATCTTCATTGGAGCTATTAGCGAATTGGGATGAAGTTAGTGGGAGTGTTTTGAATGATTTGGCACATTTGAAAACTAAGAAAGGGGAAAAAAACGTAAGGCAAACCCATGGTTTGATGACATAGTATTTCAACAGAAACAGCTACCTAGATGTTTAGAAAGGAAATGACAAAGGATGTGACTAGACAATTATGCAGAACGGAATTTTCAAACTATAAGGCACTTTTAAAAGAAAAAGAGATTGTTTCTCCAAGGAGATAGTTATAACTGAGATCGATTCACAAAAGTTATTCAACTAGTTCACTTATTGAAGGATCCCAAGTACTTTTTGCAATCTACAGTTACTGATAAGCTTACTGCAAACGAATTAGCTCTGTTTTTTAAAGGAAAAGTTCAAAAGATTCAACAAGAATTAAAAAAACGTGAATCCTCTGTTTGAACCAGTTATTAGTCCTCAAGAGGATATCCCTACAGATAAAGGTTGGGAAGTCTTTAAAGAGCCGAATATAACAGAAGTAACAGAGTTATTAACTATAACTGTGGTTTTGCATATTAGATAGCTGTCCAAATTAATGAAAGATGCTCCCTTTCCCTTCCTTTTTTCTAACAGACTGGATCTCATTTTTACTTGCTCATTGCAGTTTTCCTATAAAGGGGGGGAATATTGTTTTAACACCTATTCCTAAAAATCTTAAGTTAGGCCTTAATGGAATTACTAATTATAGGCCGGTGGCGTCAATACCACTTGTTACAATACCCAGCAAGATCCCCATAATGAACAAAATATTTTATACTGCTTATCCCAGAAATAGTGGATTTTCCCCATGTCCATTTAATAACGGTCTATGGACTTTTCCTTTAGGAAGCTGTCCAAACCTTTTTTAAACTCCGCTAAGCTAACCGCCTTTACCACATTCTCTGGCAATGAATTCCAGAGTTTAATTACATGTTGAGTGAAGAAAATTTTTCTCCGATTCGTTTTAAATTTACTACATTGTAGCTTCATCGAATGTCCCCTAGTCCTAGTATTTTTGGAAAGCGTGAACAGATGCTTCACATCTACCCGTTCAACTCCACTCATTATTTTATAGACCTCTATCATATCTCCCCTCAGCCACCTTTTCTAATTCCACTATATCTTTTTTGAGATGCGGCGACCAGAATTGAATACAATATTTGAGGTGCGGTCGCACCATGGAGCAATACAAAGGCATTATAATGTCCTCATTTTTTTTCCATTCCTTTCCTAATAATACCTAACATTCTATTTGCTTTCTTAGCCACAGCAGCACACTGAGCATAAGGTTTCGACGTATCATCAACAACGACACCTAGATCCCTTTCTTGGTCCGTGACTCCTAATGTGGAACCTTGCATGACGTAGCTATAATTCGGGTTTCTCTTTCCCACTTGTGTCACTTTGCACTTGCTCAGATTAAACGTCATCTGCCATTTAGACACCCAGTCTTGTAAGGTCCTCTTGTAATTTTTCACAATCCTCCCGCGATTTAACGACTTTGAATAACTTTGTGTCATCAGCAAATTTAATTACCTCACTAGTTACTCCCATCTCTAGGTCATTTATAAATATGTTAAAAAGCAGCGGTCCCAGCACCAGGGCCGGTCTTAGGCTGAGGCGGCCGCATAGGGCCTCGCGCTTAGGGGGGCCCCGCACGGCGCGGCTCAGTCAGCCTCCTCCCAGGCATAGGCGCCCACACGACCCAGTTTCGCCACTCGTCCCACCTGCCCGCCCTCTTCTTCTCACCCCCAAGATCCCTTTCCTTTTTTTCTTTTAAATTTACCTCCAGTCCGGCAGCGCAGCGATAGCGTCAGTGAAAGCGCTCCCAGTAAAAGCGCTTCTCTTCGCTCAGTGTCCCGCCTTCTTCTGACATCATGAGGGAGAAGCTGGACGTGGGGAAGGATATAGAGGGGCAATGATGGACAGAAGGTGAGGGATATGGACACAAGTGAGATAGCTAAACAGAGCAAGAATAATGGCACAGAAGAGAGATTCTCAACATAGCAGGAGGTATAGTGGCAGGGACACAGAGAGAAATACTGGACAGGGCAGATAAGGATGCAGAGGAAAGATGAATGATTGACACAGAGAAAGAAAAATGCCAAATAGACGAAGAGACCCTGCTGCAGTGGGTCCATGAACAAGTTAACTATGGCCTGTAACTGCATCAGGAGTGTTATATTTTCCTGAAATTTTGCACAGTCACTACCGCCATCTTCAGCCTTAGTGCATAAGCTGCAGGTGAGTACACCTGATCAGCCAGTATTTATCTAGTTTTTTTCTTCCTTCCACTTTTCTGCTGTAGTGTTGTCTTTGCAGAGATGTAGTATAGATTTTATACAAAAGGGTATGCCACATGAAGATACTCAGCAAGACTTGTGAAAGGCATTGTATTGTTCCCCTTCAGACCACCATAGCAACTCACCAGCTTTCCTGCTGAACTTTATGCTTGTTCCCTCTTCCCCTGTATAAGACTGGAGTACATGCTGCTTTCATTTTTAATGATGATTTAAGCTGCAAGCCAGGCAGTTGACATACCATGCATTCAAAAGATGCCTCTTTTGGACAATGTATGATAAGGTTGGCAAAGCTTTGTTTGGTCACATGCCTTGATCAAGAATGTAAGAAAAGGGCATGTGTCTAAAAAATTAGATGATATATACTGTTAGTTACAGCTAAAAGTACCAAAAATTATTGCATTCTGTTGGTGAAAAGCTAAATACATTTATTAAATTGTTTCTATTTTTTATTTTTGTCCTAAATTAATAGATCCAGTAACGAAAAATCAGTATATGAGCAAAGTCTATCTTCAGTCTGTTAGGTAACTCAGCATAGCTTTCCAGCTATAGAGTGCAATGTCAAACTGTATTTTGTCAGTTCCTCTTGGTCTACAGCTTGTTTTTTTTATTTTAATCTGTTTAATACCTGTAATTCACTGTGTTCTCCTTTCTTTCCTATAGCAAACTCATCAGCGTCTCATCCTGCACAGTGTTGAATATGAAGATGCCTTGGCTGCCCTCTGCATCATGATTGCACCTATGGCCCCACATTTAGCATCAGAACTATGGAAAGGTACATTACAGAAACCTACTGATAGAGAGGCACATAAATTAATTTCTGAAGAGTTATCTAGTCCAGAGTTTTTATTTCCATGTTATGTTGATTCCCTCTATCAGGGTACACATTTTTACACACTCCCACCCCCTCTCCACATGCTCAGAGATGGAATAATTATAACTTACATATGCAGATCATGGAGCTATAAGAGGTGTTCTTTATTTTGCCATGCAATTTTAGACTTGTTATTTCCCTTATTAGGTGTTTTGATCTGTAGACAGTCTGATTTCTGAATTTTGCGTTTACCATGTACCTGTTTTTTCACCACCCTTACCCCTGCTGTCATTTCCAGCTATTTTTTCCACCAATGCTTCCTCCTATATCAGGTCTTTTCCTTCTACCTATTCCTCTTCTCAGAACTTCCCCCTACTAACCCAGTCGTACTTCATGATCGTTTAGTCCTTCAGCTATGTTCTACCCCCATCCAATATGTAGTCCTTAAACTGTCTCTTTCCTCCAGTCTCCATTAGTTGAACTCCTCTCCCACTCTAGTCTCACATCCTTGACACCCCCACTCCAGTCTCTAGTTCTTGAACCTCCCCTATCCCTCAGTAGCCTGTCCTTGAGCCAGCCCCCACTGTTGCTGATTCTTCTTCTGTCTTAATGCATTTAAAGTATTGATTTGACAGTGTGACAATTTGTTTGCAACACAGGCATGGAGCATGTGCCTAATAAACTGTGCACCAGTTATAAGTGGGATGCTGATGTACTGATTCAGTCCTGGCCCAGCGTGGACCCAGAGTATCTCCAGCAGCCAGACATAATACAGATGTTGGTTCTGGTAGGAATTTTCATCTTTACTTTGATTTTGTCTGACTGAATGTCTCATTCCTAAAAGTGAAGTCATTTACAAGTTGATAACATGGTTGAGTAAAATGCCTTTAGGAATTAAGCAGGGGCGTAGACAGACACCCAATTTTGGGTGGGCCTGGGCCCAAGATGGGTGGGCAGAAGAACCTTGCCCCGTCCCACAGGTGATTTGGTCTCTCCTTCTCTCACCTGCATGCTATATGGTCTCTCAAACATCCCCCCTCTTCCGTATACCTTTTAAATAGCAGATTTTCACCAGCAACGAGCAGCAACTAATACACACTGCTCATGTTGGCCCCACACCCTTCCCTCTGATGCAACTTCCTGTTTCCGCCTAGGCAGAAATACATCAGAGGGAAGGCTGTGGGGCCAGTGCAAGCAGTATGTATTTCACTTTTCACTGTAGGCGAAGATCTGCTACTTACAAGGTATGCAGGAAGGACACTTGTTGGGAATTTTCGGCTGGTGGGGCTTGGGGATCCCTGCCAGCCACATCATAGGTGTCCTGCTACTGGGTGGGCCTGGGCCCACCCAAGCCCACCCTTGGCTACACCACTGGAATTAAGTTGTTCCTTACACTCCTGAGAGGATGATTAGGTCCTTGCAGGATTTTAGATTAGTGTTGCCACACTTCTCTAGGGTTCGGTGGGAGGCAGCTAAAGCTAGTGCATTTTCTAGTTGGCTCCAACACTTTCAGATACCTTCCAAAAAATATTTGTGCTGAAATGAATTTAAGGCTTTTGAAAGATTGTTAAAGACACATGTTTTGTGCTAGCTTTTAATATTGTACCAGATGGGGAGGGAAAAACATACTGATGTAGGATGGGAAACATATTGTAATATATGTTTTCTTGTCTTTGCTTTTCTGTTAGAATGGTTGTTTTTTGTTTTGTCTTTTAGAGGTTATAGAGTTTCTTTTTGTCGGAATGGATGTGTTTAGGTCTGTCCTATCAAGTTTATAGAGTTCTTTTTTTTTTTCTTTTATTGTAAACCGCCTTGATCTGGTCAAGTATTGGCAGTATATCAAGTTTTAATTAACTGTAACTGTTTGTTTTACAGAGTATTTCACTTTCTTTGTTATAGCAAAGTCTAACAAAACTGGAATAAAATCTGTTTACATGATGGCATAACCTCAGTAGTGCATGTGTATCACCAACTTTAAAAGTATGCCAGGCAGTCTGGGTCAGGAGGAAATGCTGCTCTTCAAACTATGCATCTAGCAGAGGCAAGGAAGAAGAGAGTGTTTTGCAAGCTTTGTCTACACTGGTGCTGAGTTTCCATCTATTTGGGAATGCTTAGACCTGAAGGCTCAAGGACTTTGGTGAAATCTCTAGGTACTGGAGGGACAAGACTGGATAAGGGAGCAGAGTAGTTTTTCTTCCATATCATCAAGCTGATCAATCCATAGACTGGTGGGTTGTGTCCATCTACCAGCAGGTGGAGATAGAGAGCAAACTTTTGCCTCCCTATATGTGGTCATGTGCTGCCGGAAACTCCTCAGTATGTTCTCTATCTCAGCAGGTGGTGGTCACACACAGCAGCAGCTCTGGCTAGGCCTCCAAGCCTAATCCTTAGGTTTTGTTGAGGCCTGGGGTTGAGGGCTCTTTTGAGCAAGTGCAAACCTGGTGGTGCCAGGTCCCTCCTTTTCTCCCCCCTCCCGCTGGCTCCGTTTAAAAAAAAAAAAAAAAAAAAAAATATTTTTAAACGTCTTTAAAGGCGTTTAATTCGACGTTTCTTTAAACGTTCATTGCAGCTACTCACTGGGACACCAGTTCGTTACAGCTCGGAGCGGCAAGCAGGTAATTTTACCTTTTTATAGCGGGCAGGGGGTTCCCCGATTCTTCTCCTCGTGGCAATGGCGTCGGAGGGCGAGGGCGCAAAGGGTCGCTCCCCGGATCGCTGGAGCGCTTCTAGAGGGGATGCGGGGGTTTTACAACCTGATTCGCCCTTGATGGGTGATAGTTTAGTGACCGATGAATGTCCCGGTCGTTCCTCCGGCGTGGCGGTTTTTTCCCGCCATAAACGCCCATCCCCCGCTCCTCGCCTCCGCCATCTTGGCCGGCCACGCGGCTCGGACGGCTTCTTCGGGGCCGCCCTTGAGGTTGGAGACATTAATGCCATGAACGCCCTTAATTTGGGCGACGGCACAAAAGCGGCTAAAGTTAAGCGCCGTTCTTCCCGCGCGGCTCCTTCACGGAGTTTCGCGCCGGACGCCATTTTGGATGCACAGTATGTCTCTCCCCCGCTATTGCGAGCGCCGGTTGAGAGTGCGTCTAGGGCTGTTGCCCAGGCTGCGGAAGTGCACAGTCTGGGGGGTTTCTCCCCCGAGTTTGTTTTGCTGCTGCATCAGGCTTTCCTCATGCAAACGCTGCCCCTGCTCCCTCTTCTGATAAAGAGGTTGAGGTTCCCAGAGGTAAACGCCCTCGGGTTGATTTCCAGGCCTTGGAGGACTTTTGTCTCCTCCGATGTAGATGAGGGCAGCGTGTCTGAGGTCTCCCAACGATCCTTTGCGGATTCCTTGGAGGAGATAGATCCCCGCTCGGATGGAGCGGATGACCCCTCTGCAGCGCGGCTTTTTAGCCCAGAGGATTTGCCCAACCTGTTGTTACAGGCCATGGACACTTTGAAGATTTCCTCTCCGGAGGACGTCTCTCCCTCAGCCCCTGTTGGCTCTGCCATTATGCTGGGGACGAAGCGCCCGCCTAGAACCTTCCACGTGCATGATGCCATGCACACCTTAATTGCGGCTCAATGGGATGTCCCGGAAACGAGCCTTAAAGTGGCTAGGGCTATGTCCCGCCTCTATCCTTTGGCTGTGAGTGAACGTGAGGCCTATCTGTGGCCTACCGTGGATTCTTTAATCACTGCGGTGACTAAGAAAACGGCGTTGCCGGTGGAAGGTGGCACGGCCCTAAAGGACGCCCAAGACAGAAGATTGGAGGCGGCCTTAAGGTCGTCCTTGGAGGCAGTTGCTTTAAGTTTGCAGGCCTCAGTTTGCGGCTCCTATGTGGCCAGGGCGTGCCGGACTATGGTGCAGCGGGCTTCCCCCTCGGATCATTCCTTGAGGGCTGATTGGCCGGCCCTGGAATCGGGCTTAGCCTATTTGGCAGACTTGCTGTATGATGTCTGGAGAGCCTCAGCTAAAGGCATGGCTCAGACAGTCTCTGCGCGGCGGTGGCTTTGGCTGAAACATTGGTCTGCTGACCACGCCTCTAAATCCCGCCTGGCTAGATTGCCTTTTAAAGGCAAGCTGCTCTTTGGGGTCGAGCTGGACAAAATCGTGACCGATCTCGGCACGTCTAAGGGCAAGAAATTACCAGAGGTCAGGGCTCGGGTTAGTACTCGTCCCGATACCTCCATACCGCCCGGGCAAGTCGGGTTCCTCTGCCCCCTCTTCCTTCAAGAGGAATTTCTCCCCCAAGCAGCATTCCTTTCGCAGAGACCGCCGTCCCGGAGGTGCTCCCTCCGGTCCTCCCCCAGGGTCTCGTACCCAATGACGGGGCCTTGGTCCACGCCCCAGTGCAGATTGGAGGACGGCTGTCCTCGTTTCTGGGCGAGTGGACCACTATAACTTCAGACGCGTGGGTGCTGGAAGTCATCAGAGACGGCTACAAGCTAGAGTTCTGCCAACCCTTAAGAGACGGGTTTGTACTCTCTCCCTGCAAGTCTCCGGTCAAGCTGTGGTAGTGCAGCAGACCTTGGACAACCTGATCCGCCTGGGTGCGGTCGTTCCGGTGCCAAAAAATCAGATTGGCAAGGGACGTTACTCCATTTACTTTGTGGTTCCAAAGAAGGAGGTTCTGTCCGGCCTATCCTCGACCTCAAAGGGGTCAATCGGGCCTGGAAAGTGAGGCACTTTCGCATGGAGACTCTCCGCTCTGTTATAGCGGCAGTGAAGGCAGGAGAGTTCTTGGCTTCCTTGGAAATCAAGGAAGCGTACCTGCATATTCCCATCTGGCCTCCTCTCCAACGCTTTCTGCGTTTACAGTCCTGAGACGACACTTCCAGTTCAGAGCCCTCCCTTTCGGGTTGGCTACTGCTCCGCGGACCTTTTCCAAAGTAATGGGGGTCATAGCGGCCTTCCTGCTAAAGGAAGGAGTACAAGTCCATCCTTATCTGGACGACTGGTTGATCCGAGCCCCCTCTTATGCAGAGTGCGGCAAAGCTATGGACCGGGTAGTTGCTCTTTTGAGCTCCCTGGGATGGATCATCAACTGGAAGAAGAGCCAGCTGCGCCCGACTCAGTCCCTGGTGTATCTGGGAGTTCGATTCGACACCCAAGTGGGCAGAGTGTTCCTGCCAGACAATCGGATTGTCAAGCTTCAGGCTCAGGTGGGACTAGTTCCTAGTAGCCTCTCCTATTCGGGCTTGGGACTACGTGCAGCTGTTGGGCTCTATGACGGCCACGATGGAAGTAGTGCCCTGGGCCAGGGCTCATATGAGACCTCTACAGCTATCTCTGCTGCTGCGCTGGACTCCGATGTCGGAGGATTATGCTGTGCGCCTTCCCGTGGACCCAGCAGTGCGCAAGGCGCTGAGCTGGTGGACGCAGACAGACAAGTTGTCTGCAGGATTGCCTCTGGTGACCCCGGAGTGGATGGTCGTCACGACAGACGCCTCTTTGATGGGCTGGGGAGCCCACTGCTTGGGAAGGACAGCGCAGGGGCTCTAGTCTCCTGCAGAGGCAAGTGGTCTATCAACCTCCTGGAACTCAGAGCCATTCGCTTGGTGTTATTGGAGTTCATCCCGGTACTCGTGTTGAAGCCTGTACGGGTCCTGTCGGACAATGCCACGGCTGTGGCCTATATCAACCGCCAGGGAGGTACCAGAGCGCCCCTCTAGCCAAGGAGGCTATGAGTCTTTGCCAGTGGGCGGAAGCGAACCTGGAGCAGCTTTCAGCGGCCCACATTGCCGGAGTCATGAATGTCAAGGCGGACTTTCTCAGTCGCCATACCTTGGAGCCCGGAGAGTGGCAACTATCTGCTCAGGTGTTCTTGGACATCACGAAGCGCTGGGGCCAGCCGAGCCTAGATCTGATGGCGTCATCGGCCAATGGCCAAGTGCCGCGCTTTTTCAGCAGAGGACGGGACCCTCGATCCCTGGGAGTAGATGCTCTTCTCCAACAGTGGCCGACACAAGAGCTCCTCTATGTGTTCCCGCCCTGGCCCATGTTGGGCAGGGTGCTAGACCGGGTGGCAAAGCATCCCGGCAGGGTAATCCTGGTGGGTCCGGATTGGCCCAGACGTCCCTGGTATGCGGACTTGTTCAGGCTCTCAGTCGACGATCCTCTGCGGCTGTCAGGGGAGCAGGGCCTGTTACATCAGGGTCCCGTGGTGATGGAGGATCCCTCTCCCTTTGGTCTTACGGCCTGGCTATTGAGCGGCAGCGTCTGAGGAAGAAGGGCTTCTCAGACAAGGTCATCGCCACTATGCTGAGAGCGAGGAAGCGCTCTACTTCTACTGCTTACGCCAGGGTTTGGCGTATCTTTGCAGCATGGTGTGAAGCAGGCTCACTTTCTCCCTTCACTGCTCCAATTTCTTCAGTGTTGGCGTTCCTGCAAGAAGGTCTGGAGAAAGGCCTGTCGCTCAGTTCCCTTAAAGTCCAGGTAGCGGCTCTGGCTTGCTTCAGGGGCCGCCTGAAGGGTGCTTCCCTGGCTTCGCAGCCAGATGTGGTGCGCTTTCTCAAGGGAGTTAATCACCTGCGCCCTCCTCTGCACTCAGTGGTGCCTGCGTGGAATCTCAACCTGGTGCTAAGAGCATTGCAGAAGCCGCCTTTGGAACCCTTGTCGAGGGCATCTCTGAAAGACCTGACGTTGAAAGCAGTCTTTTTGGTGGCTATCACTTCAGACAGAAGAGTTTCCGAGCTCCAGGCGCTCTCATGTCGAGAGCCTTTTCTGCAGTGCACTGAGGCAGGAGTGACTATTCGCACAGTGCCTTCCTTCCTGCCCAAGATTGGTTCTCGCTTCCATGTGAATCAGCAGCTCTGTCTCCCTTCCTTTCGTAGGGAGGACTACCCAGAGGAGTACTCCGCTCTTGAATATCTGGATGTGAGACGAGTCATCATCAGATACTTGGAAGTGACCAATGATTTCCGGAAATCGGATCATCTGTTTGTCCTGTTTGCAGGTCCTCGTAAGGGTCTGCAGGCTGCTAAGCCTACAGTGGCAAGATGGGTCCAGGAAGCCATGGCAGCGGCTTATGTGGCCGCGGGGAAGGTGCCGCCTATCCAGCTGAAGGCTCACTCCACGAGAGCTCAGGCGGCCTCGATGGCAGAGGCCGGATCCGTCTCCTTGGAAGAGATATGCAAGGCGGCAACGTGGGCTTCGGCTCATACATTCTCCAAGCATTACCGTTTGACTGTGGCTGCACGGGCGGAGGCCCGGTTTGGAGCTTCAGTGTTGAGGTCAGGGATTTCTATGTCCCGCCCTGGGTGAGTACTGCTTCGGTACATCCCACCAGTCTATGGATTGATCAGCTTGATGATATGGAAGGTAAAATTATGTATAATCATACCTGATAATTTTCTTTCCATTAATCATAGCTGATCAATCCATAGCCCCTCCCAGATATCTGTACTGTTTATATTCTGGTTGAATTTTAGGTTCAAGTTTAGCCTTCAGTTACTTCAGGAGGACTTCGTGTTCAAGTTCTTCTTTCACTTGGATTCTTCAAGAGTTGAGACGACTTTGTGTTACAGTGAGCTGCTGCATTCCTCTCCCCTCCGTTTTACGGGGCTGGATTGAGACATAAATTCTGCCGGCACTCCCTCCCGCTTCGTGCGGCTGTAGGGCAGCTTTGTACCCCTCCCGCTTCGGCGGTGTTAGGGTCAGTCAGCTCCTCCCGCGGTTGCGGTTGCAGGATAAGCCAGATCCCCCCGCATCGGCGGGTGTGGTGTCCCTCCCCCGCTCCGCGGGGATGAGCTGGACGGATTCCCCTCCCCCACTTGTGTGGGGATGAGCTGGGTTAATTCCCCTCCCCCGTTTCGGCGGTGGTGAGCTGGGCAGAGTGTCCCTTCGTGGGTGTAATTCTCTAAGTGCTGAGTCCTGCGGATGGAGCTTTGATATCGACATACTGAGGAGTTTCCGGCAGCACATGACCACATATAGGGAGGCAAAAGTTTGCTCTCTATCTCCACCTGCTGGTAGATGGACACAACCCACCAGTCTATGGATTGATCAGCTATGATTAATGGAAAGAAAATTATCAGGTATGATTATACATAATTTTACCTTTGTTCTGCCCTGTCCACCCCAGCCTCACCCCTCCCTTCTGTCCCCTCCTGCATAACAGGAAGGGAATATGGTAACTATAGAAGGAAAATGACTGGATTAGGGAGCAGAGTGGCTGTTTGCTCTGTCTGCTTTGGCCTCAGCCTCATTCCTCCCCTTCCCCCTCCCCTCCTGTTTCCTATATACTGCTTTGGATGACAGAAGCTGAAGGAGGAAGCAGAGGGCTTTTCTTTTCTGAATGCAATTTCTTGCAGGATGCCCTGTGTGCTCATTTCTAACCAGGAGAAGGAAAGGGAAAGTGCTAAGGGAAGGGGAAATATTATGGGCTTGGTGCCAGGGGAAGAGGGAGAATGCTGGTCTCAGACTTGAAGATAGGGGAGGTTAGAAAGAATGTGTGAAGAGGAAGAGAGCAAGTTGATCCACACCAAATCTAAGGACAACTATAACTCAAATGTTTCCCAGACTTGCCCTACAACCACTCCATCTATAGAAAACTGGAATCAGCAGAGTCTACGAGCTAGTAAAGTCCTTCTTGCTGCCCTTTGTCCTCCCTTTCCCACACTGATCTGTGATGACCCAGACTGGTGCCAGATGCAGGCTTGTATGAAATGCAGCTTCTGTGGCTTGCTGTTTGTCATCCTCCCCCAGGAAGACAGGCAGATCCAGTGGTGTGCTGGAGCTGGCTCACAAGAGCCATTTTTTTAAAAGAATTTTGGGAGCCGGTTGTTAAAGTAGCTACTTTAACAACTGGCTTCTAAAATTTGGACTTGGATACCCTCCTGGCTTTGGCGTCCTCCTCCCTATGTGGCTTAGGCTCTAGGGCGGGGTTATAATAGTGGTGCTACTGCTCAGACTTTGCTTGTCATCTCCCTCCTGCAAAAAGCTCAGGGCCGCTGAGAGGGGGGGCTGGGAGGGGCAAAATTCCCTGGACCCGGGCGTCCGGGGGGGGCCGGCGCCGGGGTCTCTCTCTCTCCTGCTCCTGCCGGGACTCGAGTGATCGTGTCCTGACAGGAACAGGAGAGAGAAAACTCCACTGCCACAGCCAGGCCACCCTTGGAGGCTGGGGAGGACCCGGAGGAGTAACTCCAACACTGCTCTTCTGCCCAGCTGAGCGGCACATGCCCTGAGAGAAAAAGCAGCCACAGGGTCAGGCAATCGGCAGAAGAGCAACACTGGAAAATATCTTCTGCTGGCGGGGCTTCGGGATCCCCACCAGCCACTGAGGTATTTTGAGGCAGCAATCTGGGGGGAGGGGCGGCTGCGATCCAGAGGGAGGCGACGGCGGCCCTACCCCCCCCCGGCCCGGTTCAGTCTCAACGGCCCTGAAAAAGTTCACACTGCCTGTTTTTCACTGTGAAAAAAGAGAGATTCTGCCAGGGAAGAGAACGTCCCTTCTTTGTTTTTTAGCAGGGAGGTGTGTTTTTGAGTCTGTCTCTGTATGTTCTTGGGAGAGTGATTGTGATGATTTCCTGAGGTTTCTGGCTCCACTGCTGCACTTTTCCTCTGACAGCTATTGCTGTGAGGAGAGCCAGCCTGGCTGAGCCATTAGGCAAAATTAGGCAGTAGTCTAGGAATGCAGCTTATTGGGGGGGGGGGGGGGTGGAGAGGGGAAGGTTAAGTACCAAACAGCAGCTGTAATTGGAGTAAAACAATAGAACCTGACACAACCATACAAACTAAAAGAACCATCAGTGTTTGTTTTACATGCTGAACGAGTGAGTGATTTTCCAGTAGCAAATTTACCTGGACAAATGATGTTTAAAATGTAGTCTAATTATTTGTATGTAATATTACAAAATGTAATATTTAAAAGCATGTCTTCTTGAGGGAGGGCAGAATAGGTGCTTGAAAGTTAAGCCTCCCTACCCCATCCCTCAAAATAGATTATAATGGATTACAAGGGGACATGGGTTGGGGGGGGGGAGATGGTACATGGGGGAGAGAGGGAGAAATATTGGACATGATGTGGGGTGGGGGGGGTGGAGACCCATGTGGCCCTGGGGGGGGGGGCCTGAGACCCATGTGGCCGGGGGGGGGGGGGGGGTGCCACGAAAAATTGCACAGACATCAAGGGTGCTGTAAACCGAAAAAGTTTGGGAAACACTGAATTACACGTTGAGTGAAGAAATATTTTCTCCGATTCGTTTTAAATTTACTACTTTGTAGCTTCATCGCATGCCCCCTAATCCTAGTATTTTTGGAAAGAGTAAATAAATGATTCACGTCTACCCGTTCCAGTCCACTCATTATTTTATAGACCTCTATCATATCTCCCCTCTGCCGTCTTTTCTCCAGGCCGAAGAGCCCCAGCCGCTTTAGCCTTTCCTCATAGGGAAGTCGTCCCATCCCCTTTATCATTTTCGTCGCCCTTCTCTATACCTTTTCTAATGCCATTATATCTTTTTTGAGATGCAGCGACCAGAATTGAACACATTATTCAAGGTGCAGTCGCACCGTGGAGCAATACAAATGTCCTCATTTTTTTTCCATTCCTTTCCTAATAATAACTAACATTCTATTTGCTTTCTTAGCTGCCGCAGCACACAGACCAAAAGTTTTCAAAGTATCATCAATGACGACACCTAGAACTCTTTCTTGGTCGGTGACTCCTAACGTGAAACCTTGTATTACGTAGCTATGATTCGGGTTCCTCTTTCCCACATGCATCACTTTGCACTTGCTCACATTAAACGTCATCTGCCATTTAGACGCCCAGTCTTGTAAGGTCCTCTTGTAATTTTTCACAATCCTCTTGCGATTTAACAACTTTGTGTCTCATCAGCAAATTTAATTACCTCACTAGTTACTCCCATCTCTAGGTCATTTGTAAATATGTTAAAAAGCAGTGGTCCCAGCACAGACCCCTGGGGAACCCCACTAACTACCCTTCTCTATTGAGAATACTGACCATTTAACCTGCTCTCTGTTTTCTGTCTTTTAACTAGTTTTTAATCCACAAGACATTGCCTCCTATCCCATGACTCTCCAATTTCCTCTGGAGTCTTTCATGAGGTACTTTGTCAAACGCCTTTTGAAATTCCAGATACACATTATCAACCAGCTCACCTTTATCCACATGTTTGTTCACCCCTTCAAAGAAACATAATAGATTAGTGAGGCACGATTTCTCTTCACTAAATCCATGTAGGCTTTGTCTCATTAATCTGTGCTTTTGAATAAGCTCTGTAATTTTGTTCTTTATAATAGCCTCTACCATTTTGCCCGGCACCGACGTCAGGCTCACCAGTCTAAAACTTCCCAGATTTCCTCTGGAACCTTTTTAAAAAATTGGCATTACATTGGCCACCCTCCAATCTTTTGGTACCACGCTTGATTTTCCACCCTTCACATACAAAGAGATCCATTATTTACAGCCAAGCCACAAGATACCACCGTATCTGCTCTGACCCAAGGGACAGAGACAAGACACCTTGAAATCCTGACTGTGTCCTTCGAACAGAAAGGCTACAACCCCAAAATAATCTCCAAGAATATTGCCTCCTCCCTCAAAACACCCAGGGAAAATCTGCTACAATACAAAGAAAAAAAAGCCACAGACAGAACCCCCATATAGTGACATACAACCCGGAGCTGGAAAAATTAAGAAAAATCATAAAAGATCATCAGCCTCTACTCCAGGAGGGCGAATTACTGAAAGAGATATTCCCATCCCCACCAGTGCTGGCTTTCCGACAGCCACCCAACTTAAAACACTAGCTAATCAGAAGTAAGCTCCCAACACAGACTCAAAAAGAAGAGAATGGCACACATCCTTACAATATATCCAGCTGCAATCTATGCCAAAACATTTCACAGGACCCCACAGTGTTCACAAAGGAAAAATATTCAACATAAAGGAATCCTTTACATGCTCATCTTCCAATGTGGTATACATCATTCAGTGTAAAAAATGTGACAAAGGATGCTTTACTGGAGAAACAAGCCAGATGCTAAAGACAAGATTTAATTTACATAGACATCACATGAAAAATACCAGTGCCAGCCAGGATTCCACTCCTATGGGGCAGCACTTTACAAAACCAGAACACTGTACCAGTGATTTCATAGTAAGAATCCTGAAAGGTAACTTTAAAACAATACAGGAATGTAAGACCTTTGAAGTCAGAATGATTGAATATTTTGACACCCACCAGACAGGACTTAACAAAGATCTGGGTTTTCTAGTGGCGGAGTAGCCTAGTGGTTAGTGCAGTGGACTTTGGTCCTGGGGAACTGGGTTCAATTCCCACTGCAGCTCCTTCTGACTATGGGCAAGTCACTTAACCCTTCATTGCCCCAGGTACAAAATAACCGCTTTGAATGTGGTTGCAAAATACCACAGAAAGGCGGTATATCAAGTCCCAATTACCTTTCCCATTATAAACCATAAAGTTGTATTGCTCTGTTTGTCACCCTCCTCTCACCTATCCACCCCCACCCTGTTAGACTGTCACTGAAATGCTTTGATGTTTCACTTATATATACTGTCATCTACCAACACTTGCTTATTTCCGATCTGACGAAGAAGGGCAACCTTCAAAAGCTAATCAAGAAATGTATCAAGTTATGTCCATTAAAAAAGGCATCATTTTATTTTATTTTCCATGTTTTATTTGTTTTATTTCTATTGATTACCTTTAAAGATAAATTACATATTACTAACAATAGTTCCGCAAGTTCATTTTTCAATTGTATCAGTAATGTGGGATGAATACCACCCAGTCCAGGAGATTTGCTACTCTTCAGTTTGTCAAATTGCCCCATTACATCCTCCAGGTTTATAGAGGTTTCATTCAGTTTTTCTGACTCGTCAGTTTTGAATACCATTTCTGGCACCGGTATCTCTCCCAAATCTCTCTGCTATGGCTTTGTCTTCCCTGATGTTCTCCACAGGACAGGTGTGCAACTCCCGCACCCTGTACAGTACTAGCGCTACTCTTTTGCCTAACTGGTCAGTTTTTGATTTGTAATACACAAGCGCAGAGTGTCCTCCCCTAACTGAACATCCTTTAGTAGCAGTCTGTTTCCTGCCTTCCCCCCCCCTCCACACATACACACACACATCTTCGCCATCACCACCAGTCGCTAACTCTTAATGCTACGAAGAACACCAGCAAGAAGGTTGTGCAGAACAGACATGTCTCAAAGGTGCTCTCACCCCCCTGTAACACGACTATCCAAATATCTAGCAAAATATTGTGGGTGATGGGATGCCGCTTATCTGGGGGGCATGTATCTGCCTCCCTTGCTCAGCCTGCCATAACTCTCTTGACCCAGAGCCCTTTTGTGGGATCGGGGTGCCCTTCTGCCTGCATAAAGAATGTGACTGCCGCCAGGTGGAAGGAAACCTTCCCTCTGGATGAGCCATTGTTCCACTTAGAAGTGATGTAGTCTACTATCATGCTTTCCAGCCATGGGCCTGCCTCCCATTCTCTTTCCAGCGCAAACCTCTTTAGCTGCTGGTGCCCACAGGATTAGGCTCTCCAAGTGCTTGGAGCGATGGACAGGCGGAGCAGCTCCCATGCTTCTGAAGTACGATCAGCCACAGATGATCTGGGATTGCCACTCCTATGGGATCCGCCTCTGGGACCAGTTTCCTGAAAAGGGCCCATTTGGAGCGGGAGAGAGAGTCATCTACTTTTTTACACCCCTCCTGGGACATGCTTTGCTTGCGCAGTTACATTAAGCGTTAAGCATTGCAGCACAAATATCCTCAACAAATTAACTACAAATTCACAGTATGCCATCTGCTTATTAATGGCCTCCACCACTGCTTTATCAGTCCAGAACACCACCCTTTTGTGCTGTATATGGGCACCCCAGATGAATAGGACCACTAATGTGGGAAACAGCTCCAAGAAGGTGATGCTCCAGCTAGTGCTGGTCTTAGCAATTGCAGGGCCCTGTGCAGACCAGTTCAGTGGGGCCCCCCTGCCCCCACCTAGCCCCGCTCCTTGTTGACAAGTAATTCAAATATACACAGTGCTATCATAGGAAACCTTTGGGTTTAAAAAGCAAAACCATGTGCATAAAAGGACTGGATAAATTAATTAAAACAAATCCCCTTAATATGTAATACTTGGTAGCAATAATGAAATAGTAATTGAATATTCACATAGCAAGCAGCCTAAGCCAACAGAGTTTTTTCCCACTGAACATAATTAACTTTGTATGAACTTGGCTGCTAATAGTCTGCTGAACTAGACAATGTTGGCACATTTAGACAGTCTCTGGACAGTTCTGCATGAAGGAAACCTTTCCCTCATTAATCAATACCTTCTCTGTGAAATAGTAGTAGTAGTAAAAAAAAAAGGGCAAGTTAATTTTTATAATATACCACTGCAAACCACAAAGCAAAAGGAGCAAGTTCTCACATGCCATCTTTTTTTCTTTTGATGTAGGAACAGGAAAAAAAAAAGATTTAAAATGCTCCCAGGTTTCAGTGTAATTCATGTTTAATGTGGGATAAAATGCCATAAATAAGTAAATAAATAAATAGATAGATAGAAACTCTGAATATTGAGCAACTGATTCTCATAATATGATGTTTGTTTAGTGGCCCTTTACCAGGAGAAAAAAATCTTCTTGCGAACATAACATATGCTAGGGTGTCCCTATAACAACCCCCTCCAAATAACACGCTGAGTACGATTTATAACAAATTACTGTTCTACTTATTATACTTCCTCTGTGTACAATCCGTATGCACAAGCCAGCATGTTTGAAAATTTAAGTGAGATTAAATAAAAATTCCACCAACAATGAAGAACAAGAACGTGGATGCAGCAGCTTGAGTACACAGGGATCCGGCTGTGTGAGATGGGGAAACAGATATTACCTTGATTTTTTTTTTTTACAGTATCCTATCCTCCCCTCCTCCCCATTCACCTACCTATTCCAGACCTCCTCCTCGCTCTTCTGGTGCCCTAAGCCGCAGAGTGCTATCCTGGCACATACCTGAATCCACCCTGGTGGTCTAGTAGAGTCTTCGGGGTAGAAAAGATCCCCAGTCTTTCCTGCCCGCTGCCGGCGTTGACCCTCTTGCTTCCGCATCTTCTTTATAATGGCTGCTGAAACTTCCAACGACGGCCTCGCAAGACTTCAGCAGAAGTCTCAGCAGCCATTTTTAAAGAGCGATGCGGCAAGTATAGGGTCAGCGATGCAGCGGGCAGGAAAGACTGGGGGATCTTTCCTGCCCCGAAGAATCCACTAGACCACCAGGGTGGAGGAGATGCAAAGCAGTCAGATCGCTGCAATAGCAGGGGAACAGGAGGGAGCGCCGCGAGGCCCTGTGCGACCGTTCCTGCCTAAGACTGGCCCTGGCTCCAGCATACCCCCTGAAGCGTCAGAATGGACTTCTAGTTCATAGCTGGAGACTAGCTCACCCTGCCACACAGAAAGGCCATTATACGAGCTTGGAAAGGAGTCCCATTTGCACAGGTCCTTGCAGATTTCCTGCATTATTGTTATGAAATGGGATGGCCTCTTAACGCCATAGTGGTGGCTAGCCTGCGAATAAACACCCTCCCAATCACAATGACTCTGCATGCAAAATTTAGATTTCCTATTGGGGACTGCATCGCCTCAGTGTGATTTTCTTGGATGTAATGGTCTGCGCAACTAGCCTCATAAGCTTGGTCAACTTCTCCTGAGGGAGTCTGTACACCATTTCAACTGAGTCTAACTGAATACCCAGGAATACTGTGTGGGGCCCGACTGTCTTCTCATGGACCAGCGGGACTCCATAGCGCTCGGCGACCGCTTTGAAATGCACCAACAAGGATGAGCAGCCTCTGGAGCCATCCAGGCCCACAAAGAAGTCTTCATCTAGATAGTGTATGATGTTATGGTTTGCAGCCATCCTCGCCACCACCCAATGTAGGAAAAAACTAAGTGTTTCAAATTGGGCACAAGAGATCATACACCCCATGGGCAGGCACTTGTCAAAATAGTATTGACCCTCGAAGCTAAACCCGAGTAATGGGAAATTATCCAGGTGTACTGGAAGTAACCTGAAGGCCAGTTCTATGTCTGCCTTGGCCATAAGAGCATTTGGACCGCATTTCTGAACCAGCCTTACTGCCTGACCAAATGAGGTATACTGGACTGTGCATTCCTCTTCAGGGAGGAAATCGTTGACTGAGTGGCCCACAGGGTAAGAAAGGTTATGAATGGGTTTGTACTTTCCTGTCTGTTTCTTGGGGATAACCGCTAATGATGATAGGATCATAGGTTAAAGTGGGGGGGGGGGGGGCAGAGAAAGGGCCCTCTATCCTACCCAAATGAATTTCTTCCCTTAACGTCCTGTGGACCACTTCCACCATTGCAGTGGTAGAAGGGGAATTCCTAGCCCTCTGACTCTGTAATGGGCCCATGTAAGGGATCTGGATGAAACCCTCCCGAATGAGGTTGGCCACTCATTGCTTGGGGGTATATTTTTTGCCAGAGGGTCATGCACTCTAAATATATTGGGAATGGGGCTTTGGTGGTGAGAGCCCCCTCAGGCAGACTGGGCAAGGTGATTTGTTGGATGACTGCTTTGGACATTTAACAGCAGGATGATTGGCTCCACAGGTGGAACAAGCATGTCTGTACTTGCATTTCCGTAAGCTGCAAGTGGCCCGTTTATATCTCCAGCAGATGTCCTGCCTGCTTCCCATGTGTCAGGCTGGCCCATTGGATATTCTGGGTCTGCCCTGTCCTGCCTTTGAGTGTATTTTGTTGGCCATAAGGTGAGCAAGGGGGAAGTGACAGGGCCGCAAGTCCTTTACTGCAGTTGGCTCCCTGCTGGCTGTCCTGGTGTCCCCGCCCTGCACCGCCAGCCTTGGGAAGAAAGACCCTGACTGTCCAGGCACGTAGCAAGGGATGTTGTGTTCCTGTGCAGGTTGGTGGAGATATGGGTAGGGAAAATGGTGGCAGAGAGTAGTTGGGAGGATGTGAATAATAGTGTGTGTTGTAGTTCCAAGCTGGTTACTGATAGGATCCTTGTTGGCAGGGTTTCCCCTGCGGCTCTGTCGGATAGGGGGAAGTACCATAGCTCTGCAGAAATGCTCCTGGCCCAAGCTGGGGTCCTTTTCATCCGGTTGCTGCATCCTGCCGTCCTGGGCTGGCTGCTGGTGCAATCTAATACAGGGGTTCTGCCTGGCAAGTGAAGGCACTGTGGTTCTGAAAATGTTCTCTGGCTGCTGGACCTTCTGCATTGGGAATTGCAATCTCTGGCTCCAATCTTGACTTTTCATCCCTTGTTGTTGCGGGTTTGGCTGTGCTTTTCCTCTTTTTGCTTTCTTTGCTTGTGGAGCCTTTTGGATTCTTCCCATTGGTCTTCGGCTTGTTGTCCAGCTTACTTTTATCCTGCTCTGCATCCTGTTCCTAGTTGTATCCCCCTGGCTGTTGGCTTTGGCTCTTCAATTGGTCCCGGAGGCTGTATTGGCTGGGGTAGCAGCAGTGTTGTCTGGTCTGTTCCCAGAATGCCCATGTTGCTCTCTTGCCCACCGTAGTACTAGTTCTGTGTGAGCACCAGCTTTGTGCGTCAAAATGGCTACTGTCTCTCACTGTGAGGCTGTGCACTTTGGAGGAGACTGATTGAGTCCCGTTCAGTTTAGCACATAGCAGGAAATGGGTTGCCCAGTCACTTGCTTCTGGCTGTAGGCAGGGTGTGATATTTATTTATTTATTTATACATTCGTGTATCCGAATGTTATCCAAAAACAAGTTTTGGTTCAAAGTGGCTTAGAATTTACATTTTGGTATGATTACAATAGTATTTTACAATTATGACTATCTATGGAATTGTCTATGGAATTTTTGAAGATGTAGTTTTGAAGAGGTAGGACAATAATTCATGTTAAATTTTTAGAGATGTAGGTTTGTGGAGGTAGGACGATAGTTTCAGTTTTTTGGGAATTTTGAAGAGGTTGATTTGAAGGGTAGGAATGAGGGTAGTTTATGTAGTTAGTTATCAAATATTTGTAGAGGTAGATTTGAGGAGGTAGGATGGCGATAGCTTATATAGATAACCTACCTCTTAAAAAAATTCTATACTTTTCATTTCTTTCCTGAATTGAAGGAAGTTGGTGATGCTTCTTATTGCTTTTGGTGTTGTATTGAGTTCCACCATTTGGAACCCAGGTAGCTGAATCCTGCTGTGTAGATGGTTTTATAGTTTGTTTCTGCAGTTGAGTAGATGAAGAAGTAGGTAGCTCCTGGTTTCAGGTCTTGCCTTTCTCAGGGATAGTTCAATCATGTCTAGCATGTACTGAGGTACCATTCCAATTAGTGTTTTGAAAATGGGGGTGCTCACATTGAAGAGTAGTCTTGCCTTGATTGGTAGCCAGTGTAGTGTTTTGAGCAGTGGAGTTGCTGTTTTGTATTTCAACTTCTTTAATTTTAGTCTTGCTACCATGTTTTGGATAGTTTGCAACAATTTTAGTGTGTTTTCCTTGCACTCTACGTATGCTGCATTACTGTAGTCTAGTGATAGTATTGTCGATTGTATCATTAGTCAAAATGATTGTCTGGAAAAATAGCAATGCTCGCAGGTTCTGTGCATGGGTCACAGAAGGCCCTTTCTCGTAGCACAGGCTCCCCATTTTGTCTTTTGCTAGCAGGCACTGACCATGGTGCCCTTACCCTGTTCAGGGTTCAAGAGTCTGCTAGACTCCCCAGCGCTGCTGTCACTCTTGTGCCTTCAGGAGAGGTCAGCCACAGCAAAGCTCCCACTTCCAGGAGACCAGCCTCAGTTACGTCTGTTCCTTTTTCTTTTACTTTTTTCTTTTCTTGGTTGCTGTGTGTGTCAGACCTCTTCTGCCAGTGCCTTTGAAAGAGTGGGTCGTGCCTCGCAGTCACTGTCTCAATTTGAAATCACACCTAATATCGCCTCCTCCCTGTACTTCTTTCCCCTTGCCGGCTCCCCCATACCTTCCAAGTTCCTTAGACAGCAGCTACAGTGCAGCAGTGTCTATATGCTGTTGATGCCTGCTTTGGAGGCTCCCTCTGACCCATCCCACTTCTGAGGAGACAGGAAATTGCATCAAAGGAGGGCAGGATGGGTCAGAGGGAGCCTCCACAGCAGGCAGCATATAGACATTGCTGTGCTGTCTTAAGAAACTTGGAAGGTATGGGGGAGGGAGGGAGGGAGGGAGAGACCCAGCGGGGCGGGGGAGCAGAGACAAGAGATGTTGGGACTGGGAGAGGGGCAGGGGAGCAGAGTGAAAGGCGGGGGAGCGCAGGGGAGCAGAGAGCGAGTGATGTTGGGACCCATGAGGAGGAAGGGGAGTAGAGAGTGAGCAATGTTGGAACCCAGGGGAGGGGGGGCAGGGTAGCAGAGAGTGAGCGATGTTGGGGTGCAGGGGCGAGGGAGCAGAGAGGGGGAGAGGTTGGGACCTGGGGGGCAGGGGAGCAAAGAGGAAGAGATGTTGGGACCCCCGGGGGAGGAGGCGAGAGGGTGAGATGTTGGACTAGGGGGACAAAGGGAAGGATAGATGTTGGACTGGGGGGGAAGAGGAGGGAAGAAGAGATGGACACAGGGCAGAAATAAGATTCTAGCAAGCATCTTTTAATCTCACAATTAATTGTGATTAAAAATTTTAATCAAATTGCGCCATTGTAACTAGTCATCTTTCGTTCTGATTTTTGCAGATAAACAACAAACGCTGTGGTACAGTGGGTGTGCCCCAGCAGGTGGCCCAAGATGCTGAGGAAGTGCACAAGCTTGTTCTTCAGAGTGAACTGGGAAGCAAACACCTACAAGGACAGACCATCAAAAGGCTTTTCTCTCCCCTCGGACAGCCCTCATCAATTTCCTTCTGGAGTGATCTGCTCTGAGTAATACATCCCAAGCCACTCCTTTCCGACCACCAGATGACATGTACTTTCAAAGAAAGCATTCTTCCACCAGTTAGGTGCACAAAAACCTGTATTGTATGAAAAGGAATAACTTGTTTATTGGTGATGGCAGGTGATGAAGAACCACTCATGAGATTCATTTCCCTATAAATCTGGGAGAGGAAGTCTGTATAAAGATGTGATATTTACACAGGCTGTAGGTGTCATCTGGAAGAAAATGAGAATGCTGAATTCTTGGTAGATGCAGCTGGATGTAAAAGGAGAAAAAGTTGAAATACAAAGGGCAGATTCTGCAGAAATATCTGAAAATGAAAGACTCTTATACCACAGACACAGCTTGTGACAGCTCCCGGGCGGCTGTGCTATATCAGAGCAGCACACCACGGCACAACCAGTTTCTAGGCACTGGCTTCCACATTGGACAGATAAACCTTCTTGCACAAGGCTCTCTGTTGCTGTCTTTAACACCAGTTACAATGGATTTCTGGTAACGGGGATTGATGCTTAAGCTATGGAAACTAAGCAGCGGAGAATATATTTTCTTGCATGGAATCATTAGCAAAGCAAGTTGTGCAGTTCTCTGCCAGTGTTGTCTACTCTCAGGAAGAGAGCATGATTCTGAAATAGTTTTGTGTGGCTGAGAGTGCAACACAAAACGTTTTGTCATAAAATACTCCCTGGTAATCAAACTGCTTAAGCTGGATATTTCTTGGCCTTTATTGCCCTGTCAATTAGTCTGAAGTGTTAAAATCTCAGAGCACATACCAGAAGTGATTTTTCTGTCATACTGTCTGCAGATAATTATGCTTTCTGGAAATTAATGGAGAGTAGACTCCAATTTCTTATCCCAAACCAGCTCCACAGAGAAAAAAAAGCAAAGAATTCCCTTTGGTTGCCGTTATGGTTTTAACTAACATAGGAAGAGCTGTTATCATTATTGTCATGACTAACCTAACAACGCAGAAGTTATGATAGGAAGAGCAAAGTATAGAATCATGTGCAACCCTTCCAAAGACAGATTTTACCCATTCCTCCATTTTTTTATGAACTAAGCAATGGTGGTTAAAACGCAGGAGTGGAAGACGCCTGTGCCTTTTTTGCCTTTTGGTTGGTTAAAACATAGTACAGCCTCTGGTTAGTCATGATTTTCCAGGACTTAATATTGCAATTCCATCTCTTAAGAAAGGTATTCGTTGCTGTTTGACTAGCCCTGTCTGTGTCTTGTGCCTCTTTTAAGGTGACTTGAATAAACATTGGAATGTTAATAATTCTCCTCTGATTTATTTGATTAATCAGTTACTAAACAGAAGTAAAGTATCAGATTAAGATACACAGCCCTGGCATATTCATGGTAATCATTTTTTATTGGAAACTTTATTTTTATATTGAAGCCATTTTTTACCAGCAATATAAAGAATCGCCTCCTCAGCAACAATGCTCCTTAAGGGCTGCTGCTGCAGTTGCTAGCACTCCAAGTATCCTCCTGATCAAGGTGGCTCCATGTGGGCTGCACCTCCAAGGTGGATACCCTCAGATTTCTCTCTCTCTGCCTCCCCCCCAGCACGCAAACACACACACTCAAAGGTCTCTCTGTGCCTCCCCTCAACACACATGCAAACACCCACCCGCTATCCTCATAGCTTTCTCTCTGCCTCTGGAGGGTACGCATGTATACACACACACACACACCCCTATACCCATAGCTCTCTTTCTACCTCCCACCAGCACTCACATACACACACACCCATAGCTTTCTCTCTCTGGCTCACCCTGCACACAGGGTGAGCCAGAGAGAGTGGGTGGGTGTAGTTTGGAGGATGAGGGGGGTATTGCCCCAACAAACGAGCTATATCTAAGTTGAAGCACCCAAAAAACAGGTTTCCACAGCGCCGCTCTATTTTCCTCTCTTTCTTCATCCATCCCCGCGACACCCAGTATCGCTATCTACCACCCTCCACAACACCCTATCTGCAGTCCTCCAATCTTCCAGCCACCAGCAGACTCAGTAATGAAAACTCACTGCCTTCAGCCTGCCCTGGAAGCCCTTCTCTGTACGATGTCTGTTGGTTCCCACGTAGGCGGGAAGCTGTACAGAGAAGAGCTTCTGGGGCAGGCTAAAAGAAGTGAGTTTTCATTGCTGAAATACAGTGCCAGCATGGCAGCTGAAAGATTAGAGGACTGCAGGTGGAGCGAGGGGTGTGGAAAGCCATACCAGACCTCACAAAGATGGAAGGAGAGAGAAAGATGCCACACCCGTAGTTAGGGAGGAGAGGGAGGGAAGGGTAAAAATAAATGTGGCATCATGGTGGGGGAGGGGGCAGGGAAGAGAGGTGCCAGACCCAGGGGGAGATGGAGAGGGAGGCAAGAAACTGAAGAAAGACTGGATTTGGGGGAGGTAGAGTGACAGATTCTGTGATGGGAGGGTAAGGGAGATTGGGAAAGACACTGAATCCATGGAGGGGAGAGATAGATGCAGTACCAAGGTGAAGAGAAGGACAGATGCTGGCCCTGGGTAGGAGGAAGGGAAAGAAGCTGGAAGTACCATGGGGAACGGAAGGGAGAGAGAAGGAGAGATGCTGGCCCTGGGTGGGGGTGCAGGAGGAACAGGAAGAAGCTGGATGGTGGGGGGGAGAGATTGACAGGGGGGGTTGGGGAGATTGGGAAAGATGGTAGATCCACAGAGAAGGGGAGAGAGAGAGAGATGAAGTACCATGGGAAGAGAAGAAGGAGGGATGGGGGTGCAGGAGGCAGGGAAAGAAGCTGGACAGGGGGAGGAATGAGGACACAGAGGGGAAGAGCTAAGGGGTGTGGGGGGGGGAATGGAGTAGAAGATGGATGGGGCTAAGAGGTGTATTGGAGAAAGGAGATGGGTCTCTGAAGGGGTTGAGAGAGGGTGGAAATGGGGTTAACAAGATTGAAAGAGAAGCAATAGGACATGGGGTATAGGATAAGAGATAGAAGAATGGCCTTGGAATCAAGGGAAGGAAGAGACAGAGATGGAGCTGGAATTGATAGGGTGATGAGATGCAGCGAAGGGTAGATGAGGGCTAATAGGGTGAGTACAGAGGATGGAAATGGAGGACTAAGGAAGTTCGTGAAAGATGGGAGGGATAGGAGACTGTTGAAAGAGAATGACAGAGGGAGCAATGGGAGTTCTGGAGAAGAAATGAAAGGGAGATGGGAAAATTTGGTAGATGAGAAGTGAAATGAAGGCTAAGGACCAGGGGCGTAGCCAAACCTTGTGGTGGGAGGGGGCCAGAGCCCCAGGTGGGGGCACATTTTGGTCTGCCACCCTGGGGATCCCCAACCCCCGCCAGCTGAAGCATTGTCCAGTGCTGGTCTCCGGCCCTGCTCTGTCTTCCCCTCACATCCTGCACGCTCCTTTTAGTGAAATTGAGCATGCTCAGTCCCTTGAGCAGGAAGCTAAGTCTCTGGTGGAATTCCCTACCTACAACTCTTCTTTCATAACTGGACTCCCTCCAAAAATTCATAATCAAATCCATTTGGATCGGACTCTAAGTGTACCTTCTCCTGTTACACTTTGATATCTATTTTCTAGAGCAGTGGCCAGATTGTTCTGTCTGCAACTACAATGACAGCATTTTGTCAACCTACTACATACAGATAATGGTAGTGCTAACACTGGAAATTTGCCTTTACAAGGTAACATATTTTTATTGTAATCTATATATATATTGCAGCCTTCAGCATGTCATTGTCATAATGGTACCCACTGGGTATTACATTTTTTTCTCCTGACCCCACAAATGGTTCTTGTTTCATTATTTTCCCTACTTTTTTTATACCATTCTACCTATTGTTAGAGGATCAGTGCATTTCCATTTAGCCTTAATAACTGCCTGAGCTGCCAGCATTAAAATAACTTATTAAGGGGGGTCACGTGATGCAGCGCCGCTGAACGGACGTCCCGAGCACCGGCTCCGAGCCTGACTCCCTATAAACGGCGAAATTAGTCCGCAAAAAACTCTCCAAAACTACCCACCTGATCGGAGGTATAATATAAACACTTGCGCTTCCACTTGATCCGGGAGCGAAGTTGATTACAGCGGTGAGTGACTGGCATGCCCGCGAAAAGCCGGTACAGTAAAAAGAATCGAGTGCAGGACGTGCGACTTAAGATGGCGGCGGCAAAAGAGTCCGCAGGGGTGGTGAATCAGCCTGCGGTGGGCATGCAGGAATTGATAACCCAGGTCACGGCGATCCTGGAGGAAAAGCTTTCCAAATTCCAGACGTCTGTGGAGCAGATTCGGGAAGCGGTAGAGCGGCAAAGCGCCAGGATACAGCAAGCGGAGGAAAGGATATCGAGGCAGGAAGACAGGTCAGAGGCCACAGACGCTAGAATACAAGCGCTTGAACAACAATGCACGCGCCTGCTACAGCAAGTAGATGATCAAGAAAATAGAAGCAGGAGAAATAATGTGAGAATTCTTGGGGTGCCAGAGTCTGTGAAAGATAAAGAATTGTGGAAGCTGGCGGAAAGCTGGCTCCCTGAGCAATTGGGTATAGAAACATCGGGCCTACCCCTGAAGATCGAGAGAGCTCACAGAATCGGGCCAGTGAGAGAGGGAGATGCGCGTCCACGGCCAGTAATTATTAAGATTCTTAATTACGCGGACAAAGAAAATTTGATGCAAGCTTACAGAAGGAAGAAAGTGGTGGAGTATGAGGGGAAGAAGTTACTTCTTTTTCAAGATTACTCCGCCGTGGTTTCAGAGCAGCGCCGGAAAATGGGACAGCAGTGCAAGAGACTATTTGATAAGGGAGTTAAATTTGCACTGCTGTTCCCAGCTAAAGTGAGGGTTCTGCAGGATAATAAAACACTGTTCTTTACTGATCCCAAGGAACTGGGCTCTTTTGTGGACAGGCTGCAGGCGTGAGATTGGAGCCAGGGTTTCCCCAGTTGAAGCAGAATCTTCAGCTCACGATTGTTTACCAAGACTATACAAGGAATTGAGAAGCTTGGAGTGTAATATGGAAATTAACCTGGCAAACCGCATTCTACATATTTAAACTGAAATAGAGAAGAGTTACCTTATTCAAGGATATGACATGACACTGTGAAACAGCTCTCTGCAAATATCAACTTATCAATGGGAAATTGCACAGTAGGAAACACAGACAACTATTTATGATTCAGTTGGTGGAGGTTGGACTCTAGTACGGGAGGATGAACTCTCTCTGGTGAGAGCTGATCTCCTTTAAATTCGACCAGGGGAGAATTTAAGCTTCTCAAGGTGGAAAGTGGCAAGCTGCCAGTGGCCTTGCCGGGACCGAGAGGATGGCTTTTGACCCTTGGAGTCTGGCAGCAGAATGGAGGAAGGATCCTGCTACCCTGATTTGCAAGAGACATGGTGTACAATTCTATCAAAATCAGCAGGGCTGGAAACATTCAGGACCTATTTGAATTGAAGCAGCAGATGCAAGCCCTTGAGGACCAGGCTGGTGTAGTATATTGAGAATGGTTGCATGTGACTGAGATTTGTTGCACGCAGTGACTTGAATAGGGGAGGTAGCTGGCCGGGCAGGATATCATCTTGCCAGTGGAAGCAAAGATATCCAAGACCCCGAGGGGGAAGCGGATCTGGCTTGGAGAAGTTATGATCCGTGAATATGTTGGCCCATGTGAACTATTGCATTTAGTGATTTGGCCTGCTAGTAGGCCGATAGTAGATTAATAGACCTGCATAATGTCAAGTGATCCTTGTTGAAAAGTCCCCCCCCCCCCCCCCTCTTTTTCTTTTGCTGTTATAAGTTAAAGACAAGTTCATGTTAGCTGTTAATCAAGAGTTCATTATCTTGTGTTGAAGTAAGGAATGTATATGGGAATTGGGGGGAGGTGGGTAGGAGAGAAGTGGAAGTGGGAGGGGAGGAGGGAGCCGGGAGGGTTGGTGATGTGTGGGGAAGGAGTGTGTGTTGTGGATTGAAAGAGTGCGGGGAAGGAAATGGGGTTGATTAGGGGAATAAGCGAAGAGGAGGGTAGGAATAGGGCAGGGGAGGGAAGGGCTGGGCAGGGGGAACAAAGGTTGCAAACGCCCCTATTGGAGGAACATACACAGAGGTACACGTGGCAAACCCCGGAATCACAAAGTATGCGGTTCCAGAGACTGAGAAAGAGGAAAGAGATCCTGGGAGTCCAGCTGGGGGACTTTCAGGAGGCAATAAAAAAATCGGATTGCCTTATTTGGCTGATTGATGTGGCTTATGGCTAGTCTTAAGATAGTAACGCTGAATGTCGATGGAGTGCATTCCCCGGTGAAGCGGACTAAAATATTGCAGGCGCTCAAGCGGCAGAGGGCTGACATAGCTATGATACAGGAAACCCACTTAAGCAGATTAGAACATCTCAAACTAAAGAGGGATTGGGTTGGAGAAGTGTTTTTTGCTTCATACAATGGGAGGCAGCGAGGAGTAGCCATATTGATTAGGAAAACACTGACTTTTGACATGCATAAGCTATATCAAGACCCAGAAGGGAGATTTCTCATGGTGGCGGGGCAGCTGCAGGGTAAAAAGGTGGTGCTGTGCAATGTCTACGCACCTAATGTGTACTCTCACAAATTTTTTACAACGCTGATAGCCAAATTAGTTGTGTTTGACACCTATTATTTAATTGTTGGGGGAGATTTTAATATTATCAGTGATCCCTCGATCGATTGCAAACCCCCCAGAAAAGTGGGAAGAGACCATGATGACAAGGGAGTGAACCTAGTAATGCGGGAGTTAGAGCTTGTAGATATATGGCGTCATCAGCATTTGGAGGAGGCTGATTATACTTTTTTTTCTCATCCCCATGGAGTGCATTCAAGACTGGATTACCTACTGGTCACCCATTCAGTGGGTATGGCTGCTTTGCGAACAGGGATAGGGGTGCCGGATGTGTCTGATCATGCCCTGGTGTGGGTGGAATTGAATTGGGGAAATAGAGAGGGTCTGGCAAGATGGAGGATGAACCCAGCATTATATCAAAGTAGGGCTTTTCAAATTTATCTGAGAAAGTGCTGGATGGATTATATAGAGGAGAATGACGGGAGCTCAGTGAGCTCGAGAATGTTCTGGGAAGCTGCAAAAGCTGTACTGCGAGGGAAAATCATAGCTTATGTCGCCTCGCAGAATAAGAGCCGCAGACAAAAAATAGATGCCGTTACAGTGAAGCTGAGGGATACTCGTAGGGCCCTTATTGGGCTTCCCTCTGAGGCTAATAAAACAGCATATGGGCAGTGCAGGAAAGAAATGCAAGAGATCCTGGACGAAAGTGCGACTTATAATATTAAGCTTTATAAATACAAACTGCATCAGTGGGGTAACAAAACTGGCAAACTATTGGCATCCTTGGTGAAGCCCAGAACAACTCGAAAATTTATCAGTAAAATCAGAATGAGAGACGGGAAAGTTAGCATACTGTCCAGAGACAGACAAAGGGAGTTTGTAGACTATTACTCGTCCCTATACAAGGAGGCCCCTTTTTCAGAGGACAAGTGTGAGGAATTCCTTGCAGGAGTTGAGCTTCCATCCCTAACGATGGAGCAATTGCACACGTTGAATGCGCCAATACAAGGGAAGGAGGTTCAAAAGGTCATTAAATGATTGAAACTGGCAAAGGCGCCAGGCCCAGACGGGTTGGGGGTGGAATACTATAAAATCCTTCAGGATGTAATAGTGGCGCCCTTTGTTTCTATGTGTGAGGAAGTCAGGGAGACAGGGACTTTGGGAACGGTACTTAACCATGCACACATTGTAGTAATCCCCAAACCAGGAAGGGATGACGAATTGGTGGGTTCGTACAGACCTATCTCCCTGCTAAACCAAGATGTTAAAATATTGGCAGCAATACTGGCAGACCGACTGGGAGGGGTGATACCCTGCCTGGTGCATCCTAACCAGGTGGGATTTGTTCAGGGCCGCTTTGCATCGGCAAACATCCTAAAAGTGTGTCGCATTTTGATGGAGAGGAGAGGGATAGCAGGGGACGCTATAGTGACCAGCTTAGATGCGGAAAAAGCATTTGATAAAGTGGTGTGGCAATATATGTTCTGGATAATGAAACGGTTCGGTATCCGGGGGGAGTTCCTTGAATGGGTCCAAGCTTTGTACAATGGACCAACGGCACAGATTATAATTAATGACTCCTTGACTGAAGCATTTTCCCTGGGGGGCAGTACTAGGCAGGGATGCCCGCTGTCACCCCTCTTATTTATACTGACACTAGAGCCCCTAGCGGCTAGGATAAGACAGGACATCAGTCTGAAAGGACTCAAAGTGGGAGGAGAGGAGCACAGAATCAATTTGTTTGCAGATGATATGTTGCTCTTGCTGGATGAAGCAACCCGCACGCTGCCAGTGGTGATGGGTATTATTCAATCATTTGGGGAATTTGCGGGCCTCAGCATAAATTTTGAAAAGTCTGAGGCCCTGCAGGTTAACACTCCAAGTGCGATTGCAAACTCACAGAACTTTCCATTGAAGTGGGCACAAAGGGGCATTAAGTACTTGGGGGTTTACCTTAGCGCGGACCAGTCATGGGCTTACAAACAAAACGTGATAAATAAGTTGGAAGAAGTAAAACGTTTGTGTCACTGCTGGAAAGATCTACCACTAAATTTTCTGGGACGAATAGCCCTGGTTAAGATGGTGATGGTGCCTAAGTTAATATATCCATTGCAGATGCTTCCACTGTGGGTGAGAACCCCGGAGGATAAACAATACAGAAGTGTCATAAGCACTTTTATTTGGCATGCGAAACGCCCTAGAATATCTTTTGTAAAGTTGACGAGGGATAGAGGACAGGGGGGCCTTAGACTACCAGACCTGAGAAGGTACAATGTGGCAGCCCTATTACGCTGGATCCATGAGCTGATCACAGGACAGGGATTTTATGCCCTCCCGGGATTCTGGGAGAGCTGGTGTGGTTTAAATGACCCCTTTACAGTATTAGAATCATGGGTAGTACAAGGTGCAAAAAAGACAGTGGACAACCCGTATGTGGCAGCATTGCAGCTGGCATGGAGATGGTGGAGAGGACAAGGAGGAGCGATGAGGGGAACCAGTCCCTTTTTGCCGCTGGTGGGAAATATGGCTTTCCCGGCAGGGATGGGAAGCTCAGTGTTCCAGAGTTGGCGGGATAAGGGGTGTAGATTCATAGGACAATTTAGGAAGGATGGAGATGATGTCTTCCCAGCCTTTGACATGGTCATACACGAACTGCAGATCCCTCGCTCCCAATTTTTTGCATATTTGCAAGCACGAGATTACATTTTAAGCATGGAGCGAAGGAGTAAAAGCCTCACCCGCTTTACACAACTAGATTATACATTTATGCGGATGACGCCTCTATGTAATAAAATGGCAGGGTGGTACCAGGTGATGAGGGAACATCAGAAAGCGCCCCATATGGTGCACTTAGCAGAGGAATGGAGTAGGGATGTAGTAGAAGAAGTTACAGTAGAGCGATTGGGTGCGATATTTCGAAATTTGGGCAAGCTTACTCCAAATGCAGCACTGCAGGACATACAATATCGAATTCTTAACAGGGTCCACATTACTAAGGTAAAGGGAAAACAGCTGGGAATGTGGGAAGATGACAAGTGCAATAAGTGCAAGAAAAATGTAGGAACATTTTTACACTCGTTCATGGAATGCCCAACACTTCACACATTATGGGTCGTAGTGTTGGGATTAGTGGAGGAGGTTCTACAACGCTCAGTAGAGTGGAAGTACTCGATTATATTAATGGGGTACGGAGAATCACTTCGAGAACAAAAATTGGGGGCAGCCCACTGCAAATTTGTGTTATTGGCAATGCTGTTGCTTAAGAAGTGTGTGCTGCAAGCGTGGGTAGATGCTGAGCCACCACACCTAAATGTATGGAAAAACTGTATGGTTGAGATGGCTAACTGGGTAAGCTTGTCATTCAGACTTACTGCCTCAGGGAGGAACCGCCAATATAGAGACATTTGGGGGAGAGCACTGAAAATACTCTCACCACCAGATTTAGCAATGAGTAATTAAAGGGGTTTGCATGTAATGGAGCAGGAGCAACCTTTGGGGGAGGGGGGCAGGGAGATGGAAGGGAGGGGGGGGTAAACAATAAAAAGTTATGAAGCCAAGACTGATGAAGAGAAGACCATTTATGTACTTTTGCTCTGTTTTATCACAAAATTGTGGATGGTTGGTTTTTGTTTATAACTGGTTGTCTCTGTCTTCATACAATAAAAAATGTTTTCAAAGAATAAAAGTCTTTTTAACTATTAAAAAAAAAAAATAATAAAATAACTTATTAAATCCTCCTTATCAAGTTTTGTTTGACTATTATAACCTAATAACATTAGCGCATATTTCTTATTGATCTTTCCATTTGTAATCCTGTAACTAACCTCGCTTACCAGACGGGTATAATCCTAGGGCAGTCCTACCACATATGCTTGAATGCCCCTCTCTGGACTACTGGCTCCATAATATGACATTGAATTGGGGTTTGGTAAATCTGGAACAAGATTTTATATTGTGTGTTTAAATATGTAGTGCAAAAGGACTTCGCTGCTAACTTTTCAAAGCAACTAGGTGTGCTAAACTCAGTGGAAATTATCCCTCCCTGGAAACAGAGAGTTTGCTCAATATTGGAGTGGAGGAGTGGCCTAGTGGTTAGGGTGGTGGACTTTGGTCCTGGGGAACTGAGTTCAATTTCCTGTAGCTCCTTGTGACTCTGGGCAAGACACTTAATCCTCCATTGCCCCTGATACAGTTTAGCCTCAGGTCCGCCCACCCAGAAGCAGATCCTTACCCTCTCCCACCCCTGCCGCAGCGCTTCATTTAATGCTGTCAGCGCTGCTGTTGCACAGTCTCCCACCCTGCGGCGGCGCTTACACTTTGCTATGGCGCTGCCTGCCTGACAGCAACTCTACAGATGCGGCTCCGATGTCCTGCTCCAGGGCCTTTCCTCTGCCGCGCTGATGTAACTTCCTGTTTACGGAGGCAGGACGCGGAAGGCTCCGGAGCAGGAGTCAGGACGTCGGATGTCGGTGCCGCATCTATAGAGTTGCTGTCAGGCAGGCAGCGCCATAGCAAAGTGTAAGCGCCGCCACAGGGGTGGGAGACTGTGCAACAACAGCACCGACAGCATTAAATGATGCGCTGCAGCAGGGGTGGGAGAGGGTGGTGAGGAAGTCAGTGGGGTGCTGGCCCACAGTAAGGGGAGGCTGGGAGGGGAGGGGCCTGAAGGGAACATTCACAGAAGGGTGAAGGTTGCTGGACGAAAGAGGGATGAACTCAGCTTTTGTCTTTTTAACTAGGAAAACTTTTTATGACATGAAATGTAGCAATATCCACTGCCAGGAAACACTAAAACTACTTAGCCTAACAATACACTCTGGCCACTTCCAAATACACATTCAGGGGGGTTAATTACACCAATCTACCAGTAACCCAAATAATTACAGAAAGATGTGGGTCATTAATAATATTAGTAAATTCAACAACTGAATCTTAAAATACCTAATAAACACCAAAAGTTAGCATAGATTGGTTCCTTCAAAACACTGAACCATGACTGAATCACCACCTTACAGATACTGATCAACAATCACTCAACCATAACCTACTGCGAAGTGGAATTGGGGGGGTGGGGGGACTGTGATATAACTACAGAAGGGAGATGATGGGCATTAGGTGGGAGCATGGGGACAGGGACACAAATGTGAGATGCTGTATGGGGATGGCACATGGGCACAGAGGGGTAATGCCTGACGGGGGGACGGGGATATGGAATAGAGATAAAATGCTGGACACTGGAGAGGGGGGTATATGGACACAGAGGGGGGGGGGGGAGATACCAGACAATGGGGAGAATAGGAACACAGAAGGGATATGCTGGGCATGGGGTGCATAGGTTCACAGAGGAATGATGATGGATGAGGGGATATGAACACAGGGGAGATACTGGACAAGGAAATATAGGAAAACAGAGATGGGAGATGGATGATGGACATGAAGAATGAAGAAATGTCAAATAGGAGACACTGGCAAGTGAGTTAAGAGAAGACAGAGGGAAGGAGAAACCAGAGACTGGGACCAATATGATTTGAGAAAAAATGACCAGACAACAAAAAGGTATAAAAAAAAAAAAACATTTTATTTTCAATGTTGTGAATATAATATGTTGAATTTGAAATGTACATCTTGCCAAAGTTGATGTTAAACATGGCTGGGGTCCAGGACAGAAATTTAGGAAAGGACCCCAAAGTCCATTACCAGGCTGCGCCTTCAGCTTCCAGCATGCAGGCTTTCTCTGGCCAAGGAACCAAGCACAATTGCCCTAGTTCCATCCCCTAACACCATCCCTGGCATGTGCCATCTTTATATTTTGCACAGGAGCAAATGCCTTTCTTTCTTGTTTCTCTGGTGTTGTACTACATGCAAGGTCTAGTTTCTTGGGTTTCCATTTAATTTATATTTCTAGAGTTTGTGGTCACTTATTCTGTATTTGGCATTTGTGTCTTGTGTGTGTGACTGACGTATTCTGTTAGCATGAAGTTTCCATGTAGCATTCTCTAGTAATTTGGCTTGTTCAGCTTTCCTGATAAACGTATTTGTATTTTAGGGCCCTACTATAATATTTAAGGCACTTCTTTTTCAAAGGTAGAATCTTTGTTTTTGGAAGTTAGTGTTGGCATGGTAGATTTGCTCAAGATTCTGAGTGACTTTTGTTTTATAGATCTTTTAAAGTTAATTTATAATATGTCTGTAATTGAGATTACACTAGAAAACAAAATTTCTTTGTATGATGAGTTTTATGGAGAATTGTCCTTGCTGTGCTCTGTATCCATTGTTGGTGGAGGGCCAGGAGGTTCTCTGGATGCAGAATGAGTTTGGCTTCAATACCTTATATGTGTTGTAGGACCATGGCTCAATGGGGCTGAATAGTGCAGTCTATTGTACTTGCCTTAGCTCTCAATTGGCCTGCAGCCACTGAAGCCTGCACTGCAACCCTCATTGAAGTTATGGGGAGTGGGGTAGGGACAGAGTATGAGTGCATCAGGTTGCTGTTTTTTCTCTTTCAAAAAAGTTGGCAACTGTAGTGCCCACCCATCCAACCTGTTGGCCCACCCAAAAATTGCCTTCTGGCTACACCACAGTATGTGCAGCCTGTGTCACCCCTTGAGTATGTGAGTGAGACTAAGATAGTTACTTCTTCCATTAAAGGCCTGGTGGAAGAGCCAAGCTTTCACCTGCTTCCTGAAGTAAAGATAGTCTTGTGTTAAGCGGAGCCTTTCAGGCAGTGCATTCCAGAGTGTGGTGGCTACTACTACTACTATTTATCATTTCTATAGCGCTACAAGGCATACGCAGCACTGTCCAGAGAAGGCTCGCTTGCGGATATCACATCGTGTAATGTCTTTTGGATAGGGTGTGGTTAATGATAGTCCTTGAGAGACCTTAGTGTCCTTGGCAGTGTGTAGAGGATCATCCTTCTTCAGGTACTCAGGGCCATTTCCTTTAAGGGCCTTTTAGCCCTGTATTGTACTGGTAGCCAATGAAGTTTTTGCACGCCCATGTATTAGGCATGCCCAAGTCCCGCCTCCAACACGCCCCCGGGAACTTTGGTCGTCCCTGCAACGGAAAGCAGTTGGGGACACCCAAAATCGGCCTTCAATTATGCCGATTTGGGCAACCCTGTGAGAAGGACGCCCATCTTCCAATTTGTGTCAAAAGATGGGTGTCCTTCTCTTTCGAAAATAAGCCTGATTGGCACCTAGAAATTGCACCCTGGCACCTCAGATTTCTTGCCCCATAATTTTTATTTATTTATTTTTGTACTGCCGCAGAAAAAAATGTCCTACCTGCCCACATTGGTTCAACTCACTGTAAAGTTGAGCCACATGGTGCAGGAAGGTCAGGTACTTTCTTGGTTTAAAGTTTTGCGGTCCTTGAAATTGCTAGACTAACCAAACTTCTTGCACTGCACAGCTCAAGTTTACAGTGAGTTGAACTACTGTGGGAAAGTAGGAAGCATACTGTTTTCTCTGCAACTAACAAGATAAGGAAATCAGTGGCAGGATCCCAGAGAGACTGGATGAGGGCTCAACCAGCAGAGACTGCATGAAGGTGGAGGGTGGGGATGAGAGAGTGGGTGAAGCCTGGGGAGATTATAAGAAAGAGTAGTGAGTGACATACTGGGTGAAAGCTGGGGTGGATATGAGATAGAGATTACAACATGCTTCCAGAAGGGAAATGTCTAGTTTTTGTCCATGATTTTAATTTTTTTGTTACATTTGTACCCCGCGCTTTCCCACTCATGGCAGGCTCAATTGTGGCTTACATATTGTATACAGGTACTTATTTGTACCTGGGGCAATGGAGGGTTAAGTGACTTGCCCAGAGTCACAAGGAGCTGCCTGTGCCTGAAGTGGGAATCGAGCTCAATTCCCCAGGACCAAAGTCCACCACCCTAACCACTAGGCCACTCCTCCACTCCAGTAGCACCTTAAGGGACTGATTTACTAATCTTTCAGGGATCAATATTCAAAGTGATTTAACCTGCCAGAAATGGCTCCTGGCTGGTTACATCACTTGTTCAAGGCTAACTAGTCATTTTCAGCAGAACCTAACTGTAGAGTGCTGCTGAAAATGTCCAGTTAGTGCCAAATTTAAAACTGGCTATTTTGGGGGCATGCCAGGGGCATAATCAGCTCTTGCCTGGTTAAGTGCCAATATTCAGCACTTAACTGGCCAAGGTCACTGCATAAATAGGACTGCATAAAAGTCAGTCCTATCTTTATGCGGTGCCCCAGAGATGGTTAAGTGCTGAATATCACACTGAACTGGCTAAAGTGTATCTGGCTCTGGAAACCTGGAAATTCAATGCCAAAGCTGGGATATGGCCCCTCAGTCACACAATAGGAAAAGAGCCTTAGTAAATCAGTAAAGGAGCTGCTGCTGATCAGGATTTGGTCCCCTCCCCCATGCCAAACACACACATTAACAACATTGGGTGTGGGGTGGAGAGGAAACAAGAGATTTGCAAGCTCCTAATTTGGGGTTCTGGCTCCTAGGTTCAGTGAAAATGTGTTGCGGCCTGAATATAAATATATCGCACTTTGGTACAGGCATGTGGATTGGTTTGGAAGCATGCCTGGCTCTATCAGTTTGTCAGGGCACTTCTGTTGGCGCCACACTTCCTGTATGGGTTTGTATGCCGCGTAACAAATTGTTGCGTATATACAGTGTAACATAAGTAATTGTAACTAGTTACTGTACTTAAGTAGAAGTTTTGTTACTTTTACTTGTAAAGAAGTACAGGAAAGTGCTTGTTACTTTTACAGAAGTAATAATTTTACCAATTTTTACTACTTTTACTCAGTTACATCAGATGCTTGCAGTTAAAAGTAAAAAGTAGGTGGAGTCAAGATGGCATCCTAGAGAGCAGACGTGTTGCTCAGAGCTCTCTGTTTCCTATTGAAATGCCTAAGAAGAGACCGAGGAGAATTGCCCCCGGAAGCTCTGTGGTGGCAACTAGTACTGTGGTACTCAACCAACGCAAAATTACTGAGTTTCCTGGGCATTCAGCAGCTACCGGGGTAAGCCCGCTTGGATTGTCACAGGGCAGGGCTCAGCCTTCCTCATCCTTGGGCAGTAGCGATTCGCTTACCCCCAAAGAGAGAGTGTCGCCATCCAATCCAGCACTGCAGCATGTGGAAAGTCTTGAGGGTTCTGGGCAGCCATCCGACAGGAGCTATACTGGGGTTCTAGGAGCAAGAGTCACCAGAGGTTATGGCATCTGAATTACATAAGTACATAAGTATTGCCATCCTGGGACAGACCAAAGGTCCATCAAGCCCAGCATCCTGTTTCCAACAGTGGCCAATCCAGGACACAAATACCTGACAAGATCCCAAAAAAGTACAAAACATTTTATACTGCTTATCCTAGAAATAGTGGATTTTCCCCAAGAGCAATTTCCAAACCTTTTTTTAACTCTGCTAAGCTAACCACCTTTACCACATTCTCTGGCAACGAAATCCAGAGTTTAATTACACGTTGAGTGAAGACATATTTCCTCCAATTTGTTCTAAATTGACTACTTTGTAGCTTCATCACATGCCCCCTAGTCCTAGTATTTTTGGAAAGCGTAAACAGATGGTTCACGTCTACCCATTCAACTCCACTCATTATTTTATAGATCTCTATCATATCTTCCCTCAGTCACCTTTTCTCCAAGCTGTAGAGCCCTAGCCGCTTTAGCCTTTCCACATGCAACCCTGCTGGGGCTGGTAGGCGAAATTGGTGGCAATGGAACCATCATTTGAGAAGATGCCGGGTCTCTCTGAGTTGGAGGAGTGACAGGAGGTGCCCCAGTCCACTGGATTTGAGCAGGTAAGACCTGCATCATTTACCTTAGGGGTGATTTGGAAAATGATAGTGTCCCTTGGTCAGACAATAACAGCACAGAGTTCAGCCCAAGCAAAGAAAAAATGCATACCATGGATCAAAATGTCATGATAATGGAACATAAAGTGGAGGTTTTTGAGTCTCAAGTGAATGTGTTAAAAAACTTAGTGGAAAAGCAAACTACTTCTGTTCAACAAATTGATTCCACAGTATCTACTTTGATTAAAGGACAGTCAAGTATGGAACCTAAATGTGAAAATTTAGAGAACCAAGTACACAGGAGGAATCTTCGATTAATAAACTTTCCCAGGAAATGTTCAAAAAATATTTGGTTCAGATACTTTCCGTCTCATAATCGAAAGTGAAAGATGCCCATATTTCGACCCAAATCGGGAGATGGGCGTCTTTCTCCCATGGGTGCCCAAATTGGTATAATCGAAAGCCGATTTTGGTCGTCTTCAACTGCAATCTGTCGCGGAAACGGCCAAAGTTGACGGGGGCGTGTCGGAGGCGTGGTGAAGGCGGGACTGGGGCGTGGTTATCGGCCGAGGAGAGATGGGCGTCCTCGGCCAATAATTGAAAAAGGAAAGGCGTTTTTAGCACGAATTTGGGTCACTTTTTTTGGACCCTGTTTTTTCATGAACAAGTCCCAAAAAGGTGCCCTAAATGACCAGATGGCCACCAGAGGGAATCGGGGATGACCACCCCTGACTCCCCCAGTGGTCACTAACCCCCTTCCACCAAAAAAAAACACTGTACACAATTTTGTTCCCCTGCCTCTATGCCAGCCTCAAATGTCGTACCCACCTCCATGACAGCAGAATGTGTTCTATCCTGTAACAGCCTTTTCCTGGTTCTGATGTGGCTCTCGGGTGAGTGTGACACCTTTTCTGTTATGCGTACTGCAGAGTCACATCAGCAATGCATTGTGGTGGGTGTAGGTGTAGGGTAGTGGGCTCCGTGATTCCACTAGCTTGTGTTCAATGCTCACAATGTTGGTAGTTGGTAAGCTCTACTCCCATGGTGCTTTTCCCTCTGCTTACTGGGTCAGAGTGTGCCCTGTTGTGTTTCTGGTAGTCCATGCGGTAGTGGCCATTTTTGTAAGCCAGTTTTAGCTCCCTTTCATGTGTTACCCATGTTACTGAAAGTAGGTATTGTACACCATTCTGCCAACTCTGACCTACTGCTAATCTCAGTACCAGGGAGACTGTTTGCCAGTGGGACACAACCTCTGATCTGCAGTTAACTGTGAGTAAACGTGCTTATTCAAATAAAGGACGTTTTCAGCTAGATTAGTCTTCAGGTGTGGACTGGTGTGCCAAGGTTATACAGCAGCAACAAGTCCTGTCCCTGGAGCACTTTTAGTGGGTACTGCAGTGCACTTCAGGCAGGCAGACCCAGGCCCATCCCTCCCCCCACCTGTAACACTTGTGGTGGTAAATGGGAGGCCTCTAACACCCACTGTACCCACATGTACTTGCCCCCTTCACCCCTAAGAGCTATGGTACTGTTGTACAGTTGTCACTCCCACGACCAAATGGCTTGGATTAGGACGTTTCTGAGCTGGGCGTTTTTAGTTTCCATTATCGCTAAAAAAAACAAAAATGCACATATCAGAAAGGACCAAATTCATGGCATTTGGTCAATACAAAACCCGTATTTTCAAAACGAAGGATGGACGCCCATCTTTTTCCAAAATACGGTTCAAACCACCCCTTCATGTACCCGTTCGCGGACATAGACGCCCATGGAGATGGGTGTTCGCGTTCGATTATGCCCCTCTTTGTGTTCCTAAAGAGTTGTTACCTCCTGGCAGTGGTTCCCAAACCTGATCCTGGAGGCACCCCAGCCAGTCAAGTTTTTGGGATATCCACAATTAATATTCATGAGAGAGATTTGCATGCCGTGGAGACAGTGCATACAAATATCTCTCAAGAATATTGATTGCAGATATCACAAAAACCTGACTGGTTAGGGTGCCCCAAAGCTACAGTCTGTATTGTATCGTATCAAATGTCATTTCTCTGTAACAATTTCTAGAGTCTTACAATCTGTATAATGTCATACCAATTAATTGCTTGTCTCTAAACCACTTATCTCAAAGCAGGTGTCCGGTTTTGGAGTACTGCTGGTATCCTGTAAGCTGAATCTGTGCAATCCATGCTGTGAATCCATGCTTTAAATCCTTAATGTTGTTCCCTTGGCATCTTCAGGAGAACAAGCTATAAAAAACAACAAAAACATTATACTAATAGCTTTTCTTAAACTGCACAATAGTACTTTGTCTGCAACTAATTCTCACTTTATATAACTATAACCTTAAACAAATTTTCGCTTCTCCCGGTGGGAGCTCCTTGCCACAGCCTGAACGCTGGCTCATCCTATATAATAATTCTCACCACCAACGTTCTAATGTGTCTGCCTGTGTCCGTGGCTCCTTCGGAGTTGCTGAGCTAGGGTCCATAGCCAGGCTGACGTCACTCACAGCTGATTCCCAGGCAGGGGGAGGAGTAGGGAAACATGCAGAGCAAGTGGCAGGGAGAGACGCATCAAACAACAACCTTCCTCTCCCCTGCCCCCCCCCCCCAGCCACCCATGTCCTGCAACCCTCTGCTCCCCCTGCCCCCCCTGCAGTCACCCATGTCCAGCGACCCTACTCTCCCCCTGCCCCCCTCCAGCCACCCATGTCCAACGACCCTGCTCTCTCACCTGCCCTTCCTTCATCCACCCAGGTTGTGTAACCAATTCTTCGGGGCAGGCAGGAAAGATCCCCGGTCCTGCCTGCCCGCTGCTGGCACTGGCGCTGGTACTGGCGCTGACGCTCCCCCGCTGCTGGATCGCTGTTCAAAATGGCCTAAAGGGAGGGGGAGGGGGCACACACTCACTCAGTCACTCACTCTCTGTCTCTCACATACACTCTCTCTCTGACACACACTCTGTCTATCACACTCTCCATATCTCAACCACACTCTCTCTCTCTCAAACATACACTCCGAGGAAAACCTTGCTAGCGCCCGTTTCATTTCTGACAGAAACGGGCCTTTTTTACTAGTGCTCCATAATACCATATTTAAAGATCCTCCCGTGGCAACAAACAGAGCTGATTGGTCCATCACGTAGCCAGTCCTATCAAGTTATCCAATCTATTTCTTTGTTTAAACTCTTGGGGGCAACTGTCCCCCAATCATTAATAAATCGCTGTTCCTTCTGAATGAGAACAGATGAGACATCCCCTCCCCATTCCAATTGTATTTGCAGCAAAACCACGTATTTGATATCAGACTCTGTATGCTTATGGGTGGCCCAATGATCTACCAGTGGCGCCTCCTGCTTCAATGTTCTTAAATTACTCCGTTGTTTTCTTTTTCATCTGGTTTGACCAATATACCACATGGAACAGGAGCATTTTAAAACTATCTACGCTAGGTGCCTTGATCATCCAGCATAAACTCAACAGCTTGATTGTGCATTAAAATCTGCTGCTGGTTTGTTCCATGAGGTGTCACCTAGTCCCTAGCACTATATGAAAGGGTAAATAACCAGCACCAACACCAATGGTTTTATAATCCTCTATCATATCCCACCTGTCATCTCTTCTTCAAGCTGGAGCCCTAGCCTATTTCCCCTCCACCTTTTTTTTTTTTTTTTTAACAAAGCTGCACTAGCAGCTGCCAGTGCGGTAATGCTGACACAGTCCATTCAGGGGCCCTTTTACTAAGACGCAGGAGGGCTAATGCATGGGTAGAATGTGCTGAATCCCGTGGCAGGAAATAATTTGCTATTTTCTACTGTGGAAGGCATTCCCAGCGGTAATCAGCAATTGGCACACATACTGCATGGTTACTGCAGCGTGTGCTAGTTTTAATTTCAGTGCACGCCCATTTCCCAGTCCATTATGTTTCAACGGTTTTTATTGATGATTCAACATTATAAACAGAAGCAATAATGGCAAATTCTTTATAATCGTAATAACATGTCATGGTTATATACTTACAACAGAACTGCATCATCAATATTTTACAGCATTTTCTCTCCCATCACCCCCCCCCCCCCCCTTTATCAACATTACCTTAATCGTCTTACTTTAGGGTACCTATTCCTTCCTATGGCTATTACAGGACTTTACCCGACTAGAGCAGAGAGTGCATGTTTACTGGGCCATTATCTAAGGCGTTCCTAATTTATTGAGCACCGCACTTCTTGCTTTGTGGGAGATATTTTGTAAACACTTATTCCATACATCAGTAAACTTCTTTAGTTTCTTTGGAATACCGTAAGCCGCCCTGGCCTCCCAGAGCATTAATTCATGCAACCTATTTCTCCAATAATTTCCCAGCCCATTAAAAAAGCCTTTTGTTCTAGACCCAGTAAAAAATGGCCCAACACATGCCCAAAACATAAGCAGGCCACTTTCTAACGCAGCTTAGTAAAAGGACCCCTCAAAGTGAATGGGCTAGGTCAGCATTACCCCCCAGAAGCAGCCAGTGAAGCTTTGTTATCCTTTTTTTTTTTTTTATAAAGGAGCCATTCATCCCTTTTTATAAATTTAGTGGTCCTTCTTTATACCCTTGCTCTGCTACTAATAGATTAGATGATGTTAAGGAAAGAAGAAAATTAATATGTTTTTTTTTTTTGGTTCATCAAAAGAGGTTCTAATTTGAACCCATCTCTTGTTTACTTGCTAGTGTAATAGACTAAATAATTCAAATTGCTCTACCTCATTAGGAAAAAGATGAGAAAAAGAACAACTATGTTTTCAATTATTACAATTTAAATATAGCCTCATACGTCCAGGGTACCTTTATAGAAACTTAGGACACCACTGACTGACATTCATCATAGGCTACCACCACCTGCCAAGCGTTACAGAGAAAAACTCTCCTATTAAAAATGAGAGAAAAGTCTGTAGCGCTACGGCATATGGGACTATCAATTTAATAAACACAGGTTCAAAAACTCATCAATCCTAATTCGACCCCTTTACAAAAAGATTTTTTAAGGGTCAAAATGAAAAGAGAAGAAAATGTAAATATCGCAAAACCTTGGGGTACATTTGCCGGGTACAAATATAGTCACTTAGCTTTTGCCCAAAAAGAGCTCCATTAAAGGTGAATTCACTTCATTTCAGTGTCCATAGTTGTATCTTCTTAAACTCGACATGTAACTCCCACGCTTTCTCATATAAATTCCTCGACAGGATTAGGACTCCTACTGTTTCGATTTCTTCATCAGGAGAAACAATAAGAAATGTATGAAGTTTTCTTATTGTTTCTCCTGATGAAGAAATCGAAACAGTAGGAGTCCTAATCCTGTCGAGGAATTTATATGAGAAAGCGTGGGAGTTACATGTCGAGTTTAAGAAGATACAACTATGGACACTGAAATGAAGTGAATTCACCTTTAATGGAGCTCTTTTTGGGCAAAAGCTAAGTGACTATATTTGTACCCGGCAAATGTACCCCAAGGTTTTGCGATATTTACATTTTCTTCTCTTTTCATTTTGACCCTTAAAAAATCTTTTTGTAAAGGGGTCGAATTAGGATTGATGAGTTTTGAACCTGTGTTTATTAAATTGATAGTCCCATATGCCGTAGCGCTACAGACTTTTCTCTCATTTTTAATAGGAGAGTTTTTCTCTGTAACGCTTGGCAGGTGGTGGTAGCCTATGATGAATGTCAGTCAGTGGTGTCCTAAGTTTCTATAAAGGTACCCTGGACGTATGAGGCTATATTTAAATTGTAATAATTGAAAACATAGTTGTTCTTTTTCTCATCTTTTTCCTAATGAGGTAGAGCAATTTGAATTATTTAGTTTCTATTATAATATTGCTCCATGCAGTTCTGAAGAAGTTTGCTATAGTGTAATAGACTACCATATCAGAATTCAATACCTTCTTTCAAGAAGCAAAAGACTGGTCAAGAGAAGCAGTGGGAGGGGACAAAGAACAAAGAAATCTGTAACTGGCTGTACTCAATTAATTGTAGCAACCACTGCCATCGGACCAGCCACTGTGTATGTTTCATGCAAAAACTATATATGACCCTAGGATTCATGTAATTTTTCAGTTTGGGTGACTGGTAGAGTTGTCACTACAAATCAGTACAGCCATTTTACATTAGCTTGCTTACATGTATGTTGCAAATAAAACAAATTGTAATGCCAAAAGATAAAATTTAATTAGGATTTTAAGCAAGGAACGTTTGCAGTGCTGCCTGATGGGAAATTTATATGCAAAATAGACAACAGCAGATCGTTTGAAAAGTGTCTCAGCGATTGTCCTTTGGAAGCTGACAAAAGTATCCAGTAGCCAACCGTGATCATCTACATTTGTTTGCTAACAAATTAACTAAGAATTAAGCAAGCAGTTGTGTGGTTTGTTTAGATTTTTTTTTTCAGCCAGCACACAGCGCTTATAATGCAGCAAATAACCTCGGCTTTACTAGGACTTTCACCATCAAGACGACAAACAGGCTGGATGCAATGGAATTATGTGCCCTAGTCTTGTGGCCGGAGCCCACACCTTCTGTAATCTTAAAGTCTTTAGACCACCCCCTCCCCCTCACTGATGATCCTTATAACCTCTAAATCATAATCAACTCAACACTACCCATCCTAGAACAATCCTGTAAAAAATGCATAATCCAACTTTTGTTTGAATAAAGCAGGATGTAAGAACAATTAAACGGAAATGTATAAATTTGTTTTGTGAATATATACACAATGGGGGCAATTTCTAAAAGCTGGTGAATCTTTTCAAAAAGGCTTAATAAATCCTAATAAATAAATACATAAAGACAATCTCAAAACTTACATACTATCTGCAGGTTAAAGTATGTGCTGATGGTTCTTTTGAATTTCTTGTGACTGTTGGAACCTTTTTTTATTTTAATGCTTTCTCTGCAGCTTTTCTTTGCTGCTGCTGTCCTAGATAACTGCTTAGTTTTTGCCTAATGCAGAGATTTTCAGCTTTTTTCATCTCAGGACACACTAACAAGGTGTAAAAATTGTCAAGGTATACCATCAGTTTTTTTTTTTTTCACAATAGGCAGCTATCACATGACCTTGGGGCACCTAAATTAACCTGCCCAATTATAGAATGACCCTTTTACCCCCAGATTCTATATAGTGTGTCTAGAGATCAGCACTGAAATTGGCACAGATGGTACATCAATGCATGCAATTTGACAAGATAATGAGCGCTGATAATAGCACTTAAGCAATAAAAATAATTATTACCTGAATTGGTTATTACTCTATTTACCATTAACCTTCTCTTTGCATCATGTACAATTTCTCATTCATAATAGATTTTCTGAATGTTAAACATCCATAGCTATCCCAGTACGCTTATGATACTGTATACAATTGGATTCTTACAACAAATTACTTTCTTATGCATTATTCTTTGTTATGTATCCTATACCATTTATTGTAAGCCACATTGAACTCAAACTTGCTTGGATAATGTGAAATATAAACAGTGCATTTTTCCTAGCAAAAAAGGTGCCGGTACTCAAATGCTAGGCCAGCCTTCAGGAGTGGGGTGATAACGGAGGGACCCACCCCATAATAGCCAGGCCCCCTGCAACTAGTCACAAAATCTATGACAAGATTAAATTGGTGTGTAAAGCCTGAGCTCTTTCATTAAAACTTGGGGTCCATGGGTCAATTTTAGCAGACAATGGAAAAGGTGCCGGTATTCAGTACCCCCTAAAAAAAAGCCCTGAATATAAATGCCACGAATAAATCAACAAATAAATGATGAGCACTAATTGGCACTGATAAGAATTTAGGCTCACAACTCGCTAAGCATATTCTCTAACAATGTGTGCTGAATTTCTAACGTGTGCAGGCAAAAAAAGGCATGGTTATGGGCAGGGAAATGGGCATTTCATGGGTGTTCCAAAATTTAGGCACCTAGTTATAGAATATGGCCCAGTGCGCCTAAATCTACGTGCTGAGATTCACGCCATGTTTTGTTGGTGTAAATGGATGTGCAGAGATTTAGGAACTGAAATATAAATTGGGCGTATTTGATTATAGAATACGCTTAGTGCCGATTTTTGTAGGTGCCCCCCCTCCATGTATATGTCCTCCATCCATTGATTTTCAGCAGCACTATATCATTAGTGCCACCAAAGTCTCTCTAACGGGTCCTTTTACTAAGGTGTACTGCAAAATGACTTGCAGTAGTGTAGGCGCGGGTTTTGGGCGCTCACCAATCCATTTTTTAGAGCGCCTGTAAAAAAAGGCCTTCTTTTTAAAACTTTTACCGAAAATGGACGTGCGGCAAAATCAAAATTGCCGCACGTCCATTTTGGGTCTGCGACCTCACCGCCATCCATTGCCCTAGTGGTAAACTCTCTTGCAGTAACTGGACGGTAATGACCTACGCGCGCCAAATGTCATCTGGTGTGCATCTGAAAATACAATTTTCGGACGCGCATATCAGAAATACAGCAAAAATTAAATTACCGCAAAAGCCATGCAGTAGCCGTGCGGTAACTCCATTTTGGCACACATTGGGTGCGTGAAGACACGCTGCTTAGTAAAAGGACCCCTAAATTGCCCTGAAACTATCTGGACAGTGGCAGGGCAGAATTAGGGCAAAAAAGGCATTCTGCCAAACTATAGGTATAGCAGTGGTAGTCAGCCATTCTTTGCATAATTAAGCAGACTAATTTAGACCTGGAAAAAAAAAAGGCAGTCCTAAATTAAACTGCTCAGCTCTGTGTACAGTATAGTAGCTTTATATACAGTTAGCTCCTAGCAGTTAACACTGTCTATGGATATTCAGTGCTGCTGACAGGTCTACGTATTGATCCAAACAAATTTATGTGAATAATCTGTCTTTGAAGTCAGGTTGTTTTGTACAGGCATAAATTCCTTACATAACTACAGTATAGAAAAAAAACAATTAAGCAAAGAAAACAAAAGAAAATAAGTGAAAATAAGGTGATATCTTCTTTTTTTTTAACTCATGTTTATTAACGTGGATTCAAAATAACAGGACAGAGTCAACAGTGATACAATTCCAATGCGTAACAAGACATGTCCTCTCTCACTTTCCGATAACAGTTTTACAACATTTTATAACATTTTATAACGTTTCCCTCCCACCCTCCTCCCTCCCTCCCCACCCAAACCCTCCCCCTCTTCAGGAATTCAATACTCTGCTACAGGCTACTGGAGTCAAGGTATCCCAAAAGGGTGCCCAAACTGTGCAAAAACTGTCTCCCTTAGGTCCTGCAAGGTCAGCAATGCCACTGTGTTCAAGTGAGCACATGTAGATCATTGATGAATGCCACTGCACTACTGTAGGGAATTCCGCATTCAACCAGAGCTGTAAAATCGCTTTTTTTCCCCATCAGCATGGCTTTGTGTAGGAATGAGCGTAAGCCAGGCCTTGGCCGCCCCTGGGTATTGTAGTCACCAAACAGTTGTTTTGGAGTAGGATGCCATCTCACTCCCCACATAGAAGAGACATGTAACGCCAAATCCTTCCAGGACTTCTGAATACCTGAACAAAACCAAAACATATGGCTCAAATGAGCGTTTTCTTTCCCACACTTGGGACAGCTGTCTTGAGTCATGCAAGGTGGCATGGTAGGCTCTCCTGGACGAAACATGTAGGCGAAAAACAAACTTGTACTGTATTTCAGGCTGCTGGGGATCTAGAGGACGTGATCCACCTGTCCACGAGTTTTCTCGAATCCCTGCACTGATGAACGATTTGGTCCAATTTGACTCTGGGACGCCCTTTCCAAATTCCTCAGCCGCAAAAAGTGCTGACTATGGATGCGTCTCTCCTGGGGTGGGGAGCTCATGTCGATGGGCTTCACACACAGGGAAGCTGGTCCCTCCAGGAACAAGGTCTACAGATCAATCTCCTGAAGTTACGAGCAGTCTGGAATGCTCTGAAGGCTTTCAGAGATCGGCTGTCCCACCAAATTATCCAAATTCAGACAACCAGGTTGCCATGTATTACATCAACAAGCAGGGGGGCACCGGATCTCGCCCCCTGTGTCAGGAAGCCGTCAGCATGTGGCTGTGGGCTCACCGTCACAGCATGTTTCTCCAAGCCACATATCTGGCAGGCGTAAACAACAGTCTGGCCGACAGGTTGAGCAGGATTATGCAACCTCACGAGTGGTCGCTCAATTCCAGAGTAGTGCGCCGGATCTTCCAAGTGTGGGGCACCCCCTTGGTAGATCTCTTCGCATCTCAAGCCAACCACAAGGTCCCTCAGTTCTGTTCCAGACTTCAGGCCCACGGCCGACTGGCATCGGATGCCTTCCTCCTGGATTGGGGGGAAGGCCTGCTGTATGCTTATCCTCCCATACCTCTGGTGGGGAAGACTTTGTTGAAACTCAAGCAAGACCGAGGCACCATGATTCTGATTGCTCCTTTTTGGCCGCGTCAGATCTGGTTCCCTCTTCTTCTGGAGTTGTCCTCCGAAGAACCGTGGAGATTGGAGTGTTTTCCGACCCTCATCACCCAGAACGAAGGGGCGCTTCTGCATCCCAACCTCCAGTCTCTGGCTCTCACGGCCTGGATGTTGAGAGCGTAGACTTTGCCTCTTTGGGTCTGTCGGAGGGTGTCTCCTGTGTCTTGCTTGCTTCCAGGAAAGATTCCACTAAGAGGAGTTACTTCTTTTTATGGAGGAGGTTTGCCGTCTGGTGTGACAGCAAGGCCTTAGATCCTCGCTCTTGTCCTACACAGACCCTGCTTGACTACCTTCTGCACTTGTCTGAGTCTGGTCTCAAGACCAACTCAGTAAGGGTTCACCTTAGCGCAATCAGTGCATACCATTACCGTGTGGAAGGTAAGCCGATCTTGGGACAGCCTTTAGTTGTTCGCTTTATGAGAGGTTTGCTTTTGTCAAAGCCCCCCATCAAACCTCCTACAGAGTCATGGGATCTCAATGTCGTTCTCACCCAGCTGATGAAACCTCCTTTTGAGCCACTGAATTCATGCCATCTGAAGTACTTGACCTGGAAGGTCATTTTCTTGGTGGCAGTAACTTCAGCTCGTAGAGTCAGTGAGCTTCAGACCCTGGTAGCCCATGCTCCTTACACCAAATTTCATCATAATAGAGTAGTCCTCCGCACTCACCCTAAGGTGGTGTCGGAGTTCCATCTGAACCAGTCAATTGTCTTGCCAACATTCTTTCCCCGTCCGCATTCCTGCCCTGCTGAACGTCAGTTGCACACATTTGACTGCAAAAGAGCACTGGTCTTCTATCTGGAGCGGACGCAGCCCAACAGACAGTCCGCCCAAATGTTTGTTTCTTTTGATCCCAACAAGAGGGGAGTGGCTGTGGGGAAATGCACCTTATCAAATTGGCTAGCAGACTGCATTTCCTTCACTTATGCCCAGGCTGGGCTGGCTCTTGAGGGTCATGTCACAGCTCACAATGTTAGAGCCATGGCAGCGTCAGTGGCCCACTTGAAGTCAGCCACTATTGAAGAGATCTGCAAGGCTGCGACGTGGTCATCTGTCCACACATTCACATCTCATTACTGCCTGCAGCAGGATACCCAACGCGACAGTCGGTTCGGGCAGTCGGTGCTTCAGAATCTGTTTGGGGTTTAGAATCCAACTCCACCCCCCTAGGCCCATTTTTTATTCTGTTCCAGGCTACACTCTCAGTTAGTTGGATAAGTTGTTAGGTCAATCTCAGTTATGTCCTCGCCGTTGCGAGGCCCAATTGACCATGTTTGTTGTTTTGAGTGAGCCTTGGGGCTAGGGATACCCCATCAGTGAGAACAAGCAGCCTGCTTGTCCTCGGAGAAAGCAAATGCTACATACCTGTAGAAGGTATTCTCCGAGGACAGCAGGCTGATTGTTCTCACAAACCCGCCCGCCTCCCCTTTGGAGTTGTGTCTTCCTTTGTCTTTGTCTTGCTACATACGGGACTGACGAACACGAGCCGGTTCGGGCGGGAAGACGGTCACGCATGCGCGGTGCGCATGGGCGCGCGAGGGCTAGCAAACGTCTTTGCTAGTGAAGATTCCGATTGGAGGGGGGTGCCGTGGACATCGCCCATCAGTGAGAACAATCAGCCTGCTGTCCTCGGAGAATACCTTCTACAGGTATGTAGCATTCGCTTTATTTTCTAGAGCCCAGACTTTTCACCTGAGCTCCAAATACTTAGCCTCAGAGAAATATGACACTTTACAAGATACTCGCTAAGCGTATTCTGTAATGATGTGCGCTGAACTTCTAACATGTGCAGGCAAAAAGGGGTGTGGTTATGGGCAGTTTTTCTTAATCCTAAACATAACATAGTAACATAGTAGAAGACGGCAGAAAAAGACCTGCACGGTCCATTCAGTCTGCCCAACAAGATAAACTCATGTGCTACTTTTTGTGTATAACCTACCTTGATTTGTACCTATCCTCTTCAGGGCACAGACCGTATAAGTCTGCCCAGCACTATCTCCGCTTCCCAACCACCAGCCCCGCCTCCCACCACCGACTCTGGCATAGACTGTATTAGTCTGCCCAGCACTATCCCCGCCTCCCAACCTAAAAAATCTTCTCTTTTTGCAGACGCTTCACAGGCCAATGCTCAGAACCCATACCGCTGGAACAGCGCAGAAAACTAGCTCATCAATGCTCAAAGGAAATGGTATTTAAATTATATGCATGCTGTAAAAGCAAAAGCAAGGGGGCAACATACTTGGCGCATGCACAGAAGAGTTTTGTGGTAAGCTCAGCTCTTGTGCGCATGCGCCAAGCAAAACCCAAAAGTGAAGCATACATTAGCACCTGTTTTCTGTGCCTTTAAATATAAGCTTTTCAAATGTTACTTTTTACTTGGAAGGCTTATATTTAGGACAGGAAACAAGCCTCAGTGTGAGCTTTCACTTTCAGGTTTGCTCTGCTCAGACTCATGCACATTTACTTCTTAGTACCGCGCTTACAGACTTTCTTCTGCTTCCAAAAGGAATCGAAACTAGCAGATTTTATAGAATGAACTGTGAGAAATCCTCTCTTCAAACACCCTAATGCCTGCTCCAAGCTGACGTTAGGTTTTCAGTAGTAAGAGCGGATTTGTTTTGTGCTCTGTTCTCTGAGCATTGGGAGGGGATAGGAAATGACCTCATTAACATCCGTTTGACTAAATTTGTATGCTATTTGCGCTACTCTTTGGCATACACATTGTTTCCCGTGTTAGAGCCCTCTGAGCATTTTGTGCTCACTAACGCTGTTGCTAATCACATCTTGCTCCGTAATTACATTATGAGCATTGGCCTATTGGTGTGTAAGTGTCCCACCTTGTTCTCCAGGGCATCCAGCCACTTGCAATTAGCAGAGATTTTCCTCTCCTGGATGATTGAGTGCAGCTCCAGGGAGGTGATCTTCCCGTCAGTTCTCACCAATGTAACAAGGTAGAGGGCCTTACATGCATGGAGCCAACCTTAACATGGTGCTGTGCATCCAGAGCACCTATTCTCTGGACAGGAGGGGGAACGAGGAATGGTCAGGGAGGACAGGCGGCTGGAAGCGAACCTTCCCGCCGACTGAGGGCTCCCTGCTATGAAGGGAGGTGTTTGGAATCAGGAGCTTAAAGCTCAGGTGATTTCTAGAAAGAGCCTCTTTGTTGCCAGGATTGCAAAGGGAAAACTGTTTTCCATACTCCCCATGTGTCGCAGCTTTAGGTGGCGGGAATATCCGAGCCTGGATTATTGGAAGAGCACAAAATTGAGTGAAGGTTTAGTGCAGCTATGGGTGCCACCCCTGGTGTGGACGCACCTTGCTGCGCAGCTGGAACATCCTGGCTTACAGTATGTTGTGCTCATCAGTCTTGCTTATGGCAGTGGACTGGGTGTTATTGCTGCACCAGGACCAGCTACAGAGACTTCAAGGTCCTGGGCTGTGGCTCATTGCAGGAGGAGGGGGTGCCAACCATAGGTGCCAACTTTTCAAAATTATTGGGGGTGCTGAATTTTTTTTTTTTACAGGTGGTGCATTCCCCCTCCCTCTCCCCCTCCTCCTCTCCTGTCCCCCCTCCCCCTCCCCATGTCCCCCTCATCCCCCTCCCCTCCCTATGTCCCCCTCATCCCTTCTCCCCCTCCCCCTCCTCCTCTCCTGTACCCTCTCCCTCATCCCCCTCCACGCCCCTTCGAGTTCCAGGCCCCCTCCCTCTTCTTTCCCTCCCCCCTCCCTCCCAGTTCCTGGGTCCCCCTCCCTTCGAGTTCCAGGGTCCCCCCTCCTTTCCTCCCTCCCTCCCTTTGAGTTCCAGGCCCCCTCCCTCCGAATTTTAAAAGTCATCTATCCTACCTCGTCGGGGTTAGGGCGGCAGCAGCGGTAAAAAGCATGCAGGCTCGGCTTGGTGCTTAGTTCAGTTTTCCCTTCTCTCTCTCTCAGCTCTGGTCCCACCCTCATTTCCTGTTTCCGCAAGGGCAGGAGCAGAGCTGTGAGACAGAGAGAAGGGAAAACTGAACTAAGCACTGGCCGAGCCTGCATGCTTTTTACCGCTGCTGCTGCTGCCCTAACCCCGACAAGGTAAAATAGATGACATTTAAAATTCGGAGGGAGGGGGCCTGGAACTCAAAGGGAGGAGGGAGGGAGGGAACGAACTTCCGGTGGGTGAAATATTGAGGGTGCTCAAGCACCCACAGCACCCACAGGGTCGGTGCCTATGGTGCCAACCTCAGGGTGAAAGCAACACCCAAGAGGAATCTGGAGCCCCCAATGCTACTTTCACAACCTGCAGCACCAGCAAATGCGCTTCCTTTCCAGCTGACAAGTTAGAGCAGCATTTTTCCTCCCTCCTAGTGCCTCCTCCACTGGGCTGCCATACTAAAGTTATAGTAAAGACATGCAGGGACGCAGCTCTGCGTGCTGCTACTTCTCCTGGTGGCACTGCCCCCTCTGACCGAGGAAGTTGATAGAGTGGTTGGGGCCACTAAGGGAAGTAGTGATCGTCTTTACTATAATTTAGAATTTATTTTATTTTTATTACATTTGTACCCTGCACTTTCCCACTCATAGCAGGCTCAATGCACCTTACATATTATATACAGGTACTTATTTGTACCTGGGGCAATGGAGGGTTAAGTGATTTGCCCAGAGTCATAAGGAGCTGCCTGTGCTTGCAGTGGGCATCGAACCCAGTTCCCCAGGACCAAAGTCCACCACTCTAACCACTAGGCCACTCCTCCACTCAATGATAGCCAAGTGGAGGAGGCACCAGGAGGGAGGAAAGATGCTACATGGCAGTGGATGGGTAAGGAAGAGACACGAGGCAATACCAGATGGGCAAGCTGCAACAGGAGCATCTATGGACAGGAGTGACACCAAATTCCACTGACTCACCTGGGGAGCAGACACAGCACACTGGTTGAAAAACGCTGGCCTAATGGTTAAGCCAGCCCTGGCCAAAAATCAGATAGATCATTTTCCTATTTTGAGGTATAGGTATCATTGTATAGATTAAAGCAAAGATTGTTCTTTCTTATTTCAGCATTTATTATTTAAAGATTTGTGTTTTCAGCGCATCTAATAGAAAAAAAATACCCTCATTCAAAGTGAGGGGAAATCTCAAGAAGGAGGTGATTTTATAAAGATTTTCCACATGTAAAGACTGTTACACTTGGTTGTAGCCAGTCTAAAGCAAACATGGTAATACACAGACACTGTATCCCTGTTACCATTCCCTGTAGCAGCTACCCATAACCCTATGCATATAGATTACAACAAGTTTATCAGTATTAAAATTAACATTCTGACAGATGCATAGACATTTCTTTGCACTCAGCACCTACCTATAACGTGCAAAACATAATGGCAGGTCTGGAGCTGTCATTAAGTTTTGCACACTATCTAAATTTCAGTTAGAGGTTAATTAAAATGTTGAACAAGGGACCCTTTTGCCAACCAGCAGTAAAAGAGGCCCTGTGGTACTGTTGGCGCATGGATTTGCTGTGCGCCAAGGCCCTTTTTTACCACAGCAGGTAAAAGGCAAAAAAAAAGGAAATGGCTCTTCAGTAAGTGCACACTTGCAACGCAGCCATTTCTGGGGGGAGCCCTTACTGCCATTTATTTAGAAGGCAGTAACCTGGCAGCGCCAATTGAGCTGGGGGCTTACCCGGCAGTAAAAAAATAAATTAATTATCTCGCACTGGAAATGGCACACAGTGAGGGCAGCACCAGTGACGTTCCTAGGGGGGGCGGTGGGTGCGGTCCGCCCCGGGTGCACGCCGCCGGGGGGGGGTGCCGCGCGCGCCTGTCTTCCGTTGTTCCATGCTTCTTCTCTGCCCTGGAACAGGTTACTTCCTGTTCCGGGGCAGAGAAGAAGCATGGAACAACGGAGGACAGGCGCGTGCGGCACCCCCCGGTGGCGTGCACCCGGCGGGGGGGGGTTCCTTCACAGGGCTGTCCTTTCGCCGGGGGGGGGGGCGCTGCACCCAAGGGGCGGGGCGCATCGGCGATCCACCCCGGGTGCCAGCCCCCCCCCCAGGAACGCCACTGGGCAGCACTACCACCGGCTCCCACTGTGGGCCAGCAGTAGCGCTGGGATGGCTTATGGCAAAGTGGCAGTACTGTTGCTTTGTAAAAGGGGCCCTTACGGACAGATGATCAAAAGCCCCGTGCTGTTCCAAACAGCGCTCTGAAATAGCGCTGGAACAGCACAGGGCTTTACCACACTGATGATCAGAGATAATCGCATGCAAATTTAAGCACGCAATTAACTCTTATCGTGGGGTAGAAGTGCAGGAGAATTGTGCCTGAGCAAGCGTAGCATGTATAGTCCCGCCCAGCGCATCCCAGGATACACTAGGCAGGGCTGGGCACCGCCATTTTGCGGCATTGAAGGAAGAGGAGGGAGACAGGCTACCTCCCTCCTCTGACCCACAAGGTAGGGGGGTAGGGAGAGGGGGGGATGGATTGATCAATGGACCATCAAAGGCATGCTGGACAGGGCTCACCATTCCTCCCCAGTGATCTGCAAACCCTAACGCCAGCTTGGAGCTGGGGTAGGGTATGCCGCGGCCAGCTACCCAATCTTTGGCGCACTAGTCACTGATCATTGTGGATGAATATGTTTAGACCTGTTCAGCATGCATTTGCATGCTAGTTGCGTTCAGAGCCCCCGAGCGCGTTGTTTCACGCACTCGAGGGCTCTGATCATGGGGTGGTAGCAAAATCCGGTGCTAGTATAGCGCTAACAGCCTCTAGCACCAGCGTTTACTTCTGATCATCCCCTTGTTAGTGCGCTAAGCTTTAGTAAAATGGCCCAAAAATAATTTGTGGTCTCTAGATGTCAAAAATGTTTGTTAACTTCAATAAGTCTTATTATCTAAATTATACCCTCAAAAAGTCAAACCAAAAAATACATTTGGTTGTGTGAAGATTGTTTTTCTCCAAAAGCATGATTTGTTCTTTTTTTGTTATGATAACTGTGTTTGAGTATAATTGGTTTCCTTTGTAATACAATCTATATCGGTGTATTTTATTTTATGCATTTAATTTCATTTATCTAAGAAGGGATCCATGGCACAAAAAGGTTAAGAACCTCTGATGTAGAAACTAATATTGATTAAAAAAAAAAAACTAAGTGGTCAGAGGTGGTAGTGAGGGGGGGCACTTATTAAATTTGGAAGCAGAAATTTGCTTGTTACACCACTACATATGATAACCCACTACTATCTGACCAACTGAAAGTACCGAAGGCTAAATCTGTATATAAACCTCTCATATCCTAACATCAACTCAGTTACAGTGAATTTATTTAAATCAGAAAATTTATCATATTAATTCCTATAAATATACATAATGTATTTTAACACTTCATCTAGGAAGAAGTTTTAAAAATTCAGTTTGGAAATGTAAATATGGGGAGAAAAAAAAACACAGTGTCATCTTACTGCATGATGGGAAATATATGCTAATCACTAGAGTTGAACTGCAACCTCTCTTGTTATAAGCTATTCAGATTGGCTGAAGCAATACATTATAATATAAACAACTTCTTACAGATCGTTACAAAAAAAACAATTTTTAATTTTTATCTTTTATCATACATTTATCTTCTTACGGCACTAGATTATAATATGACATAACATTAAAAGTGGCAGCAGATGGCAGTATTGCACAAGAAAACTATCTAGCAACTCTTTCTGGATTCCTACATACAAGGAAATGTTTGAATTTTGCCCCAAAGTTTTATTTTTTATTAGTGTCCAGAAATTAATCTCTCCTAAGTACAATTTTCAGACCCACAGAAGCATAGGCATGATTTCAAGATGACCAGCTCAAAAAATGTGTTGTACCAATTCTGCTGTTTTTCCCGCACAATTGGGCAGCTTTAATAAGTTGCCTGTGTGGGTACTTTTGAACAGTCGTGGGTTGCGACTTTTTGGGCTCCTTTCGTCTCCATCTCCTTTGGTAAAATTTGGTGTTGGAATGAGGCTTGGCGCATCTCAAGCCTCATTCTGGCTCCAAATTTGACAAATAGGAGGGTGAAGTGGGTGATGATGTTATCCTGCGAGAGGCAGCAGCACCGGTGATTGGAGCAGGAGAAGAGCAAGCATAGGTGGTTGTCGCAGCAGTGACCACGGCGGGGGACAGACTCCCCCCCCCCCCCTCCGCTCATCAGAGAGCTTGGGCTCTTTTGTGCTTCTTTCGGGTGCTGCGAATTGGGGAGATTTTTTTGCTATCTGCTGGTAGCACCTTCATCCTGATCTACGACATGTCTCTGGTGGGGTGACAGAAGAAAAGGTCAAAGCTGAATGGCACCTAATAGCACATCATCCTTCCACTGCTATTAAAAACCGGTCTTGCAAGAGTGGCCCCATACAGCAGTGGGCAAGAGATGAGTCATTAAATGCTGCTCTAGTACTGTTGCTGCCAGCCCAGGACTAGAGAACGGAGCAAGGCTGAGGAGTGCATTCCAGGGCCATAAAACACTAGAAATCCAGTGGAGGGAAGGTTGGATAAGGATGCACACCAATGTAGGGTGAGACGTGAGAGTTTAATAAGGAGGAGGAGAGAAGGCAGGAGTTAAAGGGGAACATTTGGAGAGTAGGCTGGGCTGGTTCAAGAGACAGTGGTGCCCTGAGCCAACTTGCTTTGTCAGTGCCTTCCTCCTCATCCCATTGCTTCCAGTGCCTCCTCACTCCTGCAGGTTCGGTATCTCTCCCTCCCTTGGCTAGCATCTGTTCCCCCTCCCCAGTCAGTCTCACTTTCCCCTTCCTCTGTCCACCTCCCAGTGGGTATGGCAATAGTCCCTGACTTCTCTCACTCCCCCAAGATCCACTGAACAAGGGAGGAAAGACAACCTGTAGACCAGGTGAGGTCAGAGGCTGCGTATGTTGGTGCCTTTAATAAGCAGCACCTGTCCTTGGGCCACAGCCTCACTTGGCACAATGGTTAAAAGCCAGCCCTGGGAGCAGGGCAGATCAGGAAAAGGAAGCTCAAGGCAAAGGTGATGGTCACGATTTGAATATTTTTACTTTGTAGTTAAGAAGACAGGTTGCCTGCTCTGGCCAATCCAGGGTCCTCTTCTGCATCCTGCCTCCTGATGTAACTTGCTGTTTCCTTGTAGGCAGGATGCAACAGAGACAGACTATTAATCAGTGCCCGCCACAGCCTCTGAGCAACAACACAGACACTACTGTCTAGCTGACACCAACTGGCGCCTATTTTATAAAAGTCTGCTCCCCCTGAGATCAAAACCTGGCTACGCCTCTGCTGAGCAGGGCTGGGCGCCGCCATTTTGCAGCGTCAAAGGAAGAGGAGGGAGGCAGGCTACCTCCCTCCTCTGACCCACAAGGTACTGGGGTAGGGAAAGGGGGGGCGGGTTGATAACTGGACCACTAGGGACCCTTTGCTGGGGGGTTCGTGGGGCTGGAGACCCACCGGATCTCCAGCCCTCCCTGAACCTAGAAGGGGGATCATTGCGAGGGACCGGCAGTCCAGTGGACCTCTAGCCCCCCTGTCCCTAGGGGGGGGTTGGTTGCCCACTGGGCCACCAGGGACTGGTTGCACATGTTGAGGGGAGTTAGGGAGGGCTGGAGACCCACCGGATCTCCAGCCCTCCCTGAACATGGGGGGGATCGTTGGGGCGACTGGACCTCCAGACCCCTGTTGCTCTCAGGTTTGCCTTGTTCAGGAGAATGGAGGCCTGCCAGCATGCAAATGCATGCTGGACAGGGCTCACCATTCCTCCCCAATGATCTGCAAACCCTAACGCCAGCTTGGAGCTGACGTAGGGTTTGCCACGGCCAGCTACCCAATCTTTGGTGCGCTGGTCACTGATCATTGGGGATGAATATGTTTAGACCTGTTTAGCATGCATTTGCATGCTAGTTGTGTTCAGAGCTCTCAAGCGCATTGTTTCACACGCTCGAGGACTCTGATCATGGGGTGGTAGCAAATGCCGGCGCTAGTATGGCGCTAACAGCCTCTAGCGCCAGCGTTTGCTTCTGATCATCCCCTTGTTTGTGCGCTAAGCTTTAGTAAAAGGGCCCCAAAATAATTTGTGTTCTCTAGATGTAAAAAATGTTTGTTAACTTCAATAAGTCTCACTATCTAAATTATGCCCTCAAAAAGTCAAACCAAAAAATACATTTGGTTCTGTGAAGATTGTTTTTCTCCAAAAGCATGATTTGTTCTTTTTTTGTTAAATATTTTGATAACTGTGTTTGAGCATAATTGTTTTCCTTTGTAATACAATTTATATCTGTGTATTTTATTTTATGAATTTCATTTATCTGAGAAGGGATCCATGGCACAAAAAGGTTAAGAACCTGTAGAAACTAATATTGAACAAAAAAAAAAAAAAGTAAGTGGTCAAAGGTGGTAGTGGAGGGGGTATTTATAAAGTTTTGGAGGCAGAAATTTGTTTGTGAAAAACCACAACATATGATAACCCACTACTATCGGACCAACTGAATTTTTGGAAGGCTAAATCTGTATATAAACCTCTCATATCCTAAGATCAATTCAGTTAAGGTGAATTTAAAAAAAAAATCAGAAAAAATATCATATTAATTTCTATAAACATACATAATGTATTTTTAACACTTCATCTAGGAAGAAGTTTTAAAAATTCAGTTTGGAAATGTAAATATGGGATAAAAAATAAAACACAATGTCATCTTACTGCATGATGGGAAATATATGCTAATCACTAGAGTTGAACTGCAGCCTCTCTTGTTATAAGCTATTCAGATTGATTGAAGCAATACATTATAATATAAACAACTTCTTAGAGATCTTTACAAAAAAAGAAAAACAATTTTTAATTTTTATCTCTTATCATACATTTATCTTCTTACGGCACTAGATTATTATATGATATAACATTAAAAGTGGCAGCAGATGGCAGTATTGCACAAGAAAACCATCTAGCAACTCTTTCTGGATTCCTACATACAAGGAAATGTTTGAATTTTGCCCCAAAGTTTTATTTTTTATTGGTGTCCAGAAATTAATCTCTCCTAAGTACAATTTTCAGACCCACAGAAGCATAGGCATGATTTCAAGATGACCAGCTCAAAAAATGTGTTGTACCAACTCTGTTGTTTTCCTGCATAATTGGGCAGCTTTAATAAGTTGCTTGTGTGGGTACTTTTGAACAGTCGTGGGTTGCGACTTTTTGGGCTCCTTTCGTCTCCATCTCCTTTGGTAAAATTTGGTGTTAGAATGAGGCTTGGTGCATCTCAAGACTCATTCTGGCTCCAAATTTGACCAATAGGAGGGTGAGGTGGGTGATGTCATCAGCTGATTACTCATCATCAGCCCTGCGAGAGGCAGCAGCACCGGCGAGAAGTGACCACGTGGGATTGGAGCAGGAGAAGAGCAAGCATAGCTTGTCGCAGCAGAGAACACGGGGGGGGGGGGGGGGGGGACGACGACAGACTCCCCTCCTGCTGCTCCTCAGAGAGCTTGGGCTATTTTGTGCTCCTTTCAGGTGCAAATTGGGTTGGGGAGATTTTTTGCTGTCTGGCAACCCTCTCCATCTCTCAAAGTGGGATACCAGTGTCGGAAATGGTATTTCAAGGGGACGAGTCAGAGAAACTTACTGAATTCACAGTAAACCTGGAGGACGTAATGGGGCAGTTCAGCAAACTGAAGAGTAGCAAATCTGGACCGGATGGTATACGTCCTAGAGTACTGATAGAACTGAAAAATTAGCTTGCGGAGCTTCTGTTAGTGATATGCAATTTATCCTTAAAATTGGGCATGGTACCGGACAATTGGAGGATGGCCAATGTAACACCCATTTTTAAAAAAGGTTCCAGGTGAGATCCGGGAAATTATAGACCGGTGAGTCTGACGTCAGTGCCTGGGAAAATGGTAGAGGCTATTATTAAAAACAAAATTACAGAGCACATCCAAGGACATGGATTACTGAGACCAAGTCAGCACGGCTTTAGTGTGGGGAAATCTTGCCTAACCAATTTACTTCAATTCTTTGAAGGAGTAAACAAACATGTGGACAAAGGGGAGCTGGTTGATATTGTGTATCTGGGTTTTCAAATGGCGTTTGATAAGGTACCTCATGAAAGGCTACAGAGGAAATTGGAGAGTCATGGGATAGGAGGAAATGTCCTATTGTGGATTAAAAACTGGTTGAAGGATAGGAAACAAAGAGTGGGGTTAAATGGGCAGTATTCACAATGGAGAAGGGTAGTTAGTGGGGTTCTTCAGGGGTCAGTGCTAGGACCGCTGCTTTCTAATATATTTATAAATGATTTAGAGATGGGAGTCACCAGCGAGGCAATTAAATTTGCTGATGACACAAAGTTATTCAAAGTCGTTAACTCGCGAGAGGATTGTGAAAAATTATGAGACTGGGAGACTGGGCAGCTAAATGGCAGATGACGTTTAATGTGAACAAGTGCAAGGTGATGCATGTGGGAAAAAAGAACCTGAATTATAGCTACGTCATGCAAGGTTCCACGTTAGGAGTTACGGACAAAGAAAGGGATCTGGGTGTCATCGTTGATAATACACTGAAACCTGCTCAGTGTGCTGCTGCGGCTAAGAAAGCGAATAGAATGTTGGGTATTATTAGGAAAGGTATGGAGAACAGATGTGAAGATATTATAATGCCGTTGTATTGCTCTATAGTGCGACTGCACCTTGAGTATTGTGTTCAATTCTGGTCGCTGCATCTCAAGAAAGATATAGTAGAACTGGAAAAGGTGCAGCGAAGGGCAACAAAAATGATAGTGGGGATGGGACGACTTCCATATGAAGAAAGACTAAGGAGGCTAGGGCTTTTCAGCTTGGAGAAGAGACGGCTGAGGGGAGACATGATAGAGGTATATAAAATAACTAGTATAAAAGGCCCGTTTCGGTAGGCAATGAAACGGGCGCTAGCAAGGTAATCCCCCCCCTGCAGCGTCCCTTCTGTCTCCCCTGCCCCCCTGCAGCCACCCATCTGGTCTCAGGACCCCCTCCCCACCAACCCTCCTCTGCCCCTGCAGCCACGCATGTGCAGTGGCCCTCCTCTATCCCCTGCTCCCCCTGCAGCCACCCATGTCCAGCAACCCTCCTCTCCCTCTGCAGCTACCCATGTCCAGCGACCCTCCTCTCCATTGCCCCCCTGCAGCCACCCATGTCCAACGACCCTCCTCTCCTTTCCCATTGCCCCCCCGTAGCCACCCATGTCCAGCGACCCAACTCTCTCCCCTGCCCCTCCTGCAGCCACCCATGTCCAGCGACCCTCCTCTCCCCCTGCCCCCCCTGCAGCATCCCTTCTGTCTCCCCTGCCCTCCCCTGCAGCCACTCATCTGGTCTCAGGACCCCCTCCCCACCTCCCTCTTCCCTGCCCCCCCGCAGCCATCCATGTCCAGCGACCCTCCTCTCCCCCTGCAGCCACCCATATCCAGCGACCCTCCCCTCCCCCTGCCCCCCTCCAGCCACCCATGTCCAGCGACCCTCCCCTCCCCCCTCGGCGCATCACCCAAACCCCTACCCTCCCCAGCACATCACCCAAGCCCCTACCCCCCCCTCGGGCACATCAACCCCCTCGCCACCCGCAGCCGCCAATACTAACGCTGTCCGGACGCTGCTGCGTCTCCTGTTGAGCAGCAGCGGCCAGTACAAAAAGAAAAAAGCCAAAAAAAGATTTTAAACCTGAAACACGGCTCCGTAGACAGCCATCTGGCATTGGCTATCATCTCTGCAGCCGCTCCTCTTCTCCCCTCTGACGTTGCTGCGCTCCTCCGGGGTCTTCCTGCAGGGGCAGTGACGTGGAGGGGAGAGGAGGAGCGGCTGCAGTGATGACAGCCAATGCCAGATGGCTGTCTACGGAGCTGCGTTTCAGGTTAAAAATCTTTTTTTGGCTTTTTTCTTTTTGTACTGGCCGCTGCTGCTCCACAAGAGAAGCAGCAGCGGCCGGACAGCGTTAGTATTGCGGCTGCAGGTGGCGAGGGAGTTGATATGCCCGAGAGGGGGGGGTAGGGGCTTTGGTGATGCACCAGGGGGAGGGGCTTGGGTGATGCGTCGAGGGGGAGGTAGGGGCTTGGGTGCTGCGCCGGGGCGGAGGGGCTTGGGTGTTGTGCCGAGGGGGGGCACTGACAACTGTTTCCCAGGCAGGGGGAGGTGTAGGGAGTCAGTGCATTCTAAACTGCCTAGCAGACCAACTCCGAGGGAGCCACGGTCCCAGGCACATTAGAACGTTGGAGGTGAGAATTATTATATAGGATGAGTGGAATGGAACATGTGGATGTGAAGCGTTTGTTCACACTTTCCAAAAATACTAGGACTAGGGGGCAAGCGATGAAACTACAGTGTAGTAAATTTAAAACAAATAGGAGAACATTTTTCTTCATCCAACGCATAATTAAACTCTGGAATTCGTTGCCGGAGAACATAGTGAAGGCGGTTAGCTTGGCAGAGTTTAAAACGGGGTTGGACGGTTTCCTAAAGGATAAGTCCATAGACCACTACTAAATGGACTTGGGAAAAATCCACAATTTCGGGAATAACGTGTATAAAATGTTTGTACATTTGGGTAGTTTGCCAGGTGCCCTTGACCTGGATTGGCCGCTGTCGGGGACAGGATGCTGGGCTCGATGGACCTTTGGTCTTTTCCCAGTATGGCATTACTTATGTAATGTTGGTTTCACAGGCAAGGTTGGATAAGGATGCACACCAATGTAGGGTGAGAGTTTAATAAGGAGAAGGAGAGAAGACAGGAGTTAAAGGGGAACATTTGGAGAGCAGGCAGGGCTGGTTCAAGAGACAGTGGTGCCCTGAGCCAACTTGCTTTGTCAGTGCCTTCCTCCTCATTCCATTGCTTCCAGTGCCTCCTCACCCCTGCAGGTTCGGTAGCTCTCCCTCCCTTGGCCAGCATCTGTTCCCCCTCCCCAGTCAGTCTCACTTTCCCCTTCCTCTGTCCACATCCCAGTGGGTCTGGCAATAGTCCCTGACTTCTCTCACTCCCCCGCGATCCACTGAGCGAGGGAGGAAAGACAACCTGTAGACCAGGTGAGGTCAGAGGCTGGGTATGTTGGTTCTCTTAATCGCCGGCACCCTGGGCCAGAGCCACACCTTGCCCGATGGTTAAAAGCCAGCCCTGAGAGCAGGGCAGATCAGGGAAAAGAAGCTCAAGTCAAGTTACATTCAGGAACAGTAGTAGATATTTTCCTCACCTGGAAAGTTTACATCTAAGTTTGTACCCAAGGCAATGGAGGGTTATGTGACCTGGTCATGATCACAAAGAGCCACATAGAGATATCAACCAGGTTTCCCTAGTTCTCAGTTTGCTGCTATAACCTTTAGGCTGCACAGGAATTAAGGAAGGGAAAGGCACAGGATGGGGATGGATGAGAACCCACACATGAGTCTGATGAGCAGAGAGAGAAAGAAGACAGGGAATGAAGAGTGAATAAACAAAAGGCACTCAAGATGGAAAAAGGGATGTGAGAGAAGATCCATCAGAACATAAAAATAGCCATACTGGGTGTAATGGAAGTGAATTTTAAAGATTGTTTTTCATCTCTGTCTTGACCGACTAGTGCACTCGGAGTCTGTATTGTTGATTAGAAGCAATTCTGATTAAAAATCATTGTAACTTTGATGGTGTGAAAATAAGTTGGAATGCAGAAGATAAGGCACAGCTCTAATTAATTTGGTATGTGAAGGGTAGGATGGCACTTGTTTTCCAGGCCCAGCTTGGCCACCTGGACTTGGGAAAGAATGTGACCACGTTCCCACTGTATGGCTTGTTTACCTAAGCAGAGAAGCATTCTGTAACTTTCCCTAGCAATGAACATGAGCTCAGAGCCTAATAAAAAGGGAGGGCTTGTCACAGCAGAGTGGGGGCTCATCTGTGAGTAGACGTACTGCGCAGAGGATCTGTCCCTGCTCCAAGAAGCTCCTGGCTCTCACTGTGAACCGCGCCCCCCCCCCCCCCCCCCCCCAGATGATGTTAAAAGCCTGGATGATGTAAGGACCAGTGATTGTATGTATAGTGCATGTATTGCTTCTTTTCCTGGTCTAAGAACTCTTTGCATTGCTTAGATGTAGAGACCAGTGATGTAATGATTGTTTATACAGCTAATCATTGTGTTTATATAGCTAATCATTGTATATACCTTAATCACTGTAGATTTTAGCTCCTCTAATAAAGGTTTAATTTACTTAATACGAATGTAAAAGAATCCACAGTAATTATTGAGTAGTCTGTGCCAGTGAGACAGGCTGTAAATTCATAGCAGTTCACTGGGTCAGAGCAATGATCCATCTCCATCTAGCCCAATATCCTGCTTCCAACAGTGGCCAAGCCAGGTCACAAGTACCTGACAGAAACCCAAATCATCCACCAAAAAAAAAGGGAAAAATCAAACACTAAAAAAACAAAAAAGTTTTTAACTGCAAAAAAAAAGGAAAGGAAATTGTTTTAAATTAGTCACTTTCAGCGCTACACTGATGCGATGTTAAATCGCTCATCAGTTGTTAGTTGTTTTCCTTTTATCATTGAACTAAATGTAAATTTAAAAAAATATATAATATCCACAAAAGATCACCACAGCTCAAGAGGCAGATCTGAAATAGCTGGAGGCTATAAGAGATCTTATAGCTGATTTATTTGGTTTATGATGCCTCAACGCTGAATCCACTTTGTGAATGTTTTGTGAATTTGATACATTCTACATAATATGTTCTTTCTACCATTGATGCTCACTTAAAATACTTCCCTTTCCATTTTTTTTTGCAATTATAAACCCAAATCATGGCAACATTCCATGCTACAAAGCCCAGGGCAAGCAGGAACTTGTCCAAACCTTTTTTAAACCCAGATACGCTAACTGCTGTTACCAAATCCTCTGGCAAAGAGTTCCAGAGTTTAACTATTCCTTGAGTGAAAAATATTTCCTCCTATTTGTTTTAAAAGTATTTCCATGTAACTTCTTCAAGTGTCCCCTAGTCTTTGTACTTTTGAAACAAGTAACAAATCTATTTACTTCTACTCATTCTACACCACTCAGGATTTTGTAGACCTCAGCCATATCTCCCCTCATCTATCTCTTTTCCAAGCTGAAGAACCCTAAACTCTTTAGTCTTTATTCATACGAGAGGAGTTGCCAAGTCGTTAGAGCATGACGCTATGTTGTCTCCTCCCGCTGCCGTTGTTCCACCATGTCTTGCTGTGGTGCGGGCTGAGATGGCCACACCAACCTTGCAGAAGTTGCTGGGGCAGGCAGTGGATGTGTCTACCCTGCTGAAGCCTCAACGGATGGATTTGAGCTTTATGGAAGAAGTGAAACTGACTCCCGCCACGGTGGTAACATTGGATATCCTCTGGAAGGCAATTGAGAAACTGAATACTTCCATAATGAAATCAACTCAATAGACTATACATTTGCTTTATAGTTTTTTCTTCTTTTGATCTCCTCATTTCTTTAGCCAGTCTCTCCTATTTTGTGGTCAGAGGAAGGGAATTATAAAGTAAACTTTTTTTCCCCTTGCTGTGTTATCTTGATGTAAGATTTTTGTATTTATCTTTCCCTGTTTTTCATGTAACAACTGGATGCTTGTAAATTATGTGATAAATTTATAAGTAAATACATAAAAGATACCTTGTTCTGAACCTTGCACTTTTGAGCAATTGTCAGCCTTCCCTCAATTTCTAGTTTAAAAGCTGCTTTATCTCCCTTGTCCCTCTTACGCCTTACTGCTGTTGCTTCTTTGTGTGTGTGTGTGTGTGTGTGTGTGTGTGTGTGTGTGTGTGTGTGTGTGTGTGTGTGTGGTGTGTGTGTGTGTGTGTGTGTGTGTGTGTGTGTGTGTGTGTGTGTGTGTGTGTGTGTGTGTGTGTGTGTGTGTGTGTGTGTGTGTGTGTGTGTGTGTGTGTGTGTGTGTGTGTGTGTGTGTGTGTGTGTGTGTGTGTGTGTGTGTGTGTGTGTGTGTGTGTGTGTGTGATTGCTCAGCTTTCCTGTCTTTAATTGCACTTCCTTTTCTTGTTTCTAACTCTGAAGTATGTGCACTGCTCTGTTCTGTTCATCAGTTAGAGCGGTAAAGTAAGTCTTAATAAACTATAATCAACCATAAATGTTGATGCTAGCAGTCTGGTTCTACCCAGGAATAAGCTTCCTCTTCCCAAGAATGTAGCTCATTTCTAACAAATCTAAAATCCTCCTCCCTGTACCATCATCTCATCCACACATTGAGACTCCAGAGCTCTGCCTGTCTCTTGAGTCCTGTGCATGGAACAGGGAGCACTTCCAAATATGCTACTCTGCCGGTTCTAGATTTTACCTTTCTACCTAAGAGTCTAAATTTGTCTTCCAGAACCTCCCTCCCACATTTTCCTATGTCACTACCCACATGTATTGAATCAGCTGGCCCCTCCCCATCACTATCTAAAATCTTATCTAGGTGACGTGTGAGGTCCGCCACTTTTGCACCAGGCAGGCAAGTGACCAAGTGATCCTCATGTTCACCAGCCACACAACTATCTACATGCCTAATGATTAATTATCCAAATAAAACAACAGTCTTAACCATTCCCTCCTGGGCAGAAGACACATCTATGCAAGAGGATATTGCATCCCCTGGAGTGTGAGTCCTGGCTATAAGATCAGTTCCTGTCTCTCCAAGGTTCCAGACTGGAGGTGGAACTTCTCTACTCTGTCTCTGTAGGCCTCCTCTATATACTCCTCTGTCTGCCTCTGCTCCTCCAAGTCTGCAAATCTATCCTCCAGAGATCAGAACAGTTCCATGAGTGCTAGGAGCTTTTTGCATAGAGTACACACATATGACCTCTCATCAACTGGGAGATAATCAAACATTTGAAACCCAGTGCAAAAAAAATGGATAGCCTCTATCTCACTGCTGGATTGCTGCCTGCATATTAGTATTGATGATTTGTTATTTAAGTTGCTAATACAATAGGAGTACATTAGTTATATTCTAGGTTATGCTAGTATTTAGTGTGTGTGTGGGGATATTTATAGGTTTGCCTCTATAGACCTAAATAGACTGTATTTCAAAGAGCTAATTACTAGCTGACAGAGATGCCTTAATTAAACCTTCTAGCCTTCTAATTGGTTGAAAGGCCTATACATTAAATACCAAGCCAGGGGTACCGTATCAAACTCTAAACAGAGTTTTCCTTGGACTATTATCTGTGCTCTACATTGTTGCTATGTTAAACTTGATGTAACCCCCCCCCCCCCCCCCCATTGCATGGGGTTACTGAGAGGATAGAGCCCTGGTAGAAGGTCACTGGGGGGACTGTCCTGGAGGTCCCTGGGTGGGAAGTAAGCCCAGCCTTAGGGAACAGGTTAGGAAATAAAATGCAGCAAATTGGTGCATCAAAGGGGATGAGTGACATGTTGGGAGGAGTTAAGAGGTGATAAAAGGATTACCATGTGCTTGCACATTGTCTTTTGGTGGGCCAAGATTCCCCTGCCATTAGATCAATGGAGAGAGAAGGGGGAGTCCTTGGTTAAGAAGGAGAGAAGTCATAGTCCAGACGGACAAAGACTGTCAGTGAGCTCTGGAGAGTGAATCAAGGAGGTCATTCCCAGGAACTGGAGATGAGAACTGGGGAGAGTTCCATCTCAAAGGGGAGCCAGGACATCAGAGTCTGGAACCCATGCGCCAGAGGTGCAAAGCCCATGCGGGGTTGGTTGCCAATTGGAAGGAGAGGTGCTGTATAAAATATATATATTTCTGATCTGCATTCCTATAAAAACTCTGTCATAATCAAGCCAAGTTTATACTGGACTGTTATCTAATTAATTGGTTGATTGAACTGTCTGAGCTGCTGGTTGCAGAAATCAATAAAAGTTCCAGTTATTTTTCATACAAATCACCAGACTGTGGAGTGATTTCATCCTGGAAAGTGCCTTGCCAGCTTGCATCCCACAGGAGATTATGAGCAGAGACTAAGTTAATAGGAGGAGAAGAGGGTCTCCAAACCCACTAACCACTTATTTTTCCCAGGTGGAGGCATTGTGCGTCAACTGTAAAGTGAAAGGATCCGAGGGAGTCTGCCTGTCGAGGAGGCTTACTGCCCGCTTGGACCCCGGACCCGAGGAACCACCAAGAAGGGAGTGTTTAATTAAAACAGTACTTTTAAATGTTAGGCTGTGCAAATGTAAGAAAGACTTTAGATGCTAAAATAAAACTATTTCCTAAACTGCCTTTGCTAAATAAGAAAAGTAACTTGAAATAAGGACACTGAGATTATCTATTAAATTCTAAGGCAACCAACTGAATTTTCTTCCTCTTTGAAAGTCCTCTCACAGCACCTCTTTTGGACTAAGAACTGCTGATTTCATAGTATGCCCAGTACTGGATTTTGGATTTAGCTTGTGCCTTTCTCAATAGCAGCTCAAGGTGGATTCAGGTACATAACTGAGGCAATGGAAAGTTAAGTGACTTGTCAAATGATAGTGGGATTTTAACTCTGTATTAGCTGAATATAGCATGTTTGGTAACTCAATAATAAACTAAAGGCTAGCAGATTTCAATCCTGGTAGTCATATGGCAACCTACCAAAAATATTGATAAATAATTTTATGGTGGCCAATAACAGGATTTTGGTCACAGTGATGTTGAACATTACAGCACACATGGCTAACAGCAATATGGTGGACAGGGGGGGGGGGGGGGGGAGAGAGGGGAGAGGGAAGGGGTATAGGGCTGACTGGCAGCCAAGTGTTAAAGTACCTGCAAGTATTTCCAGAATACCTCTGATTAATATGTTGTATTATTTTTAGGGCTGCACATTAATCACAATTAATGCTACAATTAACGATTTAATTATGAATTGCAATTAAAAAAATATAATCACAATTAATGATTAACTGCCCTCTCTCCCCTGCCCACCTGCACGCATGTATGTACGGTTGGTCCAGCATATCTCCCTTCTCTCGCAGACCGCTGGCAGCTCTCTCCCCTCCCGGTTTACCTTTTTTTTTCCCAGTAAATCTTTGCCCTGTAGCAGCAGTGGTATTGAAATGCTGCCTTGCACATGGCCTTTCCCTCGAACCCGCCCCACCCCATTCTGACACAGCTTCCTGTTTTCAGAAGGAGGTGGAATGGGTCAGAAGGAAAGGCTTGATGGTAGGCCAAGGTAGCATTTCAATACAGCTGCTGGGTGAAATTAAAAATAAGGTCAACCAGGAGGGGAGGGGAAAGGGAGCCGCTGGTGGTCCGGGAGGGGAAGAAGAGATGCTTGAATGTTGAGGCAGGTGGGGAAGGGCAATGAAGGAGGACCATGGGAGGGGAGGGATGGCACAGCACATTAGAAAGAGAGAACGGGTGAAGGCATAGGTGGGCACATGAGAAAGAATGGGTGAAGGCACAAGGGAGCACATGAGAGAGAGAGAATGGGTGAAGGTACTGGTGGGGGGGGGGGGACATATGAGAGAGGGAAATAATTGACTCAGCCCCCTCCAAAACTGCAGCATTTGTTCAATAGCTGGAGGGGTAGCTAAAGCTCTCACAAGCTGAAAAATCTGCTGCCTGAGTCAACCCCTTTCTTCTTCTACAAATCATTTCTGTGGCGCTACTAGATCTATGCAGTGCTGTACACACCCTTGTCACCTCTCGTTTAGACTACTGCAATCTGCTTCTTGCTGGCCTCCCACTTAGTCACCTCTCCCCTCTCCAATCGGTTCAAAACTCTGCTGCCCGTCTCGTCTTCCGCCAGGGTCGCTTTACTCATACTACCCCTCTCCTCAAGTCGCTTCACTGGCTCCCTATCCGTTTTCGCATCCTGTTCAAACTTCTTCTACTAACCTATAAATGTACTCACTCTGCTGCTCCCCAGTATCTCTCCACACTCGTCCTTCCCTACACCCTTTCCCGTGCACTCCGCTCCATGGATAAATCCTTCTTATCTGTTCCCTTCTCCACTACTGCCAACTCCAGACTTCGCGCCTTCTGTCTCGCTGCACCCTATGCCTGGAATAAACTTCCTGAGCCCCTACGTCTTGCCCCATCCTTGGCCACCTTTAAATCTAGACTGAAATCCCACCTCTTTAACATTGCTTTTGACTCGTAACCACTCGCCTCCACCTACCCTCCTCTCTTCCTTCCCATACACATTAATTGATTTGATTTGCTTACTTTATTTTTTGTCTATTAGATTGTGAGCAGGGACTGTCTTTCTTCTATGTTTGTGCAGCGCTGCGTACGCCTTGTAGCACTATAGAAATGCTAAATAGTAGTAGTAGTAGGTACTTTCTCTGTCCCTAGAGGGCTTACAATCTAATTTTTTTGTACCTGTGGCAATGTAGGGTTAAGTGACTTGCCCAAGGTCACAAGGAGCTGCAGTGGGAATTGAACCCACTTTTCCAGAATTAAAGCCTGCTGCACTAAACATTAGGCCATTCCTCCCTTCTTCCTTGTATCCCTTCCTCCTCATACTGCCTCAGGAGTGAGGAAGTCAGCGAGTTGCCTCCAGCCACCAATGCTTGCACTTCCCAAGCATGCTCTTTGTTCGTGCATGAACTGAACATGCTCAGGGAATGCTGGCATCAGTGGCTGGAGGCAGCACAAGGAAGGTGGCCGCTTTGGCAGTGGATTTCTTCAACTGGCGGGGCCTCGGCATCCCTACTAGCAAAGGTTGTATATCTAATGTGTGGGGGGTGGGAAAGAAAGTGCACCCCCCCCCCAATTGACTGCTGGCTATGTCCAGTCTTTAATCGCGCAATTAAAATTTTAATCAAAATGCAGCCCTAATCATTTTGGTGGCTTGAGGTTTTTTTGTCACATAGTTCATGCATATTACCATCAGTAACAGAGGTCTTAGGGGAGGGAGGCAGCTGGTACAGCTGCACCAGAGCGACACAGTGAAGGGACCCTTCCCTGTTGTATAGAAAAGTGACCCACTGTCTATTTACTGCTGACATAGATGTCATCTTCCCCTCACCCCAAGGATTGTAATCAGTGGTGTGCTGGAGCCGGCTCGCAAGTCGGAACAAAATTTAACAACCGGCTCTTGCGAGCCGGCTCCAGCACACCACTGATTACTAAGTGCGAACCAGCTCTCCTTCCTCCCTCCCTCCCTCCGGATCTGGTCCCTCACCTGAGTCGCCTTGTCCATCGAATTCTTCGGGGCAGGGAGTCTTGCCTGCCCGCTGCCAGTGATGACCCTCCCCCGCTGCCGGTTCGCTCTTAAAAAATGTCCGTCGAGACTTCCAGAGGCGGCCTCGCGAGACTTCTGCTGAAGTCTTGGAGGCCGCCCTTGTAAGTTTCAGCGGCCATTTTGAAGAGCAATCCGGCAGCGGGGGAGAATCAGCGCTGGCAGCGGGCAGGCAAGACTGCCTGCCCGAAGAATTCGCTGAACAACTCGGGAGGGGGTGGCAGGGAAGAGAAGGGAGTCGCTGGATATGGGTGGCTGGAGGAGGAAGGAGGGCCTGGGAGAGAAGGAAGGCACTGGATATGGGTGGCTGGAGTAGGAAGGGGGGCATGGGAGAGAAGGGAGTCACTGGACATGGGTGGCTGGAGGAGGAGGAGGGGGCAAGGGAGTCGCTGGGCATGGGTGGCTGGAGGGGAGGGCAGGGGAGAGAAGGGAGTTGCTGGGCATGGGTGGATAGAGGGGAGGGCAGGGGGAGAGAAGGGTCGCTGGACATGGGTGGGTGGATGGAGGGCAGGGGAGAGGAGGGTCGCTGGACATGGGTGCATGGAGGGCAGGGGAGAGGAGGGTCGCTGGACATGGGTGCATGCAGGGCAGGGGATAGGAGGGTCGCTGAACATGGGTGGATGGAGGGCTGGGGGAGAGAAGGGTCACTGGACATGGGTGGATGGAGGGCAGGGGAGAGGAGGGTCGCTGGGTATGGGTGCATGCAGGTCAGGGGAGAGGAGGTCACTTGACATGGGTGGATGGAGGGCAGGGGAGAGGAGGGTCGCTGGGTATGGGTGCATGCAGGGCAGGGGAAAGGAGGGTTGCTGGACATGGGTGGATGGAGGGCAGGGGAGAGGAGGGGAGAGAGAAGAAATGCTGGACATGGATGGAGGGGAGGGAAGAGTGAGGAAGGAGATGAGATGAGGGAAAAAGGAAGAGAGGAGAAAAACTGCACATGGTTGAAGAAAATAGGCAGATCTGGGTCCACTGGACAGTCAAGTCTGCGGAGGACCAGAAATGAAGAAGAAAGGAGGAAAGGAAAGAAATAAATGGAAAGGAAGCCCTGAAAACAGATTTAAGAGTACAGATAGCAGCAGAATCAGATATTGGGCCAGCATGATCAGAAAAACAGTCACCAGACAGCAAAGGTAGAAAAAAATCATTTTATTTTCATTATAGTGTTTGGAATATGTTCACTTTGAGAATCAGGTGCTCAACATTAAAAGTTTATATTTATTTACTTATTTATGGCATTTTACTGCACATTAAACATTAATTAGATTGGAACCTGGGATCATTTAATGTTTTTTTCCTGGAGTGATGCATTGCCACCCCCACCCCCCAGGCTCTCTCCCCAACTATAGCCAGCTCTGCAATTTGGGGGGGGGGGGGCGCAGAGGGGGACGAGGGAGGGCATAGAGGGGGACTGGGGAGAGAGCCTGTTGTTAAACATTTACCAGCACACCACTGATTGTAACTAGCTCAGCCCCAGACCAACCCACTTTAGCCTCCCCAGACCTCTGAGTCACCACCTGTCTATGATCTCCAGTGTCATTATCACAGAAGGAGCTGTAGATAATTCCAAGACCAAATGTTCTCTTGAGCTCAGAACACTCATTTCTGAGACTCCAGCTTTTCCTATCCTTTTCTGGATTAAGAAAACCTCTTTGCACTTGGTCAAAGAGACCACTAGGTACTCCAGTTTCTGTGAGGGAATAAGCTTACTCTTAGTGTAGTTCATCTCCCACCCTAGCCGCTTCAAAAGGAGCAGCACCTGGGATATTGATGCTTCAGAGCCCACTTCTGAAATGGCTTGGATCAGTCAGTCAAACAAATACAAATGAACCTGAATGTTCTGCTTTTGAAGAAATGTGGCACCGACCATCATCACTTTGGAAAAGGTCCTCAAGGGTGCGGCTAGCCCAAAAAGCAGGGTTTACAACTGGAAGTGCTTGCCCAGAATGCAGAAATGGAGGAAACATTTGTGCTCAGCCCTGACAACTGCAAAAATTGAAAGGTCTAGGGATGAGGGCAACTACCCTGGCCTGACAAGGCCACTAATCTCAAAGTCCCCATATGATAATGCATCACTCAAAGGGAGTGTTTCTTTAAGTCCAGAATGGGCTGAAGGGAGATTCCCTTTTGGGTGGATCACAAAATAAATGGAATAATTATATTTCCCTTGATCTTGTTTCTGGCTGGGCTCTACCGGTCCCAACAGAAGCAAGCACTGCAACATGGATACCACCACTCTCACTTTGAGGGGGTAACTACAGGGGTATCCTATAAAGGTGTCTGAGGTAGTTCTGCAAGCTCTAAGGCCGCTTGTGCTAGATCACCTCCAGAACCCATTAGTTTAAGGTGACTAGGGAGAGTTGAACCCCAAATTGCATCTTCCTGGAGACAGCCCATGAATCATCTTTGGGGACCCTTGACTGCAAATGAAGAGTAGAAGGGGTAATACCTTGACCTCCTGGCTCCACAAAATCAACAAAGTAGCTGATTAAGAACTTATGTGCACGAAAGAGGAGTAGAACTTGGGTGTGATGATTTTAAGGTGGCCAAACAGGCGATGGTGAAATCTGGAAGGATGCTCGGGTGCAACAGACCTGATGGCCCCCTGCAAATCTCTGGGCTCTGCAGAATTTGTGCAGTCCAAGGACAAAATGGCCACTGTTCCCACCAAAACTGTCTCCTCCAATATTGGCTCTGAAGGTGCAGGCAGCAGTTGTACATCCAGTTTGTCTGTCTCCAGCTCTTAGAGCTTCCCCCTTCCCCCTAACCCCTAACAGCAGTAGGAGTTAGTGGTGCTGATGCACCAGCTCTCATATATCCTGCAGTATCTGAAGTCCTCACAGCTACAAAGGGCGTCTTTTACTAAGGTGTGCTCACGTTTTTAGCGCTTACTAAAATTGTGGGTGCGCTAAATGTTAGAGACATTCATAGGAATGCATTGGCATCTCTAACGTTTAGCATGCCCACAATTTTAGTGAGCGCCAAAAACGTGAGCGTGCCTTAGTAAAAGACCCTCAAAGTCTCCTGTAACTCATCACTTGATCAGTCTGTGCTGACTCCTCAGCCACAGCTGCCTATCTGCTAACAAGCAGAAATTAAAATCTAATTACAAAAGAAAAAGGCTTCCTTTTCTGTTGTTCTTTTCCTCCTCCACCCCCACAAAAATGATGTGTGTTAGACAGCTGACTGCAGAAAAAAATAAAACCCTACTTTCTCCTTTTTTTTCTGCTAGTCTGCAAGAGGGGGGCCCGAGGGAGGGGGATTTAACCCACCCCAGCTGATGGAGGCCACATGGGACCCCCTGCTGGTTAGCCTCAAAAGCTGAAGCCTGTCAGTTGGAGCTTGGGGCTGCAGAGAGTCAGGGACCCCCAATCTCCACCAGGGAAAGGTCTGTGGACTGATCCCTGGGAATGAAACCCAGGCCACAATTAAAGCACTCGAAAACTTTTGGTTTCTTTCTTTTTAATTGATTATTGTTCTTTCACATAGAAAGTGTAGATCAGTTAAATTCCTATTTAATACATTCTTGTATTGTGTATTTTTTAGACAGAACGTAAAAAAAAAAAGTACATCAGTATGAAAAATTGGTATTTAGATTGGTAGTAGTTTCACTAGTTATACTGGTGCTACATTAAACTGGAATCTTGGTATGCTGCAATATACGTTATAGGACCAACAAACATAAAATCCTGATTAGTAAAACTTATATACATTCAAAGAGAGGGCACTAAATTACAAAAATGTCTACATTACAAAGAGAATTGAATACAACAATGGTGAATTCTAATTTTATTATACTGGGCAGAGTATTCCATAGTATCTGTTTTTGCATGATAATATCATAGCCTCCAATAATCACCCCTTCATAAGTTTGAACTAATGTATGCCTTATCTAAAACAAAGTTAAGACAAAATAATAGCCCAATCACAGGGAAGAAAATTATTCATCAGTCAAACAGTCCTGTTTATGTGCTATATTGGCCTGGAAACATGCGAGTCTGAGACACTGTGGAGTTGGCAGTTGTTCCCGAGACTGGTTGGAAAGGGGATAACCCGGTCCGGGATTAAGGAGTTCACTATTTGGATGCAAGTTTATCTAAGCTGACTGCTTCTGTTGAAGGATGAGTGTCATATTGGAACCTATATGTTAGGAATGTGGTTATTGTTGTATGATGTTTTATAAAAATATTTGTGAATACAAGGGGGTAGAGATTACTGCAGGGGTGTGGGAGCTTGAAATAACAGACATGGGAGGGAGAGGATAGGGAGGTGTTAAGACGTGATAGTTCCCACCATGGGAACGTTAGATATGTTGGAATGTAATTGTATTTTTACATGCATTGCCTGTCACCTATTATTTCTCTGTGATTACTCTGTGACCTCTGATGTGAATTACTTAGAGAGGTCACACAGCTATGTAACTTCCTGTGGGGGTTAGACACAGCAGATGCAGCAGACACAGCACATGGAGCACATGGAGCTCATGTTCTCTCCTAACCTGAGAGGATCTATGGTGGTGTGAGCATCCATTACCATCTAAGCACATGGAAGGAGCTGATAATACAAATGTATAGTAATATGTATATATAAGCCTGTCTGATTATAATCTAACTACAAACTGTGAGTAAACAGATGTTTTGTTACTTCAACTTTAAAGTGACTCAGCAGTGAATTATTCTGGGGTGAATGAGAGAGAGATGAAGAAAGAAATTAACATTTCTAAAGCTGAAGCTGTGTGTACTAAGATCTGCTAATTATTTACTACAAATAATCCAACAAAAGGGTTATGGGCCCAGGAATTGAAAAAGAAGAGAAATATTACCAGGCAGAAAAAAAGGCCACATTTTTCTCTTAAGTTTTAAAGGAAAGATTCAGTCTGTCTCTCTCTCCCCCCACACAGCAGACAGAAGGCTAAGAAAATGGCTGAGGGAAGAAATTCACCATTGTTCTATTCTCTCAAGGTGCCTAAATTAACTGAGTTTAATTATCAGCAGTGGGAATTAAGATTCATATGTCTCCTTCGAGCAAAAAGATTAGATATATGCTTAGACCAAGACAGAACAGCTGAAAATATGGCTGAATGGGACAGTGCAAACTATTATGTGAAGTGCATGCTTTTGGAAGCTCTCTCAGAGAAACAAGCCATATTAGTGGAGGGAAAAGATACACCAAAGGACATTTTATATAAACTGAGAACTATGTATGCAACTACATATGCAAAGCAGCAACCAATTTGGTTGGCAGAGTTGAATGAAACCAAATTAAGGGATAAAAGTAAATGTAATGATCACATTATGCATCTTATGTCTTCATTTCAAAAGCTAGAACTTTCTGGAATTCCCATGTGTGATGCATTGAAAAGAGCATTTCTTTTTACCTCACTATCAAAGAAGTTTGATGTTTTTAGGTCTGTAAATGAGGCCATTGAAGGGCAATCTTTTGAACAGACAACATCAAAACTAAGGCAGGAATGCATAATAAATGATTCTGAGGAGATGTGTTCTCAAAGCAAGTCAGAGAGAAATGAAACAAATTTCTTGGCAAAGAACAGAGGAAGGCGGAGCTATGGGAAAACTCCACCCAAGGGCAAGCTGATTTGCTACTCATGTGGAAAGGAGGGACATGTATCTAAATGGTGTAAGGAAACACAAACACTCCCTCTAGCTCACCTAAGCCAATGGAACTAAAGAATTTTCAAACCAGGAAATGTATGAAGGACAAAGATAAACACAAGGGCTTTCTAATGGCAGAAAAATCTTTGACTATGGTAAATAATAATTCAAATGAAAGTACTTGGATTTTGGATTCGGGGAGCACATGCCATTTAACCAATTGTAAGGATTTCTTTCAGGAAATGTGTCCAGAGGAAGGTATTCTTAAAACTGCAAACGCAGGGACTGCTAAGATCCAAGCAAAAGGGATTGGATTCTTAAAATGCAAAGTGTCTAATGAAGTTACAGAAATTCCTGTAAGTGATGTCTTGTATATTCCCCAAGCAGTTTGCAATATGCTTAGTGTATCTACATTAGATAAGAAGGGATTTGTGATTCATTTTGAAAACAGTAAGTGCACAATCTCTAAAAATGATGAAGTGTATGCTGAAGCTTTTATGCATAATGATGTTTATAAACTGAGCATTTCAGGTGAAGCCTCACATATGGCGCAAGTAAGGAAGAATGATGGTAAATGTAGTCTGGAAATCTGGCATCGCCGCCTGGGACATCGTGATTTTAAGGTGATCCAGGATCTTTACAGTAGGCAACTAGCCACAGGCATTCAGATCAGTGCAGATACTGGTAAAATGGAGAAATGCATAGACTGTGTTACTCAAAAAGGTGTGAGACCCTCATTTCCTGCATACACAGGAAATAGGAGTAATAAAGTACTGGACTTAATACACAGTGACTTATGTGGACCGTTTAATATCCCATCATTGGGAAATAACAGATTTGTGCTAATATTCTTGGATGATTTCTCTAGATATTGTGTGGCCTATTTGCTGAAAGAAAAAAGTCAAGTCACAGACATGCTGAAGAAATACGTAGCCATGGTGAGCAATAAATTTGAAAGAAAACCAAAGGTTCTTCAGACCGACAATGGTGGTGAGTTCACTTCACAAAGCATGCGCACATTTCTAGAACAAGAAGGCATTCAACATATCACAACAGTAGCTTATACACCAGAGCAAAATTCTGTTGCAGAGAGAAAATTTAGGTCACTTGTGGAAATGACCAGATGTATGCTGTCAGATAGCAATCTCCCTAAAAGACTATGGGGGGAAGCCATTCTCACAGCAGTGTACCTACAAAACAGAATGCCAACTAAAGGCGCTGAGCGCACACCACATGAGACATGGCATGGTAGGAAGCCAAACCTGTCACACATAAGAACATTTGGAAGTACAGCATATGCTCATGTACCAAAGCAAAGAAGGCATAAGCTGGATTCCACAACAGAAAGGATCATTGAAGAAGACAGTACAGTTGGAGAAGGGGAATCAATTGGAGAAGAACTCTCAGATTTAGAGGATGCGGAAAGGTCAGACCAACCTGTTGTCAGACGCTCATCCAGGGAAAACAAAGGTGTTCCACCCCCAAGACTGTCTTACCTGACAAAGTCAGCAGAAGCTCAAGAGCCCTTAACATGGGATGAGATTGAGAAAATGCCAGCAGAAGAAGCTGCTGAATGGCGTAAAGCTGCACAAGAAGAAATTGATGCATTGGATAAAAATAATACTTGGATTCTTACAAAATTACCTCCTGGCAAGAAAGCTATAGGATGCAAATGGGTATTCAAGTTAAAAAGGAATGCACAAGGAAAAGTGGAAAGGTATAAAGCCAGATTAGTGGCAAAGGGATATCTTCAAAAATATGGAGAAGATTTTGATGAAGTGTTTGCACCTGTAGTGAAACACACGACAATTAGAACACTTCTGAGCATTGCAGTCTCAAAAGGCATGCAAGTCAACCACATTGATGTGAAAACAGCATTTCTTCACGGAGATATAACTGAGGACTTGTACATGGAACAGCCAACAGGTTTCATAAATACAAAACAAAGACAGCTAGTGTGTAAATTAAACAAAGGTCTTTGTGGATTAAAGCAAAGTGCAGAATGTTGGAATGACAAATTGCATGAAATATTGACAAATTTAGGATTTAAGCAAGGTGAAGCAGATAAATGTTTGTACACTAGGTGCACAAATGGACAATATGCATACATTTTAGCTTTTGTTGATGATCTGCTCATTGCAAGCAAAAGTGAGCAAGAGTACAAGGACATTGTAAAGTGTTTAAACCTGAATGTTGAGATAAAAGAACTTGGTAATGTGTCATACTATCTTGGTATAGAAATTGAGAAACAAAATGATGGTTCTTATCTTCTAAGCCAGAAGCAGAAAATAAATGAGCTTATTGAAAGTTTAGGTATGCAAGATGCCCAAGTTGTAAGCACTCCCATGATCACTGATTTTCTGAAGGATGAAACAGTAAGAGAACCTTTACCAGATAACATCCAATATAGATCAGCCATAGGTAAGCTTTTATATCTAGCTACCACATACAGGGCTGATATAGCAAATGCAGTAGGAATTTTGAGCAGAAGGGTCAGCTCACCTACCAAATCAGATTGGACTGCAGTTAAAAGGATGGTAAGGTATTTAAAGGGTACCATTGATTGTAAATTAAAGATTTCAGCCAATAGTAATCCAAAACTAATATGTTACTGTGATTCAGATTGGGCAGGGGATCATTCTGATTATAAATCCACAAGTGGATATGTGTTTATGTATGGAAATGTACAAATTTCATGGGCCAGTCATAAACAAAGTATTGTGAGTTTGTCTTCTACAGAAGCTGAATACGTGGCCGTATCGGAAGCGTGCAGAGAACTGATGTGGATTGAAAAACTTTTGCTGGATTTTGGAATAGCTGAACAGAGACCAATCCAGATAATGGAAGATAATCAGAGCTGCATCCGAATGTCACAGAATGACAAGGTTCAGTCACGCACCAAGCACATCGCAACGAAATACCACAACGTGCGAGAGTTGGCGAAAGAAGGGGTCATCAGTCTACACTATTGTCACACCAGTGAGATGACAGCTGACATCATGACCAAACCGTTACCCAGAGAACATTTTGTGAATCTGCGTATAAAGCTTGGACTTTGTATGAATAAATAATTGCATGACAGTTATGCATGAGAAGGGGTTTGTTGGAATGTAATTGTATTTTTACATGCATTGCCTGTCACCTATTATTTCTCTGTGATTACTCTGTGACCTCTGATGTGAATTACTTAGAGAGGTCACACAGCTATGTAACTTCCTGTGGGGGTTAGACACAGCAGATGCAGCAGACACAGCACATGGAGCACATGGAGCTCATGTTCTCTCCTAACCTGAGAGGATCTATGGTGGTGTGAGCATCCATTACCATCTAAGCACATGGAAGGAGCTGATAATACAAATGTATAGTAATATGTATATATAAGCCTGTCTGATTATAATCTAACTACAAACTGTGAGTAAACAGATGTTTTGTTACTTCAACTTTAAAGTGACTCAGCAGTGAATTATTCTGGGGTGAATGAGAGAGAGATGAAGAAAGAAATTAACATTTCTAAAGCTGAAGCTGTGTGTACTAAGATCTGCTAATTATTTACTACAAATAATCCAACAAGATATGGGGGCTCAGGGGAGGGGGGAGGGAAGAAGGGTCTATAGTGAGGTAGGAGGGGGAAGAGGGGGAGAACAGGGTTGGGTGGGGAAGGAGGGACGGGGAGGGGGGGGTTAGCTCTAGGGATGTTATTGAATTTACAGAAGTACCAGGTGGGAATGCATTGGGATTGGAAGTTATTGTATGAGAGGAAGGTAAATGGTGATGAATGTTTAATTCTGGGGAGACAGTGGCTGGGACGCCTCCCTGGACACAGGTTTTGGAAAATATTTGACTTTTGCAGGGTTCAGGTGTGGTACCTATGGTAATAACCTGGAATGTGGGGGGTATTAATTCCCCGACAAAAAGAACCAAAATACTACAACACTTACAGAGACATAAAATAGATATAGCACTTTTGCAAGACACGCATCTTAGTCAAGTTCAGCACGCTAAACTGAAAACATGGTGGGTAGGTGAGTGTGTGGCATCTGTGGCCACGGAGAAAAAAGGAGTGGCAGTATTATTTCGTAAAGGGGTAATGGCCGCAGCTAAGCCTATATTCGTAGACCCAGGAGGAAGAATTGTAATTGTGGAAGTGGAACTTCAGGGCCAAAAAATTTTAAGATGTAATATCTATGCGTCCAATAATTATGACAAAAAATTCTATGAGGTGATCGGCCACTTACTGGGTCAGTCTGGGGTTCCCCTAGTGGTGTGAGGGGATTTCAACACAGTGTGGGACACCCAAGTAGATAGCTCGCAGGGCAACAGGAGGGACTCGGGAGCATTGAATAGAGGCCTACAACGGTTAGGACACTTATTAGACTTAGTTGATATTTGGCGGATATTACAACCCACAGAAAGAGATTATACACACCTTTCAAGAGCACACTCTACCCAGGCGCAGATTGATTATATTCTTGCCTTTAAGGAGGTGTTTGGTAAGGTTGTTAAAGTAGAAATTGGACCTTACGCAATCTCAGATCATGCATGGGTGTACATGGACTGGGTCTTAGGTCCTAAAGTATCGAGAGGCAATTTTTGGAGGTTCCCAATTGAGCTGTATAGAGATGCGGCTTTTAAAGAAAAGATTGTGGAGTGCTGGCGAGATTACGTGGCGCTGAACAAGGGGCACATGGAAGACCCAACTCTGTACTGGGACGTAGCGAAAGCAGTGCTCCATGGGGAAATAATTAGCTACTCGCATTATGTGAAGGTAGCTCGGAACAGGGAGATACTGAGACTAAGCTCACAGGTGTGCAAGGCCCGTGTACTTTTTGGATGGACGCATAAGGATATTCATAAGTCCGTTTAGTGGAATTGCAAACGGCATTAAATGAATTACTGCAACAACGGGCCTTTGAATCTCATTACAAATACCAGCTGTATAAATATGGAAACAAAGCAGGCGTCTTTTGGCTCGGCTGGCGAGACCTAGAGGGGGATGGGGAAGGATTTTGCAGATGAGGAATGGACAAGGGGGCTATGGTTCACACAGATGAGGCTATATGCAAGGCCTTTTATCAATTCTACAGGCAGCGCTGTATGAAACTTCACCTGAGCAGGGGCTGCCTGGGACACTTTATCTTAATAATATTGATTTGCCTTCTTTGAGGCAGAAAGACTTAGATAAGCTAAATAGGCAAATTCAGGAGGAGGAGGTGGCTGCTGCGGTGATAGCAAGGGGCTCTTTGTTTAAGGCCCTAGGCCTGGATGGATTCCAAATAGAGTTCTATAAGGTCCTGGGAGACGATATTATACCAACTTTGACTAGCTACTTTAATAGAATGGTGGAAGTAGAGGCGTTATCCCCTAGCCTTATTCAGGCACAAATAGTTGTTCTGCCAAAGCCAGGAAAGGATCTGACAAGACCAGAGTCATATCGCCCTATATCGCTATTGAATGTGGAGGCGAAGATACTGGCCAAAATAATGGCCAATCGCATGGCGGGAGTCTTGCCGGGACTCTTACACGAGGCACAATTAGGGTTTGTGGAGGGAAGAACAGTAGCAAAGAATTTAAGGAAAATTCTGATGGCACTGGAGGTCCAGAGAAGAGGGGCGCCGTCAATGCTTATAAGCTTTGATGCTGAAAAGGCGTTTGATAAAGTTCGCTGGGATTTTTTGTTCACCACGTTAGAGCAGTATGGGTTTACGGGGCGCTTTCTATCTGCAGTCCGGGCCTTGTATTGTTCTCCTCAGGATAGAGTCCTGGTGAATGGTGTGGAATCAAAGATATTTGCTGTGTTGCGGGGGACGAGGCAGGGATGCCCGTTGTCACTTCTGTTATTTGTATTATCACTAGATCCCCTCATACGAGATATCTTAGGTTGTCTGTCGGTAAGGGGAATACAGATTGGGCGATCTCATTTTAAGATAGTGGCTTTTGCTGATGACCTTCTTGTGCTGCTGACGGAGCCACGAGAGTCGTTTCTAGCACTAATGGATATTCTAAGGGAATATGGAGATTATGCAGGCCTGTGTCTAAACTTGGCTAAATCAGAGGCATTGCCATCATCCTTGGAGGTGCAACGACTGTGGGGCCCGGACTTCCCACTGAGTTGGGCGGATGGTTCGTTTAAATACTTGGGCATTAGGCTAGCTATGGATTTGGGTTTGGTTTATCCCCTTAATATCGTGACTCTCATGGGAGAAACAAGGAAACAACTAGAGAAGTGGGGGGACCTTCCATTATCGTTGTGGGGTAGGGTGAATCTGATACAGATGATTATATTTCCTCGATGGCTGTATGTGTTGCAGACACTACCACTCCGTTTGTTGCAGAAGGATTTGAAAAGTTTATATAGAGCTCTCAGCAGGTTTTGCTGGGCGAAGAAGAAACCCAAGTTAAGATTATCATATATGCTAGGGAGCTGGACGCACGGGGGTTTGGGGATTCCGGACTTAAATATGTATAATCAAGCCTGCTTGCTGCGTCACCTGGGTAATTGGTTCTGTCAGACTAGTATGTATACCCCGATTGAGATGGAACAGGAGTACTTCACCCCCTTTGATTTCTTTTCATTGTTACACCAGACCAGGAAGCAACTCCCACGACATTTTAAGCAGTGTCTGATACTTAATCCATTACGGGAGGCCTGGAAGGGGCTGATGAAGAGATTGGGAGTCCTGGGGAGTCTGACCAATTAGCTATTAGGGGGAATTCAGCGTTTGGGCTGGGGCAGGACAACCCAGTGTTCCTTGATTGGGAGCGGGCTGGAATTACAAGGATTGAACACTTACTGGGGAGGGAAGGAGATTTAATAAAGGATGAAGAGTTACAAGCCAGAATAGGGAGATCCTGGGAAAACAGGTTCACGTATGTACAAGTTAAACATTATATTACTTCACTGGATCCATTGATGTTGAGAGTACACTTGGGAAGCAGAGTACGAGAGTTTTTTCAGGAAATGGGAGGCCACAGGATTGTCGGTGTCAGCACTCCACAAATCATTGGTTAGACGGAACCTTCCAAAAAGTTATATGCTTGTCAAACATAGGTGGGAACGGGAAGCAGGGGTTTCGCTGATAAGATGGGATGTTGGGACTACATTGAGGGGCATCCCGGCCCTCACATCAGACAAAATATTAAGGGAATGTGGATACAGGGTGGTCATGCGGGCTTATATGTCTGGACAGCAGTTGTCCCATGCGTGCTCACTGCATGGGGCCGCATGTGCCAAGTGCGGTCATTCTCCCCATTCACTTTTTCATGCCTTTTGGGCCTGTCCAGGAGAGCCTTTTGGGAGAGAGTAAGGAGATTTTTGGTTAAATTGTTGGGGACACAGGTGATGGGAATGTGGGATCAGTATGTTTTGGATTTGCAAAGGGCTTTTTGCACTCAGTCAAGGAGTGCGCGTCTCTTGTGTCATAAGATAATCTTGGTGGCTCGTATTGGACAGTTGCGGAACCACCAGCTTATTGGTATTGGAGGAACCAGGTGCACTTGCTGGCAAGGTGGGAGGCGAAAACGGCGAAGGGTTCCCTGAAACATCTTACCCGCTTCACATAGATCTGGGATCCTTATTTGAGGGTACTGAGCCCTAGAGGGTGTAGTTTGCTCCTTAAATAGACATATCAAAAGTTCCTTGGAGCAGCCTTAGGGTTGCCAAAGGTACAGATTGGTTAGCCAATGACATACCTGGGAGGGGGGGAGGGCTCTCTTGGACTATAAGAGTACAGGTCCAAGGGGAAGGAAGTGGGGTAGGAATGGGGGTGGGAGGATTGTACACGGTGAGGATAAATATAATACAGGAGTATAAGAAAAAATGGAATTGCCAAATAAATAAGAGGCTTGAATTGATGGATGGAGGGGGAGGGGGGTGGGGAGAAAATGTAAAATTGTATGGTGGCATCAGTTAGAATATGGCTGTGTTGTACTTTGAAAATAAGCACCCTACTATCTTATAATCAATGCAATCAGGATTTAGTAAAAAAAAAAAAATAATAGTACAGAAAGTTCACTACTTGCTTTAATTACTGAGCTTCACCATATTATAAAGGAAAAACTACTCTGTTGATTCCGCTGAATTCATCATCTGCATATGATCTTGTTGAATCTCTGTTTCCCTTAAATTCCTGGCTGAATTTACATTCAGGAAATGTTGAAAAAACTACTCTTGGGGGGGCGTGTCAAGATGACATCCTAAGCATGTTTGCTGCCCGATCGGAGTTGTTTGCTGGCGTTTCTATTGTTGAATTTCCTATTTTAATGCCTCATACTAAAAGGAAGGGGATGGTGAAAGGCCAACTGCCGCTGGACAGAACATCATCCCCGATCCAGCAGACGATTGATCGCTATGCAACGAGTATCCCACCTACTGGAACGGTTGATCCCGAGCTGAGAGCTGAAGGAGGAGCGTCGGCTCTCTTGGGGAGACATCTTTATTATTATTATTAGCATTTGTATAGCGCTACCAGATGCACACAGCGCTGAACACCTGACACAAAGAGACAGTCCCTGCTCAAAAGAGCTTACAATCTAAATAACACATACAGACAAGACAGTTACGGATGAGGGAAGTACTGGGTGAGAAGGAAGGAAGGAACAAGGGTGGGCAAATGAGGGCTAGGTGCCAAAAGCAGCAGTGAAAAGGTGTGTTTTCAGCATGGATTTGAAAACAGGTAGAGATGGAGCTAGGTTCAGGAAGTCGATTCCAGGCATCTTAATCCTCCTCCGTGTCCTGCATTCTTTGGGCGGAGTGCAGAGGGCCCAGATGAATCGGGAGTCGATGGCGGTGGAGCCTTGTTTGGCAGTGCACCAGCCCAGACCGCAGGAGAAGTGATTGTGGAGCTTGCAGCTCCCATGGAGATTACACTGGAGTCTATTTGGACAGCTATACAGGCTTTAACAACAGCAGTTTCAAAATCAGCCCAGGAGACGGCTCTTCTCATGAGCAAAGTTGAAACTTTAACTACTTAAGTTAAACAGGACTTGATGAATAAAATTTCACACTTTAGCTGACAGGCTCAGTGTGTCTTCTCACCAGCAATTAACAACACCTGGTACCTCCCACTGGGACAGTGTGAAATGAAAAGGTTTCCTCAGGTCATTAAAGCATCAACCTGCTAGTTCCATTCACTCCACATCACGCTCCATTTCTTCCTGTTCTTCTGGCACAGGTAACATGGGACATGTTCCCTGATCCTCCCAGTCCATCTTCTCCCCAGAGTTCTTATTAGCCCATGGTGCTCCCTCCACCTCCAGCAGCTGTCCACATTATATTGCTTGATAAGCCAGGAAGCTTGTGCAAAGTCTGGATCTTGGTCTGCCCCTGTGGACCAGCTCTGCAGTTGCCAAGGAGTGTCTAAAAGTCTGGACCCCCTCCCCTTCCCCAGTCAGACCAGGTTTTTAACCTCCCTTATGATTCTCTGCAGGGGAAGTGGGGAATAGAGCTTAGAGCATAGATTTATTTATTTATTTATTTGCATCTGTATCCCACATTTTCCCACCTATTTGCGGACTCAGTGTGGCTTACAATACTTTGAGAATGATGGAAGTACAATTGGTTACAGTACGATTATGGATTACATTATGATGAGTTATAGAAGACAGAGTAAATACAGGATATCATTTGGGAATAGAACATCAGAAAATAACAGTGGTGAGTTGAGAGGGGGACAAACAATATCGAGGGATCATAAAGGTCTAACATTCTTATTTGTGGGTAGGGTTTTAAGGGTGGTGAGGATACGGGAGAAGAGACTTCAGGATAGAGTGTTTTGGTGCGTATCTATTGGTTTGTATAGACTTCATGTGTTTATGATCCTTGCCGTAGATTTTCTCAAAGAGTTAGGTTTTCAGTAGTTTGCGGAAGTCGGTCAGTTTATAGATCGTTTTCAGATTGCGTGGTAGTGTATTCCAGACTTGTGTGCTCATGTATGCGAAGGTCGATCCGTGCAATGCTTTGTATTTTATTCCTTTGCACTTAGGGAAATGGAAATTGAGGAAGGTTTGGGAAGATCTTTTAGCGTTTCTGGGTGGTAGGTCTATTAAATCAGACATGTATGCAGGGGCTTCCCCGTGAATGATTTTATGGACTAAAGTGCATACTTTGAAAGTGATGCGTTCCTTGAGTGGTAGCCAGTGTAGTTTCTCCCGTAAGGGTTTTGCACTTTCGTATTTTGGTTTTCCGAAGATGAGTCTGGCTGCTGTATTCTGGGCTATTTGAAGTTTCCTCAGTATTTGTTCCTTGCATCCTGCGTATAATGAGTTGCAATAATCCAAGTGACTGAGTACGAGTGATTGCACTAGACTGCGGAAGACAGATCTTGGAAAGAATGGTCTAATTCTTTTCAGTTTCCACATGGAGTAGAACATTTTTTTTGTTGTGTTGTTCGCATGAGTCTCGAGTGTTAGGTGGCGGTCAATAGTGACTCCAAGGATTTTTAATGTTTCTGAGATTGGCAGATTTAGTTTAGGTGTGTTAATGGCGGTAAACTTATTCGTGTTGTATTGGGAGGTCAGTATGAGGCATTGAGTTTTTTCTGCGTTCAGTTTCAGTCGGAATGCATCTGCCCAGGTGTTCATGATCTGTAGACTTTGGTTGATTTCGTTAGAGATTTCATTAATGTCTTTTTTGACAGATCTCCCTGATCTGTTTGTCATTTCAGCCACTAAATTATTACACTATATTCATTGTCTTACTTTTAAAGTTGAAACTTGTAGTGCTGGTGCATTATTTTAGTAGTAATAAATTGGTATTTTCTGAAACCTTTATTAATTTAGCACCTGATGGTTTTTTATATAGATACATATATATTTTGTACAGTTAATGGTTAATTCATTTATTTATATGTGACCAGTTGACTAATTTGTTTTTATGTTATTATAGTACTTTATACCCCTGATGCAGCCTGTACTCTTGGCAAAACATGGCCATGTCAGCCATTTGAGTGTGAACCCTGTCAGCATCAATACAATGTATTAATGTTCTTCATCAAGGTCTGCTTCTTGTCTTTTGTTCCTTGCCAGAAATGGTCCTATTGCACCGGTCACAGCACTTAAGCCACTGGGAACCTTCAATGACATAGAAGGGAAAACAGCCATGGCTAAATCAAACGGCTTGATGGTGACTGAAAAAAGAGCAAGCACCAGAAAAAAAGAGAGGGAGAAATGCCCAACTGGAGCTCAGACCTAAGTACACCTACTGAGCGTGGGATAAAAAATATGAAGGAAACTTAAAAGTGGGGAAAAGCCTAAACAATAAAGTAAGGGTGAGAAAAATTTATAAAGAAAAATGAGCAAAAATCAGGGGAAAAAACCCACAGGGAAGGCACAAATAAGCTTGAAAAAAATCAACTCATGCACCAGACGCTGTGAGGAGCGCAGGTCAGTGTGTTCTCTCCTCACAGCAGATGGAGAAACTGCTGGTCCCATGCTCTCACTGTGGTGGAGACACTAGCATATGCTCTATCAAATATGCTTTAATAATGCTACGCACTGGGCACTGTAGATAACATCATCCACATGTGAGAATAGTTTGTCCTCAGAGAAATGTAAGTTCTTTTTAGCATCATGCCCCAATAAAACATTTTAGAGCTGGAAAAACTACTAAAATGGGATTTTGGTGTATAGCCACTCTTGCAACTGAGCATGCACATACAGTATGCCCTGATAAAGGAGTTTGTCACAATGCGTCCAACCAAGTCCCATCATCTGAGCTCTTACATTCTGAAAATACAGAGTGGAAGTTGGATGAAAGTGCTTCAATCTACTGAAAGGGGACAAGGTAAATTTATGTAATACCTGATAATTTTCTTTCCTTTAGTTGCATCAGATGAATCCAGGAACTGGTGGGTTGTATCTACCTACCAGCAGGTGGAGAGAGAGAACACTGAAGAGAAAGAAGTGACCCTGGATGTCCAGCCTATTGTCACTTCAGTATAGGTCGCAACCCCAAAGCAGAGGAGAAAGAGAAAAATACAAAAAAAAAAAAACCCTCCTCACAACAATGTGGCAACAACCAAACACACAAACTGGTAACTTAAAGGAAAACAGAAGTCAAAAGATCCAAATAAGTTCTAACTGAAATATAAAATATGCTGTCTTCTGTCTCTCTTCATTTTTCTTTTGCGTTTTTACCATCTTGAACATCACCCAGTCAACATCTAAGAAATAAATGCACGGCCATAACAATACAGGGAAGGATCCTGAAATCATCTGCTGCGACTAAAGGAAAGAAAATTATCAGGTAATACATAATGTTACCTTCCTTAGCCTCAGCAGCAGATGAATCCAGGAACTGGTGGGATGTATAAAAGTAGCTCCTAAACAGGGTGGGCAGCCACCGCTCCCCGAGAGAGCACTGTTGCCTCAAAATGTGCATCCCCTGCACTGCTACATCAAACCTGTAGTGTTTAACAAAGGAATGCCGAAAGGCCCAGGTAGCTGCTTGACAAATGTTGTCCAAAGAAAGAACACCAGTTTCCGTCCAGGAAATAGCCTGCGCTCAGGTCAAATGAGAACTCAAATCAAAAGGAGGAACTGAACCGTTCACCATGTAAGCCAAAAGAATGGTTTCCTTAAGCCACTACACTATAGTCACCTTAAATGCCGCATACCCCTGTCTGGGACCAGACAAAAGTACAGACAGATGATCCGAGCAAACTGAATTAATTTGTCGTCTGAACATACCGAAGGAGAGAACGATGAACATCCAAAAGGCTCAGGAGTGAAAAATTCTCCGGAAACTCCGACCTCCGAAAGGAGGGAAGAAAAAGTGGCTGATTCAAGTGAAAGGCCGACATGAACTTAGGCAAAAAGGAAGGACACGTTCTCAGAGCTACGCCTGACTCCGAAAACTGAAGAAAAGATTCTCGACACAAAAGGGCCTGAAGTTCGGAAAACTTTGCGCGCCGAGGCAATAGCAACCAAAAACACTGTCTTCAGAGTGATATCTTTAGCTGAAGCCAAACGCGATTCAAAAGGCACACTCTGTAAAGCACTAAGGACCAAATTCAACTTCCAAGTACACGGGCGCCAAAGTGGAGGATGAAGATGAAGAGAGCCTTTCAAAAAACGTGTCACATCCGAATAAACCACAGGGGAAAGGCCAGCCACACGTTCCCGGAAATAGGCTAGAGCCGCAACCTGAACTCACAGTTATGTGACAACCCTTTTTGCAAACCATCCTGCAGAAAAGTCAAGATGTGGGAGGTAAGACGCTTTAAGGGGAGACCAAGAAAGCTTGGCACACCACGCCTCAAAAGTGTGCCACACTCCGGCCAGTGGTGGAACGTTTCCGAGCCCGAAGTAAAGTGGCAATGACCGAATCATCATAGTCTTTCTTCCTTAGTCTTGCCCTCATCAGAGCCAAGCTGCAAGACCAAAACAGGAGCATCCTCCATCTGCACCGGATCTTGATGAAGAAGGCCGGGCAAGACTGGGAACTGGAGCGGAGACTCCATTAGAAGTCGAACTAGATCCGCATACCACGACCGGCGTGGCCAGTCCGGAGCTACCAACACTATGAGACCATGATGAAGTCTGATCCGATGCAGCAGACAACCGATTAAGGGCCAAGGAGGGAAAACGTAGAGATGACTCAATATTGGCCATGGCTGTGACAGAATGTCTAGCCCTGCAGAATCGACCTCTTTGGTTCTGCTGAAGAACTTGGGGACTTTACCGTTTTGCCTGGTCGCCATCATATCTCTGGCGTGCCCCACTGCTGACAGATCAGATGGAAGGCTTCTGCCGCCAGCTCCCATTCCGCTGAGTCCAGGCAACGATGGCTGAGAAAGTCGGCTCGAACATTGGCCTGGCCTGCAATGTGAGCCGCTGAGAGACAGAGAAGATGAGCCTCTGCCCACTGCAGCAGACCAGATGCCTCCAAGGCCAATGCTGTGCTCTGAGTACCCTCTTGACAGTTGATGTATGTCACCGCTGAGGTGTTGTCTGAGATAACTCAAACCACCTGACTTTCCAGGAGAACTTGAAAGGTCATGAGGGTCAGCATCACTGCTCTCAATTCTAGTCGGTTGATGGACTATTCACCGCCATCTCTGACCAACATCCCTGTGCCACATGGTGGAAACAATGAGCTCCCCATCCCGAGAGGCTGGCATCCATGACTACCGTCACCCATTGAGGGGAAGCCAAAAGCATTACTTTCCGAAGGTTAGAAGCAAACAGCCACCAAGTCACGCTGTCTCTTGTGATAGAAAGCCACATCAGGTGACACTGATAATCCTGGAACACCGGAGACCAACGACTCAACAAAGCAAGCTGGAAGGGCCACATATGTGCCCTCGCCAATGGAGCCACCTCCAGAGTGGCCGTCATAGATCCCAGAACATGCACATAATACCAGGCTCGAGGTTGAGGGGAACGCAACAGGCTGCGAACCTGGGAACAGAGTTTGAGCCTCCTGCTTTCTGGCAAGAAGACACGACCCTGAGCCATACTGAAGAGTACCCCCAGATATTCCAGAGACTGGGAGGGAACTATATGGCTTTTGTAAAGATGAATTACCCAACTGAGGGAGTGCAGGAAGTCCAGAACTCGAGAGGTGGCAGGTCGACTGTCCAGTTCTGAATCTGCTCAGATCAACCAATCGTCGAGATACTGATGAACTCTGATTCCCCCCTTTTTGAAGGAAGGCCGCAGCAACTACTATTAACTTAGAAAAGGTGCGTGGAGCCGTAGCTAGGCCAAAGGGTTGAGCACAAAACTGAAAGTGACGGCCTAAGACGGCAAACCAAAGATATCTCTGAGGCAGCCAAATGGGAATGTGTAAAGAAGCCTTGCAGGGTGGGACCAGGCTGCTGGCATCGGCATTTATAAAGGAGATAGAGCAAATTTAGGCTCTTAGGTAGAAAGCTCAAATCCAGATCATCTAGGGTAGCATTTTCTGAAATGTTACCCGTTCCATGTGCAGGGCCCAAGAGACAGGCAGAGCTCCGGAGTCTCAATGCGTGGATGAGACGATGGTGCACGGAGGAGGGTTTTAGATTTGTTAGGAACTGGGCAACATTCTGGGGAAGGTGGAGCCTATTCCGAAACAATGGGCTCCACCTTAACCAGGGTGGGACCAGGCTGCTGGCATCGGCATTTAAAAAGGAGATAGAGCAGCTTTTACTTGTTTACCTTCCTGAGGTCGAGAATAGGCCTAAAAAACCTTTTTGAGGAACTACAAAGTAAATTGAATAGCGGCTGGTGCGCAACTCAGCCTGAGGTATCAGAACCACCGCCCCGTGATCCAGCAACGCGTGTAATGTAGTTAGTACTGCCTCTCTTCTAGACACCGTGGCACAATGAGATTCCAAAAATGAGTCTCCGATGGGTAGCCCAAATTCTAGCCTGTAGCCTTCTCTGATGAGATCCTTGGCCCACTCTTTGTAAAAGAGGGTCAGACGACCCCCTATGACAGAAGTCGAAGAGCAGACCTGTGCCCCATTATTGGGCAGCACAACCTGAAGCCTGAGGTCTGGCTCCAGATCCCGATGACCGCTTGTCATTCCAAAAGGAAGACTTCTGCTGGAATCTAGGGCACTGAAAAGAGGAACTACAACCAGGCCTATACCGGCAGACATCATGATAGTTGGGTCTTGAAGAACCTGGCTTTGAGCTAACTCTGGGCCTGTCTTCCGGAAGACACTGGGACTTCAAGTCTCCCAAATCTTTCACAATCTTTTCAAGATCCTCGCCAAAAAGTAACTTACCTCTAAAGGGAAGCCTCGTAAGATGCTGCTTAGAAGCCACGTCAGCCGACCAGTGGCGCAACCAAAGCAGTCGTTGAGTTGAAACCGCCAGAGCCATCTGTTTGGCCGAAGCCCTGACCAAGTCATAGAGGGCGTCAGCCAGATAGGCGAGAGACGATTCCATCGGAACTCCAGCAACTGACATAGAAGACGAATTGTGACCCTGTTCCAGGCTCTGCCGAAACCAGGAAAGACAAGCTCTGGCAGTGTAGGAACTACAAAAGACGTTTGTAAAGCCAAAGTTGCCACTTCAAAGGAACGCTTAAGAGAGGCTTCAAGATGCCTAGCCTGCATGTCTAACTGCTACTCCTCCTTCCACCAGAAGAGTGGTTTTCATAGTGACTGCAGAAACTAAAGCGTCCACCTTCGGTAAGGAAAAAGAGTTCAGTGTAGCAGCAGGTACTAGATACAGATGTGCCATAGCCCTAGTCACTTTAAATCCATTCTCTGGGTCAGACCACTGAGCGGAGATTAACTCCTGAATGGATTAATGCATTGGAAAGGCCTTAGAAGGTTTCCACGTGCTCGCCATCTTAACATTGACAGAAGCTACCAATTATTCCTCAGGATCAGAAATATCCACAGCAGCCAAGGCTTCAGAAATCCGAGTAGGCAGTTCATCACAATGAAAAATTCAAACCGCTGTCGGATTCCCCATAGTCAAAATCATCAAGTTTAGAAGATTTAGCTTATTCTTCAGATCCCGCCAAAATGGAAAGAGGAGGAGAATGAGGACCCAAGGACCCTACGTCCGGGAACAAACCTAACCATCTGTGCTTTACAGCAAGGTCCTCAATAGGAAGTGAAGAACCGAAGTCACCTTGACTAGCAAGGGTCTCCCTGCCCTCTAAAGCTGATTGAGGAGGGGGAAGGGACACAGAAGGAAGTCCCCTCTTGAGCAAATAAGCCTGGTGCAAAAGAATAAAAGTTGGGGGCACATGAGGCAAGATGGCGTCTGAATAGGACGTGTGTGAAACAGCTCCTCACTCAACTCCCTCTTGCTGTTTTTTTTTTCCTTAAAAAATACATTTCCATGCCCAAGAGACGGGGCAAACAGAGGGCTTACCCTGCTCCCTCTGCAAGACAGGAATTGGGACCGATGGACCATTTCACTGTTCCCAGAGTAGAATTGACTGGGCAACAACCCTTGCTGCAGGAGGGATCGATGAGAGGAGAACCGACCTACCTGCCTGAGGGAGAGACCACTCTGAGCCCAGAGGAACGGAGTCCTCCTTCGATGCCGGCAATGCTGGCAGACCAGAGCCCTGGATTGACTAGACCCGATGAGGAGATGTCTGATCTGGGAGCAGGGGCAGACTCTGCTAGCAGAACGCCGAGTGCAGCAGTGCTGGTGGTTACTGCTGAGAATACCGAAGGAGCAGGAGTTGAATCACAAGAGAGCAAGACTGGCTCTAAGAAAGGAGCTCAGGAAGAGGTAACATTGAAATTATTTCCTAAAAAAACGGAGAAAATAACCCTAGAAAAAATTTGGGATGCTTTGGAATGTTTAGAAGATTCTTTAACCCAGAAACTATCTCCAATAGTTAAAGTTACTCAATCAAATCAAGCTAAAATAGCAGACTTGGAAAAACAGTTGGAACAATCTAAAACTTTTGAACAAACAATTATACTTGAAACAAATCAAATTAAAGAGAGTCAAATAACTTTAATAAAAGAAAATGTATACTTACAGAGGAAAATAGAAACTTTAGAAAATTTACAAAGGATGAAAACATTGAGATTTATAAATTTTCCTAAAGTTCCAGCAGTGGCTCCTTTAATAACATTCAAAAGATATCTTTCTGAAGTATTAAAAATTACTGAACAATTGTTTCCACCTGTAGCAAGGATTTATTATTTGGCTCCCTATGTTAAGAAACCAAGTGAGCACATAATACCATCTATGGAAACCCCATTTGAGGAGCTAAATTTGAATTTATCACAAACAATTGAAGATGAACTATGTGGAGTACAACCTGCTACATTAATTATAGACTTTGTTCTACAGCCGGATCGGGACTGGATCTTGAAAACTTTCTTTAAACATAGACATGAAGTCTTTCTGAATTGCAAAGTCAAAGTATTTCCTGATATTGCTAGACAAACTCAGAAAAGACGTCAGTCTTTTTTGAAACTTCGTGATCGTGTATTGTCACAGGGGGGAATTTTCTGGCTTAATTTTCCTTGCAAATGTGTTGTTAAATTTCAATCAATTAAATATGTTTTCTTTGAGAGTGATCAGTTAGCAAAATTCCTGGACTCCAGACAAGAACCAGCCGTAAACTCTCTTGTGCTTCCTCCATTAGTATCTACTCCGTGATAGGATAAGTGGGAACATGTTCTACTCATTTTTTTCCTATGTTAACCAATTTTTGAATTGTGCCTTGCCTACAATTGTGGACTTTAGCAGTAATTATCATTTAATAGATTTTCTTTATAAAATATTTTCTTGTATGGTATGGTAATACTCCTTTTCTGTACAAGTGTATCTTGTAAAATTCATTAAAATTACAAAAAAAAAAAAAAGTTGGGGAAGAATGCAAGTCAGACATTCCAGTGCTAGGAGAATCAACAGAAATCCACAAATTCACCCCTGCACAGCTGACACCCTCGCCTGAAGAACCGGAAAGGCAGGAAGGCTCAGAGAAAAAAAGCACAGGCTCCACAACTGCCTCAGGTGTCATAACTACAATATGGGCGGCACCGTCTGCCGCGCGGGAAGACTCCCCAATGGCCTCTTAGAACCAAAGACTGTGTTGGCGCAACATGCAGCGCAGGCGCCTACTACAGAACATCAAGAGCCACAGCGGGAACATCTTTTAACCACCTCCGTTATCAGCAGTTTCGCCCCGCCGGCACCGCACACACACAGCCGACCAACAGGAAAGGCAAAGAGTGTACTCACGGGAGCTGGTAAAAGGTCCCTGAAGGCAGCAGTGACTCTCAGAGGGAGCCCAAACTGTGCTCCCTTCCTCCCCTACAGGCTGGCAGACTCTCACTAAGTAACAGCTCTTCCCAGCTTACTGTTCTGTGTCTTTATTTTATTTTATTTTCCGGCTGTAAGCTGCAATGTTGTGAGAAGAATCCTTTTTTTTTTTTTTTAAGCAGCTAGAGAAGGGAGCCTACAGAGAGCCAGAGGAAAATGGGGTAGGACATGGAACTGCAACACAAGTATGTCCTCAAGGTCGGCATCCTCAGCCAGACGCCCCCAAGCTCAACTGGCAGAAATGCCCAGGAGCCCCCTCCCAAGAATCCAGTAGCTGGAAGAAATCCATCCACCACCTGCTACAGACAGAGATATACTGAAGTGACAAGGAACTGGACATCCAGGGTCACTGCTTTCTCTTCGGTGTTCTCTATATCCACCTGCTGGTAGGCAGATACAACACACCAGTTCCTGGATTCAGCTGCTGCTTAGATTAAGGAATGTGTCATCTGTTTTCAAGACTGTCTTAACTAGAGCTCATTCTTTCCTAAGACGAGCTAGAAAAATATGCCTATAATCCTTAGCAAAAAACTGGATTTCCCCCCCAGTGGGTAACTCCTCAAAGAGGATGTATGGTGTTTCGGCAACATTTTTTGAGCCTCAGTGTACTTGGGAAGCCTCCACACAACACTCTCAAAGTATTTAAAACTGTGGCTATATAATATTGCTATAAAAAAAGGAAAACACAATTCCTTCTTAGTTTTAGATTGGGTGAGGCAATGAAGCTGAATTCTGGGCTTTTTCTCCAATTTGTTTTAAATTTCTCTCTTCTGGCACACTAGCATGAATCACCTTATATTTGACTTTATAATCCTCGGTATACCTTTTGCATGGTTTTAAACTGAAACCTTTTCTAGAGGTAACATAGTAGATGACGGCAGAAAAAGACCTGCACGGTCCATCCAGTCTGCCCAACAAGATAAACTCACATGTGCTACTTTTGTGTATACCTTACCTTGATTTGTACCTGTCCTTTTCCTGGCACAGACCGTATAAGTCTGCCCAGCACTATCCCCGCCTCCCAACCACCAGCCCTGGCACAGACCGTATAAGTCTGGCCAGCACTATCCCCGCCTCCAAACCACCAGTCCCGCCTCCCACCAAAAGCTCTGGCACAGACCGTATAAGTCTGCCCAGCACCATCTCCGCCTCCAAACCACCAGTCCCGCCTCCCACCACCGGCTCTGCCACAGACCGTATAAGTCTGCCCAGCACCATCTCCGTCTCCCGCCACCGGCTTTGCCACCCAATCTCGTCTAAGCTCCTTAGGATCCATTCCTTCTGAGCAGGATTCCTTTATGTTTATCCCACGCATGTTTGAATTCTGTTACCGTTTTCGTTTCCACCACCTCCCGCGGGAGGACATTCCAAGCATCCACTACTCTCTCCGTGAAAAAATACTTCCTGGCATTTTTCTTGAGTCTGCCCCCCTTCAATCTCATTTCATGTCCTCTCGTTCTACTGCCTTCGCATCTCCGGAAAAGGTTCGTTTGCAGATTAATACCTTTCAAATATTTGAACGTCTGTATCATATCACCCCTGTTTCTCCTTTCCTCCAGAGTATACATGTTCAGGTCCACAAGTCTCTCCTCATACGTCTTGTAACATAAATCCCATACCATTCTCGTAGCTTTTCTTTGCACCGCTTCAATTCTTTTTACATCCTTAACAAGATACGGCCTCCAGAACTGTACACAATACTCTAGGTGGGGCCTCACCAACGACTTATACAGGGGCATCAACACCCCCTTTCTTCTGCTGGTCACATCTCTCTCTATACAGCCTAACAACCTTCTAGCTAGGGCCACCGCCTTGTCACACTGTTTCGTCGCCTTCAAATCCTCAGATACTATCACCCCAAGATCCCTCTCCCCATCCGTACCTATCAGACTCTCCCCGCCTAACACATACGTCTCCCGTGGATTTATCAACATTTGCGTATTTCTGATCTGAAGACGAAGGGTTACCTTCGAAAGCTAATAAAAAAATTGTTAGTTCAATAAAAAAAGGTATCATCTTATTTTATTATCTTGAAAAGTGGACAAACACTGCCACATCACTCCCTCCAAAATAAAAGCGACTCGCTTGCAAGCATGTCTTAACTCAAAAAACTTTTTTACTTCTTATACATCCAGAAACTAAACAGCCAAAAACTCTTGTTCTAAAAGGCAGTGATTTTCTGTTCCTTGGCTACTGGAGAGGTTGCTCATCCAGCAACCTCAATTAAGTGTTAATTAAGGTGTGGGGAAGTAGAATACTTGCATAGGTTGCTGAGTCAGCTTCAAAGAGCCTGTTTAAAAGAGGCCCCTTAGATTCTATATAAAGAGGAAAGGTCCCACTGAACTTTCTTTGTGAGAAGTTCCAAGAGAAGAGGACATTTCTCTGGTAAGTGAACGCTATTTTGCTTTGTGCTTTGGGAACGTAAAGATTGGGGTTTAAAGGAGGAATTGTAGGTTAGTGTTAGGCAAAATAAAAATATAAAAAGCAAATTTTATCAACTAATCTCCATAGTCTTTCCCACTTAGTTTTAAAAACTTTGTACCACGGCATTAACAGATAGAATCTAGCAGGCACTGCAGGATCCAGTTTAGTCTTAGGCATATAGATAGCTGGGTGGCTGGTGGACGTGAGGATCGCCTAGTGACTTGCCTGCCTGGTGCGAAGGTGGCGGACCTCACGTGTCACCTAGAAATGATTTTAGATAGTGCTGGGGAGGAGTCAGCTGTCTTGGTACATGTGGGTACCATTGACATAGGAAAATGTGGGAGAGAGGTTCTGGAAGCCAAATTTAGGCTCATAGGTAGAAAGCTCAAATCCAGATCCTCTAGGGTAGCATTTTCTGAAATGTTACCCGTTCCACGTGCAGGGCCAAAGAGACAGGCAGAGTGCCGGAGTCTCAATGTGTGGATGAGACGATGGTGCAGGGAGAAGAGTTTTAGATTTGTTAGGAACTGGGCAACATTCTGGGGAAGGGGGGCCTATCCCGAAACGATGGGCTCCACCTTAACCAGAGTGGGACCAGGCTGTATACATAGGAAATCGACATTTAAAAAGGAGATAGAGCAGCTTTTAAACTAGAAATGGGGGGGAAGGCCGACAATCGCTCAAAGGCGCATGGTTCGGGATAAGGTATCTTTCAAAGATATCACCAAAACAAGGAAGATAGGGTATCCTGATAGTGGGGTTGCAAAAGAGACTGTAGTAGATCAGGTGTCCCTAAATAAAAATCAGACAAAAGATTGCAAATTAGTACTGTCAAGTACTAAGCATGATGTAAACAGGAGCAACAAACACAGTTTGAAATGTCTATGTGCGGATGCCAGAAGCCTAAGAAATAAGATGGGACACTTAGAATATATTGCACTAAATGAAAAATTAGATATAATAGGCATCTCTGAGACCTGGTGGAAGGAGGATAACCAGTGGGACACTGTCATACCGGGGTACAAATTATATTGTAGTGATAGGGTGGATCGAATTGGTGGAGGGGTAGCATTGTATATTAACAAGAGCCTTGAATCAAATAGATTGAAAATTATGCAGGAAAAAAAAACACTTCTTGGAATCACTGTGGATTGAAATTCCATGTGTAAAGGGGAAAAGGATAATGATAATGATAGGAGTGTACTACCGTCCGCCTGGCCAGGATGAACAGACGGATGCAGAAATGTTAAAGGAAATTAGGGACGCAAACAAACTGGGCAGCACAATAATAATGGGTGATTTCAATTACCCTGATATTGATTGAGTAAATGTAACATCAGGACACGCTAGGGAGGTAAAAGTCCTTGATGAAATCAAGGACAGCTTTATGGAGCAGCTGGTAAAGAAACTGATGAGAGAAGGAAAAATTCTAGACCTAGTCCTTAGTGGAGCAAATGATCTGGTGCGGGAGGTAATGGTGCTGGGACCGCTTGATAACAGTGATCATAATATGATCGGATTTGATATTAGCTTTGAAGTAAGTATACATAGGAAATCAAATACGTTAGTGTTTAACTTTAAAAAAGGAGACTAATACACTGGCTCCTTGGTAATGAGAGAATGAAGTTTAAAGTCATTCATTCTTTTAAAGGTTAGGTGTGCTTGCTTCGGAGCCAAGGAGGGAGCTTCCAGCACATATGGGAGTTCGTTAAATTTTGATGGCACCTTATAATAAACGGGAGCGCTCAAGATGTTTTGTTATTACTGTATGTTTGGCATTGCCAGATAGTTGTATCATTTCTCCGTGTTGATTGTTTTCAATAAAAACTGTTCAAATATAAAAAAGGAGACTACGATAAAATGAGAAGAACGGTGAAAAGAAAACTTAGAGGAGCGACTGCAAGGGTCAAAAATTGACATCAGGCGTGGATGCTGTTCAAAAACACCATGCCCAGGCCAAATATATTCCGTGTATTAAAAAAGGAGGACGGAAAACTAAACGACAGCCGGCGTGGTTAAATAGTGAGGTGAAGGAAGCTATTAGAGCTAAAAGAAAATCCTTCAGAAAATGGAAGAAGAAACCGACTGAAAATAAGAAATGGTTTAAGGAATGTCAAGTCAAATGCAAAGCGCTGATAAGGAAAGCTAAGAGGGACTTCGAAAAAAAGATTGCATTGGAGGCAAAAACACATAGTAAAAATGTTTTTAGGTATATTAAAAGCAGGAAGCCGGCAAAAGAATCGGTTGGACCGCTAGACGGCCGAGGAGTAAAAGGGGTGATCAGGGAAGACAAAGCCGTAGCAGAGAGATTAAATGAATTCTTTGCTTCGGTCTTCACCAAGGAAGATTTGGGTGGGATACCGGTGCCAGAAATGGTATTCGAAGCTGACGATTCGGAGAAACTTAATGAATTCTCTGTAAACCTGGAAGATGTAATGGAGCAGTTCTACAAACTGAAGAGTAGCAAATCACCTGGACCGGATGGTATTCATCCCAGAGTACTGATAGAACTGAAAAATTAGCTTGTGGAGCTATCGTTAGAAATATGTAATTTATCCTTAAAATCGAGCATGGTACCGGAAGATTGGAGGGTGGCCAATGTAACGCTGATTTTTAAAAAAGGTTCCAGAGGGACTTCTGGCGGAGATGCTGGCCAAGATGGCCGCCACGAGGTGAGCGCCGCAAAGTCGCGATCGGGGATCCTCGATTTATCCCCCTTTACCGCCCCGAAACACAGCATAACTCTGTGCCACAAGAGCAAGGCAAGCGCAGGAAGCAGATCAGCGTAGTGGGCAAGGGAGAGCGGCGAAGCTGAGGGCGCGGAGAGCCGAAATAGTGTACCGCCCTTCCCCCACGTCGCGGCGTGCTACCACGAGCCGGAGAAGTAGGAAGGCCGAAGCTCGCACACGATCGGGACGGTGAAGAACAGTGGAATTGACTGAGACCTGCAAAAGGAATAATAAAATACGCAGGAGCGACTTAGCAATTAGTCACTGCACAGGCTGCCGAGTGAAGAAGGGGCAAGGGAGCTGGAGTTGCTGCAGGCAACAGGAAGAAGGTGGTTTACAAGCCTGAATATGGAGGCAAAAAGCAGCGCAAGCTCTCCACAGACACCCGGCAGACTCAGCATCGGGTAAGCGATTGCAAAGTGGCAAAAGATATTAACAGTATACAACAGAGCTTGATGTAAAGACGCCAGAAGCCAGTAATATTAAGAGGAAAAGGGGGAAAAAAAACGGCTATTGGCCCCAGTACAATATGAGAAGGACAGCACAGCTTTTCCTACTTTAAGACAATAAATTAAGATATTAAATTATAAGAGATACAGACGACTGTTTAGAGCAAACAGATGAAAACACTCGGGAAACAGGAACGGAGATCCAAAAGACCTCTGGAGACAGAATATAAACCATCTCTGTGTATGGCTACCTGCAGCTCAAAAAAAGAACCGGAAAAATCCAGGGGGGGAGGCACAAAGATGGCGGAGAAAAGCTCCCCCGCATCTCCCTCAGTGAGCTTGGTTTGGGCCTCGGAAATAGTAACAGAGGTCAAAATGGCAGTAGAAGAAACAATGAGCCAACAACTTCAACAGATATTGGACAAGCTGGATGGAATGGATCAGCGGTTTACGACCTTCACGAAAGACTTTCAAGAGGTCCAGCAACGGTTGGGGGAAGTAGAAACAACAACGCAGGAATCATCAAGGACCATACAGCATCTCCAAAAAATAGTAACGGTACTGGAAGAAAAAGTAGATGATCTAGAGAACCGCTCTAGAAGAAACAACTTAAGACTGGTAGGAATAACTGAATCAATAAAAGATGGAGAGCTCAGGGAATTTCTGGAAACCTGGCTGGAGAAGATTTTTAACAACCAAAGCATGGCAGGGCCGCTCAAGATTGAACGGGCACATCGGCTGGGAGCCAGAAAAGCAACCTCAGATAGACCTAGAGTGGTCATACTGAAACTGCTCCATTATCAACACAAGATGGACATATTAACAGCTCTCAGGAAAAGAGAAAAGCTGGAGATAGAGGGACATAAGATACTGTGCTTTCAAGATTACTCTACTAAAGTCTCTTTACAACGAAAGCAATATTCGCAGGTATGTGGACGCCTGCACAAATTACAAATACGTTTCAGCCTATTATATCCGGCAAAACTGCAAATCCAGCACAATGGCGGAGTGAAAGTTTGTGACACAGTGGAAGCGGCACAAACGTTGGTTGATCAACTGGAAAGAGACAGACCGAGCCCCTCCAAAAATAAATAGTCTCAGCCGGAGGCGAGTGAAGACAAGAGAGGGACAGAAGACACAGTGTAAACCTGTGGTGGTAACTTCGTAAGGCTGTGTGAGAGGGATAATGTTGTAAATGTTACATAGGAAATATTGTATAACAAAAAGGGGACCAGTAACATAAAGTTGAGAATTAATTGTCAGCGGGGATCCTTGATCGCTGACACGGAGGTTGAGCACCATTGGTGCACTTAGGAGTAAGGGAAGGGGGGTAAGTCAGAGGAAGGGTGGGGCAGGGATGGGTAGAAGGGGGCTTACATTAAGTAACTGGAACTTCATGGTACAACAGGTAGAACAACAAATAGGCAGTAGCCTAAAACTAGCAACTGGAGATTTAAAATACAGAGTGATAGGTAAAGATAAGCGAGGGGGGTACAGGCTGGGATGCCTCATTCGCCCAATAAGAGCTGGAAATAATTCAGTTTATCATCAAATAGAGGATGGCACTTAAAATAGTGACGTGGAATGTGGGTGGTATCTCCTCACCGATTAAACGGCAGAAGATATTACAAGCACTCCATAAACAAAAGGTTTCTATAGCCTTATTGCAAGAAACACACTTGAATGCTAAAGAACATGAGAAACTTCATAGATGGTGGGTGGGATCCTACTATGAATCCCCGGCGCAGGCCAAAAAAGCAGGAGTCATAATATTGATCAGGAAGGGGATCCGTGTTCTGACTCATAAAGTTATAACAGATACAGAGGGAAGATTTGTGATAGCACATCTAACAATAGAGCGTCAACCAGTAGTACTGTGTAATCTGTATGCCCCTAATACATATAACAAGGCTTTCTATAAGAAGCTCCTACGACATCTGACGGGGTTTGACGGGCTCCCGCTATTGGTAGGAGGTGATTTTAATGCAGTGGATGACCCTAGAATAGATAGGTCGCACGGAGAGAAGAAGGGGACAGGGGCGGACTCACGGGGAATCAGAACACTTAGTGAGGTGCTGGACATGGTGGATGTGTGGCGGACTATGCACCCAGTGGAACGAGACTACACTCATTTATCTCGGGCGCATGACACCATGTCCCGCATTGACTATATCTTCATATCTCGAGATCTGTTTACAAGGATTCAAGAGTCTGAAATAGGTCCCATAAAAATTTCAGATCACGCGATGGTAGCCATCACTTTGGGGCCCTTGAGCATAGACCCAAGTCACTTCCAATGGAAATTTCCAACTAGATTATACAGGGACAAAATATTCCTGGAATATATACTACAAAAATACAAGCAGTTCCAAGAAAACAATCAGGAACATAGGTCCACCCCAATATTGTTCTGGGAAGCGGCCAAAGCTGTACTACGGGGGGAGATAATAGCATACACGAGCCATCAAAAAAAGACAAGGGACAAGGAGATGCAGAGGGTGGAAAAAGAGGTAACAAGGTTGAGGAGAGCATACGGCCAAAGACATACCATACAGTTAAAAGCTCAACTCCTAGAGCTACAACAGACTTTAAACGAAAAGATTCAGCAACAGGCCCAGAAAAATTATATATATTATAGATATCAGCTATATAAATATGCCAACAAAAATAGCAGGATGTTAGCACGTCTGGCAAAGCCAAGACAAGGCCCTTCTAAAATAGCTGCCTTATACTCCTCAGATGGCACGTTAGTGAACGAGGATGCCCAAATAAATAAAGTACTGTTAGGGTTTTATAAATGCCTATATTCAGCCCCAGATCCTCCCCCGTTGGACAGCGAGCTGTATTTCAGTAGCCAAGAGGTAATGCGCGTAGACCAGAGGAGCTTGGATATGTTAAATGCCCTCTAATCAAACGGAATAGGTAGAATGTATTATCAAACAATATATATCTCTTTCTACCTGGTATACAACCTGCTTGCAAGCAACTATGGCTGCCCTTAGGCAATACAATTTCCAGTAGTCACACAATGTGGAGAAAAAAAGACATCAGGTATTACAGCAGCACCTCTTTGTCAAAGGACAAGCCTTTTGTGTAATGAGGGAGCTGTATCAATCATGTGTCTTAAAAAAAAACTCCACAGAAACACTGCAACACTCTTTTGCCAAACACTCTTTTGCCACTGACTTGACCATGTACTATGCAAACATTTGTAAAGGAGACCAAAATAATAAAGTTTAAATTCGAAAGACTTGGAAAGAGTACTTATCTTGGCTGAAGAATTATCTTGCTTTATAAATCCAGCCTCGCATCAATTGTACTCCACACTTAAATAAAATCCCGACAGGGTGGCCCTGTTTCGCTATGTTATAGCTGCTTCAGGGGAAAATTCGTGTGTATCGAGAAAAAATCCAAGCTTCTAATGTCTCGCCGTCTCCACTTAACTCTGGTTCAAAACATGGCGGACGGTCTCTTCGCTTTCACAATCCGATTATATACTCAGCGTCTGACGTCACCCGAAAATGCTCCAATCAGAGAAACGCTACATTTAAACCCCTGGGTATGACAGTCTTGAGCTCAAATATCCATCGTTGTTCTCTTTGTCTTAAAAGACGTCTGATGTCACCTCTTCTTTCCGAAACTCTCATTTGTTCTAGTACTATACACCTCAACTCAGAAAATTGATGATGATGTTGTACACAGTGCGAGACCATAGGTTCATATGTCTTCTCCGCTTGGATACAATGTCTGTGTTCTATTAACTGGGTTTTTAAAGAACGAGAAGTCTGTCCCACATAACATAATGCACAAGGGCACATTATGATGTATATTACATTCACTGAAGTACAATCAGTTATGGAATGCAAATTATATGACTTTTCAGAAATTGGATGAATAAATTGATTAGAACTTAACATAATATTGCACACAGAACAGTGTCCACAAGCGCTATGAAAACCATCATCGTGTCTTCTAATCATGTCTCGATTCCAAACTTCTGCTGGACATAAGGTGTCATTAAAATTACTATTACGTTGAAAAGCAAAAATCACTCTCAAGTCCCGAAAACAAGGGTGAACTTTCAACATAGGTAAATGCCGTTTAACAATCTTAGACATTTTATCTGTGTGGGCATTATAACGTGTCACAAATGTTAACACCTCCTCTGGCCCCTGAGTCTTTTGGCTGGGGTACAGCAGCCAATCTCTATGATTGTTCTTTGCTCTCTTCTTAGCTGTAGACACCAATTTCTTGGGGTAACCCCTATTAATCAATTTCGATTCTAGCTGGTTAGCCTGTTGTTGATAACTCATAGTGGAAGAACAAATCCTCCTGTATCTAAGAAATTGAGCAAATGGAATATTCATTCTACAATGATGAGGATGCATACTTGCAAATTGTAAAGTAGTATTGCGGTCCGTAGGTTTAATGTAAACAGAAGTGGACACCCGCTGATGTTCTAAGGTAACCCAAATATCTAAAAAAGCGATGGCTGAAGCGCTATGTTTGGCTTCGAACTTAATAGTTTCATGACATGCGTTTAGTTCATCCACAAATTGATTCAATTGCTCTACTGTGCCCCTCCAAACCATGAAAATGTCATCTATGTATCTAAGCCAACATATGGCATGCCTAAATAAGATGGACGTGTAAATCCGTCGTGTCTCAAAATACTCCATGAAGAGATTGGCAATGGTGGGAGAGCAGGCAGCACCCATGGAGACCCCTATCTTCTGAAAATAAAATTTCTTGTTCCAAGTAAAATAATTCTTAAAGTAATACGAATTAAATCAATAACAAAATCCGTTGGCACCATTTGTGGACGAGGTCTAGAATCCATAATTTGTTGTAATACTGTTATTACTTCTTCTTGAGGTATTGACGTATACAAGGCACAGACGTCCAATGTTACTAGTAAGACGTTGGTTCTTTCTTGTATCTGTAACGCCTCTAATAATGTAAAAAAATGAGAACTATCTCGTACATAAGATTTTATCAGAAACATATGGGGTTGTAAGATCTTGTCTATATATTGCGCTGCCCGTTCCAATAAAGAACCCTTGGCCGACACAATAGGCCGACCAGGAGGATGTTCCATATTCTTATGGATCTTCGGCAACGTATAAAACACAGGAACTTTAAAAAAACGGTAGTTCAAAAATTTGTATTCTTTCTCCGTAAGAAAACCTTCTTTCCTGCCTCTGTCCGATAATCTTTTAATAAGCTCCTGTACCTCCTCAGAAGGATCCTCAACAACCTCCAAATATGTGTCCCCATTAGCCAACTGACATGCTATCTCCTCCATGTAGTGTATCGTATCTTGCACCACCACTGCCCCTCCTTTGTCTGCCTTCCGAATAATTATTGTAGAATCATTTTTTAATTCGTGCAGGGCAGCCCTTTAATCTTTGTTAAAATATGTTAAATGCCCCCATTACGGAAGGAGAGGTGTCCTGGGCAATACAGCAAAGTCCCTTGGGAAAGGCCTCGGGCCCTGATGGCTACAGAGGGGAATTTTATAAAATGTTGAGAGAGGAGGTGGTACCATCTTTGACAGATATGTTTAATGCTATAGTGAAGGAGCAACAAATGCCCGCATCACTCCGTCTGGCGCAGATCATAGTATTACCTAAGCCAGGGAGAGATGCAATGAAACCAGAGGCATATAGACCGATCTCATTGCTCAATTATGAAGCTAAGCTTTATGCTAAGGTCCTATCAAATCGCCTCTCTAGGATATTGCCAGGTATTATAGAGGAATCCCAAGTTGGCTTTGTACAGGGTAGGAATACTACGAAAAATGTACGAAAGATACTTACAACATTAGAAGCAGTGTCAAATCAAACCATACCATCAGTGTTAGTCAGTTTTGATGCCGAGAAGGCTTTTGACAGGGTGGTCTGGGATTTTTTATTTGGTACATTAGAAGCCTATGGGATAAGTGGATTTTTTCAAGAGGCGATAAGGGTGCTTTACTATTTACCACAAGCCCAGATACTGTATGGGCCAATGGTATAATGTTTACCCCTTTCTCTATATGTCGGGGCACTAGGCAGGGGGTGTCCATTGTCGCCTTTACTGTTCGTCTTAACATTGGACCCCCTAATAAGAGATATCCTGCGGACACCAGACATACAAGGAGTTACAATTGGCGCTAACACCTTTAAAATTGCAGCTTTCGCTGATGACTTGCTAGTTCATGTAACCCACACTAACACCTCACTGCCGGCCCTTTTGGAATGTATGGAAGAATATGGAGATTTTTCTGGCTTCAGATTAAATTTAGAGAAGTCGGGAGCTTTAAATGGACAGGAGCTACCAGAAGGGGATTGGCGTGAAAGGGTTCCATTAAAATGGGCAGAAGAATCTTTTCGTTACTTAGGAGTGAGACTATCCATGGATATTTCCAAATTATACCATCTGAATGTAGAGAAGTTGTTACAGGATACAGGCCGCTCTTTAGAGCAGTGGAATCATCTGCCTTTATCACTGATGGGTAGAATAAATCTATTCAAAATGATTATATTCCCAAGATGGCTATATATCCTACAAGTCATGCCACTACACTTACTACGTAAAGATATACGAAAATTGAATAGGATATGTAAGAAATTTCTCTGGGGGGGGGGGGGGGGGGAATATAAGATGCGTATAGAATACCTATATGATAAATGGGAACAGGGAGGATTGGGACTACCCAATATCCGACGATATAACAAAGCATGTCTCCTGCGACATCTTCGGGATTGGATATTGGACACGGAACAATTTACCCCGCTAAGATGGAAGCAAGCATTAAATGCACCTTGGCACATAAATTTGTTGTTACAGGCCCAAACCAAAGAGCTACCACCAATGTGTAAGAAAAGTATATTGTTACACCCCCTAAGACAGATTTGGCGCTTTCTTATGACAGCTTGGAATCAACACCCAAACATTAGTGATCAGCTTCCACTTCGGGGAAATGGAGGTTTTCTGCCTGGACTGGAAGCTCAGATATTCAAGAGATGGTCAGACATGGGAATCACTCTAATTGAACATATAGCAAATGAAGAGGGAAGATTATACACATTTACAGACCTGCAGCAGAGGTTGTCTTTAACCAACACAGATTACTTTACATATAGACAGTTACATCATTACTGGCATAGCTTAAATCAAGAGGCATTGGGCTCAAAATTGGGACAAAAACTGCGAGATTTTTTAAAAGGGGATGCACATGGCCAGGTGTCTATATCCAGTTTGCATCGGGCTCTGCTGTTGCTCTGCCAGCCCCGAAACTATAAAGCATTAACAGAGGCATGGAGCAAAGATTTGGGGTATGAATTGAAAGGGGTAAATTTTGCAAAATTGATAAAAGATATCCCCAAACAAGTGAGTGGGGCGGAGCTGCAGGAGAGTCAATACAGGATAATACACAGGGGATACATAGCACAAACACAAGCAGCAAGAGCCGGTTGGGCGCCGGAGGCGCAGTGTGTAAAATGCAGACGAGGGAGAAATACATTGTTGCATGCATTTTGGAGTTGTGTCAAGGTGAAAATCTTTTGGAAAAGGCTCCATATTTATTTGGAGACTCTAGTAGAGTACAGGTTAATCCCCTCTTGGAGAGGGGTGTTACTAAATAAAAGGGGAGCCTACGAACTTTCAGATAAGAGCACGGATCTCCTGCTGGGTAAGGCGTATGCAGTGGGGAAAAAATGCATATTGAGACATTGGATGCAAGAGGAACCACCCACCATCTGGCTTTGGAGGAATAAATTTCATGAGTTGATGTTATGGGAGGCTAGAGCAGCACGAGGTACCCCAAAGAAAAGAAAAGCATTCATTTCCATTTGGAACAGATACTTGCAACAAATCTCTCATAAAGCACAAAGTGCAGTGCTCAATAATCTGACCGAGCCATGAGATAGAAGGAGAGAGAGGCTAAAAAAAACCCAAACAAACAATTTTTGGAATGGGATGGGTAAGTGGAGTAGGCATAGCTAGAGAAGACCGCCTCAGAAATGGGGGAAAGTGCCAGAGGAATCCGGACACGTTAACCTACACTCTGATAATTATACTGAGGGGAGAGGTACAGGGACGCCATGAAGTTAAAAGTTGGTTTAAGAGGATAGAGGGGAGGGAGGTGGGGGAGGGAGGAAGGGGAAATAGTTTTGAAAAAGGTAAGATTCTATGTAAATTGAAGGGTTACATGCAATAATAGCTTGGAAAAGTTTTGTTTGAAGAAAAACATTCAGAAGTCTCGTCGGTAAACATTGTTGGGACTTAAATGAGGTAATAAAATACAGAGCAAATCACGAGACACAATTATTGGAGTTTAATATGGAAGTTTATGGGTTAAGATAGAATTATCTGTTATCAGACTTTTATTGTATAACAAAGAATTGCTAGTAATGCGTCTTCATTCATAACAATAGCTAAAACATAAAAGGTAAATACAGAATAGGGTCTGGGGGGAGGGAGGGATAAGTGTTGTATTTCAAAATTGGATGGCTGTACGCAATGTTGCATGTTTGAAGTGCTGTTCCATTGAGTTCTGTACAATTGTTTTGAGAATGTTATGTTTAGGTGGATTGGTACTTTTGGAGATGCCATCAATAAAAACTGTCGAAAATGACAAGCAGAGAGGAAAGAGGGAGGGTTAGGGGGGATGGGAGAAACTGTCAAAAAGATTGATGATGGACTTTATCATTGTATTTCTATTTTGAAAGTTTGCTGGTGGCATTTAGGTTTATGCCAGATATTGGATGTAGTTATCTTTGTCATCAATAAAAATGTTGAAATATAAAAAAAAGGTTCCAGAGGAGATCCGGGAAATTGTAGACCGGTGAGTCTGATGTCGGTGCCGGGCAAAATGGTAGACTATTATTAAGAAGAAAATTACAGAGCATATTCAAAAGCATGGATTAATGAGACAAAGTCAACATGGATTTAGTGAAGGGAAATCTTGCCTCACCAATCTACTACATTTCTTTGAAGGGGTGAACAAACATGTTGATAAAGGGGAGCCAGTTGATATTGTGTATCTGGATTTTCAGAAGGCGTTTGACAAAGTACCTCATGAAAAACTCCAGAGGAAATTGGAGAGTTATGGGATAGGAGGTAGTGTTCTATTGTGGATTAAAAACTGGTTAAAAGATAGAAAATGGAGAGTAGGGTTAAATGGTCAGTATTCTCAATGGAGAAGGGTAGTTAGTGGGTTTCCCCAGGGGTCTGTGCTGGGACCGCTGCTTTTTAACATATTTATAAATGACTTAAAGATGGGAGTAACTAGTGAGGTAATTAAATTTGCTGATGACACAAAGTTATTCAAAGTCGTTAAATCGCGGGAGGATTGTGAAAAATTACAAGAGGACCTTACAAGACTGGGAGACTGGGCGTCTAAATGGCAGATGATGTTTAATCTGAGCAAGTGCAAAGTGATGCATGTGGGAAAGAGGAACCCAAATTATAGCTACATCATGCAAGGTTCCACGTTAGGAGTCACGGACCAAGAAAGGGATCTAGGTGTTGTCGTTGACGATACGTTGAAACCTTCTGCTCACTGTGCTGCTGCGGCTAAGAAAGCAAATAGAATGTTAGGTATTATTAGGAAAGGAATGGAAACAAAAATGAGGATGTTATAATGCCTTTGTATTGCTCCATGGTGCGACCGCACCTCGAATATTGTGTTCATTTCTGGTTGCCGCATCTCAAAAAAGATCTAGTGGAATTAGAAAAGGTGCAGAGAAGGGCGACAAATGATAAAGGGGATAGGACAACTTCCCTATGAGGAAAGGCTAAAGTGGTTAGGGCTCTTCAGCTTGGAGAAAAGGCGGCTGAGGGGAGATATGATAGAGGTCTATAAAATAATGAGTGGAGTTGAATGGGTAAATGTGAAGCGTCTGTTCACGCTTTCCAAAAATACTAGGACTAGGGGGCATGAGATGAAGCTACAATGTAGTAAATTTAAAACGAATCGGAGAAAATGTTTCTTCACTCAACGTGTAATTAAACTCTGGAATTTGTTGCCAGAGAATGTGGTAAAGGCGCTTAGCTTAGCGGAGTTTAAAAAAGGTTTGGACGGCTTCCTAAAGGAAAAGTCCATAGACCATTATTAAATGGACTTGGGGAAAATCCACTATTTCTGGGATAAGCAGTATAAAATGTTTTGTATTTTTGGGGGGAATCTTGCCGGGTACTTGTGAACTGAATTGGCCACTGTTGGATACAGGATGCTGGGCTCGATGGACCTTTGGTCTTTCCCAGTATGGCAATACTTATGTACTTATTGTCCCAATTGAAAAATATTGTACAATGTTAGCATTGCAATCAAAGAACTAAATTGGTGTATTGTAAAGACACAAACGAGTCTGTCCATCAGTTGTTTAGATTTACATTTATGCCTGGCACACAATGCTCTAAAATAGGTAGACTGAAAACATGCTAGATAAAGTACAGGCCATAATTTTTTAGTCAGAGCTTAAAAATCTTGCATTGCTTAACAAATTTTGTAGACTAAAAAAACTGAGAGAAATTGGGATGTAGTCTAGACATTAAGAACAAGTTACAATATCTCTTGATTATATAGATGAATAAAGTTTTTACCTTTTAGATGTATGTACGTACGTACGTACGTAAGGGTTAATGGAAATGATGTTTAGAAACAACTTGCCTTGATTGAGGCAGAATTTTTTATTTTTAACCCAGACTGTGTTGGGAGAGAAGTATTGCATTATTTGACATACACTTTTTAAAATTATGTACAACCCCCCCCCCCCCCTATTAACTTGTATCTATGATTATATTTGGCATTAATCTGGCTGCTTTTCAATGAATGCCTTTGAGCACCATTTTGTTTGAACTGAACACCAAGACCATACAGGATTATTTGATGTGCATTAGTTAAGGCAAGTATTCTTAACCAGTGGTGCCTGCACCCCAAGAGGTGTGGAAAGCAGTCAAAATAGGATGCAGGGAAGGGCCTTGAAATCTGAGGCAATTTAGTGAAACTTCCTAGACAGAGTGAATGCACTCATAAGGTTGCTGACTAAAATGACCTTATGTACATTTTATGTATTATTATTTTTTTTTGTTTTGTTACATTTGTACCCCATGCTTTCCCAATCATGGCAGGCTCAATGTGGCTTACATGGGGCAATGGAGGGTTAAGTGACTTGCCCAGAGTCACAAGGAGCTGCCTGTACCTGAAGTGGGAATCTATCTCAGTTCCTCAGGACCAAAGTCCACCACCCTAACCACTAGGCCACTCCTAAGCCTTGTGCAACTTGTTTGCTAGTATAACATATGTAGTACTATAATTTTACTAAGGAAAAACAAAAAGTAATGCATGTAATATAAAAATGTGGAGCACAAATATATACCCAAAACAAACTTACTACCAAAAAAAGGAAATGCCTCAAAGATGCTCAAAATCAAAAAGATTTATAGAGCTATTCTGATCAAACCGATCTTTACTTCATCATCGGCAAAAACCTTCCAAAAACATATGCAGTTCCTTTTGATATATACAGTTTCTTTTAGCAATTGTCACGATTGCGCCCATGTTTCATGCTCTCATTCATCTCGCCACCTGGTGGTCAGACCTGGTGGCTGCGATGGACTGTCTGTTTGCTGTTTCCCATGTTCCAGAAGTCATGCCGGATCTTCCAGCCTTCCAGACTGTCTTGGGATTTTTGGAACTTAGCAGCACCCTTACCTCGTGAACTCCCTTGTATGTTGCCTTTATTAACCACCTGGAAACTTTCTACTTTGCCTTGGCAACAGAGGTCTTCAGTTGTGTCCTTGTCCGTGTTGGTCTGTTGCTGTTCCTGCCGTGAAATCTTGCTTTGCCTAACTTTGACCCTGCTGGTTTCCTGGTTTATTCTACTGTCTGCTGCCTGCCCAAGACTCTGCTTGTTTCCTGGTTTATTCTACTGTTTGCTGCCTGCCCAAGACTCTGCTTGTTTCCTGGTTTATTCTACTGTTTGCTGCCTGCCGGTAGGACTCTGCTTGATTCATGGACTATTCTCCTGCTTCTGCTTAGTGCTTCTGTTCCAGTCCAGCCTGTGCCCGTCTGTCTGTGGTCTGCCTTGCCTCCTGTTTGGGTGATTTGCCTGCCGCTGCCGCTCATTGCCAAGGCCATGAGCTCGGTAAAATCACCCTTCCAGCCTAGGACTTTTCCCCTGTTGGCAATCCGGGTCTTAGCCCGGGTGCAGCTCCTAATTTGAAAGTCCATCCTGACCGTTTTGGATTTTAATTGTTTAATGACGCTTCAGACCTACCGTGAGAAACTCTGTTCTGATCCGACCTTGAGATATACCCCCGAAGTGGTTGCTGAGAGAGAGCGTGACAGGTGGCTTGGGTTCTGGATAAATCCAGTGTCTGCTATTGACTCATCTATCACGCTCTTGGAGTACCATGGCAGACTTATCTTTGATCGAACCCTGCGGAATACTCCTGAAGCCGACGCTGAAAGAGGGCGTCTGGCTCGCCTGCCACCTTGAGAGTCCAGCCTAAGTTCCGCGTCTAGCCAAGCTTCTGATTCCAGTCCGAGTGGCGCCTCCAGCCTCCGAGAGGTGCTTCCAGCGAAGCCTCTGAATCCGGTTCGAGTGGTGCTTCCAGCCAAGTCTCTGAGGCCAGGCCGAGTGACGCGTCGTGCCAAGCCTCCGATTCCAGTCCAAGTGGCGCTTCCACTTAAGCCTGGGAGTCCAGTCCGAGTGGCGCTTCGAACCGATCTTCCGATTCCAGTCCAAGTGGCGCTTCCAGTCAAGCCTCTGAGTCCAGTTCAGGTGGCACTTCTAACCGAGCCTCTGGTTCCTATCCGAGTGGCACTTCTAGCCGTGCCTCTGCCGAGTTCCAGTTCCAGCCGAGATGCTGAGGCCACTCTGTGTTCCAGTTCCAGTCCAGACGCTGAGTGCAGTCCAAGTTCCAGATCCAGCCAAGAGACTGAGTCCAGACCGAGTCCCAGTTCCAGTCTAGATGCTGAGCCTATGCCGAGTTCCAGTTCCAGCCATGAGGCTAAGTCTAAGCCAAGCTCCAGTGCCAGCCAAGATGCTGAGTCTACTTCGAGTTCCAGGTCCAGCCAGGAGGCTGAGTCCAGACCGAGTCCCAGTTCCAGCCCACATATGGAGTCCACTGAGTTCCAGTTCCAGCCAAGATGCTGAGTCCACTCTGAGTTCCAGTTCTAGCCCAGATGTTGAGTCCAGTCCGAGTTCCAGCTCAGATGCTGAGTTCACGCCGAGTTCCAGATCCAGCCAAGAGGCTGAGTCCAGACCGAGTTCCAGTCAAGATGCTGAGTCCAGGTCGAGTTCCGAGTCCAGGTCGAGTTCCGAGTCCAGCCAAGATGCTGAGTCTACGAGTTACAGGTCCAGCCAGGAGGCTGAGTCCACACAGAGTTCCAGTTCCAGCCCAGATGCTGAGTCCTCTCCGAGTTCCAGCCAAGATGCTGAGGCTTCTCCGAGTTCCAGTTCCAGCCAAGATGCTGAAGCTTCTCCGAGTTCCAGTTCTAGCCCAGACGTTGAGTCCAGTCCGAGTTCCAGTTCCGGCCCAGATGGTGAATCCAAGCCAAGTTCCAGCCCAGACGCTGAGTCCAGTCCGAGTTCTAGCTCCAGCCAAGATGCTGAGTCCAGGTCGAGTTCCGAGTCCAGTCAAGATGCTGAGTTCACTCTGGGTTCCAGTCCTGATTCCTGTTCAAGTTCCAGCCCAGCTACCCCTGGTCATGTTTTGAAACTCTCTCCGTAGGTTTCATCATTCTTACCCATGGAGACCTGAATCACCCGTGAAGACCAGGGGAGCCTTGAGGGGGAGGTACTGTCACGATTGTGCCCATGTTTCATGCTCTCATTCATCTCGTCACCTGGTGGTCAGACCTGGTGGCCGCAATGGACTGTTTGCTGTTTCCCATGTTCCAGAAGTCATGCCAGTCCGGTCCGGATCTTCCAGCCTTCCAGACTGTCTTGGGATTTTTCAAACTTAGCAGCACCATTACCTGGTGAACTCCCTTGTATGTTGCTTTTATTAACCACCTGGAAATTTCTACTTTGCCTTGGCAACAGAAGTCTTCAGTTGTGTTCTTGTCCGTGTTGGTCTATTGCGGTTCCTGCTGTGAAATCTTGCTTTGCCTAACTTTGACCCTGCTGGTTTCCTGGTTTATTCTACTGTCTGCTGCCTGCCCAAGACTCTGCTTGTTTCCTAGTTTATTCTACCGATTGCAGCCTGCCTTTGACCCTGCTGGTTTCCTGGTTTATTCTTCTGATTGCTGCCTGCCGGTAGGACTCTGCTTGATTCATGGACTATTCTCCTGCTTCTGTTCCAGTCCAGCAGCTCCAGTCCGGCCTGTGCCCATCTGTCTGTGGTCTGCCTTGCCTCCTGTTTGGGTGATTTCCTCACCAGCATGACAGCAATTTAATCAATGTATCTAGATAGTGCACTCATTATAGTGTTCTGGTATTCATATAATTATGGGAAAGCATTTATTTAATAGAACAAAAATAATATGCAGGATAAACATCCAGATGAATTCTTCCAACCTTCGGCTTACCCCCGAGCCAGTGATGGCCAGCGTTTTGATTAACTGCTTCAGGATCCCAGACGGCAGAGCAATTCTAAAGAAAAAAAAAAGGAAGGTTCTCCACAGAGCAAATAAAAACAAGATCTGCTCAATCAACGGCACTCCAGAGCCATAATGACCATCATATTCATGCTGATGCATCAAAAATGGCTCCCATTTAAGAAAACAATGACATCGACACCATCGCTGACTCAACCTATCAGAAGAGGGACTGAAGATGATACTTTAACATATGTCATGCATTTTAATCCTTTTTCTGCTCGGGTTGCTGCAGCTCTTAGAAAGTACTGGAAGGTTGTGAAGACCATTCCAATTTTTAAAGCCATCCCTGCGATTTTCTTTTTGTCGAAATAAGACTTTAAAGGAGCATCTGAGCCCCGCAGTCTTATCTACTCCCTCAGTTGACCTGTGTATGGGGGCAGTAGGTCACTTCAAATGCAGTGATTGTGCGATGTGATGCTGGCAACAGCAATGTTTATCAATCTGGTGGACCATAGGACTTTTCATCTGAGCGCTAAAACTTCTTGTAAATCCCTACGTGATTTACTGCTTTATATTCCTTTGTGGTCAAACCTCTCGAAAATTATCAACACATTTGACAGAACATAAGAGTTCAGTGAATAATAAGATTGGTCTGCTGTCGCGTTCTCGAGGACCTTGGCATACTGTCAGGCTTCTTCCCCGGGAGCACTGGTTTCGTGAGTCCTTGGGCCACTACCGTGGAGCGGCAGTGGCAGGCAAGATCACCTTCAAAGTAGAGATGAGACAAGACTGGACCGGAACCCCGGATTGGAGTTCTACACAGGAATACACGGAACTGGAACACACCGGACGGGTGCGCACTGGAGTGGAGCCCGCTGGACTGGAACACACTGGAGTGGCCCCACTGGACTGGAACATACAGGAGTGAAACCCGCTGGACTGGAACACACTGGAGCGGAACCCACGGGACCGGAACCCGCTGGACAGGAACACACTGGACCTAGGCTTCACCTACGCTTAGCCGCCTTTCCCCGAGGGTTAAGCCCTCAGTTTCGGGCAGCCGGCAGGACTTACAGGAAAAACCGGAACTGGAACTTGCAATCAGGGAACAGCAGGAATCAGGATCCAGAAGTGCCCCCAGGCACCTAGGCGAAAGCAAGGCAGACAGGCAGAGAATGTCCGGGTTCCGGTAGCAGGCCGGTTCAACGCAATGGTCAGGTCAAGGAACAAGACAATGGCTGGAGCCTCAGTATCAAGGAGTACTGGCAACAGATAGAACAAGGGCTGAAGCTCCAGAAGCAAAAGAAAACACACACGGAAAACCAGCAGGCTAAACACAATACTAGTCAACTGTACATAAGCTAGTAGGAAAGCTATGCCCAAGCAAACCAGTCATACACAAGAAACATACACTAAGCAAACACAGGAAAGCTGTACACAGGCTGACAATGCAAAGCTGTGCCCAAGCTACCAAGTCATACACTAGGAACATACACAGAGCAATCTCAGGAGAATAGTAAAGCTGTACACAGGCTAACAAGCAAAGCTGTGCCCAAGCTAACAAGTCCTACACTAGGAACATACACAGAGCAATCTCAGGAGAACTAGTAAAGCTGTACACAGGCTAACAAGTAAAGCTGTGCCCAGGCTAACAAGTAAAGCTGTGCCCAAGCTAACAAGTCATACACTAGGAACATACACAGAGCAATCTCAGGAGAACTAGTAAAGCTGTACACAGGCTAACAAGTAAAGCTGTGCCCAAGCTAACAAGTCATACACTAGGAACATACACAGAGCAATCTCAGGAGAACTAGTAAAGCTGTACACAGGCTAACAAGTAAAGCTGTGCCCAAGCTAACAAGTCATACACTAGAAACATACATAGAGCAAACTCAGGAGAACTAGTAAAGCTGGACACAGGCTAACAAGCAAAGCTGTGCCCAAGCTAACAAGTCATACACTGGAAACATACACAGAGCAAACTCAGGAGAACTAGTAAAGCTGTACACAAGCTAACAAACAAAGCTGTGCCCAAGCTAACAAGTCAAACACCAGAAACATACACAGAGCAAACAAAGTAGCAGTGAACAGAGCACTCTACATACCAGGGTCCTAGACAAAATGCAAAGGCAAGGGCTGCAGGCTCTAAGTGATTAATAAAGCCTTTCAACACCAGAGGCACAGCTGCAGCAATCTCCTTGCCTCCAAACAGAGGCTTGACACACAGAGAAGTCAGCCCACAGGAAGGAACAGCGGGAGCCATCTTGGATACTGGCATAGAGGAGTCGGCAGCCATCTTGGAAGAGGCATAGCCCACACAGGTGAGGTTCAGTAGGGCAATCAGCACACAGAGCCAGAGAGAGAAACTAAGACAGACACAGAGACAAGCAGAAGCCAGCACAGCCACTAACTCCCAGAAACAGGGTAAGAATGAGGGTGGTCACGGCCACAGACGTGACAGTCTGCCTTTAGTGGCACATTGTATTCAGCACTGCCATTTGTTTCAAGAGCTCAGATGTTTGGTTCTGCAACGTGCCCCCACTTCACAGCAGAGACCACCAGCAGATTTTACTTCAGCTTGAGCAGAAATGGATCCTTAAATTGCAATCTCTTGAACCGATGGGGTTGAATTCACAGCTTGAAAGGTGCCATTTTTTCTAATTCATTTTTTGTAGTCCCTGTTCTGACAGTTTGAGTCGGTGATGGCATCTGATGTAATTGTTTCCTTAAATAGGTGCCATTTTGGTTGCATCAGCATGGATATAATGGTCATAAGTAATGTCATACTGGGAAAAGACCAAGGGTCCATCGAGCCCAGCATCTTGTCCACGACAGCGGCCAATCCAGGCCAAGGGCACCTGGCAAGCTTCCCAAATGTACAAACATTCTATACATGTTATTCCTGGGATTTTGGATTTTTCCAAGTCCGTTTAGTAGCGGTTTATGGACTTGTCCTTTAGGAAACCGTCCAACCCCTTTTTAAACTCTGCTAAGCTAACTGCCTTCACCACATTTTCCGGCAATGAATTCCAGAGTTTAATTACACGTTGGGTGAAGAAAAATGTTCTCCGATTTGTTTTAAATTTACTACACTGTAGTTTAATCGCATGCCCCCTAGTCCTAGTATTTTTGGAAAGCGTGAACAGACGCTTCACATCCACCTGTTCCACTCCACTCATTATTTTATATACCTTTATCATGTCTCCCCTCAGCCGTCTCTTCTCCAAGCTGAATAGTCATTATGGCTCTGGAATGCTGTTGATTGACATACGAGATTGTGAGTGGATCTTGTCTTTCTTTGCTCTGTGGAGAACCTTTTGTAATTCTTCCTTTTTTTCTTTAGAATTGTTTTTCCGTCTGGGACCCTGAAGCAGCTAAGCGAAACACTGGCCATCGTTGGCCCGGGGGTGAGTCGAGGGTTGGAAGAATTCATCTGGATGTTTATCCTGAACATCATTTTTGTTCTATTAAAATTAAGTGCTTTCTCATAATTATATGAATATACCAGACGACTATAATGAGTGCACTACTAGATATATTGATTAAATTGCTAAAAGAAACTAAAAGAAACTACATATATTGGTAAAAGAAACTGCATATATTTTTGGAAGTTTTTTGGTAATGATGAAGAAAAGATCGGTTTGATCAGAATAGCTCTTTAAATCTTTGATTTTGAGCTTCTTTGAGGTTTTTATTTCCTTTTTTGACAATAAGTTTATTTTGGGTATATATTTGTGCTCCACATGTTTATATTGCGTGGATTACTTTTTTTTTTTGTTTTCCTTATTGATTTTTTTAGTTGGTACTATAATTTTAGCAACAGAATGGAAAGATCTGGAAGATCCGTTTTTTTACCTTCTTCCATCAATAACACATATATATAGTTGTCAGTAGGCACTAGTGGACATGTGGTTTTGGAAGGGGGTATAAGGGATTAAAAAGGTTGCAGAAACAAACAAAAAAAGGCATAAAAACCACTGCTTTAAGGTAAAATAACTTTAATTAATTTAATTCAACTTGGAGTCTATTTTTTCTTGGAACAGAGATATTCCAATTGTTATAACAACAAAAGTTAACTTACATTATCTAAGTTAAACAGTTTTCAAATCCAGGTACTTACACCATTTCTTTCATGAACCAATTTTAACTAAACCTTTTCTCAAAATACAAAAAAAAAAAAAAATTAGCTTTTAAAATCTCCTGGCAATTCATCTACCTTTCCTCTGGTTAATTACGAAATCGCGTCATTCCTCGATCTAATAACGCGATTCCTTCCATATTCGGGGGGGAAGAAGACAGACAAATGTTTAGAAAGCCTTAATCCTGGCTAAACCTAACAGTATGCTCACGTTTTGACAGCTCTCAAGTAAAGCCCACAACTGCCTCACATGTCAATCTCATTTTCTTAATAAAAAAAAACAAAAAACTTTGTTACAAATAACACAAAGATGTGTTAAAATATTCCTAGACCGGCACAGAAAAGCCCCAGTACTGTGAGATCAAAAATAATAATCTTTAATACCACGACTAAGAACTAGTAAATACAGACACAGAAAAAAGGTTAAACAATAACTACTAAGGCAATTCCGTTCCTACGTGCGAGTAAGAGGCGCCGACCGTTAAAAAAAAAAACGTTTCACGCTTAGAACTTTCAAACCAAGCGCGCACATGCAGCGAATCCCCATTGCGTTAACAAACCTTAAATCTTTCTCTATAATAGCTAGAACATTTCTTCCTCTAATTCAAAGACCGACTAGAACATAAACTACGTTACATAAAATAACTGGAAACTACAATACTATCAAACAAGGACCAGCACACCTAACACCACAACCATTAGAACAAAAGAAACAAGGGCCCGAGCCTCCCACAGACACAGCCCGCCCAACCTTCTTCATCATCACCAGGGGGAACCCCGCCTCTCTGCCGGCGCCCAACCTGACACCACCTCCGGATTGGACGACTCGGCCTCCCCTGCCGTCCAATGGGCGCGAGGCTTAATTCTAAAGGGGCCAATGAGGCACGTTCCGATTGGGCAGCGCATTTGGCGCTCTGTCTAGGACTGGGGTTCCGGCAGCCGGAGAGGGAATAGAGGGGAAAAGCAGAAAGCGGTGGAGTGGAAGAGTGAGTGAGAGTAGGTAAGGAAGTAATGAATCTTTCCTTTTTGCAGAAAGGAACATTAATGATAACAGTATGATGGAGGGAGTGCAGGTTAATTCCGTAGTTAGAGTGTGAGGCTGTGTCCCTGAGTTAATGTGTTTCTGGTTGTGTTTTCACCCGCCCTAGTCTCTCCCTGGGGTTGAGGGACCCTCATCCCCGGGTGCCGGAGAAATACTGGACAAGGAAGATGTTTGTGTGAGTCAGTGTTACTGTGGGCGACCTTCTTCAGTGTTGTTCCTCTTTGTGTGGGTATCTATATATAATTTCTCTCCTCTCCAGGTTCCCCCCAAGCATTTCTCTCTCTCTCTCTCTTTCTTTCATATTATTCTGACCGGTGGTGGATCGTTACTCCCTACCCTCCCATTGCTGGTTTCCGGATCTCTCACGTTTCCTTTGTCTCTGAGTAAAGTTGTGTATGTTGCTCTGGAGGAGCTAGATTGTGAACATGCCAAAGAGCAGTCAGATATATCTTTCCTATAGTGATGTGCAGTAATTATTACAGGGTCCCAGCCGTTTACCTTTAATAAGGGAGAGAAAATCCAGGGGAAAAAAAAAACCCAGTCTGTTGTTTGGGTTTTAATTTTTGATGGTTGTTTTAATTCTAACGCTGGGCTCGGATTCGTTTCTTTGTGACTCCTATCCCCCGCATTTTTTTTGTTATTAAATGAGTTTTGATGTGATCATTTCCCTTGTGTACCATTGAATACGATTACTAAGTGCTCTTGATGTTCCAAGTAACAGTACAGAAAAATATCAAAGCGATGTATGTATGCAGTGTCTGTATTCATAACTTATTCACGATATAAGGTAGGGTTCAAAACCTTTTGTTTTTCCTTGTTTCTTCTTGACTGACCCTGCTTGTTGTTGGATTGGTGGTGGTGATTTCGTGTTACCTGCCCTTCCCATGTCTATAGTACTACCCATTCCTACCTATTGAATGGTTGTTAAGTAATTATAAATGTTCTATATGCTATAGGTTATATGATGATTATAATCATAGTAACATAGTAGATGACTGCAGAAAAAGACCTGCAAGGTCCACCCAGTCTGCCGAACAAGATAAACTCATATGTGCTACTTTTTGTGTATACCTTACCTTGATTTGTATCTGTCATAATTTCAGGGCACAGACCGTATAAGTCTTGCCTGACCTCCCCCCACCGGCTCTGAGTTTCTTTTGTTATATCCCTGTCTTGTTGCTATTTTTCTCCTTTCATTTGATTGTAAACAGCTCAGAGGTACTGTACCGCCCATCAAAAGTATGTAAAATGTAATTATTTTTGAGCACAATGTTCATGTTCAAGTACAATTTACTCAAGTCACTTTTTTAAAACTATGCTTCAGTAATGAGTCAAGGATCTTTTTTGGTATTTTATAAAGGGGTGTGTGTGGGTGTCATGGCATTTCTGTTTGAGATTATTTGAATAAAACATGTAAGTGATTCAAACTACGAGGCAAAGGGTGACATGCCCAAATGTGTGGTGTCTTTTGGGTGATTCATTACAGGATAGCTAGGGAGAATGGAAATAACAGTGAAGGTTTCAGCCTTGGAAGAAGCTCTGATCCTAAAAAGGGAGAACTCTGTCTTTTCAGCCCCCAAATTTGGGGTTGTATTTTAGCTTGACTAGTGAGGTAGCAGAATTTACTGGTACAGAGGAATAAATTATGGTTTACATGGGAGGTTGCCTATTTATTTATTTTTGAACAACTGAGATAAGTACTCTTTTCAACTTAATGTTTTATAAGGCTTGCATTTAAAGATATTGTATAAGAATAACAAAGTGTGTGTATATAATATATATTTATGTGTGTGTATATACACACACAAATGTATATTTGGATCTATGAGTACAACAAATTAGGGAGGATTGGAATTTTGTTTTTACATCTACAAAGTTACAATATGCAAATTTGGGATGCTATTAGACAAGTCTTTTCTGAGGATAAGCAGACTTCAATCTTCTCACAAGTGGGTGACGACGATTTGCGTCATCCAGTCCGGCATCTTGCTGAAATTAAAAATAGAGCTTTGTGAAGCTCTCCTTCATTCTTCAGTATGCAATTCTTTGAATAATGGAAGAGCAGCAAAATTGCACAGACTTAAATCTGTTTCTTATAACTTAATGCTGGGTGATTAGGCTGATAACACTGTATGACAGAACTTCACAGACTGTGAGTTAAGACCATGGTCACGTAGTCCCCCTTCTGGGGTTGCAGCCTGGATGGACTCTCCATAGGTGCATCATTATTCCACACCTCTGAGGGGTCACACAATTTTATTTGACTGTGACTATGGGATCACAGCCATAAAAAGATTGATAAACACTGCTCTATGAAAAGATTAAGGTGCTGTCATTTCCTGAAGGGGATTAGTTTATTGATGGTCACCTCTGGCTTTGAGTGACCTTGTTCATCTAAGAGTGGGAAAACAATTTTTTAACATAGGACCACATTCAGTAGATCTTACTGGTACCCAGGAGATGGGGGAGGGCCCTTGTAAAGGAACAAACTTTAAATATAGGAGTGGCCTTGTGGTTGGAGCACTGGTCTTAACATCCAGTGGTGCCCGGTTCAAATCCCGCTGCTGCTTCTTGTGATCTTGGGCAAGTCACTTAACCCTCCATTAATGGCTAAGGGCCCTGTTTATTAAGCCGTGCTATAGGCGCACTAAATGCTAGAGACGCCCGTAGGAATATATATGGGTGTGTCTAGCGTTTAGTGCACACTAAAAATGCTAGCACACCTTAGGAAACAGGGCCCTAAATTTGAATACTCGTGTCTCTGTCCCTTCTCTCTCTGTTTTTTTTAGTTTTGCTTTGAAAGTCATTCTTTCAATTCATAATTTTTTTTCTTTGTAGTTTTCTACCATCTCCTCTTTATATTCTCTCCTCTCCCTCAGCAGCCTTCTCTCCTCCATTAGTCTGGATCACATTTTCTTTTGGGCTGCCAGGGGTGATGGTGATGAGCATCTTGGGTGGCCATGAGAATTTGCACCAAAATGTGAGAAAGGACAAACCTTGTTCTATGGCTGTTCTGGTGTTGATACCATCTATAGCTCAATATCCACACTGATATGTGAGGGAGAGAGCATTATCAAAAGTGGACATTGTGGCTAGTCTGGTGCCTTAAACTGTGAAAGCCCACAACATTGGAGTCAGCATGGCAGAAAGCTTATTCATTGAATAATTCCTTGCTGGTCAATCAGCTGGAAAATGCCCAGTGAGCTGATTTCAACCTCTGAACCATAGTTTGCTCATGTGCTTTAGGATCTAGTTAAAGACAGGCCATGTGGTTTTCACTTTCCATCCTGTCTCCTCTCCCATTTAGTCTCTTTATCTTTTGTTTCCTGACACGGCCTTTTTGTAAAATATCTCCAGTAGAGCACTATTCCATTTCTTCTCAGCTTCTTCAGTCTACCTTCCTATGACTTTGGTCCTCATTCCCACCTTATTTTCAGTTGACACACTTCTTGAAGACTGATGTACTAATCTGAAAGGTTTTCTGCAGGTTTGTGGCTTTTTCTTGAGCAAGTTTTCCATAGGTGCATAACAAGTTTCATAGAGTTGTATGTGAAAATGAGCAACAGGGCTAAACAAAACAAACACACTTCCAGAGGTGTGTTTTTACTGCGAAAGCTGGGATTTAAAAACACTTGTGTGCTGTTTTTCAGTACATTCACAATACAAACTGCTTGCCTTTCTTGTGCAACATCTTCCTATTAATGAACCTGTACAATGAAGCAGCTTACATGCAAAAGTTTACTAGTGAATATTTTCACAAAGAGGTTCTATGTGCAAAAACTTAGAATAGTTATGCTTTTTCTGTGTTCTGGGGCATTTCATATGTAGGAACCCACGTGATACAAAAACTCCTGCAGTTAAGCTACTGTTTGGCCTGTATGTATAGTCTGCCATGTTTTTTGTGGTAATCTTTTACTAATCATGTACTATTTTTAAAAAATGTTTTTTTTTTCAGGAGGGTGGTGTTTCATAGGTGGAAAATGGGTATGGAAGCATTATCCAGCTAGTGTGTTCACACTATTTTTGGGCCATGTTAGAAATGGGTTTAGCTTATGAGAAAGTCCCATGTTAAACACGCTTAAGCCTAAGCACTTAACACGTATTAGTAAAAGGCCCCTAAATTTTTACCTCTCAATCCCCTTCTTCTTTGGTTTATACTTTTTTATAATACCAAACATGTCCTATTGCTGCCTTTTTTCCTCCTCTTTCCCCAGCCCCTATAGTTGTGCTTTCTTATTAGGGATGGGCAGCCAGGATTTTTTTTTCAGGCTGGAATGAATGTTATGAGGGTGCACTCTTTCCTGATAGTGTGCACCCTCTTCCACATAGGGCTAGATTCTACATTTGGCGTGTGAAAATTCCACATATTTTCTAAAGTACGCCTATATTTTATAGAATAGGCTTAAATTTCTGCATAGTATATAGAATATGCCGGGTGCCTCTCCATGTGACCAAATTTAATTGCGGCCATTTACGCCGTGTTTTACTTGGCGAAAATCCTGATGCATAAATTAGGTGTTGAGCGGGTGTATTCTATAACGACACACACAGAGTTTAGAAACTCTTATGCCCTTGCCCCCCTTTTTCAACTATGCGACTTAGAATTTAAGTGCACCACATTACAGAATATGCTTAGCGAGTTGTACCCTTAAATCTTAATGTCCAGTTAGTGCTGTCAGTTGTTTAACATCCAATTGACAGATCTGAGTAGCTAGTTAACCAATTAAGTTACGTGCATTGTTATAGAATACACTTCGATTTCTGTACGGAAATTAAGGCGTGATTATATAGAATCCCAGGGATAGTGTGCATTATTATTGGCAAATGAAATTCTCAAATGACATCTCATCCTTAACTTATGCTTCTCCAGACAGGTCTATTTGAATAAGCCGCCCAGAGGGCAAAGAGTTGCTTAGAGGAATGGTGAAATTCTTACACCACTGGAATGTGGAAGCCTTTGAGGAAATAGAGTAAGGATGTGAGAAAGCAAAAGACATGGAGGCTAAAATAGTAGTGGACTTCAAAATGTCCTTGTATGCAAAAAGTGAAGGGATAATAAGCATGACGTGATTTTTTTTTTTTAATGTATTAGGTACATTTTAAGACATGTCATGAAGACACACTTTCTACTAATCAGTTCTCCATTTTGTGCATAAACCCCTGGATTCTATATATTGCGTGGAAATCAAATCATATTCCACAACAAAGTGCATACCCTAATTGGTTAACAAACCAGTCAGCACTGATAATTGACAGTTAACAAAATTATTGACACTAATTGGCATTAATTAGAATTTACACGCAGAACTAAATATATTCTATAATGTGCTGCGTGTAAATTCAAAGTCGCATAGTTGAAAAGTGGGTGTGGTCACGGGTTTTTCTAAGATCTATGTGTGTAGTTAGAGTGCACCCAGTTTGTATAATTTAGGCATCAGCATTTACACCAGGTTTTACTTGGCGTAACTGCCCGTGACTAAATGTAGTCACGCGGACCGGCACTATAAACTGTGCAGAAACAGGCTTATTCTATAAAGTATGCCTAAATTAAGGCGTACTTTTTAGAATGCGCTTAGACTGAATTTTTAGGTGTGATAATATAAAATCTAGTCCAAAGTCAATATCAACTTGCATATCTCTTGAATGCATTTATGGATTGTTATATTTGATATTTTATTGTCCTGAGAATTTTGAGTTCACATTTTTGTTTTATTCCGTTTTGTGCACTTCACAGGTTGGCCAATGAGCACTCTCTTTGGGTACTCTTAATTTGCAGTTCAGTGAAAATTCCTTTTTCTGCTCTCTCTGATTTTTATCAGTTGTGTCTGAAACTGGTTGGATTCAAATTGTACTTGGACAGTTTCTATTTTGAGCCATACTCCAGATTGTTTTGTTCCTGGTTTCTGTTTAGTAAATGCACTTTTTTTAGTTGTTTCTCACTTTGTCAGGTGCCATGGTCTGACTTCTTTTAGAAATTTTGATGTTAGTATACTAGATTGTAAAGGGAAGCCTTTGCTAATGTGAATACATACTTGAAGCAAAACTTTGATTCTGATTTGCTGAAGGCAAATTCAACTTTTTTTCACTCTTGATGTCTCTGTGGAGAGAGCTATTGATATCTGGCTTGAGACCTTACCAAGTTTACTGAATGAAATGACCCCTGTTAAGAAAGTCCCTGTTACACACATTATGCTTTATGATGCACTAGCAAATGTACTCCCTTGTTCACTTTGAATGGGCTGTGTCGGCATTGCGTGGCTTAGTAAACAGGAGAGTCATTTTGAATATTCTTGAGATAAAACTTCATATAATGCTTAACCAGTTTATACTGATTAGTTCAGGTCTTAGAAGAAGTCTTCCAACTGGGCTAAGAATGATTATTTTTTTAAAGAATTTTCATTATCCTACTTGACCAGTCCAAACTAATGGACTCGTCCAGTGATATCACTGGCATTGGGGCTGGTGCAGCCTGGAAACCTTCAGAATTGTTGTGCCTCCAGCACATAGTATAGGTTGGACTGGTGCAACAGGTTTTTCCTCAGTGTTGGCCTGACTCCCTGGATTGAAGTCAACAGCCTGTATCCTTTGAGGTGAGCCCTTAGCCAGATGTAACTCCTGGGGTTTGGGCCACAGTTCTTACCCTGTTTGAGCACAGAAGAGTCGGTCTCTCCTTAGCCCACAGGCTTTTTTTTCTTGGTGGGGCATGTTGGCAGAGGTCCCTGTGGGGCCCCTCCTAGTAGGAAGGAAATTGAGGGCCCCTTATCTCCTTGTGTGTCCCTATTTAGTTTCAACAGTTTTTATTGATAAATCAGAAAATACAACTTTACTATAACACATTAAGAGTTTGTTTAATAAAAAAAACTATTTAAAATGGCTTTGCAGCTTTATTCCCTTGATTTGTTGTTGGGGGAATAAAGTATTTTTGGGGAAGAAAAACCAGAATCTCGCAGGTTGATGGAGGAAAGGCAGAGCATCAAGAAACAACATCTAGTATTCTGGACAGAGGCGCCAGGAAGGCTTTTGGGGGGGGGGGGGGTGGAGGTGGCTTTGTTCTGAAGGATGCTTTTTACAGGAAAATGGAGTAGCTCCTCAAGCAGGTGTTTAACTTCTTGGCAATAGGGATACAGGCTTCTATGTGCAAAAGGATATTTGGCTTGTGCTTTTTGTGCTGGACTTGCAATTGCTGAAGTCTAGAGCGGCTTGCTTAGAATCAGGGGCATCCTTTCTGATGAATGTACTTTTGTACATTATCTGTATATGCTGTTGGTGGCATCCATGGTAGTGGCTCATAGGTGGATGTGGTTCCATCACTGGGTAGCTGATGGAGATTTTAGGGGTTATTTTTGACTCTCCTCTTAATTTTAGAACCTAAGTTGCAGCAGTTAATGAAGGCTTCCATATCATCATGCCGATCAATTCATAGACTGGTGGGTTGTGTCCATCTACCAGCAGGTGGAGATAGAGAGCAATCCTTTTGCCTCCCTATATGTGGTCATGTGCTGCCGGAAACTCCTCAGTATGTTCTCTATCTCAGCAGGTGGTGGTCACACACAGCAGCAGCTCTGGCTAGGTCTCCAAGCCTAATTCTTAGGTTTTGTTGAGTACCTGGGGTTGAGGGCTCTTCTTGAGCAAGTGCAAACCTGGTGGTGCCAGGTCCCTCCTTTTCTCCCCCCTCCCGCTGGATCCGTTAAAAAAAAAAAAAAAAAAATTGAACGTCCTTTAAGGGCGTTTATTTCAACGTTTATTGCAGCTGCTCACTGGGACACCAGTTCGTTACAGCTCGGAGCGAGAAGCAGGTAATTTTACCTTTTATAGCGGGCAGGGGGTTCCCCGTTCGGTCTCCACGTGGCTTATGGCGTCGGAGGGCGAGGGTGCGAAGATTCACTCCCCGGACCGCGTGTGTGCGTCTAGCGGGGATGCGGGGGTTTCAAAGCCTGACTCGCCTTTGTTTGGGCGTCAGTTTGGAGTCCGGTCAGTGTCCCGGTTTTTCCCCGCCATAAGCGCCCATCCCCCGCTGCTCGGCCGGCCACTCTGCTCGGACGGCTTCTTCTTGGGCCGCCCTCGAGGTGGGAGACATTAATGCTATGGTCGCCCTTGATTCAGGCGATGGCAAGAAAGCGGCGAAAGTTAAGCGCCGTTCTTTCCGCGCGACTCCTTCTCGGAGTTTCGCAATGGATGCCATTTTGGATGCGCAGCATGTTTCCCCCCCGCTCTTGCGAGCGCCGGTTGAGGGTGCGTCTAGGGCCGTGGCCCAGGCAGCAGAAGTGCACAGTCTAGGGGGTTCTCCCCTGAGTTCATTTTGCTGCTGCATCAGGCTTTTCTTATGCTAAACGCTGCCCCGGCTCCCCCACCCTGATCAAGGGGTTGAGGCCTCCGGAAGATAACGCCCTCGGGTGGACTTCCAGGCCCTAGAGGACTCTGTCTCCTCTGATGTAGATGAGGGCAGCGTATCTGAGTTCTCCCAACGGTCCTTTGGGTATTCCTTGGAGGAGACAGATTCCCGCTCGGATGGAGCGGATGACCCCTCTGCAGCATGGATCTTTCGCTCAGAGGATTTGCCCAACCTGTTAGTGCAGGCCATGAGCATTTTGAAGATTTCCTCTCCGGAGGACGTCTCTCCCTCAGCCTCTGTTGGCTCTGCCATTATGCTGGGGACGAAGCACCCGCCTAGAACCTTCCACTTGCATGAAGCCATGCACACCTTGATTTTGGCTCATTGGGATTTACCAGAAGCGAGCCTTAAAGTGGCTAGGGCTTTGTCCCGCCTCTATCCTCTGCCTGAAGGTGAACGGGAGGCCTTTCTTGGGCCTACCGTGGATTCTTTAATCACTGCGGTGACTAAGAAAACGGCGTTGCCGGTGGAAGGTGGCAAGGCCCTAAAGGACGCCCAAGACAGGAGATTGGAGGCGGCTTTAAAGTCGTCCTTTGAGGCGGCTGCTTTAGGTTTGCAGGCCTCAATTTGCGGCTCCTATGTGGCCAGGGCATGCCTGACGCTGGTGCAGCGGGCTTCCCCCTCGGATCCTTCCTTGAGGGCTGATTGGCCAGCCCTGGAATTGGGCTTGGCCTACTTGGCAGACTTGCTGTATGATGTCTTGAGAGCCTCGGCTAAAAGTATGGCTCAGACAGTCTCTGCACGGCGGTGGTTTTGGCTAAAGCATTGGTCTGTTGACCACGCCTCTAAGTCTCGCCTGGCTAAGTTGCCTTTTAAAGGCAAGCTGCTCTTTGGGGTCGAGCTGGACAAGATTGTGACCGATCTCGGCACGTCTAAGGGCAAGAGGTTACCGGAGGTCAGGGCTCGGGCCAGTGGTGCTCGCCCCAGTTCCTCCAAAGGACGGTTTCAGGAAGCCTGTCGGTATCGCCCGAGTCGGGCTCCTCTGCCCCCTTTTCCTTCATAAGGAACTTCTCCCCCAAGCAGCATTCCTTTCGCAGAGACCGCCGTCCCGGAGGTGCCTCCTCCGGTCCTCCCCCAGGGTCTCGTACCCAATGACGGGGCACTGGTCCATGGCCCAGAGCAGATTGGAGGACGCCTATCCTCGTTTCTGGGCGAGTGGACCAGGGTAACTTCAGTCGCTTGGGTGCTGGAAGTCATCAGAGACGGCTACAAGCTAGAGTTCGGCACTTCCGGATGGAGTCTCTCCCTCAGCCTCTGTTGGCTCTGCCATTATGCTGGGGACAAAGCACCCGCCTAGAACCTTCCACTTGCATGAAGCCATGCACACCTTGATTTTGGCTCATTGGGATTTACCAGAAGCGAGCCTTAAAGTGGCTAGGGCTTTGTCCCGCCTCTATCCTCTGCCTGAAGGTGAACGGGAGGCCTTTCTTGGGCCTACCGTGGATTCTTTAATCACTGCGGTGACTAAGAAAACGGCGTTGCCGGTGGAAGGTGGCACGGCCCTAAAGGACGCCCAAGACAGGAGTTTGGAGGCGGCTTTAAAGTCGTCCTTCGAGGCGGCTGCTTTAAGTTTACAGGCCTCAATTTGTGGCTCCTATGTGGCCAGGGAGTGCCTGACGCTTGCGCAGCGGGCTTTCCCCTCGGATCCTTCCTTGAGGGCTGATTGGCCAGCCCTGGAATCGGGCTTGGCCTACTTGGCAGGCTGGCTGTATGCTGTCTTGAGAGTCTCGGCTAAAGGTATGGCTCAGACAGTCTCTGCACGGCGGTGGCTTTGGCTGAAGCATTGGTCTGCTGACCACGCCTCTAAGTCTCGCCTAGCTAAGTTTCCTTTTAAAGGCAAGCTGCTCTTTGGGGTCGAGCTGGACAAGATTGTGACCGATCTCGGCACGTCTAAGGGCAAGAGGTTACCGGAGGTCAGGGCTCGGGCCAATGGTGCCCACCCCGGTTCCTCCAAAGGACGGTTTCAGGAAGCCTGTCAGTATTGCCCGGGCAAGTCGACCTCATCTGCCCCCTCTTCCATCAAAAGGAATTTCTCCCCCAAGCAGCATTCCTTTCGCAGAGACCGCCGTCCCGGAGGTGCCTCCTCCAGTCCTCCCCCAGGGTCTCGTACCCAATGACGGGGCGCTGGTCCATGGCCCAGAGCAGATTGGAGGACGCCTATCCTCGTTTCTGGGCGAGTGGACCAGGGTAACTTCAGATGCTTGAGTGCTGGAAGTCATCAGAGACGGCTACAAGCTAGAGTTCTGCCGACCCTTAAGAATCGGGTTTGTGCACTCTCCCTGCAAGTCTCCGGTCAAGCTGTGGCAGTGCAGCAGACTTTGGACAATCTGATCCACCTGGGTGCGGTCGTTCCGGTGCCAGAAGATCACCCTGGCAAGGGACGTTACTCCATTTACTTTGTGGTACCTAAGAAAGGAGGTTTTGTCCGGCCTATCCTCGACCTCAAAGGGGTCAATCAGGCCTTGGAAGTTCGGCACTTCCGGATGGAGACTCTCCGCTCTGTTATAGCGGCAGTGCAGGCAGGGGAGTTCCTGGCATCCTTGGACATCAAGGAAGCTTACTTGCATATTCCCATCTGGCCTCCTCATCAACGCTTTCTGCGTTTTGCAGTTCTGAGCCGACACTTCCAGTTCAGAGCCCTCCCGTTCGGGTTGGCTACTGCTCCGCGGACCTTCTCCAAAGTAATGGTGGTCATCGCGGCCTTCCTTCGCAAGAAAGGAGTACAAGTCCATCCTTATCTGGACGTCTGGTTGATCCGAGCCCCCTCTTATGCAGAGTGCGGCAGAGCTTCAGACCGGGTGATTGCTCTTTTGAGCTCCCTGGGGTGGATCATCAACTGGGAGAAAAGCCAGCTGCGCCCGACTCAGTCCCTGGAGTATCTGGGAGTTCGATTCGACTCCCAAGTGGGCAGAGTGTTCCTGCCAGACAATCGGATTGTCAAGCTTCAGGCTCAGGTGGACAAGTTCCTAGCAGCCTCTCCTCTTCGGACTTGGGACTATGTGCAGCTGTTGGGCTCTATGACGGCCACGATGGAAGTAGTGCCCTGAGCCAGGGCCCATATGAGACCTATTCAGCTCTCTCTGCTGCAGCGATGGACTCCAGCTTCGGAGGATTACGCTGTGCGCCTTCCCTTGGATCCGGCGGTGCGCAAGGCGCTGAGCTGGTGGCTGAGGCCAGACAAGCTGTCCGCAGGAATGCCTCTTATGACCCCGGAGTGGGTTGTCGTCACGGCGGACGCCTCTTTGACGGGCTGGGGAGCCCACTTCTTGGGAAGGACAGCACAGGGGCTCTGGTCCCCTGCAGAGGCAAAGTGGTCTATCAACCTCCTGGAACTCAGAGCCATTCGGTTGGCGCCTTTGGAGTTTCTCCCGGTCCTGGCGCTGAAGCCAGTACAGGTCCGGTCGGACGATGCCATGGCTGTGGCCTATGTCAATCGCCAGGGAGGTACCATGAGTGCCCCTCTAGCCAAGGAGGCCATGAAGCTATGCCTGTGGGCGGAAGCAAACCTGGAACAGCTATCGGCGGGCCACATTGCGGGAGTCATGAATACTGCTCAGGCCTTCTTGGACATCATGAAGCGCTGGGGTCAGCCAAGCCTAGATCTGATGGCGTCATCAGTCAATTGCCAAGTGCTGCGCTTTTTCAGCAGAGGACGGGACCCTCGATCTCTGGGAGTAGATGCTCTTCTCCAACAGTGGCCGACACAGGAGCTTCTCTATGTGTTCCCGCCTTGGCCCATGTTGGGCAGGGTGCTAGGCCGGGTGGCAAAGCATCCGGGCCAGATAATCCTGGTGAGTCCGGATTGGCCCAGACGTCCCTGGTATGCGGACTTGATCAGGCTCTCAGTGGACGGCCCTCTGCAGCTGCCAGCGGAGCGGGGCCTGTTGCATCAGGGTCCCCGTGGTAATGGCAGAACCCTCCCCCTTTGGTCTTTCGGCCTGGCTATTGAGCGGCAGCGTCTGAGGAAGAAGGGCTTCTCAGACAAGGTCATCACCACTATGCTGAGAGCGAGGAAGCGCTCTACTTCTACTGCTTATGCCAGGGTTTGGCGTACCTTTGCATCGTGGTCTGAGGCAGGCTCACTTTCTCCCTTCACTGCTCCAATTTCTTCAGTATTGGCGTTCCTGCAAGAAGGTCTGGAAAAAGGCCTGTCGCTCAGTTCCCTTAAGGTCCAGGTAGCGGCTCTTGCTTGCTTCAGTGGTCACCTGAAGGGTGCTTCCCTGGCCTCGCAGCCAGATGTGGTACGCTTTCTCAAGGGAGTTAATCACCTGCGCCCTCCTCTGCACTCAGTGGTACCTGCGTGGAATATCAATCTGGTGCTAAGAGCCTTGCAGAAGCCGCCTTGTGAACCCTTGTCGAGGGCATCTCTGAAAGACCTGACGTTGAAAGCAGTCTTTTTGGTGGCTATCACTTCAGCCAGAAGAGTTTCCGAGCTCCAGGCGCTATCATGTCGGGAGCCCTTTCTGCAGTTCACTGAGGCAGGAGTGTCTATTTGCACAGTGCCTTCCTTCCTGCCCAAGATTGTTTCTCGCTTCCATGTGAATCAGCAGCTCTGTCTACCCTCCTTTCGTAGGGAGGACTACCCAGAGGAGTACAAATATCTAGATGTGAGATGAGTGACCAATGATTCCGGAAGTCGGATCATCTGTTTGTGCTGTTCGCAGGCCCTCATAAGGGTCTGCAGGCTGCCAAGCCTACAGTGGCACGATAGGTCAAGGAAACCATTGCAGCGGCTTATGTGGCCGCGGGGAAGGTGCCGCCTATCCAGCTGAAGGCTCACTCCACTAGAGCACAGGCGGCCTCGATGGCAGAGGCCGGGTCCGTCTCCTTGGAAGAGATTTGTAGGGCGGCAACTTGGGCATCGGCTCATACCTTCTCCAGACATCACCGCTTGACTGTGGCTGCTCGGGCGGAGGCCCGGTTTGGAGCTTCAGTGTTGTGGTCAGGGATTTCTATGTCCCGCCCTGGGTGAGTACTGCTTCGGTACATCCCACCAGTCTATGGATTGATCGGCCTGATATGGAAGGTAAAATTATGTATCATACCTGATAATTTTCTTTCCATTAATCATAGCCGATCAATCCATAGCCCCTCTCAGATATCTGTACTGGTTGCATTTCAGGTCAAGTTTAGTGTTCAGTTCCTGTTCAGGAGGACTTCGTGTTCAAGTTTTTTCTATTGGATTCTTCAGGAGTTGAGACGATTTTGTGTTACAGTGAGCTGCTGCATTCCTCTCCCCTCCGTTTTACGGGGCTGGATTGAGACCTAAATTCTGCCGGCGCTCCCTCCCGCTTCGTGCGGCTGTAGGGCAGCTTTGTACCCCTCCTGCTTCGGCGGTGTTAGGGTCAGTCAGCTCCTCCCGCGGTTGCGGTTGCAGGATAAGCCAGATCCCCCCGCATCGGTGGGTGTGGTGTCCCTCCCCTGCTCTGCGGGGATGAGCTGGACGGATTCCCCTCCCTCACTTGTGTGGGGATGAGCTGGGTTAATTCCCCTCCCCCGTTTCGGCGATGGTGAGCTGGGCAGAGTGTCCCTTTGTGGATGTAATTCTCTAAGTGCTGAGTCCTGCGGATGGAGCTTTGATATCGACATACTGTTTCCGGCAGCACATGACCACATATAGGGAGGCAAAGTTTGCTCTCTATCTCCATCTGCTGGTAGATGGACACAACCCACCAGTCTATGGATTGATCGGCTATGATTAATTGAAAGAAAATTATCAGGTATGATACATAATTTTACCTTTTATTTTTGCACTGCAAAATATTAAAGCAGTTAAATCATTCTTACAATCCAAGGCCTTGTTAATTTTGGTATTTGCATTACTGATTAGCCATATAGATTATTGTAATTCATTATATAATGGTGTTACTTTTTTACACTGTTTGTTTATGACAACTTCAGATTACAGCATTTGTTAATTTCTGGTTCTAGGTATGATCATGTTACACTGCTACTAAAAGAATTTAATTGTTTATCATTCAGTTATTGGATTAAATTCAAGGTGTTAATTCTTACCCTAAAGTCTTCTAGTAGTATTCTGTGCTTTCTTCCTGATGATAAACTCATATGTGCTACTTTATGTGTATACCTGACTTTGATTTGTATCTGCCATTTTCAGGGCACAGACTGTAGAGGTCTGCCCCACCTCCCACCACTGGCTCTGCCATCCAATCTCCGCTAAGCTTCTGAGGATCCATTCCTTCTGAACAGGATTCCTTTATGTTTATCCCATGCATTTTTGAATTCCGTTACCGTTTTCCTCTCTACCACCTCCCGTGGGAGGGCATTCCAAGTATCCACCACTCTCTCCGTGAAAAAATACTTCCTGACATTTTTCTTGAGTCAGCCCCCCTTCAATTTCATTTCATGTCCTCTAGTTCTACCGCCTTCCCATCTACGGAAAAGGTTTGTTTGCGGATTAATACCTTTCATATATTTGAGCGTCTGTATACTTTTCTTTTCTTTTTTATTAGTTTTTTGAGATTTTATTAAATGTTTTTATGATTATGGTTATAGCTTAAGTAATTCGTATGAATTGTTTAATTGACTGTCTGGTTTGCTGTGCTTTCTTATCATAAATGGATTTCAGAGCATGTTTTATAGTATTTTAATGTTATATTACATTGTAAACTGTTCTGACTTACTTTTGTAATAAGTGACAGTCTAGTAAATGAATATCACCCCTGTTTCTCCTTTCCTCCAGCGTATACATGTTCAGGTCAGCAAGTCTCTCCTCGTACGTCTTGTAATAGAAATCCCATACCATTTTTATACCTTTTCTTTGCACCGCTTCAATTCTTTTTACATCCTTAGCAAGATACGGCCTCCAAAACGCAACACAATGCTCCAGGTGGGGCCTCAGCAACGACTTATACAGGGGCATCAAAACATTTCCAGTTCCAGGCCTTGCCTTTTGGCCTCGCCACAGCTCCCTGAACCTTTTCGAAGGTAATGATGGTAGTAGCTGCTTTGCTCAGGCGAGAAGGTATCGGGGTTCACCCGTACCTAGACGACTGGCTCATCAGAGCAGACTCTGTAACAGAGAGCTATCAAGCTACAGCCAGAGTGGTTTCAGTACTTCAATCTCTAGGCTGGGTTGTCAATATGGCCAAAAGTCACCTGACCCCCTCGCAAACTCTAGAATATTTGGGGGCCAGGTTTGACACAGACTTGGGCTATGTATACTTACCCGAGCTAAGGCGGTGCAAGCTTCAGAATCAGGTCCGTCTGCTCCTGAGGATGCCCCGCCCGCGAGCTTGGGACATTGTCCAGCTGCTGGGATCGATGACAGCCACATTGGAAGTGGTGCCCTGGGCGAGAGCGCACCTGAGACCTCTACAGTATTCCCTACTTCAAAGATGGTCTCCAGTTTCTCAGGATTATCAATGCAGACTTTCTTGGCTTCCTGCGGCCCGACTCAGCATGGAGTGGTGGCTCTCAGACAGCATGCTGCGGCGAGGAATGCCGCTGGCGCTCCCCGATTGGTGTCTAGTAGTGACAAATGCCAGCCTGAAGGGCCTGGGCGCACATTGCAAGGGGAAGCATGCCCAGGGTCTATGGACACCCGAGGAGTCAGAGTGGTCCATCAACCGCCTGGAGTTGAAAGCGGTGTTTCAGGCGCTTCTGGCCTTTCAAGTGACCCTGGCAGGATTGGCTATCAGAGTGATGTCGGACAACACGACAGCAGTGGCCTACATAAATAGACAAGGCTGCACTCAGTGCAGAGCACTGGCCGCGCAGGCCGAACAGATTTGCCACTGGGCCGAGCTGCATCTTCAGTTTCTGTCGGCAGCTCACATTGCAGGTCAGAGCAACGTGCAAGCCAGTTATCTAAGCAGGCATCAGTTCGATCCAGTAGAATGGGAACTAGCAGACGAAGTATTCCTGCAGATATGAGCCAAATGGGGCAAGCCCGTGATGGATCTTATGGCGACAAGTTCAAATGCCAAAGTCCCGTGCTTCTTCAGCAGACGGAGAGATCCTCGCTCGGCAGGGTTGGATGCCTTGACTCAGCCCTGGCCTCCGGGCCTACTATATGTGTTCTCTCTGTGGCCCTTGATAGGGCGCGTGCTCCTGCGGATTCAGCTGCAGCCAGGAGAAGTGGTCCTCATTGCCCCGGATTGGCCCAGGAGACCTTGGTATGCGGATCTCCGACAGATGCTAGTGGAGGCTCCCCTTCCTTTACCTCTGGTTCCGAACCTGTTATCACAGGGTCCGGTAGCCATGGAGGACGCCTGCCGCTTTGGTCTTATGGCATGGCGATTGAGAGGGCGCAATTGAGGGACAAAGGCTATTCAAACACAGTCATTTCCACTCTCCTGCAGGCCCGCAAGCGTTCCACTTCCGTGGCTTATGCCAGGATTTGGCGCCAGTTTGAGTCTTGGTGTGCTTCAAAAGCGATCACACCCATGCGGGCTCCTGTCTCGCCGATTCTGGACTTTTTGCAGGATGGTGTACAAATAGGCTTGGCCTATAATTCCCTGCGGGTGCAAGTGGTAAGGTTGAAGGCGTGTCTTTAGCTGCTCATCCAGATGTGTCACGGTTTCTTCGTGGGGTGCTTCGGCTCTGGCCTTCCGTGCGAGCACCCTGTCCAGCTTGGAACCTGGGGCTAGTTTTGAAGGCCCTGCAGGCTTCTCCTTTTGAGCCGCTTCGGCGCGCATCGGAGAAAGATTTGACACTAAAGGCCGTTTTTCTTGTGGCCATTATTTCGGCAAGATGGGTGTCAGAGCGCCAGGCGCTGTCCTGTAGAGACCCATTTCTGCAATTCTCAGTCCGGGGTCATGGTTCGGACCGTGCCTTCCTTCATGCCTCAGGTGGTTTCAGCGTTTCACCTAAACCAGCCTATTTTCTTGCCCTCCTTTGATAAGGAGGAGTTTCCAGAATCTTTTGGGCAGTTGCACCTGTTGGATGTGCGCAGGACTCTGCTGTAGTATCTGCGAGTTACTATCTCTTTCAGGATCTATGATCATCTGTTTGTTTTGCTATCAGGTCCTCGCAGAGGGTCTCCAGCGTCTAAAGCCACTATTGCCCGCTGGCTCAAAGAAACTATCTTTTCAGCTTATCTGCTTGCCGGCCGGTCTCCGCCTGTAGCCTTTAAGGCGCATTCTTCCTCTTGGGCTGAAACTGGAGCACTCTCTCATCAAGAGATATGCAGTGCAGCAACATGGACTTCTAAGCTCTCTTTTGCCTGACATTACAGGCTGGATGTGTCTGCCAGGAGGGATGCGCGTTTTGGAGCACAGGTGCTAGCGCGTGGTGTGACCTGTTCCCACCCTATATAGGGATTGCTTTGTTACATCCCATACGTAATGGCTTCATCTGCTTGATGACAAGGAAGGGAAAATTAGGTTCTTACCTTGATAATTTTCTTTCCTTTAGTCATAGCAGATGAAGCCATGAGCCCTCCCTGTATGATTGTCTGTATGCTGTGAATCTGTTTCAGGTTCTGTTCTTGTTTCCTGAAGTTCCTTCCTTGGGAGAAAGTTGGAAAACGGTCTTCAGGATTCATGTTCACTTATAGGAGGATGAGTCCATTCCCTCCAGTTTATGTTTTGGAGGACGAGTTTATTCCCTCCAGGAGGATGTGTTCATTCCCTCCTTTTGAGTTCATGCCCTTGTTAAGGGGCCATCGTTTGCTGTGAGGAAAGTTCATGTTATTCCCATTGCGGTTTGCCATACTGCTTTGGAAGCTTCAAATACTGAAGAGGCAGTGGAGCTGGCTGGCCATGAGGCACTGTGAAAAGTTGAGTGCTCTCTATCTCCCCCTGCTGGTTGATGGACACAACCCATAAGTAATGGCTTCATCTGCTATGACTAAAGGAAAGAAAATTAGCAAGGTAAGAACCTAATTTTCCCATTTCTGCTCAGTGGGCTGACCCCGAGGGGCCCTTGAAAGTGACCAGGGTGATGGGGCATCTTTACCCTCTGAGTGAGGAGCACTTGGCCCGTTTTGGGATGCCTTAGTCACGGCGGTGACAAAAAAGACCACCCTCCCAGTAGAGGGAGGGGTCGCCCTGAAGGACATTTAGGACCGGCGGCTGGAATCAGCGCTAAAACGGCCCTTTGAGATTTCGGGCCTAGCCTTAAGGGCGTCTGTTTGCAGTTCTTATGCTGCTCGAGCCTGCCTCTCTTGGTTACAACAGGCAGTTGAAACCAAGAGGATAGATTTGGTTTGACATTGGTCAGCTGTTGTGCCTTCTAGTCACATTTGGCATGCTACCCTTTAGAGGTAAGCTTTGGTTTGGAGGACCTCTAGAGTAGTTGGTTTAAGGCCTAGGGAACTCCAGGTCTCAGAGATTGCTAGAAAATGTTAGCTCCTTATGCCTAGTATTTAGTTTTTGTAGATCTATATTCTCTGTATCATACAAACTGCATCTATACTCTGTAATGACGTGCTATTAATCTATCTGTTTAATCTACCAAGTCATCAATATTTTTTAGGTAATGCCAACTGTTCTTTTACTCTGTAATGACGATCCATTATGTTATTCACTTAGTCTATTATGTCATCCTGTTCTCTATTCAATATTAATTGTACCTTCCTACTCTGGAATAGCAAATGCCATGAAGGAAAATTGTAAGTCACATTGAGCCTGCAAATAGGTGGGAAAATGTGGGATACAAATGCAGCAAATAAATAAAACAAGCCTCAAGATTCATCTCAGTCTCATCTTAAGATTCATATGCCAAGGGCTGCAGCCCAGCAATCTATCTGTGCTTCCACTTCAACTTGGGCAAGGTGACTTTCCTGCTACCAGCCAGTATTGGGCTTACCACCCAGATCTACTAGTACGTTCCGCACGTCCTAGTAATGGGGGCTCGGTACACTCCTTGGGTTTCATGATAGATGGGCGCCTCTTCGGGTTCCATGAGGGGTGGATCATCATTGCCTCAGATCAATGTGTCCTGGGCATACTACGGCAGGGTTGCATCTGGAGTCCTCCCATTTCTCTGTAACTTTTCATTCTTACAGGCTCCAGCATGACTTTCTGCATTTCATGTGGTTGCAGTCACCTTGCACATGCTGCTGCATTTAGACACAGTACAGACTGTCCCCAGGTGCGTGTGTTGTATTGGACTTTATTCCATTTACTTTGTATTTTCAAGAAAGGAGATTCCTTCCACCTAGGTTTGGACCTCACTGAGTCTGCATTTTCCCATGGGAAAATGACAACCTGTATTAGTTCAGGCCAGCAGGGGGTGTGTCTACCTTCCTGGTTCTTAAGAAGGCATGCTTTCTTATCCCCTGTCTCACCTTCCCACAGAATTTGCTGTGCTTTGCAATCCTTACTAAACATTATTAAGTTATCGCCCTGGCACTCAGCTTTACCACAGTCATTCTCCAAGGTCTGGGTAGTAGTGGCCACTTTCCTTCACAAAGGTGGATTGCAGGTTCTACCATACCACCTGATTGGCTGGAAGAAAATGAGTTGCAAGATCAGAGACAACATGGTTTTACCAAAGGGAAATCGTGCCAAACGAATCTCGTTGAATTCTTTGATTGGGTGACCGGAGAATTGAACCGTGGACGTGCTATAGACATAATCTACTTAGATTTCAGCAAGGCTTTTGACATAGTTCCCCACAGGAGGCTCTTAAATAAACTGGTTGGGCTGAAGATAGGACCCAAAGTGGTGAACTGGATTAGGAACTGGTTGACGGACAGGCGCCAGAGGGTGGTGGTGAATGGAGTTTGCTCGGAGTATTGTGTTCAGTTTTGGAGGCCGTATCTTGCTAAGGATGTAAAAAGAATTGAAGCGGTGCAAAGAAAAGCTCCAAGGATGGTAAGGGATTTGTATTACAAGACTTATGAGGAGAGACTTGCGGACCTGAACATGTATACCCTGGAGGAAAGGAGGAACAGGGGTGATATGATACAGACATTCAAATATTTGAAAGGTATTAATCCGCAAACAAACCTTTTCCGGAGATGGGAAGGCGGTAGAACGAGAGGGCATGAAATGAGATTGAAGGGGGGGCAGACTCAAGAAGAATGTCAGGAAGTATTCCTTGTCATCAAGCAGATGAAGCCATTACGTATGGGTTATGTCCATCAACCAGCAGGGGAGATAGAGAGCACTCAAACTTTCACAGTGCCCTCTTGGCCAGCTAGTTCCACTGCCTCTTCAGTATTCTCTATCTCCCTTAGCAGGGTGGCTGCAGCTTGTTCGAGCTCCAGAAAAATCTGCCGGGAGGTGGTTCCTGGCTTGCCAATTGTTAACCAGGGTGTTGGAGGCTATAGCAGCTTCACTTTAAAGGCACATAGGTTAGCCCTTTCCCTGCCTTACCCATACCTCTGTGGATGTGGACATATTGCCTTGCTTTCCCTGTCCTTACCCACCAACAGTGGATGCAGGCATATAGGTTCGCCCTTTCCCTGCCTTTCCCACTCATCTGAGCCTCCGGAGTCTTCAATACCTCTGCTTTCCTCACAGCTTAAAAAAAAAAAAAAAAAAAGTCGCATCGCATTTTTAAACGCAGAGACGCTGGAACAGAGGTTTTTGACCTGATTTTCAGCAGGATCGTAGTTGTACACTAGATCCTTTGAGGTAAGAGTGTTTTCCAACTCCTCCGGGGTGGGCCCGCGATTTTGGCGCGAAACCGCCATTTTGGATTTTACCGCCGTTTTTCGGCGATGGCTGCGGACAATGTAAAGCGCTGTTCCACTTGTGGCAAGCGCAAATCAGCAGCAGGGCTCTGTAAATCGTGCTGTATTGGCGTAGGAGCCGGCCCGAGCATGGCGAGCGATGTTTCTTCCCGCTCTGAGCTGGCAGCGGGCGCAATTTTGCTTACACCGCATGGCGCGGCCTCCGTGGACACGGAGAGACCTGAGCCGGGTGGGGCACCTCGAGATGAGGTTATTTCAGGAGTGGCTAGCACCGGACAGGATTTGGGTGCCCAGGGTGAGATTTTCTCCCCGGATTTTGTGCTTTTGCTGCATAAAGCATACATGATGAAAAGAGCCCTTCCTCAAGGGTCGCCTGAGGCTCCTCTGATTGCCCCCCCCGATGGATTCTGTCCTGGGACTGCCCAGTGAGGCTTTTTTCCCCGGATGCTTGGCCTAAAGATAAGCGCAGAAGGGTTAATTCCCCTTCAGATTGTGGTGCACCTTTTTCCCCCCCGTGGTCGGGGTGTGAGGATTCGGAGAACTCTGACAGACGTTCTTGTTCTGAGGAACCAGAGTCAGGTGCGGATTTACCACAGGATCTGGATGATCCCTCCGCGGTGAGGATTTTCCACCGTGATGAGCTGCCAGCGCTTATTTCAGATACCCTGCAGGCCCTCTCGATTGAAGATCCTGACAGTGGCATGGCCTCCTCGGGTAATCCCAGGATGGCTAGTACCAAGAAAGCTGCTCGGGCCTTCCCTTTGCATGACTCCATCCTAGAGCTTGTTTCGGCTCAGTGGGCTGACCCTGAGGGACCTTTGAGAGTTTCCAGGGCTATGGGGCAGTTATACCCTCTGCGTGAGGGACATATGGCTCGTTTTCAAATGCCTACAGTGGATGCCCTAGTCACTGCGGTGACAAAGAGAACTACCCTCCCTGTTGAAGGAGGTGTTGCCCTGAAGGATGTTCAAGACCGTAGGCTGGAAACAGCGTTGAAACGGTCCTTTGAAATTGCAGGTCTCACTGTTCGGGCGTCTGCATGCAGCTGTTATGCTGTGAGAGCCTGCCTAGCTTGGCTGCAACAGGCAGTGGCTCAGCCCAGAGATGGAGCGGAGCCCTTCTTGGATGTGGCTCCGCAGATGGAGGTGGCCTTGTCCTTTCTGGCTGATGCCCTTTATGACCTTGTCAGAGCTTCGGCTAAACAAATGGCAGTAGCAGTGGCGGCTCGCCGTCGTCTGTGGCTACGACACTGGGCAGCGGACATGGCCTCTAAGCAAAGGTTGGTGAAGTTGCCTTTTCAAGGACTTCTCCTATTTGGTGAGGAGTTAGAGAAAATTGTGAAAGGCCTGGGTGATCCAAAACCCCAGCGCTTGCCCAAAGATAGGCAGAGGCCTTCCTCTATGGGCCAGGCGGTCCACTCCTCGTACAGACCTCGCTTCCGTGAAGCTAGAAGGTACCGCCCGGGGCGTTCTGCTGGGTTCACTTCACGTGCCCGTGGTCAGCAGAGGAACTCCTTTCGCTCGGACAAGCGTTCCGCAGCCGGTAGCTCAAGACCAGGAGTTCAGGGGCGACCCTCTCAATGACGGTGCGCCGGCCCTCTCCTCGATGCCTGTCATCGGAGGACGGCTTTCCCTCTTTGTCGAGGAGTGGGCCAAGATTTCCTCAGATCAGTGGGTTCTGGACCTGATCAGAGATGGATACAGAATAGAATTCAACGCCCCAGTAAGAGACGTGTTTGTGGAGTCCCGATGCGGTTCTGCCGTCAAACGGGCGGCGGTGGAGGAGACTTTACAAGGTCTGATTCAGTTAGGGGTAGTGACCCCGGTGCCTTCCGCCGAGCAAGGCTGCGGCCGATACTCCATCTACTTTGTGGTGCTGCGAAAAGGTGGGTCCTTTCGCCCTATTCTTGACTTAAAAGAAGTGAACAAGTCCCTGAGAGTGCAGCATTTCCACATGGAATCCCTGTGCTCCGTCATTGCGGCGGTTCAGCCAGCAGAGTTTCTCACGTCTCTAGACCTGAAAGAAGCTTACTTGCACATACCGATTTGGCCCCCGCACCAGAAGTTTCTGAGGTTTGCGGTGTAGGAAAAACATTTCCAGTTCAGGGCCTTGCCTTTTGGCCTCGCCACAGCTCCCCGAACCTTTTCGAAGGTAATGGTGGTAGTAGCTGCTTTTCTCAGGCGAGAAGGTATCAGGGTTCACCCGTACCTAGACGACTGGCTCATCAGAGCAGACTCTGCAACAGAGAGCTTACAAGCTACAGCCAGAGTGGTCTCAGTACTGCAATCTCTAGGCTGGGTCGTCAATATGGCCAAAAGTCACCTGTCCCCTTCACAATCTCTAGAGTTTTTGGGGGCCAGGTTCGACACAGTCTCGGGCTATGTGTTCCTACCCGAGCTAAGGAGGCGCAAGCTTCAGAATCAGGTCCGTCTGCTCCTGAGGATGCCCCGCCCGCGAGCTTGGGACATTGTCCAGCTGCTGGGATCGATGACAGCCACGATGGAAGTGGTGCCCTGGGCGAGAGCGCACCTGAGACCTCTACAGTATTCCCTACTCCGGAGATGGTCTCCTTTTTCTCAGGATTACCAATGCAGACTTACTTGGCTCCCTGCGGCCCGTCTCAGCATGGAGTGGTGGCTCTCGGACAGCATGCTGCGGCGAGGAATGCTGCTGACGCTCCCCGTTTGGTGCCTAGTGGTAACAGATGCCAGCCTGAAGGGCTGGGGCGCACACTGCAAGGGGAAGCATGCCCAGGTTCTATGGACACCCGAGGAGTCGGAGTGGTCCATCAACCGCCTAGAGTTGAAAGCGGTGTTTCAGGCGCTTCTGGCCTTTCAAGTGACCCTGGCAGGATTGGCTGTCAGAGTGATGTCGGACAACACGACAACGGTGGCCTATATAAATCGACAAGGCTGCACTCAGTGCAGAGCACTAGCCGCGCAGGCCGAACTGATTTGCCACTGGGCCGAGCTGCATCTTCAGTGTCTGTCGGCAGCTCATATTGCAGGTCAGAGCAATGTACAGGCCGATTATCTGAGCAGAATGGAATCTGGCAGATGAAGTATTCCTGCAGATCTGTGCCAAATGGGGCAAGCCCGTGATGGATCTAATGGCGACAAGTGCCAATACCAAAGTCCCGTGCTTCTTCAGCAGACGGAGAGATCCTCGCTCGGCGGGGTTGGATGCCTTGGCTCAACCCTGGCCTCCGGGTCTACTTTATGTGTTTCCCCCATGGCCCTTGATAGGGCGCCTGTTCTTCGGCTGCACCCAGGAGAAGTGGTCCTCATCGCCCCGGATTGGCCAAGGAGACCTTTGTATGCAGACCTCCGACAGATGCTCCTGGAGGCTCCTCTGCTGTTACCTCTGGTACCGAACCTGTTGACTCAGGGACCGGTAGCCATGGAGGACGCCGGCCGCTTTGGTCTTACGGCATGGCTATTGAGAGGGCGCAATTGAGGGATAAAGGTTATTCCAATAATGTTATTTCCACTCTCCTGCAAGCCCGCAAGCGGTCCACTTCTGTGGCTTATGCCAGGATTTGGTGCCTGTTTGAGTCTTGGTGTGCTTCCAGAGCCATTGTTCCAATGCGGGCTCCTGTCTCGCCGATTCTGGACTTTTTGCAGGAAGGTGTACAAAAAGGCTTGGCCTATAATTCCCTGCGGGTGCAGGTGGCAGCGTTGGCCTCCCTTCATGGTAAGGTGGAAGGCGTGTCTTTGGCTGCTCACCCAGATGTGGCACGGTTTCTTAGAGGGGTGCTTCGGCTCCGACCTCCAGTGCGAGCACCCTGTCCAGCTTGGAACCTAGGGCTAGTTTTGAAAACCCTGCAGGCATCTCCTTTTGAGCCGCTTCGGCGAGCATCGGAGAAAGACTTTACACTGAAGGCCGTTTTTCTGGTGGCCATTACCTCGGCAAGACGGGTGTCAGAGCTCCAGGCGCTGTCCTGTAGAGACCAATTTCTGCAATTTTCAGAGTCCGGAGTCACGGTTCGGACCGTGCCTTCCTTTATGCCTAAGGTGGTTTCAGCCTTTCACTTAAACCAGCCTATTTTCTTGCCCTCTTTTTCAGAGGAAGAGTTTCCAGAATCTTTTGGGCAGCTGCACCTTTTGGATGTGCGCAGGACTCTGCTGCAGTATCTGCGAGTTACTAACTCTTTCAGGACTTCTGATCATCTGTTTGTTTTGCTATCCGGTTCTCGCAGAGGGTCTCCAGCGTCTAAAGCCACTATTGCCCGCTGGCTCAAAGAAACTATCTTTTCAGCTTATCTGCTGGCCGGCAGGGTTCCACCTGTAGCCTTTACGGCACATTCTACTAGAGCGATTTCTTCCTCTTGGGCTGAAACTGGAGCACTCTCTCTTCAAGAGATATGCAGTGCAGCAACATGGGCTTCTAAGCTCTCCTTTGCCCGACATTACAGGCTGGATGTGGCTGCCAGGAGGGATGCGCGTTTTGGTGCACAAGTGCTAGCGCGTGGTGTGGCTTGTTCCCACCCTATCTAGGGATTGCTTTGTTACATCCCATACGTAATGGCTTCATCTGCTTGATGACAAGGAAGGGAAAATTAGGTTCCTACCTTGGTAATTTTCTTTCCTTTAGTCATAGCAGATGAAGCCATGAGCCCTCCCTGTATGATTGTCTGTATGCTGTGAATCTGTTTTCAGGTTCTGTTCTAATTTCCTGAAGTTCCTTCCTTGGGAGAAAGTTGGAAAACAATCTTCAGGATTCATGTTCAGTTTAAATTTAGGAGGATGTGTTCATTCCCTCCAGCATGTTTTTTTTGGAGGATGTGTTGATTCTCTCCAGGAGGCGCGTGTGTTCCCCTCCAGTTCTATAAATAGGAGGATGAGTTCATTCCCTCCAGTGTGTTGGGAGGATGTGTGATTCCCTCCAGGAGGCGCGTGTGTTCCCCTCCACTTATACAATAAGGAGGATGAGTTTATTCCCTCCAGGAGGATGTGCATTCCCTCCTTTATGAGTTCATGCCCTTGTGATGGGCCATCGTTCGCTGTGAGGAAAGCTCTTGTGATTCCCATTGCGGTTTGCCATACTGCTTTGGAAGCTTCAAATACTGAAGAGGCAGTGGAGCTAGCTGGCCAAGAGGGCACTGTGAAAGTTTGAGTGCTCTCTATCTCCCCTGCTGGTTGATGGACATAACCCATACGTAATGGCTTCATCTGCTATGACTAAAGGAAAGAAAATTACCAAGGTAAGAACCTAATTTTCCCTTTTTTCACGGAGAGGGTGGTGGATGCTTGGAATGCCCTCCCGCGGGTGGTGGTGGAGATGAAAACGGTAACGGAATTCAAACATGCGTGGGATAAACATAAAGGAATCCTGTGTAGAAGGAAGGGATCCTCAGGAACTTAGCCTAGAATGGTTGGCAGAGCTGGTGGTTGGGAGGCGGGGCTAGTGCTGGGCAGACTTATACGGTCTGTGCTGGGACTAGTGCTGGGCAGACTTATACGGTCTATGCCGGGGCTGGTGGTGGGAGGTGGGACTGGTAGTTGGGAGGCGGGGATAGGGCTGGCCAGACTTATACGGTCTGTGCCCTGAAGAAGACAGTACAAATAAAAAAGTAGCACGTATGAATTTATCTTCTTGGGCAGACTGGATGGACCGTGTAGGTCTTTTTCTGCCGTCATCTACTATGTTACTATCAAAGTCTGCAAGTTCCTCCAAGATAATGGCTATTTTTTCTGTCCTTTGGTTAGGTATTCGTTTCACCAGGGGGTCAGTTGTTTACAATACGACTCTTGGTATATCTGGGAGTGATATTCGCCATAGGCTTCGGAATGTCATTTCTTCCTGTAGCTCCTTCGCACAGGTTCAGCTTTCCCTATTGGGTCCTGAGGTTTGGGAATATGTGTATGTTTTCGGTGACATGGCCTCTTTCTTGGACATTCTTCCCTGGGCCAGATTCCAGATCAGACGACTTTAGTGGTCCCTTTTCAGCTCCATCCATCTGTGATCCTCCAAGCCAATCTCTGGCTCAGCTGGTTGTAACACTGCCTTCCTTTGACATTTCAGCAGTTTTTCTCTCTGCAGCTCATCTGCTGCTATGGTGTTCCTTTACTGGAAGCAATGGTTTCGGATTTCGTCAGCAGTCCAACAGCCAACCACCTCCTTAATTGCCAGATGTGGAGTTGGGATGTCCTGTCTGGCGAATTCCTTGTGGGTCAGGAGTCGGACATTGACCCGCCAGCTGTCTTGGGCAGACACAGGCCGTTGGTGGCTGTGGTTGCACCACTCAGCGACAAATTCAGCTTCTAATGGCTACTGGATTGGCTCCCATTTAGGACAGGCTGTTGTGTAGTGAGCTGTGTGCACAGTTGGGGATAGATCCAGGTGCCTCAAAGACAGTGTCTTCCTGAAATCAAGACTAAATGTTCTTTCTGGTTGGGACAGGCTTGCCCCTGCATTCCTGATACCAGGTGGTGGTGTCCAGGGTAGCCTAGTGTTTCCGAGGTTCAGTTCGTGCAGGGTCTCAGTACTCCAGACTTTGTCCTGTCAAGATCCTCCATGTTTCTTCTGCTGGGGGGTTGGTGGGCTCAATCTTGCCCTTTCTTCCTAGGGTACTTGGCATTCAACTTGTACTTCTACACTATTTGGGAGCGACCAATGAGTGCCGTTGGTCTGGTCTACAAGTTGGTTCGTGCTCTGCTTGGGTTTCCCATGGGTACTGTGTTTTACAAAACCACACTGGCTTGCTGGGCCGGAGGATCTCATTGCCAGATGTCAGGTTCTCAGGTTCAGAGCCCGCGGGGCCGGGCTCTGGAGCAAACGTGAGCCCTTGGACTGCTGCCGAGGAGCGACAGCAGCAGGCAAAACCCACCAACCAACACTGGGTAAGCACACCGGCAGGGACTGCAGGCACTGCCCAGCGAACCGGAACACATGGACTGGAATCCCCCGGACTGGAGGACACAGGACTGGAACACACACCGGACCGGAACACACTGGACTGGAGCACACTGGACTGGTCCGCACAGCTTCACCTGCGCTTAGCTACTAATCCCCCCAGGAGTTGAGCTCCTGGGTTCGAGTAGCCGACAGGACTTACTGGATACCGGATGACATAGGGACCAGGACTGGAAACAGAAGTGCTCCTAACCCTAAACTGATCTACGTGCTCCCAAGCCCTAAACCAGCAGGAGTGTTCCTAACAGTAAACTGACAAAAGGGCTTCCTAAGCCCTATACTAAACAGGAGCTCCTAAGCCCTGCTCAAGAAAGGGGCTTCCTAAGCCCTAAACTAACAGAGCAGGGAACTAAACACAAAGCTAACATAGGTGCTACTAAGCACCAAGCTACAAGCAGAGCTCTACACTAATAAGCTAAACACAAAACTAACAAGCTACCTAAGCACTGCTCTAGCAAGCTAGATACAACTAACAAGGTGCTTCCCAAGCACTACTCTGGCAAGCAACCAGAAGAGCTCCTAGCACCAAAAGGGAAGACAGGGGAGCCACAAGGAAAAAGAAGGGAAGCTAACACATAAGCCAAAAGTGATTCTAAATCACCAAACACCAACTGCAATGCTCCCAATAGCACAAACACCAGAAGTACTTCTAACAGCAAACTCTGCAGTGTTCCTAACAACACCAAACCCTGAAGTACTTCTATCAGCAACAGAGCTTCCAAAGCCCTACACATAGCAATGCTTCCAAAACCAAGAGGGAAAAGCAGGGGAACCATAAGGGAAAAGCAGGAAAGCTAAACACACAGTCACCAGTGCACACTGCACTAACACTAACCTGGACCTTAGCAAAAGCAAGCAGGGAAACTAGACACAAAGTCAGAAGTGCACACTGCACCACCCTACCTAAAGCAAACACCACCGTTGCAAAGACCCTGAAGGAAACAACACCACTTCCTTATCAAGGCCCTCCCTGATGATGTCACACTCCCTAGACCTAGGCAAAAGCACACTGACCCAGAGAGGCCCAACCCACACCAATGCTACACTGTGAAGCACTTGAAGCCAGTACACCCAAAGAGAGGTAGAGCAACTCAGGCAACACACACACAGGTGCAGTATAGTGAAACAATTAGAGCCATGCTGCTGGAAGCTGCCAGCACAGACAGAGAGAGCCAGCTCAGAAAGGACAGAGAAAAGAAACAGAAACCAGCTAAGAAGCTGACCCCCAGGAAAGAGGTAAGTTTGAGAGGGGTTCAGACCCCAATCATAACACCAGATCAGTACTAGAGGCTCTACCATCTCTGGCCGGCTTCTGGGAACCTTCTACCCAGACTTGCACGTCTTTCTGTGCAACTCCCATCTGTATTCCAGGGAAGAATTCTGTAGCACGGCGACTTGGTCTTCCTTACTTCCTTTTCCAGACACTACTGTTTGGATGTTTATGCTCGCTCATATTTGTGTATCTGTGTTTTCTTTGGGAGTTTCAAGTTTCCACCCTCTTTTAAGGACTGCTTTGCAACATCTCACAGGTCTTTGGATTCATCTGGTACTGACGCTAAGGAACGAAAAATTATGTCGTAAGTACATAACTGTTGCCATACTGGGACAGACTGAAGGTCCATCAATCCAGTATCCTGTTTCCAACAGTGGCCAGTCCAGGTCACAAATATCTGGCAAGATCCCAAAACAGTACAATACTTTTTATACTGCTTATCCCAAAATTAGGCAGTGGATTTTCCCAAGTCCATGTTAATAATGATTTACGGACTTTTCCTTTAGGAAGCCATCCAAACCTTTTTTAAAACCTACTAAGCTAACTGCTTTTACTACATTCTCTGGCAACGAATTCCAGAGTTTAATTACACATTGAGTGAAGAAATATTTACTCTGATTCATTTTAAATTTACTACTTTGTGGCTTCATTGCGTGCCTCCTAGTGTTTTTGGAAATGTAAACAAGCGATTCACATTTACCCGTTCCAGTCCACTCAGTATTTTATATAACTCTATCATATCTCCCTTCAGCCGTCTTTTCTTTAAGCTGAAGAGCCCTAGCCATTTCAACCTTTCCTCAAAGGAAAGTCGTCCATCCCCTCTATCATTTTCGTCACCCTTCTCTGTACCTTTTCTAATTCCACTATATATTTTTTTGAGATGTGGTGACCAGAATTGCACACAGTTTTCAAGGTGCGATCGCACCATAGAGCGATGCAAAGGCATTATATCATCCTCATTTTTATTTTCCATTCCTTTCCTAATAATAATCAATTTGCTTTCTTTTCTCCCACAACACACTGAGCAGAGGGTTTTAAAGTATTGTCAACGATGATTCCTAGACCTTTTCCTGGTCGGTGACACCTAACGTGGAATCTTGCATCACATAGCTATAGTTCGAGTTCCTCTTTCCCACACGCATCACTTTTGCTCACATTGATGCGTGTGGGAAAGAGGAACCTGAATTACCTGATATTTTTTTTCCTTTAGTCTCAGCAGATGAATCCAGAGTCCCACCATGTGTTTTTCGTCGGTTTCTATTGGTTTGTTCTTTCGGTTGGTCCATGTTGCTGTTTTTTTTTTTTTCCATTTTCGATGGCACGGTGTAATCGGTTTCCGTGTTTGCAATTCTTGGTTTATCACTTTTCCCTGTGGGGAAGGAGAAATGTTAATTCTGTTTCCTTCTGTTTTATTATGAGAAATGCTGACTGACCAGGGAGCATTCCATTCTATAAGACACTGCAGTTCAGCGCGCTCTGTCTCCACCTGCTGGTAGATGGTCACAACCCCAGAAGTCTATGGATTCATCTGCTGTGACTAAAGGAAATAAAATGTTTCATTCCAAGCGATGCACAGACATTTCTGAATGATGTACAGAAAGGAGCGCCTGTGTGCAAAATTTTCTGTCAGGTCAGGAGCTGTTGTTGTTTGAGGTAGACTTCTGGGAGGAGCAGTCTGCTTGCCTTTTTCAATAGCAGAACTTGTTGGCGAGCAGAGAGGCAGAGAAACAGCTGAGGTGGGGGAGCTTTCAGCAAGAAGGTGATTTTTGTTTCAATAGCAAGCAGTGTCCGAGAGTGGAGAACAACTTAGAGGGACAGAGAAACAGCTGGGGGGAGGGAGCTTTCAGCAAGGAGGAAAGTTTTTTTTTTTTTTTTTCCAATGGCAAACAATGTCCAGGTGGAGAAACAAGCAGACAGCCAATCGGCTGGAGTGTGATGTCAGCTGTGATATCAGCTGGGGGGGGGGTGGGGCAGAGAAACATGCAGAAGGCCAGTAAGCTGTGGAAAGCCCCTATAATGTCAGCTGGAGGATGGGGGGCTTTCAGCAATGAGGAGATTCCCATGCAAAATCATCAGGGCAGATGGAAGGCAAGTAAGCTGCAGGAGGAAGGTGGAGCCAGCACAAGAGCACTGCAAGGGAAAGGAGACAGGGGGACTGTAGAGCCAGCAAGTACTGAGGGGGAAAGGAAAGGATATACCAGCCTGGCACATGTGCAGAACTTCCCTTCCCTTACCGATTCCCTTAGCGAATCGGTAAGGAACGGGCATGCGTTAAGGAAAGGGAATGCAAATGAGCTGCTCGTTGTAGCTCACTTGCATTCTCTATTCCATCGTTAAACAGTCGGCCAATCGGCCGGTTGAGCATGTGCAGAGTAGCCAAGCGTTATGCTGGCTGCTCTGCACATGCCAAATACACCTCCCTGTGCCGCCCGAAGACGCTGCGCTGCTCACCCCCTCCGATGCGGCTCGATCCAGAGGACAGTGCAGTTGAGGGCGCCCATCCAAAAAAAAACGTCCATTTTGGCTGTCATTTCCCCCCCCCCCCCCCCCAATAATAAAAACCGTCTTTTTTTGGCAGTGCTTCACTCAGCTGAGAGACCTGGAAGTCCATGAGCCAATCACAACGCGGCATCTCCAATCAGAACGATCTTGAAGAGGAAATCGTAGAGCTCATCCGAGTCCAGGGCAGCCGGAGACAGGGAGGACATTGTGCCGGTAGATAGTGCTCCCCTGCTCCAGCAGCACATAGGCAGCTCCGGAGGGAGGGATCAGCGCATCCACCGCGATACAAAAGCAAAGGGGGATGGGGAGTTATTTTGCAACACAGACACACACACATACAAAGAGATAAGGAGGTGGGGAGAAGTTCACAGTCACACTGCTAAAACTGACAACGCGGAGCGCTATTTTTATATTTTTAATCATTTTACTTAATTACATTCACATTTATCACATAAATGTAAGGAAATACAGAAATTAATATAAAGGAAAAAGAAAACATTTTCTCTCATCAATATTATAATAATTGTCCACAATTGGGGGATCCAAGATCAGGAAAACAATCTCAAAGAAAATAAGAAAAACACAAAATGGTTAATCTTACAATTCATATTTTGAGGGATTTGCAGCCGGTACAGTGGTAACTAAAGGAAGTTGCTGCAGAGGATTCTTTATCTGTTCTTTTAACTCCACAAACTCTTGTAATTTCTTGGGTTCAACAAATAAGTAATAAGAAAATAAAACACTTACAAGGGAATCGGTCTAGGAAGGTCCCACCTAGGGCAATGATTCTTGGTTTAAAAGCCAAGAATTTACACCTCCCAGTCAGCGATTCCCTTGATAAGTCAGGAAATATATTATCTTTGAACCCAAAAAACTATCAACCATGTGTCGGAAATACAATTTCAAAATACTGTTCCTATCTAAATCAAAGATGAAAGTCACTAATAATATAACTCTCTATATAGGATATTTTAGGAAAATTTATCATTCAAGTTATTTTTCCTTAATTGGTTCTCCAGAAATTCCAATTTGTTTACAAGAAACATGACTGTCCTTCATTACCAGATTAACTGATTTTCGTAGAGAAACCATTTCTGTAATCAAAGTCTCTATTTTTATATCTTGGACTTCCACTTTGTTAGATAAATATTGATATAATCACATATTTATTCCTGAAAATTTTTTGACATCTGAAGAGAGTTATTCACTCTCTGCAGCACTTCCCATAGCACGTTCATTATAACATTTTTGGCTTCACCAAGTCCAATTTCTCCACAGATACTGCTCCAGATATCTTCGGGGGGAAGAGCTCACTCTCCAATCCCCCAGTTGGTTTATTATTCGGAGTCATTGCTGCGCCAGGACCTCCTCAGATCGCGTGAGAATCCTAACCCACTTCGGGCGTTTCCACTGTCGACCTCCATAGCGAAGCGTTACTGTTTCCGGGTCTTGGAGAGGTCATGCCAACAGGGGGACTCAAAGTCACTCCCTCTCCACTGAGATTCGGCAATAAAGCCTTGCTGTTCCCCGAAGCAGGAGCCAATATCCCCGACGTTATGACCCCGAATCTCTCCAAAGTAGACTGAGAAGTGGTGGGAACCCCAGCCGTGTTCGAGGAGGATAACACCACAGCTTTGCCTTTTCTCTTCCCCATTCTCTGGGGAGCACGCCTACTTCTTCAGGTATTCTGGTGTAAAACAGGAACTGAACTAACGTACGTCCTCCTTCGACGCCATCTTGGATCCTCCAGTTTGGGACACTCTTTGTCTGGTTTCTCCTCAGAGGCCTGTCTGATATGGGTAACCCTTCAGCATTGCCCTCTAAGTCATTGAAACACGGAAGCCCCTCCACCGCTTCAAAGTGGTGTCCCTTCAGAGGGGCGCTATTTTTAAAAAACTTTTGTAGCAGTTCCCGCGCAGCCCCAACGAGAGGTACAGACCTCTTGTTAGATTTTCCAGCGTTAAGGCAATCGGAAAAGGTTAGTGCATCTCATTACAATAGGGTTTCTACACAATTTGCTCATCTGCATTCCATTTTTGTTAGCTGCTACCGTCGTCGGAAAAAAGTCTTTAGTGCATGCCAGTGTTTACTACTTGCTCGTTAAGTTTAGTGCATCTGGCCCTGGGCACTTACTGAGAGACTGTTCTGCCCATGTGCTAGGCACTTTTCCTACCGAGCTGCTTGCTGAAATTTGCATGCAGCTGATTTGCATGCGATTTCCTTTGAGTATTGGTCCCATAGTTGTTCTTGCACTCATAGCCACGCTGTGATGTCTCATCCATTTATCCAACCAGCCAGTGCTAGCCTTAAAGTCCCTGAATGCGTGTGCCTTGCTTTCTTGTTTCAGTTGTTCATCAGTTTTGGAATCATGTACTTTTCTGCCACCACCATCCAGACTGTGTTGAACCATATTCATGTTCTCGCTGAGTCTTCCTTGCTTGTATTGATTCATCCATTCCCAAATGTGCTTTCTGTTGATATCCAAATTCGTGGAGGCTTCAGAAATGCTGTGTTCTTTGGCGAATTTTACAGCTGCGAATATCGGGGCATGATAAATGAACTCAAATACACTATTGTAATTAAAAAAAAAAATGGAAGAGGTGTTAGAAGAATAGAAGACTTATCCCATTTCCCCCAGCCTGTTTGTTTTCTTATTTCCTGCCTGCCCCCAGCTGACTGGGGAAAAAAGCCAGATCCTCCTCCAAATTTAAGGTGGTATAGACTGAATACAGGCGATCTGGCTTTTACCAAATCTCAGTACAGCACCCAACAGCAGAGGAGATGTGCTTTGGAGCCCTGAGCAGGCACACACAACAGCAAGAAACTGTAAAAAGGTAGCAGGAAGATAAAGAAATTTTGTCTCATAACCCATCATATCCCCTGCCATTCCTTATTCCTCCTCACCACCACCCCAACTCTCTCGTAACCCGGCATCTTCCTTACACTTCTGTACCCCCCACACCCTCATAATATAGTCTGGAATCACCCCTGCCCTTCTCTGTATTCCCCTTTCCAGCCCATCAACTTGTGCCCTTCTCTTTATCCCTCCCCCCACTTCCAACCTGGCATCCACCCCTGAAACCCAGCATAACTGATAAAACTTTTACTTTTACCTTGGGTAGTGGCAGAGAGGAGGCCTGAGCTGAATGTTTGTACTAGTGCTGCCTGTGGGCCATAGAGAAGGCTTCAGCACCAGCCAGTGTGATCAGGCAGAGGCAACCCAGGAAAGGTACAAAAATTGCAGCAGCAGTTTCCTAACCTGGGGTGGCTGTGAGAAGCCCTGTGATTTCCAGCGGTACAATCGTCAACAGGTCAGGCAGCTCTCTTTTAAACTTGTTACACCAGCACATGTTTCAGTTGGCTCTTTCTTTGCGCCAGATTCTTTGGAGGTCCTTCAGTCACATGGTGCAGATCAGCAGAAGGAGGCATGAGTCAATGCACACAAGCTACAGGTGCAGGCATCACCTTGAGTAGGCAAGTCAATAGCAGCCAGAGACAGGCAGAGCAAGACAGCTACCACTGGCTGAAGTTAATCCGATGCCCTCAGCAGCAGCAACAAACAGCACTTCCATACTAAGTGTGTGACTAAAAATCAGGCACCTGTCTGGCCACCAGATTTGGGAGGGCACGGTCCCCTGAGGCCTTCTATAGCTACACCACTGACTGCAGGGAGACTGTTCCTGGCTCTGCATCAGGGAAGAGCTATCAGTGGGGAAACTGACCTGTGGCTGAACCGGTGGTAATCAACAGTAAATGTGTTTCTGTTTTTTTTTTACTGCGGGAATGGTAAAAAACCTTGTTCCCATGGAGTGGTAGAAAGTTTAGCTTCTGCATCTGGGGGTAATTCTGCTAACAGTTATACTGTTATCATGGGGGATGAGGGGGAGGGTGAAGGAGAGCAATGCCAGAGTATCATAAATTCTGGGAGTGGGCGGAATCAAAATTTGGATTTATGACTTTAAAATAAGGTTTTTTCCCAGCCCTGAAAGTGGAGAATTATTAGGGAGAATACGATATACTGATTTTTATGTTTTGATTTGTTAGTATTGTTTCCTCATTATCAGATGAGGAGCCAGGTCAGCTGGGCTCCAAGATGTGGAAGAATTATTCATGGCCAAGTAGAATCTTGGGAAGTCAAATACAAGTAGTGACTGAGGGCTTGGTCAGCCCAGAAACAGAGCACGTAAATCCCTATGTTCATTGCTGGGCTGATAAGACTTATGGAGACACAGTACCAGGAACAAGAGAGCATGCCCATCTGGCAGTGAAACTAGGATTGAGAATACCAACTCCTCCAGACAGGGAGGCTCATGTCCAGCATAGGTCAAGCCGAACTTTAAAAGCAGATAGACCAGTGCCAGAATGACTTCTATGGGCTGTGCCTTGATCGTGGCTGGACAGATTTGGATGGTCTGAAATAGGGCGATAACGAGTTCAGAAGTCGGAGAATGAGACCAGTGCCGGGCAGACTCCTACAGTCTGTACCTTGAAAAGGACAAATCAAGATCAAGTGTACATATGTAGTATCTCATCATATCTTATGTCATGAGTTTATATTGTTGGGCAGACTGGATGGACTGTACAGGTTTTATCTGCCTTCATCTACTATGTTACTATGTAATAACTTGAGATCCCAATTAGAAAGTTATTAGTACTTTGATTTGTTCTGAAAAAAAAAAAAAGCTGTTAGCCCATCTTTGCAGAGTGGAAGACTTAACATGAAAGCAGTGTTCAATCCTTATTAGTGGAAAAAGCATAAGAAAGGTATACCCAAGTGTTAAAACAGTCTCATGTTACACAGGGCAAGGGATTTTAGAAATCAATCTGTTTTGGTTTCTGAGGCACAGAAGCATCCAGTGACCTTGAAGATTGTTCTTCACATGGAAATGTTGATGTATTTGAACAGTAAGCGGATAGGGATGGAGCAAAGCTGCACATTCTGATTTGATTTTATTGCATGAATTTTGTATTTGGGACAACTTGATAATGCAGAATTACCTTGCCTTTACTTAAGGATCAGGTAATTATTGTAGACATTTTATATATGGTTAAAAGTGATAATAATGAGCAGGAGTAGTTCTTCCATTAGGTAAATTATGAAGAGTGATCTGTAGTTAGAGCAAATGACAGCAAACTAGGTAAGCTGGGATCAAAGCATGCTTCTCCCACTGACATTTTTTTGTCTTTGGCAAATCATGTAGATTGTAAAAACTCTTTGGGGCAAGAATTTGTACCTGAATTCTAAAAACGGTTTCTCAGCATCAGCTCAACCGTTCTGAATAAATGGGGGGTAATCCCTTCCTATTCACAGGTAGAGGTAAAGAAGAGACAGAATTCTATCAGTGACATCACCGGTAATAAGGGTTCCAGTATTTTTCTCTACCTTTAGCAGGTCGTAGGTTGCTGTTTGGTGCCCCTGAGTCCCTGGCCTTGCTCCCCGCTTTGGTGGTCATGGCCACGCAGCTTGGTTGAGCCTAAGGGCTGCTCCTAGGCTTATGGATTTGTTTTGTGCTTAGTCGAGCGTGAAGTGTGGCTCTGAAGCCCCCAGTTTGCACTTGATTAGTGCTACTGGTTGTGTCTTCGAGCTCCGTCCCCTGGGATATTGCCCGTGGGCAAAGGTCACTCTCCCCCCGCTTTGCCTGGCACCCCTGTGGGATGGACTTTCCATGGACTCTACAACCCCAGATTCCTTTTTTTGTTTTTGTTTTGCTTTTCTTGGAGCCTCTCTGCTTTTTCCTGTATAAAGATTAGAGCTGTTTTTTGTTGCTACTGCAGCTTTAAGACCTCTGTTTAAAAAAAGCAGCACAGAGCTTTAATTGGGGAAATCCCCTTTACTCTTGAGTGAGGGATTTCCCCAATTAACAGCACAGGAGAGCCTAGGAAGCATTGGGGCTGCCTCTGACTTCAGGCTGAGGAAATCCCCTGAGGTTGAGCAGGCCCCCACTCCCTGCCTTCCATGCGGTTGGAAATGCTGGTAGGTGTGTGCTGCAGATCCTGCAAGGGCTGGCAGCTTAGTACAGCTGCTGGTTCAGTGTGTCCAAATTGTGATGGGCCGTTTCCAACTTCAGAAATGGCCCAGGAAGGGACGGAGTTCATTTGGGTCCGGCTCTGCTTCTCTCGCTCCTGAGGCCTTGGGACACAAGATTCCGATGTCTCTGGCATGAGCTGCAGCCATTTTTTGTTCACAGGTTTCTCCTGCATCTGTTTTGATGCTCCTTCTACCTCCTTGGGGGGGGGGGGGGGGGTTCTTGTTCCCTAACCCTCTTGTCCTATCTGCCAAGCTCATGTTGCTAATGGCCTTTGGTTGAGCCAAGAGGCGGCTTGGGCCATCAACTGCCTGGAAACCCGAGCAGTACACCTGGCCTTGCTGAAATTTCGGCTGCTGCTGGAGGGCAAGATGGTCAGTGATGTTGGACAACACCACTGTTGTGGCATACATCAACAAGGAAGGTACTCAGAATCAGGCAGTGGCTCTGGAGGCAGCGAGTCCCTGTCGCTGGGCGGAGACCCATCTGTTGGCCCTTTCATTGGGTCACATTGTGGGCAAGGACAGTGTACAAGTGGACTTTCTTAGCATCACTCTCTTGGATCCAGGGGAGTGGGAGCTGGGGCATTAGGCCTTTCAGCTCATTCTGGACTGCTGAGGGGGGCCCCCACTCTTTAACTTGATTGCAACACGAGTCAACATGAATGTGTATCACTTCTTCTGTTGATGGAGGGATCTAGCCTTCCAGGGGATCACTGTCCTAGTTCAACTTTGGCCAGAGGTGGAGCCCCTTTACGTCTTCCTTCCATGGCCCATCATAAGGTGGCTTTTGTGCAGAATTGGTCCAAGAAAACAAAAGGGCAGACGATCTGCAAACTCCAAGGTGGAAAAATGACAAAGCAGATCGATATAAGACAAATAATAGTTTATTATTGTAAATCTAATGTACAGATCAGCACGACACAGGCCGTGTTTTGTCCAACAGGGCTGCTTCAGGGGCTCAAAAACAAATAACATAACATTTAAATTCCTAATATAAAAATCTATATAAAACAATGTTTGGTCTATAGGTAAAAGCATGAATAAAAACATATATATTAGAAAAATATCCCACAGAAGGAAAGAATATGAACAATTGAATATATAAAATAAAATGCTGCTGCTATATATATCAACTTAATGGCAATGTTTTGATATGCTGATAGATACATATATATGACAAAAATATCTTGCAATAAAGAATTTATTACAAAATATATCAAATATCAAATGCATCTACTGTATATATCACCTTAAAATGAAATATTTGGAATAAGAATGTACACAGATTAGACATATAGACTTAATATGACGTGTATTTCATATATAAAAACTATAATAAAAACAAATAATGAAAAATAATTAGAATATATCTACTATATATGTCAACTTAAAATGAAATAAAGAAAAAATTAAACGACACAAGCAACTATCAACCAGTAGCATCAATTCCCCTGGTAGTCAAATTAATGGAAAGTATGGTAACCAAACACCAACTACCTAACCAAATTCAATATATTACATGAATCACAGGATTTCGATCCAACCACAGCACCGAAACAGTAATAACCACTCTCATAACCAAATTTAAACAATTAATTGCAACTGGAAACAATGTGCTTCTACTACAATTTGACATGTCCAGTGCGTTCGATATGGTCAGCCACCAAATACTCTCGAACATCCTGGATCACCGCTTTCACCAACTCTTTTTAACTTAATGATGACGCCATTAGCCAAATCGCTATCCAACCAAGGACTCAACCCGTACATCTATGCAGACGATGTCACGATATATATCCCGTTCAAACACGATCTAACAGAAATCACAAATGAAATTATACACAGCCTCCAAAAAATGAATTCATGGGCGGATGCATTCCAACTAAAGCTAAATGCAGAAAAAACACAATGTCTTATTCTATCCTCACAATATAACACAAACAAACCAAGCACCATAAACACCCCAGACTACACCCTCCCGGTCTCAGATAGTCTGAAAATTCTGGGAGTCACAATCGACTGAAATCTAACACTCGAAGACCATGCGAAAAATACTGCAAAGAAAATGTTCTACTCAATGTGGAAACTTAAAAGGATCAAACCTTTCTTACCAAGGGAAATATTCCATAGCCTGGTACAATCGATGGTGTTAAGTCATCTGGATTATTGCAATGCCATCTATGCCGGATGCAAAGAACAAGTCATTAAGAAGCTTCAGACAGCCCAAAGCACAGCAGCCAGACTCATATTTGGGAAAGCGAAATACGAAAGCGCCAAACCCCTAAGAGAAAAACTACACTGGCTCTCTTTAAGAGAATGAATTGCATTCAAAGTTTGCACCCTGGTCCACAAAATCGTACACGGGGAAGCCCCGACCTATATGTCAGACCTCATAGACTTGCCTACTAGGAACGCAAAAAGATCATCACGAACACTCCTCAAGCTCCACTATCCCAGTTGCAAAGGACTAAAATATAAATCCACATACGCATCCAGTTTCTCCTACGTATGCACGCAACTATGGAACGCATTACCGAAGGCCATAAAATCAATACATGACCTAACAATCTTCCTTAGACCACTGAAAACGAACCTGTACAAGAAGGCTTACCATAATGTTCCATCTTAAATACAAAATAAATAGACTTTACACAAACCAGACAAGGCCGAACTCTTGTCACTTGACTGTTTAACTTATGCTTCAACTCATTTTATCACTTAGAAACCTCTATACAATGCCATAATGCAATCCTCTGTACCAAGTATGTATGCACCTTGATGTAAAATCATTGGTATGCAATACCACAATGTATTCCTCTTTACCATGTATGTATACACCTAAATGTATTACCATTTGAAATTCTGTAACCGGAAATGGCGATCGCCATCACGGCATAATGTAAGCCACATTGAGCCTGCAAATAGGTGGGTAAATGTGGGATACAAATGCTACAAATAAAATAAAAAAATAAGAATGTACACAGATTAGACATATAAACTTAATGTGACATATATATCATATATAAAAACTATGATTAAAAACAAATAATGAAAAACAAATAGGACACCTACCTACACAGTGATCTTTTACTGCCAAAATATGGTGAATATGTATTGATGAAAACTAAAAAATATTAAAATGATTGAAAATATGGATAAAAAATAATAATAAATAAGACAATATATGTAAATATATATAAATAGTATATGGAACGATTCAAGAAAAAATAAAAAATGAAGAAAAAAATAATCAATACAAAATGAATAATAGAAAATAGAAAAATCAACTCGTACAGAAAACTGCAACCATTGGTCTTCTAAAGTATGTTGAAAAAAACAGCTCAATTGAATAAACGAAAACGAGTGGTAACCTAGATAAAATATAAAATGATCAAAATATATCATGGTGCAAAATGGAATAATGGTTTGTTTGGTGTATGTTGTAAACTACCAAATTGTGCTAAGTGTTACAAAAGCCCCAAAGCTTGAAAAAAAGGTTTTGTATCAATCAAGTGCTGTTTGAGAGTGCTACGTAGTTTCCAGTTCAAATGTCACTATTGTGGTGCAATAAAGATACCGATCTCTACAAATAACTAAAAAGTAACAAACAGCTAGCAAATATTGAGACTTGCATTAAATCGCTCAGACAGGAGGAGGTCACGTGACGTCATGAGCTGAGCTAGCAGCGTGGTGCCTCAGCTCCAAGACCCTCATCCCGTAAACAGCCTAATTCACCAGGGAGAAGTCCTTCAAAATTCGCTGAGTTAATTAGTAACAGCGTATGGAAAAATACATCACGAAATCGCCAACAGCAACGACCCAGCGGCTGGCCAATAAAGGAAAAAACAAGGCGAGCAGCGCAGAGGGCAAGATGGCGGAGGTAGGCCTCGAAGCGGCGGTGCCGAGTTTCACGGAGCAGCAGCTCTCCCAGTTGACCGGCGCAATTACGAGCGCTTGGGCTCTGAAATGGACAGCGCTAAATGATAAATTAGACAATCTACAAATGGCAATGGAAGGTCTGGGCACTCGAACAAGTGACTTAGAAACGCGAGTCTCCGCAATCGAAGACGATACACGCAGCTATGGACCCGATTTGCGAAATTTACAGCAACAGCTGAGAGAACAAGGGTTAAAAATCGAGGATTTGGAGAGCAGATCACGAAGGAACAATGTGCGCATTGTAGGGCTTACTGAACAATTGCCGGAGCGCAACCTAGAGCCATGGCTGGAGGCTTGGTTGACAAAGGAATTGGCCCTAACAGATTCGGCGGGGCCGTTGGTGATTGAGCGCGCACACCGCGTGGGAAGGAAGCTGGAGATAAATGCTAAGCCCAGGGTAGTAGTGGCAAAAATCTTAAACTACAAACATAAGCTTGAAATTCTCCAGGGCTTTAAGATACGGAGAGATTCATTGAAATATGGAGGACAGAATATACTGATTTTTCAGGATTACACCCAAGCAGTACAGGAGCAGAGAAGAAGATTCCATCCTATCTGTTCAAAGCTGGCAGCAAAAAAGATAAAGTTCGCTCTGCAATATCCCGCGAAACTACGGGTGCAAGTGCAAGATCGCTGGCAGACCTTTCAAACAGCAACAGAAGCGGAGAAAAAGCTTAATGAACACCACATGTTGGCAGAGTCCTGACTGTTAATAGGCCTCAATGGTGGAATTGAGAAAAGCTGTTTAATACCTGGTCTCTACTTGTTGCTGATGGAGAGCGGGGACTGGAGGGCGGCAAGGAGCACAGATACCAGCAGAGAGTTGCAAAAAGAATCGGTTGGATTTGTTTGGAAAATTTTAGAGTTTTTGGGTTAACCACTGGTTTATATTAACTATTAGTTTTGATCTACTTTTAAGTTTCATAAGTGCGGAGCAGAACTTTATATTTAATCTGTTCAGGACTGGTGGATGAAGGGGAGGAAATTGCAACATCATGGCTGGCAAAATAATGAATGAAAAATCAAGATAACTGGCAGCCCTCTTAAATATTTGGGGCAGTAGAGAGTAAGCTTAATGTAAACAACATGCTGGTGGTGTGAAGCAATACACGTTCCTCTATGAGGGAACAGGAAAAAACTTCCCACAAACGGGCTGGCCAGTTGCTGAAGAGATAAACCCGAGATTGGATGTTTGTAGAATATATGATTATCATTAACAGTGCAATGCTAGCGAGATGACATGTTCTAAATGGTTAAAATTGTTTACCGGGTTTACAAATGTATTGCACCTGTTGCTATGAAAGGGTTTAAGAAAATTTAATAATATTTAATAATATCTAAAGGTTATAGCATTGCAGGAGTTGAGAGATGGTGTCTGCCCGCCCTGATGTAGGTTCTTAGGGTGCCGGGGAGAACGGGAGAAATGTTAAAAATGTTTCTTTTGGCAAATACATATCTGTGGGAGTTCATTTGCAGAACATAATCTGCATAACAAGTGAGATGGAGTAGATGGTGAGAGAAGGAGTGGATCACTAATTTGGCTCAAGAAGGAGGTATATCACCTAAGAATAGTATTGGCTGGTTGGGTGCGGGATGCGGGGGGAGGCGTTAATAGTGACTAAGATCTCGCAGAGGGATAGTAGGGGAACGAAGGGGAGTTTGGGTGGGATGCTTCGGGGTGGGACGGGAAGGGGGTTGGGAGGGATGTTTAGAAAATGTGCGCCAGACAGGAAGAATAAGATTGAATTTTATGCAAAAGCAAATTATTATGAAGTGTGTGCTAGTGAGGATTTTGAGATCTTACATGGGGGGGACCGGAGGCTGGGCTGGTTCTTCCTGGACATGATGTTAAGTAAATGGGGTTAATTATTATTACCTGTAGGAACCATGGTTAAGATAACTACGTGGAACGTGGGGGGTATTCACTCCCCCATAAAAAGATCTAAAATACTGCAGTATTTACAACGTATTAAGGCAGATATTGTGTTTCTGCAGGAAACGCATCTGTCGGAGAATGAACATGCTAAATTAGCAAAATGGTGGGTGGGGGAGTGTGTGGCTTCAACGGCAGTGGGCCGCAAAAGAGGAGTGGCCATTTTAATCAGAAAAGGGGTGGCAATGCAAATTAATAACATCGTGAAAGACCCAGACGGACGCTTTATTTTCTGCCAGGCGACAATAAACAGACAGCAGTTACTCCTGGGAAGTATATATGCCCCAAACCAGCTTGACCTAAAATTTTATAAGAACTTAGTAGCGATTTTATCTAAAGTAGAATCTATACCTTTGGTGTTAGGGGGAGATTTTAATACGGCTTGGAATCCTCAGTTGGACAAATCTAATCCCCCGTCAGGGCAAGGGCCAATGAAGGGGAGGGGACTGCCAGATTTCTGTTCAATACTTGACCTTATAGACGTATGGCGAGTCCTACATCCGTTAGAAAGGGAATATACGCATCAGTCTAGAGCGCATGAAACTCATTCCAGGATTGACTATTTGTTGGTCTCGCGAGAGAGTTTCTCGGATGTAGTTGGAGCGGAGATTGGTCCCTGCATAATTTCAGACCATGCAGCGGTGTCGATGTCATGGAAAGTGGGGATTCAAGAGGGGAAGGGAAGAGGTTGGTCTTTTCCTAGTTATCTTTACAAAGATGAAAAATTCAGGGAGTTTCTTGTAAACAAGTGGAAGGACTATTCACACAATAATGAAGAGATGAAAGATAGGGTTACTTTATTCTGGGAGGCTGCAAAAGCGGTTTTGAGGGGGGACATAATAAGTTATGTTAGTCACCACAAGAAAGCCAGAGATAATGAAATTTTACGCTTGGAAAAACAATTATTTGGTTTACGAAAAAAATTTGGAGAACAACCTACTCACCAGATTAGACAAAACATTATAAATGTCCAGACTGCGTTGAATACTTTACTACAAGACAGGGCAGTTAAGTCGCAGGCATATTATAAATTTCAACTTTATAAACATGGGAATAAGGGGGGCAAAATGCTGGCGAAGCTGATTAATTCCAAGAACATGTCCAGACATATACTAACCATTAGAGATGGAGGGGGTATACTGCGTCATGCAGATAAGGATATAAGAGATGTTTTTCAAAGGTTTTTCCAGCAATTATATAATCCAGGAGAGGAGAGTGGCCTTAGTGAAGCCCTTTATTTGGAAAATGTTTTGCTACCACACATAACGCAGGAAGAATGTAAGGTTTTGAACGCTCCCATAAGTAATGATGAGGTGAGCTGGGCCATAGGAAGTTGCAAGCTAGGTAAAGCTCCGGGCCCAGATGGCTTAAGGGCAGAATTTTACAAAATGTTGGGGGATTCCATAGTGCCATCTTTAACTGAGGCATTTAATTCTTGGGTGGAACACGGCCAAATACCAAAACACCTCAATTTAGCCCAGATAATAGTACTGCCTAAACCAAAAAGAGATCACACCCTGGTAACATCTTATAGGCCAATCTCGCTTCTTAACCAGGAAGTAAAGTTATTTGCAAAAATTTTGGCGAACCGGTTGGGACGAGTGCTTCCAGGTGTCATCCATGAGGCACAAGTGGGTTTTGTTCAGGGGAGGTCGGTAACACGGAACCTTAGATGTATTTTAGCCTCCCTAGAACGTTTAGAGAACACAGGTGACCCATCCATTATGATCAGTTTTGATGCCGAAAAGGCATTTGATCGGGTGGAATGGCCTTTTTTGTTTTCTACCCTAGAAAAATATGGATTTCAGGGGTGGTTTATGAGGGCGATAGCAGTTCTATATGAAGCGCCACAGGCTAAGCTGTGGGTGAATGGGATGCACTCTGAAGTATTTAACGTTCAGCGGGGTACTCGGCAGGGTTGCCCGCTTTCACCCTTACTTTTTGTATTATATATGGATCCTATGATCCGCGATATTTACTCTTGTAGGACAATTAGTGGGGTGAAGTTTGGAGACCGAGAATTCAAAGTGGCAGCCTTTGCTGATGACCTGCTGGTGGTCCTTACCAACCCCCGGGAGTCACTGGGAGACTTGTTGGAAATATTTTCAGAATTTGGGGCATACTCAGGATTTAAAATTAATTATGACAAATCAGAAGCGTTGGCCATAACGGCAGAGACCCGTAGATCATGGGTGGGACAATTTCCACTGCGATGGGTGGAGAACTCCTTTCGTTATCTGGGTATATTACTGACTACAAGGACAGTGGATTTACATAGAACTAACATACAGTGGTTGTTAGAGAAAACAAAACAGCAGTTGGAAGCTTGGAAGGCGTTAACACTGTCACTGTCAGGTCGACTGTGCATGGTACGCAAGGTTATTCTCCCTAGATGGCTATATGCCATGCAAACATTGCCAATAAGACTATTACAGAAAGATATACGACTGTTTTATCGTTTGGTGACGAGGTTTTGTTGGGCATATAAAAAGGCAAAGATCCGGTTGCCCTTACTTTTGGGGGGGTGGAAGCAAGGTGGTATGGGATTGCCTAATATTAAATTATATAACATAGCATGTAACCTGAGACAAGTACGCGATTGGATTTGTTTCTCTGAATACCATACACCCCTGGGCATAGAAAGGGAATTGTTTAAACCTTACCAACTGGTCTCGTTATTGCATGGGGATGGTGCATCATTGACACAAATGGGAGGTAAATCTGTTCTTCTGGGACCTGTACGGGATGCATGGAGATTCTTGGGGAAACATCTGGGAGGGGATCCACAGGTGTTGGAACTCTTAACGATTAGAGGGAATCCTATGTTTGGACCCGGACAGGAAAATCCAGTATTTGTGCGGTGGGAAGCACAAGGCTTCAAGAACTTGGGAACAGTGGTAAGCCACACAGGAGAGCTTAGACTTTTAGACCATCTGATCCCTCAAGAGTCCATTCGGTGGGGTGACACCTTTGCACACTGTCAGTTGAAACACTATGTTCACTCTCTCAATAAGGCGGCACTTCAGTTTCGCTTGGGAGAGAGAATTTTAAACCTATTTGCCGAAGTCTCTAATGAGGCCCCCTCCATTTCCAATCTACAAAAGAAACTTTGGGCATTAGTGCCTGAAAAGGAGCTGGTTCAGCTTAAGAGACGTTGGGAGGTAGATGTAGGCCAAGATCTAGCATCTTGGGATATTGCAGCGCATCTTAAGAATATTACACAATTAATTACTGGTGCAGGATATAGAGAGTGCGCATACAGAGTTATACACAGAGCATACTTCTCACAAGTTCAGCTATTCCGAGCAGGTGGAATAAAGACACCCACTTGCTTGAAGTGCAACTTAGCTGATAACTCTTTATACCACGGGTTTTGGGGATGTCCGCTTATAAGATGCTTTTGGAAGAGGGTGGTGGCATTTCTTTCTCTCATGCTGCCGAAATGTGTACAGGGAACGCCTGCCCAGGTGGTGCTTGATTGTCCAGACACATTTAGAGGGCTTAGAGCGGGAGAAGCCTTGCTGTGTCGCAAGCTTTGCTTGATAGCAAGAAAGTGCATCTTGCAAAAATGGGCCTCACAGGACAAGCCAGAATACTGGCATTGGCGAAACCAAGTACATCAGGTAATTACTTGGGAAGCACAAGAGGCTAGAGGTTCTTATAAACGTAAGCTCCGATTCCTTGGGATCTGGAACCCCTACTTGGCCAAGATAACACAACGGGGAAGAAGTCTAATCCTTAATAAATTATGATTAATATTATACTTAAGACTGGTGCACGGTGGGGAAAACATTGTATGGGTATATAGGGAGGGAGGAGGGGGTAGGGGAAGGGAAGGGGGTATATGAGTTCAAATATAATACAAGTAACTTATGTTGTCAGGGTGATATACCACCAGAATATACTGTGTATATGTGGTTTTGGTGTTAGTGGTTTTGTAATTTGCTGTTATTAGGTATATACTCTGTATCACCAGATGGCTTTTTGTTTCTTGGCTTAGTCAAGTCATCAATAACAATCGTTGAAATATAGAAAGTTAAACATAGAACACAGTTAGGGAGGGGGGGAAGGGGATAAAAGTTATAAATATTTGATGGCTGTACGTAATGCAGTATTTTTGAAGTGTTGCTCCATTGAGTTCTGTTAAATTGCACTGAAGCCGCTATGTTATGGTGGATTTGTACTTTTTGATTTGTCATCAATAAAAACCATTGAAACATAAATCGCTCAGACACTCACTTTAACCCGATAACGCCAAAGAAAACGATGTGACCAGAGCAGAGAATTTAATACAGGAGGGAGACAGTCAAATTAAACAAGCATTATAGATCATATTGTTAAAAGACATGTGTTGTGTGCTGTTTGATAGTGCTCCGTAATTAGGAAGAGCAGGTCGTAATTAGGAGGAGCAGGTTATGGGCATGATCATATGAGTGCTTGTCTGACATTGCTGCCTGGATGTCTCAACGCCACCTGAAATTAAATATGACCAAAACCGAGCTTCTCATTTCCCCCCCCAAACCCACCTCCCTGCTCCCCCCGTTTTCTATTTCTGTTGATGGCTCTCTCATTCTCCCTGTCTCCTCAGCTCGAAACCTTGGGGTCATCTTTGACTCTTCTCTCTCCTTCTCTGCTCATATCCAGCAGACCGCCAAGACCTGTCGTTTCTTTCTTTACAACATCCGTAAAATCCGCCCCTTTCTTTCCGAGCAGTCTACCAAAACCCTCATCCACACCCTTGTCACCTCTCATTTAGACTACTGCAATCTGCTTCTTGCTGGCCTCCCACTTAGTCACCTCTCCCCTCTCCAGTCGGTTCAAAACTCTGCTGCCCGTCTCATCTTCCGCCAGGGTCGCTTTACTCATACTACCCCTCTCCTCAAGACCCTTCACTGGCTCCCTATCCGTTTTCGCATCCTGTTCAAACTTCTTCTACTAACCTATAAATGTATTCACTCTGCTGCTCCCCAGTATCTCTCCACACTCGTCCCTCCCTACACCCCTTCCCGTGCACTCCGCTCCATGGATAAATCCTTCTTATCTGTTCCCTTCTCCACTACTGCCAACTCCAGACTTCGCGCCTTCTGTCTCGCTGCACCCTACGCCTGGAATAAACTTCCTGAGCCCCTACGTCTTGCCCCATCCTTGACCACCTTTAAATCTAGACTGAAAGCCCACCTCTTTAACATTGCTTTTGACTCGTAACCACTTGTAACCACTCGCCTCCACCTACCCTCCTCTCTTCCTTCCAGTACACATTAATTGATTTGATTACTTTATTTTTTGTCTATTAGATTGTAAGCTCTTTGAGCAGGGACTGTCTTTCTTCTATGTTTGTGCAGCGCTGCGTATGCCTTGTAGCGCTATAGAAATGCTAAATAGTAGTAGTAAATAGTAGTAGTAGTATCATATGTGATGATCATAAGATGGCCAAACAGAAAGGCAATGCAAAAAGCTAGAAGGATGCTTGGGTACATAGGGAGAGGAATGGCTAACAGGAAAAGGGAGGTAATGCCTCCGTTTGTCTCTGGCAAGATCTCATTTTAGAGTACTGTGTAGAGTTCTGGAGTCTACACTTTCAAAAATAGGTTTGGCAATTAAAATTCAATGTGAAGAAATGCAAAGTGATGCACTTAGGGAGTAGAAATCCATGGGAGATGTATGTGTTAGGTGAGAGTCTGATATGTACAGATGGGGAGAGGGATCTTGGGGTGATAGTATCTGAGGATCTGATTCAACTAAACAGTGTGAGAAGGCAGTGACTGTAGCTAGAAGGTTGCTAGGCTGTATAGAGAGAGGTGTGACCAGCAGACGAAAGGAGGTGTTGGATGCCCCTGTATAAGTCGTTGGTGAGGCCCCATCTGGAGTATTGTGCTTAGTTTTGGAGGCCGTATCTTGCTAAGGATGTAAAAAGAATTGAAGCAGTGCAAAGAAAAGCTACAAAAATGGTATGAAATTTGCATTACAAGACGTATGAGGAGAGTCTTGCTGACCTGAATATGTATACCCTGGAGGAAAGGAGAAACAGGGGTGATATGATACAGACTTTCAAATATTTGAAATGTATTAATCCGCAAAAGAACCTTTTCCGTAGATGGGAAGGCGGTAGAACTAGAGGACATGAAATGAGATTGAAGGGGGCAGACTCAAGAAAAATGTCAGGAAGTATTTTTTCACGGAGAGAGTGGTGGATACTTGGAATGCCCTCCCGCGGGAGGTGGTGGAGATGAAAACGGTAACGGAATTCAAAAATGTGTGGGATAAACGTAGAAGGAATACTGTTCAGAAGGAATGGATCCTCAGGAGCTTAGTGGAGATTGGGAGGCGGGGCTAGTGGTTGGGAGGAGGGGCTAGTGCTGGGCAGACTTCTATAGTCTGTGCCCTGAAAATGGCAGATGCAAATCAAGGTCAGGTATACATATAAAGTAGCACATATCAGTTTATCTTGTTGGGCAGACTGGATGGACCATACAGGTCTTTCTCTTCCGTCATCTACTGTTACTATGTTAAGCAGGATAGGGCAGCTACTAAAATGGTCAGTAGTCTCCGTCATAAAGTGTATGGGGACAGGCTTAAAGATCTCAATATGCATACTTTGGAAGGAGAGGAAAGATGCCTTCATGGCATAAATGTACAGGAGATGAGTGTTTTTCAATTGAAATGCAGCTCTGAAATGAGAGGGCATAGGATGAAGGTGAAAGGGGACAAACTCTGGAGTAACCACGGAAAGGGTGGTGAATTTGTGAAATAATTTCTGTAGGTTGTATCAGATTTCAAGAAAGAGATCCGATGAAGCTAAGGGAAGAGGAATGGATAATAGACGGCATGGATGGCCAAGCTGACTATATGGCCTTTATGATTCTTTGTTTCTATTTTTGTGTTTAGTGGAAAAATCATAGCACAGGATTATAGAGCAACTTTATAGAGATCCTAGCCGTGTCAGGACTGGGATGACATATACTAGGAAAAGGCATCAGGAAAAGCCAAAGGTGTCCCTTCAGTTGCTAGATACTACAGAGGTGAAAGGGCCAACCACAGTCTTCCTGGGTGGGTTCAGGACTGATCTAGCAGGACTCAGGAAAGGAAATTAGCCGGCAAAAACAAAATGTCACCTTCTTATTATCCTGCTAGACCAGTTCTAACAAGTGGGCTGTACCAAAGTTTTAAGGACCCTGGTTGGGAGGAAGACCAGCCTTCAATACACATTGTCTTTGCAAGAGAATTTTCTCTTTGGATGCTCAATCATGGGAGCAGCAACATCTGAAATGATGAATTATCAAGTGGACCTAACATGCCAACTCCTCAAGCAAATCTAGACCGGCAGAACCTAATAGCTGTCCTATTACACCATGTCAATGGAATGGCACTGCTGTTTATCCCCTGCTATCCACCATTTGTACAACCATGTATGACCTAAGTAATGACAAAAACAAAGGATGAGACACCGCCAGGAACCGGAAAGAACAACTCTTCACCTACAAGAGATAGGCAAGAAGTCTGAAGCAGCGCATCTAGTAACTAAGCTATATCCACAACTTAAGAACAGCAGTCTTGGACATAATGCTAACAAACTGTCATGCCATGAGGAAGAGAACACTAAATGCCTATGATGACTTCTGTGCTGAGCAACCAGATGCCCAAAGGACTACCTTAAGAACATGAAGACTGCAAACTTTACCAACCAAGAGCTGTTACTGGCATCTCTAACATCTTGTTCTGAATCCACTGGGGGAGAATGAAACAGGGGTAAGGTGCAATTACTGGGATAGCTACCAGAGCTTTCTCCTGACCTACCCCTGGTAACCAACTAACAAATATGTCTGGAAGGAACTCGAGGCTAGGGTACAATTGAGCCTTTTCTGCTAGCAGTTTGCCAACTAGGAGAGCTGTTTGCAAGTCTAAGACCTGTATGACTTAAAGGCACAACCCAAACAGCATACACAAACCTAACCCTATTGTAGAGAGGAAGCAGTTGCTGTTGAGACCGAGACCTAGATCAGAACCTCTCAAGGTCCAAGTTATAAGGCCAAAGGCTTTAAGGCCCCTAAAGGTACCTGACCCTGCAAAGGGCACAAGCCTTGTGGCCCGTTGTGGACTCTCAATCACACACAAGCGATGTACAGAGTATACGAAGCATCAGCTGATGATTGGGCCTTGCAGTTGATAAGAAGCCAACCCAAGAGACATAAAATGAGTCTGAAATAATGTATACAACCACTGGCCTGGATCCTAGGGCCCACCTAAGGATCCTGCTCAGGGAGGTTATGGAAACTAGGTGAACTTCCTAGGAGGACAATAGGGCTCCTCATGTTTTACTGACTTACAGAAAGGGGATGGGGGAAGAAGAATATGCCATTCCTCTTGAACAATGTTCCCACTAAGTGGAGTTCATGAGTGGTTGCTTTTTTAGGAGTGTCATTCACAGATTTTACATGGCTGCTTACAAAAATGTTTTTTTGTGCTATATACTGAAATGCATTGCTAATACTGGTACTCAAAAATTGTTGGTTTTTAAAACTTGTTGCTCACACAAAAAAAAATTTTCATGCACCAGGCCACTCCTTAGAACAGTGGTTCCCAAACCCAGTCCTGGAGGCACCCCAAACAGTGAGGTTTTCAGTATATTCACAATGAATATTCATGAGATCATTTTGCACGCAGTGGCGGCAGTGAATGCAAATCTCTCTCATTAAATGCAGATCTCACTGCCTTAGAGGAAACATTGCTCTTGAACCATCGGCATCACTGAACTCTCTCATTCAAGCTAGACTTTAAGCTCCACATTATTCTGAGTGACAGGCACAGGAGCCTGAAGCTATTACATAAAGATACACATCCAGGAAAAAAACAAAACCAAAAACCCTGCTGGTCCAGTGGCACCCTGCTTCTCATCTGGAACACATCCAATGATAATTCTTTGCCACCTAAATATTAAGTATAGTAACTTGTGCAGTTAGTTGCCCACAATGAACCTAAGAGGGAAGACATCAAACCTGACTTAGGATGAAAGATCATGCACACTATTATCTATATGTATTTATTTATTTATTGCATTTGTATCCCACATTATCCCACCTATTTGCAGGCTCAATGTGGCTTACATAGTTTTGTTAACATTGTCATTGCAGGGTGACAGTTACATTTAATATTGTACAGAGGTTAAATAAGGGTAGAAAGAGGAAGGAAAGGATTGATTTAAGGTAGTTATATTAGGTGAGCTATCTTGACTGAGTGGGTTGTCGGGTGAATTGGTATGGCTATTAGTTCTCATTGTATTCCTTGCTGAAGAGATATGTCTTCAGAGATTTGCGAAAGATATTTGTTTCGTCGATAGTTCTCAGGTCTGTAGGCAGTGCATTCCACAATTGCATGCCCAGGTATGAGAATGTGGTAGCATGCATCTGCTTGTACTTTAGTCCTTTACAGCTGGGGAAGTGCAGGTCAAGAAATTTGCGGGATGATCTTGTGGCGTTTCTTGGAGGTAAGTCTACGAGGTTTAGCATGTAGTTTGGGGCGTCTGCGTGAATGATTTTGTGAACAATCGTGCAGATCTTGAACGTAATGCGTTCCCTAAGTGGGAGCCAGAGGAACCTCTCTTTTAAGGGTTTTGCACTTTCATATTTAGTTTTTCCAAATATGAGTCTGGCGGCAGTATTCTGGGCAGTCTGTAGTTTTTTGATAGTCTGTTCTTTGCAGCCTGCGTATAATGCGTTGCAGTAGTCCAGATGACTTGTTACCATAGACTGTACCAGGGTACGGAAGATGTATCTAGGGAAGAAAGATTTTACTCTCTTAAGTTTCCACATGGAGTAGAACATCTTTTTCGTCGTGTTTTTCACGTGGTCATCGAGAGTGAGATTTCGATCAATGGTGACTTCAAGAATTTTCAAGTTTTTTGAGACGGAGAGAACAGTATGGTGTGTGGTTATGCTGGAGAAGTGTTTTGTGTTATGTTGTGAGGTGAGTACAAGACATTGTGTTTTTTCTTCGACATCGGTGGAGGAAGTTTCACTGGAGTCCAGGCGGGCGTCGACTTCTCTGCACCGCCATGGAGGATATCGTTCCTCGGCGTCGAGACAGGCTCAGTTTCGGACTGTTCTGAGGGATGTCTTGTCTGATAACTGAAGATGAGCGTTTGTGGGAGGAAGAGGAGGATCCCAGGTACTTTTCTTCTGACGAGTCCTACGGGATTTCCTCTGAACCTTCCCCTCCACTAGAAAGGAGCCTTTCTCCACCGGAGAGTCTATCCTTTACCTCCTTTTTCCTGGAAATGGCTGCGGCTATTCCCTTCCCTATGGAGGTTGAGGATGAGCCCAGGGCTGAGATGCTTGAGGTCCTAGATTATCCTTCTCCGCCTAGAGAGGCTGCAACGGCTCCTTTGCATAATGTACTGAAGGAAGTCCTTATGTGAAACTGGTAGTTCCCTCTGTCTAACACCGTGATCCCGAAGAGAACTGAATCCCAATATCAGATCCACAGGGAACCTGGATTGACGAAGTCTCAGCTACCTCACAATTCCATGGTAGTGGACTCCGCTTTCAAAAGGGCTAAGAGTACTAGGGACTATGCCTCTGCACACCCAGGCAGAGAATCTAGAACCTTGGACTCTTTTGGTAGGAAGGCGTATCAGGCCGCTATGCTCGCTGCCAAAATCCAGATGTACTAGCTCTTCACGAGCATCCACTTGCGGAACTCGGTGAGGCAACTGTCTAGCTTGGTTGATGCGCTCCCTCCGGAGCAGGCCTTGCCTTTTTGCCAGGTGATCAGGCAGCAGAAGGCGTGTCAAATTCCTGGCCAGGGGTACGTTCGACACTTTTGATGTAGCATCTAGAATCGCTGCCCAAGGTATAGTGATGCACAGACTCTCATGGCTGAGTGTCTCTGACCTGGATCATCCGGTCCAGCAGAGTATGGTGGATGTTCCTTGCTGGGGGGATAACCTTTTTGGTGAGAAAGTAGAGGATCTGGTTGACCAGCTCAAAAAGCATAATGATGCTATGGATTCTCTCTCCCGCCGGGCGTCTTCTGCTACTACTTCCTCATCTAGGAGGTTTTTTGGAGGAAAGAGAAGTGCTCCCTTTTCCTATGCTAGGTGTAGGTACACTCCTGCTTCTTGGCAGCCTGTCCAGGCTCAGTCCCAGCGCGCTCGTTCTTGTCAACAGCGTGCACCTAAGGCCTCTGCATCTCCCCAGCAAAAGCAAGGGATGGGCTTTTGACTGGCTCCAGTTCAGCAAAGCCTCAGAAAAAGTGTCCGTGCCGGACGACTTGCCAGTCGGGGGGAGGTTGATATTTTTTCACCAAAGGTGGCCTCTTATAACCTCCGATCGGTGGGTTCTTCAAATAATCCAGTTAGGATACACCCTCAATCTGGAATCCAAACCTCCAAGTTGTCCACTGGGAGCTCATTCTTACAGTTCCCAGCACAAACAGGTACTTGCAGAGGAACTCTCTGCCCTTCTACAGGCCCAAGCGGTTGAACCCGTTCCACCAGGGGAAGAAGGGCTGGGATTCTATTCCAGGTACTTCCTTGTGCAAAAGAAAACAGGGGGGATGCGTCCCATCGTAGACCTAAGGGCCCTGAACAGATTCCTAGTCCGAGAAAAGTTCAGGATGTTTTCCCTAGGCACCCTTCTTCCCATGATTCAGGAAAATGATTGGCTGTGCTCTCTGGACTTAAAGGATGCCTACACCCACATCTCGATACTCCCAGCTCACAGGAAGTATCTTTTGATTTTGGCTGGGAACACAGCACTTTCAGTATCATGTACTGCCTTTTGGCCTGGCGTCTGCGCCCAGAGTGTTTACCAAATGCCTAGCTGTAGTCACAGCGTCGCTACGCAGACTGGGAGTGCATGTGTTTCCTTATCTCGACAATTGGCTCTGGAGTCCATGCGAATGACTATTCAGGTGCTAGAGCTACTGGGGTTCGTCATAAAGTATCACAAGTCCTATCTCACCCCAGTCCAAAAATTGGAATTCATCGGAGCCCTGTTGAACACTCAGACAGCTCGAGCTTACCTTCCCGAGGCAAGGGCCCTGGTCCCTGGTGTCCATGGTTCGAGCGTCCCAGCAGGTCACGGTTCGGCAGATGTTGAAACTTCTGGGGCACATGGCCTCTACAGTTTATGTAACTCCCATGGCATGGCTACATATGAGATCAGCTCAATGGACTAACAAATAAGTAACAGTATGAGCTGTTGATCAAAGATAGGTAAACTAATACAAAACAACTGAACAACAGCCAAACTTGGCTGTTGTTCAGTTGTTTTGTATCCGCTCAATGGACCCTAGCTTCCCAGTGGTTTCAAGCTGCGTGGGATCTAGAAGATGTAGTCCAACTGTCCACTAGTTTTTGAAATTCTCTTCAGTGGTGGACGATTTGATCCAATTTGACCAAGGGCGACCATTCCAAGTTCCTGAGCCACAGAAAGTGCTAATGATGGATGTATCTCTCCTGGGGTGGGGTGCTCATGTAGATGGGCTCCACACTCAGGGAGATTGGTCCTTTCAGGAAAATCTGCATATCAACCTCCTGGAATTAAGAGCGATCTGGAACGCTCTAAAGGCTTTCAGAGATCGGCTGTCCAACCAAGTTACCTTAATTCAGACAGACAATCAGGTTGCCATGTACTACACCAACAAGCAGGGGGGCACCGGATCTCGCTCTCTGTGTCAGGAAGCCGTTCAGATGTGGCTTTGGGCATGCCGTCATGGCATGTTTCTCCAAGCCACTTAATCTGGCAGGTGTAAACAGTCTGGCCAACAGACTGAGCAGGATAATGCAACCTCATGAGTGGTCTCTAAACATGAGCGTAGTCCGCAATATCATCCGAGCGTGGGGCACCCCATCTGTGGATCTTTTTACCACTCAGATCAATCACAAGGTCCCTCTGTTCTGTTCCAGACTTCAGGCCCATGACAGACTAGCGTCAGATGCATTTCTCATGCACTGGGGGACAGGCCTTCTGTATGCGTATTCTCCTATACCTCTAGTAGGGAAGACTTTGCTGAAACTGAAGCAAGACTGCGGAACCATGATCCTGATAGCACCTTTCTGGCTGCGTCAGATTTGGTTTCCTCTTCTTCTGGAGTTGTCCTCCGAAGAACCGTGGAGATTGTGTTCAATTCTGGTCGCCGCATCTCAAGAAAGATATAATGGAATTGGAAAAGGTGCAGCGAAGGGCGACTAAAATGATAGCGGAGATGGGACAACTTCCCTATGAAGAAAGACTAAGGAGGCTAGGGCTTTTCAGCTTGGAGAAGAGACGGCTGAGGGGAGACATGATAGAGGTATATAAAATAATGAGTGGAGTGGAACAGGTGGATGTGAAGCGTCTGTTCACGCTTTCCAAAAATACTAGGACTAGGGGGCATGCGATGAAACTACAGTGTAGTAAATTTAAAACAAATCGGAGAAAATGTTTCTTCACCCAATTAAACTCTGGAATTCGTTGCCGGAGAACGTAGTGAAGGCTGTTAGCTTGGCAGAGTTTAAAAGGGGGTTAGATGGTTTCCTAAAGGACAAGTCCATAAACCGCTACTAAATGGACTTGGGAAAAATCCACAGTTCCGGGAATAACATGTATAGAATGTTTGTACGTTTTGGAAGCTTACCAGTTGCCCTTGGCCTGGATTGGCCGCTATCGTGGACAGGATGCTGGGCTCGATGGACCTTTGGTCTTTTCCCAGTGTGGCATTACTTATGTACTTATGGATTGTTTTCTAACCCTAATCAGTCAGAACGAGGGGTCGCTTCTTCATCCCAACCTGCAGTCTCAGGCTCTCACAGCCTGGATGTTGAGAGCTTAGAATTCGCCTCCTTGGGTCTTTCAGAGGTTGTCTCCCGAGCCTTGCTTCCAGGAAAGATTCTACAAAGAGGTGGTACTCTTTTAAATGGAGGAGGTTTGCCGTCTGGTGTGACAGCAAGGCCCTAGATCCTCGTTCTTGTCCTACACAGACCCTGCTTGAATATCTTCTATACTTGTCAGAGTCTGGTCTCAAGACCAACTCCATAAGAGATAACCTTAGTGCGATTAGTGCTTATCATCGCCGTGTAGAGGGTAAGCCTATCTCTGGACAGCCTTTAGTTCGCTTCATGAGAGGTTTGCTTTTGTCAAAGCCCCCTATCAAACCTCCACCAGTGTCATGGGATCTCAACATCGTTCTCATCCAGCTGATGAAAGCTCCTTTTGAACCACTGAATTCCTGCTATCTGAAGTACTTGACCTGGAAGGTCGCCATTTTGAAGGAATTCACTCAAGGCGGTATACAGCAAGAATAAGTCAAACATAAGCAATAGACAATTACAGCAGTAAAAATATCTAAATAACAATACAAAGTATGGCATAGTATACTACTTACAAGGTCAACACAATACATAATAGTGAGTGGTCTAATGGTTAGTGTACTAGTAAGACACATCCTCCATGGTTGTTAGCAGTTCCTGTGTTCTACAGTACAATGTACATTTAATCCTCTATACTTGTTACTTGTAAGTTTAGTTTCTTCACGATTGTTACTAGGTTAGTTCTCACAGTTGTTACTTGTTTCTACATTTTATGTAAGCTTCGTTGAACCAATCATGCTTTGGATAGTGTAGGATATAAATAAATATAAAAATAATAAAATGTACTGGAACCTCTGCCTTTTACTTCCTTGCCCCCAAACTCTAGAATGACCTTCTTCCCCCCCTCCTTTAGATCTGAACTTTCCCTTCCCATATTCAAATCCCACTTGAAAAGCATCTTTTAAAAACTTGCCTTTAACATACCCATACATGGCATGCATTAGGCTAGTGGATCATACAACAACCCAGAGTTCTTGTATCTTGGATTGCTGTGCCCCAGATAACTGTTCTCCTGTATGAATGCTCTTTCTATCCTGTGAGTGAATTGAAGTTCCCTTTCCTTTCTTTTTTTTGTTTAGTATTTTAGATACTTTGTAAATCTCTTTGACCTGGCTTATGTAAAGGTGGTATGCCAAGTAATAAATAAAACATAATAAACATAAATTTTCTGTTGGCGCCTGATCCAATCACCGCTCAGGTATGGAAGAAAGGAGAGGAAAGGAACACATAAACCACTGGTTCCCAAATATGGTCCTGGAGGTACCCTGGCCAGTCAGGTTTTCAGGATACCCACAATGAATATTCATGAGAGAGATTTGCAAATCTCTCACATTAATATTCATTGTATATAGCTGGCTGGGGTGCCTCCAGGACTAAGTTCAGGAACCAATGACAATTAGGTTGTTAAAGTCTGCTCAAAAAAGGGCCAAAATGGCATATTTGGGTGGCAAAAAGAAGTAGAGAAAGCATTAGAGAGTGGCTGTAGTTTTGAACATTGGCCTATATTAACATGATCCAGCACCCCAAAATATTACCAAGGTTATCCTGGGGTCCTTCTATGTCAGGGACCCACTGAAGGCTAGGGAGATCTCAAACAGAACGAAGAGCTGCTGCTAAGCAGGCACCCACTGATTTGAATCCCCCCCACCCCTTTCCATAATTGTTATGCATCACTAACTAAAAAAAGGTTTGAGCTTCCCTGAGTAAAATAGAAGCATGCTGAATCTGAAGGCTGTTCCCATTCCCCTAGCTGGAGAACATTAAACCCTGGAGATAACTGGAACAGCTCTAGCTCTGCCATTGCTGAGGGTATGGTAAGAATCTTCCCCCCACCTTAAACAGGTAGAGACAAACAAGACACCCTGTTACACAGGGGGCTTGGAGGGATTCTTAATCATGAATGGGAGGGGGCAGGGATCACTCCCTCCAGGTACTGTACAATGAGGGCTGAGGTCACCTGTCTCTCTTTTTTTTTTTTTTGTTTTTGTTTTTGTTAAAAGACCTTTGAATATAGGAGAGAGCAGGAATTTTGCTACCACTAGCTCAACACACAAACAGCGTGGGAAAAGGCTCCTCAAGTCACTTCACTGGCTTCCGATCAGGTACCGCATACAGTTCAAGCTTCCCCTACTAACCTACAAATGCACTCGATCTGCAGCCCCTCCCTACCACTCTACCCTCATCTCCCCTTACGTTCCTACCCGCAACCTCCGCTCTCAAGACAAATCCCTCCTTCCAGTACCCTTCTCCACCACCGCCAACTCTAGGCTCCGCCCTTTCTGCCTCACCTCACCCCACGCTTGGAACAAACTCCCTGAGCCCATACGCCAGGCCCCCTCCCTGCCCATCTTCAAATCCTTGCTCAAAGCCCACCTCTTCAATGTCGCTTTCAGCACCTAAGCACTATACCTCTATTCAGGAAATCTAGACTGCCCCAACTTGACATTTCGTCCTTTAGATTGTAAGCTCCTTTGAGCAGGGACTGCCCTTCTTTATTAAACTGTACAGTGCTGCGTAACCCTAGTAGCGCTCTAGAAATGTTAAGTAGTAGTAGTAGTAGTACTAACTGGCTCAAGATGGCCTCGACTGCGCACCTTCCCAGCAATGGCAGAAGGGTACCTTTCACTGCTGCAGTGGTCCACAGGAAGCGCCAGCCAGCCACAATCTCTCTTCATCTCTTATCAAAGACTCACCCTCTTCACAATCACAGCCTGGCCCATGCTCCTCACTGTTCCCCACAACACTTCCCAGCAGTGGGAACCCTTGAGTCTCTGGCACCACTTTTAGCTTCAATCAGAGCAGGTTCCTGCTAGACTGAATCCCCACACAACCTGGGCCTTCTGCAGGCACAACTGCCCCTAGAGCTTGTTTTATTTAATTCTTTTTCTTTCTTTTTTTTTTTAACATAGGAAGTAGAAGGGGAAAATAGTGGAGGAGGGTTAAGGAGGTAAAGAAGGGAGATAGACAGCAATGAAGGGGTGGGCAGACCCTTACTTCTGCCCTGTCCCAACCAGCAACATTTAACACAGGAAGTACAAGGGGAAAATACTAAAATGTGCTGTAGACGTGCAAACTTTTTAGCTGCATGCTAACACTAGAGACACCCATAGGAATGTAATGGGTGTCTCTGTCAATAGCGTGTGCTAATTTTTAGTACGTTCTAAAAAGCGTGCCTACAGTGTGACTTAGTAAACAGGGCCCTAAGTCTTGAAGAAACTATTCAACAATAGCGCCAAACAGCACTTACCTGACAATGACATAGCAGCTCAACTTCCCACTGCACAGCAAGGAGCCTTTTTTCACTCCTTCCTCTGGAGCCGATTTTAAATCACGTTTGGTACAAATGTCCCACATTCTGATACGGGCTTAGCTTCAATTCGTCAAAGATGTCTTGAGCAATCTTAGCAGTGCGCTCCAAATGCGATGATGCAACAAACCAAAACAATCATAGATAAAACAAAAAAAAAACAAAACTGGTTGTTAAAATGCAGATGTCCAAAGCAATAAATATAAACTGCACAATCTCGCAGAGTTACATGATAGCATTCCATTCTATATTGTCATTCAAGCCCTACTGAGTAGAAGCAACCAGGTGGAAAGCTACCTTCTTCCAGCAGACATTCATGGTCACTCCCCATAGACAGAGGGGAACCCTATCAGTTATAGTCCATTTAATGTGATCATATTTGTGTTGCAGATCCAGGAAATGTTGAACCAGAAGAGCTGATGTAGTCTGAGTATTTAATCTACTTCTGTGTTCAGTTAAACAAACTTTGTCCTTTCTAGTGGTTTGACCCACATAAAACATAGTACATGGACATTGTATCAAATATACTACAAAATCAGAATCAAATGTAGTCTGGAACTTAAAATGATAGACTTTAGCAGTTACCTCATCCTGGAGGAGAGAACAGGTAGCAGTAATATCTTAAGCGTTTTCAATATGTAAGCCTGATGTAGTAATAAAACAGAAAGGAACAGATGATCCCAGAGCTTCAGGGAGCTGAAAGGAAGAAGCAACAGGATGCTGAAGAGCAATATCTGTTCCTAGTATGGGGAGCATGATCACAGGAAGCATGCCTTCTGAAGCTATGAGAGACCACTGGTATCCAACATGGCCACCGCTTCCACACCGAGGAGACTTGAATTGGACCCTGAGGTGATAGAGCCATTTCCCCTGGACCAGCCAAACTGTGCCCCATAACACAGGGACCGCCCATTCAGATTAAAGGAATCAGACTTTCCCTGAGGTGAAAGGAGGCAAGGGAAGTATTGTCCTGATACTATTCTCCTAGCTATGCACTGGGAGCATTGTTTAACAGTTTCCACTGCTGTGTTGGGAGAGAGTCAGATAGACAGACAGAGTTACAACTATGAAATAGGAAGTGGTCAAGACAAATACAACCCAGTATAGAGGAGAATTTGAAATATCTTATCCAGCACTAATGCAAGAAGGAAATTTGCACCAAAGGCTTCTCTGCAGGAGAGAGGCTTTAACCAGCCCCAGCAATAACGACCAGGAAATTACTCTTTAAAGTGAGACGGTTGGCCCAGGAGAGGGCTGCTGCTGGTGGGGGAGGGGGGTTTGGGTTTGGGAGGCTGGCTACTGCCAAGCGTTGGGTTTGAGATGTGGGCTGCCACTGGTGGGTGGGCCTGGGAGGGGGAAACCTTTTGCTCTGATGGGGAGGCGGGGCCAGTTCTATTTTTGTCTTCAGTTTTGGCCAAAACCAAGTGGCCCGTTTTGGCCGCAGGTTTTTGGTCAGGCTCTATAATATTCACCTTCCTTTCCTTCAAGTGGGTCCCATTAACCACCACCCTGTATCTGTTATTCAACCAGTTTCTAATCTGGTTCTCCACTTTGGGTCCTAATTTCATCCCGCTCAGTTTATTCATGAGTTTCCTGTGGGGAACTGTATCATAGGCTTTGCTGAAATTCAAGTACATTACCTATAGTGTGTCTTTTTTTTTTTTAATTTAAATCCAGTTCTCTGGTCACCCAGTGAAATCAATCCGATTCATTTGACAGTATTTTCCTTTGATAAAACCATGTTGCCTTGAATCTTGCAATTTGTTGGATTCTGTTCGGTCCTTCATTAGTGTCTCCATTATTTTTCCAGCAACTGGTGTGGTGCTGGCCTATACTGTCCCACTTCTTCCTTGTCCTCAGTATTCTCCATAGCTTGGACCACTTTCAGTTCTTCAAGTTGTTTTATAAACAATTTCTTCTGTGACTGGTGCAATATTCACTCCATTCCTATGAACACCCATGACAGCCAACCGCGACCCTTCTCCAGGGTTTTCCTCCATGAACACAGAACAGAAGTATTTGTTTAGCATGTTTGCTTTCTCCTTATAGTTCTGAGGGCAGTGCTGTCTGATACCAAGGAGGAGCGCTCGTGGGAGTCTGAAGAGGAACCCAGGAATTTTTGCTCCAATGAGTCCTTTGGGATCCCTTCAGAACCTTCCCCTCCACCCGAGTGAAGGCTGTCCCCACCTGAGAGCCTTTCTTTGACCTCGTTTGTGCAGGAAATGGCTGAGGGCATACCCTTCCCCAAAGAAGTGAAGGATGAACCCAGGGCTAAGATGCTCGAGGTCCTGGACTACACCTCTCCACCTAAGGAGGCAGTGACGGCTCTTCTGCACGAGGTACTTAGGGCACTCCTTGTGTGGAACTGGACATCCCCTCTGTCTGTCCCTGTGGTCCCCAAGAAAATTGAAACTCAGTAATGGATCCACAGGGAACCTGGGTTGGGGAGGTCTCAGTTACCCCACAACTCTATGGTGGTAGATGCCAAGAGTACTAGGGACTATGCTTTGGCTCCCCCAGGCAGAGAAACTAGGACCTTGGACTCCTTTGGGAGAAAAATGTATCAGGCTGCAATGCTTATCGCCCGTATTCAATCATACTAGCTCTTCACGAGTGTCTACTTGCGGAACTCGGTGAGGCAGCTGTATGACTTGGTTGATGCACTCCGAGCCTTTTCGCCAGCTGGTCAAGCAGCAGAAGGCGTATCACAATTTTTTGGCCGGGGCACATACGACACTTTTGACGTTGCATCCAGAATATGCTTTACTTGGTCCATTTTTTGTTACAACCAAGCCTCAAAAAGGTGCCCGAACTGACCAGATGACCACCAGTGGGAATCGGAGATGACCCCCTCTACTCTCCCAGTGGTTACCAACCCCCTCCCACCCTAAAAACAACTTTTAAAATATTTGTTGCCAGCCTCAAATGTCATATCCAGCTCCATGACAGCAGTATGCAGGTCCCTGGAACAGTTTTAGTGGGTGCAGTGCACTTCAGGCAGGCAGACCGAGGCCCATCCCCCCCTACCTGTTACACTTGTGGTGGTAAATGTGAGTCCTTCAAAACCCACTCAAAACCCACTGTACCCACATGTAGGTGCCCCCCTTCACCCCTTAGGGCTATGGTAGTGGTGTACTGTTTGTGGGGAGTGGGTTTTGGGGGGCTCAGCACACAAGGTAAGGGAGCTGTGCACCTGGGAGCAATTTGTGAAGTCTACTGCAGTGCCCCCTAGGGTGCCCGGTTGGTGTCTTGGCATGTGGGGGGGACCAGTGCACTACGAATGCTGGCTCCTCTCACGACCAAATGGCTTGGATTTAGTCGTTTCTGAGATGGGCGTCCTTGGCTTCCATTATCGCCGAAAACCGGGGACGACCATCTCTAAGGACGACCATATCTAAGGTCGACCTAAATGTTGAGATTTGGGCATCCCCGACCGCATTATCGAAACGAAAGATGGACGCCCATCTTGTTTCGATAATATGGGTTTCCTGCGAGGACGGCCCCAGGAAAACTTGGGCGCCCCGTTCGATTATGCCCCTCTATGTATCTACGCTGCGAGATGAGGCATTGGGGCGGGTCATGGTAGGCGCATTTGGGACCTTTCTGGTTCAGTCTTGGGGGAATGTCTTTCGGTTTCGGGCATGTATAGGGCGCTAATGAGGTTGGCTCCACATAAGGATAAGGCTCATATTGTGGCCCGCTGTGTACAAGATTTTATTCGTCTGGCCTTAACACTGGGTTTTAATAAGCTAACAACTCGTATTCCTACACTGACTATAAATGTGGATCTTCGTGAATGTCAATACCGTATTTTACACAAAGCATATCTGACCAAAGCACAAATCTTTAAAATGGGAGGAGTGGATGAGCCTCTTTGCTCTAAATGCGGGCGAGCGGTGGACTCTTTCTTTCATTCTCTCTGGGAGTGACCCAGGGTTCAGATATTTTGGGGGTCCTTGTTTAAATTTTTGGAAGTCCTGTTGAGGACCCGGATATCGTTTTCCCCACTGGGAGCACTTTTGGATAAATATGAGAATTTTGCTTTAAATAGTAGGGGAGCACAACAATTAGTAGGCAATGCCTGTATGTTGGGGAGATGCATGTGGAAGGGGGAGTCATCACCTGACTATTGGCATTGGCGTAATAAACTACATGAGCTTATGTTGCTTGAGGCGCCGGCAATTCCTTGCAACCTGGGAGCCATACATACTGTCTCTGTCCCCTAGAGCTCGAAGTTTTATCTTAAGTTCCTTTTCAGATTGTTGGGGGTTTTTTTTAAGCATTAGGGAGGGGTGAGTATAGGCGGGGAGGTAGGGGGGATGTTCTGGGGGATAATTTTCTGCATCTCTTGATGATGTGGGCTGTTTGAAGGCTGTGTGTCTTGCAAGAGTTATATTTGGATGATCCTTTATGGGAATGTTCATACATAGGAAGTGAGAGGCTATAAGAGACAAGGCCTCACACTTGGGGTTTTTTAGAGGGACTATTGTTACATTTACAAAATGGTGCAGGGTATGCATAGCTATACTGAACCTTGACTTTTTTGTGGTTGGATTTATATGACCGTTTTGGAAATGTGGTTTTATATGCTTATGTACTTTAATAAATAAACTTAGACAATAATAAATCTGGAGGGAGGGGTGGGTTATGGGATTGTGTAGGGGGGAGAGAAAAATGTTAAACATTTTGATGATGCAACTTATTCACACGCAGATGGTTTTGTTCACAACTTATTGTATATTGAGCTTGTTGATCACTTTGATGGATCATCAATAAACATTGTTGAAACATAGTGCTTCATTCAGGTTCTCCACTATATTTGTCTAGTTTACTACTTCATATGTTTCAGCTAGATCATTGAAATCAAAATCCCAAAGTCCGTTGATGGTCCCTTCACTTTGTCTTCTTGGACTTAATTCTATTTGGACCAAGATATTTAGCTTTTTAGGGCCTTCCCTTTGGAGAACACCCTGCCACTAATTCTTGATCAGGAAGAATCCATGCCAAATTTTAAGAAACAATTGAAAACTTATTTATTTCAAGATGCCTTTTGGACTTTAAACAGTAGAATTTTTCCCCCTTTTGGTTTTGGTGAATCCCATTCGTTCCTGCTGCTGGACAAGGGCCAGGTTATGCTTCTCTAAAAGTAACTGTCTCTGTGTGGTGTTTTTACTCTTTTTTTTTTATTTTTTTTTTTACTGTTGCTCTGTCCCGTCATTAGTTGGAGCTTTTTCTTTTTATGTTTGATTTGTAAAACCGCCCAGAAGGTCCTCAGATTGAGTGGTTTATTAAAATTTTAATAAACTTGAAACTTGAACTGTTACTAAGCTGCGGTGAGCACTAGCACATGCCTACCGCAGCTTAAAATGCACGGAGGCATCCTGTGTTAAGTTCCAAACGTGTACACGTGCTAAAAGTTTTAATTTTTCTGAGAGATGTGTGTCTGGGGTGGCGAGTGGGCGTTTCTGTGCTAAGTCAGTTAGTGCATCTACATTGCTATGTGCTGATTAGCACATGAGTCCTTACCACCTACAAAATAAGTGGTGATAAGGGCTCACATACTGATTTTTTTTTTTTTTGTAATGGCCACATACAAATATCAACATTAGAGTCTGGCCATTAATTGGGAAAATGGAAAATCAGCCATGTTCAGGTCCCATGTCGCTCCCACACAGCATTGGTATTAGCATGTTTTTCATTATTCCTACTTCTCTTTATCCAGGCATGGTTCTCTAGAGGTTGATTTTTCAAAATCCTTGTAGGGGAAAAAGAGTACCCTACGTATTATATTGATTTCTCCCAAATTTCGGGAACTTGTGGTTTCATTTTGCATAACTATCTCAATAGTCTGCTCAAGACAAAATATGTTCATTTAAGCTGGTAAATTGAGGTGAGAAAATTGAAATCCATTCTATTCCCAGCATTTCTATCCCACAGTTTTATAAAAGGAATCAAAAGCATTCACTGCAGAATGACTGTGAAAAATTAACATGTGGGAAAAATCGTAGATCATCTATGAAAACTAGAAAATGTTTATGCTGTGGTTTCCTATGGCTAATAACATTGATGCTTGCTAAATACAAGTACATTTTGAGCTGCTAGATGAGATACTGACTTAAAATTTTTTCTGGAATTCTTTTTCTCAGGATAGGATAGCAGTAAAGCAGTTGTGAAGAGAGGGTCCTTTTAATACTAAATAAATGATCTAAACCAGCAAAAACAGAACATTCTAATTTTGTCACAGCTTAGTTTAAAAAAGGATTAAGCCCCTTCTTGTTCTCTAGGACTTGTTATGAAAGAGAGGAAATTACCTGGGGGAAGATGCCTTAATGTTGACTGACTGAGGGAGAATTGAGCTTAGTCAGAATTAAGTCATGTTACCAGGATGACTTTATCTGAATGGTCTGGAGTTTTAAAGACACACCTTAATTTGAATCCAGATTAGTGATGATAGAACCACATGCTGACTCATCTTCACCCTGGTTGAAATTTTCATTCTTTCCAACTGTTAGATGCCTCAAATCTCGTAGCAACTGGTCTCATCCTTTTCATATCAAGCTCCTCTGATGTCTAATGCATTACTCACTAGTGGATAAGAGACTACCAACATTTTAGAAAAGCCCTGAAAACCTATTTGTTCCAAAAATATGTGCAGCTTTAACTCTTTGTTAGTTTTTAAAATTTTTATGTGTAGTTTGTTGGGAATTGCCCTAGCACTTCTTTTTGTGATCAACACTGAATTGTACAGGTAGTTGCAGAATTACTTCATTGCAGAATACAAATATCTAATGTAATAGGGAAACAATGAAAATTAGGTAAGGCCTGAAGTCTTTCTCCAAACAGATGGCATAGGGGCTGCAAAGGTCATGTGTGACTTCAGGAGGAAAAATAAAAATAAGCCACATACGGAACCCAGCACAGGAGCTGCTTGAAGGAGCGCTCAAAGGAGCAAAGGATGCTTGTATAAATAGTGCTGGTGTCCGACATCACCTCATTGACGAAAGGGGTATGTCTTGACCCTGAGGCAATTCTGGGAGAGCCAGAGGGTAGGGAGTTTACATCTTGCTAAGTCAAAATACAAAATAATGTTACAGAAAAGGTAAAGTGATTTATGTAGTAATAGATGCCCTGGGAGGCTTGTGTAAATAGTTCACATGCAAACATAAACATACAAAAGAGATGAAAAAGCCCTTATATGGGCATTATTTTTAAACATGATAGGCAGAAGTGCAGAGAAAAAGAAATGTGGCAATGACTGTAAAATGCATCATAAGAAAAGAAACTGAGGGGCCCTTTTACAAGGGCACGTAGGCACCTACATGAGTCCAATGCATGTCAAATTGACACTACCCCCCGGCTACCATGTGCCCCGGGCGGTAATTCCATTTTTGGCACATGCCCAAATTACACAGTAGAAAATATTTTCTATTTTCTACCGTGGGGTGTTAGTAATCGGCAGTTGGCGTGCGATGGACACTTACCGCCCGCTTAGCACATGAGACCTTACTACTAAGACAGTGGGTGATGTTAAGGTCTCAGGCTGAAAATGGACACGTGCTGGTTTTCATTTTACCACGTTCATTTTCCAGCACATAAAAAAAAAATCCCTTTTTTCCCAGTGTGCTCTAGAAATGGACCACCGTATATCTAAAACTCGTGCCTACACCAGTGAAGGCCACTTTTGGGCGCACCTTAGTAAAAGGGCTCCTGAGACTGTAATGTTTGCAGCACAAGAACAAGCCATACAAACAAATGTTATGAAAGCAAAATTAGTGAAGGTATTAAAGCCGGCTCTATAAAGAAAAATATGAAACAGTGAATCGTGCATTTAGGTGTAGTAAATATTCTCAAACTGAGTATAGGAAATGTCATGGTAATGCTGTTCAAATTGTACACTGGCACATAAAAAGATAGCCGTAAGGTGTATAACAGTAACTAGAAACACACAGTCAAGGAAAAAGTATTCGAAAATGAGAAAATGTAGTCTTTGTGAGCCCTTAAAATACAAATGTACTATAATTTGGACTACAGACACCAGATAAAGCAAAAATAGAAGAAAGGTTTCTATGGTTCATAGGGGTGTCTATACCAGGAGAGAGAGGAGTGCAAGAAAACGTTGAAAAGTCATAAAATGCAGGAATGTACAAATTGAAAATGAAAGAATATAGACGTAAAACATCAAAAATAGTATCAATTATAGTAGGGGCAGTAGGAGCCATGCCAAATACATTTTGAAAAATACTTTGAATTGCTTGAAATTGCCAATTGCAAAGGCTGTTTGATTTGTAACAGCATTCATGGTTTGATGCTGCGTGACACACATACGCTTGTTCTCAGTTTATGACTGGCTCTGTGCACTGGCAGGGTTTCTGGGATAAGAGTTAAAATATGTGTGTGTATGTGTATAATACACAGACACAAGACAGACATGCGCAAACACACAGGCAATGCAGATATAGAAAGAATTCTTTCCAATAAGTGTGCACACCTATGAGCCATGCTATGTATGCTTTCCCCACTTGTTCTTTCTTGAATTTCTATCTACAAATAGGGCAGTCCATTGGGGGGGGGGGGGGGGGGCGGTGTGGACAGGGAGGAACACATCTTCTCTCCCTCCACCCCTGCTTGCGTTTAGAATCATACCTTTGCTGGTGGGGATGCCTGTGAGGGGGTTTGTTGGGGAAGGAAAGTGGGCATTCCTGTGTTGTAACAGTTAGCAAAGGGATACCGCTTGAGCCCTTACCATCTACAAAATGGGTGGTGGTAAGTGCTCACATGAAAATTAAAAAAATAAAAATGGCCGCACGCCCCTCCGAAGGGACACCACCTTGTAAGTGGTGGAGGGGCTTCCGTGTTTCAATGACTCAGAGGGCTATGCTGTAGGGTTACCCATATTAGACAGGCCTCTGAGGAGAAACCAGACAAAGAGTGTCCCAACCTGGAGGATCCAAGATGGCGTTGAGGGAGGACGTACGCTAGTTGAGTTCCCGTTTTACACCAGAATGCCTGAAGAAGAGGGCGCGCTCCCCAGAGAATGGGGAAGAGAAAAGGCAAAGCCGTGGTGCTGTCCTCCTTGAACACGGCTGGGGTTCCCACCACTTCTCAGTCTATTTTGGAGAGATTCGGGGTCATAACGTCGGGGATATCGGTTCTTGCTTCGGGGAACAGCAAGGCTTTATCGCCGAATCTCAGTGGAGGGAGTGACTTTGAGTCCCCCTGTTGGCACGACCCCTCCAAGACCCAGAAATAGTAATGCTTCGCTATGGAGGTCAATAATGGAAACGTCCGAAGTGGGTTAGGATTTTCATGTGACCCAAGGAGGTCCTGGCGCAGCATTGACTCGGATAATAACCAACTGGGGGATTGGAGAGTAAGCTCTTCCCCCCGAAGATATTTGGATCGGTTTCTGTGGAGAAATTGGACTTGGTGAAGCCAATAATGTCATAATGGACGTACTATAGGAACTGCAGCAGAATGTGAATAACTCTCTTCTTCAGATGTTTAAAGTTTTCACTATCCAGCTTATTTTCGAAAGAGAAAAACGCCTATAGTGCGACCTAAATCAGGAGATAAGACGTTTGTCTCGCAAAGGCGCCCAAATCGGTATAATCGAAAGCCGATTTTGGGCGTTTCCAACTGCACTCCGTCGCGGAAACGAATAAAGTTGATGGGGGGTGGGGAGGAGGCGTGGTGGAGGCGGAACTGGGGTGTGGTTATCAGCCGAGGAAAGATGGGCGTCTTTAGCTGATAATCGGGGAAAAAAAAGGTGTTTTTACTGTGATTTTGGGTCACTTTTTTGGACCCTTTTTTTTCACGAACAAGTCCCAAAAAAGTGCTCCAACTGCCCAGATGACCACTGGAGGGAATCAGGGATGCAAAATATAGAACAGGAAAAGTTCTGTACGATGACGATTCCCAGAAGGCAAAAGTAGAGACTAATAGATGATTCACCACTGGAGACGTGAGTCCAACAGTCTTTATTATATCAAAGATAACGACTCGACACAGGCCGTGTTTCGACGCTAAAAAAGTGTCTGCATCAGGGGTCAATAAATACACCAAGTAGTGAATGTAAAATGAGGAGTCCTACTTGTATGTGTGTTGTCAACTCACTAATCACATAGCACTAAACAGAAAATGCTGGACACAAACTATCAGAGCAAAAAACTATCAGGCCGAAACACGGCCTGTGTCGGGTCGTTATCTTTGATATAATAAAGACTGTTGGACTCACGTCTCCAGTGGTGAATCGTCTATTAGTCTCTACTTTTGCCTTCTGGGAATCGGGGATGACCTCCCCGGACTTCCCCAGTGGTCACTAACCCCCTCCCACCAAAAAACCCCCACTTTACAAATGTTTTTTCCAGCCTGTATGCCAGCCTCAAATGCCGTACCCACCTCCATGACAGCAGAATGTGTTCGATCTTGTCACAGCCTTTCCCTGGGTCAGATGTGGCTCTCGGGTGCAGTACAAGGTCACATCAGCATTGCATTGTGGTGGGTGTAGGGTATTGGGCTCCGTGATTTCATTAGCTTGTGTTAGTCTCACGATGTTGGTAGTTGGTAGGCTCTTCTCCCATGGTGCTTTTCCCCCTGCCTACTGGGTCAGAGTGTGCCCTGTTGTTTTTCCTGTTGTAGTCCATGCGGTAGTGGCCATTTTTGTAAGCCAGTTTTAGTTCCCTTTCCTGTGTTATGTTAGACAACTTAGTTCTTCCCTTGAATATGGCTGAAAGAGGGCATTGTACAGCATTCTGCCAGCTCTGACCTACTGCTCATCTCAGTACCAGGGAGACTCGTTGCCAGTGGGGCACAACCTCTGATCTGCAGTTAACTGTGAGTAAAGGCGGTTATTCCAATAAAGGACGTTTTCGGAGAGATTAGTCTTCAGGTGTCAACTGGTGTGCCAATGTTATACAGCAGCAACTAGTCCTAGAGGCCTGCGTGTATGCAGGTCCCTGGAGCACTTTTAGTGGGTACCGCAGTGCACTTCAGCCAGGTGGCCCCAGGCCCATCCCCCCCCCACCTGTAACACTTGTGCTGGTAAATGGGAGGCCTCCAAAACCCACTGTACCCACATGTAGGTGCCCTCTTCGCCCCTAAGAGCTATGGTAGTGTTGTACATTTGTGGGTAGTCTGTTTTGGGGGAGGGGGGTTGGGAGCTCAGCACCCATGGTAAGGGAGCTATGCATGTGGGAGCTTTTTCTGAAGTCCAACGCACTGACCTAGGGTGCCCAGTTGGTGTCCTGGCATATCAGGGGGGCCAGTGTACTACGAATCCTGGCCCCTCCCACGACCAAATGGCACGGATTAGGATGTTTTTGAGTTTCCATTATTGCTAAAAAAAAAAACAAACGCCCAGCTCAAAAACGTCCATTTTTTCAAAAATTCGGTTTGGCCCACCCCTTCACGGACCCGTTCTCGGAGATAAACGCCCATGGAGATAGGCGTTTCCGTTCGATTATGCCCCTCCACGTGAGTTAAAGAATTTATATTAATACTTATCTAACAAGGTGGAAGTTCAAGTTATAAAAATAGAGACTTTGATTACGGAAATGGCTTCTCTATGAAAATCAGATAATTTAGTAATGAAGAATAGTTATCTTTCTTGTAAAAATTGGAATTTCTGGAGAACCAATTAAGGGAAAATAACTTGAGAATGATAAATTTACCTATAATATCCTATATATCAGCTACTGAATTCTTGAAGAAATATTTCTCTGATACTTTGCTAATACCTTCTGATAGCCACCTTTTGGTGACTAAAATTATATTTCCTTTAAAATCTTCTTTATCAGAGAAAAGAGATGTAAGTTTAACTGACATTTTGGAAGACTCAGAAGTTATAGATAGTTATTATTAGTGACTTCCTTGTCATCAAGCTGTCATCAAGCAGGTGAAGCCATTGCGTATGGGTTGTGTCCATCAACCAGCAGGGGGAGATAGAGAGCACTCAACTTTTCACAGTGCCTCATGGCCAGCTGCCTCCACTGCCTCTTCAGTATTCTCTATCTCCCCAAGCAGGGTGGCTGCAGCTTCTTCGAGCTCCATCAAAAATCTGCCTGGGGGTGGCTCCTGGCTTGCCAGTTGTTAGCCGGGGTGTTAGAGGCTATAGCAGCTTCACTTTGAAGGCACATAGGTCAGCCCTTTCCCTGCCTTACCCATGCCCCCGTGGATGTGGACATATTAGCTTGCTTTTCCCTGTCCTTTCCCACTCAGTGGATGCAGGCACATTGGTTTGCCTTTCCCTGCCTTTCCCACTTATCTGAGCCTCCGGAGTGTTTTTATTTACCTCTTTTGCCTCTGCTTTCCTCACAGCGTTAAAAAAAAAAAATTAAAGTCGCGTCGCGCTTTAGCGCAGCGATCTTGGAAAAGAGGTTTTTTTCTTGAGATTCTTCTGCAGGACCGGAGCTGTGATACTCGGTCTAGTGAGGTAAGAGTGTTTTCTGATTCCTCCGGGGTGGGCCGCGATCGGGACATTTTTGGCGCAAACCGCCATTTTTTAATTTTACCTGCGGAGACTGTAAAGCACTGTTCTAAATGAAACTGGAGCACTATCTGTTCATGAGATTTGCAGTGCTGCAACATGGGCTTCTAAGCTCTCTTTCGCCCGACATTACAGGCTGGATGTGGCTGCCAGGAGGGATGCGCATTTTGGAGCACAGGTGCTAGCGCGTGGTGTGGCTTGTTCCCACCCTATTTAGGGATTGCTTTGTTATATCCCATACGTAATGGCTTCATCTGCTTGATGACAAGGAAGGGAAAATTAGGTTCTTACCATGATAATTTTCTTTCCTTTAGTCATAGCAGATGAAGCCATGAGCCCTCCCCGTATGATTGTCTGTATTGCAGTGATTCTGATTTTAGGTGCTGTTCTTGTTTACTGAAGTTATATTCCTTCCTTGGGGAGTCGGAAAACAGTCTTCAGGATTCTTGTTACAGTGATAGGAGGATGAGTTCATTCCCTCCAGTTCATGTTTTGGGAGGATGAGTTTATTCCCTCCAGGAGGATGCAAGTATTCCCTCTGTTTATACAAAGTGGAGGACGAGTTTATTCCCTCCAGGAGGATGAGTTCATTCCCTCCTTTTTTGAGTTTATGCCCTTGTTAAGGGGCCATCGTTCGCTGTGAGGAAAGTTCATGTTATTCCCATTACGGTTTGCCATACTGCTTTGGAAGCTTCAAATACTGAAGAGGCAGTGGAGCTAGCTGGCCATGAGGCACTGTGAAAAGTTGAGTGCTCTCTATCTCCCCCTGCTGGTTGATGGACACAACCCATACGTAATGGCTTCATCTGCTATGACTAAAGGAAAGAAAATTATCATGGTAAGAACCTAATTTTCCCTTTCGTCTTTGATTTAGATAGGAACAATGTTTTGAAATTGTATTTCCGATACATGGTTGATAGTTTTTTGGGTTCAAAGATGCATATATTTCCTGACACATCATGGGAATCGCAGACTGGGAGGTGTGAGGTCTTGGCTTTTAAGCCAGGAATCATTGCCCTAGGTGGGACCTTCCTAGCGCGATTCCCTTGTAAGTGTTTTATTTCCTTATTACTTATTTGTTTGAACCTAAGAAATGATAAGAGTTTGTGGAAAAAGATGAAGAATCCTCTGCAGCAACTTCCTTCAGTTACCACTGTACCGGCTGCAATAACCGATTAACCTTCCTCCCTCAGAAAATGTGAAGTGTAAGATTAACCATTTTGAGTTTTTCTTATTTTCTTTAAGATTGTTTTCTTGATCTTGGATCTTCCTGTTGTGGACAATTATGTAAATATATATTGTTGAGAGAAAATGTTTTCCTTTTTATATTAATTTCTGTATTTCCTTACATTTATGTGATAAATGTGAATGTAATTAAGTAAAATGATAAATTTAAAAAAAAAATGGCCGCACGCTAATGGCAACATTAACGCATGGCCATTAATGCAAAAATTAGAAAATAGGCCAATTTATGGCAGTGATAAAAATGGCAATAGCATGCAGGAAAGACCTGTGTAAGGGCATGAAGGCTATTTTTTCTGCATCTTTGTGAAAGGATCCCTAAGTTAGACACACACAGACAGCATAGCCACATGCACATGGAGGGTTTGGAAAGGATTTCATCAGCCATAGTTTCCTTACTTGTTAGTCATCTCAAACGTGTGTGTGTGTGTGTATATATATATATATATATATATATTTTTTTTTTTTTTACCAATAGGGTTGCTTTCATTTCTGTAGACAAGGTATTTTTTGCCTGTAGAAGCTTGCTGCATCGAGAGTTACTATTTAAATATCTTATACTGGGAAATGTTGAAAGTTTGTACCTGCAGTTTCCCCATTGAACATAGTGGGATTTTGTTTTTTTCATTAATCTCTGTGAAGTATAATTTTGTATTGGAGCAAAATTGATGCAGATGTATTATAAATGAGCTTCACTCTTTTAGAATGGTTTCCTGGTTTATTCAGTCGTGAAATTCTGTACTATTTTGCTGGTCTGCTGAATAAGTTGAAACTGGAAAATTTTACTGTGCTTTTACTTGCAGAGTGATTATGGGTCAGACTGGAAAGAGAGTGGAGAAGGGACCAGTGTGCTGGCGGAAGCGTGTGAAATCTGAATATATGCGATTGAGGCAGCTGAAGAGGTTCAGGCGAGCTGATGAAGTGAAGGTATACATGTTCAACTTTTTTGTCAGTGTTTTCTAATTTTTATGAAATAAATCTTAATTTTATTCCTGCTGTTGAGGAACAATAAAATGTAACCCAGGACTAATTTTCAGTTTGTGTGTGTGTTTTTTTGAATTCCTCAAAACTGCAATTTATTATAAGAGTAAATCAAGTCTGTATGCTTATTGAGATTTGATAAAATCTACCCTTTTACAAAGCAAATCAGAGCAATGAGCAATCAAAAAATAAAGAAATCCAGAAAATACAGGATTGAATCTACCAGTCATACAGCACAATTATCCAGATGAGGTCACCCTGCCCTCTGAGAAAGGGGGATGATCCGATGGCTGTTTGGGCTTTTGAGGTTTTTGCCGTTTCACCCCCTGAATCGTCAGGGGGAACGGGTCCGGTGCCTTCCATTATGTCTGGCACCAGATGCCCACCTTGTTCCTTTCATGTGCATGAGTCCATGAAGATCCTTATTTCGGCGTAGTGGGATACGCCAGACAGTGGGTTTAAGGTTGCTAGAGCTATGTCGCGTCTTTACGCGCTGCCTGCTGCTGACTTAGACTTGCTGAAGGTTCCTACGGTGGATATCTTAATCACAACGGTCACTAAGAAAACCACTCTCCAATGGATACGGGAGCTACTGGGTGTCAAAGGATTTGGCACCTGAGAAGTGTCGGCACCGGATCACACCTCTCTGTTAAGGAGGTGACGATGTGCCTGTCTCCAAGCAGCTGAGATCCTGCTCCTGCATCGAACCCAGCAGTTCTGCAACCTTCTCCTCAACTGGCACCCCAGCATTTCCCAGTGTCGGCCCTCTATTAGCGCATCCGGGCCTTGCTCCCAGAGCTGCTGGATGGCCTTATGCAGCGGTGTACATCAGTATTGGGGGTGCTTGCACCCGTGATACCTCCCATTGCGGCCCTGACTGGCCCTCAGCCTGCAGTGAGGCCTTCGATGTGGCGCCGGTGTCAGCCGCCACCCAGGCCAGTACCCCCTAAATGTCGGTTGCGGTAGCTTTGCCGGAGTTGAGATGTGAGCCAGTTTCTTGTCGCCACTCTCAAGGACCTGGTTCTTTGGCACTGAGGCACAGCAGTCCCTTAAGGAGATACTGTCCGACACAGAGGAGGAGTGTTCATGGGATTCAGAGGAAGATCCCAGATACTTCACAGATGAGTCTTATGAGATCCCCTCTGAACCCTCCCCTCCACCTGAAAGGAGACGGTCTCTGCTGGAGAGCCTTTCATTTCCATGCTATTCCATTTCCTTTGGAAGCAGAGGATGAGCCCAGGGCCAAGATGCTCGAGGTCCTGGATTACACATCTTCTTCTAAGGAGACTGTGCCTGCCCCTCTCCATGAGGTACTCAACGAAGTCCTTGTCAGGAACTGCGAGTCCCCTCTTTTGGTCCCTGTCATGCCTGTGAAGATTGACGCCCAGTATCTGATCCACAGTGAACCTGGTTTTGTTAGGCCTCAGTTACCTCACAGTTCCACGGTGGTGGAGTCCGCTCACACAATAGCCAGGAATACTAGAGACTATGCCTTGGCACCCCCAGGCAGAGAAGCCAGAACACTGGATTCTTTTGGGTGGAAGATGTACCAGGTTTCATTGCTCATCTCCCTTATACAATCCTACCAGCTCTTCACGAGTGTCTACTTGCGAAACTCAGTGCGACAGTATTGATGTGCTCCCTCCAGAGCAGGCCGAGCCTTTTCGCCAGTTGGTCAAGCAGCAGAAGGTGTTTTGAAAGTTCTTGGCCAGGGGCACTTATGATACTTTTGAAGTGGCATCCAGGATCTCTGCTTATGATATATCAATGCTCAGACTCTCAAGGCTTCGTGTTTGTGATTTGGAACACTGTGTTCAGCAGTGGTTGGCAGATGCCCCTTTTTGGAGAGAATGTTGAAAAGGTCACTGACCAAATCAAGAAACACACTGATTCAATGTCTTCTCTGTCCTGCAGGGCAAATTCCTCATCTAGGAGAGTTTTTGGCAAGCCAAGGAGTGGTCCCTACTACTATTCTAGGTGTAGGTGCACCCCAGTCTGCTCGTTCACATTAACAGCGTGAGCCTAAGGCCCCCTGCTGCTCCCTAGTCAAAGGAAGGGACAAACTTTAGACTGGCTCCAGCTGAGCATAGTCACAGTAAAAATTTCTGCCCCTGCAGTGGTGTAGTTAGGGTAGTTGACACCCGGGGCCGGTCATTTTTTAACCCCCCCCCCCCCCCCCCCCAAATCCAGTACTAGGCATACTGAGAATACAAAACACTCAGGACCTATAGAGCAATTCTACCATACCATAAGCAGTAACTTGTACGAGTCACACAAGGAAAAGGAAATCATCTTAAACACTATAGTGAGCACTACAACATCAATTCACCTATTGTAAAACGAAAACAGACAGATTAGTACAGATCGTCGATCCTGCACAGTCAATGCCAACCGAAAGCCATGTCTTTTTCACAAACACAGATACACCCTAATCCACTATAGAATAAGTAATCATAAACTTTCTATTTAGACAAAAATTAAACTGAACCCCCAAGATGCCAGACTGCATACAATAAAACAAATACAGAAAATAAAATAATACCATTTTATTGGACTAATACATTTAGCTTCCAGAGGCCAAAATCTCCTTCCTCAGGTCAATACAGTATGGTGCTGTTACAGTATCCTATCCTGACCTGAGGAAGGGGGTTTTGTTCTCTGAAAGTTAAGTAAAAATGTATTAAAATTAGTCCAATAAAAAGATTACCTTATTTACAAGTTCTGTTTATAAACATTTATTAACACAGCTACAATACTATATCCTAAAGCAAAAAAATAAAAAAATATATTTTATTTACAGTTCGTTGTCTCTGGTTTCTGCTTTCCTCATCTTCTTTTCACTGTCTTCCTTGCATCCAGCATCTGTCTTCGCTCTCTCTCTGCCATCCAATGTCTGCCCTCTCTCTCTGCCCCTTCCATCCACATCTGCCCTCTATCTCTGCCCCTTCCATCCACCATTGCCCCAGTCTGCCATCTCTCTCTCTCTCTCCCCTTCCCTCAACATCTGCCCTTTCTCTCTGCCCCTTCAATCCGTCTGCCCTCCCTCTCCCATCCATCCAGTTTACACACTTAAGGGGCCTGATCTCACGCATTGGCATCCTCCCCCCAGCCCCCGGCTGATGTAGCATCTTTCTCTCTCTTTTCTTTCCTTTCTTCCTCTCCTCTTCTCTTTCTCTGCTCGTCTTTTCCACAGTTTTGATGTCTCTCTCCTCTCCCCGAGTCCAGCACTTCTCCCATTTGACCCCTGCAGATGCAGCCCTCTTCCATCCTCAGTGACCCCCCCCCCCCCGACCCGGTCCCGTCCCCCTCCGTCGAGGACCGACAGGGCCCTCTTCTGCCAGCAGCCTGCCTTTAAAAAAAAAAAAAAAAATCCATGCGGCAACGCAGGCCGTGCCTCATGTCTGCCCTGCCTGTGCTGTCAAAGGGAAAATCGCTTCGCTGGCGTCGGACCTTCTCTCGCTGTGTCCCGCCCTCGAGGAAATAGGAAGTTACCTCAGAAGGGGACGGGACACAGCGAGGGAAGACCCGACGCCAGCGAAGCGATTTTCCCTTTGACAGCACATGCAGGGCAGACGCGAGGCGCTGCCTGCGTCGCTGCATGGATTTTTTTAAAAAAAGGCAGGGTGCTGTTAGGAGAAGAGGGCTCTCGACGGAGCACCCCCCACCCGCTGGCACCCGGGGCGGACCGCCCCCACTGCCCCGCCCTTGCTACGCCACTGTGCCCCGGACATCTTGCCGGTCGCGGGAAGGTTCAAAGTTTTTCACCAAAGGGTGGCCTCTTATAACCTCCAACCAGTGGGTTCTTTAAATAGTCCATCTCGGATACGCACTCAGTTGTGTCACGGTTGTGGCCGTGCCCTTATGTCCAGACCTACTGTTTCTCTGTATCTAGCTCTGTGACCTCTCCAATCTGCCTTTTTTCCTGTTGTTGTTCTTCCTGTTAGCCAAGCCTCGCTTTGGTCTCTCTGCTCTTTCATTTTCTACTTGTGACATCAGCCTACTCCTTTATAAGGACCCAGGGAGCTTTCCTGCAGGGCCTTTGCAACAGGTCTGTTTTTCCCTTTCTTGTACTGTTGTTTGATTCTGAGGGAACTGGTCTTATTAAACTGTGCCTCTGGGCACAGCTCTGAGCCCTGTATGTGTGGTTTTGGTTTGAATCTGTATGGATTGCTCTCAAGCAAAGCCCTCTTCTGTTTCCCTGTGTGTGTGTGGTTCTGGTTTAAACCTGTATGGATTACTAGCCCTATTCTGTTTTTCTGTGTGTGTGTGGCTCTGGTTTGAATTTGAATGGATTACTTCCTTGTTATCTAGGCTCTCCAGTATAAGTCTGTTCTGTTTCCTTGTGTGGCTTCCCTTGTTTCCTGTCACTGTTCAGAGAGCCGGTTGTTGCCAGCCCAGCTGCTTTTCTTGATTACTTTGCTTCACTAGCCTAGCTGCTTTCCTTGATTACCTTGCTTCCTTGCAGCTGTGAGTGCTCTGTCTCTGCCTGCCTTTCCTTCCCTACCTGGCTGTGGGTGCTGGCTGAGTTCTGGTAAGAACATTGTTTGTTTTTCCCATTGTTTGCTTTAAACTGTTGACTGTAGTGTAAGCCCTGCATTTTTCTGACTTGTATATTAGAAGCAGCCCTTCCCTTTAGCCTGCTTTAACTCTTTGTCTGCTATGTTTGTCTCCTGATTGTGAGCATTGCTCCTTATCTGATTTTTGTATGTAAAGGCAGCTTTCCCTGTTTGCTTGCTTTTCCCTTTGTCTCTAGTGTCTGTTAGTTGACTCTGTGGCACAGCCTTGTGTATTCCTATAAGTGGGTTCCCTTTATCCTTGAGTGCTGTGTGGCCAGCCGTGTATTCTTATGAGTGGCTTCCCTTTACCCTTGAGTGCTGTGTGGCACAGCCTTGTGTATTCTTGTGAATGGCTTCCCTTTACCCTTGAGGGCCATGTGGCACACCCTTGAGTATTCCTTTGAGTGGCTTCCCTTTTCCCTGAGTGCTGTATGGTACAGCTTAGAGTGTTCCCATGAATGGTTTCCATTTTCCCTTGAGTGCTGTGTGGCACAGCCACGAGTGTTCCTTTACTATGGCCGTGTAGCCTTGTCTTGAGTTTTCCCTATGTGATTTCTATTTTGAGTCCTCTTTGTGAGGTTTCTATTTTGAGTTTGAGTGGGTTGCTCTTTCTGTTAGCTGTGACTACTAGCTCAGCCTTAAGCGGTCTCTCTGTGTGGCACGAGTGGGCTGTTCTTCCATTTAGCTGTGACTACTAGCTCAGCCTTGAGTGGTCTCTCTCTGTGTGGCACGAGTGGGCTGTTCTTCCATTTAGCTGTGTTTACTAGCACATCCCTGAGCGTCCTCTGTTTGATTCTGTTTGAGTGGGTGGTTCTGCTGTTAGCTGTGACTACTAGCTCAGCCTTGAACTGCCTCTCTGTGTGGCACTAGTGGACAGCTCTTCCGTTTAGCTGGGACTACTAGCTCAGCCCTGGGCTACCTCTCTGTGTGATGTCTGTTTGACTTGGTTAGGACTATTTGTTTTTATAGCTGTGGTTCTAAGCCCAGCCCTGTGCTGCCTCCCTGTGTTGTTTTCTTATCTTTTACTTGTGGTTTCTACCATGCGAGTCTAAGTGGGGTTGTCCTTTCCCCTTCAGTTTGTTTGTGTCTGTGTGTAGGGTCTTTTGACCCCTTGTTTGTGTTTAGTGCAGTGTGTGTGCTGTGTGGTACAGCTTAGAGTGTTCCCATGAATGGTTTCCATTTTCCCTTAAGTGCTGTGTGGCACAGCCATGAGTGTTCCTTTACTATGGCCGTGTGGTACTTGCTCAAGAGATTCCATTCTGTTTCTTTTCCCTTTCCTCTGGTATGATTCAGTTCCAGTTCGGCTGTGAGGCCTGTACGCTTGGACTTTGTACGAGTGGGTTCCGGATCGGTTTTGCGGCCCGCCTCAGTTGTCTGTCTCCCTTTTCTTGTGGTGCTTGTTGATTGTCCTGAGTGTGCGGTGCTTTGTGGCCCGCGATATTGCTCTGCGTCTCCCCAGAGGACGTCTGCTGCAGCCCAAGGGCTCACCGTTCTGGGGGCCGTGACAAGTTGGTATCAAAAACCTCCAAATTGCCCACCGAGAGCTCGTTCATCCAGCTCTCAGCACAGGTAGGTACTTGCAGAGGAACTCTCTGCCCTTCTAAAGGCCCATGTGTTCGAACCTGTTCCACCAAGGGGAAGAAGGGCAAGGATTCTATTCCAGGTACTTCCTTGTGGAGAAGAAGACAGGGGAGATGCGTCCCACTCTAGACCTAAGGGCCCTGAATTAATTTCTAGCCTGGAAGTATCTTCGATTTCAACTGGGAACACATCAATTTCAGTATCTCGTTGCCTTTTGCCCTCACGTCAGCTCCCAGGGACTTCACCAAGTGTCTAGTGGTAGTCGCAGTGTTGCTGTGCAGACTGGGAGTCCATGTGTTCCCATATCTCTATGATTAGCTCGTGAAGAGCACCTTATAGGACGCTTGGTAGTCCATGCAGATGACTCTTCAGGTGCTGGAGCTACTCTGGTTTGTTTTAAACTACCCGAAGTCCCATCTACATACTGTCCAGTGATTGGAATTCATTGGAGCCCTGTTCGACACACAGAGGGTTCGAGCCTACCTCCCGGAGATGACAGCGGACAATCTTGTCTGGCTGATGTCCAAGGTTCGTTCCTCTTACCAGGTCATAGCTCGGCAGATCTTGAGATTGCTGGGCCACATGCCTGCCATAGTGTACGTTGCACTCATGACATGTCTTCACATGAGATCAGCTCAGTGGACCCTGGTTTCTCAGTGGTATCAAGCCACGGGGAGCTTAGAAGATGTCATTCAAGTGTCCCCAGAGCTTGTATGCTCTCTTCAGTGGTGGACAATTTGATCCAATTTGACTCTGGGACTTCCATTCCAAATTCCTCAGCCACAAAAAGTGCTGACGATGGATGCACTCTCCTGAGATGGGGAAATCATTTAGATGAGCTTCACATTCATGGAGCTTGGTCCTCCCAGGAAATGAATCTTCATTTCAGTCTCCTGGAGCTTCCGGCGATCTGAAACACTTAAAGGCTTTCAGAGATCGGCTATCTCATCAAATTATTCTTTTTCAAACATACAATCAGGTTGCAAAGCAGAGGGGTACCGGATCACACCCTTTTTTGAGGAGGCTGTCTGGATATGGCATTGGGCTCGCCAAGATGGCATGTTCCTTTGAGCCATCTACCTGGCGGGCAAAAATAATACAATGGCCGATAGGCTGAGCAGGATAATGCAATCGTATGTGTGGTCTCTCTATATGGGTATAGCCCACAAGATCTTCTGAGTATGGGCACCCCCTAGGTGGATCTTTTTGCCACTCAGATCAGCCACAAGGTCCCTCAGTTCTGTTCCAGGCTTCAGGCCCACAATAGACTAACGTGAGATGCCTTCCTCCTCAATTGGGGGAACAATTCTTCTGTATTTGTATCCTCATATATCTCTAGTGGGGAAAAAACTTTGTTGAAATTCAAGCAATACTGTGGATCCGTGATTCTGATCTCGCTGTACTGGCCACTGCAGATATGGTTCCTTCTTCTGGAATTATCCTCTGAAGAACTGTGGAGTTGCTTCAACATCCCAACCTCCAGTCACTGTCTCTCACAGCTTGGATATTGAGAGCCTAGAATTTGCTTCCTTAGGTCTTTCAGAGGGTGTCTCCTGGGTCTTGCTGGCTTCCAGGAAAGATTCCACTAAGAGGTGTTACTCTTTTAAATGGAGGAGGTTGGCACATTTCTTGGGCAGACTGGATGGACCGTGCAGGTCTTTTTCTGCCGTCATCTACTATGTTACTATGTGTTACTGCAAGGCCATAGATCCCCTTTCATGTCCTACACAGACCCTGTTTGAGTATCTTCTACACTTAACAGAGTCTGGTCTCAAGACCAACTCTGTAAGGGTTCACCTTGGTGCAATTGGTGCTTATCAATGTGTAGAGGATAAGCCCATCTCTGGACAGCTTCTAGTTGTTCGCTTCATGAGAGGATTGCTTTTGTCAAAGCCCCCTGTCAAACTTCCGCTTGTGTCATGGGACCTCATCTTCGTTCTCACCCAGCTGATGAAAGCTCCTTTTCAGCCACTGAATTCCTGCCATCTGAAGTACTTGACCTGGAAGGTCATTATCTTGGTGATTTTTGCTTCAGCTCATAGAGTCGGTGAGCTTCAGACTGTAGTAGTGGATGCACCTTATACTAAGTTCCATCACAACAGAGTTGTCCTCCGCACCCACTCTAAGTTCCTGCCGAAGGTTATGTCGGAGTTCCATCTCAACCAATTGATTATCTTACCAACATTTTTTCCCTGACCTCATGCCCATCCTGGTAAGAGCACCTATCACACCTTGGGCTGCAAGCGACCATTATCCTGGAACGGACTAGGCCCCACAGACAGTCTTCCCAACTTTTTGTTTCTTTTTTTTATCCCAACAGGGTGGGGGTCGCCATCTGGAAACACACCATCTTTAATTGGCTTGCAGATTGCATTTCCTTCACTTATGTCCAGGCTGGGCTGACCCTGGAGGATCATGTCAAGGCTCACAATGTCAGAGCCATGGCTGTGTTGGTAGCCCACTTGCGGTCAGCCTCTCTTGAAGAAATTTGCAACGCTTCGATGTGGTCTTCAGTCCACACATTCACTTGTCATTACTGCCTTGAACAGTGTACCTGGTTCGACAGTCAGTTCGGGCAGAAAGTGTTGCAGAATCTGTTGGTGGTCTAGAATCCAACTCCACTCCCTGGGCCCATTTTATTCTGTTCCAGGCTGTACTCTTATTCAGTTTTTATATAGTTTCAGGTTAATCTGAGTTATGTCCTTATGTCCTTGCCATTGCGAGGCCCAGTTGTCCAATGTTTTTTTTTATTTTCGGTGAGCCTTGATGCTAGGGATACCCCAGTTGTGAGGAGTAATGCTGTGCTTGTCGTTGGAGAAAATGAAGATACTTACCTGTAGCAGGTATTCTCTGAGGACAGCAGGCCTTATATTCTCACTAACCCTCCTACCTCCCCTAGGAGTTGTCTTCTAGTTTTTCCTTTTTTATGCTGTAGTATTTTAACTGCAGTTACTGCACTCTCGAGGCGGGATGGCACACGCACATACGCGGTGGGGTGTGTATTGTGCCCCACATAGCTCTGTTAAGCTTGTCATAAGCTCCGGATTGGGTAATGCGCCGCATTACTTTCTGAGAAGTTCCGAGAGAAGAGGACATTTCTCTGGTAAGTGAACGCTATTTTGCTTTGTGCTTTGGGAACTTAAAGATTGGGGTTTAAAGGAGGAATTGTAGGTTAGTGTTAGGCAAAATAAAAATATAAAAAGCAAATTTTATCAACTAATCTCCATAGTTTTTTCCACTTAGTTTTAAAAACTTTGTACCACAACATTAACAGATAGAATCTAGCAGTGCCTGCTAGATTCTACTTTAATCTTTCCGCCCACTCCTAGGACAACTCTTCATTTATAGTCAGAATCTAGCAGGCACTGCAGGATCTACTTTAGTCTTTCCGCCCACTCCTAGGACAACTCTTCATTTATAGTCAGTTATTGTAATTAGGGTAACAAGCAAGGAGTGCTCTTACAGAGTTTTAAATACATTTCATTACCATCTAAGAAGGAAACACTAAATAAATCATACAATATACTATATAAACTAAAATAAATATTATATTAGGATAATATCCTTAATACTGTAGCAAGTTTTAAATTACTGGAAAACTCAAAAACACTAAGATGGAGTCAGCAGTCCAGCAGTGAGAGGGGTGCTATCCAGTTTTTTGCATTGAGTGTCACATGTATGATTATCTCCCAGTTGGTGAGATGTCATATGTGTGTGTCCGATGCAAAGAGCTCCTAGCTCTCGGAGAACGTGTCCGTTCTCTTGAGGCTAGAGTAGCAGACTTGGTGGAGCTGAGGGAGACAGAGAGGTACATAGAGGAAACCTACAGGGATGTTGTAGAGAAGTCCCACCTCCAGTCTGGTAGCTCCTGTGCTACCTTGGAGGAGGGAGGTCTCCTAGAAGAAGAGCATCACCCTGGTGAAGTAGGAAGTACTCCTATAGCCAGGACCTGCCCACCAGGGAATGTACTATCCTCTCGCACCGAGGATATGTCTCTAAGTGCTGACCGGGAGGGAAAGGTTAGGACAACTGTTGTAGTTGGTGATTTGATCATTAGGCATATAGATAGCTGGGTGACTGGTGGACGTGAGGATCGCCTGGTGACTTTCCCGCCTGGTACGAAGGTGGCGGACCTCACGCGTCAGCTAGATAGGATTTTAGATAGTGCTGGGGAGGAGCCGGCTGTCTTGGTACATGTGGGTACCAGTGACATAGGAAAATATGGGAGAGAGGTTCTGGAAGCCAAATTTAGGCTCTTAGGTGGAAAGCTGAAATCCAGATCCTCTAGGGTAGCATTTTCTGAAATGCTACCTGTTCCAGGCGCAGGGCCCAAGAGTCAGGCAGAGCTCCAGAGTCTCAATGCGTGGATGAGACGATGGTGCAGGGAGGAGGGTTTTTGATTTGTTAGGAACTGGGCAACATTCTTGGGAAGGGGGAGCCTATTCCGAAAGGATGGCTCCATCTTAACCAGGGTGGGACCAGACTGCTGGTATCGGCATTTAAAAGGGAGATAGAGCAGCTTTTAAACTAGAAACGGGGGGAAGGCCGACAGTCGCTCAAAAGCGCATGGTTCGGGGTAAGGTATCTTTCAAACATATCACCAAAACAGGGAAGATAGGGTATCCTGATAGTGAGGTTGCAAAAGAGACCGTAGTAGATCAGGTGTCCTTAAATAAAAAATAATAATCAGACAAAAGATTGCAAATTAATACTGTCAAGTACTGAGCATGATGTAAATAGGAACAACAAACATAGTTTGAAATGTATATTTGCGAATGCCAGGAGCCTAAGAAATAAGATGGGAGAGTTAGAATATATTGCACTAAATGAAAAATTAGATATAATAGGCATCTCTGAGACCTGGTGGAAGGAGGATAACCAGTGGGACACTGTCATACCGGGATACTAATTATATCGTAGTGATAGGGTGGATCGAATTGGTGTAGGAGTAGCATTGTATATTAACGAGAGCCTTGAATCAAATAGTGGTAGGTCTTGACTAGTGAGCCCTTGTGCCAAGACTGAGTACGGTGGATGAAGAGCAGCGTCGCATTCGGTCAGGCAGCCGGACAACCCCTAGCTCCACCTGGGAAACTACCACCGTTCCCCAGGAGTTGAGCCCCCAGGTGCAGGTGGCCACCAGGACTTCGGGATCCGGATGGGGTTGGGCAGCCAATGACCTGGCTAGCGATAAAGGCGGGCGTAACTCAGCGGGTAATCAGGTACAGTCCAAAGATCAAGGCAGGCACAGTGGGTAATCAGGTCCGGTCCAAAGGTCAAGGCAGGCAGCAACACAGTGGGTAGTCAGGTATGGTCCAAAGGTCAAGGCAGGCAGCAACACAGCGGGTAGTCAGGTCCAGTCCGTCAGGTATCAGCAGACAAGTAAGCAGTGAAACACACGATGCGAGCACCAAACCTCTATAATCATAGAAGCCGAAGCAAAGATGGTGGCTCAGGCCAGCTCTTAAATAGGCCTCCAATCAGAGGGTCCTGGTCTCGGCTGTGAGGCAAGAGCTCCCATAGGGCATGCCCAAAAGAACTCAAGATGGCTGCCTCCTAGTGAGCTACCTAAGATGGCTGCTCCTGAAACGATCCTTCCAAGATGGCTGCCCTTCAGATGATCTTCCCAAGATGGTTGCTGCTTAGATGATCCTTCCAATATGGTTGCTTCCAGAAGAACAAGGTAGGGTTGCAACAAATAGATTGAAAATTCTGCAGGAAACGAAACACTTCTTGGAATCACTGTGGATTGAAATACCATGTGTAAAGGGGAGAAGGATAGTGATAAGAGTATACTAACGTCCGCCTGGCCAGGATGAACAGATGGATGCAGAAATGTTAAAGGAAATTAGGAACACAAACAAACTGGGCAACACAATAATAATGGGTGATTTCAATTACCCCGATATTGACTGGGTAAATGTAACATCAGGGCACACTAGGGAGGTAAAATTCCTTGATGAAATCAAGGACTGCTTTATGGAGCAGCTGGTGCAGGAGCCGACGAGAGAAGGAAAAATTCTAGACCTAGTCCTTAGTGGAGTGCATGATCTGGTGCGGGAGGTAATGGTGCTGGGGCCGCTTGATAACAGTGATCATAATATGATCGGATTTGATATTAGCTTTGAAGTAAGTATACATAGGAAATCAAATACGTTAGCGTTTAACTTTAAAAAAGGAGACTATGATAAAATGAGAAGAATGGTGTAAAAAAAAAACTTAGAGGAGCGACTGCGAGGGTTAAGAATTTACATCAGGCGTGGATCCTTTCCAAAAACACCATTCTGGAAGGCCAGTCCAAATATATTCCACGTATTAAAAAAGGAGGACGGAAGACCAAACGACAGCCGGGATGGTTAAAAAGTGAGGTGAAGGAAGCTATTAGAGCTAAATGGCTAATAGGGACTTCGAAAAAAAGATTGCGTTGGAGGCAAAAACACATAGTAAAATTTTTTTTTAGGTATGCTAAAAGCAGGAAGCCGGTAAAAGAATTGGTTGGACCGCTAGGTGACCGAGGAGTAAAAGGGGCGATTAGGGAAGACAAAGCCGTAGCTGAGAGATTAAATGAATTCTTTGGTTCGGTCTTCACCGAGGAAGATTTGGGTGAGATACCGGTGCCGGAAATGGTATTCGAAGCTGACGAGTCAGAGAAAATGAATTCTCTGTAAACCTGGAGGATGTAATGTGGCAGTTCTACAAACTAAAGAGTAGCAAATCTCCGGGACTGGAGTACTGATAGAGCTGAAAAATGAGCTTGCGGAGCTATGGTTAGAAATATGTAATTTATCCTTAAAATCGAGCGTGATACCGGAAGATTGGAGGGTGGCCAATGTAACGCCAATTTTTAAAAAAGGTTCCAGAGGAGATCCGGGAAATTATAGACCGGTGAGCCTGATCTCAGTTTCGGGCAAAATGGTAGAGAATATTATAAAGAACAAAATTACAGAGCATATTCAAAAGCATGGATTAATGAGACAAAGCCAACATGGATTTAGTGAAGAGAAATTGTGCCTCTCCAATTTCTTTGAAGGGGTGAACAAACATGTGGATAAAGGTGAGCTGGTTGATATTGTGTATCTGGATTTTCGGAAGGTGTTTGACAAAGTATCTCATGAAAAGCTCCAGAGGAAATTGGGGAGTCATGGGATAGGAGGTAGTGTACTATTGTGGATTAAAAACTGGTTAAAAGATAGAAAACAGAGAGTAGGGTTAAATGGTCAGTATTCTTAATGGAGAAGGGTAGTTAGTGGGGTTCCCCAGGGGTCTGTGCTGGGACCGCTGCTTTTTAACATATTCATTAATGACCTATAGATGGGAGTAACTAGTGAGGTAATTACATTTTCTGACAACACAAAGTTATTCAGAGTTGTTAAATCGCAGGAGGATTGTGAAAAATTACAAGAGGACCTTACGAGACTGGGAAACTGGGCGTCTAAATGGCAGATGACATTTTATGTGAGCAAGTACAAAGCGATGCATGTGGGAAAGAGGAACCCAAATTATAGCTATGTCATGTAAGGTTGAACATTAGGAGTCTCCGACCAAGAAACGGATCTAGATGCCGTCATTGATGATACATTGAAACCTTCTGCTCAGTGTGCTGATGTGGCCATGAAAGCAAATAGAATGTTAGGTATTATTAGGAAAGGAATGGAAAACAAAAATGAGGATGTTATAATGCCTTTGTATCGCGCCATGGTGCGACCGCACCTCGACTATTGTATTCAGTTCTTCTCACCGCATCTCAAAAAAGATATAGTGGAATTAGAAAAGGTGCAGAGAAGGGCGACTTAAATGATAAAGGGGATGGGACAAATTCTTTACTAGGAGAGGCTAAAGTGGCCAGGGCTCTTTAGCTTGGAGCAAAGATGGCTGAGGGGAGATATGATAGAGGTCTATAAAATAATGTGTGGAGTGGAAAGGGTAGATGCAGGGCCGCTGAGAGGGGGGCAGGGGGGATAAAATTTCTCGGGCCTGGGCCTCCAAGGGAGGCCTGGCGCCGCAATCCATGGTGTCACCCGCCAACCCTTGGCTCCATCGACAGACCCTCTCCATCCTCCACCGGGCCCCCTACATTCAAATTGGCAGCGCCTCACCTCCTTGTTAAAGCGCTGCGGCAGATCGCCTCCCTTTGGGCCTTCCTTCCCTGTGTTCCGCCCTCGTCTGATGTAACTTTCTGTTTTCGTGTGGTCGGGTCACAGGGAGAGAAGGCCCAAAGGGAGGCAATCTGCCGCTGCGCTTTCACACGGAGGTGAGGCGCTTCCAATTTGAATGCAGGGGGCTCGTTGGTGGACGGAGGGGGGCTGTCGATGGGGTGAGCGGGTGGACAGTGGGGACTGTGGCGTCGGCGGCCTGAGTAGCGATTGGGGAGGACGGCGGCTGCAGCAGGGCACTGGCCTTGCCCTAGGCCCTGCTCAGTCTCTCGGTGGCCCTGGGTAGACGTGAAGCTTCTGTTTGCTTTTTCCAAAAATACTAGGACTAGGGGGCATTCAATGAAGCTGCAAAGTAGTAAATTTAATACGAATCGTAGAAATGTTTTTCTTTACTCAATGTGTAATTAAACTCTGGAATTTTTTGCCATAGAATGTGGTAAAGGGGGCTAGCTTCGCGGGGTTTAAAAAAGATTTGGATGGATTCCTAAAGGAAAAGTCCATAGACCATTATTAAAGTGGACTTGGGGAAACTCCACTGCTTATTTCTGGGATAAGCAGCATAAAATGTTTTGTACTTTTTGGGGATCTTGCCAGGTATTTGTGACCTGGATTGGCCACTGTTGGAAACAGGATGCTGGGCTTGATGGACCTTTGGTTTGTCCCAGTGTGGCAATACTTATGTACTTTTCTCTAAGGTGGAGCCCATTCTTTCAGAATAGGCTCCCCCTTCCTCAGAATGTTGCCCAGTTCCTATCAAATCTAAAACCCTCCTCCCTGAACCATTGCCTCATCCACGCATTGAGACTCTGGACCTCTGCCTTTCTCTTGGGCCCTGGAACGGGGAGCATTTCTGAAAATGCTGCCCTGGAGGATCTGGATTTCAGCATTCTACCTAGGAGCTTAAATTTGGCTTCGAGAACCTTCCTCCCACATTTTCCTATGTCATTGGTACCCACGTGTGCCAAGATAGCTGGCTCCTCCCCAGCACTATCTAAAATCATATCTAGGCGACCCATGAGGTCTGCCACCTTTACACCAGGCAGGCAAGTCACCAGGCAATCCTCATGTTCATCAGCCACCCAGCTATCTACATGCCTAATAATCGAATCTCCAACTAGAAGAGCCGTCCTAACCCTTCCTTTTTTGCAGAAGCTCCTAGAGACACATCCTCGGTACAAGAGGATATTGCATCCCCTGGTGGGCTGGTCCTGGTTACAGGATTATTTCGAACTTCACCAGGGTGATGCTCTCCATTTAGGAGCCCTTCCTCCTCCAAGGCAGCACAGGAGCTGCCAGACTGGAAGTGGGACTGCTCTATAACGTCACTGTAGGTGTCCTCTATGTACATCTCTGTTTCCCTCAGCTCCTCTAAGTCTGCTACTCTAGCCTCAAGAGAACGGGCTCATTCTCTGAGAGCTAGGAGGCCACCTTTTTTGAGGCTGCTTTTAACTGCTATCCCCAAGTCACTTGTTCAGTACCCATGTTTGTGTTATCATTCCCACGTTAAGTGTTTCCCATGTGAAGTATTTCCTTTATTTTTCTGTTTGTCTTGATTAAATTGTAAAGTCTGTTGAACAAGGACTGTCTTTTCATGTTCAAGTGTACTGTGCTGAGTACATGTAGTAGCGCTATAGAAATGATAAGTAGAAGTAGTAAGGTTGAGTAACAGATTTCTTCCAAAAAGAAGGCACAACCCCTTGTGTTAAACTAAAATTAGTAAACTAAAAAATAAAGAAGATAACATGGTAGAACACTTTTTCAAGAACCAAGCTGGAGCCCACTGGAACCCCTTTATTGGGAGAACCAGAAGGATGGACTGAGAACAATATTTTTTGAAATGCAGTCACTGTCCATGCAGCCATAACGTTTTGTCTCTGTAAGCAAGAATTCTTGCAGTACAAGCAGGCTTTTCTAGTCTCACATCTGGGTGATGTCATCTGATGGAACCTGATGTGGCAGTGACTAGCAGGTATAGTAGAAAATTCTAGCAGCATCCTACTGCGCATGTGCTGGTGCTGTTCCTGTCCGATGAGCGAGCGCGGGTCTTCCAGTCTTAGTTTTTCCGTGGAGCTGAGAAAATTTATTCTTTCCCTCGCACCGTGTTTAGACTTTCTTGTGCCTTTCTGTGTGGGTGTTTTTTTTTTTTTTTTTTTTTTTTACATTTATCAAGTATTTTCCCTCTGTTTACCTTTTTCTTCCACCCCTCATATTTTCTTAGTGTTTTTCAGCTTTTCACCTTCCCTTTGTTTTTTTGGGTGTGGCATTGCGGTTAGGCTATAGCCGTGGCCTTAGTTTGAACACTGGCCCTTTTTTCAGCTGATAGTGATCTCTTTAAAAATGCAGGTGAGAACTCAGCGGGTGAGACTGGCTGAAATGGAGCATCCTTTTAGCTCCTCGAGGGCTGGAACATTGACTTTGGCACAGTCGGCATCGACCTCCAGGGGTGCTTGGATTTCTGAAAGTGCACTGGCATCGAGTGGGTCCTCCACCTTCCTCGACACCAGGTGCTAGTAGCAGTCCCTGGGACCACTCAGCATCAGACACGACCCCGAGGACACATACGGAGTCTGTGGCTTCCTCATCGGCTCTGGGGGATCAAGACAGTATACATTGGGGAAAGCCCAAGAAGTGTAAGCACTGGTCTTCGACGCACGGTGCCGGGAGCATCGGCACATTGGATCCTCTGGTACCTGAGAAGCACTGGGAGGTGCACTCCCTTTCCTTTTGAAGAGGTACCGATGCACAAGTTACCAAGTGGCTCCGTCCCCGCCACTGGTACGGCACCAACGTCTTCTCAGGCTGCCTCTTTCCCTGTTACCATGTCTTTGCTGATGCTCACTTGTTGATGAGCAGTTCTGCATCGTGCTCATAGAGGAACTGGTTCAGCTGCTGCAGTGGGCTCTCAGGTCCTCTCAGAGGCTCCATTGGTTTCCAGATCTTCGATGCCTTTGCCTCACAGGGTGTTAATGTCCTGGCAGGCAGTACCGCCTTCTATACTGGGGAAGGAAGCTTCCCTGAAATCTGAGGGTAAGATTACACCTCGGTGCTCTTCAGAGCATGGACATAGTTTTACCAGGCTGAGGTCGGTACAGACTCATGGACCATGGACCTGAACCCGAGTATGGGGAGGAGTCTGATTGAGATTGCTCATGGGAGTCAGATGAGGATCCACATTACTTCTCTGAGGAGAGGTCATATGGAATTCCATCTGATCCTTCTCCTCCTTAAAAGAGACGAAAATTTCCACCTGAGACACACTTTCACTAGTTTTGTGATGGAGATGGCTGCGGACATCCCATCTAAGTTGGAGATGAAGGAGGATCGCAGAACAGAGATATTGTCTAAGGAAAGGGTCACTGTACCATTGCACCCTATCCTTAAGAACACACTGTTAAATAAACGGGAGTCTCCCCTCACAGTGCAGGTCGCACCCAAGAAGGTGGATGCACAGTATTATATACAGAAGGCTCACGGATTTGAGAGAGCACAATTGCCGCACAACTCCATGGTGGTCTAATCCACTCTTAAATGGGCCAAGAGTTCTCTGTCTCATGCCTCAGTGCCCCTGTGATGAGAGGCCAGGTCTTTGGAGGAAGACTTTTCAGGCCTTGATGTTCGTTACCCTCATCCAATCCTATCAGATCTACATGAACAATACACTGACTGGCAGACTGTCTCCCTTTGGAGCAGGCCACAGAGCTTTGCCAGCTGGCCAGTATGCTGATGGCGTGTAGGCATTATCTAGCCAGAGGCACCTATTATACTTCTAATGTTGCATCCAGACTCTCTGGTATGAGTGTGGGGATGTGCAGACTCTCATAGCTGTGTGTCTCTGACTTGGAACCAGCAGTTCAAGAGAGGTTGTCTGATATGCTGTGCCGTGCCAAGGGGACAGCTTGTTTGGAGACAAAAAGGTTGCTGACCTCATTAAGAAACACACGAATATTATCCACACTCTCTCAGCGTACTCCATCTGCATCATCTTCAGCAATAAGATTATCGACTGGATCTAGGCGGCGTTCCTACTACTCTCAAAGGCATAGATTTCCTTTTCCCGCTTGTTCAACTCAGACAACTCAAGCCCAGTGTCTCAGGCTTTGCCAGCCCCATCCTGAGAAGTCACAGCCAGGTCCCCACTCAAAGCAAAGCATGGGCTTTAGACTGGTTTTGAGCATAGCCTTTCAAAAAGTACCCATCCCAGACGACCTTCTGGTCAGAGGGAGTCTCATTGTTTATCAGCACAGAAGGCCCCTTATAACCTTTGACCGGTAGGTTCTTCAAATAGTTTGTCTCGGGTACGCACTGAATTGGCATCATGTCCAAATTGCCCACTGAGATTGTCTTTCATCAGCTTTCAGCACATGCAGCTTCTTGCAGAGAAAATATCCTTCCTACAGGCCGGAGTGGTCGAACCCGTACCTCCAGGGGAAGAAGAGAAGGGATTCTATTCCAGGTACTTCCTTGTGATCAAGAAAACAGGGGGATATCAGCTCATCCTAGACCTAAGGGCCATGAACAAATTTCTAGTCAAGGAAAATTTCAGAATGCTTTCTCTGGACACCCTTCTTTCTCTAATTCAGGAAAACGACTGGCTATGCTCTCTGGACTTGAAGTTTGCCATAAGAAGTGCCTCAGAGTTTGAGTGGGGAAATGCCACTACAAGTACTGCGTTCTTCCTTTTAGCTTGGCACCAGCACCCAGAGTTTTCACCAAGTGTCTAGCAGTAGTCGCAGCTTATCTACACAGACTGGGGCTGTATTTATTTCCCTACCTAGACAATTGACTGGTCAAGAACACATCTCGGGAAGGAGCCAAGGAGTCAATGAGGATGACTATTCAGGTGTTGGAGCTACTGGGGTTTGTCATCAATTACCCCAATTCCCACCTGCAACCAGTTTGCCAATTGTAGTGCATAGGAGCTCTGCTAGATATAGTGCAGGCTCGTGCCTTTCTTCCTCAAACGAGAGTGAATACCTTAGTAACACTTGCCCCGCAGGTCTACAGCAGCCAGTAGATTTCTGCTTGGCAAATGTTGAGACTGATGGGCCACATGGCCTCCACCGTACATGTCACTCCCATGGAAAGGTTCCACTTGAGAGCAGTCCAGTGGACCTTAGCTTCCCAGTGATCTCAGGCAACAGGGAACCTAATAGATGTCATTTGCATACCACCAGAACTGATCCACGTCCTTCTCTGGTGGACAATTCAGTCCACTTTAACTCTGGGATTTCCATTCCAAATTCCACTGCCTTAGAAGGTGTTGACAATGGATGCATCCATCCTGGGTTGGGGAGCTCATTCAGATGAACTTCATACTTGGGTCAGGGGTCTGCTCATGAGGTTCAGTTCCACATCAATTTTCTCGAGCTCAGGGCTATTTGGAATGCACTAAAGGCTTTCAGAGATCATCTCCAGAACCAAGTTGTTCTGGAGTTGTAATAGTGGGATCTACTTCATGATATGAATCTTCATGCCACTTACCTGCCAGGCAAGAATAGCTGCATGACAGACAGATTGAACAGGATATTGCAACTGCACGAGTCGTGTCTAAACATGGGCTTAGCCCAGAAGATCTTTCGAGAGTGGGGCACCCCCTCTGTGGTTCTTATCGCCTCTCATCTCAACAAACAAAGTCCCTCAGTTTTGCTCCATGCTCGCGTCACAAGTCAGACTAGCTTCAGATGCCTTTCTCCTACATTTGGGGAGGGAGAGAGGAGGGTCTTCTGTATTCATACCTCTTCTAGAAAACACTTTGCTGAACTCAAGCAAGATCAGGGCACCATAATTCTGATTGCTTCTTACTGGCCTCAGCAGATCTGTTCTGAAGTTCAGTGGAGAATGGCCTGTTTTCCGACCCTCATCATGCAGAACAAGGGTTTCCTTCTGCACCCCACCCTCCAATCCTTGGTCCTCACGGCTTGGATGTTGAGAGCGTAGAACTCAAACCTCTGGGATTGCCTGAGGGTGTCTCCCGTATCTTAGTGGAATCTTTTCTGGAAGCCACCAAGAGGTGATGGTGGTCTTTTAAGTGGAAGAGGTTTGTTGTCCGGTGTGAGGGCAAGGTCTTAGATCCCTTCCCTTATCCTATACAAAAACTTCTTGAGTAGCTCCTACAGCTCTCTGAGTCTGGTTTGAAAACCACCTCTGTAAGGGTTTGTCTCGGTGCAATTGGCGGTTATCATCACCGTGCAGAAGGCAAGTCCATGTCTGTACAACGTTTGTTTGCTTCCTGAGAGGTTTATTGCTGACAAAGTCCCCTAACAAACCTCCCACCGTGTCATGGGATCTCAACATAGTCCTCACCATCTGATGAAATCTCCTTTTGAGCCTCTGAATGCCTGTCATCTGATGTTTTTGATCTGGAAAGTTATGTTTCTGGGGATGGTCACTTCAGCTCACAGAGTCAGTGAGCTCCAGGCCCTGGTAGCTCATCCATCGTATACTAAATTTCATCTCAACAGAGTAGTCCTCATCACGTATCCTAAGTTCCTTCCTAAGGTAGTGTCAGAGTTCCATCTTAACCAGTCAGTTCTGCCAACATTTTTCCCCAAATCTCATGCCCATCCTGGAGAAAGTGTACTTCATACTTTAGACTGCAAGCGAGTCTCAGCCAGGGTTGCCAGGTAGAAATTTTTTTTCCAGCCCAATCCGGGCCAGAAACCAGCCCAAAACCCGCCCAAACACAAACCCCGCCCCTGACACCCCCGCCCCCGCCGTCACCGGCCCCGCCTCCCACGTCATCGGGCCCGCCTCCCCGTCATCAGCCCCGCCTCCCACGTCATCGGGCCCGCCTCCCTGTCATCAGCCCCGCCTCCCCGTCATCGGCCCCGCCTCCCACGTCATCGGCCCCGCCTCCCAAGTCATCGGCCCCGCCCAAAACGTCACTAACCCCGCCCAAAAACGTCACTAACCCCGCCCCCCGCGGCCGAAAAAAATCAAAAAGCCGCCCGGAAGCCTAAAAAACCGCCCAAAAAACCGCAACCCGCCGCGGGCAAAAATTTCCCGCGGCGGGGCGCGGAAAACCGCCCAATTGGGCGGTAAAACCGCCCACCTGGCAACACTGGTCTCAGCCTTCTATCTGGAGCGGACTCAAGCTTATAGATAGTTCACCCAGCTTTTTGTTTCTTTCAACCCCAACATGTTGGGGTGGCCATCAAATTGGATAGCAGATTGCATCTCCTTTGCTTGCGCCCTGGCTGGGCTGACTTTTGAGGGTCATGTCATGGCTCACAATGTCAGAGCCGTGGCATCAGCTTCCATACAGGAGATTTGCGAGGTGGTCTTGAAGGAGGTAAACAAATAATCCTTTGGATAGCAGTTGCCCACAGATTACTTACCAAGATTCCCCGATGCAGAAGTCTGTCTAACAAACTCACTAGCTCTGTCTAGGGTTATCTATCTAGCTATCTAGCTATCTATCTATCTATGAATCTTGCTTCTGGCCCCCACTCCAGGTGTTTTTGTTAGAGAAGTGAACACAAGCCACAGTGATATATATTATGTTTATTAGAAGTAAGAAAATAGATATGATACAAAATAGAACTCTGCACAAGCTTCTATGCACTATAAATCTCTTACTGATATGAACACTACCAAAATATATGGTCTAACATACACACTGATTATCCTTAGACTAAGTACTGTAATGATTAGAACAGTACAAATGATATCCTAATAATCCTTATGAGAAAATCACACATCTTATGCAAAATACATAGTAGCAGCTTCTTCTCTGACCAAGAGATGACATAAACCAATCTTACATTAGATAAACCCCACTAACTAACCCCAGACTAGGAAGTAATTCACCGTGATCTCACCGTTCTCCTTATGACAGCTTCAGACGACAGGATTAGATTCCCCAGACACTGTCTCAGCTGTCTGTGTCTTAGTTGTCGAGCAGGTCTCTCTCTGCAGCAAGCAGGTTTCCGTCCCTCCTTTGGATCTCAGAGCCAATTTCTCCGCCACACGTAATTGCGCCAGTTATGCAGGTCACAAGGTTGGTATCAAACACAGTCTCTGGCTCACCCCGAGCCTTTCTGGATTTCTCAGGTCCTCCGACCGGTTGCTTCTCTTCCGAGGGTCTCCGCCTTACTACTTTCTTCAGTTCCCGCTTTTCCCAGTACCTCTCAGTCATGTGACTGGAGGAACCCAATTATGATCTCGTCCAATTAGTACCTGGGCGAGCAGAGTTCTTTGTTTTGTGACCTTGGAACTTCTGGTGCTAAGATTGACTCCCTTCTCAGCTTCTCAGGATGATAAAAAAAAGGGAGGGGGTTGGAACACAGAATGTCCTTGGCTTCAGTGAATCTGCCAGTGTTTTCCCTCAAGCTGAAGCTGGATCTCACTGACAGTAGGATTCATGTCAGAGGTGATAGCATCCATCTTGTTTGTAACAGGATGCACTAGGCTTGTATGAACCAAAGCCATCAAAAGTAAGATCACAGGGAAATACCCCTACAGTCTTCAGTCCACACATTCACTTCCCACTACTGTTTGGATCAGGATACCCGATGCGACAGTCGGTTGAGACAGGCAGTTCTGCAGAATTTGTTCGGTGTCTAGAATCCAGTTCCACCCTCCTAGGCCCTGTTTTATTCTGTTCCAGTCTGCACCTACATAGCTACATAAGTACCTAAGTATTGCCATACATGGACCGACTGAAGGTCCATCACGCCCAGCATCCTGTTTCCAACAGTGGCCAATCCAGGTTACAAGTACCTGGCAAGATCTCAAAACAGTACAGTACATCTTGTGCTGCTTATTCTATAAATAAGCAGTAGATTTTCCCCAAGCCCATTTTATATTTCAACGGTTTTTATTGAAAACAGTGTACATTGTGTCAACATCAAATATTCAATATATACATTCAGTCATATCATTCCCTTCTAAACAACCAGCAAACAAATTGGACCTACTGTTTTCACTTTGTGTTCCTTTTCCCCCCCGTTCCCCCCCCCTTTCCCTAATCCCCCCTACTCCCTAACCTCCCCCCTCCCTTCCTGTTAACCCTCCTATTAACCTCCCTCCCCCCGGAAAACTCACAATCATCTTAAAGAGGAACTATCCCACTCACAACTTCAATATAGTGTCTACAGCACATTAAGCACAAAACTTTTACCCTTAGCTGATAGGGTATCTATATATTTTCCCCAGATCTTCAGAAACTGATTCTTTCGTTTTGGGGATCCCCTGGCTTCTCTGGCCTCCCACATCAGAAGCTGATGCACCATATTCCGCCAGTGCCAGAATTCTGGCACAGCCTCCGAGGTCCAATTTTGAAGTATGCATTTCTTTGCCAGAAGACATCCCTTACGAAAAAATAGTGTTTCCTCTGAAGTATTCCCTCTAAATGACCCATAGATATCCAGCAACATTTGTGAGGGGGTTCCTATTATTTCACAAGACAGCAGGTTTGACAGATAGTTGGCCACTCTAGACCAGAAGCCCTGTATGACTTCACAACTCCAAAATGCATGATAGAATGAGTTTTCTGTGATTTTACATCGTAAGCATATTGCATTTTGTGTTCCCCCACATTTTGCTAGTTGAACTTGTGTGAAGTAGGCTCTATGAAGTACCCGAAATGCACATTCCCGATATTGGGCTCCACTTACTAAATTTGCAATACCCTTCACTTGTCTGTTAATGTCCCAATTGGGGAGGGCTATTCCCAAATCTTTCTCCCACCGTTCTTTAACTATTTTCAAGTTTTTTTTCATCCCCACCGAACCTAATGCCTTATACACTTCCGAGACTGATGGCTCAGTATCCGAGATTTCCTCAAAGAATTCTTTCAACTTGGACCCTGATTTTTGTCTCAATTTCTCCCCATCTAGAGAATGTATAAAATGTTTCAGCTGGCAATAAGCAAAGGTGTCCCCCCATTGCATCGGCTCATTGCCCAGTATTTGTTCTCGCGATTTTATCTGCCCTTCCTCGCCCATTATATCTTCCAAATACATTATTCCTCTTTCCTCCCATCTTTTAAATGCTGGATTCTCCAAGCCTGACACAAATTTAGGGTTCCCCCGAATGGTCATTAATTCCGTGACTTCAGTGTCCACTTCCAGACATTTTCCCAGAAACTGCCACGCCTCACGTAGCGGCGTCAACAACAAACTGTGACTTAGATGTTTAGGGATCAAAGATCTCTCCACTTGCAACAATGACACCAAACGATATGGAGCATAGTATGCCTCTTCCATCTCTAGGGGGGTATAACTATTCGATTCAAAAAGCCAATCTCTAATATGTCTCAATAAACATGCCATATTATATAGTTTCATGTTAGGCAAGCCTAGTCCCCCCTGTGACCAACCCCCCCATAGCAGCTGGAATTTCATTTTCGCCTTTTTGTTCGCCCAACAAAATCTCATTACCAGTCTGTAGAACGTTTTCAGATCTTTGTTCAACAGCCTAAGGGGAAGGGTTTGCATGACGTATAGCCAGCGAGGAAGAATTACCATACGTATAAGCCCCAAACGACCTATCAAAGAAAGTGGCAAGGTTTCCCATTTTTCCAGCTGTTGTTTAGTTTGAGCCAAAAGTTGTTTTATATTAAGTTTATAAAGGTCCCTAGTCTTCGTTGATAGCAAGATTCCTAAATAGCGGAAGTGCCCCTTTGCCCATCGCAACGGGAACATCCCTGGCCAGGTTCTATTCATCTCTTCGTCCACAGCCAGTGCCTCTGACTTTTCCAGATTTAACTTAAGACCGGAGAAATCCCCAAATTCTTGCAATGCTTCTAATAAAGCTGGTAACGATGTCTCCGGTCTCGTGATCACAACTAACAAGTCATCAGCAAAGGCCGCCAATTTGAATTTTACCGTACCCAAGGTTACACCATGAATTTCTGCATTAGAATATACCTCTCTTATCAATGGGTCCAAATACAATGCAAACAATAACGGTGACAAGGGGCAACCTTGACGAGTTCCTCTCTCTATCCTCACATTTTCTGAACAATTACCATTCACCATCACTCTCGCTTTTGGTGAGGTGTAAAGAGAATTAACCGCTCCCAAAAACCATCCGTCAAATCCATATTTTCCCATTACTGTGAACAGAAACTCCCATTTCACACGATCAAAGGCCTTTTCCGCATCAAAGCTTACTACGAGTGCTGATCTATTTGCCTTACCAATCTGTTCCAAAGAGATTAGAATCCGCCTGAGATTCTTAGATACCACTCGACCTTTAACAAAACCCACCTGTGCTTCGTGCACCAGTCTTGGCAACACTCGACCCATTCTGTTTGCCAGTATCTTTGCAAAAATTTTAACTTCACAGTTTAATAATGATATGGGTCTGTAAGATTCAGGTAAAGTCACATCCCTCTTGGGTTTCGGGATTAATATGATACGTGCTATATTCAATTGGTCTGGCAGTGACCCCTTCTCCACCCATTCATTATATGCTTCCACCATAGGTGGCAGAATGGTCTCTCCCATCAATTTATAAAACTCTATCTTCAAACCATCCGGTCCAGGAGTTTTCCCTGATTGACTACTTCCAATGGCCCATCCCACCTCATCACTAGATATAGGGGCATTGAGCTGATCTCTCTCCCCATCAGTCAGTCTCGGAGAATCCAGATTGTCCAAATATAAAGTACTGTCAAGGCCTGAATTATCCCTTTCTGCATATAATTGCTGATAGAAGTTCTGGAAAATATCTCGGATTTCCACGTCCGAATGGCATAGTTTACCTGTCTGATCTTTCAAAGCTGTTACTGTACGGGTAGCCTGTTTCCGAGCTATAAGTCGCGCCATCATCTTCCCACCTTTACCCCCAAATTTGTATAATTGAAATTTATAATAGGTTTGTGATTTCACCTCACGTTCATGGATCAGCGTATTCAGCATCACCTGTGCCCCTAGGAGCTCCTTTCTAGTATGAACGTTTGGAGTTTCACCAAATCTTTTCCGTAACGTACGAATCTGGGCCTCTAATCTCAAAATTTCTTTGTCCCTTGCTTTTTTAAAATGGCTGACATAACTGATCATTTCTCCTCTCAGGACAGCCTTGGCTGCTTCCCAATAAGAGGAGGCACTCTCAACTGAGTTTTCATTAGTAGCTTTATATTCATCCCATTTAGCCAACAATCCCTCTTTAAAGCCTATATCTTTGACTAAATAGCTCGGAAAAGACCACCATCTCATTTTCTCTTCCATCCCCGCTGGTTGCCACTTCACCCATACTTCTGCGTGGTCTGAAATAGCGTATGGTCCTATTCTCGACTCTCTAACCCCTCCCAGCAGTGATCGAGACATCAGTATATAATCTATCCTCGATTGGGTATTATGCGCCCTTGATATATGAGTATAGTCCCTATCTTGTGGATGTAACACTCTCCATACATCTAACAGGTCTAATACAGTGCAAAGATTGGGCAGCCCTCTCGAGGGCCAGTGTTTTAGCGTAGGAGGAGGCTGAGATTTATCCAGTTCTGGATCACACACCATGTTAAAGTCCCCTCCTAGGATTAATGGGATGGGGTCTACTGCAGTAAGTATGTCCACCAAACTTCTGTAAAATTGAGCCTCAAAGTGATTGGGAGCATATATGCTGCCTAATAGTACCTGCTGTCTTGCTATTATCACCTGACCAAAAACATAGCGCCCCTCTTGATCTTTAGTCACATCACTCATTTCTGTCACCAGCCCTTTCCTGATTAGAATAGCTACTCCTCCCTTTTTCCCTTTAGCTGGTGCGGCTACACACTGTCCTACCCACCACCTAGCCAGCTTTTCATGTTCTTTATCCGAGAGATGTGTTTCTTGTAAAAGAGCTATGTCAGCTTGAATTCTTTGCAGATATTTCAAAATTTTTGATCTTTTGATGGGTGAATTAATACCACCCACATTCCATGTTACAATTTTTATCATTTAAGGAACATAAAAGCATCCTATTTGCCATTGAAACCTTTTATCTTCTAAAAGAGGCCACCCCAGCCCATGACCCCTCTCAGTTACCTCTGTGTGCTGTAGGTTAGTGTGTTCCAATTCCTCTTTACCTCTGTAGTGTTTATATTTACCCTTTGAGTTTTCCATCTTATGACAATCTGAATCCCCTTCCCCTATAACTCCCCTTCTCCTCCCAGATCCCCCTCCCCATCCCCTTTTATTATCCCTGCTAATTCCCCCCAAGGAATTTAGTCACGTTTGACCCCCCCCCCTTGCTATTCCCCGCTCCTTAAACCGGTTTAACTTGTACTCTCATTTACATGTAAGAGCCTCTATATTCCCTTTAACTCCTTTTTCCCCAGATTAAAGTTTACAGTTTTCCCATATATTATCCCGCAAAAATGCTCCAATCATGTGAACCTACTACAACTTCCTATAACTGTCAAACAATTTTACCATTTCAACCATTCTTTGATTATTCTCTCAGTTCTGTTAGCCTGCAATGAAGTGCAGAAGTATATAAAACCAAAACAGTTATCTGAACTCTCTTCCGCATATCATCATGTCTTCATCCATAGGCTTGGTTCCCAACTTTAACAGACTGTATTTCACCTCCCTGGTGTTGGGTCAATCAGCCGATCAGATAATTAAACCATTTGTTCTGTAATAACTCAGCAAAGCCGGAGGATTTAAATCTTGATCTCTTTAGACCTCTTATAGCAGTCCCTTTCTCTCCTGCTTCTCTCCAATCTATTTCTCCGAAGCCTGCTGGTCATTCTCACTAATATGTCCACTTCTATTATATTTCAGAGTTGCCAACATCCCAGTATAGTAACAAATATTACTTCTATGGAGCTCCAATTAGTTTCTCCATTGTCTTTTAATTCGCATCCCAATGCTCCTCTTTTGTTCAAGAGTCAGCAGCAGGTCATACTTCAAAACTTACTTAAATTATTCTGCGCATTGTAAATGTCCGCCGCTTGCCGCCAAAGGAAGCAATTCTTTACTTGAATAACTTTCAGTTGTAACATGTGCCTTTCTTTACCTTATTCATCTCTCGTCTGCAGCAGTTGTTTTACAAAGTCTTGTGCCGCTTGTGTTGTTTCATAGGTTTTCGTCGCAGACTGATGGGTTACCCGTAGTTTCGCCGGGTACAGCAAGGCAAATTTAACCTTATGTTGGATTAATTGGGAGCAAATTGGTGAAAAGCTCCTTCTCTTCGCCGCAACTGCCGCCGAGTAGTCCTGGAAGCAAAGGATTTTTTGGTTATTGTATTTAAGAGCCATACCTCCTCTCATAGCTTGCAATATCGCTGTTTTTTGAACAAAATTCAGGAAACGGCAGATAACTATCCTGGGTCTGGCGTCACCCGCTCTCTGCATCCCCATGCGGTGTGCTCTTTCAATTTGCAATGGGCCCAGCTCTGTGCTCAATTTTAGTTCTTTCATCAGCCATGTTTCAAGAAAAGTACGCAGTTCTTTATCGCTGATTTCTTCGGGGAGCCCCACGAAGCGTAAGTTATTACGTCGGGATCTATTTTCCAGATCCTCGAGTTTCTCAGCTTGATCTTCTACCAGCTTTTGAAGTTTAGCATATTTTTCTTCTACAACTCCCGTACGGTCTTCCAGGGCCCCCGTGCGCTGTTGATGCGCTACCAGGTCTTGGCTCAATTGCGCCATATGATTTTGTAATCCCTCCAGTTTTGAATTCAAGCCTTCCAACTTTTTATCTAGGATCGCCTCCATCGCGGTCGTCACCTCTCCCACAATCTCCGCTGCCCACGCCGACCCGACTGCAGAAGTTGGCGGGCTCGCTGGGGCCGCCATTTTGTCTTCCAGCGCTTTACTCTTGTCTCTGTCCTTTTTTAGCGATTTAGCCGTCATACCTGCTATCAATTTCTCTTTCGGCCGCAGAATCTTAATGTGTCAGCTTTCCGCTAGCAATTGTGGTTCACACCGCCTTGTTTCTGGAGTTAATTCGATGGGAATTACAAGGAGGTACCTGGAGCTAGTCTAGCCTCGACCGCTCCGGTACATAGCGTCACGTGACTCCCCCCCCAAGCCCATTTTAATAATGGTCTATGGAGTTTTCCTTTAGGAAGCCATCCAAACCTTTTTTTAAAACCCTGCTAAGCTAACCACTTTTACTACATTCTGTGGCAATGAATTCCAGAGTTTAATTACACGTTGAGGGAAGAAATGTTTTCTCAGATTCTTTTTAAATTTACTACTTTGTAGCTTCATTGCGAGGCCCCTAGTTACTACTACTACTATTTAGCATTTCTATAGCGCTACAAAGCATACGCAGCGCTGCACAAACATAGAAGAAAGACAGTCCCTGCTCAAAGAGCTTACAATCTAATAGTTCTGGTATTTTTGGAAAGAGTAAACAAGCGATTCACATCTACCCGTTCCACTTCACTCATTATTTTATAGACCTCTATCATATGTCTCGTCAGCTGTCTTTTTCTCCAAGCTGAAGAGCTCTAGCTGCTTTAGCCTTTCCTCATAGGGAAGTCGTCCCATCCCTTATCATTTTCATCGCCCTTCTCTGTACCTTTTCTAATTCTAGTTATGTATATGTTTAAGGTTGATTGAAATTTTAGTCTCAATGTTTTGAGACTCAGTTATCCTAACTTTCTTGTTTTCCGTGTGCCTAGTAGCTAGGAATTTCCAGATGTGAGAATAGGAAGGCCTTCTTTTTCCTTGTAGAAAGCAAAGGTATTTACCTGTATCTGGTGTTCTCTAAGGACAGCAGGCCGATTATTCTAACATACCCTCCCACCTCTCCTAGGATTTGAATTTAATTGGCTTTCTTGCTTTTTCACCTGACTGGAGGACCTGAGCTCACATGTTTGGTGGGAAGACAGCAGTGCATGTTTGTGGGATTCTGCTAGAATTTTCTACTGTACTTGCTAGTCAGCTTCTGCACTGGTCTCTGTTGGATGATGTCACTCAAATGTGAGAATAATCTGCTTGCTGTCCTCGGAGAACACCAGCTATGGGTAAGTATCTTTGCTTTTCTTCCTTTTATCTCTTATGTGTACAACATGAAATATCTGGAAAACTCTGATCTCCTGCCCCCAAAGAAAAAAAGAGGAGACATTTGAAGACCTATAGTTTATCTGCAGCAGTACTTAACCAAAAGTGTTTATATGAGTATGGACCCAGCTGTTGGGTACTGTACATGAAAACTTTATCATTTGTACATGAATAGTAATGGTATATATTAAGAAAAGGTTTTAAAACATTGGTCCATTTCTCTTTTAGTGTCTATATGAACATAAATATAAGAAGTATGATATTTCAAATACTAAATTTTATATACTGATGAGATTTACATCAAGGTGTTCGAAATTAACTCATGTGGATCTGAACAGTATGCAGTGTGCTCAAATTTCTGAAATTAACTTTTTATTGGCAGATTTTTGAGGAGAGTGAGAATCTGTGTCTGTGTCTTACACAGTATAACCCCACTACAAGGCACAGGGTGCAGGTTTGTAAATTTGCTATGTTGGCAAGAGATTTGGTTATACCCTCCACCCCCCTGCTTCTTTTTCTCAACATCTGGTGGGATCCTTTTGTCACATTGCACTGTTTTTTTTCGCTATGTTGCACTAGTCTTTATCTGTCCACTATTAGGTTCTTGGAGTTGGTTCTGGGTTCCCAAAGTTAATACATCTCTCAGTTTACCTAGTTGGGATCGGAATAATTTTTTTTTTTTTTGGTTTACTTATTGTTTTTAGATCTTATTACATGCTTTTTTTTAGTAGTCTTTTAGTTGTCTATGCTTTTTTTTTAATATTAGTATTTTTTAAATTTTTTAAATTCTTTTGCAGAGTATGTTTAATTCCAATCGTCAAAAAATTGTGGAGAGGACAGATATCTTGAATCAGGAATGGAAACAGCGTAGGATACAGCCTGTGCATATCATGACTTCTGTGAGCTCATTGCGAGGAACCAGGGAGGTTGGTTAGCACAGCATGTTATGACTTCTAATTACAAAATGCTAACAGATGTTGTTTTTTTCTTTTTTTTTTTTTTAATTATGTATCTTGTCAAAATAGGTTGGCCAATTCCATGAAATTTGTCTCCCATATTACTATATTCCGTATGTTAATTTCCTCTGTCTGTATGCCACTGCTGCCAGGTATGTGCAACACCAAGACTACTCATTTATTATTGAGCATTACTGTAAAGGCAATGTGTTAGTTTTCACATATGGTCTAAAAGTTTGATAAACACATTTTGTTTTTGTGCTTTGTTCTTGTCTTGTTATATTTAGTCCTTTGTATACAGTATTTTGTTTTAAAGTGTGTGCTTGGTAAAATATAATTTCCGTACCCTACTTCACCAGTCCAGACAAGTGAGTTGCGCTGTCTGACCAACAGATGGAGGCAGAGAACCCTGACATTTCAGTGATGACATCACTAGGATAAGAGGTGGTCCAGCCCTGGAATTTGCCAGTATCTCTCTGCTTCCAACAGATATAGATGGACTGGTGCAGTAGAATGATCGAAGGAGGCTTGACTCCCTGGGTTATGGCCTTCAGGCTGTGTCCTCATGGTAGTCTGTTGAACTGAGAGAGCTCACGGGGAACAGTTCACAGCCCTTTCCCATGCTGGAGCTTGGATAGCTGATTCCCCCCCCCCCCCCCCCCCCCAGTCCTCCAACCCTTTTAGTGCCTTTTAGAATCTAATCTCCTATGCTTGTCCCTGTCATTCTCTTTCTTGTGTCCCCCCCCCCCCCCCCCCCCCCCCCCCAGATGATCCTAATGTCCCTAGAGAACAGAATGGCTCATCCTGGAAGGTGGCTAATTCCCAACTTGAAGGTTACAGTTTCAAGGCTGGTGAATGTGGAAGTTTAAAAATAAAATTTGTTTGAATCTTGGTCCAGGTGTAGTAGTCTCCAGGTTCTGGGACTTAAGAGATGCTGGAGTGCTGATAGCAAACTGAAGGGGACTTCCCTGTGCTCTGCCTGCAGGAAGGCAGGTACTGTGGAGAAATGCTTTGCAGCGCTCAGCTCTGATATGAATGGTTTGGCTGTAGGGAGCTGCGAGTAAGGCGATTGACATTCTCTGTGGTACCTCACTCAGACGGTCTCCTGGGCCACATTGGTCAGTTTTGCCAGGAGTCTGTGCGGCTGTTGGGGGCATTCTCCCCACCTGTGGTCGGGGCAACATGTGGTCAGGGCACATGTTTTGTCCTGTGGTTACGGCATATGTTCAGCTTTTTGGACCAAGTGGGTAGCGGTGTTAGTTTTTATGAGTAGGAATGGCAGCCATCTTGGCCTGATTCTCTTTCAGGATATTCACAATGAATATTCATGAGATTGATTTGCATACACTTCCTCTGTGGTTTGCAGATATATCTCAAGCATATTCACTATGAATATCCTGAAAACCTGACTGGCTGGGCTTCTCTGAGGTCAAGTTTGGGAACCCCTGTTCTATGTAGAATACAGCCAATATATTTTTATTTATTTATTTTATTGCATTTGTATCCCACATTTTCCCACCTATTTGCGGGTTCAGTGTGGCTTACAATACATTGTGAATGATGGAAATACAATGTGTTACAGTACAATTATGGGTTACATTATGAGGAGTTGTGGGAAGACAAAGTCAAGTCAAAACAGCATTTAGAGCATATAAACAGTGGAATATAAATGTGTAGGGCAGTGTTTCCCAAGTCGGTCCTGGAGTACCCCCTTGCCAATCAGGTTTTCAGGATATCCACAATGAATATGCATGAAAGAGGTTTTTGCATACAGTGGAAGCAGTCTCATTCATATTCATTGTGGATATCCTTAAAATCTGACTGGCAAGGGGATACTGACTTGGAATTCGGGAAATGCTGGTGTAGGAGGAAGAGCTCTGTATTGCTGCTCTATTCACAGGAAGGGGAACAGGTGAGCTGGAGAAGTTTTTCTGTGCTGTATAAATAGTTTAGCGTGTAGGGGGAGGATGATGCCCCCCCCCCCCCCAAGAAAAGAAATGGCTCTGTCCATTTCTGTGAGAGAGGCAGTTCCACCAGCTGCAGCATACGAGTACTGATTTCACTGTAACATGGTGGTTAAGGAATTGCTCCTTCAAATGGCCCTCTTCTTTCATCTTCTTTCCTGATCAGAGACATAGAGAACCAAAACCCATACAGAAATATGTTCATGCATACACAGGCACATGCAAGCATGTAGACATGCATACATACAAACAAACAGATGAGCTGACACACACAAACAGGCACACAAACACATTAAAGATTTACAAGCCCACTTATACACACATGCATGCACACAGAGTGGTTGAAAAGAATTCTATGAATCATGCTGTGCCTGCTTTCCCCACTTGTTCTTTCCAACCCAAGTGTATTTGGAAAGTATTATATAAAAGGGGTGGAACATATGTGCCTGAGGGCAAAGTAACTCTCCAAAAATATAATGGAATGGATTTAAACTTAGCATGGGGGTCAACTGGTGGAAAGGCACATTGACTTAAAGAAATGGACAAGATTAGATTTGGGGGTTCCAGAACAATAAACTCTCTCCCTCCCTCCCCCTTCCAAAAAAGCTAAAAAAACCCCAAAAACTAACAACAAAAACCCAACATAATGACCCATTCCTTTTCGTCTTGTTAGACTAGTCCAAACTAATATGTTATGTTGTTCTACCAGCAGATGAAGCCATAGAAGTTGGCGTCTAATAGTGACATCACTAAGTGAAAACGTGGTACAGCCTGGAATTTGTCATTCTCCGAGGACAAGCAGGCTGCTTGTTCTCACATGTGGGTCGACGTCCACATCGGCCCAGGAATCGGCATTTTGCAAGCAAAATATAAAAAAGGTTTGCCAATATCAGATCCACGGGGAACCTGGATTGATGAGGTCTCAGCTACCTGACAATTCCATGGTGGTGGACTCCACTCTCAAAAGAGCCAGGAGCACTAGGGACTATGCCTCGGCACCCCCAGGCAGAGAATCTAGAACCTTGGACTCTTTTGGGAGGAAGGCGTATCAGGCCACTTCGTTCGCTGCCAAAATCCAAACATACCAGCTCTTCACGAGCATCCACTTGCGGAACTTGGTGAGGCAACTGTCTAGCTTGGTTGATGCACTCCCTCCGGAGCAGGCCTTGCCTTTTTACCAGGTGGTCAGGCAGCAGAAGACGTGTTGAAAATTCCTGGCCAGGTGTACGTTTGACACTTTTGATGGAGCATCCAGGATCGCTGCCCAAGGTATAGTGATGCGCAGACTCTCATGGCTGCATGTCTCTGACCTGGATCATTTGATCCAGCAGCGGATGACGGATGTTCCTTGCTGGGGGATAACCTTTTTGGTGAGAAAGTAGAGTAGTTGACCAGCTCAAGAAGCACAATGATGCTATGGATTCTCTCTCCTGCCGGGCGTCTTCTGCTACTACCTCCTCATCTAGGAGGTTTTTTGGAGGGAAGAGGAGTGCTCCCTATTCCTATGCTAGGCGTAGGTACACTCCTGCTTCTCTGCAGCCTGGCCAGGCTCAGTCACAGTGCGGTCATTCTCATCAACAGTTTGCGCCTAAGGCCACTGCGGCTCCCCAGCAAAAGCAAGGGATGGGCTTTTGACTGGCTCCAGTTCAGCATAGCCTCAGTAAACATGTCCATACCGGGCGACTTGCCGGTTGGGGGGAGGTTAATGTTTTTTTCACCAAAGGTGGCCTCTTTTAACCTCCGACCGGTGGGTTCTTCAAATTGTCCGGTTAGGATACACCCTCAATCTGGATTCCAAGCCTTTGAATTGCCCACCAGGAGTTCAGTCCTACAGCTCCCAGCACAAGCAGGTACTTGCAGAGGAACTCTCCGCCCTTCTACAGTACCAAGCGGTCAAACCCGTTCCACCAGGGGAAGAAGTATTTCACTGCCTCCAGTAGATGATGCAGGTTGCACTAGTATAGCAGGACTCTTCAGTGTAGACATGACTCCTGAGGGTGCAGTCCATGACTGCGACCCTAGAGATAGAGGCCCTTGGCCAGTTTTGGCTCCCAAGGATCGGTCCAGAGACCTTGCCCTGGTTTAGCCTAAAGGGGCTTAACCCTCTGTAGCCCAAAGCTTTAGCTCATAGGCTCTCACTCGGGTAGGACTGGCTGGCAGGAGTCCCATAGGGCCTGTGCCAGTAGTTGTGAGTCCTTTTTTCTTATATCTGCCCCTTCCCTCCTTTTCCTAGTCATGTTCCTTGCATACTATGGAAAAAAAAAAGATATTGAATAAGGAGCTGCCTAGCTTTACTGTCCTGTTTATTTTTTTTTTTATATCTTATACTTAGTACATATGTGTGTGTAATATAAAATTAAGCAGGGCGACGAAGAGCTGATGTGCAGGGCTGGTGCTGGGTGAATTCCCAGATGAGTTAGTGGACAGGGGATCTTGAGAGTGTAGAATGTGGCAAGGCTTCCTTTTGGGGTGGGGGTGGGTGGAAGGTACGGTTGGCCGTATGGGATCCAGTGAGTGGGTAATGCTACCATTTTCTACTGACCAGGTGCAATGAAGGAACGGCAAAGTTGGTGTTACATGGCTTCAGGAGTTGCACAGGGTTGGTATTGGATGGTGAGGTGTATTTGGAGGTTACCACAAGTTCAGACATGCTGGCCACAGCTGGGTCAATTTCAGCTGGATCAGAGCTAATCTTTCTACCAAAGCGCCCAAATTCCCCATGGTCCACTGGAACACAATACCAGGTGGAATTGGCATTTGGGGAACCCTCCAAATTGGGGGAACGTGACCCCAGAAGGGGTCACAAAGAGCCCTTTGGAGGACCTGAGGTGGACTGGGAAGGCCTGTGGTAGCTACTGTGGTGCAGTAGGTGGTGGATGCCGAAGGACTGTCATGGGCCCCACCACAAGGGAATAAGCAGCCTAGTGAGGACTTGGATAGTAAGTGAACCTTAGTCTCGCCTGCATCCTCCATGGAAGAGGCCGGGAAGGATGAAGATAGTAAGGGATCCCTGCAGGGAAGGTCCCCATAAGAGAACTTTTCCCTAGTAGTGAAGCTTTTTTGGAGGGAGAAATTGCTGTCTTTTATTGACCAGGTGGTTTCAGCTCTTCGCATCTCAAATATTGTGCAGGAGGAAGCCTTGGATGGGGACCATATATTGGAAAGATTGCAGAAGCCCTCCAAAGTCTTTCCTTTTCATAGAGTTCTTTCATAGATGGACTTAGCAGATTTGGAGGCCTTGGACATGGTCCTTTGGGGCGTGAAGTTGATTGGCAAACTCTATCCTCCCCCTTGGGAAGATGTGGACATGTTAATTTCATATCCCTAAGTTGGACACCATGGTGAAAGGTATGACAAGCTCATAGTACCCATAGAGGGTGGTTCTGTGCTGGAACAATCCCGCAACAGAAAGAAGGGTTGTTTCTTAAGCAGGTGTGTTGTTCCCCTCCTCTAGGGTTGCAGGCAGCAATTTGTGGAAGATATGTTGTAAGAGCTGTTCCGTTCTTAATGGTTGACTGCCTTGCCGGAGGCAGTTAGATTGGAATCGGGAGCAGCCTTTGTGGTGGCTATCCTATATAATAATTCTCACCGCCAACATTCTGTGCCTGGCTTGAAGCAACATTCTGAGATGGTCAGCTAGACTATGTAGATCAGTGATGTCACCAACCGCATTGTGACATCACTCACAGCAGATTTACAGGCAAGGAGAAGGAGTAGGGAAACACGCAGAGCGCAGAGCGTGTTTCCCTACTCCTTCCCCTGCCTGGGAATCAGCTGTGCGTGTGACAAACAGCTCCCAAACCCTGAAGCACATCAACCCCCCCCACCCCCTCGCCAACCGCAACTGCCCCTCGCCACCCGCAACTGCCAATGGAAGCGATGACAGGCTGACGTCACTCAGTTGATTCACAGCCAAGGAGAAGGAGTAAGGAAACACGCCTGGGAATTAGCTGTGCGTGTGCCGCTCCGTGAAAACGAAACTGAACAGGGTAAGTGCAGCGAGGAACTCAGACCGCAGGGAATTGAAAACAAGACTCTTAAAAATAAACATACACAGCTAAGCACACTAAAGCTCTAAGTACCACACAGACACTCTCTCTCTCTGTGAGTCACACACACACACACACACACACACCACACACCACACACCACACACCACACACCACACACACACCACACACACCCCACACACACCCCACACACACACCACACACACACCACACACACACCACACACACACCACACACACACCACACACACCACACACACACCACACACACACACACCTTTTTGAGTCTGCATCAGGGGTGCCTGCGCCTGCCATACCGACACCGGCGCCTCTTGCGGTTCCAGTGTCGACTGCCACCCAGGCCGGTTATCCCAGTGGCGTAGCCAGAAGGCAATTTTTGGGTGGGCCAACAGGTTGGATGGGTGGGCACTAGAGTTGCCAACTTTTTTGAAAGAGAAGAAACAGCAACCTGATGCACCCATGCTCTGTCCCTACCCCACTCCCCATAACTTCAATGAAGGTTGCAGTGCAGGCTTCAGTGGCTGCAGGCAACTTTGGCAAGATGTACATTCCAAATCCAACATATTATATTCACAACATTGAAAATAAAATAATTTTTTATACCTTTTTGTTGTCTGGTCATTTTTTTCTCAAATCATATTGGTCCCAGTCTCTGGTTTCTGCTTCCCTCTGTCTTCTCTTAACTCACTTGCCAGGGTCTCCTATTTGACATTTCTTCTTTCTCCATGTCCATCATCCATCTCCCATCTCTGTTTTCCTATATTTCCTTGTCCAGTATCTCCCCTCTGTTCATATCCCTTCATCCATCATCATTCTTCTGTGCACCTATGCACCCCATGCCCAGCATATCCCTTCTGTGTTCCTATTCTCCCCCTTGTCTGGTATCTCTCCCCCCCCCCCCCCCCCGTGTCCCACATACCCTCCTCTCCAGCATTTTATCTCTATTCCATATCCCCGTTTCCCCCCCCCCCCCCCTTGTCAGGCATTACCCCTCTGTGCCCATGTGCCATCACCATACAGCATTTCACATTTGTGTCCCTGTCCCCATGCTCCCACCTAATGCCCATCATCTCCCTTCTGTATCTGTATACTTCCCTATGTCCCCTTTCTCCCTCCTCCACACCAATGTGTCCCTCTCCTCTCTGATCCCACCCCCCAACCAGCTTCTCTTCCTCTTTACTTCCCCTTATGCATCTGGCTCTTTCTCCTGCAACCTCTCCCCTTCCCTCCAACCTCCCCTCTGCAAATCCAAAACCTCTCCCCTTCCCTCCAACCTCCCCTCTGCAAATCCAAAACCTCTCCCCTTCCTTCCAACCTCCCCTCTGCAAATCCAAAACCTCTCCCCTTCCCTCTGCAAATCCAAAACCTCTCCCCTTCCTTCCAACCTCCCCTCTGCAAATCCAAAACCTCTCCCTTCCCTCTGCAAATCCAAAACCTCTCCCCTTCCTTCCAACCTCCCCTCTACAAATCCAAAACCTCTCCCCTTCCTTCTAACCTCCCCTCTGCAACTCCAAAACCTCTCCCCTTCCCTCCAACCTCCCCTCTGCAAATCCAAAACCTCTACCCTTCCCTCCAACCTCCCCTCTGCAAATCCAAAACCTCTACCCTTCCTTCCAACCTCCCCTCTGCAAATCCAAAACCTCTCCCCTTCCTTCTAACCTCCCCTCTGCAAATCCAAAACCTCTCTCCCTTCCCTAACCCTCCCCCCCCCCGGCAAGTCCAGCACCCTTCTGTTCCCTTCAGGCCCCTCCCCTCACTGGGCCAGTACCCCACTGACTTCCTCCTCACCCTCTCCCACCCCTGCCGCAGTGCTTCATTTAATGCTGTAGGCGCTGCTGTTGCACAGTCTCCCACCCCCGCGGCGGCGCTTGTACTTCGCTATGGCGCTGACAGCAACGCTACAGATACGGCACTGACGTCCGACGTCCTGCTCCGGGGCCTTCCGCGTCCCGCCTCCGTAAACAGGAAGTTACATCAGCGCGGCAGAGGGAAGGCCCTGGAGCACATCGGACGTCGGTGCCACATCTGTAGCGTTGCTGTCAGCGCCATAGCGAAGTATAAGCGCCGCCGCGGGGGTGGGAGACTGTGCAACAGCAGCGCCGACAGCATTAAATGAAACGCTGCGGCGGCAGGGGTGGGAGTGGGTAAGGATCTGCTTCTGGGTGGGCGGGGCGGGCCTGAGGCTAAACTGGGTGGGCCTGGGCCCATCCAGGCCCACCCGTAGCTACGCCCCTGGGTTATCCTTCGATGTCGGTTGAGGAAACTTCGCTGAAGTCAAGGTAGACATGGTGTTGGACATCCCTGAGGGAAGTGCTATCTGACACCGAGGAGGAGCGCTCATGGGAGTCTGAAGAGGATCCCAGGTACTTTTCTTCCAATGAGTCCTTTGGGATCCCTTCAGAACCTTCCCCTCCACCTGAGAGAAGGCTGTCCCCACCTGAGAGCCTCTCTTTCACCTTGTTTGTGCGGGCAATGGCTGATGCCATACCCTTCATCTGTAGAAGTGGAGGATGAACCTAGGGCTAAGTTTTTCAAAGTCCTGGACTACACCTATCCACCTAAGGAGGCAGTGACGGCTCCTCTGCAAGAGGTACTCAAGGCAGTCCTCATGCGGAACTGGGCGTCTCCTCTGTCTGTCCATGTTGTCCCCAAGAAAATTGACACCCAGTATCGGATCCACAGGGAACCTGGTTTGGCGAGGTCTCAGTTACCCCACAACTCCATGGTGGTTGATGCCAAGAGTTCTAGGGACTATGCTTCAGCTTCCCCAGGCAGAGAAACTAGGACCTTGGACTCTTTTGGGAGAAAAATGTATCAGGCTGCAATGCTCATCGCTCGTATTCAATCATACCAGCTCTTCACGAGTGTCTACTTACGGAACTCAATGAAGCAGCTGTCTGATTTGGTTGATGCACTCCCTCCGGAGCTCGCCGAGCCTTTTCGTTATCTGGTCAAGCAGCAGAAGGCGTATCTCAAGTTCTTGGCCAGGGGCACTAACAACACTTTTGATGTGGCATCCAGAATCTCTGCCCAGGTTATAGCGATGCGCAGATTCTCATGATTGCGTGTCTCTGACCTGGACCATTCAGTCCAGCAGAGAATGGCGGATGCCCCATACCAGGGGGTAAACTTTTCTGAGAGAAGGTTGAGGAACTGGTTGACCACAGTAAGAAGCATACTGATGCTATGTCTTCTCTCCTCTCTCCCTCCGGGCGCCTTCTGTGACCACCTCCTCATCTAGGAGGTATTTTGGTGGGTCCCGGAGTACTTATTACACCTTTTCTAGGCATAGGCATGCTCCGGCAGCTTGCCAGCCTTCTCAGCTACACCCCAGAGCGCTCGTTCTCATCAACAGCGTGCGCCTATGGCCTTTGCTGCTCCCCAGCAAAAGCAAGGGACGGGCTTTTGACTGGCTCCAGCAGAGCATAGCCACCATAAAAATGTCCGTGCTGGATGACTTACCGGTTGGGGGGAGGTTAAAATTTTTTCACCAAAGGTGACCTCTCATAATCTCCTACCAGTGGGTTCTTCAAATAGTCCGGTTAGGATAGACCCTCAATTTGGTATCCAAACCTTCAAATTGCCCACCGAGAGCTCATTTGTTCAGCTCTCAGCACAAGCAGGTCCTTGCAGAGGAACTCTCCGCCCTTCTAAAGACCCATTTGGTCGAAACCATTCCACCAGGGGCAGAAGGGCAGGGATTCTATTCCAGGTACTTCCTTGTGCAGAAAAAGACAGGGGTGATGCATCCCATCTTAGACCTAAGGGCCCTGAATAAATTCCTAGTCCGAGAAAAGTTCAGGATGGTTTCCCTAGGCACCCTTCTTCCCATGGTTTAGAAAAACGAGTGGCTATGCTCCCTGGACTTAAAGGATGCATACACTCACATCCCGATTCTTCCAGTTCCCGGTTTCAGTTGGGGACGCAGCACTTTCAGTACCGCGCACTGCCATTTGGCCTAGCTTCAGCTCCTAGGATGTTTACCAAAACGTTATTGGTAGTTGCAGCGTCGCTAGGCAGACTGGGAGTGCATGTGTTCCCTTATATCGACGATTGGCTGATGAAGAGCACCTCGGAGGAAGGTGCTCGGGAGTCCATGCGAATGACTATTCGAGTGCTCAAGGTCCTAGGGTTCATAATAAACTGCCCCATGTCCCATCTCTGTCCTGTCCAACAATTGGAATTCATAGGAGCCCTGCTCGATATACGGACAGTTCAAACCTGTTTTCTGTAGATGCGTGTGGACAGCCTACTGTTCCTCACGTCCAAGGTTTGGACATCGCAGCAGGTCACAGCTCGGCAGATGTGGAGGTAGTTGGGCCACATGGCTTCCACAGTGTATGTTACACCCATGACGAGTTCACATGAGATCTGCTCAGTGGACCCTTGCTTCTCAATGGTATCAAGCCATAAGGAGTCTTGAAGATGTCATCTGAGTGTCCCCCGATCTGGTACGCTCTGTTCATTGGTGGACAGTTTGGTCCAGTTTGACCTTGGGACTTCCATATCAAATTCCTCAGCTGCAAAAAGTGCTGATGACGGATGCATCATTCTTGGGATGGGGTTTATGTAGCTGGAGCTTCGCGTGATCTGGAATGTTCTAAACAATTTCAGAGATTGGCTGTCCAACCAAATTATTTTAGTTCAAACAGACAGGTTGCAATATATTACACCAACATGTGGGGTGGGGTGGGGGGCACCGGATCTCGCCCTCTGTGTCAGGAAGCCGTTCAGATGTGGCTGTGGGCACGCTGTTACGGCATGTTTCTCCAAGCCACATATCTGGCAGGTGTAAACAACAGCCTGGCCGAAAAGGCTGAGCAGGGTAATGTGGTCTCTGAACTTGGGTGTAGCCCACAAGATCATACGAGCGTGGGGCATCCCCTCGGTGGATCTTTTCACCACTCAACTCAATCACAAGGTCCCTTAGTTTTGTTCCAGGATTCAGGCCCACGAAAGACTAGCATCAGATTCCTTCCTTCTAAATTGGGGGACAGGACTTCTGTATGTGTATCCTCCGATACCTCTAAAAGGAAAAACTTTGTTGAAACTGAAGCAAGACCGTGGAACCCTGATCCTGATCACATAAGTACCTAAGTATTGCCATACTGGGACAGACCAAAGGTCCATCAAGCCCAGCATTCTGTTTCCAACAGTGGCCAATCCAGCTCACAAATACCTGGCAAGATCCCCCAAAAAAGTACAAAACATTTTATGCTGCTTATCCCAGAAATAGTGGGTTTTCCCCAAGTCCATGCACACACTCTGAGACGAGGGGAGCGCCGAACAGCTAACCGCACGCCAAGACCAAACGGAGCGGCGGAAGAGAGGAGCACCACACGCCGGGAGACCACCTTGAGGTGAAGCCCCGACAGTGACCTGTGACTGACCGATACGAATCCACGTCGACAGCGGTGGCCGGATCTCGCAGCTGTGTGCTGCTAAACACTCGACTCTCCCTCCCGAACGACAATGAATATAGAGAAGCCACGCCGATGAGCTACACCTGAACCTAGGAACTAGAAAAGCTCGAAAGCGCCCCTAGGAAATCGCTGGAACCCGAGGAATCACCCAACCCCACCGAATGACCGAAGCGACCCGGAAAGCAGTCACTGACTGAGGACCGTCTCTGCAGCTGCTGGGCTATGTACCAATCCAAGTCTATCCAATTCCCCACGAACTCCTTTTTCTCCCTACGACCTCATCCTGGAGCCTCATCCACTACGCTTTTTGGGAGTAATATTTTATCTTACCCCTGAGTCTTACCCCTTTTACCCTCATATTCTAGCCTACCGCAGTGAGAGAGAAATCCTACCGCAGTGTGCTACACATACTTTTCAAAGTTGTGAAAACAGAGGTGTGCCCCTTTTACCCCTTTAGAGTAACTACAACAGATCTAGTTATTTAATCATTATTGTGAACAACAGATTTCCTTTCCCAAGCCATTCTCATCGGGGTCTCACGCCTCAAGGGGACACTCCCTTCAGGTTATGCTGCAGTAGTAACATGGTATAGGGAAAAAAACAAAAGCAAATCGTCCTGAAAGACTTTAAGGACCAATGGTTAACAAGAATTAGTCACTAAATGTCTCAAAATGTGAGAATATTGAGAATATATTGAGATTTGGTATATTGCATAGGAAATAGATGTAATGTGTCTATGATTATCTCTGTATCAGGCATATTTATGTTTTATGCTCTACTGCTAAGTTGATGCCGCTGAAGCGAATAGGATGTCACTTTCAGCTTTGTACACTGAACACTGAACTGTAATACTTATATTGTTGACTTATGACCTCTAATCAATTCTACTGCACCACACTGTATTATACTGAACTACACTACTGAATGTAAATTTTATTGGTCACTACTGCTTTGCACTGATAACCACTGAATCCCATCAACTCCTACCATATCATACTGACTACTAACCTTTGAATGCGTTCCCTGCATCATACAGCAGTATATTGAACCATACTATTGACTGCCTGCTGACTTTAGTTATCTAAATGCCTCTCCGCATCCTATAGTATTATTCCGAACTATAACACTTACTAATACTGCTGATATTAGACCTCTAATTATTTCTACTGCACCATATTGCACTATGCTGAACCACACTACCGAATATAAACCCTCATCAGTCAACACTGCCTTGCACAACTAGCCACTGACTCCCAACAGCTCCCATTGCATCATACAACCAGCGCCAAAATGAATATCAACAAATTGCTCCTAATAATCTATTTTCTCCTCCTAATCTACCATGCCCTGACAACCCCTTTCACAGACAATAGTTTACCCACAGTACACAACCCTACAGACAACCCCAAAACAACACACCTGTCAAGAAGAATAACAACCAAGTAAAAGAAAAATCTAATACTCTCCGACCTAATCAACAGAAAGGAAAGAATGGACACAACAAACCCAGACACCAAGGGGATAGACAACTAATAAAAATCAACACATCCTCGTCCCCAACCGAACCTTGCCAACTAATCCAACTAGGCTATATAAATGCCATATCAGTAGTTAACAAATCAACGACAATAACAGACTGGATCACAACAGACAATCTAGATCTTCTACTTATAAGTGAAACCTGGATTCACGACCTTAAAGACCCCATAATTTAGATTTATGTCCCCCAGGCTACAGAATTACCCACTGGACAAGGAATGGAAAAAGAGGAGGAGGTATAGCTATAATCTACAAATCCCACTTCATCGTTACAACTATAGCCGAATCCATACTTCCACAACTTGAAATTGCCTCAGTTAGAATCAACCATCCAACCCTGCAGGACCACCTAAACGTAATCCTGTTTTATAGACCACCAGGTAACTGGCAGGATTGCCAAACACACTTTATGGACTTCATATCGAACACATGTGTTTCTATCTCCAACCTTCTTATAGTAGGGGATATCAACCATCACCTTTAAGATCCTAACTCAATAAACGTGCGTGAATGCAAGGACTTCTTCCAACTGTGGGATCTTCATTGGCCAAATATCAGTCAACCCATTCTAAAGGACACACACTAGACATCATTACACACAAACTTTCCTCAAACTTAAACCTTGTGCTTACAGATATAAAGTGGTCAGCTGTACTGTGGTCCGACCACTACAAAGCAAACCTTTCCTTTCAATGGCGTACAAAAGTTATACACCATAAACAGGAACGTCTAACCTATACCACGAGAGACAAAATAGATCCGCTAACATTCTGGCAACAATTCTACAATAATGAATGGACAGCATTAACAGATTCACACCTCTTTCTTCAAGAATGGGACAAAAGATGCAGAAGCATATTAGAGAACATAGCACCACTTCAATCCAGAACTTCACACAGAAAGAACTCAATACCATGGTTTAATGAAGAACTGAAAAAACTAAAAACACAAGTTAGAAGGTTAGAACGAGCATGGAATAAAAGAAAGGACGAGTCCGCACTCAAAACTTGAAAGCAACTACAAAGAAAATACAAATACACCATTAGACAAAAAGATCATATTACAAAACTAAAATTGGACCAGATTACAAGGACACACATAAACTTTTCCAAATCGTGAACAAACTACTAAATACTACACCGGTTACTTCTAACAGCTCAGATACCCCATCAGCAGACAACCTTGCGAAATACTTCAAAGAGAAAATTGTAAAGCTACGACTCATGATACCTGTCAATACCATCGACTACGTAAAACTCCTTGATTGTCTAGACCCAATCCCTGGTGAATATCCAGCTTACCGAACATGGACTAACTTTGACACACTCTTGGATGACATCTCCCAAGCACTCGAAAGATTTGCCAAGTCCCAATGCAAACTAGACATATGCCCTAATAACCTTATAAAATTCGCCCCTCAACAGCTCACATCAGACCTCACGAAGCATCTGAACTATATGTTACAAAATGGACTCTTCCCAAAGGACAAAGGAAACATTCTACTTACCCCTATACCAAAAGACGCAAAGGAAAGTACAAGTGACTTAACCAACTACTGCCGAGTGGCATCCATCCCGCTGATAACAAAACTAATGGAAAGCATGGTTACCAAGCAGCTCACCAACTACCTAAACAAATTCTCAATCCTTCACGATTCTCAATCAGGATTTCGGGCAAACCACAGTACTGAAACAGTACTAGTTACTCTCCTAACTACATTTAAACAAACAATTGCAACTAGCAACAACATACTTCTCTTACAATTTGACATGTCCAGAGCTTTCGACATGGTCAACCATGAAATATTACTACACATCCTAGAATACTAAACGGACTTGGAAAAATCCAAAATCCCAGGAATAACATGTATAGAATGTTTGTACGTTTGGGAAGCTTGCCAGGTGCCCTTGGCCTGGATTGGCCGCTGTTGTGGACAAGATGCTGGGCTCGATGGACCCTTGGTCTTTCCCAGTATGGCATTACTTATGTACTTATGTACTTTGGTGTTGGAGGGAACGTTCTCAGCTGGTTTAAAGGCTTCCTGACCACAAGATCATACCAAGTGATATCTAACTCGATTATATCAGCCCCATGGATACCCAAATGTGGAGTCCCTCAAGGATCACCCCTCTCGCCGACCCTCTTCAACCTAATGATGACACCCTTGACCAAGTTACTATCCAATCAAAGCCTCAATCCATACATTTACGCAGATGACGTCACGATTTACATCCCGTTCAAACATGATCTAAAGGAAATCACAGATGAAATCAACCAAAGCTTCCAATCATGCATTCATGAGCGGATGCATTTCAGTTGAAATTTAATGCCGAAAAAACACAATGTCTAATACTTCACAATATAACACAAGCAAATTCACCACTATAACCACACCAAACCACACCAAACCTTTCCCTTCCTGTCTCAGACATTCTTGGAGTTACCATCGATCGAAATCTTACACTCGAACCCATTTGAAGAATACAACTAAGAAGATATTCCATTCAATGTGGAAACTTAAGAGTAAAACCTTTCTTCCCAAGGGCCATTTTCCGCAACCTGGTACAGTCAATGGTGCTGAGTCACCTAGATTACTGCAATGCACTCTATGTTGGCTATAAAGAACAAATCATCAAGAAACTGCAAACAGCCCAGAACACTGCAGCCAGACTCATTTCGGAAAAACAAAATTCGAAAGTGCCAAACCCCTAAGAGAAAAACTACACTGGCTTCCACTTAAAGAACGCATCACGTTCAAGATCTGCACTCTAGTTCATAAAATCTTTCACGGAGATACCCCGACCTACATGTCAGACCTTGTTGACTTACCACCCAGAAATGCCAAAAGATCAGCCCGCACATTCCTTAATCTACACTTCCCCAGCTGCAAAGGACTAAAATACAGACTAACACACGTGTCCAGCTTTTCCTACATGAGCACGCAGCTGCGGAATGCACTGCCACGTAATTTAAAAACAACTCATGAACTAATCAACTTTCGTAAATCTCTGAAGACATACCTCTTCAACAAGGCATACCACAGCTATCAATAATTGTAATGGCAACACATCACCACTTCACCTTACATTATGATTAGTTCTTTCTATGACTGTTTGCTTAATTCTATTATGTCATCCTAATCTCTATGTAACACCATCTATATCTTTACCCTGGAATGGCGAAGGCCATAAAGGAACCTTGTAAGCCACATTGAGCCTGCAAATAGGTTGGAAAATGTGGGATACAAATGCAACTAATAATAATAATGGTATATGGACTTTTCCTTTAGGAAGCCATCCAAACCTTTTAAAACTCTGCTAAGCTGACCGCCTTTACCACATTTCTGGTAACGAATTCCAGAGTTGAATTACCTGTTGAGGGAAGAAACATTTTCACCGATTTCTTTTAAATTTACTACTTTGTAGCTTCATCCCATGCCCCCTAGTCCTAGTATTTTTGGAAAGAGTCAACAAACGATTCATGTCTACCCGTTCCACTCCACTCATTGTTTTATTGACCTCTATCATATCTCCCCTCAGCCGCCTTTTCTCCAAGCTGAAGAGCCCCAACCGCTTTAGCCTTTCCTCATAGGGAAGTTGTCCCATCCCCTTTATCATTTCGTCACCCTTCTCTGTACCTTTTCTAATTCCACTATATCTGTTTTGAGATGCGGTGAACAGAATTGAACACAATATTCGAGGTGTGATTCAAAAGCATTATAACATCCTCATTTTTGTTTTCCATTTCTTTCCTAATAATACCTAACATTCTATTTGCTTTCTTAGCCGCAGCAGCACACTGAGCAGAAGGTTTCAACGTATCATCAACGACGACACCTTGGTCCCTTTCTTGGTAGGTGACTCCTAATGTGGAAACTTGAATGATATACCTATAATTTGGGTTCCTCTTTCCCACATGCATCACTTTGCACTTGCTTACATTAAACGTCATCTGCCATTTAGATGCCCAGTCTCCCAGTCTCGTAAGGTCCTTTTTTAATTTTTCACAATCCTCCTGCGATTTAACGACTTTGAATAACTTTGTGTCATCAGCAAATTTAATTACCTCACTAGTTACTCCCATCTCTATGTTAAAAAGCAGCGGTCCTAGCACAGACCCCTGGGGAACTCCACTAACTACCCTTCTCCATTGAGAATACTGACCATTTAACCCTACTCTCTGTTTCTCTCTTTTAACCAATTTTTAATCCACAATAGAACACTACCTCCTATCCCATGACTCCCCAATTTCCTCTGGAGTCTTTCATGAGGTACTTTGTCAAACACCTTCTGAAAATCCAGATACACAATATCAACTGACTCACCCTTTTCCACATATCTGTTCACCCCCTCAAAGAAATGTAACAGATTGGTGAGGCAAGATTTCCCTTCACTAAATCCATGTTGGCTTTGTCTCATTAATCCATGCTTTTGAATATGCTCTGTAATTTTGTTCTTTATAAGTCTCTACCATTTGCTTGGCACGGATGTTAAACTCACCGGTCTATAATTTCCTAGATCTCCTCTGGAACATTTTATAAAAATCGGCGTTACATTGGCCACCCTCCAATCTTCTGGTACCACGCTCGATTTTAAGGATAAATTACATATTACTAACAATAACTATTAGTACTCTGGGATGAATATCATCCTGTCCAGGAGATTTGCTACTCTTTAATTTGTCAAATTGCCCCATTACATCCTCCAGGTCTATACAGGTTTCATTCGACTCGTCAGCTTTGAATACCATTTGTGGCACCGGTATTTCTCTCAAATCTTCCTTGGTGAAGACCGAACCAAAGAATTCATTTAATCTCTCCGCTATGGGTTTGTCTTCCCTGATCACCCCTTTTACCCCTCGATCATCTAGCAGTCCAACCGATTCTTTTGCCGGCTTCCTGCTTTTATGTTTAAATCATTTTTTTATTAGTCAGTAACATATCAAGCTTAACATTTCACTAATCATCATGTCACGTGCATACATAACCATATAACTTGAAAGTCATTTGTTTTCAAACTTTACTCCCAACTCCCCTTACCCAGACTTGACTCGTTAGTCTTACACCTCTAAGTGAGATTCCAATTTGGGTCAGAGTCGTTCCCTGATCCCTCCCTTCCCACCCTACCTTCCCCCTTCAACCCCTTCATGAACTCAACCTTTTACACTCATTCTGTCCACCAGTGCTGGTTACACATCTATCTGTTTAAGATGCGGCTTCGTGCGGTTGGCGTCAAGGTGTCCGTGAATAGGCTCCAACAGTTTGTCCATTTCTCACCTCTTTCCGAGGGCCATTGTTTTATGTCCATCCTCTCAATCCGTGTTAAGTGTATCATCCGCAGTCTCCACCCCTGTATAGTGGGATATCTATTTGTAATCCACTCAGCCAGAATGCATTGTTTTGCTATTATGATGGATTTTTCCACAAAGGCCTTCATTCCCCTTGGGCTCCGCTGTGGCACCGACCAACGACCCAGCAACAACCTACATAAGTACATAAGTACATAAGTAGTGCCATACTGGGAAAGACCAAAGGTCCATCTAGCCCAGCATCCTGTCACCGACAGTGGCCAATCCAGGTCAAGGGCACCTGGCACGCTCCCCAAACGTAAAAACATTCCAGACAAGTTATACCTAAAAATGAGGAATTTTTCCAGTCCATTTAATAGCGGTCTATGGACTTGTCCTTTAGGAATCTATCTAACCCCTTTTTAAACTCCGTCAAGCTAACCGCCCGTACCACGTTCTCCGGCAATGAATTCCAGAGTCTAATTACACGTTGGGTGAAGAAAAATTTCTCCGATTCGTTTTAAATTTACCACACTGTAGCTTCAACTCATGCCCTCTAGTCCTAGTATTTTTGGATAGCGTGAACAGTCGCTTCACATCCACCCGATCCATTCCACTCATTATTTTATACACTTCTATCATATCTCCCCTCAGCCGTCTCTTCTCCAAGCTGAAAAGCCCTAGCCTTCTCAGCCTCTCTTCATAGGAAAGTCGTCCCATCCCCACTATCATTTTCGTCGCCCTTCGCTGTACCTTTTCCAATTCTACTATATCTTTTTTGAGATACGGAGACCAGTACTGAACACAATACTCCAGGTGCGGTCGCACCATGGAGCGATACAACGGCATTATAACATCCGCACACCTGGACTCCATACCCTTCTTAATAACACCCAACATTCTATTCGCTTTCCTAGCCGCAGCAGCACACTGAGCAGAAGGTTTCAGCGTATCATCGACGACGACACCCAGATCCCTTTCTTGATCCGTAACTCCTAACGCGGAACCTTGCAAGACGTAGCTATAATTCGGGTTCCTCTTACCCACATGCATCACTTTGCACTTGTCAACATTGAACTTCATCTGCCACTTGCACGCCCATTCTCCCAGTCTCGCAAGGTCCTGGCATCACTTTTCCAGCGTACCTTCCATAAAGTTGAAATTTGGGCCATCAGGGACTCCCAAAAAACTCTGATACCTCTGCATGACCACAGCATATGGCCCAATGTTGCTCCTTCTGCTTTGCATTTCGGGCATTCGCCCCAGGGGGATACTCCCATATGGAATGCCCTCCTTGGTGCTATATATATCCTCAGAGCTATTTTATATTGTATGTCCCATTGGGCCGCATAAACCGATCGCTGTCGGATAGATATTATGTGTTCTCTAAGTTGATCTGGCTTTAGAGTAATCAACAAGTCCTTCTCCCAGCTCTCCGCCAATCGTTGTAATCCATTTCAGATATCGTGTCTTTTATATGACGGTGGTGGTATGCCAGGGGCACCTTTACCTGTGCCCCCAAAGAAAAGGCTGACGATAACTCCTCTTGGACATCTTCCGTTAAGTCTGTCCAGGGTAGAGACTGGAGGTAATGTCTCAGCTGCATGTAATGAAAATTATCTATTTTAGATATTGTATATTCCTCTTCCAGTTCTTGCAACGTTTTAGGCCTTCCCTCCACGGTCAGGACATGCGACAAATATATAATCCCTTTTTGTTTCCAACGAGTGAAGGCTGGGTAAAGGCACCCCGGCTGAAACTCCGGGTTACCTGCCACCGACAAAAACGGTGTTACTTTTGCAGAGAAACGATGTAGGCGACATATCCATCTCCAAGCTGCTTTTGCAGAACTCATAATCCCTGTTAATTTCAGAATTCTTGGGATATCCGCTCCTCCTGTATGTAAGCAGTTACTAAAATGCGCCTTCGGCAGAAGTTGCAGCTCCAAATCTGTATTTGAGTAATATGATGTCCGGCAGAACCAATCCCTTATGTGGCGCATACTACTTGCCACGGTAATGTTCTTTACACTGATTAGTCCCATCCCTCCATACTCAGTTGGTGTGTACATAACTTGCAAAGATATACGTGCTTTCTTCCCATTCCACAAAAAGCGTCTCAGCATTCGATTCAGTTTACATTCATCGCTGACTTTTAATGACAATGGCAATAATTGAAAGATATATAGCCATTTTGGTATTATAAACATATTGTACATTGCTATCTTACCCCAAAGGTTCAGTGGGAGGGACACCCACCCCTGCAGTTTCTGCCTTGTGTCTCTCAGCAACTGACGAACGTTAGTTGTGTATAACTGATCCAACTCCGCCGGAATCAACACACCCAAATATTTCAACACTCCGTCTGCCGCTGGGATTGGCAGCCCTGTAATTTCTTTTGTTGACAGGTCCGATGTTAGTATTAAGGCTTGGGACTTGTTCAAATTTAAGGTAAATCCCGCCACTCTCCCATACTGCTCTAACAACTCCAACAGTGGCCTGAGAGAGCTTCGGACATCAGAAACCATTATCAGCAGGTCATCCGCATATGCCACTGTTTTAAGGTGGTGCCCTGCCACTTCTACCCCCCTCACCGCTTCCGCTTGATTTATATGCTGCAGTAGAGGTTCTAAGGAAAGTACAAACAGGAGGGGAGACAAAGGGCACCCTTGACGCGTGCCTCGTTCTATGTCAAACTCTGTACTGCAAACCCCATTTGCTACTATAGTTGCCCTGGGCTGATTATACAGTGTTTTAACAGCTTTCTGAAACCAGTCTCCAAGTCCCATGTGTTGTAAAGTTTGAAAGAGGAAATCCCAGCTTACTCTGTCAAATGCTTTGTCCGCATCTAGACTCAACAGCACTGCCGGGTCCCCTCTTTCTTGACAACTGGCCATACCCAAGAGCGCCTTCCTAACATTCCATGAGGAGGACCGGTCTCTGACAAACCCCACTTGATCCGGCCCAATCAGTCCAGGCAGAACTAAAGCTAATCGCTCCGCCAAAATTTTTGCCATTAATTTGTATCTACGTTTAGAAGTGATATTGGCCTATAGGACTCGGCCTTCTCCTTTGGTTTATTGGGCTTCGGGATAAGTGTGATAGTGGAGGTATTAGCATATCGCGGGAGGACCCCTTTTTCTATGGCTTCATCATAGTATTCTAACAATGCCCCTTTAGCTTTCAATGATAATAGCTTGAAGTATTCTCCAGAGTACCCGTCAGGCCCAGGCGCTGAATACAGTTTTAATTTGTTCACAGCTGCCTGCAATTCTTTCATTGTCAGTGGGTCATTCAGCGCCTGCCTCTCTGTCTCTGTTAATTTTGGGAGCCTGGCCTGTGTCAGATACTGCTCTATGTCTTGAGGGCTCCCTAGATGTTCCCTGGTGTACAGCTGGGCGAAATGTTTGGCCAGTACTTGAACAATCTCTGCAGGTTGATTGGTTATTTTCCCTTGGGCGTCCCTCAGCGAGTCTATTGCCCGCGTGCCCCCTCCAGCTTTTATTATCCTGGCCATCAACCGGCCCGGTCTATTCCCAAACCGCTCTAATTTATATTTCCTGTACCACTGAGAGTGTGTTTCTCTTTCATGCAATAACGTATTGAGGGACACCTGTGTCGCTTTTAAGGTCTCAAGTGTCTGTGCCGATGGGTGCCTAGCATGGGCCCTCCGGGCTACCTGCAATTGTGTTTCTAGCCCCAGGATGCTGGCCGCAGCTCTCTTTTTCATGTTTACCACATATGCAATGATGTCTCCTCGCAAAACTGCCTTAGAGGCAGACCAGTACAGGGAGGCCTGGTCCTCATGCTGGGCATTATGTGTTGCATATTCTTCCCACTTATCTGAAAGATACTTCTGAAAGTGTTGGTCCTTATATAAATAAGCTGGGAACCGCCATCTCCGTTCTCCAAGCCCCTCTGTATTCGTTTCTAAGTCTAGCCACAGCGGGGCGTGGTCTGAAATTTCCTCTGGGCCTATCGTTACCTTAGTTACTCTGTGAAACATGTTACGCGTTATCAAAGCATAATCTAATCTAGCCTGGGTCCCGTGGGCTCTAGACCTATGTGTAAAATCTTTTTCTGTAGGGTGAAGTGCCCTCCAGGTGTCCACCAAGTCCAGAACCTGCACCAAGCTTGGTAAGATGTCCCCTCTATTACCTCGATAGTGCTGTGAGGTAGGGCTAGTGCAATCCATAGTTGGGTCCATAATTAAATTTAAATCTCCTACCAACAATAGGGGTAAACCGCCATGTTTAAGAATTAACTGCTGTATTTTTTGATAGAACTCTGGATCTTGTCTGTTTGGCCCATACACCACTAATAAGTTCATCTCTAACCCCTGGAGCCATATTTTTACCAACAAATAATGTCCTTCTTGATCTTTGTCTAGTAATGTGGCTTTATACGACAGGCCTTTCTTAAATAAAATTACCACTCCGCCCTTCCGGCCTGATGAGGAACTGGCCAGAACCTCCCCCACCCATGTTCTCTGCAATTTGTTATGTTCTACCTCAGAAAGCCGAGTTTCCTGCAAACAAGCAATGTCTGCGCCATGCCTGCGGAGTGCTGTTAATATCTTTGCGCGCTTACATGGGGACGATATCCCTCCTACGTTCCATGTGATAATTCGTGTGGGCATGTCAGTAGTGGTAAATAAATCATGACTAACCTCCAAGGCTGCCTATAAGTGTTATCTGTGGCCAATCTCCCTTGCGCGAGCCACCCAAAAGCGCTTATTTTTATATACTGCCAATTAATGTGTTCCCTTGCCAGCCTCATACCTGTCACTGGTGAAGATATTAATATCTTAATGTCCCTCCCTCCCCCCCCTCTCCCCTTCTTCCCGAATACCCCCCCTCTTCCCTTTTGCCTCCAGTATGCCTCCTCCCAGGCCGCTTAGCCTACGAAAAAGCGAGAACCACGATCCCTCGCTTTGGGACCCCCACTCCCCAACATCCTATAAACAACATTCACCGCAAAAGGAACTTTCATTCTTTCACTTACATTTGCATGCAATTGAGTTCAAGATTCTTCTAGAAGCTTTTTGTCTATCAGTGCTTTCCGGGCTTCTTCTACTGAAGAATAAGAGTACCAATTGTTTTGAAGACATAGGCGCAATTTGGCCGGGTATTGCAACGCGAATTTGATCTTTTTCTCTATTAAAGTTGAGCAAAGGGGTGAAACTTTTTACGCTGCTCTTGCACCGCCATTGTATAATCCTGGAAAATCAATATGTTCCGGTCCCCATATTTCAGCAAGTCCCTCCGTTCTTTGAAGCCCTGTAAAATCTCGATCTTGTGCTTGTAATTAAGAATTTTCGCCACCACTACTCGTGGTCTAGCATTTGATTCTGGTTTCTTCCCTACCCTGTGGGCACGCTCTATAACCAGGGATCCTGCCGAGTCCGTGAGGGCCAATTCTTTTCCCAGCCAACTTTCTAGCCATGTACTTAAGTTCCGTTCTGGTAATTGCTCCGGCAGTCCCACTATACGCACATTATTCCTCCTGGAACGGCCTTCTAAGTCTTCAAGTTTTTCTCCTTGTTCTTTTGTTTTACGATATAAGCTTTGAATGTCAGGCCCGTGTTCTCGCGTCTCATCTTCAAGCGCTGACATTCGGGCCTCCAAATCTCCTGTTCTAATTCCCAGGCCGTCTAGCGCTGTTTGATAATGATCTAGTTTTTCATGGAGCTCGGACCACTTCGGTTCCCAGGCTTGTTTAGTGGCCGCGGTCAGCTGAATCAATTGTTGCTCCGAAAAACTTATCGACATTGCCGCCACTGCTTGCCCGTCCGCCATTTTGCCGTCTTGTGCTCCCAACTTAGTTTTTTCTCTTTTCGCGGCTCTTTGCGCCATCTCCGCTGGCGATTTATTAATATACTTGTCCATAAGCACTTTCCCGTCTGTTAAACCGCTTTTGGAGCCTCTTGCAAGTGCAAAAATGGATGTCTAAGGAGTGAGGGCCCCGGAGCCAGAGCACCACACGTCTTGCTCAGCTCATAGCGTCACGTGGTCGTCGGCTTCCTGCTTTTAATATACCTAAACATTTTTTTACTATGTGTTTTTGCCTCCAACACAATCTTTTTTTCCGAAGTACTACTACTTAACATTTCTAGAGCGCTACTAGGGTTACGCAGCACTGTACAGTTTAACAAAGAAGGACAGTCCCTGCTCAAAGGAGCTTACAATCTAAAGGACAAAATGTCAAGTTGGGGCCGTCTAGATTTCCTGAATAGTGCCGAAGGTGATATTGAAGAGGGGGGCTTTGAGCAAGGATTTGAAGATGGGCAGGGAGGGGGCCTGGCGAATGGCCTCAGGGAGTTTATTCCAAGCCTGGGGTGAGGCGAGGCAGACCATCTGTAGCCCCGCCCAGCACATCCCAGGATGCATTGGGGCGGGGCTGGGTGCCGCCATTTTGGTCGTCGTCGACTCAAGGAAGAGGAGGGAGGCAGGCTATCTCCCTCCTCCAACCAAGGTAGGGGGGCTGGGAGGTGGTTTCTTCGTTGACTCAAGGAAGAGGAGGAGACAGGCTCTCCCTCCTCCAAACCAAGGTAGGGGGCTGGGAGAGGGTTTATTTTTGTAAGCTGGACCACCACTGAAGACAACGCTGGGTGGGGGAGGGGGAGTTGGGGTGGGCTGGAGGTCCTGTCGCTCGTTGGGAGGGAGGGTGGGGGGGGGGGGGTTTGGGCCGGCGGCCACTAGACCACCAGGGACTATTTTTTCGGGGGGGGGGGGGGGGGGGGGGGGGGGGGGGGGGGGGGGGGGGGGGGGGGGGGGGCTGGACACCCACCGGATCTCCAGCCCTCCCTGAACCTGGAGGGTTGGGATCGTCGGGGAGACCGGCGGTCCCACCGGACCTCCAGCCCCCCCCCCCCCCCCCCCCCCCCCCCCCGTTTTTCCTTACACGGGGAAGGGGTAGTCAGGGCCTTGTGTGCCATGAACCTCCAGCCCCTGTGTTTGACAGGTTTGGGCTTTTGACAGCCCAGACCTGTCAAACAAGTGCGGGAAGATGCGCTCAATTTGCCCGCACTTCTACCCCATGATCAGAGATAATTGCGCTGATTACATATCATATTATATTATAAATTAAAATCGGTCCAGGCTACAAGGATACACATAAACTCTTCCAACTCGTAAACAATCTACTAAGTACCACACCAGTTACCTCCAACAACACAGACACCCCATCAGCAAACAACCTGGCCTGCTACTTCAAAGAGAAAATCATAAAAGTACGAACTACTATACCCATAACACAATCGATTATGTAAATCTCCTAGAATTTCTAGACCCAATACATGGCGAATACCCAGCAGACTGATCATGGACCAACTTTGACGCACTATCGATCGAAAATGTCTCCCAATTACTCAAAAGATACGCCAAATCACACTGCAAACTAGACATCTGTCCTAGTAACCTGATAAGAAGCGCCCCTCAACAATTTATAACAGACCTCACGAGTCACTTGAATTACATGCTACAACATGGTCTTTTCGCAAAGGATAAAGGAAATATCTTACTTACCCCACTACCTAAAGACACAAAGAAAAGTACAAATGACCTAACCAACTATCATCCAGTAGCATCTATCCCGTTAATAACCAAACTTATGGAAGGTGCAGTAACAAAACAACTCACTAACCACCTAAATAAATACTCAATCTTGCACATATCTCAATCAGGATTTTGATCGAACTACAGCACAGAAACAGTACTAGTTACCCTAATGAATAAATTGAAACAGACAATTGCAACTGGCAATAACATCCTTCTCCTACAATTTGATATGTCCAGTGCCTTCGACATGGTCAACCATGAAATACTACTACATATCCTGGATTACTTTGGAGTTGGAGGTAATGTTCTTAATTGGTTTAGAGGTTTCTTGACAACCAGATCATACCAAGTAACAACTAATATGGCGACATCAGACCCATGGATACCTGAATGCGGAGTCCCCCAAGAATCTCCCCTCTCACCAACCCTCTTTAACCTAATGATGATACCACTAGCCAAGCTATTAGACAATCAAAACCTTAACCCATACATATATGCAGATGATGTCACGACCTACATCCCATTCAACAAGACCTAAAAGAAATTACCAACGAAATCAACCAAAGCTTCCAAATCATGCACTCCTGGCGGATGCATTCCAGCTAAAACTCAATGCTGAAAAAAACACAATGTCTTATACTCACATCACAACACAAATAAATTCACCACCATAACCACTCCTAACTTCTCCCTCCCATCTCAAACAATTTGAAAATTCTGGGAGTCACCATTGACCAAAAATCTCACACTCGAACCCATGTGAAGAATACAAGGAAGAAGATGTTCCACTCCATGTGGAAACTCAAAAGAGTAAAACCCTTCTTCCCAAGGACCATCTTCCGAAACCTGATACAGTCTCTGGTACTAAGCCACCTGGACTACTGCAACTCACTCTACACTGGCTGTAAAGAGCAGACCATCAAGAAACTCCAGACAGCCCAGAACACAGCAGCCAGACTCATATTTGGAAAAACAAAATATGGAAGTGCAAACCCCTAAGAAAGAACCTACACTGGCTTCCACTGAAAGAACGTACCACGTTCAAAATATGCACAATTGTTCATAAATCATTTATGGAGATGCCCCGAGCTACATGCTAGATCTCGTGGACCTCCCACCTAGAAATGCCAAACGATCCTCCTGCACCTTTCTCAACCTACACTTCCCCAGCTGTAAAGGGGTCAAATACAAACTAGCACACACGTCTAGCTTCTCCTACATGAGCATGAAGATGTGGAACGCACTACCAACTCATTTGAAAACGATTAACAAATTAAATAGGTTTTCAAAGCTTTGCGGATGCTATCTTTTTAACAAAGCCTACCACGAAAACCCATATTGACTAGAACACAACCCTTACTCTCCTTTACTCAGAATGTCTCACTGTATAACTGCATAACCTGATCCTCTTGTCTTCTTTTATCCCTTTGTAACACCAAGTGTACTCCTTCTCTGTTACGGTGATGCCATAACAGATCTCTTTAAGCCACATTGAGCCTGCAAATAGGTGGGAAAATGTGGGATACAAGTGCAATAAATAATAATTTGCATGCATTATCTCTGATCATCCGTGCGGTAAAGCCCTGCACTGTTCCAGCGCTATTTTTAGAGCGCTGTTAGGAACAGCGCGGGGCTTTTGATCATCTGCCTGTGAGTCTAGTTTGAAAACCAACTCTGTAAGGGTTCATCTAGTGCAATTAGTACTTATCACTGTGTAGTAGGTAAGCCTATCTCTGTACGCCTGTAGTTTCGTTTCATGCAAGGTTTGTTATTACAAAGCCCCCTGTCAAATCTCCAACTGTCATGGGATCTCAACGTTGTCCTCACTCAGCTGATGAAAGCTCCTTTTGAGCCACTTGATTCCTGTCATCTGAAATATTTGACCTAGAAAGTTATGTTTTTGTGGCAGTCACTTCAACTTGCAGAGGTCGGTGAGTTTTAGGCCCTAGTAGTTGATCCGTCTTACACTGTTTTAACCACAATAGAATAGTTTTCCACACACACACTAATTCCTTTCTAAGGTAGTTTGGAGTTCCATCTTAACCAGTCAATTGTCCTACCAAATTTTTTTCCAAATCCATATGCCCATACTGGCGAGAGTGTACTACATGCCTTGGATTACATATAAGCCTTAGCCTTCTCTCTGGAACAGATTAGATAGTCCACCCAGCTTTTTGTTCTTTTGAAGCTAGCCATTGGCAAATGTACAATTTCCAATTGGCTTGCAGACTGCATCTCCGTTATGCCCAGACTGGGCTGACTCTAGAGGGTCTTATCAAGGCTGATAATGTTGGATCCATGCTACATCAGTAGCCCACTTGGAGGTCAGCCTCTACAGAGGAGATTTTCAAAGCTGTGATGTGGTCATATGTCCACACATTCACATCTTATTACTGCCTTGAGCAGGGTACCCAACCTTACAGCCGGTTCGGGCAGTTAATCGTGAAGAATTTGTTGGTGTCTAGAATCCAACTCTTCCACCCTCGGGCCCAGTTTTTTTAGTTCCAGGCTGCACCTTCACAACTAGTATGTAAATAGTTTCAGGTTAATTGACTTTCAGGCCTTGAAGATTTGAGTTCCTGTTCTCCAAGTATTACTGTTTTCAGTATGTCTGGTAGCTGTGGATTCCCAGCCGTGAGAATACAATGGCCTGCTTGCCATCGAGAAGGCAAAGTTACTCACCTGTAGCAGATGTTCTCTAAAAACAGCAGGCCATGTATTCTCACATACCTGCATTCTTTGCTTTTTAAAATGACTGAGGAACCCACACTTGTGAGTTGGATGGGAAGTCACCAGCACATGCACAGTGGGATGCTACTAGAAAATTCTAAAGGTGTTATCAGTAGTCAGCATCTGCACCGGCTCCATTGGATGACGTCTCCCAGCTGAGAGAATACTTGGCCTGTTGTCCTCAGAGAATACCTGCTACAGGTGAGTAACTTTGCTTTACAACAAATGCATCCAACTGGGCTGGGGAGCACATGTAGATGGATTACACGCTCAGGCATTATAATTCTCTCAGGAGAAACATCAGATAAATTTCCTGGAATTGATAGCATTCTGGAACATTCTAAAGGCTGTCAGAGATGGTTGGCCAAAAAATTATATTGATTCAAACTGGCAAATCAAGTATCACTGTATAACATCAACAAGCAGGGAAGAATAATATTTTATCTCATGTGTTGGAAGACTATCATAATGTGCAGCTGGGCCATTTCTCACAAGAAGATCCTGAGGGCTACTTAACTGGTGGGCATGGACAACTGCTTGGCAGACAAGCTGAATTGTGTTCTTCAACTATACGAGTGGGTTCAGTAGATTTTTTGCGATTGAGGCACCCCTTTGGAGATCAATTTGTTATTTCTCAGAACAGGAAAAGCACACTGCTTGTTCTCACGATTGGGTCGTCGTCTGCAACGGCCCAGGAGACCGGCAAAATTTCTAAAGCAAAACAGAAACTCTCTAGAACTCTCCTGCTTGCGGGCAGAGCGCACCATGCATGCGTGAACTGCTTCTCGCTCGCGGCATGAGCGCGACATCGTCAGTTTCTTTTCATCCGCAACTGAAGTGACATGGTGTTTAACTGTGTTCCTTTTGGCCCAGGAGACGTTTTGCGACGTTACCACGCTTCCTGTTTTTCTTTTTCTTCTCGTTTTTTGTTTCTACAAAATTTTTTTTTTAAAAAAGTTATTTTCCCTTTATTTTCTTTAGTTTTCTCACTAAAGTTTAAGTTTTCTTCCTTTTGCGCCACAGCTGGCTTTTAGGCTGCTCAGCTGGGCTTTGCTTTCCTTTTTTATGCCTTTTTAATTGGCACAATCGTGTCCTTTAATTTCGCAGACGCCGTTTTTCCATCCATGTCATTGAGGACACCCAGCAGCTTCAAGCGTTGTACTCTGTGCAACCGGACCATCTCGGGTACCGACCCCCACACGTGGTGTTTCCAGTGCCTTGAGCCCAATCATCTGCCAGCTGCTTGTAAGCTGTGTCCTTTAATGAAAAAATGGACTCAAGTGTCTCGGGAGACTGTTTTGCGGATCGGTCTGGTATTTCGACGGCGGCATCGGTACCGAGGTCGGTGGCGTCGACTTCGAGAGCGCAGGTAATGGTTGCCAAATGACCATATCGCGCTGGGTGGGAGTGGGTCTCCTCTTGTCTCGAGGCCTACTGCTATGCAGGCCCCCCCCGGGACTGACCTTCGTCGGACCCGACCCCGAGGAGGCGTGAGGATTCCACGTCCTCCTCTTCAGTACTGAGAAGTCTCGATGATGGGCGTCGAGCGAAGGCTAAGAAGCACCGTCATCAATCTTTTCCACGCACGGTACCGTGAGCTCTGGGGAGCCGAGAGATTCGGCACCCGAGATGTGTCGGTGCCGAGAGGACCGCTCACCCTCTATACAGGAGGTGCCGATGCGTCGGTCTTCTGGCAGCTTGGTACCGGCTCTCAAGCCCCCTCAGATTCTGCCACTGACTCCTGTACTGGCCCCCCAGCCTTTTCCAATGGAAGCTCTCGACAAGCGCATCAGGGCCCTTCTTCCAGATCTTCTGGAGAGATTGCTGCTCCAGTCTACTTCGGTGCCAGGGGTGCTTGCGCCTTCTGCACCGACTGTTGAAGCGGCATGTGGTCCTTCGCCTGTGGTGAGGTCCCTGTCTTCGATGCTGCTTGCGTCATCAGCTGCCACCTGGGTCGACGTCGGCGGAGGAAGCTTCACCGCAGTCCAGACAGAGGTCGACTTCTCGACATCCCCTCGAGGTCATCATTCCTTGACGTCGATACAGGCTTGGGTTCGGGCTGCTTTTAGAGAGCTTTTGTCTGATACCGATGATGAGTGCTCGTGGGAGGAAGAGGAAGATCCCAGATACTTTTCAGATACCCCAATCGTGAGAACAAGCAGCCTGCTTGTCCTCGGAGAAAGTGAAGATACATACCTGTAGCAAGTATTCTCCAAGGACAGCGGGCTGATTGTTCTCACAAACCCACCCACCTCCCCTTTGGAGTTCTAATTCTCTGGTTGCTTTTTATTAAACTGACGATGCCATGCTCGTGCCGCGGGCAGGAAGCCGTTCGCCGCATGTGTGGTGTGCCTCTGTCCGCGCGCCGGAGCATTCTAGAGAGTTTTTTGTTTTGCTTTAGAGATTTTGCCAGTCTTCTGGGCCTTCGCGGACGATGACTCAATCGTGAGGAACAATCAGCCTTCTGTCCTCGGAGAAATCTGCTACAGGTATGTTATCTTCACTTTTCTGTTCCAGGGTACAGACACATGGCAAACTAGCCTTGGATACTTTTCTCCGAAATTGAGGCTTTGGGGTGGTGGTCTTCTGTACCTGTATTTTCCAATATCCTGGAAAGCTCTCCTGAAACTCAGACTACACTAGACTAGGGAACAATGGCCTCACAGCATAGATGTTGAAAGCTTCTCTGACTCTGCATGAAAGTGTTTCACAAGGAATTCTTGTTTCCAGAAGGTCTTTTAGTTTTATATGGAAGAGGTGTTTTGTCTTGTGTGATGGTGAAAAGGCTCTACATTCTTCTCTGGCTCACACCAAAAACTGCTTGAATACGTTCATCTGTTTGAGACAGGGTTGAAATCCAGCAAATCCAGCTCTGTTAGCTTTCACTTAATGTGTACCTTATATATATATGATGATAAGTGCCAGTCTCTGCACAGTCATTAGTTGCTTGCTTTATTGGTAGCTTGCTTCTATTGAAGCTTCTGCTTGCTTCTTTGACGCTTCCAATTAAGCCTTCTGCAATATGTTGGGACCTCAATGTTTTCTTAACCCAGTGATGAAGTTCCTTTTGAGACACTTAACACCTGTGAACTGAAGTTCTGAACAGGGTGGTTCTGCGCACTCATCCTAAATTCCTTTGAAGGTAGTGTCATAGTTTCATCTCAACCAATTGATAGTCTTCCAAATTTTTTCGGCAAGACTGATACCTACAAAGGTGAAAACCCACTGCACAGATGGATTGCAAGAGAGCTTTAACCTTCGACTTGGAGTAGACTAAGGTTCTTAAAGTTCAAGTTTTCGTTTGTTTTGACTTGAACAGCATAGAGGGTGCCATCAACAAACACCTCTATTCCAGTAGTGGACTGCATTTCCTTCATTTATACCTAGACAGGCTTCACTCTTTGAGAGTCCATGTCAAAGTTATGGTGGGATTAGTTGCCTATTTACTGTCTGTCCTCTGGGGAGAAAATATTTAGGATTGCAAAATGGGCATCTTGTGTATACATTCACATCCCACTAGTAATAGAGAAGTACTCTTGATAACGGTTTTGGTTTGTCAGTTCTTCAGAATCTTTTGGGGATTAGAATACAATTTCATCCTCCCTAGGCCCATTCATTTCTGTTCCAGGCTGCCTTCCATTAAAAGAAAAAGAGACCATATGAAAAGTTCATTTGCCACCTAAAATATGTTGTCTTCTTGTTGCAGTACTTAGTTCCCCCCCTCCCCCCCCCCCCCCCCCACTTTTTTCTTTTGAAAGTAGCCTGTAACTGTAACTTAGGCATCTCATGCTTTGAGGATTTGCTTTCTTTTTTTTTTTTTTCCTTTGGCCAAAAGCAAGTTACTTTAACTGTAGCAAGTGTTCTGGCTTGTAGGAGCAGTGTAACTTCAAAGTAGATGGATATGGTTCTGAGACAGTTGCTACTAACTCCTTTCCAGCAGAAGTGACAGAAGCCTGATACTCTTTCCAAAATACTAGGACTAGGGGCATGCGATGAAGCTAGAAAGTAGTAAATTTAATATGAATTGGAGAAATTTTCTTCACTCAGCGGTGTTGCCAGAGAATGTAGTAAAGGTGGTTAGCTTAGCGGGGTTTAAAAAAAGGTCTGGATGGCTTCCTAGAGGAAAAATCCATAGACCATTATTAAATTGACTTTGGGAAAAGCCACTGCTATTTCTGGGATAAGCAGCTTAAAATGTATTGAACTTTTCAGGATCTTGCCAGGTATTCGTGACCTGGATTGACCATTGTTGGAAACAGGAGCGTGGACTTGATGGACCTTTGGTCTGTCCCAGTGTGCAATACTTATGTACTTATTGTAGTAACCAGACCAGATGTTGAGCACCCAGGAATTGGTTGTGATCTTCTGCTATTCTTTCAGAAAGAACTGTACTCAACTTTCTATGGTACAGTGAGATGAATATTTTGTAAGGGAAGTGATTGTGAATGGAGTAGATAGAGGAGGGCTGTTTTGACCACACAATTGCAGCTTGCTTATCCTCTTTCCCCCCCCCCCCCCCCCCCCCCCCCCCCCGTTTTCTGATGAGGTCTAGAGAAAGATTGACACAGTGCTTATAGTGGTTGTCTACCAAAGGGTATGTAACTTCTCTTTCTGCAGTAGTAACATTTTCATTTTGGGTTGTGCTCATTTGTTTAGAGGATAATGTAGATGCTGGAGTTACTGCAGAGAGGTGTTGCAAAGTAGAACAGTAATCATTAATTGTGTCTACAATCTCTTTAGCCTTGTCATTAGAGGGAATCACCTGGGCATGGCTAATATGGAAATCTATCTACCTTGTTATTTGTTATTTACTTGGATTTATGTTTAAATGATTTTTATTAACTTTTCACTTAACACAACGTGCTTGTAATACATAGTGTCCAGGCATTGTAATTCGCTAATACAGTCACTTCTATATCTTTGTCAGTGTCTGAACTCTTTTTACAGCTCACCCACTCCCTCAGTTAAACTTCCCCCCCCCCCCCTAAAACAACTTTCCATCCCCCCCCCCCCCCCCCCCCCCCCCCCCCCCAAGAGGCAGGTCTCATTGTCCTTTAGGTCCATTTTGTTTGACTTATTTACATATTCAATAAGTATTCTCGGGCCGCAGGTGTCATAGAGTCTAGAAAAGGGCCCATCTGTGTTGAAATTCTCAGATCTCCGGTCGGGGGTTGGCGATTTATTTCTAATCTTTCAAATCTCCCCTCGCCAGAATTGGTTTTGGGGTGGGTTTCGGGGACAACCAAGCTGTAAGTATAGTTTTCTTGGCCACAATGATGGCCCGAGCAGCGAACTCCCTTAGCCCGGGGCCAACCTGGCCTTGCATTTGTAATTTTCCAAACAACATCTCCGGTCCAGGGCACCAGTCGGATTGCCAGGTGCTTGAGATCCATTGTAACAGTCTATCCCAAAATGCTCGTGTGGCTGAGCATGTCCAGAACATGTGCCCGAGTAGCTCCCTCTGCTCCACACTTCGGGCATGCTCCATCTGGGGATAGCCCCATGTGAAAGGCCCTTCTCGGCGGTATATGAGCTTGCATCACCATCTGGTATTGGAGCTCCCAATGCCTTGCCATTGAGGTAGTCCGCCTCAACCCTAGGATGTGGTCTTTCTAAGTTGCTGCCGTTATAGACCCATCCAGTTCTCCACTCCACACCTCTGCTAATTTCCCATAGTCCAGCTCAGGGATTGCATCTTTTATATGTCTGTGGTGGAATATGAGTGGTACTTTCTGTTGTGATCTAATAGTGAATGCTTCTGCTAGTTCCTCTTGGACATCTTCCGTTAGGGAATCCCAGGGTAAGCTAAATATGTAATGTTTCAGCTGATAGTAAAACAGATCCGACGGCAGCAGTTGATATTTAGACTGTAGTTCACAAAAGGGTTTAACTTTCCCATCTTCTGTCAGCACCTGTACCAAATACACCAGGCCCTGTTGTTTCCATCTCCGGTAGGCCTTATGTAGCTGTCCTGGCTGAAAGTCTGGGTTCCCACATATAGGTAGGTATGGTGTTGTCCTTGCTGAGAATCGTTACTTGATTTATTAACCACTTTTAGTAAAGAGATTCACCCAAATTATTTTAACAGCATAACAATAGTAAAATGACCAAATGTAAGCATAAATGTGCTTCTATTGATTGCATTCGTATAACATAGATGTGATGTCAGCCCAACAGGCATGCATTAGAACATTAAATATCATGGGTACGATGCCAGCGCTGTTTGTACCATACCCCTACCCTAATCTACCTGGTTTCAAATGGTATAACTGCTCTCTTCTCCCTCAGGTCAGGGTCTTCTAGGCTAAGGTTGGATTATTATGGAAAATCCATCCCCGTTTGGTCTTGCAGCATGGCTCTTGAGTGGTCAAAGTTGAGTCATAGAGGGTATTTAGAAGAAATTATTGCCATTTTGTTTCAGTCAAGCAAGAGTATAGAAGATCTTTGAAGGATGTTGCTTAGAAAGATCTTTATTCCATTTCTGTACTTCTTTTCTGCAGATTCCAGCATTTCTGCGAGAGGATTTCAAGAAAGGTTTAGCCATAAGATCTCTACAGGTCCAAGTTATGACCCTGGCTTTTTTTTAGGGGCTACTTGCAAAATAGTCCTTGACCGCCTATCCAGATGTTGTGTGTTTCCTGAAAGGAGCCAGTAGTCTAAGGCTGCCCATATGCCCTGAATGGAATCTAAACCTTGTCTTCCAAACCTTGCAGCAGCCTCTGCTTGAGCCATTAAAGAAATCACTATTAAAGATCTTATACTGAAAGCAGTTTTCCTGGTGGTAATTGCCTTGGTCAGAAGAGATTTGGGACTTCAAGTCCTCTCCTTTAGGGACACTTTTTTTCTTCATTTTATAGAGGCTAGGATATCTATTTTCTCATTTCCATCCTTTTTGCCACAGGTTATGGTATCCTTTTACCTAAATCAGTTGGTGGAACTGTGTTCATTTTACAGGGGTGAATATGGCTCTCTCTTGCTCTCCCTTAGATGTTAGAAGGGCCTTAATTAAATATTTGGAAGTAACCAGTGAGTTTCAAAGATTGGATCAATTGTGTTTAGACAGGCAGAAAAGGGAGAAGATGCTCCCAAAACTAGTATAGCTAGGTGGCTCAAAGAAACCATTTGATCAGCTTATCTTCTAGCAGGGAAGCAGCCTCCATCAGTATTGAAAGGTGTAGTTACCTTTTGGGCAGAACTTCGAGCATTCTCTTTACTGGATATCTGTAAAGCATACTTGATCTTCCTTACATGTCTAAACATTATCAACTAAATGTCTTGGTGCGCATGGCGCTTACTAGAGTACAGCAGTTACTGAGACAGCAGCAGCTGTTTCCCACCCATCTTGAGGACTGCTTTGTGACATCACACAAGTGTCTGGACTGGTCTAGGAGATGCTGATGGCCCTTGCACTGCGCTGCCTGATTACCGCCGGGTAAGCCCATCGGACATATTTTTCAAATATTTCCACTAACGCTGGAATGCTATGCGCTGGTGCCCATGTTGGGCCGGCGGTAGTTCCAGATTTCTGTGTGGTAAGCAGTGGGCTTACAGTTGCTTTGTAAAAGGACCCCTAAGGAAGGAGAAATTAGTTCTTAACTAAATTTTCTTTCCTTTAGTCTCACCAGACCAGTCCAGATGCCTGCCTTGACTGTAGTAGTCTGTTTTGTTAAAAGTTCATAGATACATAGTCTCTGACATTCAAATTTTCCTTGTTAGCCACTGTGTTCGTCCATTGTTTCTACCTTGATTCTTTCTCTGCACATCTGCTCTGCTTTGATTTCAAAATACTGAATTGTTCGAGCTGCACATGGTCCCTGTTACCACAGTACAGTTCTGTGTGTTCTGTCGCCACCTATTGGTAGATGGATTCAACAACTCCTGCAAGTCTCTGATCTAGTTCTTAGCAGGTAAGAACTAATTTCTCCTTGTAAAATTCAGTCAGCAGAACCACCAGAGCTAAGACTCTACCTACTTATCCCTGCTCTTCCTCCTTTATCCATTTTGAATTTTTTTTTTGTTTTAAGCTTGGGTATCTACAACAGTAGTGACTGCATGTATGTTTAGGGAAGCACTTCATGTAGACATGAGATAGCTGCCAAGTTACCTAGTTCCATGAGTGAGATTTCAGGTCATTCCTGGATTTATGGGACCTTCAGCACTGATTTAAATGGGCAGAACCAGAGTGTACAAACACACTGTTACTTTATAGGGATGTGCAGAAGCAAGAAAACGTTTCATTAAAATTTTTTTTTCTGATTTGTGGTGTTTTCCTAGTTAATTTCATATTTAGGGAATTTGTAGTATGCACTAACGCCCCCACCTTTTTTTCTTTTTTACAAAAACACTGGCTGCTGGTGTGGTAATGCCGACATAGCCCATCCAAAGTGAATGGGCTGTGTCAGCATTGCTGTGCTACTTTGTAAAAGGGGGGGGGGGGGGATTAATGTGCTTGAAGTGTGTGTGTGCTTTTTTTTTTTTTTAGGTGCACTAACAATTGCACACCCTTATTACTTTAGTATGTAAATTTTGCTGAAAACTGTCTTATCTGGAACTGACATGAACCTTTTCAAAATTAGCTGCTGTTCTTTTCAGAAACACTGTACTGTTGAAAGTACTTGTTAAAATTTTCAATTTGCAACTTAATTTTCATAAGTGGGGAAAGCATGGCTCATGGAATTATTTCCAATCCCTCTGTGTGGGTGTATCTCCGTGTTGATGTGTGTATGGGTGTAGTTGTATGTGTGTATCTGTGGTAGGGTGAGGAAATGAGTGGGAAGGTAGTTTGTACCTTTTTAGTTTTTTTAATTGTTATGTTACAGTGAATCTGTGTGTGTATATTACAACTATTAGAATGCTTCTGTAATAGAAAAGTATTGTTTTTTTTTTTTTCCATTACTATTACACCCCCTTACCACATGCAGAAATTTCCCAAGCTCACCTTCTGTGGAGGAGTAGCCTAGTGGTTAGTGTAGTGGTCTTTGATCTTGGGGAACTGAGTTTGATTCCCACTGCAGCTCCTTGTGACTCTGGGCAAGTCACTTAACCCTCCATTGCCCCTGGTACAAAATAAGTACCTGAATATATGTAAAACGCTTTGAATGTAGTTGCAAAAACCTCAGAAAGGTGGTATATCAAGTCCCATTTCCTTTTCCCTTCCCTTTATGTAGAGCTGTCTTCCGGCCAGTTCTCTGATCTCATTGCCTTTCTATTGGCTTGATCTCACACACAGTCTCTGCTGCTAGTTACATCTGAAGCAGGCAAGGCAGACTGGCATACATGGGGGGAGCGGATCAGGATTGGAAAACTGCAGATAGAGATTTTAAACTGAGATATATCCAGGTGTATTAGCTATCCTTGTGTCTTCTGGATGGTAATGCAAAAATACGTTGAAAATCTTGATGAAAAGCTTCTCTCGTTGTATTCTAACTCTCATTCTGATGCTCCAGTAGCTTCTCTCGGGTAGTTTTGGGCCTTGCTCTGTCGTCTTTCTGGTAGTGCCCTACCTTGCGAATGTCAGCTAGTTGTAGCCAGCAGGTCTTCAAGCTACAGGATCCCGAGACACCATGACACTTGCAAGCCACACCTGCCAGTTTGTATACTACCTAGATATTGTTGGCTCCTGAAGCAGGTGCTTGGGCGCTGGAATGCAGATCTGTGTCATGTCTCCTCTTTTTTTAAAGTTTTTCAATAAATTCTTTTTAATGTGGTGTAGGTATTGGTGTGGTCCTCCCTTGCTTTTTCTTTTACATTTTGAATCCTGATAAAAGCCAGTTGTTAATCTAGTCCTGAGGACATCTCACAGGGATTCCTAAACATTTAGATTTAAAATATGAGTGTAGTGTGCTATACTCTTTAATCTGGCCCTGCCAATGGCAATAGATATTAGTTGGCAGAACATATAACAACTAGTAAGAAACTGTGATTCAGCCACTAGTTTTCACAGTAGAAATTCAAATAACATGAAATATACATCTAAATGACCAAAAATGCAGCCATCAGGGATAGGGAATTGTTTAGAATCTCTGTGTGTATCTGTGATGAGGGCTGTGCTTGTCTTGTAACTGTGGGAAGTGATTGCGTTTGAGGAGTGGAGCAGTTTTCAGATGGTGGGATAATTGGAGGTTACTTTTGGGGAGAGATAGGGTAGTTTAGGGGGGCAGAGGGCAGTTGTAGAGGGATATTTAATGGGGAGAGATGGATTCGGTTGCTGGTGGAGTTGTTTAGCAGTGTAAGGGAAATTTGGTGAGAGAGGCAGTTTAAATTTAAAGGGAGCAATTCTCTCACTGCTGTGTTTTGCTGTATGTAATTTTCTATGTTACAGGAGTTGGAACAACCTTGCCTATAGAAATGCATGGGTCCATGTTGTTTTTTTTTTTGTTTTTTTTTTTGGGGGGGGGGGGGGGGGGGGGGTGTATTTATTTCTCTGGAGCCTCTTATTCTCTCCCATTCTGGCCCATTTATAAAATTAATGTACCTAAGTATTTGCCATTCTGGGACAGACCGAAGGTCCATCAAGCCCAGCATCCTGTTTACAACAGTGGCCAATCCAGGTCACAAAAGTACTTGGTAATTTTTTTTTTCCAAAGCCAAGTTTCATCCTATTCCATTAAAAAAAATTTGCCGAGTTGTTTTGATCATAGACAGACTTTCTCAACCCCTTTTGTATAATTCTTTCCAACTTCTATTGAGTGGGAAAGAATAAAATACTGATTTGTATAATTATAAAGCATGATTGTATCAGCCTCGACTTCCTGTTTATTTAATCTGTGGCACTAACTTTTGCCTTCTACTATCCTAGTGCACAGAGCAAGAGGCTATAGAAAAATGAAGTTACTCACTATTTACTACTACTACTGCTACTTATTTCTAAAGCGCTACTAGACGTACGCAGCGCTGTACACTTGAACATGAAGAGACAGCCCCTGCTCGACAGAGCTTACAATCTAATTAGGACAGACAAACAGGACAAACAAACCTGTAGCAGGTGTTCTCCAAGGACAGCGGGACATAGATTCTCTCCATTGGATGATGTCATCTGACAGAGCCCCGGCACAGACGCTATCCATTCTGTTTTCTAGAAGCCTGACTGTGCGTGCAAATGTGTCTTCTCAACAGCGTCACTCATGTAGGACCAGCAGTTGACTTTTAAAAACTTATAGAATACACCACCTTGTGTCTTTTTTTATCCAAACACTAAATATAAAATGTAAATGTCCATAATCACATATTAACATATTTTTAATTGAGAAACTCTTAATACACTGTAGAAGTACCCCAAGGCTGTAGAATTGTAATCACTGTGGAAGCTGTAGAAGCCTTGTGGGGCGCCATATGTGTATATGATCAATTAAGGGCACCATTGAGTGCATATTGATATACAGTGAAACTGAGGGGTTGTTCTTCTCAATCTATACATCAAAACATATAATGGTATTTAGCAGTAACCCAGTCAGTTTGGAGGTTATTGCATCATATTTAACAGAGAGTTTGCTGTAATATTTCAGTTCTAAGCACACCATGGGTATGACATGGACCAAGGAGGTTGGATGAAGAGGAGACAGAGGGGCATTTTCAAAAGGGACGTCCAAGTTTTGATGAGGACGTCCTTGCAAAACGTCCCCATCCTTCGTTTCGATAATACGGTCAGGGATGTCCAAATCCTGAAATTTGGTCATCCTTAGAGATGGTCGTCCTTAGACTTGGTCGTTTTTGATTTTCGGTGATAATTGAAACCAAGGACATCCAGAAACGACCAAATGCAAGCCATTTGTTCGTGGAAGGAGCTCACATTTGTAGTGCACTGGTCCCCCTGACATGCCAGGACACCAACCGGGCACCCTAGGGGGCACTGCAGTGGACTTCATAAATTGCTCCCAGGTACATAGCTCCCTTGCCTTGTGTGCTGAGCCCCCCCAAACCCTCCCAAAAACCCACTACCCACAACTATACACCACTACCATAGCCCTTGCGGATGAAGGGGGTACCTAGATGTGGGTACAGTGGGTTTCTGGTGGGTTTTGGAGGGCTCGCTGTTTCCTCCACAAACATTACAGGTAGGGGGGGATGGGCCTGTGTCTGCCTGCCTGAAGTGCACTGCACCCACTAAAACTGCTCCAGGGACCTGCATACTGCTGTGATGGACCTGAGTATGACATCTGAGGCTGGCAATCAATATTTTTAAAGATGTTTTTTGAGGGTGGGAGGGGGTTAGTGACCACTGGGGAGTAAGGGGAGGTGATCCCCAATTCTCTCCGGTGGTCATCTGGTCATTTTGAGCACCTTTTTGTGCCTTAGTCGTAAGAAAAACATGACCAGGTAAAGTCGTCCCAGGCCTTGTTTCTTTTGATTATGGGTCGAGGACGTCCTAGTGTTAGGCACGCCCATGTCCCACCTTCGCTATGCCTCCGATACGCCCCTTTGAACTTTGGCCGTCCCTGCGACGGAAAGCAGTTGGGGACGTCCAAAATTGGCTTTCGATTATACCAATTTGGACAATCCTGTGAGAAGGACGTCCGTCTTCCAATTTGTGTCGAAAGATGGACGTCCTTCTCTTTCGAAAATGAGCCCAAAAGTGAACCTATCTAGTACATTATATAGCCAAAGATTATTAGAAATAAGTGACTGCCTATATGTGGTCCATCTGTAAAAAGTTTAAACCTGTTCCAGTTGGATAGGAAGTGCCTTAAAAGGTGGAGGATAAAAGATTTTTTTTTTAAATTTGACAGCTTTTTAATTTATTTGAAAAATTCCCATATTCTAGTTATAAATGTCATGAAATAAGAACTTAAGAGTAGCCATTCTGGGTCAGACCAATGGTCCATCTAACCCAGTATCCTGTTTTCTGAACAGTGGCCAAGCCAGGTCACAAGTACCTGGCAGAAACCCAAATCGTGTCAACACTCCATACTACAAATCCCAGGGGAAGCAGTTGCTTCCCATGTCTACCTCAATTGACACTATGGACTTTTCCTTCAGGAATTACTCCAAACCTTTTTTAAACCCAGATACGCTAACCACTGATACCACATCCTCCGGCAAAGAATTCCAGAGCTTAACTATTCGTTGAGTGAAATTTCCTCTTATTTGTTTTAAAAATATTTCCATATAACTTCCTTGAGTGTCCCCTAGTCTTTGTACTTTTGGAACGAGTGAAAAATTGATGTACTTCTACTTCTTCTATACCACACAGGATTTTGTAGACCTCAATCATATCTCCCTTCATCCGTCTCTTTTCCAGGCTGAAGAGCCATAACCTCTTTAGCCTTTCTTCATATGAGAGGAGTTCCATTCCCTTTATCATTTTGATCGCTCTTCTTTGAACCTTTTCTAATTCCACTATATCTTTTTTGAGATACGGTGATTAGAACTGAATGCAATACTCAAGGTGTGGATGCACCATGGAGCGATACAAAGGCATTATATTGTTTTTGGTCTTATTCACCATCCCTTTCCTATTAATTGCTAGCATCCTGTTTGCTTTTTTGACCACCGCCACAAACCGAACAGATGATTTCATCGTATTATCTACAATGACACCCAGATCTTTTTCTTGAGTGCTGACCCCAAAGCGGACCCTAGCATCAGGTAACTATGATTGAGGTTATTTTTTCCAATGTGCATCACCTTGCATTTGTCCACATTAAATTTCATTTGCCATTTGGACACCCAGTCTTCCAATTTCCTAAGGTCTTCCTGCAATATTTCACAGTCCACATGTGTTTTAACAACGTTGAATAGTTTTGTATCATCTGCAAATTTGATCACTTCACTTGTCGTTCCCATTTCCATATCATTTATAAATATGTTAAATAGCACTGGTCCTAGTACTGATCCCTGCTGCACTCCACTGTTTACCCTCCTCCATTGATAGAAATGACCATTTAACCCTTCCCTCTGTTTTCTGTCCAATAACCAATTCCCAATCCACACCAATAAAAATTGAATATAACTAAATCAGCTTAAAAATTATTGTAACTGGTAGCAAAAGCAGTTACAACTCTGTATTTTGTGCTCAGTTTTCTACACTGTTCTAAACAATACAGATGGCCAAATATCAGTGAGGATATCCTGTTTCCTGATGGATTCATCTTAACTGTTGTAATCTGCCTTGGAAAACCTGGTGTTATAAAGATGATGGAATATATTGAAATTAAATAGAAGTAAAATTAAACTCGCCTTTCTCTCCTTTCATTGGGGCACATGGAATCACATATTCATCTGTTTTGTAGAAGTTTATAGTTTAGATACACAAATGGATTATTCTGTTTTTAGGCATGTTTCAGGGATAAGTGGTTTTATAAGGCAATTAAAATAAATATTTTGTTTCATGCAGATCTCTTTTGTTTAAACATAACTAAATGGGCTATAAGCCCCTAATGCAGTCCATTTGTTTTCTTATATCTTGATCTTGTGTTAACTTATACTGTGCCAAAACTGAAAACTCTTTATCTCTTCTATCTGGTCAATATTAAAAGGAGCTCATTGTGAACACTACCCACTCTAAAAAGTTGTTTTTTGGCTGTATATGAGGAATTGTGATAATGAATAAATAAGTGTATGTTTGTGTCCCTCCCTAGTCATGCATCCGAAGGTTATATAATCCTTTCTTGATAGCTGATTAATCATTTAACTTATTAGTGGAACATAACCACAGAGGCATGGTATGGTCATATATTCAATATGGTAATACTAGGTAGCCCAGCTAAGGAATGGATTATTTTGAGTTAGTCTTCACTGGACCAAACTTGCTTTCTTTGCACCATCGCTATCCAGCTGGATAGGCAGTGTCTTAAAAGGTGAAGGATAAAAGATTTTATTTTTTTATTTTTACATTTATATCGCACATTATCCCAAGCAAACTCGGGTTCAATGTGGCTTACATTTGAAAATACAGTGAGATAAAATAATAGAATTCAGTTATTTCATAGGAGCAAGTAGATTGATATGTCTGAAACATTTAACAAAGATGAGATTACTGTATATACCCTTAGGTCTGAGTGCCCAGCTGGGTCTTTGGGTTGTTTTTTTTTTTTTTTCTAAACAAAAATCAAACAAATTTAATCATTGAGCCATTTGATTTTGCTTCGGCTATTTTCCCCTCAATGTCCCAAAATATTCCCAATGGTTTCAAAAAGTGTATTTAAGTCTGTCCTTTAATGATGCCGCATGTTCAGAAATCGTAGCCATAAGTATAGTTATTTAAATATTATTACATGCATACAACAGAGCAGGCATCCATACACACATTGCAAAAGTAAACTTCTACAGAGTTCATCCAAAATTTAATTTTTATTTTCTCATTTTCAGTTTCCAAAATTCCAGACAGTAGATGTACAGATCAGCAGGACCCAAAGCAGTCCAAAACAAGTAAAGTAAAACAAACAAAAAGCAACACAGTTTATAAATTGTTCAAGTACCCTTAGGATTCACCTTTTGTTTTTGTTTTTTTTTATTTGTATGAAGTCTTTATTAAACAATTGAACAATACAAATTTGCTTCAGATACAAAAAGAATGATGCACCAGTGCATAATATTACAGAAACACATAAAGAACCAGCACACCCCTCGTATGCAGCTGTAACATCTGTAACCAAACCTCAGTAGACTTCAAAGGTTTCTTAAACATTTTGAAATACAGTAGTTCTCCCACCCATATCACCTTTTGGTTTTAAAAAGCAAAACTATGTGTATGTAAGGACTGGATAATTGAATTAAAACAAAGTTTACAGCAAATGCCCTTAATATGTAATAATTGGTATCTGTAATGAAACAATGATGAAATATCCACATAGCAAGCCAACAGATTTATTCCTATTGAACATAATTAGCTTTGTATGAACTTGACGGCTAATAGTATGCTGAACTGGACATGTTGGCACATTTAGACTGCCTCTGGAAAGAACTTTTGTATGAAGGAAGCCCCTACCTCATTATTCAATATACATCTATGAAATAGTAGTAGTAGTAAAAAAAAAAAAAGAAGGAAATGCATTTTTATAGTATAACACTGCATTCCACAAAATAAAAAGGAACAAGGTCCCACATGCCATCTTTTTCTTTTGATGTAGACACAAGAAAAAAAAGATATTAAATGCTCCCAGTTTAAACCTAATATTTTTTTAATTGTACTTATAAATAGTAAGTCTGATTGTTAAGTACCTGATTCTCATAACATGATGTCTGTTTTGGTGGCCCCTTTCCTAGGTGAAAACATCTCTGCATGAATACAAGGGGTCCCTATAGCCAGCCCCTCCACATGACACGATTTAAAATGTAGTTCAAATTAGTACTCTAACTGATGAAACCAATACTTCTCTGTGTACATTTGTATGCTGCACAAGCCAGTATGTTTGAAAATATAAGCGAGATTAAATAAAAATGCTGCCAACGATAAAGAACGACAACGAGAATGCAGCAGCTTATAGGTTTGCTTGCTTTGTTTTGAGTGTACTAGGTGACAGCTGGGTAGGGGAAACATAGACTAATTTAATTGACTTCAACAGTTTGACGTCATCCCATCCCCCGTGTTCTTCAACCTCCTTGGCATGGATGGTGGAGGCCATGTGGCCTAACAAGCTGAATATGCCATGCTGAGAACTGCTGACTCTGATGAACCCTCAGAGCGATATCTATCATGGCATCTGCTTTGGCTTCTGGAAGGACTGCTTGGGCCTGAATCATGCCTAGCAGAGCTCCAATGAACTCAGTCTCTGAACAGGAATGAGATGGGACTTTGCATAATTGACAATGAACTGTAGTAACTCCAGCTCCCAAATGGTTCCTTATACTCATTCTTGAGCAGTTTCCTGAGGCCTGCTCTTGATTAGCCAATCGTCCAGGTAGAGAAAGACGTATATCTCCAGTCTGTGTAGTGATGATGTGACTAACGTGAGACACTTTGTGGAAACCCTGGGTGCAGACACGAGGCCAAAGTGCAAAATGCAGTACTGGTAGGGGTATTTCCCCTACTAGAAATCTGAAATACCTCCAGTGACAAGGATGTATTCTTTTGTAGGTCTAAACATCCTTTAAGTCCAGAGAACATAGCTGATGGTTTCCCTGGGCACCTTGCTTCCCATGATTTCAAGCAAACAATCTAGAATTTTTCTTTGACCAAGTACTTGTTTAAGGCCCTTGGATCTAGAATGAGATAAAACCCTCCTGTTTTTTGGGGCATGAAGAAGTACTTGGAATAGAATTCCTTCCCTTTATTGCCTGGTGGCACAGGTTTAACTGTTCATGCCTGTAGAAGGGAGGAGAGTTCATCTGGAAGCACTTCCTGATGCTGAGAACTGAATCTTGAGGTCTTGATGGACAACTGGATGGAAGTTTTCACCAATGAAGGGCGTAACCTTCCTGTACTATTTTGATAACCTACCAGTATGAGGTTACAGTTACAAGGGACCACTTTTCTTGGAAAAATTCATCCTTCTTTCTACCGGTAGGCCATCTGGGGTAGTCACTTTTATGGCAGCTGTGTTTTCTTGGAGCCAGTCAAAAGCTCATCTTTGACTGGGCAGCTGTCTAGGGCTTTTGGGTTCTCTGCTGTCAAAGGTGAAAGCAAGAACCTTGGGACTGTTGGGCAGGGCAGGTAGAAGGAGTGAACCTATGCCTTTGAGACTAGTGGGCCCTCCTCTCGCTTGCACCCGAAAACGTCTTGGAAGCGGAAGCCGCAGAAAGAGTAGGCCGAGGCAGGGACCATGTTTTCAGCATGTTTCTTGATGAGGTCAGCAATCTCTTTCACTTTGTTTACAAAAAGATTGTCACCTCAGCAAGCAACATACATGAGTTTTTCCTGAACAGCTTGTTGTAGGTCAGAAACATGCAGCCAGGAGAGTCTGCACATACCAATACCTAATATGAAGATTCTGGATCCCACATCGAAAGCATAGGTTGCCTGTGCCAGGTATTTTTGGCACTCCTCCTTGGCTACTAGCTGATGGAGTTCAGCGGCATGCTCTTGAGGTAGAGTGTCTGCAAACTCTGCTACACTGCACACTAAACTCCTTTAAGTGGAGGATCACTTAGAGCGGGTGGGACTGTACGCTCCCAAGGTTCGAGTGTCCTTCCCCAGGGGTGCCAAGGCATGGATTGTAGAACACTTGGCCCTCTTGAGGGTGGATTCAACTATTATAAATGGTGAGGAAGCTGCTGCTTCTTGAATTGGGGAGCCTTCTGGACTCTCGCTGTAGAGTCCACCTTCTTCGGTACAAGCTGCACAGAGAGGGGTCTCCCAGTTCTTCATCTGTGCCAACTTGAAGATGCTCTGTGTGGGCACTGTCACAGCCTCCTTCGGAGGGGAATCGTAATCAAGGATCCAACATCTTGATCCTAGGCTTGTTCTCTCCAACTTAAATGTGACGTAAAAAAGAGACAAAGGTAGTGGTGGGGGGGGGGGGGGGATTTTCTCCTTTTCTGAGATGGGGAAAAGTGTGATGGCGGACCAAAGGATCCCTACTGTGAGAGGTCCTCTCATTCCCCTTGGAAGGGCAGTCTGTAATAGCATAATACTCTTCACAAGTTGGCTGAGTCTGTGGCTGCCCCGTACCACTGCATTTATGGCCAGACTGTGGGTGAGAGGGCCGAAGGGTGGATCCTCTTCTGAATGCCAGGGAAGCTTCCTGTTTTAAAGCGATGGAAAAGAGCACTAGCGTTTTGCCCGTGCTGGTTCTAGCACCTGGTGGGGCATCGGCATTGATGATGGAGAGGGCGTGGGCCTCTAGTATCGGCTGGGATGGCACCATGAGTGCCACTGATGCCTTCACATTATGCTGATGCAAGATGCACTCCATCTCCTCCTGAAGTAAGGCTCTCAGCCAGTCCTCAGTTGTATGCATCAGTAAAGGCTGGGCTGGTGCCATGCAGTGCCATTCTGAGAGGATGGGGGGCCAAATTGGAAGACTGGTTCTAGCCCCAAGGTGACTGTTGCAGCGACACCAACACCATGGAGGGGGGGGGGGGGGGGGAGCAGTCCTCGTGGCACTGCCACTTCTCTGAGACTGGTAATTCTGGTGCCCCGGTGCTCATGGCACTGTGCTTCTAGGAGGTGCATTTTTGTTGCTTCTTCGTTTCTGATTGATGCCCAGCATTGGAGCCTTTCAGTGCCAAGGAGGATTATGTAAAATCCTTACGTGTCCTCGGTGTTGAGTCTGAGGATGTTTGGGTCATAGAGGTGGAGACCTCATCAGTTCCAGAGCATCCCCAGTGTCCAATGCAGCTCCTCCTGGGACTGTTGTCTCTGATGCCAATATCAATGGACTGGTCTTGGCTGCAGAAAAAAGTCTCTTGCAGGGCCTCTTGACTCTTGTGGGTTCTCCTTTGCATTTGAGAACAGAGCTTGCTGTTAGAGACACGATGGTCCAGTCCCAGTCATGACAAGCACCAGGTGTGGGAGTCAGTCATAGACTTGACCTTTCTGATGCACCTGGTACACTTTTTGAAACCACTGGGAATATTTTGGGACATTGAGGGAAAAATAGCCGAAGCAAAATCAAATGGCTCATTGATTAAATTTGTTTGATTTTTGTTTAGAAAAAAAAAAAAAACCAACCCAAAGACCCAGCTGGGCACTCAGACCTAAGGGGGTCGCAAGCCATGGAAAACAAAAGGAAGCTTAATAATACTGGAAAAACAAAGACAAATATAAAGGGAAAAGGCTCCATGCTACTCCCTAGCAATGCTGTAAGGCAGGGAAGGCTGCACCAGAAAAAAGCCGCACTGAGGAGATCAACACAAAGGCATGTTCTCAGCCCCACGGAAAAGAAAGACAACTTCTGGTCCTACATGAGTGAGGCAGGTGGGAAGGTGCTCGTGTATGCAATACGGTCAGGCCTATCAAAGTCTAATAGAAAAATTGCTGGATAGCTTCTGTGTTGGGACTCCATCAGATGACCCAGTTGTGAGAATACATGGTCTTGCTGATCCTAGGAGAAAGCAGTTTTGGAGTAATTTTACAGGTCCAAGCTGCACAAAAGTGTCTAAAAAGATTGACAATTGCTTGTATTATTTAACATGATGTACTCCTATCCCTTTTAAATTGCATAAGTAAGTGGGGAAAGCCTCTGAGTTTACACGTATTATGACCATCTTGCAAATAGACATGGTTCAGTTTGTCCGTTTTAAGCAAAGTGTGTGTGTCTGTGGTTTAAAAAAAAAAAAATAAATAAAGGGCCTCTTTTACTAAACCACACTTAGGGATTCACATGCGGTAATGCCGACAAAGCCCATTCTAAGTGAATGGGCTTTGTCGGCATTGCTGTGCCAGGAATTGCTAGTGCAGTTTAGTAAAAGAGGTCCAAAAGTTAATTTTTGCTCTAACCTATGGAACTCCCATTAACACCCTGGTGTAGGAAAGCCTGAACTCATATTGGAGAAGCTAAAGAGAGTCAGGGCTAGCTTTGACCTAACTGGAAAGACCAGGTGTTTTGGGGTACAGGAAACAATGGTAAACCTTTGCAGTACTCTGCCAAGATGAAAAGGTGGCATATGCCTTGGTGGGGTTGTACTCACAACTCTCATAAATGGCTGGGGAAATAAGTCTAGGAATATAGCAGTTTGTTTATTGGTTGACATGATCTTGTAAGCAAACTTAGCATTGTTCACTGAATCTAAAACATAGAGAAATCAATGTTGTGTGTATTTTATTTTATTTTATTTTTTTAGTGCTCCGTGATCAGCGACTTGGATTTTCCAAAGCAGGTCATCCCATTGAAAACTCTGAATGCTGTTGCTTCGGTACCTATAATGTATTCCTGGTCTCCCCTCCAGCAGAACTTTATGGTATGGGTCCTAAAACTTCCATTTGGGAAAAAACATGAACTGCTGTGTTTAAACTTTGTTGCAACATTGAATATCAGAAGAATACATGTCAGTTCTTTGGTATTTGCAGAATATATGTTTCTGTATAATGTAATGTTTTCCTTGTTCTGGAAAATTGGTATGAGATGTGAAATCTGTACCAGTAGAATCAGAAGTATGGTATTTAAATTGTCCACTACACTATAGTAAAAGAACACAAAGGTCTAAGAAATATTTTAGCATTTTAACTTCTTCCAGGCAGTGCTTTGCAGATTATTAATATGTAGAAATGCTTGATGTTGGTGGTGGTTCTTTTTTGTCCTTGTGACTTTTAAAGTTCTGCCAATTAAAAAGAAATTCCTTACAAACATAGTAGCATAGTAAATGATGTCAGATAAAGACCTTATCAGTCCATCCAGTCTGCCCAACAGTCACACTCAGTGGTGTGCTGGAGCCGGTTCGCAAGAGCCGGTTGTTAAATTTTTTAACATCTCGCGAGCCGGCTCCGGTAAACGAGGTAAGCATGGCAGGAGGGTGCCACAAGCCATGCTTACCCTGTTTACCTCACCTCCCACCACTGCCCTCGTTTGCCTGCGCCGCCCTGGGGGGGTTTAAATCTTTTTTTTATTACCTCCGTCCGGCCGAGTCATGAAAGCCCTGCCCTTCTCTAGCCTTCCCTTTGTGAGTTCGTTCCCTCAGAGTCCCGCCTTCTGACGTCATTTCCTCTTTCCGCGAGGGCGGGACTCTGAGGGAACGAACTCGAAGGGAAGGCTAGAGACGGGCAGGGCTTTCAATAATGCGGCTGCTTCGACGGAGGTAATCAGGGGAGCGAGGAGAATCGCTGGGAGGGGGGGGCAGTGGAGAGAAGAGAATCGCTGGGTATGGGTGGCTGGAGGGGGAGCAGGGAAGAGAAGAGAATCGCTGGGTATGGGTGGATAGAGGGAGGACAGGGGAGAGGAGAGTCGGTGGACATGGGTGGATGGAGGGGAGGGCAGGGGAGAGGAGGGTTGCTGGACATGGGTGGATGGAGGGGAGGGCAGGGGAGAGAGGAGGGTTGCTGAACATGTATTGAGGGGAGGGAAAAGTGAGGAAGGAGATGAGGAATGGCCTAATGGTTAGGGTGGTGGACTCTGGTCCTGGGGAACTGAGTTTGATTTCCACTTCAGGCACAGGCAGCTCCTTGTGACTCTGGGCAAGTCACTTAACCCTCCATTGCCCCAGGTACAAATAAGTACCTGTATATGTAAGCCACATTGAGCCTGCCATGAGTGGGAAAGCGCGGGGTACAAATGTAACAAAAAAAAAAAAGATGGAGGAGAAAAACTGCACATGGATGAAGAAAATAGGCAGAAGCTGGATCCACTGGATAGTCAAGTATGCGGAGAATCCAGCTTTTACTTACGGATGTAGGGTAAGAAATGAAGAAGAAAGGCGGAAAGTGAAGAAATAAATGGAAAGGAAGCCCTGGAAACGGAGTTAAGAGGACAGATAGCAGCAGAATCGGATACTGGGCCAGCATGATCAGAAAAACAGTCACCAGACAACAAAGGTAGAAAAAAATCATTTTAATTTCATTATAGTGTTTGGACTATGTCCACTTTGAGAATCAGGTGCTCAACATTAAAAGTTTATATTTATTTACTTATTTATGGCATTTTATTGCACATTAAACATGAATTAGATTGGAACCTGAGATCATTTAATTTTTTTTTCCTGGAGTAATGCATTGCTCCCCCCCCCCCCCAGGCTCTCTCCCTGGCTATAGCCAGCTCTGCAATTTGGGGGGGGGGGTGCAGAGGTGGACCAGGGAGAGAGCCTGTTGTTAAACATTTACCAGCACACCACTGAGCTGGGGTGACACTCTGTGTCGTCGAGTCCCTCCCCCTTCCGCTTCTACATCTGCTTCATTCTGCTTTTTGCTCTGGGACAAGTCTGCGTATGGACATAAATATCCTTTTTTCATATTCTACCTACATTAATTTGAGGTAAGTACTATCTGTTGTAATTTTCAATGGTCAGTTGACTGGCAGGTAGTCTACTTGCTTGACCCTTCTTTGTGTTTCGTTCTCTTTCAGTTGTTCATGCTGTTTTTGGTGCAACTTTTTACTTCTTAGATGCTGTGAAAATCTTGAGCTGTCGAGGGATTCTTTTGAATGTTTTGTTTATGTGCTTCGGGACCTTCTTCCTTCTGGTTTTAGTCTAGTCTTGAATACTGCATGATACTGCAGATATTGCAAGCAGTTCTGTTGGTTGACTTTCTTTACCACAGACACTGGATCTGCTCTATCACACTTGAGCACTGTTGCAATAGTGCAATTAATTCAATTAAAAGAAAAAAAAAAGCACCTCAGCTTTTCCAGATGCTGGTTTATCGTGCCTGTAGAACTATTCTTTGTGTAAGCTTTGCAGGTTGGCTCCTTAGTTGTTTTTGTTCCTGGCTGCAGGTTTTAGACATTTCTTTTCAATCCTCTTAGAGCCGGATAGGTGTCATAGCAGAGATGACATGTAGCCTGAAGGAGCCATGTATTTTTGACTACTTTTCTTTCACTTGTGTACCTTTCTTTTTTAAGGTATGAAGTCTCTTATCATTTTTCTTATATTTCAATTTTTGCTTTTGTAGCAGTTCTCTGCATATCTCTGCTATACTTCACAGCTACGTGGGTCTGTTGATCTGTTTAGGTCTGGTTCTGCACAAGTCTGTGCTTCACATTGTCTTGACTCACTACTACTTTACATCTGCACAGATCTGTACTCCTTCAATGTGCTTTTTCAAACTTGCACAGATTTTAGTCTGTACTCCTGCAAATAGGCATATGCCTGTGCTCTTTTTCAGTAGACGAAAATCTGTTGCAAGCAGGCATAAGTTTGATCTTCTTCAAGGGGTCACAAGTCTGTGTTCTATCTACTTTATATGAATCTGCACTGCTTTGCATGGACACATGTTGGGGCTGCTTACAGTCTGTTCATCTTGTTGCTGCTTCCAATCTGCATATGTCAGAGCTACTACTCATAACAGCCTCTTTAGTCTGCACACATCTGGACTGCTGTAAATCTGCACACGTACACAGGTTTGAGCTGCTTTAATCTGCAGAAATCTATGCTACTTCATGTCTGCATAACTTTGAGCTGCGTTACTTCTGCTCAAGTAGGTTCTGCATTGCATCTGCCTAAGCCCACTCTGACTTGCTTCTGTATAGGTCTGCTGTGCTTGAAATCTGCACAGCCTCTCTGAATTTCTGTTGCGTACATGTTCTCAGAGCTGAATAAGGCAGCTCCATCTTTTTTTTTTTCTTTAATGAAAGAGGGGTAGGTACAATTCTAAGATACTGTCTTACATTTAAGTAAGTACAAAGCCAGCTATATTTCCATTTATGCAGTCTGCTTTTTCAAAAAGTACAAAGACTAGGGGAAACTCAATGAAATTACATGGAAATACTTTTAAAACAAATAGGAGAAAATATTTTTTCACTCAAAGAATAAGTAAGCTCTGGAACTCACTGCTGGAGGATGTGGTATCAGCAATCAGCGTATCTAGGTTTAAAAAACATTTGGACAAGTTCCTGGAGGAAAAGTCTGTAGTCTGTTGTTGAGACAGACATGGGGGAAACCACTGTTTGCCCTGGGATTGGTAGCATGAAATATTGCTACTAATTGTGTTTCTGCCAGGTACTTGTGACCTGGATTGGCCACTGTTGGAAGCAGGGTACTAGGCTAGATGGACCATTTGTCTGACCCAGTATGGCTATTCTTATGTATTAACTCTGGAATCTTAGCTCTTTAGTGAACAAGAAGTATCCTATTACAACAGTTCTAGACTCTATGGCTTCCAAGTTAAAGCATACACCTACAATAAATTGAACATTTGTTTTATACTGAAATAAATCAATTGTACCTTTTCCTGCATAAGCTAGCTATTTAGCCTAGTTTCAATTGAATCCTTAATAAAGCTTCAAGGCACCTTCTCTTTTCTAGGTCTGGGGTCCCAGTCCTCTTCCACGCTGCTTGTATTGCAGAGCTGGAACCCTTAATGGTCTTACTCAGTTCCAGCAGTAAGCTGTTTTTCACTTCTGTACCACTCTCCTCTATTTCTTAGAGGCAGCAGTCATCGCGTTTGCGCAGCTTGTTGCATTACTCACCTGCTTCAGTCGGTTCTATTACATGCCTGATGGGTAAATTTAAGACTCAACTGTTTGACACAGCTGTAGTAGTCCTCTGAATTATGCAACGGCTCTAGTTCCCTGCTTTGCACAGTGGCACCAGTTTTCCTGCTTCACACAGATGCTCTAATTTCTTCAGTTGTGTAGTGCCATCAGTCATTTGTTTTTCACAACTGCTCCACCTCTGCCACATAGATGACCTTTAAGTGCCAGCTTCCAGTTAGCTGGCATACCTGCAATTCTCAAAGTATTATGCAACTGCAGCTTGTTGGCTGTGGGCCATAGTTGTGGTAGTCACGTGGGTCTAGTGTGCATACATTTTTCTTTTTGACATTTATTTCCTTTAAGCTGAGTACTCAAGCTGGGACCTGATTTCAGGGGTAGCCAAGGTCCGCTTCTGGCTGTAGCCAGCCTGAGGTGAGAGCAGAAACCAAACATGGAGAACTTCAGCACAAAGCAATATGTTCTTGGGGTTAGAGCGTAAACTTTGGATTTGGGAGAAGTGTTAAAGTTGTTATGCAAAGAGCATCTTGGGTAAACCTTGGATTAAGCTTGTAAGCTTTCTGTAAGATGAAAGTTAATGCTTGCAGCACTTTAGAACACCTGCACACAACTGTGAATGTTAAAAGTAGAAATGTTCTGGAAGTTTTGAAAGTGAACTTTAATCTTTGATGTACTTTACAACCTGAGACATTTAAAAGTTGAGTTATTCACTCATTTTAAAGCATTTGTTCAATAAATACTCGTTAAATATGAAGAACTCGTTGGTAGTCTCTTCTTACCTGGTGTTTGCAAGGGTTACCGTACACTCTTAATTTTCAGCGTTGGTACTTTAGTGGCTGTAATGTTTTAAGGTGGAAGTGTGCCTTGACTCAGGACAATCAGCCTACCTCTAATCACTGTGACCAATAACTGATTAGACAAGGCATTGCCGTAACCAAGGGGGAAATTACAGATCACTTTGGCATCAGAGACAGGATAACATTTTGGGCTGTTGGCGTGCGTGTGTAACCTTGCAAGTGCAAGTAGTAGGTCCCTAGGGTGCACCCTGTTTCCCTGGGATAGTTTGAAACACCTCAGGAAGACGGATATAGAAGTTCCACATGAAGAGTGGAGCCTCTACCAGGAAAGACAGTAGGGGTAGGAGGAGGAATTCCACAGAAGAAGCAAAAGCTTTGTCTTTGAAGCTAACAGGAGAGAAAGGAGACCTATATGCTGTCCTGGAGAAGTGGGACATATGCCATCTTGTAGAGCTGATATGAGGTAACAGGAAGCAATTATATACTACAAAGACAATGTGTATGAATCTTATTCCAGTCTACAGAATTTGACTAAGAAAGAGAGTGAAAAAGAAAGCAGAATGCAGAAGAATGGTACCAAGAAGTGCAGCGAGGAAGGGAGCAGAGAGGGTGATACCAAGAGATGCAGTGAAGAGAACAATGTAGAAGAGTGGTGAGAAGAAATACAGAGAGAAAGGGAACAGAGCAAGAGAGCTGTGGGAAGAAGAGATGAGATGGTGGAGAGATTTGTGGAAGAGTATAAGAAAAGGAATCAGTTTGCGGCAGAAGAGAAAATGAGTCTTGGTGTGCCAGATACTAAAGAATCCGGTTTTCTGTTTTTATTTTATTTTATTTATCATTTTACTTAATTACATTCACATTTATCACATAAATGTAAGGAAATACAGAAATTAATATAAAAAGGAAAACATTTTCTCTCAACAATATATATTTACATAATTGTCCACAATTGGAAGATCCAAGATCAGGAAAACAATCTTAAAGAAAATAAGAAAAACTCAAAATGGTTAATCTTACTCTTCACATTTTCTGAGGGAGGAAGGTTAATCGGTTATTGCAGCCGGTACAGTGGTAACTGAAGGAAGTTGCTGCAGAGGATTCTTCATCTGTTTCCACAAACTCTTAAAATTTCTTAGGTTCAAACAAATAAGTAATAAGGAAATAAAACACTTACAAGGGAATCGCGCTAGGAAGGTCCGACCTAGGGCAATGATTCCTGGCTTAAAAGCCAAGACCTCACACCTCCCAGTCTGCGATTCCCTTGATGTGTCAGGAAATATATGCATCTTTGAACCCAAAAAACTATCAACCATGTATCGGAAATACAATTTCAAAACATTGTTCCTATCTAAATCAAAGACGAAAGTCACTAATAATAACTCTTATCTATAACTTCTGAGTTTTCCAAAATGTCAGTTAAACTTACATCTCTTTTCTCTGATAAAGAAGATTTTTAAGGAAATATAATTTTAGTCACCAAAAGGTGGCTATCAGAAGGTATTAGCAAAGTATCAGAGAAATATTTCTTCAAGAATTCAGTAGCTGATATACTGTATAGGATATTATAGGTAAATTTATCATTCTCAAGTTGTTTTCCCTTAATTGGTTCTCCAGAAATTCCAATTTTTACAAGAAAGATAACTATTCTTCATTACCAAATTATCTGATTTTCATAGAGAAACCATTTCCGTAATCAAAGTCTCTATTTTTATATCTTGGACTTCCACTTTGTTAGATAAGTATTAATATAAATTCTTTAACTCACATAGTGAAAAATTTTAAACATCTGAAGAAGAGAGTATTCACATTCTGCTGCAGTTCCTATAGTACGTCCATTATGACATTGTTGGCTTCACCAAGTCCAATTTCTCCACAGAAACCGCTCCAGATATCTTTGGGGGGAAGAGCTCACTCTCCAATCCCCCAGTTGGTTTATTATCCGAGTCGATGCTGCGCCAGGACCTCCTCGGGTCACATGAAAATCCTAACCCACTTCGGGCGTTTCCATTATTGACCTCCATAGCGAAGCATTACTATTTCCGGGTCTTGGAGGGGTCATGCGAACAGGGGGACTCAAAGTCACTCCCTCCACTGAGATTCGGCAATAAAGCCTTGCTGTTCCCCGAAGCAAGAACCGATATCCCCGACATTATGACCCCGAATCTCTCCAAAATAGACTGAGAAGTGGTGGGAACCCCAGCCGTGTTTGAGGAGGACAGCACCACAGCTTTGCCTTTTCTCTTCCCCATTCTCTGGGGAACGCGCCCTCTTCTTCAGGCATTCTGGTGTAAAACGGGAACTCAACTAGCGTACGTCCTCCCTCAACGCCATCTTGGATCCTTCTGTTTTTTTTCCCCCCAGGAGTATAGTCATCACTTCTGTCGAGACTATAGAGTTGGACAGAGGAGCTTTTATTTATTTATTTTTTATTACATTTGTACCCCGCGCTTTCCCACTCATGGCAGGCTCAATGCGGCTTACATATTATTGAGGTTGAGGAGAGATATTTCCCTCAAGTGAGACAGAAGAAGGAAAAGATAGAATTGGTGCTCCAAAGCACAGGAGCCTAGTTTTAGAAGAAATGAGCTTCATCCGAGATGATTGAATCTTAGTCTCTCAAACATCACTTCTTGTATTTCTAATACATGTATCTGAATTCACTTCCTGAAGGATAAATATATTGTCTGCATAAGAATATAGATATTCATCCTTATCCAATACCACTGAACTAAGAGTACTCATAAAAATGTTGAAAATCATAGGGGATAGTGGTGATCCTTGAGAGACACCACATTTAGAAAACCAAAATTGAGAAAGATTATCTCATATCTTACTGCATATGACTGGACTTGAAGAAAGGTCTGAAACCATTTTAGCACCGTTCTGCCTATCCCTAGTCCAATCAATAAGGCCAATACAAGATCATGATCTACCATATTGAAAGCCGCTGATAGATTGAACTGCAAAACACAGCCCTTCCTCCCTTGTTGAGAATAAACCATAACTTAGTTGTTAAAGCTAAAAATAGAGATTTGGTGCTGTGAAATGACCTAAAGCCATACTGAAAAGACTGCAAAATAGAAAACTCATTAATATAGGCCATCAACTGTCTTGAATGATAGATTCCATAAGCTTAGTAAAAACTGGAATGTTAGCAATGGGCCTTTAGTGGCAAACTAGGGTCTAGAGATTGAGATTTAATAAATAGTGTAAGAATAATCTTACCCATAGAGGGAGGAAAGAAGACAGAATGTAAACAATGATTTATAAAAATAGAAATCCACAGTAAAGCATCAGGGGAATATGAATGAGGTCTACAAAATCCTGAGTGGTGTGGAGCGGATGGAGTTGAATTGATTTTTCACTCATTCAAAAAGTACAAACCTGAGCTGGGACACTGTCCTGTGTCAAGAGACCTATGAAGCATATTAATTTTGTCAGAGAAATAATTCGCCATAGTCTCTGAATCAGGGCAGTCTGTTCTTGAGGAAGATTGTGGAGGAGAGAGAAATCATTCCAAAATTTAAAATGAGATTTCTGATTGCCATGTTCAGATCTGATTATCTTAGTATAACATTGTCTTCTAGCCTTAAGAAGATCTAGTTTACAACAGTGAATCTTAGACTTCTAGAGGGATTTAGCAGAAAACTGCTTGGATTTCCTCCAGGTTGGTTCTAATCTTCTACACTCTTGTTTGAGTGCACAGAGTTCTTTACCAGGATGATCTATATGAGCTGGCAACTGATATGACAGATATAGGAGTTATATCATCCAAAGTGTTGATGGAATTCACATTCCAATCATCTAACAGCCTCTCTGGATCACAGGTGGGCCCTATAACTGGAACGGTGGGAATTGGAGACTCCCAAAATTGGGAGTGTTCAAATTTCTTCATGATATAAATTGAAGAAAATTCTGAAACTTAGACATAAAGAATGGGAGGGTAAACTCTCCCAGGGTACTGAAGAAATTTGAGTTGTATGTCTGGTGGAATTGTAGGTGGTTATATATATATTTTGTAAGAGGCCAATTCCTACCTATGTACTCGCTTATGTCTAGGGGGCGTGGCCTCTGCCCAACCTTAGCTGCATGGAAAATAACGGACAGACCAATGGAATATATTAGTTTATTTATACAGCGTTATATACAAAAATATAGAAAACTCTTATCAGCTTATAGCATCAGCAATTCCTGATTGCATGCACAATGATACCAAAAATATAGAGAATAACTATGATTATCCTATTGGCTAATCTGTAATGACAGATAAACACAATACCAAGATCCTAATGATTACCACACAAATCTTATACTAGGCTAACAGCAACTAGAGATCATAAATCCTGACGTCACACATCTGATGGGTCCGAGCACAGACTAATTATCTAACCCAGCCTGAAGGAAGTAAACTATGATCTCACCGTCCCGGTCACCAGATCAGATTCCTTCCGATACCTCAGCCGAATGTCTCAGCGAGGTCCCACAAGCTCAGGTGATGCACTTGTCTTGATCAGCCACAGATGATACAGACTCAGTATAGATCCTGTAGACAGCTGTAACCTGGGGAAAAGCTTTGCCAGGTATTATCAGTAAGTCTCTCAGGTAAATTAGGTGCTTGCAGAAATGCAAGTGTTCTCCTCTTCTGTTCTTCTGTTCTTCTCTCTTCTTCTTCTCTCAGGAACTAGTCTCTTTCTGTTCCCGCTTCTCAGATCAATCAGTTTTCTGGGAGCCAATCAGAAATAATCCCACCATGTACTCCCAGCATCTGTATGAAGCTTCCTTTGTCCGTCTTATCTCGTAAGCTCTCTCTCTCACTCTCTCTCCCTCAGGGACATGCATTCTCCCCCGATACAGAGTGACCTTGGAGGTGGTGCAGGCTTCAGTAAGTCTATTACAAGCTGAAATTCTGACTTCTGCACAGTTGGTAGTCAGACATATAGGTGAAAGGTTGCAGCGTCCATTTTGGCTGTAAAGGTGCTCTCATATGCACACAGGGTGGGTGAGATCACAGCAAATACTCCTACAGAATCCAGGTAAGCAATCTCATCCAATGAATGCGCCTTTTCATGAGTAGGTATAGAAGATAGATCTGAGATATGTGGAGTTTGCAATAAAGTTCTAAAAGAGTTAAGTCAAGGGACTTCATCTCTTTTTTTGTTTCTTATACTTATTCCATGTTGGTCTTAACAGACTTCTCTTCTTCAGCTTCTACTAGGAAACTTTCTTTCTCCGAGGACAAGCAGGCTGCTTGTTCTCACATGTGGGTCAGCGTCCGTGGCGGTCCAGGAACGGGAATTTTCCAGAGCAAAATAAACAAAAACTTTGCCAGAGCCTTCGAGCGTGCGGGGCACGCGCACTGTGCATGCACGGCCGTCTTCCCGCCTGTCGCGTGAGAGTCCCTGTTCAGTTTTTCTTTTTCCGCGGTGGAGAGTAGCTGTTTCATCGGTCTCTCTCCTCAGCCCAGAGAAAGAGCCTTCGTTTTTGACGACTTTTTCGGAGTTTTTCTCCATCTTTAGTCTTATTTCTTAGTTTGACCCTTTTAAAGTTTCCTTTCATTTTTGTCGTGGCCCTCTTAGGCTGCGAGTACGCGTTTTCTCATTTTTGTGCCCTTTTAATTGACACAATCGAGAATTTTGACTTCGCCGCCACTATTTTTCCGTCCATGTCATCGAGGACTCCCAGTGGCTTCAAGAAGTGTACTCGATGCAACCGGTCGATCTCAGGTACCGATCCCCAAGCATGGTGTCTTCAGTGCCTTGGGCCCGACCATCGCCCAGATGCATGTAAGTTGTGTCTTAGCCTTAAAAAGCGGACACGCGTCGAGAAAAGCTCTTCAGGACCGTCTTTTCGGAGCTTCGACCGGTTCTTCAACGTCGACATCGGTACCAAGGTCGGTGTCGTCGATATCGGCACCGAAGAGGGCATCGACTTCAGGAACGCAGGTAATGGCTGTCCGGAGACCACCACATGCTGGGAGCAGTGAGCCATCGAGTGGGTCTCCACTTGTCTCGAAGTCTCCTGCTGTGTAGACCTCACGGGACCGACTACTCTCGGACCCGACCCCGAGGAGGCTGGTGGATTCCACGTCGTCCTCGGTACCGAGGAGTATAGATGACGTGCATTGAGTGAAGGCTAAGAAGCATCGTCATTGGTCTCCTTCCAAGCATGGTACCGGGAGCTCCGGGGCGTCGAAGGATTTGGCACCCGTGAAGAGCCGATGCCGGGTGGACCGCTCACCCTCCATTCAAGAGGTATCGGTGCATCGGTCTTCGGGCAGCCCGGTACCGCCTCCTCGACCTCCACAGATTCTGACGCCGATTCTTGCACCGGCCCCACAGCCTTGCTCGACAGCGACTCTAGACGAGCGCATCCGAGCCATTCTTCCAGGTCTCCTGGAGGAGTTGCTACGTCAGTGTGCTCCGGTACCTACTACTACTACTTATCATTTCTAAAGCGCTACTAGACGTACGCAGCGATACCGGGGGTGCTTGCGCCCTCCGGACCGTCGATGGAAGCGGCAGCTGGCTCTATGCCTGTGGTGAGGTCTCCGACACTGGTGCCGCCGAGGTCAACTCCCCGTCGACATCAATGGAGGGAGCTTCATCGCCGTCGGCATGGGAGTCGACCTCTCGGCATCGCCATCGAGGACTTGGTTCCTTGGTGTCGAGATGGGCCCGGTTTTGGACTGCAGTTAAGGAACTCTTGTCCGATACCGATGAGGATGCCTCGTGGGATGAAGAGGAGGATCCCAGGTATTTCTCTTCTGAGGAGTCTTGTGGTCTTCTGATCCCACTTCTTCACCTGAGAGGATGCTTTCTCCACCGGAGAGTCTTTCCTTCTCGTCATTTGTCCGGGAAATGTCTGTGGCTATTCCCTTCCATGTGGTATCTGAGGATGAGCCCAGGACTGAGATGCTCGAGGTCCTTGACTATCCTTCGCCACCTAAGGAGTCACCTACTTATTCATAAAGGCGTACAATAAAGATTTCCCATAACGATCTGACTTCCTAATTATTCCAATCACAACTATTAAGGAACCGTCCTATCTGTTCATCCTAATTACATCCTCACGACTGAATATTATATCTTGTCCTGATATCATTATGTTATGTTATGTTATGTTGATCTTTCAATCCACTTCCAATCCAATATGATTTACTTATGCACTCTTATTTGTAATAATTGTAAAGTTATTATTCTGTTAATATGATTGCTTTGATATTCTATGTACCCATCCGTATCTATATTTTCAAATTCTTATCTTATGTGTACATGTTGCTATAACATTTTGTAAGCCACATTGAGCCTAAAAATAGGTGGGTAAATGTGGGACACAAGTGCAGCAAATAAATAAAATCCACCGTTCCCTTGCATAATGCGCTCAAGGAGACACTTAAGCGGAACTGGATGAAACCACTAAGTAATCCCACCATTCCCAAGAAAGCTGAGTCCCAATATCGGATTCACGGAGAACCTGAGCTGATGAAGTCGCAGTTACCTCACGACTCTACGGTTGTGGATTCCGCTCTCAAGAGAGCCAGGAGTTCTAGAGACTTTGCCTTGGCGCCCCCGGGAAGAGAATCTAGAACCCTGGACCCTAGCTTCTCAGTGGTATCAAGCTGCAGGGGATCTAGAGGATGCAATCCAGCTGTCCACCGATTTTCACAATTCCCTTCAGTGGTGGTCAATTCAGTCCAATTTGACCTTGGGACGTCCCTTTCAAATTCCTCAGCCACAAAAAGTGCTGACAACGGATGCATCCCTCCTGGGGTGGGGAGCTCATGTCGATGGGCTTCACACTCAAGGAGTTTGGTCCCTCCAGGAAACAGGTCTTCAGATCAATCTGCTGGAGTTGCGAGCGGTCTGGAACCTTCTAAAGGCTTTCAGAGCTCGGCTGTCTAATCAAATTATCCAAATTCAGACAATCAGGTTGCCATGTACTACATCAACAAACAGGGGGGGCACCGGATCTCGCCCCCTGTGTCGGGAAGCCGTCCAGATGTGGCTTTGGGCTCGCCGTTACGGCATGTTTCTCCAAGCCACTTATCTGGCAGGCGTAAACCACAGTCTGGCCGACAGACTGAGCAGGATAATGCAACCTCACGAGTGGTCGCTCAATTTGGGCATCCTACGCAAGATCTTCCGAGATTGGGGCACCCCCTCGGTGGATCTTTTTGCCACTCAGATCAATCACAAGGTCCCTCAGTTCTGTTCCAGACTTCAGGCCTACGACAGACTAGCTTCAGATGCCTTTCTCCTTCATTGGGAGATGGGACTTTTGTACACATATCCTCCCATACCTCTGGTGGGGAAGACTTTGCTGAAACTCAAGCAAAACCGCGGAACTATGATTCTGATTGCTCCCTTCTGGCCATGTCAGATTTGGTTCCCTCTTCTTCTGGAGTTGTCCTCTGAAGAACCCTGGAGATTGGAGTGTTTTCCAACCTTCATCACTCAGAACGAGGGAGCGCTTCTGCATCCCAACCTCCAGTCTCTGGCCCTCACGGCCTGGATGTTGAGAGCATAGACTTCGCTTCCTTGGGTCTTTCTGAGGGTGTCTCCCAGGTTTTGCTTGCTTCCAGGAAAGATTCCACGAAGAGGTGCTACTTTTTCAAATGGAGGAGGTTTGCCGTCTGGTGTGATAGCAAGGCCCTAGATCCTTACTCTTGTCCTACACAGACCCTGCTTGAATACCTTCTACACTTGTCAGAGTCTGGTCTCAAGACTAAATCCGTAACAGTCCATCTTAGCGCAATTAGTGCTTATCAACATGTAGAGGGTAAGCCTATCTCTGGACAGCCTTTAGTTTTCACTTCATGAGAGGTTTGCTTTTGTCAAAGGCCACTGTCAAACCGCCACCTGTGTCATGGGATCTCAACATCGTTCTCACCCACCTGAATAAGCCTCCTTTTGAGCCACTGAATTCCTGCCATCTGAAGTAATTGACCTGGAAGGTAATTTTCTTGGTGGCTGTTACTTCAGCTCGTAGAGTCAGTGAGCTCCAAGCCTTGGTAGTGCATGCTCCTTATCTCAAGTTTCATCACAGCAGAGTAGTCCTCCGCACGTTCTTGCCGAAGGTGGTGTCGGAGTTCCATCTGAACCAGTCAATTGTCTTGCCAAAATTGTTTCCCCGTTCTCATACCCACCCTGCTGAACGTCAGTTGCATACTTTGGACTGCAAGAGAGCATTGGCCTTTTACGTGGAGTGGACAAGCCCCTTCAGACAGTCTGCCCAAATGTTTGTTTCTTTTGATCCCAACAGAAGGGGAGTTGCAGTCGGGAAACACACCATTTCCAATTGGCTAGCCGATTGCATTTCCTTCACTTATGCCCAAGCTGGACTGACTCTTGAAGGTCATGTCACGACTCATAGTGTTAGAACATGGCAGCGTCGGTGGCCCACTTGAAGTCAGCCACTGTTGAAGAGATTTGCAAGGCTGCGACGTGATCATCAATCCACACATTCACATCTCACTACTGCCTTCAGCAAGATACCCAACGCGATAGTCTGGGCAGTCGGTGCTGCAGAATCTGTTCGGGGTTTAGAATCCAACTCCACCCCCCTAGGCCCATTTTTATTGGAAGCTGATCCAAAATCTCTGGCTGTCTCCCAAGAAGCAGAACCAGATAACGCCATACCTGCCTCAATGGGTGAATCAGCACACTCTGATGAAAACAAGGCAGCAGTAGGCCCAACGAACATTGGAAAAGAAAATTGATGTACCACAGAGAGTAGTATGCCACTTCATATTTTCAAGGCATGTAATTCTGCTCCTCCAGCACCCAGTCACCAAAGTGACGAAGAAGGCAGGCATAGCTATAAAAGCGTAAGTGTGGGAGACCCATACCTCCATATTTCCAAGATTCAGCATCCTCTCTTATCGAGCTGTTGTCTGCGGACTCTTCCACCTTCCCCTCTTCTGTCGAGGTTATTCCCTTGGGTTCTGCATCCATAGTCTCTTTGATGTACAATGCTGGAAAGAAATCGTTCACAGTGGCAGAGCTTACCCTTACCCTACTATTATTCTTATTTTCAACAGTCAATTTGTTCCTGAAGAGTTAGCTGCAGTCTTTCTCTCCTTCTGCTTTGTTATCTCGATCATCCAAAGGCACCTCCACTATCGGAGCTGATTTTTGTCAGGCCAGGCTATTGTCCAACTGTAGTTTTCTGAGTTTCTTCTTTCCCACATCTAGCAAGCACTTGGGCCAGCTCTTCATGTTCTTCATTACCCAACTCTACAGTCCTGATAGGAGTGTGGACAGAAACAAAAAAAGGCAACGATCTGCCACAGAAATAGCAAACCAAAAGAAAAAAAGCAGATCAAAAAAGACAAAAAAATGGAACAGGAGGGTAACAGAAGAAGTGGTTTATTACAAGGTTACCCGATGTGGCAACGTTTCACCCTCAGGCTGTGTCAGGGGTACAAAAAACTAATAGGGGTAAAAATCAAAGTGAACCCCTAAAAGTAGTAATACAACCACCTTACATAAGTGCTTCCCAAGCTTACTCGGCAGACTTCGCAATGCTATGTTGACTGCCAACATAGCATTGCGAAGTCTGCTGAGTAAGCTTGGGAAGCACTTATGTAAGGTGGTTGTAAGACTATTTTAGGGGTTCACTTTGCTTTTTACCTCTGATAGGAGTGTGGCCTTTAACTGGGAGAGCAAGTAGATTCTTTGAAGTCTGCCATGCCAAGACTTGCTTTCTCCTCTGCAGCAAACTGACTCCTTTCTTACATTTTGCCGTTAATTTCTCCATCTACTCAAAAGCTGTGTTTGTTTTGCGGTACTTTTCTTCTCTCTGCTCATTCGTTTTGTGATACATAAGAATAACCATACTGGGTCAGACCAGTGGTCCTTCTAGTCAATTGTCCTGCTTCCAAAAGTGGCCAATCCAAGTCACAAGTACTAGGAAGAAACCCAACATTCCATTCTATCAAGAAAATGTAAGTGGCAACGGCAACACATTCCCTCTATGTGCAAAATGTGCATATATACCTCTTCATGTGGATGAATCATTCCTCAGTATTCCCAGTTATGTTTTTGTGCAAGGAGCCAAACTTTTCTGTGCCAGAGTCAGAGCTTCTGGTCCTCCTGTTCCTGAGGCACAGGAGAGAGATTTTCAAGCACCATCACCTGCCACCACATAATGTCTCCATGAGGGCATGGAGATCCATAATGAGCAGCTTGGAAAAGTCAGTGTGAAGCAGTGCCTCCTCCCCCTGGAATACATCAACGCTCGTGTGCATGTGCAAGCACCATACATAGGCAAGGTCACATATAGTGAGTTCCTTTTGTGTTTGCAATACATTTTATTGATTTTTCATAAGAAAGAATAACAAAATATTGCTTACATCAGAATGTCCAGAATATCCAATGACAAGCCGCCTCCACTAACCCTTCAGTGCTGAAATTATGGCTGCACATATCTGGACACCCCCCTTCCCCCAGTGCCAGCATGCTACCCCATGCCTTCATACTGATGGGAATGTTGGAAGCAGCTCACTAAAATACATTGAACCACCCAAAGGCACACCTGGTTTACCCCACCTCCCATCACCACCTCCCAGCATCATTGCATATGCGCCACAGAAAGGCCACCATACCATCCTCAGTCCCTGTGTCCACTTCAGCTCACATAGCATATGTGCCTGTGTACTGCATGCGCGGCCCCCCCCCCCCCCCCCAATCTGTCACAGGCTATGTGAGCAGCATTGCATAACATATCATTAAAATAATTATGTTTGTGACGCTAAGAAAGCCCATGACCTGAACCCTGTCTCCACCAACTTGTGTTTTATCGACAATTTGGCATGCATAGGGACCTTGAGGTGCTCAGGCACCATTACCGGAAGTTACGGTAAGAAAATCCAGCCGTCATCTGGTGCAAGAGGAAGTGCCTCAGGGCCTGATGCAAGTACCATTGATACTGCACCCCTATAAACAGCTCTGTCCTGGATCAAGACCTCAGTATGCAGCTACTCTCATTACAGTGTGCCCACAACCCCTATTTCCAGTAGCCAAACCCAAACCTATGAGAAGACTTGGAAAGGAAGGGATGGAGGGATGTTGAACAGCACCCTTTTGTGACCAAAGAAAAGTGGTCAGCATGTCACATATAGCTAACTAGCACATTGCAGCAGCTATGGCAGGGTAAATCAAACTGTAATCAGAAAGACCCACAGTGGGACTCAAGCCCACGTTGCCTATATTGAAGGGCCACAGCTCTAACCCCTGTGCTACACACGTACCTGAAAAAGGAGTGTTCAAGGAGGACAGTACACTGACCTCAGAGGGCTGTGTGAGCATAAGTTGCTACCCAAATGGATGGCCTCTCATTGGTCAGTCCCCACACTGATTGTGTTGTATTGTAACATGAGGTTCAAAGTTAGGTATGCTGCCCTGTGAAACATCCTTCAAGGCCCAAGCTGGGGACCCTTCAAACCTCTCGGGGGGGGGGGGGGGGGGGGGGTCCAAGCACAGGTGGCCAGAAGGGATAGGAGGATCAAACAGGATTCCCTGCCATCTTCCATTCTGCTGTGGACCACATAGGTATGAGGGTGCACACACATTCACATCCCTGACAAGAGCTGTAATAATGGCCCCAGCCATGCAACAGCACAGTGGCATATTACCTCTCAGCCAGTGCCTGGTCACCCAGGGTCCTCCAGCAGGGCCAGGAACCATCTTCCATGCCCGTAGGGAGACAACCCTCTCAGAGGGCAAATAGCTATCATATCTTTGGCTATTGGGTTCCCTGACATGTCTTCTCTTCGGTGCCATAGATCAGAGATGTCCCCCAGTTAACAACCATCAGTCCCAGCTGTCCCTGTCCCTGCCTACCAAGAGCCAGCTGCACCACTATGCAAGCCATGTAGGATATGTTGATCTCAATTGCAAACCTTTTCAACACACAGGTCATCCTCCAACTGCCATACAGCCTGCCCTGGACCAACCTTCTGCAGAGAGGGACTGGAAGGAAGTTGTAATGGATCCTGGCCCCTGGGATGTGCCCCTGCACAACAAGGACCCACCCAGCAGGTGGATGTTCAGGGACTTACCCATCAGGTAGATGTTTAGGAGGAGGACCCCTGGAGTGACATACTCCTACTGGAGAGGGAAGAAGGGATGGGGGAAGAGCTCCCTCCCCCCAGGCAGCAAGGCAGCAGGTGACTGTATCTGAGTCCCCCCCCCTGAAATGGCTGCCATTCCTGTCAGACAGCCCCCCCCCCCCCGACAGCTACCTTAGCCCAGCTCCTGCTGCAAGTCGCAAGCCTGCGCAGAGACATGTAGCAGGAGCTGGGAACCCTATGCAACATTCAGGGGTAAATCCTCACAGACCTGAGGATGCTCCTTGTGGAGTGGTAGCAACCACAATAAAGGCTATGGACCAAAAAATGTTTACGTATTTTGCAGTTTTATTTTTTTGACAATTACATTGTTTACAGTTATTAGCATACAAAGGCCACTGCCTTCACTCTCTAAAGTATGTGTTGATTCTGTGATATTGAAGGCTGACAACTACTGTGGTTTAAATACTATTAGGTAAGCCCTGAGAAAGGGAGACTGTAGAACAAGGTGGAGGGTAGAGACTGGGGAGCGAAGGATCCAGAATGCCCTCCGTGTCCACATGCAGAGCAGCTCCTCCTTAATGTCAAGTGTTCAACCAGAAGGCTGCCCAATCAAGAGGGATCTGCATCACAAGAAGCTCCAGTGGGCTTTGAACCTGCCACCCCTAGGATACCAGGCCACACTACAAACCATTATGCCATGCCTCCATAAGCTAGAAAAAAGGTGACCGGGAATGTGTTATGGCCTACAACAGCCAGAAGTAGAACCATTCCAGCATCTCACACAGGTGTAAGTATATGGAAGCTGGTAACAGGTTCCACACTTGTGGGGGGTGGGGGTGGAAGCACACATGACTGCAGTCTCACTTTCTGCTCCCTTTTCTTAGCTCATGTCTGGAGCCATGTGTGAGTGGAGCCTTTCTTGAACTGAGACTATAGGCCAGACATTGCCCTGCCTGAGCTCCTCAAGGTCCCTGTGTATTCCAAATCATATACAAAACACAAGTTAGTGGAGTTATAGTGTTCAGGTAATGGGCCTTCTTGGCGCCGCATATACAGTGGTGGAAATAAGTATTTGATCCCTTGCTGATTTTGTAAGTTTGCCCACTGACAAAGACATGAGCAGCCCATAATTGAAGGGTAGGTTATTGGTAACAGTGAGAGAGAGCACATCACAAATTAAATCCGGAAAATCACATTGTGGAAAGTATATGAATTTATTTGCATTCTGCAGAGGGAAATAAGTATTTAATCCCTCTGGCAAACAAGACCTAATACTTGGTGGCAAAACCCTTGTTGGCAAGCACAGCGGTCAGACGTCTTCTGTAGTTGATGATGAGGTTTGCACACATGTCAGGAGGAATTTTGGTCCACTCCTCTTTGCAGATCATCTCTAAATCATTAAGAGTTCTGGGCTGTCGCTTGGCAACTCGCAGCTTCAGCTCCCTCCATAAGTTTTCAATGGGATTAAGGTCTGGTGACTGGCTAGGCCACTCCATGACCCTAATGTGCTTCTTCCTGAGCCACTCCTTTGTTGCCTTGGCTGTATGTTTTGGGTCATTGTCGTGCTGGAAGACCCAGCCACGACCCATTTTTAAGGCCCTGGCGGAGGGAAGGAGGTTGTCACTCAGAATTGTACGGTACATGGCCCCATCCATTCTCCCATTGATGCGGTGAAGTAGTCCTGTGCCCTTAGCAGAGAAACACCCCCAAAACATAACATTTCCACCTCCATGCTTGACAGTGGGGACGGTGTTCTTTGGGTCATAGGCAGCATTTCTGTTCCTCCAAACACGGCGAGTTGAGTTCATGCCAAAGAGCTCAATTTTTGTCTCATCTGACCACAGCACCTTCTCCCAATCACTCTCGGCATCATCCAGGTGTTCACTGGCAAACTTCAGACGGGCCGTCACATGTGCCTTCTGGAGCAGGGGGACCTTGCGGGCACTGCAGGATTGCAATCCGTTATGTCGTAATGTGTTACCAATGGTTTTCGTGGTGACAGTGGTCCCAGCTGCCTTGAGATCATTGAGAAGTTCCCCCCTTGTAGTTGTAGGCTGATTTCTAACCTTCCTCATGATCAAGGATACCCCACGAGGTGAGATTTTGCGTGGAGCCCCAGATCTTTGTCGATTGACAGTCATTTTGTACTTCTTCCATTTTCTTACTATGGCACCAACAGTTGTCTCCTCCTCGCCCAGCGTCTTACTGATGGTTTTGTAGCCCATTCCAGCCTTGTGCAGGTGTATGATCTTGTCCCTGACATCCTTAGACAGCTCCTTGCTCTTGGCCATTTTGTAGAGGTTAGAGTCTGACTGATTCACTGAGTCTGTGGACAGGTGTCTTTCATACAGGTGACCATTGCCGACAGCTGTCTGTCATGCAGGTAACGAGTTGATTTGGAGCATCTACCTGGTCTGTAGGGGCCAGATCTCTTACTGGTTGGTGGGGGATCAAATACTTATTTCCCTCTGCAGAATGCAAATAAATTCATATACTTTCCACAATGTGATTTTCCGGATTTAATTTGTGATGTGCTATCTCTCACTGTTACCAATAACCTACCCTTCAATTATGGGCTGCTCATGTCTTTGTCAGTGGGCAAACTTACAAAATCAGCAAGGGATCAAATACTTATTTCCACCACTGTATAATTTTTTTAATGACATGTGCAATGCTGCTCACATAGACTGTGACAGATGGCTATAGCCAGATTTTTTTTTTTTTGGGGGGGGGGGGGGGGGGGGGGGGGTACTGAGGGGGTGGGTATGCAGTACATAGGCACAGATGATGTGTGAGCTGAGATAGCCATGGAGCCAGAAGATGTCTTGGTGGCCTGCCTGTGCTCTGGTTAAAGGCATCTTTGGGTGGGGCCTTTCCTGAGCTGAGACATTAGGCCAGGTATTCTCCTGCTAGGTCCTGGGGCCACTGCGGCCCCTCAGGTGGTGAAGAGATGCCCAAGGAATCTTGCACTAGCCACTAGTCTAGTACCAACCAGATGATGTGCCTAGGCAGTGCCCAGACTATAGTTTCTGTTCAGCATGCTGCCTTGTCCACAACCAGCATGGCTGAGGGCTTAGGAAGATGCACATACAGCTGATTCCTATCTATGTATTTACATATTTAAAACATATAACATTAAGGTGAGAGAAAGTAGAAAAAATATGTACAAATTTGGGGGGGGGGGGGGGGGGATATATACATGAGGAGGGAAAAGAATTGTTATACATATATCTTTTGTCTCACAATAGCGACCAGTCAGGTACAAACCAGTAGGTGTGCTTGGCCATTGCACAGACTAAAGTTTGCTCAGTGTTCAGCAGGCCTGGGTGCAGACCAATTAGGAGCTGCCTGCAGGTGAGGAAGCTATTGGTGGAACCCACCCTCCTGCACCCTGGCCAGATTTGCCTGATGCCCCTGTAGAGGCTGAGCAGCTACTGCTGGGCTCTAGGAGACACAGGCCTTGTCTAGTACACTGTTCCCCCAGTAGACCCATGACTCTTCCACTGAAACCGGTGAGGCTCCCAGAGGCGCCTGCCACCACAGATGGCAGCTGTAGGAAATCCAACAACTAGTACAGGGGCCCCAACCTCAGGGTCTACTGAACATGAGGGCCAGGACAAGGATTAAAACACAGGATGCTGGACATTGTCAAGTTTAACATGAACCAAGCTAAATGCGTTCTACCTCTGTTCTGCCCCCATATTCATGGAAGTAGGATACATTGCTATGTATATTTAGTATAAGTACTATTTGTATTCAGTTGCATTATCCGTGTATAGATAGCACTATGTACTAAGGCTGCTATCTCTATAGTTTGCAGTTTCCTGTGATTGAGTTCTTGTGAGCTTGTCCTATTTGCTCTTAGTTCTGGGCAAAGGTCAGCCCTCCCTCCCTGGGTGCTGTGATAGAGTCACAGTCTTCCTAACATACCTTTGTGATCAGCAGCTGTGGTAGGGGCTGATCCCTCCTTAATCTACTGTGATTCCATCAAACGTCTTTACTATTTTTCCAAATCACTTTCCCACATTGTTCCCCTTTGAGTATTACAGCCTTACTACAATATCACTTTGTATTTGTTTACGCTGGAGTCGGCAAACGCCGCTCCGGCACTATGTAAGCCACATTGAACCTACAAATAGGTGGGAAAATGTGGGGTACAAATGTAACAAATAAATAAAATAAATAACCACACAGATGGGTATATGGAGGACTGCTGGGAAAAAAGGGAGCTAGCTGAAGAGGGATGTGAAATGTAGAGCTGGAGACAAACTGCTAGATTTGGATCATTTGAACCTCAGTCCTGTGGAGCACATGGTTATTCTATCTTCCCCCCACCAGCTTCACAGCCACAGCCACAGCCACAAATAGGTGTCTCCATGGTAGGAGAATCTGCACATAACCATATAGTTCCAGTATTAAAACAATAAATACAACAATTGCCTAAAAAGGTATGTTTCAAAGTCCACTGCTGCCCCTTGTGTTCCTGCTGACCACTGACTGTGCTCTATCTTGTCCAACAACCAGGTCCTGCCTAAAGCAAAGAGTCCTTTGTTAGCAGAAACGTAAGGCAGACCAGGTCTTGGGTCATCTCCGTACGAGAAGGGGAAGGGTAGGTTCTGAGATCTCTGCTTACCTGGAGACAGTGGCAAATGGAGACTCCAGCTGGCTCACGGCTTATGGGGTTCAGCAGCCTAATGCTGGGGAGACAGAATGGAGAGCAAATTAATTAGTTTCCTGGTTGTTGAATATTACAAGCTGATAAGCCACCTCCCCCTTAGCAATGTTGAGGGTTGAAAATGGCACCTACATCTCTTTATTTAGATGTCATTCTCCCCAAAATGTTTTCATGTGTGTTCCTCCATTAAAAAAAAAAAAAAAAAGTTTATCCCCCAAAACGTCAAGTTCCTGCAGCTGAATCATCTATATTGCCCTATTAAAAATGTGCATCTAGGGATTTTCAAGCCTCCACATCCCACACTTGCTATGGCATCCAAAAAGAATCACCCTAGCAGGAAGGTCAACTTCAGTAATGCTGAGATTGAGCGCCAAGTGAAGGAGATCCTGGCATGAAATTCCAATCTATTTGCTCCAAAGGGCCAAACAATCTATGCTTATACCAAGCAAGAATAGGTGGCAATATGGCAGTGGCTTAATTTGGTCTACCACACAAATCGAGATGTGGAGGACTGCAAAAAAAAAAAAAATGGAGGCATCTGAAGAGGGAGGTGAAGGGCAAGGCTGGAGAGAGCCCACTGGATGTGTACACCATGAACCTCAACCCTGTGGAGCGCATGGTGCACAGGCTCTTTCCCAATGAGCATTCATGACCTTGAAACCCAGGACATCTGAGCGTGGGCTGGGGAGTCAGGTAAGGTTTGGGGAATAAAGATGTGCTGGCTGCTGTCTCTATTTAACCCCGTGTCCATCATGCTTGGGCAGTGTTGGGGGGGGGGGGGCTGATAGGAAACCCAACTGTACTAGAGGTTCTCTGATAGGTGGGGGAGGGGGTAAGAAGGTATACCAGACCAGCGGGTGAAAGGCTGATTAATCAGGGCTCATGTCCTAACAGAGTAGTGGTTATTGCCTAGGTCTGGGAGAACTCAGCTGACTGGCTGGAGGCCCATGTGTCTGTCGTGTTTAGGTGCCTTTCCCTCCTTTTCACCTTGGGCCATCACCAACCAGTGGCTGCGCATTCAAGGCATTTGTGGCTCTCTCAGTGTGCCCTCACGACCACACCCATTACCCTTCCTGCTTTACCAACCTGGCTGTGTGGCTGCCTGGCATTCTGGCTTCTGAGGTACACAGTGCACCATACCCCTCAGCACAATGGCCATCCTCATCACTTGTGGTATATGGTTGCACATGAAGGGGTATGTTCAGGAAGGCTGCAGCAGACTGAGGTTAACTAGTGCAACAGACACTTCTACTTTCTACAGGTGAGGACTTGGAGACTGAAGGAGAGGCCAGAATCAGCAGCCAACACAGGTGCCTCAGCAGGAGGAGGGGAAGCCAGTAGCAGTGGAAGGATCAGAGGAGGGTACTGTGGCAGCAGAACAGCATGCTGAGCACACCAGCCAGGAGCTTCCTGCAGTGGATGAAGAGCAGGAACAATTACTGGAGGATCCCCTCCCCCTCTCCCCCCCTTCCCCGACTGGAATTGCCAAATGCCCCTGTAGAGGATAAGGAACAACAGACAGCCCATAGTGGACCCTTCTACGTGAGAGTGTGGAAGTTCAGTTGCAGAAGCTCCAGGCCCAAGAGGACTACCTGCAGGTGCTGCGTACCATGCAGCAGGAGAGCCGGGATACTGTCCATAATATCTGGCAGCAGCTTCTGGGGATCTGGCGTGATCTCCACAATTGTACTCTGGCCTTGCACAGCACACTGCTTAACCAACAGGCAGGAGGTCATCTTTCCTGCCGTACCACCAGAGGCAAGTGGCACCTGTGCCTACATCACCCAGCTCAGTTTCAGAGAAACCACTATCCAGGTGTGGATTGGACTTGCAGGACGGCAGGCCAGTGAGTCAACCTCGAGGCTGAGGCCAGGTCCCTCAGGACCATTACAACCTGCTTTGCTAGGTGCTGGACCAAGCAGCAGCTGAACCACAGAGCCAACCAGGTGGCTAGATTTTCAAGGAGCAGCAGAGGCAGCTGCATCTACTGACAGCTCTGAGGGCACAGGGGAGGACTCTGACACTATCTTCGCTCCTGTAAGGTCTGGACCATCCCCAGCAGCTAGAGGGGAGGGGAGGATGAGGTAGGGCTGTGAGGGACCTGTTAACCATGTTGTGGTGGTGTATGCTCGGGAGGGGATGGAGGTTTGCTGGGAGAGAGGGGAGGGAAAGTGGTGGTGGTGGGGGGGGGGGGCATATAAAAGATATGGTGAGCACAAATAAATACTGTACTTAACTTTACTGAAAATTTCTCTGTATGAATCTTTGTCTGGTGATCCCTGGTCAGCTTTGGTTGCTGGGGAAGGGGGGGGGGGGGGAGTGATCATCCTCTTGGTCTGGCGTTAGCTGCTGCTGCTGCTGCTGCTGCTGCAGCCGCCGCCAATTTGTGTTCTTTGGCAGGGGCTGTGTTTGCTGAGCCAAGTTATGCAGCAGGCCATGAAGTTCTTGGTAACCTTTTCTGGGCTGTAGAGGATCTCTCCTCTGGAATGGTCGAGACATCTGAATCTATTTTTGTGCTGGCCAAAGGTCCATTCAATGATTGTATGGATATTGTAGCTCTTATTGTATTCCTTCTCCACCTCATTTTGGGGGTGAACAGTGAGTGTCATGAACCAGGTTCACTGGGAGTAGCCTTTGTGATCTGTGTGTGTGGGGGGGGGGGGGGGGGGGGGGGGGGGGGGAGGAGACAGGAAACACAGACATGGGGGTGGTATGAGGATCTTATGGAGTTTGGGACAGGGGTGTGGGTTCTGGAAGCATCTTGAGGGAGGGAATGTGGTGAAAGTTAAGAGGGGAAGTTGGTATGAGGATTGAGAATCCCTGTACTGCTTACCTAGCAGCCAGCTGTCTGTGATCTCTCCTCAGTCAAGGTTTGGTTCTGAGAATAAGATCACTTAAATGGCTGCAAAACCATAAAAAAAGAAAAAGAGAAGAGCAAGACACTGGAGAACTAGATGGGTGGGTTCTTCATCCCCTCTGAGCCCTTCTGTGTGCTTGGCTTGGACAGCGGAAATTACGGTGACGGCAGTGGAAGTGATGCTAGATAAGAAATTGCAAACTATTTGTGGTAGAACCGAAGCAACATATGAGCAATGGACACCTGTTGGTTCAGCGATTGCAGTATTTTTTGTCGTTTAACTGGTGATGAAATACCACCCACATTCCAGGTCACTACAGTGAAGAGCATTATGTAACAGCACTGAACAAATGAGGCATAAAGCAAAAAAAAACAAACTCGCTAAAGGAGCGATAGAGACATCCCAGCCAGTATCCCTACCACTCCAACCAGCCAGTAATTGCAAACACTCCCACCGAGCATAGCAGGAACCTCTGCCTGTATACTCTCTCCCACCCCTAATGATAATTTCCCCAGCCTCCCCTTTTCCTCCCTCCTCTCCAAACCTCTTCCTTCTCCTAATGGGCACCATGAGGTGCTTGCCTTACCCCCTTTCAGAAGTATAAAGAATGATACATTGACACCCAGGCCTCCTAATCAACCAAATAGAGAAACCATCAAAAGCAATTAATGCCTCTTTTTAGTGTGGAGCTACAGAAACTGACTAGTGCATCCCAAACAAACAGGTGGTTGTGCTAACCTACACAATCAATGAACTGTAAATCTGAAAAATACAAACAATAAACTGGGGCAGAATATTCTCCCCTTATCAACAAAACCACAGAGGTCCTGATCTCAGGACTGATGGTACATGGGTGTTGTTTGGATTTACTCAGTCTGTCTTGTTCCAGTTGTTCCACAAAGGCTTGGGCTGCCGCTACGGTGTCATAATATTGTAGGGTTCCATTGTAACAAACACACAGTTTAGCTGGGTATAATAAGCTAAAGCGTATCTGTAGTTTATGGAGGTGGCCACACAACGGGGCAAACTGCGCTGTAGTGAAACTTTTGTGGAGTATTCCTGAAAGCACAAAATCTTATGTCCTTCATCGTCCAGTGTTTTACCACCTTTGATAGCAGATAGATAGTATCTCCACCTTATGATGATAATGGAGCAGTCTAAAGATGACTTCCCTAGGGCGCTCTGTGGCTGATCTTTTTGGGCTCACGCAATGCACACGTTCTATCTGCGAAGGACCAGCAGTACTTTGATGTTGCAAGAGTCTAGTAAACCATGCTTCAAGAAATCCCTGTAGTTCTGCTTCTTGTACCGACTCCGGCAACCTGACCAGTCTCAAATTGTTTCTACGAGAACGATTTTCTAGATCTACCTTTTCTTCCAAAGAAGTAACCTTTTCTTGGAGGCGCCTTATTTCTAGCAAAGATTCCTGATCCAAGGTCTCAGCCTCTATCACACTCTGTTGAACTGCCTGAAGATATTTGGTTAGAGTAGTAAAACTGTGCTCTATTGCTTCCAGTTTATCAATAATTTGTTGCAGTTGTGTGCCCATGACCTGTTCCACAGCCAAGTGGACCTCTGTAACAAACAGGAAAACATTACCTCTTAAAATACTCAACCTCACAATGCACTCTAGACCCTTGTCCTAGTTATCTCATGAAGGAAGCTCCTAACATATTCATGAATATTCTCCAGGAGCACATCTCCCTCCTTCTATTCCATGGCACTTTCCCTGAAAATAAAGGCTCTATTATCCTAACTCCAATGCCAAACACAATTCAGTCACCATAACTGATGTTACAAACTACAGGCCTGTAGCCTCCATTTCTTTAACAATGAAGGTGATGGAAGGTATAGTTGCAGCACAAATTATGAACTACCTTTCACATTTCTCCCTACTACACAAATCCCAATCAGGTTTCAGACCATGCTATAATATTGATACTGTCCTTACTACCCTAGTATCAAATCTAAGAAAAGATATTAGCATAGGGTCCAAGATCTTAATAATGCAGTTTGATATGTCTAGCACATTCGATGTAGTAGGTTAAACATACTAGACAACTTTGGCATATGTGGCACAGTTAGTAAATGCTTCCAAGGATTCCTGAAATCAAGATCTTATAAAGTGAAAATGAAGGGAGCCTTATCCTCACCTTGATCACTGGACTGTGGAGTCCCTCAGGGCTCTTCACTATCGTCCATACTATTTAATGTAATGATGTCACCACTAGGTAACAGACTAGAAACAGCAGGATTCAAAGTATTCATATATGCTGATGATGTTACCATATATATAACCTTCAAAAAGAGCATCCAAGATATCTTACAAAAGGCAAAACTTGACAATAATCTGAAAATTCTAGGAATAATTATAGACAAGCATTAAACATTTGATTCTCAAGTTTCCTCAGTAATCACAAAATCTTTCAGGTCTCTTTGGAAACCGAAAAGGATCAGACCCTATTTCTCATCAGAAACATTAAGATTATTGGTACCATCATTAACATTATCCCAATTTGACTATTGTAATGCCATATATTCTGGCTGTAAGGAGTACCTGTTGAAAAAACTCGAGATGGCTCAAAATACTACAGCCAGGTTCATATACAAAATCTCTCATTTTGAAAATGCCATCCCTTTATTAATCAAGCTACACTGACTTCCCATCAAAACAAGAATCACCTTCAGATTATGTGCCTTTATCTTTCAAATCTTAAATGGCACAGTTCCAGACTATACCGTGGTGAGGATTATTGCCCTTTAGGCCTTTTGCTTTACATGTGGCCTGAATCCTCAATTGGGCTGCATCTATGGCAGACTTATTTTCAGCCTAGACAGAACTGAACATTTCTTTATTAGGCCTTCTGTCCTTCTTGCCCAATACTAGAGGTGTTCCCCGCTTAACAACTGACTTCATACCACTCTCTGGACATTTGCTTAGGATGACTAAGAGCTTGGTTTCCCAACAGGGCTCCACCTTTTGGACTGTACTGTGACACCAGTCCCTATTCTTTCCCCAGGCAGTGCTTTTGTGGCACTCCTAGCAACATTTGCATTCCAGGATTATAGTTGCTGCCACAGGGATTGTATGCTTCCTCATGGCATCTCGAAGGCCCAGAAAGGACGAAGAGTCACAGAGGCTCAAAAATGTCAGAGAAATGTGCTCCCGGGTCCATTATTTGTGACATTTACATCCCACATTATCCCAAACAAGCTTGAGTTCAATGTGGCTTACAATAAACAGTATAGGATACATAACAGAGACTAATGCATAAGAAAGTAGTTTTTTGTAAGAACCCAAATATGCAATATCACAGATGTACTGAGATAGCTATGGATATACAATATTCTGAAAATCTATTATGAATGAGCAATTGTACATGAAACAGTGAGAAGTTTAATGGTAAATAAAGTGATAACCAATTCAGGTAAGAATTAGTTGTTTGAGATATGGTTGTTCTTTTTAAGGGTTTGCTTAAAGAGGAATGATTTAAGAATTTTGTGGAATTTGGCATATTCCTGTATACTTCTTATTTTAGGTGGTAAGGAGTTCCAGCATTTGGTTCCTAGGTATGTGAAGTCTGCAGAGTGAACTGTTTTGTAGATCACTCTTTTGCAATTTGAGAAATGTAGTCTCAAAGCTGGCAAGACAAAGAGCCTGATAAGTGGAGGATCCACCCATCTCTCACTCTGCAGCAATGGCCCCACATGTGCTCCAGGACAATCTCACCTGTTGCAGCAACTCCCACTGCAAGCCCCTGCACATCGGTCCATGACACTGGTGGCTTCGGGGGTTTACTACTCTCCAGCCGCTTGCCGATCGCGTCTCCATGCCACACAGACAGACAGCTCCAGTGCCACAGACCACCTTATCCTGCCTTACTCCTCCACTGACCTCTGAGACCAGGACACCACTCTAACCGCTGGGATGTGTGGGTGTGTGTGAAGATGTCTGCTCCAGAGGTCCGCTCTAAGCACCAGAGCAAGAGAATCCTACAGCTGAGCTGATAAAAGAGAGCCTCTGGTGCGGCCAGGTTGCGTGCTGAATGTGAGGCTGTTGCTTTTTTTTAAAAATGGAGTGTCTGGGCAGCTGAAAGCGGGGATCTGCAGGAAGGGGCTACAGGAATTCAGCACATAGCAGCCAAATTTAATAGGTACACTACAGTCTTGATTATCCAACCCATTGTTGGATAACTGAAAAGTTGGATAATACAGAAGACACCGCAGTAACCCTTCAAACAATGCATAAAGTTCCTGATTTTCAAAAATTGTTCTACAACAAAAATTTTTAATAGAAATAAATGCAATGACATCCATCGGAGGGGGAAGGGGGGGAGGTGTTTGTCGGATATGCTGAAACACAGATCTGTGTCGAGTCTGTAATAAAGTTTGATTTGTTCAACTCAGTTATTCCAGTTATTGGTCCACTTCCCACTTTTTCTTTGGATACATAGAATGTTCAACAGTATTTAGCATTATTTAATGTTAGTCTGCTTATTTACACATTAACGATAACCCTGAAATTTCAGGGTCTCTGACAATAGTGCATAGCAGGGGTTCCATACACAGGAGGTACAGTAGAGGAGATAAAGGGCATCCTTGCCTGGTGCCTCTGCCTACTGGAAAGGCTGGAAATTACAGCCCATTAACCAACAAAATGGCTGAGGGTGTCAAGTACAGTGCTAGCACTGCTTGAAGAAACCAGCCCTCCATCCCCACATACTGCAACACTGAAAATAAGTAGTCCCAGTGTACAAAATCGAAAGCTTTTTCAGCATCAAGGCTAGTCAACATTAAAGGTTCCCGGGAGGCCCAGCTCTGTGCCACTGTCAACAGCGCCCTACGAACATTCAAGCCCGGGTGTTGCCCCTTAAGAAACCCCACCTGTTGGCCCCCACCAAACCTGGGATATACTTGGCCAGCCTTTCTGCCAAAATCTTCGCTAGGATCTTAATGTCTACATTGAGCAATGAAATTGGCTTAAATGCTGTGGGAGAGTCAGAGGCCTTACTGGGCTTATGTATATGTGTTATAAGGGCTTCATTAGCCTGAGGAGAAAAAGCACCCCCAGAGACCGCCATCTAATAATAGGCTGTGAGTGGGCACATATGTATTGTACAATCATCTTATAGTATTCCAAGGAAAACCTTTCAGACCCCGGTGAAGTGCCCAGTGAGATTTTATTGTGAGTTGTACTTCTCGTGTCCACAACGGGGCGCTTATCTGACTGCATGCCTCTGGGGGAAGTTTCTGGATACCGGAGTCCTCAAGATAATCAAGCACTGATGGGCCCACCAGACTTGGATCCGTCCGCTACATTAACGAAAAATAGTCATAAAAGATTTGCATGATATCCGCCGGGTGGTGTTTACGGGAGCCATCTGAGGCCACTAAAGTAGGAATCAATACCTTAGGTGACTGTCCAGCTTATTTTTGAAAGAGAAAGACGCCCATATTTCGACCCAAATCTGGAGATGGGCGTCCGTTTCCTGTGGGCGGCAAAATCGGAATAATCGAAACCCTCAACTGCAGTCCGTCACGGAGATGAACAAAGATCACGGGGGCGTGTCGGAGGTGTGGCGAAAGCGGGACTGGGGTGTGGTTATCGGCCGAGGAGAGATGGGTGTCTTTAGCTGATAATTGAAACAAGAAGGGCGTTTTTGACGAGAATTTGGTCCGCTTTATTTGGACCCTTTTTTTTCAGGTCCAAGTCCCAAACAAGTGCCCCAACTGACCAGATGACCACCGGAGGGAATCAGGGATGACCTCCCCTGACTCCCCCAGTGGTCACTAACTCCCATCCCACAAAAAAAAACCTACTTTACAAACTTTTTTTGCCAGCCTCAAATGCCATACCCACCTCCATGACAGCAGAATGTGTTCTATCCTCTGACAGCCTTTCCCTGGTTCTGATGTGGGTCTCGGGTGAGTGTGACACCTTTTCTGTTAAGGGCACTGCAGAGTCACATCAGCAATGCATTGTGGTGGGTGTAGGGTATTGGGCTCCGTGATTCCACTAGCTTGTGTTAAATGCTCACGATGTTGGTAGGCTCTGCTCCCATGGTGCTTTTCCCCCTGCTTACTGGGTCAGAGAGTGCCCTGTTTTGTTTCCGGTAGTCCATGAGGTAGTGGCCATGTGTGTAAGACACTTTTAGATCCCTTTCATGTGTTAGCCACGTTACAGCACTTAGTTCTTACCTTGAATTTTGCTGAAAGAGGGCATTGTACACCATTCTGCTAATCTCAGTACCAGGGAGACTCGTTGCCAGTGGGCCACAACCTGTGATCTGCAGTTAACTGTGAGTAAAGGTGCTTATTCAAATAAAAGACATTTTCAGCGAGATTAGTCTTCAGGTGTGAACTGTTGTGCTAAGGTTATACACCAGCAACAAGTCCTGTCCCTGGAGCACTCTTAGTGGGTACTGCAGTGCACTTCAGGCAGGCAGACCCAGGCCCATACCCCCCACCCGTAACACTTGTGGTGGTAAATGGGATGCCTCTAAAACCCACTGTACCCTCATGTACAGTGGGGGAAATAAGTATTTGATCCCTTGCTGATTTTGTAAGTTTGCCCACTGACAAAGACATGAGCAGCCCATAATTGAAGGGTAGGTTATTGGTAACAGTGAGAGATAGCACATCACAAATTAAATCCGGAAAATCACATTGTGGAAAGTATATGAATTTATTTGCATTCTGCAGAGGGAAATAAGTATTTGATCCCCCACCAACCAGTAAGAGATCTGGCCCCTACAGACCAGGTAGATGCTCCAAATCAACTCGTTACCTGCATGACAGACAGCTGTCGGCAATGGTCACCTGTATGAAAGACACCTGTCCACAGACTCAGTGAATCAGTCAGACTCTAACCTCTACAAAAATGGCCAAGAGCAAGGAGCTGTCTAAGGATGTCAGGGACAAGATCATACACCTGCACAAGGCTGGAATGGGCTACAAAACCATCAGTAAGACGCTGGGCGAGAAGGAGACAACTGTTGGTGCCATAGTAAGAAAATGGAAGAAGTACAAAATGACTGTCAATCGACAAAGATCTGGGGCTCCACGCAAAATCTCACCTCGTGGGGTATCCTTGATCATGAGGAAGGTTAGAAATCAGCCTACAACTACAAGGGGGGAACTTGTCAATGATCTCAAGGCAGCTGGGACCACTGTCACCACGAAAACCATTGGTAACACATTACGACATAACGGATTGCAATCCTGCAGTGCCCGCAAGGTCCCCCTGCTCCGGAAGGCACATGTGACGGCCCGTCTGAAGTTTGCCAGTGAACACCTGGATGATGCGAGAGTGATTGGGAGAAGGTGCTGTGGTCAGATGAGACAAAAATTGAGCTCTTTGGCATGAACTCAACTCGCCGTGTTTGGAGGAAGAGAAATGCTGCCTATGACCCAAAGAACACCGTCCCCACTGTCAAGCATTGGAGGTGGAAATGTTATGTTTGGGGGTGTTTCTCTGCTAAGGGCACAGGACTACTTCACCGCATCAATGGGAGAATGGATGGGGCCATGTACCGTACAATTCTGAGTGACAACCTCCTTCCCTCCGCCAGGGCCTTAAAAATGGGTCGTGGCTGGGTCTTCCAGCACGACAATGACCCAAAACATACAGCCAAGGCAACAAAGGAGTGGCTCAGGAAGAAGCACATTAGGGTCATGGAGTGGCCTAGCCAGTCACCAGACCTTAATCCCATTGAAAACTTATGGAGGGAGCTGAAGCTGCGAGTTGCCAAGCGACAGCCCAGAACTCTTAATGATTTAGAGATGATCTGCAAAGAGTAGTGGACCAAATTCCTCCTGACATGTGTGCAAACCTCATCATCAACTACAGAAGACGTCTGACCGCTGTGCTTGCCAACAAGGGTTTTGCCACCAAGTATTAGGTCTTGTTTGCCAGAGGGATTAAATACTTATTTCCCTCTGCAGAATGCAAATAAATTCATATACTTTCCACAATGTGATTTTCCGGATTTAATTTGTGATGTGCTATCTCTCACTGTTACCAATAACCTACCCTTCAATTATGGGCTGCTCATGTCTTTGTCAGTGGGCAAACTTACAAAATCAGCAAGGGATCAAATACTTATTTCCCCCACTGTAGTTGCCCCCTTCACCCCTAAGAGCTATGGTAGTGTTGTACATTTGTCCCTCCCACGACCAAATGGCTTGGATTGGGACGTTTCTGAGCTGGGCATTTTTAGTTTCCATTATCGCAAAAAAAAAAAAAAAAAAAAAAACCCCGCCCATCTCAGAAGGGACCAAATCCATGGCATTTGGTCCGTCCAAACCGTATTTTCGAAACGAAAGATGGATGCTCATCTTTTTCGATAATACGGTCTGTCCTGCCTCTTCACATACCCATTTTCGGACATAGACGCATTTGGTAGGCAGATGTGAGGTGGAAGTAGAATCCCCACCGTCTTGCAGCCATAAGGGATTTACAAGTTTACACAGACCCGACTCTGATGACGTGGATGTAGCGAAACACAGGCTGTGTAGAGTCTGGGGTATATCGGATGACTGTAAGAGTTTCAAGCACATCGCACGAGTGGAAGTGGATTGACCACAGGAGTGGAGAACTCTAAGCAAATGTTTGCATTTTCGTTTGGAATTCCTGGGACCCAGCACATATGAAAAGGATTGGATTTTGTGTAGTGCTGTGGCTATGATGGGAGTTTAAAGCAACAAGCACACCCTAGGGGGTAGTGCTGCACTAAAATTAGATGAACTTTTTGAACTTGCAGTGCTGTGACCAGTATGGAAGATTAAAGCAACAGGCACACCCCGTGGGGGTAGTGCAGCACTAGCATCAGAGGAACTTTTTGAACAAATATCCTGCTGAGGTTACTGGGCATTTTGAACAGTTAGGATATAATATGTATTAGTGGGTTAGCTCCATTAAGGTTTTATTGTGAAATGTGTATGAGAGTACATTTGTAAGTGAGTGTGTATGAAGGAATGATATGTTAAGGTATTAGGTTTTGTAAGCAAATAAATAATAAAGGTATTTTCTAAAAATGAATTAACTGGCAGAGAGATTTATACTGTTAGTATTGTTGGTTCAGTTAGCAAGTAGGGTATAGCCCAGTATTATAAGGTTGTTAGCAATGAATATTCATGAGAGAGATTTGCATGTACTGCCATCCACTGTATGCAAATCTATCTGATGAATATTCATTGTGAGTATCCTGAAAATTTGACTGGCTGGGGTGCCTCCAGCACCAGGTTTTGGGAGCCACTGGCCTAGGGAGTTGTAACAGCCAAATCTCTAGATATATGAGAACATAAGAACACATTCATTGCTATACTGGACAGACTAAGGCCCATCAAGCCCAGCATCCTGTTTCTAGCAGTGGCCAATCCAGGTTACAAGTACCTGGCAAGATCCCAAAATAGTACATTTTTTTCTGCTTATCCTAGAAATAAGCAGTGGAATTTTCCCAAGTCCATTTTAATAATGGCTTATGGATTTTTCTTTTAGCAAGCTATCCAAACCTTTTTTTAAACCCTGCTGATTGTGGATCTGAGGGGAAGATATTTGTTAACCCTTAATTCTCTATTCTACCAAAGCCAGTCCCGGAAGGGCATCAAGGGACTTGGAATTAGAGGGGATTGGGGGGGGGGGGGGGGGGAAAGGAGGGTTGCAATTGGAAGTTCTAATTTGAAAATGGCGATATGAATACAATGTCTAGGTACAAGGACACTACATGTAATTTTCTTGATATTGTTGGTGATATCTCTGCTTTTGTTTGTACTTTTGTACTGTACCACAATAAAATTGTTTGAAACTCGAAGCGGTACCTAGGTAAGACATTCTTGGTCACTGAGGTCCACGAAGCAGGTCCTAGGCCTTAAATACTCTCCAGTAGTGGTATCTCCTCTGGAGCCCTCCCTCGAAACTCTCATCCACTTCCACAAAGCGTCAGCCACAATTGCATTCAGCGCATCTATGATGACATGCAGGTGTCCCACCACCACAGGTGCCACCTACTGTTCCACTTCTGAAAAAATCTGCTCAAATTCTTTATGTCTACTACATGAGCCACAGATATCACCACCAGTTTGCTCTCCACGCAACAACAGAGAAAGCTTTCCTCCTGCTCTACAGCTGAGCTCTGCATGCCACCATGCTTAATTACATAAGCCACTGCTATGGCATTATCAGACAGAATGCAAAGGAACTGCTCTATTCCACAAAATGGAAGGAAATCTCTTCAGTGTCACACAAATGGTTTTGCATAGGATGGAGGATTATCTCTGCATGGTTGTTCTGGAGGCTCTGGATTGACCTTGTCAGCTTTGATATGTTGACCTAATTAGGCTTCCAAGGGGGGTGGGGCTGCTTTTTTTTAATTGAGGTTTGGTTGCATCACAAAGGCACTCAGCTGTGATTTTGATGCGTCGCAAATTGTGTACGGCATAGACTTCTGTAGCTTCTGGTTTGGGTTTGTCATGTTTTCAGGCTTTGTGTGGACAGAAATGTCTCATTGTGTAAATCTGATATGTCTTCATCCTGGCCTTTCTGCGGGCTAGGATGGATCAACGAATGACCCTCAATCTGCTGAACTTTCAAGTAGCTCCACTTTATAGAGGCCAGGCGAGCTACCAGGGTGGATTCTCCTACCTAGAGATTTCACACTTTCTTTGCAGAATGGAGCACAGATTCATTGTTCTTTACAGCTGGTGATCCCATAATGTGGTCTGTTTGGTTCTGAATTTATTAATGAGAGTTCCTTTTCAGTTCTTTAGACCTGAAGATGACCTTTCGAGTTGCTATCTGTTTGCCTGGTGTATCTTGGAATTAAAGGCTGTCATGTAGGAACCTTTATTCTCAACTTTAGTCCACAATTGATTTCCTTGAGATGATAGCACAGTGAAATGACCTTAAAAAGAAAGGATGCAATCTCAGGCATTTTAATTTTTAGGGGGAAGACAAGGTCCCTAAAAGTTTTCAGTTGTTGGACATTTGCTTCACTGGTCTTGCTTCGGACAGGTCTTGTTTCACTGTCTGAAGTTTTTGAATCCCTTTCTTAAGAGTGATAAGTTGTTTGTGTTATTCAGCGGGGCTTCTAAAGGGAAAGCTGCATCAGAATCATTTGGGAGGCCATATCTTGTGCGTATGTCTTTAAGGGGCGTTCGATGCCAGAGGGGCTCCAGTCTAACTGAATGAAGTACCAAATGATATTTTAGATGGAGCTCAGAGCAGTTGTCCCAGAGAATATGTGGACGGTGCCCATACGGTTCTCATTACGTTCCTTTGTGTAGGACTGTTGGTTGGATATGCAAACCAGAGAGAATGTCAGCTTTGGCAAGGCAGTTCTCAAGGCAGTCTTCTTGTCCTCCCACCCTGTGTCTTAAAGCTTGGGTGCTTCCTATACATCTGGACTGGTTTAGTAGGCTTATATAGAAGAGTAAAATTGTTGTTACTACTAATTTTCTTTTCTTGATTCCTGCTAGACCAGTTTAGGACCCTCCCAGGAAAACAACAGCATTGAAGTTGACATCTCTTGCTCATTTTTTTTCAATATTAATAGTTCAATGTCTATTTTTAGGTGTGGTTTTGTTTTGCAATATAGGCTTTTTTTTCTTTTTTGGTACAGTGGATCCCTGCGAACCTGCTTATAATGCGATGATGTCTTGGCTTCCCCCCCCCCCCCTTTTTTTTTTTACATAAAGTTCCTCTGTTGGCAATGTCGAGCTACACCAGGATAAAGCCCTCCCCCCGTGCCTACAAGAAAACCACTTCAGCTAATGTCTAGCCACGCTGGGGTGCCACCCCCCCCCCTAAATGAAAAACACTGCAGCCAATGTCTAGCTATGCCAGGGTGGGCCACCCCCACCCCTACATGTAAAACACTGCAGCCAATGTCTAGCTACACCAGTTTGGGGCCCACCTCTTTCCCTACGTGAAAAACACTGCAGTCAATGTCTAGCAATGCTGGCACAGGACTGGGCCCACCCCAGGGTGAGCTCTGTGTAAATGGCTGAAGGCTGTTCTGAGTGCCAATGTGAAAATAACTTGGTGTGAACTTTTGCTACACGGCTGAAGGCCACTCTCAGTGCCAGTGTGAAAACAAATTGGAGTGAGTTCTGTCCTATGGAGAAATGATCTCATAAACGGAAATCTCTCAACTTATCTGCACTCAATCAACTGAAGTCTGGTATGCAACAAACTCAGCTGGCCAAAATGCTTGGCATCAATGAATCTACTTTAACAGGGTGGAGGAAAGAAGAAGAAAATTTGTGAAGTTTGCCCTTTATTTTAGAAGAGGAAGCAGGATTGCAGAGGAAAAAAATTAAAGTGGTGAGTGATGAAAACTTGAATTCAGTGCTATATCAATGGGTCGTCCAAGCTCGGTCCCAGGGATTCTCTGTTTCTGGATCCATCATGAAAACCCAGTTTGAAAAATTTGACCGACAGCTAAATGGCTAAGAGTCAATATTCAAAGCCAGTAATGGTTGGCTCGACAGATTTAAGAAGAGGCATGCCATCAGTCAAGCCTTTGTCTCAGGGAAGTTCCGTTCAGCTGACAAGGATGCAGCACATTCTTACCCAAGAGAACTTAAAAAAAAAAAAACTGCTGGAAGAAGGAGGGTACACTGAGGATCAAGTGTACAATTGCGATGAAACAGGACTGTGTTTTAAAATGTTATATCATACACCACAGCCAAGGATGATGTACACAAATGGGAAGGCGTTAAACAAAGAAAAGGCAGAGTGACCATTCTTTTGTGTGTGTGTGTGTGTGTGTGTGTGTGTGTGTGTGTTTGTGTGCGTGTCAATAAATCTGTCAGTCATAAAGTAAAATCACTCATGATTGGGAAGTCCAAATCACCCAGGTGTTTTCACCATGTAACTATGAAATCTTTACCTTTTTGAATATACAAGTAGCAAGAATGTTTGGATGAACTCTTCAATCTTTACAGACTTGTTTCATAAATCCTTTGTTCCAGCTGTTAAAGCTCATCTACATAAACTTAAACAAGAGAAAAAGGCCATACTTCTGGTTATGTGCCCAGCACACCCTCCAGCAGAAGAGCTTGTGAGCTGTGATGGTAACATCAAAGTGTTTTATCTACCAAAGAATATAACTTCAGAGATCCAACCCCTGAACCAGGGCATTATTTCAGTGTTTAAAAAAAACTACCGACGTGAATTGATTAAGATGGTGGTAGATAACACTGCCACAGTTGATGCATTGCTGGCATCACTCAACCTGAAAGAAGTTTGCCATCTTGGTGGAAAGGCCTGGGATGCTGGATGAAGTGGTTTGGATCTGTATTCCATTTATCAAAAATTGATGAGAATGATGCCGACGAGGAAGTTTTTTTTTTGCTTTTCTCCAGAGGACGTGCAATTAGCTGAAGAGGCATTAAAAAAATTGAACATGTGCGTATGATATCCTGAACTGGATTTCAATTGATGATTGCCCCACTTACAAGCATGTTACTGATGAAGAAACTGTGGCAAATGTGTAGCGAAAGGTCATAGCTATGCCACCGCAAGATAACGATGTTCCTCCTGCTGGTCCACCAAAAGTGTCAGAGGCTATAGAACATCTTAAGGCAGTTTGAGATGGCTAGAAACCCAGGATGTGAACAGCATCAAAATTTTACAGCTACAAGACATTCTTGATTTAGCAGAAGCCAACAGTTTGCATTAAGAAATAGACCATACTAGATAAGTTTCTTTACTAGTACAGTATTATACAGTATGTTCTATTAATGGTATACAGTATATCAATGGCGTAGCTATGTGGGGCACAGGGGAGCGGTCGCTTCCCCAAACGGAGTTGCATCAGTGCCTATTTTTTTCTTGTCGTGTTGCATTGAAAATGCACTGGCGCCGGTGGAAGTCCGCTCTCCGCGCCACTTTTGCTCCCCCCGCGCTGTCAACCTGGCTCCGCTTCTGCAGTATATATACAATAGTTCAGCCATAATGCTTACAGTTTGTGTGAAGGCCATCTTGGTTTGTAGTAAATCTTTTGCAGCAGATCAATTTTTGGTTCAGTTGTCTTTATACTACATTGACCCTGATTTAACGTTACCTGCATTTATCACAATATTTTATGGATCCCAGTCATCACATTATAACGGGATTCCATGCTATGCTTAAGTATTTGTGTGTGTGGTTTGTTTTTTCAGCTTGTTAAAAGAATACTGGCAAGTTCAAGGTCTGCGCTACTCCTGTACTGTGATATCATCACTGGAAAGTCATTTTTGTTCTCTGCTAGTAGGATGGCATACTCATATCTGGACTGGTTCAGTAGGAAGCAAGAAAGGAAATTAACAGGAAAGAACTGATCCTCATAATGTGCAGCACACACCTTACATTTGACATTGCAGTTTTATAGTACCGTGTTCTGGCAGCTGCCTCTCTGATGGTATAATCCTCTAGAATTTTGAATGCAGCTGATGTACACAAACTCAATTCCCAGGAGTGAACATGCATAATTTTCATTTTAGGTGGAGGATGAAACTGTTTTACATAACATTCCTTATATGGGAGATGAGATCCTTGACCAGGATGGAACATTTATTGAAGAACTTATTAAAAACTATGATGGGAAGGTACATGGAGATAGAGGTAAGCTTGTGTGCATTAACTATTCTTGACCATCACTGTGTTTAGTGCTAAGTACAAAGGGCATAAATACATAAGTATTGTTGTATTGGTTAGACCAAAGGTCCATCAAGCCTAGTTTCCTGTTTCTAATAGTGACTAATCCAGGTCATAAATGACTGGCATGATTCTAAAAAGTAGCAAGACGCCATACATTACCTCCAGGGATAAGCAATGACTTTCCCAAGACTACCTTAATACAGTTTATGGATTTTTCATCTAGAATTTGTCCAAATGTTTTTTAGCCCCAGCTGCACTAACTGCTTTTATCACATCCTCTGGTAAGGAATTCCAGAACTTAATTATATGTAGAGTGAAAAATATTTAAGTGGTTTACTTAGTAAGTTCATGTTGTGCCCCCAATTGTATACATTTTGAAAGAGTAAACAATCTTCCCACTTTTACCTGTTTCACGTCACTTGGGATTTTACACACTTCATCATATCTACCCTGAACTATCTCTACTCAAAGCCAAGGAGCCCTATGCTATTTAGCTTTTCTTCATAGGAGAGTTGTTCCATTCCTTTTATCATTTTTGTTGCCGTTCTTTGTACCTTTTCCAAAGCAGAGATACTCTGCCTTTTTTTTTTAATATGTAGCAACCAGAACTACATGCACTTCTTATGTTCTCATAGTGTAGCTGAACCCTGGGCTGAGTAGAGATGTTAAATATTTAGTGGGTGGGGATACCAAATGGGAAAATGAAATACGTAATGGAGGTTGGGAAGTGGAAAGGGGAGATTGGGGAAAGGTGAAAAATCAGGGATACCTGATGGGGAAAACAGAGTTCCCTGATGAGGCAGGGGAACACCTGATAGGAGAGAGGTTTTTGATGCGGGTGGCATCAGAACAAAGAGTAACAAAGGTATTGTAAGGAAGGAGGGAATCATAGAATGGGCGAGAGTTGGCTAGGTGAGGGGGGTGAGAGGATGGCTGCAATGAAATAATGGAAAATATCACATTCAGTCTTTGGGTATGCACACACACACACTTGTGCTCTTCCAGCCATACTATTTCATATAAACACATCCTATCTCATTCAGTCATTTACAACATAACGTATGCACAAACACTTTGTAGACAACCCATTATCTTCCACCTGTGGACATGCACACACAGTCTGTATGTTAAAGGTGAAGATAATCCTCCTCACTCAGTCAGACATACTGAACTTAGTTTCTCACATTCACAAACACAGCTTTCCTTATCATCCTACCAGACCAGTCCAAACAAGTGGATCATGTCCCCTTGCCAGCAGATGAAGCAAGAGAAAAAACCGCTTAGAGCTGACTTAATTCCCCTTACAGAGTCTGGTGCTCCTCGGCATTTCTCTGGCTTCTGCAGATGATATAGCAAATATAGGTAGGTTGAATAGGTCACTCCCAGGAAGGCTATAGAAACATAGAAAAATGTAGGCAGATAAGACTATATGGCCTATCTAGTCTGCTCATCCATGCCATCTACGCTTGCTAGCATTCCCTTAGAGATCCTATGTACTTGTCCCAAGCTGTCTTGAATTTGATTCTGTTTTATCTTCACCACTTCACCAGGAGGCCGTTCCATGAATTCACCAAGTTTTTCCTCAGGTTATTTCTGAGTCTATCCCGTTCACCTTCATCTTGTGCTCCTTTGTTCCAGAGCTTTGTTTATGATGAAGACTACTGAACCATTTTAGTAGCCACCCTCTCGGACTGACTCCATCCTGTTTATATCTTTTTTGAAGGTGCGGCCTCCAGAATTCTAAATGAGGTCTCACCCAGAGTTTTATACAGAGGCATCATCACTCCTTTTTCCTACTGGGCATTCCTCTTCCTATGCCCCCAGGCATCCTTCTAGCTTTCTTTGTCACCTTTTCTACTTGTTTGGTCACCTTAAGATCGTTATATATGATTGCACCCAAGTCCCGCACCTCTTTCATACAGAAAAGTTCTTATCCCCTAAACTGTATCGTTCCCTTGGGCTTTTTGCAGCCCAAATGCATGACCCTTCATTTTTTTAGCATTAAATCTTAACTGCCAGATTCCAGATGATTCCTCAACTTTGCTAAGTCCATCCTCATGTTATCCACACCATCATAATTATTACTGTATTCCTAATAAGACTCATGAAGGTGGCTCTACTCCAGAAGGCAGTTTACAATTTAGTTCAGCAGAGTTGGATTTACCATAATTTCTTGAAGATTCTACTAACAATATAGCAACTAGAGCCACTCTTTTGGTGACATTCTCTACTGATAAGTTCTCATAATTAAACTTTTAAACTTATTAAAAAAAAAGGGGGATATTTCATTTTGTGGTACAAAAATGCAGGTGTTTCCTGATGTTTCTTGTATGACGCAGGCTCGAAGAAAAGCTTTTCTCTCATTGAAATCTAAGGTACTCCTGCCATAGTTCTGCACAGCACAGAATTTGTGCAGAATTTCTTTTTTTTCGCGCAGACTCTTTACTGCGTGAATGAGGATCACGAACCACGGTGGGTCCTTCCCGGGCCTACCTTAATATGCCCTGGTAGTATAGTGGCCTCTTCTGGGGCAGGAAAGAACCCTACTCATTCTTACCCACTGCTGCCGCTCTTGCCAGTACCACCGCTTCTTCAAAATGGCCACTGAGACTTCAAGCGGCAATCTCGTGAGACTGCTGCAGGAAGATTTGGAGGCCATTTTGAAGAAGTGGACACTGGCTAGAGCAGCGGCAGGAAAGAGTGCTTTCTTTTCTTCTCCAAGAGGTACTCCCAAAGTGCGCCTCTGCAGCTCCTTCTGTGCTGGACTGCTGAGTGTGGGGGGTGAGGGAACTCAAAAAAGATGGATGGAGTTTGGTGGGAGAGCTGGAAAAAGTGAATGGTATCTGTGCACAGGGAGGGAGGGCTGTAAGGTGGATGAAGTGTGGGTGGGTGGGGGCTGGAAAATATATTTATGGTGTCTGCACACAGAGGGGGCTGTAAAATCGAAGAAGTGTGGGTGCAGGAAGGGGAGGCTGGGAACGAAGCTAGATGGCTGTGAGTGCAAAGAAACTTGCAGAATTTAAATTTTTTGCACAGAATTTTAAATTTGATGCAGAATTCTAGCAGGAATAATCTAAGGTCCTAGCTATAAATTCTACTTTTTTTTTCTTAAATCTCCTTTCAAGTTTTTATCTACGTTGCAAGGAACTCAGTATGTTTTTCTGGACCCTATTCAGTTAGAGAAATTTCTTTATGAGCATACTATGTAGTTGTAATGCCAAGTATTGGGTTTTGCGGGCTTACATTCAATCATTTTTTATTGAAGTGTCAGAAATAACACAGCATCCCATACAGAGAGCTGAAACCACTTTGACTGCAAACATAAGAAAGTAAGAGTAGCCATATTGGGTCAGATCAGTGGTTCATCTGGTCCAGCATCCTGTTTTCCAAACAGTGGCCAAGCCAGGTCACAATTACCTGGCAGAAACCCAAATCGTGGCAACACTCCATACTAAAATCCCAGGGCAAGCAGTTGCTTCCCATGTCTGTCTCATAGGTATATAAGTATTGCCATACTGAGACAGAACGAAAGTCCATCAAGCCTAGCATCCTGTTTCTAACAGTGGCCAATCCAGGTCGCATGTGCCTGGCAAGATCCCAAAAAATACATTTTATGCTGCTTATCCTAGAAATAAGCAGTGGATTTTCCCCAAGTCCATTTTAATAATGGTCTATGGACTTTTCCTTTAGGAAGCCATCCAAACCTTTTTTTAAATCCCGCTAAGCTAACTGCTTTTACTTCATTCTCTGGCAACGAATTCCAGAGATTAATTACACGTTGAGTGAAGAAAAATGTTCTCCAATTCGTTTTAAATTTACTACTTTGTAGCTTCATTGCGTGCCCCATAGTCCTAATATTTTTTGAAAGAATAAACAAGCGATTCATGTCTACCCATTCCACTCATTTTATAGACTTCTATCGTATCTCTCCTCAGCCATCTTTTTTCCAAGTTGAAGAGCCCTAGCTGCTTTAGCCTTTCCTCAAAGGAAAATCTTTCCATCCTCTTTATCATTTTCGTCGCCGTTCTCTGTACCTTTTCTAATGCCACTATATCTTTTTTGAGATGCAGCGACCAGAATTGAACACAATATTCACCATGGAGTGATACAGAGGCATTATAACATCCTCATTTTTGTTTTCCATTCCTTTCCTAATAATACCTAACATTCTATTTGCTTTCTTAGCCGCCACCACACACTGTGCAGAAGGTTTCAACGTATTATCAACGACGCCTAGATCCCTTTCCTGGTCGGTGACTCCTAATGTGGAACCTTGCATTATGTAGCTATAATTCGGGTTCCTCTTTCCCACATGCATCACTTTGAACTTGCACACATTAAATGTCATCTGCCATTTAGATGCCCAGTCTCCCAGTCTTGTAAGGTCCTCTTGTAATTTTTCACAATCCTTTCGCGATTTAACAACTTTGAATAACTTTGTATCATGAGCATATTTAATTACCTCACTAGTTACTCCCATTTCTAGATCATTTATTGCAAATAGGTTTTTATTGATGATGGTATCAATCATTAGGTATAATACAGTACAGTATCCATTGCAGAAGTCTTGAATCAAACTTCAAACATCAAACTATCACATCATCATTTTATACAATCTTAGAACTATACCTAACCTCCTCCCTCCCTCCCACCCCTCCCCCCCAGAACCCCCCCCAGAGGGAACATTCCTCTTTCTTCTCATTGTCTATGGAGCCTCAACATCTGTGTATTTACTCTACTGACACCACACAAACTATTATTTATATGATTGTGTACATCAAAAATTTAGTATAGGACCTTTCACCGCTGGAGGCAATGGGGCTTATTTTCAAAGCACTTAGACTTACAAAGTCCCATTGTAGCCTATGGAACTTTGTAAGTCTAAGTGCTTTGAAAATACGCTTCAATGTCAACCAAAATGGAGTCCATATCTTACAAAAATCTGTTTCTTTAAAGGTTTCTTTCTGATCCACCAGCCGTCTCTCAAACCTCATGAGACAAACCATTTGGCATCTCCATTGATGATCTGTGGGAATTTTATTTGTAATCCACTCGGTTAGTATTACTTTCTTCGCTAAAGTGGTTGCCCGAATTGCAAATCCTCTATAACCAGCTGGGGTCGGGGACACCAATCCCGGATTGCCAAACAATAATTGTGGCTCATAACACCATGTTGCCTTCCACATAAGGGATACGTGTTTTAGGAGACTCCTTCAGAACTTTGCTATTTTTGCACAGTGCCAAAACATATGTCCTAACTGTACTCCCATCTCGCCACATTTCAGACAGGACCCATCCGTCGAGGCTCCCATATGGAAGGCCCTTCTTGGCGGAATATGTACACGCATAGCAAACTTAAATTGTAATTCCCTGTAATCCGTTGGGTTGGTCGTGAGCCCTTGGGCCCTGGCCGAGGCCAGCAGGGCGCCGACCCAGGCCAAGGGGAGACCGACCCACCACCGCTCACCCCAGCTACACAATACCCCCTAAGCTACCCCTCCCCCCAGTCCCTCAGGAAGAAGGGAAATAGGCATACAGGCGGGCCTTGCGGCCGAACCGGAACCCACGCAGACAGAGCCACTCGTGCGAGCCTCACGGCTGAACTGGAACCCAATCACACACAGGGAGGGGTGAAAGAACCCAGAGGGCCCCAAGATGCCAGACACGCGCTGAACACCAGCAATAGGGCAGAGGGGGAAACAAAGGACCAGAGCGGGCCACGCCCACGCAGGGGACTAGCGCAGGACAGGGGAACTAACACAGCAACCCCCTCCCCACCAGGGTAGGAGCCCCAGGCAGAAGCCAGAGGAACCAAACACAAAGGAAGGCAGAAAGCCTTTGCCTCAAACCCACTGTAGACAGAGGCACACAGAACATAAAGGGTTAAGCTTGTAGAGCCAGCAGAGAGAGAGTGCCATAAATCAACAAACAATCAGAGAGAATGCTTCCCCTCCCGAGAGGGAGTGGGGCCCATCCAAACAAACACACTGGCAGAGGCAGGAATACAATACACACAGTACACAAAGGGTTAAACTCACTGAGCCAGCAGGCCAGGACACTGGGAAGAGAAATCCTTAAAACAAACAAACAAAGGAGAACGCTCTCACTCAGCCCAGAGCCCTGGAGGCTGAGCAATGCCCAGCCCCCACTAAACAAACGAGCAGCTGACCCTGATTACAGAGCTACGCACACACACACACACACAGCAGCAGCTAACCCAGAGGGAAGGAAAAGAATACTCTAAATCAACACAGATCCCTGTCAGAACCTAGAGCACGTTCTGAGAGAAACCTATCAGACTTTCCTGTTACCACCAGATAAGTAACGCAAAAGCAGAGAAACTCTTCAGCTGCAGGCTAAAGTACTATCCCCTGACGTCAGCACAACCCCTGGCAGCCAATCAGAAGAGACGTCCCCCCTCCCCCTCAGCCAAACCGGCAGAATCATAACATCACCCCCCCTTCAAGGGCCCCCCCTACCCCGTCCACGAGGTTTAGGTTTGTGAGGGAAAAGGCGATGGAACCGTCTGACTAGGATTGGCGCGTGGACATGAGTAGCGTCCTCCCAGGAATTGTCTGCCGGTCCATATCCCATCCACGCAATGAGATACTGGAGATGTCCCCGGAAGCGCCTTGCATCCAAGACATCCCGGACTTCGTATTCCCCCTGGGAGGCTGAGATGGCTGGACTAGCAGGCAACGCGGGCAAAGCCCCTTTTCTCAGAATCACAGGCTTCAGCAAGGACACATGAAAGGTGTTATGTACCCGTAATGTAGGTGGTAACTTTAGCTGATAACAGACCCGATTCACTTGCCTCACAATGGGATACGGGCCCACAAATCGAGGTGCAAAGCGGGAGGAGGGAATCTTCAGACGAAGATTACGCGTGGACAACCACACCAAGTCGCCAGGCTGGAAGTGCGGTTCCACTCTGCGAGACCGATCCGCTTGGCGTTTCATACGAGTGGAGGTCACTTGCAGCGCTTTCTGAACTGATGACCAAATTGCTTGGAGCGAGGTCACCGCATCAACCGCTGCCGGGACATCCAAGTTGGTTTTCAAGGGGGCTGGTATCCGCGGGTGTCGTCCATATACGATGTAAAAGGGCGACGCGCCCGTGGCCGAGCTCACTCGGTTGTTATGAGCGAATTCTGCCCAAGGCAGCAGCTGACTCCAGTTGTTGTGGTGCTCATTGACATACATCCGTAGGAACTGCTTCAAGCATTGGTTCACTCGTTCTGTTTGGCCATTGGATTGTGGGTGATATCCTGACGAAAAGTTCAGCTTTACTTCAAGGGCCCGATTCAGGGCTCTCCAGAACTTTGAGACAAACTGTACTCCTCGATCAGAGGTAATAGATTCTGGCAGACCATGGAGACGAAAAATAGAGCTGATGAAATACTGTGCCAGCTTCACCGCCGAAGGAAGGGTAGGCATGGGTATGAAGTGGGCCATTTTAGAAAACCGGTCCACCACTACCAAGACAACTGTGTGCCCTTCAGAGTTAGGCAGATCCGTAACAAAGTCCATGGCAATGTGGGTCCACGGTCTCTCAGGTACCGGTAAAGGCATCAGCAACCCCTGGGGTCTCCGACGGTCAGCCTTATGCTGGGCGCACTCAGGACACGCAGCCACAAACTCCTGCACATCCCGATCAAGTGAAGGCCACCAATACTGCTGGGAGATGAACCGCTTGGTTCCCAGGATCCCGGGATGTCCTGCCATTCGAGAGGCATGCCCCCATTGGAGTGTCTTTTCTCTCAGCCGGGGTGGCACAAAGGTCATACCTGCAGGTACTGCTAGCGTCATCGCGGGCACAATGAGATCAGGTTTAATTACATACTGCAGGGGTTCTTCCTCCAGGTCAGCCTCCATGGACCTGGAGAGGGCATCTGCCTTGATGTTCTTCTCCGCTGGACGATAGGTCAGAATGAAATCAAAGCGGGAGAAGAATAGTGCCCACCGGGCCTGGCGAGGATTCAGCCTTCTCGCTTCTCGTAAATAAGTCAGGTTTTTATGGTCCGTGAACACCGTGAAGGGCTCCTGCGCCCCTTCCAGCAGATGACGCCATTCTTCCAGGGCCAATTTAATGGCTAATAGCTCCTGATCCCCGATGGCATAATTCTTCTCGGCAGGGGTATACTTTTTAGAGAAGAATGCACATGGGAGAAGTTTCCCACTGGGGTGGGCCTGGGACAGCACTGCTCCTACGCCAACCGATGATGCATCCACTTCCACGAAAAATTTATTTGTCGGGTTGGGATGGCGCAACACTGGAGCTCCAACAAATGCCTGTTTCAGATTCTCAAAGGCCTGACACGCCTCAGGCGACCAGTTGCGAGCGTCAGCGTTCTTCTTAGTCAAGGCAGTAAGAGGGGCAGTCAGGGACGAGTAATTCCAAATAAACTGCCTATAGTAGTTGGCAAAACCTAAGAAGCGCTGTAGAGCCTTACGCCCCGTAGGTTGCTGCCAGTGCAGGATGGCTGTCAGTTTACTGGGGTCCATACGCAGCCCGTGGTTAGAAATGATGTACCCCAGGAAGAGCAGTTCGGAGCGATGGAATTCACATTTTTCCAATTTCACATAGAGGTGGTTCTCCCTCAACCGCTGCAATACGGTCTTCAGGTGCTCCTGGTGCTCTTCCTCAGCCCTTGAAAAATCAAAATATCGTCCAAGTAGACCATCACAAACTTATACAGGAGATCCCTGAAGATGTCATTCATGAAGGCTTGGAAGACGGCTGGAGCATTAGTAAGTCCAAAGGGCATTACCAGATATTCGTAATGCCCGTCGCGGGTGTTAAACGCCGTCTTCCACTCATCCCCCTCCTTGATCCGCACAAGGTTGTAGGCCCCCCTGAGATCGAGCTTGGAGAAGATCTGGGCCCCCTGGAGGCGGTCAAACATCTCAGAAATCAAGGGAAGGGGGTATTTGTCCTTCCGCGTGATGGCATTGAGTCCCCTGTAGTCAATACAGGGGCGCAACCCCCCATCCTTCTTCTCCACGAAGAAGAATCCAGCCCCCGCGGGTGATTTAGAGGGCCGGATGAAGCCTCGAGCTAGGTTCTCTCGAATATACTGGGACATGGCTTCCGTCTCTGGCCGGGATAGGGGGTATACGCGGCCACGGGGAGGTTCAGTGCCAGGTAGTAGCTCTATGGCACAGTCATAGGAGCGATGAGGAGGCAGAATCTCTGCTTGCTGTTTGGAAAAAAACATCTCCAAAGGATCTGTAGGGCCCCGGTAACATAACATTGGCTCGATCCAAAGGAAGCGTCACTGGGGCTGGCGAGATCTTATCCAAACAGACCTGGCAGCCCGGGCCCCACGCCGTCAATTCACCCCGGGCCCAATCAATGCAAGGGTTATGCAGGCGAAGCCAGGGTAATCCCAGGATTATGGCCTCAGTGGCCGACGGAAGGACGTAGAAGGAGATAACTTCTTTGTGTAAGACTCCTACCCGTATGGTCATAGGCACGGTTCTGGAGCGGAGAACTCCCCGAACCAGTCCCCAAGCCGCTGAGACGGTGATGGGCTGAGGTAACTCCATCGTAGGAATTTGATGAACCCGCACCAGGTCCGCGCTGATAAAGTTGCCTCCCGCCCCCGAGTCAACTAGCGCCTCAAAACAAGGGGTATCCTTAATTGCCAGTAAAACTGGCACCAAAACCTGCATCCAAGGGGAGAAGGACTTTGGCCCTGACCCGGTCTCCCTAGCCGGTATCAGGGCTGCTGGTTTCCTGACTTCTTTCTCTTCGGGCACTCACGGACAAAGTGCCCTTTCACTCCACAATGCAGGCACAGCCCCTTAGAGCGTCTCCGCTGTCTCTCCTGGGCCGCCCGGTCAACCTGCATAGGTTCAGACCCATCGGGCACACCCAGCGACGGGGAAGCAGGGCTCTTGTGCGAGCTCCTCGAGTTAGCCCCTGCAACCTGCTGACCAGCGCGACGTTCACAGGCCCGCTCCCTGAACCGGGTGTCCACCTGGGTACAGAGACGGATGAGGTCATTCAGATCTGAGGGCAGCTCCCGGCCTGTGAGTTCGTCCTTAATGTTGGCCGAGACACCATGCCAAAATACCGCAGTCAGGCTTGGGTTATCCCAACCTAGCTCTGCGGCCAAAGTCCGAAACTGGATGGCGTACTCACCCAGAGTGAGTCGCCCCTGATGTAGGTTCAACAGCTGAGTCGCCGCCGAGGAGGGCTTCCCGGGTTCCTCAAAGATGAGCCGAAATTGTTTCAAAAACTCTGCCAAATTATCCAGGAGGGGATCCTTCTTCTCCCATAAGGGCGAGGCCCAGGCCAGAGCGGGGCCTGCCAGTAGAGAGATAATATAAGCCACCTTCGCCCGATCCGAAGGAAAATCCCGGGCCTGCAACTCGAAGACAATTTGGCATTGATTGAGGAACCCCCGGCAGGTCTTACTGTCGCCCTCGTACCTCGGGGGCGTAGCCACCCGAATCCCTCGGCCACATGCGTGGAACTAGGTGGAGTAGCTGCTGGCGGGACCTCCGCAGCCCCCGTGACAGTCAGCGAGTCTACCCGTTGAGACAGTGCTGTCACGACCTGCCAGATACCTGTTGTAGCTGAGCATGCAATTGCTGGAGCAGCTGCATGGGGGATGGATCGGTCGAGCTCATGGCTTTTGCGTTCTGTAATCCGTTGGGTTGGTCGTGAGCCTTGGGCCCTGGCCGAGGCCAGCAGGGCGCCGACCCAGGCCAAGGGGAGACCGACCCCACCGCACACCCCAGCTACACAATACCCCCTAAGCTACCCCCCCCCCCCGCCCCTCAGGAAGAAGGGAATAGGCATACAGGCGGGCCTCGCGGCCGACCGGAACCACCGCAGACAGAGCCACTCGTGCGAGCCTCACGGCTGAACTGGAACCCCAATCACACACAGGAGGGGTGAAAGAACCCAGAGGGCCCAAGATGCAGACACGCGCTGAACAGCCAGCAATAGGGCAGAGGGGGAAACAAAGGACCAGAGCGGGCCACGCCCACGCAGGGGACTAGCGCAGGACAGGGGAACTAACACAGCAACCCCCTCCCACCAGGGTAGGAGCCCCAGGCAGAAGCCAGAGGAACCAAACACAAAGGAAGGCAGAAAGCCTTTGCCTCAAACCCACTGTAGACAGAGGCACACAGAACATAAGGGTTAGCTTGTAGAGCCAGCAGAGAGAGAGTGCCATAAATCAACAAACAATCAGAGAGAATGCTTCCCCTCCCGAGAGGGATGGTGGGGCCCATCCAAACAAACACACTGGCAGAGGCAGGAATACAATACACACAGTACACAAAGGGTTAAACTCACTGAGCCAGCAGGCCAGGACACTGGGAAGAGAAATCCTTAAAACAACAAACAAAGGAGAACGCTCTCACTCAGCCCAGAGCCCTGGAGCTGAGCAATGCCCAGCCCCCACTAAACAAACGAGCAGCTGACCCTGATTACAGAGCTACACACACACACAGCAGCAGCTACCCAGAGGGAAGGAAAGAATACTCTAAATCAACACAGATCCCTGTCAGAACCTAGAGCACGTTCTGAGAGAAACCTATCAGCTTTCCTGTTACCAACAGATAAGTAACCGCAAAAGCAGAGAACTCTTCAGCTGCGGCTAAAGTACTATCCCCTGACGTCAGCACAACCCCTGGCAGCCATCAGAAGAGACGTCCCCCCTCTCCCTCAGCCAAACCGGCAGAATCATAACATCCCCAATGTGACATCATCCTGCAAGAGCCTCGCAAAGACAAAACATATGCTTAGGATTTGGTAGGGAAATTTCTGTTCCTAAGTCTAGGGTCCAGGCCTGTGCCAGACCCTTGTAATCAGGTTCTGGTATGTGTCTCTGATGTGTCTATGGTGCATCCTAAGTGGAACTTTATTTTGTGCCTGTAAGGAGAATGCATCAGACAGTTTCCTCCTGTACGTCCTCCGTCAGGTCTTGCCACTCCAAGCGGAAATGTAATGTTTAAATTGCATGTAGTGGAAGTACTCTGATTGTCGACAAGAATATTTAGACTTCAGCTCTTCAAATGGTTGAATTTGCCCCTCCTCAGTCAACACTTGCATTATGTAACTTAACCCTTTGCTTTTCCAACGGCGGAACACACCGTATATCTGTCCCGGCGGGAAATCTGGATTGTCACATATGGTCAGTAAGGTGTGGTCCTTGATGAGAAATGGTGAAGTCGACAGATCCATCTCCAAACTGCTTTCGCTGTTGGCATTATATGAGAGTCCTGTAGTATCGCGGGATCCGACCTCCTCCCTATGTAACAGGTTACTAAAGTGGATCCCAGCAGTGAGTTGTGTCTCCAAATCTGTGGCAGAAAACTCCGCTGTGTTACGAAACCAATCTGAGACGTGTCTCATACCACATGCTACAGTAAGATGTCTCACACTCAAAAGTCCCAGGCCTCCATGTTCCACCGACGGCTGGAGCGTTGCAATCGGTATCCGAGCCTTCCGCCCTTTCCACAAAAATTGTTCAGATGCTTGTTCAATTTCTGTTCATCTTCCAAGCGTAGAAACAGTGGCAAGGTTTGTAAGACATATAGCCACTTGGGCACAATAACCATATTATATAAGGCTATCCTCCCTGTTATTGATATGGATAATCATGCCACAGTCTCAGCTGCGTACAAGTCTGAGTAAGTAATGGTTGCACATTTTTAAAGTATAGAGTAGTCAAATCCTGTGGTATATAAGTACCCAGTATTTGATTTTTTCTTTTTCCCATATCAAATTCCTCTCACCCACACTCATGCCTCCTGCCTGTGGGTATATCATCAATCCCTTGGACTTCTGCAAAATTTAGCGAGAAGCCTGACAAGTTCCCATATTCCGTAATTATAGATAACATAGCTTCCAATGCCTCCTGCGGTCTGGATGTAATCACGGCCAAGTCATCAGCAAACGCTAAACACTTTAACTTGTCCCTCTCCCACCATCACTCCCGGTATATCCTGCTCGGATTTCAAGAGCCCTCAGCAGTGGTTCCAATGCTAGCACAAAAAGTAAAGGTGAGAGAGGGCACCCCTGTCTAGTACCCCTCTCTATCCCAAATGGTGCAGCTTTGACCCCATTAACCAAAATCACAGCTTCTGGGTCTTTATATAAAGCTATTATGGCTTGATAGAACCAGCCCTGGATTCCCATATATTTAAGAGTTGTGAATAGTATTCCCAGCCCACTAGGTCAAAAGCTTTTTCAGCATCCAAACTATACAGACAAGTCGGCACAACCCCGCTGCTGACTCGATGCCATTGCCAACAGTAGTCGGCGCACATTCCCAACTGCCTGCCTAGTTCTGACAAAGCCTACCTGCTCCTGTCCTATTACCCTATGGTAATATCGTGGCCACCTATGGCAAGAATTTTGGACAGGATTTTAATGTCCACATTTATGAGTGAATTGGTCTATAGGAAGGCAGCCTGATCTTCTGGGCGCCCTGGTTTGGGAAGGAGCGAAATCAATGCTGTATTAGAGTACTGGGGAAAATTCACCTTCTGTTATGACCTGAGTATAGTAATCACAGAGAGGCCCCACGAAAGAGGTTGGTAGTAATTTATAAAATTCCCTGTATATTCCGTCAAGGCCCTGGCGCGGAACCCAAGGGTAGGGATTTAATCACCTCCTGGATCTCTTTCCCCTGTAATGGACCTTCCAGCATGTTTAATTCTATTTCCGTTAGTTTGGGGTACCCCCTACGCGTTCCAAAAAACTGTTAGTACTTGGCGATCTGGTTTTGGGGTTGCCTGATATAGAGCCTTAAAGTGCCTTGTGAATATTCTTGCAATGTCTTCACTATATTGTACTGCACTCCTTTCTCATCTCTCAAAGGTCGTTATTGGTTGCCGATTTCCCCAAGCCCTTACTAATCTCATTAACATTGTATCCCGACCTATTCCCAAATCTTTGCAGTTTAAATTTTTGATACGCCAGGGATCTGCACATGCGTTCATGCAACAATGAATTAAGTGTAACCTGCATTGCCTGCAATTGTTCTTTTGTTGTGGCATTGGGGCTACGTATATACGGACTTTCGCCTTCTGCATTTAGCTTCCCAGCCTCAAGATTGCTATGAATGTTTTTGTTCCTGGCATGTGCATAGGCTATCACCTCCCCTCGCAATACAGCTTTTGCAGCCGACCAGACAGTGTTGGTTGAGTCATATGCCTTCTATTATTCTGCTTGTAATCTCCCATTTCTGATGGAGAAAATCCCGGAATTCCCTGTTATGGTAAAGATATGCCGGGAATCTCCATCCCCCTGATGTCTGATAGAACCTCGTAGTCTCCACATCTATCCACACCATACAATGGTCAGACAACCCCCCTGGGCCTATTTCTGCTCTAGCTACCCATGAGAATGCTGTTCGACTTATCAGTATGTAGTCTAGTCTATAGAGCGTGCCATGTGCTCGAGAAACGTGAGTATATCACGCTCTCCAGGTGTGTAGTGCCCTCCATGTATCCACCAAGTCTAGAGAGCGCATGAAGGACCTCATGGCCTGTGATTTAGGCCCTCCCCGAGATATCACATTTGGATCAGAGCAATCTACATGATAGTCTGAGACCAGATTAAAATCGCCCATGACTATAAGTTGTGAAGCTTTGTATGGCATGCATATTTCCATTAACTTCGCATTGAATTTTGCATCATAGACATTAGGTCCATATAATCCCAGCACCAAGAATTCTCTATTTTGTATCCATAACTTAACCACTATGTAATCACCCTGTGGGCCAACCTGCACTACTTCGGATTTGGCTGCTAACCCCTTGCGTATTAATAGGGCCACTCCACCTTTCCGCCCTCCTGCTGAAGTGTAGTGGACCTCTCCCACCCATCTAGTTCTCAATTTCCTAGCTCTTCCGGGGAGAGTCTAGTTTCTTGTAAACACCCTACATCTACTTTGTCACTTTAGGGCCTCCAGAATTTTCACTCTTTTAATTGGAGTTGCTATCCCTCCCACATTCCATGTAGCAACCTTAAAGTTTTAATCTTCCTCTCCGTAAAGCTTTGTCGTCTTTAGTTACTTCCAAACACATCTCTCCGGGCGCCCAGCCTCACCTGAGAGATCCAAAATGTCAAGTGTCTCCAATCTGATCCCCAGCTAACATCCCTCCTATCACATCCAGCCCGCTTTTCCCTCTGATCGCTTTTGCATTGTGAATTACACAAACATTTATCACCTTCTTCCCTTCTACCCAACATTACCATTATTCCCCCTTCCCTCCCTCTCCTGTCCCCCCCTCCCCCCCCCAACCCCCCCTGTTACAACCCAAAACAACTTAACTCCCATCCTTATTCACCCAACGGAGATCAGATGAGATTGAACCCCCCCCCCCCCCCCAAACACACACACGTTATCATCTTATATCAATCCCACCACCTACTGTTCCTTTCACCGTTAATTACATAAGCATCTCTGCATATAAAGTACAACACACAACCATTTTAACTTGTCATAATCATACACTTGAACTTAGACCTTATGGAATGATCTCCTGCGTCTTAGAAGCCTTCTCTTGTCTCTCATGTCGCATCCAGTCCAGCAATAAATTTTGTGGCCTCTTGTGGTGTTTTAAAGAGATGCCATTTTCCCCTGGTGTTGGAGTTTAATGTCGCTGGATAAGATTAAGGGCAAATTTCTTTTGATTTCCTGCTAGAGTTTGGCAGATTGGCTGGAATGCCCGTCGCTTCTCCTGTAAGCATAGTGAAAAAAATCCTGAAATATCTTGACGGAGCTGCCGTTATAAAACAGCTTATCGCGCTTCAGCCGAGCCCCCTCTCAGATCTCCATCTTGTGCACAAATTGTGCACCTTTACAATCCCACTCTTGGTCCTTGATTTGTTCCGGGCTTACGCCCTAATCTGTGGGCCCTTTCCGGCACAAGGATTCTGTATTATCTGAGAGCGCCATTTCTTCAGCCAGCCATTTTCCAGTGCTGATTGTAACATGTGCTCCGGAATTGTTTCTGGAATGCCTACCAATCGTAAATTATCACGTCGCGAAACGATTCTCCAACTCATCGATCTGTTGAGATTGTAGATGCACTAACTTTTAAGCTCTTCCAGCTGTTTGACTTGCCCAGTCCTCGCCGTCTTCTATGGCCGACACTCTGTGCTCTAACTCTCCCGTTCGACGGGTAGTGTCATCCAAACGTGTTCCATCGAGGTGAGCTGATTAGAGAGCTGCTGTAATTGAGGCTCTAATGCCGACTTTACCGCTTCGGTTAATTGTATTAGTTGTTGTTCTGGTGAAAGTTACCTCTTTCGGGCTTGGCCCGGGGCTCGGCGCCATTTGGGATCCATCCCCCGTGGCTTCTCCGCATCTTTTTTGACGCTTTCGCCGGCATCCCGCTTCAATTTTTATAACAAAAGGGTCCATATACGCTAACTTCTGCTTTATGTAGTTTTCGCGGTTCACTACCGCCCGGTAAGCAGTGTGTTGTGTCCGAGGGGGAGGCAGGGTCCGAGAGAGGAGCTACTGCACGTCTGCTCCACTCAGCTCATCACGTGATCTCCCTAGATCATTTATAAATATATTAAAAAGCAGTGTCCCAGCACAGACCCATGGGGAACCCCACTATCTTCCCTCCTCCATTGAGAATACTGACCATTTAACCCGACCTCTGTTTTTGTATCTTTTAACCAGTCTTTAATCCACAATAGGACAGTACCTCCTATCCCATGACTTTCAATTTCCTCTGGAGTCTTTCATGAGGTACTTTGTCAAACACCTTTTGAAATCCAGATACACAATATTGACTGGCCTCACCGTTATACACGTTTGTTCACCCCTTCAAAGAATGTAATAGATTGGTGAAGCAGACTATGGACTTTTTCTCCAGGAATTTGTCCAACTCTTTTTTAAACCTAGATACTCTAACTGCTGTTACCATGTCCTCCAGCAAAGAGTTTCAGAGCTTAACTATTTGCTGAGTGAAAAAATATTTCCTCCTATTTGTTTTAAAAGTATTTCCATGTAACTTCCTCGTGTGTCCCCTGTCTTTGTACTTTTGGAATGAGTAAAAAATCAATTTACTTCTACAGAGTGATAAATGTGTATAATCTTTGTCCAGAGGATGCAACACCCACCATGCTTGTGTGATGTCACCCACCTGATGACCTCACTCAAGCGATTGTTAAATTAATGTATACTCCTGAGATCATCCATGCTGCCTTGGGATCTTCATCCAGCATGGCAGAGGACCCTGACTTCCGCCGCCTTCATCTTGAGGGGCGGTCCATAACTGCCCACGTCTTTTACAGCAGATCAGTGGAGCGAGAGATAGTGATGTGCAGCAGCAGATGCCACCCAATGACATCACTTGTGTGATTATTAAATTAACGCTGACTCCTGAGGCGTTGCGCCAAAGGACTCAGCTTCGTGCACTCCCTAGAGGGGCATAATCGAAAGGGACGCCCAAGTTTTGCTGAGGACGTCCTCAGCAAACGTCCCGGTGGAGGGGCGGGGAAACCCGTATTATCGAAACAAGATAGACGTCCATCTTCGTTTCGATAATACGGTCGGGGACGCCCAAATCTTGACATTTAGGTCGTCCTTAGAGATGGTTGTCCCCTAGACTCGATCGTTTCTGATTTTCGGCGATAATGGAAAACTAAGGACGCCCATCTCAGAAAACGACCAAATGCAAGCCCTTTGGTTGTGGGAGGAGCCAGCATTCGTAGTGCACTGGTCCCCCTGACATGCCAGGACACCAACCGGGCAACCTAGGAGGCACACCGCAGTGGACTTCAGAAATTGCTCCCAGGAACATAGTTCCCTTACCTTGTGTGCTGAGCCCCCCAAAACCCACTACCTACCACTGTACACCACTACCATAGCCCTTAGGGTAAAGCGGGGCACTTAGATGTGGGTACAGTGGGTTTCTGGTGGTTTTGGAGGGCTCACATTTACCAGCACAATTGTAACAGGTAGGGAGAGGGATGGGCCTGGGTCCACCTGCCCTGAAGTGCACTGCACCCACTATAACTGCTCAGGGACTGCATACTGCTGTGATGGACCTGAGGCGGGCACAAAATATTTTTAAAAGTGTTTTTTGAGGGGTGGAGGGGCTAGTGACCACTGGGGGAGTAAGGGGAGGTGATCCCCGATTCTCTCCGGTGGTCATCTGGTCCAGTTTTGAGCACCTTTTTGTGGCTTGGTCGTAAGAAAAACAGGACCAGGTAAAGTCGTCACAGGTGCTGATCCGAGGACGTCCCCTCTTTTTCCATTATGGGTCGAGAACGCCCATGTGTTAGCACGCCCAAGTCCGCTTCGCTACGCCTCCGACACGCCCCATGAACTTTGGGTTGTCCCTGCGATGGAATGCAGTTGGGGACGCCCAAAATTGGCTTTCGATTATGCCGATTTGGGCGACCCTGTGAGAAGGATGCCCATTGTCTGATTTGTGTCGAAAGATGGGTGTCCTTCTCTTTTGAAAAATAAGCCTGCTAGTGTGCTTCTACACTGTCTTCTGGGCTACTCGACCCAAAATTCTAGAGCCACCCTCACAATGTAGCACAATTCACCTAAACCCTACCTCAAAACGGCCAGGCCTAAAATTGCTGTGTACTGGTTTTATTCCTTGTATGATGGTGACATGGCTTCAGCCTGAAAACCGGCAGGACCCCTGATGACTTACAACCCTATCACAGAAAGTGTGAGATTAGTTGGAGCAATACCGTCAATAGTGAGACTCCTCTATTGAGACCAATAGCACTGGTCTCAAAATCAAAAAGAGAACAAAAACAAAACAAGAACTAGGAAGAGCTCCAACTTACTAAGGATCCATAATCTCAGACTTAAAACAGAGACACCATCCCTAGCCCATGTTCTTAAATAAATGCCCGCTCGGTTTGTGACAAGGCCCAACTCTTAAATGATTGGCTAGGTAAAATAGCCTCTGATTGATTCTGGGAGCAGTTTCAACCGCTCACACCTAGCTGAACACTGGGAGGACTTCGGAACTGAATGGTCTACTTTCTGTGAGCAAACCCTGAATAAAATTGCCCCTAAATATTGGAAAATGAAATCCATATGTATAAACAATGATTGGTTCGACTTACTTACTCTCACTGAAAAATACAGAAGGTTAGAGCGGAATGGACAAAATCAGCTAATGCCAAGTTGAGAACAGAATGGAGACAATCTATAATGACTAGAAAACTGTGGTACTCACAATAATCGGAACAGATATTTCAAAAACCAAAGCACTTTTTCACCTAGTCGCTTAATTTACAGACACATCAACCCATTCTCAACAAAATGATGATGAAAGACCATCAGCAATGATCTTGCAACATTCTTCCAAACCTAAGATTGCCAACACTAGATCTAAATTTACAGACTCGGAGGAGAAACACTCAGACATCGTTAACACCCACCCCACAGACATAGTGGGAGACATGTCCTGGTCTAATTTCCACTTGGTAAAATGGCTGATTTCACTACCCTATTCCATAGGTATTCTAAAACACACTGCATGCTAAACCTCTGCCCATCTTACTTGCTAAGATCTCCTCCAAACACATTCATGTGAACTGGTTTCTATGGATTCAACACCAACTTTCTATCAGAATTCATACCTTCCATGGGGGAAATCATCATTATCCCACTCATTAAAGATGTTAGTGACCTGTCAGCTAGCCTCCAACTATAGTCCAGTAGCCTCGATCCCATTACTCACAAAATTAATGGAGGTCCTATTATGTCTTCAGCTGAAGACATAATAGGACCTTCATTAATTTTGTGAGTAATGGGATCGAGGCTACTGGACTATAGTTGGAGGCTAGTTATCCCAACATGATGCTCTATACCAGTGATGGCGAACCTTTCAGAGACCGAGTACAGCAACCCAAAATCTAATTATTTATCGCAAAGTGCCAGTACTCATTATGGGCGGGGTCACCACATATGACTCCACCCCTCTAGCCACACCCCTTACACCAGCCATGGCGCATATAAACAGACATCATTGAAAATATTATACTAGTATAGGAGAAAAAAAATAACATGATTTTTTTTCATTATAAATCATTCTGTAAGCTGTTACAGCTCCAGTATGCCCTGTGCAAACTAAGACAGCAGATGTAAATTCTCAAATTGGACATATTCCAAACACTAAAATGAAAATAAAATGATTTTTTCTACCTTTGTTGTCTGGTGATATTGGTCCCAGTCTCTGATTCTGCTGCTCTCTATCTGTTCTCTTAACACCATTTCCAGGGCTTCCTTTCCATTTATTTCTTTACTTTCTTCCTTTCTTCTTCATTTCCTTGAGTAGATGAGTGATAGATGGCTGAGTTAACAGATGGGGGGGGGGGGGGAGGCATGGGGGAGCTTATGAATGATAGCAGAAGCTGAATGAGTACTGTGCAGAACCACAAGCTAGTAATCCGGGAGAAGATGAGTGATAGATGGCTGAGTTATCAGATGGGGGGGGGGGGGGGGGGGGAGGGGAATGCATGGGGAGCTTATGAATGGTAGCAGAAGCTGAATGAGTACTGTGCAGAACCACAAGCTAGTAACTTAGCTGCTCACATGTTGCTTTGATGGAGGGAGATAGGTGTAGAACACAGTAAGGGAAAATCGATAGGTAGTTGTGAATGAAGGCTTTTGGTGATAGAATTCTGACCCTGATTCCTGTTGAACTGGAAATAGAACAAGATAAAGGCCTGTTTTGCTGAGGAAATGCATGGTTGTGGTGTTTGAGCTGATGGGGAGGAGAACCACAAGCTAGTAATCCGGGAGCGAGACTTTTTACTATATAGAACAGTGTTGAAAAATGAGCGGATATTACCTGGGCCGGTGATACCAGTGGCGCGGCGGGGGTGGAGTACAGCGGGGTGGAATACAGCTGAAGCACAAGGCGGGACTCGGGAGTCGCGGAGCGGGTGGCTGTGTGCTGGCGCCACAGAGTGCTGCAGGGGGAGCAAGACGCGACGCCGTGACATAGAAGAGAGGAGCCTTACAGGAGACGACGCAGTTAGCGAAGCAGCGGAAGTGTAAGGTACGCGCCGGCGACACCCCCCTAGCTCCAGAGCCGAACAGCCAATGCGGTGCCGCGATTCCTTGTTTTTTTTTTTCTTTTTGTAGTTACGAACGATGAAGGCAGGCGTGCCAACAGAGAGGGCTCTGCGTGCCCTCTCTGGCACGCCTACCATAGGTTCGCCATCACTGCTCTATACTCTTCCCAATCAGATTTCATAGCCAATCATGGTACAGAAATAGTACTAGTATCCATAGTAGACAATGCCAAATCTATCCTAAGTAAAAATTATAAGGTACTATTACTACAATTTGATCTTTCCTACATAAGTACATAAGTACATAAGTAATGCCACACTGGGAAAAGACCAAGGGTCCATCGAGCCCAGCATCCTGTCCACGACAGCGGCCAATCCAGGCCAAGGGCACCTGGCAAGCTTCCCAAACGTACAAACATTCCACACATGTTATTCCTGGAATCTTGGATCTTTCCAAGTCCGTTTAGTAGCGGTTTATGGACTTGTCCTTTAGGAAACCGTCCAACCCCTTTTTAAACTCTGCTAAGCTAACCGCCCTTCACCACTTTCTCCGGCAACGAATTCCAGAGTTTAATTACACGTTGGGTGAAGAAAAATTTTCTCCGATTTGTTTTAAATTTACTACACTGTAGTTTCATCGCATGCCCCCTAGTCCTAGTATTTTTGGAAAGCGTGAACAGAAGCTTCACATCCACCTGTTCCACTCCACTCATTATTTTATATACCTCTATCATGTCTCCCCTCAGCCGTCTCTTCTCCAAGCTGTATAGCCGTAGCCTCCTTAGTCTTTCTTCATAGGGAAGTCGTCCCATCCCCGCTATCATTTTAGTCGCTCTTCGCTGCACCTTTTCCAATTCTACTATATCTTTCTTGAGATGCGGCGACCAGAATTGAACACAATACTCAAGGTGCGGTCGCACCATGGAGCGATACAACGGCATTATAACATCCTCACACCTGTTTCCATACCTTTCCTAATAATACCCAACATTCTATTCGCTTTCTTAGCCGCAGCAGCACACTGAGCAGAAGGTTTCAGTGTGTTATCGACGACGACGACACCCAGATCCCTTTCTTGGTCCGTAACTCCTAACGTGGAACCTTGCATGACGTAGCTATAATTCGGGTTCTTTTTTCCCACATGCATCACCTTGCACTTGCTCACATTAAACATCATCTGCCATTTAGCCGCCCAGTCTCCCAGTCTCGTAAGGTCCTCTTGTAATTTTTCACAATCCTGTCGTGATTTAACGACTTTGAATAACTTTGTGTCATCAGCAAATTTAATTACCTCGCTAGTTACTCCCATCTCTAAATAATTTATAAATATATTAAAAAGCAGCGGTCCTAGCACGGACCCCTGAGGAACCCCACTAACTACCCTTCTCCATTGTGAATACTGCCCATTTAACCCCACTCTCTGTTTCCTATCCTTCAACCAGTTTTTAATCCACAATAGGACATTTCCTCCTATCCCATGACCCTCCAATTTCCTCTGTAGCCTTTCATGAGGTACCTTGTCAAACGCCTTTTGAAAATCCAGATACACAATATCAACCGACTCCCCTTTGTCCACATGTTTGTTCACTCCTTCAAAGAATTGAAGTAAATTGGTCAGGCAAGATTTCCCCACACAAAGGCCATGCTGACTTGGTCTCAGTAATCCATGTCCTCGGATGTGCTCTGTAATTTTGTTTTAATAATAGCCTCTACCATTTTCCCAGGCACCGACGTCAGACTCACCGGTCTATAATTTCCCGGATCTCCCCTGGAGCCTTTTTTAAAAATGGGCGTTACATTGGCCACCCTCCAATCTTCCGGTACCACGCTCGATTTTAAGGATAAGTTGCATATCACTAGCAGTAGCTCCGCAAGCTCGTTTTTCAGTTCTATCAGTACTCTAGGATGAATACCATCCGGTCCAGGAGATTTGCTACTCTTCAGTTTGCCGAACTGCCCCATTACGTCCTCCAGGTTTACCGTGAAGTCAGTAAGTTTCTCCGACTCGTCCGCTTGAAATACCATTTCCGACACCGGTAACCCACCCAAATCTTCCTCGGTGAAGACCGAAGCAAAGAATTCATTCAGTCTCTCCGCTACGTCTTTGTCTTCCTTGGTCGCCCCTTTTACCACTCGGTCATCCAGCGGCCCAACCGATTCTTTTGCCGGCTTCCTGCTTTAATATACCGAAAAAAATTTTTACTATGTTTTTTGCCTCTAATGCTATCTTTTTTTCATACTCCCTCTTGGCCTCTTAATCTGCGCCTTGCATTTGCTTTGACACTCCTTATGCTGTTTCTTGTTATTTTCAGACGGTTCCTTCTTCCATTTTCTGAAGGCGTTTCTTTTAGCCCTAATAGCTTCCTTCACCTCACTTTTCAACCAGGCCGGGTGTCTTTTGGACTTCCGTCTTTCTTTTCTAATTTGCGGAATATGTATGGCCTGGGCCTCCAGGATGGTATTTTTGAACAGCGTCCACGCCTGTTGTACAGTTTTTACTCTCTCAGTTGCCCCCCTAAGTTTTTTTTTTACCGTTCTTCTCATTTTATCATAGTCTCCTTTTTTAAAGTTAAACGCTAACGTATTTGACTTTCTGTGTACAGTTACTTCCCGGGTCGTCCAGTGAACTTCGACACCCCAGTACCCCCTGCAGACCCCTCCCCCAAGCAATAAAGGTTTGGGGAGGTGGCAGTCAGGTGTCCTGAGCACCTACTATGTTGTAAAACTTTGCACATTAAAGGTAGATGCTCATGATCTGTGCATTGCTTAGAATGCTCATTTTAATACTAATGAGCTAGTTGCAATGCAAATGTTAGAGCTACAGAAAACCCCTTTGTGCATTACTTGCTAAATAACATTTGCTTTAGACTGGCTACAACCGAGATATAAAGCAAACATTGAAAGCTCAGTAAGCTTTATTTATCAGCCCCAGAGTACCAAACTGTGAGCCCTGGGTACCTGGGTGACAGGGAGCCTAGGTATGCATCCTAATAAGTTAAAAAAAAAAGGAAGCCTTTTTTGTTTACTAGAAGTTTGGGCCCTATTTTGTTTCCACATCATTAAAGTGTGAAGTTTATTGAGTCAGCTCTAAAAAGCAGGCAGATCAGCACTTGTCCACACATTGTAGCTTCATCGCATGCCCCCTAGTCCTAGTATTTTTGGAAAGCATGAACAGACACTTCACATCTACCTGTTCAACTCCACTCATTATTTTATAGACCTCTATCATATCTCCCCTCAGCCGCCTTTTCTCCAAGCTGAAGAGCCCTAGCCGCTTTAGCCTTTCCTCATAGGGAAGTCATCCCATCCCCTTTATCATTTTTGCCGTCTTTCTCTGCACCTTTTCTAATTCCACTATATCTTTCTTGAGATACGGCAACCAGAATTGAACACAATATTCACCATGGAGTGATACAGAGGCATTATAACATCCTCATTTTTGTTTTCCATTTTTTTCCTAATAATACCTAACATTCTATTTTCTTTCTTAGCCGCAGCAGCACACTGAGCAGAAGGTTTCAACGTATCATCAACGTCAAAACCTAGATCCCTTTCTTGGTCTGTGACTCCTAACGTGGAACCTTGCATGACATAGCTATAATTCGGGTTCTTCTTTCCCACATGCATCGCTTTGCACTTGCTCACATATAACGTTATCTGCCATTTAGACGCCCAGTCTCCCAGTCTCGTAAGGTCCTTTTGTAATTTTTCACAATCCTCCTGCGATTTAACGACTTTGAATAACTTTGTGTCATCAGCACATTTAATTACCTCACTAGTTACTCCCATTTCTAGGTCATTTATAAATATGTTAAAAAGCAGCGGTCCCAGCACAGACCCCTGGGGAACCCCACTAGCTACCCTTCTCCATTGTGAATACTGTCCATTTAACCCTACTCTCTGTTTTCTATCTTTTAACCAGTTTTTAATCCACAATAGAACACTACCTCCTATCCCATGACTCTCTAATTTCCTCTGGAGTCTTTCATGAGGTACTTCGTCAAACGCCTTCTGAAAATCCAGATACACAATATCAACTGGCTCCCCTTTATCTACATGTTTGTTCACCCCTTGAAAGAAATGTAGTAGATTGGTGAGGCAAGATTTCCCTTCACTAAATCCATGTTGACTTTGTCTCATTAATCCATGCTTTTGAATATGCTCTGTAATTTTGTTCTTAATAATAGTCTCTACCATTTTGCCCGGCACCGGCACCTCTGACTGTGCTTTCCAAGTGAGCTGATGGTCTAGTTGACACTCTTCCACGTACTTCCCAAGAACAGTACTTTATAGAGTCAGACTCGGTCCTCTCCTGAGAAACAGTTCATGACACACAGGACCTCTCAGCTGAAGAGTCCTATGGCATCCCATCTGATTCTTCTCCACCACCTGAGAGATGTAGGTCTCATCCAGAAATTATATCCTTTCCTGGCTTTGTCCGTGAGATTGCTCAAGCTATACCTTTCAAATTAGAGACCGAGGAACAACCTTGTTCAGAACTCTTGAGGTTCTAGATTGACTCTCCTCAAGAAGGAATCACTGTTCCATTTTATTCAATTATGAAAATACTCTCATCAAAACTGGGAGATTCCACTGACAGTTTAACTTGCTCCAAAGAAAATTGACACAATGTATAGGATACAGAAATGCACTGAGTTTGAGAAAACTTCAGTTTCCTCATCATTCCCTATTTGTGGAATCTGCTTTTAAAACGCACTTGCATTGTGAGATCTTATGCTTCTGCTCCTCTAGACAGTGAAGCTAGATCATTGGGCTCTTTTGGATTCAATTCTAACCAACGCATATTGGATTATGGACTTTATTCCACAATTTACTTATCTCTAATGCAAAATTGTTTTTCCTTTGCAGAATTCCTTTCCCCCTGAGAAGGCTGAAGAGATTTATAAGCTTCACAGGAAACTTCTGGATTGTCATAAATGTCTGGCAAGGCAAGCCTTTGATGTCTCTTCACGCATTTGTGCCTTAGGAGTAGCAATTCAGCATCTTTCCTGGCTCAGAGTTTCTGACCTCAAATCTGCTGTCCAGAGCGTCTAGCAGACATCTCATGTTATGGAGATAATTTGTTTGGTGACAAAGCCGAAGTAGCTGACCTAATTTAAAAAATATACAGATACTATAAAAACTCTTTCCAGGTCACAGACTTCTGTTGCCTCTTCTTCTAGAAGATTTCCAGAAGGACTTTGACGCTCCAATTACTATATGTCTAAGTGTTGTTACACTTGTATTCCACCTCAAAGGACTACACCCCAATGCTCTCATATGAGACAGCAGCGAGGTCAAAAATCTCAGATGACTTCTCAGTCTAAACAACAACCCAGTTTTTGACTGCTTCCTAGAGAGCACTGCCATCATAGAGTTGTCTGTGCTAAGTGATCTACCAATAGGAGGAAAACTCATCCTCTGTTTTCAGAGGTGACCTCTCATAATCTGCGAGTGTTGGGTGCTATGTACCATACAGCACGGCTACGTTCTGCATTGGGGAGAAAAGACCTCCTAAACGTCCACAAAGAGTCTCATTTCAACTCCTTTTAGATGATATTACTCCAAGGAGCGCTCTCTGCCTTCCTCTAGTAGATTGTAATAGAACCAGTTCCTCTGCTGGACAGGGGTCAAGGGTTCTATTTCAGATACTTTCTCATACCAAAAAAGATGGCCGGGGGGGGGGGGGGGGGGGGGGGGGTAACCAAGTCTCGAGCTGCAAGTCTTGAACAACTTTCTACTCCAAGGAAAATTTTGCATGGTTTCCCTGGGATCACTATTGCCCATGATACATCTCAATGATTGACTTTGCTCTCTAGATCTCAAGGAAGCATTTACACACGTACCTATTCTCCCTACACACAGAAAGTTCTTCCGCTTCTGCTGTGGAACTCTGCACTGTCAATACAAGGCCTTACCATTCAGCTTAGCTTTGGCTCTGGCTCCTCAAGTCTTCATGAAGTGCCTGATAGTGGTAGCTGCAACACTTCGCAGGGGTGCATACACATGTTCTCCTACCTGCACGACTGGTTAATCAAGGGCAGCCTCCCTGGAGTCAGCATACACCTCCATTCTATCCACCATAAGGCTCCTAGAATTCCTTGGGTTTGTGATGAATTTCCCCAAATCAAATCTTCAACTGGTTCAGACCTTTAGAGTTCATAGGTGTTCTCCTTGATATTACTTAGTGCCAAGCCTTCCTTTCACAACCAAGAGCAAACATACTGTATCTTGCCACTCATGTGTTCAAATCCACTCAAATATCTGCTCATCAGGTGCTCTGCCTACTCTGTCACATGGCTTCAACAGTCCATGTAATTCCATTGGCTTGACTTCACCTCCAAACTCCTCAATGGACGCTCTCCTCTTAGTGGCCCCAAACCACAATTTCTCTTGGCCCGTATTCAAATCATTCCACAGATACACCACTCTCTACTGTGCTGAATGGTATCCCAGAATCTCACCTGGGGTCTTCTGTTTCAGCCCCCTCTGCACCACAAGGTCCTCACCATTGATGCTTCCATGGTAGGTTGGGGTGCTTACCTCAATGGTCTCCACACACAGGGTTCTTGGTCCCAACAGGAGAAACAACATCATATCAACCTCCTGGAACTGTGAGCAGTCTGGAACGCCCTCAAAACTTTCTGAGACTTCATTTTTGATCAGGTAATACTTGTTCACACAGACAACCAGATTGCAATGTATTACCTAAACAAACAAGGAGGAACATGTTTTTTCACCATCTCTGTCAACAAGCGATTCAGATATGGACTTGGGCAGCTTCTTGAAAAATCTCTATAAGAGCTGTTTAACAGCCAGCAAACAGAATGCTCTGGCAGACAAATTGAGCAGAGCCTTTCAATCTCAGGAATGGTCCCTTATTTCTGTAGTTTGTCAGATATTCCAATAGTGTGTGACTCCAGCAATAGACCTCTTCACTTCTCTTCAGAACAACAAGCTTCCTCGCTTTTGTTCCTGGTTATACGCTCCCGACCGTATAGCCCCAAATGCATTCTTGCTCCACTTGGGAACAGACCTTCTATACTTCATTCCCCTACTGTCTCTCTTAGGGAAAACTCTTCTCAAAGTGTGTTGAGACCAAGGGATCATGATTCTTTTTGCTCCCTACTTGCCATGTCAAATCTGGTTCTTTTTTCACCTAGAGTTATCGGATAGAAAACTGTCAAGGTTAGATCCTTTTCCAATCCTAATAACACAGAATGAGGGGTCCTTCCTCCATTGAGACCCTCACTCTCTAGCTCTGAGGGCTTGGTTCCTGGTGACATAGATTTATGTTCCTTAAATCTTCCTGACGCAGTCTCTACGATACTCCTAGCCTCTAGGAAACTACCTACATAGAAATGTTACCATTGAAAGTGGAAAAGATTTTCTGTCTGGTGTGCAGATGGCCCTGTTGTGCAGAATTACAGGCCAATATCTTACCTTTTTTTTTTTTTAATCCAATTATCTCACTCAAATTAATGCTCTTCACCCCCATCAGACTGGCTTCCATTCCCATCATTCCACTGAACTCTCTTTTGGTTATTTCTAATCATACTAGGTTGTGTTTAGCTAGGGGAACAGATGTTGCACTTTTTTCATTAGGTATGTCTACAGCTTTCGACTTAGTGGATCACTTGTTACTTCTCTCCTGTCTCAAGGATTTGCACATCACAGGTACAGCTTTTCACAGGTGTGCGAAGTGGTTCCACACCTACTTGACTGACCTTAAGAGGTTTGCTCTTCCAATTCCACTTCATTTCCCCATTCTTTGCTTTCCAGTGTTCCTGAGGGCTCGATTGTAAGACCTATCTTATTTAATGTTTTTTGTTTGGCCCCATTAGTTCCTTACTTCAAACCTTAGATTTTACCTTTTTTTTTTTTTACACTGATGACGTACACTTGCTTTTTTTATCTTTTGAATCTAGCTTCAACTCGAACTATGCTTCTATCTCTGGCAAGCTAGATTCTATTGCTGATTGGCAGGCCGAGCAATGTGTGAAACTTGACCAAATCAGTTGCCATGTTTTTTCTTCTTGCTCTCATATGTCATGAATCCTCCTTGCTTTACCATCAAAGGCACCCCCCTCCCTTATGTTCCCTCAACTAGAATATTGGGGATCACTTTGGATAACACATTCTTTTCATTCTCACATTTCTCATGTGGTTTCCTTGTCCTTCTTCACACTCATGTGACTTTGCTCTATTTATCCCCTTTTAGATTGCTGTTCCTTCCGGATTATCCTACACTCATTTCTGTTGTCTAAGCTCGACTATTGTAACTCTGTCCATCTTGCCCACTTATCAGATACACCACATGCAGTTGATCCAAAACACTGGGGTAAAACTCCTTCATAATTGGAAAAAATATAACCACGTTACTCCTCTTCTTATTGCAGAACACATGTTTCCTATGTCTTTTTGGATTCCTTTTTTTTTTTTTTTTCAAAATATTAAGTTTTGAAATATTAACAGAATAGTTACACAGTCAAATATTCAATGTATAACAACGTAAAAATCAAGAAAGAAAAGAAAAAACATGATTAGTGTGCAGCATTAGAGGGACAATGAATCAGAAGAAGAGTATCAATATTCAGCCATAAAGTAGTGAACAATAAAGTCCTTTAAAGAGTCTGTAAATAGTGTTTCAACGGTTCCCAAATTCTCTTTTTAGAGAGAATTGTATACTCCTTTTCAGCTATAGAAAATTCTAATTTTTGACACTGTAAGACTGAGTTCCATCAAAAATGGAGCTTAAGCAGGTGAGCTGATTTCCAATTAAGTAGAATATGCTTCTGTGCTACTGTGAGTAAGATGTCCAATAATTTTGCTTGAGAAGAGGAAAGTTTAATTGCTGTGAACATGATTTGAATTATATTATTGAAGCTGTTAGTTCACAGTCCAGCGAAAGGATTTTCTGTATTATGGGCCAAATTGATTGCCAGAACTTAAGAACATGTTCACACTCATATAGCATATGAATTAGAGTTCCTGTTTTTTGAGAGCAATGCCAGCATTTATCTGAAGGAATGAGAGAGGCTCTGGCTAATTTGTGAGGTGTCCAAGTAACTCTATGATACAGAAAATACATAGATTGGAGAATTGACGCAGAAGATAGCGGTCTTAACGTCTTGTCCAGAGAGAGGACCATTGCTCTTCGACAAGTACTTGTCCAACATCCGCTTGCCATATATTTTGAAGTGATACATTGAAGTTATAAGATGAATTTGTTAACATTTTGTAAATCTTTGATGCAGTATGACCTCCCACCAGGAGAGATTGAGCAGTATCATATAAAGAGGATAATTGAAAAGTCAGTTGATCAAATATTGGAGAAGCCGCAATACAATGAGTCAGTTGTAACCATTTGAAATAAGCAGAAGGAGACAGAGAGAACTTTTCTGTTAGTTCAGAGAAAGAATGAAATGATTTATTTTCCTGAAGTATATCTGAAAAAGTACATATTCCTTTATCAATCCATTCTTTCCAATAAAAAGGGAGTTTGTTTATTAGAACATGTGGGTTATACCATAGTGACATGTAAGAAGATGTTGAAAGAGGTGTAATGAGCAACTTGTCAATCACAAGAAGTGTCTTAATAGTGGCAGAGATAATGGTATCTAATTTGTGTGAAGGAAAAGATGTAGAGGAAAGCAACAGTAAAGGAGTAAATGGATGCACTAAGACTTCCTCTAAAGTTAACCAAATTGGTTTAATCAGATTTTTGAAAGATCCAGTTGCAACCTTGCTGAGAAATAAAGGATTTGTGATAATTGTGAAAGTCAGGAAATAATACACCATCAGATTCCTTCATACTCTTAAGTTTTTTTAATAGATATTCTGGGTGGTTTGTTTCTCCATAAAAAACTATTTAACAGCTTATCTAGCAGAGTATAAAAAAGATGGCGGGAACAAAATGGGGATCATGGAGAGAATGTAATTTACCTTATGAGATACCATCATTTTGCCGGTGTCGTAGGGGAAGTGGACACCATTTGGTAAGGCATTGTGACTCACCATAAGTTACTTGGCCCCCTGAGGAAGCTCAACTATAGAGTGAAACGGTGAGCCCCGTTGGGCAAATTTAAAGCTAAGTAACATTATTTAGACCACTCAATTTCTATGTAATATTGAAAACCAGTCACAACCTACTTATATTCATTCACAGTGGAGTTTTTTTGACCAATGATAAGAATGAAGTCATAGAAATGAGGGCACTGAGTATATAATTTGTTCTGTTGCCACACGGTGACTACTGAGGTTTTTTTTTTTCTCCATTTTACTAACTTGGTATCACATGTAAACGAATACATTTATGGTGATTAAGTTAGTTTTGATTATTTCAGCTCATTTTTAGTTCTAAACAACCCCACCAGGATAATGAAAAGGGATGCCAAGAATGTAATACTAATGTAAGATGGGTGATAATTGTATCTGCATTGAATTGAATGGTGTCAGCTAGTGAGGGATACAAGTCTATTCCCAAATATCATAAGTTTTGGTTTAGCCCATACCAACTTAAGAGTTCGCAATATCAGGATTAGCATAGGAATTAAGTGGTAAAAGCTTCGTCTTTTGCTGATTAACTTTGTAACTGGAAAAATATGAAAATGTGTTAATAACTGTAAAAAGTTTAGGAATTGGAACCATAAGGGTCAGAAAGAAACAGTAGTACATCATCAGCGTATGCTGAACATTTAACTTCAAAATCTTTATAGACAATGCCATTTATATTTTGATTTGCCCTTATTGCTAGTAAGAGAGGCTCTAGAGCTATGTTAAAAAGGTACGGGGAGAGGGGGCAACCTTATCTAGTACCTCGTTTAAGAGTAATTAGATTTGACAGTGTGTTGCTTGTGATAATTTTGGCAAAGGGATTGGCATATAAAGTTTTAATTTTATTGAGAAATTCAGAGGGACATCCAAACCATTCTAAAGTTGTGAATAAATAATCCCATTCCACCTTATCAAAGGCTTTTTCTGCGTCTAAAGATAAGGTTACTATAGGATCTTGATGAGAATTAGCCAAGTGAGAAATATACCTGAACATGTATACCCTGGAGGAAAGGAGGAACAGGGGTGATATGATACAGACGTTCAAATATTTGAAAGGTATTAATCTGCAAACAAATCTTTTCCGGAGATGGGAAGGCGGTAGAACGAGAGGACATGAAATGAGGTTGAAGGGGGGCAGCCTCAGGAAAGATGTCAGGAAGTATTTTTTCACAGAGAGGGTGGTGGATGCTTGGAATGCCCTCCTGCGGGAGGTGGTGGAGATGAAAACGGTAATGGAATTCAAATATGCGTGGGATATGCATAAAGGAATCCTGTGCAGTAGGAATGGATCCTCAGAAGCTTAGCCGAAATTGGGTGGCGGAGCAAGTGGGGGGAAGAGGGGTTGGTGGTTGGGAGGCGAGGATAGTGGAGGGCAGACTTATACGGTCTGTGCCAGAGCCGGTGATGGAAGGCGGGACTGGTGGTTGGGAGGCAGGAAGTACTGCTGCGCAGACTTGTACGGTCTGTGCCCTGAATAAGGAAGGCACAAATCAAGGTAAGGTTTAGACATATGTTTGTCTTGTTGGGCAGACTGGATGGACCGTGCAGGTCTTTTTCTGCTGTCATCTACTATGTTACTATATGCAGAAACAAACGTGTATTGTCACTAATAAATCTACCTGGCATGAATCCAACTTGGTTGGGATGTATAACTTTTGAAATAAATTTTTTTTATTGTTTGCTAAAATTTTAGCGTATAATTTATAATCAACATTTAACAGAGAAATGGGACGATAGAAACTAATAAAGGGTCTTTATTTGGTTTGGGTATAACAGTGATGATTGCTTCCGAGAATGAGCAATGTGACACATTTTCAGGAGCTAAGGAGTTGAAAAGTGAGAGGAGAATGTGTGAGAGGTCTGATTTGAATAATTTATAAAATTCTATTGGAATCCCATCTGGTCCCAGAGCTTTCTTTTTGGGAGTATCTCTAATTGCACAATGAAGCTCTAGTTCTCTGATTTCTTTCTTGAGCATTTCAGTGTCTTTGTCTGACCCTTTAGGGCCAACTAATGGAGAGAGAAAATCAGTAACCTTATTGTGCGTGTCGAGGGACTCAGATTGATACAAAATGGAATAAAAATAATGAAAAGTTTTAGAGATGCCCTCTTTTGATGTATTGATAGTCTGATTAGACAATTTAATGGCAGGAATTTGAACCTTAAGTCATTTCCTTTTAAGATAGTTTGCTAAAAGAGTACTGCTTTTATCTTTTTCCGCATAATATTTAGAATGTAGATCAATGATTTGCTGTCCTGCTTTGACACTGAGGAGTTTGTTTAACTGGTATTTAAGGTTATAAAGAGAATTGAGTACTAAAGGATTACCGGACTGTATATAATTAGCTTCTACACTTTTAATTTGCAATTCTAATTCAGATATTTGGGCTTTTTCTTGTTTAGTTTTATAGGAAGCTAAAGAGATAAATTCACCTCTTAAGGCAGCTTTGAATGCTTCCCAAACTGTACTAGGATTTATTGAAGTTGAAGTATTAATTTGAAAAAATTGCTTAATAAAAGATTTGAGTTTTAAGAGAACGTCATCCTCACTGAGTAAATTGGAGGGTAATCTCCATAATGGAGACTGTCTAGGAGAAGAAGATAACCAAGACAAAAATAAGGAGACTGGAGCGTGGTCTGAAACTACTATGGGTGAAATAGAGGAGTCTCTAACTTGTTCATCTAAAGAATTAGAGATTAAGAAGTAGTCCAGCCTGGAGAAACTTTTATGAGGAGAAGAGAAAAAAGTAAATTCCCTTGAAGTAGGATTACATAATCTCCAGGGATCAACAAGGTGCAACTGATCAATATATGAGTGTAGCGTGATATATGATTTTGAGGGTGTTAGTTTAATTTGTGAGTGTCTATCTAAAAGGTAATCTAAAGGGAGATTGAAGTCTCCAGCCTTAATAACAGGGACAGTGTCCTGTGATTGAATTGATTGAAAAATGTTAGTGAAAAACTCGGGGGTCAATATTGGGAGCATAGATATTAACCAATAGTGCTACAATATTATTAATAGAGTCTTTAACAACAATCCATCTACCCTCTGGATCTATATGTTGATCTAAAATGATTGGATGGCAGTCTTTGTGAAATAAAATACAAACCCCTTTTTTTCTGCCATGTACTGGGGAGTCAATTGAGGAAGAGATCCAATTACATTGTTTAATGAAATGAGAAGTATTTAGAGAATGGGTTTCCTGTAAGAAAATAATATCTGGTTTTAACCTTTTAAGATATACAAGAACTTTTTTCCTTTTGATAGAGTGCCCTAGACCATTTACATTCTATGATACTTTCTTAACAGGAAAATTATTACTACCAGAGGACATTGAAAGTCATCAAAAAGTCTATATCAAGAATTATTGTTCCACTACACAGAGAGGATAAGTAAGATAAACAATAATATGCTGTGCACACTAAACTTGAAAGAGATAAGAACGGCATAGAGAACTAGGGGAATAGTTCAACCTAGAGAGAAACTTGAGTTCGTGGGACTGAGGGAAAAGATGAGAGAACACTCAATGATACCCCTGTAAAGAAAGTGAGAACAGAAGAAAAAAACAGGGAGTAAAAATTGTATATAACCGTCTGAAGATGCTAGAGACTGTTAGAATATCATAAGAATCATACAAAATTGTTCTTAAAAGAGACAAAATAGAATGAGGAACTTGATGAACCAGAAGTGATAATTATTAAACATTATAATATGCGTAAACAAGAAATCAGTAAGAGTATGTGTAGATATGTTGTGACAGCTATCGAAAATAACTAGAGAAAAGATATGAGACAACAAACATATCTATCTAAAGGTACAAAATTGTGCTTATACTTTAATCAATTAGCGGTATTAAAGCGAGAAAGTGTTTTGTATTTTTACTTTTTTTTGACACCTACCCCTAGAGAGATAAGAAAAAACATTGCAGTCATCATAAATGACGCCTAAGTCATGAAAAATAATTAGTTCAAATTGATAAAACCTTTTATATGAAATACATTTGCCATTCACGTAGTCTGCATGAGCTACTGGAATAGAAGAGAAGACATTATTAACAGCGATATTTATATTAAATACCTGCAGGATGTATAAAACCTAATGTAATAAGGGGAAGCAAAGACTAAGAGTCCATTCCAGTTGTTTGGAGCTGATCCAGATATTGCTGTAGTTGTTCCGGAGATTCAAAACTTTTTGTGGTGTTATGAAGGGTCACTGCCATGTGGGCAGTATATTGTAATCCATACCTGGTTTCCAGTGATTTAAGACGGGCCTTCATTTTGAGGAAAGCCTTGCGCTTCCTGGCTGTAGTTTTAGCCAAGTCCGGTACAGTTAAGAACCTTTTTTCATCAAATTTGAGATTTTCAGAATTTCTTGCTGTAGTAGTAATTTCGCTGCAATAGGACGTGGATGAACTGCTCCTTGTTTGAGATTTGAAGGAGATCTATGTGCCCTTTCAAATTGTAAGGGGAGATCCGATGATAAATGAAGAATCTGGAGAAGCCATAATGAGAGGAATTTGATCATATCAATTCTAATATTGTTCCTTCTGTTTCTATTAGAAAGGTCTTCCAACTCCAGTTCCAACTTGCGAATACGCTGGTCTGTCCTTTCTTGCTTCTGCGCCATATTGAGGGCAGATTCGTCCGCACGTGTTTCAAGCTTTTCTATTCTGATCTGAAAAGCTGAGAGGGAAGAGGTAAGAGCTTGCAGTTCTGTCTTCTGATCAAAAGTAGTCTGATAGTGTTTAGTTGTAAGTTCTTTTAAGGCACGAATTTCTTCCATAAGTATTTCAGAGGTAGAGCATGGCGGTTTTGCTTGAGAAGCTTTCTCTGTCGTCGTCGGGTCCGTTTTTGATCTCTTTGATCTCGTTTACAGTAAGGGTAAAGAATCTGACTTAGACAACTTAGAAAGCGACATGTTGCAGTCGAGAACTGAAACAGGAAAATTTGGAAATAAAAACCTGTTTTGTAAAGTTGATTCTCCGAGGACAAGCAGGCTGCTTGTTCTCACGACTGGGTAGACGTCCACGGCAGCCCCCTCCAACCGGAAGAAAAGTCTCGCGGGAGGTCCCGCACGCGGGGCACGCCCACCGCACATGCACGGCTGCCTTCCCGCCCGTGCGCGACCGCTCCCGCTCAGTTTCTGTTTTTCCGCGCTGGAGAGAGACGGAGTTTCATCCCTCTCGTCAGCCCCGGAAAACCGTTTTGCGGCCTTGTCCGCTATTTCTTTTTGGTGTACGCGCGTTCACGTTCCCTTTTTCCTCGTGTTAAAAAAAAAATCCGTAGAGAAGTCTCCCTTCCCGTTGAGTTTCTTTTTCCCTTTCCTTTCGCCGTCGTCGTGCGTCCGAGTTTCCTTTTTTTTTGTTGTGGCCTTTTTCCCGTCACCTCCGACGGTTTTGACCTCGCCGATGCGATTTTTCCGTCGATGTCCTCGAAGGTACCAAGCGGATTTAAAAAGTGTGGTCGGTGCAGCCGGCAAATCTCACAGTCTGATAATCACACTTGGTGCCTCCAGTGCCTCGGGCTGGAGCATAATTCCAAAGCGTGCACCTTGTGTCTCGGCTTGAAAAAGCGGATGCAGGTGGCAAGGCAAGTTCTTCGGGACTGTCTTTTTGGAACTTGCGCCGGCCCTTCGACGTCGGCGGCATCGGTGCCGACAGTGGGAACTTTGGCATTGGTACCGGTGTCGATGACTTCAGCGCCGAGCATGGCATCGACCCCAGGAGCACAGGTTCCTTTGGCCCGACGACCTGCCAGCGATGGGAGCAGGGAACAGCCGAGTAGGCTTCCACCCACCTCGGCTGGTCCCGCTGCCTAGGGCCATCGGGACCGAACCCTGTCAGACCCGACCCCGAGGAGGCGTGGGGACTCCACTTCCTCCTTGTCCGTGCCACGGAGCGCCGATGACGGACATTGGAAGAAGCTTGCCAAGAAGCACCGTCATCGGTCGCCCCCGGCGCATGGGACTTGGAAGCTCAGGGGCGTCGAGAGACTCAGCCCCTGAAAAGCGTCGATGCCGGGAGGAGCGCTCCCCCTCCATTGAAGAGGTGTCGATGCGCAGGTCGTTGGGCACCCTGGTACTGTCTCCTGGACCCGGGCAGCTTCAGGCACCAACGCCTACACCGGCCCCCCAGCCTCTCTCGACAGCGGCCCTGGAAGAGTGTCTCCGTGCCATCCTCCCAGGTATCCTGGAGGGGCTGCTGCACCAGTCTCTACCAGCACCGGGGGTGCTTGCGCCCTCAGCGCCGTTGAATGAAGCGCCGGCTGGCTCTGGCCCTGTGATGTGGCCCTCGACACCGGTACCGCTTGCGGTGCCGGTCTCGACCGCCACTCTGGTGGAATCCCCGTCGATGTCGATGGAGGGAGCTTCGTCCCCGCCAGCGCGGGAGTCCTCCTCTCGGCACCATCATCGAGGACATGGTTCCTCGGGGTCGAGACGGGCCCGGTTGCGGACTGAGATCAGAAAGCTCATGTCCGACACCGAGGAGGAGGCCTCGTGGGAGGGAGGAGGAGGATCCCAGATATTTCTCCTCCGAGGAGTCTGCTGGTCTTCCCTCCGACCCCACGCCTTCACCTGAGAGGAAGCTCTTGCCTCCAGAGAGCCTCTCCTTTGCCTCTTTTGTCCGGGACATGTCTGTGAGCATTCCCTTCCCAGTGGTCACCGTGGATGAGCCGAGGGCTGAGATGCTCGAGGTCCTCGATTATCCATCACCACCTAGAGAGTCTTCCACGGTACCGTTGCACAATGTCCTGAAGGAGACTGCTTTGGAACTGGTTGAAGCCCCTATCTAATCACACCATCCCCAAGAAAGCAGAGTCCCAATATAGAGTCCACACAGACCCGGAGTTGATGCGGCCCCAGTTGCCACATGACTCAGCGGTCGTGGACTCTGCTCTCAAGAGGGCCAGGAGTTCGAGGGATACCGCCTTGGTGCCCCCGGGGCGGGAGTCTCGCACTCTGGACTCGTTTGTGAGGAAGGCCTATCATTCTTCCATGCTCGTGACCAAGATCCAATCATATCAGTTCTACACGAGCATCCACATGTGGAACAATGTGCGGCAACTGGCGGACCTGGTTGACAAGCTCCCGCCGGAGCAGGCCAGGCTCTTTCAGGAGGTGGTAAGGCAGCTGAAGGCGTGTCGCAAATTCATGTCCAGGGGTATTTATGACACTTGTGATGTTGCATCCAGAGCTGCTGCCCAGGATATAGTGATGCGCAGGCTCTCATGGCTGCGTGCCTCTGACCTGGACAACCGGACCCAGCAACGGCTGGCGGATGTCCCTTGCCGTGGGGGGGGGGGGGGGGGATAATATTTTCGGCAAGAAGGTCGAGCAGCTGGTTCAGCAGCTGCACCAGCGGGAAACCGCTCTCGACAATCTCTCCCACCGGGTGCCTTCAGCATCCACCTCCACAGGTGGATGTTTTTCCCGGGCCCGGTGATCTGCACCCTATGCCTACAGCAAACGTAGGTACAACCAGCCGGCCTGAAGGCCTTCTCAGGCAAAGGGCCAGCCCCAGCATGCTCGTTCCCGTCAACAGCGTGCGACCAAGCAGACCCCTGCAGCTCCACAGCAAAAGCAGGGGGCAGGCTTTTGACTGGATCCATGGGAGCATAGCCGCCATAAACGTGCCTGTGCCAGACGGCCTGCCGGTCGCGGGGAGGTTGAAAGTTTTTCACCAAAGGCGGCCTCTCATAACCTCCAACCAGTGTGTTCTCCAAATAGTGCGGTGCGGGTACACCCTGAATTTGATCTCCACTCCGACAAATTGCCCACCAGGAGCTCAATCCTTCAGCTCCCACCACTGGCAGGTACTTGCAGAGGTACTGTCCGCCCTTCTCAGCGCCAATGCGGTCGAGCCCATGTCACCCGGGCAGGAGGGGCAGGGATTCTATTCCTGGTACTTCCTTGTGGAAAAGAAAACAGGGGGGATGCGCCCCATCCTAGACGTGAGAGGCTTGAACAGATACCTGGTCAAAGAGAAGTTCAGGATGCTTTCCTTGGGCACCCTTCTTCCCCTGATTCAGAAAGATGACTGGCTATTTATGCTCCCTTGATTTAGAGGATGCTTACACTCACATCCCGATACTGCCATCTCACAGACAGTATCTACGATTCTGTCTGGGGACACGGCACTTCCAGTATTGTGTGCTGCCTTTTGGGCTCGCCTCTGCACCACGGGTATTCATGAAGTGCCTCATAGTGGTTGTGGCGTACCTTCGCAAGCTGGGGGTGCATGTGTTCCCGTATCTTGACGATTGGCTGGTGAAGAGCACCTCGAAGGCAGGAGCTCTTCGGTCCATGCAGTGCACTATTCAACTTCTGGAGCTGCTGGGGTTTGTAATAAATTACTAGAAGTCCCATCTCCAGCCAGTCCAATCTCTCGAATTCATAGGAGCTCTGCTGAATTCACAGACGGCTCATGCCTATCTTCTCGAGGCGAGGGCTTAGAACCTTCTGTCTCTCGCCTCCCAGGCCAGAACGTCCCAGCAGATCACAGCTCGGCAGATGTTGAGACTCCTAGGCCATATGGCCTCTACAGTCCATGTGACTCCCATGGCTCGTCTTCACATGAGATCAGCTCAATGGACCCTAGCTTCCCAGTGGTGCCAGGCCACCGAGAATCTAGAAGATGCCATCCGCCTGCCCATCAGTTGTTGCAATTCGCTGTGCTGGTGGACGATTCGGACCAATTTGACCTTGGGACGCCCGTTTCAAATTCCTCAGCCGCGAAAAGTGCTGATGACGAATGTATCTCTCCTGGGGTGGGGGGCCCATGTCGATGGGCTCCACACCTAAGGGGTGTGGTCCCTCCAGGAAGCAGGTATTCAGATCAATCTTCTGGAGCTCCGAGCGGTCTGGAATGTGCTGAAGGCTTTCAGAGATCGGCTGTCCTTCCAAATTATCCAAATCCGGACAGACAATCAGGTTGCAATGCACTACATCAACAAGAAGGGGGGCACCGGATCTCGCCCCCTGTGGCAGGAGGCCGTCGGGATGTGGCGCTGGGCATGCCAGCACGGCATGCTTCTCCAAGCCATGTACCTGGCAGGCGTAAACAACAGTCTGGCTGACAGGCTGAGCAGACTCATGCAACCGCACGAGTGGTCACTCCATTCCAGGGTGGTATGCAAGCTCTTCTGAGAGTGGGGCACCCCCTCGGTGGACCTATTCGCCTCCCAGACCAATCACAAGTTGCCTCAGTTCAGTTCCAGACTACAGGTACACGGCAGAATAGCATCAGATGCCTTTCTCCTACATTGGGGGAAGGGCCTCCTGTTTGCGTGTCCTCCCATACCTTTGGTGGGGAAGACCTTATTGAAACTCAAGCAAGACCGCGGCACTATGATTCTGATCGCGCCCTTTTGGCCCCATCAGATCTGGTTCCCTCTTCTTCTGGAGTTATCCTCCGAAGAACCATGGAGATTGGAGTGTTTTCCAACCCTCATCTCGCAGAACGAGGGAGCACTTCTGCACCCCAGCCTTCAGTCTCTGGCTTTCACGGCCTGGATGTTGAGGGCGTAGATTTTGCTTCCTTAGGTCTGTCTGAGGGTGTCTCCCGAGTCTTGCTTGCTTCCAGGAAGGATTCCACTAAGAAGAGTTACTTTTTTAAGTGGAGGAGGTTTTTTTGCAAGGTTTTTTTGCAAGGCCCTAGAACCTCGCTCTTGTCCTGCGCAGACCCTGCTTGAATTCCTTCTACACTTATCGGAGTCTGGTCTCAAGGCCAACTCACTAAGGAACCACCTTAGTGCAATTAGCGCTTACCATCATCGTGTAGATTGTAAGCCCATCTCTGGACAGCCTTTAGTCGTTCGATTCATGAGAGGTTTGCTTTTGTCAAAGCCCCCTGTCAAGCCTCCTACAGTGTCATGGGATCTCAACGTCGTTCTCACCCAGCTGATGAAACCTCCTTTTGAGCCACTGAACTGCTATCTGAAGTACCTGACCTGGAAGGTCATTTTCTTGGTGGCAGTTACTTCAGCTCATAGAGTCAGTGAGCTTCAAGCCCTGGTAGCTCATGCTCCTTATACAAAATTCCATCATAACAGAGTAGTCCTCTGCACTCACCCTAAGTTCCTGCCAAAGGTGGTGTCGGAGTTCCATCTTAACCAGTCAATCGTCTTGCCAACATTCTTTCCCCGGCCTCATACCCGCCCTGCTGAACGTCAGTTGCACACATTGGACTGCAAGAGAGCATTGGTCTTCTACCTGGAGTGGACACAGCCCCACAGACAGTCCGCCCAATTGTTTTTCTTTCGACCTCAATAGGAAGGGGTTCGCTGTCAGGAAATGCACCATCTCCAATTGGCTAGCAGATTGCATTTCCTTCACTTACGCCCAGGCTGGGCTGACTCTTGAGGGTCATGTCACGGCTCATAGTGTTAGAGCCGTGGCAGCGTCAGTGGCCCACTTGAAGTCAGCCACTATTGAAGAGATTTGCAAGGCTGCGAAGTGGTCATCAGTCCACACATTCACATCACATTATTGCCTTCAGCAGGATACCCGACGCGACAGTCGGTTTGGGCAGTCGGTGCTGCAGAATCTGTTCGGGGTTTGAATCCAACTCCACCCTCCTTGGCCCGGTTTTATTCTGTTCAGGCTGCACTCCCAGTTAGTTGTTCTTCGTAGGTCAATTTCTTTTATGTCCTCGCTGTTGCGAGGCCCAATTGACCCTGTTTGTTGTTTTGAGTGAGCCTGGGAGCTAGGGATACCCCAGTCGTGAGAACAAGCAGCCTGCTTGTCCTCAGAGAAAGCGAATGATACATACCTGTAGCAGGTGTTCTCAGAGCACAGCAGGCTGATTGTTCTCACCATCCCTCTCTCCTCCCCTTTGGAGTTGTGTCTTTTTTATTCCTTTGTTTGTCATTTAACTGAGCGGGAGCGGTCACGCATGGGCGGGAAGGTGGCCGCGCATGCGTGGTGGGCGTGCCCCACATGAGGGACCTCCCACAAGACTTTTCCGGTTGGAGGGGGCTGCCGTGGACGTCTACCCAGTCGTGAGAACACTCAGCCTGCTGTCCTTGGAGAACACCTGCTACAGGTATGTATCATTTGCTTTTTGGTCGATTTTCTAGAAAATACAGGGAGAGAAATCTTCAAGCGTCTAGTCTCATCTGTATCTCAACAGCGCCCTGTCTTTTTGGATTCCTTTTATGATTAACCTCCTGTCTCACAGTATTTGATCCTCCGGTCTACCAACTTTTTTGGCTTCTCTTTTGATTCTATATATCCCCATGTGAATCCCTCGATCAGCTAACCATGGTGTACCCATTACTTTTCAACAGGTTTTTCCAGATGCTCTCAGCACCTACACTATGGAATAACCTTCCCCTTTATTTGCGCCTTGAGGGGTCCTTCAACAGTTTCAAATCCCGTCTTAGGGCCTGTTATTTCTCTTTGGGCTTTCCACCTTCCTGATGTTTCTATTTGCTTTCTCTTTTCAGGCATGTTACCTGGCAGCCCAGTCTTCCTTTCGATTTCTTCCTTTTCCCCATTATCCTTTTGTAAACATATAATCTTTCCCTTTCTCATTAACCTCTTGTTTTCTGTTTTGAGACCTTTTTTGTGCCTTCATTTTGTTTTTCTTCCCCTGCTTAATTTTGCTATATTGTAAACCACTTAGACTTTCTTTAGAAAATTTGCAGTATATCAAATAAATTGAACTTGAACTTTGCAGTCAGAGCACTCAACCCTGCTAGGTACCCTCTTCCTACCCTTATGGAATACTTCTATATTCGGATTATGGCCTCAATACTAACTCACCCAGAGTACAGTTGAGTGCTATTTGCGCGTTTCACTTCAGAATTGTTAATAAACCAGTTTCTGTTCATCCCTTGATAGTAAGATTCACGGAAGGTTCATTTTCAATCAAACCACCATCTGTGGTTTGGAATCTCAATGTCATCCTCGCAGCTCTCATGAAACCTCCTTTTTGAATCACTTTGTTCCTGTTCTCTGGAGTTTCTCACATATAAAGTAGTGTTCTTAATAGCTTACACTTGTGCCAGAAGAGTAAGCATACTTCAAGTCCTGGTGGTGGATCCTCCTTGCACCAGGTTCTGCCATGACAGGGTTGTGCTCCGAACCCACCTCAAATTCCTCCCTAAAGTGGTATCGGAGTTCCACCTCAATCAGTCCATTGTACTTCCTGTCTTCTTCCCTAAGCCACACTCTCATCCTGGAGAAGCAGCACTGCGGACGTTATACTGAAAGCATGCTCTAGTGTGGTATCTGAAGTGTACTAAACTTCATAGGAAGTCGTCTCAGCTTTTTGTATCCTTCAGTCCTAACAGATTAGGGATTCCCATCGCCAAATGTACTGTATCTATTTGGTTGGCTGACTGTATCTCCTACACATATATTCAGACTGGGCTGACTCTTCATGGCCAGGTCACTTCTCAAATTTAAGTAGCTCATTTCTGCTCTGTCTACATAGAAGAAATTTGCATGGCAGCTATGTAGTCTCTTGTCCACATCTTCATTGCTCACTACTGTCTAGAGCAGCATTCTAGGCAGAATAGCTGGTTTGGACAAGCAGTCCAGAAGAATCTTTTTACTACTTAAAAGTCAACTTTGCCCTTTTTTTCGGCCAGACTCACTAACTTAGTTGCCAAAAATGTATTTATTTTGCAAGCCTAGTAGATTACCAGTCTTTTTTTTTTTTTTTTTGCAGGGAGCTTTTTCCAGGCAAAACAACAAACATAGTTTTGAACATCCAAAATTATATGTTATTATATACCAATGATCGTACTGGACAATTTATTATCCGCATTCCCTTCGACCCCAAGACGCCTGACTCACATCTACCTAGTCCACAACATAACCTGTATTTGTTATCAACCGAACTGGCAAACGCCTTTACGGTACTATGTAAGCCACATTGAGCCTGCAAATAGGTAGGAAAATGTGGCGTACAAGTGTAACAAATAAATAAATCCTACTATATAAATGACGAGTGACCGACGTGCCGCACATGTGCAGAACAGAGCAGCTGTTGTGCGCATGTGTGGCACGTCGAAGAACGCCTTTACGGTACTATGTAAGCTACATTGAGCCTAAGCGTAGACAAGTGAATACCCCGTCTGAAGGGGACTCTTCACTCTGTTCTTCCCCGTGGTCTAGTTTTGGGGAGTCTGAGGGGTCTGGCAGGCCCTCACGGACTGATGATCCAGACGAGGGTGGCTGCTTGCCACAGGAGTTGGATGACCCTAAAGCGGTTTGGATTTTCCACCGCGACGAGCTACTAGCTCATTTCTGATGCCTTACAGGCCCTTTGTATTGAAGAGCCTGACGAGGGCGCTACCGCTTCTATTAATCCTAAGATGGCTAGTACTAAGAAGCCTTCTCGGGCTTTTCCCGTGCATGCTTCCATCCAAGAGCTCTATGGTCTAACCCTGATGGTCCCTTGAAGGTGGCCAGAGCTATGTGCCACCTTTACCCTCTGAGTGAAAGTCAGTTGGCCCTCTTTGGGATGCCTAAAGTGAATGCGTTAGTCACAGCTGTGACTAAAAAGACTACACTCCTGGTGGAGGGAGGGGTTCTTTGAAAGATGTGCAGGATCGGCGGCTGGAATCCGTGCTGAAGCGTTCCTTTGAAATCTCGGGCCTTTCCTTACGGGTGGCTATTTGCAGTTCCTATGCATCCTGGGCCTGCCTTTCCTGGTTGCAGCAGGCGGTTGAGCAGCCCGCCGATGGAGCGGGTTCCCTCACTGAGGTCGGCCTGCGTATAGAGTCTGCCCTGTCTTTTTTGGTTGATGCCCTTTATGATCTGGTCAGAGCTTCAGCTCAGCGGATGTCGGTGGCGGTTGCTGCCTGTCGCCTTCTTTGGCTCCGCCTTTGGGTGGCTGACATGGCCTCTAAACAAAGGCTGGTGAGGTTACCCTTTCGGGACCTTCTTTTATTTGGGGAGGATTTGGAGAAGATTGGTTAAGGACCTAGGGGACTCTAAGGCTCAACAGTTGCCTTGAGGATAGGCCGAGGCCTTCTTCCAAAAGTCCTTCTTTTCCCTCCTCTTCCAGGCCACGTTTTCGCGAAGTTCGCAGGTATCGCCCGGGGTGCTCTGCGGGGTTTGGTCAACGTACCCGTTTCCAGCAGAGGAACTCCTTTCGTTTGGACAAATGCACTGCGGCGTCCGGGCAACGTCCAGGAGTTCAGGGGTGTCCACAATGATGGGGCGCCAGTCCACTCGTCAGTTCCCGCAGTAGGGGGTCATCTCTCCCTCTTTCTCAAGGAGTGGACCAAGATTACTTCGGATCAGTGGGTCCTGGACCTGATCAGAGAAGGTTACCGACTAGAATTCGCTGCCCCGGTGGGAGATGCATTTTTGGAGTCCCGATGCGGCACTGCCGTCAAGCGTGCGGCGGTAAACGAGACCTTGCAGGTGTTGCTGAAGCTCGGAGAGGTGGTTCCGGTTCCTCCCGCCGAACGCGGCTGCGGTTGCTACTCCATCTATTTTGTGGTGCCTCAAAAAGTTGGGTCGTTCAGACCTATCCTCGATTTACGCAGAGTCAACGAGACCGTAGGAGTGCGACACTTACGCATGGAAACCCTGCGCTCTGTCATTGCGGCGGTACAGCCAGGAGAGTTTCTCACGTCTCTGGACCTCAAGGAAGTGTATTTGCATATTCCCATCTGGCCGCCGCATCAACGGTTTCTCCGGTTTGCGGTATTGAGCCAACATTTCCAGTTTCGCGCCTTGTCTTTCGGCCTGGCAACTGGCCCTCGGATTTTTTCCAAGGTGATGGTAGTGGTGGCTGCCTTTCTCAGGCGAGAGGGTATCAGAGTTCACCTTTATTTCGACATCTAGCTTATCAGAGCGGATTCGGCAGACGAAAGCCGACTTGCCAAAGCCAGAGTTGTTATAGTTCTTCAGACTCTGGGCTGGGTAGTCAATAAGCCCAAAAGTCACCTGGCTTCCTCTCAGTCTCTCGAGTTTTTGGGGGTCCGGTTCCACACGGCTTCGGGGTTCATTTTTCTCCCCGACAACAGGAGTCTCAAGCTTCAGAATCAGGTCCTCCTGCTCCTGCAGATGCCTCGCCCTCGTGCTTGGGACTTTGTTCGATGGGATCGATGATAGCCACCTTAGAGGTGGTTCCCTGGGCGAGAGCTCACATGAGGCCGCTACAGCTTGCTCTGCTTCAGCCATGGTCTCTGATTTCCCCGGAATACCAACACAGACTAAGGTGGCTTCCTGCGGCCCTACGCAATATGGATTGGTGGCTTTCCGACAGCTTGCTGCGGCAGGAGATGCCACTGGCTCTTCCTTTTTGGTGTCTGGTGATAATGGATGCGAGCCTTTCGGGCTGGGGAGCTCATTGCCGGGGATGCTATGCTCAGGGTCTGTGGTCCATCGCGGAAGCGGGATGGTCCATCCATCGCTTGGAACTGAGAGCAATATTCCAGGCTCTTCTGGCCTTCCTCAGGACGTTGAAGGGTCTTCCTCTCCGAGTTTTGTCGGACAGCATGACAGCAGTGACCTACATCAATCGTCAGGGTGGCACTCAGTGCAGGGCCCTGGCTGCAGAGGTGTCTCATATCTGCGACTGGGCCGAGTGCCACCTAGAGCTGCTGTCTGCGGCTCACGTAGCCAGTCAGAGCAACGTACAAGCCGATTTCTTCAGCAGACATCAAATCGACCCGGCGGAATGGGAACTGACAGAAGAAGTTTTTCTTCAGATTTGTGCCAAATGGGGGACTCCAGGCTTGGACCTCATGGCGTCAAGCATAAACACCAAAGTCCTTCGCTTTTTCAGCAGAAGGAGAGATCCTCGCTCGGCGGGGTTGGATGCCCTGGCTCAACCTTGGCCATCGGGCCTCCTGTTTATTTATTTATTTATTTATTTATTGCATTTGTATCCCACATTTTCCCACCTATTTGCAGGTTCAATGTGGCTTTGGCCCTTGATAGGGCGAGTACTACTTCAGATTCGCCTACACCGAGGATTGGTGATTCTCATTGCCCCGGATTGGCCAAGGTGTCCGTGGTACGCGGATCTCCAGAGGATGCTGGTGGACGCGCCTCTTCCTTTGCTTTGGGTTCCGAACTTGTTAGTTCAGGGTCCGGTGACTATCTAAGATCCTTGCCGCTTTGGTCTTACGGCCTGGCTCTTGAGAGGGCACAATTCAGGGACAAGGGGTATTCTAATAAGGTTATTGCCATTCTCTTGCATGCTTGCACGAGGTCTACCTCTGCGACTTATGCTCAGATCTGGTGCATTTTTGAGTCGTGGTGTACTCCAAAGTCTGTCTCGCCGACTGGCGACAGTCTCGCTTTTGCTGGACTTTTTGCAGGATGGGCTGCAAAAGGGCCTGGCCTACAATTCCCTTCGAGTTCAAGTGGCAGCGTTGGCCTGCTTCCGGGGGAAAGTCTCCGGCTTGTCCCTTGCTGCGCATCTGGATATTTTCCGATTTTCTCAGAGGGGTGCTTTGTCTCCGTCCTCCTTTGAGGTCGCCCTGTCCGTCTTGGAACCTGGGGCTCGTGTTGAAGGCGCTCCAGCGATTTCCGTTTGAGCCTCTTAAACGGGCTTCTCAGAAGGATGTGACTCTCAATGCAGTTTTTTTAGTGGCAATGACATTGGCAAGAAGAGTGTCTGAGCGTCAGGCTCTCTGGTTTCAGCTTTTCACCTGAACCAGCCCATTTTTCTTCCTTCCTTTTGTAAGGAGGAGTTTCCGGACTCCTTTGGGCAATTGCGCCTTTTGGATGTCCGCAGGGCTCTGTGGCAGTATCTGCAGATGTCAAATGAGTTTAGGAATTCTGGTCATTTATTTGTTATGTTGGCAGGTCCCCAACGGGGGTTTCTGGCGTTGAAGGCCACTATAGCCCACTGGCTTAAGGAACTCATTTTTTCTGCTTATCTGCTTTCAGGGTGGTCACCGCCTGAAGCGTTTAAAGCGCATTCTACGAGGGCAATGTCCTCTTCGTGGGTTGAAACGGGTGTCTTTTCTCTTCAATAGATCTGTCGTGCAGCTACCTGGGCTTCTCAGTTCTTGTTTGTGCGGCATTACAGGCTGGACGTGGCAGCGCGGCAGGATGTGCATTTTGGAGCGCAAGTGTTTGCTCGCAGAGTTGCCTGTTCCCACCCTACTTAGGGAGTGCTTTGGTACATCCCATCAGTTAATGGATTTATCTGCTGTTGATGACAAGGAAGGGAAAATTAGGTTCTTACCTTGATAATTTTCTTTAGTCACAGCAGATGAATCCTTGATCCCTCCCTGTCTGTCTTTAGTTTTTTTTACAGATGTTGCATACAGACATTGTGCCTCATTAGGGGTACTTGAAGACAAGCTATCAGAGTTACTACTACATGCTGTTTTTTTTTTTTGCAGGAGGTTGATAACGTCCCTCCTTTGTTTGGTTATTGCTCCGGTCCAGGGGCATTTGTTCTCTGTGAGGAAAGTTTATGTTATTTTGCCTTTCTTATTCACTCTGCTTTGGAAATTTCATATACTGAAGTTAAAGGGGGTCTGAGTGTCCAGGAACACCATGTGCTTTCAGTGTTCTCTATCTCCACCTGCTGGAAGACGGATACAACCCATGTTAATGGATTCATCTGCTGTGACTAAAGGAAAGAAAATTATCAAGGTAAGAACCTAATTTTCCCTTATTTCCATGCCAAAGACTAGTGAAGAGGATAATTTGGAAATAATGAGAACCCAACATGGCATGATTTTCTGAAGGAATCATCCATAAAATCAACCATATGGGCTTAGGGAAGCAATTGTTTGCTTCCTGGAATGAACTATGTGAAACTGGTTTAGTTTCAGGACTTGTTGGATATCTGTGATCCAAACGATATGTACATCTGTGCATTGCTGTGAGTGTAGGGAATGCATATGAGATTCCAAGAATGACCTGATTTTTTTTGTGTTTTGATTTTTATTTTCAAATAAGTTATTTTCTATTAAAATAAAACACCAATGAAAGAGAGGCATTGGACCATGCCCTGATGATCAGCTGCTGTTGTGGGTGGAGCTGTGAGAGCTCCCATCAGCATGGCAGACAATGCTGAGAACTTAGGGCCCTCTTTAATAAGCCATGCTAGAGGCGTGTTAGTGCTTTGCGCGTGCGGTAACCATTAGAGGGGCATAATCGAACGAAAACGTTTATCTCCATGGGCGTTTATCTCCGAGAACAGGTCCGTGAAGGGGCGGACCGAACCGTATTTTCGAAAAAATAGACGTCCATGTTTTATTCGACAATTTGTGAGCTGGGCGTTTTTGTTTTTCAGCGATAATGGAAAATGAAAGCGCCCAGCTCAAAAACGATTAAATCCAAGGCATTTGTTCGTGGTAGGGGCCAGGATTCGTAGTGCACTGGTCCCCCTCACATGCCAGGACACCAACCGGGCACCCTAGGGGGCACTTTTACAAAAACAAAAAAAAGGTAAAAGAGCTCCCAGGTGCATAGCACCCTTCCCTTGTGTGTTGAGCCCCCCAAATCCCCCTCAAAACCCACTGCCCACAAGTCTACACCATTACTATAACCCTAAGGGGTGAAGGGGGCACCTACATGTGGGTACAGTGGGTTTGGGGGGGGGGGTTGGACGACTAAGCATTAAGCAGCACAATTGTAACAGATAGGTGGGGGGATGGGCCTGGGTCCACCTGCCTGAAGTCCACTGCACCCCCTAACAACTGCTCCAGGGACCTGCATACTGCTTTGACATTTGAGGGTGAAAATAAAAAGTTGTGAAACATCATTTTTTGTGGTGGGAGGGGGTTAGCGAACACTGGGGGAGTCAGGGGAGGTCATCCCCGATTCCCTCTGGTGGTAATCTGGTCATTTAGGGCACTTTTTGGGGCCTTATTCGTGAAAAAACAGGGTCCAGGAAAAGTGCCCTAAATTCTCGCTACAAATGCATATTTTTTTTCCATTATCGGCGAAAGGCGCCCATCTCTGTTCGGGTGATAACCATGCCCCAGTCCCGCCTTCACCACGCCTCCGACACGCCCCCCTCAACTTTGTACGCTTCCGCGATGGAGTGCAGTTGAAAACGTCCAAGTTCGGCTTTCGATTATACCGCGTTATTCGTTTTTGTGAGATAAACGTCCATCTCCCGATTTAGGTCGGAACTTGGGCGTTTTTCTCGTTCGATTATAAGCAGATTAGTGTACGCTAACTGTGTAGGCACCCACAATATTCCTATGGGCACCTACACAGTGCGCCCTAATTTTGTGTATGCGCTAAAAACGTTAGCGCACCTTAGTGTGTGACACTCTGCTACCTGCATGTGAGGCAGTCCTGGAGTTGACAGAGTTTGCTCCATCATTGTACAGTTCTCCCCAGAATTGCCTCCTTTTACATAATGGGTAAAGAAACGTGTTTAGGACATGAACAAGCATTAACACAAGGGGGAAGGGTAGCACTAGAGTCCACTGCCTTCCCTTCCATTGTGGTGCTCAGCTTTGGTGCCATAGAGAAGCTTGATTTGACACTACTGATGCAGTACTATGACCAGGATTGGTGATAGTTGTCCATGCTGACTGCCATCAGCACATGGTGCTGAGCCAGGGCAAGGCTTGGCGACATCTAGGTGTGAAGCAGAGCTGCAGTCTTCTTTTTTGTTATGGTGCTCTTATGCTGCTTAGTTGAGGGGAGATCTTTCATGGAGAAACCTCTCATTTTTCTCCCCCCAAAAGGTGAGAGTTGGCCACAGTGAGGCTTAGATGTTCCTTTTTGTTAGAAGATGGCCCCGAGAGGCAGATTTTCCTGTGACCTCTAGTACTCTGAATTTTTATGTGAGAAGAGAGAGAAGGCATCCTGGTACCATGAGGGATCTAGTGGATAAGGGAGATCAATCGGGGCAAGTGTTTCGATATCGCTGTATTTTTAAAGATATAACCGCAGGAAATATAGTTAGTACTTTGAATGAGAAGATCCCTCAAAATACGAGTCCAGAGCTAGTAATACAATTAGATACCTAAAAAAAAAATGGTCCAGCTGACTGACTGCTGATGGGAAGGCCATGTTCTGAGTTGCCTAAGCCTGCTTTGCTGCCAGGTCCTGAAGGGAATATACTGATTAAATATCCATTTTCTCTGGTAATTTGAAAGATTTTTTTTATTTTTATTACAGTTGTACCCCCACACTTTCGCACTCATGGCAGGCTCAAATCTTGTTCCTGTAGTGCTGAGTGGGTGAAGTACGTTGAGGCAAAGGAACAACTAATACACAGGCAAGCACACTTATACATATCCAGAAAGCTTTCTAGCCTTTTCTGGGTTCTGGGAGAATAGATCCAATTTGGTTGTGTTGTGTGATGCCACTTATGTGTGGCTGATTTATTCTGCTTGTCCATGGAGAACAGGAAAATTCAGTAACTCCATTGAGATAAACATTCTGAAATTATTATTTATTGAGATTTATGAACCACCTTTATTAAGACATTCACCCAAGACGGTGTACAGCAGGTACAGTTTAACATAAAACTTATAATTTTGTTAACAGCATAACAATAGTAAAATAACCAAGTATAAATATAAATACAATAAATGAAGTGAACTTGAAAACAGCAAATTGAAACCTAATAATAGAACTACTGTGAAACAGTATAAAAAATTTTCACATTTAACAGCACTGGAAATAGAGAAATTTTCATGTTCTGTTTTCTTCCATTCTCAAGCATATTAAAATTTTGTAAATGTGTGACTGTTTCACATTTCCAAAGATAAACTGTTGCAAAAAGGAGACATGACACTTATTTTTCCACATGCTTCATCCACTGTTAGATTAGCTAATATTCCAAATGTCCTCCAAGGTTTAATCACCATGGAAGAAATGTACTTTTTATAGCCCATCAAGTACCCACAAAAAGATTGCCCTGCTCTTTTGACCCATGCAGCCCTTTCATTCTTTCTTGCCCATTCCTATTTCACATGGACCTCTTATTGTTTTCCTTTTCCTTTACAACTCCTCTCTTCCCATTTTCACCTGCTAATTCTGTTCTGTTCTGTTGTTGCTGCTGCTGGAAAGTTCTTCAGACCTGCTGTCTTTCATGCCCTCAAAAGGGCTTTAGAAGAAATCTCTGCTTTTCTTCTCAGTGGCCAGATGTCATTGCCCAATCCCACTACTGCACAGGTGGAAAAGGGCTACCCTTGTCTCCCAGCCTCGATCAGGCTGAAACTGTGGCCTAGTCTAATGCCCCATGCTGGACTAATCCTGCTTGTTAGCTATCAGAATCCTCTTGGCTCGGACAAGTATCTACTACAGTTATGGAAGCAATGAACATTATTTGATTTATTTCATTTATTTGACATATTCAAGCTTAAAATTTGACGAGAGAGTAGAACTACTTGAGTTTTTTTTCCCTTCTCCTTTAAAAGTCTACTGACTGTACTTGTACTATTATCATCATCATTTTCATTTCAAATTTTGACTGTTACATTTCAGAATGTGGGTTTATCAATGATGAAATATTTGTGGAACTGGTTAATGCCCTTGGTCAGCACAGTGATGATGATGATGATGAAGAGGATGACGATGATGAAGATTGTGATGACAATCAGGATGAAGAGATGGATGAGAAACGACGAGATAAGGAAGAGAATAGAGATGGTATGTCTGCTAACAGTTGAGTATTATGAGTATTTTCTGGATAGGTTTGTATTAACATTAAAGATTTGTTAAACCTTGGGGTTCTTTAGTTGACCTTGGTTTTTAATGATTCACATCTGTGGACATGTAATGATGATTGATTTTCTTAAACCTTGATCTTACCATTCAGTTATTCAGTGGGTTCTTGTCCAGCTTTTGGAAGAAATACTACTTGTTGACCTAATGAGTTATAACAAAGCAGGATGCTGCTTTAAATTTGGCAAATTTTTTTTTTTTGGTGAATAATAAAGAATAATAGAAGTGATAATTGCTTCCAAAGGAAAGGTCTTTAAAAACTGTAAAGCATTAAAGAAAAACTAGAGACTTGGCATAGCTCACCAATTGTGACATGATCAACAAAATGCCAGTTTTTTTTAATGTTCTCCACTGTTTCATGTAAAGACAGATTATACAATAGTCATAACATAGGCTTTCACCTCTGTAATAATTTTTATGCGAGAAAAGTACAGTATTGGTCTGTTAGCCTCCTTTTACATACATACGCAACCTACAGTTTTATTTACTCCCCCCCCCCTTAATCTCTTATCTATGTTCCACAGTTCCTTTAGAGTTCCCCTCCGCATTTACCTTTTCAATTAGCAGAGATTCAGAAGCACCACTAGCCCTGGAAGCCTAGCTCTGCCATGTGTGCTTTTTCTAAGTGGAGTGTGGATGAATCTCACCCCTTTAGATTAGGGGATATATCAACTTTTCTGGAAAAATCAAAACACTCAACATCAAAGCTCTCAGTGCCCATAGTATGGGAGGAATTTCCTGTTCTTATCAAAGAGGTTGATGTTCCTTATCAGGCTGCTGATAATATTAGGAAAATTGTAGACTTGTGTTATATATCCAAATGCAGAAGTAAACGCACCTCAGTATTCCAACCAAAGTTATAGCTGAGGCCCCGACCCTCCCTAAGAGGTAAAGGCGTCTGACTTCAGGAGAAGAGAAACCTCCCGCGCATGCCGTTGACGGGGATAGCCACTAACGAGAGCAGAGTGCCAGAGATGAGAGAAAGCAAGCACGCACACCCTCAGAAGGAAGGTTAGATATGGTTGCTGCGTCCCCCCATGCTCGCGTGCACCGTGCATACTGCATCCTCTATGGCAAGCAGCGCCGTGGGCTCTGCGATCCCTCAGTTGTGAGATGAGCTGTAAGTGTTGTTTTCACTCTCAATAAAAACTTCCTGTTAAAATTTAAAAAAAAGAAAAGAAAAAAAATTGGCAGGTAAGACATAATTTCTCCTTCAAAATCAAGAGAACAAAGCTTGTCCAAAAAGAGGAAGTTTGGTTCTTTATTGCCACATACTTAGGTCTGTGCATCATCGTTTATAAGGCACGAGCAAATATATCTAAGCAAAAAATGCCTTAAATTCAAGCTGTGCTGCTTATGCTGATAGTTCACTGCTCCAAGGAGCTCCAGGAGCATTCCCTCAAGGTCCATCTGTAGGCAAATCTACCCAGCTTATAAGAGGACTTTGGTACATACATTGTTTTAGATGTCTGTAAATTAGTCATCTGTAAAAGCTTTGGTTTGCACTTAAAAGCTGCTGTGTCGCAAACAACAGTTGCAAAGAAGGTTGACTTAGCAGAGCATCAGTGATTCAATTCAGTTCTCAACCACAGACATTGTGCAGACAATTTCACATTCTGCATATAAGCAGTTCTTTGTTCACAGAAAATAGATCAGGTGTATGTTCCGGAGGCAGATTATTCCTATTACTTTCTTCTTGTAGACATCTGGATTAGCCATCTCTGGAACTCTTTATTAGAGTTTAATATCAGTTTATAGCACAGTAAGATATTGAAAGAAGTCTCTGTTTAGAGTTTATTTTATTTTTTATTTATTGCATTTGTATCCCACATTTTCCCACCTCTTTGCAGGCTCAATGTGGCTTACAATACATCATGAGTAGTGGAAATATAATAGAAAATAGGCATTTAGTGTTACAGAAGAATCTTTGGTAACATGATAATGATAAGACATGATAGTAATATAACAAGCAGATATTATAGGACAGTTCTAACTATGTGTGGAGGACTAATGTATATTCACATTGGTTGATCTTTGTGGTAAGCCTTGTTAAAGAGATGGGTCTTCAGTAGTTTTCGGAAGTTCGTTAGTTCGTAGATTGTTTTTAAATTGCGCGGCAGTGCGTTCCATAACTGTGTACTTAAGTAGGTAAAGTTTGGAGGAGTGGCCTAGTGGTTAGGGTGGTGGACTTTGGTCCTGGGGAACTGAGGAACTGAGTTCGAGTCCCACTTCAGGCACAGGCAGCTCCTTGTGACTCTGGGCAAGTCACTTAACCCTCCATTGCCCCAGGTACAAATAAGTACCTGTATACAATATGTAAGCCGTATTGAGCCTGCCATGAGTGGGAAAGCGCGGGGTACAAATGTAACAAAAAAACAATTTGTATTTTAGACCTTTGTAGTTAGGGAAGTGCAGATCAAGGAATGTGCGGGATGATCTTTTGGCATTCTCCACAACCCACTCCAGGCCTGATCTTTGGTTTATAGGCTTATAAGCTAATTAGAAGGATAAAAGGTTTAATTAGAGCCTCTTTATCAGACCATAATTAGCTCTTAGCAATGCATTGTTTTTAGGTCCTTAACGAAAACATAAAAATAGCATAAAACTAGTCATCTTAAGGGACTTAAGTTATATATTCCTACTCCATTAGCAACTCATGGGCCCTTTAAGTGCACAAAAATTTGCAGTTAATGTGTTTTTAAACCAAGATTTTGCCTTGTGATTACTGTAAATTTTAAACAGCACTTTTGAGGGCTTTCCCACTTTATGTTGCAGGTTGTACACTAATGTTCCCATTAGCGCATGATAACTGCAGAGAGTTAACGTGGCAGTACTAACTGCCTTCTATTTAGGAGGCACTAATTGCTCTCACATTAACTCTGTGTTAGTCAATTAGCATGACTTAAGTATAAGAGTGGAGTGAGTGGCCTAGTGGTTAGAGTGGTGGACTTTGGTCCTGGGGAACTGAGGAACTGAGTTCGATTCCCACTTCAGGCACAGGCAGCTCCTTGTGATTCTGGGCAAGTCACTTAACCCTCCATTGCCCCATGTAAGCCGCATTGAGCCTGCCATGAGTGGGAAAGTGCGGGGTACAAATGTAACAAAAATAAAAAATAATGTGCTAGCCAGCCAACACTTCCACTTCCTTCTCTGTGCATGTTCTCAATTTTGTAAGCGGATTGAGGGGAAGATACATCAATTAAATGTAAAACAGCCAAAAACGTAAAAGTCATTAACATTTTAGAAAAAACGATGGATGCACTAAAAAAACAAGTCACACATGTTTGGTGCGGTATTCTAAAGTCGGATGCATGAAAGAATCGTTAAACTGGTGTAATCCCTGCAAGCGGTAGAGGAAACGCATGCGCACAACCGCTAAACCTACGATATCATCGTGGCTATTGTACGTCCTTTATGGACGGCCTTGCCCCCCCGCCCCACCCGAGGTCGCCGCTGCTCCCCGCTCCCCCCTGCATTAAAATCGTGACTTTTGAGGGAGGGGAGGGGGGGAACAATAATAACTGTTGTTAAATGAAGATGGTACAATTGTGTGTTCTATAGTACTGTCAGTTAATGGTAAAGAATATACGCACCTGAAGAAATATATGTTCAGGGACAGATTGTGGTTTAAGGGAGGGGTGGGGGAGGGTTGAAAAATTAAAAACACATCGATAAAAGGCTTTAATGGGAGTGCAAAGAGAACATGTTCAGTTTTGATTCTAAATGTATTAATATTATTGACGGTTTTCTTTGAAGTGATGTCAATAAAAATGTTAAAACATAAAATCGTGACTTTTTTTAGCCAGCCCCGGCCCCCCCTCTCTCCCTCCCTTCCTCTCTTTCTGAAAAAACAGCTCCCGCCATCCTCCCCCCTCCACCGGGCCCCCCTCCGTCTTACCGGGCCCGTGCAGCGCCTCTCACCTCTGTGTGATGGCGCTGCATGGGCAAGAACAGCTGATCGCCTCCTCCGCGAGTCTCTAACGTCCCTCCTTCCTCCTGGGCCCGCCATCGTCTAACATAAGTAACCTACGTAGGTTACTTACGTCAGACGAGGGCGGGCCCAGGAAGAAGGAGAAACGTCGGAGACTCGCGGAGGAGGTGATCAGCTGTTCTTGCCTGTGCAGCGCCTTCACACAGGTTAGAGGCGCTGCATGGGCCCAGTAAGACAGAGGGGGGGCCCAGTGGAGGGGGGGAACGGCGGGTGACGACCTTTGGAGGGGCGGTGGGGGCGGGGCACGGGGGCGGAGGATGGCGGGAACTGTTTTTTCAGAAAGAGAGGGAGGGAGAGAGGGGGGGCCGGGGCTGCCTAAAAAAGTCACGGTTTTATGCAGGGGGGAGTGGGGAGCAGCGGCGAGCTCGGGCGGGGCGGGGGGGGAGGGAGCAAGACCGTCCATAAAGGACGCTCCTGATGAGCGTTTTTGCTCCCTCCTGATTTTTTTTTTAACATTGTTTTTGAGTGCTTTTTTGATACTGTGAAGGGGAAGTGGATGGAGGTGGGTTTGATGTGTTACTGTGATAAGCAGAGAATTACATGTGTCGGGTTTTTAAGCTCTTGACAGGTCTGAAGTGTTCGCCGGGCAGCCACAATGAGAGGTACAGACGTCTCGTTAGCTTTCCCGGAGTTTTCCTGCGTTAGGGCAAAGGGAAAACTTTAGTGCATCTCATTCCAATAGGGTTTCTACACAATTTGCTCATCTGTATTTCATTTTCGTTTGCTGCTACCGTCGTCGGAAAATGGCCTTTAATGCATGCCATGGTTAAAAAGTTGTTCGTTAAAGGGTTGTTAAAGGGTTGTTAAAGGCACGTTTAGTTTAGTGCATCTGGCCCTGAATTGGGGAGCCCTGAAAGCAATGTTCCAGAACCTTCTTTATAAATTGGAAGACATTGTTTCCCTCCACTCCTTCAGGAAGGCCAAACAGTCTTGAATTTGACCTCCTGTTTCGATTTTCAAAATCTGTTTTCCCTACCATACCTTCCAGCTGTTTCATTATTGTAACACTACAATCCCATACAGTCTCTTTCTCTTGCTCTACTTCTACCTCTGTCTTGTGAATCCTAACTTCTAAACTGTCCACTCTCACTTGAATTGCCTCCAGTTTTTCCTCCAGCTGATTTACCACCATATCTGCAATTTCCGTTGTGGTTTTTCTAAGCTCTTGTAATACTAGTCACAGGTGCTTGGTCACCGTTCATGTCAATCCCAGTTTTTTCAGGTGTGGGAACTGCTGAAGCTGCACTTCCATTGGCTTTGTGATCCATGCCACCACCTGGTTTGCTGGATTTACTCGCATACATTTCCTGAATTTTCTGAATTGTCGGAGTACTACTACTACTAATAATCATTTCTGTAGCTCTAGTAGATGTTCACAGTTCTGTACACTATGTGTAAGTACTTTCTCTGTTCCTAGAGGGCTCACAATAAGTTTTTGTTGTACATGGGGCAATGGAGTGTTAAGTGACTTGGAGTAGCCTTAGGTTTTAAAGTTCATGGCATCAGGAATCTCAAATATCCCCACTCCAGCGATCGCAAGGGTAGATTAATGCCAGGACAGCAGGTATTACCGTTGTGCATTGCTGTTAACAAGAGGGAGCTGGAGAGGAAGCACAGAGAGCCGGAGAGGAGGCACGGAGCAAATCTAATCATGTCTGCCCACGATTTGCAGTCTACCCCAATTTGCGGTACAGTGGGACCCTATCACCTTGGCAGATAGATGGAAAATGGACTTGATAGACTTATTAGACTTTTCAGGAGAGGATCTGCAGAAGTTGATCTGCTATTAGATCGGCTAATTTACAAGAGCAGCAGTACAAATTTTTATTAAGTCTCTACATGTCCCTCTATCAGGCACGCTTGGCAAAATAGCCCACACTGGGGAGTGCCCCAAATGCTTGATGGAAAATGCTCATCTAGGCTATAGATTCAGGGCCTGTTCATGTATAAAGCCCTTTTATGTGGGGTTAGTTAATTATGTAAATAGTTTAACCGATTGTCAAACTCAAACCACAGTGGATTGTTGGTGCTCTTTGATAAAGTTGAGCAGCAGCCTTTCCTGTGAAGGGAAGTACTTAGGTTATTCCAAAAAGCCTTTTTATTTAGGAAAAATGCATCTTTAATGTCTGGAGGCACTCAGATCCTCCCACTATGACACATTGGAAAACTGAACTTTATCAGCTGTTCACATTTGAAAAGTTTAATGCAAAGAATGGGCACATAGTTCTTTGTTGAATGTTTAATATTTTCTACTTGAAGCACCACAGGAAACTGGGGATGGGAGGGAGATCCTGTTGGGAGGGGGGAGGATTGATATCTGTTCTATATTAGGGAGGTGACTGGAGAGAAAAAAAACCCATAATCATTCTTGTGTAATGTAGTGTTGTGACCTGGTCTCGGGAGGGAGGGAGTGGACTTAGTGTAAAGCAACTGTGGTTATGTTGACACTATCAGGGGCATAATTGAAAGAGAAGGGCGCCTATCTTTCGACACAAATCGGGAGATGGGCGTCCTTCTCTCAGGGTCGTCCAAATCGGCTTAATACTTGAAAGGTATTAATCCGCAAAAAAATCTTTTCCGGAGATGGGAAGGCGGTAGAACGAGAGGACATGAAATGAGATTGAAGGGGGGCAGACTCAAAAAAGATGTCAGGAAGTATTTTTTCACGGAGAGGGTGGTGGATGCTTGGAATGCCCTCCCGCGGGAGGTGGTGGAGATGAAAACGGTAACGGAATTCAAACATGCGTGGGTTATGCATAAAGGAATCCTGTGCAGTAGGAATGGATCCTCAGAAGCTTAGCCGAAATTGGGTGGCGGAGCAGGTGGGGGAAGAGGGGTTGGTGGTTGGGAGGCGAGGATAGTGGAGGGCAGACTTATACGGTCCGTGCCAGAGCTGGTGATGGGAGGCGGGACTGGTGGTTGGGAGGCGGGAAATACTGCTGGGCAGACTTGTACAGTCTGTGCCCTGAAAAAGGCAGGTACAAATCAAGGTAAGGTTTACACATATGAGTTTATCTTGTTGGGCAGACTGGATGGACCATGCAGGGGGTTTTCTGCCGTCATCTACTATGTTACTATGTTACTATATTTGGGGCGTCCTCAACTGCTTTCTGTCGCAGGGACGACCAAAGTTCATGGGGGCGTGTCGGCAGCGTAGGGAAGGCGGGACGGGGTGTGGTTAAGAGATGGTCATCCTCGGCCGATAATGAAAAAAAGAAGGGCGTCCCTGACGAACATTTGGCCGACTTCACTTGGTCCCTTTTTTTTCACGACCAAGCCTCGAAAGGTGCCCCAAACTGACTAGATGACCACTGGAGGGAATCGGGGATGACCTCCCCTTACTCCCCCAGTGGTCACCAAGTCCCTCCCCCCCCCCCCCCCGAAATAAAAAAAAAAACCAATTTAAAAACATTTTTTGCCAGCCTCTATGCCAGCCTCAAATGTCATACCCAGCTCCATCACAGCAGTATGCAAGTCCCTGGAGCAGTTTTTAGTGGGTGCAGTGCACTTTAGGCAGGCGGACCCAGGCCCATCCCCCCCCCCCCCCCCCCCCCCACCTGTTACACTTGTGGTGGTAACATATAGTAACATAGTAGATGACAGCAGAGAAAGACCTGCACGGTCCATCCAGTCTGCCCAACAAGATAAACTCATATGTGCTGCTTTATGTGTATACCTGACCTTGATTTGTATCTGTCATTTTCAGGGCACAGACCGTAGAAGTCTGCCCAGCATTAGCCCCGCCTCCCACCACCAGCTCTGCCACCCAATCTTCGATAAGATTCTGAGGATCCCTTCCTTCTGAACAGGATTCCTTTATGTTTATCCCACGCATTTTTGAATTCCGTTACCGTTTTCATCTCCACCACCTCCCGAGGGAGGGCATTCCAAGTATCCACCACCCTCTCTGTGAAAAAATATTTCCTGACAATTTTCTTGAGTCTGCCCCCCTTCAATCTCATTTCATGTCCTCTAGTTCTTTTCTTTTTTTTTTTTTTTTTAATGAATTTTTCATTTTACATTCATGCAATAACATAAACATGAGATAATTCTGAAATATTAATCTCTTATAATATTAAATGAAGAAAAACTATTTTTAGTCCACAAAATGATCCAAGAACAAGGAAAATGCACATAGTATTAATCAATAATTGAAAACAGAAGGCTCCCTCAATAAGCATAGCCGATGCATAGTATTACAATCAGGGATTCTTATTCTATTCTTGAAATAAATTCTAATAATTTTCCAGGTTCAAAAAATAATAATTTAAAGAGTTGAAAGAAATAAAACATCTACAGGGATACTTAAGCAAAAAAAGTTCAACCTAAACTAAGTATTCTTGATTTTAATTGCAAAAATTCTTTACTTCTTTTTTGGATATCCCTCGATAAATCCGGAAACATTTGAATTCTCGATCCTAGAAAATTTTCATTTATATGGCGAAAGTACAATTTAAATATATTATTACGATCAAGTTCAAGAGCAAACGTTACCAGCATAGTGGTCCTTTCAGTTACTATTTCCAATGAGTTTTCAAGAAATTCAGTGAGATTCAAATTAGGTTGGGTAGAGTTTCTCACATTTCTTTTACCAGTAATATATTGAATCCTTGTTATAGGTGGGAAATTATCAGAAGGAATATGTAGAACTTCCATAAGATATTTCTTAAACATTTCTGCTGCGGAAATTAGGGATGATTTAGGAAAGTTCAGTAATCTTAAATTATTTCTCCTAATCTGCTTTTCTAAATAGTCGATTTTTCGAGTTTGGAAATTTTTATCTTTTGAAACTGTCAATGCAAAGTTCTTAAAAGTTTGAACTTCGTTTTCAAGTACCTCTATTTTGGTAATGTGAGTCTCGAGCCTACCAGAAAGCTGGTTTTGAATTTGTCTGATTTCCGCCATTTCTCCTCGAGTGGAAATTGAATTCTACTCTGCAGCAGATTTCTATCCCTGTTTCGCGTACCATAGACTCTCTAATGTGACTACAGCAGGTCTCACATATCCTCCGCTACCTCTGGAAGGAATATCCTGTGAAAGCGATAGTGAGGGCAGGGAATGTAAACCCTGTCGTCCCAGATCAGTTGTTCCCACAGGAGAGGAAGTAGCAATGGGGCCGCCTCCTGCAGCAGCTGGGGCTCGTCCACCTTCAGGTGCACCAGATTGCTGCTCTTCCGATGCCACTATTACACCTCCGGGTTTCGGGGGAGCTGTAAACGAGGGAGAACTCAATGTAACTCCCTCTATACTATGTTCCCGATCTTCTGTTGGTTTCATCAAAGTGCTCATCGAGGGTCCCGGCGCTCGCGTTACCATCTCATCCAGGGTTGCCTGTTGCATGGTGGAAGACTACTCAGCTCATGGAGGTGAGCATGGTAGTTTTCCCCTTCCTTTTCCCCATTGCTGGTTCTAAGGAATCCCAGGTTCTAGGATACCAACTGGAAGTCAGGAGCTGCTGCAGCACATGTCCGTTTCAGAAGCCATCTTGGATTTCTTTCCATGTCCTCTCGTTCTACTGCATTCCCATCTATGGAAAAGGTTCGTTTGCGGATTAATACCTTTCAAATATTTGAACGTCTGTATCATATCACCCCTGTTTCTCCTTTCCTCCAGGGTATACGTGTTCAGGTCAGCAAGTCTCTCCTCATACGTCTTGTAACGCAAATCCCATACCATTCTTGTAGCTTTTCTTTGCAACGCTTCAATTCTTTTTACATCCTTAGCAAGACATGGCCTCCAAAACTGAACACAATACTCCAGGTGGGGCCTCACCAACGACTTATACAGGGGCATCAACACCTCCGTTCTTCTGCTGGTCACACCTCACTCTATACGGCCTAGCAACCTTCTAGCTACGGCCACCGCCTTGTCACACTGGTTTGTCGCCTTCAGATCCTCAGATACTATCACCCCAAGATCCCTCTCCCCATCTGTACATGTCAGACTCTCACCGCCTAACATATACGTCTCCTGTGGATTTCTACTCCCTAACTACATCACTTTGCATTTCTTCGCATTGAATTTTAATTGCCAAACCTTAGACCATTCTTTTAGCTTCAGCAGATCGTTTTTCATGTTTTCCACTCCCTCCTGGGTGTTACAAATCTTAGTATCATCCGCAAAAAGGCAAACTTTACCTTCTAACCCTTCGGCAATGTCACTCACAAACATATTGAACAGAATCGGCCTCAGCACCGATCCCTGAGGCACTCCACTACTCACCTTTCCCTCCTCCAAGCGATTTCCATTTACCACCACCCTCTGGCGTCTGTCCGTCAACCAGTTCCTAATCCAGTTTACCACATCGGGTCCTATTTTCAGCCCATCAAGTTTATTTAAGAGCCTCCTGTGGGGAACCGTGTCAAAAGCTGTGCTGAAATCTAAGTAGATTACATCCATAGCATGTCCACGATTCAATTCTCCGATCACCCAGTCAAAGAATTCAATGAGATTAGTTTGGCACGATTTCCCTTTGGTAAAACCATGTTGCCTGGGATCTTGCAACTTATTGTCTTCCAGGAAATTTGCTATCCTTTCCTTCAGCATTGCTTCCCTTACTTTTCCAATAACCGAAGTGAGGCTTACCGGCCTGTAGTTTCCAGCTTCTTCCCTATCACCACTTTTGTGAATAGGGACCACATCCGCCGTTTTCCACTCCCACAGAACCTCCCCTGTCTCTAAGGATTTATTAAACAAATCTTTAAGAGGACCCGCCAGAACCTCTCTGAGCGCCCTCAATATCCTGGGGTGAATCCCGTCCGGTCCTACGGCATTGTCCACCTTTAGATTTTTAAGTTGTTCATACACGCTCTCTTCCGTGAACGGTGCTCTATCCACTCCATTCTCATGTGTACTTTTGTCAGTGAATTGTGGTCCTTCTCCAGGATTTTCTTCTGTGAAAATCCTGAGCAAAAGTATTTGTTTAGCAAATTTGCTTTTTCTTCATCGTTTTCTACATAGCGGTTCGTGGCATCTTTCAGTCTCACAATTCCCTTTTTTGTCTTCCTCCTTTCACTAATATACCTGAAGAAATTTTTGTCACCCCTCCTTACCTTTCTAGCCATTTGTTCTTCTGCTTGCGCTTTCGCCAAACGTATCGCTCTCTTGGCGTCTTTTAGTTTCATCTGGTATTCCTCTCCGTATGCCTCTTCTTGAGTTTTTCTATACTTCAGGAATGCCAGCTCTTTAGCCTTTATTTTTTCAGCCACTTGCTTGGAGAACCATATCGGTTTCCTTTTTCTCTTGCTTTTATTTACTCTCTTTACATAAAGGTTTGTGGCCCTGTTTATAGCTTCTTTCAGCCTGGACCACTGTCCTTCCACTTCTCATTCGCTCTCCCATCCCATCAACTCCTTCCTCAGGTATTCCCCCATTTTACTAAAGTCAGCATGCTTGAAATCCAGGACTTTGAGTTTTGAGTGGCCTCCCTCGACTTCAGCCATCATATCAAACCAAACTGTTTGATGGTCACTGCTGCCCAGGTGAGCACCCACTCGGACATTTACATAGTAACATAGTAGATGACGGCAGAAAAAGACCTGCACGGTCCATCCAGTCTGCCCAAGAAGATAAATTCATATGTGCTACTTTTTTTATTTGTACTGTCCTCTTCAGTGCACAGACCGTATAAGTCTGGCCAGCCCTATCCCCGCCTCCCAACCACCAACCCCGCCTCCCAACCACCAGCTCTGGCACAGACCGTATAAGTCTGCCCAGCACTATCCCTGCCACCCACCACCGGCTCTGGCACAGACCTTATAAGTCTGCCCAGCACTATCCCTGCCTCGCAACCACCAACCCCGCCTCCCAACCACCAGCTCTGGCACAGACCATATAAGTCTGCCCAGCACTATCCCCGCCGCCCAACCACCAGCCCCGGCACAGACCGTATAAGTCTGCCCAGCACTAGTCCCGCCTCCCAACCACCAGCCCCAGCACAGACCGTATATGTCTGCCCACACTAGCCCCGCCTCCCAACCACCAGCTCTGCCACCCATTCTAGGCTAAGTACCACAAGGATCACCTCTCTCACCAATCATCTTCAACCTAATGATGATCCCCTTGGCAAAACTATGAAACCATAACCTCAACCCATATATATACGCCGATGATGTAACAATATACATCCCTTTCAAACAAGACATCAAAGAAATCTCCAATGAAATCAACCAAAGTCTACACATCATGAACACCTGGGCAGACGCATTTCATCTGAAACTAAATGCAGAAAAAACTCAGTGCCTGATACATACTTCCCAATACAACACGAAGGAATTTACCGCCATAAATACACTAAAACTAAACCTTCCAATCTCAGAAACACCAAAAATCCTTGGAGTTACCATCGACCGCCACCTAACACTCGAAACCCATGCAAACAACACAACCAAAAAAATATTCTACTGCATGTGGAAACTGAAAAGAATAAGACCACTCCTCCCAAGATCCGTCCTTCGCAGCCTAGTGCAATCCCTTGTACTCAGCCATCTGGACCACCGCAACTCACTGTACGCAGGCCGCAAAGAGCAAATACTGAGGAAACTTCAAACAGCCCAGAACACAGCAGCCAGACTCACATTCGGAAAACCAAAATATGAAAGTGCAAAACCCCCACGAGAGAAGCTACACTGGCTCCCACTCAAGGAACTTTCAAAGTATGTACATTAGTCCACAAAATCATTCACGGAGAAGCCCCAGCCTACACGTCTGAGTTAATCGACTCACCACCCAGAAACGCCAAAAAATCATCCCGAACCTTCCTCAACCTCCACTTCCCCAACTGCAAGGGCCCGAAATACAAGGCGCTGCACGCTTCAACCTTTTCCTACATGAGCACGCAGTTCTGGAACGCGCTGCCGCGCGGCCCGAAAACGATCTGCGAACAAACCAACTTCCGCAAATCACTGAAAACACATCTTTTTGAGAAAATTTACGGAAAGAACCAAAACACATAAAATCCACACTCACTGTTTCAGTAATACATCAACACATCCACTTATGAATTCTCAATCCTGAAATCTCACCACACTCATACCTCTACTCACAGGAAAAAAAAAAATGTATACCATATGTTTTTCGTTATTATATATTGCCCTTTAGCTTCTCGTTGTTTCCTTCCAATGTTTCAACGTTCTTTTCCATTGATATATTCCTTAACGATACTTTGATTTTGTCTCGTATAACTCTTCACAATGTAATCAATAACCGAGTTGTAACAAAATGTATTTCCATCATTCATAATGTATTGTAAGCCACACTGAGCCCGCAAAAAGGTGGGAAAATGTGGGATACAAATGCAATAAAATAAATAAATAAAATAAACACATTAAAAAGGCTTGAAATACCACCACTCTCACTACAGTGCTGCCAAGTGGTTTTAATTAGTCTAAAATGATAAAGATTGGAAAACAGAGTGTTAAGGAGAGAAGAAAAAAGAAGCCTGAAAAACAAAAACACCCCCCAGACAAGAAGATTATAAAGATCAAAAATAAAATGCCCAGGGAAGGGAAGGTAGATCAGTTGTTAAGAATTAAATATTCATATTGAATCTACAAGTACAGAGCTCAACACCCTCTCCAACCCACAAAGCAGGATTTTACTTCGCAAAATGAGAATCCATAACAAAAGATGACACATATAACTGATATAAAAATGAAGGAGGTGGAGTGCAAAATATCTGTATTCATACATAATATTCGCATCTTATCTCAATTGCACAACAGTAAATGATACCACTAGGAGGAAAAAGCCTCAATGAACCGCAAGTACCACTGTAATCTCTGTGGCCAAATAAGCAGCTACAATGTCATTATAGACATAAAAAACCTCCTGTGTATCAACTTTTACTTCTTTGTACACAGATTATTTCTAGAACAAGCTTGACAATACTTGGCTTTCTTCAAAAAGCCCTTCTGCATTAAGCCACCACTTCTGTCCGACGATGGCCAGCATTTCAACATCTGCATCAGGGACACGTGGGATCTACTAAAATCAGAGAAGAAAACTTAAGCACCTTGCCAGCTGAAAGTTATAGATCAACATCATCAAATACAACTCTCACTGGCGTATTCTTCAGCTCAGTTCAATTCAGTTCATACTGCTGCTGCTTACTCAGGGACATACCTGCCAAGATGGCGTCACTGAAATTTATATTAGATGCCGTCTCAGGGGAGAACCAATCAAGGAAGGTAAAAAAGAAAAAACTAGCAGTTAACAGCTAATGAAGAGGAAGGCTCAAAACCAGACTCAAAAAGTCAAAATCCAATGCAAAAACAGAATTGTAGTGAAAAATTCAGCTACATCAGGAAAAAAAAACCGCCATTCAATTTTACTATTTAAGCCAACTGGTTCAAGGGAATTTAACAACAACAAAAAAAAAATCCATCGCTGCTTCGCTTGCGGTAAATGTTTGTGTATATCGCCCCCCCCCCCCCCCCCCCTCTGTTTCTGGGCGGAACCCAATACATTTTAACAAAGAGAACTCATGCTGTTCACATTTACAATGCAGAGATAAAGGTGAATTTTCTTTCTGAGTGACTTCTGTACTCTTATGTTCCAATATATGAGTTTTCAAAGACTGCAAAGTTTGCCCAACATACAGTTTGTCGCGTGGGTATAAAATGCAGTATACTGGTTTCCAAGATGGCGACTCGATGTTGAATGTGAGCGATCGAGCTACTCTGGATTAAGAATTGTTACCTCGTTTATTTCCTAAAATGCCTCATACCAAGAGGAAAGGAGCGGTAAAGAACCTACCGCCAACGGTTCGCACCTCTTCGCCTATCCAGACGACGCTTGACCGCTTTACAACAAATTTCACACAAGATACCGGCGTTCAGCAGGCCGCTGTGAGTGCTGACGAAGGAGCGTCGGCCCACCAGGCAATAGAAACAACTCTGTCGCTGCCGGAGGTTAATCCCCCACCTTGTCCAGCTCATCAACGGGAGAGGGGGTCAGACCAGATTGCTTCGGAAGACGAGGGCGACGGATCTGTAAATGGCGGCTCCCCCCCAGCGAGAGCAGAGGAATCATTCTTGGAGCTACAAGCTCCCCAGGTGGTGACACTGGAATTGATCTGGAAAGCCATACAAGATCTCACAAAGACGGTAGCGAATTCGGCCCGGGAGACCACATCACTTGTGAGTAAAGTTAATGCCTTAACTGAAACTGTGGAAAATTTAAAAACAGATACAACAACAAGAATTGATTTGATTCAATCGGAAGTAGCAACACTGAAAACGATTAACACGGCTTTGATTAAAGATAAGTTGGCGATACTGAGGAAGATTGAACAAATGGAAAATTTTAACAAACGTCTTAATTTAAGGATATTGAACTTTCCTGTAATAAACGGCCTGAGCCCGATGGAATTATTTCGAAAGTATTTGATTGAAAATTTACAATACTCCCCATCTCATATTCCTCCAGTAAATAAAATTTACTATATTCCTATGTCTAAAAAGAAAGATGGGGCAGTGAAAGAAATCGGAGACCAGGCCGTTTGTGGAGGGAGTAAACAAGAAATACAAGATCTTTCAATGTTTCTGGAACAATCTTTTTCAGTGGTTACTCAGCGTCAAACTTTGATCATATCGTTAGTTTTTGAACAAGATCTCAGTGCTATATTAAAACTATATATATATATATTAAAACATTTGACACACTATCCCCATTTGTGAGCACCAGATCCAGCATCACTGTCTCCCTCGTGGGTTCCATCACCATTTGTCTGAGCAGAGCACTTTGAAAAGCATCCACGATCTCTCTACTTATTTCTGATTTTGCAGACGGAACCTTCCAATCTACATCCGGCAGATTGAAATCTCCCAGCAACAGCACCTCTCTCTTCTTTCCTAACTTTTGAATATCCGCGATCAGATCCTTATCTAGTTCAACCTAAATGTATCTAGGTCAACCTAAATGTTGAGATTTGGGCGTCCCCGACCGTATTATCGAAACGAAAGAGGGACGCAAATCTTTTTTCGATAATATGGGATGCCCCGCCCATTTGCGGGGATGTCCTCAGAGATGGGTGTCCTTAGAGATGGTCGTTCCTGTTCAATTATGCTCCTCCATGTATTTGTTTTACAGTTCTCAATGTTATGGTGTTCTGTTACTAAATTTGGATGATAAAAATATTTCAACACAAAAATGGAGAAATTATTTTTTCACTCAACGTATCAGTAAGTTCTGAAACTCATTGCTGGAGCAAGTGATAAAAGCAGTTAATGTAGCTGGGTTTAAGAAACGTTTGGACAGTTCCTGGAGGAACAGCCCATAAGTCATTGTTAAGGTAGATCTGGGGAAAGCATGGAATTTTGCAACTTTTTGGAACTCTGCTGTGTACTTTTGTCCTGGGCTGGCCATTGTTGAGCTAGATGGATCCTTGGTCTGACCTAGTAGTGGGACTTTTATGTTCATACTGGAAAAAGCTTTTATTCTCTGAGGGCAAGGAGGACAGTGATATCCTTACATCTGGGAGATACGGAACTAGGAGGCCGTGTTTTGTGTCTCTTGTCAGTGCTTCTTTGCATTTTTTGTGCCTTTCCATGCGGGGTTTTTATTTTATTTATTTATTTTGCTGCATTTATATCCCACATTTTCCCACCTATTTGCAGGCTCAATGTGGCTTACAATATAATACAACTACAATCACATTGATGGAATAGAGAATCAGAGTATATATAACAGATAAGGTGCATAGGAATATTATGGCAATCATATTAATGGAGAAGAATTTCAGAATTATTGCTATTGAGGTTCATACGAAAATTATGATGATTAAGAAGTGGGTAAGTGAATAACAGCATAATATAATGATATCAGGACAAGGTATAATTGTTAGTAATTAAGATAAATGGATAACAACATAACATAATGATATCAGGACAGGGTATGATTATCAGTAATTAGGGTGTAAATAAAATAGGCAAAATACTACTATTACTACTACTGCTTATCATTTCTATAGCGCTAGTAGACGTAGGCAGCGCTGTACACTTGAACATGAAGAGACAGTCCCTGCTCGACAGAGCTTACAATCTAATTAGGACAGACAAACTGGACAAACAAGAGATAAGGGAATATTAAAGTGAGGATGATAAAATAAGGGTTCTGAACAAGTGAACAAGGGTTAGGAGTTAAAAGCAGCATCAAAAAGGTGGGCTTTTAGCTTAGATTTGAAGACGGTCAGAAATGGAGCTTGTCGTACCGGCTCAGGAAGTCTATTCCAGGCATGTGGTGCAGCAAGATAAAAGGAACGGAGTCTGGATTTAGCAGTGGAGGAGAAGGGTGCAGATAAGAGAGATTTACCCAGTGTAAAATTCCTCATTTTTAGGTATAACTTGTCTGGAATGTTTTTACGTTTGGGGAGCGTGCCAGGTGCCCTTGACCTGGATTGGCCACTGTCGGTGACAGGATGCTGGGCTAGATGGACCTTTGGTCTTTCCCAGTATGGCACTACTTATGTACTTATGTACTTATGTACGGAGTTCCCGGGGAGGAATGTAGGTAGTGATGAGAATGGAGAGGTACTGAGGAGCTGCAGAGTGAATGCACTTATAGGTCAATAAGAGGAGTTTGAACTGTATGCGGAAACGGATAGGAAGCCAGTGAAGTGACTTGAGGAGAGGGCTAATATGAGCATAACGACCCTAGTAGAATATTAGTCATGCAGCAGAATTTTGAACAGATTGAAGAGGAGAGAGATGGCTAAGTGGGAGACTTTTGAGAAGCAAGTTGCAATAGTCTAAGCGAGAGGTGATAAGAATGTGGATGAGGGTTCTGGTAGTGTGCTCAGAAAGGAAAGGGTGAATTTTGCTGATATTATAGAGGAAGAAATGACAGGTTTTAGCAGTCTGTTGAATATGTGCAGAGAAGGCGAGGGAGGCGTCGAAGATGACCCCAAGGTTACGAGCTGATGAGACAGGAAGGATGAGAGTGTTATCCACAGAAATAGAGAATGGGAGAGGAGGAGAGGTTGGTTTAGGGGGAAAGATAAGAAGCTCAGTCTTGGTTATGTTTAGTTTCAGATGGTGCTGAGACATCCAGGCAGCAATGTCAGATAGGCAGGCTGATACTTTGGCCTGGATTTCGGCTGAGATTTCTGGTGTGGAAAGGTAGATCTGGGAGTCATCAGTGTAAAGATGATACTGAAAACCATGGGATGAGATCAGAGTACCAAGGGAAGAAGTATAGATGGAGAAAGGAAGAGGTCCCAGGACAGATCCCTGAGGTACACCAACTGACAGTGGGATAGAAGTAGAGGAGGATCCACTAGAGCAGGGGTAGGCAACTCCAGTCCTCGAGAGCCGCAGTCAGGTCAGGTTTTCAGGATATCCACAATGAATATGCAGGAGATAGATTTGCAAGCATTGCCTCCATGGTATACAAATCTATCTCCTGCTTATTCATTGTGGATATCCTGAAAACCTGACCTGCCTGCGGCTCTCGAGGACCGGAGTTGCCTACCCCTGCACTAGAGTGTACACTAAAGGTATGCTGGGAGAGAGAAGAAGAAAACCAGGAAAGAAGAGAGCCTTGAAATCCAAGTGAGGACAGCATATTGTAGGCAGTATCAAGGAGTAGGCTGTGTTCAACAGTGTCAAAAGCAGCAGATAGATCGAGAAGGATGAGGATAGAATAGAGATCTTTGGATCTGACCAGGAACAGATCATTGGAGACTTTAGTAAGTGCTGTTTCAGTTGAATGAAGGGGCGAAAGCCAGATTGTAGTGGATCAAGAATAGCTTGAGATGAAAAAAAGTCAAGGCAACTGCGGTGAACAGCACGTTCAAGTATCTTGGATAGGAAAGGGAGGAGGGAGATGGGCGATAGTTGGAGGGACAGGTAGGGTCCAATGAAAATTTTTTAAGGAGTGGTGTGACTACGACATGTTTGAAGGCATCAGGAACAGTTGCAGTGAACAGTGAAAGATTGAGGATATGACAGATAAAAGGGATGACAGTAGGAGAGATAGTGTTATGTAGATGGGTGGGAATAGGATCAGAGGAACAGACAGTTAGTTTCGAGGAGGAAATAAGAGATATAGTTTCCTCTTCAGTGATTTCAGAAAAGGAAGAAAGGGAGGCAGGGGTTGGAGGGTTGAGAGAATGGACTAAGGGAAGGAGAGGTGGAGGTGACCTGTTTGAGAATTCAAGTTTAATCTTGTGAACGTTATCATGAAAGAACTGTGCCAGAGTCTGGGGGAAAAGTGAAGGGGGAGTTGGAGGTGAAGGCACTTTGAGGAGAGAGTTCAGTGTGGCAAAGAGACGTCGAGGGTTTAAGCCAAGAGAATTTGTCAACTGGATGTAATAGTCCTGTTTGGCAAGTAAAAGAGCAGACTGGAAGGAGGTCAGCAGGAATTTGAAATGTATGAAGTCAGCATTGGCATGGGATTTCAGCCAAAGGCGTTCGGCAGAGTGGGCACAGGAACGTACGTAGCAGATTCTAGAGGTCATCCAAGGCTGGGGTTTGGTACGTTTTACAGAACAGGGAATGGGAGGAGCGAGAGTATCCAGAGCAGAGGAGAGAATAGTATTATAGGAAGAAACAGCCTCATTGACAGACTTGGATAACATAGTGGTAGAGAAGAGATTTGAAACACTGGACGACAGAGTAGAAGGGTTAATAGCCTGAAGATTCCTAAATGTATTGGTTAAGTGTGAAAGTTATCAGATGGTGGTCAGAGAGGGGAAGAGTTGAGGCACAGAAACTGGAGAGTGAGCAGTTTGAGAAGTGGATAAGATTAAGACAATGGCCAATCTGGTGTGGGGGCAGTGGAGCACAGTTGAAGATTGAAAGAGGATGTTAAAGCAAGAAACTGAGAAGCATAAGAGTTAGAGGGATCATTAGCATGAATGTTAAAATCTCCCAGAATGAGGGAAGGAGATGAAGGTTCAAGAAAGAAGGAAAGCCAAGCATCAAAGTCAGTGAGAAAGGAAGAAAGGGACTTATCGGGGGGTCGATAAATGACTGCTACTCGGAGTGGCAGAGGGGCAATAGACGGATGGAGTAGACTTCGAAGGAAGAAAAACAGTGAGGCTTGAGGTGGAAGAAGAGGTTGAAATCTACAAGAGGGTGAAAGTAGTAGCCCAACACCACCTCCGCAGCCAACCGGGCGAGGAGTATGGGAGAAAAGATAACCTCCATGGCAAAGGGCCACGACTGAAGCAGAGTCTTCAGGGTAAAGTCAAGTTTCAGGGCAAGCAGTTGGAGAGTCCGAGAGATAAAGAGGTCATGGATGTAGGAAAGTTTGTTACAGACAGAGTGGGCATTCCACAGAGTGCAAGAGAAAGACAGGGAAGAAGGTGGGAGGAGAGGAACAGAAATTAGATTGGAGATATCACGGTGTGACCTGCACAAATAGGATGAGAGCTGATGTGGAGGACCAGGATTGGGATTAATGTCCCCAGCAGAGAGCAGGAGAAGGAGCACGAGAGTATGGAGAAGAGTAGGAGAGGTATGACGGCAATGACAAAGGCGAGATGTACTCATATAGAAAGGAGATGGATGAATGGAAGGAAGGAAGGAAATGTTGAAGGTTGAGAGCTGAGAAAAAGGAAGAGGAAAAAAGAGATGGTGAGATGATTAATACAGAGGGTGGACAATGTGTTCCTGCAGTGTACAGTGGTTTCAGATGGAGAAACAAATTAAGAAGGGACAGTACCAAGAAGAAAAAGTGTACTGGAGCCATAAGTAGTAACTGGGAGAAAAATAAATGTAAAGAGAAAATGGCCCGGAATCTAGAGCGGGAGGCCCTGAGTGGATCGGAGTGGACCTGGGAGTCACCCTGGAGAAGGCTGTAAAAGATATGCAGATGAGCTGCAAGTCCTCCACAGCACCTGAAAGGCATCCGGTGGTAGTGCTGGGCATCTCTCAGCCGAGGAAAGGCTTATCAGGGGTTAGGCCGAAGCCAGCATTCCTTCCCCTGAGGGTCACCTGATCCACTAACTCCTCCTTTTCCTAAGGGATCCCACGTGTCTTTCCCACACTTTCTTAAATATTGACACAATCCTTGTCTCCACGACCTCCATTGGGAGGCTGTTCCACGCATCCACCACCCTTTCTGTGAAAGAGTATTTTCTAAGATTCCTCCTAAGCCTATTTCCTCATAACTTTTATAGTTTGCCCTCTTATTCCAGGGTTTTCCTTCATTTGGAAAAGACTTACCTCCTGTACAGTATTTAAACATCTTTATCATATCCCCCCTCTCGTGTCTGTCTTCCAGTGTATACATGTTGAGGTTCATAAACCTGTCCCCTATATGTTTTATGACCAAGACCTCGTACCAGTTTTGTAGCCACCCTCTGGACCGACACTATCCTGTTTATATCTTTCTGTAGGTATGGTCTCCAGAATTGCACACAGTACTCTAAATAGGGCCTCACCAGAGACTTATACAAAGGCACTATCACCTATTTTTTCCTGCTGGTCATCCCTCTCCTTATGCTTCCAAACATCCTTCTGGGTTTGACCATTGCTTGTTTACCTGTTTGTCCACCTTAAGGTCAACACAATCACTTCTCAAGTCCTGCTCTTCTTTTGTACACAGAAGCACTTCATCCTTATATTGTACTATTCCCTTGGATTTTTGTAACCCAATTGCATGACCCTGCATTTCTTAGCATTAAATCTTAATTGCCAATTATTGGACCATTTTTTAAGATCCTCTAGATTCTTCCTTATACTATCCATACCCTCCAGGGTGTCCACCCTATTATGGAGCTTGGTATCCTCTGCAAAGAGGCAAACCTTCTGTGGTATCACACACAAAGATGTTAAAAAGAACCTGCTCGAGGTCCTTTTCCTGCATTACACTACTGATAACTTCCCTTTCTTAAGAGCAAGATCCATTTACCACTACCCTCTGTGTCCTTCCATGTAGCCAGTTTTTATTTATTTATTTGTTACATTTGTATCCCACATTTTCCCACCTATTTGCATGCTCATTGTGGCTTACATAGTACCGTAGAGGCAATCGCCATTTCCGGTAGTGAAACAAATACAGAGAGTTGTCGTAGACGAATAAGGTTCATGTGTTAAAGGCACATTGGGGAATCATAGAGGGAAAGAGTTGCATAGAGAACGCATGGAGAAAATACCTTTACACTTGTTGGGTGCTGGATAGCTGGGTTAGACAAGCATAGATGGTAGGAATCAAAATCATAACAGAATTCAAGTATGCTTGAGTTAAACACAAAAGCATTTTAGTGATGAATCAAAGGAAGGAAAAGAACAGAGACCAAGTTGGATCTGTGGTAGTACAAAAAGGATGCAGACATATGCACATATCTGTCCACATATTCACATCTCAACCCAGTCAGTCACTTTAGGTTCCATACTGAGGGCAGTCTGTTTATTTATCATCCGCCTGTGCAGAACTGTGTCATAGGCTTTGCTAAAATCCAAGTACACCACATCTAGCGCCCCTCCCTTGTTCAACTCTTTGGTCACCCTGTCAAAGAAATCAATCAGATTTGTTTGATATGACCTGCCTCTAGTGAAGCTATGCTTCCTAGGGTCCTGCAGTCCATTCGATTCAGGAAACCTCACAATCCTCCTCTTTAGAAGCTTTTCGATTAGTTTACTCACCACTGAGGTCAGACTGATAGGTCTGTAGTTCCCAAACCGCCTCCTTACTTTCGCTCTTGTGCAGATGGACCACATCTGACTTCTCCAGTCCTCCAGGACTACTCCAGACTTAAGGAAGCATTAAAGAGTTCAGACAGTGGAGCTGCCAGAACTTCTCAAAGTTCCTTGTGTACCCTCAGAAATATCCCATTTGGCTCCATTGCTTTGTCTACTTTTATTTTAGCTATTTCCTCACGAACAGAGTTTTCTGATAATCAGTCCTAGTCTACTATACATCCATCTCCATTAGCATGTGTTTTCTGTGGTCCTACCCCCACTTTTCATCCGTGAACACAGAAGAGAAATAATTGTTAAGCAGTTTAGCTTTATCCTTACCGGCTTCTACATATTCCTCACAGTGCTATTATGGCACTTTCTTTTGTCACTTACATATCTGAAAAATGTTTTGTCCCCCAATTTTATCGTGTCAGCTATCTTTTCTTCCATTTGCATATTTACTTTCCTGACAGCTTTTCCTACTTCTCTTACCTTTTCCTAGGTATTTTTGTCTTCCTTTTTCTGAGTCGTCTTGTAACGTATGAAGGCTTAACCTTCTTTCCCTTACCTTTTAAGCTACTATGTTTGAGAACAAGAGCAGTCTTCTTTCCTCTTACTTTTATGTAATTTTTTCTAACATAAAGTTTTGTTGCTTTTAAAATAGCTTGTTTCTGTTTTGCCCACTGCTGTTCTACTTTCTTCAGCTGTTCCTATCCAACTCCATTGCCTCAGGTACAAACTTAGATTGTGAGCCCTCCTGAGACAGAGAAATATCCAGAGTACCTGAATGTAACTCACCTTGAGCTACTACTGAAAAGGATGTGAGCAAAATCTAAATAAATAAATAACTTCATTGAGAAATCCCCCATCTTGACAAAACTAGTTCTTTTGAAATCTAGGACCTTCAATCTTGAATAATCCCACTCCTCCTTTGTCTTAATATTGAACCATACCATTCGGTGATCACTAGATGCCAAATAATCTCCCACAGTAACATCAGAAACATTTTCCCCGTTTGTAAGCACCAGTTCTGATCATAACTATCCTAATACAATAAGCACCAAAAATTACACTAAGTAAATGGAAAACAAGTGAACCTTTAACAATTTACGAAAATGTAAATATGATTTTTCCAATCTCACTTCCAAAAGAAGGGAGTTCCAACATTGCACTGAACAATATGCAAAACCAGAACTATGATAGGACTTATACTTCACATGTTTTACAGAAGGAAACTGCAACAAACAATGGTCGTTGTGTTACAATTAATATGTTACAAGAAATGATTTATCTTGGGGGAAGAGCTCTAGAGCACTCACTAATGTTTATATATATATATACACACACACTATATATATCCTATATAATAATTCTCACTTACTACTACTACTACTACTTAACATTTCTAGAGTGCTACTAGGGTTACGCAGCGCTGTACAATTTAACAAAGAGAGACAGTCCCTGCTCAAAGAGCTTACAATCTAATAGACAAGTGAACGTTCGGTCCGATAGGGGCAGTCAAATTGGGGCAGTCTGGATTCACTGAACGGTAAGGGTTAGGTGCCGAACGCAGCATTGAAGAGGTGGGCTTTAAGCAAAGACTTGAAGACGGGCAGGGAGGGGGCTTGGCGTAAGGGTTCAGGAAGGTTGTTCCAAGCATAGGGTGAGGTGAGGCAGAATGAGCGGAGCCTGGAGTTGGCGGTGGTGGAGAAGGGTACTGAGAGGAGGGATTTATCCTGTGAACGGAGGTTACGGGCGGGAACGTAAGGGGAGATGAGGGTAGAGAGGTAGTGAGGGGCAGCAGACTGAGTGCATTTGTAGGTAAGAAGGAGAAGCTTGAATTGAATGCGGTATCTGATCGGAAGCCAGTGAAGTGACCTGAGGAGAGGGGTGATATGAGTATATCGGTTCTGGCGGAATATGAGACGTGCAGCAGAGTTCTGAACAGACTGAAGGGGGGATAGATGGCTAAGTGGGAGGCCGGTGAGGAGTAAGTTGCAGTAGTCCAGGCGAGAGGTAATGAGAGCTCCAACGTTCTAATGTGCCTGGTACCGTGGCTCCCTCGGAGGTGGTCTGCTAGGCAGTTTAGAATGCACTGACGTCAGTGATGTCACTGACAGCTGATTCCAAGGCAAGGGGAGGAGTAGGGAAAGACGCGGAGCCTGTTTCCCTACGCCTCCCCCTGCCTACCAATCAGCTCTCAGTGCCCCCCCCCCTCGACGCAACACCCAAGCCCCTCCGCCCCAGCGCAGCACCCAAGCCCCTACCCCCCCTTGACGCATCACCCAAGACCCTCCCCCCGGCGCAGCACCAAAGCCCCTACCCCCCCCCCCCCCCCTTGTGCACATCAACTCCCTCGCCACCCGCAGCCTCCAATACTAACGCTGTCCGGCCGCTGCTGCTTTTCCTGTGGAGCAGCAGCGGCCGGTACAAAAAGAAAAAAGCCAAAAAAAGATTTTTAACCTGAAACGCGGCTCCGTGGACAGCCATCTGGCATTGGCTGTCGTCGCTGCAGCCGCTCCTCCTCTCCCCTCCACGTCACTGCCCCTGCAGGAAGACTCCGGAGGAGCGCAGTGACGTCAGAGGGGAGAGGTGGAGCGGCTGTAGAGATGACAGCCAGTGGCAGATGGCTGTCTACAGAGCCGTGTTTCAGGTTTAAAATCTTTTTTTGGCTTTTTTCTTTTTGTACCAGCCGCTGCTGCTCAACAGGAGACGCAGCAGCGGCCGGACAGCGTTAGTATTGGCGGCTGCAGGTGATGAGGAGGTTGATATGCCCGAGGGGGGGGGGGGGTAGGGGCTTGGGTGATGCGCTGGAGGGGTAGGGGTTTGGCTGATGCGCCGAGGGGGGAGAGGAGGGTCGCTGGACATGGGTGGCTGGAGAGGGGGAGGGGAGGGTCGCTGGACATGGGTGGCTGCATGGGGAGAGGAGGGTCGCTGGACATGGATGGCTGCAGGGGGGGCAGGGAAGAGGGAGGTGGGGAGAGGGTCCTGAGACCAGATGGGTGGCTGCAGGGGAGGGCAGGGGAGACAAGGGATGCTGCAGGAGGGGGCAGGGGGAGAGGAGGGTCACTGGACATGGGTGGCTGCAGGGGGGGCAGGGGAGAAAGGTGGGTCGCTGGACATGGGTGGCTGCAGGGGGGCAGGGGAGAGGAGGGTCGCTAGACATGGGTGGCTGCAGGGGGAGAGGAGGGTTGCTGGACATGGGTGGCTGCAGGGGGGGCAGGGGGAGAGGAGAGTTGCTGGACATGGGTGGCTGCAGGGGGAGCAGGGGAGAGAGGAGGGCCGCTGCACATGCGTGGCTGCAGGGGCAGAGGAGGGTTGGTGGGGAGGGGGTCCTGAGACCAGATGGGTGGCTGCAGGGGGGGCAGGGGAGACAGGAAGGACACTGCAGGGGGGGGATTACCTTGCTAGCGCCCGTTTCATTGCCTACCGAAACGCGCCTTTTATACTAGTGTATATATATATTTTAAATTCTCCACCAGTTGCCGATTAAAGCAACAATATTCGCAATTGCAATGAATTAAGCATTAAGTACATTTATTGGATTACATTAACCTGCATTACCAGGTTTAAGAAAGAACAGACCATATATTTAACTTCAAAGGGTTTATTTTAAAATACAAATCATGTAAATAATATTGCAATGAGAGGTAGTTCTTTTAAGAGATCTTACAGAAAATATGTACTTCAAAGTAAGGTAGCAGGTCTAGATCAAAAGTTATGTTACTTACAAGTCCTTGTTACATAGTATGAACAGCATGAGGTAAACACATGGTTGCAGAAGAGGTCTTCATAGCAGGCAGGTGAGCTGCAGGTCAGGTCCCAAGAGCAGCAGATTTCCAAGAGAGAGCAGCAGGTCTCAAGAAGCTTTTTGAGCTGGGCTTTTTTATACAGTCTGTTTGCAGAGAAATATGAGTGTATGTCCTCTGTGCATTTGCTTCCTGGTTTGCACTGGATAACTTGCAAGGCATTATGGTTATTGTAGTCTGTTCACATGATTTATAATGTGATCATGTGAACAGACTACAATAACCATAATGCCTTGCAAGTTATCCAGTGCAAACCAGGAAGCAAATGCACAGAGGACATACACTCATATTTCTCTGCAAACAGACTATAAAAAAGCCCAGCTCAAAAAGCTTCTTGAGACCTGCTGCTCTCTCTTGGAAATCTGCTGCTCTTGGGACCTGACCTGCAGCTCACCTGCCTGCTATGAGGACCTCTTCTGCAACCATGTGTTTACCTCATGCTGTTCATACTTTGTAACAAGGACTTGTAAGTAACATAACTTTTGATTTAGACCTGCTACCTTACTTTGAAGTACATATTCTCTGTAAGATCTCTTAAAAGAACTACCTCTCATTGCAATATTATTTACATGATTTGTATTTTAAAATATGAAGACGCCAGGACATGTGCAGAAAGAAAAGACTTATAAGTCTTTCCTTTCTGCACATGTCCTGGCGTCTTCATATCTGATAGCTGATGGGAGGGGGCAGGTATACATCTGATGACAGGCAAATGTTTTGTTTATGCTTTTCCTCTGAAGTCTTTGTCTTCAATGGGTTCTCCAGACTTTCTGTCTCTTGGGTCTTTGGTTTTCGGAGATGTCTTGATGAGCCTTCAGGTATCCACCTAGTCATGCTTTTGTTATGAGTCCTTGTTAGGTGAGAGGAGAAGGAAGCTATATCCCAGTACCTTTTGTCTCTGTTAAGTGTTTGTAATTGACTAGCCCTCCTATCAGAAGTCCCCAGGAAAGGGGGGGGGGGAAAGAAAGAGGGACTTGAAATGAAAGCCAGTTTCTCTGTTGCAGTTTCAATATGTCTTTTTTTAGTTTCAACATTTTTTTTGAATGAAATTGAAAGTGAATAAGCAACAGGCTCCACAAATTGCATGTTACAAGGCCAAATCGTCCAAACATGAACATAAGAACAATCATATCATCAACAATTTAACTTTTTTCCTCCCCACCCATAACCCTCCCTACCCTTCACTGCTATGTACTTCAATATGTCTTTTTTAAAAGCTGCATTTTTATATTGGTACCTGATTCAGCACAATTCTACATATTTCAATAATTCTGCTGCATATTTAATTCTGACAATTGAACTGACATCATGTTACACTTGGATCTGAGAAAAGGAACTGTTGTTCCAATAGGAAATAGCTTCACCAAATAATCTGGAGTAAGACCATAAAATAACTTGTGGATAAAAATACAGAGCCTTAATTTACATTGTGCTTCAATAGGAAGCCAATGGAGAGTCTTAAATGTGCTGTATTTTTAGCTTTTTCAAAATAGGGCGATTCTTCATACAGTCTCTAAAGTACTACCAAAATTACTTTTCAACCTTTCATATTAATGTGTTCTTCCTACATTTTCCCCTGTAACTTCATGTACACGAGAGAGAGCAAGCACTGTATGTGCTAAGATTTCAAAAAGGCACTAGCCTATTAGCAATAACTAAATTGCACAGAAAAGTCACACAGCTTTTCATATTGTATGATCTTAACAAAATTGGAATTGTAGCTAAAAATGCTGTCAAATTAGTTAATCAAGTTTTATTTATTTTCTGTAATAAATTAGCAGGTCTTCATCTAAAATATTCCAGTTTAAGCACATAAAGCAAGTCAGAGCTCTGACTGAATGGGCAGCTCACCTCCACACATTTTTAATACAAGAAATGAGCAGAGCAACAAATTAGTCATCAGTTCATTGTTTTATTTCTCACTGTTTTTTTTTTTTTGTTACATTTGTACCCCGCGCTTTCCCACTCATGGCAGGCTCAATGTGGCTTACATGGGGCAATGGAGGGTTAAGTGACTTGCCCAGAGTCACAAGGAGCTGCCTGTGCCGGGAATCGAAATCAGTTCCTCAGTTCCCCAGGACCAAAGTCCACCACCCTAACCACTAGGCCACTCCGTTTGGATAAGATGTCTAAGAGACAGACAACTGATTTGGACAAGAAGTTCTACAGGGAGTATGTAATTAAATAGTTGTATGCTCTTCCCATATCTGAAATACACTGACTTCCCAATCAAAATACAGGGGAAAATCTTAGTTTTAGGATTGTTTGTGTGATTGATTCATTCCATTTGTCAGTATAGAAAGAAAAGTTATTTATCTGTAACACTAGTATCCCATAAACAGAATAAGTCAGATATGAGTTAAGTTCCCTCCTAAGCTCTGCATTAGACTGAGAGAGTAGGGGAACACACAAGTGTACAAGAAACCATGCTGCATTGAGAACAGCTTCCAGATTTTTCTGAGCTGTGAGAGAGATCGTGTTGTCATCATCAAATGACATCACCCCATTTGTGTGTCTGATTTATCATGCTACCTATACAGAACCCCCTTTTAAAAGTTAGAAACTTTGCTTTACAGATGAACAACATTGTCACCATGAAGGCGAGGAATTGCCTATCACACTGTCAAGCAACTGACAAGCAGGACACAATATTCCCACATATGGGTTATGTCATCTGTCAGAACCTGGACAGAGCACTTCCAAATTCTTCTATAAGCGTATGGAGGACTGCCCTAAGATTTCATGTGCCCTTTCCTGCCTATTGCCACTTCACAGGATCAATTTCTTCTTATCTGCAGAGCAGTGACAACGTGCTGTGCCATTCTTCCCCTAAGCTTTTGTCTGTGTTCAGCTTTTTTGCTGACATCTTTCTTGTGTTGTTTTTTTGTTTTGTTTATGAATGCTTCGCAGGGCAAGTTTCCCCTTCCTTTACTTTTTTTCCTATAGATTTTCTTAGCATTTTTGGCACTTGTATTTTTTTTTTTTCTTTTCTGTGGTTGATTGTTCCCCCTTGGGCCTGAGGAGTCTGGTCAGGTAAATTTTTTTCTTCTATTTTTTCCACCTTTGAGCCGTTCATCTCAACATCAAACATCAATAGCACCAACCAGGACCAAGCATTCTCATACCCCACACTAAGGCACATAAAGATTCAACATTGTCCTCATCTGCACCAAGAGATACTGATGCCGTGCTTTTGGCAGAGGCTAAGAAGCATCTGCACCAGTCCCCTTTGAGGCACGGCACCAGGAACAACTGGGACATTGGCATCACTTGTACCCAAGAAGCGTTCGTGCCATCACGGTCGCTTCCCTTTTAGAGGTTTGGAACCAGTGTGCCAGCCTCTACAGAGCAAGGACTAGATTTCTATTCAACCCTGATGCATTCTATGGACTTGTCCACGCTGGCTGAGCTCCCATCTTTACTGATGCTTCATCTTGAGAAGTGGATCTGGCCATGCTCCAAGAGGTGCTGGGGCACCTTCTCAACCTATGTGATGCTAAGGCATTATAAGTACATAAGTAATGCCACACTGGGAAAAGACCAAGGGTCCATTGAGCCCAGCATCCTGTCCATGACAGCGGCCAATCCAGGCCAAGGGCACCTGGCGAGCTTCCCAAATGGGATAGATGCTGGGCCCAATGCAAGTCTAGCCCATCTTGAAGGTCCTTGCTAGGCCTGTTGGCCATGCGTCAAAACCATTTCCTGGAGGGGAATTGGGGTTAGTCTGAGTCAAATCAGTGTCTTTTCCCTTGGTGGAGGAAGCTTCCTCAAGGCTAAGGACCCTGCCCGTTTCTTGGCACTTTCGCCCAGAGTGTGGACATGAGTCCAGTAGACCAAAGCAGGTGCAGAGGATTATTACCCCAAGTCTAATTTGGACTGCATCTGGGATTCTGAATAGAAGCCAGAGGTCCTTTTGAAGTCAGGGCTCATGGGCCTCCCTTCAGATCTCTCCCCTCCCCATAAGAGGAGAAAGTTTTCCTCTGAGGAGCTGCCCTTTACCAGTTTGTTTAGGAGATGGCTCCATTTATCCCATGTTGAGGATGAGCTCAGGGTCGAGTTATTGGACATCCTTAACTTTGATGCCCCTCCTAAGGAAGCTATGACTGTGCCCATTCATAGCATCCTTCAAGCTGTACAGATGAAGTAGTGGGAAGTTCCTCTCTTTATGCAGTGAATTCACAAGATGGCCGACTCTGTGTACATAATCCGGAAGGCTCCTGGATTCAAGAAGCTTCAGGTTCCTCATCATTCCATAGTGGTCAGATCTGGTCTCAAAAGCTCCAAAATTTTCTCCTTGGTTCCCCCAGGGAGGGATGCTAGGACTTTGGCGGGAAAGTGTTTCAGCATACTATGCTGGCCTCTCACATACATTCTTATCACTCTTCACGAGCGTGTACTTGTGGAACTTAGTGCATAGTATGGTGGAATTTGCAGACACTCTACCAGTTGAGAAGGCTGCAGAGCTCCGCCAGTTAGTAGTCCAGCAGCAGCAGTGCCGAAAACATGTGGCTCGAGCAACCTATGATGCTTGCATTGTGGCATCCAGAGCCTCCGCATGGGTATTGGGATGCACAAACTCACCTGGCTGCATGCCTCATACCTGGACCTGCTGGAACCAGCAGTTCAGGAGAAGCTGGCAGGCATACATTGCCAGAGTAATAACCTTATTGGTAATAAGGTGGAGGAGATCTCTGACCTCATCAAAAAGAGAACTGACACCATCAAGTCACTCTCCCAGTCCACTCCTGCTGTGGCCTCCACTTCCAGGAGGTATTCAGATGTAGGGCAAAGGAGACCCTACTTCTCTCAAATGCATAGGTTTCTACCTCCCTCCCACCCTTCCCAGCCAGCCTAGAGCTCACGCTCCCATTCAAGGCACTAGCGATCTCAGAATTCCCAGCCAGCTCCCTAGCCTAAGCAAAGGATGAACTTTTGACTGACTCCAGCAGAGCATAGCTGCAGTAAAAGTAACCATGCTGGATTGTCTTATCGATAGGAGGAAGGCTAATTTTTTGTTTCCAAGAGAGGTGGCCTCTTGTAATCTCAGACCAGTTGGTTTTCAAAATACAGGTTAAACCCTTTGTTGATGAAAAATCCCAACAAATTCCACACAGAGTGCCTCAAAATTAAACTCTCAGAACCGGGAATTGTTTTTACAAGAACTGTCTTTATTTTTTACAGTTGAATGATGTCAAACCCATTCCACCAAGGGAAAAGGGGAAGGGATCTACACCAAGTATTTTCTGTTTTTCAAGAAATCAAGAAGATTTTGTCCCATCTTGGACCTAAGGGCCCTGAACACGTACATGGTGAAAGAAAAGTTTTGAATGGTTTCTCTGAGCATCTTAATCTCTGTGATCAGGAAAAGAATTGCCTATGTTCTGTGGAATTAAAGGACACTTATACCCACATTTAGATACATCCCAGTCACAGGAAATATCTAAGATTTCAAGAAGTGAAGCAGCAGTACCAGTATCACCTTCTGCCTTTTGGCCTCTTGTCGACACCCAGGGTATTCACAAAATTTCTTGCAACGATCATTTTGTCATTTTTTTCTTTTCTTTTTTTTCTATCCTATCATTTAATGGAGTTTCTGTTTTGTGATTTGATTAGTTTACTGTAAACTGCCATGTTCTAATTTAGCCAGGCAGTATATACCAAATTTAACAAACCGTAAACTGCAGTCATAGCCTCGCTATACAGACTGGGAGTGCATGTTTCCCTACCTGGATGATTGGCTGGTAAAGAGCTCATCAAAGGAAGGAGTGCAGGTATCCATGCCCAGAAATATTTGTGTGCTAGAGCTACTAGGGTTCATTATCAACTACCCCAAGTTTCATCTGCTTCCTATACAAACATTGGTGTTTATAGGAGCCCTGCTAGACACGGTTTAGAACCAGACCTTTCTTCCAGACCAGCATGTGACTCTTTAATCCATATTACACTCCAGGTACACCAGAGCCAGTAGCTCATGACTTGAGAGATGTTGAGATTGCTAGGCCATGTGGCCTCCAGCATCTGTGTGACACTCATGGCATGTCTCCATTTGAGACTGGTCCAGTGGACTCTCACTTCCTAATGGTCATAGGCCAAAGGGAACCTAGCGGTTGTCATCAACTGCACTACAGGAGTCTCTGTTGCTTGTTGTAGGCAATTCCAAATTCTTAGTTCCCACAAGATGCAGGTAGATGCATTCAGTATAGGTTCAGTGGTTCCCCCCAGGAGATTAAGTTGCACATAAACCTCCTGGAACTACTGGCAGTATGAAATGTTCTTAGAGGCTTTCAGAGATTGGCTGATGCACAAAAATTATTCTCATTCAGATGGACAACCAGGTTGCAGTATACTATTTCAACAAACGGGGAGGTACGGGGTTGTACTTCCTGTGTCAAGAAGCAGTCAGTTAAGTAACTTGGGCATCCAAACATGGCATGGTGTGGTTAGAGTACCAGTCTTGACATCCAGAGGTTCCTGGTTCAAATCCCATTGCTGCTGTTTGTGATCTTGGGCAAGTCACAACTCCTCATTTTCTCAGGTAGAAAATGAGATTGTGAGCCCTCCAGTGACAGGGAAGTACCCAGTGTACCTGAATATAACTCGCCTTGAGCTACTACTGAAAAAGGTGTGAGCAAAATTCAAATAAATAAATAAATAAACAAACAAACAGTCTGGTGGACAGACTGACCAAGGTGATGCAACCACACGAGTGGTTGCTCAACATGGGCATAGCCCGGGAAAATTTTCCGAGAGTGACACACACGAGGTGGATTTCTTTGACACTCGAAGATACTCAGTACTTCTCCATGCAGGCTAGCCTCAGATATTTTCCTCCTCAGTTAGGGGTGGGGTGGGGGTGGGGGGACAGGACTTTTGTATGCATATTCTCTTATATTTCTGATAGAGAAAACTCGGGCAGGACCAAGATTCTCATTGCTCCCTACTGCCCAAGACAGAGATATGGTTCCCTCTGCTTCTGGAGCTAGTTTCCATGTAGACTGGAATGTTTTCTGATCTTCATCACCCTCAATGAGGGGTCATTTTTAAATCCCAACCTCCCGTCCCTAACCCTCGTGGTTTGGATGTTGAGAGGTTAGAAGCGGATTCTCTCCAACTCCATGAGGGTGTCTACTGTATCCTGCTTGCTTCAAGAAAAGATTCCACTACAAGTTCATATAATTTTAAGTGGAAGAGTTTTTCCGTCTGGTATGAGGACAGAGCCCTAGATCCCTTTTCCTATCCTACACAAAACGTGCTTGAGCACCTTCTACACTTATCAGAATCTGGTCCTGTTAGGGTTCACCTTGGTGCAATTGGCACTTACCATAAGCTCACCTCTGTAAATCCTCTAGTCCAGTTCATGAGAGGCTTGTTATTACTCAAGCCTCCCATAGTATCATGGGATCTCATTGTAGAGGATGGCCACATTTCAGTTTTGATGCTGAAACTGATCCGAATTTGATTATGTTTTGGTTTCAGATGAAAATGCAAGTTATTTTCACCTGAAACCGAAACTGTGCAGTGTCCCTGAAATTGGTGCAGTCACTGCTCCCTCTTCGGCTCACCACCATCATTTATAGGCCCCACCCCCACACACACCATCCAGAGTCTACCTTATTTTGGTGGTTCAATGAGAGCAGGAGCCCCTGCTGGCGCAGTCTCATGCAGCCATTTTGAGACTGGAACCTGCATAGGTAGGAGTGGCTTCCATCCATGCTGGCTCCAATTTCAAAATGGCTGCTGCCACTTCTGGCGGCCATTTTTTGAGACTGCTGCTTGAAGTTGCAGCAGCCATTTTGAAAACAGAGCTGGAAGAGGCAGGAGTGACTGGAGATCACTCCTACCCTGACTGGACCACCAGTGCTTGTAAGATAGGCTCCAGAGGGGGCGAAGCCTACAGGTGATATTGAGGGTCCTAGGGGATCTGCTTTTTTTATTGGTGGGGGGGGGGGGGGGGGCTAGGAGGAAAGCTGTTGCTGTTCAGGGGGGAGGAGGGGTGCACTTCTGATTAGGAGTGGCTGGTTGTGGTTATGGTTTTGGACAAAATTTGGCCGCAGGTTTGGTTTTGACAAAACTGAAAAAGATGGTTTTGGTCATCCTCTATCTCAGAGCCCTCACCCAGGTGTTGAAAGCTCTATTTAAGCCACTTGCTACTTGCCGTCTGAAGTTTTTGACCTGGAGAAATCTTATTCTTGGTAGCAGTCACTTCAGCCCATAAGGTTAATGAGCTTCAGGCCTTAGTAGCTAATCCACCTTATACAAGGTTTCATCATAACAGATTAGCTCTCCACACCTTAAGTTCTTTCCTAAGGTAGTGTTGGTGTTCCATTTTAACCAGTTTTTCTGCCAACATTCTTCCCAAAACCCCATGACCATCCTTGGTGAAAGTGTATTACAGACTGTGGCCAGCAAGAGAGCCTTGGCCTTCTATCTGGAGCAGACTAAAGCTCATAGACAATCCACCCTGCTTTTTGTTTCTTTTGACCCTAACAGGATGGGCCAGCCAGTGGTAAATCAGTAGACTGCATCTCCTTTACTTATGCTCAGGCTAAGCTGATTCTGGAGGGTCATATCACGGCTAATAATGTGAGAGCCATGGCTGCATTGGTGGCCCACTTGAGATCAACCTCCATAGAAGAGATTTGCAAACCTGTCCACACATTCACATCTCACTGCTGTCTAGAACAAGACTCCTGATCTGCTGCAAGCCTTGTATTCTTCCCCCCCCCCCCTTTTTTTTTTGTTATTTCGAACGGCCTGTTATCTAGGCATTCCCATATGTGGGAATATCATGTCCTGCTTGTCCTCTGAGATAATGAAGTTACTCACCTGTGGCAGATGCTCTCCAAGGACAGCAGGACATTTATTCCCATGTACCCGCCCAACTCCCCTAGGAGTTGTATTCTGTCAGACTCTTCCTTGCAGTGGAGACAGGCAGGAAGATGCATGTGCATTCATGGACCAGTCTTGCAAACGCTTCTAGAAAATGCTGGGAAGTGTTCTGCCAAGGCTTCATCGGATGATATCACCCATGTGTTGGAATATGTGTCATGCTGTCCTTGGAGAACACCTGCTGCAGGTGGGTAACTTGACTTTATCTTTTAGTGGACAAAATTACAATAGAATTGTGTACTAGATCAGTCCTTTAACAGTACAAAATATGTAAATTTACCATAATGAAAAGAGTAGTTGGTTACTTTTACCTCTTCATCTGTCTATCTGCAGATAAAGAAAGTCATCCTCCACGGAAATTTCCCTCTGACAAAATTTTTGAAGCTATTTCCTCCATGTTTCCAGACAAGGGTACAGCAGAGGAACTGAAAGAAAAGTATGATTTTTTTTTTAAACTTTATTGTTTTATTGAGATTCTTTAGTGCAATAACAGAACAGATCAGAACATACACTAACAATGCAGGAGATGGTCATGTGAGAATAATGTGTAAAATTGTGCAATTTCCATTCCATTATGACTAGGGTTTTTTGATTTTAGGTTTTAATTAATAAATACAAAGAACAAACACTGATGAAAAAAATACCGTATATACTCAAATATATACCAAGGCACAATTTTTGATGTTTTATTTTTATTTTTTATTTCTTGGTTTATATGTTAGCCTTCCCCCCCCCACCCCCCCACTTCTCTCTGATATCCTGCATTTCTCACCTTACCTCCATGCTCGTTCGAGGAAAGGCTAAAGAGGTTTGGGCTCTTCAGCTTTGGAAAGAGACAGATGAGGGGAGATATAATTGAGGTCTACAAAATCCTGAGTTGTGTAGAACGAGTAGAAGTAAATCTATTTTTTACTTGTTCTAAAAGCACAAAGACTATGGGACACTGGAGGAAGTTACATGGAAATACTTTTAAATCAAATAGGAGGAAATATTTTTTCACTCAATGAATAGTTAGGCTCTGGAACTCTTTGCTAGAGGGTGTGGTATCAGCAGTTAGCTTATCTGGGTTTAAAAAAGGTTTGTACAAATAAAGTCCATAGTCTGCTATCGAGACAGACATGGGAAGCAACTACTTGCCCTGGGAATTTGTAGTATGGAATGTTGCCATGATTTGGGTTTCTGCCAGGTACTTGTGACCTGGCTTGGCCACTGTTTGGAAAACAGGATACTGGGCTAGATGGACCATTGGTCTGACCCAGTATGGCTACTCTTATGTTCTTACGTTCATTTCTCCCCTTATCTCTCTCTGCTGGGTTAGCGGACGCTGATGCACAAAGCATCATGGTTGGCTGGTGTGAGGCCTTGAGCATCTGCACAAGCTCAAGGCTTGCCAGTTCCGACCCATCTGAAATTTAGGAAGTTTTAGAGGGCAGGAGCTGGCAGACCTCAAGGCCTGGCACCGGCTGACCGAGATGCTTTTTGTGTAAGCATCAGCCTACCCAGGAGAAGAAGGTAAGGGGAGAAATGCCAGACACCATGGGTAGTGGGGGTAAGGGTAGACATGCTGGACACCACCATGGTGAGGGAAAGGGGAGAAATGCTGGAGTTTAAACCTTGGTTTATGTTGAAGTTAGGGTTGCCCACTTTTTTAGAGGAAAAATGTTATCTTAGTTTATATTCGGATGGGCTCATGTTTGAGTATATACAGAAGATGTTTATTGGATAAACACCAGAAAAATACCACATCTAGTACTCTCTTCCCCCTCTCCCCTCCACTTGAAAGGATAAAGTCTCCCCTAGAGAGCCTTTCATTCCCTTCTTTTGTCAAGGAAATGGCTGCAGCCATTCCATTTCCTTTGGAAGTGGAGGACGAGCCCAGGGCCAAGATGCTAGAGGTCCTTGATTATGAGTGTCCTCCTAGGGAGACTGTGACGGTCCCTCTCCACGAGGTACTCCAGGAAGTCCTCATCCGGAATTGGAAATCCCCAAGAAGATCAATACCATGTTCTGGATCCACAGTACATGTGGATTTGATAAGCCTCAGTTGCTTCACAATTCCATGTTAGTGGAATCCGCCCTAAAAGAACCAGAAGTTCTAGGGACTATGCCTCGGCTCCCCCCAGGCAGAGAAGCTAGAACCTTGGATTATTTTGGGAGGAAGATGTTCTGCTTGTGTCACGTATCCAGTCTTTTCCGAGGGTGACTGATGGGTGACGTCCACGGCAGCCCCGAGACCGGAATCTTCCTAGCAACAAAAGTTTGCTAGAGCCTTCGATTGCACGCGGGCATCAGCTTCCCGCCCGTCGCGCGAGTGCCCCGTCAGTTTTTTCTCTTTCCGCGTTAGGGAGCGGTTGTTTTGGCTGTTTCTCTGTGTGCACCTGAGAAAGAGCCTTCATTTAGCCGTGAGTTTTTTGCGATTTTTTGTCGTTTCTTCTTTTTCTATCTTCTGTAAAAAGAAAAGAAAAGGTTCCCTTACTTCTGTTTTAGTGTTGGGCCCTCTTTAAGTTTTCTTTCGCTGCCGTTGCGGCCCCTTTTGGGCTGCGCGTTCGCGTTTCTCCTTTTAGTGCCTTTTTTCTTGGCACCTTCGCAAATTTTGACTTTGCTGCCGCTATTCTTCCATCGTGACATCGAGGATTCCCAGCGGCTTCAAGAAGTGCAGTCTGTACAGCCGGACAATCTCAGGTACCGATCCCCATTCATGGTGTATCCAGTGCCTTGGGCCCGACCATTGCCCAGACGCGTGTAAGTTGTGTCTCAGCCTTAAAAAGCGGACACAGGCGTTGAGACAGGCTGAGCGGGAACGTCTGTTTGGAGCCTTGCCCGGCATTTTGGCGTTGGCGGTGTTGGCATCGGCACCGGAGATGGCATCGACATCAGGAGAGCAGTAATACCTGTCCGGAGACCACCACACGCTGGGAGCAGGGAGCCGTCAAGTGGGTCTCCACCTGTCTCGAAGGCTCCTGCTGCAAAGGCCCATCGGGACCAACCACTTTCGGACCCGGCCCCGAAGAGGCGTGTGGATTCCACGTCCTCGTCGGTACCGAGGAGTACCGATGCCGTGCATCGAGTGAAGGCTAAGAAGCATCGGCATCGATCTCATTCTACACACTGTACCGGGAGCTCCAGGGCGTCGAGGGACTCGGCACCCGTGAAGCGTCGACGCCGGGAGGTCCGCTCACCCTCCATCCAAGAGGTGTCGGTGCGCTGGTCTTCGGACAGTCCAGTACGACCTCCTTCCTCTGCACAGGTTCTGCCTCCGGCTCCTGCATCTGCCCCACAGCCTTTCCCGGCAGACACTCTTGACGAGCGCCTCAGAGCCATTCTTCCAGATTTCCTGGAGGGGCTGCTGCGCCAGTCTGTGCCAGTACCAGGGGTGCTTGCGCCTTCGGTACTATTGATGGAAGTGGCAGCGAGCTCTGTGCCTGTGGTGCGGTCACTGATGCCGACTGCCACCCAGGTCGACTCCCCGTCGACATTGCTGGAGGGAGCTTCATCGCCGCCGGCACGGGAGTCGACTTCTCGACGTCGTCATCGAGGACATGGTTCCTCAGAGTCCAGACGGACCTGGTTTCGGACTGCAGTTTGTGAACTCTTGTCCAACACCGAGGAGGATGCCTCGTGAGGAGAAGAGGAGGATCCAAGATATTTCTCTTCTGAGGAGTCTTGTGGTCTTCCTTCTGATCCCACTCCTTCACCTGAAAGGAAGCTTTCTCCCCCGGAGAGTCTTTTTCTCCTCCTTTGTGGCTATTCCCTTCCCCGTGGTATTTGAGGATGAGCCCAGGGCTGAGATGTTCGAGGAGCTAGACTATCCTTCACCACCTAAGGAGTCGTCCACTGTTCCTCTGCATAATGTCCTTAAGCAGACATTGCTGGAAAACTGGACAAAGCCTCTATCTAATCCCACCATTCCCAAAAAAGCTGAGTCCCAGTATCAAATCCATGGGGAGCCTGAGTTGATGAAGTTGCAGTTACCTCACGACTCTATGGTTGTGGATTCTGCTCTCAAGAGAGCCAAAAGTTCTAGAGATTTTGCCTTGGCGCCCCCGGGATGGGAATCTAGAATTCTGGACTCTTTTGGGAGGAAGGCCTACCAATCTTCCATGCTCGTGTCCAAGTTTCAGTCTTACCAGCTCTACACGAGCATCCACATGCAGAACAATGTCAAGCAACTGGCGGACTTGGTGGATAAGCTCCCTCCGGAGCTCGCCAGGCCTTTTCAGGAGGTGGTCAGGCAGTTGAAGGCGTGTTGTAATTCCTGTCCAGGGGTGCTTATGATTGTTTTGATGTTGCAGCCAGGGCCGCTGCACAAGGTATAGTGATGCGCAGACTCTCATGACTGCGTGCCTCTGACCTGGACAATAGGGTCCAGCAGCTGCTGGTGGATGTCCCTTGCCGGGGGGATAATATTTTTGGCGAGAAATTCGAGAAAGTGGTCGAACAGCTCAACCAGCGGGAAACCGCTATGGACAATCTCTCCCACCGGGCGCCTTCAGCATCTACCTCATCAGGTAGACTTTTTTTTCCGAGGAAGGCGGAATGCTCCCTATGCTTACAATAAGCGTAGGTACAATCCACCTTCTCGACAGCCTTCTCAGGTTCAACCCCAGCATGCTCGTTCTCGTCAACAGCGTGCGCCTAGACAGGCCCCCGCAGCTCCCCAGCAAAAGCAAGGGACAGGCTTTTGACTGGCTCCAGTTGAGCATAGCCGCTGTAAAAGTGTCCGTGCTGGACGATCTTCCGGTCGGGGGGAGGTTAAAATTTTTTCACCAAAGGTGGCCTCTCATAACCTCCGATCGGTGGGTTCTCCAAATACTCCGGCTAGGATACTCCCTCAATTTGATCTCCATACCTCCAAATTGCCCACCGAGAGCTCAGTCCTTCAGCTTCCAGCACAGGCAGGTACTTGCAGAGGAACTCTCTGCCCTTCTCAGAGCCAGTGCGGTTGAGCCCGTTCCACCAGGGCAAGAAGGGCTGGGATTCTATTCCAGGTACTTCCTTGTGCAAAAGAAAACAGGGGGGATGCGTCCCATCCTAGACCTAAGGGCCCTGAACAAATATCTGGTCCGAGAAAAGTTCAGAATGGTTTCCCTGGGCACCCTTTTTCCCATGATTCAGAAAAACAACTGGCTATGCTCTCTGGACTTAAAGGATGCTTATACGCACATCCCGATACTACCAGCTCACAGGCAGTATCTTTGATTCTGTCTGGGAACACAGCATTTTCAGTATTGTGTGCTGCCCTTTGGGCTCACGTCTGCGCCCAGGGTGTTTACCAAATGCCTGGTGGTAGTTGTAGCATCACTACACAGACTGGGAGTTTATGTGGGAGTGCATGTGTTCCCCTATCTCGTTGATTGGCTGGTGAAGAACACCTCAGAGGCAAGAACTCTGCAGTCCATGCAGGTGACTATTCAACTCCTGGAGCTACTGGGGTTTGTCATAAATTATCCAAAGTCTCACCTTCTTCCAGTTCAGAAACTAGAATTCATAGGAGCGCTGCTGGATTCACGGACGGTTCATGCCTATCTTCCAGAGGCGAGGGCGGATAACCTTCTGTCTCTCGTTTCCTTGACCAGAGCATCTCAGCGGATCACAGCTCGGCAGATGTTGAGACTACTAGGCCATATGGCCTCCACAGTCCACGTGACTCCCATGGCCTGTCTTCACATGCGATCAGCTCAATGGACCCTAGCTTCCCAGTGGTTTCAGGCCAAGGGGGATCTAGAGGATGCAATCCAGCTACCCATCGAATTTCGCAATTCCCTTCAATGGTGGGCAGTTCGATCCAATTTGACCTTGGGACGTCCCTTCCAAATTCTTTAGCCGCAAAAAGTGCTGACAATGGATGCATCTCTCCAGGGGTGGGGAGCCCATGTAGACGGGCTTCACACTCAAGGAGCTTTGTTCCTCCAGGAATCAGGTCTTCAGATCAATCTCCTGGAGTTGCGAGCGATCTGAAACACTCTAAAGGCTTTCAGAGATCGGCTGTCCAATCATATTGTTCAAATTCAGACAGACAATCAGGTTGCCATGTATTACGTCAACAAGCAGGGGGGCACCGGATCTCGCCACCTGTGTCGGGAAGCCGTCCAGATGTGGCTATGGGCTCGTGCTGACGGTATGCTTCTCCCAGCCACGTATCTGGCGGGCGTAAACAGTCTGACCGACAAGTTGAGCAGGATAATGCAACCTCACGAGTGGTCGCTAAACTCGGGCGTGGTACGCAAGATCTTCCGAGCATGGGGCATCCCCTCGGTGGATCTTTTTGCCACTCAGACCAATCACAAGGTCTCTCAGTTCTGTTCCAGACTTCAGGCCCACGGCAGGCTAGCGTCGGATGCTTTTCTCCTTCATTGTGGGGCAGGTCTGCTGTATGTGTATCCTCCCATATCTCTTATGGGGAAGACTTTGCTGAAACTCCACCAAGACAGCGGAACCATGATTCTGATTGTGACGTACTAGCCTAGGCAGATCTAGTTCCCTCTATTTCTGGAGTTATTCTCCGAAGAACCATGGAGATTTGAGTGTTTTCTGACCCTCATAACTCAGAACAAAGGATCTCTTCTACATCCCAACCTTCAATCTGTGGCTGTCGCAGCTTGGATGTTGAGAGAATTTGCTTCCTTGGGTCTTTCGTAGGGTGTCTCTCGGATCTTGCTGGCTTTCAGGAAAGATTCTACTAAGAGATGTTATTCTTTCAAATGGAGGATGTTTGCCATCTGGTGTGAGACGAAGGCCTTAGATTCCCTTGCTTGTCCTACACAGACCCTGCTTGAATACCTTCTATACTTATCTGAGTCTGGTCTTAAGACCAGCTCTGTAAGGGTTCACCTTAGTGCTTATCATCATCGTGTAGAAGGTAAGCCTATCTCTGGACAGCCTCTAGTTGTTTCCTGAGAGGTTTGTTTTTGTCAAAGTCCCCTGTCAAACCTTCACCAGTGTCATGGAACCTCAATGTCATTCTCACCCAGCTGATGGAAAGCTCCTTTCGAGTCACTGGATTCTTGTCATCTGAAGTATTTTTCCTGGATGGCCATTTTCTTGGTGGCTGTTACTTCAGCTCATAGAAGCAGTGAGCTTCAGGCCTTAGTAATGGACGCACTTTATACCAAGTTCCATCACAGCAGAGTGGTCCTCTGCACACACACACTAAATTCCTGTCAAAGGTTAGTCTGAGTTCCATTTGAACCAGTCGATTGTCTTGCCAACATTCTTTCCCTGACTTCATGCCCATCCTGGCGAGAATGACTTGCACACCTTGGGTTGCAAGAGAGTGTTAGCCTATTACTTGGAGCGGACCAGGCCAACTTTTTTTTTTCTTTTGATCCCAACAGGATGGGGGTTGCTACTGGGAAACGCACCATCTGTAATTGGCTGGCAGATTGCATTTTCTTCATATGCCCAAGCTGGGCTGATCCCTGAAGTGTCATGTCACAGCTCACTATGTCAGAGCCATGTCTGTGTCGGTATCCCACTTTTGGTCAGCCTCAATTGAAGAAATTTGCAAGGCTGCAGTGTGGTGTTCAGTCCACACATTCACATCTGTGGCCTATTACATGGAGCGGACCAGGCCCCACAGACAGTCTACCCAACGTTTTTTTTTTCTTTTGATCCCAAAAGGATGGGGGTTGCTATCAGGAAACGCACTATCTGTAATTGGCTTTCAGATTGCATTTCCTTCACTTATGCCCAGGCTGGGCTGACCCCCTGAAGGGTCATTTCACGGCTCACAATGTCAGAGCAATGGCTGTGTCGATATCCCACTTGCGGTCAGCCTCCATTGAAAATTTGCAAGGCTGCAATGTGGTGGTCAGTTCACACATTCACATCTCATTACTGCCTTGAGCGGGATACCCGAAATGATAGTTGGTGAGGGTAGACAGTGTTGCAGAATCTGTTTGGGGTTCAGATTTCAGCCCCCCCCCCCCCCCCCCCAGGCCTATTTTATTCTGTTCCAGGTTGCACTCTCACTAAATTTGTATATAGTTTCAGGTTAATCTGAGTTATGTCCTTGCCGTTGTGAGGCCCTATTGACCAATGTTGTTTTCATTGAGCCTGGATGCTATGGATTCCCCACGTGAGAATAAATAGGTCTGCTTGTCCTTGGAGATAGCGAAGATACTTACCTGTAGCAGGTATTCTCCGAGGACAGCAGGCCTTATATTCTCATAAACTCTCCCACTTCCCCTTGGAGTTGTCTTCTCTTTTTTTATTTTTATTTTTTTGCTGTACTATATAACTCATCTCACCATGTTGTTGCGGCAGGCAGGAATGCACTCATGCATGGGAGTTTGAGCATGTCTCGCACTCCACAAAGCTCTTCTTATGCTGTCATAAGTCCCGGACTGGGTGACACTGCTGTCCTCGGAGAATACCTGTTACAGGTAAGTATCTTTGCTTTTTAGCCTTACACTAGGATTTATTGTCAGAGTTTGTGTTCCAGGCTGCTAGTATTGCTGGATTTTTAAAGAGGTTTAAAACGTTTGTAAGAAAAATCCATAAAATAATATTAGTCAGGTAGACTGGGGAAGCCACCACTGTTTCCTTGCAGTGAGCAACAAACATCTCATCAGTATCCTGCCTGTGGACTTGTGAGCTGGATTGGTCACTGTCTGAGACATGATGTTGTCCTCAGTGGGCCTATTGGTCTGACCCAACACGGTGCATCTTATATTAGCTTTCTGAGAGCACTGCCACTGAGCCACCAGTTACCCCCTATTATCTGGTAATATTTCTGTTTGCTTTTCAGGTATAAGGAGCTAACAGAGCAACAACTTCCAGGAGCACTTCCTCCTGAATGTACACCAAACATTGATGGACCAAATGCTAAATCTGTTCAGAGGGAACAGAGTTTGCATTCCTTTCATACTCTCTTCTGTCGTCGATGTTTTAAATATGACTGCTTCTTGCATCGTAAGTGCGGCTAAAGTTTTTTTCTTAACCTTTACACTAGGGGCGTTCACAGTACATAGGATGTACAGCATATTACATTAGTCTAGCTAACTCACCAGTAATGTGAGCCCTGTGTATGCTAAACATGATTGCATTATCCTTTTCTTTAAGTATTTTAATATGAATGCTCTCAATGTTTAAAGTGTTTTATTTTAATATGTCCCTTTTTTTCTCCTCTTTAAATCCCACACCCTGAATAGTACACATTGGCAGCATAGGGAAACCTTGGCCCGGAGAGCTGGAGGGGCACCTCTTCACATGATTTTTTAGTGCCTTATGTCTGGTTAACAGAGGCTGGCACAGTAGCAGCAACATTAGCAACTACTTGCCTTCTTTCCCTGTAATTGAACATGATGGCTCTGGGCTGTGTCTGACTTCCTGTAAACCAAATAGAAATCAGACTCTACTTTCTCTGTATAAGTGATTTTTTAAAATCCACATATTACTTTTGCTTCTGTAACCTAAATGTTAACCATCAGTCAAAGACCAGTGCCAAAAGAAGGCAATATACTTTGCAACATGTCTTGTGCCTAAAATACATTGGGATTAATTCTATAAGGAGCTGCCTAGTAGGCATCAAGAACGCATAGAAATGCTGGTATTTTAGTCACTTCTAGATGTAAGTTTTGCATAAGCGACCATATTCTAGCTACACACTAGAGAGCTGCTTGAGAACGGGGTTTGTGGGAATCCCATGGTGACAGAAGCAGTTTTGCGGAGTTCCCGCAGGGACAGAAGCAGTTCTGTGGGGTTCCCACAGGGATGGAAGCAGTTCCTTCGGGGTTCCTGCGGGGATGGAAGCAGTTCTGTGGGGTTCCCGTGGAACTGTAAGCTGCACCTGCACCAGCCTCTCATCTACCGAGTACCAAGTTCTTCTCCTCCTTGCTTTAACAGCACAAATGTGGAAAGTCTTCCATTAAGGAGGTGGTAGAGACACAAATGATGACGGAATTCAAAAATGTATGGGATGAACACAGAGGATCTCTAATTAGAAAATGGAAGTTCTAAAAAACCTAACCTTAAATGTCTGCATGTGTGTGGATGTCAAGTGACGCTTAGATGGCGACTCTGGCTGTGTATGGTCTGTGTCTCATACATGGCAATCTGGTTTAGGATGGGCTGGAAAGGGCTTAGACAGCAACTTCAGTGGCTGGAACATAAGGACAATGCTGGACAGATTTTTACGGTCTGTGTCCCACAAGTGAGAAGACAAATAGACTGGAGTGGGCTTCAACGGCAACTCCAGCAGTTGGAACATAAGGATAGAGCCAGATAGACTTCTAAGGTCTATATTCCAGAAATACCAAAGAAGGACCATAATCAAGTACATAATATCACACTCCTTGATTTAATCATGAATTGATAATGAGTGTGACTATTGGGCAGACTGGATGGGCCGTTCAGGTCTTTATTTGCTGTCACTTACTATGTTACAATTAATCCTCTTTGCTCCCAGGCTGATGTGCAGACCTCAGCTCTGACACAGGCATGAGCATCAGATGTCACCTGACCTACTGGTGCATGCATGTGGTGACCTGTCAGCACACAGTGCCAGTAAATCAGAGACAAATCTTACATGTGCACACCAGAGTGTTCCAAATTTCAACTTCCATTCCTTCCTTGCCTGCAGTGCTGTGGCTCAAATCCAAAGAGTGACTGAGGGAGCTGACCAGAATTTTCTTTTATGTACCATTAAATTCTTACGGGGATGGGTGGGGATGGGTTAAATTCTTTTGGGGACGGGTTGGGATGGGTTACATTTTTGCGGGGATGGGTGGGGACGGGTAAGATTCCAGCAGGGACGGGTAAGATTTCTGTCCCCGTGCAACTCTCTACTACACACAATTCTGTAAGTGTGCTCCAATATTTGAAGGTGTGTACTTTAGAAACAAGCATTCACATAGACGGGGTTTGGAGTGAGCACACACTGATGTGTGTAGGTTATAGAATACTATAATTTGATGTGTGTTTTATAATCTAGTTTCAAGCATTTATGCCAACTTTATGGCAGATTCTCCCATGAACTATTAGCAGTACAGAAATAGCTGCAGTAGCAATCTTTCTCTGGTCTCATTCAGTGTGATGTTTGAGAGTTGTAGCAACTTGTATCATCAAAGCAAGTAGAGGAGTGTGGGAGTGATAATTGGTCTTCAGGTGCTCTGGGAAGAAGGGAGATTTGAGAGACTATGAGAGTGAAGTGGAAAACTGAAAGGGATGGGGGCAGTATGGCCTTGACACACAGAAAGTGTCTAATGAAATATTTTGGTGTTCAGCAGTCTGGTCTGCTCATCAAGATTCCCTGTGCAAGTGTTTGCCATTCTTTTTACTGTGAAGAAATCTGCCTTAGAAGAAAATCAAGGAGGAAACGTGGGGCCAGTAATGGAAAAAGGTTGTACTAATGTACCTGTGATTGAAGGAAGATGTTCAGTAATCCTATATAATAATTCTCACCTCCAACGTTCTAATCTTGCTGCCTGTGTCCGTGGCTCCTTCGGAGTTGCTGAACTAGGCTCCGTAGTCAGGCTGACATCACTGTTGCAATTATGCTGTGAAATTCAGAACCCGCGAAAAAAGAAAAAAAAAAACCATTCCATGCCTCACAGCTGATCCGTGTCCAGTGACCCTCCTCTCTCCCCTGCCCCCCCTGCAGCCACCCATGTCCAGCAACCCTCCTCTCCCCTGCCCCCCCTGCAGCCACCTATGTCCAACGACCCTGCTCTCTCACCTGCCTCCCCTCCAGCCACCCAGGTTGTGTAGCGAATTCTTCGGGGCAGGCAGGAAAGATCCCCTGTCCTGCCTGCCCAATGCTGGCGCTGACCCTCCCCCGCTGCCGTATCACTGTTCAAAATAGCCACCGGCACTTACAAGGGCAGCCTCCAAGACTACTGCAGAAGTCTTGCGAGTCCACCATTGGAAGTCTCGGTGGCCATTTTGAACAGCGATCCGGCAGCGGGCGAGGGTCAGCGCCAGCAGCAGGCAGGACCGGGGATCTTTCCTGCCTGCCCCGAACAATTCGCTACTCAACCTGGGTGGCTGGAGGGGAGGCAGGTGAGAGAGCAGGGTCGTTGGACATGGGTGGCTGGAGGGGGGGCAGGGGGAGAGTAGAGTCGCTGGACATGGGTGGCTGCAGGGGGGGGCAGGGGGCGAGGAGGGTGGCTGGACATGGGTGGCTGCAGGGGGGGCAGGGGAGAGAGGAGGGTGGCTGGACATGGGTGGCTGCAGGGGGGGCAGGGAGAGAGAAGGGTCGCTGAACATGGGTGGCTGCAGGGGGGGCAGGGGAGAGAGGAGGGTCGCTGGACATGGGTGGCTGCAGGGGGGGCAGGGGGAGAGGAGGGTCGCTGGACATGGGTGGCTGCAGGGGGGGCAGGGGGAGAAGAGGGTCGCTGGACATGGGTGGCTGGAGGGGGGGGAGGGGAGAGGGAGGGGGTGAGGGGAGACCTGAGACCAGAGAGGTGGGGGCACACACTCACTCTCTGTGTCTCACATAAACTCTCTCTGACACACTCTGTCTATCACACTCTATCTTTCTGTCACACACACACAATCTCACACACACAGAAACTCTCTCGCACACTCTCTCACACAAACACACACACACTCTGTCTCTCTCTCTCATTCTCTCTCTGACACACACACTCCATCTCTCACACACACACTCTCTCTCAAACATACACTCCGAGGAAAACCTTGCTTGCGCCCTTCATTTCTGACAGAAACGGGCCTTTTTTACTAGTATAGGTATAATATAAGGTGATAGAAGAAAGTAGGACTGCTTCCCAGGAAATAAGAAAAGATAAGGAGTGAGAACTATTTGGCAGGAAAAGAAAAATAGAAGGGTAATGATGAAGGGGCTGGAATGAGAAGATAGAGAAGAGGGAGGCAACATTTGGAAACCAAAGAAGGAAGCAAACATATAAAGGAAGAAGCGTAAAGACTGGGACAAGTGAAGTGAATGCCATACAATCAACTCCCATATACAGGACATAACTAGGGCTGCATTGTGGCAGCTTAAATAATGTACTGGAACATTTGACTAACTGGCAGGCACATATGTAGTATTACAGAGATTTCCAGGAGGTGGATAGAATAACTGTAAGCCAGAATGTGGAGGTAGGGACACGTGGTATGTCTGGGTAGGAACAAAGAAAGGGTGGGGAAAATAGTCTCTATAAAAACAATGGGGGAGATGTATAATTTAATTAAACACTTTGTGTGGTGTTTCTCTGGCGCGTATGTCTAGGTAGGCCATTTCTATGTTGTCTGAATACTTATCAGTATCAAGTGAATATCATCAGAAGATTTAAGCCAGATCTTTTTAGTGCATGAGATATTTCTAAACAGCAAATTCGTTTGATACTTGCTTACCTCATGTATCTTGAATTTGGCTGAATCATGTCCAGAAAAATGTAAATGTGTTTTTTTTTTTTTTGCACTGTAAACCTTCAGGGATCATTTCAGAACTGAAGTTGAAGTGACCTTTTTAAGCTGGTAACTTGCAGGTCTATCTAAGGCAGCATATTACCATAACTAAGGAAAAGATGCTTGAGAGATGATTCTTAAATGTAGGCGTGTATTTTCTGAAGTGTAGGTACTATTTATGTTTGCTAAATTGGACTGGATTCATTGTTTGAGCAATTGTGAAGTAACTCTTGGAAGAAGGTGAATTGGCTGGCCATTTTCCCAGTAGGTGGCTATGCCACACATACTTGCAAGGTAAGCTTTTTGAACCTGTTTTATGAACACTTGTAGCAGATTTCTTTTTGGAAAAAAAAAGTTTTGATTTTTTTTAACAGCTTTTCATGCAACCCCCAACACTTATAAACGGAAAAACACAGAAACTGCAGTTGATGGTAAACCTTGTGGAGCTCATTGTTATCAGCTTCTGGTAGGATCATTTAATTTGCTTATTAGCTAGTGTCTTTTGACATGTTCATTGTTGTGTTCAGGTGAATAAACTTGTGCTGATATTGAATGTACTGAGAGGCTCATTATGAGAATATCAAAAGTAATCTAAAATATTTAAATTCTTTATTGATTTGTTTTCCTAAGACAAATGCAAGATTAATAGTTGTGACGAGTTGAATGCATGTATATACCAAAAAATATGGAAATCACTAAAAGCACATTGTTAGATTAAAATATGAATATCTGGTGTTAGAGTTCTACACCTATTGTAGCATTCTACAGTACTTAATTGATTTTTATATTCAGATATTTTGAGTCATGAATTACGTATATTCCAGCTGTGAGCTTAGGATGCTTAATTATGAATGTAAAGGAACACATTCTTGAGCAGTGGTTCTTAACCAATTCCATAAGTCACACCCAGCAATCCGCGTTTTAGGATTTCCACAGTGAAATATACATGAGATTTTCAAATACTGCCTTCTTTATATATAAATCCATTTCATGGATATTTACTGTGGTTATCCTGATAATCAGACTAGTCGAGTGTGTCCCAAGGACTGATTTGAGAACCAATGGCTTAGGACTTCCTTATGTACTTTGGTATAGTTGCTTATTTCTTTATTTTGTTACAGGTGGAGTAATGTAGTATCATGGCAGAAGATGAGATGTTAGAGGGCATAGTCATACAGGGCTACTAAAATCCACAGCAAACAAGAAGCTATTTCTATGTCAAAATGGTAGCTTTTGTTGTCTAAGTTTTTTGAGCACTTAGTTTGTGGGCTTTATTTTTATGACAGACTGAGTACTTGAGTCATTTGCTGTGATCTCTTTTCTTAGAACTGGATTTGAAGGGAGAAATTGAATGGCTTGTTTCCCCAAATCCGCTGTCCATTTTCAGCAAAAAAAGGACTATATTTTCATATGGACAAAGGATATTGTTATCTACCAGTTTAATTGTTGAGATGAAAAGTGTGATTGTCATTCACCTGCAACCAAATTAAAATAAGATTTGTTTGCAAAATCAGCTAACCCAGGGCGGATGTTAATTCCAAACATAGGCGTTGCTACGGGAGTGCAAGGGGTGCAAATGCACCCCCCCCCCCCCCCCCAAAATATGTTGCAACCCCAGTGCAGTGGTGTGCTGGAGCCAGTGCGGGCGCAAGATTTTTTTTTTTTACCATTTCTGCAAAAACGGTAAGTCTTGTTACTTCGCGGTAAAAAACAAAACATGAATACCACTGTTATCTTCCTCCCTCTTCCCCCCACCCCCATCGTTGTATCTTACTTATGCAGCCAGCAGCAGGATCCCCACTGCAGGCCTCTTGTGGGACCTTCCTTCCTTCTGGGTCCCGCCTTCTAATGCAACTTCCTGTTTTGTGAAACAGGAAGTTGCATTAGAAGGCGGGACCTAGAAGAGGAAGGCCCTGCAGAGCAAGCTTATGATTAGGATCCTGTTGGTGGCTGCTGGCTGCATAAGTAAGATATTGCAGCAGCAGAGGAGGGGCAGGGAAGAGGAAGACAATGCCAGACAATGGGAAAGGGCATTAGAAGGGAGAGAGGCCCTCATTGGATGTGAATGGAAAGGAGAGAGGTGCTGAATCTGCCAGAGAGGAGGGGTGCTGGGTCTGGAGGGAAGGGAGAGAATTGCTGGACTAGGGGTGGGAGCTGGAGGAAGGGGACAGAGGTGCTGGACTCATGGGAGGGAGCTGTTGGAGGGAAAGGTAATAGATGCTGGACTGTGGGAGGAGGGGGCTGCTGGAGGGAAGGGAGGGACTGCTGGAGGGAAGAAACAGGTGCTGGAGCTATGGGGGGCTGCTGGAGAGAAAAGAGAGAGGTGCTGGGCTGGGAAAGGTTGTATGAATGGAAGGAGGAGGGGGAAGGTCTGCACTTGGATAGGAGGGCAGAGAAGGGAGAGGGAGAAATGCACATGGATGGACTGCTAGGGAAGGGAGAGGATGAATGGCTGTATATTGAAGGGAAGAGGGGAAATGTGCTGCATATATACAGTAGGGAAGGGAAGAGGGGAAATATGCTGCACTTCAAGGGAAGGGGAGAAAGAAAGCTAGATTGATTTGAGGAGGCAGAAAAATTGAAGAAAACTGATTGTGGAAGATCAGTGCCAAACAGACATAGGGCAGGAGGTGAGAAAAGAAATAACAAAGGAAATGGAAAGGAGACCCTGGAAACATAGTTAAGAGCACAGACAGAGGAAAGCAGAACCAGAGATTAGGAACAAGTTGATTATAATAATAAAATCATCAAAGGTAGGAAAATGATTTTATTTTTAGTTTAGTGACTGAATTATGTTGCTGTTGAGAGTATACATCTGTCAGTTTTATATTGCACTGTACAGGAGGACATACATTTCTTTCTGTTTCTCTGGTGTTGCACGACATGCAGAGTCTGGTATCTCTGCTTTCCGTTTTTGTCTCTATTTCAGTTTTGCGGTTCCCTATTTTGTATCAGGTGAGAATCAAGGTCTGCAACTGAGGTAAAGGATTCTGCTGACATGTGGTGTCTGTTCAGGATTATGTAACAGTCCATCGTGTTCCAGTTTATCAGTAGCAGATTATTTTGGTGCTCTAGGTAGTGTCTTCATAGATGGTTTAGGGCTATTATGGTTTGGTAAGTTTCCTGTATAAGTTTTGAGTGCCCCTTTTGCAGGGGTTTGTGTTACTTTTTAAAGTATCTGGCCTGTTTGAAAAATAAAAATGCGTAGGATTAGTGGGGGTCTCCACTTCTGTACAGTAGTGCTGGGCACACCCAGCCAGTCAATTTTCCAGGATATCCACAATGATGCATGAGAGATTTTCATACAGTGCCTTCTTGGGTATACAGACTTATCTCATGCATCTTCATTGTAGGTATCCCAAAAACCCAACTGGCTGGGTGTGCCCCAAGGACGGGGTTGAGAAGCACTGTGGTAGAGTCACCACACAAACAAAAACCCATGTACTTTAAACAAAGTACCTGGCAGTGGAAGGAATGTGTGCTGTTCCTGAGTTGGTTGTCATAATTTGAATATTTTTTTGTGTGGCTAGCTATAAGGGGGTAGCTTCATTGTTGAGGAATATGGCATTTGTGATACAGAATTGGAGCTTCAAGGTTTATATTGAGGTTCTGACCAATTTTGTAGAGAATACAATCTTCATGTCCATATGGAAGAATTTGTTGAATGATGCTATCAATTACATGATGATTTTATCGGGTAGTTTAAAGAGCTAGAGAGGGGAAGGTTTCTTTTATGTATAAAAGATTGCTAATTTAAAAGTGGAGGAAGGGAGTTATGTATGGAAATGTTGCTTTTATTTGCCCACCCCCATATGCCTAGTATGCCCCCCTTTAGCCACCCCCAAAATTTATGTCTATAGACGCCACCGATTCCAAAACTAGTTAAGTCTTGTACATTCTATAACCGTAACAAACCAGGTAGTATGGCATGCAGCAGTCACTAATGTGGAATGCCAGTTTTGTTACATGTAATAAGATATTTGGATAAATAGGCAAGAGAAAAATGTTTTGTAGTTTTAATCTTAGTTCAGTATTTTTAATATGTTGCTCCTATGGTGCTCATTTTCAAAGCTCATAAACTTACAAAGTTATATATTAATCTATATAACTTTGTAAGTCTATATGCTTTGAAAGTGAGCCTCAATATGATTCAATTTCAAGATTTATGTGATGACTGGCATAGAAAGAAATGTATAGGTTTCTTTAAAATTAAATCTTTTTTACTACTACTACTATTTAGCATTTCTATAGCGCTACAAGGCGTACGCAGCGCTACACAAACATAGAAGAAAGACAGTCCCTGCTCAAAGAGCTTACAATCTAATAGACAAAAAATATTAATAAAGTAAGCAAATCAAATCAATTAATGTGAACGGGAAGGAAGAGAGGAGGGTAGGTGGAGGCGAGTGGTTACAAGTGGTTACGAGTCAAAAGCAATGTTAAAGAGGTGGGCTTTCAGTCTAGATTTAAAGGTGGTCAAGGATGGGGCAAGACGTAGGGGCTCAGGAAGTTTATTCCAGGCGTAGGGTGCAGCGAGACAGAAGGCGCGAAGTCTGGAGTTGGCAGTAGTGGAGAAGGGAACAGATAAGAAGGATTTATCCATGGAGCGGAGTGCACGGGAAGGGGGGGTGTAGGGAAGGACGAGTGTGGAAAGATACTGGGGAGCAGCAGAGTGAGTACATTTATAGGTTAGTAGAAGAAGTTTGAACAGGATGCGAAAATGGATAGGGAGCCAGTGAAGGGTCTTGAGGAGAGGGGTAGTATGAGTAAAGCGACCCTGGCAGAAGACGAGACGGGCAGCAGAGTTTTGAACCGACTGGAGGGGGGAGAGGTGACTAAGTGGGAGGCCAGCAAGAAGCAGATTGCAGTAGTCTAAACGAGAGGTGACAAGGGTGTGGATGAGGGTTTTGGTAGAGTGCTCGGAAAGAAAGGGGCGGATTTTACGGATGTTGTAAAGAAAGAAACGACAGGTCTTGGCAATCTGCTGGATATGAGCAGAGAAGGAGAGAGAAGAGTCAAAGATGACCCCAAGGTTTCGAGCTGAGGAGACAGGGAGAATGAGAGAGCCATCAACAGAAATAGAAAACGGGGGGAGCGGGGAGGTGGGTTTGGGGGGGAAAATGAGAAGCTCGATTTTGGTCATATTTAATTTCAGGTGGCGTTGAGACATCCAGACAGCAATGTCAGACAAGCACGCTGAAACTTTGGTTTGGATGCAGGGTGAGATATCAGGGGTAGAAAGGTAGATTTGGGAGTCATCAGCATAGAGATGGTAGGAAAAGCCATGGGATGAGATTAATGAACCAAGGGAAGAAGTGTAGATAGAAAAGAGGAGGGGACCAAGAACAGAACCCTGAGGTACGCCGACAGGCAGAGGGATAGAAGTAGAAGAGGATCCACCAGAGTGAACACTAAAGGTGCGGAGGGAGAGGTAGGAAGAGAACCAGGAAAGGACAGAGCCCTGGAATCCAAGTGAGGACAGGGTATCGAGAAGTATGCTGTGATCGACAGTGTCAAAAGCAGTGGAAAGATCAAGAAGAATTAGGATGGAATATTGACCTCTGGATTTAGCCAGTAATAGGTCATTGGAGACTTTAGTAAGCGCAGTTTCGGTTGAGTGGAGAGGGCAAAAACCAGATTGTAGTGGGTCAAGAATAGCATGTGAGGAGAGAAAATCAAGGCAGCGGCGGTGAACAGCACGCTCAAGTAATTTGGAGAGAAAAGGAAGGAGGGAGATGGGTCAGTAGTTAGAGGGACAAGTAGGGTCGAGTGAAGGCTTCTTAAGGAGAGGTGTGACCACAGCATGTTTAAAGGCAGCAGGGACAGTCGCAGTGGAAAGTGAGAGGTTGAGAATGTGACAGATAAAAGGAATAAGAGCAGGAGAGATGGCATTCAGAAGGTGGGTGGGAATGGGATCAGAGGAACAGGTGGTACATTTTGAGGAAGAAAGGAGAAGTGTAGTTTCTTCAATAGTAACTTCAGGAAAAGAGGAAAGGGAATGAGGGGAAGGAGAGAGAGGGGAACGGACTAGTGGAGGGAGAGTTGGTGAGGTAGAGAAAGCAAGGTTTATCTTTTGAACCTTGTTGTGAAAGAATTCAGCAAGGGTCTGAGGAGATAATGAAGGGGGAGTTGGGGGAGGGGGCACCTTGAGGAGAGAGTTCAATGTGGTAAAGAGAAGTCGAGGATTAGAGCCAAGAGAGTTGGTCAGTTGGATATAATAATCCTGTTTGGCATGTAAAAGAGCAGATTGGAAGGAGGTCAGCATGAACTTAAAGTGTAGGAAGTCAGCAAGGGCCCGAGATTTCCGCCAGAGGCGTTCGGCGGAGCGGGTACAGGAACGTAGGTAGCGGATATTAGAAGTCAGCCAAGGTTGGGGTTTTGTACGCCTTACAGGGCGGGTCATCAAAGGTGCAAGAGTGTCTAAGGCAGAGGATAGAGTATTGTTGTAAGAAGAAACAGCCTCGTTGACAGACGTGGATGGTGCCACAGTAGAGAGGAGGTTTGAAACATGGGAGGATAGAGATGAAGGGTCAATATCGTGAAGATTCCTAGATAAATTAGATAAGATAGGACGGGACTGGGAGGGAGGAGATTTAAGTGTGAAAGTTATAAGATGGTGATCAGAGGAGGGAAGATCAGAGGCAAGGAAACTAGAGGGTGAACAGTTGGAGGAGAAGATGAGATCAAGACAGTGACCATTTTGATGAGTGGGGGAGGTGGAGCATAGTTGGAGATTAAAGGAGGACGTTAAAGCGAGTAACTTGGAAATATAAGAGTTGGAAGGATCATTAGCAGGAATATTAAAGTCACCAAGGATGAGAGAGGGGGAGGAAGGATCATGGAAGAAGGCAAGCCAGGCGTCAAAGTCACTGAGAAAGGATGAAAGGGACTTATCAGGGGGATGATAAATGACCGCTATTCGAAGAGGCAGAGGAGAGAAAAGGCGGATAGAGTGGACTTCAAAGGAGGAAAAACAGTGAGATTGAGGTGGAAGAAGGGGTTGAAATCTGGAGGAGGGAGAGAGAAGTAGTCCAACACCGCCCCCACGGCCAGCAGGGCGAGGAGTATGTGAAAATAGATAACCGCCATGGCACAGGGCTGCGACTGAAGCAGAGTCATCAGGGCAGAGCCAGGTTTCTGTTATGGCGAGCAGATGGAGGTGGTGCGAGATAAAGAGGTCCTGGATATAGGCGAGTTTGTTACAGATAGAGCGGGCATTCCATAGGGCAGAGAAGAGGAGGGGAGTAGAGAAATAGAGATGAGGTTAGAGAGGTCGCGGTGAGATCTGTAGAGTTGGGATAATAGTTGGTGAGGGGGGCCAGGATTGGCATTGATGTCACCAGCTTGAGAGTAAGCGAAGGAGTAAAAGAGAGCGGAGGAGAGTAGGAGAGGTGTGGCTACGAAGGCGTCGAAGGCGAGAGGTATTTAGGTGGAATGGGGAAGGCAAAATGGACGGAAGAAAGAGGCGGAGATTAAAAGCCAAGAGGGAGGAAGAGGGTAGGAGAGAAGGTGAGGTGATGAAGTCGATGGATGGGCAGTGAGTTCCTGTAGCGGAGAGAGGTAGGGGGAGAGGGAAAAGATTAGGAAGGGACAGGGCTAGGAAGAGAATGTGAATAGGGGCCATAAATGACTGAGGTACTTTAGCAACTGGGAAGAAGATTAGATGTAAAGAGAAAAATGCCCCACCTAGAGCGGAGGCCCTGAGTGGATCGGAATGGACCTGGGTGTCACCCCGGAGAAGGCTGTAAGGATATGCAGATGAGCTGCAAGTCCTCCACAGCACCTGAAAGGCAGCCGGTGGTAGAGCTGGGCACCTCTCAGCTGAGGAAAGGCTTACCAGGGGTTAGGCCAAAGCCAGCATTCCTCCCCTGAGGGTCGCCTGATCCTAGCCAAAAAGCACCTGGAAACTCTGTGCACTTGGAGCGAGGGCCCTGGGAAGATCGGGGTGGAACTGGAGTCACCCCGGATATAGCTGTGAGGAAATGCAGAAGGGCTTACATATATAACACACAACTCATGCAAGATTTTAAACAACACATATAATTATTATGTTTTAGCTTTCTGAGGGGGTCTTTTACTAAAGCTTAGCTTGAGTTATCTGCAGCAGGGCCCACAGAGAGTGGCTCATTTCCAAAACAAGCCCTTGAATTTCTGGAGAAATATAGTGTGGGCAATAGTTTTTTCCCCCAATTATGGAACTTGATAAAAATAATCTCAGAAGTGTGAAAAAAAATAACTTTGAGTCATGTGGAGGGGCATAATCGAAAGGGGCGCCCAAGTTTTTCTGAGGACGTACTCGCAGGACATCCCAGCGAAGAGGCGGGGAAACCCGTATTATCGAAACAAGATGGGCGTCTATTTTTCGTTTCGATAATACGTTCAGGGACGCCCAAATCTTGACATTTATGTCGTCCCTAGAGATGGTCGTCCTTAGACTTGGCCGTTTCTGATTTTCGGTGATAATGGAAACTAAGGACACCCATCTCAGAAACGACCAAATGTAAGCCCTTTGGTTGTGGGAGGAGCCAGCATTCGTAGTGCACTGGTGCCCCTGACATGCCAGGACACCAACCGGGCACCCTAGGGGGCACTGCAGTGGACTTCATAAATTGCTCCCAGGTACATATCTCCCTTACCTTGTGTGCTGAGCCCCCCCCAAAACCCACTACTCACAACTGTACACCACTGCCATAGCCCTTACAGGTGAAGGGGGGCACCTAGATGTGGGTACAGTGGGTTTGTGGTGGGTTTTGGAGGGCTCACATTTACCACCACAAGTGTAACAGGTGGGGGGTGGGATGGGCCTGGGTCCGCCTGCCTGAAGTGCACTGCACCCACCAAAACTGCTCCAGGGACCTGCATACTGCTGCGATGGACCTGAGTATGAAATTTGAGGCTGGCATAGAGGTTGGCACAAAATATTTTTAAACTATTTTTTTGAGGAGGGGGTTAGTGACCACAGGGGTAGTAAGGGAGGTCATCCCCGATTCCCTCCGGTGGTCATCTGGTCAGTTCAGGCACCTTTTCGTGGCTTGGTCATAACAAAAAAAGGACCAGGTAAAGTCGTCCAAGTGCTCGTCAGGGATGCCCTTTTTTTTTTTTCGATTATGGGTCGAGGACGCCCATGTGTTAGTCATGCCCAAGTCCCGCCTCCGACACGCCCCTGGGAACTTTGGTCGTCCCTGCAATGGAAAGCAGTTGGGGATGCCCAAAATCGGCTTTCGATTATGCCGATTTGGGCTACCCTGGGAGGACGCCCATCTTCCGATTTGTGTCGATAGATGGGTGTCCTTCTCTTTCGAAAATAAGCCTGATATTCTCTTAAAGGAGCTCCTATGCTGAAACTTATGAAGCTTTGAATTCTTATTGCCATGGAACACCCACCTTTTTATCAGTCTAGTTTAACTGTTCATTTTCTTTCAAGGTGCAGTGAAGAGCTTGCCAGTTTTCTTAGTTTGATCTCCTGTTTCATTAGCACCTTTTTTTATTGTTCATGAGAAAATTCTTCAAGAACATTTAATAAGGACATCCCTCTTTATGAAGAAGATAATTCTTTTTTTTTTTTTACAAATCCCATCCATTTACTCCTGCAAATTTTGAGTTTCCAGTAAAATTGGAACAAGGCTATGAATTTGGCATCCTGAGCTTTCATTTGCAATTACTTGAGGATTTGTCTCCTATTTTATAACCCCTCCTACTCACTTTAGTGTGGAGGGGCATAATTGAACGGCGCCGGCCATCTATTTGGCTGGTGCCGCAAAACGGCGCCCGAACCGTATTATCGAAAAATATATCCGGCTAGCTTTTGTTTCGATAACACGGTTGGAGCCAGCCAAATGTCAGCATTTGGGCCGGCTTTAGGGATGGCCGGCATCGGTTTCCGCTGATAAGGGAAACTAATGCCGGCCATCTCAAACCCGGCCAAATGCAAGGTATTTGGTTGTGGGAGGAGCCAGAATTTGTAGTGCACTGGTCCCCCTGACATGCCAGGACACCAACCGGGGACCCTAGGGGGCACTGCAGAGGACTTCAAAAATTGGTCCCAGGTGCATAGCTCCCTTACCTTGGTGCTAAACCCCCCAAATTCCCCCAAAACCCACTCCCCACAACTCTACACCACCACCATTCTTATGGATGAAGGGGGGCACCTACATGTGGGTACAGAGGGTTTTGAGGGGGTTTGGAGGGTTCAACATTTACCACCACAAGTGTAACAGGTACGGGGGGGGGGGGGGGGGGGGGGGGATGGGCCTGGTTCCACCTGCCTGAAGTGCACTGCACCCACAAAAAACTGCTCCAGGGACCTGCATACTGCTGTGATGGAGCTGGGTATGACATTTCAGGCTAGCATAGAGGCTGGCAAAAAAATGTTTTTTAATTTTTTTTTTTTGGTGGGAGGGGTTGGTGACCACTGGGGGAGTAAGGGGCGGTGATCCCCAATTCCCTCCGGTGTTCACCTGGTCAATTGGGGCACTTTTTTGAGGCTTGGTTCTAAAAATAAATGGACCAAGTGAAGCCGACGAAATGCTCATCAGAGCCGGCCATCTTTTTTCCATTATCGGCCGAAACCGGCCCTCTCATAACTATGCCCCTGTCCCGTCTTTCATACCCTTCCGAAACGCCCCCTTTAACTTTGGCCGGCTCTGCGACGGAAAGCAGTTGGAGCTAACCAAAATCTGCTTTCCATTATACCGATCTGGCAGGGTTCATGAGATGGCCGGCCATCTCCCGATTTGTGTGGGAAGATGGCTGGCGATCTCTTTCAAAAATAGGCTGGATAGTCACCAGGGCTCCTTTGAAACTTTGCAGTTGTGGACTTTTTGCAATATGATATCAACTCTTTTCATCCCAAAAGATTTTAGAACATTTTGCTCTGCAGCATTCCTGGCTGACTAATGGAGTAGAAAACCTGACCCAGAATGGAGTCCATTCCTGCACAGGGCAGTGCATAGCACTGCCACTGGCCCATCTCCTGATAAATTGTCTTGAATATTTGCTCAGGGGTCCTTTTACAAAGGCACACTAATCGTTAACATGCGCTAAACGCTAGTGACGCCCATAGAAATATATGGCGACTCTAACGTTTACCGTGTGCTTATTTTTTAGCATGTGCTAAAAATGCTGCATGTCTTTGTAAAAGGACCCCTCGGTGAATTGTACCTATGTTTTCCTTGAGTAATATGCATTTTTGGATCAAATCGAATGTTGTGCCTTCAGGAATCTGTTCTTTGAATTAGATTGCTCTCGCAAACTTCTTGGTCATATTCCAAGCTACCGGTTATGAATCCCTTGGGAAGAGAGACTGCATTATCTGTTACTGTATATGGCAGATATTCCCAGAAGAGAGGATTTTTGACAGTGCTTGTAAATTGTTTAATCTGATATGTTCTTCAGCTAGACTTCAGACCCCGGAGTGGCTTAATGCATGCTTATAGGTCTAGAGGATTGGGGGGTGAGTGGATGTGTTTAGATATTTTATTACATTTATAAACAACTTCTCCCACAGAATTGCAGTCCTGGAGGACCTGATGGTCTTTCTTTTCCTTGGCCTTTCTGCCAAGTTCTTATTTAATCTCTGCTCATAGCCAGCAAAGCCTGGTTCTTTTTCTTCCTTTACTTTTTTGCCTTTTAATTTTAATTTTTATCACTTTTAGATTTATATTTGCATAGAGAGTTTATGAGTTTCACATACTTCAGAAATGTAGAACATAACTGCTTGTATATACAGTATAGATCATCTTCAGATTACCATTACATGTTCACTCTCAGAATAGAATAGCCAAATAAAGCATAACATCTTTTACCCTATACACTTATCAATTTTATTTTGCCCCTCTTGAGCCCTCCTAAACACTTCGCCTCCCCAAGCAATCATCATCATCCCCTAATACCCATGTTAACCTAACCCTACTCAGCTTTTGCATGCTATCAACTCTCAGCTTTTCATTCTACAGCCATCGTATTCAGGGAAGTGATTCCTCTTTTTTTATTTTCTCATTAACTATCACTGTTGGTTTTTCCATAAGGGAAGGGAAAGGGAAATGGGACTTGATATACCCGCCTTCCTGAGGTTTTTGCAACTACATTCAAAGCGGTTTACATATATTCAGGCACTTATTTTGTACCTGGGCAATGGAGGGTTAAGTGACTTGCCCAGAGTCACAAGGAGCTGCAGTGGGAATTGAACTCAGTTCCCCAGGATCAAAGTCCACTGCACTAACTACTACTACTACTACTACTACTACTTAACATTTCTAGAGTGCTGTACAGTTTAACAAAGGACAGTCCCTGCTCAAAAGAGCTTACAATCTAAAATGCGAAATGTCAAGTGTCAAGTGGGGGCAGTCTAGATTTCTGAATAGAGGTATGGTGGTTAGGTACCGAAGGTGACATTGAAGAGGTTGGCTTTGAGCAGGGCTTTGAAGATGGGCAGGGAGGGGGCCTGACGTATGGGCTCAGGGAGTTTATTCCAGGCATGGGGTGAGGCGAGGCAGAAAGGGCGGAGCCTGGAGTTGGCGGTGGTGGAGAAGGGTACTGAAAGGAGGGATTTGTCTTGAGAGCGGAGATTACGGGTAGGAACGTAGGGGGAGGTAAGGAGGGGCTGCAGATCGAGTGCATTTGTAGGTTAATAGGAGAAGCCTGAACTGTATGCGGTACCTGATCGGAAGCCAGTGAAGTGACTTGAGGAGAGGGGTGATATGAGTATAACGGTCCTGGCGGAAGATAAGACGTGCAGCAGAGTTCTGAATGGACTGAAGAGGGGATAGATGGCAAAGTGGAAGGCCAGTGAGGAGTAGGTTGCAGTAATCAAGGCGAGAGGTAATGAGAGAGTGGATGAAAGTTCGGGTGGTGTGCTCAGAGTGGAAAGGGCGAATTTTGCTAATGTTATTGAGGAAGAAACAACAGGTCTACTAACCACTAGGCTACTCCTCCAGTCACATTCTGGTCAATATTTAAAACGATTTAACCATGCAGAAATGGCCGCTGACCAGTTAACTCACTTGTTTGATGCACTTAACCAGTTATTGCTGCTGAAAATTGCCTAAATGAAAACTGACAATTTGGGAGTGTTCTGGGGGACACAGTCAGTACTTAGCCATTTAAGTGCCAATATTCAGCACTTAACTGGCCAGGGTAACTGCATTACATGGCACCACATAAAACACAGGCCTATCTTTATGCGGCAACCCATGTTAGCAAAATGCTCACTGCCGCTAGCTGAATATTTACCCCGTGTCAACCATACTTAACCACTCTACTTGGCTAGGTGCACCAGGTTTCTTCCATGCCCTGGCAATTTCACATCTATCCACCATTATTAAGTGCGTTATCAGCTTCTCATATCTCCCCAAATCTTCATCCTCCAGGAAACCAGTAGAAATAGTTTTGGACTCAGTTATATTTGCTGTTTTGTTGTTTTCTGCCGCTCTAGTTGAATTGTCTTCCAGTCGTCGTGTAATACAGGACATGCCCATCAAATGTGAAAGTCCCCTATCCCTCCACAAATCCTCCCAACAAAATCCAAACTACAAGCTTTCTGGGGTTGGTACAATCTATATATAATAATTGTATACCCATTTTCCTTAATTAAAGTTGATACCAAAAGTTTCCCTGTTTGAAAATTTCTTTCCATGTTGTCTCCCCCAACTGCTCTTTCAAATCCTTTTCCAATGCAATTGTGTGTTAGTCTTTTGATTTTTACCTTCCTCTATCAATCTGTAAAGGTTTGTTATTCCTCTTAAGTTTTACTGCATTATAAATTACCTTTCCATTTGAGTTAGCTTCTTTTGTAATACCCCCAATCCTATAGTGATGTGAAAAAGTTTTTGCCATCTCTTGATTTCCTCTATTATTACATACATTTCACACTGAATGGCTTCTAGTCTTTAAACAAAATGTAATATTAGACAAATGGAACCTGAGTATATACATAATACAATTCTTTAAATAAATGAAGTAGTAATTTACAAAGTTATCAACACCCATGTGAAAAAGTAATTACCCCCATAGTTACTTAACCAATTGACCAAATGTAATTAATAATTAGCTACATCTGATTGGACACAACCAGGTTTGACTGCAGCCAGCCCTGTTGAATCTAAACCTCACTATGTTTTGAATCTTACAATGAAAGTGAAGTTTATCGCCACAAAGATCGCTTATGCCATGATCAAAGGAAATTCCAGAAGAGATGAGAAAAAAAAGTTGTTGAAATATATCAGTCTGGAAGGGGTTGCAAAGTTTTTTCTAAAGTTCTGGGATTTCACTGAATCACAAGGAGACCCATTATCTCCAAAATGGAGAAGACTTGGAACAGTGGTGAATGTTCCCAGGAGTGGCCAGCCTGCCAAAATTACTCCGAGTGCAGCAACAACTCATCCTTGAAGTCAGAGAACATCCAAAGAACTGCAGGCCTCTCTAGCCCCAGCTAAGATCACTGTTCGTTAGAAAGAAACTGGACACTGGGTTTCACTTTCTATTCTCCCCCTCATGGCAGTTTTTCGCGGATCGACTACTTTTTAATGTCCGCAGATTTGTTACCTCATGCATGTAATTCTGAGATACTTAGTAGAGTCCTCTCTGATCACTCGCCAGTATCTCTTCAGTTAGCTGGTATTTTACCGCTCCAGAGCAAATCGTCTTGGAGATTTCAATCCATGCTGCTGCAGGATGATGTCTTTATTCAATTTATAAAATCCAAAATGGATGACTTTTTCCATTTCAATATCCTGGAGGAACATAAAGCTCTCCTGTGGTGGGATGCTTTTAAGGCTACTATTAGAGGTCACATAATTAGTTATTCTGCCATGGCCAATCGTAGGTGTAGAACTGATTTGCAGGATAAAACTGCCAAACTTAAGCTGTTAGAAGATCAGTTCATTGTAGATAATGACCCTGCTACTCTTTTGAGTTTGCAGAAATTAAGATATGACTTGAATACTACTCTTTCAAAGGAGGAAGCTGGGCCTTATTCATGCTCACAAATCAACATTATATGCTGAGAGTAATAAAGCAAGCCACCTTCTTGCGCAATACCTTAAAACTAAAAGAAGTAGGAATAGGATCTCGCAAATTGTTGACCCCCTCGGAGATCATACATGTCACAGATGATGCCATTGCCCAGTAATTCCAATTATACTATAACAAATTATATGATTCTGAGGTTCAATTTTCCTCAGGGCCCTTTGGAGAGTTTGGGAACCATCTTGATAGGCCTCTTATAGATGTCTCTCAAAACCATGCTTTAGAGCAACCCTTCTCCCATAAGGAGATCCTGGATGCCATTCATTCTCTTTCTGCAGGTAAGTCGCCTGGAAATGATGGTTTTACTGTAGAATTTTATCAGATGTTTGCAGATCTTCTGGCGCCCAAACTGCAAGTTCTCTATAACTCTCTCTTATTATATGAGGGTCAAACTGGCTCCTTCCATCAATCAACGATTGTTGTTATACCCAAACCACACAGAGATCCACTAAGGGTTGAGAATTACAGGCCTATTTCACTGATTAACATAGACAATAAAATTTATGCAAAACTGTTGGCACTCCGCCTCCAACATATTGTCCCAGATATAATTCATAGAGATCAAAATGGGTTTACGGTAGCTAGATTAGCTAGTGACAACTCTAGACTTTTTTGGAATGTTCTAGCGCATGTTGAGGGCTCACATGAACCTTTTATAGCGGTTTCACTTGACGCCGAGAAAACCTTTGATAGAATTGAGTGGGCTTACTTGTTCCATATTTTGGCTTGGTTTAATTTTAGCCCAGCCTTTATTAGAATGGTAAACGTTTTGTATACTAATCCGATAGCTTCCATCTTTGTGAATGGTATTAATTCTCAATTTTTTCCCCTTAGAAGAGGCACTAAGCAAGGCTGTCCACTGTATCCACTTCTTTTTCAATATTGCCTTGGAGCCTCTGGCTATAGCCATTAGAGCACATTCGAATATCTCTGGTGTGTCTGTTGGAGGGGAGATGTTTAAACTTTCCATCTATTCTGATGATATTTTGCTCTATACCACACCCAATTCTCTTCCCAGTATATTGGAAGTAATTAATTCTTTTTTCACTCTGGTTATAAAATCAACTGGTCTAAATCAGCTATAATGCAGCTTAATTCCTTAGCGCATAGATCTCAGATATCCCCATACCCATTCTCCTGGGAGCCGTGCAAACTTAAGTATTTGGGGGTATGGTATGCGAAGTCTGTTGATCAAAGTTTGACCCTTGTTAAGGAGCAAATTTTATCCTTAGCCACTTCGATTCTAAATTTGTGGTCCCCGCTGTATTTAACGTGGTGGGGGAGAGTAGAGGCTATCAAGATGGTTCTAGCCCCAAAGTTGAATTACATTTTCAGTATGACCCCCCTCTCCTTTCCAAATTCATTTTACAACAAGCTTGATTCCCTCTTAATTAAGTTTCTATGGAGGCGAAAGCCTTCCCGTATTGTGCTCAAGAAACTTAAGTTACCAAGGCATCTGGGAGGTCTCAATATTCCTGATTTTAAGACTTATCATAAGACCTTTCTACTTGCCCAGTCTTTAATGTGGTTCCAAAGGGAATTTACTCACCTCACACCTCGGTGGCAGATCTTTGAGGCAGCCCTGGTACACCCTTCCCCTTTATCTCTTCTCCCGTATGCAGATTTGTATCCGTATACAAGACGCATTCGGTTGCTCAAGGCCTCTGCCTCTGATGTTCGTACGTTTAGAGCTGGTCTTGGAATTCGTACTGTGTCATTGGAAAATGTTTCTCTCTGGTACAATTCTAGTTTTCCAACTGGTCTCCTGCAGTCTCAAACAGCGGAATGGCAGGGAGGGGGTGTATGGCAGTTATCCCAATTATATATTGCTGGTACTTTGTTGTCACCTGATGCTCTGTCTGCATTGTATAATGTTTCTTTAATAGATTCTGGCACATGGAAGGACATATCCACATATCTTTCAACCTTTAAGGTCTCCAATTCAATTACAACAACTCCTTCAGATTTTCTCTCTTTTTGTTGCACCATCACATCGGGTGGAAAGAAGGCATCCCTGTTATACAAAAAACTTCAGGATTCATATGCTGAAACAGTTGCACCATTAAGGATGTCCTGGGAGGCGGAATTCAGTTTGGATGCGTCAGAATTTGACTGGTACACTTTCTTGGTTAACTCCCTGCGTCCCACTAAGTCAGCAGTGATATCCCAATCCTCATATTTTATATTTCACAAAGACTATTGGACTCCTGCTCGTATGGCAAGAATCACTAACAGTGTCAACTTTAGCTGCTGGTCTTGCCAGGAGAGGGATGGCTCATTAGCGCATATGGTCTTCTACTGTAAGAACGTCAGAGCTTACTGGCAACTTATTTGGACAAGAATGTGTCTTATTTTTCACCTGCCAGAGACTACTGCGCTTTCTTATGAGGTTGTGATCTTACGAGCCTCTAGTCCTAATATCCCCCTTCTGGAGTCCGATAAAAAGTTGTTCAACATACTGTTAGCTGTTGCTCTGCATTTAATTGTCTCTAATTGGAAAAATAATGTGTACCTCAATTAAAATGAATGGTGGAGCTACGTTTGTGTGATTAGGAAATTTGAAACCATTTTGGCCAATAGGCGTCGACGAATTAAGTCTGTTTTGAAGACCTGGGCTCGTTTAGATCACTTTTGTAAGGAGCCGCATAGCACTACTTGATTTTGTGTATTCATACTGTGTGTTTCCGGGTATTGCCATGGCTCTTTGATCTTCCTTTGTGTTTATTTGCGGGGGGGGGGGGGGGGGGGCGGTTGTTTGCTTTTGTGTTTATTTTTGAGTTTACCTTTGTATTATCGGTATGAAAAAGCCTTTAATAAACATATTAAAAAAAAAAAAAAAAAGAAAGAAACTGGACAAAAATGGGTTTCATGGGAGACAAGCAAGGCAGAAACCGCTGCTATGCAAGAGTAACATTGATGTTAAGCTTGCATTTGCAAAAACACACCTGCATGATCCTCGCCTTTTAGTATAATGATCTATGGATAGAAAAGTCAAAAGTGGAAATTTTTCGACAACACAGGTCACCATTATGTCTGGCATAAAGCAAACATAGTATTCCACAATAAGATCATCATTCCAGCAGTCAGCTGTGGCCGTAGTGGGATGGTGTGGGGATGCTTTGCTGCCTCAGTACCCAAATACATTCCTTTATTGAAGGAACCATGAATTCTGCACCGTATCAGAAAATTGTGAAGAACTTGCCATCATCTGTCCATGAGCTGAAGCAGAAACATAATTTGGTTATGCAGCAAGACAATGATCCAAAACACAAAAGCAAGTCTACATCGTAATGGCTGAGGAGAAACCAAACTGACCTAGTGAAAGTCCTGACTTGAACCCAATAGAGATGTTGTGGTAGGACTTGAAATGAGCAGTTCATGCACAAAAACCTACACGTCTAAATTAAAGTAGTTCTGTAAAGAGTGGGTGGGCTAAGATTCTTCCACAGTGATGAGGAAAGGCTAAAGCAGCTAGAGCTCTTCAGCTTGGTGAAAAGAACGCTGAGGGGAAAAACGATAAAGGTCTATAAAATGAGTGGAACAGGTAGACGTGAATTGCTTGCTTACTCTTTCCAAGAATACTAGGACTAGGGGACACACAATGAAGTTAGAAGGTAATAAATTTAAAATGAATCAGAGAAACATTTTCTTCGTGCAATGTGTAATTAAACTGTGGAATTCATTGTCAGAGGATGTAGTCAAAGCAGTTAGCTTAGCGGGGTTTAAAAAAGGGTTGCCTAGCTTCCTTAAAGAAAAGTCCATAAGCCATTATTGAAATGGACTTTGGAAAAATCCACTGCTTATTTCTAGGATAAGCAGCATGGAATGTATTGTACTGTTTTGGGATCTTGCCAGGTACTTGTAACCAGGATTGGCCACTGTTGGAAACAGGATACTGGGTTTGATGGACCTTCACTCTGTCCCAGTATGGCAATACTTACGTACTTACGTAATTTGCTGCATTTTATGCTTATTTGGTCTGTTTCTCACTACTTGTGAGTAGAAAAGTATCTATAATTAAAATGAAATGAGAGACCATCTGTACATCAGTTCTCCTAAGAATCCTTTACTGCAGGTTCTCAGATGTTGCCTATATTTCAGAGCACATTGTGGATGCGCTTCTCTGTCCATCTGTATGCATCTGTTTGGGCACATGCAAACAAATGTGTACCATACCACAAAAAAAAGTCAAAAGGAACAGAGCAGGTGCTATGGAAAAGGAGGTCATTGTCATGAAGATCCCAAACCGCAAAGCAGAAGAAGAAGGGTAAAATCAGTGATGTACCAAGAGACCCAACCCTCTCATGCACCAAAAGAGGAGGAGAAATTGAGATGCTTGAATTTGTGGTTAACTTACAGATTGCAGCATTTCAATTGTAGTGTTCTGAAGGGGACTCATTTCTTGCCTAGGCTTTCCCAGTGCAGCTATATAAATATATGCAGATGTTGGATGGGGAGCCAATAGGATGCACTTTCATCTAGTAATTGTGGCTGAAGAGTGAGGGTGGATAGGGTTAGGTGAGAGAGAATAGGGTGGGGGAAGGAGAAGTGGGAGAAGGAGGAGGGGGGCTAGAAGATGGTAGAGGACCTGGTGGGAGGGTCAAAGGTGTAGCCAGGTTTTGATGTCAAGGGGAGCAGAATTTTATAAAATAGGCACCAGTGCGAGGCTGAAGGTTCAAGAGAGAAGAGAAGGGGCTAAAATCTGCATAGGCATAAGTGGTCGGTGATTAAGTTTTTTGAAGAGGCTAAAGTGGGGTGGAGTGTGGCAGGTCAGGTTTAAATCCTTATGGTGGCAACACCTGTGTTAGCAGTAAAGAACAGTGGGGCTACTTTTGAACACAACAGGAAAGGACCCCAAACCAACCCTGTACCTCTGTTACTGATAGTAATATGCACACTGAACATATTCCATGGAACTGTGTTCCAAAAAAGGCACTGTAACAGAATTCCTGTGTTTAATGGCAACAATAAATTGATTTCCTTATCCATGTTTTTTGTAGATGATCAAATGACCACCAAGTGTATTTATTTTATTTCCAAGATTTGTATACCACTCTGTCCTATGTCATAGGTAGAGTTACAATAAATACATACAGATCTACTGCTTATTGTTGAATTACCAAACATGTTTTGAATATGTATTATCTGTATTAGCTGAGAACCAAGGAAGCTAGGGTTCAAATCCAACTGCCAATCCTTCAGGTCTTGGACAAGTCACTTAACTATCCACTGCCTTAGGTAAAAACTTTTGATTGTAAGCTTTTCAGGGACAGGAAAATACCTGAATACAACTTGCATTGAGGTACAACTGAGAGTGTTAAGTAGTAGTATGTCACGTTTTCAAAGCTGGAAACTGGTTTGTGAGCCCTTGGGCCACTGCCGAGGAGCGGCAGTGGCAGGCAAAACCATCCCACACCGGAGACTAGGCAGAACAGGACTGGAACTCCACTGGAATTGCAGCAGAGGCAAACAGGCAGGACTTAAGCAGAGCAGGCACCCTTAAGCTTCACCTGCACTTGGCCGCTTTTCACCAAATGTTGAGCTTCTGGCTGCAGGTGGCCGGCAGGGCTTACTGGGCAAGGCAGGACTGGATACCCCACTAGGCTGAACCAGGACTGAGGGTAAGAGGGGAGAGGAATATACAGAGACAGCCAGGCAGGGAATGAGAAGCCAAAAGACCAAACTGAAAGCTGTAAACAGCCACTGCAGCAGGGAACCAAACACTGAAAAACAAAAGATAGACTGAAAGCTGCCAGGCAGCCACTAAACAAGAAACACAGAGAACCCAGAACCAGACACAGTATATACAAACAAGAGTCAAGACTAGGACAGTACAAGCTAAGCTACACATAAACTAAACAGAATCAGGCAAGGAACTAGAACAGGAATCAAACTAGGCTGAAGTGCAACAAGCACCAACATACCAGGGCCTTAGACGATGCAAAGGCAGGGAGAATCAAAATGGCTAATAAGCCCAGCAGCACAGCTGCAACAATCACCAGGCAGCTATGGGTGCTGTGCAGGTTCAATCCAAGCAAACAGGTCTGGCAACCCGGAAGATCCGGACCGGATTTTGCTGAAATCTGGAACGGGTGACGGTCCACAGCAGTCACCGGTTCTGGCCACCAGAGGGCGAGGTGAGCACAGACGTAACATAGTAGTAGTAGTAGTAGATCCAAAATAGACTCTCAAACTGCGTTAACCCTACCTATGAAAAGTCAGCACTTCAAATATTCTAGAAGATCATTACACTTCCAGATGGAAAAAGAGAACAACCAAACACAGAATCTACTTGTTAAAAGAATCCTCCTCTGTGGTTACAAAAGGAAAACATGGATCATCACCTAGTAAAAAAAAGCTAAGGGGCTTGTTTACTAACCCCTGCTAGAGGCACATTAGCATTTTTAGTGCGCGCTGTGTAGATGCCCATAATATTCCTATGGGTGTCTACACGATTAGTGTGCGCTAATTTTTAGCATGCGTTAAAAATGCTAGCTCACCTTAGTATACAGAGTCCTAAGAGACTACAGATTAGAAACAAATACGTAGAAAAAAATGAAATCCCCCCCCCACCCCCCCCCCCCCCCCAGAATGTGAACAGCAGGACATCATAAGTACATAAGCATCACCATGCTGGGACAGACCAAGAGTCCATCGAGCCCAGCACCCTGTCACCGACAGCGGCCAAAAGAACAAGCAATTTGTCCCACCCATCCTAGAAATACTGCATTCCCTCGTCCATTCAATAACATTCTATGGCTTTTTCCTCCAGGAAGCCGTCCAACCCTTTTTTGAAGTCCGCTAAGTTAACTGCCTTAACCACCTTTTCCGGCAGCGAATTCCAGAGTTTAACTACGCGTTGAGTGAAGAAAAATTTCCTCCAGTTCGTTTTAAATTTACCACATTGCAGCTTCATCGCATGCCCCCTTGTCCTAGTATTTTTGGAAAGCATAAACAGGCGCTCCACATTGACCCGTTCCATTCCACTCATCTTATAGACCTCTATCATATCTCCCCTCAGCCGCCTTTTCTCCAAGCTGAGGAGCCCCACCCTCTTCAGCCTATCCTAATAGGGAAGCCATTTCATCCCCTGTATCATCTTTGTCGCCCTTCTCTGCACCTTTTTCAATTCCACTATGTTTTTTTTTGAGGTGCGGCGTCCAGAATTGAACACAATACTCGAGGTGCGGTCACACCATGGAGCGATACAACTGCAGAATAATATCCTTATTTTTGTTTTCCATCCCTTTCCTAATGATACCCAATATTCTATTTGCTTTCCTAGCCGCAGCAGCACATTGAGCAGAAGTTTTCAACGTATCATCAACAACGACACCTAGATCCCTTTCTTGGTCTGTGACTCCCAACGCTGAACCTTGCGTGATATAGTTTGGGTTCCTGTTTCCCACATGCATCACTTTGCACTTGTTCACATTAAATGTCATCTGCCATTTAGACGCCCAGTCTCGTAAGATCCTCTTGTAGTTTTTCACAATCTTCCCCGCGATTTGACTACTTTGAATAACTTTGTGTCATCGGCAAATTTGATTACCTCACTAGTTACCCCCATTTCTAGGTCATTTATGAATATGTTAAAAAGCAGAGGTCCCAGCACCGAACCCTGAGGGACCCCGCTAACTACCCTTCTCCATTGCGAATATTGACCTTTTAGTCCTACTCTCTGTTTCCTATCTTTCAACCAGTTTTTAATCCACAGTAAGATACTACCTCCGATCCCATGTCCCTCTAATTTCCTCTGTACTCTTTCATGAGGGACCTTATCAAACGCCTTCTGAAAATCTAGATACACAATATCAACCTGCTCACCTTTGTCCACATGTTTGTTTACCCCTTCAAAGAAATGCAGCAGATTGGTGAGCCAAGACTTTCCTTCACTAAATCCATGTTGACTTTGTCCCATTAGTCGATGCTTTTGAACGTGCTCTTTAATTTTGTTCTCGATTATAATCTCTACCATTTTGCCCAGCACCAATGTCAGACTCACCCGGTCTATAATTTCTCGGGTCTCCTCTGGAACCTTTTTAAAATATTGGCGTTACATTGGCCACCCTCCAATCTTCCGGTACCATGCTCGATTTTAAGGATAAATTAAAATCAATAACAGTAGCTCCGCCAGCTCATATTTTAGTTCTATCAGTACCCTAGGGTGAATACCATCTGGTCCAGGAGATTTGCTACTCTTCAGTTTGCAGAACTGCTCCATTATGTCTTCCAGATTTACAGATATTTCAGTACGTTTTTCCGACTCTTCAGCTACGAATACCCTGTCCAGCACCGGTATCCCACCCAAATTTTCTTCGGTGAAGACCGAAGCAAAGAACTCATTTAGTTTTTCTGCTATTTCTTTGTCTTCCTTGATCGCCCCTTTTACACCCCGGTCATCCAGCTGGCCAACCAATTCTTTTGCCGGTTTCCTGCTTTTAATGTACCTAAAAAAAATGTTTACAATCAGTTTTCGCCTCTAACGCTATCTTTCTTTCAAAATCCCTCTTTGCTTTTCTTATCGTCGCTTTGCATCTGACTTGACATTCCTTATGCCGCTTCTTATTTTCCTCATTCGGTTCCTTCTTCCATTTTCTGAAGGATTCCTTTTTAGCTCCAATAGCCTCCTTTACCTCACTTTTTAACCATGCTGGCTGTCGTTTGGTTTTCCGTCCTCCTTTTCTGATAAGTGGAATATGTTTGGCCTGGGCCTCCAGGACGGTATTTTTGAACAGCATCCACACGTGTTGTAGGATTCTTACCCTCTCAGCTTCTCCTCTAAGTTTTTTTTTACCTTTTGTCTCATTTTACCATAGCTCCCTTTTTTAAAGTTATACGCTAACATATTTGACTAACTATGTTGAACTTTTTGAAAGCAAATTTCAAAGGCGATCATGTTATGATCACTGTTGTCAAGCGGCCCCCGGACCGCTACCTCACGTACCAGATCATGCGCTCCACAAATGACTGTCTAGAATTTTTCCTTCTCTCGGCTCCGGTACCAGCTGCTCCATAAAGCTGTCCTTTATTTTATTTCATCGAGGAAGTTTACCTCCCTAGCGTGCCCTGATGTTACATTAACCCAGTCTATACGGGGGTAATTAAACACTGCATCCAAGTGGGAAAAACATATGAACCTATGGTCTCGCACTGTATACAATATCATCAGTTTTCGGAATTGAGATGTATTGTATTGGAACAAATATGAGTTACAGAAAGAAGAGGTGACATCAGACGACTTTTGAGACAAAGAGAACAACGATGGATATTTGAGTTACAGACTGTCATACCTAGGGGTTTAAATGTAGCGATTGAATGGAAAGCTTTCCTCTGACGACTATGCTATGTGATTGGAAGATTTATGAGTGATGTCAGAAGCCGAGTATATAAGCAGATTGTGGAAGTGGAGAAGCCGTCCGCCATTTTTGAACCAGAGTGAATTGGAGACGGCAAGATGTAAAGAGCTTGGACTGTCTTTTATTTTGGAAATATTCCCCTGAAGCAGCTATACTGTAGCGAAACAGGGCGACCCTGTCGGGACTTTATGGAAGTGTGGAGTACATTGTATGCGAGACTGGATGTATAATAGAAAGTTGGACAATTTTGCAGCAGAGATAAGTACTCTTTCCAAGCTTTGCTAACTGTGTTATTTAGGTCTCCTTACAAGTGTTTGTAGAGCATATGGTTAAGCCAGTGGTAAAATAGTTTTGTGGAGTTTTTTTTGAAGACACATGAGTGATATGGTTCCCTCATTATACAAAAGGCTTGTCCTTTGACAAAGAGGTGTTTCTGTAAGATCTGATGTCTTTTTTTCTCCACATTTTTTGTCTTTGTTTTTTACCCAGGGGATGCCATAGTGGCTTGCAAACACATTGTAAATAAGGTAGAAAGATACGTTTTTGGTTGGTAATTAAAATCACCCATTATTATTGCATTGCCTAATTTATTTGCCTCACTAATTTCCTTTAACGTGACTGCGTTCGTCTGCTCATCCTGGTCGGGCGGATGGTAGTACACCCCTATCACCGTCCTTTTCCCCTTTACACATGGAATTTCGATCCACAATGATTCCAAGAGGTCTTTTGTTTCCTGCAGAATTTTCAAACTATTTGATTCAAGCCTCTCGTTAACGTACAATGCTACTCATCCCCCAATCCGGTCCACCCTATTACTACGATATAATTTGTACCCCGGTATGACAGTGTCCCACTGGTTATCCTCCTTCCACCAGGTTTCAGGTTTCAGAGATGCCTATTATGTCTATTTCTTCATTCAGTGCAATATATTCCAATTCTCCCATCTTATGTCTTAGGCTCCTGGCATTTGCATATAGACACTTCAAGCTAGACTTGTTATTCCTTATCACATCATGTTGATTACTTGACAGTACTATTTTACTATCTTTTGTCTGTTTTTTATTATTTTTATTTAAGGACATTGAATCTACTACAGTATCTTTTGCAACCTCACTATCAAGAAACCCTGTCTTCCCTGTTTGGGTGGAATCTTTGCAAGATACCTTATTCCGAACCATACGCTTTTGTGCGACTGTCGGCCTTCCCCCAGTTCCTAGTTTAAAAGCTCCTGTATCTCTTTTTTAAATGATGATGCCAGCAGCCCGGTCCCATCCTGGTTAAGGTGGAGCCCATCCTTTCGGAATAGGATTCCCCTTCCCCAGAATGTTGCCTAGTTCCTGACAAAACTAAACCCTCCTCCTTGCACCATTGTCTCATCCACGCATTAAGACTCTGGAGCTCTGCCTGTCTCTTGGCCCTGCGCGTGGAACGGTAGTATTTCAGAAAACGCCACCCTAGAGGATCTGGATTTGAGCTTTCTTCCTAGGAGCCTAAATTTGGCTTCCAGAACCTCTCTCCCACATTTTCCTATGTCATTGGTACCCACATGTACCAAGACAGCCGGCTCCTCCCCAGCACTATCTAAAACCCCGTCTAGGTGACGCATGAGGTCCGCCACCTTCGCACCAGGCAGGCAAGTCACCAGGCGATCTTCCCGTCCACCAGCCACCCATCTATATGTCTAATGATCGATTCGGGTCTTCTCCTAAGTCCTTTTCCAGGATCTAATTTCCATATTCTGCTATTAACTGTGAAGTCCTTTTACCAAGTCGCTGTAAAAAGTGGCCTGCGGTAGTGCGAGCGCATCTTTTGGCTGCGCGATGAGCATTTTTTACCGCGTCTAGGAAAAAGGTCCTTTTTTTAAGGGGCCGGAAACTGGATGTGCGCTAAAATTGAAACCAGCACGCATCCATTTTTGGCCTGAGACCTTACCGCCACTCATTGACCTAGTGGTAAGGGCCCATGTGCTACACATGCGGTGACTGGTCGGCGAGCACTAACTGCCGATTAATGCTGGAAACACCACGCGCAGTAGAAAATAAAAAAAAATTATTTATCTTGGTGTGATGGGTACATGCCAAATCCAAAATTACTGCAAGGAAGGGCACGCTAGCCTGGCAGTAGTCTCATTTTGATGCGTGCTGCACAAACGTAGAGCCTACTGCGCCTTTGTAAAAGGGCCCCTGTCTTTCTTTCTTCTTTCTTCTCTTATATCTAACTCTGATACTTCTGTCTCATTTTTTTCTCCATTTCTCTAATCTGCTTTTTTTTAAACCTACCTTTAGCTAGATTGTATTCTTTCTTCTCTCCTCCCCCTAATCCTCAGTCTCTTCCTTTTGCCTACTTTCCAGCTTTTTGTTTCCTCCGCTTAACTCCCTAGTTCTCCCATTCCAATACATGTCTTATTTTTCTCCTATATCCTGTCTTTCACCCACTTTCTAGTCTCCCATTTCCACTTGCTATATTCATTTCCTCCCCAGCCTATTACCCCTTTCCAGACCCAGTTCTTTCTCTGGCACTCATTCCCTCTCCAGGTCAGGTTTCAGGTTAAAACTTGATATACTGCCGTAGAGAACTCTAGTCCCTTTAAGTCTTATCCCCTTATTCAGGATCCCATTTCCTGTTTTATCTTCTCTACTTCCTCTTCCTTTGTCCTTCACCCTCATCACAACCCTCCATCTCTTCCCCCCCTTTCCTTGTCAGCCTTTTCCACACTTCAAATATCCAAATATAGACTGGGTAAATGTAACATGGGAACACGCTAGAGAGGTACAATTCCTTGATGAAATCAAGGACAGCTTTATGGAGCAGCTGGTGCAGGAGCCGACGAGAGAAGGAAAAATTCTAGTCTTGGTCCTTAGTGGAGCGCATGATCTGGTGAGGGACGTTATGGTACTGGGGCCGCTTGATAACAGTGATCATAATATGATCAGTTTTGATATTAACCTTGAAGTAACTATACACAGGAAGTCAAATACATTAGCGTTTAACTTTAAAAAAGGAGACTATGATAAAATGAGAAGAACGGTGGGAAAAAAAAAACTTAGGGGGACAACTGATAGGGTAAAAACTGTACAACAGGCATGGACGCTGTTCAAAAATACCATCCTGGAGGCACAGGCCAAACATATTCCACAAATTAGAAAAGAAAGACGGAACTCCAAAAGACAGCCGGCCTGGTTGAAAAGTGAGGTTAAGGAAGCTATTAGGGCTAAAAGAAATGCCTTCAGAAAATGGAAGAAGGAACCGTCTGAAAATAATAAGAAGCAGCAGCAGCAGCATAAGGAGTGTCAAAGCAAATGCAAGGCACAGATAAAGAAGGCCAAGAGGGATTACGAAAAAAAGATAGCATTAGAGGCAAAAAAGCATAGTAAAATTTTTTTTCGGTATATTAAAAGCAGGAAGCCGGCAAAAGAATCGGTTGGGCTGCTGGATGACCGAGGGGTAAAAGGGGCGATCAAGGAAGACAAAGATGTAGCGGAGAGATTGAATGAATTCTTTGCTTCGGTCTTCACCGAGGAAGATTTGGGTGGGATACCGGTGTCGGAAATGATATTTCAAGCAGACAAGTCGGAGAAACTTACTGACTTCACGGTAAACCTGGAGGACGTAATGGGGCAGTTCAGCAAACTGAAGAGTAGCAAATCTCCTGGACCGGATTGATAGAACTGAAAAATGAGAATGCGGAGCTACTGCTAGTGTTCTGCAATTTATCCTTAAAATCGAGCATGGTACCGGAAGATTGGAGAGTGGCCAATGTAACGCCCATTTTTAAAAAAGGTTCCAGGGGAGATCCGGGAAATTATAGACCGGTGAGTCTGACGTCGGTGCCGGGGAAAATGGTAGAGGCTATTATTAAAAACAAAATTACAGAGCACATCCGAGGACATGGATTACTGAGACCGAGTCAGCACGGCTTTTGTGTGGGGAAATCTTGCCTGACCAATTTACTTCAATTCTTTGATGGAGTAAACAAACATGTGGACAAAGGGGAGCCGGTTGATATTGTGTATCTGGATTTTCAAAAGGCGTTTGACAAGGTACCTCATGAAAGGCTACAGAGGAAATTGGAGGGTCATGGGATAGGAGGAAAAGTCCTATTGTGGATTAAAAACTGGTTGAAGGATAGGAAACAGAGAGTGGGGTTAAATGGGCAGTATTCACAATGGAGAAGGGTAGTTAGTGGGGTTCCTCAGGGGTCCGTGCTAGGACCGCTGCTTTTTAATATATTTATAAATGATTTAGAGATGGGAGTAACTAGCGAGGTAATTAAATTTGCTGATGACACAAAGTTATTCAAAGTCGTTAACTCGCGAGAGGATTGTGAAAAATTACAGAAGGACCTTACGAGACTGGAAGACTGGGCGGCTACATGACAGATGACGTTTAATTTGATCAAGTGCAAGGTAATGCATGTGAGAAAAAAGAACCCGAATTATTGCTACGTCATGCAAGGTTCCACGTTAGGAGTTACGGACCAAGAAAGGGATCTGGGTGTCGTCGTCGATAATACACTGAAACCTTCTGCTCAGTGTGCTGCTGCGGCTCGGAAAGTGAATAGAATGTTGGGTATTATTAGGAAAGGTATGGAAAACAGGTGTGAGGATGTTATAATGCCATTATATCGCTCCATGGTGCGACCGCAGCTTGAGTATTGTGTTCAATTCTGGTCGCCGCATCTCAAGAAAGATATAGTGGCATTGGAAAAGGTGCAGCGAAGGGCGACTAAAATGATAGCGGGGATGGAACGACTTCCCTATGAAGAAAGACTAAGGAGGCTAGGGCTTTTCAGCTTGGAGAAGAGACGGCTGAGGGGAGACATGATAGAGGTATATAAAATAATGAGTGGAGTGGAACAGGTGGATGTGAAGCGTCTGTTCACGCTTTCCAAAAATACTAGGACTAAGGAGCATGCGATGAAACTACAGTGTAGTAAATTTAAAACAAATAGGAGAAAATCTTTCTTCACCCAACGCGTAATTAAACTCTGGAATTCGTTGCTGGAGAACGTGGTGAAGGCGGTTAGCTTGGCAGAGTTTAAAAGGGGGTTAGACGGTTTCCTAAAGGACAAGTCCATAAACCGCTACTAAATGGACTTGGGAAAAATCCACAATTCCGGGAATAACATGTATAGAATGTTTTTACGTTTGGGAAGCTTGCCAGGTGCCCTTGGCCTGGATTGGCCGCTGTCGTGGACAGGATGCTGGGCTCGATGGAGCCTTGGTCTTTTCCCAGTGTGGCATTACTTATGTACTTATGTACACCTCTTCTCCCATACTTCCTTCTCCAGCATGCGTCCACCTGCCTTCTCCAGTATTTATTTGCTGTATCTTTCTTCCACCTTAACCCCAGTACCCATCCCTCTGCCCCCTTCCCATCTTCACCTTCCCCTGCATATGCCCTTAGTTTTCGCCTCCCCCCACCACATAGTATCTGTCCTCTTCCTTCTCCCAACCCTACAACAGCCTTCAACCCTTATTCCCATCTGCCCCATGTCAGACCTCAGCTCCGTTCTCTCATGCCTAGCATTAGATCCCTTCACTCACCCACATCCCCAACCCTAGTCTGCTAGCTCTGAGCCCCCCCCCCCCCCTTTATCTTTGCCCCAGCCCTAGCATTAGCCTCTTCTTGCATCTGCCCCCAGCATCAGACCATATCTACCATCTGCCAGAATCCGCTCCCTTTTGCTGTCCCCAGCCACCTTCTTCTATTTACCTCTATTGAAAAAGCGGGAGCAATCTCGAGTCAAGCACCTCCCTTAGGGAGATCGCTCCTGCTTTTTCAATGGAGGTAAATACATTCCCTTGAGAACGCCATGACGGAGAAACGTGGCTCCACGTTGGGAATAAAGACAGAAACAATATTTTAATCACAGAAGCACACGAGGGTGAAGGAATTCAGCAGCCAAAATGCTAGCTCTGACATAGTCAACAAATTAGACCATCTAACAGATAAGTGATTTGTTTACTTGTCACTAAGAACTTGAGCCTCAATAGAATGGTCAATATTAATAGGAGGCAGGCAGGACTAGTGCTATGAAGGTTTGTTGCTGCTGACCCACTCCATAACACATGGTAAAGGGTACACTAGCAAGTTCTGAGCACTGCATATTAAAAATATTTAAAAAATTATATAGTGACAAATATATTGAGGGGTTAGATTAAACCTAAGTACTGGTGGAATTGTTATTCATTGCTCCACATCAGTTCAAATACAAGAGCTCCTGAATTTTCAGCATTAAATTTTAACTGCCAGACCCTCGACCATTCTTCTAACTTTTGGAGATCCCTTCTCATCGTTTCTACTCCCTCCAGGGTATCCACTCTATTGGCTATCTTCGTGTCATCTGCAAAAAAGCAAACTTTTCCTTCCAACCCTTCAGTTGGGCCACTAGCCACCAGGATGCCTACGGTGTGGGGGAGGAGGGAGCTGACTTCTTTTTTCAGCCAGGGGGTGGGGGTATGAGGCTGTATGTGGTGTCGGGTAAGCAGGGCCTTGCCAGTTTAGTTTTTGGCTTTAGTTTCTGCCAAACAGATGGCCAATTTCAGTCTCAGATTTGGTTTCAGTTTGGTCGGGTTCTAACCTACTTGATCTCTTAATTTAGGTGCCCTGGTATAAATTTACTCTCCACAATCTCACATACAATAGTACCACCTATACACATTTGCAACTGTCCTGTCTCCCACCCCTGCTCATTTTGTTCCACACCCTTTCCCTCCACACCCCACCCCCCCCACCTCTGCTCCAGCTCATCCTCGACCACTTACCACCCCAACATGCATGTCTTGCTCTCACCCACATCCACCTTTTTCCACAGACACTCCCCTGCAAGCACAATGCGTATTTACCCTTCCACCCACAGATAGAGACACATACCTCCCCCCATAGCCACACTTTTCTCATCTATAGTCCTCAAGTGTGTGGGTGTGTGTACGTGTGTACACACTTTTGTCTATACACAAGCTTCCCAGACCATTCTTAAACAAAAATCAGTGTTCTCCACGAACACTCTAAATATAACACTCATCCAGTGAAAAACTCCCACATACACCACACCCTGAGTCTGAAAAAGCGGAGAGATGGTTATCTCATACTTTACGGTTGTGCTTACAAATTATTACTGACTTGTTAAAAAAATATTTACTTTTCAATACAACTGCACTCTTGTAGCCATTCTCTTTGAATTCTGTTTATCTGAGGTGAAACATTTTCTTGAATATTTTTACTAAAGGTTTTTAGCCACCTCAGGTGCTCTCTGAACATTCCATATACCAGTAGTTTTAATCTTGTTTCACTTTGACAAAAGCCTTTTGTAGGCTGTTGGGATGGGCAACTGTTGTTTATTCTTTCCAATCCATCAGAAGTTAGAAACAATTGTACAAAAAGGTTGAGAAACGATTGGGTCTGGGAATATATCTACTCTAAAGTTCAGTGGAATGGGAAGAACTTTGCTTGTGGGTGAAAAAAGCAGTAGAAAGATTTATCAAGTTTGTAAATGGGCCAAACTGGATCAGGAGTTCTAGAGAAATAAGACTTCCTTCCCCTCAAAAAAAAAGGGCCAGTGTTTTCTATGGGAGGAGTTCCAGCTTTCATAGCATAGAAATCTAATATAATAATTTGCTCCTCCAACGTTCCAATGTGTGTCACTGGGATTGTAACCACCTGCTGACGTCACTCCTCCAACGTTCTCCGTCCCCCCTCCCAGTTCCATGGGACCCTGAAACTGGGAGGGAGGGATGGCGGGACAGAGGGAGGGGGGACCCTGGAAATGGGAGGGAGGGGGACACTGGAACTGGGAGGGAGGGAGGGGGGCCTGGAACTCGGAGGGAGGTAGAGGGGGCAGGGGAGAGATGCTGCACATGGATGGATGGAGGGGACAGGGAACAGAGGACGTTGCCTGCATATGGGTGAATGTAGGGGAGAGAGCATAATGCAGGGGAGGGAGGGGACCCTGAAACTCAGAGGGAGGCAAGGAGGGGACGACCCTGGAATTCAGAGGCAGGGAGGGGACGACCCTGGAACTCGGAGGGAGGGAGGGGGACAACAACCCTGGAACTTGGAGGGAGGGAGGACCCTGGAACTGGGAGGGAGGGGGGAGCCCTGGCACACACTCTCATGCTCATACACACACTCTCTCTCTCACAGACACACTCGCACCCAGTCACACTCTCTCTCTGTCACACACACGTACTCGCACATTCACTCACTCTCTCACACAGTCACTCTCATACACACTCTCTCAAACATACACACTCTGAGGAAAACCTTGCTAGCGCCCGTTTCATTTGTGTCAGAAACGGGCCTTTTTTTTTTTTTTTACTCGTGTAAATATATTAAAACATAGCAGTTAAGGAATTCCTCCTTTGAATCACCATCTCACTATTTTCTACTCTCCCAACCCCCCCCAAACTGCCCTACTTATCAAAAATACTCTCCCTGCAACTGCTGTACCACCCTACAAACAGCCCCTATTAAAAAAAAAAAAAATCCCCCTTCCAAAACTATCCCTCCAACTGCCCCACAACTCGCTAATTGTCTCATCTCTGAATGCTTACCCCTTCAACTGCATTACCAGCCTGCAAACAACCCCAACACATACTCAACCACATAGGGGTTCTAAAGAATTCCATGAGCCATGTTTCATATACTTTCCCCATGTGTGTAAATGAATATTCTTCAAGGACAAGCAGGCTGCTTGTTCTCACGATCGGGTCTGCGACGGCCCAGGAGACCGGCAAAATTTGCATAGCAAAAAGAAAGAGCCTTTGAGAACGCTGGGTCATGTGGGCTGAATAAACTGCGCATGCGTGAACGGCTCCCCGCCTGCGACGTGAGTGTACCCTCAATTGCTTTTTTTCCGTGACGGTGGTAACATGGAGTTTTTCTTATTCTGTGTTGCCTTCGGCCCAGGAGATCACGTAGTGAGCCTTTCTTTTTATTATACTTTCTTTTGTTTAGTTTTTCTGAAAAGTTTAAAAAAAATTGTAGTTTAGTGTTCTTATTTTATTAGTTTTCTCAACTATTTATAAGTTTTCTTTCTTTTTTGTTCCGGCCCACTTTTGGCCGTGCAGTCGGGGTTGAGTTTCCTTTTTTTTCTCTTTTTTGTGCCTTTTTTGTTGGCACAGTCGCGTCTTTTAATTTCGCAGCCGCCATTTTTCCGTCCATGTCATCGAGGACACCCAGCGGCTTCAAGCGTTATACTCGGTGCAACCGGACTATCTCGGGTACCGACCCCCACGCATGGTGTCTACAGTGCCTTGGGCCTGATCATCTCCCAGCTGCTTGTAAACTGTGTCTTTTGATGAAAAAACAGACCCAAGTTGCTGGAGAGGCTCAGTGCGAAAAACCTTTTGCTGATCAGTCCGGTCCTTCGATGTCGGCATCGTCATCGGTACCGAGGTCGGCAGCATCGACTTTGAGAGTGCAGGTAATGGCTGCTGAGCTACCACATCGCGCTGGGAGCAGCGAGGCATCAAGTGGGTCTCTACCTGTCTCGAGGCCTAATGCTATGCAGGCCCCCGGGACCAACCTTCGTCGGACCCAGCCCCGAGGAGGTGTGAGGATTCCATGTCCTCCTCTTCAGTACCGAGGAGTCTTGATGACGGGCGTCGAGTGAAGGCTAAGAAGCACTGTCATCAATCTCCTTCCATGCACGGTACCGAGAGCTCCGGGGAGCCGAAGGACTCGGCACCCGAGAAGCGTCGGCACCAGGAGGACCACTCACTCTCTATACAGGAGGTGCAGATGCGTCGGTCTTCTGGCAGCCTGGTACCGGCTCTCGAGCCCCCTCAGATTCAGCCACCGACTCCTGCACCGGCCCCCCCCAGCCTTTTCTGATGGAAGCTCTCAACGAGCGTATCAGGGCCCTTCTTCCAGAGCTTCTGGAGGGACTGCTGCGTCAGTCTGCTTCGGTGCCAGGGGTGCTTGCGCCTTCTGCATTGACTGTGAAAGTGGCATCTGGTCCTTCGCCTGTAGTGAGGTCCCCGTCCTCGGTGCCGCTTGCGGCATCGGCGTCGGCTGCCACCCTGGTCGATTCTCCCTCGACATTGGCGGAGGAAGCTTCGCCGCAGTCCAGGCAGGGGTCGGCTTCTCGACATCCCCCTCGAAGTCGTCGATCCTCGACGTCGAGACAGGCTTGGGTTCGGGATGCTCTTAGAGAGTTTTTGTCCGATACCGATGATGAGCACTCGTGGGAGGAGGAGAAAGATCCCAGATACTTTCGGAAGATGAGTCATATGGGGTCCCACTTGATCCTACTCCGCCAATTGAAAGAAGGTTGTCTTCACCTGAGAGTCTTCCTTTTTCCTCCTTTGTTTGGCAAATGTCTAAGGATATTCCGTTCCCTATGGTGGTTGTGGATGAGCCCAGGGCCGAGATGCTCGAGGTCTTGGATTATCCTTCTTCACCTACAGAGGTTGCAATGGCTCCCTTGCAAAACACACTCAGGGAAGTTCTTATGCGAAACTGGTCGTTCCCTCTTTCTAATCCAGTGGTCCCCAAGAAAGCTGAGTCCCAGTATAGAGTCCATGGAGAACCTGTAATAGTGAAGTCTCAACTGCCTCACGATTCCATGGTGGTGGACTCTGCTCTACAGACTATGCCTCAGCGCCCCCAGGCAGAGAGTCTAGGACCTTGGACTCTTTTGGGAGGAAAATGTATCAGGCCCCTATGCTTGCCACCAAGATCCAAACTTACCAGCTCTACACGAGCATCTACTTGCGGAACTCGGTGAGGCAACTGTCCAGTTTGGTCGAAGCACTTCCTCCAGTGCTTGCCGAGCCTTTTCACCAGGTGGTCAGGGCAGCAGAAGGCGTGTCATAAATTTCTGGCCAGAGGTACTTACGACACTTTTGATGTCGCATCCTGAGTAGCTGCTCAAGGTATAGTGATGCGCAGACTCTCATGGCTGCGTGTCTCTGACCTGGATCATAAGACCCAGCAGCGAATGGCGGATGTTCCTTGCTGGGGGGATAACCTTTTTGGCAAAAAAGTAGAGGATATGTTCGATCAGATCTCCGCCTGGCATCTTCTGCTACCACCTCCTCATCTAGGAGGTTTTTGGAGGGAAGAGGAGTGCTCCATATTCCTACATAGGTACACTCCTGCTTCTCGGCAGCCTGTCCAGGCTCAGTCCCAGCACGCTCGTTCCCGTCAACGGCGTCCTACTAAGGCCCCTACGGCTCCCAGCAAAAGCAAGGGACGGGCTTTTGACTGACTCCAGTGCAGCATAGCCTCAGAAAAAGTGTTCGTGCCGGACGACTTGCCGGTCGGAGGGAGATTGATATTTTTTCACCAGAGGTGGCCTCTTATAATCTCCGACAGGTGGGTTCTTTAAATAGTCCAGTTAGGATACGCTCTCAATCTGGAATCCACGCCTCCAAATTGTCCACCAGGAGTTCATTCTTACAGCTCCCAGCACAAGCAGGTACTTGCAGAGGAACTCTCTGCCCTTCTAAAAGCCAGAACAGTCGAACCCGTTCCACCGGGGGAAGAAGGGCTGGGATTCTAGTCCAGGTACTTTCTAGTGTAAAAGAAAACAGGGGGGATGCGTCCCATCCTAGACCTAAGGGCCCTGAACAAATTCCTTGTTTGTGAAAAGTTCAGGATGGTTTCCCTGAGCACCCTTCTTCCCATAATTCAGCAAAACGATTGGCTATGCTCTCTGGACTTAAAGGATGCCTATACCCACATCTCAATACTCGCAGCTCACAGGAAGTATCTTCGGTTTCGGCTGGGGAATCAGCACTTTCAGTACTGTGTACTGCCCTTTGACCTCGCATCTGCACCCAGGGTATTCACAAAGTGCCTGGCAGTTGTCGCAGCATCGCTACGCAGACTGGGAGTGCATGTGTTTCCTTATCTCGACAATTGGCTGGTGAAGAACACCTCGGAGGCAGGCGCTCTACGGTCAATGCGAATGACTGTTCGGGTACTAGAGCTACTGGGGTTCGTGATCAATTATCCCAAGTCCCATCTTGTCCCGGTTTAAAAATTGGAGTTCTTTGGCGCTCTGTTGGACGCACGGACGTCTCGAGCTTATTTTCCTCAGGCAATGGCAGACAATCTCCTGGCCCTAGTGTCCTTGGCTCGAGCGTCTCAACAGATCACAATAGGCAGATGTTGAGACTATTAGGACACATGGCCTCCACAGTTCATGTTACTCCCATGGCACGCCTACATATGAGATCAGCTCAATGGACCCTAGCTTCCCAGTGGTGCCAGGCCACAGGGGATCTAGAGGATGTGATCCATCTCTCCACCGACTTTTGCAGTTCCCTTCAGTGGTGGACCATTCGATCCAATTTGACCTTGAGACTTCAATTTCAAATTCCTCAGCCACAAAAGTGCTGACGACGGATGCATCCCTCCTGGGGTGGGGAGCTCATGTAGATGGACTTCACACTGAAGGAGCTTGGTCTTTTCAGGAGAAGAGTCTTAAGATCAACCTCCTGGAATTACAAGCGATCTGGAACGCTCTCAAGGCTTTCAGAGATCGACTGCCCAACCACATCATATTGATTCAGGTTGCTATGTATTACACCAACAAGCAGGGGGTCACCGGATCTCGCCCTCTGTGTCAGGAAGCCATCCGGATGTGGCTTTGGGCTCGCTGTCATGGCATGTTTCTCCAAGCCACCTATCTGGCAGGCGTAAACAACAGTCTGGCCGACAGACCGAGCAGGATCATGGAACCTCACGAGTGGTCGCTAAATATGGGCGTTGTCCACAAGATCTTCCGAGCGTGGGGCACCTCCTCAGTGGAAGGGTCGCTTCTACATCCCAACCTCCAGTCTCTGTCTCTCCTGGCCTGGATGTTGAGAGCTTAGAAATTGCCTCTTTAGGTCTGTCGGAGGGTGTCTCCCGAGTCTTGCTTGCTGCCATGAAAGATTCCACGAAAAAGTGTTATTCTTTCAAATGGAGGAGGCTTGCCATCTGGTGTGACAGCAAGGCCCTAGATCCTTTTTCTTGTCCTACATGGACCCTGCTTGAATACCTTCTACACTTGTCAGAGTCTGGTCTCAAGACCAACTCCTTAAGGGTTCACAGTGCAATTAGTGCTTATCATCAACGTGTAGAGGGTAAGCCTGTCTCTGGACAGCCTTTAGTTGTTCGCTTCATGAGAGGTTTGCTTTTGTCAAAGCCCTCTGTCAAACTTCCACCAGTGTCATGGGATCTCAATGTTGTTCACACCCAGCTGATGAAAACTCCTTTTGAGCCACTGAATTCCTGCTATCCGAAGTACTTGACCTGGAAGGTCATTTTCTTGGTGGCTGTTACTTCAGCTCGTAGAGTCAGTGAGCTCCAAACCGTGGTAGTGCATGCACCTTATAGCAAGTTTCATCATAACAGAGTAGTCCTCCGCACTCACCCTAAGTTCTTGCCGAAGGTGGTGTGGGAGTTCCATCTGAACCAGTCAATTGTCTTGCCAACATTCTTTCCCCATCCTCATACCTGCCCTGGTGAAGACAAGGTGCACACATTGGACTGTAAGAGAGCATTGGCCTTTACGTGGAGAGGACAAAGCCCTACAAACAGTCCACCCAGTTGTTTTTCTTTTGATCCCAACAGGAGGGGAGTCGCCATTGGTAAATGCACACTCTTTACTTGGCTGGCGGATTGCATATCCTTCGCTTATGCCCAAGCTGGGTTGACTTTAGATGGCCATGTCACGGCTCATAATGTCAGAGCCATGGCTGCGTCAGTGGCTCACTTGAAGTCAGCTTCTATTGAAGAGATTTGCAAGGCTGCAATGTAGTCATCAGTCCACACATTCACATCTCGCAACTGCCTTCAGCAGGATACCCGATGCAACAGTTGGTTTGGGCAGTCGGTGCTGCAGAATCTGTTCGGGGTTTAGAATCCAACTCCACCCTCCTAGGCCCATTTCTGTTTTGTTCCAGGCTGCACTCTCAGTTGTGTTTCTTTTCAGGTCAGTCTCTGTTATGTCCTCGCCGTTGCGAGGTCCAATTTACCAATGTTCATTGTTTTGAGTGAGCCTGGGAGCTAGGGATACCCCAATCGTGAGAACAAGCAGCCTGCTTGCCCTCGGAGAAAGTGAAGAAACATACCTGTAGCAGGTACTCTCTGAGGACAGCAGGCTGATTGTTCTCAGAAACCACCCTCCTCCCTTTAGAGTTGTTTATTTCTCCTTTTGCTTTTTATTGAACTGAGGAGGGCACGCTCGCGTCGTGGGCTGGAAGCTGTTCGCGCATGTGCGGTGTGTTCAGCTCACGCAACGCAGCATTCTCGAAGGCTCTTTTTTTTTGCTGTGCAAATTTTGCCGGTCTCCTTGGCCGTCGTGGACGACGACTCAATTGTGAGCGCAATCAGCCTCCTCTCCTCGTAGAATACCTGCTACAGGAATGTATCTTCAGTTTCCATTACGTCCCGAGGATCAGTCCAAACACCTGGTGGTTGTGACCATCCGCCAGCAGGTGGATGAGTTTTGTCTCATAAGCTCCTGCTCTTAGCAACCAAGCCAATATTCTCTGTCGCCAGCAGACCGGACAGCTACTCCTGTACCATGTGGTGACTTCTGTTGTGGCCTCCTGTGTCTCAGATGTAAACCTAGTGGTCTAGGTCCCTTTCTGGTCTTCCCTTCTTCTTTTCTTCTGCCTCTGTCTAAAAAAAAAAAAAAAAAGGCAATGTGGTTCTCCTTTTTGAGAGCGCTTGTGCTGTTGGAAGATTATGGGGCTTCAGTGCCTTGGAGATCATGAGACTGGCTGTTTCCTGTGAGTATATTTATTTTCTATGCCTGATCCTATTAAGTCGTGTGCACGCTGTGAGGTTAAGCTCTCAGCAGTTGGTTCCTGCACACTTTGCTTTAGTTCTGTGGACATTCCGCTTTTGCCTACTTTAGCCGTCAGTACTCTGTCTCCAGGAGCTGAATCTGGCCCTGCTCCAACAGCAGTTTTGGCGAACTCAGCGGCAACGGCTTCTGCACTCCGCTAGGCTTTGGCGGCCATTTTGTTAACATGTTCCTCACCCGCTACCGTGTCCCAGGATGTTGGTTTTGTGGGGGTAGAAGTCTCTGCCCTGCAGTTTTTGCTTGAATTAGCTGTTTTATTACATCAGGCCATTTTATTAAAGTCAGCTCAAGCTGCTTCTCCTTCTTCCGCTCTCATTGTTTTTGAGGAGAAGCTCCCTAAGAAACAAAACACTCTGTTTCGCAGAATTTATTTATTTATAGTACATTTCTACCCCACATTTTGCCACGCATGCAGGTACAATGTGGCTAACATAGGAGAAGTAAAAATGACAGTACAATAAGAGAAAATGGTAAGAGACAAGAATTCGGCAAGGAAGGGGGCATAACAGATACAGGGGTAAGGAAGTGGGAGTATTGATCGATAAGAGTGTGGGGGGGAGTAGACCAGTCCAAATAGGTGGATTTTCAGTAGCCTCTTGAACAGGAGGTGATCATTTTGCAGTTTAAGCATTTCGGTAAAACATTCCAATTCTTGGCACAGGAGTATTGGAAGGACGATGCGAAGATCTTCTTGTATTTGACGCCTCTGCAAGTAGGGAAGTGCAGGTTGAGATACGACCTCGAGGTGGCAACTGCGTTTTTCAGAGGTAGGTCAAATAAGGTGAAGCATATATTCCGGAGCCTGCCCATAAATGATTTTATGAGTTAGGGAGCAAATTTTGAAAGAGATACGCTCCCTCACAGGCAACCAGTGGAGAAGGAAACGCAGAGGTTGAGCATGCTCAAAACTGACTTTCCTAGATCAGTCTCGCCGCTGTGTTTTGTGCAGTCTGGAATTTTTGCAAAAGGTATCCAGGGCAACCTGCGTAAATCCCGCTGCAGTAATCCAGGTGAGATAGCACCAACCAATGAACAAGGGTGCGAAACAGTTCTTTAGTTAGGCAATATCTGACCTGCCGAAGCCTCCACATCGCATTGAACATTCTCTTAGTGACAGCTCGTACCTGGTCGTCCAGATGCAAATGCTTATCCAAGGTCACCCCAAACAGCTTTAGGCTGCTAGATAGAGGGAGAACATAGTCATTTATAGTGAGGGTATCTGTAGGGACTGAATAGTATGGGGAGTGGAGAATAAGGCACTGAGTTTTATCCTTATTTAACTTGAACCGGAACACCCTCGCCCAGTGTTCCATTGTAGATATGCTGGTTGCAATCAGGTCGGAGATTTCAGCTACTGTGACACGGAAAGGGATGGAAATGGTGACGTCATCAGAGTAAATGTACGGATTTAGGCCCAGGTTGCAGAGGGTGGTAGCGAGAGGGATCAGCATGATATTAAACAGTGTGGGTGATAGGGGTTAGTCCCGGGCACCCCACAGGAGGCTCTCCAGGGAGCAGAAATGGTAGATTTCACTTAGACTTGTAGGATCTGGACGACAAGAAGCCCTTGATCCAGTGCAAAACAAAGCTGCTGACGCCAAAATACGTCAAGGAGGTGTAAAAGGAGATCATGGTCCTCTGAACTCAGACGAGATCTTATCTGTGTATTCTGACTGTCCTAGTTCTGCTGATGGCCCTGACTTGGGTGTTTAAGAGGCAGACTGGGATAATGATCCTACTGTAGCTAGATTGTTTTGAGAGCGAAGTTGCCTCTGATCACAAAATCTATGGAGGCTTTAAGCATTTCTTCCCCTGCTTCTCAGTGGTCCAGCTCCATCTTTTATGTCCGGTACTATGAGACCTCTTATATCTTTCCATATTCATTAGGCTATGCAGGAGCTTATTGCATCTCAGTGAGAGACCCCTGATTCTAACCTCTGGGTGGCACAAGCTATATCCAAATTATATCCCCTTCTGCTGTCTGATTTAGAACAGTTTGCTCTGCCTAAGGTAGTTGCCCTTGTTGTGGCGGTTACTAAATGTACTACTATTCCTTTTGAAGTAGGCACTGCATTAAAGGATATGCATGACCACAAGGTTGAGACTTCCTTGAAGCTTGCCTTTCAACTAGCTGCGTTAACTTCTCAGGCAGCAATTTCTTCTTTTGTACTCAGGGCTTCTTTATCGTGGATTCAGCAAATGTCTATGTTGGACTCACCTCCAGACTTTCTCCCTAACTTAGAGGCGGTATTGTCCTATTTGTGAAACATCTTTATGATATTCTCTGAACATCGTCTAAGGATATGACCTTGTACGTTTTGGTGCGACACTGGCTGTGGTTGCGGCATCCAAATCTCGTCTGCTGAAGTTGCCCATTTGGGGGAAACCACTCTTTTCTGTGGATTTGTAGAAGATTGTTAAAGACCTCGGAGATTCCAATGTGCAGCGGTTACCTGAGGACAAACCTAAGCCTCATCTCTGGACGGCTAAGTCTCATTTTTGAGAAGCGCACAGGTATAGATCAGGGAAGGCTAGTGCTTCTGCACAAAAACCTCACTTTCCTTAGACTCAGTCTTCCATTCGAGAGGCAAGAATCCTTTTTCCACTTCCTCATTAACCTCTTCCTCTTTGCAGCTCTTGCAATGACGGGGTCGAGGTTCGCTCCTTGTACGTAGACATAGGTTGGTGTGTTTTCCACTTTCTCAAGGAGTAGACCACTATTACTGCAGACCAGTGGGTCCTTGGTATCATTCTCCATGGCTAAAAGCTAGAATTTTCAAAGCCACTCGCAGATCTTTTCATGCTGTCCCCTTGCAGCAGCTCTTCAAAGATTCAAGCAGAGCTAACTTGCTTATACTCTGTAATGCGACTGGGGACCATTCAGCCTGTTCTTCTGGCAGAGAGGGTCACGGGTTGATATTCCATCTATTTTGTCATCTAGATCTCAATCGTCAATGCAATTTCATGCTTATCCTAATCCTGAATGTAAATACACGCAGAATATCTTTCTTTTTGGAGAAAACGTTTTCTCCAAAGCAAATATATGTCATGGATTTATACACCCACTTGCTTTTGAGGAGATGCACATACTGGATTACAGTTAGTTTTGTGGTTGTTTGGTATCAAGAATCAAAAACAGAGACTTCCCAGCTCTGGAGGTTCTTCAAGGCAATACAACAGGCCTTGTGGGCCATAAATTTGAATCTGTGAAAAATATTTCTTTGGGGGGAAACATTAATAGGTAAGAGATTAGTGTTTTGCCCCAATCTCCTATAGAAAAAGAGAGTAAGTTTAGTTGGAAACATACTTATTGTCCAATATTAGTAGAAATAATACACATAATTTCATGTTTTCTTTTAAAACCAGAAATTATTTAACAATGTGAACACTTGAGCCTCTAATCGAATTCCACTGATTAAGGTAATCCCAGTTTCACAGGCTTCACTCCTTTTTAAATTAATATTAAAAAGTATACTTTATATTACTAAGAGGAATCATTACAAGGAAAATAACAACATTTTCAGGAAATATTCTGAGGAATCTTTAGGAGTCCATACTCGGAACCCTGGGAAAACAACATTAATCATATAATCATCTGTAATATTCATTTTGTTCAAATTCTGATCTATTATCATTTTCAAAATTGAATATACAACCGTTTTGGGTTTGAAGAAGCCAACCAGAACGATCAATGTGGAATAATGATTCAGAAAATAATAACTGGGGATAATCAGGTTAATACCACGTTTTTTTTTCTGTTTACTGTTGTTTAATTGATCTCCTTGTCTTGTTTCACTTTCCTATTTTGTGGTCTAAGAAGAGTATAGAATTACCTGATTGAAATAATTCTTGTGTATTACTTTGTATTTCTGGCAAGTTATTTTATTGCTTGTAAATTTAAATTCTTATATAAAAAAAAAAAAAAGAGAGTAAGTTTAGGTTTTATGGGCAGCCCATCCACATGAAAGATTGACTCTAAATGATTTTCAGATTTGGAATAGTTGCACACAGAGCTATATAGATCAAAATTATTTCCCTGTTGAGACATCTCATCAAAGTATATGATGCTAAGAGAGACCAAACTAGGGGCATGCTTAAGCCTAGAAGTTGCTTCATTGAGCATCCCCCTAGTTTGATCTTTCTGAGTACCATATTACTTTGCAAATATCAAGCAAACCTTTCCTTTGTGTGTTGATTTGTAAATGAAAATTTAAAATAGGATACCTTTTACTTTGCTTTGACTGTCACCAAATTTGAGGAACTTTAATGGTGCATTTTTTGCAAATTGTACAAAATATCTTTTATAGGAGCCTTCCTGTTCTCATTGCTTGATGGGGGGGGAATAGACATTTCTACATACCCTATTAGGCGCTTTAGTACTGTAAACTAAGCATCAGCTGGCTGGAGTAATTCTAATCAGCCACAAGAAGGCTAGTAAAGATCAGCAATTGTTGCCCCCCCCCCCCCCCCCCCCCCCAACACACTCTTATTCCAGCAGTTAGATTTTTGCATCATAAACAGATATTTTTATATTATGGTGATATAATTGTTTTTTCAAACTCACCAATGTATTTTCCTCCTCCGATTTACAAATTCATAGTACACCCATATGTCAGCATTGGTTCTTCCATTTTCATTTATCGGCCTTCTGGCTGATCACAAAACATTACAGTACTTATGTTTAACCATCAGTTTCTATGTTAATGGTTTTCTATGGTATATCATTCCTACTCAGGAAGTACTGTGGGTGGGGAGCTTTTAATAGAGTCTTCCATGAACTGCATATCCACTATTTCCTTTTGCAGTGACCTTATGATATCTGCATATACTGTTTCCCTTCTTTCCATAGTTGGACATTTGGCCACCCAGTAGTGATAGTATTATTGCCTGTTTGGAAAGTTTGCAGTAGGAGATTGGTTGTATCTCTTCTGTGGCCACAGATTGAATATATGTATTGTGTCTTGGCAGTAATTTTCTGTAACTGAACTAAGAAGGTAACTGTAGGAAGGGTAGGGTCAGAAGACCAGCTATTATTGATGAATAATGCATCAGAAAAAAAACAACTCTAGTACTCTGGTGGAAGAAGTGGCTTTAGACCTAAGGTGCCGCTTATTCAAGCTACAGCTTTACTACCTTGCCAGAGCCTTTGCTGTTTTTAAGAAGAAAATAAAAATTAAAAAATCATCTTAGGAAAAGAATCTTTTCAATTACACCTGTGAAGTAGTTAGAGTATGACCTTTGGTGTCCAGCATCTCTTGTTAAAGTTGGCTTTGATACTCATGCCATTGAACTCCAAAAATCTTCACCAACAACATTACTCTCCCATTCACTTCCTCAGAGAATGAGCCCAGGGTCTAACATGTTTAAAGCCTTATTGTATTTAAACAAATGAGTGCAAAAGTGTTAGCAGATTTGCTTTTTAGATTATCATTTTTTTTCTCTTTTCATTAAGTGCAGTGATGTTCAGCCTGGCAGGGAAGCGCAGGACAATTGGTCCCATCATCAGTATGCCCCATGGAATAAACCCTATTTACTGAGAACTGTAGATGTCCTGAGCCAAAGGTGAAATATCTAACAAGGGTCCATGGGCAGTTTTCTAGCAATATAGCCTGCTAACAGAGGGCTTTTTAAGCTACTAATGCAGCTGTAGATTCCAGCAAGCTTTTGTCACAGCCTGCTAGAGCTTACAACTGGTTAGCTGCCATGTACAAAATGGAATAAGTGAACCAATATAAAAAATAACAAGTTGCTTGGCATAATCATTTGCATTACTGTCTAACATAATATTAACTTAGAAAGATGTTTGCTGCAGTATTCTTTCATTTTATAAAGACATATTTAGTAGACTCATTATAGATGTAATTTGCCTGTTATACAGTTATAATAAGAACAAATAGCAGTTAAGTTAATATTCCTTTTAATACATTTTTATGTTTTTGATTTACTTTTTTTTCCTGTGGACTATCTCATTTCGTTTGGGATGAGTGATAGTTTCTGGAAAACTATTTTTGAAATATTTTCTTATTGAAGTTCAAACTGATTTCTATATGTTTATGCAGCTATGGCTCTTTAAGGCCAAATAAATCTAGCTTTCATAAAAATTCTGCTTCCTATCTACCTAATGTTGAAGCTTTAGCCTTTCACATGGACTCAAAAGCATCCTGGTTACAAGCGAATATAATCTATAGGCATAAATACATGTTTTGTATGAAAACATTCTCTCTCTACATATTATGAAGTTGTACAGTGTATGTTTGCATGACAGTAAAGCAAAAAGCTTTGAAACAAGTATGGAAACTGTCATTTGTTTTAGGAGGGAGCAAAGGAATTTGCAGCAGCTTTGACAGCAGAACGGATAAAAACGCCACCAAAACGTCCGGTTGGCCGTCGAAGGGGAAGACTTTCAAACAGCACCAGCAGACCTAGCACACCAACGATTAATACTTCAGAAGCAAAGGACACAGACAGCGATAGGGAAGCAGGGACTGAAACAGGAGGTGAAAACAATGATAAGGAGGAAGAGGAGAAGAAAGATGAAACTTCTAGTTCCTCTGGTGAGATAAATAGTGAAACTTAATCATGGCAAATAAGATTTTATTTGTAAATGGAAAATGATGAGATAATAGGTTGCGAATTCAAGCATTCATAAATTGATTGCTCCTTAATTGATATCTGATCTTTGGTCTCTTGCCGTTTTTATGAAGGTTGTCTCTTCAGTGTGTTCCCATCGGTAGAGCGTTTGCTCAACAAAAGACAGACTTGAGTTAGCTTGATAAGAGGACTTTTTCAAAAGGATTTTCTGGGTAGATTGGTCTGACTGAAAATGTTTCTTTTCTGCACATCTAAAAGTACCTGCTAGCTAGCTAGATCAAGGGATGCATTCCACATGCAAGGAGAGCATGTATTGCACAGACACCATACATAGATTTGCTTTTAGATATATGCACAGTTCTCTGTGGACAACAGAATACATAACCTTACATGTGGGTGACTATTCTGACAGAGCTCCTGCAGAAACGCTCCCCAACTTGCTCGCAAAAAGTTTAAGAATGTTGAACTGCACATGCATGTGTGTCTTTTAGCCTTCCACTTGCATGCCTGACTTAGCCGATTGCCATTTTTCCGCAAAGCAAATCAGTCATACTTGTCGTACTCTACCTAAATCCACTTCAAAATTAGCATTTTTGTAGTTTTTTGAACTTCTGCTCTTAGTGGTGTAAGTACTGACATCTGCCATGTGAGGACCAGTTAGAATAGGGATACAGAAGTTCAGGTCTCGAGTGCCACAATCAGGCCACGTTTTCAGGATTGGATACTACCCTCTATTGGATGGAAATCTAACTTGTGCATATTCATTAGGGATATCCCAAAAACCTGACCTGTTTGTCACACTCAAGGCCTGAATGCCTGCATCCCCTGGTTTAGAACTTCCCTTCCTTTATTTCCCTAGAAAGGTTTTTCAGCACTTCTAAGTTTAATTTCTATTTTGTGGCCTGTCTAGTCACTTATAGGTCTGGTGCACCCAGTTGGGTACATTTTCAAAATTGAGGAGTTTTATTTCTCTGCGCCAATTTTTCCTGATATGTCCCAAAAAATGTTCCCAGTGGCTTTAAGAAGGTGTACCCGGTTTAACAGGACCATATCCATCATGGACCACTCATAACTGGTGCCTGCGATGGTTAGGACCTGATCATGATTTCTCTTCTTGTATCTTGTGTTCACAGATATCAGAAAGTGGAATCAAAGGTCAAGAGAAAGGGCGCAAACTTATTTTTGGCACTTCTAGTCTTGCCATAAGCACTGGCATTGGAAGAGTAGTCTCCTTTTGGCTCTTGAGCTGCATTGGGGATGCATTGATATTGAGAGTACATTGATCACCCTCAACATTGAGCATTGATAGAACCAATTGTGTATGTCATCCTCCAAACCTGTCCCAAGGAATAGGAAGGATTCATCCTCATTGGCACTGAAGGACAAAGATACCAGTGTTGGGCGGAAGCTAAGGAGTACCGACATATGAAAGCATTGAGATTAGTGGTGAGGCGTCAGAAGGGGTGCGACAGCCTCCAGGAGCTGAACTAGCTTCGATATACCCCAAGAGTCTCAGGGCATAAGGCCACTCTGACTGTATAACCCCAGTCTTGTCCAATGACAGCCTTCCAGGAGTATCTGATGAGGAAGTTCAAAGATTGTAGGGAGTGCTTCTTTGCTTGATGCAAAGCTATGGTTCCAGAGCATCCATGCCATGGCTCAAGGTGATGCATCTGATATTGAAACCCTCACTGCCCACATAAATGCTTTTTCACTGAAGCCTCGAAGGACTTTGGGATAGGTGCAGACTGCACTGGTGTCATTCTCCATCCCATCAGGGGAGAAGGCTTCCCTGATGCCTTGACACAACAGGACCAAGCCTGACCAAGAGGTTGGGTCAGTTTTAAAGCAATCAGAAACTCAAGTTTCTAAGGAGTACTTTTATGAGTCCAACTGAGCACTCTTGGGTATCTGAAATAGAACCAGATGGCTCCACTGGTCTTCTTTCAGATCCCTCCCCACAAAAGGAGATATGGAGATTCCAAGGAAGCGCTCATTCATCAGTTTTTTTGTCAGAGAGATGGCTAAGTCTATCTCATTTCCTTATAGTGACTGAGGATGAGCCTGAGGCAGAACTTTGAGCATCCTCCAGTTGAATGACCTCTATAAAGAAGGTCCTTCTCAACAAGGACCCTGAAGCAATACAAATGAAGATTTGGGGGAGACCCCCCCTTCCCTCCTCTATACAGCAATGTAAACAAGAAGATCTATTCTATGTATAGAGTTGAAAAGGCTCTGGGATTTGAGAAGCTACAGCTTCCTCACCATTCCTATGGTGTTTGAATCTACTCCCAAAGAGCTGAGAGTATGAAGACTAACTCTTGGTGCCTACTGGTAGGGATGTGAGGACCTTGGGACTCTTTTGGAAAAATGTTTTAACAGAACACTATGCTTACAGCCTGCTAAGCTTCTTACCAGCTCTTTGTGGCAAACATTTGCGGAATATTGTGCACAGTGTGATGGAGTTTGCTGATGTGCTCCCCTAAGAGAGGGACAATGAATTCATCAGCTAGTGGCCAAGAGTGGGAGTGTGGGAAAATATATGGTCTTTCCAGCTTATCTTTTCGATATGGGCGTCCAGAGCTTTTCCCTTGTAGGGGCAAATTGACCTCACAGGGCAGGGCACCACTATTTGAAGATGGTGTGCCAGAGGCAGGAGTAAGTGGATATCACTTCTAGGGGAGGGGCTTGGGGAAAGGTTGGGGAGCTGACACTAGACACCAGGGATTTTTTTTTAATGGGGTTAGGGAGGGGGAACCACTAGACCACCAGGGACTAAGGGGACTTTTGTATTGAAGTTGGGAATATGGGGGGAGGGGCAACTAGACCATCAGGTATTTTGTTTTCTCTGAGGACAAGCAGGCCATAATTCTCACAATTAATTGGTTAACGAGATCCACGTTGCGCGTTCTGGAGCTTTTAACAAGCTTCAAAAGAGCTTTGTGGAGCACGAGTCATGTTCGCTTTTAAAAGAGCCAGGCATTCTAGATACTATACTTTTGCGACCCCTTGCAGAGAGATAGGACCTTGGACTCTTGGAGGAAGAGGTTCCAGGCCTCTATGCTCATGTCACATATTCAGTCATACCAGCTCTTCATGAGCGTCTACTTGCAGGACTCTGTGTTCAAGATGCTGGACTTGGCTGACTCTCTCCCACCGGAGCAGACAGAGTCGCTGCGCCAGTTGGCCAAGCAGCAGAATGCGTGCTGTAAGTTCATGGCCAGGGGCGCCTATGACACTTTCAATGTGGCATCCCTGATCAAAGTATAGCAAAGCGTATATTCTCATGGCTGCGTGTTTCTGACTTGAAGCCAGCGGTTCAGCAGATGGTGGATGCTGGGGGCATAACCTTTTTAGAGAGAAGGTTGAGGAGGTACTGACCAAATCAAAAAAGCATACTGATACCATCTCTTCTCTCTCCCACTGGTCAACTTCTGCATCTCTGTCCTCATCTAGGAGGTTTATTGACAAGTTGAGAAGGGGTGCCTACTACTCTGAGGAGGTAGGTATGTTGCCTCCTCTTGCCAGCCTGCGCAGGCTCAGCCCCATTGTGCTCGTTCCCATCAACAGCATGCGCCTAAGGCCCCTGTTGCTCCCCGGTCAAAGCAGGGGATGAGTTTTGACTGGCTTCAGCAGTGCGTATCCACAGTTAGAGTGTCGGGGGAGAGGCTGAAGTTTTTCCATGAAAGGTAGTTCCTTGTAACCTCCGACCTATGGTTCTCCAAATAGTCCATCTTGGATATGCCCTAAATTGATGTCAGAAACCTCCAAATTGCCCACTGAGAGCTCATTACTTCAGCTCTCAGCATGTGCAGGTACTTGCAGAGGAACTGTTAGCCCTTCTAAATGCCTATGCAGTCGAGCCCATTCTACCATGGGAAGAAGGGTGGGGATTCTATTTCTGGTACTTCCTTATGCAAAAGAAGACGGGGGGGGGGGATGCGTCCCATCCTTGACCTAAGGTCCCTAAACAAATTTCTGGTCAAAGAAAAGTTCAGGTTGGTTTCCTTGGGCACCCTTCTCCCCAAGCTTCAGGAAAATGATTGGCTATGCTCTCTGGACTTAATGGATGCTAATTTCAGCCCAATGAAATATCTATGATTTCGGCTGGAAGCATATCACTTCCAGTTTCACATGTTCCCTTTGGGGAACTGGGCTTGATTCCCACTGCATCTCCTTGTGACTCTGGCAAGTCATGCCCAGGTACAAATAAGTACCTGTATATACTTTGTAAACCACTTTGAAAGTAGTTGTAAAAACCACAGAAAGGCAGTATATCAAGTCTCATTCCCTTTCCCCCTTTCCTTCAGTTGCAGCGTCACAATGCAGACCGGGAGTCCATGTGTTCCTTTATCTTTGTGTTTGTCTGGAGAACAGCATGTCGGAGGATGGTGCTTGAGAGTCCAGAAGAGGACTATTCAGGTGCTTGAGCTTCTAGGATTCATTTTAAACTACCCAAAGTCCAATTTTCACCCTGTTCAGTAATTGGAATTCATTGGAGCCGTGATTGATACGCAGCAAGTTTGAGCCTTCCTCCCTGGGCTGAGAGCAAACACACTAGTCGCACTAGCTTCTTGGGTCTAATCTTCACCCTGCCCAGCAATTGGAATTCATTGGAGCCGTACTCGATACGCAGCAGGTTCAAATCTTCCGGGGCCAAGAGCAGACACACCTAGTTGCACTAGCTTCTCGTGTTCAAGTGTCTGACAGGTTATGGCTCAGCAGATGGTTGAGATTATTGGGCCACATGGCATCCACACTTTGTGACACCCATGACGCGTCTTCACATGAGAGCTGCCCAGTGGACCCCTGGTCTCTCAGTGGTGCCAAGCCACGAGAGGTCTGGAAATGTCAGCCGAGTGTCCCCGGAGCTTTTCTGCTCACTGTTGTGGTGGACCATTTGATCCAATATGACTCTGGGAGTGCCATTCCAAATTCCACAACCACAAAAAGTTCTGTTCCAGACTCCAGGCCCATGACATACTAGTTTCAGATGCCTTCCTCCTTCATTGGGGGACCGATCTTCTGTATACGTAGCCTCCATACCTCTTCTGGGGAAGACTTTGCTGAAACTCAAGCAAGACCACACGGGACTGTGATTCTGATTGTACCTTATTGGGCTCATCAGATCTGGTTACCTCTTCTTCTAGAATTATCCTCTGGAGAACCATGGAGATTGGCTTATTTTCCTACCCTCATCACGCAGAACGAGTGATCTCTTCTGCATCCCAGCCTTCAGTCTCTGGCCCTCACAGCCTGGATGTTGAGAGCCTAGAATTTGCTTCCTTGGGTCTTTCAGAGGGTGTCTCCCAGGTCTTGCTGGCTTCCAGGGAAGATTCCACTAAGAAGTGTTACTCTTTCAAGTGGAGGAGTTTTACTGTCTGGTGTGAGGGCAATGTCCTAGATCTCCTTTCTTGCCCTACACATACCCTGCTTGCATACCTTCTACACCTATCTGAGTCTGGTCTCAAGACCGTAAGGGTTCACCTTAGTGGAATTGGTGCTTATCTTCACCATGTAGAGGGTAAGCCTATCTCTGGACAGCCTCTAGTTCGCTTCATGGGAGGTTTGCTTTTGTCAGACCTCTGCCAGTGTCACGGGACCTCAACATTGTTCTCATCCTTCTGATGAAAGCTCCTTTTGAGCCACTGAGTTCCTGGCATCTGAAGTACTTGACCTGGAAGGTCACTTTCTCTTTGTCTGTTACTTCAGCTCGTAGGGTCATTGAGCTGCAAGCCTTAGTAGTGGATGCACCTTATGCTAAGTTTCATCACAGCAGTCCTACACCCGCACCCTAAGTTTCTGCCAAAGGTTGTTTTGGACTTCCATCTGAATTAGTTGATTGTCTTGCCAACATTCTTTCCCTGATCTCATGCCCATCCTGGCGAGAGTGCCTTGCACATCTAGGACTGCAAGCGAGCACTGGCCTATTACATGGAGCTGACCAGGCCCCACAAGACAGTCCGTCCAGCTTTTTGTTTTTATTTAATCCCAACATCGGGAAATGCACAATCTCTAATCGGCTGGCAGATTTCATTTCTTTCGCTTATGCCCGGGCTGGGCTGATCCGGAAGGTCATGTCACGGCTCACAATGTCAGATTCATGGCTGTATCAGTAGCCCACTTGCGGTCAGCCTCCCTTGAGAAAATCTGCAAGGCTGCAATGTGGTCTTTTGTCCACACATTCACATTCCACTATGAGCAGGATACTCGACATGACAGTTCGGGCAGACATTTTTGCAGAATCTATTTGGGGGTCTAGAATCTAACTCCACTCCCATAGGCCCATTTTCTTCTCTTCCAGTTTGTGTATAGTTTTCAGGTTAGTCTGAGTACTGTTCTCGCTTTTGCAAGGCCTAGTTGACCAATGTTGTTGTTTTTGGTGAGCCTGGATGCTCGTGATACCCTAGTTGTGAGAATTATGGCCTGCTTGTCCTCAGAGAAAGCAAAGATACTTATCTGTAGCAGGTATTCTCTGAAGACAGCAGGCCTTTATATTCTCACAAACTCCCCCACCTCCACTTGGAGTTGTCTCCTATATTTCTTTTATGCTTTTGTATTTAACTATGGTAACCACGTTCTCCGAGGACAAGCAGGCTGCTTGTTCTCACTGATGGGTGACGTCCACGGCAGCCCCTCCAATCGGAAACTTCTCTAGCAAAGTCCTTTGCTAGTCCTCGCGCGCCCGCGCGCACCGCGCATGCGCGGCCGTCTTCCCGCCCAAAACCGCTCGAGCCGGCCAGTCTTCTTTTGTCCGCACTCGGTTACGGTCGTGTTTCGCCGTGTCGAGCCCCGGAAAGTCGACCTCGCGCGTCCAAATTTATTTTGACGTGTTTTTTTTTCTTCGGAAAAGTCTTTAAAAGTGTCGGGAAGTGCTCCCCCGGAAACCCCCCCCCCCCAGGGTTTCGTGTAAACCCTTCCCGTACTTCAGCTTTTTGCCCGATAAGTTTTCTTTCGTCGTCGGGGTAGGCCTCTTTTCGGCCTCGGTCGAGATTTTCTCCCTTAAAAATTTTTGGTGCTCTTTTTCCGTCATTTCGGATTTTGATTTCGCCGGCGTGATTTTTCCGCCCATGACATCGAAGCCTTCCAGCGGCTTCAAGAAGTGCACCCAGTGCGCACGGATAATCTCGCTCACTGATCGACACTCGTCGTGTCTTCAGGGTCTGGGGGCCGAGCACCGCCCTCAGAACTGTAGTCTGTGTTCCCTGCTTCAAAGGCGGACTCAGGTAGCGAGATTAGCCCCAGTGGAACGTGTTGTTCTCGGGTCTTCGTCGGCATCGGCACAGGGATCTTCAAGTGCATCGAAGTCTGTCATGCGTCCAGGACATCTTCCTCGGCGCCACTGCATCAAGTGCACGAGGCATCGTGGCATCTGCATCGGCGCAAGGTTATCGGGCGACTGCATCGACGTCGGTGGGTACCGGGACCTCGTCTGCTGATGTCGTCGGACGGTGGTGAATAGTCAGAAGTGCAGGTGAGGCTGTCCATTCCCTGCTGGTGGCGGTGAGCCTTCGGGTGGGTCTCCTCCTACCCTGAGGCTCCTGCGGTACAGCCCACCCGAGACCGACCTCCTTCGGTCTCGGTCCGAGGAGCGACGGCTGGATTCTACGTCCTCCTCGTCGGTGCCGGGGAGCTCCGGTGACATGCTCGGAAGAAGTCGAAGAAGCATCAGACACCGGTCGCCCTCCCGCGTCGGCACCGAGAGCTCTGGGTTGCCGAGGGACGTCGGCACCCAGCAGGCATCGGCACGAGAGGACCGCTCACCCTCTGTTCAGGAGGTGTCGATGCGCTCACTCTGGACAGCCCGGAAACAGCCTCCTCGCCCGGAACAGGTTCTGGACGTCGACGCCTGCATCGACCTCTTTGCTTTTCCTCCTGCAGCCGCTCTGAACGAGTAGCCTCGGGCCGTTCTCCCAGAGATTCTGGGAGAGCTGTTGGCCCTACCCCTCCTAGGTACCAGCGGTGCTGCGCCTCCGGTACCGTCGGATGCGTGCGCCGGCTGGCCATCGCCCGGGTGAGGTCCCCGACGCTCGGTACCGCGTGCGGTTGCCGACTGCGGCCACCTCCCAGGAGGGCTCCCCGACTACGTCGGCGGAGGGAGCTTCGCCGATGCGGCGAGGGAGTCTACCTCTCGACGCCCCCATCGTGGACGGGCATCACCGAGTCGAGCCGGGCGAGGTTTGCAGACACAGGCTTCGTGAACTTGTGTCTGACACCGAGGTGAGGCCTCGTGGGAGGTAAGAGGAAGACCCCAGATATTTCTCTGACGAGGAGTCTGAGGGTCTTCCTTCTGATCCCACTCCCTCTCCTGAAAGACAGCTTTTCTCCTCCTGAGAGTCTGTCTTTCGCTTCCTTTGTCCGGGAGATGTCTACGGCCATCCCCTTCCCGGTGGTTGTGGAGGACGAGCCCAGGGCTGAAATGTTTGAGCTCCTGGACTATCCTTCTCCACCTAAGGAAGCGTCCACTGTTCCCTTGCACCATGTCCTAAAAAAGGACATTGCTTGCGAACTGGACCCAAGCCACTAAGTAATCCCCACATTCCCAAGAAGATCGAGTCCCAGTACCGGATCCATGGGGACCCAGAGCTGATGCGCACCCAGTTGCCTCATGACTCTGGAGTTGTGGATTGGCCCTAAAGAAGGCTACGAGTTCTAGGGAGCATGCTTCGGCGCCCCGGGCAAAGACTCTAGAACCTTAGGACTCCTTTGGGAGGAAGGCCTACCATTCTTCTATGCTCGTGGCCAAAATCCAGTCTTACCAGCTCTACACGAGCATACACATGCGGAACAATGTGCGGCAGTTGGCGGGCTTGGTTGATGCTCTTCCCCCTGAGCAAGCCAAGCCTTTCAGGAGGTGGTCAGGCAGCTGAAGGCGTGCAGAAAATTCCTGGCCAGAGGGGTGTATGACACCTTTGATGTTGCGTCCAGGGCGCTGCTCAGGTGTGGTGATTGCGCAGGCTCTCATGGCTGCGTGCCGCCGACCTGGAGAATAGACTCCAGCAGCGGATTGCGGACCTCGCCTTGCCGTGCGGACAATATTTTGGAGAGAAGGTCGAGCAGGTGGTAGAGCATCTCCACCAGCGGGACACCGCATTCGACAAGTTCTCCCGCCGGCAGCCTTCAGCCTCTACCTCTACAGGTAGAAGATTTTTGGGGGGAAGGAGGACTGTTCCCTACTCTTCTGGCAAGCGTAGGTACAATCCCCCTTCTCGACAGCCTGCGGCCCCAGGCTAAGCCCCAGCGTGCTCGCTCTCGTCAGCAGCGTGCGCCTCAGCAAGGCCCCGCGGCTCCCCAGCAAAAGCAAGGGGCGAGCTTGTGACTGGCTCCAGCAGAGCATAGCCGACATCCAAGTATCAGTGCCGGGCGACCTGCCGGTTGGGGGGAGGTTGAAAGCTTTTCACCAAAGAGCCACTGAATTCCTGCCATCTGAAGTACTTGACCTGGAAGGTCATTTCTTGGTGGCAGTTACTTCAGCTCGTAGAGTCAGTGAGCTTCAGGCCCGGTAGCCCAGGCCCCCTTACACCAATTTCATCATAACAGAGTAGTCCTCCGCACTCACCCTAAGTTCTTGCCGAAGGTTGTGTCGGAGTTCCATCTGAACCAGTCAATTGTCTTGCCAACATTCTTTCCCCGTCCTCATTCCTGCCCTGCTGAACGTCAGCTGCACACATTGGACTGCAAGAGAGCATTGGCCTTCTATCTGGAGCGGACACAGCCCAACAGACAGTCCGCCCAATGTTTGTTTCTTTTGATCCCAATAGGAGGGGAGTGGCTGTGGGGAAACCGCACCATATCCAATTGGCTAGCAGATTGCATTTCCTTCACTTACGCCCAGGCTGGGCTGCTCTTGAGGGTCATGTCACGGCTCATAATGTTAGAGCCATGGCAGTGTCGGTAGCCCACTTGAAGTCAGCCTCTATTGAAGAAATTTGTAAAGCTGCGACGTGGTCATCTGTCCACACATTCACATCTCATTACTGCCTGCAGCAGGATACCCGACGCGACAATCGGTTCGGGCAGTCAGTTCTTCAGAACCTGTTTGGGCTTTAGGATCCAACTCCACCCCCCGAGGGCCCTGTTTGTTCTGTTCCAGGCTGCACTCTCAGTTAGTTGGTAAATTTTTTAGGGCAATCTGAGTTATGTCCTCGCCGTTGCGAGGCCCAATTGACCATGGTTGTTGTTTTGAGTGAGCCTGGGGGCTAGGGATACCCCATCAGTGAGAACAAGCAGCCTGCTTGTCCTCGGAGGAAAGCGAATGCTACATACCTGTAGAAGGTATTCTCCCGAGGACAGCAGGCTGATTGTTCTCACAAACCCGCCCGCCTCCCCGTTGGAGTTGTGTCTTCCCTTGAAGTGTATTGTCCTGCTACATACTGGACTGGCCGGCTCGAGCCGGTTTCGGGCGGGAAGACGGCCGCGCATGCGCGGTGCGCGCCGGGCGGCGCGAGGACTAGCAAAGGACTTTGCTAGAGAAGTTTCCGATTGGAGGGGCTGCCGTGGACGTCACCCATCAGTGAGAACAATCAGCCTGCTGTCCTCGGAGAATACCTTCTACAGGTATGTAGCATTCGCTTTCTTGCGGCAGTCGGGAAGGCAATAACGCATGCGCGGTGGAGCATGGCTGATACTCCACAAAGATCTTTTGAAGCTTGGTAAAAGCTCTGGACAATGCAAAGTGGGATCGCTTTACCCAATTGTGAGAATATAAGTCCTGCTGTCCTTGGAGAACGCCTGCTACAGGTAAATACCTTCGCTTTATGTTGGAGGATGGGGGAGAGGGAAGGAGGGAAGCTGCTAGACTCAGATAGGGGCCTTGCAGAAATTTGGGTCAGGATATCAGCAGGTTTTTTTTCCCTTCTTCAGTGTTACCCTTCCTGTCAGTGCCTGAGCCAGTCACCTCTCAGACACTGAGAGGAAAAGTGACATGTATCAATAAGCTGCAAATTCTTACCACAGTTTTAACACGACAGTAATTTGCATGCTTGTTAATTATAACATGTCGCTGTATTTTTTTATCACTTACTGTTTGGCAGTAATTTTGCGGTAGAGTGCAGTCTGTACTGTGAAGCTTTTTGCATGGGGCCCCTATGTGTGAGAATGGCTTCACAAGATTATAGAATTAGGAATTGAAGGCTTTCAGAGATCCAGTTATCCAATCAAATAATTCTGATTCAGACAGACAACCAGGTTGCAATATACTATGAGGCATATTTTCAAAGCACTTAGCCTTCCAAAGTTCCATAGGTTTCTTTGCTTTGAAACTATGCCTCTATATCAACAAACAGGGAGGGACAGGTTCATACTACCTGTGTCAGGAAGCTGTCGTGCTGTGGAAGTGAGACAACTCTTTGGCAAACACAATTAGGTGCTGCAATCACACAAGTAATCCTTGGACAAGTGCGTAGCTCAGAATATCTTTTGAGAATAGGGCACTCCCTCAGTAGATCTTTTTGCCACTCATTAGCACAAAACGTCCTTTAGTTCTGCTTCAGACTAGGATCACGTGGAAGACTAGCCTCAGATGACTTCTTCAATCATTGAGGGGAAGGATCATAAGTACATAAGTATTGCCAAACTGGGACAGATCGAAAGTCCATCAAGCCCAGCATCCTGTTTCCAACAGTGGCCAATCCAGGTCACAAGTACCTGGCAAGATCCCAAAAAAGTACAATACATTTTATGCTGCTTATCCTAGAAATAATCAGTGAATTTTCCCCAAGTCTATTTTAATAATGGTCTATGTACTATTCCTTTAGGAAGCCATTCAGACCTTTTTTAAACCGCACTAAGCTAACTGCTTTTACTACATTCTCTGACAACGAATTCCAGAGTTTAATTACACGTTGAGTGAAGAAACATTTTCTCAGACTTGTTTTAAATTTACTACTTTGTAGCTTCATTGCGTGCCCCCAGTCCTAGTATTTTTGGAAAGAGTAAACAAGCAATTCACATCTACCCGTTCGACTCCACTCAGTATTTTATAGACCTGTATCGTATCTCCCCTCAGCCATCTTTTCTCCAAACTGAAGAGCCCCAGCTGCTTGAGTCTTTCCTCATACAGATATCCTCCAGTACCTCTTATAATGAAAACTCTTCTGAAACTTAAGGAGGATTCTAATTGTCCCTTACTGAATATAGGAAATGGTTCCCTCTTCTTTTGGAGCTTTCCTTCACAGATTCGTGGAAGCTGGAGGTTTTTCCAACACTGTAACTTAGGATCATGGATTCCTACTCCATCCCAGTCTTTAGCTTTCATGGCTTGGATTTTGGAAGGATAGTAATGGATTCACCTGACTTGCTTGACAGTATCTCTTCAGTCCTCTTGGCTTCCAGAAGGTGGTAGTTTGTTTTCATATGGAAAATGTTTGCCATCTGGTGTGTGGGCAAGACCCTAGATCTATTTTCCAATCCTATACAAAAACTGCTTGATGGGTTTACCTTCTACACGTGTATGAGTCACGTCCCAAGACTGACTCGATTAAGGTTCACCTTAGTGCAGTTGGCACTTTCCACCATGTAGAAGGTATACTCATCTCTGCACAGCCTTTTGTTGTTTGTTTTATGTGGGGCTTGCTTCTATTGAAGCCACTCCTAAAGCCTCCTGCAGTGTCACGAGACCAGAATTTCATTCTAGTTCAGCTGGTGAAAGCTCCTTTTGATCCACCAGGGGTCTGTGCTGGGACCGCTGCTTTTTAACATATTTATAAATGACCTAGCGATGGTAGTAACTAGTGAGGTAATTGAATTTGCTGATGACACAAAATTATTCAAAGTCGTTAAATCGCGGGAGGATTGTGAAAAATTAGAAGAGGACCGTACGAGACTAGGAGACTGGGCGTCTAAATGGCAGATGATATTTAATGTGAGCAAGTGCAAAGTGATGAACGTGGGAAAGAGGAACCCGAATTATAGCTACGTCATGCATGGCTCCACGTTAGGAGTCACAGACCAAGAAAGGGATCTAGGTGTCGTCGTCGATGATATATTGAAAGCTTCTGCTCAGTGTGCTGCTGCGGCTAAAAAAGCAAATAGAATGTTAGGTATTATTAGGAAAGGAATGGAAATCAAAAATGAGGATGTTATAATGCCTTTGTATCGCTCCATGGTGAGACCGTACCTCGAATACTGTGTTCAATTCTTGTCGCCGCTTCTCAAAAAAGATATAGTGGAATTAGAAAAGGTACAGAGAAGGGTGACGAAAATGATAAAGGGGATGGGACAACTTCCCTATGAGGAAAGGCTAAAGCCACTAGGGCTCTTCAGCTTGGAGGAAAGGCGGATGAGGAGAGATATGATAGAGGTCTATAAAATAATGAGTGGAGTTGAATGGGTAGATGTGAAGCGTCTGTTTACGCTTTCCAAAAATACTAGGACTAGGGGGCATGCGATGAAGCTACAATGTAGTAAATTTAAAACGAATCAGAGAAAATGTTTCTTCACTCAACGTGTAATTAAAATCTGGAATTCGTTGCCAGAGAATGTGGTAAAGGCGGTTAGCTTAGCGGAGTTTTAAAAAAGGTTTGGACGGCTTCCTAAAGGAAAAGTCCATAGACCATTATTAAATGGACTTGGGGAAAATCCACTATTTGTGGGATAAGCAGTATAAAAGGTTTTGTACTTTTTTGGGATCTTGCCAGGTATTTGTGACTTGAATTGGCCACTGTTGGAAACCGGATGCTGGGCTTGATGGACCTTTGGTCTTTCCCAGTATGACAATACTTATGTACTTATGTAGATACCTGCCATCTGAACTATCTGACTTGGAAGGTTCTTTTTTTGGTTGCAGTCACTTCAGTCCGCATCCAGGCTCTAGTAGCTGATCCACCGTACACTAAGTTTTACAACAATAGTGTAGTTGTGCGCACACATCCTAAGTTTTTTCCTACGATAACGTCAGAATTCTTTCTTAACCAGCCTGTTTTCTACCATAAGTTTTTCCAAGACCTTTTTCCCTTAAAGTTGAAGGTGCACTGCATAATTTGGTCAGCAAGAGAGCCTTGCCTTCTTTCTAGAGGAGACTAAAGCTCATAGAAAGTCCATCTGCTTTTTCTTTTTGTGACCCAGAGAGAATGGGAGCTGCCATCCCCAAATGCATTCTTTCTAATTGGCTAGCAGATTGCATTTCTTTCACGGGCCCATTCAGATTCTGAAGGGTTATATTACAGTTCATAATGTCAGAGCTATAGCTGCATAAGTAGCTGCATAAGTCTTTAGTTCACTCATTCATGTTTTATTACTGTCTAGAACAGAGGTTTTCAGCCCAGTCCTCGAGGCACACCAAGCCAGTTGGGATTTTCAGGATATCCCTATTGACCTCAATGGGGATATCCTGAAAATCCTGACTGGCTGGGCGTGCCCTGAGGACTGGGTTGAAAACCCCTGGTCTAGAAGAAGACTCCGAACTCTGATGTTACACTCAGTTTGGTCAGCTAGTTCTTCAGAATCTGTTTGGGATATAGCATCCAAATCGAATTCCACCTCTGTAGACATATTTATTTTCTGTTCCAGACTGCCTTCTAAAATTAATTAATTAATCAATCAATCCCACAAATTGTTGGTGTCTGTTATCACGGTTTACTAACCCTTGCCTGTTGCAGTGTCTTTTATAAATCCCCATTTTTTTGTTGAAAGCAGTCTGTAGTTATGGCATCCCACATGTAATAGGCTTGCATACCCTCTCTCCTCCCCTATTGAAGTTAATTCTGTCAGCTTATGTATTCAAGTGGCTAGATCCTGAGTGATAGCTGCAGCTAGGAAGGCACATGTGCATACTTGGTGCAATGTCCTAAAAAGTTGATGCAAACAAGCTTAGGAGTGTTCCCAAGTGAGCTCTGTCAGATGACACCATTTCATATATAAGGCCGTTTATCTTGCTGTCCTCGTGGAATACCTGCTTACAGGTAAGTAACTTCACTTTCTTTGTATGAAATTTGTTTGCACTAAAAAGTAGGTGCAAAATTCACAGGTACTTTTAACTCACAGACTTTGTAGACAATTGTAAAATGAGATAATACCTATGTATTGTCTCTTTTTAAAGATTAGCTACAAACTATTCCAAATTGCTTACACTGGTCAGCATGGTGAAGTCCCCAATTAGGAAACCTGTGTTTCTCAGATTGGGTTTATAGTCTTCAGATCACTAAACTGACAGTGCTGTGCAGTTTAATATATTCATTTTGGCACGGAAATGTAGGTTACTTTTGTGTGAATACAATTGCACTAAGAGTAAAGAAATGAAGAAATACATACATAGGGAGAAAGAATCCACCTAAGGCTCTAAGAGAAAAAATAATATCTATCTCTTTTTAATGTTTATTTACAATTGTTGGGATTTGTTTTAGAAAAGTTGGGAGTTTATCTTTTCAGCTATGCTGCTGCTATTATTTATTTTATTTATTTATTTATTTAGATTTTGCTCACACCTTTTTCAGTAGTAGCTCAAGGTGAGCTACATTCAGGTACTCTGGATATTTCTCTGTCCCAGGATTATGATTTATTCCTATTACTTATTCAGTTATTTCGCATTTAGAGTTATTGCAAAACATTTTAAAAGATATAGAACACTGGATGCTAAAGCATAAGATTAAATTAAATTCTGACAAAGCAAAATGTATGTTTATTAGTCGTAACCCTGATAAGGATGAAAAGAGTGTTATGATAAATCAGACTGAGTTTCAATTTTTATTTTCCATTAATATTCTGGGAGTATTATCTTTAGAGTCGCAAATTAACACTATTACCCAGAGATCCTTCTTTCTGTTGTGCAGTTTGTGTCGATTTCAGAAATATTTTTCAACTTTTTGTTCAGGCTTTGATTTTGAGTTTGCTTGATTATTGTAATGTTTATTTGGGAGCATCCAAACAGGTACTGAAGAAACTTCTCACTATACAGAATGTAGCATTACATCTAATTTTTTCTTTAAAAATGTTTGACAGTGTATCCTGTTATTCTCCGAGGACAAGCAGGCTTCTATTTTCTCACAAGTGGGTGATGCCAATCTGCGTTGCCCGGTCCAGCATTTGCCATAATAAGAGAGAGAGCTTTGCATAGCGCGAGCCGAGTTCCATCACACCTGCGCGAGTGCCTTCCTGCCCGTTGGTCTCCTCGGTTCTCTTTTTTCCACTTCAGGAGAAGGTGCTGTTTTTCTTTCCTCTCCTCACTTGTCGGGTCTGAGAGCTATTTGGTGCCTTCCAGCTGTTTTTTCGTTGTTTTCTTTTGGCTCTTCTTATAGGAACCCTTTTATTCCCTTCCTTTATTTTCCTAGAATCGTTTTGCCCAGTTTATAAGTTTTCTTTTTTTTCCAGTTTTAGGCCTCGACTTTGGCCGGGTCTCTTCTTTGGTTTTTATCCATGCCATGTCCCGTTTTCAGGCACTATGGAGTCATTTGATTTTGCTGATGCAGCTTTCCCGTCCATGTCCACGAGATACTGAGTGGCTTCAAGCGCTGTACCTGGTGCAATCGGACTGTCTCAGGAAAAGGCACCCATTCTTGGTGTCTGCAGTGTCTTGGGCCCGACCTGAGCCCTGCTCACTGTGTTCTCTGTCTTCACATGAAGAAGAGGAACCTGCTTTCCCAAGAGGCTCAATGAGAGAAGATTTTTGAAGCCAAGTCTAGTTCCTTGTCATCGAGATCGGAGGCGTTGACATGGACGCCGAGCATCGCACCGGAATTAGGAACATCAGTAAGTATGACTGCTTCTAGACTTAGACACTGGGAGCAGTGAAGTATTGAGTGGGTCTCCACCTGTCTCAAGGCCTCCTGCTGTGCAGGCCCCCAGGGACAGTTTGTTGTCGGACCTGACCCCAGGGTGATGTTAGGATTCGACGTCAACCTCATTGGCACCGAGGAGCCTTGGTGACATGCTTCGGGTGAATGCCAAGAAGCATTGTTGTTGGTCGCTCTTGATGCATGGTGCTGGGAGCTCCAGGGCATCAAAAGATTCGGCATCCGAGAAGCGTCGGCCCCAAGAGGATCACACCTTCTTTGTGCAGTAGGTGTCGATGCCCCTGTCTCCAAGCAGCTGAGATTCTGCTCCCGTGTTGACCCCTACGCTTTTGCAACCTGCGCCTCAGCTGGCACCCCAGCTTTTCCTGGTATCAGCCCTTGATGAGCACATCCAGGCTTTGTTCCCAGAGCTGCTGAATGGCCTCACGCAGCAATGTGCATCGGTATCTGGAGGTGCTTGTGCCTACCCTACCTCCCATTGTGGCCCCACCTGGACCTCAGTCTGCGGTGTGGCATCTGACGCCGGCGCCACTTGCAACTCTGGTGTCAATTGCCACCCAAGCCGGCACCCCCTCGACATCGGTGCAGGAAGCTTCACCTTAGTCAAGATGGGAGTCAACTTCTCGATGCCGCTCTCGAGGTCATGGTTCCTCGACACTGAGGCAGGCTCGGTCTCGGCAGTCCCATAGGAAGATACTGTCCGACATGGAGGAGGAGTTCTCATGGGATTCAGAGGAGGATCCCAATGTTTTTCCTCAGATAAGTCTTATGGGATTCCTTCTGAACCCTCCCCTCCTCCGGAAAGGAGACATTCTTCGCCAGAGAGCCAATGAGCCCAGGGCCAAGATGCTTGAGGTCCTGGACTATACATCTCCTCCTAAGGAGGCTGTGACTGCACCTGTCCACGAGGTACTGAAGGAAGTCTTCGTCAGGAACTGGGAGTCCCCTCTGTTGGTCCTTGTTATGCCCAAGAAGTTGACACCCAGTATCAGATCCATGGTACATCTAGTTTTGATAGGCCTCAGTTGCCTCCCAATTCTTTTGGGAGGAAGATATACCAGGCTTCAATGTTCATCTCCCATATATAATCCTACCAGCTCTTCACAAGCATTTACTTGCAAAACTCGGTGCGACACCTGTCGAACTTGATGGATGGGCTCCCTCCGGAGCATGCCAAGCCTTTTTGTCAGTTGGTCAAGCAGCAAGAAGGTGTGTCGAAAGTTCTTGACCAGGGGCACTTACGACACTTTTCATGTGGCATCCAGGATCTCTGCTCAAAGTGTAGCAATGCGCAGACTGTTATGGCTGCATTTTTTTCTGACTGGGAACACAGTGTTCAGCAGTGGTTAGCGGATGGCCCTTGTTGAGGGGGGATAACCTTTTTAGAGAGAAGGTTGAGGAGCTTACTGACCAAATCCAAGAAGCATACTGATATAATCTCTTCTGTCTCCCGCAGAGCGCCTTCTGCATCCACCTCCTCAGCTAGGAGGATTTTTGGCAAGCCAAGGAGCAGTTCCTACAACTATTTTCAGAGTAGGTACACTCCTTCGACTTGCTAGCCTATTCAGGCTCAGCCCCAGTGCACTTGTTCACGTCAACAGTGTGCGCCTAAGGCTCCTGCTGCTCCCCAGTCAAAGCAAGGGATGAGCTTTTGACTGGCTCCAGGAGAGCATAGCCGCAATAAAAGTGTGCGTCCCAGACGACTTGCCGGTTGGGGGGAGGCTAAAAGTTTTTCATCAAAGTGGCATCTTATAACTTCCAATTGGTGGGTTCTTCAAATAGTCCATCTCGGATACACGCTCAGTTGGTATCAAAAACCTCCAAATTGCCCACCAAGAGCTCATTCATTCAACTCTCAGGACAGGCAGGTACTTGCAGAAGAACTCTCCGCCCTTCTAAAGGCCCATGCGATCAAACTCTTTCCATCAGGGGGAAGGGCAGGGATTCTATTCCAGATACTTGTGCAAATGAAGATGGGGGGGGGGGGGGGGGGGAGGTGGGGAATGCATCCCATTCTATACCTAAGGGCCCTGAACAAATTTCTAGTCCAAGTAAAATTCAGGATGATTTCCTTGGGCACCCTTCTCCCAATGATTCAGAAAAATGATTGGCTATGCTCTCAAGACTTAATGGATGCATATACTCACAACTCGATATTCCCAGCCCACCGGAAGTATCTTCGATTTCGGCTGGGAACACATCACTTTCAGTATTGCGTGTTGCCTTTTGGCCTCCCGTAATCTCACAGTGTCTTTACCAAGTGTGACACTCAATAAAGGGAAAGGGAAATGGGACTTGATATACCGCCTTTCTGAGGTTTTTGCAACTACATTCAAAGCGGTTTACATATATTCAGGTACTTATTTTGTACCGGGGCAATGGAGGGTTAAGTGACTTGCCCAGAGTCACAAGGAGCTGCAGTGGGAATCGAACTCAGTTCCCCAGGATCAAAGTCCACTGCACTAACCACTAGGCTACTCCTCCAGAACATAAATAATGCAGTATCCAAAATGGTGTCTAATTATAAAGTAAACAAATACCAAACTAAATGTCCATTAATACACTTAAGTTCCTGAGCTAACCTGGCTAGCTCAGGAACTTAAGTGCTGTATTAATGGACATTGATTTGTTTTTGTTCATTATTTTTTTAAATATCTTAGTTAAATCACCAGATTGAAGCACAATTAAGTTTTTGCACATTAAAAAAAAAAAAGGAGTTTTATGGAGACTGATGAAAGAAATTCATGAACCAGCACTATACATATAAGGCGGTTCATGTCCATGGGTTGTTCCCTAAGGATGTCTGAGGTCTTCTTTTCTCCTTAAAAATCACATGTTTTGATGTTGGAGCATATATGAATTACTAGTAAAAAAGGCCCGTTTCTGACACAAATGAAACGGGCGCTAGCAAGGTTTTCCTTGGAGTGTGTATGTTTGGGAGAGTGTATGTGAGAGTGACTGTTTGAGAGTCAGAGTGAAAGTGTGAGTGTGTGAGAGAGAGAGTGAGTCTGGGTGTGAGTGTGTTTGTGAGAGAGTGTGTGTGAGAATGAGAGTGTGTGCAAGTGTGTATGTGAGACACAGTGTGAGAGAGAGTGTGTGTGTGTGGGCAAGAGAGAGAGTGTGTGTGAGACACAGATTCTCTGTGAGAGTGAGTGTATGACACCAAGCGAGTGTGTGAGTGACTGTGTGGCACATAGAGAGTGAATGTGATACAGTGTGAGACAGAGTGTGTGAGAGTGAGAGTCAGAAAGACATTGTATATGAGAGAGAGAGTGTGAGCCGTGCCCTCCCAATCCATGGCCATCTGTCCCCTGCCCCCTCCATTCATCCTTTTCCAGCAATTCCCCTCTGTCCCTGAGCCCTGCCCTCCCAATCCATGGCCATCCATGTTTGTCTGTCACCTGCCCCCTCCATTCATCCCTATCCAGCATTTCCCCTCTCTGCCTGAGGCCTGCCCTGCAATCCATATCCATCCATGCCCATCTGTCCCCTCCATTCATCCCTATGCAGCAATTCCCCTCTCCCTGAGTCCTGCCCTTCCAATCCATGCCCATCCATGCTCATCTGTCACCTGGGCCCTCCATTTTTCCCTATCTAGCATTTCCCCTCTCTGCCTGAGGCCTGCTCTGCAATCCATATCCATCCATGCCCATCTGTCCCCTCCATTCATCCCTATGCAGCAATTCCCCTCTCCCTGAGTCCTGCCCTTCCAATCCATGCCCATCCATGCTCCTCTGTCACCTGGCCCCTCCATTTTTCCCTATCCAGCATTTCCCCTCTCTGCCTGAGGCCTGCTCTGCAATCCATATCCATCCATGCCCATCTGTCCCCTCCATTCATCCCTATCCAGCAATTCCCCTCTCCCTGAGTCCTGCCCTTCCAATCCATGCCCATCCATGCTCCTCTGTCACCTGGCCCCTCCATTTTTCCCTATCCAGCATTTCCCCTCTCTGCCTGAGGCCTGCTCTGCAATCCATATCCATCCATGCCCATCTGTCCCCTCCATTCATCCCTATCCAGCAATTCCCCTCTCCCTGAGTCCTGCCCTTCCAATCCATGCTCATCTGTCACCTGGCCCCTCCATTTTTCCCTATCCAGCAATTTCCCTCTCTCCCTGAGTCCTGCCCTCCCAATCCATGCCCATCCATGCTCCTCTGTCCCCTGCCCCCTCCATTCATCCATTTCCAGTAATTCCCCTCTCTCCCTGTGCCCTGTCCTCCTAATCCATACCCATCCATGCTCCTCTGTCCCCTGCCGCCTCCATTCATCCTTTTCCAGCAAGTCCCCTCTCGCCCTTCCATGACCCCCCCCTCGCATCCATGCTACTCTCTCTCCCATGTCCCAGCCTGGCCCGCCCTCTTCTCCCCCCCCCCCTTCGCATCCATGCCTCGCATCCATGCATCCCTTTTTTTTTTTATTATTCTTTTTAACTTTACCTCCGTGGCGGTTCGTGCAGCGAAGCGTCAGGGAAGGAGGCGGCGCTCCCGACGTCTAGCTTTCCCTTCGCTGTGTTCCGCCTTATTTTGAAGGCGGAACACAGCGAAGGGAAGGCTAGACGTCGGGAGCGCCGCCTCCTTCCCTGACGTTTCGCTTCCCGATTTGTTTGTTTTTTTCGCGAGGGCGGGGCAGAGACGGCTGGCTGGCTTGAAGGCTTCACACCACGAATCCACGAACCCTACAGCTTCAGTGACGTCAGATGGCTTCAGGGCTTCAGGGCTTCACAGAACGTTGTCCTCATTAGAACGTTCACGGTGCGTTTTATTATATTAGATAGGTGTCTCATATTTAGTCTGGTATTGCTTCATCAAGTGTCTTGTGGTAGTTGCAGCATCACTATGCAGACTGAGAGTACATGCAGATGACTATTTGGGTGCTCGAGCTACTAGGGTTCATTTCAAACTACCCCAAGTCCCATCTCCACCCTGTCCAGCGAATGGAGTTCATAGGAGCCCTGCTTGACACACAGAAGGTTCGAGCCTACCTCCTGGAGATGAGAGCGGACAATTTTGTTTTCATTGACGTCTAAGGTTCATGCCTCTCACCAGGTCATAGCTCGACAGATTTTGAGATTGTTAGGCCACGTGGCTTCCACAGTGTATGTTACACTGATGACACATCTTCACATGAGATCAGCTCAATGGACCCTGGTATCAAGCCACAAGGGGTCTAGAAGATGTCATCCAAGTGTCCCAAGAGTTTTACGCTGTCTTCAGTGGTGGACAATATGATCAATTTTTTACTCTGGGAGTTCCATTCGAAATTCCTCAGCCAGAAACGTGCTGACAATGGATGCATCTCTCCTGGGATGGGGGCTCATTTAGATGAGCTTCACACTCAAGGTGCTTGGTCCGCCCAGGAAACAAATCTTCAGATCAACCTCCTGGAGCTTCTGGCGATCTGGAATGCTGTAAAGGCTTTCAGAGATCAGCTATCTCACCAAATTGTTCTCATCCAGTGAAACAATCAGGTTGCAATGTATTACACCAACAAGCAGGGGGGCATCGGATCACGGCCTCTGTTTAAGGAGGCTGTCTGGATGTGGCACTGGCCTCGCCAACATGGCATGTTCCTTCGAACCACTTATCTGGTAGGCAAAAACAATACCCTGGCCGACAGACTGAGCAGGTTAATGCAACTCAGTGGCGTAGCCAGAAGGCAAGTTTTGGGTGGGCCAACAGGTTGGATGGATGGGCACTAGAAAAACACCTGCCATCTGATATGCCCTGCCCACACCCCTACTCCTACCGCACACCTACCCCATTCCCAATAACTTCAATGGGAGTAGCAATGCTGGCCTCAGTGGCTGCAGGCCACATTGAGAGCTAGGGGAAATATAAGAGGGTGCACTCTTCATCCTCCAGTGAGCCACAGTCCGCCAACACACATATGCTTCCCCCAAATATGCCCTAAATATTACAGTGGGGCCCTAAAATATCAATATATCAAGAAAACTGAAGAAGCCAAAGTACTATAGAATACTACATAGAAAATTGATGCTAACATAATACTTTGGTCACACACAAAGAACACAAATGCCAAATACAGAATAAGTGACCACATTCCAGAAACAAATTAAATCAAAATCCCAAGAGGACAGACCTTGCATTTAGCACAGCACACAGAAATACAAAGAGATACATTTTCTCCTATACTGTGTAAAATATGATAGCACATGCAAGAGACAGTGTTAGGGGAAGTACAACTAGAGCAACTGCGTTTGGCCCCCCTAGCCAGAGAGAACCCCAGGCCAGCTGGAAGCTGAATAAGGTGCAGCCTGTTAGTAAGCTTTTGGGTCTCCTCCTAAATATCTGTCTTGGGCCCCAGCCATATCTAACACCAGCTCTGCAGGATGTACATTTCAAATCTGACATATTCTAGTCACAAATAGAAAAATAAAATTCTTTTTTCTACCTTTTGTTGTTTGTTCATTTTATTTTTCAAGTCATGTTAGTCCCAGGCTCTACATCCTTCTGTCTTCTCTTAACTCACTCACCAAGGTCTCATGTCCATTTGATATTTCTACTCTCTGTCCATGTCCACTATCCTTCTTCTTCCATCTCTGTACCTCTATCTTCCTCTATGTTTAGTATCTCCCTTTCTCTGTGTCCCTATATTTCTCTATCCAGCTTCTCCCTTCTTCGTCCCCAGTGCCAATATATCTCTACCCTCTCTGACCCTACCCCATCCAGCTTTTCTCCCTCCCCTTTCCAGCATCTGGTTTGTTTGCTTGATTCCCTGGCTGCCCACCCACCCACCCACCACACCCCGCCCCACCCTCCCTTTCTCCCTCATGCTGTAGGTTTAGTATTTGTTCCATTTTCCTTCATTTCCTTGGTCTGGTATCTCTGTTTCCCTTCCTTCCCTCCTTGTGCTGTACCTCCAGTTCTCCTCCCCCTCTTTCTCCCACGTCCAGCAGCTCTCTCCCTTCCATCCAGATCCCCTCCTCCTCTTCCTCCCACATCTAGCAGCTCTTTCTGTCCAGCCCCTCCTCCTCCTACATCCAGCAGCTGTCTCCCATCCATCCAGATCCCCTTCTCCTCTTCCTCCCACATCCAGTAGCTCTCTCCCTTCCCTCCAGTCCCCTTCCTTCCACAAGTCCTACTCCGGCAAAATTATCCCTTCCCTCCAGCACCCCCCCTCCCCCCAAAGGTTCAGCACTTACTTTAGTTCTGCCTTCCTGACCCTGCCCCAACCCAACATCCCTCGCTGTAGTGTCGCTGGCTTTTCTCACGCAGCTCCGGGTACGGCCGTCCGGGAGGCAGCGTTCAGTGTTGCTTGCCTGCCTGCCCTGAAATTCTTCTTCTCCCCAGGCTCTACTGCCTCGGTACCTGTATTATTTTTTTCACCCATCGCGCAGCGCTGCCATTCACACAGGCAGCTATGCTCCCCCCTGCTGCTTCCTCCTGGCCCTACGTAAACAGGAAGTGCATCAGAGAATGCGCTTCCTTGGGTCTTTCGGAGAGCGTCTCCCGAGTCTTGTTGGCTTCCAGGAAAGATTTCACTAAGAGGTGTTACTCTTTTAAGTGGAGGAGGTTTGCTTTCTGATATGAGAGGAAGGCCCTAGATCCCTTTTCTTGCCCTACACAGACCCAGCTTGAATACCAACCCCGTAAGGGTTCACCTTAGTGCTATTTATTTATTTATTTGCTGCATTTGTATCCCACATTTTCCCACATATTTGCAGGCTCAATGTGGCTTACATTATGCCGCAATGACGATCACCATTAACGGAATGATAAGTACAGAGTGGTGTTACAATTAAGTTATATAAAAATATCAAGTAAATTAGAAGTAAATAAATAAAATATCAAGTGGATTAGAAGTAAATAAATAATTCAAACAGGTATACAAGATTAAGGGCAAGGTATAATGTTCAATAATAACAATGTGATTAAAGTAACCAGATTAAAGGGTTCAGTGTTGGTTTGTTTGTTTGGTTTGTTGTTGTTGTTATTAGTGTTTATCAATGTATAGAAGGTAAGCCCATCTCTGGACAACCTCTAGTTGTTCGCTTCTTGAAAGGTTTGCTTCTGTCAGAGCCCGCTGTCAAATCTCCACCAAAATCATGGGATCTGAACGTCGTTCTCACCCAGCTGATGAAAGCTCCTTTTGAGCCACTGAATTCCTGCCATCTGAAGTACATGACCTGGAAGGTTGTTTTCTTGGTGTCTTTTACTTCAGCTTGTAGGGTCAGTGAGCTTCAGGCCTTAGTAGTGGATGCACCCTATACTAAGGTTCATCACAACAGAGAAGTCCTCCGCACGCACCCTGCCGAAGGTTGAATCGGAGTTCCATCTGAACCAGTCAGTTGTCTTGCCAACATTCTTTCCCAACCTCATGCCCATCCTGGGGAAAGCAGCTTTCACACCTTGGATTGCATGCGAGTATTGGCCTACTACATGTAGCGGACCAGGCCCCACAGACAGTCCTCCCAACCTTTTGTTTCTTTTGATCCCAACAGGATAGGGTTCGCAATCGGGAAACATACCATTTCAATTTGGCTGGCAGATTGCATTTCCTTCACTTATGCCCAGGCTGTGCTGGCCTTGGAGATTCATGTCACGGCTCATAATGTCAGAGCCCACTTGAGGTCAGCTTCCATTGAAGAAATTTGGAAGGCTGCAACGTGGTACGCATTCACATCACACTACTGCCTTGAGCAGGATACCCAACACAACATTTGGTTCAGGTAGACAGTGTTGTAGAATCTGTTTGGAGTCTACAATCCAACTCCACTCCTAGGCCCATTTTATTCTGTTCCAGGCTGCACTCTCGTTCAGATTGTATATAGTTCCAGATTAATCTGTGTTATGTCCTCGCCGTTGCGAGGCCCAGTTGACCAGTGTTTATTGTTTTCAGTAAGCCTGGATGCTAGGGGTTCTCCACATGTGAGAAGATAGAAGCCTGCTTGTCCTTGGAGAAAGCGAAGATACTTACCTGTAGCAGGTATTCTCCGAGGTCATCAGGCTTCATATTCTCACAATCCCTCCCACCTCCCCTTGGAGTTGTCTCCTTTGTTATTTTTACTTTATTTTTTGCCTTAGTATTAAACTGAGGAGACCACATTTGCGCGACGGGTGGGAAGGCACTCGCGCACGCATGGTGGAGCACAACTCGCACTCCACAAGGCTCTCTCTTTTACTATGGCAAATGCTGGACTGGCAGGCGCGGATCAGCGTGACCTACTTGTGAGAATATGAAGCCTACTGTCCTCGGAGAATATCTGCTACAGGTAAGTATCTTCGCTGTATGTGAAACTCCATTTACTCCCTGTGCAGGATTTTGTTTACATTTTCTTTGTTTTGTGTATAAAATCATATATGGCTTATCTCCACTTTACTTATTGAATTATCTTGCTTTTGTTAACGAAATAAGAGACACCAGGATGTCAGAACTCTTCATCTTTCCTTCTCTAAAAAATATGAAAAGAACTAGACTAATTGATATTCTTTTTTCATATCAAGCAGTTCGTTTGCATAAGGCTATTAAGGATAGCTGGATATCTGAAATCTCTTATAACCAATTCCGCAAACAGATTAAAACTTATCTATTTAGAAAATGTGTGCTAAATAATGTTAAATAGAATATGTAGCTCAGATGTTCTGTTTTTTTTTAGGTTATGTTTTGTTATTTCTGGAAATATCTAGTCTTCTTTAATGTGTGATCTGTATTGAACTGAAAGGTATATGGTGGTATATAAATGTATTGTTAATGTTAATAGGGAGAAAGAATCCACCAAGAGGGGCATAATCGAATGGGGCGCTCAAGTTTTCCTGAAGACGTCCTCGCAGGACATCCCCGCGAAGGGGCAGGGAAACCCATATTATCGAAACAAGATGGGCGGCCATCTTTCGTTTGATAATCTCAACATTTAGGTCAACCTTAGAGATGGTCGTCCCCAATTTTTGGCAATAATGGAAACCGAGGACGCCCATCTTAGAAACGACCATATCCAAGCCTTTTGGTCATGGGAGGAGCCAGCATTCGTAGTGCACTGGTCCCCCTGACATGCGAGGACACCAACCGGGCACTCTAGGGGGCACTGCAGTGGACTTCAGAAAAAGCTCCCAGGTGCATAGCTCCCTTACCTTGTGTGCTGAGCTCCCCAAAACCCACTCCCCACATCTGTACACCACTACCATAGCTCTTAAGGATGAAGGGTTGACCTACATGTGGGTACAGTGGGTTTCTGGTGGGTTTTCGAGGGCTCACATTTACCATCACAAGTATAACAGGTGGGGGGGGGGGATGGGCTTGGGTCCGCCTGTGTGAAGTGCACTGCAGTACCTACTAAAACTGCTCCAGGGACCTTCATACTGCTGTGATGGAGCTGGGTATGATATTTGAGGCTGGCATAGAGGCTGGAAAAAAATTTATATATATATTTTTTTTTTAGGGTGGGAGGGGGTTAGTGACCACTGGGGGGAGTAAGGGGAGGTCATCCCCAATTCCCTCCGGTGGTCATCTGGTCATTTAGGGCACATTTTTGTGTCTTGGTCGTAAAAAAAAAAAGGACCAAGTAAAGTCATCCAAGTGTTTGTCAGGGACACCCTTCTTTTTTCCATTATCGGCCGAGGATGCCCATGTGTTAAGCACGCCCCAGTCCCACCTTTGCTATGCTTCCGACACGCCCCCATGAACTTTGGTTGTCCCCGTGATGGAAAGCAGTTGAGGACTCCCAAAACCGGCTTTCGATTATGCCGATTTGGGCGACCCTGGGAGAAGGACGCCCATCTCCTGATTTGTGTCGAAAGATGGGCGCCCTTCTCTTTCGAAAATAAGCCTGCTAAGATTCTAAAAGAAAAAAAAATATCTATCTTATCTATCTATCTCTCTAATTTTAAATATATGTAAAACTATGGTAATAGAAAAGTCAGCAGTTACCCATCAGGCACACTGATCCTCTAAAGTAGAATTAAGTTAACTGGATCTAGCTTGTGAAATGATTCTCAACTGTTCAGTGTAAAAAAAACACAGACTGCACAGAAACATCCTACCTAGACATCCCAAAAATTGCTTATCTGTAGAAGGAAAGAAATCTTGAAAATTTAGCACCATAGTAACTAATAAAGTAGCTTTTCTGACAGTCTAGAAACAGTTCCTTGAATATATAATCAGACTAGTACAAAAGGCCCGTTTCTTTCACAAATGAAACGGGCGCTAGCAAGGTTTTCCTCGGAGTGTGTATGTTTGAGAGAGTGTATGTTAGAGTGACTGTGAGAGAGAGAGAGAGAGAGAGAGAGAGAGAGAGTGAATGTGCGAGTGTGTGTGTGTGTGTGTGTGACAGAGAGAGTCTGGGTGCGAGTGTGTCTGTGAGAGAGTGTGTGAGAATGAGAGTGTGTGCAAGTGCGTGAGACACAGTGAGTGTACAAAAGGCTGTTTTTCCTTTGGTCAGTTTTTGTGTGATGTGAGTGGGTGGTGGGGGGGGGGAGGGGTGTGTGGAGGTTGACAGATTTTGTGTCTGATGCTTGGGGGAAGGGGGGTGTTTGAAGGAATTTATGTCTGTGTGTGTGTCTTAACCTTTTTTTTTTTTTTTTTGGAGTCTTTTTGTATGATGTGAGTGGGTGGTGGTGGTAGGGGGGTGTGTGTATGGATTTTGACAGAGTTTGTGTATGATTTTGTGTGTGGGGGGTGGTGAGAGTGTAGCGGCATCTGTGTAGCAGAGTCTGGGCACTCACCTGGGTAAACTTTAATTCGTTTCTGTTTTCAGCAGCACACAGTTTGTTCTTCTCTGTTTTTAAAGGAATGGTTGAGTATTGGCTGTCAGTTTGTGAAATGACAGCTGGTGGTGTGCGTAAGCGGCGAGACACAGTGAGTGTAGTGGATGCGCATGGGCGTTTGCTGTGGGTGCGCGAGTTGTTTGGCGCTAGAGTGACAGCGGGAGACAGGGTATTCGTTGCGCAGGTGCATTTGGTTTGGGCACGCGAGTCTTTTTGCTGGAGAGACAGTGTGATCGTTCGTCAGGGTATGCGCTGCGAAGGCGCGATTGGTTTGGGCACGCAAGTCTTTTTGCGTGGGAGACAGTGAGATCGTTCGTAAGGGTATGCGCTGGGTGCTTGTGGGCACGCGAGTGGATTTTTTTTTTTGAGCGATTCTTTCATGGCGATTTTTCCGCCCTCAACGTCATTACGATTTGACGCGAGGGCAGAGCATAGTGAGATGGAGCCTCAGCTTTGGATGTTACAAACCCTTCACTGAAGCCACGGAGTCAGCTTCAGAACGTTGAAGGTGCTTTTTATTATATAGGATGGTAGATTTGATTTAACCCTAGGGGTGCCAGATGTCATCTACTCCTCTTTAAAACTCAAATTACTTTTCATGAGGAAATTTGCAGATGGTATTGGAGGATTCCGGAACCCCTGAGATCTCATATAGCTAGCTGTTGAACTTAATCGAAATACATTATGAAGTCTAGGAAAATTAACAAATCTAATATTCTGACATTTTAAAGTGGAGGAGTAGCCTAATTGTAGCACAGTGGGGTGAGAACCAGGGAAACTGGGTTTGATTCTCCTTGCGGCTTCTTATGACCTTGGGCAAGTCACTTAGGGGGTGTTTTACAAAGCCACACTTGTGTTTTTAGCTCACAGTAAAAATCAGCTGGTGGTAAATGTTGAGACACCAATTGTATTCCTGTGGGCGTCTCACCGTTTACCTCCAGCTAAAAACGTTAACGCGGGTTTGTTAAAGGCCACCTTAATCCTCCATTGCCCCATTTAGATTATGAGCCCACTAGGGACAGCAAGTACCTGTATGTAATATGTAAACCAATTTGGTCGTATTACAGAAAGGCAATATATCAAAAATCTAATAAACATTCTCTGTATCTTTTGCTACAGTCACAGAATTCTTAACCAAATGATCTGAAGCATTCTGAAACTGCTTGATATCTTCTTCAAATTCATCAGTTTTCTTAATTACAATTCCTAGTTTTCTCTTCAATCTTTTATTCTAGACTCAAACTTCACCACCAAATCATGTTGAAGCTTGAATTTAGTAACTCCAAACTTCTCCAGCCTAGCAAAAGATTTTTTTAAATTAATCTCATTGAAGGTCCCTTGAGATTCTTTTCTTGTTCTAATTTGAATTCATCAAAGAATAATTCTTTGAAGCAGAATCATTAGCAAGTTGTAAAAAACTCAGAGAATTATCTTCAAATATCCATTTAGTACAAGTCTTATGCATTTGAGATTGCTTCAACCCCTCAACAATAGACATCACTTCTAAAGACCAAAGAAGCTCCAAGAGCTCTGATCCTGGTAGCTGTAGTTTGATTTTTGTGACATTCCTTCTTGGCGGCAAGCACTTTCCATTTTCTTTTGTACGTCAAGGATCTCGTGCTGCCATCACATTGGCTTGCTGGGGAGGGTCGCCACTTAATCCTCCAAATCCCAGACACATGGGTGCTAAGGGTCGTCCAGATTGCCAGGACTGGAGGACAAAGCCAGAACATATGGCCCAAGTGGGCCCCGGTTCCCACACACTCCGGACAATCATCACAGGGGCATAGGGTAGCCCTAAAGACCCTATGCGGTGAGATGTAGAGGCACATAGTAAATTTATACTGCAGCTCCCGAATATCAGCACTCCCAAAAGCCCCATAACAGGCAAGTAAGCTAGTTTGCATTGTTTTATCTTGAATCTGGTATCCCAATTCCCCAGACCAACTCTGCGCCAAGTCCCCATAGCACACCTCAGACAACGCCTCTCTTAATTGACTATGAATGTATTTCAAGGGAACTGCCAATTGTGCTTCTAGGTCATATATCTCAACTAGTTGTTCCCATTTCGTTATAGATAATGAGGCCTGTGGCAACGAGGCAAAATAGTGACTCAGTTGTAGATAGGGAAGAAAGGCCCGAGGGGTCAGATGTTTACTTGTACACAAATCCTTAAAGGCTTTACATGTGCCATCTTTATTTAAGACTTGGAAGAGAAAAATGGTTCCCTCCTCCCTCCACCTGCGGGAAAACCGCCGAAGACCTACCCATAGGGAAGTCTGCATTCCCCCAAATTGGTAATACAGTTTAAAAAAAAAGTTTTAGTTCTATACTGTTGCATACCAAAATACCTCACATTCATTTAAAATTAGTGCCTCAAAAATATGTTGAAAGAGTTGGCAATAAATCAACAGGATGAACCAATTTTACATTGCTTTCCCCCTGCCCTTCCCCCATTTGTATCTTTGCTACTATACCACTATAAATAAATGCTAATAATTTTCAGATTTCTTTTATGCAAATACTTTATCCCTTTTGATAATTTCTTCCTGATCTGATTTGCAGCATTTAATAGGAGCAAGATTTGGTGATTTCATTTGGACAGGGTCACTTTTCAAAGCTGTGTAAATAGTTGCAAAAGCTACAGGTACTTTTCCTCATAGTATTATTGCACCAGTCCTCGAAGAGGAAGTTTGCATGTACTTTTTATTTGAAAATCACCTAGAGAAAAAGTACCTGTGAATATTTTTCCCCTGAAAAATGTGCATAGTACTGAAAATAGAAAGCTATAGGTATATGTATTGCCTCCCTGACATAACCCTGCTCCCGAGTCCATATAATTCTATTTGCATCTTGCCAATAAAGCTTTCTTTGAGAGTTCATATATATATATATATATTTCTCCGAGGACAAGCAGGCTGCTTGTTCTCACGACTGGGTTGACGTCCACAGCAGCCCCCACCAACCGGAACAAAACTTTGCAGGTGGTCCCGCACGCAGGGCACGCCCACCTCGCATGCGTGGCCGTCTTCCCGCCCATGCGCGACCGTTCCCGCTCAGTCTTTTCTTTTCCGCGCTGGAGAGAGCCGTGTTCGTCTCTCTGTCAGCCCCGGAAACCGGATCGCGCTTTTGCCGCGAGTTTTTCTTCGTTGTTTTCTTTGATTGTTTTATTTTGTTCTAACAAAAAAAAAAAAGAAAACTTTGTTTTTCCCCTCGTACTTTTAGCGGGCGCGCCTCGTTGCGGCCTTGTGGCCGCGCGGTTGATTTATTTTTCGAGGTGTGATTTTTACCGCCACCATCGACGACTTTGACTTCGCCGATGCGATTTTTCCGTCGATGTCCTTGAAGGTCCCGAGTGGATTTAAGAAGTGTGGTCGGTGCGGCCGGCATATCTCGCAGACCGACACGCTTGGTGCCTCCAGTGCCTCGGGCCGGAGCACGATACCAAGACGTGCACCTTGTGTCTTGTTTTACGGAAACGGACACAGGTGGCGAGGCAAGTTCTGCGGGACCGTCTATTTGGAACTTGCGCCGGCCCCTCGACTTCGACGGCATCGGTGTCGACGGCCGGATCTTCGGTACTGGTACCGATGTCCACGAAATCGGCACCGACGGCACCGACCCCAGGAGCACAGGTCCCGTTGGCCCGCCGGTCTTCCGGAGATGGCAGGGGTGAGCGGCCACGTGGGCAATCGGCCCCGGTCACTCCCTCTACCCAGGGCCCTCGGGACTGAACCCTGTCGGTCCCGATCCCTCGAGGCCGAGGAGGATCTACCTCCTCCTCTTCGGTACCGCCGAGCGCCGATGACGGGCACCGAAAAAAGGCTAAAAAGCACCGTCATCGGTCGCCCACGGCGCATGTGGATACCGGCTCCAGAGATGACTCGACGCCGAGGAAGCGGCAGCGCCGGGAGGAGCGTTCCCCCTCAGTGGTAGAGGTATCGCTACGTCAGGGTACCAGCACTTCGGTGCCGTCTCCTGGACCCGAGCAGATTCCCGCACCGGCACCTCTACCGGCTCCCTCGCCTTTCCCGACAGTGGGCCTTGACGAGTGCCTCCGAGCCATCCTTCCGGGGATCCTGGAAGGGCTGATGCGCCAGACTGTGCCGGCGCCGGGGGTGCTTGCGCCCTCGGCGCCGTTGATGGAGGTGCCGGCATGCTCTAGCCCGGTGCCGAGGCCTTCGACACCGACGCCGCTTGCGGTGCCGGTCTCGACCGCCACGCAGGTGGAGTCGACGTCGATGGAGGGAGCTTCATCCCTGCCGGCGCGGGAGTCCACCGCTCGACAACGCCACCGAGGACTCGGTGCCTCGAAGTCGAGCCGGGCCCGGTTGAGGTCTGAGCTACAGGAGCTCATGTCCGACACAGAGGAAGAGGCCTCGTGGGGGGAGGAGGAGGACCCCAGATATTTCTCCTCAGAGGAGTCTGTGGGCCTTCCCTCTGACCCCACTCCTTCACCAGAGAGGAAGCTCTCCCCACCTGAGAGCCTCTCTTTTGCCTCCTTCGTCAGGGATATGTCTATTTGCATTCCCTTCCCCGTGGTCTCTGTGGATGAGCCGAGGGCCGAGATGCTCGAGGTCCTCGACTATCCATCACCATCTAGAGAGTCCTCCACGGTACCGTTGCACAATGTCCTCAAAGAGACACTGCTTCGGAACTGGTTGAGACCTTTATCTAATCCCACCATCCCCAAGAAAGCGGAGTCCCAATACAGGATCCACTCAGACCCAGAGTTAATGCGGCCTCAATTGCCTCATGACTCGGCGGTCGTGGACTCTGCTCTCAAGAGGGCACGGAGTTCGAGGGATACCGCCTCGGCGCCCCCGGGGCGGGAGTCTCGCACTTGGACTCGTTTGGGAGGAAGGCGTACCAATCTTCAATGCTCGTGACCCGCATCCAGTCCTACCAGCTCTACACGAGCATACACATGCGGAATAATGTGAAGCAACTGGCGGACCTGGTCGACAAGCTGCCCCCGGAGCAGTCCAGGCCTTTTCAGGAGGTGGTCAGGCATCTGAAGGCGTGCAGAAAGTTCCTGTCCAGGGGTATATATGACACCTGTGATGTGGCATCTCGTGCTGCGGCCCAAGGTATAGTGATGCGCAGGCTCTCATGGCTGCGTGCCTCTGACCTGGACAACCGCACCCAGCAGCGGCTGGCCGATGTCCCTTGCCGGGGGGATAATATTTTTGGTGAGAAGGTCGAGCAGTTGGTGGACCAACTACACCAGCGGGAAACCGCCCTCGACAAGCTCTCCCACCGGGCGCCTTCAGCATCCACCTCAGCAGGTGGACGTTTTTCCTGGGCCAGGCAGGCTGCGCCCTACGCCTACAACAAGCGTAGATACACCCAGCCGGCCCAAAGGCCTCTTGAGGCACAGGGACAGTCCCAGCGCGCTCGTTCCCGTCAACAGTGTGCGCCTAAGCAGCCCCCGGCGCCTCCACAGCAAAAACCGGGGACGGGTTTTTGACTGGATCCATGGGAACATAGCCACCATCAAAGTGTCCGTACCGGACGATCTGCCAGTCGGGGGGGAGGTTAAAACTTTTTCACCAAAGGTGGCCTCTAATAATCTCCAACCAGTGGGTTCTCCAAATAGTGCGGTGCGGATACGCCCTGAAGTTGGCCTCCCCTCCACCAAATTGTCCTCCGGGAGCCCAATCCTTCAGCTCCCAGCACAAGCAGGTACTTGCAGAGGAACTCTCCGCCCTTCTCAGCGCCAATGCGGTCGAGCCCGTGCCACCCGGGCAGGAAGGGCAGGGATTCTATTCCAGGTACTTCCTTGTGGAAAAGAAAACGGGGGATGCGCCCCATCCTAGACCTGAGAGGCCTGAACAAATACCTGGTCAAAGAGAAGTTCAGGATGCTTTCCTTGGGCACCCTTCTACCAATGTTTCAGAAAAACGATTGGCTATGTTCCCTGGATTTAAAGGACGCATACACTCACATCCCGATACTGCCAGCTCACAGACAGTATCTCAGATTCCGCCTGGGGACACGGCACTTTCAGTATTGTGTGCTGCCCTTTGGGCTCGCCTCTGCCCCACGGGTGTTCACGAAGTGCCTCGTGGTGGTCGCGGCGTATCTACGCAAGCTGGGAGTGCACGTGTTCCCATATCTCGACGATTGGCTGGTCAAGAACACCTCGGAGGCAGGAGCTCTCCGGTCCATGCAGTGCACTATTCACCTCCTGGAGCTGCTGGGGTTTGTGATAAATTACCCAAAGTCCCATCTCCAGCCAGTCCACACTCTGGAATTCATAGGAGCTCTGCTGAATTCACAGACGGCTCAGGCCTTTCTTCCCGAAGTGAGGGCCCACAACCTCCTGTCCCTCGCTTCCCAGACCAGAGCGTCTCAGCAGGTCACAGCTCGGCAGATGTTGAGACTCCTAGGTCATATGGCCTCCACAGTTCATGTGACTCCCATGGCTCGTCTTCACATGAGATCTGCTCAATGGACCCTAGCTTCCCAGTAGTGCCAGGCCACCGGGAATCTAGAAGATGTCATCCGCCTGTCCCTCAGTTGCCGCAATTCGCTGCACTGGTGGACACTTCGGACCAGTTTGACCCTGGGACGTCCATTCCAAATTCCACAGCCCACGAAAGTGCTGACGACGGATGCATCTCGCCTGGGGTGGGGAGCTCATGTCGATGGGCTTCACACCCAGGGACTGTGGTCCCTCCAGGAACAAGATATTCAGATCAACCTCCTGGAGCTCCGAGCGGTCTGGAATGCACTGAAGGCCTTCAGAGATCGGCTGTCCTATCAAATTATCCAAAGCGGACAGACAATCAGGTTGCAATGTATTACATCAACAAGCAGGGGGGCACCGGATCTCGCCCCCTGTGTCAGGAAGCCATCGGGATGTGGCGTTGGGCCTGCCAGTTCGGCATGCTTCTTCAAGCCACATACCTGGCAGGTGTAAACAACAGTCTGGCCGACAGACTGAGCAGAGTCATGCAACCGCACGAGTGGTCGCTCCATTCCAGAGTGGTACGCAAGATCTTCCGTGAGTGGGGCACTCCCTCGGTGGACCTTTTCGCCTCTCAGGCCAACCACAAGCTGCCTCTGTTCTGTTCCAGACTACAGGCACACAGCAGACTAGCGTCGGATGCCTTTCTCCTCCATTGGGGGAGCGGCCACCTGTATGCTTATCCTCCCATACCTTTGGTGGGGAAGACCTTACTGAAGCTCAAGCAAGACCACGGCACCATGATTCTGATAGCGCCTTTTTGGCCCCACCAAATCTGGTTCCCTCTTCTTCTGGAGTTGTCCTCCGAAGAACCGTGGAGATTGGAGTGTTATCCGACTCTCATTTCGCAGAATGACTGAGCGCTTCTGCACCCCAACCTTCAGTCTCTGGCTCTCACGGCCTGGATGTTGAGGGCGTAGACTTCGCTTCGTTGGGTCTGTCTGAGGGTGTCTCCCGTGTCTTGCTTGCCTCTAGAAAGGATTCCACTAAAAAGAGTTACTTTTTCAAGTGGAGGAGGTTTGTCGTTTGGTGTGAGAGCAAGGCCCTAGAACCTCGTTCTTGTCCTGCGCAGAACCTGCTTGAATACCTTCTGCACTTATCATAGTCTGGCCTCAAGACCAACTCAGTAAGGAATCACCTTAGTGCGATTAGTGCTTACCATCATCGTGTAGAGGGCAAAGCCATCTCTGGAGAGCCTTTAGTCGTTCGATTCATGAGAGGCTTGCTTTTGTCAAAGCCCCCTGTCAAGTCTCCTGCAGTGTCATGGGATCTCAACGTCGTCCTCACCCAGCTGATGAAACCTCCTTTTGAGCCACTGAATTCATGCCATCTGAAGTACTTGTCCTGGAAGGTCATTTTCTTGGTGGCAGTTACTTCAGCTCGTAGAGTCAGTGAGCTTCAAGCCCTGGTAGCTCATGCCCCGTATACTAAATTTCATCATAACAGAGTAGTGCTCCGCACTCACCCTAAGTTCCTGCCAAAGGTGGTGTTGGAGTTCCATCTTAACCAGTCAATTGTCTTGCCAACATTGTTTCCCAGACCGCATACCCGCCCTGCTGAACGTCAGTTGCACACATTGGACTGCAAGCGAGCTTTGGCCTTCTATCTGGAGCGGACACAGCCCCGCAGACAGTCTGCCCAATTGTTTATTTCTTTCGACCCCAATAGGAAAGGGGTCGCTGTCGGGAAGCGCACCATCTCCAATTGGCTAGCAGATTGCATTTCCTTCACTTATGCCTAGGCTGGGCTGACTCTTGAGGGTCATGTCACAGCTCATAGTGTCAGAGCCATGGCAGTGTTGGTGGCCCACTTGAAGTCAGCCACTATTGAAGAGATTTGCAAAGCTGCGACGTGGTCATCTGTCCACACATTCACATCTCATTACTGCCTCCAGCAGGATACCCGACGCGTCAGTCGGTTCGGGCAGTCAGTGCTGCAGAATCTGTTTGGGGTTTAAATCCAACTCCACCCTCCAGGACCCGAATTTATTCTGGTCAGGCTGCACTCTCAGTTAGCTGTTCTTCGTAGGTCAATTTCTGTTATACCCTCGCCGTTGCGAGGTTCAATTGACCTGGGTTCTTGTTTTGAGTGAGCCTGAGAGCTAGGGATACCCCAGTTGTGAGAACAAGCAGCCTGCTTGTCCTCGGAGAAAGCGAATGATACATACCTGTAGCAGGTGTTCTCCGAGGACAGCAGGCTGATTGTTCTCACCTACCCTCCCTCCTCCCCTTTGGAGTTGCGTTTTCCTCTTTTCTTGCTTGTCATTCAACTGAGCGGGAACGGTCACGCACGGGCGGGAAGACGGCCCTGCATGCGCGGTGGGCGTGCCCTGCGTGCGGGACCGCCCGCAAAGTTTTGTTTCGGTTGGTGGGGCCTGCCGTGGACGTCAACCCAGTCGTGAGAACAATCAGCCTGCTGTCCTCGGAGAACAGCTGCTACAGGTATGTATCATTTGCTATATAGGCAACTTATCAAAATGTGCTTGGTGTTTAATCAGGCCTGTGATACCCAGCATGATGGGGAAATATTTGTATATTCCTGCCACATTTTCTTGATATTTGTCTACATTTCTTTGTACTCCGTCTTCTCCACATCTACTATAATAAAACTCACCCTCAACGTTCTGAGGACACTGACGTCAGTGAAGCCAAGCCCTGACTTCCTTCAAAAAGGTTCGAAGGTTCGTGGTGGTGAAGCCACCAAAATCGCTCCAGGCCCCGCCCTCGAGGGCGGAGCAATGGCAGAACAACGAAGGGGTTGGCAGGGAGGGAGGCGGGGGGTGGGAAATCGCTCCGGGCCCCGCCCTCGCGTCAAACGCCATGACGTTGGGGGCGGAGCAATGGCAGAACAACGAAGGGGTTGGCCAGGGAGGGAGGGGGGGGGTGTTGCCGACGAAAACCTTGCTAGCGCTCATTTCATTTGCTCTGAAACAGGCCTCTTTTACTAGTGATGTAAAGCACCGGCAGTTCTATTATTAATGCTATTCTGATGTTTTTGTCCTAAATCATTCTATCTGTTTTTCTTACACCAACTTTTCCATTACGTTCCAGGGATCAGTTCAGACAAATGGGTTGTGACCGTCTGCTAGCAGGTGGAGATAGAAAACTCTAATGAGTTGTGCCTCATAAGCTCCTGCACTTAGCAACCAAGTCAGTATTCTATTTCCAGCAGGCAGGACAGTAGCTCCTGTGCGTTTTGGTGACTTCTGTGTGGCCTCCTGTCCTGCTTGCAGGTTCAGTTGAGTGTGGGGTTGAAAATACCCTGTGCCTCAGGTGTACACCTAGTGGTCTAGGTCCCTCCCTGCTCCCCCGTTGCTACTTTCTACCTTTTATCAGTCTTCCCTTCTCTTTTTCTCCTGCCTGTATCTAGAAAAAAAAAAAAAAACAGCTATTGTGGTTCTCTTTGAGAGCAGTTGTGTTGTGGGAAGATTGTGGGGCTTCAATGCCTTGGAAGTCACGAGACTAGCTGTTTTCTGTGAGTATATTTATTAAGTCTTATGCTTGTTGTGGGGGTAAGCTCTTGGCTACCAGTTCCTACACTCTTTGCTTTTCTCCTTGGACATGCTGCTTTTTCCTACTCTGGCCATCAAGTTCAATCCAACCCTTCTCAGATGGCGGTTTTGGCAGGCTCAGCACTAACGGCTCCTGCACTCCATGAGGCTTTGGCGGACATTTTGTTAGCGTGTTCCTCACCCACTACCGTGTCCCGGGATGTTGGTTTTGCGGGGGTAGAAGTCTCTGCCCTGCTGTTCTCGCCTGAATTTGTTCTTTTATTGTATCGGGCCTTTTTATTAAAGTCGGCTCAAGCTGTTTCTCCTTCCCCTCACATTGCTTTTGAGGAGCAGCTTCCTAAGAAACAAAATCTTTTAATTTCGCAGGACTTGGAGAATGTTCCTCTTTGGGACTCAAAGGAGGTTTTATCTGTGTATTCTGACTGTCCTGGTTGTGCTGATGGCCCTGTCGGGCATTTCAGAGGCAGACAGGGGTAATGATCCTACTGTAGCTAGACTGTTTTGAGAGCGAAGTTGCCTCTGATCACAACATCTATGGAGGCTTTAAATATTTCTTCCCCTGCTTCTCAGTCCTCTGGTCCTGCTCCATCTGTTATGTCGGGTACTAAGAGACCTCCTGTATCTTTCCATATTCATGAGGCTATGCAGGAGCTTTAACATCTCAGTAGGAGACCCCTGATTCTAACCTCTGAGTGGCATGCACCATATCCAGATTATATCTCCTTCTGTCATCTGATTTAGATTAGTTTGCCTAAGGTGGATACCCTTTTTACGATGGTTACAAAATGTAACTTTATCCCTGATGAAGTCTGCACTGCATTAATGAATATGCATGACCACAAGCTTGAGGCTTCCTTGAAGCTTGCCTTTCAAATACACCGCTTTGCGTGAATTACTTCAAAAAGGCGTTAAATAAAGCCTAATATATAAATAAAACTAGCTGCATTAATTCTCAGGCAGCAATTTCTTCTTTTGTAGTCAGGGATCTTTATCATGGATTCAACAATTGTCCACATTGGACTCACCTCCAGACTTTCTCCCTACCCTAGAGGTGGGATTGTCCTATTTATCAGACACTTGTATATGATATTCTCTGAGTGTCAGCTAAGGGTATGGCCTTGGCCATTTCAGCGTGATGCTGGCTATGGTTGAAGCATTGGACTGCTGATGTGGTATCCAAATCTCGTCTAGCGAAGTTGTCCTTTCGTGGGAAACTACGTTTTGATGCAGATTTAGAGAAGATTGTTAAAGATCTGGGAGATTCCAAGGTGCAGCAGCTACCAGAGGACAAGCCTAACCTTCATCTGCAGGTGGTTAATGGGCTCATTTTCGAAAGAGAAGGACGCCCATCTTTCGACATAAATTGGAAGATGGGAGTCCTTCTCACAGGGTTGTCCAAATCGGTATAATCGAAAGCCGATTTTGGACGTCTCCAACTGCTTTCCGTCGCACGGCCTGCCAAAGTTCAAGGGGGCGTATTGGAGGCGTAGCGAATGCGTGACTTGGGCGTGCCGAACACTAGGACGTCCTCGATCCATAATGGAAAGAATCAAGGACGTCCCTGAGGAACACTTGGATGACTTTACCTGGCTGTATTTTTCTTACGATCAAGGCACAAAAAGGTGCCCGAAATGATCAGATGACCACCGGAGAGAATCGGGGATGACCTCCCCTTACTCCCCCTCCCACTAACCCCCTCCCACCATCAAAAAACATCTTTAAAAATATTGATTGCCAGCCTCAGATGTCATACTCAGGTCCATCACAGCAGTATGCAGGTCCCTGGAGCAGTTTTAGTGGATGCAGTGCACTTCAGGCAGGCGGACCCAGGCCCATCCCCCCTACCTGTTATGTTTGTGGAGGAAACAGCGAGCCCTCCAAAACCCACCAGAAACCCACTGTACCCACATCTAGGTACTCCCCCTTCACCCGTAAGGGATGGTAGTGGTGTACAGTTCTGGGTAGTGGGTTTTAGGGGGGTTTGGGGGGCTCAGCACACAAGATAAGGGAGCTATGTACCTGGGAGCAATTTATGAAGTCCACTGCAGTGCCCCCTAGGGTGCCCGGTTGGTGTCCTGGCATGTCAGGGGGACCAGTGCACTACAAATGCTGGCTCCTCCCACGACCAAATGGCTTGCATTTGGTCGTTTCTGAGATGGACGACCTTGGTTTTGATTATCGCCGAAAATCAGAAACGATCAAGTCTAGGGACGACCATCTCTAAGGATGACCAAATTTCAGGATTTGGGCATCCCTGACCATATTATCAAAACGAAAGATGGACGTCCATCTTTCGAAAATACGGGTTTTCCTGCCCCTGGATGGGGACGTTTTGCGAGGACGTCCTCATCAAAACTTGGACGTCTCTTTCAAAAATGCCCCTCCATGTCTCATTTTCGAGAAGCACAGAGGTATAGACCAGGGAAGGCTATTGCTTCCACTCAAAAACCTTGCTTTCCTTAGACTCCGTCTTCCTTTCGAGGAGGCAAGAAGCCCTTTTCCACTTTCTCAAGAACCTCTCTCTGCAGCCCTCACAATGACAAGGTTGAAGTTGGTTTCCATGGCATACTGACAATAAATATAACTACCACATTTATAATGTTCACATTGTTCTTATTTGGGAGTTTTTGAATTAGACAACAGTTCACCTAAACTTTTCTGATAGTACTAGATTTAGAAGAAAACGGGAGAACACCAACGAATATGTTTTCTCAGGCATGGATGATTTAAGTAACCATTCCCTATCTGCATACAAAGCTCGTCGATACGCCCTCCGTTTATGGATTTTGGGTATCCCCTTTGTAAGAACCTAAAAAACATTCTTGTCGCTGTTTGGACTGATCTAATGTAGAGCATAAATGTTTTAATCTTAAGAATTGCCCAACAAGGATATTATTGCGCAGTAATTTAAGGCGATAGCTTGAATAATGGAAGATCATGTTGCGTTCAGGTGTCTTTTGGAAAACTGAGGTATCGAATTGGTCCAAATCAGTCAAAACTATGTTAATGTCCAGAAAATGTATGTACTGTTTATGCCATTGTGCTATGAATTGAACATTACTATCTACTCCATTTAAATATGGTACAAAGTCCCCAAGTTCCTGTTCCATACCCTTCCGTATTAAGATGACATCATCTATAAATCTCTTCCAAGATATAATATTAGTTAAAATTTAATGCCTAGAAGTGCAAAGCGATGCACTTGCGTGCAGAAATCCAAAATAGATGCACCAGATAAGAAGAAAGAGATTGGAAAGCTCGGCTTAGGATAGACACTTGGGTTAATGGTGTCTGAGGATCTCAAAGTGAGGAAACAATGTGACAAGGCAGTGGCCATGGCCAGAAGGATGCTAGGCTGCATAGAGAGGGTATAACCAGCAGAAGAAAGGAGGTGTTTATGCCCATGTATAAGCTGTAGATGAGGCCTCACTTGAAGTATTGAGTTTTGGAGGCTGTATCTTGCTAAGGATGTAAAAAGACTTGAAGTGCTTCAAAGAAAAGTGACAAAATGGTATGGGGTTTGTGTAGCAAGATGTACGAGGAGAGACTTGATGACCCAAAAATGTGTATTCTGGAGGAAAGGAGAAACAGGGGTGATATGATACAGATGCTGAAATATTTGAAAGGTATTAATCTACAAACAAACCTTTTCCAGAGCTGGGAAGGTGGTAGAACTAGAGGACATGAATTGAGGTTGAAGGAGGATTGACTCAGGAATAATGTCGGGAAGTATTTTTTCACTGAGAGGGTGATGATACCTGGAATGCACTCCCGTGGAGATGAAAACAGTAATGGAACTAAAAAAATGTGTGGGGTAAACACAAAGGAGTCCTGTGCAGAAGGAATGGATCCAAAGATGCTTAGTGGAAATTAGGTGGCAACACTAGTAATTGGAAAGCAAAGCTAGTGCTAGGCAGACTTCTACTGTTTGTGCCCTGATCGTGTCTGAATAGGTTTGGATGGGTTTGAGTGGAGTTTTTCAGGGGCTTCGATGACAACTTCTGAGGTTTCAGAACAAGGACCGTGCCAGGCAGACCTCTACAGTGTGTGCCCTGAAAATGGCAAGGACAATTCAAGATGAGGTATACATATGAAGTATCACATCATACCTTATGTAATGAGTTTGTTGTTGGGGCAGAGTGGATGGACTGTACAGGTCTTTCTCCGAGGACAAGCAGGCTGCTTGTTCTCACGACTGGGTGACGTCCGCGGCAGCCCCCACCAACCGGAAGAAGCTTCGCGGGCGGTGGGCACGCCCACCGCGCATGCGCGGCCGTCTTCCCGCCCGTGCGCGACCGTTCCCGCCAGTCTTGTTTTTTCCGTGCTGGAGAGAGTCGTGCGTCGCCGCTCTCTCTTGTCAGCCCCGGAAAACCGTCGCGTTGTTCGCGAATTTCTTAGTTTTTGTTTCTGGTTCCCGCGCGTTCCGGACCTTTTCTTTTCTTGTTTAAAAAAAAAAAAAATTTTCCCTCGTTTTCTAGCGGGGGCGTCGCGTTCCGGCCTTGTGGCTGCGCGGTCGATTTATTTTTCGAGGTGTGATTTACCGCCACCATCGACGACTTTAATTTCGCCGACGCGATTTTTCCGTCGATGTCCTCGAAGGTCCCGAGTGGATTTAAGAAGTGTGGTCGGTGCGGCCGGCCTATCTCGCAGACCGACACGCACGCTTGGTGCCTCCAGTGCCTCGGGCCGGAGCACAATATCAAGTCGTGTTCTTTGTGTCTTGGTCTCCGGAAACGGACTCAGGTTGCGAGGCAAGTTCTTCGGGACCGTCTTTTTGGAACTTGCGCCGGCCCCTCGACGTCGACCTCGACGGCATCGGTATCGACGGCCGGTTCTTCGGTACCGGTATCGATGTCCGCGAAATCGGCACCGATGGCATCGACCCCAGGAGTACAGGTCCCGTCGGCCCGCCAGTGATGGTAGGGGTGAGAGGCCGCGTGGGCAATCGGCCCCGGTCACTCCCTCTGCCCATGGCCCTCGGGACCGAACCCTGTCTGACCCGGCCCCTCGAGACCGAGGGGGATCGACCTCCTCCTCCTCCGTTCCACCGGGCGCCGATGACAGGCACCGCAAAAAACAGAAAAAGCACCGTCATCGGTCCCCATTGGTGGGCCTGGCCCTCGGTGCCGGCGAGGAGTCGACGCCGAAGCGTCCGCGTCGAGAGGAGAGGTCCCCCTCGGTAGTGGAGGTACCGACGCGTCAGGGTCCCAGCACTTCGGTGCAGTCTCCTGGACCCGAGCAGCTTCCGGCACCGACACCTCTACCGGCCCCCCCGTCTTTCCCGACAGCGGGCCTGGACGAGTGCCTCCGAGCCATCCTTCCGGGGATCCTGGAAGGGCTGATGCGCCAGGCTGTGCCGGCGCCGGGGGTGCTTGCGCCCTCGGCACCGTTGACTGTGGCGCCGGCGAGCTCTAGCCCGGTGCCGAGGCCTTCGACACTGCCGCTGCTTGCGGCGCCGGTCTCGACCGCCACGCAGGTGGAGTCCTCGTCAACGTCGATGGAGGGAGCTTCGTCCCCGCCGGCGCGGGAGTCCACCGCTCGACGACACCGAGGCCTCGGTGCCTCGACGTCGAGCCGGACCCGGTTAAGGACTCAGCTACATGAGCTTATGTCCGATACCGAGGAAGAGGCCTCGTGGGGGGAAGAGGAGGACCCCAGATATTTCTCCTCAGAGGAGTCTGTGGGCCTTCCCTCTGACCCTACGCCTTCACCAGAGAGGAAGCTCTCGCCTCCTGAGAGCCTCTCCTTTGCCTCCTTTGTAAGGGACATGTCTATTTGCATTCCCTTCCCCGTGGTCTCTGTGGATGAGCCGAGGGCTGAGATGCTCGAGGTCCTCGACTATCCATCACCACCTAGAGAGTCCTCCACGGTGCCGTTGCACAATGTCCTCAAAGAGACACTGCTTCGGAACTGGATGAGACCATTATCTAATCCCACCATTCCCAAGAAAGCAGAGTCCCAGTACCGAATCCACTCGGACCCAGAGTTAATGCGGCCCCAATTGCCCCATGACTCGGCGGTCGTGGATTCTGCTCTCAAGAGGGCACGGAGTTCGAGGGATACCGCCTCGGCGCCCCCGGGGCGGGAGTCTCGCACTCTGGACTCGTTTGGGAGGAAGTCCTACCAATCTTCCATGCTCGTGACCCGCATCCAATCTTACCAGCTCTACACGAGCATCCACATGCGGAACACTGTGAAGCAACTGGCGGACCTGGTTGATAAGCTCCCGCCGGAGCAGTCCAGGCCTTATCAGGAGGTGGTCAGGCAGCTGAAGGCGTGCAGAAAGTTCCTGTCCAGGGGTATCTATGACACCTGTGACGTGGCATCTCGTGCTGCGGCCCAAGGTATAGTGATGCGCAGGCTCTCATGGCTGCGTGCCTCTGACCTGGACAACCGCACCCAGCAGAGACTGGCCGACGTCCATTGCCGGGGGGATAATATTTTTGGCGAGAAGGTCGAGCAGCTGGTGGACCAACTGCATCAGCGGGAAACCGCCCTCGACAAGCTCTCCCACCGGGCGCCTTCAGCATCCACCTCAGCAGGTGGACGTTTTTCCCGGGCCCGGCAGGCTGCGCCCTATGCTTTTGCCAAGCGTAGGTACACCCAGCCGGCCCGAAGGCCTCGCCAGGCACAGGGACAGCCCCAGCGCGCTCGTTCTCGTCAACAGCGTGCGCCTAAGCAGCCCCCTGCGCCTCCACAGCAAAAGCCGGGGACGGGCTTTTGACTGGATCCACGGGAACATAGCCGCCCTCAAAGTGTCCGTACCGGACGATCTGCCGGTCGGAGGGAGGTTAAAATTTTTTCACCAAAGGTGGCCTCTCATAACCTCCGACCAGTGGGTTCTCCAAATAGTGCGGTGCGGATACGCCCTAAATTTGGCCTCCCTTCCACCAAATTGTCCTCCGGGAGCTCAATCCTTCAGCTCCCATCACAAGCAGGTACTTGCAGAGGAACTCTCCGCCCTTCTCAGCGCCAATGCGGTCGAGCCCGTACCACCCGGGCAGGAAGGGCAGGGATTCTATTCCAGGTACTTCCTTGTGGAAAAGAAAACAGGGGGGATGCGCCCCATCCTAGACCTGAGAGGCCTGAACAAATTCCTGGTCAAAGAAAAGTTCAGGATGCTTTCCTTGGGCACCCTTCTGCCAATGATTCAGAAAGACGATTGGCTATGTTCCCTGGATTTAAAGGACGCATACACTCACATCCCGATACTGTCAGCTCACAGACAGTACCTCAGATTCCGCCTGGGCGCACGGCACTTTCAGTATTGTGTGCTGCCCTTTGGGCTCGCCTCTGCCCCACGGGTGTTTACAAAGTGCCTCGTGGTGGTGGCGGCGTATCTACGCAAGCTGGGAGTGCACGTGTTCCCATATCTCGACGATTGGCTGGTCAAGAATACCTCGGAGGCAGGAGCCCTCCGGTCCATGCAGTGCACTATTCAACTCCTGGAGCTGCTGGGGTTTGTGATAAATTACCCAAAGTCCCATCTCCAGCCAACCCAGTCTCTGGAATTCATAGGAGCTCTGCTGAATACCCAGACGGCTCAGGCCTTCCTTCCCGAAGCGAGGGCCAACAACCTCCTGTTCCTGGCTTCGCAGACCAGAGCGTCTCAGCAGGTCACAGCTCGGCAGATGTTGAGACTTCTGGATCATATGGCCTCCACAGTCCATGTGACTCCCATGGCTCGTCTTCACATGAGATCTGCTCAATGGACCCTAGCTTCCCAGTGGTTCCAAGCCACCGGGAATCTAGAGGATGTCATCCGCCTCTCCACCAGTTGCCGCACTTCACTGCTCTGGTGGACCATTCGGACCAATTTGACCCTGGGACGTCCATTCCAAATTCCACAGCCCACGAAAGTGCTGACGACGGATGCATCTCGCCTGGGGTGGGGAGCTCATGTCGATGGGCTCCACACCCAGGGTCTGTGGTCCCTCCAGGAAAAGGATCTGCAGATCAACCTCCTGGAGCTCCGAGCGATCTGGAACACACTGAGGGCTTTCAGAGATCGGCTGTCCTGCCAAATTATCCAAATTCGGACAGACAATCAGGTTGCAATGTATTACACCAACAAGCAGGGGGGCACCGGATCTCGCCCCTTGTGTCAGGAAGCTGTCGGGATGTGGCATTGGGCTTGCCAATTCGGCATGCTCCTCCAAGCCACATACCTGGCAGGTGTAAACAACAGTCTGGCCGACAGACTGAGCAGATTCATGCAACCGCACGAGTGGTCGCTCCATTCCAGAGTGGTACGCAAGATCTTCCGAGAGTGGGGCACCCCCTCGGTGGACCTTTTCGCCTCTCAGACCAACCACAAGCTGCCTCTGTTCTGTTCCAGACTTCAGGCACACGGCAGACTAGCGTCGGATGCCTTTCTCCTTCATTGGGGGACCGGCCTCCTGTATGCTTATCCTCCCATACCTTTGGTGGGGAAGACCTTACTGAAGCTCAAGCAAGACCGCGGCACCATGATTCTGATAGCGCCCTTTTGCCCCCGTCAGATCTGGTTCCCTCTTCTTCTGGAGTTGTCCTCAGAAGAACCGTGGAGATTGGAGTGTTTTCCGACTCTCATTTCGCAGAACGACGGAGCGCTTCTGCATCCCAACCTTCAGTCTCTGGCTCTCACAGCCTGGATGTTGAAGGCATAGACTTCGCTTCGTTGGGTCTGTCTGAGGGTGTCTCCCGTGTCTTGCTTGCCTCTAGGAAGGATTCCACTAAAAAGAGTTACTTTTTCAAGTGGAGGAGGTTTGTCGTTTGGTGTGAGAGCAAGGCCCTAGAACCTCGTTCTTGTCCTGCACAGAACCTGCTTGAATACCTTCTGCACTTATCAGAGTCTGGCCTCAAGACCAACTCAGTAAGGAATCAGCTTAATGCGATTAGTGCTTACCATTATCGTGTGGAAGGTAAAGCCATCTCTGGAGAGCCTTTAGTCGTTCGATTCATGAGAGGCTTGCTTTTGTCAAAGCCCCCTATCAAGCCTCCTACAGTGCCATGGGATCTCAACGTCATCCTCACCCAGCTGATGAAACCTCCTTTTGAGCCACTGAATACCTGCCATCTAAAGTACTTGACCTGGAAGGTCATTTTCTTGGTGGCAGTTACTTCAGCTCGTAGGGTCAGTGAGCTTCAAGCCCTGGTAGCTCATGCTCCATATACCAAATTTCATCACAACAGAGTAGTGCTCCGCACCCACCGAAAGTTCCTGCCGAAGGTGGTGTCGGAGTTCCATCTTAACCAGTCAATTGTCTTGCCAACATTCTTCCCCAGGCTTCAAACCCGCCCTGCTGAACGTCAGTTGCACACATTGGACTGCAAAAGAGCATTGGCCTTCTACTTGGAGCGGACACAGCCCCACAGACAGTCCGCCCAATTGTTTGTTTCTTTCGACCCTAACAGGCTAGGGGTCGCTGTCGGGAAACGCACCATCTCCAATTGGCTAGCAGATTGCATTTCCTTCACTTACGCCCAGGCTGGGCTGGCTCTTGAGGGTCATGTCACGGCTCATAGTGTTAGAGCCATGGCAGCGTCAGTGGCCCACTTGAAGTCAGCCACTATTGAAGAGATTTGCAAGGCTGCGACGTGGTCATCTGTCCACACATTCACATCACATTCTCCGAGGACAAGCAGGCTGCTTGTTCTCACTGATGGGTTGACGTCCTCGGCAGCCCCCTCCATCGGAAAGTTTACTAGCAAAGGCCTTTGCTAGTCCTCGCGCGCCCATGCGCACCGCGCATGCGCGGCCGTCTTCCCGCCCGAAACCGGCTCGAGCCGGCCAGTCTTCTTTCGTCCGCGCTCGGTACGGTCGTGTTACGCCGTTCGTGCCCCAGAGAGTCGACCTCGCGCTTCCTTTTCGACGTGTTTTTTGCTGTTTTTTCCTTGAAAAAGTTCGGGAAGCGCTCCGGTAGTGTTCCGGAAGACCCTTTCGGGTTTTCTGCCCTTCCCGTATTTCTCAGTTTTTGCCCCGTAAGTTTTCTTTCGTTGTCGGGGTAGGCCTCTTTTGGCCTCGGTCGAGATTTTTCTCCCTCTAAATTTTGGTGCTTCAATTTTCGCCATTTCGGCTTTTGATTTCGCCGGCGTGATTTTTCCGCCCATGACATCGAAGCCTTCCAGCGGCTTCAAGAAGTGCACCCAGTGCGCCCGGGTAATCTCGCTCACTGATAGGCACTCTGCGTGTCTTCAGTGTCTAGGGGCCCAGCACCGCCCTCAGAACTGCAGTCTGTGTTCCCTGTTACAAAGGCGGACTCAGGTAGCGAGATTAGCCCAGTGGAACGTTTTGTTCTCGGGCTCTTCATCGGCACCGGAGGCATCGAGTGCATCGACGTCGTCAGCGTCCAGACCATCTTCCTTGGCTGCCGCTCCATCGACTGCATCGAGGCATCGGACCTCTGCATCGGTGCCGAGGCATCGGGCGACTGCATCGACGTCGGTGGTACCGAGACTTCGTCTGCTGATGTCGTCGGACGGAGGTGCATCGTCAGGAGTGCAGGTGAGGGCTGTCCATTCCCCTGCTGGTGGCGGTGAGCCTTCGGGTGGGTCTCCTCCTACCCTGAGGGCTCCTGCGGTACAGCCCCCCCGGGATCGACCCTCTTCGGTCTCGGCCCCGAGGAAGCGACGGATGGATTCTACGTCCTCCTCGTCGGTGCCGGGGAGCTCCGGTGACATGCTTCGGAAGAAGTCGAAGAAGCATCGACACCGGTCTCCTCCCCATGTCGGCACCGAGAGCTCTGGGTCGCCGAGGGATTCGGCACCCAGCAGGCATCGGCACCGAGAGGACCGCTCACCCTCTGTTCAGGAGGTGTCGATGCGCTCCACTCTGGACAGCCCGGAACAGCCTCCTCGCCCGGAACAGGTTCTGACGTCGACGCCTGCATCGACCTCTCAGCCTTTCTCTGCAGCCGCTCTAAACGAGAGCCTCCGGGCCGTTCTCCCAGAGATTCTGGGAGAGCTGTTGCGCCCTACCCCTCCGGTACCGGCGGTGCTTGCGCCTCCGGTACCGTCGAGCGTGGCGCCGGCTGGCCCATCGCCCAGGTTGAGGTCCCCGACGTCGGTACCGCGTGCAGTGCCGACAGCGGCCACCTCCCAGGAAGGCTCCCCGACTACGTCGGCGGAGGGAGCTTCGCCGATGCGGGCGAGGGAGTCTACCTCTCGACGCCCCCACCGTGGACGGGGTTCCACCGAGTCGAGTAGGGCGAGGTTGCAGACGCAGGTTCGTGAACTTGTGTCTGACACCGAGGGTGAGGCCTCGTGGGAGGAAGAAGAGGACCCCAGATATTTCTCTGACGAGGAGTCTGAGGGTCTTCCTTCTGATCCCACTCCCTCTCCTGAGAGACAGCTTTCTCCTCCCGAGAGTCTGTCTTTTGCTTCCTTTGTCCGGGAGATGTCTACGGCCATCCCCTTCCCGGTGGTTGTGGAGGACGAGCCCAGGGCTGAAATGTTTGAGCTCCTGGACTATCCTTCTCCACCTAAGGAAGCGTCCACTGTTCCCTTGCACCATGTCCTAAAAAAGACATTGCTTGCGAACTGGACCAAGCCACTAAGTAATCCCCACATTCCCAAGAAGATTGAGTCCCAGTACCGGATCCATGGGGACCCAGAGCTGATGCGCACTCAGTTGCCTCATGACTCTGGAGTTGTGGATCTGGCCCTAAAGAAGGCTAAGAGTTCTAGGGAGCATGCTTCGGCGCCCCCGGGCAAAGACCCTAGAACCTTAGACTCCTTTGGGAGGAAGGCCTACCATTCTTCTATGCTCGTGGCCAAGATCCAGTCTTACCAGCTCTACACGAGCATACACATGCGGAACAATGTGCGGCAGTTGGCGGGCTTGGTTGATGCTCTTCCCCCTGAGCAAGCCAAGCCTTTTCAGGAGGTGGTCAGGCAGCTGAAGGCGTGCAGAAAATTCCTGGCCAGAGGAGTTTATGACACTTTTGATGTTGCGTCCAGGGCCGCTGCTCAAGGTGTGGTGATGCGCAGGCTCTCATGGCTGCGTGCCGCCGACCTGGAGAATAGACTCCAGCAGCGGATTGCGGACTCGCCTTGCCGTGCGGACAACATTTTTGGAGAAAAAGTCGAGCAGGTGGTAGAGTCTCTCCACCAGCGGGACACCGCATTCGACAAGTTCTCCCGCCGGCAGCCTTCAGCCTCTACCTCTACAGGTAGACGATTTTTCGGGGGAAGGAAGACTGGTCCCTATGCTTCTGGTAAGCGTAGGTACAATCCTCCTTCCCGACAGCCTGCGGCCCAGGCTAAGCCCCAGCGCGCTCGCTCTCGTCAGCAGCGTGCGCCTCAGCAAGGCCCCGCGGCTCCCCAGCAAAAGCAAGGGGCGAGCTTTTGACTGGCTCCAGCAGAGCATAGCCGACATCCAAGTGTCAGTGCCGGGCGACCTGCCGGTCGGGGGGAGGTTGAAAGCTTTTCACCAAAGGTGGCCTCTCATAACCTCCGATCAGTGGGTTCTCCAAATAGTCCGGCAGGGATACACCCTCAATTTGGCCTCAAAACCTCCAAATTGTCCACCGGGAGCTCAGTCTTACAGCTTCCAGCACAAGCAGGTACTTGCAGAGGAACTCTCCGCCCTTCTCAGCGCCAATGCGGTCGAGCCCGTGCCATCCGGGCAAGAAGGGCTGGGATTCTATTCCAGGTACTTCCTTGTGGAAAAGAAAACAGGGGGGATGCGTCCCATCCTAGACCTAAGGGCCCTGAACAAATATCTCGTAAAAGAAAAGTTCAGGATGCTTTCCCTGGGCACCCTTCTCCCCATGATTCAGCAAAACGATTGGCTATGCTCTCTGGACTTGAAGGATGCCTACACACACATCCCGATACTGCCAGCTCACAGACAGTATCTGCGATTTCAGTTGGGCACACGCCACTTCCAGTACTGTGTGCTACCCTTTGGGCTCGCCTCTGCGCCCAGGGTGTTCACAAAGTGCCTAGCTGTGGTAGCAGCGGCACTTCGCAGGCTGGGGGTGCACGTGTTCCCATATCTCGACGATTGGCTGGTGAAGAACACATCCGAGGCAGGAGCCCTGCAGTCCATGCAGATGACTATTCGCCTCCTGGAGCTACTGGGGTTTGTGATAAATTACCCAAAGTCCCATCTTCTCCCAGTGCAGAAACTCGAATTCATAGGAGCCCTGCTGGATTCATGGACAGCTCGCGCCTATCTTCCAGAGGCGAGAGCCAACAACTTGTTGTCCCTCGTCTCGCGGGTGCGTGCGTCCCAGCAGATCACAGCTCGGCAGATGTTGAGATTGCTGGGCCACATGGCCTCCACAGTTCATGTGACTCCCATGGCCCGCCTCCACATGAGATCTGCTCAATGGACCCTAGCCTCCCAGTGGTATCAGGCCGCTGGGGGTCTAGAGGACGTGATCCACTTGTCCACGAGTTTTCTCAAATCCCTGTATTGGTGGACGATTTGCTCCAATTTGACTCTGGGACGCCCCTTCCAAATTCCTCAGCCACAAAAAGTGCTGACCACGGATGCGTCCCTTCTGGGATGGGGAGCTCATGTCGATGGGCTTCACACCCAAGGAAGTTGGTCCCTCCAAGAACGCGATCTACAGATCAATCTTCTGGAGTTGCGAGCGATCTGGAACGCTCTGAAGGCTTTCAGAGATCGGCTGTCCCACCAAATTATCCAAATTCAGACAGACAACCAGGTTGCCATGTACTATGTCAACAAGCAGGGGGGCACCGGATCTCGCCCCCTGTGTCAGGAAGCCGTCAGCATGTGGCTCTGGGCCCGCCGTCTCGGCATGGTGCTCCAAGCCACATATCTGGCAGGCGTAAACAACAGTCTGGCCGACAGACTGAGCCGGATTATGCAACCTCACGAGTGGTCGCTCAACTCCAGAGTGGTGCGCCAGATCTTCCAAGCGTGGGGCACCCCCTTGGTGGATCTCGTCGCATCTCGAGTGAATCACAAAGTCCCTCAGTTCTGTTCCAGGCTTCAGGCCCCCGGCAGACTAGCATCGGATGCCTTCCTCCTGGATTGGGGGGAGGGCCTGCTGTATGCTTATCCTCCCATCCCTCTGGTGGGGAGGACTTTGTTGAAACTCAAGCAAGACCGAGGCACCATGATTCTGATTGCTCCTTTTTGGCCGCGTCAGATCTGGTTCCCCCTTCTTCTGGAGTTATCCTCCGAAGAACCGTGGAGATTGGAGTGTTTTCCGACCCTCATCACACAGGACGAGGGGGCGCTTCTGCATCCCAACCTCCAGTCTCTGGCTCTCACGGCCTGGATGTTGAGGGCGTAGACTTTGCCTCTTTGGGTCTGTCAGAGGGTGTCTCCCGCATCTTGCTTGCTTCCAGGAAAGACTCCACTAAGAGAAGTTACTTCTTCCATTGGAGGACGTTTGCCGTCTGGTGTGACAGCAAGGCCCTAGATCCTCGCTCTTGTCCTACACAGACCCTGCTTGAATACCTTCTGCACTTGTCTGAGTCTGGTCTCAAGACCAACTCTGTAAGGGTTCACCTTAGTGCAATCAGTGCATACCATTACCGTGTGGAAGGTAAGCCGATCTCAGGACAGCCTTTAGTTGTTCGCTTCATGAGAGGTTTGCTTTTGTCAAAGCCCCCTGTCAAGCCTCCTACAGTGTCATGGGATCTCAATGTCGTTCTCACCCAGCTGATGAAACCTCCTTTTGAGCCACTGAATTCCTGCCATCTGAAGTACTTGACCTGGAAGGTCATTTTCTTGGTGGCAGTTACTTCAGCTCGTAGAGTCAGTGAGCTTCAGGCCCTGGTAGCCCAGGCCCCTTACACCAAATTTCATCATAACAGAGTAGTCCTCCGCACTCACCCTAAGTTCTTGCCAAAGGTCGTGTCGGAGTTCCATCTGAACCAGTCAATTGTCTTGCCAACATTTTTTCCCCGTCCTCATTCCTGCCCTGCTGAACGTCAGCTGCACACATTGGACTGCAAGAGAGCATTGGCCTTCTACCTGGAGCGGACACAGCCCACCAAACAGTCCGCCCAATTGTTTGTTTCTTTTGACCCCAATAGGAGGGGAGTGGCTGTAGGGAAACGCACCATATCCAATTGGCTAGCAGATTGCATTTCCTTCACTTACGCCCAGGCGGGGCTGGCTCTTGAGGGTCATGTCACGGCTCATAATGTTAGAGCCATGGCTGCGTCGGTAGCCCACTTGAAGTCAGCCTCCATTGAAGAAATTTGCAAAGCTGCGACGTGGTCATCTGTCCACACATTCACATCTCATTACTGCCTGCAGCAGGATACCCGACGCGACAGTCGGTTCGGGCAGTCAGTTCTTCAGAACCTGTTTGGGCTTTAGGATCCAACTCCACCCCCCGAGGGCCCTGTTTGTTCTGTTCCAGGCTGCACTCTCAGTTAGTTGGTAAATTTTTTAGGTCAATCTCAGTTATATCCTCGCCGTTGCGAGGCCCAATTGACCATGGTTGTTGTTTTGAGTGAGCCTGGGGGCTAGGGATACCCCATCAGTGAGAACAAGCAGCCTGCTTGTCCTCGGAGAAAGCGAATGCTACATACCTGTAGAAGGTATTCTCCGAGGACAGCAGGCTGATTGTTCTCACAAACCCGCCCGCCTCCCCTTTGGAGTTGAGTCTTCCCTTGAAGTGTATTGTCTTGCTACATACTGGACTGGCCGGCTCGAGCCGGTTTCGGGCGGGAAGACGGCCGCGCATGCGCGGTGCGCATGGGCGCGCGAGGACTAGCAAAGGCCTTTGCTAGTAAACTTTCCGATGGAGGGGGCTGCCGAGGACGTCAACCCATCAGTGAGAACAATCAGCCTGCTGCCCTCGGAGAATACCTTCTACAGGTATGTAGCATTCGCTTTACTGCCTCCAGCAGGATACCCGACGCGACAGTCGGTTCGGGCAGTCAGTGCTGCAGAATCTGTTTGGGGTGTAAATCCAACTCCACCCTCCAGGACCCGAATTTATTCTGGTCAGGCTGCACTCTCAGTTAGTTGTTCTTCGTAGGTCAATTTTCTGTTGTATCCTCGCCGTTGCGAGGTTCAATTGACCTGGGTTCTTGTTTTGAGTGAGCCTGAGAGCTAGGGATACCCCAGTCGTGAGAAGAAGCAGCCTGCTTGTCCTCGGAGAAAGTGAATGATACATACCTGTAGCAGGTGTTCTCCGAGGACAGCAGGCTGATTGTTCTCACCTACCCTCCCTCCTCCCCTTTGGAGTTGCGTTTTCATCATTCTTGCTTGTCATTCAACTGGCGGGAACGGTCGCGCACGGGCGGGAAGACGGCCGCGCATGAGCGGTGGGCGTGCCCTGCGTGCGGACCACCCGCGAAGCTTCTTCCGGTTGGTGGGGGCTGCCGCGGACGTCACCCAGTCGTGAGAACAATCAGCCTGCTGTCCTCGGAGAACACCTGCTACAGGTATGTATCATTCACTTTATCTGCTGTCATCTACTATGTTGGTATGTTACTGTGATTTGATTGAGGTGTAATCCTGAGTGGTGTAGAACAGATAGAAGTTAATCGATTTTTCAATCTTTTAAAAAAGTACAAATACCAGGGTGCACTCAATGAAATTACAAGGAAATACTTTTCAAACAAATAGGAGGAAATATTTTTTTCAATCAAAGAATAGTTAAGCTCTGGAACTCGCTGCAGGAGGATGTGGTAACAGCGGTTAGTGTATCTGGGTTTAAAAATGTTTTGGACAAGTTCCTTGAGGAAAAGTCCATAGTCTGTTATTGAGATGGACATGGGTGAAGCCACTGCTTGCGCCTGGATTGGTAACATGGAAAGTTTCTACTAATTAGGTTTCTGCCATATACTTTTGACCTGGATTGACCACTGTTGGAAGCAGGATACTGGGCTAGATGGACCATTGGTCTGACCCAGTATGGCTATTCTTATAATGTTTTGTTTGGTTGGTTTTTTTTGCAAAATAGATTTTTGTTGCAAAAAGGTTACTTAAAGGCTAAATCTCCCCAGCAAAAACAGTAGATAAATAATACAAGAAAATCCTGAAAACTAGTATCAACCACCTAACAATGCAAAATAAACCCTTATCTCCCAATGTGAACCAACCCCCCCAATACCCACCCCCTGACATCCCATCTACCCAACCTGACCCAAACCACCATATGCCTACTTTTAACAAACTGGGACCCAGGTACTCTTCAGCATCCCGGAATCATTTATTCCCCCCCCCCCCCCCCCCCCCGACACCCATCCCCCTTTCCCGGTTAAGAAGGTATCGCAAGTTGTTGCAAGCATTCCAGATGAGTCCATTGAGCAACAGTCAAATCAAAATGCCCCAAATTCCTGGCAATCATTTGTTCCATTTCAACTAGAAGCTTCAACTTCAAACTCCAGTTGAATAGTTTTGGCCCGCAGTATGTTTCCAGTGGGCAGAGATAATAGATTAGCAGCTGCTAGGCACATCAGCTTGAAGCATCACCGCCACTTGTGACCTCTGTGATTACCCAACCCCAATAAACACTACTTAGTGTCCTATTACTGTATTGAAAAATGTGATCTTGTAGATATCTGGCTATATAGAAAATATAAACATAAGGTGGATCAATAGTGGAGGAGTAGCCTAGTGGTTAGTGCAGTGGACTTTGATACTGGGGAACTGAGTTCGATTCCCACTACAGCTCCTTGTGACTCTGGGCAAGCCACTTAACCCTCCATTGCCCCTACAAAATAAATACCTGATTATATGTAAACCACTTTGAATGTAGTTGCAAAAACCTCAGAAAGGCGGTAAGTCAAGTTCCATTTCCCTTTCCCTTAAGGAAATCACATCCCAAGACCTGTATTGGTCTACATTTCACCAAATATGTAGAAAGGTTCCCCATTCCACCCCACACCTCCAACAGAGATCAGGCACAATGGGGAACATTTTATGAATTTTTACAGGGGTGTAATAGCATCTAGTAAGAATCTTATATGCATTCTCCTTTAACAAAACTCATGGAGATGCTTTTTTAACCTCAAAGCACATCGGTTGCCATTTAATCACACTCAGGGTACAACCTAAATCCCATTCCCATGACTTTATAAAAGCATATTTCTGATACTCTTTACCCCAGATAAAGCAATAAAGAATTGAAGTAGCCTTCTGAGCCTCCCCAAACCCTTCCAGAGATTCTCAGTGTTCAGTGTCATCGGGATATTCCCTCATCCAGCCCTGTTGTGAAATATGTTTAACCTACAGATTTGAGAAATTATCTTTACTGGGAATATGAAATTTCTCTTGTAGTTCTGGAAATGTTAATGGGTCCCCCATCCAACAATATCTTGAAACCTAAGCAATGCAACCTGCACCCCATATTGCGAATTAGTTATCCCCTTGCCTACTGAAAAAGCAGGTTCATCACTTAGGTAAGCCATAGACAATGGGCATCAACCTCCACTAAGTGTCAGTTTAAGAAAACTCTATAGTGAAAGCAAGTGGTACACCCAAGGATTTTTCTTATGTCAGTAGGAAGCCATCCTTAAATGGCCACTGTCTTGTTTAACCAAACTCCAAATTTGCCCAACTAGAGACAACTAGACACCTTGTTTTTTTTTTTCCCTTTTTCCTCACATTTGGAATTCTCTGTCTCTTGCCCTACTTAATGATCTGTCTCTTAGGAGTTTTAAGGCCAACCTGAAAGTTTAGCTTTTCAGACAAGCCTTTGGAGATGAATGTTGAATAGAGGCTGCTGCTGGCTAGTTGGGTCATGTCACCCCTGTTCTAGACTGTGTGCCTCTCTTTGCTTCTCTTTCTTTGTGTGATACTTTCTCTTTCCTATCATCGTTTGTAGTTCTTTTCCTATCAAAGGCCTTCTCTGCATTGAGGGATAAAGCAATTGTCTTGTTATGAGTTTACTAAAGACAGTAAATTTCAGAATTGTTGTTGCTCCTTCTTTCATGAATCCATTCTGATCCAGATGAATAAGATCGGCCAAAATATTTGATGGGATATTAGCAATAATTTTTGCATAAATTTTGCTATCAATATTTATTAATGATATGAGTCTATAGTTAGTAACACAAGTGGGATCTTTGCCAGGTTTTAGAATTACAACAATTTGAGCTTCAGTGAGAAAGCCTCCTACTTCCTGAGATGAGATAAAATTTTGAAATATGGTTTGAAGAGGGATAGGAGAAAAGACTTTATAGAATTCTGTTAAGAAGTTATCTGGGTCCGGAGTCTTATTGAGAGGAAAAGTTTGATGGCTAATTTTATTTCTTCATTTGTGCTCAGAGAATCTATTTTTTTTTAAATTGGGATCCAGATAATTGTGGATGTGATAAAGGCATTTAAAACTCATCTATATCTTTAGAAGTTGCTGTGGTTTCAGAGGATATAGTGATTTATAAAATTTTTGGAAAAGATGTATTTCACAGTCTGTGGTTATAATTTTGCAAGAAGAATCTTTTAGTGAAAATACTGTAGATTTTTGTTTTTTTATCTTTTAGATAAGTAGCTTTCAAACATGCATTTCTGATTTGTTTAGTTCAGATTAGTGTCTTGCACCTAGGTAGACAAGTTGGTGTGTGCCTGTTTATTGAAGACAGTATTACATTCATGTCTTAATTTACACAAGTCTTTACATAAATGATGGTTGGATAATTTAGCATATTGTAATTCCAGGCTCCTAATTTCTTTTTCTAATCTTTTCAAAAATGTTTGTTGTTTTTGCCATGTTATAAAACTAGTAAAAAAGGCCCGTTTCTGACACAAATGAAACGGGCGCTAGCAAGGTTTTCCTCGGAGTGTGTGTGTATGAGAGATGGAGTGTGTGTGTGAGAGAGAATGAGTGAGAGAGAGAGAGAGACAGAGTGTGTTTGTGTTTGTGTCAGAGACAGAGTGTATGTGTGTGTGAGAGTGTGTGTGAGACAAAGAGAGAGAGAGAGAGAGACTGTGTGTGTGAGTGTGTATGTGTGTGATAGAGAGAGTGTATGTGAGAGACAGAGAGTGAGTGTGTGTGGGGTTCCGAGTTCCATGACCCCCCTCCTTCCCTCCCTCCCTCTTCCCCCTCCGAGTTCCAGGCCCCCTTCCGTCCGAGGTGCAGGCCCCCCCTCTCTCCCTCTCTCTCTTCCCCTCCGAGTTCTTGGCCCCCCCTTCCCTCCAAGTTCCATGCCCCCTCCCTCCCCTCCTCTGCGAGCTCCATGCCCTCCTGTCTTCGGAGTTCCAGACCCCCACGCCTCCCTCCCTCCCTCTCTCTCAGTGGCAGCCTGACCTGCGTTGGCCGCTCCCTCTCTTCCCCCCTCCCCTGCGAGTTCCATGCCCCCCAGTCTTCGGAGTTCCACACCCCCGCGCCTCCCTCCCTCTCAGTGGCAGCCCGACCTGCGTTGGCCGCTCCCTCCCTCACCTCCCCTTCCCTCCCCTGCGAGTTCCATGCCCCCCTGTCTTCGGAGTTCCACACCCCCGCACCTCTCTCCCTCTCTCTCTCTCATTGGCAGCCCGACCTGCATTGGCTGCTCCCTCCCCTCCCCTGCGAGTTCCATGCCCCCTGTCTTCGGACTTCCAGACCCCCGTGCCTCACTCCCTCCCTCCCTCTCTGTCTCTCAGTGGCAGCCCGACCTGCGTTGGCCACCCTCTTCACGCAGTCCTGCGCCTGCCCCTCGCCTTCGTGCGTGCCGGCTGTAATTTAAAATTTCTTACCTTGGTGTATGCTGGCAGCAGTGAAATGATTTTTGAAAATAGCAATTCGGATGTTTTGGCAAAAAGAAAAAAACTGTCCACCTGCCGCTTTATGCCACTTTTTTTTTTTTTTTTCTATTTTTAAAATGAGCCCTAAAATTATTTATTTATTTATTTTATTTGTTACATTTGTATCCCACATTTTCCCACCTATTTGCAGGCTCAATGTGGCTTACATAGTACCGTAAAGGCGTTCGCCCATTCCGGTGTGAACAAATACAAAGTGTTGTTGTGATAGAATATGGTTCATGTGTAACAGACACATGAGGGAATTGTGGAGAGGAAGAGTTATTTTATGTCCATTTCAAGCTTTGGTTTCGTTGTGTTGCAGGGTTCAGGCATTTAAGTTGGGTCGGTAGGGTATGCCCTTTTTGAACAGGTTAGTTTTTAGTGATTTCCGGAAGTTTAGGTGGTCATACGCTGCTTTCACGGCTTTGGTAGTGCGTTCCATAGTTGTGTGCTTATGTATAAAAAGCATTATCATGACTATAAGTAACCTTATTTAAAAGACAAATGGTATTTCTTAGGAAAAGCATGCAAACATTGAAGAAAACATAAAGCATTACTTTTTAAATCAGGTGCCAGGTAAAGGATTATATTTGCATCACGCATCCATTTCAGTTAAACTTTGTTGCTTCAGGTAAGATTGGAGAGCAGCTGGTTGTCAGCATTCGTTGTCTAGGTATGGTCTCTGGTCCAATTCGCAGAGGCAGTGGGTTTGTAGAGGCAGTGGGTTCCCAAGAATACACAATCCACACTGGTTTGGATATATGTAGAAAGTATATTGTATTTACATATATAGGATCACAGCACTTAGTACAGGTAAATATTACAATGCTGTATCTGTGTGTGGGTTTAGAGGAGAATCAATGAGAGAAAGGTAAGTGTGGGGTTGTGCAGAGAAAGAGAGAAAGAGCTTTGGGGTAGGGCTGAAGAAGGAGGGGGGAGCAGAGAAAGAAAAGCGAGAGCAGAGCCATGTGCTCTGGGGGCTCAAGATGGTGGTGTGCAGAGAAAGAAAGAAAGAAGAGCTGAGCAGAGGGATCAAATAACTTCTTTCCTTCCCAGCCTTTGTTTGTCAGCTCTTTCCTTTACAAACTACAGTTTAATTTCCTGATGCAAGGAAGGTGAGCATTTTCACAGGTTTTACTCTTTGAAGTCCATAGTTTTGGAGCCTATCTGTCTGGCTTTTTTTGTTCTCAGAGAGCCCTGCTCCCAGATGCCCAGAGAGGACAAAGGTATGTTAATCAGGGGTAATTGAGAAACAAAAGTGCTAGCATGCAGCTGGGCAACATTTGGTCCCTCTGCTATCCTAGGCTTCCAGAGGGAGGGGGGAGATATCAGAGGTCCATTTGCCATCCTCAGAGTTTCCTGAGGGAGTGGGGAGTTATTTTTTTTCTTACCTTTGTACCCCACACTTTCCCACTCATAGCAGGTTCAATGCGGCTTACATATTATATACAGGTACTTATTTGTACCTGGGGCAATGGAGGGTTAAGTAACTTGCTCAGAGTCACAAGGAGCTGCCTGTGCCTGTAGTGGGAATCGAACCCAGTTCCCCAGGACCAAAGTCCAGCACTCTAACCAAGCTGGTTTCATAATCCTGACATCCAGCAATCCTGACATCTCCAACCCCCCCCCCCCTTTTTTTTTTGTGTGCATGGAGGCAAGATGGAAGCAAACCTGTATACCTGATCTGTCACTGTAGTGACGACTGTTCATGTTCCCATACCTCCAGTTATATTGCTCCTGCTAGTTCTAGCAGATCCCCTGTCCTGCTTATTCATATCTCCACAATAGTGAGATGTTTAAGACCCCTTATGCCTTATGAGTCCAAGCTTCGTGCCTTAGGTTAGGCAGTCACTAGTGGGCAGGGATAACCCAATATGCCACCTCTTACCTGTCTTGGAGAATGGACAGTGCATATGGGATGCAGGCATTTTGGAGGTTAAGACCTACAGGTACCAGGATGCCCGGTGTAAAAAACCCAAATTAACCTGTTAGACTAGAGTGGTTCCAAGGTAGATGATGGGGCTGTTAAAAAAAAACAAATTAACATGCCAGATTAAAATGTAAATGCTGGGAAGACAGTAGTAAAAAAAAAAAAAATTCAGATGGGAAGGAAAGTAGTGTGTATGGCCTTATAGGGGTGAGGGTATTTTATAGGTTAAACTTTGCAAAGAGTTGTACATATGTCTAAGTTTACCGCACATGAAAATCGTAACAATGCATAGCAATACTTGTACACCAGTTAAAATAATGATAGGGTGAATTAAAACATTAAAGACATGATCAGTCGTAGGTGAATATCCAAAGAATAATTCCCATGCTGAGACATGGGGAGTCTTGTAGCAAATTTTGAACAATTTGTCTAATTTGTCCATTCTCATAGGTGATGGTATGATTCACTTCTGTGAAGGTTGTTTTCAAATGGTCCATATAGGCGTGGAGTTCATCAGGGGTCAATCAGTAGTTGCACAGGGGATATACTGACAGACAAAGGAGCTCATACAATGTAGTCTCAAGCTGGTTCACACTCACAAGCCCCGTCTCCGCAAGCTTGACAATTCCGTACTCGTCATCGCGTGTTCTTAAAAAAAAAAAATTTTTTTCCTTTATTTCGAGTTCTTTTTCCTGTGTAAGTTTCCTTTTGCTTTCGATAGTGGCCCTGTTGGCCGCCCATACGGGTTCTTCTCCCTTTTATTTTTGGTGCCTTTGCCACCATCGCGAATTTTGATTTCACCAGCGTGATTTTTCCGCCCATGTCATCGAAGCCTCCCAGCGGCTTCAAGAAGTGCACCCAGTGCAACCGGGCTATCTCGCTTACTGATAGGCACGCTTCGTGCCTTCAGGGTCTGGGGGCTGGGCACTGTCCTCAGGCCTGTACTCTCTGTTGTTTGTTAAAAAAGAGAACTCAGGCAGCGAGATTGGCCCAGTGGAACGTTCTGTTCGGGGCCTCGCCCGGTGCTTCGACGGTCTCAGTATCGAGGTCATCGGCCGGTGCATCAATGTCGGCGGTACCGAGGTCATCGACCGGTGCGCCAGCGTCTATGGTACCGAGATCATCGTTGATACTGATATCATCGGAGGGTGCTTCTTCGTCCGGAGTGCAGGTGAGGGCTGTCCATTCCCCTGCTGGTGGCAGTGAGCCCTCGAGTAGGTCTCCCCCTGCCTCGAGGGCTCCTGCGGTACAGCCCCCCCCCCCCCCCCCCCCCCCCCCGGGATCGACCTTCGGCCCCGGCCCCGAGGAAGAAACGCTTGGATTTGACGTTCTCGTTGGTACCGGGAGGTTCTAGTGAAATGCTTCGTATGAAGGCAAAGAAGCATCGGCACCGGTCACCTTCCCAACGTGGTACCGCGAGCTCTGGGTCGCCGAGGGAGTCGGCACCCGCTAGGCATCAACGCCGGGAGGACCGCTCACCCTCTATTCAGGAGGTGTCGATGCGCTCTACCCGGGACAGCCCGGTACCACCTCCGCGCCCCAAGCAGATTCTCAGTTCGTCGCCTGCACCGGACTCCCAGCCTTCCTCGACAGCCGCTCTAAGCGAGAGCCTCAGGGCCATCCTTCCAGGGATCCTGGAAGAGCTGTTGCGCCCTTCTCCGGTACCGGGGGTGCTTTTGCCGCTGGTGCCGTCGAGTGAGTTGATGGCTGGCCCTTTGCCCGTCGTGAGGTCTCCGGTGCCGGTACCGGTACCGCTTGCGGTGCCTGTGTCAGCTGCCTCCCAAGCAGACTCTCCGACGACGTCGATGGAGGGAGCTTCATCGCCGCCGATGCAAGAGTCTACTTCTCGACGTTCCCACCGTGGCCATGTGTCTACGGAGTCAAGGTGGGCACGGCTTCGGACAGAGGTTCATGAACTAGTGTCCAACACCGATGGTGAGGCCTCGTGGGAAGCAGAGGAAGACGTCAGGTATTTCTCAGATGAGGAGTCTGATGGTCTTCCTTCTGATCCCACTCCCTCCCCTGAAAGACAGCTTTCTCCTCCTGAGAGTCTATCTTTCGTGGCCTTTGTCCGGGAAATGTCTACGGCAATTCCCTTCCCTGTGGTTTTGGAGGATGAACCAAGGGCTGAAATGTTTGAGCTTTTGGACTATCCTTCGCCACCTAAGGAATCGTCCACAATACCTATGCATCATGTCTTCAAGAAGACACTGCTGGAGAACTGGGTGAAGCCACTGACTAATCCCCACATCCCCAAGAAGATCGAATCCCAGTATCGGATCCATGGGGACCCTGAGTTGATGCGGACTCAGTTGCCTCACGACTCTGGGGTTGTGGATCTACTACTACTACTATTTAACATTTCTAGAGCGCTACCAGGGTTACGCAGCGCTGTACAAAAACAAAGAAGGACAGTCCCTGCTCAATGGAGCTTACAATCTAGAGGACAAAAAGGACAAGGAGTATAGACAATCAAAAATTGGAACAGTCTAGATTTCTTGGGTAGAGGTACAATGGTTAGGTGCCAAAGGTGACATTGAAGAGGTGGGCTTTGAGTAGGGATTTGAAGATGGATAGGGAGGGGGCTTGGCGTATGGGCTCGGGGAGTTTATTCCAGGCATAGGGAGAGGTGAGGCAGAAAGGACGGATCCTGGAGTTGGCGGTAGTGGAGAAGGGTACTGAGAGGAGGGATTTGTCTTGTGATCGGAGGCTACGGGTAGGGGCGTAAGGGGAGATGAGGGTAGAGAGGTAATGAGGGGCTGCAGATTGAGTGCATTTGTAGGTTAGTAGGAGAAGCTTGAACTGTGTGCGGTACCTGATTGGAAGCCAGTGAAGTGACTTGAGGAGAGGGGTGATATGAGCATAACGGTTAGGCGGAAGATAAGGCGCGCCGCCGAGTTCTGAACGGATTGAAGGGGGGACAGATGGTTAAGTGGGAGGCCAGTGAGGAGTAGGTTGCAGTAGTCAAGGCGAGAGGTAATGAGAGCGTGGATGAGAGTTTGGTGGTGTGCTCAGAGAGGAAAGGGCGAATTTTGCTGATATTGTAGAGAAAGAAGCGACAGGTCTTGGCTGTCTGCTGGATATGGGCAGAGAAGCAGAGAGAGGAGTCGAAGATGACTCCAAGGTTGCGGGCAGATGAGATGGGGAGGATGAGGGTGCCATCGACTGAGAGAGAGGAGGGAGAGGAGAAGAGGGTTTGGGTGGAAAGACAATGAGCTCAGTCTTGGCCATGTTCAGTTTCAGGTGGCAGTTGGACATCCAGGCAGCGATGTCGGATAGGCAGGCTGATACTTTGGCCTGGGTTTCTGCAGTGATGTTTGGTGTGGAGAGATAGAGCTGGGTGTCGTCAGCATAAAGATGATATTGGAAACCATGAGATGAGATCAGTGAGCCCACGGAGGAGGTGTAGATTGAGAAGAGAAGGGGTCCAAGGACAGATCCCTGAGGAACCCCAACAGAGAGTGGGATGGGGGTGGAGGAAGATCCATGAGAGTGTACTCTGAAGGTACGGTGGGAGAGATAAGAGGAGAACCAGGAGAGGACAGAGCCCTGGAACCCAAATGAGGATAGTGTGTCAAGAAGTAGATTATGATTAACAGTATCAAAAGCGGCGGATAGGTCAAGGAGGATGAGGATGGAGTAGTGACCTTTGGATTTGGCAAGGAACAGGTCATTACAGACTTTAGTGAGTGCCGTTTCTGTTGAGTGTAGAGGGCAGAAACTGGATTGAAGCGGGTCGAGGAAGGCATGAGAGGAGAGAAAATCAAGGCAGCGGCTGTGAACGGCGCGTTCAAGTATCTTGGAGAGGAAGGGTAGGAGGGAGATGGGGCAGTAGTTGGAAGGGCAGGTAGGGTCAAGTGAAGGTTTTTTGAGGAGTGGTGTGACTACGGCGTGCTTGAAGGAGTCGGGGACAGTTGCAGTGGAGAGAGAGAGAGAGGTTGAGGATGTGGCAGATGGGGGGGGGGGTGACAGTAGGAGAGATGGTATTTAGTAAGGAGGTGGGGATGGGATCAGAGGAACAGGTGGTGCATTTTGAGGAGGAGAGAAGTTGGGCTGTTTCCTCTTCGGTGATTTTGGGAAAAGAGGAGAAGGAGGCTTGGGTTGGTTGGTTGAGGGAGTTGGTCAAAGGGTGAAGAGGAGGAGGTGGCTTGGTAGCGAATTCGAGGCTGATCTTTTGCACCTTGTCGCGGAAGTAGTCAGCCAGTGATTGAGGAGAGAGTGAGGGGGGGTGGGTGGGAGCGGAGGGCACTTTGAGGAGGGCGTTAAGGGTGGCGAAGAGACAACGAGGGTTGGAGCCGAGAGAATTAGTCAGAAGGGTGTAATATTCCTGTTTGGCAAGGAACAGGGAGGACTGGAAGGAGGATAGCATGAATTTGTAATGACAGAAGTCACTATGGGTGCGAGATTTCCTCCAGAGGCGTTTGGCAGATCGGGTGCAGGAGTGAAGGTAACGAATGCAAGGGGTCAGCCAGGGCTGGGGATTAGTACGTCTTGTGGGACGGGAGATGGATGGAGCAAGGGTATCCAGAGCAGAGGAGAGAGTGGCATTGTAAGTATAGACAGCCTTGTCAACAGATTCGGAGGATATGATGGACGGGAGGAGATTTGAGAGGATAGGGTGGGAGGGTCGACAGCCTGGAGATTCCTGGAAGTGGTGGTTAGTATTGGGCGGTACTGAGGGGGAGGGTGATGAAGTGTGAAGGTGATGAGGTGATGATCTGAGAGAGGAAGAGCAGAGGCGCAGAAATTGGAGGGTGAGCAGGTAGAGGAGAGGACGAGGTCAAGACAATGGCCAGAGTGGTGAGTAGGGGTGGTGGAACTCAGCTGGAGGTTGAAGGAGGATGTCAGAGTTAGGAATTGAGAAGCATAGGAGTCGGATGGGTCGTCAGCTTCTATGTTAAAATCCCCAAGAATGAGGGACAAAGATGAGGGTTCAAGAAAAACTGAGAGCAAGGCATCGAAGTCAGTAAGGAAGGAAGGAAGGAAGGAAGGGAGGGACTTGTCAGGGGGCGGTGAATGACTGCAACTCTGAGTGGCAGTGGGTAGAAAAGACGGTTGGAGTGAACTTCGAAGGATGAGAAGCAGTGAGACTGCGGTAGGAGGAGGGGTTGAAAACTACAGGAGGGCGAGAGTAGAAACCCGACGCCGCCTCCACGGCCAGCTGGGCGGGGAGTGTGGGAGAAGAGATAACCTCCATGGCAAAGGGCCGCGACTGACGCAGAGTCATCAGGAGTGAGCCAGGTTTCGGTTAGGGCGAGTAGTTGAAGGGAGCAGGAGATGAAGAGATCATGGGTGAAGGGAAGTTTATTGCAGACTGAGCGGGCATTCCACAGGGCACACGAGAAGGGGAGGGAAGATGGGGGGAGGAGTCGAATAGAGATGAGATTGGAGACATCCCGGAATCGTTTGCATGGATTGGTCGAGGACAGGTGTGGGGGACCTGGATTGGGATTTATGTCCCCCGCGGATAGCAGGAGAAGGAGCAAGAGAGTGCAGAGGAGGGTGGGAGAGGTAGGGCGGCGAAGGCGACAGAGCCGGGATGCGCTTAGGAGGAATGGGGATGGGTTAATGGCAGGAAGGACGTGTTGAAGGTTGAGAGCTAGGATGAAAGAGGGGGATTGGAGAGGTGGTGAGGGTAGGGTAGGGTATTGAAATAGTAATCAGGACGGGAGAGGACATTGGTGGGCAGTGAGTTCCTGATGTGGGCAGTGGTAGGGGGAAGGGGAAAAGATTAGGAAGGGATAGGGCCAGGAAGAGAATGTGTATCGGGGCCATGAATAGCGGCAGCGGTGATTGCGGGTGCCTAAGTAGTGACTGGATCAGGCGGACCGGAGCAATATGGAGCAGATGGGCTGGACTAGGCTGTAAGTTGCCGGTTGAGGCTGGGGCAGTGGGGCTAGAACACTCTGGATTGCATGAGCTGATTTGGGGCTACCCAGTTAGGCAAAAATCCTGCCGGTCAGTTAGCCAGGGCAGAGGTGTTTACGGGTCCTAGAGTGCAATATCCTACGGTGAATTGTGGTGCAATAAGATAGATACAAGTATGTGAAGAGCACTTAGTGATTGGCAAAATGTTACAAAGTTTGTGCTCTTCTTAAGCTACAACAGGTTCTGAGTTAAAAGTTGCTTCAGGCATGTACTCAATAGCACAGTTCAGTATGTTGAGGCAATAAGTCCACAGGGAGTTATTTCAATACAAGCAATAAGTCCTTATGTACAGTTTTAACTGGCTGCAATCTTATATCACAGTGAGGTGCAGTAGGATAAGTAAAAGCATACAAGCATATAAGCATATAAGTAAAAGCATCAAAGCAATAAGGATAAGTAAAAGCATACAAGCAATAAGTCCTCAGGGAGTTATTTCAGTACAAGCAATAAGTCCTTAGGGACAGTTTTAGCTGTCTGCAATGTTAGATCACAGTATGGTGCAGTAGGAGTAAAAGCATATGAGGGGCACTTACTGATTTAGTGTTTTGGCAAAGTGATACAGTGAGTTATTTCAATACAAGCATGCCTCAGAACGAAGGAGTTGATTACTACTACTACTACTACTACTTAGCATTTCTATAGCGCTACAAAGCATACGCAGCGCTGCACAAACATAGAAGAAAGACAGTCCCTGCTCAAAGAGCTTACAATCTAATAGACAAAAAATAAATAAAGTAAGCAAATCAAATCAATTAATGTGAACGGGAAGGAAGAGAGGAGGGTAGGTGGAGGCGAGTGGTTACAAGTGGTTTCGAGTCAAAAGCAATGTTAAAGAGGTGGGCTTTCAGTCTAGATTTAAAGGTGGCCAAGGATGGGGCAAGACGTAGGGGCTCAGGAAGTTTATTCCAGGCGTAGGGTGCAGCGAGACAAAAGGCGCGAAGTCTGGAGTTGGCAGTAATGGAGAAGGGAACAGATAAGAAGGATTTATCCATGGAGCGGAGTGCACGGGAAGGGGGGGTGTAGGGAAGGACGAGTGTGGAGAGATACTGGGGAGCAGCAGAGTGAGTACATTTATAGGTTAGTAGAAGAAGTTTGAACAGGATGCGAAAACGGATAGGGAGCCAGTGAAGGGTCTTGAGGAGAGGGGTAGTATGAGTAAAGCGACCCTGGCAGAAGACGAGACGGGCAGCAGAGTTTTGAACCGACTGGAGAGGGGAGAGGTGACTAAGTGGGAGGCCAGCAAGAAGCAGATTGCAGTAGTCTAAACGAGAGGTGACAAGGGTGTGGATGAGGGTTTTGGTAGAGTGCTAGGAAAGAAAGGGGCGGATTTTACGGATGTTGTAAAGAAAGAAACGACAGGTCTTGGCAATCTGCTGGATATGAGCAGAGAAGGAGAGAGAAGAGTCAAAGATGACCCCAAGGTTTCGAGCTGAGGAGACAGGGAGAATGAGAGAGCCATCAACAGAAATAGAAAACGGGGGGGAGCGGGGAGGTGGGTTTGGGGGGGAAAATGAGAAGCTCGGTTTTGGTCATATTTAATTTCAGGTGGCGTTGAGACATCCAGACAGCAATGTCAGACAAGCACGCTGAAACTTTGGTTTGGATGCAGGGTGAGATATCAGGGGTAGAAAGGTAGATTTGGGAGTCATCAGCATAGAGATGGTAGGAAAAGCCATGGGATGAGATTAATGAACCAAGGGAAGAAGTGTAGATAGAAAAGAGGAGGGGACCAAGAACAGAACCCTGAGGTACGCCGACAGGCAGAGGGATAGAAGTAGAAGAGGATCCACCAGAGTGAACACTAAAGGTGCGGAGTGAGAGGTAGGAAGAGAACCAGGAAAGGACAGAGCCCTGGAATCCAAGTGAGGACAGGGTATCGAGAAGTATGCTGTGATCGACAGTGTCAAAAGCAGCGGAAAGATCAAGAAGAATGAGGATGGAATATTGACCTCTGGATTTAGCCAGTAATAGGTCATTGGAGACTTTAGTAAGCGCAGTTTCGGTTGAGTGGAGAGGGCGAAAACCAGATTGTAGTGGGTCAAGAATAGCATGTGAGGAAAGAAAATCAAGGCAGCGGCGGTGAACAGCACGCTCAAGTAATTTGGAGAGAAAAGGAAGGAGGGAGATGGGTCGAGTGAAGGCTTCTTAAGGAGAGGTGTGACCACAGCATGTTTAAAGGCAGTAGGGACAGTCGCAGTGGAAAGTGAGAGGTTGAGAATGTGACAGATAAAAGGAATAAGAGCAGGAGAGATGGCATTAAGAAGGTGGGTGGGAATGGGATCAGAGGAACAGGTGGTACATTTTGAGGAAGAAAGGAGAAGTGTAGTTTCCTCAATAGTAACTTCAGGAAAGGAGGAAAGGGAATGAGGGGAAGGAGAGAGAGGGGAACGGACTAGTGGAGGGAGAGGTGGTGAGGTAGAGAAAGCAAGGTTTATCTTTTGAACCTTGTTGTGAAAGAATTCAGCAAGGGTCTGAGGAGATAATGAAGGGGGAGTTGGGGAGGGGGCACCTTGAGGAGAGAGTTCAATGTGGTAAAGAGAAGTCGAGGATTAGAGCCAAGAGAGTTGGTCAGTTGGATATAATAATCCTGTTTGGCACGTAAAAGAGCAGATTGGAAGGAGGTCAGCATGAACTTAAAGTGTAAGAAATCAGCAAGGGCCCGAGATTTCCGCCAGAGGCGTTCGGCGGAGCGGGTACAGGAACGTAGGTAGCGGATATTAGAAGTCAGCCAAGGTTGGGGTTTTGTACGCCTTACAGGGCAGGTCATCAAAGGTGCAAGAGTGTCTAAGGCAGAGGATAGAGTATTGTTGTAAGAAGAAACAGCCTCATTGACACACGTGGATGGTGCCACAGTAGAGAGGAGGTTTGAAACATGGGAGGATAGAGATGAAGGGTCAATATCGTGAAGATTCCTAGATAAATTAGATAAGATAGGACGGGACTGGGAGGGAGGAGATTTAAGTGTGAAAGTTATAAGATGGTGATCAGAGGAGGGAAGATCAGAGGCAAGGAAACTAGTAGGTGAACAGTTGGAGGAGAAGATGAGATCAAGACAGTGACCATTTTGATGAGTGGGGGAGGTGGAGCATAGTTGGAGATTAAAGGAGGACGTTAAAGCGAGTAACTTGGAAATATAAGAGTTGGAAGGGGGGCGTGGCAAGATGGCGTCCTAGCTGGTCTCTCAGCGGTCTCTGTGTTAGCGGGTGATTCCTCAGGTCTGTTTTCCTTTTGAAAATTAATATGCCACACACTAAAAGAAAAGGGACGACAAGGAGATTGCCGCCGATACCCCTAACGTCGTCCCCCGCCCAGCAAACAATTGACCGCTATGTGAGAAGCTTACTTCCTGGACAAGGATCGGCGAGCCCTGCTGTAAGCGACGTCGAGGGAGCGACGCCGACTTTGGGGCCGGAAACCTCTTTATCGCCGCCTATGCTGAATTCACCACCTTGCCCTGCTGCCTCCAGGTTGGAAGTTGCGGACCGGACTGATTCCGAAGTGTTGAGTCTGAGCTCGCACGGCGGTGCTTCCCCTGGAGGAGCAGAGGGAGACATCGAGGAGCAGGAAGTGCTCAAGGAGGTGACAATGGAAGTCATTTGGCAAGCGGTCCAGAAACTGACGGAAGAGGTGGCAAATTCCACTAAACAAATGCTTACGATAGTGAGTAAATTGACGACTATGTCTGACTCTCTAGATAATATAAAACAAGATCATGCTAATCAAATAGGTCAACTAAAAGAAGAGGTTAACTCTATGAAAATGGTAGTGGATACTTTGGTTAAAGATAAAGTTTTTTCGGCACGGAAATTAGAACAATTAGAAAATCACAATTGACGACTGACTTTGAGATTACTTAATTTTCCTATATCGTCAATAATGACACCCCATGATTTTCTTAAGAAGTATTTTCAAGAAATACTGAATCTATCCTCAACAGACATACCTCCTTGCAGTAAAGTCTATTATTTGCCAAATGTTCAAAAAAATAGAGAAGTTTCAGAACCAGTGAAAATTATGCCCGCTATTGACATTCAAAATTTAACAGCTATTCTGGAAGAATCTATGGATGAGATCACATCCAGAGGAACTTTGATTATAACTTTAGTTTTCGAACAAGATATAAATATGTTGATGAAACTGTATTTTAAATATTCTTCTAAAACATTTTGTGGTCAGAAAGTGTGGATGTTCCCGGATGTGGCAAAGATTACACAACAAAGGAGAAAACAATTTTTACTTATGAGAGACGAAGTCAAGGGATTAGGTGCAACATTTATGCTGGCCTACCCTTGTAAATGTTTGATTCGCCTGTCTGGGACAAAATATGTTTTTTTTTTAACCATCTCAACTAAGACGTTTCTGGACTCTAAAAGATCTTCTAGTTGAATGACATTAAGAACTATCAGCAATAATAATTCGGGATAAAGATCAGGACTTACCTATACGTTATTAAAATAGTTTCTTCTTAAGTTACATTCTCCTTGAAATTGTACTTACAACCCACTACCCCCCCTTCCTAGATTGTGGTCTGAGGCAGAGTATAAATAATTGTATTCTGGAAATCTCTGTTAGATTTTCTATGTTTTTTTTTTCATTTTCTTGTAAATAATTTCTCTGTATTGCCTTACAAATGATTATTCGTTTGTATTATTGAAACTAATAAATAAATAAAAAATAAAAAAAAAAGAGTTGGAAGGATCATTAGCAGGAATATTAAAGTCACCAAGGATGAGAGAGGGGGAGGAAGGATCATGGAAGAAGGCAAGCCAGGGGTCAAAGTCACTGAGAAAGGATGAAAGGGACTTATGAGGGGGACGATAAATGACCGCTATTCGAAGAGGCAGAGGAGAGAAAAGGCGGATAGAGTGGACTTCAAAGGAGGAAAAACAGTGAGATTGAGGTGGAAGAAGGGGTTGAAATCTGGAGGAGGGAGAGAGAAGTAGTCCAACACCGCCCCCACGGCCAGCAGGGCGAGGAGTATGTGAAAATAGATAACCGCCATGGCACAGGGCTGCGACTGAAGCAGAGTCATCAGGGCAGAGCCAGGTTTCTGTTATGGCGAGCAGATGGAGGTGACGTGAGATAAAGAGGTCCTGGATATAGAGGAGTTTGTTACAGATAGAGCGGGCATTCCATAGGGCGCAAGAGAAGGGCAGAGAAGAGGAGGGGAGTAGAGGAATAGAGATGAGGTTAGAGAGGTCACGGTGAGATCTGTAGAGTTTGGATAATAGTTGGTGAGGAGGGCCAGGATTGGGATTGATATCACCAGCTGAGAGTAAGAGAAGGAGTAAAAGAGAGCGGAGGAGAGTAGGAGAGGTGTGGCCACGAAGGCGTCGAAGGCGAGAGGTATTTAGGTGGAATGGGGAAGGCAAAATGGAGGGAAGAAAGAGACGGAGATTAAAAGCCAAGAGGGAGGAAGAGAGGGTAGGAGAGAAGGTGAGGTGATGAAGTCAATGGATGGGAAGTGAGTTCCTGTAGCGGAGAGAGGTAGGGGGTGAGGGAAAAGATTAGGAAGGGACAGAGCTAGGAAGAGAATGTGAATAGGGGCCATAAACGATTAAGGTACTTTAGCAACTGGAAAAGATTAGATACAAAGAGAAAAATGCAACGGCACGCGGTACCTAGAGCGGAGGCCCTGAGTGGATCGGAGTGGACCTGGGTGTCACCTCGGAGAAGGCTGTAAGGATATGCAGATGAGCTGCAAGTCCTCCACAGCACCTGAAAGGCAGCCGGTGGTAGAGCTGGGCACCTCTCAGCTGAGGAAAGGCTTACCAGGGGTTAGGCTGAAGCCAGCATTCCTCCCCCTGAGGGTCGCCTGAAGATTTGCTCTGAAGATAGGTTTTAAGTTCAGCTTGGTGTTCACTTGGCTAGTTTGTTTTGGATCGCATCTCACCCTATCGAGCTCGAGGTAGTGGGTGGCTGAGACTGTGATGGGTGGTCGGATGTGTCGCTGTCTGGCTCGCCGGAGTGCTGCGTCTCGCCGATTTCGACGGTGTCGGAGGTTCGGGCTTCGTGTTACTCTGCTCCATTCCGTATCGGATGGCGCACCCGGTGTGTGGTCGGGGTGGTTCACGAAGCCACGTGGAAGGGCTCAGTGTTGACCTCGTGGTGAAGCCTAGTCACTGGCAGCGTTCTAGAGAGTGTGCTTCGGCGCCCCCGGGCAGAGACTCTAAAACCTTGGATTCTTTTGGGAGGAAGGCCTACCATTCTTCAATGCTCGTAGCCAAAATCCAGTCTTACCAGCTCTACACGAGCATTCATATGCGGAACAATATGCGGCAGTTGGCGGACTTGGTGGATAAGCTCCCTTCTGAGCAAGCCAAGCCTTTTCAGCAGGTGGTCAGGCAGCTGAAGGCGTGTCGTAAATTCCTGGTCAGCGGTGTTTGTGACACTTTTGATGTCGCGTCCAGGGCCGCTGCTCAAGATGTGGTGATGTGCATGCTGGCATGGTTGCGTGCCTTCGACCTGGAAAATAGGATCCAGCAGCGGATTGCGAATTCTCCTTGCCGGGGGGATAATATTTTTGGTGAAAAGGTCGAACAGGTGGTAGAGCAGCTCCACCAGCAGGACACCACTTTCGACAAATTCTCCCGCCGGGCACCTTCAGCATATTCCTCAACTGGTAGATGTTTTTATGGTGGAAGAAGGACTGTTACCTACCCTTCTAATAGGCGTAGGTACAATCCTCCCTTTCGCCAGCCTGCTGCCCAGGCCAAGCCCAAGCGCGCTTGCTCTCGTCAGCAGCGTGCGACTCAGCAAGCCCCTGCGGCTCCCCAGCAAAAGCAAGGGACGGGCTTTTGACTGGCTCCAGCAGAGCATAGCCGAAGTCAAAGTGTCTTTGCTGGATGATCTGCCGGTCGGAGGGAGGTTAAAATTTTTTCACCAAAGGTGGCCTCTCATAACCTCCGATCAGTGGGTTCTCCAAATAGTCCGGCTAGGATACTCCCTCAATTTGGTTTCAAAGCCTCCAAATTGCCCACCGGGAGCTCAATCCTTCAGCTTCCAGCATAAGCAGGTACTTGCAGAGGAACTCTCCGCCCTTCTCAGTGCCAATGCGGTCGAGCCCGTGCCACCCGGGCAAGAAGGGCTGGGATTCTATTCCAGGTACTTCCTTGTGGAAAAGAAAACGGGGGATGCGTCCCATCCTAGACCTAAGGGCCCTGAACAAATATCTGGTCCGAGAAAGTTCAGGATGCTTTCCCTGGGCACCCTTCTTCCCATGATTTAGGAAAACGATTGGCTATGCTCTCTGGACTTAAAGGATGCTTATACCCACATCCCGATACTGCCAGCTCACAGATAGTATCTCCGATTTCATCTGGGAACACGGCATTTTCAGTATTGTGTGCTACCCTTTGGTCTTGCCTCCGCGCCCAGGGTGTTCACAAAGTGCCTGGCTGTGGTAGCGGCGTCTCTACGCAGACTGGGAGTGCACGTGTTCCCTTACCTCGACGATTGGCTGGTGAAGAACACCTCTGAGGCAGGAGCTCTACAGTCCATGCAGATGACTATTCGACTCCTGGAGCTACTGGGGTTTGTGATAAATTATCCAAAGTCCTACCTTCTTCCTGTTCAGAAACTCGAATTCATAGGGGCTCTGCTGGATTCTCAGACAGCTCATGCCTACCTTCCGGAAGCGAGGGCCGACAATCTTCTGTCCCTTGTTTCCTGGGTATGAGCGTCTCAGCAGATCACAGCTCGGCAGATGTTGAGATTACTCAGCCACATGGCCTCCACAGTGCATGTGACCCCCATGGCCCGCCTCCACATGAGATTAGCTCAATGTACCCTAGCGTCTCAGTGGTACCATGCTGCTGGGGACCTAGAGGACGTAATCTTCCTGTCCACGAGTTTTCTTCAGTCCCTCCATTGGTGGACAATTCGGTCCAATTTGACTCTGGGATGTCCTTTCCAAATTCCTCAGCCACAAAAGGTGCTGACTACGGATGCGTCTCTATTGGGGTGGGGAGCTCATGTCGATGGGCTTCACACCCAAGGGAGTTGGTCCCTCCAGGAACAAGGTCTACAGGTCAACCTCCTGGAGTTACGAGCGGTCTGGAACGCTCTAAAGGCCTTCAGAGATCGGCTGTCCCATCAAATTATTCAAATTCAGATGGACAATCAGGTTGCCATGTACTACATCAACAAGCAGCCCCGGATCTCGCCCCTGTGTCAGGAGGCTGTCAGAATGTGGCTTTGGGCTCGCCGGAACGGCATGTTTCTTCAAGCCACATATCTGGCAGGTGTAAACAACAGTCTGGCCGACAGATTGAGCAGGATCATGCAATCTCACGAGTGGTCACTCAATTCCCAAGTGGTATGCGAGATCTTTCAAGTGTGGGGCACCCCCTTGGTGGATCTTTTAGCCGCTCAAGTCAATCACAAGGTCCCTCAATTCTGTTCCAGACTTCAGGCCCACGGCAGACTAGCGTCGGATGCCTTCCTCCTGCATTGGGGGGAAGGCCTCCTGTATGCCTATCCTCCCATACCTTTGGTGGGGAAGACTTTGCTGAAACTCAAGCAAGATCGAGGCACCATGATCTTGATTGCTCCCTTTTGGCTGCATCAGATCTGGTTCCCTCTTCTTCTGGTATTGTCTTCCGAAGAGCCGTGGAGATTGGAGTGTTTTCCAACCCTCATTACTCAGAACGAGGGGGCGCTTCTGCATCCCAACCTCCGGTCCCTGGCTCTCACAGCCTGGATGTTGAGAGTGTAGATTTTGCCTCCTCGGGTCTTTCAGAGGGTGTCTCCAGAGTCTTGCTTGCTTCTAGGAAAGATTCCACTAAGAAGAGTTACTTCTTTCTATGGCAGAGGTTTGCCATCTAGTGTGACAGCAAGGCCCTAGATCCTCGCTCTTGTCCTACACAGACCCTGCTTGAATACCTTCTGCACTTGTCCGAGTCTGGTCTTAAGAGCAACTCTAAGAGTTCATCTTAGTGCGATTAGTGCATACCATTACCATGTGGAAAGTAAGCCGATCTCGGGACAGCCTTTAGTTGTTCGATTCATGAGAGGTTTGCTTTTGTCAAAGCCCCCAGTCAAACCTCCTACAGTGTCATGGGATCTCAATGTCGTTCTCACCCAGCTGATGAAACCCCCTTTCGAGCCACTGGATTCCTGCCATCTGAAGTACTTGACCTGGAAGGTCATTTCTTGGTGGAAGTCACTTCAGCTCGTAGAGTCAGTGAGCTTCAAGCCCTAGTAGCTCATGCCCCTTATACCAAATTTCATCATAACAGAGTAGTCCTCCGCACTCACCCTAAGTTCTTGCCAAAGGTGGTGTCGGAGTTCCATCTGAACCAGTCAGTTGTCTTGCCAACATTCTTCCCCCGTCCGCATACCCGCCCTGCTGAACGTCAACTGCACACATTGGACTGCAAGAGAGCATTGGTCTTCTATCTGGAGCGGACACAGCCCCACAGACAGTCCGCCCAATTGTTTGTTTCTTTTGATCCCAACAGGAGGGGAGTGGCTGTCGGGAAACGCACCATTTCTAATTTGCTAGCAGATTGCATCTCCTTCGCTTACGCCCAGTCTGGGCTGACTCTTGAGGGTCATGTCACGGCTCATAGTGTTAGAGCCATGGGCAGCGTCAGTGGCCCACTTGAAGTCAGCCACTATCGAAGAGATTTGCAAGGCTGCGATGTGGTCATCTGTCCACACATTCACATCTCATTACTGCCTACAGCAGGATACCCGACGCGACAGTCGGTTCGGGCAGTCGGTGCTGTAGAATCTGTTTGGGGTTTAGAATCCAACTCCACCCCCCTAGGCCCTTTTTATTCTGTTTCAGGCTGCACTCTCAGTTAGTTGAGGAAGATAGGTCAATCTCAGTTATGTCCTCGCTGTTGCGAGGCTCAATTGACCGTGTTTGTTGTTTTGAGTGAGCCTGGGGGCTAGGGATACCCCATCAGTGAGAACAAGCAGTCTGCTTGTCCTCGGTTAAAGCGAAAGCTACATACCTGTAGAAGGTATTCTCCGAGGACAGCAGGCTGATTGTTCTCACAAACCCGCCCGCCTCCCCTTTGGAGTTGTGTCTTCCCTTGTCTTTGTTTTGCTATTTACTGGACTGACGAATACGAGCGAGTTCAGGCGGGAAGACGGTTGCGCGCGGTCTGCGTGCGCGAGGCCTAGCAAACATCTTTGCTAGGGAAGATCTCCGATTGGAGGGGCTGCCATGGACGTCACCCATCAGTGAGAACAATCAGCCTGCTTTCCTTGGAGAATACCTTCTACAGGTATGTAGCTTTCGCTTTTTCTGCATGTGGTTTGTAATGAAATGGGGGTTCCAGTCTGGATCGCATCATGCCTTGTTGGTGCTGAATGATAGGATTTAAATTTGAATGTTTTGCCATCTTGAAATGGGCAAGATCGGATTTGAAAAAATTCAAATTTTGACTCTGATAAAGAAAATTCATGAGGTTCAAGCAGAGCAAAAGCTCTAAATTGCCATCTTTGTTGCTGCTTATGAACACCCCTTTTTAACCAGAATTGCCACCCCAATTTTTCTATTAAAGGATGCCTTTGCATAATTTCATATGCTCTGTCTCTCTGACAAATGTGTTTCTTGTAATAGGGTAATAGTTCTTTTGATCAAGAAATGGAAATAATCCACGTTCAGTAATATTACTTTTAGTTGTCCTATAGTACTCAGCAGGGGCAGTATCCCTGAAGAGTTCATGCTTTTTTATTGATGCATTCAAGATTATTGGGAGAAGGAAGAATGGAAATTGTGATTATACTGTACAAGTAAGAGGGGAAGCTGTATGTCCACTACTATTCTAGCTAAGATAACATTCATTCACCTTTCTGACCTTATGTGCAGCTTTCTTAAATTAATCCCCCTATCTTCTTACTCCTGGTGCTCCAGCCTTTATACCAGCAACCCATTCTTCAACCACTGCCATGAAAAATTTCCCTCCCACTGTGTCCAATGAATTCTATTATCCTTGTATGGTTTTGTTTTTTACAAACATCCTTCAGAACTAGTAATCATTTGCACTTCTCAAAAATGCACCTTCGCTTTTCATACTCAAGCTGCCACCATTCCCATTCAACCAATACTCTCATTCTTATACACTCCCTGCTCCCTCCCCTGCACCCTCACTTACCGTTAAACCCCATATCCCCCCTTTTTCCCCCTTCCCTTTCCCTTGCTAGCCCTTCTATGGTCTTGATACTTTATTTTATTTATTAGGATGTATTTACCGCCTTTTTGAAGGAATTCACTCAAGGTGGTATACAGCAAGAATAAGTCAAACATAATAGACAATTATAGCATTAAAATATTCAAATAACAATACAAAGTATGGCATAGTATATTACTTAGTGTCAACGTGTCACGAAACGCCTAACCACCCGCCTGGAGTTACCCTGCGGTCACTTAGAGGGTCTATCCCCAGCACAGCTCAGGTCCACCTGTACCTGCCACTTGTGGTCTACATTAGATCCTCTGGGTCTACACAGCTGGGTTACAACCACCTCTGGTAGAGTCTTCTGCTCTCAAATTATCCCCAGTGATTTCCAGTGGTCCCACAATTCCCACAAAACACTCACAGACCCAACACACAAACCACCAGGATTCTTTCAGTCCAGACAGAGAGGCAGTAAACTAAATCGAACAGTGGAACAAAATAGTGCAGTTGGCAAATAGTAACAGGTAACTGAAATATGGATCAGTTATAACACAAACTAAGCATTTGTGGAAGAGTGGCCAAGTGGTTAGGGTGGTAGACGTTGGTCCTGGGGAACTGAGGAACTGAGTTCGATTCCCACTTCAGGCACAGGCAGCTCCTTGTGACTCTGGGCAAGTCAATTAACCCTCCATTGCCCCATGTAAGCCGCATTGAGCCTGCCATGAGTGGGAAAGCACGGGGTACAAATGTAAGAAAAATAAAATAAATAAATAAATAAAAACTACTTCATAAAAAGTACCTGGGGAGATCAGGACATATAATTCACCGAGCTTCAGCAAAGAGTTCTGTCTCTTTATTCTCCTGGGCTAAGACTGAAGCAACAGCCAGCAACAACTGCTGGGTAATTTCAAACTCCAGTCCAATCAGAGCCCAGTCAACAAATTTTAAAAGTATACTACTCACAGTACTGTAGATTCATTTCTTCACTGAGGGAGTCTTTTACTAAAGATTAGCTGAAGTTATCTGCAGCAGGGCCCATTTTATTCCTGTGGGCCCTGCTGCAAATAACTCGAGCTAACCTTTAGTAAAAGACCCCCTAAGTGAAACTAAAAGAGGGTATGCACTTTTCTATAACAGCTTTAACATAAAACATGCACCACCTGCTGGCCAAACTAGAGAAATGCAGTTCAAGGTTTAATAAAGTCAATTTTACAGGTTTAAAACACATTGTTCTGTCACACAACACAATATGTAACAGAACATTGTAATAGCATAGTGTATAAGCAAAGATGGAAAATATAGATAGGTAAGATAGAGTACCAGGAGTAAGAAGATAGGGGGATTAATTTAAGAAAGCTGCACATAAGGTCAGAAAGGTGCTTGAATGTTATCTTAGCTAGAATAGGAGTGGATATACAGTCTCCCCTCTTACTTGTTCAGTATAATCACAATTTCCATTCTTCCTTCTCCCAATAATCTTGAATGCATCAATAAAAACTCAGAACATTTTTTTCTCTGCAAAATAAATCTCCCTCAAATTTAAGGCAAAAGAATCAAAGTCGTCATTCTCTCTCAATGCCATTAGTGAGAGAGTTCCTTATTCATCATCTACTCATGTTTTTGAGAGCAATACACTTATGTTCCCATAAGTTCTATTTTATTTTATACCTTTAGCAAGCACACTCCATTTGCTGGATGAACCTTAGTCTATATTGTAGTTTCCCACACCACTATCCAATGTTGCAAATAAGCTGTATATTCCAGCTTCTGCCTACTATTTCTCCACTGCTGTACACATTCAAAAAAACAAAACAAAACTGCCTTTGTGAGCAAATATATGGTTCAAACATATACATTTTGTGGTCCAAAACAGTAGCCATCTCCCCCTGCCGACAGCAGTGTTATATCCTCTAATACAAAACACTGCCAAGTGTTATCAAAAAGATGTTGCTCCCTACATCCTTCCACAGATTCCTGTCCTTATTCTGTCTCAAGCAGTGAACTTGTCTTTGCTTCATCGTACCTTACAAACCACCAAATTTGAATATTCCTCCTTTAGTCTCCTCATGTTGATTTGTATCCTGATTTTCCCCAAGAGGTTTTACAAACGCCTTTAATTCCTTTGCTTTTATACACATTTTTTAACAGTCCCGTGGTTTTTTTTTTTTCACTTTCTTGGGGGTATTGCAGTGTAAAGCATATTCCCTTATTATAAAGCTGGGAGCAGTACAGTGTAAGTTCCTATCATCTTGCCACTACCTGAGCTGAAAAATCCTCAAAAAGTAGGAGTTTTGCCCCATGGGGCACTGGCAGCTTTATATGGTTGCATAAGGTCTATCTGTAGAGTTAAGCACTTATGCTAAGACTCGCCTTGGTCTGATGCCTGGGCCTGGCTTAGGGTCTAATCAATGGTCTAGTTCTAGTTGTATTTGGTGTTCTGCACCCAGCAGGCCCAGCCTAGACCCTTATTGGAGACGGTCTCTGGCAGACTGTTGGCAGTGGTTTCAAAAATTAAAGAATCCTTAGCCAAAGGCTGGCAAACTATTCTTTTACAATTTGACATTTCTGCTACCTTCGATATAGTAAATCGTGATATTCTATTATATAAGCTGTGTTCTGTCTGCTTAAGTGGCACAGTATTATACTGTTTCAGAAAATTCTTGACAGAACGATCATATGTATAGAAGAATCCGGCCAATTTTCACACTGTTGGAGATCCCATTGTCTCCCTTGCTTTACAATATCTTTATGAGCTTTCTGGGATCCCTCTCTGTAGATCAAGATAATACATTATTTTCTTATGCTGATGATATTTTCTTCCATATTACTACCACTCTTAAAGATAGTAGTTCAATTTTCTCCAAAAACTTTTGATTGGCTTACTAATCCAAATGTTTATGCCAGGTCTCAGAGTTAAGTGCTTTAAAAACAAATATTCCATATCATCAAGCTGATCAATCCATAGACTGGTGGGTTGTGTCCATCTACCAGCAGGTGGAGATAGAGAGCAAACTTTTGCCTCCCTATATGTGGTTATGTGCTGCCGGAAACTCCTCAGTATGTTCTCTATCTCAGCAGGTGGTGGTCACACACAGCAGCAGCTCTGGCTAGGCCTCCAAGCCTAATTTTTAGGTTTTGTTGAGTGCCTGGGGTTGAGGGCTCTTTTGAGCAAGTGCAAACCTGGTGGTGCCAGGTCCCTCCTTTTCTCCCCCCTCCCGCTGGCTCCGTTAAAAAAAAAAAAAAAAAAAAAATTTTGAACGTCCTTAAAGGCGTTTATTTCGACGTTTATTTAAGCGTCTATTGCAGCTACTCACTGGGACACCAGGTCGTTACAACTCGGAGCAGACAGCAGGTAATTTTTACCTTTTTATAGCGGGCAGGGGGTTCCCCGATTCTTCTCCTCGTGGCATATGGCGTCGGAGGGCGAGGGCGCAAAGGGTCGCTCCCCGGGTCGCTTGAGCGCTTCTAGAGGGGATGCGGGGGTCTTCAAGCCTGATTCGCCCTTGTTGGGTGACAGTTTCGTGACCGATGAATGTCCCGGTCCTTCCTCCGGCGTGGCGGTTTTTCCCGCCATAAACGCCCATCCCCCGCTCCTCACCTCCGCCATCTTGGCCGGCCACGCGGCTCGGACGGCTTCTTCTTGGGCCGCCCTTGAGGTTGGAGACATTAATGCCATGAACGCCCTTAATTTGGGCGACGGCACAGAAGCGGCTAAAGTTAACAGCCGTTCTTCCCGCGCGGCTCCTTCGCGGAGTTTCGCGCCGGACGCCATTTTGGATGCGCAGCATGTCTCTCCCCCGCTATTGCGAGCGCCGGTTGAGGGTGCGTCTAGGGCGGTTGCCCAGACTGCGGAAGTGCACAGTCTGGGGGGTTTCTCCCCTGAGTTTGTTTTGCTGCTGCATCAGGCCTTCCTCATGCATAACGCTGCCCCTGCTCCCTCGTCTGGTAAAGAGGTTGAGGTTCCCAGAGGTAAACGCCCTCGGGTTGATTCCCAGGCCTTGGAGGAATTTGTCTCCTCCGATGTAGATGAGGGCAGCGTGTCTGAGGTCTCCCAACGGTCCTTTGCGGATTCCTTGGAGGAGACGGATCCCCGCTCGGATGGAGCGGATGACCCCTCTGCAGCGCGGCTTTTTAGCCCAGAGGATTTGCCCAACCTGTTGTTACAGGCCATGGACACTTTGAAGATTTCCTCTCCGGAGGACGTCTCTCCCTCAGCCCCTGTTGGCTCTGCCATTATGCTGGGGACGAAGCGCCCGCCTAGAACCTTCCACGTGCATGATGCCATGCACACCTTAATTTCGGCTCAATGGGATGTCCCAGAAGCGAGCCTTAAAGTGGCTAGGGCTATGTCCCGCCTCTATCCTTTGGCTGTGAGTGAACGTGAGGCCTATCTGTGGCCTACCGTGGATTCTTTAATCACTACGGTGACTAAGAAAACGGCGTTGCCGGTGGAAGGTGGCACGGCCCTAAAGGACGCCCAAGACAGAAGATTGGAGGCGGCCTTAAGGTCGTCCTTTGAGGCGGCTGCTTTAAGTTTGCAGGCCTCAGTTTGCGGCTCCTATGTGGCCAGGGCGTGCCTGACTATGGTGCAGCGGGCTTCCCCCTCGGATCATTCCTTGAGGGCTGATTGGCCGGCCCTGGAATCGGGCTTAGCCTATTTGGCAGACTTGCTGTATGATGTCTTGAGGGCCTCAGCGAAAGGCATGGCTCAGACAATCTCTGCGCGGCGGTGGCTTTGGCTGAAACATTGGTCTGCTGACCACGCCTCTAAATCCCGCCTGGCTAGGTTGCCTTTTAAAGGCAAGCTGCTCTTTGGGGTCGAGCTGGACAAAATCGTGACCGATCTCGGCACGTCTAAGGGCAAGAAATTACCAGAGGTCAGGGCTCGGGCTAGTACTCGTCCCGGTACCTCCAGAGGACGGTTGCAGGAAGCCCGTCGGTACCGCCCGGGCAAGTCGGGCTCTGCCCCCTCTTCCTTCAAGAGGAATTTCTCCCCCAAGCAGCATTCCTTTCGCAGAGACCGCCGTCCCGGAGGTGCTCCCTCCGGTCCTCCCCCAGGGTCTCGTACCCAATGACGGGGTCTTGGTCCACGCCCCAGTGCAGATTGGAGGACGGCTGTCCTCGTTTCTGGGCGAGTGGACCACAATAACTTCAGACGCGTGGGTGCTGGAAGTCATCAGAGACGGCTACAAACTAGAGTTCTGCCGACCCTTAAAAGACGGGTTTGTACTCTCTCCCTGCAAGTCTCCGGTCAAAGCTGTGGCAGTGCAGCAGACCTTGGACAATCTGATCCGCCTGGGCGCGGTCGTTCCGGTGCCAGAAAGTCAGCTTGGCAAGGGACGTTACTCCATTTACTTTGTGGTACCAAAGAAAGGAGGTTCTGTCCGGCCTATCCTCGACCTCAAAGGGGTCAATCGGGCCTTGAAAGTGCGGCACTTTCGCATGGAGACTCTCCGCTCTGTTATAGCGGCAGTGAAGGCAGGAGAGTTCCTGGCATCCTTGGACATCAAGGAAGCGTACCTGCATATTCCCATCTGGCCTCCTCATCAACGCTTTCTGCGTTTTGCAGTCCTGGGACGACACTTCCAGTTCAGAGCCCTCCCTTTCGGGTTGGCTACTGCTCCGCGGACCTTTTCCAAAGTAATGGTGGTCATCGCGGCCTTCCTACGAAAGGAAGGGGTACAAGTCCATCCTTATCTGGACGACTGGTTGATCCGAGCCCCCTCTTATGCAGAGTGCGGCAAAGCTGTGGACCAGGTAGTTGCTCTTTTGAGCTCCCTGGGATGGATCATCAACTGGGAGAAGAGCCAGCTGCGCCCGACTCAGTCCCTGGAGTACCTGGGAGTTCGATTCGACACCCAAGTGGGCAGAGTGTTCCTGCCAGACAATCGGATTGTCAAACTTCAGGCTCAGGTGGACCAGTTCCTAGTAGTCTCTCCCCTTCGGGCTTGGGACTATGTGCAGCTGTTGGGCTCTATGACGGCCACGATGGAAGTTGTGCCCTGGGCCAGGGCTCATATGAGACCACTTCAACACTCTTTGCTGCAGCGCTGGACTCCGATGTCGGAGGATTATGCTGTGCGCCTTCCCTTGGACCCAGCAGTGCGCAAGGCGCTGAGCTGGTGGATGCAGACAGACAAGTTGTCTGCGGGAATGCCTCTGGTGACCCCAGAGTGGATTGTCGTCACGACGGACGCCTCGTTGTCGGGCTGGGGAGCCCACTGCTTGGGAAGGACAGCGCAGGGGATCTGGTCTCCTGCAGAGGCAAAGTGGTCCATCAACCTCCTGGAACTCAGAGCCATTCGGTTGGCGCTTTTGGAGTTCATCCCGGTACTGGTGTTGAAGCCTGTACGGGTCCTGTCGGACAATGCCACGGCTGTGGCCTATGTCAACCGCCAGGGAGGTACCAAGAGCGCCCCTCTAGCCAAGGAGGCTATGAATCTTTGCCAGTGGGCGGAAGTGAACCTGGAGCAGCTTTCAGCGGCCCACATTGCCGGAGTCATGAATGTCAAGGCGGACTTTCTCAGTCGCCATACCTTGGAGCCCGGAGAGTGGCAGCTATCTGCTCAGGCGTTCTTGGACATCACGAAGCGCTGGGGCCAGCCGAGCCTAGATCTGATGGCGTCATCGGCCAATTGCCAAGTGCCGCGCTTTTTCAGCAGAGGACGGGACCCTCGATCCCTGGGAGTAGATGCTCTTCTCCAACAGTGGCCGACACAGGAGCTTCTCTATGTGTTCCCGCCCTGGCCCATGTTGGGCAGGGTGCTAGACCGGGTGGCAAAGCATCCCGGCAGGGTAATCCTGGTGGGTCCGGATTGGCCCAGGCGTCCCTGGTATGCGGACTTGATCAGGCTCTCAGTCGACGATCCTCTGCGGCTGTCAGTGGAGCAGGGCCTGTTACATCAGGGTCCCGTGGTGATGGAGGATCCCTCCCCCTTTGGTCTTACGGCCTGGCTATTGAGCGGCAGCGTCTGAGGAAGAAGGGCTTCTCAGACAAGGTCATCGCCACTATGCTGAGAGCGAGGAAGCGCTCTACTTCTACTGCTTACGCCAGGGTTTGGCGTATCTTTGCAGCGTGGTGTGAAGCAGGCTCACTTTCTCCCTTCACTGCTCCAATTTCTTCAGTGTTGGCGTTCCTGCAAGAAGGTCTGGAGAAAGGCCTGTCGCTCAGTTCCCTTAAAGTCCAGGTAGCGGCTCTGGCTTGCTTCAGGGGCTGCCTGAAGGGTGCTTCCCTGGCTTCGCAGCCAGATGTGGTGCGCTTTCTCAAGGGAGTTAATCACCTGCGCCCTCCTCTGCACTCAGTGGTGCCTGCGTGGAATCTCAACCTGGTGCTAAGAGCATTGCAGAAGCCGCCTTTTGAACCCTTGTCGAGGGCATCTCTGAAAGACCTGACGTTGAAAGCAGTCTTTTTGGTGGCTATCACTTCAGCCAGAAGAGTTTCCGAGCTCCAGGCGCTCTCATGTCGAGAGCCTTTTCTGCAGTTCACTGAGGCAGGAGTGACTATTCGCACAGTGCCTTACTTCCTGCCCAAGATTGTTTCTCGCTTCCATGTGAATCAGCAGCTGTGTCTCCCTTCCTTTCGTAGGGAGGACTACCCAGAGGAGTACTCTGCTCTTAAATATCTGGATGTGAGACGAGTCATCATCAGATACTTGGAAGTGACCAATGATTTCCGGAAATCGGATCATCTGTTTGTCCTGTTTGCAGGTCCTCGTAAGGGTCTGCAGGCTGCTAAGCCTACAGTGGCAAGATGGGTCAAGGAAGCCATTGCAGCGGCTTATGTGGCCGCGGGGAAGGTGCCGCCTATCCAGCTGAAGGCTCACTCCACGAGAGCTCAGGCGGCCTCGATGGCAGAGGCCGGATCCGTCTCCTTGGAAGAGATATGCAAGGCGGCAACTTGAGCTTCGGCTCATACATTCTCCAAGCATTACCGTTTGACTGTGGCTGCACGGGCGGAGGCCCGGTTTGGAGCTTCAGTGTTGAGGTCAGGGATTTCAATGTCCCGCCCTGGGTGAGTACTGCTTCGGTACATCCCACCAGTCTATGGATTGATCAGCTTGATGATATGGAAGGTAAAATTATGTATAATCATACCTGATAATTTTCTTTCCATTAATCATAGCTGATCAATCCATAGCCCCTCCCAGATATCTGTACTGTTTTTATTCTGGTTGCATTTCAGGTTCAAGTTTAGTCTTCAGTTACTTCAGAAAGACTTCGTGTTCAAGTTTTTTCACTTGGATTCTTCAAGAGTTAAGACGAGTTTGTGTTACAGTGAGCTGCTGCATTCCTCTCCCCTCCGTTTTACGGGGCTGGATTGAGACTTAAAATTCTGCCGGCACTCCCTCCCGCTTCGTGCGGCTGTAGGGCAGCTTTGTACCCCTCCCGCTTCGGCGGTGTTAGGGTCAGTCAGCTCCTCCCGCGGTTGCGGTTGCAGGATAAGCCAGATCCCCCCGCATCGGCGGGTGTGGTGTCCCTCCCCCGCTCCGCGGGGATGAGCTGGACGGATTCCCCTCCCCCACTTGTGTGGAGATGAGCTGGGTTAATTCCCCTCCCCCGTTTCGGCGGTGGTGAGCTGGGCAGAGTGTCCCTTCGTGGGTGTAATTCTCTAAGTGCTGAGTCCTGCGGATGGAGCTTTGATATCGACATACTGAGGAGTTTCCGGCAGCACATGACCACATATAGGGAGGCAAAAGTTTGCTCTCTATCTCCACCTGCTGGTAGATGGACACAACCCACCAGTCTATGGATTGATCAGCTATGATTAATGGAAAGAAAATTATCAGGTATGATTATACATAATTTTACCTTCTTTGGTTTATAAAGAAAGAACAGCTGGTAACAGACTCTATTATGTTAAGGTCTGGTGAGATCTTACCAGTCCAAAAATCCACTAAGATATACTGGATGTTGTTTCAGATTCCTCATTGATGTTTTAACATACAGATTCAGAATTTACAAAGTGGTTTTTACACTGCATAATTTGAGAGCAATATGAGCCCTTTTCTTTGAGGAAAGTTTTGCTAGGTTAACACAGCAACTAATTCTATCATAGTTAGATTATTGTAATGCCCTTTGCACAAGTTTGATGAGTAAAAACTACAAAAGGTTACAGCTACTGCAGAACACCTCAGCAAGAATGATTGTTAAACAATCTGTTTATGCACGTGACTGCTTCATTGGTTACCAATACGCGCATAAATAGAGTTTGTTAGCTTACATGTATTTAAATTTTTATATGGCCTGGAATCAGTCTATCTAAATTGTCTAATTTCTGTTAGAAATAGGGGTCCTTTAAATAGGGCTATATATCGTTTTTCTCTTAATTTTCATCATTTAAAACAAGGACTTTTGAAACATCTTTTTTCTATCAAGCGGTGTGTCTCTGGAATGCTTTACCAATTCAGATAAAATTTCAGTCATCTTATAGTTTATTTCAGCATTCCTCTGAAGACCCATCTCTTTGCAAACTATCTGATGACATAATTGTATAACTTTCTTCCTTGATAGAATTTATTCAGATTTATGTTAATGTTTTTCCCTCTATACTTTGTTTTAAGCCACTCTGCTCCAAAGCACTGGGATTTAGTGAGATGTAAGAGAGTAGATTGGATTAGATAATGCAAACATTGTTTCAGCAGCTCCAATTCTCTTGATCCTTGGTATATTCTAAGAGCCCTTCATTTTATTTGCGCAGTTGAGTAATCTGCTCCCAAAGATCTTCTGTCACCATTTTCTGTGCTGTCACGCACTGTTCATGTTGTGTAAGCAGCGTAGCCTGACTTATTAAAGATTCCTACATGTTCTGCAATGTAGTTTGTAGTTGAGACATTTTATTGTCTAGAAATGCAATCAAACATAGGGAAAATTGGCAGGTTACTTCATGTGACATAATTAGTACAGGCTGTCGTCTCCAATTCCTTTGATGACCAAGGCTCTCTTGCAGTCCAGTGTGCAGTGTTTTCTTCATTTTATGTAACATAGCCTCGTGGAATCCGCCACATTTTTGTGAAGGTATTATTCACAATGCCTCTTACCCAGCCAGCATTATCCTATCTGAGGAGGGTATATATTTTTTTAAATCAGAGAGATGAGAGGGAGTTCCTCTGAGATGAGTCTTGCTATCACTGGGTCATCATGCGACTGTCAACATTTATTTTAATCTAAAATTGTATCTACTGATCTTTAAAAGATGCTATAGATTTTAAATGCACCAGCCGGTTTTAGTCTTTGATGTCATGATTCATTGGTTGAATAAGAATTGACTTCTTTTTGCTTTTTTGAGAGAAATAGACATGAAATATGTGAATTATGCATTCAGATCAAATAGAACAAAATTAGTTCATTGTAAAATGGAGTTTCTGTAAGATCTAAGTGGCAAGAGGCTTTCAATTTGCAGTATATATTTTTGCGAATGAGCCAATATGTAAAGATTTTTTGGCTGAACAGGATATATGATTTATAAGAGGAACTAGTTTAGATTTTCCCTATTAATTGAACATCAAGAAACAAAAGTGTCAAAGCTTGGAATTTTTTAAATTTTTAGTTTTGTTTTTTTATTTATAGAAGCGGTTAAGAAATTGGATCTATCAAAAAATGGAAGGGAATGGCTCTTGATTGGAAATTAAGACCATAGTTCCAGCAATTTTATGGGGTTTTGATACTATTCATTTAGCACAGATGAGGTTTTTCAAAATGTGATTACTCTAATTTGATATGTAATCTTAATTTTTGCAGAGGCAAACTCTAGGTGTCAAACACCAATAAAGATGAAGCCAAATATTGAACCTCCTGAAAATGTGGATTGGAGTGGTGCTGAAGCCTCAATGTTCAGAGTTCTCATTGGTACCTACTATGACAACTTTTGTGCAATTGCAAAGTTAATTGGGTCTAAAACATGTAGGCAGGTAAGACCATTGCATGAGCCTAATTTATACACTAAAGCAAGTACAACATTTATTTTTTTTTAAGAGTTATCAGGACATGTGACATAAATGTGAGATTATTATACATTATAACCTTTTGCTTTTCATTACAATCCCAATTTATTTTGTGAGACTTGCATTAAGAGCCAAATGGATTGTCCCAAGGTATTTTGAAGCTTAAATAAATTTGCAAAGCATCTCTATTTTTCTTGTGAAATGTTCCAATATGGATAATACAGCAACAAAATAAAAACACATTTTAGGGTTCAATTGATGTCCTGTTTTCAGCACCCTAAAATGAACCATTTCCTTGGTGGTGGGTGGGAAGACATGGAAACATTGAACAGGCTGCCCAATTCAACCAAGCACCTATTCAGCATAGTAAGCAGCCTACTGCAACCCCCACAACAGATCCAGCCTGCCCATTTTAACCTGAACTGCAATGATTTTACTGCATGTTTTGCCAACAAATTTAAGTCTCTACCAGGATTTATGGGCAGTCCCACTCATTCTCTAATCAGCTAACCAGGAGCGCACAAACTTGCTCTTTGCTGACAGACATGTGGGACTTTTTTTTAAGGAGAAAACAAAACAGCAAAGATGACTCATAAAAACAAGAATAAAAATAAAAAATGATAATAAAAATAAAATAGTCCAAAAAAAACGATAAAATAAATTGTAAAATCATAAACGGCTATGTATCTAAAATAATACTTGAAAAAGACGACAAAAAATGTTAAAAAACAAACTTTATTAATCAAAAAATAGCAGGGAGAAAGGGACTCGACACAGCTGTGTTTCGGCCATACAGGCCTGCGTCAGGAGTCTATACAAATAGAAACACATATATTATATGAAATTAATGAACTACATAAAGTAATGTGAAGAGTCAATGCTATTATCTAATATAATAAAACGCACCCTCAACGTTCTGAGGACAACGTTCTGAAGCCATCTGACGTCACTCCCAGGCTGAAGGGTTCGTGGATTCGTGGTGTGAAGCCTTCAAGCCAGCCAGCTGTCTCTGCCCCGCCCTCGCGTCAAACGTCATGACGTCGAGGGCGGAAAAAAAAACCCAAACAATTCCGGCAGCGTCAGGGAAGGAGGCGGCGCTCCCGACGTCTCTAGCCTTCCCTTCGCTGTGTTCCGCCTTCTTCTGACGTCAAGGATGACGTCAGAAGAAGGCGGAACACAGCGAAGGGAAGGCTAGACGTCGGGAGCGCCGCCTCCTTCCCTAACGCTTCGCTGCCGGAACCGCCACGGAGGTAAATTTAAAAAGAAGAAAAAAAAAAAAAAAAGTTGGGGGGAGAGAAGAGGGTGGCCAGTAAAGTTGAACAATGGGAGCGGGAGGGCAGGGGAGAAACGACAGCATTAATGCGAAGGGGGGGGGGAGAAGAGGGCGGGCCAGGCTGGGACATGGGAGAGAGAGGAGCATGGATGCGAGGGGGGTCATGGAAGGGAGAGAGGGGACTTGCTGGAAAAGGTTGAATGGAGGCGGCAGGGGACAGAGGAGCACGGATGGGCATGGATTGGGAGGGCAGGGCTCAGGGAGAGAGGGGAATTGCTGGAAAGAGATGAATGGAGGGGGCAGGGGACAGAGGAGCATGGATTGGGAGGGCAGGGCTCAGGGAGAGAGGGGAATTGCTGGATAGGGATGAATGGAGGGGACAGATGGGCATGGATGGATATGGATTGCAGGGCAGGGCTCAGGGAGAGGGGAATTGCTGGATAGGGATGAATGGAGGGGGGCAGGTGACAGATGGATTGCAGGGCAGGGCTCAGGGAGAGAGGGGAATTGCTGGATAGGGATGATGGAGGGGGCAGGGGACAGAGGAGCATGGATGGGCATGGATTTGGGAGGGCAGGGCTCAGGGAGAGAGGGGAATTGCTGGATAGGGATGAATGGAGGGGACAGATGGGCATGGATGGATATGGATTGCAGGACAGGGCTCAGGGAGAGAGGGGAATTGCTGGATAGGGATGAATGGAGGGGGCAGGTGACAGAGGAGCATGGATGGGCATGGATTGGGAGGGCAGGGCTCAGGGAGAGGGGAATTGCTGGATAGGGATGAATGGAGGGGACAGATGGGCATGGATGGATATGGATTGCAGGGCAGGGCTCAGGGAGAGAGGGGAATTGCTGGATAGGGATGAATGGAGGGGACAGGTGACAGAGGAGCATGGATGGGCATGGATTGGGAGGGCAGGGCTCAGGGAGAGAGGGGAATTGCTGGAAAAGGATGAATGGAGGGGGCAGGGGACAGATGGGCATGGATTGGGAGGGCAGGGCTCACACTCTCTCTCTCATATACAATGTCTTTCTGACTCTCACTCTCACACACTCTGTCTCACACTGTATCACATTCACTCTCTATGTGCCACACAGTCACTCACACACTCGCTTGGTCTCATACACTCACTCTCACAGAGAATCTGTGTCTCACACACACTCTCTCTCTCGCCTACACACACACACTCTCTCTCTCGCCCACACACACACACTCTCTCTCACACTGTGTCTCACATACACACTTGCACACACTCTCATTCTCACACACACACTCTCTCACAAACACACTCACATCCAGACTCACTCTCTCTCTCACACACACACACTCACACTTTCACTCTGACTCTCTAACAGCCACTCTCACATACACTCTCCCAAACATACACACTCCGAGGAAAACCTTGCTAGCGCCCGTTTCATTTGTGTCAGAAACGGGCCTTTTTTACTAGTTCTATTATAAAATATGTTACAGACATAGATCATTATCGAACAAACTCAAAACCAAAAACAGTAGACCCATACTGACTCAATAAACCTATTACAAAAGAAATTACTTCTGAAAAGTACATAATATAGGACTATTAGATAAAAATTAAAATACACTAAAAACTATACACAGAGTAGTGAATATTTATTTCTAAAATGATCAAACACTATGAACGATCTGAATCAATTAAAAACTAATAAATGTGCAATGTACAGTAACAAAACTAAAATTACAAGCAAATATTAGACGATTTTGAGGAATAACTAATTATTCATAATAAACGCTTACTATATGAAATTGGTTGGGAAAATTAATAATTTGTGTAGAGAAAAATCCATGTTAGCTATATAGAAAAGCAAATGAAAAACTGATAAATATACAGTCAGAATACTGTAGCTCAACTGGATATATAATCAGGTGTTAAGTGATTTTTTGGTAGTGACAGACTATTATATGAAACTCATATAGAAAATAATGACTTGTCTTGGTAAAATGCGTATTGACTAAATAAAAAGAGGAACATATAAATATATAATTCACCTTCTCACCGTACGTTGTTTATTGATTCCATCCAATTATTTGAAGAATAAATGTATCTAAAAGAAAATATAACATAAACAAGATGGTATTTGGAGTTTACAGCAATATAAAGAATCTGATGGACACCTAATGGAAGTGTATAAAAACTATATCTAGTGTAATGAAACTTGAAACCGGTAAAAATATGAAGACTTATATAGAAGTTCTATTTAAGCTGATGCAAAACGTATAAAACAGGTATCGAATAATGGAACATCCATCTAAAGTTTCTCAATATCATCATCACAAACTTGCTCTTTGCTGTCAGACATGTGGGACTTTTTTTAACCCAGTAACACAGGAGGGCCTTGACAAAATCCTAAGAGACCTTTAACCAACTACTTGCTCCCTTGACTCCTGCCCATCAAAGATAGTGTGGCAGGGGCCTCATCGAAGGCACCATAAAAATTGTGAACTCCTTTCTAATGAGCAACTACTAACAGCATTAAAAAGGGGAGTGGTGCATCCTTTGCTAAAGAACAATTTTGACCAGGACAAACTTGATATTATAGAGGTCTATAAATTGATGAGTGGAGTTGAACGGGTGGATGTGAAGCATCTGTTCACACTTTCCAAAAATACTAGGACTAGGGGGCATGCGATGAAGCCACAATGTAGTAAATTTAAAACAAATCGGAGAAAATGTTTCTTCACTCAACGTGTAATTAACTCTGGAATTCGTTGCCAGAGAATGTGGTAAAGGCGGTTCACCGAGGACAAGCAGGCTGCTTGTTCTCACTGATGGGTGACGTCCACGGCAGCCCCTCCAATCGGAATCTTCACTAGCAAAGGCCTTTGCTAGCCCTCGCGCGCCGATGCGCACCGCGGCCGTCTTCCCGCCCGAAACCGGCTTGTGCCGGCCAGTCTTCTTTTCTCCGCGCTCGGTACGGTTGTGTTTTACCGTTCGTGTCCCGAAAAGTCGACCTCGCGCGTCGTTTTCGACTCGTTTCTGTGAGAAACTCCAAAAATTCTTTGGATTAACCTCTTTGGGTTTTTTCCTTCCTCTACTTCGAGTTTTTTCGCCCCGTTAAGTTTTCTTTCGTCGTCGGGGTAGGCCTTACTTAGGCCCCGGTCGAAATTTCCTATTTTTCTGCTGCCAAATTTCGCCATTTCGTCTTTCGATTTCGCCGGCGTGATTTTTCCGCCCATGACATCGAAGCCTTCCAGCGGCTTCAAGAAGTGCACCCAGTGCGCCCGGGTAATCTCGCTCACTGACAGGCACGCGTCGTGTCTTCAGTGTCTGGGGGCTGGGCACCGCCCTCAGGCCTGTAGTCTGTGTTCCCTTTTGCAAAGGCGGACTCAGGTAGCGAGGTTAGCCCAGTGGAACATTTTGTTCTCGGGCTCTTCGTCGGCATCGGCACCAGGGGTATCGAGTGCATCGACGTCTTCAGCGTCCAGACCTTCATCCTCGGCGGCCAATGCATCGAGTGCATCGAGGCATCGGCCCTCTGCATCGGCGCTGAGACATCGGACAGCTGCATCGACGTCGGTGGTACCGGGACCTCGTCTGCTGATGTCGTCGGACGGTGGTGCTTCGTCTGGAGTGCAGGTGAGGGCTGTCCATTCCCCTGCTGGTGGCGGTGAGCCTTCGGGTGGGTCTCCCCCTACCCTGAGGGCTCCTGGGGTACAGCCCCCCCGAGACCGACATTCTTCGGTCTCGGCCCCGAGGAAGCGACGGCTGGATTCTACGTCCTCCTCGTCAGTGCCGGGAAGCTCCGGTGACATGCTTTGTCCCAAGAAGTCAAAGAAGCATCGTCACCGGTCCCCTTCCATGTCGGTACCGAGAGCTCTGGGTCGCCGAAGGAGTCGGCACCCAGCAGGCATCGGCGCCGAGAGGACCGCTCACCCTCTGTTCAGGAGGTGTCGATGCGCTCCACTCTGGACAGCCCGGAACAGCCTCCACGCCCGGAACAGGTTCTGACGTCGACGCCTGCATCGACCTCCATGCCTTTCTCTGCAGCCGCTCTGAACGAGAGCCTCCGAGCCGTTCTCCCAGAGATTCTGGGAGAGCTGGTGCGCCCTACCCCTCCGGTACCGGCGGTGCTTGCGCCACCGGTACCGTCGAGCGTGGCGCCGGCTGGCCCATCGCCCGAGGTGAGGTCTCCGGCGTCGGTGCCACGTGCGGTACCGGCTGCCGTCGCCTCCCAGGAAGGCTCCCCGACTACGTCGGCGGAGGGAGCTTCGCCGATGCGGGCGAGGGAGTCTACCTCTCGACGCCCCCATCGTGGACGTGGCTCCACGGAGTCGAGTCGGGCACGGTTGCAGACACAGGTCCGTGAACTTGTGTCTGACACCGAGGGTGAGGCCTCGTGGGAAGAGGAAGAAGACCCCAGATATTTCTCTGACGAGGAGTCTGAGGGTCTTCCTTCTGATCCCACTCCCTCTCCTGAAAGACAGCTTTCTCCTCCTGAGAGTCTGTCTTTTGCTTCCTTTGTCCGGGAGATGTCTACGGCCATCCCCTTCCCGGTGGTTGTGGAGGACGAGCCCAGGGCTGAAATGTTTGAGCTCCTGGACTATCCTTCTCCACCTAAGGAAGCGTCCACTGTACCCATGCACCATGTCCTAAAAAAGACATTGCTGGCGAACTGGACCAAGCCTTTAACTAATCCCCACATCCACAAGAAGATCGAGTCCCAGTACCGGATCCATGGGGACCCAGATCTGATGCGCACTCAGTTGCCTCATGATTCTGGAGTTGTGGATCTGGCCCTAAAGAAGGCTAAGAGTTCTAGGGAGCATGCTTCGGCGCCCCCGGGCAAGGACTCTAGAACCTTAGACTCCTTTGGGAGGAAGGCCTACCATTCTTCTATGCTCGTGGCCAAAATTCAGTCCTATCAGCTCTACACGAGCATACACATGCGGAACAATGTGCGGCAGTTGGCGGGCTTGGTTGATGCGCTCCCCCCTGAGCAAGCCAAGCCTTTTCAGGAGGTGGTCAGGCAGCTGAAGGCGGGCAGAAAATTCCTGGCCAGAGGGGTGTATGACACCTTTGATGTTGCGTCCAGGGCCGCTGCTCAAGGTGTGGTGATGCGCAGGCTCTCATGGCTGCGTGCCTCCGACCTGGAGAATAGAATTCAGCAGCGGATTGCGGACTCGCCTTGCCGTGCGGATAACATTTTTGGAGAGAAAGTCGAACAGGTGGTAGAGCAGCTCCACCAGCGGGACACCGCATTCGACAGTTCTCCCGCCGGCAGCCTTCAGCCTCTACCTCTACAGGTAGAAGATTTTTCGGGGGAAGGAAGACTGTTCCCTACTCTTCTGGCAAGCGTAGGTACAATCCTCCTTCTCGACAGCCTGCGGCCCAGGCTAAGCCCCAGCGCGCTCGCTCTCGTCAGCAGCGTGCGCGTCAACAAGGCCCCTCGGCTCCCCAGCAAAAGCAAGGGACGAGCTTTTGACTGGCTCCAGCAGAGCATAGCCGCCATCCAAGTGTCAGTGCCGGGCGACCTGCCAGTCGGAGGGAGGTTGAAAGCTTTTCACCAAAGGTGGCCTCTCATAACCTCCGATCAGTGGGTTCTCCAAATAGTCCGGCAAGGATACACCCTCAATTTGGCCTCAAAACCTCCAAATTGTCCACCGGGAGCTCAGTCTTACAGCTTCCAGCACAAGCAGGTACTTGCAGAGGAACTCTCCGCCCTTCTCAGCGCCAATGCGGTCGAGCCCGTGCCATCCGGGCAAGAAGGGCTGGGATTCTATTCCAGGTACTTTCTTGTGGAAAAGAAAACATGGGGTATGCGTCCCATCCTAGACCTAAGGGCCCTGAACAAATATCTGGTCAAAGAAAAGTTCAGGATGCTTTCCCTGGGCACCCTCCTTCCCATGATTCAGCAAAACGATTGGCTATGCTCTCTGGACTTGAAGGATGCCTACACACACATCCCGATACTGCCAGCTCACAGACAGTATCTGCGATTTCAGCTGGGCACACGTCACTTCCAGTACTGTGTGCTACCCTTTGGGCTCGCCTCTGCGCCCAGGGTGTTCACAAAGTGCTTGGCTGTAGTAGCAGCAGCACTTCGCAGGCTGGGGGTGCACGTGTTCCCATATCTCGACGATTGGCTGGTGAAGAACACATCCGAGGCAGGAGCCCTGCAGTCCATGCAGATGACTATTCGCCTCCTGGAGCTACTGGGGTTTGTGATAAATTATCCAAAGTCCCATCTTCTCCCAGTGCAGAGACTAGAACTCATAGGAGCTCTGCTGGATTCTCGGACGGCTCGCGCCTATCTCCCAGAGGCGAGAGCCAGCAACTTGTTGTCCCTCGTCTCGCGGGTGCGAGCGTCCCAGCAGATCACAGCTCGGCAGATGTTGAGATTGCTAGGCCACATGGCCTCCACAGTCCATGTGACTCCCATGGCCCGCCTTCACATGAGATCTGCCCAATGGACCCTAGCTTCCCAGTGGTTTCAGGCTGCTGGGGATCTAGAAGACGTAATCCACCTGTCCACGAGTTTTCTCGAATCCCTGTATTGGTGGACGATTTGGTCCAATCTGACTCTGGGACGTCCTTTCCAAATTCCTCAGCCACAAAAAGTGCTGACCACGGATGCGTCTCTCCTGGGGTGGGGAGCTCATGTCGAGGGGCTCCACACCCAAGGAAGCTGGTCCCTCCAGGAACGAGATCTGCAGATCAATCTTCTGGAGTTACGAGCGATCTGGAACGCTCTGAAGGCTTTCAGAGATCGGCTGTCCCACCAAATTATCCAAATTCAGACAGACAACCAGGTTGCCATGTACTACGTCAACAAGCAGGGGGGCACCGGATCTCGCCCCCTGTGTCAGGAAGCCGTCAGCATGTGGCTCTGGGCTCGCCATCACGGCATGGTGCTCCAAGCCACATATCTGGCAGGCGGTAAACAACAGTCTGGCCGACAGGTTGAGCAGGATTATGCAACCTCACGAGTGGTCGCTCAATTCCCATGTAGTGCGACAGATCTTCCAGGTGTGGGGCACCCCCTTGGTAGATCTCTTCGCATCTCGAGCCAACCACAAAGTCCCTCAGTTCTGTTCAGGCTGCAGGCCCACGGCAGACTGGCGTCGGATGCCTTCCTCCTGAACTGGGGGGAGGGTCTGCTGTATGCTTATCCTCCCATACCTCTGGTGGGGAAGACTTTGTTGAAACTCACGCAAGACCGAGGCACCATGATTCTGATTGCTCCTTTTTGGCCGCGTCAGATCTGGTTCCCTCTTCTTCTGGAGTTGTCCTCCGAAGAACCGTGGAGATTGGAGTGTTTTCCGACCCTCATCACACAGGACGAAGGGGCGCTTCTGCATCCCAACCTCCCGTCCCTGGCTCTCACGGCCTGGATGTTGAGAGCGTAGACTTTGCCTCTTTGGGTCTGTCAGAGGGTGTCTCCCGTATCTTGCTTGCTTCCAGGAAAGATTCCACTAAGAGGAGTCACTTCTTTCTATGGAGGAAGTTTGCCGTCTGGTGTGACAGCAAGGCCCTAGATCCTCGCTCTTGTCCTACACAGACCCTGCTTGAATACCTTCTGCACTTGTCTGAGTCTGGTCTCAAGACCAACTCTGTAAGGGTTCACCTTAGTGCAATCAGTGCATACCATACCGTGTGGAAGGTAAGCCGATCTCAGGACAGCCTTTAGTTGTTCGCTTCATGAGAGGTTTGCTTTTGTCAAAGCCCCCTGTCAAGCCTCCTACAGTGTCATGGGATCTCAATGTCGTTCTCACCCAGCTGATGAAACCTCCTTTTGAGCCACTGGATTCCTGCCATCTGAAGTACTTGACCTGGAAGGTCATTTTCTTGGTGGCAGTTACTTCAGCTCGTAGAGTCAGTGAGCTTCAGGCCCTGTAGCCCAGGCCCCTTACACCAAATTTCATCATAACAGAGTAGTCCTCCGCACTCACCCTAAGTTCCTACCAAAGGTTGTGTCGGAGTTCCATCTGAACCAGTCAATTGTCTTGCCAACATTCTTTCCCCGTCCTCATTCCTGCCCTGCTGAACGTCAGCTGCACACATTGGACTGCAAGAGAGCATTGGCCTTCTATCTGGAGCAGACACAGCCCAACAGACAGTCCGCCCAATTGTTTGTTCTTTTGATCCCAATAGGAGGGAGTGGCTGTGGGGAAACGCACCATATCCAATTGGCTAGCAGATTGCATTTCCTTCACTTACGCCCAGGCGGGGCTGGCTCTTGAGGGTCATGTCACGGCTCATAATGTTAGAGCCATGGCTGCGTCGGTAGCCCACTTGAAGTCAGCCTCTATTGAAGAAATTTGCAAATCTGCGACGTGGTCATCTGTCCACACATTCACATCTCATTACTGCCTGCAGCAGGATACCCGACGCGACAGTCGGTTCGGGCAGTCAGTTCTTCAGAACCTGTTTGGGCTTTAGGATCCAACTCCACCCCCCGAGGGCCCTGTTTGTTCTGTTCCAGGCTCCACTCTCAGTTAGTTGGTAAATTTTTTAGGTCAATCTCAGTTATGTCCTTGCCGTTGCGAGGCCCAATTGACCATGGTTGTTGTTTTGAGTGAGCCTGGGGGCTAGGGATACCCCATCAGTGAGAACAAGCAGCCTGCTTGTCCTCGGAGAAAGCGAATGCTACATACCTGTAGAAGGTGTTCTCCGAGGACAGCAGGCTGATTGTTCTCACAAACCCGCCCGCCTCCCCTTTGGAGTTGTGTCTTCCCTTGTCTTTGTCTTGCTACACATGAGACTGGCCGGCACAAGCCGGTTTCAGCCGCGCATGCGCGGTGCGCATCGGCGCGCGAGGGCTAGCAAAGGCCTTTGCTAGTGAAGATTCCGATTGGAGGGGCTGCCGTGGACGTCACCCATCAGTGAGAACAATCAGCCTGCTGTCCTCGGAGAACACCTTCTACAGGTATGTAGCATTCGCTTTAGCTTAGCGTAGTTTAAAAAAGGTTTGGACGGCTTCCTAAAGGAAAAGTCTGTAGACCGTTATTAAATGGACTTGGGGAAAATCCACTATTTCTGGGATAAGCAGTTTAAAATGTTTTGTACATTTTTGGGATCTTGCCGGGTATTTCTGACCTGGATTCGTCACTGGTGGAAACCGGATGCTGGGATCGATGGACCTTTGGTCTTTTCCAGTATGGCAATACTTATGTATGTACTTATGATAATTACCAACCAGTATCTAACATCCTATTTCTAGGAAAACTTATAGAACAGTCTGTATTCAACTCAATGATTGGCTAGAAGAGAGAAATTCGTTAGATTCATGTCAATCCAGATTCAGAGGACCAAATAAAACAAACCAATAGGTTCTCAGCAATTGAATCAGAACACACGATTCCAGTACAGGGGCTGCGGGAGAGGGAGAGGAACGTCCTCACGAACCCAGTGGTAGAAGATGTGCCTATTTTTAATTTATCAACAGCATCCCTTTCTCCTGCAGAAATAAATGTGTTAAAAAAAAAGGTTTGTCTTTTGTCCCTACTTGTGTCCATGGCTCCTTTCAAACTTGGATTGACATTTACAAGTTTTTTTTTCGCAAATTACAAATCAGACATTTTTTTGTTAACAGTGTAACTTCAGGGCCAGACATCTGTTATCAAATGAGACTCTAGATGGGTTCCTCCTGGTCCTGTAGACCCTCTTATTACTGCATTTAACGCATTGGTACTCTAAGGATATAGAGGAATTGAAAATCAGTACCACCAACGACCTTTTTTAAAAATTGAATCGAGCACTTTTGAAACTATCCAGAAACCAAGGTGGGTTGTTTGACCAGCTATCTATTTGGAAATAAACTTTGGTCATCCTGGATATTCTGGTGACTTTTCCACTTTTTGTTTTGAAGTGCAGCTACTCGTACCCATTGAATCTGTCTTACCTACAGCCCTGATTAAACTGACTACCATCTTACATAAATTCAAGAATGGGATATAAACAACAAACTTTGCCCGAACCGAAGGAAAGCCAAGCTTCTGTGGGTCCCTTACACAATGGGCACATACCTGACATCAAAATCTCTTTTGGGAAATATGAATTCCCCCTCAAATCACAAGTCAGGAACATTGGAATTCAGCTAGATTCAACAGGTTACTCTGATCCTCCAAATCCAAGGAAACTTCAAGAGCCTCTGCTGTCATTTATGACAACTGCGCTGCCTCTCTCCTTACATTGAGAAGGCATGTCTGTTCTCAGTTGTGCGTGTCATGATAACATCAAGACTGGATTACTGTAACACACTGTACACTGGTCTTACTAAAGGGTCTGCACCAAGACTAATAAAAGGTTGTAAGCATGTAACCACATCACACCATTTTTGAAGTACAGTACAGTCTTTCCACCCAAACCCACTTCTCCTCTCCCTCCACTCTCTATTTCAGTCGACAAACACCCTCATCCTCCCGTCTCATCTGCCCGCAACCTCGGAGTCAACTTCGACTCCTCCCTCTCCTTCTCTGCGCATATCCAGCAGACAGCTAGACCTGTCTCGCTTTCTATATAACTCAGCAAAATTGCCCCTTCCCTCTCTGAGCACACCACCCGTACTCTCATCCACTCTCTCATTACCTCTCATCTTGACTACTGTAACCTACTCCTCACTGGCCTCCCACTTAACCATCTATCCCCCTTCATCCACTCTGTTGCGCGTCTTATCTTCCGCCTTAACCGATATACTCATATCACCCCTCTCCTCAAGTCACTTCACTGGCTCCCGATCAGGTACTGCATACGTTAAGCTTCTCCTACTAACTTACAAATGCACTCGATCTGCAGCCCCTCAATACCTCTCTACCCTCATCTCCCCTTACACTCCTTCCCGCAACCTCCGCTCACAGGACAAATCCCTCCTCTCAGTACCTTCTCCACCACCGCCAACTCCAGGCTCTGCCCTTTCTGGCCTCGCCTCACCCTATGCTTGGAACAAACTCCCTGAGCCCATACGCCAAGCCCCCTCCCTGCCCATCTTCTATCCTTGCTCAAAGCCCACCTCTTCAATGTCACCTTCGGCACCTAACCATCATACCTCCATTCAGGAAATCCAGACTGCCCCAATTTGTTTGACTGCACTTTTTGTTCTTTAGATTGTAAGCTCCTTTGAGCAGGGGACTATCCTTCTTTGTTAAATTGTACAGCGCTGCATAACCCTGATAGCGCTTTAGAATGTTAAGTAGTAGTTGGGATAAATTTAAAAATGTCTCATCTTCAGAACTATCAAATGAATTGCCTCAGAGTACTTGAAGAACAGGATCTCCCTCTATACACCTCCAAAGTCACTAAGCTTCTCCCAAGGAGTATTCCCTAACCACGCCCTCTCCAGAGGACATCACACTATGTGATACTTGCCAGTGAGCCTTCTCAAGAGTAGCCCACACTCTCTCTGGAAAGCACTCCCTGAAAGGCTTCACTTAACACAAGACTATCTGTACTTCAGGAAGCAGGTGAAGGCTTGGGTCTTCAACCAGGCCTTTAATGGAAGAAATAACTAACGTGCTAATCACACACACACACACACCTGCTGCACAAACTATAGCAGGACATGTTTATTCATTCCTATTCTAGCTAAGATAATTTTCAAGCACCATTCTGACCTCATGTGCAACTTTCTTTAAATTAGTCCCTTTATTTTCTTACTCCTATTACCCTGTCTTACCTATCTATATGTTCCATCTTTGGTTACACCCTATGCTGCCTACGAGCCGATGAGAGAAGGAAAAATTTTAGACTTGGTCCTTAGTGGAGCGCATGATCTGGTGAGGGACGTTATGGTACTGAGGCCGCTTGATAACAGTGATCATAATATCAGTTTTGATATCAACCTTGAAGTAACTATACACAGGAAGTCAAATACGTTAGCGTTTAACTTTAAAAAAGGAGACTATGATAAAATGAGAAGAACGGTGGAAAAAAAACTTAGGGGGACAACTAAGAGGGTAAAAACTGTACAACAGGCATGGACGCTGTTCAAAAATACCATCCTGGAGGTCCAGGCCAAACATATTCTGCAAATTAGAAAAGAAAGACGGAATTCCAAAAGACAGCCGGCCTGGTTGAAAAGTGAGGTGAAGGAAGCTATTAGGGCTAAAAGAAATGCCTTCAGAAAATGGAAGAAGGAACCGTCTGAAAATAACAAGAAGCAGCATAAGGAGTGTCAAAGCAAATGCAAGGCGCAGATAAAGAAGGCCAAGAGGGATTACGAAAAAAAGATAGCATTGGGAAGCCGGCAAAAGAATTGGTTGGGCCGCTGGATGACTGAGGGGTAAAAGGGGCGATCAAGGAAGACAAAGACGTAGCGGAGAGCTAGAATGAATTCTTTGCTTCGGTCTTCACCAAGGAAGATTTGGGTGGGATACTAGTGTCGGAAATGATATTCAAGCGGACGAGTCGGAGAAACGTACTGACTTCACGGTAAACCTGGAGGACGTAATGGGGCAGTTCGGCAAGCTGAAGAGTAGCAAATCTCCTGGACCGGATGGTATTCATCCTAGAGTACTGATAGAACTGAAAAATGAGCTTGCGGAGCTACTGCTAGTGATATGCAATTTATCCTTAAAATCGAGCGTGGTACCGGAAGATTGAAGGGTGGCCAATGTAACGCCCATTTTAAAAAGGTTCCAGGGGAGAGCTGGGAAATTATAGACTGGTGAGTCTGACGTCGGTGCCGGGGAAAATGTTAGAGGCTATTATTAAAAACAAAATTACAGAGCACATCCGAGGACATGGATTACTGAGACCGAGTCAGCACGGCTTTTGTGTGGGGAAATCTTGCCTGACCAATTTACTTCAATTCTTTGAAGGAGGTAAACGAACATGTGGACAAAGGGGAGCCGGTTGATATTGTGTATCTGGATTTTCAAAAGGCGTTTGAGAAGGTACCTCATGAAAGGCTACAGAGGAAATTGGAGGGTCATGGGATAGGAGGAAAAGTCCTATTGTGGATTAAAAACTGGTTGAAGGATAGGAAACAGAGATTGGGGTTAAATGGGCAGTATTTACAATGGAGAAGGGTAGTTAGTGGGGTTTCTCAGGGGTCAGTGCTAGGACTGCTGCTTTTTAATATATTTATAAATGATTTAGAGATGGGAGTAACTGGCGAGGTAATTAAATTTGCTGATGACACAAAGTTATTCAAAGTCGTTAACTCGCAACAGGATTGTGAAAAATTACAGAAGGACCTTACGAGACTGGGAGACTGGGCGGCTAAATGGCAGATGACGTTTAATGTGAGCAAGTGCAAGGGTGATGCATGCGAGAAAAAAGAACCCGAATTATAGCTACGTCATGCAAGGTTCCACCTTAGGAGTTACGGACCAAGAAAGGGATCTGGGTGTTGTCGTCGATAATACACTGAAACCTTCTGCTCAGTGTGCTGCTGCGGCTCGGAAAGCGAATAGAATGTTGGGTATTATTAGGAAAGGTATGGAAAACAGGTGTGAGGATGTTATAATGCCGTTATATCGCTCCATGGTGCGACCGCAGCTTGAGTATTGTGTTCAATTCTGGTCGCCGCATCTCAAGAAAGATATAGTGGAATTGGAAAAGGTGCAGCGAAGGGCGACTAAAATGATAGCGGGGATGGGACGACTTCCCTATGAAGAAAGACTAAGGAGGGTAGGGCTTTTCAGCTTGGAGAAGAGGCGGCTGAGGGGAGACATGATAGAGCTATATAAAATAATGAGTGGAGTGGAACAGGTGGATGTGAAGCGTCTGTTCACGCTTTCCAAAAATACTAGGACTAGGGGGCATGCGATGAAACTACAGTGTAGTAAATTTAAAACAAATCGGAGAAAATCTTTCTTCACCCAACGCGTAATTAAACTCTGGAATTCGTTGCCGGAGAACGTGGTGAAGGCGGTTAGCTTGGCAGAGTTTAAAAGGGGGTTAGACGGTTTCCTAAAGGACAAGTCCATAAACCGCTACTAAATGGACTTGGAAAAATCCACAATTCCGGGAATAACATGTATAGAATGTTTGTACGTTTGGGAAGCTTGCCAGGTGCCCTTGGCCTGGATTGGCCGCTGTCGTGGACAGGATGCTGGGCTCGATGGACCTTGGTCTTTTCCTGTGTGGCATTACTTTTGTACTTACTAAAATGTTTTATTATGTAGCATACTATCAGGCTCTAGCATACTATCAGGCTCATTTTCAAAGAGAAGGACGTCCCATCTTTCAACACAAATCGGAAGATGGGCGTCCTTCTCCAGGATAGTCCAAATCGGTATAATCGAAAGCCGATTTTGGACGTCCCCAGCTGCTTTCTGTCGCAGGGACGGCCAAAGTTCAAGGGGGCGTAGCGAAGATGGGACTTGGGCATGGACACATGGACGTCCTCGGACCATAATGGAAAAAAAAAAGGGCGTCCCCTGATGAGCACTTGGACAACTTTACCTGGTTGTGTTTTTCTTATGACCAATGGCACAAAAAGGTGGCTGAAATGACCAGATGACCACCGGAGAGAATCGGGGATGACCTCCCCTTACTCCTCCAGTGGTCACTAACCCCCACCCACCCTCAAAAAATATCTTTAAAAATATTTTTTTGCCAGCTTCAATGTCATACTCAGGTCTATCACAGAAGTATGCAGGTCCCTGGAGCAGTTTTAGTGGGTGCAGTGCACTTCAGGCAGGCGGACCCAGGCCTCCCCCCACCTTGATATGTTTGTGGAGGAAACAGCGAGTCCTCCTAAACCCAACAGAAACCCACTGTACCCACATCTAGTGCCCTCCTTCACCCGTAAGGCTATGGTACTGGTGTACAGTTGTGGGTAGTGGGTTTTAGGGGGGGGGTTGGGGGGCTCAACACACAAGGTAAGGGAGCTGTGTTCCTAGGAGCATTTTTCTGAAGTCCACTGCCGTGCCCCCTAGGGTTCTCGGTTGGTGTCCTGCATGTCAGGGGGACCAGTGCACTAGAAATTCTGGCTCCTCCCACGACCAAATAGCTGCATTTGGTCGTTTCTGAGATGGACGGCCTTGGTTTCCATTATCGCCGAAAATCAGAAACGACAAGTCTAAGGACGAACAAAATTTCAATATTTGGGCGTCCCCTACCGTATTATGAACGAAAGATGGACGTCCATCTTGTTTCGATAATACGGGTTTTCCTGCCCCTCCATCGGGACGTTTTGTGAGGACGTCCTCAACTAAACTTCGGCATCGCTTTCAATTATGCCCCTCTATGCCATACTTTGTATTGTAGTTTGAATACGTTTACTGGTATAATTGTTGCTTACGTTTGACTTATTCCTGCTGTACATTGGCTTAATGAATTCCTTCAAAAAGGCAGTAAATTAATCCAAATAATTAAATAAAATGACAGCATTGGGAAGAAGGAAGAAAACACTGATAGTAGAAGGGAGGTAGTTCAGAGCAGTTGGAGGGAAGTGACAGTGGTAATGATAGGGCAATGAGATGAAAATGTCACTGAGAAGAAGGGGCAAAATGAGAATTAAGTATGAAATGGTGACAGATGTGCAGAGTGTAACATATTAAATGACCAGAAATGACCAAATGAATCCATATTGGCAGACTAGATGGGTTCTTCGATTTGAGTGGATGAGCATATAAATTCCCATACTCAGCCCAACAACTCTGTACCCCAGTGTATTTTATCTGAACATTTATTCCTTTTACTACCACTTCTTTGTATATCATTTTCAAATATGCTCAAAATCTGTTCAAGTACTAGCTGCCTTTGCCTCCACCGCCACTTGTAGACCATTTCAAGCTTTAGCTTTTTCTTATCCTCTTTCTTGTATGGCTTTTGATGCAAACCTTGCACTATTTTGCTTGTCGTTCTTGAGATCATCTGCTGTCTTTCAGTATATTCTTTCAGAGGTGTTACCTCAACAGAGCTCAGAGTATTCTAGGTAAGATTTCAAAAGTGATCTGTATAGAGGAAATAGCACCTTTTTCCCCCCTGCCAGTTATGCCTCTCTGATGCACTCCAGCATCCCTCTCATTCCTGCTGTTGTTCCAGGTTCCGTGGCCGTCACGTGCTATGATGATTGTACTGCATTTCTGCATACACTGCAAGCTTACTAGTCACAAATAAAGCCCCAGAACAATATATATGGAGTAAAACAACAATAATACCAAATATGTGACTGCCTCAGACAGGAGTAATATGTGATGGAACCAAATTTGTTAACGTGAAATATATATATATTTTTCATTTTATAGATGTGTGTTGACGTTTAAACATTTGGTTATTTCACATACTCCTGTTAGCCGTGGAATTCACATATTTGCCATGCTTACTAGCAACAGATAGATGTAGACGGGTTCAAAGCTGTCTTCACTGAGTCTCAAAATGATTCTGTGAAACAGGTGGAAAGACCAAAAAACCGAAATTATTTACCAGCAGCAAGTGTTTTCCAAGGGCAACAGGATGAATATCCACACAAATGGGTGGCTTAATCTGATGGAGTCCTGCGCAGGAACTAATCTCCAGCAACTTCCAGAAACCTATGAGGATGGTGCACTACACATGTGCGCGCCTTCCTGCCCACCAGGACCAAGCCAGTCTAATACTATAGCTGACGGAATACAGCTCCAAGGGGAGATGGGCTGGGCAGTGTGAATATCCTTCTATCCTCGAAGAACACCTGCTACAGGTGAGTAACTGTGCAAAATAGATCACCTACTAGGGCTTGGAGCTCACTGACCTTGCAGGCTGAAGTGACTGCAGCCAAAAACAAGACCTTCCAGGTCAGGTACTTCAGATGATAGGTAACAAGTGGCTTGGAAGGAGCTTTCATCTGGGTGAAAGCAATGTTGAGATCCCACTGCGGGGAGGTGGGGGGGGGGGGGGGGGCTTGACAGGAGTTTTGAATAACAGCAAGCCCCCTCATTAAGTGAAAAACTAAAGGCTGAATAGAGATGGGCTTATCCTCTAGATAGTGATGATAAGCTCCAATTGCAACAAGGTGGACCCTTACAGAGTTGGTCTTGAGACCAGACTCTGAGAGTTGTAGAAGGTATTCAAGCAGGTATTGTTACATAGGAAAAAGGATCTATGGTCTTACCCTCACACCAGATGGAAAACTTCCTCCACTTGAAGACATATGACTTTTATGTGGAATCTCTCCTGTAAGCAAACAAAACTCAGGAGACACCCTCTGGCAACCTTAAGGAATTGACCTTTAGCTGCTCAACGTCCAAGACATGAGGTCTAAGGAATGAAGATGGGGATGTAAGAGGGTCCCTTATTCTGAGTGATGAGGGTCAAAACGCATTCCAGACTCTAAGGAACCTGCCAAGCCAGCTCCAGAAGTATAGAAGAAACCATATTTGCCTTGGCCAGTACAAGCAATTCAGATCATGGGTTCTTTCTGCCAGGAAAGGAGAGACGTCATGAAGACTCGGCGACGAACAGATCTTCTTCCTGCCCCTGCAGCGCCTTCAGACAGAGGTGAGAGGTGCTGCGCGGCCCGGTAATGCGGAGGGGGGTCCCGATGGAGAGGGGGAGCGGCGGAGACGATCTCAGGAAGGGTGGCGGGGGCGGGGCACGGGGTCGGAGGATGACAGGAGGCGGAGCTTTGGCAGAGAACAGAAGAAAGGAACAGGAAGGGAGGGGGAATGGGGCTGATAAAATTAAGATTTTTCGTGCAGGCGGAAGCGGGGAGCAGCGGGGAGGGGGGGGGGGCAAGGCCGTCCATGCAGGACGCTCCTGACAAACGCCCTTGCCCCCTCCCGTTCTATTTTGATTTTTGTTTTATTTTCTTGTAGTGCAGGGGGAAGCGGGGAGCCACGTGTTTCTGTTGTGTTTTTTTTTTGTTTGACGTTTGTGGCATGAGCAGAGCAGCCAGCATAACGCTTGGCTGCTCTGCGCATGCTTTAGGGGCCGATTACCGACGGGGATTACGAATGTTTAACACATTGTACTTTTCAATACCGCACCGTACGTGTGCGACTTGTTTTCTTGGTGCATTGTACATTTTTTCAAATTCGTTAGGACTTTTACATATTAGTTTTTTTTAACGTTTGATTGATGCATCTGGGCCTGAGTCTGTCTACCACACAATTGTTCTTTTTTGCTAGATAGGTGGCTTTGAGAACCATCCTGTGGAAGATGGCCCAGGGCCAAATTCAGACCACTTGTTGACCTAATATATTGCAACCCGATTGTCTGTCTGAATGTGAACAATTTGATTCAGAAGTCAATCTCCGAAAGCCTTTAGAGCATTTCATAGGGCTCTTAACTTGAAGATGTTGATCTCGTATTATACTACACTGAACTATGTTATTTCTTGTGTTCCGCAAATTTCTTCATAGATTCAATATGTATTACAATGCAGAAGTTCTCAATTCAAGGAGAATTACAATTAAAATAACATTAAAACTAAGTCAAATATAATTAAATTACACCCTCAAACAGATATTGTTGGAGCTTTTACTAAATCAATAATAGCCTATTCCATACTTTAGCTCTGATAGGCATAAGTAGATTGTAACAACTGCCTGAGATGAACATTTGGACCCAGTGGAACGTTCAATTTAAAATGCTGTGTATTCTGAGCAGAGATGAATAACCTTGGAATATTCAAAGAATGTACCAATCTGTAAGAGTTGGTACCATATATAGACTTGCAATCCAAACAGGCAACTTTAAATTCTATCCTCAGCCTAAATGGGAGTCAGTGCAATTTGACTAACAATGAAGTAGCTCTTTCAAACTTCCCCAACTGGAAAATGAGCTTTGCTGCAGTATTCTGTAATAATTGCAACTTATTGTATAATTTATTGGTTAACTCACTTTAAAGAGAATTAGAATAGTCCAAATATGGAAGTAAAATGACTTGTGCTACGCACCTGAAATTGTAGGGGCTTGGAATAGAATGAATTGCCCTCAACTGCCTTAATCTGAAAAAAAAATTTCTTTGCTAAGGCATTATCCTGAAATTTAAAGGTAAGCTTAGAATCAACAATGACCCCCAAATTTTAGAATTATTTTCCATTTTTGAGATTTCACCAGACGTTAACGTAATCTTTTTAGCTGGTAACATATAAGCACCAAACTATATCACTTTTGTCTTTATTCAATTTTAAAAAGTTGACACAAGCTCACAGATCCCAACTCTTCAACATGACCCTTCAAAAAATGGACAGTATTCATTGTCAAAGACATCCATAGCTAGACATAATAAAAAAAGATATCATCTGCATAAGAAAAGAGAAAGATATCTATGTGGCAAAACCTATTGCCTAATGCTCACAAATAAACATTGAACAAAGAAGGTGACCATGGAGAGCCTTGAAGTACCCCACAAGATGATTGCCATGTCCTTTGCAAAAACTCTTCAAACCATTTAAGTACATTGCCATGCAGCGGATACATCAAACTGTAATAATAATGATTGCCTACCCTTACTTAATAAGGGTAGGCAATCAATGAGCTAGTTAAAAATGTTTTGCCGTATGTTGCTTGAGCTCCATAATGTAACCCCTCACTGGGAACTGAACTCGAAGACGTACTTATATATCTTTTTTGTGTAGTCAAGTACACCGAGTTACCTCAGTCTGGATCCAATTCTCAGAAGAGGGGTGATACAAAAAGAAATACTCCACCCTTTTAGATGACACCGGGTGGAAAAATATATGCATGTTGATTGTGATGAAGTGATTTGAGAATTAAAAGATGTTACAGTATCATCACACAAGGTAAGATTAAAGTGCTTAATTTGATATTTATTGCACTTATCAGTTAAAAGTATTACTAATTAAACATTTCTTTAAAAAATTTAAATATACAATAAATTAAAATATTAAATACTGCCTACTGGATCCAGTGTCTACAATTCTAAAAAAAACTTTTCTTCTTCTTACAGGTAATCAGTCAGAAAACAGCATTAAGGTAAATATAATGAGTGCAAAATATTCAATAATAAAGAACCTTTTAATTAAAAGTTCCAATATATTACCTCTAATAACTTTTTTTCCCCTTTCTCTTAAAGGGTGTATACAAGGTAAGTGTAGCTATTAAAACTCTTCTTAAAAACTGGTTTAACAGAAACCCTTTAATTTTTTTAAATTTGTTCTTTTTCTCTGTTAGGTTTCAAGTTCTGTATTGTGATTACAGGTAAGTATCTCAGAAAACTTAAGTTTTTCTTTTAGTGTCTGAATGTCCTAATGTCCAGCTCTCTTGGTTTTCGTTTTTTCATCTGTCTTGGATGACTTGACTGCTGATGTTCTCCATAAAATCCTGGATGCAAATTAAAATAAAGGGAAAGAGACTTCCTTCCTTAAATATGTGTGTCTCTAATTATGTGCCTGCCTGTCACAGCATACCTGTACTGAGCTTTGCTTGCTAAATAAAATAAAATTTCCTTAATGTGGGAAAACAATTTTGTCTGAGTGTCCTCACTTAAACTTGTCTTTTTTTCTTCCCCCACTTTAACTACAAGGAGAGAGAATGCTTCAGTTTCTTCTGTCTTCTTCTTCAGAGTTACACACATTCAAGTTTCATTCACTCTTCTAAAAAAAAACCAATCACTTAAAAGTGATAATAATCTTAATTCCAAGGCATAAAAACCCTGAAATACTTCAGATTAATCTGAGAATAGGTTTTAAACTTCGATTTAATTTACAGAGAGTCTCCTTTTATAAAATAGAGAACCTCTTTAAATTCTGTCACCAGAGATAAACTGTTTAATCAAGAGATCTCACTCTCTCCCTGTCTGGTCTGTAAATTCCTTAATAAATGAAACAAAATTCATATATCATTTGCCAGTGACAAACTCCTCTGTCAAAGGAATAAAATTACCTTGAGTTAGGTTTCAGTCTAAACTGATCAGATTCTCCTCCGATTTAAATCTTTTCCTTAAAAAGTATACACTTTCTCACTTCAGACGTTTATTTTTATTTTCAGACATAAACACTTCACTTTCATACACTAAAAACTCTCTCACACAGACCACACTCATACAACACTTCTGCTCTCTTCAAAGCTGTCTGTTGCCAGGGTTGCCAGGTGGAAAAAATTTTTCCCACCCAATCGAGCCCAAATCCAGCCCAAAACCCGCCCAAAGTCAAACCCTGCCCCTGACACCCCCACCCCCGCGTCATCACCCCTGCCGTCATCAACCCTGCCCCCGCCGTCATCGGCCTCGCCTCCCCCGTCACCGGCCCCGCCTCCCCGTCACTAACCCCGCCCAAAACGTCACTAACCCGCCCAAAATGTCACTAACCCCGCCCCCCGCGGCCGAAAAAAACCGCTTTTAAAACCGCCCAAAAGAACCAAAAGGAGCCCAAAAAACTGCAACCCGCTGCGGGCAAAAATTTCCCGCGGCGGGTCGCAGAAACCGCCCAATTGGGCGGTAAAACCGCCCACCTGGCAACACTGTCTGTTGCCCCACATCTGTTACTGTTCAGGTTTCCTTAGCTACCAGAGCAGCCAATCAGAATGCTCCTGACAACCTGCAGCTCATTGTAACATTCCATTTACTTATTTTGTATAAAAAAAATAAACCTTAAAACCCTCATTTTTGGATTTTAATGGCACAATTCAAGTCAGAGCCGTGCCCTAGCATTTATCATGTAAAAATCTGCATTTATTTAGACCCCCAAATGCTCAAACTAGAACTTCCTGAAAACAGACTAATTTGCATAAAGCCAGAGCTCAAATAAACCCATAGTATACATATTCAAGCTTCCCACACCTGAACACTATCATTAGAACTTCTGCACAAACTTTTAAAATATGTTTTTAATACTTTATAGATGGTAGGTGTCAGTGCAGGTCTCCTTAAACCTCACTGCACCTGCACTATTTTTCACGCCGTTTCGAGGTCATAAAGGTCGCCAGAAAAAACCCACACAGTCCTCCCTCCTCCCACAAGAACAGGTCTCAAGTTAATTAAAACTGCACGATAATGTGTGTGCGTTCGCACATGCGTGATTACATTTACACCCTGATTTCGACCACATTTATATTTTTCAGTATTAGACCCTTCCCTGGGTCAGAACAAGTCCCCCCCTCTCATATTTTTATTAAAATCATTGGTAGCACACCAGTCTTGAGGCTCCGGAGTCCCCAGGCACACTTGACATCATTGATGATGTCATGATGTTTCTCAATGCTGTGCCCACACAGACAGCGTTTCCTGGGCTCCTGCAGGCCATAGCAAGCCCAGGACATTTTCCTGCCAGCCATGCCCAGTCCTCCTGTCCCCAGCGGCGGCCCGGAATCCCGTGGTTCGTGCCAGAAGCGCGATCCTGCGTTGGACCCACCACCGACATCAGACAAACTTCAGAGCCCCCCTCCAGAGTTCCCAGGAGCCAGGTATTTATAAAAATATATTTTTTATTCTGGTTACAGTAAGGTCTTAATTGAGTCCTTTCAGTTTTAGGATAGTAGCACAAGCCATTTTAATACCTCAGATTATTGTAACTCACTTTATTGCTCAATAACAATGAAACAGAAAAAAAAACTTCAACTACTGGAAAATATTTCCACTAGATTGATATTTAATCTGGGAAGATACAGTGAAGCTACTCCATTGCTCAGTGACTTGCATCGGCTGAAGATTGATAGCCGTATAAATTTTAAACTTGCATGTCTAGCCAACAAAATCTTTATGGGCTAAACCCAGAGATAATAACTCAGTCTTTAATATTGTGAGGCAACAGATTTAACTGAAGGAGCAGGAAAAGTTTTTTATTGAATGTCCCTTTTATGAGAAATATAAATTGTAAATCAATTTGGGAACTTTCCTTTAGTTTTCAAAGTGTTAAAGTATGGAATAGTACTCCAAATTCGACATGTTACATCTTATTTCTTGTTTAGAAAGGTTCTGAAAACCTATTTTTTTTTTTCAAAGCAGCGATTGTAATCAGAAATATGTGTTTTATCTTGCTAAATAGGAATGATGTTTGTATTAGATTAATAGATATTGCTACTACTTTTTATTGTTAATTTCTTCTTTTTATGAGATTTTTTTATTACTTGTAATCTGCTCTGCAACCCTTGAGTTAAAAGCAGAATAGAAATCCATTAATACAATGCAATACAAAACCTTAACTTCTGTGATCAAGTCCAGTAGTAAAGATTCAGTACTATGCATCATTTTGAATCCATGCTGCATGAAATGGAAATCATGAAAAAGAAATAAATTTCATGAGCTGAATGTTGACACAAAACTCTAAAAGTTCAGCAAGCCACAGTATACTTTCAATAGGTCTATAATTCTCTACTTTAATTAGATCTGATGCTAGTGTCTTTGGAATATAAGTCAAGACATCAGGATAACTTCCACTTCTCAATGCTAAATTGACAAATTCAGTCAGCCACATTGACTAGATGGAATCTAGTCTAACAAATAAGACACACAGATATCCAAAGGACAAGATTTCTTTGACAATTTCTAAAAAACAAACAAAAAACAACCCAGACACACTTGAAGAAGCAACAGGTGAAAACTGACTCAAAATCCTGTCACCTGCAACTCCTTCCAAATTGCTTTCCTCCAAGGTATCCAATGGTACACAAGATTGTAATATATGAGTAAATGTTTGCCTGACCTTACTGACTTTACTAGACCACTGACCCTGGGTATGGAACCCCTCTAGCTGAACCCCCCCCCATACTAGGTTGATACATCTGTCACCAGTGTCTTGTGGGACAGAAGATTTTGGAATGGTGGAACGAGTTTGACCACTTTGGCCTGCAAAAGGGAGGAGAGTTCCTTTGTAAGTAATCCCTGGTGCTGAGAGCTTAACTTCAGTGCTCTTGGTGAGCAGTTTGGAGGAATTGTTTCCAGCTGTAGAGTGTAGCTTGTCTGGACTGTTTTGAGAACCTACTGATCTGATGTTACAAGGGGCCACCTTTCTTGAAAAAAATTCAGCCTCCCTCCTACCAGTATTTTGTCCAGGACAGTTACATTTATTACTGCTGTCTCCTGGAGCCAGTGAAAAACTCATCTCCTTCCTTGACTGGTGAGCTAGCTGGGATTTTTGAGCCCTCTTCTACCGTGGATGGGAGCAAGAACTCTAGATTTTCTGAGGGGGGAGGAAGCCTGTCCCTTTAAGAGTAGTAGTAGTAGGCCCTCCGCTAGAGTACCTCCTAGATGAGGTGACTGAGCTAGGAATGGGCTGTGACAGTGACTTGATGGTGTCAGAATGCAGAATGCTTCTTAATTAGGTCAGTGACCTCCTGCACCTTGTGAAAAAGATGATCACCCCAGCATGGAAGGTCAACCAGCTTCTCCTGAACTGCTCTGAGACACTCAGCCAGGCATTCCAGTAACTATGGCAATGGCCCTGATGCCATATAAATAGCATCATAAGTTTGCCCAGACCATGTGCTGTCTACACTCCTGGTTGCCTACTAGCTGATTGAACTCCACACCACTGCTCACTAAGTTCCACAAGTGCATACTCATTAAGAGCTGATAAGAATGTATGAGAGAGGCAATCATAGTATTCTGAAAAAATGTTCTTTCAAGATATTGAGTTGTCACCCCCCACTCTTGAAGGCTCCTTATACTTTTTGTGGTTTTCCTCTCTGGGAGCACCAGATAGTGTGAGTCCTGGACCTCTTGGCTCTTTTGAGAGCAGATTCAACCAGAATGGAAGGGTGAGGAAGCTGAAGCTTCCTGAATCTAGGAGCCTTTTGAAATCTATATATAGTCAACCTTCTTATCAATAGGCTGTACAGAGAGGAGTGTCTACCGCTGTTTCTTGTGTACATTCCTAAGGATTCTGTGCATAGATACTGTCACATGTTCCTCTGAGGAGGCATCAAACTCGAGGATATCCAACAACTCAGCCCTAAGCTCATCCCTCAGTCTCCAAATCAAATGGAATAGGCTTAGCCATCTCACTAATAAAAGCAGAAAAGGAGAGCTCCTTAGGAAGTGATTTCCTTCTTTCATGTGGAGGGAAAGGGTGTACTAAAGGAATACCAAAGGACCCGTCCCGTGAGAGGACCTCTGGTATCTCTTCAGACTCCCACGAGCGGTCCAAATCACACTCAGAGAAATCATCCTCCCTGAATGTCTGATCCTTATAGCCTCTTCGGTCTACTGAGTGACAGGAGAGAGGGAATCAGTGAATGAAGTATAGCAGGAAAAAAGCACAATTGAGCCCCAAGAATTGGGGTGGAGGAACTAATTTTATTAGAGGGTCCGACCGATTCATGTTTCAGTAGTGTACCTGCATCAGGGGACAGCAATATAAATGTTCCCGCACATATGAAGTTGTTGAACTTAGTCAAGTGATGTGGTTCAATGTATACAAATAAATGCAAGATGTTTGCTTGATTCAGTCACAGCCTTAGATACGCTGTGCATGTGTGTGAGCTGGATATAAAGTACAATAGAAAAAACCACCAAAGGTGGAGGAACAAGGCACCACTACAAAATGCCACAGGATGGCACTTCCAACACAAGACCAAGGAGGTGTAAAGTCCAAATAGGTATAAAGTTTATTGGAATAAAAACTTTTTTGAGACTTGACGCAGAGCCGTGTTTTGGCGTTGCCACCTGCGTCAGGATTTGTGAAGCAAATTTCTCTTTCTTGAGGCCTCATTTCCTCAAACTCCTGACACAGGCAGCAACACCGAAACATGGCTCTGTGTCGAGTCTCAAAAAGGATTTTTATTTCAATAAACTTTATACCTGTTTGGTCTTTATGCCTTCTTGGTCTTGTTTTGGAAGTGCCATCAGATACCTTACTTTTCTTTTGGTTAAGAATGAACCAGTACACTAAAATGCTTCAAACTTCTTACTTGATGCAGCCTGCGAGTGAACCGAACAAATCTGCTACATTGAATTAGTGGCTTGAAGCATTTTGGCATGCTGGTTCCTTCCTATCCAGCTCAGACATGTGCGCAGCTTCTCTCAAGCTGCAATCGAATTTTGCAGTGGTGGCAGTTGGGATGGTACGCATGTGCATGTTGCACTACCCTCAAAGATTACTTGAAGTTGCTGAAAAGCAGTTCCCATGCAGGGCTGTCGGATGACATCACTCATCAATGTGGATCTTTCATGCTGCTTATCCTTGTAGAAAAAATGAGCTTAGAATTACTTGTTTGAATTTAAATTCTTGCTAGTATTCACAAGCAGGGTAGCTCATATTGCCATTTGATGGTATTTGTTACAGGTGTATGAATTTAGAGTAAAGGAATCTAGTGTTATTGCCCCTGCTCCTGCTGAAGATGTTGATACCCCTCCGAGAAAGAAGAAGAGAAAACACAGGTATGGAATTGAGGGATGATCTATGACCAGAATCAGCATGTTCCAGACCCCCCCCCCCCCCGACAGACACACCCTATTTTTAAGATTGTAGTGTGTTGTATCAATAGTGGAGAAGGATGAGGTGTATGCTGTCTTTCATCATCTATTGCTTCCTCACCTCATACAACTCTGACAGACTTCTCACTGCCTTATTACCTGATTTTCTCATCACCTGTGTGTGTTTTTCTCTGCCTCCTCCTCCCTTCCTGCTATTTAATCCTTACTAAGTGTAGCTGTTAAGGGAGGCATCAAGAGGAGATAGCATACTGTCTGCTGTGGTCCTGTAGCACATGCCCACCTTATTTTATTTATTTATTTAATACATTAATGTTCCACTTATATTCCTAAATGGTTTACAATAATACATACATAATCCTGGTTGCTGGAAGTAGATGTGGTCTTATGGAGGCAGTGTGTGCAGCTAACACACGTTAAATAGCAAGTTGGTTCCTTTTTCAACCATTGTTCTCTGACCTTTTAGCAGCAACACATGGTCCATCCCTATTAACTGTAGTGTTCATAGGAAGCAGTAGTTATGGTCTCACTATGTTTCCCAGTTTCTTTTACCTACAGTTGTCTAAAACACATGCCTAGTTCAAATATAGGCTTCTGTTCTTGTCCCATGAGAAATTCTTTATTTTCTTGCTAGACTAGAAATGTTAAGTAGTAGTAGTAAACCAATCGAGATGAATGACTTATACTCCCCAACCAGCAGATGGAAGTAGAGAACATTGAGCTTTCAGTGATGTCCTCATTAGTATAAGGAGTGTTGCAGCGCTGGAACTTGCCAATAGTTCTTTGTCTCCAATAGGTGGCATGGATGGAGTGGTGCAGCAGGATGACTTTTTCATGTGGCTTGACTCCTGCAGTCAAATCCTTGACTGGGGGGATCAACCTGTGGACATGTGCTCTGATTGAGCAGGAGCAGTTTTCTCTGTGAGTCCCAAGTCTTGGCCTGCACGTCTAGGCTTGATGAGGCGATGGTTGGCTGAAGGGCTGTGACCAGAAGGGTCCAGGAGTCCCAGGTCTTGGCATAGTGAGACAGCAGCTGACAGCTGTCCCACTGGCCCAGTGCAGCTGGGGGTTGAGTATGAATTAGCCTTTTGCCCTCCATCTCCCTGTTCCTCTAACCCCTTCCCAGTGTCCTCCCTCTGCTTCCTCCTGTCAGTTGGGGGTCGATGAGGATTTCTTAAGCTCAGGCTGATAAAAAAAAAAGTGCATAAAAGAGAGCAGCAGAGCAAATAGGAGGCATCCTGATTCAAAGTGCTGGATGATAGAGATGCCTAAGGGGTCTTTACCTGTTTTGTGGGGAGGGAAAGCCCTTGTGCGTAGGCAGAAAGTCAGGCAGGTGTTAATAGCCTGAGAGAAAGCCTTGAATAAAAGCAGTTCTGGTATTGCTATGGGGGGGGGGGGGGGGGGGGGGGGGGGAGTGCCAGCTTTTTATTTGAGCTTCAGTGTTGGGCCTCAAGGACTGCATTTTCTGCTGTGGCTGGAGAAAAAGTGGAATTATTATTAGTGGCAACAGTGCTGTGAGGTAGAAATTCTCGGTTCTGGTGGTTGCTATGTCTGGGAGTTACATAGGCTGGGCCATGTTCAGAAAGGCCTTCAGTATTGCCTTGGGGGGAGCATGGCTGTTTTGGGGGCTCCTGTTGCAGTTGGAACTGTGGTCAGGCAGACAGCTGATTTAGCAGGGAAAGTTCATAGGTCTTGCATCTGATCACATCCCCATGTGCAAGAGCAGCAGCCATTGTAGGTCAGTAGGGAGTGCTCCTGCAGTGTACATAGGCAATGGAGAGTTCTTGCAGGCATCTGAGGCACTCCTGGCTTTGGGAGTACATTATTCCTTCTGCATTGTTTGGGCAGTTTTGTCATATGCAGTAGCTGGCTTAGAATTGTTTCTCATAAACTAAGTGCTGTAGACTCTTGCTGTAGTTCAATGTTTTATCCAGTGCATTTGGCCTGGCTTGGGAGCAAGCAGGCACCAGGTATGCAGCTGCTTAGCACCTGGAGAGGTCATTCAGATCAAACAGAGGCCTTTGGGGTGTGCATAAAAAATTCAGAGGTCAGCACTGCTGTATTTGTGGGATCAGCACCGTTTTGTGCCATATATCTGAATCTTGCAGGGCCCTTATCCTTCTAGTAGTGAATAGGGGAAGTTTGTGAGGGTGACATATTTGTACTCCCAGGCATGGTGGAACCAGTACAGTTCTAGTTCTTAGTTAATTCCTTCCTTCTTCTCTATACTTCTTCTCTAATCGATCTGTGCACAACAATAATTGTACCTGACATCTAGGATTAACTGAATTTATCAAAATTATTTAAGCCACTTAGAGCCTGCAAATAGGTGGGAAAATCTAGGATACAAATGCGATAAATAAATAAAATATTTCAGCAGCTGTCCTCACATACATATCAAAGCTTATCTCTTCCCCTCTCCCTCCCAATTAGTGGAGCAATGATGGGAACAGCTTGCAGAGCCAACTCTCTGATCCTTTACCCATGTAAAGCCCCTCAGTGTGCCTTAGGCTAGTTTAGATTTGTAAAGTGTTTAAAAAAAAAAAAGTGGCAGCTCTTTCAGATCCCACTTTTAGCCTTCCCAGTGCTAATTAATGCCCTTCCATGGAAGGAACCACAGGTTGATATTGGCAGTGTTTGGCATGCTGGAACATTCTGCTGACTGGGACATGAGGAAGAGGAGAGAGCCTGTTCTGTAGATAGGCATTATCCCCTTTAGAGGATGCAATCTCTTAAGCGGAGAGCTTGTATGGGAGAGAGAAGCTGGTGGCCTGCTTTCCAGGGCCTGATCTCCTGCTGGATCTCGGATGTCTCTCATGGCCCAATCATCTGTAGGGGGATCCTGTATCCTCTTATCCCCCACATGGTTCCTGACCAAGATGGCCGTCAGGTAGGGAGCTCTGTGGTGAGCTCCGAAGGTCCTGGGGAAACGGACCTACCTGCGCTGTCCTGGGCCATCCTAGACCGGACCGAGGCTGTATAGGAGCCGACTAGGGGACCACGCGTGGGCTGCGACGGCCTCGGTGAGTGCCAGCGAAGGTGAGCGAACCTGGGGCTGATCGCGGCTACCTGCTGCCTCGTGGCTGAGGCGGGGAGGCCCTGGGTACAAGGACAGGTACCCGACCGGATCGAGTCCCTGCCGTGCCGGCGGACTTTGAGGGAGACCATCGCGGGATTCGCTCTCCTTGATCCGAGATCACTGCACCAGTAATACAGCCCGAACCTCGCTGCGCCAGGGAGGCGTGGGAGGTGTGAGGGCACTGACCACTGACCATGCAGATCGAGGAGAGGAGGAAGGAGGCGCCGCACACTCGGCTGCGCGCCGGAACACTGGACCGCAGGCCTTCCAGGCAAGCCGGAGTGCCGGGAGACCCATCTGGACATAACCCAGCGCGACACCGACCGTGTCGGAGGACCACGCTGACCTATTCGAAGAGACCGGAACGGAGAACTGGTACGAGATGCACTCGTCGCTGGGGAGACGCCGGATCGAGATGAGGAGGAAGGAGACCCGATGAAAGCTGTTGCTGCTAGACTGCCGGTGACTTTGCTTGCATTATTTTGCTTCGTTTGTTCTGAGTGCACTGGGATGACGGCTTCACGGAGCAGTGGAAACAAGCTGCCTGTGATTTTGCTTGCTTTATCTTGCTTCGTTTTGCTTTGTTTTGCTCTGTGTTGAGTGCACTGGGCTTCACGGAGCAGTGGGAACAAGCTGCCTGTGATTTTGCTTGCTTTATCTTGCTTTGTTTTGCTCTGTGTTGAGTACACTGGGATGACGGGAACACGGAGCAGGGAAACAGGAAGGACCCGAATAGCCTTCTGCCTACAATGAACTAGATAGACTCACTTCCACTACAGCCTATAAAACCCCCTTGCAACAGTTCACAGGACTAAATGCCCTGGTTCTGAATGAACGGAATAACGGTTAATTAGGGTAGTAGAAATAGGGACAAACCAAGCAGGCTTTCTGCTTACAATGAACTAGATAGACTTACTTCCACTCATGCCTATTAAACCTCCATGCATTAGCCCATAGGTTTTGCATGCATTGTTCTGAATGTACTAGATAACAGTTGCGTAAAGTTGGGAAACAGAGACTAAGCCAACCTGTGGGCACCACGGACTATAAATAAGATTTTTATCGCATATGCTAAAATGTTGATACTGCTTAATGATGATACCGCTTGATGATAAGAATGCTTAATACGGATACTGTTTGAAATTATATTCACCCACTAATTTGCTGATATTGCTTGATATGACGCTGTCTAATGCTGACACTGCTTGATGTTCACACAAACTTTCATTCACTAATACCCTCAAGCACAACCAAACACCATGAACCAAAGTTAACATGAATACCAATAAATTACTCATGATAATTTACTTCCTCCCCCTAACCTAGGACCACTCCCAACTTAAACAACAATCTACCCACAATACACAAACCCTACAGATAACCCATCTAAAACTCACCAGACCAAAAGAACAACAACCAACTGAAAGGAAAAACAAATACATACGGAAATAACCAACAGAAAGGGAAGAAAGGAAACAACAAAACCAAATACCAAGAAAACAGGCAACTAATAAAAATTAACACATCTACAACACAAACCGAATCCTACCATTCAATCCTACTGGGGTACGTAAACGCCAGATCAGTAGTAAATAAAACAGAGATTATAACAGACTGGATCACCACAGACAATCTTGACCTCCTATTCAGCCCTGAAACCTGGATCCACGACCTTAAAGACCCCATAATCTTAGATCTATGCCCACCAGGATACAAAATCACCCACTGGACAAGAAACGGAAAAAGAGGAGGTGGAATAGCCATAATATACAAATCTGAGTTCACAACCACAGCTGAATCCATTCTACCACAACTTGAAATTGCCTCGGTAAGAATCAATCACCCAAACTTGCAGGAACACCTTAACACAATCCTACTCTACAGACCGCCAGGCAACTGGCAAGACTCCCAAACTTGGACTTCATCTCGAACACATGCGTCTCAACCTCAAACCTCATCATAATAGGCGACATCAACCTGCACCTTGAAGATCTTACCTTAACAAGCACCCAAGAATGCAAAGAATTCCTACAACTATGGGATCTTCACGTACCGAATACACAACCAACTCACACTAAAGGACACACATTATTTATTTTATTTATTTATTTAGTTGCATTTGTATCCCACATTTTCCCACCTATTTGCGGGCTCAGTGTGGCTTACAATACATTGTAAATGATGGAAATACAGTTTCTTACATTACATTACATTACGATTATGGGTTACATTGTGAACAGATAAAGGAAGACAAGGTCAGATCAGTCGCCTTTGGGGGGTGGAAACTAAAGGATATGGTGTAGGGGATTTACTACGCTGATCGAATAATAGCAAGTGAGCGATGGGGTAGACAGTTTTTATCTGTGGGTAGATATTGAATGGGAGAGTATGGGGACGTAATATCTTGAGTACATTGTTATGATGTATATGGGATTTATATGTTTTGCTCCTTGCGGTATGTTTTGTCAAAGAGATAGGTCTTCAATCGTTTGTGGAAGACATTATCACACACAAATTCGATCCAGACTCAAACCTTATACTAACAGATACAAGATGGATACCCGCACCATGGTCAGACCACTATAAAGCATACATCTCCCTCCAATGGCGAACGAAAGACACAATTAAAAAACCAAGAACGAGGACCCTGCAGTGTACTTATTTCATAAAAATATTTTGGGACTCAAAGAAGAGGGCAAGACCCTAGTGAAGCATTGTTTTTGTGCAGGCAGACTGATAATTGCACAGGCTTGGAAACAACGTAACAGTCCTTCAATAATTAAGTGGAAACCTTTGTTTGGCAATATTGCAGAAAAAGAGAGATTATTAGCAAAGGAACGCAAACAATTGGCAAAATGGGGAAGAATCTGGGCTCCACTAGGTATGGGATCATAGACGGGGTTGTTGCTACTACTCGACTGCTGAATAAATGTGATATTGTCTTTTGCTGGGTAATGTACTGGGTAGGAAGGGTGGGATATTTTCTATAAATAGGCTTGGTTTGATATTTTATATTATGTTAGGGATTTAACTTAGGGGGGAAAATGGGTACAAAAAGTGAAGTCCAGACATATGCTGTCATTAGCAGTGAATCTTGTAAGTTGAATACTGTTTGGTGTGAAATGTAGAGATTGATATTTTCTTAATGATGTTGTTGTAGTTTTCAATTGTTGTACAGGGCTCTTTCGTTTTTCAATAAAGACTTCTTGTAAATTAAAAAACAAACACACCAAGAACGAAAAACCTACACCACGAGAGGAAAAATAGACCCGGAAATATTCTGGCAACAGATCTACCACAACGGATGGACAATAAAGACAGACACAAACTAATTCCTCCTAGAATGGGACAATAGATGCAGAACAATATTGGACAACATCGCCCCAACTCAAACCAGAACCTCACATAGGAAGAACTCAACACCATGGTTCAATGAAGAACTGAAAAAACTTAAAACACAAGTTAGAAGGTTAGAACGTGCGTGGAATAAAAAGAAAGACGACCCCACACTTAACGCCTGGAAACAACTTCAAAGAAAATACAAATACACCATAAGACAAACTAAAAGATTATTTTATAAAATTGAAATTGGACCAAACTACAAAGACACACATAAACTCTTCCAATCACAACCAACAGCAAAGATACACCAGGAGCAGACAAACTCGCGAGATACTTCAATGAGAAAATCATACAATTACGACTTAAAATACCAGTCAGTACTACCGAGTAAGCCACACTCCTTGACTGTCTAGATCCAGACCCTGGTGTATACCCAGCAGACAGAACCTGGACCAACTTCAAGATATTATCGGAGGATCTTATCTCCCAAACGGTCAAAGGATTCGCAGAATCTCATTGCAAATTAGACATATGCCCAAACAACCTTATGACATCTGCCCCTCAACAATTTATAATAGACCTCACGAATCATGTGAACTATATGTTACAAAGTGGACTCTTCCCGAAGGATAAAGGAAACATTCTACTCACACCCATACCCAAAGACGCAAAGAAGAACGCTGGTGAACTAACCAATTACAGGCCAGTAGTATCCATTCCCTTAATAACCAAACTAATGGAAGGGATGGTAACCAAACAACTCACAAACTATTTCTAGTTTAAATCTCTTTATTATTATACATTTTATACAAGCATATCACTTGCAAAAGAAAAATTCCACTATGGTAATAATTCTAAGGGAAATTATCTGTACACAGATTAAATAATTCTATAGTTTCATATAAGTCCACTACCAGAGTCCAATAGTCCTATAAAGGAGAGAAAGGAAAATAATCTTTACATCAAATTGAGTTTCAGACAGGTTTCTACTTGGTTTTTTCTTATATAAGAGCTCTTCTAGCTGTTATAAAGGAAGACAATTGGTCAGGATCAAAATATACATATTTCACTGACTGGTAGGAAATTAAACATTTGCATGGGTATTTAAGATAAAATGTTGCTCCCATTTGAAGTACCTCCTGTTTCATTTGCAAAATTTTTTTCCGTCGCCTTTGCGTTTCCCTCGCTAGATCTGGAAAAACACGAGTTTGCAAACCACAAAAAGTTTTATCTTTCTTCTGAAAGAATTTTTTTTAATCCAGATCTTATCAGAGGGTAACGCTACTGTAGCCAACAAAGTAGTAGCTGTTATTTGCTCTGTATCTGACATTTCGAGCAAAGCTGAAACATCAAGTGGTTGATCATTTTGAATATTATTCCTTTGTTGATTGTCCAAAACCCTCACAGGAATATAAAAGACCTGTGAAAAGGGTGGTATATCTTTGTCTTCTATTTCTAATATTTCTTTAAAGTAATTTTTCAACATTTCTCTAGGTGAAATTAAAGGTTGTCGCGGGAAATTAATAAAACGGAGATTATTACTTCTAGAGGTGTTCTCCAACATTTCTGATTTTCTCCTCAAATTGATCAAATCTTTAAGCATTGTTGATTGCAAAGTCTGTGACTCTGAGGAGACTTTTTCCTGTTTCACCATGTCTTCTTTAACAGCTTTCACCTCATTTTCTATTTTTTTTAATTTCCCATCTAACACCACAACTTCATTGGATATTTTTCTCATTTGGGGGCATAAAGTCTTCCCCATTTCTGCAATTAACAGCCACAGATTATCTAAAGTCACTTCTTGTGGTTTTTGAAAAAGTTTTGTAAATGCTAAAGCCTCACTCTCTTCCTGTGAAACATGTCTCTCACCTCCCAACGTCTCTCTCATCTCCTCCTGCATGTGGGACATCAGGGAGCTAGTTGTAAAAACTCCTATCTTCTCTGTTAAGGCTACAACTGCTTCCCATCCATGCCCACCCTGAAGCACTTCGGTATTCAGGGCTGAGGACACTGCCAACGGAGAGCTGCTTCCCACAGGCTGTGGGGGAGTAGCCCTTCTGTCGGGGCTCAGGGAGACTTCCAGTTCAGGGTTCAGCCCTAGGTCTCCTGTCCCGGGCTGAACCAGCGAACCGCTCACCGACCAACTCACAAACTATTTAAACAAATTCTCAATATTACACGACTCCCAGTCAGGATTCCGGTCTAACCACAGCACAGAAACGGTACTAGTTACTCTCATGAATAAATTCAAACAAATGATTGCAACGGGCAAAAACATACTACTTCTACAATTTGATATGTCTAGCGCCTTTGACATGGTTGATCATGGAATACTACTACATATCCTCGAGTACTTTGGAATTGGAGGCAATGTTCTCAACTGGTTCATGGGATTCCTAACTACACGATCATACCAAGTGACATCTAACTCGACTACATCAGCTACATGGATACCTGAATGTGGAGTCCCACAGGGTTCCCCCCTCTCACCGACCTTATTCAACTTAATGATGATACCCTTGGCGAAACTACTATCAAACCAAAACCTTAACCCATACATAAACGCAGATGACGTAACGATCTACATCCCATTTAAACAAGATCTAAAGGAAATTTCCAATGACATCAACCAAAGCCTACACATCATGCATACATGGGCGGATGCATTTCAGCTGGAACTCAATGCAGAAAAAACCCAATGCCTAATACTCACCTCGCAACATAACACGAATAAATTCACCACAACACCAAAATTGAATCTTCCAATCTCGAACACCCTAAAAATTCTTGGAGTTACCATTGATCGACACCTAACACTTCAGAGTCACGCGAAAAACACAACCAAGAAGATGTTCCACTCAATGTGGAAATTAAAAAGAGTAAGACCTTTCTTCCCAAGGACAGTCTTCCGCAACCTGGTACAAACAATGGTACTCAGCCATCTAGATTACTGCAATGCACTTTACGCTGGCTGCAAAGAGCAAATAATCAAGAAACTTCAGACAGCTCAGAATACTGCAGCTAGACTCATATTCGGTAAATCAAAATATGAAAGTGCTAAACCCCTACGAGAAAAGCTACACTGGCTCCCACTCAACGCTTCACGTTCAAAATATGCACCCTAGTTCACAAAATCATTCACGGAGACGCCCCAGCCTACATGTCAGACCTGATAGAATTACCACCCAGGAATGCTAAAAAATCATCCCGCACATTCCTCAATCTTCACTTCCCCAACTGTAAAGGTCTAAAATACAAACTAACGCATGCGTCAACCTTTTCCTACCTGAGCACACAATTCTGGAATGCGCTACCGTGCAATTTAAAAACGCTCTATGAACTAATCAACTTCCGCAAACTACTGAAGACCCATCTCTTTGACAGGGCATACCACAAAGATCAACAAATGTGAACTCCTATACTAATATCCAGAACTGCCTTATAATATTTGCTTGTTAAACTACTAATATGTTTTACCATTATCATATAACCCATGTTTCTTCCGTAATGCTAAATGTATATTTTCTTATATGTTTCCACTATTCATGATGTATTGTAAGCCACATTGAGCTTGCAAAGAGGTGGGAAAATGTGGGATAAAAATGCAACAAATAAATAAAGAAATACTTCAACCAGCTGAAGATAGAATCTTTTCAAGTTGAATCACCTGATTCTAACTTAGGTGGCCAAGACCCCAAGGGCTTAGATTCCAATCCTGGTGGAGATTAAGGAATTAGGTCACATGGAAAGATCGCCCCTATCTTGTAAAACCACAATTACAGAGAAGCACAGCATTCATGGTCTCCAAGAAGAAAGGTTTATGTTTGTTAAACAATCTTTTTTACTCATTTACCCTTTTTCTTTCTAGCCAGCTATATGCAGTGGCTCCTTGACTCAAGTCCTCCTGTGGCCTGTGTTAGGTTTAGCTTCCCCTGAATGAAGCCATGGAGATCATCCTGCAAGTAAGAGAATGCAGAGGAGGAGACCTTACAGTTTCTGGAAAAGATGGCTAGTTAGTCTTGCACAAGGGAGATGTGAGGCTAGAAGCACCTTGGTGGATCATCCATATTGCCTGGTCAAAGCTCCCTGTTAAAACAGCTGTGTTAAAGTGTTTCCATGAAGAAGCATAGCAGAAGTCTCCCCGCCTGTGTGTTAGGCGGGGAGAGTCTGATAGGTACGGACGGGGAGAGGGATCTTGGGGTGATAGTATCTGAGGACCTGAAGGCAACAAAACAGTGTGACAAGGCAGTGGCCATAGGTAGAAGATTGCTAGGCTGTATAGAGAGAGGTGTGACCAGCAGAAGAAAAGAGGTTTTAATACCCCTGTATAAGATGTTGGTGAGGCCCCACCTGGAGTATTGTGTTCAGTTTTGGAGGCCGTATCTTGCGAAGGGTGTTAAAAAATGGAAGCGGTGCAAAGAAAAGCTACGAGAATGGTATGGGATTTGCGTTCCAAGACGTATGAGGAGAGACTTGTTGACCTGAACATGTATACCCTGTAGGAAAGGAGAAACAGGAGTGATATGATATAGACCTTTCAATTATTTGAAAGGTATTAATCCGCAAACTAACCTTTTCCAGAGATGGGAAGGCGATAGAACTAGAGGACATGAAATGAGATTGAAGGGGGGCAGACTGAAGAAAAATGTCAGGAAGTATTTTTTCACAGAGTGGTGGATGCTTGGAATGCCCTCCCGCGGTTGGTGGTGGAGATGAAAACGGTAACGGAATTCAAACATGCGTGGGATAAACATAAAGGAATCCTGCTCAGAAGGAAGGGATCCCCAGAAACTTAGCCGAGATTGGGAGGCAGAGCCGGTGGTGGGAGGCGGGGCTGATGGTTGGGAGGCGAGGCTAGTGCACGGTCTGTGCCCTGACAATGGCAGATACAAATCAAGGTAAGGTATACACAAAAAGTAGCGCACGTGAAATTATCTTGTTGGGCAGACTGGATGGTCCGTGCAGGTCTTTTTCTGCCGTCATCTACTATGTTACTATGATTAATCACAGCCCGGACATTAAGATCGCTACAAATCCTTTCATGACTTCAGCCAGGGCAACTTGGAGGTGGCTATGCAGACGACATGGCTTCTCAGCGAATTCAACACCTTTTTTTGTCATATCATAATCCCAACTTCTCCGAGGACAAGCAGGCTGCTTGTTCTCACTGATGGGTTGACGTCCTCGGCAGCCCCCTCCATCGGAAAGTTTACTAGCAAAGGCCTTTGCTAGTCCTCGCGCGCCCATGCGCACCGCGCATGCGCGGCCGTCTTCCCGCCCGAAACCGGCTCGAGCCGGCCAGTCTTCTTTCGTCCGCGCTCGGTACGGTCGTGTTACGCCGTTCGTGCCCCAGAGAGTCGACCTCGCGCGTCCTTTTCGACGTGTTTTTTGCTGTTTTTTCCTTGAAAAAGTTCGGGAAGCGCTCCGGTAGTGTTCCGGAAGACCCTTTCGGGTTTTCTGCCCTTCCCGTATTTCTCAGTTTTTGCCCCGTAAGTTTTCTTTCGTTGTCGGGGTAGGCCTCTTTTGGCCTCGGTCGAGATTTTTCTCCCTCTAAATTTTGGTGCTTCAATTTTCGCCATTTCGGCTTTTGATTTCGCCGGCGTGATTTTTCCGCCCATGACATCGAAGCCTTCCAGCGGCTTCAAGAAGTGCACCCAGTGCGCCCGGGTAATCTCGCTCACTGATAGGCACTCTGCGTGTCTTCAGTGTCTAGGGGCCCAGCACCGCCCTCAGAACTGCAGTCTGTGTTCCCTGTTACAAAGGCGGACTCAGGTAGCGAGATTAGCCCAGTGGAACGTTTTGTTCTCGGGCTCTTCGTCGGCATCGGCACCGGAGGCATCGAGTGCATCGACGTCGTCAGCGTCCGGACCATCTTCCTTGGCTGCCGCTCCATCGACTGCATCGAGGCATCGGACCTCTGCATCGGCGCCGAGGCATCGGGCGACTGCATCGACGTCGGTGGTACCGAGACTTCGTCTGCTGATGTCGTCGGACGGAGGTGCATCGTCAGGAGTGCAGGTGAGGGCTGTCCATTCCCCTGCTGGTGGCAGTGAGCCTTCGGGTGGGTCTCCTACCCTGAGGGCTCCTGCGGTACAGCCCCCCCCCGGGATCGACCCTCTTCGGTCTCGGCCCCGAGGAAGCGACGGATGGATTCTACGTCCTCCTCGTCGGTGCCGGGGAGCTCCGGTGACATGCTTCGGAAGAAGTCGAAGAAGCATCGACACCGGTCTCCTCCCCATGTCGGCACCGAGAGCTCTGGGTCGCCGAGGGATTCGGCACCCAGCAGGCATCGGCACCGAGAGGACCGCTCACCCTCTGTTCAGGAGGTGTCGATGCGCTCCACTCTGGACAGCCCGGAACAGCCTCCTCGCCCGGAACAGGTTCTGACGTCGACGCCTGCATCGACCTCTCAGCCTTTCTCTGCAGCCGCTCTAAACGAGAGCCTCCGGGCCGTTCTCCCAGAGATTCTGGGAGAGCTGTTGCGCCCTACCCCTCCGGTACCGGCGGTGCTTGCGCCTCCGGTACCGTCGAGCGTGGCGCCGGCTGGCCCATCGCCCAGGTTGAGGTCCCCGACGTCGGTACCGCGTGCGGTGCCGACAGCGGCCACCTCCCAGGAAGGCTCCCCGACTACGTCGGCGGAGGGAGCTTCGCCGATGCGGGCGAGGGAGTCTACCTCTCGACGCCCCCACCGTGGACGGGGTTCCACCGAGTCGAGTAGGGTGAGGTTGCAGACGCAGGTTCGTGAACTTGTGTCTGACACCGAGGGTGAGGCCTCGTGGGAGGAAGAGGAGGACCCCAGATATTTCTCTGACGAGGAGTCTGAGGGTCTTCCTTCTGATCCCACTCCCTCTCCTGAGAGACAGCTTTCTCCTCCCGAGAGTCTGTCTTTTGCTTCCTTTGTCCGGGAGATGTCTACGGCCATCCCCTTCCCGGTGGTTGTGGAGGACGAGCCCAGGGCTGAAATGTTTGAGCTCCTGGACTATCCTTCTCCACCTAAGGAAGCGTCCACTGTTCCCTTGCACCATGTCCTAAAAAAGACATTGCTTGCGAACTGGACCAAGCCACTAAGTAATCCCCACATTCCCAAGAAGATTGAGTCCCAGTACCGGATCCATGGGGACCCAGAGCTGATGCGCACTCAGTTGCCTCATGACTCTGGAGTTGTGGATCTGGCCCTAAATAAGGCTAAGAGTTCTAGGGAGCATGCTTCGGCGCCCCCGGGCAAAGACCCTAGAACCTTAGACTCCTTTGGGAGGAAGGCCTACCATTCTTCTATGCTCGTGGCCAAGATCCAGTCTTACCAGCTCTACACGAGCATACACATGCGGAACAATGTGCGGCAGTTGGCGGGCTTGGTTGATGCTCTTCCCCCTGAGCAAGCCAAGCCTTTTCAGGAGGTGGTCAGGCAGCTGAAGGCGTGCAGAAAATTCCTGGCCAGAGGAGTTTATGACACTTTTGATGTTGCGTCCAGGGCCGCTGCTCAAGGTGTGGTGATGCGCAGGCTCTCATGGCTGCGTGCCGCCGACCTGGAGAATAGACTCCAGCAGCGGATTGCGGACTCGCCTTGCCGTGCGGACAACATTTTTGGAGAAAAAGTCGAGCAGGTGGTAGAGTCTCTCCACCAGCGGGACACCGCATTCGACAAGTTCTCCCGCCGGCAGCCTTCAGCCTCTACCTCTACAGGTAGACGATTTTTCGGGGGAAGGAAGACTGGTCCCTATGCTTCTGGTAAGCGTAGGTACAATCCTCCTTCCCGACAGCCTGCGGCCCAGGCTAAGCCCCAGCGCGCTCGCTCTCGTCAGCAGCGTGCGCCTCAGCAAGGCCCCGCGGCTCCCCAGCAAAAGCAAGGGGCGAGCTTTTGACTGGCTCCAGCAGAGCATAGCCGACATCCAAGTGTCAGTGCCGGGCGACCTGCCGGTCGGGGGGAGGTTGAAAGCTTTTCACCAAAGGTGGCCTCTCATAACCTCCGATCAGTGGGTTCTCCAAATAGTCCGGCAGGGATACACCCTCAATTTGGCCTCAAAACCTCCAAATTGTCCACCGGGAGCTCAGTCCTACAGCTTCCAGCACAAGCAGGTACTTGCAGAGGAACTCTCCGCCCTTCTCAGCGCCAATGCGGTCGAGCCCGTGCCATCCGGGCAAGAAGGGCTGGGATTCTATTCCAGGTACTTCCTTGTGGAAAAGAAAACAGGGGGGATGCGTCCCATCCTAGACCTAAGGGCCCTGAACAAATATCTCGTAAAAGAAAAGTTCAGGATGCTTTCCCTGGGCACCCTTCTCCCCATGATTCAGCAAAACGATTGGCTATGCTCTCTGGACTTGAAGGATGCCTACACACACATCCCGATACTGCCAGCTCACAGACAGTATCTGCGATTTCAGTTGGGCACACGCCACTTCCAGTACTGTGTGCTACCCTTTGGGCTCGCCTCTGCGCCCAGGGTGTTCACAAAGTGCCTAGCTGTGGTAGCAGCGGCACTTCGCAGGCTGGGGGTGCACGTGTTCCCATATCTCGACGATTGGCTGGTGAAGAACACATCCGAGGCAGGAGCCCTGCAGTCCATGCAGATGACTATTCGCCTCCTGGAGCTACTGGGGTTTGTGATAAATTACCCAAAGTCCCATCTTCTCCCAGTGCAGAAACTCGAATTCATAGGAGCCCTGCTGGATTCATGGACAGCTCGCGCCTATCTTCCAGAGGCGAGAGCCAACAACTTGTTGTCCCTCGTCTCGCGGGTGCGTGCGTCCCAGCAGATCACAGCTCGGCAGATGTTGAGATTGCTGGGCCACATGGCCTCCACAGTTCATGTGACTCCCATGGCCCGCCTCCACATGAGATCTGCTCAATGGACCCTAGCCTCCCAGTGGTATCAGGCCGCTGGGGGTCTAGAGGACGTGATCCACTTGTCCACGAGTTTTCTCAAATCCCTGTATTGGTGGACGATTTGCTCCAATTTGACTCTGGGACGCCCCTTCCAAATTCCTCAGCCACAAAAAGTGCTGACCACGGATGCGTCCCTTCTGGGATGGGGAGCTCATGTCGATGGGCTTCACACCCAAGGAAGTTGGTCCCTCCAAGAACGCGATCTACAGATCAATCTTCTGGAGTTGCGAGCGATCTGGAACGCTCTGAAGGCTTTCAGAGATCGGCTGTCCCACCAAATTATCCAAATTCAGACAGACAACCAGGTTGCCATGTACTATGTCAACAAGCAGGGGGGCACCGGATCTCGCCCCCTGTGTCAGGAAGCCGTCAGCATGTGGCTCTGGGCCCGCCGTCTCGGCATGGTGCTCCAAGCCACATATCTGGCAGGCGTAAACAACAGTCTGGCCGACAGACTGAGCCGGATTATGCAACCTCACGAGTGGTCGCTCAACTCCAGAGTGGTGCGCCAGATCTTCCAAGCGTGGGGCACCCCCTTGGTGGATCTCGTCGCATCTCGAGTGAATCACAAAGTCCCTCAGTTCTGTTCCAGGCTTCAGGCCCCCGGCAGACTAGCATCGGATGCCTTCCTCCTGGATTGGGGGGAGGGCCTGCTGTATGCTTATCCTCCCATCCCTCTGGTGGGGAGGACTTTGTTGAAACTCAAGCAAGACCGAGGCACCATGATTCTGATTGCTCCTTTTTGGCCGCGTCAGATCTGGTTCCCCCTTCTTCTGGAGTTATCCTCCGAAGAACCGTGGAGATTGGAGTGTTTTCCGACCCTCATCACACAGGACGAGGGGGCGCTTCTGCATCCCAACCTCCAGTCTCTGGCTCTCACGGCCTGGATGTTGAGGGCGTAGACTTTGCCTCTTTGGGTCTGTCAGAGGGTGTCTCCCGCATCTTGCTTGCTTCCAGGAAAGACTCCACTAAGAGAAGTTACTTCTTCCATTGGAGGACGTTTGCCGTCTGGTGTGACAGCAAGGCCCTAGATCCTCGCTCTTGTCCTACACAGACCCTGCTTGAATACCTTCTGCACTTGTCTGAGTCTGGTCTCAAGACCAACTCTGTAAGGGTTCACCTTAGTGCAATCAGTGCATACCATTACCGTGTGGAAGGTAAGCCGATCTCAGGACAGCCTTTAGTTGTTCGCTTCATGAGAGGTTTGCTTTTGTCAAAGCCCCCTGTCAAGCCTCCTACAGTGTCATGGGATCTCAATGTCGTTCTCACCCAGCTGATGAAACCTCCTTTTGAGCCACTGAATTCCTGCCATATGAAGTACTTGACCTGGAAGGTCATTTTCTTGGTGGCAGTTACTTCAGCTCGTAGAGTCAGTGAGCTTCAGGCCCTGGTAGCCCAGGCCCCTTACACCAAATTTCATCATAACAGAGTAGTCCTCCGCACTCACCCTAAGTTCTTGCCAAAGGTCGTGTCGGAGTTCCATCTGAACCAGTCAATTGTCTTGCCAACATTTTTTCCCCGTCCTCATTCCTGCCCTGCTGAACGTCAGCTGCACACATTGGACTGCAAGAGAGCATTGGCCTTCTACCTGGAGCGGACACAGCCCACCAAACAGTCCGCCCAATTGTTTGTTTCTTTTGACCCCAATAGGAGGGGAGTGGCTGTAGGGAAACGCACCATATCCAATTGGCTAGCAGATTGCATTTCCTTCACTTACGCCCAGGCGGGGCTGGCTCTTGAGGGTCATGTCACGGCTCATAATGTTAGAGCCATGGCTGCGTCGGTAGCCCACTTGAAGTCAGCCTCCATTGAAGAAATTTGCAAAGCTGCGACGTGGTCATCTGTCCACACATTCACATCTCATTACTGCCTGCAGCAGGATACCCGACGCGACAGTCGGTTCGGGCAGTCAGTTCTTCAGAACCTGTTTGGGCTTTAGGATCCAACTCCACCCCCCGAGGGCCCTGTTTGTTCTGTTCCAGGCTGCACTCTCAGTTAGTTGGTAAATTTTTTAGGTCAATCTCAGTTATATCCTCGCCGTTGCGAGGCCCAATTGACCATGGTTGTTGTTTTGAGTGAGCCTGGGGGCTAGGGATACCCCATCAGTGAGAACAAGCAGCCTGCTTGTCCTCGGAGAAAGCGAATGCTACATACCTGTAGAAGGTATTCTCCGAGGACAGCAGGCTGATTGTTCTCACAAACCCGCCCGCCTCCCCTTTGGAGTTGAGTCTTCCCTTGAAGTGTATTGTCTTGCTACATACTGGACTGGCCGGCTCGAGCCGGTTTCGGGCGGGAAGACGGCCGCGCATGCGCGGTGCGCATGGGCGCGCGAGGACTAGCAAAGGCCTTTGCTAGTAAACTTTCCGATGGAGGGGGCTGCCGAGGATGTCAACCCATCAGTGAGAACAATCAGCCTGCTGCCCTCGGAGAATACCTTCTACAGGTATGTAGCATTCGCTTTACTGCCTCCAGCAGGATACCCGACGCGACAGTCGGTTCGGGCAGTCAGTGCTGCAGAATCTGTTTGGGGTGTAAATCCAACTCCACCCTCCAGGACCCGAATTTATTCTGGTCAGGCTGCACTCTCAGTTAGTTGTTCTTCGTAGGTCAATTTTCTGTTGTATCCTCGCCGTTGCGAGGTTCAATTGACCTGGGTTCTTGTTTTGAGTGAGCCTGAGAGCTAGGGATACCCCAGTCGTGAGAACAAGCAGCCTGCTTGTCCTCGGAGAAAGTGAATGATACATACCTGTAGCAGGTGTTCTCCGAGGACAGCAGGCTGATTGTTCTCACCTACCCTCCCTCCTCCCCTTTGGAGTTGCGTTTTCATCATTCTTGCTTGTCATTCAACTGGCGGGAACGGTCGCGCACGGGCGGGAAGACGGCCGCGCATGAGCGGTGGGCGTGCCCTGCGTGCGGACCACCCGCGAAGCTTCTTCCGGTTGGTGGGGGCTGCCGCGGACGTCACCCAGTCGTGAGAACAATCAGCCTGCTGTCCTCGGAGAACACCTGCTACAGGTATGTATCATTCACTTTATCTGCTGTCATCTACTATGTTGGTATGTTACTGTGATTTGATTGAGGTGTAATCCTGAGTGGTGTAGAACAGATAGAAGTTAATCGATTTTTCAATCTTTTAAAAAAGTACAAATACCAGGGTGCACTCAATGAAATTACAAGGAAATACTTTTCAAACAAATAGGAGGAAATATTTTTTTCAATCAAAGAATAGTTAAGCTCTGGAACTCGCTGCAGGAGGATGTGGTAACAGCGGTTAGTGTATCTGGGTTTAAAAATGTTTTGGACAAGTTCCTTGAGGAAAAGTCCATAGTCTGTTATTGAGATGGACATGGGTGAAGCCACTGCTTGCGCCTGGATTGGTAACATGGAAAGTTTCTACTAATTAGGTTTCTGCCATATACTTTTGACCTGGATTGACCACTGTTGGAAGCAGGATACTGGGCTAGATGGACCATTGGTCTGACCCAGTATGGCTATTCTTATAATGTTTTGTTTGGTTGGTTTTTTTTGCAAAATAGATTTTTGTTGCAAAAAGGTTACTTAAAGGCTAAATCTCCCCAGCAAAAACAGTAGATAAATAATACAAGAAAATCCTGAAAACTAGTATCAACCACCTAACAATGCAAAATAAACCCTTATCTCCCAATGTGAACCAACCCCCCCAATACCCACCCCCTGACATCCCATCTACCCAACCTGACCCAAACCACCATATGCCTACTTTTAACAAACTGGGACCCAGGTACTCTTCAGCATCCCGGAATCATTTATTCCCCCCCCCCCCCCCCCGACACCCATCCCCCTTTCCCGGTTAAGAAGGTATCGCAAGTTGTTGCAAGCAGGCGTAAACAACAGTCTGGCCGACAGACTGAGCCGGATTATGCAACCTCACGAGTGGTCGCTCAACTCCAGAGTGGTGCGCCAGATCTTCCAAGCGTGGGGCACCCCCTTGGTGGATCTCTTCGCATCTCGAGTGAATCACAAAGTCCCTCAGTTCTGTTCCAGGCTTCAGGCCCCCGGCAGACTAGCATCGGATGCCTTCCTCCTGGATTGGGGGGAGGGCCTGCTGTATGCTTATCCTCCCATCCCTCTGGTGGGGAGGACTTTGTTGAAACTCAAGCAAGACCGAGGCACCATGATTCTGATTGCTCCTTTTTGGCCGCGTCAGATCTGGTTCCCCCTTCTTCTGGAGTTATCCTCCGAAGAACCGTGGAGATTGGAGTGTTTTCCGACCCTCATCACACAGGACGAGGGGGCGCTTCTGCATCCCAACCTCCAGTCTCTGGCTCTCACGGCCTGGATGTTGAGGGCGTAGACTTTGCCTCTTTGGGTCTGTCAGAGGGTGTCTCCCGCATCTTGCTTGCTTCCAGGAAAGACTCCACTAAGAGAAGTTACTTCTTCCATTGGAGGAGGTTTGCCGTCTGGTGTGACAGCAAGGCCCTAGATCCTCGCTCTTGTCCTACACAGACCCTGCTTGAATACCTTCTGCACTTGTCTGAGTCTGGTCTCAAGACCAACTCTGTAAGGGTTCACCTTAGTGCAATCAGTGCATACCATTACCGTGTGGAAGGTAAGCCGATCTCAGGACAGCCTTTAGTTGTTCGCTTCATGAGAGGTTTGCTTTTGTCAAAGCCCCCTGTCAAGCCTCCTACAGTGTCATGGGATCTCAATGTCGTTCTCACCCAGCTGATGAAACCTCCTTTTGAGCCACTGAATTCCTGCCATCTGAAGTACTTGACCTGGAAGGTCATTTTCTTGGTGGCAGTTACTTCAGCTCGTAGAGTCAGTGAGCTTCAGGCCCTGTAGCCCAGGCCCCGTACACCAAATTTCATCATAACAGAGTAGTCCTCCGCACTCACCCTAAGTTCCTGCCGAAGGTTGTGTCGGAGTTCCATCTGAACCAGTCAATTGTCTTGCCAACATTTTTTCCCCGTCCTCATTCCTGCCCTGCTGAACGTCAGCTGCACACATTGGACTGCAAGAGAGCATTGGCCTTCTACCTGGAGCGGACACAGCCCACCAGACAGTCCGCCCAATTGTTTGTTTCTTTTGACCCAAATAGGAGGGGAGTGGCTGTAGGGAAACGCACCATATCCAATTGGCTAGCAGATTGCATTTCCTTCACTTACGCCCATGCTGGGCTGGCTCTTGAGGGTCATGTCACGGCTCATAATGTTAGAGCCATGGCTGCGTCGGTAGCCCACTTGAAGTCAGCCTCCATTGAAGAAATTTGCAAAGCTGCGACGTGGTCATCTGTCCACACATTCACATCTCATTACTGCCTGCAGCAGGATACCCGACGCGACAGTCGGTTCGGGCAGTCAGTTCTTCAGAACCTGTTTGGGCTTTAGGATCTAACTCCACCCCCCGAGGGCCCTGTTTGTTCTGTTCCAGGCTGCACTCTCAGTTAGTTGGTAAATTTTTTAGGTCAATCTCAGTTATGTCCTCGCCGTTGCGAGGCCCAATTGACCATGGTTGTTGTTTTGAGTGAGCCTGGGGGCTAGGGATACCCCATCAGTGAGAACAAGCAGCCTGCTTGTCCTCGGAGAAAGCGAATGCTACATACCTGTAGAAGGTATTCTCCGAGGACAGCAGGCTGATTGTTCTCACAAACCCGCCCGCCTCCCCTTTGGAGTTGAGTCTTCCCTTGAAGTGTATTGTCTTGCTACATACTGGACTGGCCGGCTCGAGCCGGTTTCGGGCGGGAAGACGGCCGCGCATGCGCGGTGCGCATGGGCGCGCGAGGACTAGCAAAGGCCTTTGCTAGTAAACTTTCCGATGGAGGGGGCTGCCGAGGACGTCAACCCATCAGTGAGAACAATCAGCCTGCTGTCCTCGGAGAATACCTTCTACAGGTATGTAGCATTCGCTTTCCCGGTTGGTACAACTTCGGGAGTGTTTGCTCGTTGGTGGCAGAAGGGTATTTACTTCTTGTATCAACTAGTTAATGAAGAAGTACAACTACAGGTGTCCACAGACTTACAAAGAGAGTATACACTACCAGCTACAAATATGTTTGCAAGTGAAACACTTTGCAAAATCGGTGGGTTGGATCAACCTATGTGAAGATGTATAAGACACGCTCAGTACGGCACTGACACTGGGATCTCAGAATTAAGTCCTGCTAAAATATATCATCATAGACACTTGTTAGACACTACAGAGGACATAGACTGTAAGAAGCGGGCGCAGTATTGGTCTGAAGACCTTGCAGTTGAAGTGTCAGAGAGCATGATAGAAAGCTTCATGTTATCTGTTCTATGCAGCTCCCCATTCACAAGACATTGGGAACTACAGTATAAGTTTGTACTCCGTTTGTATGTGTCGCCATATAGAGCCCAGAGAGCAGGTTATGGAGCAACTGGGAGCTGCCCAAGGTGTGCCTCACCTTGGGACACATGTTTTGGACCTGTTCGAAAGTAGAAAGATTTTGGAAGCAAATGCTTGAGGCGGTATGGACATACTGGAATAGAAGGACGGTACTACAGCCACTGATGTTGTTCGCAGTGTATAGATATGTCAAACCGGCGTTGCCGGGATATTGGAGATTTTTGCAACGTGCAGTTCTGATAGGAAAGAAAGTGATTTTAAATGGCTGGATGGACCAGAAGGGTCCAAACATTACCCAATGGAGAACACTCATGATTGACCTGTCAAAGCTGGAGCGATGCGCAGTTCAAGAATTAGACTCGGAGGAAGGGAGGCAATTACAGCAGACCTGGAGCAAATTCTGGAATACGCTACAACCGTCAGCAAAGAGACAATTACTTGTCACCTAACTTCTACTTCTCTTTATTATAGACATTAACAGTAGATAGCATGAGGGGAAGGAGGGAGGGGGATGGGAGGAAGGGAAGGGGACATTTAATTATATAATGTTTGATAGCAAAGGAAACGACATGTAAGTTTCCTGCATAGATCTGACTGTATCTTGAATTTGCTGTCAATAAAAAATTATTGAAACAAAAACTGGTTAAAGGATAGAAAAAAGAGTAGGGTTAAATGGTCAGTATTCACAATCGAGAAGGATAGTTAGTAGGGTTCCCCAGGGGTCTGTGTTGGATCCGCTGCTTTTTAACATATTTATAAATGACCTAGAGATGGAAGTAACTAGTGAGGTAATTAAATTTGCCGACGACATAAAGTTATTCAAAGTTGTTAAATCGCAAGAGGGTTGTGAAAAATTACAAGAGGACCTTACGAGACTGGGAGTCTAAATGACAGATGATGTTTAAAGTGAGCAAGTGCAAAGTGATGCATGTGGGAAAGAGCAACTCGAATTATAGCTATGTAATGCAAGGTTCCACGTTAGGAGTCACCGACTAAGAAAGGGATCTAGGTGTTGTCATCGATGATACGTTGAAACCTTCTGCTCAGTGTTCTGCTGCGGCTAAGAAAGCAAATAGAATGTTAGGTATTACTAGGAAAGGAATGGAAAAGAAAAATTGTATCGCTCCATCGTGTGACCACATCTCAAATATTTTGTTCAATTCTGGTCACCACATCTCAAGAAAGATATAGTGGAATTAGAAAAGGTATAGAGAAGGCGAGGAAAATGATAAAGGGGATGGGACGACTTCCCCATGAGGGAAGGCTAAAGCATATAGGGCTCTTCAGCTTGGAGAAAAGATGGCTGAGGAGCGATATGATAGTCTATAAAATAATGAGTGGAGTGGAATGGGTAGACGTGAATCGTTTGTTTACTCTTTCCAGAAATACTAGGACTAGGGAGCATGCATTGAAGCTAGAAAGTAGTAAATTTAAAACGAATCGGAGAAATTTTTCTTTCCTCGACATGTAATTTAACTCTGAAATTCATTGCCAGAGAATGTGGTAAAGGCAGTTAGCTTAGTGGGGGTTTAAAAAAGGTTTGGATGGCTTCCTAAAGGAAAAGTCCATAGACCATTATTAAAACTGGACTTGGGGAAAATCCACTGTCTATTTCTAGGATGAGCAGCATAAAATGTATTGTAGTGTTTTGGGATTTTGCCAGGTATTTACCACCTGGATTGGCCTCTGTTGGAAACAGGGTGCTGGGTTTGATGGACCTTTAGTTTGGCCCAGTATAGCAACACATATGTACTTATATACTTATATGTACTGTCAATAGGTGAGGGGTCTTGACTCTTATGACCCCACACCAACTCATTAAACCTTGAACCCCCAAACCCCTGCAATACCCCTGCCCCTACCCATCCAAACCTTGATTTCTTATTGTACTGTACGGTCTTTGTGTTGAAATCCATTCAATACTTGGCTTCGTGCTTTTAGGGATATTGATTGTATATACTTTTACCAAATAGAGAGGAATGCTTTGTCTTTTGGGATGTAAACGATCTCTATACAATTCCCAAACCATTAACACATGGAACAGTGATTTTAACAATCTGTACCCATGCATGTTTGACGAAAACTGCACGCTTTTCCCCTCCCCCATGTTGAGCTTTTTAATTAGCTGCTTCCATGATTAAAGGAATGGCATGGAAGAAAATTCCACCTAGGTGGATGGACAACGAAGTCCCATAAAATCAAACAGAATGCAGGGAAAAGTCGAATGTGGACCACAAAACTTCAGACTGGGACAGTTAAATCAGAAACTGATAATGTTTTATTGATGACTTGACACAGATCTGTGTTTTGGCCACAGGCCTGCCTCATGAGTCTAAAAGAATACATAAAAAATACTCATGTAAAACATACAAATAATAAAATACTAAACAATATAAAATGCAAACCAAGTATAACGTAAGTATTTAAAACAAACAAAAAACAAAACTCAAAAATAATGTAAACAGATGATATAAACCAAAATATAATTAAAATAGTCATATTGTAAATCTAAAATAGTGTAATGATATAGATAATGACAAATGAACGTATATACTGAATGTATATAGTATCAATATGTACAGTAGTAGTTCAACAGTTCATCTTATATTAGATAGTGAGAAGAGAAGCAAAGACATTCCTTAGCATTTGAGAGAGCGAATTAGCTAGGAATAATTGCAGGAGGAGTTAAAGAAATGCTACTGTCATATATAAATGCTTGTCTAATGTTGTGACTTCAACGAATAAACAAATTTCAAAATTAACAAAAAAAATGGACCAAGTAAAGTCATCCAAGTGCTCGTCAGGGACACCCTTCTTTTTTCCATTATTGGCCGAGAATGCCCATGTGTTAGGCATGCCCTAGTCCCGCCTTCGCTATGCTTCCGACACGCTCCCGTGAACTTTGGTCATCCCCACGACAGAAAGCAGATGAGGACGCCCAAAATCGGCTTTCGATTTTGCCAATTTGGGCAACCCTGTGAGAAGGACGCCCATCTCCCGATTTGTGTCGAAAGATGGGTGCCCTTCTCTTTCGAAAATAAGCCTGAAAGTCAACATGGATTTAGTGAAGGGAAATCTTGCCTCACCAATCTACTACATTCCTTTGAAGGGGTGAACAAATGTGGATAAAGGTGAGCCAGTTGATATTGTGTATCTGGATTTTCAGAAGGCATTTGACGAAGTACCTCATGAAAGACTCCAGAGGAAATTGGGGAGTCATGGGATAGGAGGTAGTGTTCTATTGTGGATTAAAAATTGGTTAAAAGAGAGAAACAGAGAGTAGGGTTAAATGGTCAGTATTCTCAATGGAGAAGGGTAGTTAGTGGGTTCCCCTTGGGTCTGTGCTGGGACTGCTGCTTTTTAACATATTTATAAATGACCTAGAGATAGGAGTAACTACTGAGGTAATTAAATTTGCTGATGACACAAAGTTATTCAAAGTCGTTAAATCGTGGGAGGATTGTGAAACATTACAAGAGAACCATATGAGAGTGGGAGACTGGGCATGTAAATGGCAGATGACGTTTAATGTGAGCAAGTGCAAAGTGATGCATGTGGGAAAGAGGAACCCGAACTATAGCTACGTCATGCATGGTTCCACGTTAGGAGTCACAGACCAAGAAAGGGATCTAGGTGTCGTCGTCGATGATATGTTGAAACTTTCTGCTCAGTGTGCTGTGGCAGCTAAGAAAGCAAATAGAATGTTAGGTGGTATTAGGAAACGAATGGAGAACAAAAATGAGGATGTTATAATGCCTTTGTATCGCTCCATGGTGCGACCGCACCTCGAATATTGTGTTCAGTTCTGGTTTCCGCATCTCAAAAAAGATATAGTGAAATTAGAAAAGGTATATAGAAGGGCAACGAAAATGATAAAGGGGATGGGACAACTTTCCTATGAGGAAAGGCTAAAGCCGCTAGGGCTCTTCAGCTTGGGGAAAAGGCGGCTGAGAGGGGAGATATGATAGAGGTCTATAAAATAATGAGTGGAGTGGAACGGGTAGATGTGAAGCGTCTGTTTACGCTTTCCAAAAATACTAGGACTGGGGGCATGCCATGATGCTACAAAGTAGTAAATTTAAAATGAATCTGAGAAACGTGTTCTTCACTCAATGTGTAATTAAACTCTGGAATTTGTTGCCAGAGAATGTGGTAAAGGCGGTTAGCTTAACGGAGTTTAAAAAAGGTGTGGACGGCTTCCTAAAGGAAAAGTCCATAGACCATTATTAAATGGACTTGGGGAAAAGCCACTATTTCTGGGATAAGCAGTATGAAATGTTTTGTACTTTTTTGGGATCTTGCCAGGTATTTCTGACCTGGATTGGCCACTGTTGAAAACAGGATGCTGGGCTTGATGGACCTTTGGTCTGGCCCAGTATGGCAGTACTTATGTACTTCTGTACTTATGTTTTAGTGTACCCTGTGTAGCTAATTGGTGGACTGTGTAATACATTGTTACTATGCAGTTAGTCTACAGCAGGGGTCCTCAAATCTGGTCTTCATGATCCACAACCCAGCCTGGTTTTCAGGATATCCACAATGAATATGTATGAGATCTATTTGCATTCACTTCCTCCATTGCATGCAAATAGATCTCATACATATTGATTGTAGAAATCCTGAAAACTAGACTAGGTTGTTGACCTTGTGGGGCCCCTGGTCTACTGTTTCAGCATGCAGCAAATGGTTTTCAGGTAAAAGCAGTGGTCACCCATCTTCATTAAGTGTTAGGAGAAGAGATTTGCAGGGCATCTGCCTGGTCATTAGTTCATGCTTCTACTTCTCATTACTGCCTGGACAATATGTCCTTAAAGGAAAATGGCTTTGGTCAAGCAGGGCTGTTCAGCACCTAATCAATTTCTCACCTTTGCTAACTTCATCTGGGTCACTCTGACAAGACATTACATCAAGTGGTGTAAAATCATAACTATGGAAATCCTTATTGTTGCAGATACATACAATTATTGACAGAGAAAACATAGAGGTTGATATTCAGCTTATGGCGTTGTGTGTGTCTTTTTTTTAACACTTCACTGGCGTTATTCCCAGATATTCAATGCAGGGCTATATTTGGGCACCAGTATTGAATTTCCAGGTTTATGTGGCTGGCTATCTTTTATGCTGTTAAATCCAATATTCAGCACTTGACCGCCCTATTCATGGGTCCCAGTTGCACAGCTAAATTCCGCTAAAAGGAGGCGCTTGGAATCCTTCACTGATGTAGCTCTTGCGTCTCCCTCACCCCCTATACTTTCAGAGACCAGTTTTTCTGTTGCATCATTGCCTTTTGTATTACTGGAGGCATTAGAAGAGAGGGAGCTGCTTCTGGATGAGGGAGATGATCCTACAGCTATGAGGGTGTTTCATAAAGATGAATTACCTGCCTTTATTATTAAAGCCTTAGAGGTACTTAATATTTCTGCTCCTGCCTTTCAATCTACCTCTGCAGCTAACCCTCTGATGGCTAGTACCAAGAAATCTCCACAGATGTTTTCCTATGCATGAGGCTATGCAAGAATTAATGTCTACCCCACAATGGTCTACCCCAGATTCTAGTCTTGGGGTAGCCAGAGCCACGTCTGATCTATATCCAATCTCTCCTGTGGAGCTGGAAACATTACAGTTGCCTAATGCGGATCCCTTAGTGGCTGCAGTAACTGAAAAGACAACCCTCCCTGTTGAGAGAGATATATCTCTGAAAGATGTGCAAGATATGAAGATAGAATCATCCTTTAAGCTCTCCTTTGAAATTTCTCTTATCTCTTCAAGCGACAGTGTGCAGCTGTTATGCCAGTAGAGCTTGCTTAAGCTGGATTTAACCAGCAGCCGACACCCTGTCTGACTCCTAGGCTACTGAGGCCCTGATGCACAAAGGCAGCCATAAAATATGGCTGCATGTGGATTACCTAAGCAAACTGTCACGATCTTACCCTGGTTTGGCAATGTCCAAGGACTAGGTAGGCCTGCAGGAGCATTGATGAGTCTGCAGTTGCATCCACCTGTGCACTCTGCCGGCATGCATAGAGCTGATTTCGGGGATTGGATGGGCCGGCATCTATTTTGGATGATGTCAGACACCGGAACCGATTTAACTCCGCTAAAATTTCAAACAGACGCTCTAGTGTCAAAGCCGCCCTAGCTTACAGTTCTCACTCAGCTCTGGGTCTTGAGACGTCTTGCTGCTTTTGTCTGTGTGGGCTAGCCTTTAGCCTGTGCTTTGTGAGTGATACCAATGCAGCATCTGGCTGCTTGTGTCTGTGTGGGCTTGCCTTTAGACTTCTGCTTGTGAGTGATACCAATGCAGCATCTATCTGCTTGTGTCTGTGTGGGCTTGCCTTTAGCCTTCTGCTTGTGAGTGATACCAACGCAGGTTCTAGCTGCTTGTGTCTGTGTGGGCTTGCCTTTAGTCTTGTGCTTACTGAGTGATTCCAGTACAGCATGCTGGTGCTTTTTTGTGCGGGCTTGTCTTTCACCCTGTGTTTTGTTTCAGTCCACTTCCTGTACACTTCTTTCCTTTCTGCTTACTGATTGGATTCCAGTTCAGTCTTGCAGCCCGAGTGACTTGACTGTGTTATACATGGGTTCCAGTTCGGCCTTGTAGTCCATATGAGTGTTTCGCCTCTTCCTCCTATATCTTGCTTTCTAGTACTATTTTGCGTGTGGGGGCCTTGTGCCCTTTTAGTTTCCTTTTGCTGGCGTGGGCTCAGTTTGACATAGGCCTTAGCCTTTGTCCTGGGACTCACTCCCAATCATAACACAGACATTCTGGATCCAGGGGAGTGGGAGTTGTTGACAGCAGTTTTCACCTGATCACAAAGAAGTGGGAGACTGCAGCTCTGGATCTCATGGCGTCTCACCACAGTGCGAAAGTTCCTTGGTTCTTCAGCAGAAGAAAAGAGTTTGGTTCTGAAGGGATAGATGCACTTCTCCAGCGGTGGTGGAGACAGACTTCCTCTATATCTTTCTTCCAAAAGAATAAAAATGGATGTTAGCAGTTTTATGGATGACTTTTACATAACAGTGCCTCCTCTGAAGTCTATTGTTAATATAGTAACATAGTAGATGACGGCAGAAAAAGACCTGCATGATAAATTCATATGTACTACTTTTTGTGTATACCCTACCTTGATTTGTACCTGTCCTCTTCAGGGCACAGACCGTACAAGTCTGCCCAGCACTATCCCCGCCTCCCAACTACCAGCCACGCCTCCCACCACCAGCTCTGGTACAGACCGTATAAGTCTGCCCAGCACTATCCCTGCCTCCCAACCACCAGCCCCGCCTCCCACCACCGGCTCTGCCACCCAATCTTGGCTAAGCTCCTGAGGATCCATTCCTTCTGAACAGGATTCCTTTATGTTTATCCCACGCATGTTTGAATTCCGTTACCGTTTTCATTTCCACCCCCTCACGCGGGAGGGCATTCCAAGCATCCACCACTCTCTCTGTGAAGAAATACTTCCTGACATTTTTCTTGAGTCTGCCCCCCTTCAATCTCATTTCATGTCCTCTCGTTCTACCGCCTTCCCATCTCCAGAAAAGGTTCGTTTGCGGATTAATACCTTTCAAATATTTGAACATCTGTATCATATCACCCCTGTTTCTCCTTTCCTCCAGGGTATACATGTTCAGGTCAACAAGTCTCTCCTCATACGTCTTGTAACGCAAATCCCATACCATTCTCGTAGCTTTTCTTTGCACCACTTCAATTCTTTTTACATCCTTAACAAGATAAGGCCTCCAAAACTGAACACAATACTCCAGGCGGGGCCTCACCAACGACTTATAAAGGGGCATCAACACCTCCTTTCTTTTGCTGGTCACACCTCTCTCTATACAGCCTAGCTACGGCCACTGCCTTGTCACACTGTTTCGTCACCTTCAGGTCCTCAGATACTGTCACCCCAAGATCCCTTTCCTCGTCCGTACCTATCAGACTCTCCCCGCTTAACACATACGTCTCCCTTGGATTTCTACTCCCTAAATGCATCACTTTGCATTTCTTTCCATTGAATTGTAATTGCCAAACGTTAGACCATTCTTCTAGCTTCCGCAGATCTTTTTTCATGTTTTCCACTCCCTGCGGGGTGTCCACTCTGTTGCAAATCTTGGTGTCATCTGCAAAAAGGCAAACTTTACCTTGTAACCCTTCGGCAATGTCACTCACAAATATATTGAATAGAATCGGCCCCAGCACTGATCCCTGAGGCACTCCACTACTCACCTTTCCCTCCTCTGAGCGAACTCCATTTACCACCACCCTCTGGCGTCTGCCCGTCAACCACTTCCTAATCCAGTTCACCACTTCGGGTCCTATCTTTAGCCTGTCTAGTTTATTCAAGAGCCTCCTGTGGGGAACCGTGTCAAAAGCTTTGCTGAAATCTAAGTAGATTACGTCCATAGCACGTCCTTGATTTAATTCTCCGGTCACCCAGTCAAAGAATTCAATGAGATTCGTTTGGCACGATTTCCCTTTGGTGAAACCATGTTGTCTCGGATCTTGCAACTTATTTGCTTCTAGGAAGTTCACTATCCTTTCCTTCAGCATCGCTTCCATTACTTTTCCAATAATCGAAGTGAGGCTTACCGGCCTGTAGTTTCCGGCTTCTTCCCTATCACCACTTTTGTGAAGAGGGACCACCTCCGTCATTCTCCAATCCCACGGAACTATCCCTTCTCCAAGGATTTATTAAACAAATCTTTAAGAGGACCTGCCAGAACCTCTCTGAGCTCCCTCAATATCCTGGGGTGGATCCCGTCCGGTCCCACTGCTTTGTCCACTTTTAGATTTTTAAGTTGTTCATACACACTCTCTTCCGTGAACAGTGCTATATCCACTCCATTCTCACATGTACTTTTGCCAGTCCATCGTGGTCCTGCCCCAGGATTTTCTTCTGTGAAAACAGAACAAAAGTATTTGTTTAGCAAATTTGCTTTTTTCTTCATCATTGTCTACATAGCGGTTCGCAGCATCTTTCAGTCTCACAATTCCCTTTTTAGTCTTCCTCCTTTCACTAATATACCTGAAGAAATTTTTAGCCATTTCTAGCCATTTTACATTTCTAGCCATTTTACATTTCTAGCCATTTGTTCTTCCGCATGCGCTTTTGCCAGACATATCTCTCTCTTGGCTTCTTTCAGTTTCATCCGATATTCCTCCCCGTGTTTCTCTTCTTGAGTTTTTCTATATTTCAGGAACGCCAACTCTTTAGCCTTTATTTTCCCAGCCACTTGTTTGGAGAACCATATCGGTTTCCTTTTTCTCTTGCTTTTATTTACTCTCCTTACATAAAGGTTTGTGGCCCTATTTATAGCTTCTTTCAGCTTGGACCACTGTCCAACCACTTCTTGTTCATCCTCCCATTCCATCAGCTCCTTCCTCAGGTATTCCCCCATTTTACTAAAGTCAGCACGCTTGAAATCCAGGACTTTGATTTTTGAGTGGCCGCCCTCCACTTCAGCCGTCATATCAGACCAAACCATTTGATGGTCACTGCTACCCAGGTTGGCACCCACTTGGACATTTGACATACTATCCCCATTTGTGAGCACCAGATCCAGCGTCGCTCCCTCCCTTGTGGGTTCCGTCACCATTTGTCTGAGCAGAGCACTTTGAAAAGCATCCACGTTCTCTCTACTTCTTTCCGATTCCGCAGACGGGAGTTTCCAATCTACATCCAGCAGATTGAAATCTCCCAGCAACAGCACCTCTCTCTTCTTTCCCAACATAATGATATCAGCGACCAGATCAGTTATTTATTGAACAGTTATTTACATTCATGTGATGACTTATTATTCATCCATAGATTAAAAAAATCATAACAGTGCTTCATAGGGCATATTTCTCCCCTGCTAGGGCATACAGTGCAGGTTGTATTTTGTCCCCCCCTGGGCATTTTAACAGGGTGGATTAGGGGTCCTTGGGGTAAAAGAAGTCAGATATTGTTGGGGTTGGAAGGGATGAGTGTGGCAGGGACGGGGTTATTTCAGTTGTTCATTGTTATTATTGTTTTTTTATTTGTGATTTATAAACAACAGTTATATAGGATATTGTTCCTTTTTATACTTTAATAAAAAAAAGATTTAAATATAAAATCATAGGTGTCCGAGACTTGTGCAGATGAGGACAGAGCCTGTGGTGACGGGAAGGTGAAATTCTCTACTCATTTGATCTTATAGCTTGGCTTTTGAGAGGTCACAGTTAAGGAAGAAAGGGTATCCTTTTGATGAGAGTTCTTGTTCTTCTGCATATGCTCGTGTGTGGACAGTGTTTGAAGCATGGTGTTCGTAAAGGGCGATTTGTCCTCCTTAGTCTTCTTTCCTCAAATTTTGGCATTTTTTGCAAGAAGGTTTTAAAAAGGGTCTGGCTTATAACTCTCTATGTTCAAGTGGCGGCTTTGGCTTGTAATCGTGGATGTCTTTCGCATTCCTCCCTGGCTGCTCATTCTGATGTGGTGTGTTTTCTTAGAGCAGTCAGCCTCTGTTTCATCCTCCTTGCCCTGCATGGAGTTTTAATCTGCTGCTGAAGACCCTTCAGAAGTTTCCCTTCAAGCCGTTGAAGAAAGCTACCTTAAAGGACCTTACTTTGAAGTCTGTTTTTCTGGTGGCTTTTAGTTCTGCTAAGAGAATCCTTGAGCTTCAGGCCTTGTCCTACAGGGATCCATTCTTTAGTTTCTCTGAGGCTTGTGTGACTTTCAGAACTGTGCCATCCTTCCTGCCAAAGATCATCTCTTCCTTTCACATCAGTCAGCCGTTGTTCCTGCTATCCTTTAGAAGAGAAGAATGTGGGAGGGAATTTGACTCAACGTGCCATCTCGATGTGCGCTGAGTTCTTCTCCAGTACGAGGTCACTAATGAAATTTGCAACTCAGATCATCTTTTTGTCATATTTGGGGGCCCAGATAAAGGTAACGATTGCATAGAGGAATCCTTTCTGCAGCATATATTCTTTAGGGTAAACAGCTTCCTACTTCCTTGAGGGCTCAGTCTACCAAGGCAATTTCAACTTCACGGGCAGTGTCTTGTACCTTTTCTATGGAAGAGATTTGTAGATCTGCTTCTTGGTCCTCTTTACACACGTTTTCTAAACATTACCATTTGGATAGTGCAACTTGATCAGAAGCATATTTTGCAGCATCAGTTCTCTCCACTGGTGTTTCTGGTCTTCACCGAGGAGGATTTGGGGGGGACACCGGTGCCGGAAAGAATATTTGAAGCGGGGGAGTCGGAGAAACTAAACAAATTCTCTGTAACCTTGGAGGATGTAATGGGTCAGTTCAGCAAGCTGAAGAGTAGTAAATCACCGGGACCTGATGGTATTCATCCCAGAGTATTAATAGAACTAAAAAATGAACTTGCGGAGCTACTGTTAGAAATATGCAATCTGTCCCTAAAATCGAGTGTAGTACCGGAAGACTGGAGGGTAGCCAATGTTACTCCGATTTTTAAGAAGGGTTCCAGAGGAGATCCGGGAAATTATAGACCGGTGAGTCTGACGTCGGTGCCGGGCAAGATGGTGGAGGCTATTATTAAGAATAAAATTGCAGAGCATATACAAAAACATGGACTGATGAGACAAAGTCAGCACGGATTTAGTGAAGGGAAGTCTTGCCTCACCAATCTAATGCATTTTTTTGAGGGGGTAAGCAAACATGTGGACAATGGGGAGCCGGTTGATATTGTATATCTGGATTTTCAGAAGGCGTTTGACAAAGTGCCGCACGAAAGACTCCTGAAGAAATTGCAGAGTCATGGAATCGGAGGTAGGGTATTATTATGGATTAAGAACTGGTTGAAAGATAGGAAGCAGAGAGTAGGATTGCGTGGCCAGTATTCTCAGTGGAGGAGGGTAGTTAGTGGGGTCCCGCAGGGGTCTGTGCTGGGTCCGTTGCTTTTTAATGTATTTATAAATGACCTAGAGATGGGAATAACTAGTGAGGTAATTAAATTCGCCGATGACACAAAATTATTCAGGGTCGTCAAGTCGCAGGAGGAATGTGAACGATTACAGGAGGACCTTGCGAGACTGGGAGAATGGGCGTGCAAGTGGCAGATGAAGTTCAATGTTGACAAGTGCAAAGTGATGCATGTGGGTAAGAGGAACCCGAATTATAGCTACGTCTTGCAAGGTTCCGCGTTAGGAGTTACGGATCAAGAAAGGGATCTGGGTGTCGTCGTCGATGATACGCTGAAACCTTCTGCTCAGTGTGCTGCTGCGGCTAGGAAAGCGAATAGAATGTTGGGTGTTATTAGGAAGGGTATGGAGTCCAGGTGTACGGATGTTATAATGCCGTTGTATCGCTCCATGGTGCGACCGCACCTGGAGTATTGTGTTCAGTACTGGTCTCCGTATCTCAAAAAAGATATAGTAGAATTGGAAAAGGTACAGCGAAGGGCGACGAAAATGATAGTGGGGATGGGACGACTTTCCTATGAAGAGAGGCTGAGAAGGCTAGGGCTTTTCAGCTTGGAGAAGAGACGGCTGAGGGGAGATATGATAGAAGTGTATAAAATAATGAGTGGAATGGATCGGGTGGATGTGAAGCGACTGTTCACGCTATCCAAAAATACTAGGACTAGAGGGCATGAGTTGAAGCTACAGTGTGGTAAATTTAAAACGAATCGGAGAAAATGTTTCTTCACCCAACGTGTAATTAGACTCTGGAATTCGTTGCCGGAGAACGTGGTACGGGCGGTTAGCTTGACGGAGTTTAAAAAGGGGTTAGATAGATTCCTAAAGGACAAGTCCATAGACCGCTATTAAATGGACTTGGAAAAATTCCGCATTTTTAGGTATAACTTGTCTGGAATGTTTTTACGTTTGGGGAGCGTGCCAGGTGCCCTTGACCTGGATTGGCCACTGTCGGTGACAGGATGCTGGGCTAGATGGACCTTTGGTCTTTCCCAGTATGGCACTACTTATGTACTTATGTACTTCTGTTGCCTGCTGTATTTTAAGGACTGCTTTGCTAGATCCCACAAGTCTCTAGATTCATCTGATGATGATGATAAGGAAGGACAGATTATGCCTTACCTGATAAATTTCTTTCCTTTAATCACTGCAGATGACTCCAGAGGCCCACCCTTAGCAACTTTATTAGTTCAATTGGTTTCTCTGTTTAGGACTGTTGCTTCCAATTCCTGTTTCTTCTGTTCTTGATACTGTGTTATTTGTTCCTTTTTTCTATGAGAAAGGGGATGTTTCTTATGGCTTATTCTTCTCTCTTATGAGAAATGCTGACTGACCAAGGGCCCAGCGCTCAAAAGTTGCCATTTAAAATTACATGCATTTAGATAAGCAGTTGAAGTTACTAATTTTGAAATGGCAAGCGATGCTGAAAGGAAATCGCATGCAAATGAATGAACGCAATAGCAGCCTGGTAGGGAAAGTGCCTAGCGCATGCATAGAACAGTCACTCGCTAAGCATTGATGCTATATGCATGGCCAAGAAAAAAAAAGCTATAATGCGTGTGCAGTGAATGTGCCTCCACAATGTACTTTAGGCTTTTTTTTTTTTTTTTTTTTAGTTCCATGACAACTTTTTTACACCCCAGGAGGTATATTGTTTATATGTGCATGTGCATGTATGAAAGCCATATGTAGCTTTTTTTTTTCCAGTTGCGGCTGCCATGATGTGCCTCCACAACATGCTTCAGGTTTTTTTATTTTTTTTGTTCTATAACAATTTTTTCACAGTGCTGTTACGTACAAGATACATGCACATGGCATTTTTAACACACACGTACAAATACTATTAAAATATGACAACAGACTACTCCACCAATAAGTCGCTGTCATACTATGATAGCTCCAGACCTCCCAGAAAATTTCACATGTTAAAGTTAGGCACTCCTTTCTATGCATTACTTGGTAATGGCTGTACATCACTCGGAATGTGTTCGAACAAATCCGCAAACAAGCGGAGAACTCAAATGCCCCACGGGAGAGTACAGGTATAGGAGAAAGTGGGATGTTTGACCATGGAACACCAAAAACTGGATAGATTGATCTTAAAAACACTTGTTTATTGGTGAAAAAAGACTCGACACAAACGTTGTGTTTCGGCCGTTAGGCCTGCATCAGGAGTCTACAAAACACATATATACACATATACATTAGTAAAAACGTATTAAATCTATATCACAAATAAAACAGAAAACTAAAATATAATATTAAACAATTAAAAAATTATGGTGAATAATAATACAGGCTAAAAAAGAAATTGAAGCGATAATCAAAGAATATATATATCAATGATAGAAAGAAAAAAAATATATATATATATATATATTTTTTTTTTTTGTGTGTGTGTGTGTGTGTATATATGTAATTCTATACATAACCATATAACATTATATGTGTGTTTACACGTAAAATGCTCTTCTGTCAACCATAGAATGGTACGTTGAAGGTGAAGAATAATATTACATTAAATATGTGTGTAATCCCTTATGGATAAGTGAATAAAAACAGTAGTGAATGAATAAAACATAGAGATTAAAAATACAAGGTTTTAAAAATATGCATTTTTTGTATGGTACACTAATGGTTATCTCTCTCTCTCTCTCTTTTTCTGTATATATACACATATATGCAATCATATACACTTGCAGAAATATTTCTTTCTAAACCTATGCACATCATATATCTATATACCTTCTACAAAAAGTACAAAAAAGTATATCTTGTATTTCAATATGTGTGATATGAAGTTAATTTAATTTGTAAAAAATGCTAGTTTGTTAAAACATTAAGCACACAAAACATAAAAAGTGGGTATAGTATATGGCAACTGGAAATTAGGTAAAAGGTAACAAATAGATAATAAATAAAAAAGGAAAAAAGAAAAAATATTAAAAAATAATAAATGATAAAAAATGACAATAAAAATGGTTGAAACAAAATGGTTTGTAATCCTGAAGGATTATTCAAAAAATGGGATATATCAGTGGATGTGAAGAAACTACCAAGAGGAAAGAAGGAAGAGAAAAAAGGAAATGAAGAAAGAGAAAAAAAAGAACAAGAAAAAACGAGAGAGAAAAACGGGGGGGGGGGGGGGAGGAGGGGAAAACGGAAGAGCGAGGGGGCGGGGGGGGAAGGAAGGGAAAAGGGGGGAAAAAGAAGGAAGAAAGAAGGGGGGAAAAGGAAGGAAGGAAGAGGGGATATGAAAAAAAAGAAAAAAGTGGGGGAAGGGGAGAGGGGAAAAGGGGGAGGGAAGGGAGGGAGTAGATGACGGACAAATAAAAATGAAATGAACCAGAAAGTGTGAAATGAATATTAGGAAGTGATGTAAAAAATATGTGTGTCAAGCACCATGTTCAAGATATGCACATGTATGCACACACTATAAATATATATGCACACATACATGTGTATATGCAGAAAAGTAGCATCTACTGAGTGGCTTGACCGGATATATTGCTTTTAGCATGCTAAACGCTTCTTTGCAGGGTGTGTGAGTGGCTTAAAATATAAATATGCGTAAAAAGATTACGCTAATACTGACCTGGCCGAGAACAGCTGATACAAACATTTAAATCAATGTGGTACGGTGATCCATATAAAGGGTCTGTTGCTACACAAACGTATTGGCGATGAGTGTGGAATTACATCGCAGTATGGTAAGTTGTGGGGAACAGTAGTGCAGGAAAAAAAAGAAATAAGGAAAAACAAAGTGGCAAAAACAAAATGAGAAATCAAACCAAAAAGGGGAAGCCACATTGTAACTAAAAGTAGACGTTGCACTGAAATCTGTGCACAAACTTATTAGCCTGATACTGACCTCAGTCACTGGAGAACAGCTGATGCAAACGTTGAAAGAGTGGTGTGTTGATCTACGAGGTGGGTCTGTAGCAGCACAGAGGTGTTCTCAGGTTCAGAGCCCGCGGGGCCGGGCTCTGGAGCAAACGTGAGCCCTTGGGCTGCTGACGAGGAGCAACAGCAGCAGGCAAAACCCACCAACCAATGCTGGGCAAGCACACCGGCACCGGCAGGGACTGCAGGCACCACCCAGCGAGCCGGAACACACAGACTGGAATCCCCTGGACTGGAGGACACAGGACTGGAACACTGGACTGCAATCCCCCGGACTGGAGGACACAGGACTGGAACACACACCGGACCGGCACACACTGGACTGGAGCGCACCAGACTGGAACACACACTGGACCGGAACACACTGGACTGGAGCACACTGGACTGGTCTGAACAGCTTCACATGTGCTTGGCCACAACCCCTGCCCCCCAAGGGTTGAGCCCTTGGGTTCGAGTGGTCGGCAGGACTTACCAGATACCGGATAACACAGGGACCAGGATCCTTGAACAAGCTTGCAACAGAAGTGCTCCAAGTACTAAACTAACAAGAGGTTCCTAACAGTGAACCAACAGCAGTGCTACTAAACACTCACTACAAGGGAAAGCAGGGAAGCCACAAAGGAAAAGCAGGAAAGCTAAATACACAAGCTAGCAAAGGAGCTTCCTAAGCCCCCACGCTACAGCAGTGCACCACCGCACTAACCTAACCCAGGTGCCACTAAGCACCAAGCTACAGAAGTACTTCTCACAGCGAACTGAAGTGCCTCTAACAGCATCAAACCCAGAAGTACTTCTAACAGCAAACTAGCAGTGCTTCCTGCAGCACCAAAACCAGAAGTACTTCTAACAGCAAACTGAAGTGCTTCCTACAGCACCAAAACCAGAAGTACTTCTAACAGCAAACTAGCAGTGCTTCCTACAGCACCAAAACCCAAAAGGAAAGCAAGGGAGCTACAAGGGAAAAGGAGGAAAGCTAAACACACAGTCACCAGTGCACACTGCACTAACACTAACCCGGACCTTAGCAAAAGCAAGCAGGGAAACTAGACACAAAGTCAGAAGTGCACAGTGCACCACCCTACCTAAAGCAAACACAACCGTTGCAAAGGCTCTGAAGGAAAGAACACCACTTCCTTATCAAGGCCCTCCCTGATGACGTCACACTCCCTAGACCCAGGCAGCACACTGAAACACAGAGAGCACACTGAAACCCATAGAAGCCCAACCCGCACCAATGCAGCACCGTGAAGCACTTGAAGCCAGTACACCCAAAGAGAGGTAGAGCAGCTCAGTCCCCACACACAGCTGTAGTAAAGTGAAACAATTAGAGTCATGCTGCTGGAAGCTGCCAGCACAGAGAGAGAGAGAGCCAGCTCAGAAAGGACAAACAAAAGAAACAGAAGCCAGCTAAGCTGACCACCAGGAAAAAGGTAAGTTTGAGAGGGGTTATGACCACAATCATAACAGGTGTCAATGAAGGAAATAAAACGGAAAAACAAAGTAAAACATCAAACAAAAAAACGGAAGGGGTGGGGGGGGGGGGGAAACCACATCGTTATGTTAAAATATACTCCTTGCTAGGGGCACGAATATAAAGAGGTTCTTAATGAAATGCTTTAACATGATAAAAGGGTAGTTAAACAGTTTACCTTTAAAAAGACCTTTTCAAAGAAACTTGCTCGTAGACAATTGGAGTGCCAGCGTGAAGCAAAAAAGTTCTGGTTTGGATGAATGGTCCCTTAAAAAACTGAAAAGGTGCCAAAACGGGCGTAAATGACGTCGATGGACAATCGCAATTAAAACCGAAAAGTAAACAAGTGAAATTAAAAATCTAAAAATGAAAAAAGGGAAGAAATTATGATTAATAAAGAAATGGTGTAATCAAATATTTGTTTCTAGAGAAAAAAGAAGAAAATTTGGAAAACACCTGATATACCAGCTGATTGAATGATGTGATGAATGAAAGTAGATGACGGTACTAGGAAAGAAAAATGTATGTAGATGACGGTACTAGGAAATGGAGAATGTGTGGATTGATGAAAGTATGGATTGATGATGATGCTATCGGATGTCTAAAAACAGAAAAAATAAGCAACCTTATTTAAAGTGATAAATGTAAGTATGGAAGTGTATGTTTAAGAAAATGAGAGATACATAAATGGTTGATGAACAAAATTAAAAATAAAATAAAGTAAACAGTGTGTGAAGATATTGCTGTAATTTAATGTTGTTAATAAAAAGCCATGTCTATGGGTGTGACATGGCTTTAAACATTAGTGTTGTGTTTGGTTTTGAAAGATAAAAAAATGAATGAAGGAAATGGGGGGAAGAGAAAAAAGGGAGGGCAAAAAGGGGGAGGGGAGGAGGAAAAGGAAAGAGGTCATGAAAAAAGGGGGGGAAGGGGGGGAAAGAGAGGACATGAAGAAGATGGGTGAAAATGGGAGGATGGGAAGGGGTGGACAGTATGTAAGTAGAAAAAAATGGAAAAAGCCGATGACGAAAAACAAGGATGTGTTGCAATGAAGAAAATGTTGGTGCTTAATGGATGGAAAAAATTAAAAAACTAAAAATTAAAACAAAAAAACAATAAAAAATAAATAAAAAAATAGAAAATAAGTGATTAAAAATAAAAATGAAAGGTAGTTAAAAAAATAAACAATGACAAAGGATAAAATTATGTTATAGGCAAGTCTGTGTAAGAAAAATACTGTGAAAAAGAAAAAATACTTAAGGGAGATGTTTTATTCATTCATTAATGTTTTTATTCACTTATCCATAAGGGATTGCACACATATTTAATGTAATATTATTCTTCACCTTCAATGTACCATTCTATGGTTGACACAAGAGCATTTTACATTGATATATATTCTTTGATTATCGTTTCAGTTTATTTTTTAGCCTGTATTATTATTCATCATAATTTTTAAAATTGTTTAATATTATATTTTAGTTTTCTGTTTTATTTGTGATATAGATTTAATACGTTTTTACTAATGTATACGTGTATATATGTGTTTTGTAGACTCCTGATGCAGGCCTAACGGCCGAAACACAACGTTTGTGTCAAGTCTTTTTTCACCAATAAACAAGTGTTTTTAAGATCAATCTAACCAGTTTTTGGTGTTCCGTGGTCAAACATACCACTTTCTCCTATACTATCACTCGGAATGCTCATTTTAATAATAATCAGCTCATTGTAATATGTTTGCATAGGATTATCGTTGGCTGCTACCGTGAACGGTAAGATCAATGCAGAATCCCTTTGTGCATTGCTCACTGAATAATGTGAACACTAAACTGGCTAGATCCAGTCTAAATCAGATGTTGCTTGCACAGTAAGCTTTGTGCATCGGGTTCCAAGTTGCTTACCGTCCTATCTGACAGAGTTCAGTTGTTGTCCTCTATCTCTACCTGCTGGTAGGCCATAATCCACAAATCTCTAGATTTGTCTGCTATGATTAAAGGAAAGAAAATTATCAAGTAAGATATAATTTTTCCATACTCAACATAAAATTTGAAAAAAATATATTTTGCTTGATACAGTCAAATTCAAATAGCAAGCACAAGATCTACCAGTTTTAGTCAATTTTGTGGATATAAAAACACAATGGACAAAATCATCAGTACCTTTGTTGCAGGCTCTAGAACTTTACAGAAAGTTTATCTGCTCTTGACTACAGCATGGAAATCCTCATAGTCCCAGCACAATGCAGGTATTATGGAGAGCATTAATTGCTTAGAAGTAAGGTATGCACAAAACTAACCCATTTGGAGGCATTTCCCCATCTTTGATACTAATGAGCTAGTGGCGCTTTCATTCACTTGTAAAGCTTGTAGCTGCAGAAAAATCACTCCCCTCCACCGATTTTACTTTTATCTACTTTGAAAAAGGCACAAAAAGATGTTGAAAGGGAAAGTCGATGCGAACTTTATACAGGTACGTTTGTACTTTAAAGTCAAAGCAAATTCGTTCTCTCAGTGTGCAAGGCTGTACCACTGCCAGTCTGCATTCTCAAAATATGCCTATGTATCCTTGGGTATAAGGTGCCTATAGCGTACAAGGACTATGGCTCTTTAAAACTTGCCCCAACAATAGTATTGCCCTTAACTGAGGCAATATACGTTCATACAGGTTGGGCAGATGCTGTTTTTGTGTTCTCCAATGTAAAAGAAGCATTTTTATTTGTTTTTATTAACCTTTTTTTTTTTATATATATTTTGCAGGTTGTGGGCTGCACACTGCAGAAAGATACAACTTAAAAAAGGTTAGCAATTTTATATTCCACCACTTATTTAAAATTTGTATCTACAACTAGTAATCTATTATACATTACTTGCAAAATAAAAAATATATCCAGGCACTCAATATTTTTCATAATTCTTTCTCTATTATTTTGGATAACTATATCTATATATGCTATCCTTGTCCACTGTTAGCTTCTATTATCTCATTCTAATCCAGGGTGGACAACAACAGTCCTCGAGAGCCACAACCCAGTTACGTTTTTAAGACTTTCACAATGAATATGCATGAGATGTATTTGCATGTACTGCTTCCATTATATTCAAATAGATCTCATGCATATTCATTATGGAATTCTTGAAAACCTGACTGTGTTGTGGCCCTTGAGGACCACGGTTGCCCACCCCTATTCTATACCAAGGCACCATAATTAACATTTGATGATGAATCCATGAATGACTTAAATTTGTTGTGCATGCTTTCAAAGGAGGCAGTAATTGTGTAAGCTAGAGAGAAGGTCATTTAATAATATATACAGGAGTGTATATATTCACTGTTTCTATTGTTACAAGAATGCCAAAGTTCCTTTTGAATTCTTCAACTTGGAAAGATTTATGGTAAAGAGTTGCACAGGGACAGAAATTTTACTCGCCTCCGCCCGTCCTTACTGGAATTTTCTCCATCCCTACCCCATCCCCTGTAGAAAAATAAATCAACTTGTGGTAAAATAACCCAACTTAATAGTAACTATATCCATTAATTTTTTTGTGCTATTATAATAGCTAAAATAGCTTAGAATATAGCTTAGAAATACAAGGAAAGGATAGGTAGGCTGGCCTGGCACTGTACTTCTGTGGGAACACTGCAGGACCTGCGTCCATCTCCGTGGGACCCCCACCCTGCATCCATCTCCGCAAGTGTCCCATGAATCTGGAGGGTATTCCCGCTAATCCCATTCTGTGCAGCTCTCTAGTTTATGGTGATAGGTAAAATCTTAAAATGTTAAGGTTCTTGCCTTTAGAGATCTTGGCCCTTATCCCATATAATAATTTGTACCTCCAATGTTCTCTGGTTGGCTGGCTGGCTGGCTAGCTGGCTGGGTTCGTAACATCTCCTGACGTCAGCAAGCCTCAAGTGTTCTCTTCCCTTTCACTGTCCCGCCCTCGCGTAAACACGTAATGACGTCAGACGGGGCGGAACAGTGAGAGGGAAGGGAATTCTGGAGGCGAGCTGACGTCAGGAGATGTTATGAACAGAACTGAAGCCAGCCAGCCAGCCAGCCAGAGAACGTTCAGGTATAAATCACTGGACATGGAGGGGAGGAGAGAATCGCGGGACATTGAGGGGAGGGGAGGGGAGAATCGATGGACATGGATGAGATGGGAGGAGAGGAGAGAATCGCAGGACGTGGATGGGAGGGCAGGGAAGAGGAGAATCGGTGGACATGGAGGGCATGGGATAGGATGAGAGGGTAGGGAAGAATCGCTGGACATGGAGGGGAGGGCAGGGGGAGAGAGAAAAAAACCGCTTCTCCAAGGACAAGCAGGCTGCTTGTTCTCACGACTGGGTGACGTCCACGGCAGCCCTGAAGAACAGAATTCTTCCTAGCAACAAAATTTGCTAGAGCCTTCGAGTGCGCGCGGCCATCTTCCCGCCTGTCACGCGAGAGTCCCGTTTACCAATCCCCACGCGTGGTGTATCCAGTGCCTTTGGCCCGACCATTGCCCAGACGCATGTAAGTTGTGTCTCAGCATTAAAAAGCGGACACAGGCGTTGAGACAAGCTCAGCAGGACCGTCTGTTTGGAGCTTTGCCCGGCACTTCGGCGTCAACGTCGACAGTGGTACTGAGGTCGGCGGCATTGATGTCGGCACCGGAGATGGCATCGACATCGGGAGTGCAGGTAATGGCTGACCGCAGACCATCGCACGCTGGGAGTAGTGAGCTGTCGAGTGGGTCTCCACCAGCCTCGAAGACTCCTGCAGTGCAGGCCCATCGGGACCAACCTCTTTTGGACCCGACCCCAAGGAGGCGTGTGGATTCCACGTCCTCATCGGTACCAAGGAGTACCGATGGCTTGCCTCGAGCGAAGGCTAAGAAGCATCGACATCGGTCTCCTTCCAGACACGGTACCGGGTGCTCCGTGGCATTGAAGGACTCGGCACCCGAGAAGCGTCGACACCGGGAGGACCACTCACCATTCAAGAGGTGTCGGGCAGCCCGGTACCGCCTCTTCGCTCTTTGCAGATTCTGCCTCCGACTCCTGCACCGGTCCCACAGCCTTTCCCGGCAGACACTCTTGACGAGCGCATCTGATCCATCCTTCCAGGTCTTCTGGAAGGGCTGCTGCGTCAGTCTGTGCCGGTACCGGGGGTGCTTGCGCCCTCAGTACCATTGATGGAAGTGTCAGCTGGCTCTCCGCCCGTGGTGAGGTCTCCGACATCGGTGCCACTTGCGGTATGGGCTTCGGCTGCCACACAGGTCGACTCCCTGCCGATGTCGTTGGAGGGAGCGTCATTGCTGCTGGCACGGGAGTTGACCTCTTGACGTCATCATCGAGGACGTGGTTCCTTGGAGTCGAGATGGGCCCGGTTTCGGACTTCAGTTCGTGAACTTTTGTCCGACACCGAGGAGGATGCCTCGTGGGGGGAAGAGGAAGATCCCAGATATTTCTCGTCTGAGGAGTCTTGTGGTCTTCCCTCTGATCCCACTCCTTCACCAGAAAGAAAGCTTTCTCCCCCGGAGAGTCTTTTTTTCTCTTCATTTGTCCGGGAGATGTCTGTGGCTGTTCCTTTCCCTGTGGTAACTGAGGATGAGCCCAGGACTGAGATGCTCGAGGTCCTTGACTATCCTTCGCCACCTAAGGAGTCATCCACTGCTCCTTTGCATAATGATCTTGCTTAGGAACTGGATGAAACCATTAACTAATCCCACCATTCCCAAAAAAGCTAAGTCCCAGTATCGGATTCACAGAGACCCTGAGTTGATGATGACGCAGTTACCTCTCGACTCTATGGTTGTGGATTCCACTCTCAAGAGAGCCAGGAGTTCTAGGGATTTTGCCTCGGTGCCCCCGGGATGAGAGTCTAGAACCCTGGACTCTTTTGGGAGGAAGGCCTTCCAGTCCTCTATGCTCGTGTCCAAAATTCAGTCTTACCAGCTCTACACGAGCATTCATATGCGGAACAATGTGAAGCAACTGGTGGACTTGGTGGACAAGCTCCCTGCGGAGCACTCCAGGCCTTTTCAGGAGGTGGTCAGGCAGCTGAAGGCGTGTTGTAAGTTCCTGTCCTGCTTATGACACTTTTGATGTGGCATCCAGGTTCGCTGCTCAGGGTATAGTGATGCGCAGACTTTCATGGCTGCGTGCCTCTGACCTGGACAATCGGACCCTACATCGGCTTGCGGATGTTCCTTGCCGGGGGGATAATATGTTTGGCGAGAAGGTCGAGCAGGTGGTAGAACAGCTCCACCAGTGGGAAACCGCCCTCGACAAGCTCTCCCACCGGGCGCCTTCATCATCTACCTCAACAGGTAGACGTTTTTTCTGGGGAAGGAGGAATGTTCCCTATACTTACAATAAGCGTAGGTACACTCCATCTTCCCAACAGCCTTCTCAGGCTCAGCCCCAGCACGCTTGTTCGCGTCAACAACATGCGCCCAGGTCGGCCCCTGCAACTCCCCAACAAAAGCAAGGGACGGGCTTTTGACTGGCTCCGGATGAGCATAGCCGCCATAAAAGTACCTGTGCCGGATGATCTACCGGTCGGGAGGAGTTTAACATTTTTCCACCAAAGGTGGCCTCTCATAACCTCCGATCGGTGGGTTCTTCAAATAGTCTGGTTAGGATACTCCCTCAATTTGATCTCCACAACTCCAGATTGCCCACCGGGAGCTCAGTCTTTCAACTTCCAGCACAGGCAGGTACTTGCAGAGAAACTCTCCGCCCTTCTCAGCGCCAATGCAGTCAAGCCCGTTCCACCAGGGCAAGAAGGGCTGGGATTCTATTCCAGGTACTTTCTTGTGCAAAAGAAAACAGGTGTGATGCGTCCCATCCTAGACCTAAGGGCCCTGAACAAATTCCTGGTCCGAGAAAAGTTCTGGATGCTTTCCCTGGGCACCCTTCTTCCCATGATTCAGGAAAACGATTGGCTATGCTCTCTGGATTTAAAGGATGTTTATACACACATCCCGATTCTTCCAACTCACAGGAAGTATCTTCGATTTTGTCTGGGAACACAGCACTTCCAGTATTGTGTGCTGTCCTTTGGTCTCGTGTCTGCGCCCAGAGTATTTACAAAATGCCTGGCAGTAGTTGCAGCGTCGCTATGCAGACTTGGAGTGCATATGTTCCCTTATCTCGACGATTGGCTGGTGAAGAACACCTCAGAGGCAGGAGCTCTGCAGTCCATGCAGATGACTATTCAACTTCTGGAGCTATTGGAGTTTGTCCTAAATTATCCGAAGTCCCATCTTCTTCCAGTTCAAAAATTAGAATTCATAGGAGCTCTGCTAGACTCACAGGCGGCTCATGCCTATCTCCCCAAGGCGAGGGCAGACAACATTCTGTCTCTAGTTTCCAGGGCCAGAGCATCTCAGCAGATCACAGCTCGGCAGATGTTGAGGCTTCTAGGCCATATGGCCTCCACAGTGCATGTGACTCCCATGGCTCGTCTTCATATGAGATCGGCTCAATGGACCCTAGCTTCCCAGTGGTATCAAGCTGCAGGGAACCTAGAGGATGTGATCCAGCTGTCCACCAACTTTCACAATTCCCTTCGGTGGTGGGCGATTCGGTGCAATTTGACCTTGGGATGTCCTTTCCAAATTCCTCAGCCTCAAAAAGTGCTGACAACGGATGCATCCCTCTTGGGGTGGGGAGCGCATGTAGATGGGCTTCACACCCAAGGAGTTTGGTCCCTCCAGGAATCGGATCTTCAGATCAATCTCCTGGAGTTGCGAGCGATCTGGAATGCTCTAAAGGCTTTCAGAGATCAGCTGTCCAATCAAATTATTCAAATTCGGACAGGCAATCAGGTTGCCATGTATTACATCAACAAGCAGGGGGGCACCGGATCTTGCCCCCTGTGTTGGAAAGCCGTCAGGATGTGGCTTTGGGCACGCCAGCATGGCATGCTTCTCCAAGCCACATATCTGGCAGGTGTAAACAACAGTCTGGCCGACAGATTGAGCAGGATAATGCAGCCTCACGACTGGTCGCTCAATTCGGCCGTAGTCCGCAAGATCTTCCGAGCGTGGGGCACCCCCTCGGTGGATCTTTTTGTCACTCAGCTCAATCACAAAGTCCCTCAGTTCTGTTCCAGACTTCAGGCCCACGACAGACTAGCGTCAGATGCCTTTCTCCTGCATTGGGGGAAGGGCCTTCTGTATGTGTATCCTCCCATACTTCTGGTGGGGAAGACTTTGCTGAAACTCAAGCAAGACTGCGGGACCATGATCCTGATTGTGCCTTTTTGGCCACATCAGATTTGGTTCCCTCTACTTCTGGAGTTGTCCTCCGAAGAACTGTGGAGATTGGAGTATTTCCCAACCCTCATCACTCAGAATGAGGGGGCACTTCTGCATCCCAACCTCCAGTCTCTGGCTCTCACGGCTTGGATGTTGAGGGCGTAGACTTCGCCTCCTTGGGTCTTTCTGAGGGTGTCTGCTGAGTCTTTCTTGCTTCCAGAAAAGATTCCACGAAGAAGTGTTACTCTTTTAAATGGAGGAGGTTTGCCGTCTAGTGTGACAGGAAGGCCCTAGATCCTCGCTCTTGTCCTACACAGACCCTGCTTGAATACTTTCTACACCTGTCAGAGTCTGGTCTCAAGACCAACTCCGTAAGAGTTCGCCTTAGTGCAATTAGTTCTTTTCATTATCGTGTGGAGGGTAAGCCTATCTCTGGACAGCCTTTAGTCGTTCAATTCATGAGAGGTTTGCTTTTATCAAAGCCTCCTGTCAAACCTCCTCCGGTGTCATGGGATCTCAATGTCGTTCTCACCCAGCTGATGAAACCTCCTTTTGAGCCACTGAATTCCTGCCATCTGAAGCACTTGACCTGCAAGGTCATTTTCTTGGTGGCTGTTACTTCAGCTCATAGAGTCAGTGAGGTTCAAGCCTTGGTAGCCCATGCTTCCTAGGAGTGGAGGAGTGGCCTAGTGGTTAGGGTGGTGGACTCTGGTCCTGGGGAACTGAGGAACTGAGTTTGATTCCCACTTCAGACACAGATCCTTGTGACTCTGGGCAAGTCACTTAACCCTCCATTGCCCCAGGTACAAATAAGTACCTATATATGTAAGCTGCATTGAGCCTGCCATGAGTGGGAAAGCGCGGGGTACAAATGTAACTAAAATAAAAAAAAAATACAAAATATACTAAGTTTCATCATAATAGAGTAGTCCTCCGCACTCACCCTGTTCTTGCTGAAGGTGGTGTCGGAGTTCCATCTGAACCAGTCAATTGTCTTGCCAACATTCTTTCCCTGTCCTCATACCCGCCCTGCTGAACATCAATTGCACACGGACTGCAAGAGAGCATTGGCCTTTTATGTGGCGCGGACAAGCCCCTTCAGACAGTCCGCCCAAATGTTTGTTTCTTTTGATCCCAACAGAAGGGGAGTTGCTGTCGGGAAACGCACCATTTCCAATTGGCTAGCAGATTGCATTTCCTTCACTTATGCCCAAGCTGGGCTGACTCTTGAGGGTCATGTCACGGCTCATAGTGTTTGAGGCATGGCAGCGTCAGTGGCCCACTTGAAGTCAGCCACTATAGAAGAGATTTGCAAGGCTGCGACGTGGTCATCAGTCCACACATTCACATCTCACTACTGCCTCCAGCAGGATAGCCGACGCAACAATTGGTTTGGGCAGTCGGTGCTGCAGAATCTGTTCGTGGTTTAGAATCTAACTCCCTCCCCCCCCCCCCCCCCCCCCCCCCCCCAGGCTCATTTTGTTCTGTTCCAGGCTACACTCTCAGATGTTTCTTCGTAGGTCAATCTTTGTTATGTCCTCGCTGTTGCAAGGCCCAATTGACCTTTCTTTGTTGTTTTGAGTGAGCCTGGGGGCTAGGGATACCCCAGTCGTGAGAATAAGCAGCCTGCTTGCCATCGGAGAAAATGTATATATATACCTGTAGCAGGTATTCTCCGAGGACAGCAGGCTGATTGTTCTCACATACCTGCCCACCTCCCCTTAGGAGTTATCTTTTCCTCTTTGCTTTGTTACAGGACTAAATGGGACTCTCGTGCGACGGGCGGGAAGATGGCCGCGCGCCCGCGCGCTCTCAAAGGCTCTAGCATACTTTTATTGCTAGGAAGAATTCTGTTCTTCGGGGCTGCCGTGGATGTCACCCAGTCATGAGAACAATCAGCCTGCTGTCCTCGGAGAATACCTTCTACAGGTATGTATCTTCATTTTACACGACAGCCTTCCTAGGGCCCATTTCATTGTTGACGAAATTTTTTTTTTTTTTTTGTTACATTTGTACCCCGCACTTTTCCCACTCATGGCAGGCTCAATGTGGCAGGCAATGGAGGGTTAAGTGACTTGCCCAGAGTCACAAGGAGCTGCCTGTGCTGGGAATCGAACTCAGTTCCTCAGTTCCCCAGGACCAAAGTCCACCACCCTAACCACTAGGCCACTTCTCCACTTGGTTCCACTAGTATGTTAATAAACAGTGAGAGGCCAGTATTCTAAGGACTTCAGGAATTAACACAGCAAGCAATTTCCCACTAACCAATGAATTAAGTTTTTTTTAACTGGACAAGTCAGTGTTCGACTGTGAGGGAGTGGATGGTATAGAGAAGAGCACTCTTTCACTATTGATACGGTTCAGCCACCTTGTAGTAGATGGCACTAGTCTGCCGAGGCTGAGCCTGAGTCAGAGGGGCGGTGCTCAGGCCAGGAGAGCATTAAATTCCCTGAATTAAATCAGTTCAGGGAGGCCTCGATATAGAGGTTTCCACCAGGGAGGCCCTGGGAAGAGAGAAGCCGCCTTGGAGTGAGGGTCTACATAGCTTGTAATTAAGCTACCAGAACCTGATACAAGGTAGACTAAGCTTGACTTTTAAGCTACATAAAGATACTGTTGAGGTCTGGTGGGAGGCAAACCCGGGTGGTAAAACCTGGCAAGGAAAGGTGTATATGTGTACATACTGTGGGGTTAATGCCAGTAGTTTACAAGCCTGCACAGTTGACTCTGGAGTAAAAGAGCCTATACTTGTTGTTTATTGTACCTGTGGGTAATAGGCTGCAGTAATGGTTTAATAAAAGAGTTTTGTTTAATTTCCCCTTCCATATCATCATGCTGATCAATCCATAGACTGGTGGGTTGTGTCCATCTACCAGCAGGTGGAGATAGAGAGCAATCCTTTTGCCTCCCTATATGTGGTCATGTGCTGCCGGAAACTCCTCAGTATGTTCTATATCTCAGCAGGTGGTGGTCACACACAGCAGCAGCTCTGGCTAGGCCTCCAAGCCTAATTTTTAGGTTTTGTTGAGTGCCTGGGGTTGAGGGCTCTTCTTGAGCAAGTGCAAACCTGGTGGTGCCAGGTCCCTCCTTTTCTCCCCCCTCCCGCTGGCTCCGTTTAAAAAAAAAAAAAAAAATTTTGGACGTCCTTAAGGGCGTTTATTTCGACGTTTATTTAAACGTTTATTGCAGCTACTCACTGGGACACCAGGTCGTTACAGCTCGGAGCGGAAAGCAGGTAATTTTACCTTTTTGTAGCGGGCAGGGGGTTCCCCGATTGATCTCCACGTGGCTGATGGTGTCGGAGGGCGAGGGCGCAAAGAATCGCTCCCCGGACCGCGTGTGTGCATCTAGCGGGGATGCGGGGGTTTTACAGTCTGATTCACCCTTGTTGGGTGTCAGTTTGGAGGCCGGTCAGTGTCCCGGTTCTTCCTCCGGTGCGGCGGTTTTTCCCGCCATAAACGCCCATCCCCCGCTGCTCGCCTCCGCCATCTTGGCCGGCCACGCTGCTTGGACGGCTTCTTCTTGGGCTTCTTCTTGAGGTGGGAGACGTTAATGCCATGGCCGCCCTTCATTTGGGCGACGGCAGAAAAGCGGCTAAAGTTAAGCGCCGTTCTTCCCGCGCGGCTCCTTCGCGGAGTGTCGCGCCGGACGCCATCTTGGATGCGCAGCATGTTTCTCTCCCGCTCTTGCGAGCGCCGGTTGAGGGTGCATCTAGGGCTGTGGCCCAGGCTGCTGAAGTGCACAGTCTGGGGGGTTTCTCCCCCGAGTTTATTTTGCTGCTGCATCAGGCCTTATGCAAAACGCTGCCCCTGCTCCCTTGTCCGATAAAGGGATTGAGGCCCCCGGAAGTAAACGCCCTCGGGTGGATTTCCAGGCCTTAGAGGACTCTGTCTCCTCTGATGTAGATGAGGACAGCGTATCTGAGTTCTCCCAACGGTCCTTTGGGGATTCCTTGGAGGAGACGGATTCCCGCTCGGATGGAGCGGATGACCCCTCTGCAGCACAGATCTTTCGCTCAGAGGATTTGCCCAACCTGTTAGTGCAGGCCATGAGCATTTTGAAGATTTCCTCTCCAGAGGATGTCTCTCCCTCAGCCCCTGTTGGCTCCGCCATTATGCTGGGGACGAAGCGCCCGCCTAGAACCTTCCACGTGCATGATGCCATGCGCACCTTGATTTCGGCTCAATGGGATGTCCCGGAAGCGAGCCTCAAAGTGGCTAGGGCTATGTCCCGCCTCTATCCTTTGCCTGAAAGTGAACGGGAGACCTTTCTTTGGCCTACCGTGGATTCTTTAATCACTGCGGTGACTAAGAAAACGGCGTTGCCGGTGGAAGGTGGCACGGCCCTAAAGGACGCCCAAGACAGAAGATTGGAGGCGGCCTTAAGGTCGTCCTTCGAGGCGGCTGCTTTAAGTTTGCAGGCCTCAGTTTGTGGCTCCTATGTGGCCAGGGCGTGCCTGACGATTGTGCAGCGGGCTTCCCCCTCGGATCCTTCCTTGAGGGCTGACTGGCCGGCCCTGGAATCGGGCCTGGCTTATTTGGCAGACTTACTGTATGATGTCTTGAGAGCCTCGGCTAAAGGTATGGCTCAGACAGTCTCTGCGCGGCGGTGGCTTTGGCTGAAGCATTGGTGTGCTGACCACGCATCTAAGTCCCGCCTGGCTAAGTTGTCTTTTAAAGGCAAGCTGCTCTTTGGGGTCGAGCTGGACAAAATTGTGACCGATCTCGGCACGTCTAAGGGCAAGAGGTTACCAGAGGTCAGGGCTCGGGCCAGTGGTGCTCGCCCTGGTAACTCCAGAGGACGGTTTCAGGAAGCCCGTCGGTACCGCCCGGGCAAGTCGGGCTCCTCTGCCCCCTCTTCCTTCAAAAGGAACTTCTCCCCCAAGCAGCATTCCTTTCGCAGAGACCGCCGTCCCGGAGGTGCGCCCTCCGGTCCTCCCCCAGGGTCTCGTACCCAATGACGGGGCCCTGGTCCATGGCCCAGTGCAGATTGGAGGACGCCTGTCCTCGTTTCTGGGCGAGTGGACCAGGGTAACTTCAGACGCTTGGGTTCTGGAAGTCATCAGAGACGGCTACAAGCTAGAGTTCTGCCGACCCTTAAGAGACAGGTTTGTACTCTCTCCCTGCAAGTCTCCGGTCAAAGCTGTGGCAGTGCAGCAGACCTTGGACAACCTGATACGCCTGGGTGCGGTCGTTCCGGTGCCAGAAAATCAGCTTGGCAAGGGACGTTACTCCATTTACTTTGTGGTACCAAAGAAAGGAGGTTCTGTCCGGCCTATCCTCGACCTCAAAGGAGTCAATCGGGCCTTGAAAGTGCGGCACTTTCGCATGGAGACTCTCCGCTCTGTTATAGTGGCAGTGAAGGCAGGGGAGTTCTTGGCTTCCTTGGACATCAAGGAAGAGTACCTGCATATTCCCATCTGGCCTCCTCATCAACGCTTTCTGCGTTTTGCAGTCCTGGGCCGACACTTCCAGTTCAGAGCCCTCCCTTTCGGGTTGGCTACTGCTCCGCGGACCTTCTCCAAAGTAATGGTGGTCATCGCGGCCTTCCTGCGAAAGGAAGGAGTACAAGTCCATCCTTATCTGGACGACTTATTCAGAGTGCGGCAAAGCTGTGGACTGGGTGATTGCTCATCAACTGGGAGAAGAGCCAGCTGCGCCCGACTCAGTCCCTGGAGTATCTGGGAGTTCGATTCGACACCCAAGTGGGCAGATTGTTCCTGCCAGACAATCGGATTGTCAAACTTCAGGCTCAGGTGGACCAGTTCCTAGTAGCCTCTCCTCTTCGGGCTTGGGACTATGTGCAGCTGTTGGGCTCTATGACGGCCACGATGGAAGTAGTGCCCTGGGCCAGGGCTCATATGAGACCACTACAACACTCTCTGCTGCAGCGCTGGACTCCAGTGTCGGAGGATTATGCTGTGCGCCTTCCCTTGGACCCAGCAGTGCGCAAGGCGCTGAGCTGGTGGATGCAGACAGACAAGTTGTCTGCGGGAATGCCTCTGGTGACCCCGGAGTGGATTGTCGTCACGACGGACGCCTCTTTGTCGGGCTGGGGAGCCCACTGCTTGGGAAGGACAGCGCAGGGGCTCTGGTCTCCTGCAGAGGCAAAGTGGTCTATCAACCTCCTGGAACTCAGAGCCATTCGGTTGGCGCTTTTGGAGTTCATCCCGGTACTGGCGTTGAAGCCAGTACGGGTCCTGTCGGACAATGCCACGGCTGTGGCCTATGTCAACCGCCAGGGAGGTACCAAGAGCACCCCTCTAGCCAAGGAGGCCATGAATCTATGCCAGTGGGCAGAAGCGAACCTGGAACAGCTGTCAGCGGCCCACATTGCCGGAGTCATGAATGTCAAGGCGGACTTTCTCAGTCGCCATACCTTGGATCCCGGAGAGTGGCAGCTATCTGCTCAGGCGTTCTTGGACATCACGAAGCGCTGGGGCCAGCCGAGCCTAGATCTGATGGCGTCATCGGCCAATTGCCAAGTGCCGCGCTTTTTCAGCAGAGGACGGGACACTCGATCCCTGGGAGTAGATGCTCTTCTCCAACAGTGGCCGACACAGGAGCTTCTCTATGTGTTCCCGCCCTGGCCCATGTTGGGCAGGGTGCTAGACCGGGTGGCAAAGCATCCGGGCCGGATAATCCTGGTGGGTCCGGACTGGCCCAGACGTCCCTGGTATGCGGACTTGATCAGGCTCTCAGTGGACGATCCTCTGTGGCTGCCAGTGGAGCAGGGCCTGTTGCATCAGGGTCCCGTGGTGATGGAGGATCCCTCCCCCTTTGGTTTACGGCCTGGCTATTGAGCGGCAGCGTCTGAGAAAGAAGGGCTTCTCAGACAAGGTCATCGCCACTATGCTGAGAGCGAGGAAGCGCTCTATTTCTACGGCTTACGCCAGGGTTTGGCGTACCTTTGCAGCGTGGTGTGAAGCAGGCTCACTTTCTCCCTTCACTGCTCCAATTTCTTCAGTGTTGGCGTTCCTGCAAGAAGGTCTGGAGAAAGGCCTGTCGCTCAGTTCCCTTAAAGTCCAGGTAGCGGCTCTGGCTTGCTTCAGGGGCCGCCTGAAGGGTGCTTCCCTGGCTTCGCAGCCAGATGTGGTGCGCTTTCTCAAGGGAGTTAATCACCTGCGCCCTCCTCTGCACTCAGTGGTGCCTGCGTGGAATCTCAACCTGGTGCTAAGAGCCTTGCAGAAGCCGCCTTTTGAACCCTTGTCAAGGGCATCTCTGAAAGACCTGACGTTGAAAGCAGTCTTTTTGGTGGCTATCACTTCAGCCAGAAGAGTTTCCGAGCTCCAGGCACTCTCATGTCGAGAGCCCTTTCTGCAGTTCACTGAGGCAGGAGTGTCTATTCGCACAGTGCCTTCCTTCCTGCCCAAGATTGTTTCTCGCTTCCATGTGAATCAGCAGCTCTGTCTCCCTTCCTTTCGTAGGGAGGACTACCCAGAGGAATACTCTGCTCTCAATATCTGGATGTGAGACGAGTCATCATCAGATACTTGGAAGTGACCAATGATTTCCGGAAGTCGGATCATCTGTTTGTCCTGTTTGCAGGTCCTCGTAAGGGTCTGCAGGCTGCTAAGCCTACAGTGGCAAGATGGGTCAAGGAAGCCATTGCAGCGGCTTATGTGGCCGCGGGGAAGGTGCCGCCTATCCAGCTGAAGGCTCACTCCACTAGAGCTCAGGCGGCCTCGATGGCAGAGGCCGGGTCCGTCTCCTTGGAAGAGATTTGCAAGGCGGCAACTTGGGCATCGGCCCATACCTTCTCCAGGCATTACCGCTTGACTGTGGCTGCTCGGGCGGAGGCCCGGTTTGGAGCTTCAGTGTTGCGGTCAGGGATTTCTATGTCCCGCCCTGGGTGAGTACTGCTTCGGTACATCCCACCAGTCTATGGATTGATCAGCATGATGATATGGAAGGTAAAATTATGTATCATAACTGATAATTTTCTTTCCATTAATCATAGCTGATCAATCCATAGCCCCTCCCAGATATCTGTATTGTTTATATTCTGGTTGCATTTCAGGTTCAAGTTTAGTCTTCAGTTCCTGTTCAGGAGGACTTCGTGTTCAAGTTTTTCAATGGATTCTTCAAGAGTTGAGACGAATTTGTGTTACAATGAGCTGCTGCATTCCTCTCCCCTCCGTTTTACGGGGCTGGATTGAGACTTAAATTCTGCCGGCGCTCCCTCCCGCTTCGTGCGGCAGTAGGGCAGCTTTGTACCCCTCCCGCTTCGGCGGTGTTAGGGTCAGTCAGCTCCTCCCGTGGTTGCGGTTCCAGGATAAGCCAGATCCCCCCGCATCGGCGGGTGTGGTGTCCCTCCCCCGCTCCGCGGGGATGAGCTGGACGGATTCCCCTCCCCCACTTGTGTGGGGATGAGCTGGGTTAATTCCCCTTCCCCGTTTCGGCGGTGGTGAGCTGGGCAGAGTGTCCCTTCGTGGGTGTAATTCTCTAAGTGCTGAGTCCTGCGGATGGAGCTTGGATATCGACATACTGAGGAGTTTCCGGCAGCACATGACCACATATAGGGAGGCAAAAGGATTGCTCTCTATCTCCACCTGCTTGTAGATGGACACAACCCACCAGTCTATGGATTGATCAGCTATGATTAATGGAAAGAAAATTATCAGGTATGATACATAATTTTACCTTGGTCTGACTGTACGTTTATGAGGGCCTCCTGCCCAACTCGGTTCACACATTGTCACATCGATCAAAACTTAATCTGAATAAATTAAGGGGCCTTGTGCACTCCCAAGGATAGGGGTAAATTAGCTGAAGAATAGCTGCCATTATAGCAGGCCAAAAGATATCCATATATTTCTGGGCAGTAGTATTCAGTGTTTCTTTGAATATTTACTTAAAGATACCTTGATAACTTATTCAGATGTACTGAAGCAGATTTGGCCGTGCTGGATATTGGCTCCTAAACTTGCAAGCTTAACATATAACCTGATTTTAGATTTGGCAGTAAGTGCATGCCCCAAAAAGTGGAGAAAAAGCCTAGTGGTTAAAACAACAGGCTTAAAAGCAAGATTTCAACTGCCAAGTTGGAGAGCACTGTAGAATTTGTTAACTTTCTCAGTTGCATTTATTCCATGTTGTTGGATATTCTGGAATATTTGTTGTATTGGACAGCTGTAACAACATTTGTGTTGGAATCTAAATAAAGTTGTCCTTTAAATTAAAAAAAAAAAATCTTTAAATCCCGCAGTGTTTCTTTGTGACCTGGACCTATTACTTCACCCTTCATTGTATCATGTACAAACTTAGGGATCTGTTTACTAAGCTGTGTTAATAGTAATAGTACACTTAAAAGGGGCAATTAGTAAATGTTAATGCATTTTCACTATCATAAATTATGTCCAAGCCCCCTCCCCCCCAAAAAAATTGAACTGCTTTGCATGCGCAGCAGCTTGTTATGCAAAATGAATAACACAGCTTGTTTTGAACTTTGCAAGCTGTCTTATTCATAGAACACGTTTACACCTCATCTTGAGGGAATGCCCTTGCTTGAACATCGTACTCCAAATGTGGGTCCAGTGCTCCCAGGGAGCTTCTTAGAGGGGATCAGCCTGTTTTTCCAAAAGTGCTTCTTTCCCTCCTGGCTGAGATCAGTGGATAGTAGTAGCACTATATAAATGCTAAATAGTAGTAGTAGTAGCCAGTAGTAGTAGCCATGCTCCTCTACTCCTCCTACACTCCCCAACCCTGTCTGTCAGTGTATAAAGTAAAATGTGGTTCCCAAGCCCTGTCCCTTTATAAAGAAAGCAGACTTTGTCCTCCTTGACTTTCTCTGTGGTACCTACTGGCTATACCTGGGGTGCATGAGTAGTCTATGGTTGCTCCTATCTTGTTGGCTCCATCTTCAAAAATGGCACTATTTCAGCCCCTAACAGTCATCTCACTGTACTACCACAAAGCTTGCCTCATAGCAGTAGCAAACTATTGCTAATGGCTGAGATGGTACTATTTATGAACATGGTGCCACCAGGGCAGATGACTGTGTATTGTTTCTGCCTCCACTTGATCTCCAGGGATAGCAGATAGATGATGGGTGAGCATATGGGGGGGGGGGGAGTACATTATTATTATTATAATTGTTTTGTTTTTGATGGGGGTGGTGTTTGGGAGCTGCTTTTTACACTAAACATTAATAGATTAAGTTTGAATGCTGGAGGGGAAGATATGCCCCTCACCATTACGCTATTACAGATTTTGGCAGGGGGAAGGCATGAGAGAGAGGGATGTTTGTAAATAAGCCTTTCCTTTAAATGACAGTGGGCTTATGTTTGGGTCTGCTACCATGTATTACTATGACCAGGAACCTACATTGTTCCTGGCAACAGCAAGGCAAACAACTTCTATGGGATTCACTAACCCATAGTAATGAGCTTACTTGAGGTACCGTGGGTTATTGAATCCTGTGGCAATTTCCCTGTAGTAAAATAGCTATATTAGCTGGGACTAATAAATAGGAAGAAAAAAGGTTTTCCTGTCTGTTTGGAATTGTTATTTACAAAATATCACCCACAAGGCTAGAAGCGCAATACTGAATAAATTCCAACGTGCATCATAATTTAGTTATTGTCTCCTCATAGACTGTCTTGGGGGTCCTCTGCCTGGTTTGTGGGGGAGGGGGTTAGGAATTTTAGATGTGCTTATTTCCATAGATGGCCTGAAACATAAGAGTCCAGATGACAGGCCATCTTAGTTGTAGTTTTAAGGATAAGGGTTATGGGGTAGGGAGGCAATAGGTGGTTTTTCAAAACTGGGATCCTACATTTACTCAGTTAAGTGCTCTGCGGTGTTTTGTCCAATGTTTTCTCATTGTCTTCTCATTACTATGTAACAGACTAATGACATTGGCTAGAACAATTGGGCAGCTGTTTGTTGATGGTTTACCTTGATCCTGAACAAAAACTGTTAAAGCTTAAAATAAGATGAATATGAAGGGTTGGTTTAGAGGTGGGGAGTTAGTGTTAGGAATGAAAATTGTATTGATCTACACATGTTTCTGTTTGAATTACTGTATTTTTATTCATTTATTCAATAAAAATTGTTTAAAGGTAAGTCCTACATGTTCAGAAAAAGAATGTGGTCGTTCAGGGTCTTTCACAAGTATATACCGGCAGCCACAGTACTGCATCTAGGGGTTAAGCTTCCAAATAAAGGCTTGATCCCAGGAGTGGCCCAAGACACTCTGCTGCCTGAGACTAGGGGATAGTCTGCTGTTTGAGGCAAGGGGGTGGTCTGCCGCCCCCATCCCCTAGTCTGACATCTCCCCCCCCCCCCCTTCTTTCCTTCCCCAAGTTTACCTTCTTTTCTGGCTTTCCAAAAGTCAGGGTGGCTGCGGATCCCATATGCTTACCTGCCACGAGCCTCGGTCCCTTCTCTCTACTGTGGCCCGCCCCACCTCTGAGGAAACAAGTATGTCAGAGAGGCGGGCTGTAAGAGAGAAGGGTTCGGAGGCAGGTCAGTGTATGGGAACCGTTGCCACCCTGACTTTTGGAAAGCAAGAAAAGAAGGTAAATTTGGGGAATTAAGGGGGGGGGGGGGGCGATGCCAGAGCATGGCGGGTGTGGGGTTGGATGCCGCTCGAAAAAAGTGCCGCCTGAGGCTTCCACCTAGGGTGGCCTAATGGCAGGACCACCACTGCTTGATCCCTAACAGGAAACCCAGTAAGAGCCAGGGGGTTCCATTGGCCTTTTCACAGACTCCTTCAAACTAGTGCTTGTGCATTCTTTGGGGTAGGTGTAAAAGTCAGTGTTAAAAATGTTTGACCAACATGTGTATTGCTTTTGTAAAATGAGAAATACATGTCTGTGTTTTTGGCCTGCACTTATCACACTTTCTTAAATTTGTGTGGTATGGAATTCAGAGAATAAAAAGTAAATTTCTAAAATCATTTACACATGTAGCCAATCTATATGTGTACATCCTGCTATATACCCATGAATGTTTCTAAAATAACCCCCCCTTTCCTTATCCCCCAGACCAGATATGTGGGTTGTGCCCCTCTACCAGCATATGGAGATTGGCAGCTTGCTCCATTTCATTATTTCTCTGTCTTCAGCAGATGATAGATGGGGTACCCTTGCAGCTGGCTACAGGTCAGCTATAGGTGCCTTTGAGCACAGTTGAACTGCTAGACGTCTGATGGACATTGTTGAGAGTGGAGACTTTTTAAGAGATTTGTCCCAGGAGCTGGAGGGGAGATACCTGGAGGGGTCCAGGTCCTTCTCCCTACCTTGGCCTAACAGAGCACAGTAAGATAAGATATTTTAAAAGAGAGAGTGTGAAGGGAGTAATTGCAAGGCTGAATGCTACTGTGATCTGTTGAGGTCACGGACCCTGGGAATTCTGTGATAGCCCTCAGAGGAAGGAGTTCCCAACAGTGCGCCTAAAGTTAAGACCAGTCATTTATCATGCTAGTGATGCGAAGCAGACCATGTTGAGAGCAGTGCAGATTGGTTCTTGCATAAGCATTGTGAGGCAGTTGTGCTGGCTTAGAAGGCTCCCCTTTTGAGAGAACCTGGAAAATCTAGTGAAGGGTCTGGGGGAGACAAAACTCCAGAGACTACTGGAAGATAGAGTGAGAGGGGCAGTAAAGCCTTGTCTGAGTAAGCTGGCCTTTTGAGACAGAAGGCACTACTGCCAGGGCAAGGGGACCTCTTTTGTGCTCCCAGTTACTGTCTAGGGGGCAGCCCTTCAGTTGCCACAGGGGGTCCAAGGTCTCTGTGGGGTGCCAAGAAATGCCCAAATGTAGAGCGGGGGTTCCTCTCCTTGGAAAGCCCAATAATGGACTTGTCCTAGTACTTGGAGGAGTAAATGCAGATCATGTCAGTTCTCAATGTCATCAGGCAAAGCAATGGCCTCAGATTTTCCAGCCACCTTGCAGATGTTTTTATGGTATCTGCCTTTTGGATGCCAAGCAAAAGGCTGGCAGTTCAGGTCACATTGGACAGAAAATGTGGCACTGAATGTTTTGCATTTTCTAGATGGAGATCTTGTCCTCTATCTTGGCAAGGGGTACGGAAAGGAGAGTGCTCGCAGTTTTGGATCATGGAGGCTTGGCTCCATATTCTGATCTGGAGAGAACATCAGAAGTTCTTAAGGTTCACAATCATAGGGTTTTATTACCATTCAGGCTATGCCCTTTGGTCTGGTGATGACTCTGTGCACATTTTGAAGGTAGTGGCTGTGGTGGCAGTTGCTTTGTTCAAAGAGGGCATCTTAGTGCACTGTTAGTTGGATGACTGTCCCATATGGGCTAAGTTGGAGGAGGAGAACTGATGGGCAACAGCCTAGGTGCTGTCGAAACTCGGTTGGATTGTGAGTCTCAAAAAGAGCAAGTTTGGAGCCATTGCAGTGCCTGGTCTATCTAGGTACTCAGTTCAACACCCAGAGAGAAAAGGTGTGTTTGCCCAATCAAGCAGGTAGGCAAGATTCAGAGTCAGATCCAGGCTATCCTTGGGAGGAAGGAACCTCAGGTATTGCATTCCATACATGTCCTAGGTTCGATGCCCGCTAAGGTCAAAATGGTACTTATGAGTATGGGCATGTATGAGGCCACTTCAGAAGTGACTCCTGGATAGTGGATCTACTCAAGATTGGAGTGATGTCACTATAAAACCTTGGACACCAGAAGCCAAGCTTGTTGTATGAACATGAGGAAAAACACAGATCTGGAGGCACTGGACTAACTGGTGGTGACAAGAAATGCGAGCCTAGTTGGTTAGGGGCTCATTATCAGAACCAAGTAGCCCAAAGACACTGATCAGCATCAGAAGTGCGGAGATTGATCACCAGGCTGGAAACTGGGGGCCATTTGCAGAGTTTGGAAGCCTTCAAGCAGATAGCAGAGGATAGAGTGGTCTGAGTATTCTCCAGCAGTGCTATAGTGGTGGTATATGACCAACCATCAAGGGGAGGGAGTATGAAGACCACATAGTTAGTATGGGAAACCTCCCTGTTGTTTTGATGGGCTGAGACCAGACTAGACCATTATCTGCGGCATATCTTAGAGGTTCAAAACATTCAGGTGGATTTTTTTCCATCAGACACTCCCTGGTTGGAGGAGAATGGGAACTGTCAGGGAAAGCCTTCTTTCTATGTTTCCAAGTTTAATTCAGATTTGATATACCACTCAATGAGAAGCCTTTCTAGTTGGTTTACAATAAATTGGAACTGATGAAGGAACTTACTTTTGGACCTGTTAACTACAAGAAAGAATATAAAGGCTCTGTGCTTTTTCAGTTGGAGGAAGGAGTGGTGATCAGAAGGGATGGATGCCCTGTTGCAGCCGTGGACACTGGGAGGGGTCCTGTATGTGCTTCCCCAAGGCACAGTACTACAGAGGATTGTTGCACAGGCTGGTCTGGTTATCCTTGTTGCTCCACATTGGCCCTGGACAATATTGTATGCAAATTTAGTCAGTGAGTGTGACGTATGGAGAGGGCTAAAGACTTCCCCAAAGGAGAGTTCTCTAATTCAAGGACCAGTGGTGATATCTTATGGCTTGGCCCTTGAGAGGGCTTGACTGACTCATAAATTCTATGCGCCGGAGGTGATTATGCCATTGCTTCAAGCACGTAAAAGGTCTGTTGCTGGCTTATTAGAGTTTAGATGCTGAGGTCTGTTGTATGGTGAAAAGGGATGGTTCCTTTCAGGCTTCTTTGTCTTGCATTCTGTTGTTTTCTCCAGGAAGGCCTAAAGAAAGGGTTGACAATCAGCTCACAGAAAGTGCAGTGGCAGCCCTAGCCTGTTTTAGGGGGCACGTGCAGGGTTCTCCATTGGCATGTTATTCAGACATGGTCAATTTCCTGAAGGGGACAAAACATTTTCAGTGACAAGTTCATCATTTGATTTTGGCCTGGAACCTCAATCTGGTGCTGTGTTCATACCCATACTCTCCCCCCCGGCATGAGTCCTGGCTTAGGACATCTGTGAAGGATATTATGATAGAAGTGGTGTCCTTGGTGGCAGTTTGTTCAGCAAGAAGGATTTCAGAAATGTAGTTATTGTCTTGTAGAGAACCCTTTCTAAAGTTCACAGAGGCAGGGGTGTCACTCTGGACTGCTCCCTCATTTTTAATTAATGTGATGTCAGCATTTCATGTCAATCAGCTGACTTCCTTGCTGTCCTTTTGCAGAGAGAATTACAGAGCAGAGTTTTGGATTTTACATTAGTTGTATGAGCACAAAGCTCTGGTGGCCTATTTTGAGGTTGAAAATGAGTTTCAGAAGTCAGATATTGTCCTCTGGGGGGACCTGAAGAAAGGCAGAACAGCAATGAAGTTGACAATAGCAAAGTAGCTTGAGGATGCAGTATTATGTGCTTATATTTTTAAGGGACATATGGTTCTAAAGGGTCTGATGGCTCATTCAAATAGGGTGTAGCTACATCCTGGGCAGAAATGAATACAGTTTCACCTACAGAGGTTTGTAGCATGTCCTCCTTGCATTCCTTCTCAACGTGTTATTGGCTGATATCCCAGTCAGGGAGTAATCTGCCTTGGAAGAGGGTGTGATTAAGGCTTCAGTTTTGAGACCCCACCCAATGTAAGGACTGCTTTGTTACATCCCACACATCTGGACTGTTTAATCAGTAGGCTTCATTGTGCATACAAACCATTAAGAAAACTATACAGTTCATTCCCTGGGTTTTGGAGTAAGATGTAGAACAAAATTAAACACTCATCTGAATTACTAAGAGCCAAGAATAGGGATGTGTTGGCAAGTAGGTAGGGGCATGGTGGGGAAAGATTCTGGAGCATACCTTATGGAATTGTTTACAACCTCTTTGTGTGTGGGTGGGTAGATAGATGTATGTGCAATCAAGAGGGGAGAGGAAAGGAGAGTTTGAAAGGAGTAATTCCCTATCAGTGCTGGAACTGCCTCTCCCATTGAAATTCATTGGGCCGTTTTGGGGAACTTTTATTTCTCCATAACTCTTGGTCTGATCTGGCCCATTTTCAAACTTGTGTCTGTTCCCTGGATTTTCCCTCCATGCCAATGTGGTTCCACTCCGTTAAATTTTTGTAGTTATTTTGTTCTCAGATAGACAGAGTTTGACCCCTTATTTATCATTTCTTTCTAATATTCCATTAGGTCAGAAAGAATAAAATGAGAGACGGTTTGTAAATTGAGATCAACTAGACGACCTTATTAGGCGGTGCCACAGTCACATTTTTCCATTTAAGTTTACAGCTAAAAATCTGTAAAATTCACAACTAAACAAAAGCAGCGACTCTGTTTTTTTTTGTATCTGGATAATGTTTATTTGACATCTTCTTTTTAGATGGTTCTTCTAATCATGTTTACAACTACCAGCCTTGTGATCATCCACGCCAGCCATGTGACAGCTCGTGTCCATGTGTAATTGCTCAGAACTTTTGTGAAAAGTTCTGTCAATGCAGTTCAGAATGTAAGAAATAGTCATTTTTATTCTTGTCTCTTGTTTTATTTTCTTCATAACTGTCTTGCAGTAGTTCATTGTTTATTATGCGGGTGATAAAGGTTGAATGCTAGTTTTGTTGCTTGTTAATGTAGTTGGGTATAACCTGGTGGGTGGCCAGGTGCAACATTACTGCCTGTTGTGAAGGTCTGTCCTCTGCTGCACTTAGTCTAGAATGTGCATACAGCCATTATGTGAGAAAGGAGAGACAATATCATGGGACAGAAGAGCCTCAAGATGGTGCAGTACATCAAAGGTCCTTTACTAAACCTCTTTAAATGTTAATATGCACTTAATGCGGGGGAAAAAGGCTTATTGCAAAATGTTAGTTTTTTTCAGGACATATCATAGATGGGAGATGTTGGAAGCATTATCAAGCTAGCGCATTCACATTAGTACACACTAACTGGATAATGCAGACTTAACATGGGAGCACTTGGTGCTGCCTAAATAGGAAGTGGTAAGTGCTCCTGTGTTAATATTTATGCAGGCCTCTCAAATTAAAAATTTGCACGAGACCTGCAAAAGAAGAAAAGTAAAGGCCCTACGTTTGGGCTGCATTAGAATACTTTAAGCCTATTTCTTATGTTTTTTAGTAAAAGGATCCACAAAAACTTAGATTACATAATCCTCAAAAATTGTCATTTTTTTTGGCCAAGTCTACTCCCTTCATGATGGGGGTCCTTATGCAGAACAGCTACCCGCTAGAATGGCAGTAGGTGGGAGTGCATGGTTAGAAAAATAATAACAGAACCATTGCTGATGACAAATAAGTGGTAACTCAAATATTTCACAAATTTATTTTCTGTCCCTGGAAGTTCACAGTTTTATCTATTTATTACTCTTATATCCTGCACATAGCTAGCAATTCTGAGCAGTATTACAAATGAATTCAAGAAATAATAAAAACACACCTTGTAAAAAAAAGTCTCACGTATACATACAATACAAAACAAATTCTAAGCAATAGACATAACAACTCATGTCTAATGAAAATTGTAGCAAGGGCATTCAAGATTGGGATATCAGATCTTTAGTCTGAGACTCAACATGGGCTGTGTTTTGGCATGAATGCTTGCATCAGGGATTCTGTTAAGATAATATCCTATATAATAATTCTCACCATCAACGTTCTAAAGTAGCTGCCTGTGTCTGTAGCTCCTGAGCTAGGCTCCGTAGCCAGGCTGATGTCACCCACAGCTGATTCCTAGGCAGGCCTGGGAATGAGCTGTGAGTGCGCCGCTCCCTGCAACACGACAAGTGCGGCACTGCAGACACCCCCCCCCCCTCAGCGCATCACCCAAGCCCCTCCCCCCAACACATCAACCCCCCCCCCCCCCGGCCGCATCAACCCCCTCGCCACCTGCAGCTGCCAGTTCAAGACCCCAACTCCCTCCCTCCCTCCCTCCGATTTGCAAAGACCCCCCCTCCCTCCGATTTCCAGACCCCCCCTTGGAGTTCCTGACCCCTGGACCCTCCTGCCGCGACCCTCTCAAGCCCCCCTTCCCGCTGCCAACCCGACGCCTTCGCGTACCTGTGCTGGCGGGGGACCGCAACCCCCGCCAGCCGAAGTCCTCGGCCACGCGCGGCGTGGACGAATGACGTGATTAAGTTGGAATCTGTTTGTGTGCGTGCATCTGACGTCAGACGCACGAACACAGACTGATTCAAACTTAATAACATCATTTGTCCATGCCGCGCGGACGAGAAGAGGACTTTGGCTGGCGGGGGTTGGGGTCCCCCACCAGCACAGGTACATGAGGGTTGGCGGCCGGAAGGGGGCTCAAGAGGGTCGCGGCAGGGGGGTCAGGAACTCCGAGGGGGTCTGTAAATCGGAGGGAGGGGGGTCTGCAAATCGGAGGCAGGAAGGCAGAGAGATGGGGTCTGGAACTCGGAGGGGGGTCTGGAAATCGGAGGGAGGGAGGCAGGGAGGTGGGGTCTGGAACTCAGAGAGCGGGAGGGAGGGGTCTGGAACTCAGAGGGGGTCTGGAATTCGGAGGGAGGGGGTCTGGAACTGCGGAGGAGGACGGAGGTCTGCAATTCGGAGGAGGGGACGAGAGGGGAGGAATGCGCACCACCTGTACAAGAACTAAAAAAAAAAAAAAAACAACGGGGGGACGACCCTGGAACTCAGAGGAATGGAGGGAGGGAGGGATGACGACCCTGGAACACGGAGGAAGGGGGGACACTGGAACTGGGTGGGAGGGAGGGGCCCCAGGCACACACACTCTTTCTCTCAGACACAAACTCGCACACAGTCTCACTCACTCTGTCACGCACACACACTCGCAAATTCACTCTCTCTCACACAGTCACTCTCACACACACTCTCTCAAACATACGCACTCCGAGGAAAAGCTTGCTAGCGCCCGTTTCATTTGTGTCTGAAACGGGCCTTTTCTACTAGTAAACATACAAATTTCAGACAAAATCTTTATAAACTTAACACATAAATTAAAAACTTCTGGTGAAACTCATAAAATGCATATAAATTTGTACGGCTTAACATGCCATAGTTTAAAATACATAGAATAAATTAAAAGATAGCATGAATGATAAGACTCCATATAAACAAAGCTACAAAGCGGTGCAAATTGAGACATGAATTATATAGAAAATTCATGCTAGTGAGTGATAAATTGAATTAAATGACTGTAAAAATAAAACACTTAGGACCTCTTTTACCAAACCATGCTAGCAATTCCCACACAGCAATGCTGACAAAGCCCATTCAGAGTGAATGAGCTTTGTTGGCATTGCGCTGGGAACCACTAGTGTGGTTTAGTAAAGAGGCCCTTAATCTGAAAGTCATAGTGAGTTATTTGTGACCAGCATTCTTTAAAAAAAAAATGTGAAATAAGATTGTATACAGTCTACTCGGTGCATAAATGCTATCCAATGCAAGGCTGCAATAGTCTATAAAATGAGAACTAAAAAAAAAAAAAACAGTCAATGAAAAATGCTAAATGAATGGCCTTATTACCCATTGCTAATTATGCCATGGGTTACATAAACATCTGAGTCACAGGATCTCCACTAAATTAATCAAAATACTTTCCAACTGCTCTTCCCTGTGGAGAACTCAAAAAAATATTATTAATGAAAACCACAGCTAGTTTGTGCTATAATGATATATTGCCACAGAGAACAAACTCTAATTAATTCAAATCTATAACTGAAAGCACCAGCTATCCTAAAACAACCAAGTGGCAAACAAAGTTACATGTTAAGAAACTCTCAAATATATTCTAAATGACAGAAGCTGAATAGGACTGCTCCAAAAAACTAAGGAGTATGACTTTAGTGTTGCCTTCAAGGTCATCAAAACCAATCAGACAACCATTGTAATAACCAACAAACAAAAACAGTCAAGAATAATCACAGCATAGCACAATAAATATTTCAGTTATCAAATATGGCTCTTGATGAATATGTCCTCAAAATGCATTTCTGATACTCTTCTTATAGGAAGAGGCATGCAGGGAGCATTGCAAGCATGGCTCTACCAAATTGTTCATACTGATCTTTATCTGCCATTATTTAACATATTATACTGTAGGCCTTTTTTAACCTAATCTTTTTGCTCCTATACCTTTTGTCATAGAGTAAGTTTTTCAGTACCTTCTGGTTTTGAGAGGTTATAGTGCAAGTTACCTAATGCCATCCATGCATCATTAGTAGTTGTTCTTCCTTAGTGTATGCAGCAGATGAATCCAGAAACTGGTGGGTTGTGTTCATCTACCAGCAGGTGGAGATAGAGATTGCAAAGCTAAAGGCAGTGATACCAGACGGTCAGCTCCTCCTTCACTTCAGTATATCTCTATCTCCAGCAGGTGGTAGACTGTATCTCTGCAGCTCCTGGATTCATCTCTTGGGCCTGCTCCTGGGACTTTTGGCCAGTTGAGCTTACGGGGTGTTTGGCTCTGTGCCAACTTTAGGGGCATACCTGGTGGCCTGGGTCCCTGCCTCACTCCGTGGTCCCTTTCCTCCCAGAGTTTGGACTGTTTGGACTGCAGCCTTCCTCACTTAATAAAAACAAAACACCTTTAGTCCACAACAGACCTTGTGTTTGCTGCTGTTATCAGCTGTAAAAAAAAAGAAGAACGTTTTGGGATGCAGGCTCTGCAGGTGCAACAGGGCAGCAGGTTGCTAAGAGGAGCCTTGAGGCAGCGTCTGTAGAGTCGCTGTGTGTGTGTAGCCTGCTGAGCCGGTTTGGTGACAGGCTTGCCTGGGAGGTCCCGCTGTTGGCGGAAAGTCTGACTGCGCGTCTCCGGTAAGTGCATATTTTTTCTGCCATTGGGGAAGCGCAGTATTGGCTGCGGTGGCCCTCCTTAGGAGGCTTGTATTGAGAGCAAGCATTGACAGCAGCGGGGTCGTTTGTTGCTGGGTGTATGGGGGCACAGGCAGGCACCAGGGACTTTTCTTTCTCCTGAGTGGGATTCCCACTCTGAGGCATCGGGCGCGTGTGCCATTTTCTTTTGGCACATCCCGACATGGCTCCTTTCTGGCTGTTGGCTGCGTTGGCAGCTTCACAGTCAGCTGAACTGCATGGTTCATCTCCGGGGTGGGAGGGGGCTGCCTCTGCTATGGGGATCCCTTCAGGCTTTGTACCGACGTCGCCTGATTCGAGGGAATTGTTTTGTGCCCATATTTCATCCTTCTTTTTCTCCACTTCCACTGGTTGAAGTGGCTTTTGCCTCCTCAGCATGTGTCTGTAGCCCGCCCTCTTTGGGGGTTTCTTCAGGTACAGAAGTGGCTTTACTACCCTTTGCGGTAGATCTGGTGTTCCAGGAGAGGTGGCTGGGTGCAGCATTGGAGATGGGGTCGTTGGAACCCCTCTCTGGTTTCCTCTCAATAGCTTCGGGTGCAGGGGAGTTTTTGTGCCCATCTCGGGTGGATGGATTCTAGATGGCAAGGTTTTCCAGAAGGAATCTGATGGTCCTTCTGTGGTGTGCCTTGTTCTTCAGGCTGCACGTCATCTGTGTGGTCTTCTCTGGGGCTGGGGTCTTCTGACTTTTCCCCCGAGTTCTTTCTGCTGCTCCATATGCCTATATGTTGCAGAAATCTGGTAGGGGAACAGACAGTTCCTTTTTAGTTCAGCCTTTGGAGATTTCTGGCTTGTTCCCTGCCTCAGTCTCCATTGATAGACCCTGCCCCAAAGAGAAGATGTTTACTCTGCATCAACAGTAGGGTCCATTGCTCCCCTGTCTTCCTCTGTTCGGAGGGAGTCTTTTCAGGGCAGTCCCTTTCTGCACAGAGGCAGCAGGAATAGCCTGAGTTGGAAAGTCAACTTTGCCTAAGTGGGTACTTTGATGGCAGCAGTCTCAAATAGGCCTCACTGTCTGTGGTGAGTTAAGATTTTCTTATAATTTTTGCATTGGTTAAAGGCTGTTCCTGATGTGGGAAACAGTGAACAGCATCAAAGCAGGGCGCCTTGTGTGTTGGGTCTCTGAAAGGGCCTATTTAGGATTTTTATTTACAGACCTTTCGGTCCCCTCAGTTTTTTCTCTGAGGGCAGTTGCTTAAACACCCTGAAAGTTTCCCTCACATCCTTTGTGGATCTCTCTTTATATTGGCAGTATAGGTATTGGAAGCTCTGCAGGGTTGGGCCTGGTTTCTACTTGGATGGGAGATTGCCTGGGAATACCAGGTGCTGTAGGTTTTCTTTTTTTCTGCACCTTTACTAGGGAGTTTCTAGGCTTGGTGCCTTTGAAATGTTACGTATTGTTATTTTCTGGGGCTAGCGCTCTTGTCTCCATGGTAACCATGGAACCTCAGGGATACCATGGAGGTATTCTCTCCAGGTGCAGTAGTTTCAGCAAAATAGTTCTAAGGCTTAAATTTTACTTTTTCTTTGCCTTATTGCAGAGCTATTTCCTTCACTTCTACTTTAGGAAGCACTTCTGCTCTTTCCTGTTTGGCCCCCTCATCTGTGGTTTCTCTGGTTGGCTGTTCTGGGCCCTCATGTTAAGTTCCACGCTTTGCTTTCAGCGTGGCTATGGCTCCATGCACCTTTTCCTAGATTTGGGAGTGTTGCAGCATTCTCCTCAAGGACGGCATCAGAATGCACCCCGCTCTAGACAAGTACTGAGAGTCAATCTTCCCTGGTCTTCTCGCTGTTGGAATCCTTGGGCTGGGTGGTCACCCTTCAAATGAGCCACCTTGTCCCATCCCAGACAGCTCTGGTACGATTTTTTTCTTGACCGAGGACTAGAGGGTCGAGCTTCAGACTCAGGTGTGCAATCTGCTCGGGGCACCGAGTCCTCAGGCCTGGCAGTACATTCATGTTTTGGCTCTGTGGCGACCCCTTTAGAGGTAGTGTTGTGGGTTGTGCTCACATGCAACAAATAAAGGCTAAAGAGTTGGCGTTCCTGAAGTACAGAAAAACTCAAGAAGAGGAACACAGGAATACCGGATGAAACTGAAAGACGCCAAGAGAGCAATACGTCTGGTGAAAGTGCGAGCGGAAGAACAAATGGCTAGAAAGGTAAGGAGGGGTGACAAAAATTTGTTCAGGTATATTAGTGAAAGGAGAAAGACTGAAGACTGAAAGATGCTGCAAACCGCTATGTAGAAAATGATGAAGAAAAAAGCAAATTTGCTAAACAGATACTTTTGTTCTGTTTTCACAGAAGAAAATCCTGGAGAAGGACCACGATTGACTGACAAAAGTACATATGAAAATGGAGTGGATATAGCACCATTCACGGAAGAGAGTGTGTATGAACAACTTGAAAATCTAAAGGTGGACAAAGCAGTGGGACCGGACGGGATCCACCCCCGGATATTGAGAGACTCAAATAGGTTCTGGCGGGTCCTCTTAAAGATTTGTTTAATAAATCCTTAGAGACGGGAGTGGTTCAGTGGGAGTGGACAACAGCAGATGTGGTCCCTCTTCACAAAAGTGGTGATAGGGAAGAAGCTGGAAACTACAGGCCGGTAAGCCTCTCTTCGGTTGTTGGAAAAGTAATAGAAGTGATGCTGAAGGAAAGGATAGTGAATTTCCTGGAAGCCAATAAGTTGCAAGATCCGAGACAACGTGGTTTTACCAAAGGTAAATCGTGCCAAACGAATCTCATTGAATTCTTTGACTGGGTGACCGGAGAATTGAATCATGGACGTGCTATGAACGTAATGTACTTAGATTTCAGCAGAGCTTTTGACACGGTTCCCCACAGGAGGCTCTTGAATAAACTATACGGGCTGAAGATAGGACCCGAAGTGCTGAACTGGATTAGGAAGTGGTTGACGGACAGACGCCAGAGGGTGGTGGTTAATGGAATTCGCTCAGATGAGGGAAAGGTGAGTAGTGGAGTGCCTCAGGGATCGGTGCTGGTGCCGATTCTGTTCAGTATATTTGTGAGTGACATTGCTGAAGGGTTAGAAAGTAAAGTTTGCCTTTTTGCGGATGATACCAAGATTTGCAACCGAGTGGACACCCGGGAGGGAGTGGAAAACATGAAAAAGGATCTGCAGAAGCTAGAAGAATGGTCTAAGGTTTGGCAATTAAAATTCAAAGCAAAGAAATGCAAAGTGATGCACTTAGGGAATAGAAATCCAAGGGAGACTTATGTGTTAGGCGGTGAGAGTCTGATATGTACAGACGGGGAGAGGGATCTTGGGGTGATAGTATCTGAGGATCTGAAGGTGACGAAACAGTGTGACAAGGCAGTGGCCTTAGCTAGAAGGTTGCTAGGCTGTATAGAGAGGTGTGACCAGCAGAAGAAAGGAGGTGTTGATGCCCCTGTATAAGTCGTTGATGAGGCCCCTCCTGGAGTATTGTGTTCAGTTTTGGAGGCCGTATCTTGCTAAGGATGTAAAAAAAATTGAAGCGGTGCAAAGGAAAGCAACAAAAATGGTATGGGATTTGCATTACAAGACATATGAGGAGAGACTTGCTGACCTGAACATGTATACCCTGGAGGAAAGGAGAAACAGGGGTGATATTATACAGACGTTCAAATATTTGAAAGGTATTAATCTGCAAACGAACCTTTTCCATAGATGGGAAGGCGGTAGAACTAGAGGGCATGAAATGAGATTGAAGGGGGGCAGACTCAAGAAAAATGTCAGGAAGTATTTTTTCACGGAGAGAGTGGTGGATACTTGGAATGCCCTCCCGCGGGAGGTGGTGGAGATGAAAATGGTAACGGAATTCAAAAATGCGTGGGATAAACATAAAGGAATCCTGTTCAGAAGCAATGAATCCACAGAAGCTTAGCAGAGATTGGGTGGCAGATCCGGTGGTTGGGAGGCGGGGCTAGTGCTGGGCAGACTTCTATAGTCTGTGGCCTGAAAATGCAGATAATGGCAGATACAAATCAAAGTCAGGTATACACATAAAGCAGCACATATGAGTTTATCTTGTTGGGCAGACTGGATGGACCGTTTAGGTCTTTCTCTGTCGTCATCTACTATGTTACTATCTGCAGCTCTCGCTTCTCAGGATGTGGTCACCTGTGTAACAGGAGTGTCAGCGGCGTCTTCTGTGGCTGTTCTCAGCACAGCTGCTCATGAACTGATGCTCTGCAATTCCTCCCTGCTTAAGGAATGCTTTGGCACCTCCGCAGTGGATGGTGGTGGTGGTCATAAATGCAAGCCTCTCAGGCTGGAGAGCCCTTTGCCTCCTTCTGCCTCTATGGTGATGGATGGCAGAGGAGACTGTGACCGATCTCCCTCCTGGACCTGCTTTTGATGCTATACATCTTCTAGCCTTTTGGGACAAATTGCAGGCCAGGTGGTGCTTGTGCCTTCGGAGAACATGACGGCAGCGGCTGCTTCTTCAACAGGATGGGACTCAGAGTCGTGCCCTGGCCACCGGGGCATGTCGACCCATGGAGTGGTCAGAGGACCTCGTGTTCCGTTTCTCCATGACCCACTTTGCGGGCTTTTCCTATGTTGAGCACTCTTTTTCTGTCGTCTTCTCCTGGTCTCGGCGGATTGGTTATTTCGCACCAGTTCTTCTCCAGTTTGGCCTCAGGTAGAGAGCTCTGGAGGTAGATCTGATTGCGTTATGGCTGGATGCCAAGGTGCTTTCTTCTGTCATCTAGAGAGAGGGTGATTTGGCAGGGCTGGTTGTTAAGCTGCTTCTTTAACCAGAGGATGTTCTTCGATAGTGTTTCCTCCATGGCCTCTCTGTGGCTGAGTTCTTTTCGGATCGCTCACCACTGGGGTCGAGTCATTCTGTTAGCTCCAAATTGGCCATGGTGCCCTTGGTATGCGGATCTGGTGTGGCTCCTGGTGGCGCCTCCGTTTCGGATTCCGCTCGACTCCGGGCTCTTCCTTCATGGTCCGTTACAGAGTGGGGGAATCCTCTCGCTTGGTCTTATGGCCTGGTTTTTTTATTTTTATTATTTGTTACATTTGTATCCCACCTTTTCCCACCTATTTGCAGGCTCAATGTGACTTACATAGTACCGTAACGGCATTTGCCAGTTCCGGTATGAACAAATACAAGGTGATATTGTGGTAGAATAAGGTTCATGCATGGTAGATGCATTAGGGGAACTTGTCGCAGGTAACCCGGTTTTTATGTTGGGTCGGTAGGGTAGGCCTTTCTGAACAGGTTTGTTTTTAGTACTTTTCTGAAATTTAGGTGATTGAACGTGGTTTTTACTGCTTTTGGCAGTGCGTTTCATAGTTGTGCGCTTAAGTAGGAAAAGCTGGATGCGTAAGTTGATTTGTATTTGAGTCCTTTGCTGCTTGGGTAGTGGAGATTTAGGTATGATTGTACTGATCTTGTAGTGTTTCTGGTTGGCAGGTCTATGAGGTCTGTCATGTATCCCAGGGCTTCGCCGTAAATAATTTTGTGAACTATTGTGCAGATTTTGAATGTGATACGTTCTTTGATTGGGAGCCAGTGCAGTTTTTCTTGGAGGGGTTTGGTGCTTTCAAAACGCGCTTTTCCAGATATAAGCCTGGCTGCTGTGTTTTGGGCGGTCTGAAGTTTCTTTATGATTTGTTCTTTGAATCCCACATAAATTCCATTGCAATTGTCTGCATGACTTAGTACCAATTGATTGTATCAGGTTGCGATATATTTCCCTTGGGAAGAATGGTTTTACGCGTTTGAGTTTCCACATTGAGTGAAACATTTTCTTTAAGGTGGATTTCGCTTGGTTCTGTAGTGAGGGGTTTCGGTCGATTGTTACTCCGTGAATTGTCAGGCTGTCTGAGATAGGGAGGGTGTAACCTGGGATGTTGATGTTTGTGGGTTTGTATGTATTGTATTGGGATGAGATGATGAGACAATGTGTTTTTTCTGTGTTATGTTTTAGTTGGAGTGCATGAGCCCATGAGTCCATGATGTTTAAGCTGAGCTTGATTTCACTGGTGATTTCTGCCAGATCGTGTTTGTAGGGGATGTATATTGTGACGTCATCAGTGTAGATGAATGGGTTAAGGCCTTGGATGCATAAGGCCTTGGCTAGTGGGGTTGTCATGAGGTTGAAAAGGATCGGTGATAATGGTGATCCTTGCGGGACTCCGCAGTCTGGTTTCCAAGGTGATGATATGTTTGTGCTTGATTTCACTTGATATGATCTGGTGGTTAGGAAACCCTTGATCCATTTGAGAGTGTTTCCACCGATTCCGAAGTAATCTAGGAGTCTTAGGAGTATATTATGGTTGACCATGTTGAACGCACTGGACATGTCAAATTGGAGGAGGAGAATGATTTTACCTATTGTTATTTCCTGCTTGAATTTAGTTAGGAGAGTAAGTATAGAACTGTTTCGGTGCTGTGTAGGGGGTGAAATCCTGATTGTGAATCATGTAGCATTGTGAATTTGTTTATGTAGTCATTAAGTTGTTTGGTTATCAAGCCTTCCATTAGTTTGACTACCAGTGGGATAGATGCTACTGGGCAGTAGTTGGTGATGTCATTTGTTTTTTTTCTTGGTGTCTTTTGGTATTGGGGTGAGTAGGATGTTGGCTTTTTCTTTGGGGAAGATACCTTGTTGCAGCATGAAGTTTAAGTGGTATGTGAGATCTGTTATGAAGCGGTGGGGGACGGATTTTATTAGGTAGCTGCGGCAGGTAACCAATTGACAGTGGCTTTTGGAGTACCTATTAATCGCCTGGGTGACTGTATCGGCGGTGAGGAGGGCGAAATTTGACCAGATTCGGTCCGCTGGGTATTCAGCAGGGGTTGGGTCTAGACCATTGATGAAGTTATCGATGTTCATGTTGTCTTGAGGTAGAGTTTTGCGTAGGTTTGCAATTTTTTCTTTGAAGTATTTAGCAAGGCTGTCTACAGATGGGATGTCAGTGTTGGTTGTGGTGACCGGCGTTGTGTCTAGTAGTTTGTTCACGAGATGGAATAGTTTCTTCGTGTTTTTGTAATGAGGCCCAATTTTAATTTTGTAGTATGACCTTTTGGTCTGTCTTATTGCGTATTTGTATTTCCTTTGTATTTGTTTCCATGTGTTGAGTGTGTGTTCATCTTTTATTTTTTTCCTTGCACGTTCCAGTTTCCTGGACTGTGTTTTTAATTTTTTCAATTCTTCATTGAACCACAGTATCAAGTTGTTTCTGCGTGAAGTTCTTGTTTTTGTCCCATTCTGAGAGGTAGTATATGGAGTCCGTTTGGGCTGTCCAATCATTATTGTATATCTGTTGCCAGAATGTATCTGGGTCTATTTGTCCTCTCGTGGTGTGGGTTGTATATTCTCGTATGACGAGAGAACCCCTTTTCCGCCATTTTATGGATAGATGTAGTTTGTAATGGTCGGTCCAAGGTGTTTCTGACCATTTAATTTCTGTTATTATTAGGCTCTGGTCAGTGGACAGTTTGTATGAGATGAGGTCGAGTGTATGCCCCTTTGCATGGGTTGTTTGCATGTGTGGCCATGTGAGGTCACATAAATGAAGGAAGTCTTTGCATTCTCGTGCATTGGTAGAGCTTGGGTCTTCTAGATGAAGGTTAATGTCTCCTAGTATTAGTATATTGGAGTTGGATACACTAGTATTTGAGATGAAGTCCATGAAGTCTGACTGGCTTTTGTTCCAGTTGCATGGTGGTCTATAAAACAGGATACAATTTAGGTGGTCGAGCAGGGTTTTATGGTGGATTCTGATTGAAGCTATTTCGAGATGGGTAGTTATAGATTCGGCAGTGGTTTTGATGGTGAGATGAGATTGGTACATAAGCGCTATGCCTCCTCCTCTTTTTTTCCTTTCTGGTCCAGTGAGTGAGTTTGTATCCTGGAGGACATAGGTTTAGGATGATAGGGTCATCTTCAATATGGATCCAGGTTTCAGTGATAAAGAGTAAATTAAGTTGTGCTGACGTGATCCAGTCTGTTACTATTGTTGTTTTGTTTACTACGGATCTTGCATTAATGTATCCTACTTGTATATTTTGGTATGGATCTTCTGTGTTTTGTGTTATATGGACTTTTGTCAGTTGACGTTTCTGTTGGGTTTGTCCGCATGTTGGTGCTTTTCCTTTGTTTTCGTTGTCGATTTGATGAGGTGGGGTGTATCTAGTCGGTCTTTGGTGGTTAGGTAGTATGGGGATGATGTTGCTTTCTGCGTGTGGGGTAGTTAGTGTTAGATGGATTAGTGATAAGGAGTAAATTGCTAGGAGTAATTTGATGGTATTCGTTTTGGTAATGGTTCAGTGAGGGCTCCTGGTATACCGTGTTCGATAGGCTACGTGATTGTACTTTGTTTTTTTTTGTTTTTTTTTAATACAGATAATTTACTCACACTCAGGTGATTTGAGGTGGTACTCCAGGGCGCAGAGTCTCCGTGACTCAGTGAGCAGTCACAGATCCGGCATGATGTTTGTGAATGGGCAGGAGTTGGGAAGAGGGAAGGCAACAGCCTGGGTCATGCTGAGGTCTCGTCCATGTTGTCCCTGGTAGGGAGAGGGCCGGTCCCTACTTGTTATTGTAGGAGGTCAGGCGGGAGGACTGGACACGCTATCTCCAATGTATGGGCTCACGCGGTCCCCGTGGGGAGAGGTTCTAATGCCTCTCTCTACATTGGGGCAGCGATGGTGCCGCTTGCTGCCTCCTCCGAATGGGTTGCCGGTTCGATTCCGGCTCAGCTCCGATCGTCTCACACTGTTATCCACTTTCCAAACCGGCACCTCTCCCATCGAATGGTCGCCAGCCACCCGCTACTCTTCAGCCGGCACTTTCCCGTCAATCGTTGCCCGCTGCTCTCCGGCCGGCTCCGTGGGTTGCTCCTCTTACCTCCCTTCCTCAAGTCTGCATCCGCACTCCCGGTACTATTTGTCCTCCCCTCGCCTCGCCCCAGATGGGTGGCTGGTCGCTCGGTGTTCCTCGTGGCGCACTGTGGAGGTTGGTGCCGCTGCAGCCCTACTAGTGATTTTACTGGGTTAGATGAGCGCCAGTCGGCATCCTCTACTGGTTCTGCGGGGACCAGTGCTCTGCTGTCAGTTTAGCGATGGTTAGGTGAGAGGATGGGTGTCGGGGTCCAGTTGTGTGGCGCTGCGGCCTGAAGCAATGTGGGCTGCTCCTCGTGGCGCACGGCGGAGCTTGGTGCTTCTGGTGGTATCGGAGGGGTATGTGGACGTCAGTTGGCTTCCTTTTCTGGTGCTGCGGGGGTGGCGAACATTGCTGTCCGTCTGGTTTTAACTAGGTGGGGGGAACGGGTGCCAGTTTGGGTTGGGTGGTGCTAGGCCCAGGGGCAGTGTGGGCTGCGGTCAGCTCGTGGGATGGCTTGGCCTGGGTTGGATGTTTGGGAGGTGTCTCGGCCTCTTCGGTGCCTCCCGCTCCTTCTTCTTGTAGAGACCCGCAGTATGGGTCCGGCAGCCGCCGATGGTTGGCTTGCTAGCCTCAATGGCCCTATAGGGAGCTATTTTCTGGTCTTGGTCTACAGAGCTATCTGCTCCGTGACCAGCGAGTCGGCGGCCATCTTGTGAGGTTGACTCTGAGAAACAGAGTTCTTCGGACAGTGATTGCTGCTCTATTGCGTGCTTGTATGCGGTCTACTTCAACCGTGTATTCTCAAGTGTAGAGGATTTTTTGATGCATAGTATGCGGCCCACGCTTGGTCTCCATTGCGGGTGTCTGTTCCTCAGCGATTGGTTCTTTTTGCAGGACGGGTTGTAGAAGGGCCTGGCCTTTAATTTGCTTCGGGTGTAGGTGGCGGTAGCCTGCTTCTGGGAGAGAGTGTCAGGCTCTTCTCTGGCTTCGCACCCGGATGTGGTGCATTTCCTGCAGAGTGCTTTGCTTCTCCACCGCTGCAACCCTTGTTCGCCCTGAAACCTCATTCTTGTTCTCCGAGCCTATCTTAGGGCTTCTTGTCTACCAAGATTTGCTTTGGACTCCTTTTGATCCTTTGCAGAAGGCTTCACTTAGGAGCTTACTCGCGAGCGGCGTTCTTGGTTGCCAACTCTTCAGCACACAGTGTGTCTGAATTTTTAGCACTACTGTGCCGATCCGAGCTGCTTTCTGCAATTTACTGAGTCTGGAGTGACCTTGTGTACAATTCCTCCTTTTCTTACCGGCTGTGTTTTGGCTTTTCTTCCTTATCAGCCTCTCTTTCTTCCCTCCTTTTGGGAGGGGGATTTTCATGCAGAGTACACGGCGCTTTGTCTTCTGGATGTTCGGAGGGTTCTCCTCCAGTATTCACAGATGTCACTTTTTTTTTTTTGCGTTTGGATCATCTCTTTGTCCTTCTTGCTGGTCCTTGCCATGGGATGGCAGCCTCTCATCTGACTATTTCTCATTGGATTGCAGATACTTTGTTTTGGAAGGTCACGTCCCGCCGCACAGCCTTGTTTCACGAGGTTGCTGTCTACCTTTTGGGTGGAACAGGTGTGCTTTCACTATTTGTATGCTGCCTCTGCATTGGCAGTTCTGTCTCGGGGAGCGGCTACGTCCCACCCTAGTTAGGGATTGCTTTGGTACATGCCATCAGTTCCTGGATTCATCTGCTGCATATTCTAAGGAAGGTAAAACTATGCCTTACCTGCTGATAATTTTCTTTCCTTTAGTAGCAACAGATGAATCCAGGATCCACCCTCTGTCAGCCGCGCTTGTTTTGCCTGTCTGTTCTTGTCCTTGTCTTTAGTTTAAAAAAAAAAACCAAATTAAAAAAGAGAGAGAACAGAAACCACTGAAGAGGAGTCCATTGCAGTTGTGGTTTCTGTAACTTGGACTGACGAGTTTCTGTAGTGTTTGGTCATTGAGGAAGGCTTTCTGGTTTCTTGTCTGATTCTGCTTGGTGATGAGACATATACTTAAGTGAAGGAGGAGCTGACCGTCTGGTATCACTGCCTTTAGCTTTGTAATCTCTATCTCCACCTGCTGGTGGATGGACACAACCCACCAGTTCCTGGATTCACCTGTTGCTACTAAAGGAAAGAAAATTATCAGCAAGTAAGGCATAATTTTACCTTATTTCTTCTTCCAGTAAGGGCTGCAAGCTCTGTACCAGACTCCAGAAATAGGAACCCAAGTTAGGAATCAAACTCCTCTCTAGCATGTAGAATAGCATGGTGAGCTTATTGACTGGCTTTACAAATCATTTTTTTTGTAAAATCAGTCCTAGATTTCCTTTAAATTTTGTAATTTTTATTCATTAGAATTTGCCATGTAACATGAGTCTGTATAACTGATCTGCATTTAATTTTTCTTAATGTAATAGTAATGGTACCTAAGACTGTGTTGAGAATAGTACATTTTCCCATCTTGACTCAAAAATAGAGGTATCAGCAAATAAGAACCATTTAGTTATCCCAGTCTACTTGTTTATGCAAGCCTAGCGTGATGTTAAGGACTTAAACAATTTGTCTGCCCAAGTGCGCTTCATTTCTGCCACTGTTTTGGCTCATACCAGCTGTGCTGGAAGCCTGTTTCCGATGTCATCCACCCTTAGTGAAAAGTTTTAACCCATGGTATAATTAGCATGCTTGCCAGTTCCCTCTTCCTCTTCATAACATGATTGAACAGAAAGGCAACATAGTTTCTGACTGTAATAAAGATAGAGTAGACAAAATGGTAGTGAGAGATAACACCTCTCAAGAACCCTCACTCAGTTTACCATGTGCAAATTTTAAGAGAATGTAATGGGGAAAAAGTTATTAGAATCATTCAGATGAGATTAAAGAGAAGATTAATTGGTAGTTTCCATTGCATAAATCTCAATCTCTCTGTCTCTCTCTCTCTCTCTGTCTCTTTTTCTCTAAGGCCAAAACAGGTTTCCTGGATGTCGTTGCAAAGCACAGTGTAACACTAAGCAGTGTCCATGTTACCTGGCTGTCCGTGAGTGTGACCCAGATCTGTGTCTTACTTGTGGAGCTGCTGATCACTGGGATAGCAAGAATGTTTCTTGCAAGAATTGTAGTATTCAAAGGGGATCAAAAAAGGTTGGCCTTTTGTTTGTTTTTATTATAAGGAATTCAACTAAAGTTATAATTTTTTTTCTTACACTCATGTAATCAGTATGTTTTCAAGGTGATATATCTATATCTATCTATATCTATATATATAGATATAGATATAGATAAATATAGATATATATATATAGATATAGATATATGTATGTTTATATATATCTGTTATATTCAGACAAATATTTTTTGCACCAAAGAATTTTATTATAAAGCATTTTTATATCATACTAGTTAAAAAGGCCCATTTCTGACACAAATGAAACGGGCGCTAGCAAGGTTTTCCTCGGAGTGTGTATGTTTGGGAGAGTGTATGTGAGAGTGACTGTGTGAGAGACAGAGTGAAAGTGTGAGTGTGTGTGTGTGTGAGAGAGAGAGAGTGAGTCTGGGTGTGAGTGTGTTTGTGAGAGTGTGTGTGTGAGAATGAGAGTGTGTGCAAGTGTGTATGTGAGACACAGTGTGAGAGAGAGTGTGTGTGTGTGTGTGTGTGTGTGTGTGTGCGAGAGAGAGAGTGTGTGTGAGACACAGATTCTCTGTGAGAGTGAGTGTATGAGACCAAGCGAGTGTGTGAGTGACAGTGTGGCACATAGAGAGTGAATGTGATACAGTGTGAGACAGTGTGTGAGAGTGAGAGTCTGAAAGACATTGTATATGAGAGAGAGAGTGTGAGCCCTGCCCTCCCAATCCATGCCCATCTGTCCCCTGCCCCCTCCATTCATCCTTTTCCAGCAATTCCCTTCTCTCCCTGAGCCCTGCCCTCCCAATCCATGCCCATCCATGCACCTCTGTCACCTGCCCCCTCCATTCATCCCTATCCAGCAATTCCCCTCTCTCCCTGAGCCCTGCCCTGAAATCCATATCCATCCATGCCCATCTGTCCCCTCCATTCATCCCTATCCAGCAATTCCCCTCTCTCCCTGAGCCCTGCCCTCCCAATCCATGCCCATCCATGCTCCTCTGTCACCTGCCCCCTCCATTCATTCCTCTCCAGCAATTCCCCTCTCTCCCTGAGCCCTGCCCTGCAATCCATATCCATCCATGCCCATCTGTTCCCTCCATTCATCCCTATCCAGCAATTCCCCTCTCTCCCTGAGCCCTGCCCTCCCAATCCATTGCCATCCATGCTCCTCTGTCCCCTGCCCCCTCCATTCATCCCTTTCCAGCAATTCCCCTCTCTCCCTTGAGCCCTGCCCTCCCAATCCATGCCTATCCATGTTCCTCTGACCCCTGCCCCCTCCATTCATCCTTTTCCAGCAATTCCCTTCTCTCCCTTCCATGACCCCCCCTCGCATCCATGCTCCTCTCTCTCCCATGTCCCAGCCTGGCCCGCCCTCTTCTCCCCCCCCCCCTTTCGCATCCATGCCCCCCCCTTCGCATCCATGCTGTCGTTTCTCCCCTGGCCTTCCGCTCCCATTGTTCAACTTTACTGCCCACCCTCTTCTCTCCCCCCAACATCCCTTTTCTTTTTTTTTCTTTTTAAATTTACCTCCGTGGCGGTTCCGGCAGCGCAGCGTCAGGGAAGGAGGCGGCGCTCCCGACGTCTAGCCTTCCCTTCGCTGTGTTCCGCCTTCTTCTGACGTCATCCTTGACGTCAGAAGAAGGCGGAACACAGCAAAGGGAAGGCTAGAGACGTCGGGAGCGCCGCCTCCTTCCCTGACGCTGCGCTGCCGGAACCGCCACCACGGAGGTAAATCTAATATAATAGAACGCATCGTGCGTGGGTGCGATCCGTTTGTTTGGTTTTTTTTCCGCCCTCGACGTCATGACGTTTGACGCGAGGGCGGGGCAGAGACGGCTGGCTGGCTTCACACCATGAATCCACGAACCCTACAGGGAGTGTTTGAGTGACTTCAGAACGTTCACGGTGCGTTTTATTATATTAGATATTTAACTTTAGGATGTGCCATATTCATTTTTCAGAACATGGCTGCTGAAAAAATAAAAATGAATAACAGCTTGTAACAAGTATTTCTAATGAATTGAGACCAACCAGAAGACCTAATCAGATACTACTGACACATTTCCATTTAGGTTTACATCTAAGCAAAGGACGAAAGAAGCAGCAACTCTAATTTTTTGCTGGATAATTTTTGTAACAGTAATACAGTTTTTCCTAAAGTTAGATTTTTGAAATGCTTCATGATTTTTTTGATTGAAAAAAAAAAACGTTTCTATATACTTAGAACTATTTTTCACCTTGAGTTATTATTCTTGCCATTATCCATTGTTTTCCTAGTCTATGTATTAGTTAACTAAGAAGACCATCTTGCTGGTGGAAGGAGATATTGCCATAAAAGACCCCAAGACAGGAAGCTAGAAGGCTTGCTGAAACAAGCCTTTCAATTAGCCCCGTTGGGCATTCAGGCGACAATGTGCAGCTCGTTTTTGGCAAGAGCATGCCTGAAGTGGTATCATCAGTTTGCAACACAAAAGATGGATGCCATAACACCCAGCTGGAGGCAGGGTTGGCCTACTTGATGGATGCTGTTTGTGACATGTTACAGGTTACTGCCCACAGTATGTCTTTGGCTGTCACAACACGTCAACAACGTTACGGCATTGGACAGCAGATCCAGCTTCAAATTTACAACTAGTTAAGCTGCCCTTTTGTGGAAATGGCTATTTGGAGAAGATCTCAGAAACTTGGTGAAAGAACTGGTGGAAGCTAATCCACAGGAGTTGCTGAAGGATAATCTGAAAGCCTTTGGCTGGCTGTCTTTAGGGGTCCCTCGATCTCAGTTTTGAGATAGCAGACAATAACAGCCTGGGTGTCAGCAATATGGTCAGAAATCCCACTTTGAGGCACGCCAATCTTCCTGTTGTGCGGACATGAAGTCCTCCTCTCAGTCATATAGAACACCCAATGCCTCCTGAGTTTTGCAATGATGCGAGGCTGGTCCACTCTCTTTGCCTCCAGGAGTTTCAGGAGAAATGGACCAAAAATCAAGTCAGACCAGTGGGTTCTGGATAAACTTACAGAAGGTTACAAGTTGGAATTGTCCTGCTCGGTCTCTCTTCTCTTCTTTCAGTCTCTTTGTCAAAATAGGTACTAAGGCCATTGAGGCACAGGCTACCATAGATTCCTTGTTGGTGCTCAGGGCCATTATTCCAGTTCCCCAGGCTGAACAGGGACAAGGCAGATACTCTGTCTACTTCATTGCCCCCAAAAAAGGAAGGTACCTTTTGTCTGGTCAGATCTGAAAGGTCTAAACTGCTGCCTCTGAGTGTCCTGCTTTCGCATGGAAACACAAAGAGTAGTCATAGCCTCGATTCAAGTGTGAGAACTTTTCACCAACTTCAATATCAGAGTTGTACTTGCATATTTCCATATGGCCGCTGCATCAGAGGTTTCTTCATTTTGCAGTGTTGGGTCATCACTTCCAGTTCAGGGCTTTGTTCTTCGGTCTTGCCACGGCACCAAGAACATTTATCAAGGTTATGGTGGTGGTGGCGGTGGCGGTGGCCTTCCTTTGGCACCAGGGCATTAAAGTTTACTTGTATCTCAACGACTGGCTCATTCATGTGTCCTCCTATTTGAACATTGTGGCGGCGATGGACAAAGTTGTCTGTCTTCTGCAGTCATTGGGTTGGGTGATTAATTTCGAGAACAGACTAACTCCATCGCAGACAGTGGAGTATCTGGCCATTCTATTTGACACAATAAGGGAGAGGAGCTTCCTCATGGAACACAGGAGTTCGAAGCTGGTTCAACAGACTTGTTTTCTCCTCAGTCAAAGCAGACCCAGGGTCTGGGACTATGTCTAGATTCTGGGGTCAATGACAGCGGCGATGAAAGTGGTGCCATGGGTAAGGGCTCATATTGGCCATTACAGGAGTCTCTTCTCAACCGCTAGTCTCCGGTGTCACAGAAGTACAACCTTCATCTTCCTTGGATGCTGTTTGCTAGACAGAGTATGCAGTGGTGGTTGTTGTTCAGGAATTTGACCATCAGAGCTCCCTTTCCGGTAACACAATAGGAGGTGGTGACAACGGACACCAGCAAGTCAGGTTGGGGAGCTCATTACAAGTACCACCTGGATGGAACATGTGTTTCAGTAGTTGATAAATTTCTTGGAACTCAGGGGAGTGCAAAATGCCTTATGTGACTTCACTCCCTTTCTGGCAGGTGCCCTGGTCTGAGGTTTCACCGACAATGTGACAGCAGTGCTTATATCAAGTAGCAAGGCAGGACTTGCTGCTGTACGATGGCAGTGGAGGTGGCCTTCTTCTTGAGTTAGACAGAGAAAAATCTTATTTGCTTGTCAGCAGCTAACGTTTCTGGGTTCTGGAATGTGGAGTTGGACTTTCTCAGCAGGCACTCCTTGGACCTGGGAGAATGGGAACTATCCAGCCAGAGTTTAGCTGATAGTGGACCAATGAGGTTCTTCTCTTCTGGACTTGATGGCAACAAAAAGGAATGCCAAAGTGCCCAAGTTCTTCAGGTATTGGAAATAATTGTACTCAATGGGGATCAATGTTGTAACACAGCCCTGGCCAGTGACACATGTATATTGTATGGCTTCTCTCCTTGGCCCATGGAAGGCTGCATGTTGAAAAGGATCGCACTGCACCAAGGTCGAATAATTCTCATAGCCCTGGATTGTCCACGAAAGCTGTGGTACACAGACCTGATTTGACTGCTGGTCAGGGATTTTCTTGTCTTCTGCAGATACACAGCCTGCTGAAGGAGGATCCGTGCCCCTTTGGTTTTATGGCTTGGCTATAGAAAGGGCTTGGTTGAGATAAAAGATTGTTCTAATTAAATCATTGCTACCTTGCTTCAGGCTTGGAAGTGCTCTTCATCCTTGGGGTATGCAAGTGTTTGGAGGACATTCGAGGGCTGGTGTTCTGAGCGTGGATTTTCTCCCTTCTCTGCTCAGATCGTGCACATCCTAGCATTTCTCCAGGCAGGTTTTCAGAAAGGATTGACGTTGGGGTCTCTAAAAGTTTAAGTTGTAGCTTTGGCCTGTTTCAGGGGACAACTACAGAAAACGTTTCTTGCGGCTCACCCTTATATTGTTCGAATCTAGCGGGGAGCGGGCCACTTGCAGCCTCCTTTTTGTGCACTGTGTTCAGAGTGGAATCTTAATTTAGTCCTAGAGGCTCTTCAGAAGCCTCCTTTTGAGCCACTCCAGAAGGCTGCATTGAAAGATCTTACGCTAAACACAGCGTTCTTGATGGCTGTTGTGTTGGCACATAGGGTTTCAGAGCTTCAGGCTGTCATGTCTGGGATCCCTTTCTCCGCTTCTTGGAGGTGGGGTCTCCCTGCACAAAGTTCCTTTCCTCCAAAAGTGGTATCAGCATTTCATTCCAACCATATCAGCATTTCATCCCAACCAATCTATTGAGCTTCAGTCCTTTCGCAGAGAGGACGAGGAGGCTCAGTATTTTTCCTTGAAGCTTCTCGATGTGTACAGAGTCCTCATTAGATATCTGGAAGTCATGAGTACATAAGTACAACAGTGGCCAATCCAGGTCACAAGTACCTGGCAAGATCCCAAAACAGTACAATACATTCTCCGAGGACAAGCAGGCTGCTTGTTCTCACATGTGGGTCAACGTCCGCGGCGACCCAGGAATCAGGAAAAAATTTTGCAAGCAAAATAAAATCAAAGTCTTTAGAGAGAGTTCCGTTGCGCGGGCAGCGCAAACCGCGCATGCGCGAACGACTTGCCGCTTGAGCATGCCTCTTCAGTTCTTTTTTCTCCACAGTGAGGTGCAGTCCGTTTTTCTGATCACTTCTGTCTCAGGCCCAGGAAGAACTTCAGTGATTTCGACTCGGCTTTCACTTGTTTGTTTGATTTGTTAAAAAAAAAAAAAAAGTATTAATAGTTTCCCATACTTTCTTTTACTTTCTTCCCTGTTAAAGTTTCCTTTCTTTTTCTACGTGGCCAGCCTTTTGGCCGCACGGTGGGGTTTTTCCCTTTTTCGTGCTTTTTCTTTTTTGGCACAATCGCGTCGTTTGATTTCGCCGAAGCCGTTGTTTCTTCCATGTCATTGAAGACACCCAGCGGCTTCAAACGTTGTACTCAGTGCAACTGGACTATCTCAGGTACAGATACCCACGCCTGGTGTATCCAGTGCCTTGGGCCCGACCATAGCCCAGCCGCCTGTAGTCTGTGTATTCGTATGAAGAACCGGATCCAAGCGTCTCGAGAGGCCCAATGAGAAAAGCTTTTTGGGGCTCAGTCCGGTCCTTCAACATTGGTACCGAGGTCGTAGTCGTCGACATCGACAGGAGCATCAACGTCGAGGAGAGAAGTAATGGCTGCTGAGAGACCAACTCGCGCTGGGAGCAGTGAAGCGTCCAGTGGGTCTCCACCTGCCTCGAGGCCTCCTGTTATGCAGGCCCCCTGGAACCGACCTTCATCAGATCCGGCCCCGATGAGACGTGAGGATTGCACGTCCTCTTAATCAGTACCAAGGAGTCTCAATGATGGCGTAGAGTGAAGGCTAAGAAGCACCATCTCCTTCGACGCACAGTACTGGGAGCTCCGGGACGTCGAGAGAGTAGGCACCCAAGAAGCATCGGTGCTGAGACGACCCCTCGGTACAGGAGGTGCCGATGCGTCGATCTCTTGGCAGCCCGGTACCTGCTCCCGAGCCTCCATGGATTCTGACACCACCTGTTCCACCGGCCCCGCAGCCTTCTCTGATGGCAGCTCTCGACGAGCGTATCCGGGTCTTGTTTCTAGAACTTCTGGAAGGCTTACTGTGACAATCAGCTTCGGTGTCGGGGTGTTTGCGCCTACTGTACCATCTGCTGCAGCGGTATCTGGCCCTTCTCCTGTGGTGAGGTCTCTGACTGCGGTGCCGTCTGCGGCATCAGCGTTGGCTGCCACCCAAGTCGACTCCCCTTCGACGTCGGTGGATGGAGCTTCGCTGCCGTCGGATCGGGCGTCAACTTCTCGACGTCGCCACAGAGGACATCGTTACACGGCGTCGAGACAGGTCCATTGTCGGAGTACCTTGACACAGGCTGTATCTGACACTGAGCAGGAGTGCTTCTGGGAATCAGAGGAAGATCCCAGGTACTTCTCTTCTGATGAGTCCTTTGGGATTCCTTCTGACCCTTCCCCTCCGTTGGAAAGAAGACTATCTCCACCCAAGAGTCTGTCTTTTTCCTCCTTTGTCCGGGAAATGGCTACGGCTATTCCCTTCCCTGTGGAGGTTGAGGATGAGCCCAGGACTGAGATGCTCGAGGTCCTGGATTATTCTTCTCCACCTAAAGAGGCTGTGACAGTCCCTCTGCATAAGGTACTGAAGGAAGTCCTTATGCGAAACTGGGCCACCCCTCTGTCTGGCCATGTGGTTCCCAAAAGACCTGAATCCCAATATCGGATCCACGGTGAACCTGGATTGATGAGGTCCCAATTACCCCACAATTCCATGGTGGTGGACTCCGCTCTCAAGAGAGCTAGGAGTACTAGAGACTATGCTTCGGCACCCCCAGGTTGAGAAGCTAGGACTCTTGACTCTTTTGGAGAAAGTCGTATCAGGCCGCTATGCTCGCTGCCAACATCCAGTCTTACCAGCTGTTCACGAACGTCCACTTGTGGAACTCAATACAGCAACTTTCGGGCTTGGTGGATGCACTCCCTACGGAGCTGGCCGAGCCTTTTCGCCAGGTGGTCAGGCAGCAGAAGGTGTATCGAAAGTTCCTGGCTAGGGGTACGTTTGACATTTTTGATGTAGCATCCAGGGTCGTTGCTCAGGATATAGTGATGCGCAGACTCTCATGGCTGCGTGTCTCTGACCTGGATCATTCTGTCCAGCAGCGAATGGCGGATGTTCCTTGCTGTGGGGATAATCTTTTTGGTGAAAAAGTAGAGGATCTTGTTGATCAGATCAAGAAGCATAATGATGCTATGGATTCTCTCTCCCACTGGGCGCCTTCTACTACAGCCTCCTCATCTAGGAGGTTTTTTGGAGGGAAGAGAAGTGCTCCCTATTCCTACTCTAGGCGTAGGTACACTCCTGCTTCTCGGCAGCTTATTCAGGCTCAGCCCCAGCGCGCTTGTTCTCGTCAACAGCATGCATCTAAGGCCCACTCTGCTCCCCAGCAAAAGCAAGGGACGGGCTTTTGACTGGCTCCAGTTCAGCATAGCCTCTGTAAAAGTGTCCGTACCGGACGACTTGCCAGTAGGGGGGAGGTTGATGTTTTTTCACCAAAGGTGGCCTCTCATAACCTCCGACCGGTGGGTTCTTCAAATAGTCTAGTTAGGATACACCCTCAATCTGGAATCCAAACCTCCAAATTGCCCACCAAGAGCTCATTCTTACAGCTCCCAGCACAGGCGGGTGCTTGCAGAGGAACGTTCTGCCCTTCTAAAGGCCAGTGAGGTCGAACTCATTCCACCAGGGGAAGAAGGGCTGGGATTCTATTCCAGGTACTTCCTTGTGCAAAAGAAAACAGGGGGGATGTGTCCCATGCTAGACCTAAGGGGCCTGAACAAATATCTGGTTCGTGAAAAGTTCAGGATGGTTTCCCTGGGCACCCTTTTTCCTTTTTCCCATGATTCAAGAGAACGATTGGCTATGCTCTCTGGACTTAAAGGATGCTTACACAAACATCTCGATACTTCCAGCTCACAGGAGGTATCTTCGATTTTGGCTAGGAGCACAGCACTTTCAGTACTGTGTACTGCCCTTTGATCTGACATTTGCGCCCAGGGTGTTCACAAAGTGCCTGCCTGGCAGCATCGCTACAGAGACTGGGAGTGCATGTGTTCCTTTATCTCGACGATTGGCTGGTGAAGAGCACCTCGGAGGCAGGCGCTCTACAGTCCTTGCGAACGATTATTCAGGTGCTAGAACTGGAGTTCGTGATCAATTACTCCAAGTCCCATCTCACTCCAGTTCAAAATTTGGAATTTATTGGAGCACTGTTGAACACAAAGACAGCTCGAGCTTATCTTCCCGAGGCGAGGGCAGACAACCTCTTGTCCCTAGTGTCTCAACAGTTCACGGCTCGTCAGATGTTGAGACTTCTGGGGCACATGGTCTCCACAGTTCATGTGACTCCCATGGCACGCCTACACATGAGATCAGCTCAATGGACCCTAGCTTCCCAGTGGTATCAAGCTGCAGGGAGTTTAGAGGATGTGATCCAACTGTCCACCGACTTTCGGAATTTCTTGCAGTGGTGGACGATTCGATCCAATTTGACCTTGGGACGTCCATTCCAAATTCCTCAGCCACAAAAAGTGCTGACGACAGATGCATCCCTCCTGGGATGGGGAGCTCAAGTAGATGGACTTCACACTCAAGGAGCTTGGTCCTTTCAGGAAAAAGGTCTTCAGATCAATCTTCTGGAATTGCGAGTGATCTGGAACGCTCTATAGGCTTTCAGAGACCGGCTGTCCAACCAAGTCATATTGATTCAGACAGACAACCAGGTTGCTATGTATTACACCAGCAAGCAGGGGGTCACCGGATCTCGCCCTCTGTGTCAGGAAGCCGTACAGACGTGGCTTTGGGCTCGCTGTCATGGCATATTTTTCCAAGCCACTTATCTGGCAGGCGTAAACAACAGTCTGGCCGACAGACTGAGCAGGGTAATGCAACCTCACGAGTGGTCACTGAACAAGGGTGTAGTCCGCAAGATCTTCCGAGCATGGGGCACCCCCCTCAGTGGATCTTTTTGCCACTCAGATCAATGACAAGGTCCGTCAATTCTGTTCTGTTCCAGGCTTCAGGCCAATGACAGACTTGCGTCAGATGCCTTTCTCCTGCATTGGGAAGCAGGCCTTCTGTATGTGTATCCTCCCATACCTCTAATAGGGAAGACTTTGCTGAAACTCAAACAAGACTGCGGAACCATGATTCTGATAGCTCCCTAGATTTGGTTCCCTCTTCTTCTGGAGTTGTCCTCTGAGGAACCGTGGAGATTGGAATGTTTTCCAACCCTCATCACCCAGAACGAGGGGTCGCTTCTACATCCCAACCTCCAGTCTCTGGCTCTCACGGCCTGGATGTTGAGAGCTTAGAATTCGCCTCCTTCGGCCTTTCAGAGGGTGTCTCCCGAGTCTTGCTTGCTTCCAGAAAAGATTCCACAAAGAGGTGTTATTCTTTCAAATGGAGGAGGTTTGCCGTCTGGTGTGACAGCAAGGCCATAAATCCTCTTTCTTGTCCTACACGGACCCTGCTTGAATACCTTCTACACTTGTCAGAGTCTGGTCCCAACTCCATAAGGGTTCACCTTAGTGCGATTAGAGCTTATCGCCGTGTAGAAGGTAAGCCTATCTCTGGACAGCCTTTAGTTGTTCGCTTCATGAGAAGTTTGCTTTTGTCAAAGCTCCCGGTCAGACCTCCACCAGTGTCATGGGATCTCAAAGTCGTTCTCACCCAGCTGATGAATGCTCCTTTTGAGCCACTGAATTCCTGCCATCTGAAGTACTTGACCTGGAAGGTCATTTTCTTGGTGGCTGTTACTTCAGCTCGTAGAGTCAGTGAGCTTCAGGCCTTGGTAGTGCATGCACCTTATATCAAGTTTCATCACAACAGAGTAGTCCTCCGCATGCACCCTAAGTTCCTGCCAAAGATGGTGTCGGAGTTCCATCTGAACCAGTCAATTGTCTTGCCAACATTCTTTCCCCTTCCTCATACCCGCCCTGGCGAAAGCAGTTTACATACCTTGGACTGCATGAGAGTATTGGCCCTTCAGACAGTCTGCCGAGTTGTTTGTGTCTTTTGATCCCAACAGGAGGGGAGTTGCCATCGGAAAACCCACAGTGTCTAATTGGCTAGCAGATTGCATTTCCTTCACTTATGCCCAAGCTGGGATGACTCTACAGGGTCATGTCACGACTCATAATGTTAGAGCCATGGCTTCGTCGGTGGCCCACTTAGTCTGCCTCCATTGAAGAGATTTGCAAGGCTGCAACGCAGTGGCGTTCCGAGGGGCGCTGACACCCGGGGCGGATCGCCGATGCGCCCCGCCCCCCGGGTGCAGCCCCCCCTCCCGGGGTGCACGCTGCTGGGGGGGGGGGGTGCCGCGCGCCGGTCAGCGTAGTCGGTTTCCATGCTCCCTCTGCCCCGGAACAGGTTACTTCCTGTTCCGGGGCAGAGGGATAATGGAAACCAACAACGCTGACCGGTGCGCGGCACCCCCCCCCCCCCCCCCCCCCCCCCCCCCCCAGTGGCGTGCACCCGGGGCGGACCGCCCCCCCCCCCCCCCCCCCCCCCCCCCCCCGGTACACCACTGCTGCAACGTGGTCATCAGTCCACACATTCACATCTCACTACTGCCTCCAGCAGGATACCCGATGCGACAGTCGGTTTGGGCAGGCAGTGCTGCAGAATTTGTTTGGGGTTTAGAATCCAACTCCACCCCCCCAGACCCATTTTGATTCTGTTCCAGGCTGCACGCTCAAAACACGGCAGCTAAGCTTATCTTCGGAAAAACGCGATTTGAAAGTGCAAAACCTCTTCGCGAAAAAACTACACTGGCTCCCAATCAAAGAACGTATTGCTTTCAAAATCTGCACTCTGGTTCACAAAATAATCTATGGTGAAGCTCTGGGATACATGACAGACTTGATCGACCTACCAACTAGAAACACATCCGAATCAACACGAACGTACCTAAATCTGCACTACCCAAGCTGCAAAGGACTCAAATACAAATCAACTTACGCGTCCACTTTTTCCTACATAAGCACACAACTGTGGAACGCATTACCAAAAGTCTTGAAAACTACGAACGACCACCTAAACTTCCGGAAAACACTAAAAACTAACCTGTTTAAAAAGGCATACCCTATCGATCCAACATAAATGCCTGATTTGTGCAACACAACAAAACTAAAGAACGTAATGGACATAACACAACTCTTCCATTGTATGATTCCCTAGTGGGGCTGTGCCACATGAACTTTATCTTACCACAACATCACTTTGTATTTGTTTACACCGGAGTCTGTAACGTCTCTCCGGTACTATGTAAGCCACATTGAGCCTACAAATAGGTGGGAAAATGTGGGATATAAATGTTACAAATAAAATTAGTTGATTTTGGTTTCAGGTCAATCTATGTTATGTCCTCGCCGTTGTGAGGCCCAATTGACCAATGTTCATTGTTTTGAGTGAGCCTGGTTGCTGGGGATACCCTACATGTGAGAACAAGCAGCCTGCTTGTCCTCGGAGAAAGCGAACATACTTACCTGTAGCAGGTATTCTCCGAGGAAAACAGGCTGATTGTTCTCACAAACCCACCCTCCTCCCCTTTGGAGTTGTTGTTATTGTTTTCTGGTTTATATGCTTTTTGATTAAACTGAAGAGGCATGCTCGAGGAATGCTCGTTCTGTGCTCCTTCTGCCCCGGAACAGGTTACTTTCTGTTCCAGGGCAGAGGGAGCATGGAACGAGCGAAGCAGACAGGCACGCGACAACCCCCCCCCCCCCCCCCCCCACCAGCAGGTAATAATGCACCCGGGGGGGGGGGGGTGGCCTTTCGCTGGGGGTGGGGGGGGGGGGTCGCGCTGCACCCGGGGGTGGGGGGAGGGGGCGCATCGGCGATCTGCCCCGGGTGTCAGCCACCCTAGGAACGCCACTGCTGAGGAGACTTTATTTGCTCAAAATTTCACTGCAGCATTACCCAATGTGGTTAAATGCCCAGATTTTTCTCAAGTGGAAACTGACTCAACTAAGGAAGTCTTTTTGGTTGATATATAGCAGGTAGTTTCCAGGACTGAGTTCTAGTTGTGTACCTCCATTCCTCAGCTTTGGGAATTGTCTCAACAGACTAAAATTATCTGATTTGGATTCTAAGTGTCAAGAATTATAATCATACTAATAAAAAAGGCCCGTTTCTGACACAAATGAAACGGGCACTAGCAAGGTTTTCCTCGGAGTGTGTATGTTTGAGAGAGTGTATGTGAGAGTGACTGTGTGTGAGAGAGAGAGTGAATGTGCGAGTGTGTGTGAGAGAGAGAGAGTGAGTCTGGGTGAGAGTGTGTGTGTGAGAATGAGAGTGTGTGCAAGGGGGGCAGACTCAGGAAAGATGTCAGGAAGTATTTCTTCACAGAGAGGGTGGTGAACGCTTGGAATGCCCTCCCGCGGGAGGTGGTGGAGATGAAAACGGTAACGGAATTCAAACATGCGTGGGATAGGCATAAAGGAATCCTGTGCAGAAGGAATGGATCCACAGAAGCTTAGCTGAAATTGGGTGGCGGGGGGAAGAGGGGTTGGTGGTTGAGAGGCTATGATAGGGGAGGGCTGACTTATACGGGGTCTGTGCCAGAGCCGGTGATGGGAGGCGGGACTGGTGGTTGGGAGCGGGAAATACTGCTGGACAGACTTATACGGTCCGTGCCCTGAAAAAGACAGGTACAAATCAAGGTAAGGTATACACATACAAGTTTATCATGGGCAGACTAGATGGACTGTGCAGGTCTTTTTCTGCCGTCATCTACTATGTTACTATGTAAGTGCGTATGTGAAACACAGTGTGCGAGAGAGAGAGTGTGTGTGAGACACAGACTCTCTGTGAGACTGAGTGTATGAGACCAAGGGAGTGTGTGTGTGTGACTGTGTGACGCATAGAGAGTGAATGTGATACAGTGTGAGACATAGAGTGTGTGAGAGACAGTGTGTGAGAGAGAGAAAGACATTGACTGTGAGAGAGAGAGAGAGAGAGTGTGTGTGTGTGTGTGTGTGTGACAGAGATATATCCCCCCTCCCTCCCTCCCTCTCTCTGGTGTCAGCCCCCCCACCCCCCCCCCTCCTCTGGTGTCTGAGCGTTACTGTGCAGGATGCTGAGCTCTGGTTGTGCTTCAAGGAACTGACCAATCCTATTTAATAGAATGCACCGCCAACATTCTGAAGCCGAGAAACCTTCTTGTGGTTGGTCACTTCTGCTTGTGACGAACCTGGAAGTACGTGATGTCAATTCAGGAGATGGGTACAGAGAGCAGGAATGCCTCAGCCATGCAGTTAGCTTCAGAATGTTGGAGGTGCGTTTTATTATATAGGATGCTTGCAGGGAGCTATTACAACTGGTATAAAAGAGAGTTTGCTTATTCATAGGCGTTTAGATGATAATGAGAATTCTCTTAGGGCAAAATATTTACATTTCTTGAATTTTCCTTATCATAGGCTATTAGCTCCCGAAATACTTAAGAGGAAATTCCTCAAGGAAGTTTTTCTAATTGAAGAGGTTGAAACTATGGTGTTTAATTGTTACTGTGTTTATTTCCAGCAATCTCTGAGAGAGGAACAAGGAGATCAACAATTTTTAGAAACATCTTGAGATTCACACTAGCTACCCTCCTTGTTTCTTTTAATTTGGAGCAGGATAAAATCAGGATATAAAAATGTTATTTCTCTAAAAAGCATGTTCCTTTTTATGATCAAACTATCTTTATTTTACCAGGTGTGACTAGGGCCACTTAATTGATGAGGAAACAATTTCTTGGTTATAAATTGTGTGATTTGGCCCTGGGAGCCTCTTCTCCCCCCCCCCCCCCCCCCCCCCTCCAATTTCCCTGTTGTCATTTGATTTCCTGTATGGAAATATACTTTTTATGACCCTCCTCAACTGGAAACTTTCCCATTAGATAAAAAAATAACGTGGATATTTAGGCCTAAAGTTTATGGTCATTTTTGTGTCTTGTTTGATCCTGATTTCTTGTATTTGGTGGTTTTAAAATCTCTGGGTTTTTCCTGTTTATCTTGTTGATGAATAAACAGTTTTGAACATTACAATTGAATGTCCTTGGAATCTGTGTCCTTTGAACTTGTGGCATTGGTGGCTTCCACTCTCTTCTTGGCTTGTGCTTGCTGTTTTTTGTGGAATATTTTTTCTTCTTTTGTTTTCTCTGTATCTCCAATATTGTGAAATACTGATTTTCTTACTATTGTATTTTGTTGCAATTGAAATAAAAAAATATTTGAAAAAAAAAAGGAAGGATGCTTACACCCACATACATCCTGTGACTGGGACGTATCAGTATCTCAGATTTTGAGTAGTGAAATACCATTACCGGTATCGCATCCTGCCTTTTGGCTTTGCGTCTGCTCCCAGTGTCTTCACAAAATACCTTACAGTTAGTCGCAGGGTCGCTATGCAGACATTGGAGTGCCTGGGTGATTGGTCAGTAAAGAGCACATCACAAGGAGGTGTTCAAGAATTAATGCTGGAGTTACTAGGATTGGTTATAAACTATCCAAAGTCCAAGCTCCTCTCAGTACAGCAGTTGGAGTTCATTGGAGCCCTGCTAGTCACTGTTCAAGCTTGAGTTTTTCTACCAGTCTCTAGGGCAGATGCCGTGGACAGCATTACTTTGCAGATGTTGAGATTATTAGGCTACATGGCCTCTGCTGTGCATGTCACATCTATGGCATACCTCCATTTGAAAGAGGCCCAATGAACTCTAGCTTCCCAGTGGTGCACCAAATCATCCTCATTTAAATGGACAATCAGGTTGCAGTGTACTATGAGGCATATTTAGCACTTAGCCTTCCAAAGTTCCATAGGTTTCTATGGAACTTTGGAAGGCTAAGTGCTTTGAAAATATGCCTCCATGTCAGCAAACAGGTAGGCACATCTGACCATGGCATGGTACTTCATGGCACATACCTGGCAGGCAAAGACAGCAGTCTAGCGGACTGAGCTAGGATGATGCAACCATACAAGTGATCTCTCAACATGGGCATTGCCTGGGAGATCTTCCGTTAGTGGGACACCCCATCGATGGATCTCTTTGCCACTCATCTCAACAAAGTCCCTCAGTTCTGCTCCAGACAGAGATCACATGTCAGATTAGCATCAGATGCCTTTCTCCTCGATTGGAGGATGGCCTCCTTGTATGCTTATCCTCCCATACTTCTGATTGGGAAGACTTTGCTGAAACTTAAACAGGACCGCGGAGCTGTGATCCTTAGGCCGATGCATATGTAGTTCCCTCGGTATCTATTTTGGGATCTTGCCAGGTACTTGTGGCCTAGATTGGCCACAGTTGGAAATGGGATACTGGCCTTGATGGACCTTTGGTCTGTCCCAGTATGGCAACACTTATGTATGTAAATGAAATGAAATCTGCCTCGTTCTCCGTTGTCTCTGATCTGAAAGTTAATACATTTGCAGAATCTTCCTTTCAGGGATTTCCTTGGTGTTTGTATATAGGTTTTCTCTGTAAATATTTGATTAGCATTTACTTATTGAAAAGCTCCAGACTGCATTGCTCATACTGGTGATGTCACTGGAAAGTTCAGCTTCTTTGCCTCCATCTTCTGGTGTGATGGCATAACCTGGTGGCCTAGTCTAGCAAGAATCAAGATAAGGAAATTGTTTATTTACAGAATTTATATTCCACACTATCCTACAACTCTAGGTGGATCACAAATTTCGCATTCCTCCCCACATGATTAAGGACAAAATATTTAATAGACAGTGATATAGGCTGTCTCTGTCTTGCTTTTGGGCAATATGAAAGTTTAGACCTTTTCTGATCATATTTATCCACCCTGAGGAGGTAATTTGTGACAGAAAAGGCTAAATTGGTGAAAACAGATTAGAGAGATGTACAGGTAGGAACATAGTGAATTAGCACTCAATGTGTTTTGTGTGTTACTCAGGCAATAAAAGAAAATATTTTGGACATGTGTCCAAATTTGTTCTAGCCTGAGGATTTAAAGTATATATTGTGACCTAGTGCTTCTTGCAGGAAAGCTGTAGTATTGGTCCATCCAGCAGCTCCCTCCAGCAGTCTTTGATACAGAATTCTGGGACCACGATTCCTTTAGAGAATTCAAAAAGTCTTATTCATCAGTATTGCAGGAACAAAACAAAATAAGGTAGATTTGGTTTTTTTTATACATGTGTATATTTTTTTCCATTTGTACACCAAGTAGGTATGTGCAAGCTAGACCCTTTGCATTAGACAAAGGGAACCTGAGTAAATACATGTTGTTTTTTAATTGCTTCATTTATTTAAGGAACAAAGTTATCCACCACTCATATCACCCATGTGAAAAGGTAACTGCCCCTTTAGTTACTCAACCAACTGACCAAATTTAATTAATAATTAGAATCAGTTGATTAAACACAGCAAGTCTTGATTTCAGCCAGCCTTGTTAAACCTAAACCTCACTATATGTTGAACATTAACATTAGAGTGAAGTAATCACTACAAAAGAACACTATGCCGTGTTCAAAGGAAATTCCAGATGAGATGAGAAAAAAACTTTTTGAAATACATCGGTCTATAAGATACACCTAAATCTATGCATAGTTTACAGAATATGCCCAACACCTGCTTTCTTCAACTATATTTAGTCGCAGCCATTTACACCAATGAAAACCTGGTGTAAATGCTGATGCCTAAATTATGCGCAGAACAAGCATATTCTATAAAAGTGCATGCAAATTCTAGGAACGTCTATAACCCTTCCATGGCCACGCCACCTTTTCAGATCTGCATCTTAGAATGTACATTGTAATATCTGTAATCCCGGTAGCAAACCTTCAGGGGGTGGTAGGCTCCCTTCAGCAGTCCACAAACAAAGTCCTTCCAGACAACATAGCTTTTAGTTCCAAACAGTTTATTTCCCCTCCTCCACAAAATCTCAGTTCAAGGGGGTTAAAGTCCCATTCAGTTTCCAAAACAAAACAAGAAAAAACTTCCCTTTAAATCCAAGTTCTCCCCCAGTTCAACAGCCTGGGTTTCAGTTTTAAAAGTCTTTCCGCTTGGGTGGTTGCAGAATGGCAGTACACCGCCCACAACACAGCTAATTGACTCCTGTGACCACCCACTGCCTTCAGTCCCTGCAACTCTGCCCCAAAGTACAATTACAGTCCATGTCAACTGGCTCCTCCAAACCTGGTGTGCTGGTCTCTCCAGACTGTCCTTCCTCCAAGCCCTCCATTAACTCTGCTTCTCTGCTAGGCTGTTGGTTGGAGACCTCCTCCCTCTCCCAGGTGGAAGGAATCTTGTACTGATTTCTAACCCAAGGGAATTGAGCTTTGTCATCCCTGCTCCCCCTTCTGGCCCTCGTCTGCCATAGCAGCTGCTCTTTCCAGTCCTTTTCCCCCACCCTTCCACGTGGGGGCCATACCGGGTTTTGGGACCTCCCCCCCCCCCCCGATCCCTCCTCTCAGGGCCTTGTGGGGAATGTAGTCTGGCCCCATATCTCCTCCTGACCTGCTTAGACCCTCCAACCTCCTTACAACATGCATCATTTTATAGAATACTAGTAAAAAAAAAAGCCCGTTTCGGAGAGCAATGAAATGGGCGCTAGCAAGATATTTGTTTTCTGCAATGAATGTTTTGAAAGGGATTTTTAGTATAATTGTGTTGTGTTGGTAATGAATAATTGACATTTTTGTGTTACGTGCAATTTCATTTTTTAATTTTTGTTTTTTTGTAGTGTTGGTAGTTTTGTTATTGTATTTGTAGGATGTAGTGGGTGGGGGGACGTCTGGTGAACATGGAGGGGTTGGCTGTTGTGTTTTATTGTTCTTGTCTTAGAGTTGCAGGTGTCTTGTTATTTTGGTGTGCCTGGGGGTGGGGGGCATATGTTGAGAAGGGGGGCGTGTTTTGTGATCTTTAACTCTGCTTCACTGTGAGTGTGATACAGAGAGTGTGTCTGTGTGTGTGTTTCGCAGAGAGTGTGAAAGTGAGAGAGGGTGGGGTGGACTGGGAGGTTGGTTGCTAGTGTCTGTGTTTTTGTGTTATTGTGTGTATGTCTCACAATGGCTGGTAGGGGAGAGTGGGTTGTGGAAGCTGCTGTGAGAGGGTGTGGCATTGGGCTTGGAGGGTGTTCCGCGTTTGTTGGTTTTTGGGGGTGGTGGGTTGGCCATGTTGTTGGTGGCTTGTATTAGTGTGTTGTTGTTTTTTTTGTTTGTTTTAAATGTTGGTGTTGTGGGGGGGGGGGGTGTCCCTTGCTGGCAAAGTGGGATGAAGTGGTGTGTGGCTTTGAGGGTGGTTATTGTTGCAGGGATGATTTAGAGTGAGAGAGAGACAGATTGAGTGTGCATCTATCCTTGTGCATCTTCTGTGGCTTTGGGGGGGGGGGCGTGTGAAAGATCATGTGCGTCACGGAGCTACATTGTTTGTGTCTGTGTCACAGAGTTAGTTTGTGTGTGTGTGTGTGTGTAAGTGACTGAGGGTGGGGTGTATTTGGAGGTCGGGGGTGAGTGTAATTGTTTTTGTGATATTTTTGTGTTTAATGTTGGTTTTGTGTGTGGGGGGGTTGGGGATGTCCTGTTCTCCGAGGACAAGCAGGCTGCTTGTTCTCACGACTGGGTTGACGTCCACGGCAGCCCCTCGAACCGGAAGAAAAAATCTCATGGGAGGTCCCGCACGCGGGGTACGCCCACCGCGCATGCGCGGCCGTCTTCCCGCCCGTGCACGACCGCTGGTCAGTTTTCTATTTTTCCGCGCTGGAGAGAGACGCAGTTTCGTCCCTCTCCGTGTCAGCCCTGGAAAACCGTTTCGCGGCCTAGTCCGCGGTTTCTTTTACTCTACGCGCGTTCGCATGCCCCCCTTTTTTCTTTTCTTTAAAAAAAAAATCTCCTTGAGTGTTTTTCCCTTTTCTTTTGCTTCGTCACGGCCTTCTGGCCGCACATCTGATTTCTTCTTTGTTGTGGTGGTGTTCTTTTCCGCCACCATCGACGGTTTTGACTTTGCCGATGCGATTTTTCCGTTGATGTCCTCCAAGGTCCCAAGTGGATTCAAGAAGTGTGGTCGGTGCGGCCGGCAGATCTCGCAGACTGATCCTCACGCTTGGTGTCTCCAGTGCCTCGGTCTTGAATAATTCCAAGGCGGGCAACTTGTGTCTCGGCTTGAAAAAGCGGACACAGGTGGCGAGGCAAGTTCTTCGGGACCGTCTTTTCGGAACTTGCGCCAGCCCTTCGACGTCGACGGCTGAGACTTCGGTATCGGTACCGATGTCGATGACTTCGACGCCAAGCATGGCATCGACCCCAGTAGTACAGGTTCCCTTGGCCCGACGACCTGCCAGCGATGGCGGCGGTGAATGGCTGAGTGGGCAATCGGCCTCGGCTGTTCCCGCCGCCCAGGGCCATCGGGACCGAACCCTGTCGGATTCGACCCCCAGAGGGTCGACTCAGTAAGGAATCAACTTAGTGCAATTAGTGCTTACCATCATCGTGTAGAGGGTAAAGCATCTCTGGACTGCCTTTAGTTGTTCGATTCATGAGAGGTTTGCTTTTGTCAAAGCCCCCTGTCAAGCCTCCTGCAGTGTCATGGGATCTCAACGTCGTCCTCACCCAGCTGATGAAACCTCCTTTTGAGCCTCTGAACTCCTGCCATCTGAAGTACTTGACCTGGAAGGTCATTTTCTTGGTGGCAGTCACATCAGCTCGTAGAGTCAGTGAGCTTCAAGCCCTGGTAGCTCATGCTCCTTATACAAAATTCCATCATAAGAGAATAGTCCTCCGCACTCACCCTAAGTTCCTGCCGAAGGTGGTGTTGAAGTTCCATCTTAACCAGTCATTTGTCTTGCCAACATTCTTTCCCAGGCCTCATACCCGCCCTGCTGAACATCAGTTGCACACATTGGACTGCAAGAGAGCATTCGCCTTCTACCTGGAGCGGACACAGCCCCACAGACAGTCCACCCAATTGTTTGTTTCTTTCGACCCCAATAGGAAGGAGGTCGCTGTCGGGAAACGCACCATTTCCAATTGGCTAGCAGATTGCATTTCCTTCACTTATGCCCAGGCTGGGCTGACACTTGAGGGTCATGTCACGGCTCATAGTGTTAGAGCCATGGCAGCGTCAGTGGCCCACTTGAAGTCAGCCACTATTGAAGAGATTTGCAATGTTGCGATGTGGTCATCTGTCCACACATTCACATCACATTACTGCCTCCAGCAGGATACCCGACGCGACAGTCGGTTCGGGCAGTCAGTGCTGCAGAATCTGTTTGGGGTTTGAATCCAACTCCACCCTCCTTGGCCCGGTTTTATTTTGTTCAGGCTGCACTCCCAGTTAGTTGTTCTTCGTAGTTCAATTTCTGTTATGTCCTCGCCGTTGCGAGGTCCAATTGACCCTGTTTGTTGTTTGAGTGAGCCTGGGAGCTAGGGATACCCCAGTCGTGAGAACAAGCAGCCTGCTTGTCCTCGGAGAAAGCGAATGATACATACATGTAGCAGGTGTTCTCCGAGGAAAGCAGGCTGATGGTTCTCACCTTCCCTCCCTCCTCCCCTTTGGAGTTGCATTTTTCCTCATGTCTTTGCTTGGCATTTAACTGAGCGGGAGCGGTCGCGCATGGGCCGGAAGACGGCCGCACATACGCAGTGGTCGTACCCCGCGTGCGGGACCTCCCGCGAGATTTCTTTCTTCCGGTTCGAGGGGCTGCCGTGGACATCAACCCAGTCGTGAGAACAATCAGCCTGCTGTCCTCGGAGAACACCTGCTACAGGTATGTATCGTTCGCTTGCTGGCAAAGTGGGATGAAGTGATGTGTGGCTTTGAGTGTGGTTGTTGTTGGAGGGATGATATAGAGTGAGTGAGAGAGAGAGAGAGAGATTGAGTGTGCATGTATCCTTGTGCATCTTCTGTGGTTTTGGGGGGGAGGGGGGCTTGTGAAATATCATGCGTGTCACTGAGCTACATTGTGTGTGTCTGTGTCACAGAGTCAGTTTGTGTGAGTGTGTGTGTAGGTGAGTGAGGGTGGGGTGTATTTGGAGGTTGGTGGTGAGTGTCTGTGATTTTGTGATAATTTTGTGTTAAATGTTGGTTTGGGAGGAAGTGACGTCACCGACAAAGATGGAGGCATAAACGGTTAGCTCCAGCTCACCGCAATAAAAATAGCGTGAGTTCTCCCGCGGAGCGTGTCCTCCCGGTGCGATTTTGATCCAAGACACATTCGGAATCGGTGGCGCTCCGGGAAACGATAAATATGCAGCCGGAACTTAGCCAATACGGCTTTAAAAGCGGAAAGACGGCTAACCGCATGGCGGGCCTGGAAACTCAACCCGAACAGGCTGGCAAACACCTAGATGGAGATTTGCAGCAGAGCCCCTGTCTCTTTGGAGAAGACCCAGATCGAACAGCAGCGGACCCGCTCGGGGAGCTAAAAGAATGGTTACTAGAAATTCGAGCAGATGTAAAGGCGGTTCGAGCGGAGCTGGAAACGTTAGGCTCCGACCTCCGCGGCGAGATCAGAGAGCTGGGGAATCGGATGGAGTCCCGGGTGGAGGAGCACGCGGAGGAACTTGGATCGCTGGATCGTGCGCTTATGGAAGTCCGAACGGACCAGCAACAGTTGACTGACAAAATGGAAGACTTAGAAAACAGAAGTCGGAGGCATAATTTGCGATTCCGTGGTGTGCCCGAAACCCCGAAATATTCGGACAGTGAGGCAGTAGTGCAACAGGTGGTGTGTGCTATACTGAAAGAGACGGGCAGCCCAGTGGAAGCATCTGCAGTAGTGATCCAGAGCGCTCACAGAACGCTGGGCCCAGCCCGGAATAATCTACATAAAGACATTATAGCATGCTTTCAGGATTACAAATTAAAAGAGAAAGTGTTCCAGGCGGCCAGAAGTCTACAAAGTGTTAAATGGGACACACACCAGGTGGAAATTTATCAGGACCTGGCACTGGCCACTTTAAAACGTCGTGCGGAGCTGAAGCCCATAACAAAAAAGCTGCAGGAGTTGGGAATTCGTTACCGCTGGAAACATCCTTTTGCACTAGCATTCTACAAGGAAGGCCGCATGCACCAAGCAAGATCCCTGGCGGAAGCTAGAATACTTCTTCCAGAAATACAACAAGAGCCTCCGCCGGAAACTCCGGGGAAAACAAGGCGTGATAGAGCCTCAGCATCCCACTCGAAATGGCAGCGAGTAGACAAGGGACAGAAGAGATTGCAACGCCAGCAGTCGGCTGGCCACCTTACATGACTGTGGGTAAGGGGGGCACAAATGCTGTGTTAATATGTGTGGGGTCTTGACCCAATGAAAATTCAGAATGTAAAGCTCGTAAGAGTAATTTGGTTCCGGTTGGTAAAAAGTTTTTGTTGACAAATAGCGGGAGAACAGTTGTTAGGTTGTTTAGTAGCATTAAGAGGGTGAGTCAAGAGGTGAGGTACTTCCTCTAAGAGATACTCTTTCATATATGAGAGAGGATCTACATGAACATTGGGGGAGGGGGGTGACAGGGAGGGAGGGACAGGGTGAGGGAGGGAGGAGGGGGAGAAGATGGAAGAGGGGAACGATACAAGGAAAGGACAAGGTGGGAGAAGATACTTGGGCTGGCTCGGGGTGCCCGTGGGAAGTGATAAAATGCAAGATATAACACTAGCGATCCTGAATGTCAGAGGCCTAAATGTGCCAATGAAACGACAACTCCTATTTCGGGAGTTGATACGTTTAAAAATAGATATAGCCCTGATTCAGGAGACTCACTTAAAAAAACAACATGAGAGGCTCTGTAGGCATCGCCAATATCCACATGTGTTCTTTGCATCGAACAAATCAGGCACCAAGAGTAGGGGGGTTATGATAGCACTTAACGACTCCCAGCCATGGCAGATTAAAAAGATCAGTAGAGACAAGGAAGGTCGATACATCTTATTAGTTATTCAGCTGGGAACACGGACTTACACCATAGTTAATATCTATGCGCCCAATACAGATCATGGGGACTTTTTTCACCGACTAGATCAAATACTATTAGCACAGGGGGAAGGAATTATACTAGTGGGAGGAGATTTTAATGTTACTCCTAATCCTCATTTGGATAACTCCTCTACATCAATTCAGTATGCTAAGCAGGGACGGGAGCTACTTCACACATTTATAGCTAGGTGGCAGTTGAATGATCTGTGGAGGCAGGCCAACCCAACACAAAGAGATTACACATGCTTTTCCCAAGTGCATAACTCCTCCTCTCGTATCGATTTTTGGCTGGGAGATGCTGTAGCGATGGGCAGGGTTAAAGATCAACACATAGAGCCACGAACTTGGTCAGATCATAGCCCAGTCACCCTCGTTTTGCAAGGGCAGGAGGGAAAGAGAGAGGCCCCACAGTGGCGCTTGGATGATGCATTGCTGGCTGAGGTGACCCATGTACTCCAACTTGAGAAAATAATCAAAGAATATATCCAATTTAACGATAATGGGGAAGTGACTCCAGGGGTGCTTTGGGAGAGCTTTAAGGCGGTGATGAGAGGCCAATTTATTGCCTTGAAAGCACATGTGAGACGGGAAAGATTCCAAGTGGAAGAATCAAGGCGCAATCAATTGGCGCAGGTGGAGAGATTAATCAGTAGACAGGGTAAGGGAGGTCCAGCGCGAACTCTGTTAGACCAAGCGCATAAATTAAGGCAGGAGATTAGAGAGCTTCAACTGGCAGATTTATCTGAGCAACTGCAAAAGGTGCGTCAGACTCATTTTGAATTTGGCAATAAGGCCAGTAAGATACTGGCGCATAAATTAAAACTGCAAGCAAAAAGAGCTCATGTAACCCAGTTGAGGAATGATAGGGGGGAACACATAACAGATTCTCAGGCCATACAAGAAACCTTTAAAGGCTTTTATGAAAAACTCTATACTCCAGATATTAGTCCAGAGGAAGTGGAGATAGAGGCCTTCTTGGATAGGAATATACTCCCCACACTGACGGAGAATGCTAAACTTAAACTTTCTAGACCGTTTGAGTTAGTAGAAGTCCTTCAGGCAATAAAGGACTTAGCACCCAGTAAGGCACCTGGACCTGATGGATTTACGAATAAGTTCTATAAAACTTTTGGATCCCTGGTGGCTCCCCTGCTGTTAAGGGTGTTTAATGATCTGGGGGAACAAAGATCTCTTCCGGAGACTTGGCATCAGGCGAATATCATAGTTATCCCCAAACCAGGCAAGGACCCACAGATGTGCGGCTCTTATAGGCCAATCTCTCTTTTGGGGGTGGACTATAAGATCTTTACTGCAATTCTAGCATCCCGTCTCCAGCAATATCTACCACAATTAGTTCATGAAGATCAAGCGGGGTTCGTGCGGGCTCGACAAACATTTGATAATATTCGCAGAGCGCTTCACCTTATTCAAAATGCACAAATAAGGCAACAACAATTATGTATCCTTTCTCTAGATGCAGAAAAGGCGTTTGACAGGGTGCATTGGCCATTCTTGTTTGCAACCCTGAAGAGGGTAGGTATCCCGGAAGGGTTCATGCATTGGATACATCTATTATATCGAGCGCCCATGGCCTCGGTGAGGGTTAATGGGAGCCAGTCCACACCGTTTTTGCTAAGGAGAGGGACGCGACAGGGATGTGCCTTATCGCCACTCCTATTCGCATTGGTCGTGGAGCCCTTGGCGGCTTACATTAGATCACATCCTGACATACACGGGTTGAGAATGGGAACCATTGAAACACGGGTGCTATTATTTGCGGATGATATTCTCCTTACGTTAACAGACCCTGGTACGTCATTCCCAGTTATAGGGGCGGCACTGCGGGACTTTGGATGGGTGGCCGGATTTAAGGTCAATATGGAGAAATCTGAGGTGCTGAATATCTCCATACCAATGAATCAAGTGGCACGATTACGGGCCACTTTTCCCTTTAAATGGGCCTCCAGAAGTATTAAATACTTAGGGGTGAATATCACAAAGAGATTTGAGGACCTATATGCGGCCAATTTCCCTGCAAAGGTACGGGAATTATTTTTAGAAATGGAGAGATGGGAGGGCTTAACAATTTCGTGGATGGGTAGGATAAATGCGATTAAAATGATCTTATTGCCGAAGATGCTATACCTGTTTATGGCGCTTCCCATTTCTATACCTGACAAGTTTCTTAAGGGGTTGCAACGTAGAGTATTCTCCTTCATTTGGAAAAGAAAACCACCACGGGTGCGAAGGTCGGTGATGCATCAGCCAAGGGTACATGGGGGTATGGGAGTACCCTCGTTCCTGCTCTATTACCAGGCGGCTCACCTTCGCATACTAGCAGAGTGGATGCCGAGTAATGGGAAGGCTTGGAAGGCTATGGAGCAGACTTGGTGTGTCTCGCACCCCTTGCGAGTTATCCCTTGGCTATCTGACCGAGAGATCAAAGACATAATAAAAAAAGAAATACCACCGATTATTAGATGGCCGCTCATAACTTGGAGTAATGTACGCAATAGATTTTTTCGAGGACGCACATATTTTTTGCACACCGCAATACGCCATGCACCAGGATTCATACCGGGATCTTTGGATTCACGATACAGAAGCTGGGAGCGGAGTGGCTTGAGGGAGTTGGGGCAGCTGTGGGAGGAGGGGGAAATATTAACATTTACAGACATACAAGAGGAATACGGGATCCCAATGTCTAATGCATTTCAATATAGCCAACTAAGGGATTACATTATGAGGAGAGCAAAGGAAGAGCTGAGTCTGGAGGAAACACAATTAGAGAAGGCTATGGCCGGAGGGGGAGGCAGAGGGGGAATCTCCAGACTATATAAAGCACTCTTATTGCAAACACAGCCAATTCTACATTACACATATAAGTGGGAGAAAATACTGGGGACCTCTTATGAATATCCAGTGTGGGAAAAAGTGTTTGTTTCGTTGCTTAAGGTGTCAATTTCTAATGCTCTTGTAGAAAATGGTTATAAAATATTGTATGGTTGGTACTATACACCACAGAGACTAGCTAGAATGTTTAAAGGGAGGTCGGCTCTCTGTTGGCGTCAATGTGAAATGATAGGAGATATGGCTCATATATGGTGGGCCTGCCCTCACGCTCAGCAGTACTGGACAAGAGTGGTGAGGTTGATTGCAAGTATAACGAAATCAAACTTTCCTATGACTATGGACTTTTGCTTGTTGCATATGCGACCCCAGGGGTCCAGAAAATATACATACCAACTGGCCACTCAGATATTGGTGGCTGGCAGATTTGTGCTAGCAGCGGAATGGAAACAACAAACTCTACCAGGACTTAAGACTATTATAAGGAAATTGGACTATATTTGCTTGATGTCTAAGTTGACGGCGATGCGACAGGGTCGCCTGGTAACATATCATCGAATATGGGACCCATATACTGAATGGTTGGCGCAGCCGGACCCTGCCTTGCCAGTTAATTAATAGGAAGGGAGGGAGGGTGGGGGAGGGGGCATGGGATGAATAGGGGGGATTATAGAATATTAGGAACAAAACAAAATTTATGTTGATATTGAAGAGTGAAATGGAGACACTGTTTGTTCATAAGTTTTTTATGTGCGATTTGTGTATGTTCAATAAATATAAATAAACATTAAAAAAAAAAAAATGTTGGTTTGGGGGGGGGGGGGGGGGGGGGGGGGGGGGGGGGTTGTGGATGTGCCGTGCTGGCAATGTGGGATGAAGTGGTGTGTGGCTTTGAGGGTGGTTATTGTTGCAGGGTATTTGCAGTGGAATGTGTGTGTTTCTGTGGTATTGTGTGTGTGTGTGTTTGTGTCTGTCAGTGAGGCCCCCCCCTCATTGACAGACACAAACACACACACACACACACCGTCCGTGGGTGGGTGAAATGTGAGGTTGGTTGGTTGGAGTGGGGTCAGCGTTTGTTGAGGGGTGGAGTGGGTTGTGTCCGTGTTGTTGCTGGCTCTTTTTTTTTTTGTGTGTTGTGCTGTCAAAGTTGGAGGAAGTGTTTTTTTTTTTTTAATTTATAGGGTTTTGGAGGGGTTTTGGAGGTGGGTCTGTGTGTGTTTTTTGTGGGGAGGGGGGGATTCATCTTCATCGTCGTTGTTACGTGTAGTCTTGGGATACTTTGGACTCCTGCTGCCATTCGCTGTAACGCCGTTGATGGAGGGTGCCTGCAAGTGTGAGGTAGGGTGTTACGGAGAGACGACGACCCTTGAGCGCGGGGGGAGAGGGTGGGGTCCTCTACATCCAGAGGCGTGTCGTGACGGAAGGGCGGAGAGTATGGATGAATTTAACGCCAATTCGGGAGGGAGTCTGTCGTCGGGAAGAAGGGGGAGGTCCGAAGTATGAGAGTAGAGGGCGGGTGTCCGAAGTCGGATGAGGGTGTCTGTTGCCGGGGGACGTGGTCATCTCGGGAGGGGCGAGTGACAGAGCACCGGGGGGGGGGGGGGGGCAGTTTTCTAATGTGTCAGCGAGGTTGTTTTCTGTGCTTTACCTGCGCTGTTCTTCATGGCGGTTGTTTGTCATTGATGTTTGGGCACGCTGTTTTGGGCGTGTTGCTTTCTTGTGGTTGGTTAGTGTCGCTGGTGACGTACCAGGAAGTACCGACGTCAGTTCATCAGATGGAGAGCATGAATGGCTCAAGGTTTAAGTGCCACGGAGTCAGCTTCAGAATGTTGGAGGTGCTTTTTATTATATAGGATGCTTAGACATTTGTGCGCATAAATTCTAATTAATGCTAATTGGTGTCAGTAATTGCTTGTTAAGTTCAATTATTGGTGCCGATTGACTTGTTAAGCTATTTAAGTTGTGCACGCAAATCCAGAATATGACCGGATATGTGTGCACAACGCAAGTTACACTATATAGAATCTGGGGGTATATGCTAGAAAAAATACTCAACCAGTTAAGTCAAATAGGTCATACTTCTGAAATATATGTCCCTCTGTGGGAGCTGTGTAAGTGTGCCAACTTTGTGTGTACATCAAAAGGTATTTCAAGCAGAATTTTAAATAGTTTTCTGTTTATAGAAATTTTTTCTCAACTATTTTACTCCTTAAAATAAAGGAAAAAGTAACGACAAATGCTAAAATCTCAAGTACCCAAGATTACTGTCAATCTTTTGAGATGCATACTTGTGTAGAAGCATATTATTGTACAATTTTCATATGTATATGTGTATATATATGTATATAGAGAGATAGATATAGATTATTATTATATATTTTCCTCTTCTGTAGCACTTGCTGTTGGCGCCTTCTGATGTGGCAGGCTGGGGAATTTTTATCAAAGACCCTGTGCAAAAGAACGAATTCATTTCTGAATACTGTGGTGAGGTGAGCAAGCTTATTCCTGTGATTCTATGAACATCATGCCTGTAGTTTTTTGTTTGTAACTATCCTAGCCCTCATTCTCCCTTTTTGTCCCTTGTTTCAACCAAATGGTTTGATTCATACAGAATCAATGACAAAAGTTCAAATTAATTGTCTCTTAGTTTCTAAAAAAAAAAAAAAGGGAGGGTCTTGACTTTAGAAGATTTGCAGGCATACTATGTCACTTTCTTCCTTAGGCCCCTGTGCACTTCAGAGACTGCTTGAGTGGAATCTATACTACTACACAGAATATGTCTGTAGAAATGGGCTAAAGTGAAGTCCCTCCTTTAGGGCTGAACCCTTAGCAATAGTCTTGTGCCAGTTAGACATTGCTACAGTAGTGGCAGACCTATCCTTTCATTGCTTTCCCTTTCTTACCACCATGAAACTTGATGCGTGTTTTGTGTGGCCAAGCCTCTCTCTCTTTGCAGTGTTGTAGTGATTCTACCAAGCCAAAGGGTCAGCCCATTGTTTTGTTAGGGATTGAAATAGAGAACATGAAATAGTTTTATTTTTGCTTGACCTTTTGTGTATTAAGATTATTTTCGTGGGAAATGAGACCCTTTCTTATGACCACCTAGTATAAAAGGATTAGATGTCACTGAACATGGGAGCAAGCTGGTAACAGGGGCGTAGCTATGGGCAGGCCCAGGCCCATCTAATCTCAGCTCAGGCCCGCCCACCCAAGCGTGGTTGCACACATCGCTTTTGTACCGCTTTGTCACGCCAGCAGTGGCCGCCCGCTCAGCTGATCTCCAGTCCCAGCCACCCATAGGTGCCGACTCCGTGGGTGCTCGAGCACCCCCAATATTTTGCCGGCCGTCAGTCATCCGAAGTTCCGGTTCCAACGTCCCCAGCCTGACCCGACCTACCCGCCCTCTTCTCCCTCAACAGCCCTCCATGCTTTCCTGCCGCCGAGCCAGCGCTTAAAACTAATTTTACCTGACTGAAGTCGTGACTGCAAAAGAAGCAGAATAGAGCAGGCTCGCCTTCAGCCTTTCCCTTCTCTCTCAACGTCCCGCCCTTGCGGAAACAGAAAATGAGGGCAGTATGGATGTGGATGTATTAGCTTGCTTTTCCTTGTCCTTTCCCACTCAGTGGATGCAGGCACATTGGTTCGCCTTTCCCTGCCTTTCCCACTTATCTGAGCCTCCGGAGTGTTTTTATTTACCTCTTTTGCCTCTGCTCTCCTCACAGCGTTAAAAAAAAAAAAAAAATTAAAGTTGCGTCGCGCTTTAATGCAGCGATGTTGGAAAACAGGTTTTTTTCTTGAGATTCTTCTGCAGGACTGGAGCTGTGATACTCGGTCTAGTGAGGTAAGAGTGTTTTCTGACTCCTATGGGGTGGGCCCGCGATCAGGACGTTTTTGGCGCGATTCGCCATTTTTGAATTTTACCGCCATTTTCTGCGATGGCTGCGGGGACTGTAAAGCGCTGTTCTGAATGTGGCAAGCGCAAATCAGCAGCGGGGCTCTGTAATTCGTGCTATACAGACGGTAGAACTGGCCCGAGCATGGCGAGCGGCGATCTTTTGCGCTCTGAGCTGGCAGTGGACGCCATTTTGGATTTTCCACTTGGCGCGGCCTCCGTTGCGACGGAGAGCCCTGAATCCGGGGGAGGGTCCTCTGAGTGAGGCTAAAAATAGAGCTGATAGCCCTGGGCAGGATCCGGGCGGTCAGGGAGCAGTTTTCTCCCCTGATTTTGTTTTAATGCTGCATAGGGCGTACATGCTTAAAAGAGCTCTTCCACAGGGTTCTTCGGACCCTCTGCCTGCCCCCCCCCCCCCCCCCCCCCCCCCCCCGGTGGATCTTTGCCTTTTGGAGTTGGCTTTGCCTGTTTCTTATCCTCCTGATAAACGCAGAAGGGCTAATTCCCCTTCTGAGTGTGGCGCACCCCCCCTTTTCCACCCGTGGTCGGGCTATGAGGATTCTGAGGGGTCTGGCAGAACTTCTTGGGCTGAGGAGCCAGAGTCGGGTGCAGAATTGCCACAGGAGCTTGATGATCCGTCTGCGATGAGGATTTTCCACCGCGGGGAGCTGCCTGCGCTTATTTCAGATGCCTTACAAGCCCTCTCGATTGAAGATCCTGGGAGTGGCACAGCCTCCTCGGTTAATCCAAGGATGGCTAGTACCAGAAAGCCTGCTCGAGCCTTTCCTTTGCATGACTCCATCCAAGAGCTTATTTCGGCTCAATGGGCTGACCCTGAGGGACCTTTGAAGGTTGCCAGGGCTATGGGGCAATTATACCCTCTGAGTGAGGAACATTTGGCTCGCTTTGCAATGCCTAAAGTGGATGCCCTGGTCACGGCTGTGACAAAGAGAACTACCTTCCCTGTTGAAGGAGGTGTTGCCCTGAAGGATATTCAAGACCGCAGGCTTGATTCAGCTCTGAAGCGGTCCTTTGATTTGGCAGGTCTCACTGTTCGGGCGTCTGCATGCAGTTGTTATGCTGCTAGAGCCTGCCTGGCTTGGTTACAGCAGGCAGTGGAACAGCCCGGTGATGGAGTGGAGACCTTATCTGAAGTGGCTCCGTGGATGGAGTCGGCCTTGTCCTTTTTGTCTGACGCCCTTTATGATATGGTCATAGCTTCGGCTAAACAAATGGCTGTAGCAGTGGCGGCTCGCCGCACTCTTTGGCTACGACATTGGGTGGAGGACATGGCCTCTAAGCAAAGGTTGGTGAAGTTGCCCTTTCAAGGCCTTCTCCTGTTTGGTGAGGAGCTGGAAAACATTGTTAAAGGCCTGGGGGATTCCAAACCTCAGCGCTTGCCCGAAGATAGGCCAAAGCCTTCCTCTAAGGGTCTGGAGCTCCGCTCCTCTTACAGACCTCGCTTCCGTGAAGCTAGAAGGTACCGCCCGGGGCGTGCTGCTGGGTTTACTTTATGTGCCCGCTTTCAGCAGAGAAACTCCTTTCGCTCGGACAAATGTTCTGCAGCTGCCGGTTCAAGGCCTGGAGTTCAGTCACTTATCTCCCAGAGTGCCAAAAAAAGGCACTCTAGGAGATAAGTGACTGTTCGATTGATCATTTGTTTCAATATTTCTGGGAGAGTCGTTTTTTTCAAGATATCAACTGCATATTATATTACAGTTGCTTTTATTATCTTACTCCTCCTTTGATAGTGGAGAAACATTGAATAGCCCCTGAAGCAGCCCAGTAGGGTGAAACACGGCCTGTGTCGGGCTATTGTATGCATATTTTAATATATTATTAAAATCACTTTTTATCCATCAACGATCTGCTTTGTATATTTTCCTCCAGGGTATACATGTTCAGGTCAGCAAGTCTCTGCTCATACGTCTTGTAACGCAAATCCCTTACCATTCTCGTAGCTTTTCTTTGCACCGCTTCCATTTTTTTTAACATCCTTCACAAGGTACGGCCTCCAAAACTGAACACAGTACTCCAGGTGGGGCCTCACCAACGACTTGTACAGGGACATCAACACTTCCTTTCTTCTGCTGATCACACCTCTCTCTATACAGCCTAGCAACCTTCTCGCTACGGCCACCGCCTTGTCACATTGTTTCGTCGCCTTCAGATCCTCGGATACTATCACCCCAGGATCCCTCTCCCCCTCAGTACCTATCAGACTCTCACCGCCTAACACATAAGTCTCTCGTGGGTTTCTACTCCCTAAATGTATCACTTTGCATTTCTTCGCATTGAATTTTAATTGCCAAACCTTAGACCATTCTTCTAGCTTCCTCAGATCCCTTTTCATGCTTTCTACTCCCTCCCAGGTGTCCACTCTGTTGCAAATCTTAGTATCATCCGCAAATAGGCAAACTTTACCTTCTAACCCTTCGGCAATGTCACTCACAAATATATTGAACAGAATCGGCCCCAGCACCGATCCCTGAGGCACTCCACTACTCACCTTTCCCTCCTCCGAGCGAACTCCATTTACCACCACCCTCTGTTGTCTGTCCGTCAACCAGTTCCTAATCCAGTTCACCACTTCGGGACCTATCTTCAGCCCATCTAGTTTATTTAAGAGCCTCCTGTGGGGAACCGTGTCAAAAGCTTTGCTAAAATCTAAGAAGATTATGTCTATAGCACGTCGATGATTCAGTTCTCCAGTTACCCAATCAAAGAATTCAATGAGATTCGTTTGGCACGATTTCCCTCTGGTAAAACCATGTTGTCTCGGATCTTGCAACTTATTGGCTTCTAGGACATTCACTATCCTTTCCTTCAGCATGGCTTCCATTACTTTTCCAATAACCGAAGTGAGGCTTACTGGCCTGCAGTTTTCAGCTTCTTCCCTATCACCACTTTTGTGAAGAGAGACCACCTCCGCCGTTCTCCAGTCCCTCGGAACCTCTCCCGTCTCCAAGGATTTATTAAACAAATCTTTAAGAGGACCTGCCAGAACCTCTCTGAGCTCCCTCAATATTCTGGGGTGGATCCCGTCCGGTCCCATGGCTTTGTCCACCTTTAGCTTTCCAAGTTGTTGATACACACTCTCTTCCATGAACGGTGCTCTATCCATTCCATTCTCAGGTGTACTTTTGCCAGTCCCTCGCGTTAATGGCTTCATCTGCTTGATGACAAGGAAGGGAAAATTAGGTTCTTACCATGATAATTTTCTTTCCTTTAGTCATAGCAGATTAAGCCATGAACCCTCCCTGTATGATTGTCTGTATTGCAGTGATTCTGATTTTAGGTGCTGTTCTTGTTTTCTGAAGTTATATTCCTTCCTTGGGGAGTTGGAAAACAGTCTTCAGGATTCTTGTTACAGTTATAGGAGGATGAGTTCATTCCCTCCAAGAGGAGGCAAGTATTCCCTCCGTTTATACAGAGTGGAGGACGAGTTTATTCCTTCCAGGAGGATGAGTTCATTCCCTCCTTTTTTGGAGTTTATGCCCTTGTTAAGGGCCATCGTTCGCTGTGAGGAAAGTTCATGTTATTCCCATTGCGGTTTGCCATACTGCTTTGGAAGCTTCAAATACTGAAGAGGCAGTGGAGCTAGCTGGCCATGAGGCACTGTGAAAAATTGAGTGCTCTCTATCTCCCCGTGCTGGTTGATGGACACAACCCATAAGTAATGGCTTCATCTGCTATGACTAAAGGAAAGAAAATTATCATGATAAAAACCTAATTTTCCCATTGGGATGTAGGCAGGGCCAGCATTTTTAGTAGACTGGTCTCCCAGACATTCCAGGAGATAAATGGGACACCCTAGTAGACTTCAAAAACATGCTTCCAGGTACATATCTCACCGTTGCTCCCTTATCTTGTCTGCTGAGCCTCCCAAATCCCACTGCCCACAGCTGTACTCAGTAGCCCTTATGAGTGAAGGAGGCACCTATATGTAGGTACAGTGAGTGTCTGGTGAGTTTTGAAGGACTCACAGTTTCCACCGCAAATGTGACAGGTAGAAGGAGATAGGGAACAGAGTCCCCCCTTGCCATGCTGCAGTGCATTGACCACTACACTATTCCAGGGACCTGCATGCTGCTGTAGTAGACCTGGCTCTAACATCTGAGGCTGTCATAGAGGTTGCTAAATCATATTTGTACCCACGGGTGTTGGGGGGGGGGGGGTATTGGGGTCACCTCTGATTCCCACCAGTGGTCATCAGGTCCTTTAGGGCAGCCTTTTGTCCCTTTTTCGTTATAAATTCAGGTCAAGCTCAAAATGTTTTAGTCCTGGACAATTTTGTTTTGTTCTATTATGGCTGAAAAACATCCAAGTGTTGGGAACGCCCGGATCCCGCCTTTAACACGCCCCTGACACACTCCCTTATGATTTGAATGCACTTGTGATGGACTTCATCTAAAAACATCTAAAAATTGGTTTTGAAAATACCAATTTGGGCATTTTTGTGATAAAAACGTCCAAATGCAGATTTATGCCACTTTTTGGACGTTTTTCTCTTTTGAAAAAGAGGTCCATAGTGTTTTATTAGTTATTCCCTCTCTCCTTCCAACCACTCATATTTTCTTTTGGCATTTGTCTTTTAGATTATTTCTCAGGATGAGGCAGACCGAAGAGGGAAAGTGTACGATAAGTATATGTGCAGCTTTCTCTTCAACTTGAATAATGGTATGTATATAGATAATTTGTTTTAATTTTTCTAGATCCGTGTGTATAAATTTGCAGTAAAAGTAAAATGAGATGTTTTTTTTATTGCAGTAGCAAAGTTGCTCACTTTTAATGGGTGTTCTCCATGGACAGCAGGATAAACTGAAAGCATAAGTAGTAGGTGGTGACATCTTTGCATTACATTACAGCTCCATTTATATCCCGCATTTACCTATAAGGTTCAATGCAGATCCCAATAAGATAATCCAGCTCAAGTTAGATACTGGGAACATACATAGCCAGAAGTATACATAACCACTTACAGTTAAAAATGTTATCATTTAAATTTTGCTTAAATAGAACAGTTTCTTCAGAGCTCAGAAAATCCACATGGGTTTTTCTAAGCATTTATGGAAGTTCTCATATTACCCCCCTGCTCCAAGTCACCTCGGTCTGTTTACAGAACTTAGGAGTCAACTTATTAGGTAAATGGGTGGATTTATGAATTAATTTACGCTGCCATCCACAGAGGAATCCCATTACAGGTAAGCAAGTTTGCTTTCTTTGTTGACAAACAGGATGAATCGATGGTGAATCCATAGCTTGGATTTTCGTCCTATTGTTTGTCTTAATTTTTCTATCTGAGAAATCCAGGAATTTGGCTGTTAATTGAATAGGATTTGTAGCACCAGTTGGCCAAAAGAGCTGTCTTGTGAACATAACAGTAGTAGACTATCAAAGTATGAATAGACAACCATGAGGCAACTCTGCAAATTTATTTGATGGAAACTGAGTGAAGATGGGCCACAGACATGGCCATGACTGACTTGCTGTGCCTTTACGGTTTTAGTTAGTTGCTAAGCTGCTGGGCTTTAACAGTGGGAAGTAATTACTAGCCAACTGCATAGAATTCTTCTCCGGGGACAAGTAGGATGTAATCTTCTCACTACTGACTGAAGTCATCTAATGAAGCTCAGTGCAAGAACGCCCCCAGCATCTTTTCCAGAAGCTTTTAGTAGAAATTCATTGCGTATATGCATATCTCGCCCACCATTGTCTCATAGAACTAGCTCATTCTTCGTTTTTCTGCAAAACAGTGAAGACAGGTTGTACTTGTCCCATACAGATCCTGTCTGTCTTTGATAGTAAACCTTGCCTGGCAAAATCAAACGTTTCTCTTATTAAATAATATATGACCATTCACTCAAAAATCTTTTATACCAAATGGAGGAAAAAGACATTAGCGGGTCATAGGCATTTTAACTATTGCACTATAATGCACTAATACAGACCCTCATTTTAATCACTGGTCAAAAATCCTCCCAAAAATATTCAATTTTCATGTGCAATTTTCAGTGTATATTCAAACAATCTTCAATTCAAATCTTGCTGTCATATCGCCCATATAAAGTACTTTCCTTCAGCAGAACTCACAAATATGAAAAATAGCAGCGACCACAAATTTATTTTCATTAAATACAGTACTTATCTTACGTCACAATCCCAAAGGGGACCTCCGGTTCACCAACAGCTTCTTAGGGCATGAGAAAAGTGCTGACCAGGAGAATTTCAATATTCACTGTAAGTCACCACACAAACGCCTTGTTCTGTAAAACAGAAAAGTATGTATAGCATCAAGATCAACTCCGCAAAATGCATGTAACCAAATATGACAAGCTTAAACAAGCTTAGGCAGAGGCCTAAGCGGTCCTGAGGTATCTGTCGGGGCTGTTTGGGGATTATATGCTTTCAAAGTGCTGCCGCCTTCCCCCGTTATACGGTGACACCTTTAACATTCCCCAGATTCTTAGAAGAAGAAGCTCAAGATGGATTACACTGTTCATCATGACCAATGTACAACATAACCAATTAATCAATCATCAACAGCAAGCAACAAATGAGGGCCCAGGATTGAAAGGGTGGTGGACTCTGGTCCTGGGGAACTGGGGAACTGAGTTCGATTCCCACTTCAGGCACAGGCAGCTCCTTGTGACTCTGGGCAAGTCACTTAACCCTCCATTGCCCCAGGTACAAATAAGTACCTGTATATGTAAGTCGCATTGAGCCTGCCATGAGTGGGAAAGCGCGGGGTACAAATGTAACATTAAAAAAAAAAGACTAGATCCTTCCTACCAGGACCTGTGGATCCTTTTCCATGGCAAAAATACCTCACAACAGAAATATTCCCTTCAGCCAGTTTATTGGACTCCTAGGATGACTTTTCTTGTCTACTATAGTAATTTGTACCTCCAACGTTCTGAAGCTGACTCCGTGGCAGACTGCAGTGAAGGGTTAGTAACGTTTGTAAGTCTGTAACCATCTCTCTCTGTCCTGCCCTCACGTCAAAACGTGATGATGTCGAGGGCGGAACAGTGAGAGGGAAGGGAACGCCGCAGAGTTGACAGGCAAAGGAACGTGATGTCACACGCATGAGGTTGTCGTCGTCACTCCCTTCTTCCCTTCCAGTTCCAGGTCCCCTTGCAGGCGGGACCAGAGCTGAGAGAGAGAGAAGGGCTGAGCCTGCACGCCTTTTACCGCTGCTGCCGCCGGCCGCCATAACCCCGACGAGGTAAGTCAAGATGACTTCTAAAATTCGGAGGGGGGGGGGGGGGCTGGAACTGGAAGGGAGGGGCGACGACCTTGCTAGCTCCCGTTTAATTTGTGTCGGAAATGGACCTTTTTTACTAGCTTTTCAATAAAAGCTAAATATATTACAAGTTTGACTTAATGTTATTAAAAAAAAGTTCATATATATAGAGTCTCGGCGGCAAGCAGCAGATGAACAGCGAGTTGCGACCAGACCAAAGCGGTCTGCCCTTCAGCCCCGACCACCCACCCAGGTCCACAGTGACGAGAGACGGCAGGCAACCGGGGTGGAGGCGGTCAGTACTCTAGCCCCAATCCTTCCTCCCAGCCACCTGGAGCCGCAGTGACGAGCAGCGGCAATGATCAGGACAGAGGCAGCCTTCTCACCCCCAACTCTTCCGCCCAGCCACCCAGTCCCGCAGCGGAGAACAGCAACCAAACAGTGCGAAAGACCACTTGGTGCCGCAGCGGAGCAGCGAGGAGCAGCAGCCGAGCAGTTGGCGGTGACCGTAGCAGAGACGGCCTGCACGTTACCACAGCCCCAGCTCGCTCACCCAGTCACCCGGAGCCGCAGTGGTGAGCAGCGGACGGCATCGAGAGCAGGGTTGATAAGCCTTCAGCCCCCGCTCGCTCGACCAGCCCAGAAGAGGCGACCACGCCTCACCCGGTCCGAGGGACCACATGGGCCACGATCATTCGCGGTCTGGCCTTAAGGGATACGGAGACGCCCAAAAGAGAGTCACCTTAGGTGTGTAACACAGCAGTACAGGCGACCAGAAATTAGAGAACCTACATGGATCCGAAACCCTGAAAAACTGCTTAGCCAATCAAGGACCCACGGGATGTCCCCCACAGACTCCAACCTCCAACACTATAAACACTTAAACGTGAGTAAACTACCTATAGTTAAACAATAAATCCACACAAATCATCACAAAAGCTCTACTGATCCCAATACTCCCAAACCAAACTGAAAACAAATAAAACACATAAATCCAGAACATAGAATTCCATCTAAAGAACAAAGCCCTACCACACAAGTATCAACGCCGCCCACCTGCAACCCATAGAGAATTGACACAAAAATGAACACCAGCAAACTGCTCCTAATAATTTACTCCTTAGCCCTGATCCACCAAACACTAACGACCCCACTCGCAGAAATCAACATCATACCCACGCTACATAACCAGATAAGACTGAACAGTCCCATCCTATCTTATCTAATTTATCTAGGAATCTTCACGATATTAACCCTTCATCTCTATCCTCCCATGTTTCAAACCTCCTCTCTACTATGGCACCATCCACGTCTGTCAACGAGGCTGTTTCTTCTTACAACAATACTCTATCCTCTGCCTTTGACACTCTTGCACCTTTGATGACCCGCCCTATAAGGCGTACAAAACCCCAACCTTGGCTGACTTCTAATATCCGCTACCTACGTTCTTGTACCCGCTCCGCCGAACGCCTCTGGCGGAAATCTTGGGCCCTTGCTGATTTCTTACACTTTAAGTTCATGCTGACCTCCTTCCAATCTGCTCTTTTATGTGCCAAACAGGATTATTATATCCAACTGACCAACTCTCTTGGCTCTAACCCTCGACTTCTCTTCACTACATTGAACTCTCTCCTTAAGGTGCCCCCTCCCCCAGCTTCCCCTTCATTATCTCCTCAGACCCTTGCTGAATTCTTTCATGACAAGGTTCAAAAGATAAACCTTGAATTCTCTACCTCGCCACCTCTCCCTCCACTAGTCCGTTCCCCTCTCTCTCCTTCCCCTCATTCCTTTTCCTCCTTTCCTGAAGTTACTGTAGAGGAAACTACACTTCTCCTTTCTTCCTCAAAATGTACCACCTGTTCCTCTGATCCCATTCCCACCCACCTTCTTAATGCCATCTCTCCTGCTCTTATTCCTTTTATCTGTCACATTCTCAACCTCTCACTTTCCACTGCAACTGTCCCTACTGCCTTTAAACATGCTGTGGTCACACCTCACCTTAAGAAGCCTTCACTCGACCCTACTTGTCCCTCTAATTACCGACCCATCTCCCTCCTCCCTTTTCTCTCCAAATTACTTGAGCGTGCTCTTCACCACCGCTGCCTTGAGTTTCTCTCCTCACATGCTATTCTTGACCCACTACAATCTGGTTTTCGCCCTCTCCACTTAACCGAAACTGCGCTTACTAAAGTCTCCAATGACCTATTACTGGCTAAATCCAGAGGTCAATATTCCATCCTCATTCTTCTTGATCTTTCCGCTGCTTTTGACATTGTCGATCACAGCATACTTCTCGATACCCTGTCCTCACTTGGATTCCAGGGCTCTGTCCTTTCCTGGTTCTCTTCCTACCTCTCCCTCCGCACCTTTAGTGTTCACTCTGGTGGATCCTCTTCTACTTCTATCCCTCTGCCTGTCGGCGTACCTCAGGGTTCTGTTCTTGGTCCCCTCCTCTTTTCTTTTTTTTTTTTTGAAATATTTTTATTAGCAAGAGAAACGTACAAACATCCGAAAGTTCTCCATATAGCAATGACACAAAATATCACTCAAGTGATTTACATTTAAAAATAATAATAGTAATATAATACATCGCAAACCAGTAGTGGCACAAACAATCAGATGACATGTTCTATCTCATCGTTGTGTGCACATTCCTCTCTATTATCATCTTTTCTCCCCCCCCCCCCCTCTCACCCATGCCCCCCCTCCCTCCCCTACAGAACCAAGACCTGAGTGCCTAAGGTACAGATCGTTCCTGTCTCCATGATTGGTTGTACCGATTGAGTTATGCTGTTGTACAGTGGTTCCCTTGAACCTTTATTCCTTTGAATATCAATCATTAAACACTGGAGGCTTTCCCAGGGGGCAGCTGTGTCAGTTTCGCAAAGCTGTTTCTCCAAAGAGAGCGGCCCGGTGGAGGCCTATCCCATGGGAATTCAAACTGACCTCCCCCTTCCCAACCTGCCATTTGCTTCATGCTACTGTGCCACTGAGTAAGAGGAGGAGGGATTTCATTCACCCAATATTGTAGGATGACTTTTTTCGCTAGGATCAGCGCCAGTAAAACAAAATGGCACTGATACAGGTTCAGTCCCTGTGTAACCAAATCTGAATCCAAGCCCAGTAATAGGACTCTATAATTCCATTCTATGGGTTGTTCTAGCACATCGTCCAGATGCCTCAACACACCGTTCCAGAACGTCCGCAGTGCTGAACACTCTAGAAATTGGTGCGTCAGGGTACCTTTGTGGTTTACACATCTATTACAGTCGTCTGATGCCCATAGTCCCATGGCCTTACCCCTACTCCTAGTAAGATACACCCGGTGCAGGATCTTCAACTGAGTTTCGTGACAACTCACATTAGGGGTTACTTTGTAGGCCAATTCAAAGCATCTCTTAATCTCCCTTGCCGACACCGCGCTGCCCACCCCTGAGCTCCACCTGGCGGCCAACGTGTCCACATAATTGGTTGGCCTCCATGTTTTACCCACTTGGTACCAGACTGAGAGCTTATTGCGTTCCGTGGGCAGTTGCTTGAACACTACATCTAGTGCGGTAAAGGATGGGAGTTTATTACTCTTCTTTTTCAAGGATAACACATAGTGCCTGATTTGTAAATAAGAAAAAAATAAATGTTGTGGGATATTCCATTTGGCCTGACACTCTGCGAATGATAGAATGTGGGTTCCCCCTTCTTCTAGCACCTGCCCTACATATCTACAACCTTTCTGATCCCATTCCTTAAAATATCGGGATCCCCTCCCTGCGGGAAAGTCGGGATTATCTAGTAGTTCTATGAATGGAGAGGGACCCGCTGCATCCCCCACCCTCTGTCGCCACCAATCCCATGCCATGCGTAATGGCAATAAAAGAGGCGAGATCTGAATCTGTGATCTCCTGCCGTGTAAGGTGTTAAATACCGACCAAGGGTGGGCTGCGAATTTCCATACCCGTGGCGGTGCATATTTGAAGCAACCCGTGTGTATTTCGTGAATCCATCTAAGGAGCGCTGCAACATTGTAAAGACGGAGATCCGGTAAGTTGACTCCCCCTTCATTTCTACCCCGGACCAGCTTGCCATAACCTATCCTAGCCCTCCGCCCCCCCCCAAATGAATGAGGTTATAGCTCCCCGGTATACTCTCTCATCTTTACTGTGAACCCATATTGGCAGCATCTGTAAGCAGTACAGTATCTTAGGGATAAGTACCATTTTGACAAGTGCCACTCGTCCCAAGAATGATACTGGTAGGTCTTTCCATTGATGGCACAATTTTCTTATCCCGTCCACCTTCTCAGCTACATTCTTTTTATACATGACCTTGAGATCTGTGTGTAGGTAGACTCCCAAGTACTTCATCGGCCCCTTTGCCCAAGTTAACGGAAAGTCTGGACAGCATTGGCACTTACAATTTTTGGATAGCGCCATAGCCTCTGATTTGTCAAAATTGATCCTGAGACCGGAGAAGGAGCCAAACCGTTGGATCATGTCTATGAGGGTGGGGATACCACTAGTCGCCTCCCCTAAAAAAATTAACATATCATCCGCAAAAAGATTTATTTTGTATTCATCCTTCCCTATCCGAATTCCTGTTAGTTCTTGGGACTGCCGAATTTTACTCGCCAGGGGTTCCAAGGCCAGTACAAATAACATTGGAGATAAAGGGCATCCCTGGCGCGTGCCCCGGAGCAGTGGGAACGACTGCGACAAGGCGTTGTTTATCAAGATCTGTGCCGTCGGATTCCTGTATAGCGCTCTCGTCCCCCGCAGAAATTCCCCGTAGATGCCGAATTGGGGAAGCACCCAGAAAAGATAGTCCCACAGTATCTTATCAAAAGCTTTTTCTGCGTCTAGGCTGACAATAATATTATCTCCCGTCTTGCCTCCCTTAGCCTGCAAGGCACTAATCGCTCTGAGGATGTTTGTGGACGCATATCTCCCCGGCACGAATCCCGTTTGGTCTCCATGCACCAAATGGGGAAGCACCTTCCCCAGCCGAGCGGCCATGATGCTGGCAAACAGCTTAATATCTTGGTTTAGTAAAGATATAGGGCGATAAGATCCCAGCACCTCTTTATCGCGCCCCGGCTTCGGTAGCACTATGATGGTGGCGTGTGTCAAAGTCCCCGTGGATTGCCCTTCCGTGCACAGTGCCTCACATAGATCACTAAACGGCCCTGCTATCTTTCCTCCTAAAATCTTGTAAAATTCTGGCCCTATCCCGTCAGGTCCCGGCGCTTTGGCTAGTTTTAGCTTTTTGATGGCTGCTTGAATTTCCTCACCCGAGACTCTCTCATTCAACGCGTCTCTTTGGTCTTGAGAAAGTGTCGGGAGCTGAAGATTCTGGAAAAAGGCCTCCCTTTTACTCTCATCACAAGTCCCCTTATCGTACAATGATTTATAAAAATCCACAAACGCTGCCTGTATTTCTTCCTCCCTTTCTAGATTTTGTCCCCCTCTGTTTTTAATATTAGTGATAAAATGCTTTGCAGATCTACTGCGTACCATGGATGCTAATAAGCTCCCCGTTTTATTCCCCCACCTATGTAATTTATATTTGTATATCCCGCACTGCCCTTTTGTTCAACGTCTCGTTGATCAGGACTTTTGTTTCCTTAAAAGTGTCCTTTGCCCTCTCATCTCCTCTCATCATCGCTGCCCTAGCGTTCTGCAGTGTTGTGAGCTGGTCAAGGAGCACCCCCTCTCTTATCTTCCTAGTCCTAGCGGTATATTCAATGATTTTGCCCCTCAATACAGCCTTCCCTGCCTCCCATAGTGCGACCGGATCATTTGCAGAGTTTTTGTTATCCTCTAGAAAAAACTGCCATTCCTGTTGCAGATAGTCTCTAAATTCTTGCTCCTGGTACAGTGTGGGGTTCAATCGCCATCCCGCTTTGCTCCTAGCCCCACCCAAGGCCACATCCACCCATACCAGACTGTGATCCGATACCACGGCTATTTCAATCCCCGCCGCCTTGCTCACAGAAAAAAGGCCCTGTGTTAATAGGATACAATCCAGCCTTGCCTGACACCCGTGGACAGTGGAAAGGAAAGTATAGTCTCTCTCGTCCGGGTGCAATACCCTCCACACATCCACAAGTCCCAGGTCCCTCTGTAGCAACCCTACGCCTCTATCTTCTGCATCCTTAGGTCTCATCTTTGGTGGATTACAGTCAACTAGAGGATCTGCTGTTATGTTAAAATCCCCTCCCACGATCAGTTTATATTCTTGTAGTGGAACCAGGGCTGCTATAAGTTTGAGAAAGAATTTTTGGGAGTAGACGTTAGGGGCATACACCGAACATAAAGCCACCTTTGACCCACTCAGTATACCCATCCATATCACAAAGCGGCCCTCAGAATCTTGGACCGTCTTGTGGCACGTATAATCTAAGCTTTTACTTAAGAGAATGGCCACTCCCCTCTGCCGATTGTTAAAGGACGAGTAAGCCAGTTCTCCCACACAGCCTTGTTTCAATTTCAGATGCTCTGTGGCTGACAAGTGAGTTTCCTGTACCAATAGAACCCCCACTTTTAGTTGTTTGCTATATTGCAAGATCTTTTTGCGTTTAATGGGTGAGTGTATTCCATCTGCATTTAGAGAAGCTATACGAATGCTACCCATTTCTCCACACTAGTGTTTGTTTTTTTTTAATACAGTGTGTTCTGCCTTTGAAACCCTTCCGGAGTGGCATCCCAGCTATGCCACCCCGCAAAGTCAGTCCCCGGTGTGTATCTTGTGCCTCCCTTGACCTCTGAGCACCAAAGTGAGAGCTCTGATTCCACTGCCGCATTTCCCTGCCCTTTCTCCCAGGTCTCGGTCCTATATGCCTAATTCCCCTCTCCCCGTCCCTCCCAACCCGCCCCCCCATCCCCTCTCCTCTCCCCCCCCTTTCCTGAGATCCCAATCAGCCTCTCTTCTCATCCCCAGACTCACAAATGCATCCGTTCTTCTTGACATCTCATCCTGTTCCCATCCATCTTTCATCCACTCCCTCACATCCTCACTCACCTTCCTTTTGTATCCTGTGATTGAGATTTGAACCCCCTCAACCATCCCCAACTGAAATATGCATCAACTCCCCGCCCCCACCCGCTCCCCCCATATCTACATTGTTGATTCAGAAAAGTGATTTGCATTCCAACATATCAACATTCCAACTTTGGGACCATAGCCCATTCCCAACTTAACTGAACTGCAAACAAAACCCAAAAACATAACAGTAAATAGTACGGTACCTAGTACAGTTTTAACATTGCAGCAATTTAAGCCTCATTTTAAGCTTACTGTCTGTATCGGATGAACTTTATATCGTTCATATATTTCGCCTAGCCGCTCTAAGGCCACCGTGCTAGTAGCTCCTGGCGGCCAGGCTAAACTTACGGTCCCCTTCAGGACTCTATCGTTGGCCGAATGACTAGCAGTGTCGGTGATCCCTGGCTCCTAGGCCGCTGAAGCTCCGCTCCACGTGCGCAAAGTTTATTCACAAGGCGTCTCAGGCCAGTCAGACCTCTCATTGTTCACCGATCCGCTAAAGCACTGATCCAGTCATCTGCTGAATCTTCTTTGCACACATGCCTCCACATCAAATCGACCGCACTTAGGCCGCTGCTCAATTCAAGGCTTTCCAAGTCCATTGTCTGCTCTGTTACTCCTCCAGTGAGGTACCTGTTCGAGACAGTTCCTGACTCACTGCTCTCCCTCTGCGATCGCCTCCATGTCTTGCCGCGGCACTTTCGCCACTCTCTCCAGAAACGCTTGGATTTCCTCTACCTTTGTGTAGGTGACGGTGCGGTTGTCGTGAGTAACTCGCACTTTGGCCGGGTATTGGAATGCGAACTTGATGCCATGTTCAAATAGTTTCGTACAATATGGCGCCATCAGCTTCCTCTGCTCCATGACCCGGAATGAAAAATCTTGGAATAATAAGATCTTTTTCCCTTTGTACTCCAGATTGCGTTGTCTCTTATATTGTTCCAGAATTTTAGCTTTATCTGCATAATTTAAATATCTGGCAATGACAACCCTCGGGCGATCTGTTCCCTCTCTCCGCGTTCCTATGCGATGGATCCTCTCCACCTTACCGGATTCCAGTGCAAGGCCCATCTGTTGGGGCAGCCATTTTTCTGCCAGTTCCTTTAGGTCCGAGTCCAGAGCTGATTCGGGGATGCCAACAAATCTGACATTGTTGCGTCTTCCCCTATTCTCTTGGTCTTCCACACGGTCGAGCAGTGTGCGCATCTGGGATTCCAGGGTGCCGAGGCGCCCCTCTGCCGCCATTGCTTGGTCTTCTTGTGCAGAGATGCGCTCCTCTGCTTGCTGTAGCCTGGCTGCGTGCCCTGCTAGGCACTCCTTAATTTCGTCCATGCCGGTATGCAGTTTAGCTAGTTTGTCATCCAGCAGCTGAGACATATTTTTCAGGGACATTTGGACTATGTCTTCATGCTGCGGAGTGAGGCTCTGACCGCGTCCCGGCGATATCGATGAGGCAAATGGGGATTGCGTCGCCATTTTGTTTTTCGCCACGCTGCTCTTCTCCTTCCCCGATCGCAGCGTCTTTACTGGCATGCCGCTTCGCTCTAGCTTTCTTCTAACCTCACGTCCCGCGCCTCAGCTGATTCAGTGTTCGCGCTGGTCTGTTTTAGAAGTGATTAGTCGTCCAACTCTTGCTCCATGGGGGAAAAATTAGGTGAGGAGCGGGGAGCCGAGCCACCAGGCGTCCGCTCAGGTCTCTTGCATCACGTGACCCTCCCCCTCCTCTTTTCTATCTACACTTCTTCCCTTGGTTCATTAATCTCATCCCATGGCTTTTCCTACCATCTCTATGCTAATGACTCCCAAATCTACCTTTCTACCCCTGATATCTCACCTTGCATCCAAACCAAAGTTTCAGTGTGCTTGTCTGACATTGCTGTCTGGATGTCTCAACGCCACCTGAAATTAAACATGACCAAAACCGAGCTTCTCATTTTTCCCCCCAAACCCACCTTCCCACTCCCCCCGTTTTCTATTTCTGTTGATGGCTCTCTCATTCTCCCTGTCTCCTCAGCTCGAAACCTTGGGGTCATCTTTGACTCTTCTCTCTCCTTCTCTGCTCATATCCAGCAGATCGCCAAGACCTGTAGTTTCTTTCCTTACAACATCCGTAAAATCCGCCCCTTTCTTTCCTAGCACTCTACCAAAACCCTCATCCACACCCTTGTCACCTCTCGTTTAGACTACTGCAATCTGCTTCTTGCTGGCCTCCCACTTAGTCACCTCTCCCCTCTCCAATCGGTTTAAAACTCTGCTGCCTGTCTCGTCTTCCGCCAGGGTCGCTTTACTTATACTACCCCTCTCCTCAAGTCGCTTCACTGGCTCCCTATCCGTTTTCGCATCCTGTTCAAACTTCTTCTACTAACCTGTAAATGTACTCACTCTGCTGCTCCCCAGTATCTCTCCACACTCGTCCTTCCCTACACCCCTTTCTGTGCACTCCGCTCCATGGATAAATCCTTCTTATCTGTTCCCTTCTCCACTACTGCCAACTCCAGACTTCGCGCCTTCTGTCTCGCTGCACCCTAAGCCTGGAATAAACTTCCTGAGCCTCTACGTCTTGCCCCATTCTTGGCCACCTTTAATCTAGACTGAAAGCCCACCTCTTTAACATTGCTTTTGACTCGTAACCACTTGTAACCACTCGCCTCCACCTACCCTCCTCTCCTGCTTCCTGTACACATTAATTGATTTGATTTGCTTATTTTATTTTTTGTCTATTAGATTGTAAGCTCTTTGAGCAGGGACTGTCTTTCTTCTATGTTTGTGCAGCGCTGTGTACGCCTTGTAGCGCTATAGAAATGCTAAATAGTAGTAGTACTGATACACCACACCACACCAATCTGACCACAACCAAGACAAAGGAAGGAAAGGTCATACAAACCCATACCACCAAAGACATGACAACTGACAAAAATCAACACAACACCGAACACAGCGGACCCCTACCAAAAAATTCAAGTGGGTTACATCAACGCCAGATCCGTAGTAAATAAAATAGCAATAATAACAGACTGGATCATGTCAGAAAACCTCGATCTACTTTTCATCAATGAAACCTGGATCCATGATCAAAAGGACCCTATAATTCTAGATCTATGCCCCCCCAGGATACAAAATCACTGAGTGGACCAGACAAGAAAAGAGAGGTGGAGGCATTGCACTAATCCATTGATCCCACTTCACCATCGTAACCATCGCTGAGTCCATAACACCCCAATCAGAATCCACCACTCAACCTTGCTTGGCCACCTAAACTGTGTCCTGTTTTATAGACCACCAGGTAACTGATATGAATGCCAGCAACACTTCAGGGATTTCATATCAAACATCTGTGTAGCTAACCCCAATATACTAGTACTAGGTGACATCAACCTTCATCTAGAAGACCCAAACTCCGCCAATGCACGAGATTGCAAGGAATTCCTCCAACTATGGGACCTTAAATGGCCACATATGCAAGCAACCCATGTCAAAAGGGCACAGTCATGTTAAAGGAAATTAGTGAGGCAAATAAATTAGGCAACGCAATAATAATGGGTGATTTTAATTACCCCATATAGACTGGGTTAATGTAACATCAGGGCATGCTAGGGAGGTAAACTTCCTCGATGAACTAAAGGACAGCTTTATGGAGCAGCTGGTACAGGAGCTGACGAGAGAAGGAAAAATTCTAGACTTAGTCATTTGTGGAGCGCATGATGTGGTACGGGAGGTAGCGGTCCTGGTGCTGCTAGACAACAGTGATCATAACATGATCGCCTTTGAAATTTGCTTTCAAAAAGGTAATTTATATGTTAGCGTTTAACTTTAAAAAAGGACGCTATGATAAAATGAGAAGAACGGTAAAAAAAACGTAAGGAGTGACTGAGAGGGTAAGAAACCTACAACAGGCGTGGATGCTGTTCAAAAACACCATCCTGGAGGCCCAGGCCAAACATATTCCACGTATCAGAAAAGGAGGACAGCAAACCAAACGACAGCCGGCGTGGTTAAAAAGTGAGGTAAAGGAGGCTATTGGAGCTAAAAAGGAATCCTTCAGAAAATGGAAGAAGGAACCGAATGAGGAAAATAAGAAGCGGTATAAGGAATGTCAAGTCAGATGCAAAGCGCTGATAAGAAAGGCAAAGAGGGTTTTTGAAAGAAAGATAGCGATAGAAGCGAAAACTGATAGTAAAAAATTTTTTTAGATACATTAAAAGAAGGAAACCGGCAAAAGAATCGGTTGGCCCGCTGGATTACCAGGGTGTAAAAGGGGTGATCGAGGAGTGGAGTGGAGGAGTGGCCTAGTGGTTAGAGTGGTGGACTTTGGTCCTGGGGAACTGGGTTCGATTCCCACTGCAGGCACAGGCAGCTCCTTATGACTCTGGGCAAGTCACTTAACCCTCCATTGCCCCAGGTACAAATAAGTACCTAAGCCACATTGAGCCTGCCATGAGTGGGAAAGCGCGGGGTACGAAAAAAAAAAGACAAAGAAATAGCAGAAAAACTAAATGAGTTCTTTGCTTCGGTCTTCACCGAGGAAAATTTGGGTGGGATACCGGTGCCGGACAGGGTATTCGAAGCTGAAGAGTTGGAAAAACTTATTGAAATATCTAAGTCTGGAAGACTTAATGGAGCCGTTCTGCAAACTGAAGAGTAGCAAATCTCCTGGACTGGATGGTATTCACCCTAGGGTGCTGATAGAACTATAAAATGAGCTGGCAGAGCTACTGTTATTGATTTGTAATTTATCCTTAAAATCGAGCATGATACCGGAAGATTGGAGGGTGGCCAATGTAACGTTGATATTTTAAAAAAGGTTCCAGCGGAGACCCGGGAAATAATAGACCGGTGAGTCTGACGTCGGTGCCGGGCAAAACGGTAGAGACTATAATCAAGAACAAAATTACAGAGCATATTCAAAAGCATGGAGTAATGGGACAAAGTAAACATGGATTTAGTTAAGGGAAGTCTTGCCTCTCCAATCTGCTGCATTTCTTTGAAGGGGTAAACAAACGTGGACAAAGGTGAGCCAGTTGATATTGTGTATCTAGATTTTCAGAAGGCGTTTGATAAGGTCCCTCATGAAAGACTACAGAGGAAATGAGAGGGACATGGGATCGGAGGTAGTGTCTTACTGTGGATTAAAAACTGGTTGAAAGATAGGAAACAGAGAGTAGGATTAAAAGGTCAATATTCGCAATGGAGAAGGGTAGTTAGCGGGGTCCCTCAGGGACTGGTGCTGGGACCTCTGCTTTTTAACTTATTCATAAATGACCTAGAGATGGGGGTAACTAGTGAGATAATCAAATTTGCCGATGACACAAAGTTATTCAAAGTAGTCAAATCGCGGGACGATTGTGAAAAACTATAAGAGGACCTTACGAGACTGGGAGACTGGGCGTCTAAATGGCAGATGACGTTTAATGTGAACAAGTTTAAAGTGATGCATGTGGGAAAGAAGAACCCAAACTATAACTGCGTTATGCAAGGTTCAGCGTTGGGAGTCACGGACCGAGAAAGGGATCTAGGTGTCATCGTTGATGATACGTTGAAAACTTCTGCTCAATGTGCTGCTGCGGCTAGGAAAGCAAATAGAATGTTGGGAATCAGTAGGAAAGGGATTGAAAATAAAAATAAGGATATTATACTGCCGTTGTATCGCTCCATGGTGCGACTGCACCTCGAGTATTGTGTTCAATTCTGGTCGCCGCACCTCAAAAAAGACATAGTGGAATTGGAAAAGGTGCAGAGAAGGGTGACAAATTTGATACAGGGGATGGGGCAACTTCCCTATCAGGATAGGCTGAAGAGTCTGGGGCTCTTCAGCTTGGAGAAAAGGCGGCTGAGGGGAGATATGATAGAGGTCTATAAGATAATGAGTGGAATGGAACGGGTCGATGTGGAGCTTCTGTTTACGCTTTCCAAAAATACTAGGACAAGGGGGCACGCGATTAAGCTACAGTGTGGTAAATTTAAAACGAATCGGAGGAAATTTTTCTTCACTCAACGCATAGTTAAACTCTGGAATTCGCTGTCGGAAAAGGTGGTTAAGGCGGTTAACTTAGTGGACTTCAAAAAAGGGTTGGATGGCTTCCTGGAGGAAAAAGCCATAGAATGTTATTGAATGGATGAGGGAGTAATACAGTATTTCTATAATGGGTGGGACAAATTGCTTGTTCTTTTGGCCGCTGTCGGTGACAGGGTGTTAGGCTTGATAGACCCTTGGTCTGTCCCAGCATGGCGATGCTTATGTACTTATGTACTGCCCTCAGACCAGAACCTAATAATAATGGATACTAAGTGGACAGACACACCATTGTCAGACCATTACAAACTGAACTTCTCCCTACAATGGTGAAAAAAGGGCTCACACCGAATACAAGAACACACAACCTACATCACGAGGCCAAATAGACCTGGAAACATTCTGGCAACTGATCTACAATAACGAATGGACACCACAAACGGACTCGATACACTATCTCCTAGATTGGGACAAAAGATGCAGAAGCATATTAGACGAAATAGCACCACTACAAACAAAATCCTCACGTAGACATAACCCGATACCGTGGTACAACGAAGACCTGAGAAAACTAAAAACACAAACTAGAAAACTCAAACGAGAATGGAAAAAAATTAAAAAATGAGCAATGGAAACAGACTCAAAGAAAATACAAATATGCAATAAGACAAGCCAAAAGGACATCTACAAAACCAAAATAGGGCCAGACTACAAAGACACGAAGAAACTATATCAACTCGTAAACAAACTACTAGACACCACACCGGTCACCACTACCAACACAGACAACCCCATTTGCTGACATACTTGCTAAATACTTCAAAGAAAAAATTGTAAACCTACGCAACACGTTACCTCAGAACACCGCCCATTTAAAAAAAATTCATTGAGTGTTTAGACCCAATCCTCGGTGAATACCCAGCAGACAGAATCTGGGCAAATTTCACTCCCCTTACCGCCGAAACAATCATCCAAGCGATTAACAAGTCCGCCGACATTCACTATAAACTGGACACCTGTCCCGATTACCTAATAAAATCCGCTCCTAATCGCTTCATGACAGACCTCACATCCCACCTCAACTATATGATTCAACATGGACTCTTCCCTAAAGAAAATGGCAACATCCTACTCACCCTGATACCAAAAGATACAAAGAAAAAATCAAACAAAATCACCAACTACCACCCAGTTGCATCTATCCCACTGGTAGTCAAACTAACGGAAAGCATGGTAACCAAACAACTTACCGACTACCTAAACAAATTCTCTATTCTACACGAGTCACAATCAGGATTTCGCCCCAACCACAGCACCGAAACAGTACTAGTCACCCTCCTAACCAAATTCAAACAAGAAATTGCAAAAGGCCAGAGCATACGTCTCCTGCAATTCGATATGTCTAGTGCGTTTGACATGGTAAACCTTAAAATACTACTATACATCCTAGAATACTTCAGGATTGGTGGAAGTGTGCTTAGCTGGAATAAGGGTTTCTTAACCACTAGAACATATCAAGTGAAATCGCACTCGAACATATCATCACCATGGAAAACAGACTGTGGAGTACCCCAAGGATCACCACTATCACCGATCCTTTTCAACCTTATGATGACCCCACTAGCCAGATCCCTAGCCAACCAAGGCCTCAACCCTTACATCTACGCAGATGATGTCACGATATACATCCCCTACAAACATGACCTAACAGAAATCACTAATGAAATCAAGCTCAGCCTAAAAATCATGAACTCATGGGCGGATGCATTCCAATTAAAACACAGATAAAACACACTGTCTCATCCTCTCATCCCAATACAACACGAACAAACTCACCTATATAAACTCCCTAGACTACACCCTTCCTGTTTCAGACAGCCAGAAAATTCTCAGAGTTACAATTGACTGAAACCTCATGCTCGAAAGCGAAGCGAAATCTACAACAAAGAAAATGTTCCACTCAGTGTGGAAACTCAAAAGAATTAAACTTTTCTTCTTGAGGGAAATATTCCACAATTTGGTACAATCAATTGTACTAAGCCACCTAGACTACTGTAACGTAATCTACGGGGGATGCAAAGAACTAATCATAGTAACATAGTAGATGACGGCGGAGAAAGACCTGCACGGTCCATCCAGTCTGCTCAACAAGATAAACTCATATGTGTTACTTTTTTGTGTTACTTGACCTTGATTTGTATCTGCCATTTTCAGGGCACAGACCGTAGAAGTCTGCCCAGCACTAGCCCCGCCTCCCAACCACCAGCCCCGCCTCCCCCCACCGGCTCTGCCACCCAATCTCCGCTAAGCTTCTGAGGATCCATTCCTTCTGAACAGGATTCCTTTATGTTTATCCCATGCATTTTTGAATTCCGTTACTGTTTTCATCTTCACCACCTCCCGCGGGAGGTCATTCCAAGTATCCACCACTCTCTCCATGAAAAAATGCTTCCTGACATTTTTCTTGAGTCTGCTCCCCTTCAATCTCATTTCATGTCCTGTAGTTCTACCGCCTTCCCATCTCCAGAAAAGGTTCGTTTGCGGATTAATACCTTTCAAATATTTGAATGTCTGTATCATATCACCCCTATTTCTCCTTTCCTCCAGTGTATACATGTTCAGGTCAGCAAGTCTCTCCTCATACGTCTTGTAACGCAAATCCCATACCATTCGTGTAGCTTTTCTTTGCACCGCTTCAATTCTTTTTACATCCTTAGCAAGGTACGGCCTCCAAAACTGAACACAATTCTCCAGGCGGGGCCTCACCAACGTCTTATAAAGGGGCATCAACACCTCCTTTCTTTTGCTGGTCACACCTCTCTCTATACAGCCTAGCAACCTTCTAGCTACGGTGACTGCCTTGTCACACTGTTTCGTCACCTTCAGATCCTCAGTTACTATCACCCCAAGATCCCTCTCCCCGTCTGTACATATCAAACTCTCACCGCCTAACACATATGTCTCCCGTGGATTTCTATTCCCTAAGTGCATCACTTTGCATTTCTTCACATTGAATTTTAATTGCCAAACCTTACACCATTCTTCTAGCTTCTGAAGATCCTTTTTTTATGTTTTCCACTCCCTCCGGGGTGTCCACTCTGTTACTAATTTTAGTATCGTCCGCAAAAAGGCAAACTTTACCTTCTAACTCTTCGGCAATGCCACTCATAAATATATTGAACAGAATTGGCCCCAGCACTGATCCCTGAGGCACTCCACTGCTCACCTTTCCCTCATCCGATCAAATTCCATTTACCACCACCCTCTGGCGTCTGTCCGTCAACCAGTTCCTAATCCAGTTCACCAGGTCTGGTCCTATCTTCAGCCTGTCTAGTTTATTCAAGAGTCTCCTGTGGGGAACCGTGTCAAAAGCTTTGCTGAAATCTAAGTAGATTATGTCTATAGCGCGTCCCTGATTCAGTTCTCCGGTCACCCAGTCAAAGAATTCAATGAGATTCGTTTGGCACAATTTACCCTTGGTAAAACCATGTTGTTTCGGATCTTGCAACTTTTTGGCTTCCAGGAAATTTACTATTCTTTGCTTCAGCATTGCTTCCATTACTTTTCCAATAACCGAAGTGAGGCTTACCGGCCTGTAGTTTCCAGCTTCTTCCCTATCACCACTTTTGTGAAGAGGGATCACATCCGCCATTCTCCAAACCCACGGAACCTCTCCCGTGTCCAAGGATTTATTAAACAAATTTTTAAGAGGACCCGCCAGAACCTCTCTGAGCTCCTTCAATATCCTGGGGTGAATCCCCACCGGTCCCACAGCTTTGTCCACCTTTAGCTTTTCAAGTTGTTCATACACACTCTCTTCCGTGAATGGTGCTATATCTACTCCATTCTCATTTGTACTTTTGCCAGTCAATCGCGGTCCTTCTCCAGGATTTTCTTCTGTGAAAACAAGTCAAAAGTATCTATTTAGCAAATTTGCTTTTTCTTCATCATTATCTACGTAGCGGTTCGCCGCATCTTTCAGTCTCACATTTCCCTTTTTAGCCATAAAGAAACTGCAAACTGCTCAAAACACTGCAGCCAGGCTTATATTTGGAAAAACGAGATTCGAAAGCGCCAAACCCCTACGAGAAAAGCTGCACTGGCTCCCAATCAAAGAACGTATTGCGTTCAAAATCTGCATTCTGGTTCATAAAATACGGCAGTGCCCCAAGATACATGACAGACCTCATTGACCTACCAAGTAGAAACACATCAAGATCAACACAGACATACCTAAATCTCCACCACCCAAGTTGGAAAATACTCAAATACAAATCAACCTATGCATCCAGCTTCTCCTATATAAGCACTCAACTATGGAACGCACTACCAAACGCCGTGAAAACAACGCAAGACCTATTAAACTTCCGAAAGTCACTAAAAACTTACCTATACAAAAGGCATACCCGAATGATCCAACTTAAATGCCTGAGTCCTGCAACACAACGACTCTTAATACTCGAAATGGACATAACATAACTCTTCCTTCTTTCTTATTCCATAATGTGTCTGTCACACACGACTTCTACCATGATATCACTATGTGTTTGTCATACAGGAACTGGTGATCGCCAGCACGGTACTATGTAAACCACTTTGAGCCTTCAAATAAGTGAGAAAAGGTGGGATACAAGTGCAACAAATAAATAAATAAAAAATAAAACCCAAATGTTGGCAAACTTGCTAAACGCGTGTCCTGGGATTGTGACATACGATAAGTGCTGTGAAAAAGTATTTTTAGTCACTGCTATTTTTTATATTTGTGAGTACTGACAGAAAAAAAATTTATATTGGCGATATGACAGTTTGAGTTGAATATTTAATGAAAATTGCATGTGAAAATTGATTTTTTTGGGAGGTTTTTTGTCCAGTTATTAAAATGGGGGGGGGGGGGGATCTGTAGTTAGTGCATTATAGTGCAATAGCCAAAATGCCTATGAACCACTGATGTCTTTTTCCTCCTAGTGTGTAAGATGTTTGCCTGGGGCTACTTCTCTGTAGTCATTTGTTGTTAGGTTTTCAGCATTTTTTTAAGTTTTCTTTATTTTCCACTGTCCACAAGGCACCCTTAGGCTTTGGGCACCCGGCCGGGTAAAGATTTTACCATTGAGCCATTTGCTTTTGCTGCAGCTATTTTCCGGACATGTCCCATAAAATTCCCAGCAATTTCAAAAAGTGCACCTGGTGCAACAGGATCTTATCCAATGCAGACTTACATAACTGGTGCCTGAAATGTCTGGGACCTGATCATGATTCCTCCTGTTGTAAATTTTGTTTGCAGATGTCAAGAAGAGGCATCAAAGATCATGAGAAGCAGTGCCAAAAAATTTTTGTTGCCGAGAAGTCCTGTCCATTGACTTAGGCTTCGGTCTCTATGGCTCCAGGATGTGCATCGGACACTGGGGGACATATTGGCATTGAGAGGGTCTCCACTTCCTTGACAGTTAACATATCAGTTGAAACGACATCAATCACTGATTGTGGCCGCTGGGATCGGGCATTTTCCAATCCTCTCCCAAGGATGAGGAAAGATTTGTCATCATTCTCATTGATGCGAAGGGACTCCAATGCAATTGTTGGGTGGAGACCAGCATCAACATCAATCCACCTCGGAGCATGGCACTAAGAGCACTGAGGCATTGAGGTCACCGATATCCTTGAAGATCCCCCAACATAAAAGTAGCTTCCCCTTCCAGGAACCGGACGGAATGCAGCAGCGTTGGTTGAGATGAGTCCAGGTCACCAATACACCTCAAGTACCTTTTGAAGGACATGAACACCCTGGCTGATCCCCAGCTTTGTTGATGGCAGCCGTCGAGGATCATCTCAGGGTCATGCTCCAAGAGCAGACGGAACATCTATTTCCTCAGCAAAAGGCTATGCCAGTGAGAGCATAAGTGCTGGCATCTCAGAGGATACAGCCAATTCTAAAGGCCCACGTACTGCCTGCGGAGAATACATCTGCACCAAGGCTTTGATAGGCATTGGAGCCAATGTACAGCAATCTGATGTAGATCTATGGTCCTTCAAGGGTTGGGGGAGCCTCCCTGGAGCAATGGGTGCCCCTGGTACCTCAGTGTTCCCAGGCCTGACCACAGTGACAGTCATTTAAAGCAGGCTGCAGCTCAGATGTTTCCAAGAGAGTACTTCTTTGAGTCCGATTCAAACCACTCCTGGGTGGCCAAGGACAAACCAGTGGGTAAAGGGATTTGATATACCACCTTTCTGTGGTACAGTCAAGGCATTCACCATTTCATGGAGGCTGAATCCTCTCTCAAAAGGGTCAAGGTTTCCAAGACTTACTCCTCTGTGCCCCTGGGAAGGGAGGTTAGGAACTTGGAGAAGAAATTCTCTCAGAACACTGTTGTTTTAATAAGCACGCACTTGTGGAACATTGAGGAAGGTTATAGTATTGCAGTTAAGATCTTGGGTATAATTGTTGATGAATTGAATTTTCAGATGCATATTACTGAGTTAACTAGGAAGAGTTTCTACAGAGAACAATCTGGTCTGTTAAGCCTCTCTTTGATAAGAAATCTGTAGCTGTTTTGCTTCATGCATTACTTCTTAACCATTTGGACTATCATAATTCTTTATTCTGGGGACTTAGAACTGAACCTCTGGCACCTTCAAGTTAAAACTTACCTTTTTGCTAAGGCTGTTGGTTTGTGAGAACAGCTAGCTCACTTTTTTTTGGTTGGCCTTAGTACAGTCTGAACCTAAGGTTTTGCAATGGAATTTTTACATTATTATTATAATTTTTATTGAAAACCTTTTGGAATAAACACATCCAACAAAGCATCTTATACGGCTATATATGAAGCATTGTAACCCTCAACCATCCCTCCCCCTTCTAAACCAACCCCCCCCTTAACATGAGAGATGATATGCATATGACCACTACAGGTTCATTTCTAGTTCTCGTTCAGGTGGGTTCCAAGAATCAGAGTCACTGTCTATATCACGAGGACCACCAGCCGGGGGGGCATCCAAGTCAATCTCCCATAGAGATCTCCACTCTCTATACTTGTCCCAGAGTTTATAGAAGTTAGTCACCTGCCCAGATCAAGCCGTGAGTTTCGACATCTGATATAAATAGTCCATTTTGTGAACCACCTTTATCACTGGTTGTGCGAGCGGGTTTCTCCATGATGAAGCCAATGTTATCTTGCCCGCCACCAGGAAGGTCGAGGCCAAGCGATGCAAAGCTGGTGAAATTCCTTGGAGGTGAAAATGTAATAGACAGTGTTCTGCTGTGGCCGGATAGTCTTTTCTCAACATCTGGCCAAGCTGTCATAGCAACTCTGCTCAATAGCTTTTTATTCTTGGGCAGGATCACCAAATGTGAAACATATCTCCTACTGCCTTACAGCCCCTCCAGCAATGGCCCAAGGTTTGTTTAAACATTTTTGCTAATCGGTCAGGTGTATAATACCAACGATACAAAATCTTGTAGCCATTCTCTATCAAAGAGCTACTTATAGATACTCTTAATATATATCCAAATGCTCGTTCCCAGCTCTGCGTATCATGACTGACCCCCAGGTCACGTTCCCATCGCTATGTGTATTCCAAGATTGGTGACCTATGGGATAAAAGTGCTGCATAGATTCAAGAGACACATGCTCTGGCACTCCCCCCCCCCCCCCCCCCCCCAACCATTGCCCACTCTAGTCCTGTCCCTTCTAGCTGTAGCTCCTCTTGTGCTCTGCGAAAAATATAATTTCTTATCCGGCTATAGTGAAACAGATGATGGGACAGGAGGCCAAACTCCTCCTGCAATTCTGCAAAAGATAGAAATGTCCCCTCCTCCCAAAGCTGCCCCAGATGTCTCAGGCCTCTCCACTCCCAAGCCTTATATACCGGATCAGCCTCCCCCCAAGAAAATCCAGGGGCACCTCGTATAGGCATTTGCCAAAAATATTGCCTGTCGGGGTAAAATTTATGGCATATGTCACACCATGTTTGGAGGGGGAAATGGACCGTCGGAGGGGCACCTGCAGCCAGGGCCTGTATGCGCATCCTAGGTAGCCATAGTGTTGAGGCCAATTGCATAAGACCCATCCATTGTTTTGCTATTTGAAGCCAAGGTTTGTTACTGTCAGTGGCCCACCCCACCAGCAAGCGCAGCTGGGCTGCCTGAAAATACAGAGAGAAATTTAGAACACCCATTCCCCCCCTCAGCTTGGATTGGTATAGAACCTCAGCTCGCACCCGTGGAGGCTTGAGCTTCCAAATATATGCAAATGCCTTTCGTTTTAATTGGTGAAAGAAGCTTCTAGGGATCGGAAGTGGCAGTGCCAGAAACAAATGTAGAATTTTTGGCAGTATCATCATTTTTATGGCTTGTATTCTACCTAACCAGGAAAGTTCCAACCCTTCCCAACGATCTAATTCCTGAAATAGTTCCCTTAGCTTCGAGGGAAAGTTTGCCCTAAATAAGCCCTGTAGTTTTGGTGTCAAGTTGACTCCCAAATATCGAACAGAACGTGTGGTCCATCTAAAAAGGAATCATTGTTGTAAGCTTAGTGTCATCTCAGGAGGCAGATTTAGACCCATGATTTCCGATTTGGTCATATTGATCTGTAGTCTTGATATAGACCCAAACTGTTGAAGACTCTGCATCACCGCTTGTACAGAGTTCTGAGGGTTGGTCAGTGTCAATAAGATGTCATCTGCGAATAACATGATCTTATGTTCTCTTGGCCCTATGCGAATGCCCTGTATAGCCGAATGAGCTCTAATTACTTGGGCCAGTGGTTCAATGCTGAGCGCAAATAGCAGCGGGGACAGAGCACATCCCTGGTGCGTCCTCCACCTAAAGGCATCTGATCGAGCCCATTAATAATTAAAGAGGCTATCAGATGGTCGTAAAAGCGCTGAAGCCATGATATAAAACGTCCCGTTAAGCCCATGTTTTCCAAAACCCAAAACATATAAGGCCAGTGGACCCGATCGAATGCCTTCTCTGCATCTAGGGAGAGCATTAATGTGGGCTGATGAGTAGTGTTTGCTGACAGCATTTGAACAAGATTTCAAACATAAGTTAATATTTTTATAACACCGTCTTCTTCCGATTGCTATTATATATAACACCATTGTTAAGCTTGCAAGTTGCTAATGTCAACATCTTAAAAAATAATATCTATGCTTTTCATATTTTATGTTTGGTTTAATTTGTAATATTAAATATCATTGATTTGTTTTTATAAAGTTTAGATTCTATAATTTAACACGGCCTCTGTCGGGCAACTGTCTTATATACGGTATCTTCATTAAAATATTTTGGATAATATACTGATCTGCTTGCTCATTTTCCAAACTTATTCGTAAAGCCATCTGGCCCCGGGGCCTTTCTGTTGGGCAAATCTTTTATGGCCCAAGTCACCTCTTAGAGTGATAGGTGTGGATAATGATTCGCTTTGGGCTGGGGAGATCTTGGGAAGATCTACTGTGGCTAGGTACTCCTGTATCTCATGGGCCCCAGGTGCTATATCCTCCTGGTACAGACATTTATAAAAGTTTTAAAAAGTTAAGCTGATGTCTTCGGTGCTTGTCAGGCGTTGTCCTGCCGTCTTTTCTATTGCATGTAGAGCTTTTTTTTCAGTTTATATTCTAGTAATCAGGAGGCCTTATTGCCAAATTCAAAATACGTTTGTTGGACCCATTGTAGATGTTCCGCCAGTTGGAGCTCTCTGAGCTCCATTTGTATCTGGTGCATGCGAGAGGTTACCCCGGGCAGCGAGAGGTTACCCCGGGCAGGAGCGTCACCCGTGCTATCTGCGTTTGGAGGTTTTCGAGTTCTGTGTGTAACTGTTGTGACTGGGCCACCTTCTGTCGTCGTATGTGTGTATGTAGTGAAATAATCTGCCCCCGAATTACTGCTTTAAGGCCTTTCCCTAACACTCCATCCCCCACCTCCCCATTGTCATTAATCATTATGTATTCCTTTATGTCTTTTTCTAGTCACGAGACTATGTTTGGGTCTGCCAGTAACATAGTAGATGACGGCAGAAAAAGACCTGCACGGTCCATCCAGTCTGCCCAACAAGATAACTCATATGTGCTACTTTTTGTGTATACCCTACTTTGATTTGTACCTGTGCTCTTCAGGGCACAGACCGTATAAGTCTGCTCAGCACTATCCCCGCCTCCCAACCACCGGCTCTGGCACAGACCGTATAAGTCTGCCCAGCACTATCCCCGCCTCCCAACCACCAGCCCCACCTCCCACTATCATCCAAGCGTCATTGTGCAGGTGGGGGTGTTGTGATGTTACATATTATCTTTACAGTAAGAGGTGCATGATCCGATCAAGTTCTGGAATGTATTTGAATGGTGTGTACTCTGGATGCAAGAGTATGATCCCCTAGCCAAAGGTCTATCCGTGAGTGAGAGTCATGCACCATGGAGTAGTATGTATAGCTACGAGAAAGAGGGTTAAAATGCCTCCAAAGGACAAGCAACTGCCATGTACCCATGAACCTATGCAGTTTGACATGGTCTGATCGAGCATAATGAACTCTTGCGGCCGAGTTGTCCAAGAAGGGGTGTAGAGTTAGATTAAAATCTCCCCCCACTAGTAGTGTACCCTCAATGTAGCGGGAGAGGACCACTGACAGCTCATCAAAAAATGAACCGTGGCTTTCATTAGGAGCATATATATTTAATAGAGATAGTATTTCTGCTCCTACTCGCACAATCAGCAATACATATCTTCCCCGTACAACCTGTTTCACCTGCCACGGGTGTTTACGTGATAGTGCTATCAACATTGCCTTTTTCTGTTTATCAGTTTGGCTAGAGGCGAAATATAGATCTTTAAATTGACCATGGTGACAAAATCATTCATGGGTTGGTAGCAAATGGGTCTCCTGGACGAAAGCCACATCCACCCCCAAGTGAAGCATTTCTTTAAACATGAGCTGTCTCTTCACAGGAGAATTTAGCCCTTTGGCATTAAGAGTGAAAAGAGCCAAAGTGCCCATGATATCTAAGCAATTACTCTAATTGATCTCTGAACCAGGAATCCCCCTTTCTCCCAGTTTCAGGAGGCCATATGTCCTCTGAGAGGGCTTCTAACACTAATTCATCCCACCTTACCCCTCCCCTCCCCACAACCTAACATCACCCTCCATTTTAAGGTAGGGTGTTTCCAGAGGATGTGATTTGACTCCAAGCCCTAGGTCAGAAATAGCAAAAACAGAAAGTAAACAAATATGCATATATAAATTATTCATAAAGCCCATAAACCATACACGGCTAAACTTGAGCCTATCAGTAGCCTTAACATAGCAGACTTTAGCAATTCCCCTCCTCCCATTTCCATACATTCAACAGCATTTTTCAATCTTACAGACATGAAGATCATACAGATCTAGCCTTCTGCAAGGGTAACCTCAGTCATCCTTGACCCTCAGCTGCGCAAATCAGGACACTGCTGCAGGGCCTGCCCTGCTAATGGCAGAATCAGACTGTTGGCGTTGCAGGCGCCCTTTGCCAGAAGTCACCCTTTGCCTTCGTGGTTTTTTCGGGTGTGGGGTCACCATCTTTCATGTTGTAGTTGTTAATTTGTTCAGATCAGTATCAGGGAACATCTTTGTTGCCTCCGACGCCCTGCGAATCTGATGAAGCTTGCCATCCTTGTAAAAACGTAGTGCAAACGGATAGCTCCATTTATATTGAATATTTTGAGAGCAAAGAAATTGTGTTAATGGCCTAAGCTCCGCCCAGCGTCGTAGAGTAGAAAGGGCCAGATCTTGGTAAACCTTGATATGATACATGTCCCACTTGAAGTCCGGTGACGCTCATGAGGCATTTAATATTTTTTCTTTAATTTTAAAGTCAGAGAAACATGCAATCAGATCGCGTGGTTGGTTATTTATGGGTGCTTCTAGAGAGCGGTGAGCCTTGTCTACCTGAATCTCAGCAGGGTCCTTCTCTATTTGTATCTCCTTTAAAAGTGCGCTTGCCATTTGCTATACCACCAACTCGCAGTTCGCATAAAGTGGGGTGTCCAGTAAACCCTGGAATCTTATGTTGTGGCATCGGCTCCGATTGTCAAGGTCTTTTATTTTATCCCAAAGCTGTTGAAATACCTATTTTCTGTAGCATTTGCGTTTAAAGTTTGCAGCATGTCCATCTGTTCCTCAATATGTTCTTCATTCTCTGCCACGTGTTGCCCCAGTGCACTAATTTCCCTGTGGAGATCAGCTCCCAGCATGTTGAGTTCGGTGCAGATTACCTTCAAATCAGTTTTTATTTCCCGCATCCATGTTCTAATCTCCTGTAGGGGTTCGCTCATCTGCTCCGGCGATTCCACGGATGTAAAAAGCGACGGGGAACACTGTGAGGCACGCTGTTGCTGTAGGTCTGGAGCTTGGTCCTTCAGGGCTCCCTTATTAGCTTGCGTGGCCGGTGCGACTGGGCCCGAGTATGCAAACCCGGCCAGAGATTGCACTGCCGCTTGTGAGGCCATAGGAGATTGGCACCAGGATCTATTCTAGGGCTGGTAGTGTTGGGAGGGTCCATATAATGCTAAAATAGCTGCTATGGTGCTAAAGTTTGCTTAGGGTCGACCGGAGCTCTGCTCTTAAGCTGCCATTTCTCCCGGTGACGTCACTTCCTCCTCTTGCAATGGAATTTTTACTTTTATTCTTGTCTATTTTTTTAATATTGAAAATGTATGCTGTTTTTTCTTTTGATTTTTTATTGATATTGGCTAATATTTGTAAACTGCTCAGATGTCTATGATGATGGGCAACATAACAATTGTTAAATAAACGTAAACATTTGTCTGCAGTGTACAGATGCTTTCCTCTGGGAAAAGACTGAGGAGCTTTGTCGGCTAGCAAAGAGCAAATGTGTGGAAAGTTTATTGTGCAGGCAACTTACGATGCTTTTGATACAGCGTCCAGGGCCTTTGCCATGGGGTTTGGGATGTGCAGACTCTCCTGGATGTGTTCCTCAGACCGGTAGTTCAGAAGAAGCTGGCAGACTTTCCATACAGTGGAGAAAGTATTTTTGGGGTGACAAAGTAGAGGAAACCACTGACATTATTAAAAAAAAAAAACCAAAACCACTCTGAAACCCAGTCCCTCTCCTGGCTCGCTCTTAGCTCAGCATCAATCCAGGAGCTACATTGGTAGAGGGCAATGGAGGATCTACTATCAAAGGCATAGGAATCCTCCCCCTCCCAGACAAATCGGGGATCTCACTCCTGCCCACAGAGGCAAAGGACCCAAAAGTCCCAGCTGGATCCCCAGTCAAAACAAGGGGTGAGCTTTAGAATGGATTCAGGAGAGTATAGCTGCAATTCCAGTAACCATTTCGGATGACCACCTGTAGGAAGGAGTCTGATTTGTTTTCCAGAAGAGGTGGTCTCTTATAACCTGAAACTACTGGTGGGTTCACAAAATAGTCCAGACAGTTATACACTTCCATTAGAAAGGTTTCCCCCAAATTGCCTACTGTAAGCATCAACATTAAGCTGTTAGCATCAGGAGTTGCTTTCAAAGGAAATTTCTTCCCTTTTGCAGGCCACTAAGGGTAAAAGGGAAGGATTTCAACTTCAAGTACTTCCTGATCTCCAAAAAGATGGAGGGGTTTGCCCCCATCCTAGGGTTACCATATGGCTCCAGAAAAAGGAGGACAGATTGAGCCAGTCTGGGCTTTACTTCCATTGCTTTCAATGGAAGCAAAACCCGGACTGGATCAATGTGTCCTCCTTTTTCTGAAGCCGTATGGTAACTCTACGGGCCCATTCTAGACCCAAGGGCCCCGAACAAGTATTTGGCAAACAAAAGTTCAGGGTGGTTACCCTGGGCACCTTAACCCAGTTGTTCCAAACCTGGTCCCAGAGACACCCCAGCCAGTCAGGTTTTCAGGATACCCATAATGAATATTCATGAGAGAGATTTGCATGCAATGGAGGCAGTACATGCAAATCTCTCTCAGGAATATTCATTGTGGGTATCCTGAAAACATGACTGTCTGGGGTGCCTCCAGGACCAGGTTTAGGAACCACTGCCTTAACACATTTTGCTCAAATTTCTATTTTCACTCTAGCTTTTTAAAGCAATTTTGGAACATTTAGTTAAAATGGCTTAATAGCCATGATTCAGAAAGGAAATTGGCTATGCTGTCAGGTCATAAATGATGCCTGTATCCATGTACAAATGCACCCCAGTCACAGGAGGTACATAAGATTAATTTAACATTTAAAGTTGCTGTTTTAGAGTTTATGATAACAGCTGTTTAGGGCACAACTTGTAGTTAAAAAAGCCTCTATTTAGAATATAACATCTGTTTAGAGCACAGTTTAGCCATTAAAAGAAAAGGGATCTCTATTGATAAAAAAAAAAATAAAGTATTTCCTTCGTTGAATATATCTATTTAAAATTATTTGCTAGAGAAAATAAACATTACAGAGAACATTTTGCAAAGGGTCTTCCTGGTAGGAAGCATTGTCTTAGAAACACAGATTTGTAAAGGAGAGCTCAGTTGTTCTCAGTGCTGAAGAGGTACTGAGAGAGAACCTGCTGAGTGGAAGAAAACTTCACTGATTATATTACCTGCTGGGAAATTGCATTCAAATTTAGGAAAGTATATAGATTTGGGAATAAATAGGTAATTCCAATGGCTTTATTTTAAGTTACTCTGCTTATTTAGTAAAGGCAGTTACAGTGGTGGAAATAAGTATTTGATCCCTTGCTGATTTTGTAAGTTTGCCCACTGACAAAGACATGAGCAGCCCATAATTGAAGGGTAGGTTATTGGTAACAGTGAGAGATAGCACATCACAAATTAAATCCGGAAAATCACATTGTGGAAAGTATATGAATTTATTTGCATTCTGCAGAGGGAAATAAGTATTTGATCCCCCACCAACCAGTAAGAGATCTGGCCCCTACAGACCAGGTAGATGCTCCAAATCAACTCGTTACCTGCATGACAGACAGCTGTCGGCAATGGTCACCTGTATGAAAGACACCTGTCCACAGACTCAGTGAATCAGTCAGACTCTAACCTCTACAAAATGGCCAAGAGCAAGGAGCTGTCTAAGGATGTCAGGGACAAGATCATACACCTGCACAAGGCTGGAATGGGCTACAAAACCATCAGTAAGACGCTGGGCGAGAAGGAGACAACTGTTGGTGCCATAGTAAGAAAATGGAAGAAGTACAAAATGACTGTCAATCGACAAAGATCTGGGGCTCCACGCAAAATCTCACCTCGTGGGGTATCCTTGATCATGAGGAAGGTTAGAAATCAGCCTACAACTACAAGGGGGGAACTTGTCAATGATCTCAAGGCAGCTGGGACCACTGTCACCACGAAAACCATTGGTAACACATTACGACATAACGGATTGCAATCCTGCAGTGCCCGCAAGGTCCCCCTGCTCCGGAAGGCACATGTGACGGCCCGTCTGAAGTTTGCCAGTGAACACCTGGATGATGCCGAGAGTGATTGGGAGAAGGTGCTGTGGTCAGATGAGACAAAAATTGAGCTCTTTGGCATGAACTCAACTCGCCGTGTTTGGAGGAAGAGAAATGCTGCCTATGACCCAAAGAACACCGTCCCCACTGTCAAGCATGGAGGTGGAAATGTTATGTTTTGGGGGTGTTTCTCTGCTAAGGGCACAGGACTACTTCACCGCATCAATGGGAGAATGGATGGGGCCATGTACCGTACAATTCTGAGTGACAACCTCCTTCCCTCCGCCAGGGCCTTAAAAATGGGAAGAAGCACATTAGGGTCATGGAGTGGCCTAGCCAGTCACCAGACCTTAATCCCATTGAAAACTTATGGAGGGAGCTGAAGCTGCGAGTTGCCAAGCGACAGCCCAGAACTCTTAATGATTTAGAGATGATCTGCAAAGAGGAGTGGACCAAAATTCCTCCTGACATGTGTGCAAACCTCATCATCAACTACAGAAGACGTCTGACCGCTGTGCTTGCCAACAAGGGTTTTGCCACCAAGTATTAGGTCTTGTTTGCCAGAGGGATTAAATACTTATTTCCCTCTGCAGAATGCAAATAAATTCATATACTTTCCACAATGTGATTTTCCGGATTTAATTTGTGATGTGCTATCTCTCACTGTTACCAATAACCTACCCTTCAATTATGGGCTGCTCATGTCTTTGTCAGTGGGCAAACTTACAAAATCAGCAAGGGATCAAATACTTATTTCCACCACTGTAAGTAATAGTTTAGCATTTAAAGTCTCTGTTGGAGCTTTGAAAAGCTGTTTTAGAGTATAGTTTAGCATTAAAGTTGCTGTTTTAGAGTTAGTCCCACCCACCCCAGGCCTGAACTTTGATTTATAAGCTTTGAAGAAATTAGGAGAAGGTTTAATTAGGGTATCTTCATCAGCTAGTAATTAGATCTTAGCAATGTATTGTTTTTAGTAACATGTGACATTGTAACATAATAAATGATAGCAGATAATTATAGATACAGAAAAGAAAACCCCCAGGAAAATTAGATGTAAGCTGATTGTAAGAAGGGTTGTATATACTTTTGAGTGCTCCTTGATATATTTAATATGTGTCAGGGAAAAATAAAGCAGGTTAACACTTTTATTTTGCTTGTAGATTTTGTGGTTGATGCTACGCGCAAGGGTAACAAAATTCGATTTGCAAACCATTCTGTGAATCCCAACTGCTATGCAAAAGGTAAATACTTTGCACAAGTAGAATTTATGCATGGGTGGGGGAGGTGGTTGTACATTTTTTGTAACTAAGATCTTACAAACATATTTGAGTTTTACTGTATTGTGAGCTTAACAGTTTTGTAAATATTAACTTTTTTGAAGGGAGGGTAAAAAAAAAGAGAACAATTACAACACTGTATGTTTACTTTAGGGAGTCAGTTTTGTGAACATGGATGGCTGTGCAAGAAATTAGGACACTTACTGTTTAAATTTAGGTATGCTGCATAATTGGCACCCTTGTGCTCAGGTAGAGGAATGTATGCACAGTGAATATAAATGAGATAAATTTGCATCCATTGGAGATCCAATGGATGCAAATTTCTCAACCTGCTGGCTCTGTGACCATAAGGACATATCTGAGAACCATTGCTTTACAGGTTTTATTAACTACTACTACTACTAATAATAATCATTTCTATATCGCTATTAGATGTACGCAGCACTGTACACATTATATGCAGGTACTTTCTCTGTCCCTAGAGGGCTCACAGTCTAAGTTTTTTTTGTACCTGAGGCAATAGAGGGTTAAGTGACTTGCCCAAGGTCAGAAGGAGTTGCAGTGGAAATTGAACCCAGGTTGCCAGGATCAAAGCCCGCTGCTCAAACCATTAGGCTACTCCTTAATAGTGCTGAATTTTCCAGAAATCACAACACAACTGGGAGCAGAGTTGGAAATATTTGTTTACTATTTTATGACGTTTAAGAACCCAAAGCCTTCATTAGGAAACCAAAAAGCCAGACATGTTATAGAATATTGACTTCAGGTTCTGTATAACAAAAATGGGAAGTAACCAGTTTTCTTAGGGCTCCTTTTACTAAGCTGCACTAAAAAGTGGTCTTAGCACACCCTTACATGGATCTTTCTCGCTTGCTAAGGCCATTTTTAGTGCAGCTAGAAAATGGCCATTTTTTCAAATTAATGGCCATGCGTTAATGTTGCTATTAGCTGCGGCCATTAACAAAAATTAGAGTGTGAGCACTTAACACCTATTTTGTAGGCAGTAAGGGCTCACATGCTAATCCTGCACAAATCAGAAAGCACACAGTAATGTAGACATGCTGATCAATACAAAAAAGCCCTTCTGCCCCCCTCCCCCCAGATGTGCCCCCTCTGCAAAATAATAAAATTTACTTTTTAATGCGTTGTTTGTGCACTCACATTGCAAGATTACCATAGGACATCTCAGCGCATCCCACGGTAAGCTCTTTTAAACTGTGGTAAGCACGTGCTAGTGCTTACCGCAGCTTAGGAAAAGGACCCCTTAGATTTTCTGCAACTGCTTAATTTAATAATTTTTTTCTTTGGTTTTATTTTATAGTTATGATGGTTAATGGAGATCACAGAATAGGTATATTTGCTAAGCGAGCCATCCAGACTGGTGAAGAATTATTTTTTGATTACAGGTTAGTAAAAGAAAAAAATTGATCATTTCCATAGCTTTAAAACATTAGGATAGTTTAAATGTTGAAGACTCATATATGTCTGCCGTGTAACAACTAGTTGTGTAATTATTTTGTGGCGCAACTGCAGATACCATCTAAGCTAAGAAAAATTATACGAGTAATGTGTGTGTGCCTTTTGACCAGCATTTCCAAGCCTTGTCCTGGAGGCACACTGGGTGGTGGGGCTAGTTCTGGGCAAGACTTCTACGGTCTATGTCCTGAAAATGGGGCTAGTTCTGGGCAAGACTTCTATGGTCTGAAAATGGCAGATACAAATCAAGGTAAGGTATACACAAGAAGTAGCACATATGAGTTTATCTTGTTGGGCAGACTAGATGGACCGTGCAGGTCTTTTTCTGCCGTCATCTACTATGTTACTATGTTTTACAGGTCAGGTTTTAAGAATATTTATAATTTATTTTAGAGCACTTATACCCCACCTTTTCCCACAGAATGCAGGCTCAAGGTGGCTTACAAGAGACTGGAAAGGCTAACGCCAAACCAGAAAAAATACACATATAATAGTTAAACAGAGAAACAGAGGGGAGAAAAAGAAAAAAAGAGGAGAGATAAAGCAGTCCAAAATGGTCTGTCCATTTGATGTTGTGAAGGCGGCGACACACTGTGACAGACTATGGTAGCGATGCAGCTCTCTTCAACCGCCAAAAACAGCTGACTGTAAAGTGGACTTCGCCGATGCACAATAAAATTTCCTATGTCCAGTCTGCATCGTGTGAAGATCTATGTCATGCATATTCACTAGACTGGATAGGTGTACCTCCAAGACTGGATTAGAAAACAGTGGGCTAGATAAATGGCAGGAATGTTCTACATCACCCAATGAACTTTATTGAAATGCCAATCACACTTCATGGATTTCATATCAAACACCTGTGTATCTAACTCCAATCTAATTATATTAGGGGACATAAACCTACACCTAGATGACCCAAACTGCACTAATGCTCGAGAATGCAAGGAATTCCTCCAATTATGGGGCCTTAATTGGCCAAATATGCAAGCAACCCATGTCAGAGGGCACACACTCGACTTCATCACACAAAAACTATCTTCAGACCAGAACCTAATACTATCAGATACAAAATGGTCAGACATGCCATGGTCTGACCACCATAAATTAAAACTATCCCTACAATGGTGAAAAAAAGGCTCTAACCATAAACAAGAACGCACAACCTACACCACAAGAGGCCAAGTAGACCAGGCAATATTCTGGCAACAGATCTACAAGAATGAGTGGATAACACAAATGGACTCGATTCACTGCCTCCTAGACTGGGGCAACAGATGCAGAAGCATATTAGACGAATTAGCACCACTACAAACAAGAACCTCACGAAGACACAACTCGATACCCTGGTATAACGAAGAACTGAAAAAACTAAAAACACAAGTTAGGAGGCTTGAATGAGCATGGACAAAAATAAAGGATGAACACACTTTCAACGCATGGAAACAAATACAGAGAAAATACAAGTATGCAATAAGACAAACCAAAAGGTCTTACTACAAAACCAAAATAGGGCTACACTACAAAGACACCCATAAACTTTACCAACTCGTCAACAAACTACTTGATACCACACCGATTACCACAACCAACACAGACACCCCGTCGGCAGACAAACTTGCTAAATACTTTGACGAGAAAATTGTAAAACTACGCAATACGCTACCACAGAACACCAATGACATTGATAAATTCACTGACTGTCTGGACCCAATCCTAGGTGACTACCCAGCAGACTGAATCTGGATAAACTTCACACTCCTCAGTGCTGAAACCATAACCCAAGAGATTATCAGGTTCGCCAAATCCCACTGTAAACTGGACATATGTCCCAACAATCTAATAAAATCTGCCCCTCAGCGCTTCATAGCAGACCTCACATCACACCTAAACTACTTGCTACAAAATGGACTCTTTCCTAAGGACAAAGGCAATATACTACTCACCCCAATACCTAAAAACTGAAAGAAAAAAGCAAATGATATTACCAATTACCGCCCGGTAGCATCTATCCCTCTGGTAGCCAAACTACTGGAAAGCATGGAAACCAAGCAACTTACTGACTACCTAAACAAATTCTCAATATTACACGAATCACAATCAGGATTCCACTCCAACCACAGTACCGAAACAGTACTAATCGCACTCCTAACCAAATTCAAACATGAAATTGCAACTGGCAAGAGCGTACTCCTCCTACAATTCGACATGTCGAGTGCGTTCGACATAGTTAACCATAAAATACTACTAAACATACTAGAGTACTTCGGGATCGGTGGAAGCGTACTCAGCTGGATCAATGGCTTCCTAACCGCAAGAACATACCAAGTGATAGCAAACTCGAACACATCACTACCATGGAAACCAGAATGCGGAGTACCCCAAGGATCACTGCTATCACCGACCCTTTTCAACCTAATGATGACCCCAGTAGCCAAATCCCTATCCAACCAAGGCCTTAACCCCTACATCTATGCAGACGATGTCACGATATACATCCCGTTCAAACATGATCTAACAGAAATCACGAAATTAAAATCGTAACACCCCAGACTACACCCTTCCTGTTTCAGACAGCCTGAAAATTCTTGGAGTTAAAATCGACTGAAATCTCATTCTAGAGAGCCAAGTGAAAAACACAACAAAGAAAATGTTCCATTCAATGTGGAAACTTAAACGAGTAAAACCTTTCTTCCCTACTACTACTCCTATTTAACATTTCTAAAGTGCTACTAGGGTTACGCAGCGCTGTACAATTTAACATAGAAGGACAGTCCCTGCTCAAAGAGCTTACAATCTAAAGGACAAATATACAGTCAGACAAGTAGGGGTTGTCAAACTAGGGCAGTCTAGATTTCCTGAAAGGTATAAAGGTTGGGTGCCGAAAGCAACATTGAAGAGGTGGGCTTTGAGTAAGGATTTGAAGATGGGTAGGGAGGGGGCTTGGCGTAAGGGCTCAGGAAGTTTATTCCAAGCATAGGGTGAGGCGAGGCAGAATGGGCGGAGCCTGGAATTGGCGGTGGTGGAGAAGGGTACTGAGAGGAGGGATTTGTCCTGTGAGCGGAGGTTTCGGGCGGGAATGTAAGGGGAGATGAGGGTAGAGAGGTAATGAGGGGCAGCAGACTGAGTGCATTTGTAGGTAAGAAGGAGAAGCTTGAACTGTATGCGGTATCTGATCGGAAGCCAGTGAAGTGACCTGAGGAGAGGGTTGATATGAGTATATTGGTTCAGGCGGCATATAAGATGTGCAGCAGAGTTTTGAACCGATTGAAGGGGGGATAGATGGTTAAGTGGGAGGCCAGTGAGGAATAGGTTGCAGTAGTCAAGGCGAGAGGTAATGAGAGCGTGGATGAGAGTTCGGGTGGTGTGCTCAGAGAGGAAAGGGCGAATTTTGCTGATGTTAAAGAGGAAGAAGCGACAGGTCTTGGCTGTCTGCTGGATATGCGCAGAGAAGGAGAGGGAGGAGTCGAAGATGATTCCGAGGTTGCGGGCGGATGAGATGGGGAGGATGAGGGTGTTATCTACTGAGATCGAGAGTGGAGGAAGAGGAGAAGTGGGTTTTGGTGGAAAGACGACAAGCTCGGTCTTGGCCATGTTCAGTTTCAGGTGGCGGTTGGACATCCATGCAGCAATGTCGGATAAGCAGGCCGAAACCTTGGCCTGGGTCTCCACGGTGATGTCTGGTGTGGAGAGATACAACTGGGTGTCATCAGCGTACAGATGATACTGGAAACCATGAGATGAGATCAGTGAGCCCAGGGAAGAGGTGTAGTTTGAAAAAAGAAGGGGTCCAAGGACAGATCCCTGGGGAACTCCAACAGAGAGTGGGATGCGGGTGGAGGACGATCCATGAGAGTGTACTCCCGAGGGAAATATTCCACAGCCTGGTACAATCAATGGCTCTAAGTCACCTAGACTACTGTAATGCAATCTATGCTGGATGCAAAGAGCAAATCATGAAGAAAATCCAAACTGCCCAAAACACCGCAGCAGACTCATATTTAGAAAAACGAAATATGAAAGTGCCAAGCTCTTACGAGAATAACTACATTGGCTCCCAATCAAAGAGTGAATCGCGTTCAAAATCTGCACCCTGGTTCACAAAATTATTCACGGCGAGGCCCCAGTCTACATGGCAGACCTTATAGACCAACCAACCAGGAGCACAAAAAGATCAGCACGCACATACCTAAATCTCTACTACCCTAGCTGCAAAGGACTAAAATATAAATCAACATATGCATCCAGCTTCTCTTATATAAGCACGCAACTATGGAATGCACTCTCAAACATCATGACAACAATGCACAATCTAACAAATTTCCGTAAATCGTTAAAAATTATCCTGTTCATGAAGGCATACCAGAACAATCCAACCTCAACAACTGTAACCCTGCAACACAATCGAAACTCCTACCAGAACTGGACAAAACCTAACTCTCTCTCTTGAATACGTAATATACTTTGTCACTTATGAACATTAACACTAGACCACTCTGTATTTCGCTTACCAGAATTGGCGATCGCCTTCACGCTACTATGTAAGCCACATTGAGCCTGCAAATAGGTGGGAAAATGTGGGATACAAATGCAATAAATAAATATTATAAATAGGTCTCTTTTGCAAAGGAGCTTTTTTACTGCACTGCAAGCCACCTTCAAATCAAGGTATACGTACAAAGAAAAGATTTCCATGCTGCTGTTCAGGGACAACCCACGCATCAAAAAGGTGCAAGAGTTGGAAGCTCATGTATATAGATTGGCCAGCACCCTCCACCAAATGTACTATATCTTTATGAACTGGTCCAAACAGTGCGAGAGAAAGATAAGAAGCCTGACCTTGACCAGGATGCTGCTTTACAGATAGCAAAGCAGACTTCAGGAAAGCTTCATTCCATTACGTTCCAAGAATCAGTTCATACAAATGGGTTGTGACCATCCGCCATCAGGTGAAGATAGAAAACACTAATGAGCTGAGCCTTAGAAGGTCCTGTGCATAGCAACCAAGCCAGTATCTCTATCTCCAGCAGGCAGGATAGCAGCTATCTCCATCTGCTGGTGAATGGTCACAACCCATTTGTCTGAACTGCGCCTTTGGGTCTAAAGGAAAGAAGACTATCAGGTAATTAACTAATTTTTCCATGACTGATCTGATGAAACTTCACTTTCCTTTCATCCTGCTAGACCTGTCCAGAGAAGTGGGTTGTAACTAGGGCTGCATTTCGATTAAAATTTTTTATCGCACAGTTATTTGTGTGATTAGAAAACCGGGAAGCAGGGAAAACAATGACCGGGGGGGGGGGGGGGGGGAGACACAATCACTGTGACTGCACCCCTCTTCCCTCCTGCCCCCCCCCCCCAAAAAAAAAAAACCACAGATCAGACAGGCAGCACACAGTCTGGGGAGGGGGGAGAGCAAAAGGGAAGAAGAGTGCAATCATAGTGACCAGGAGGGGAGGGGGTGAATGCAGGAGGGAAGAGAGAGACAGTCACTGTGACTACATCTCTCTTCCTTCCTGCCCTCACCCCCACTCCCTCACAGATCAGGCAGGCAGCACACAGTCTGGAGAGGGCAGGAGGGAAGAGAGATGCAGTCATAGTTACTGCATCTGCCCTCCTCCCCTCTCAGACTGCAAGCATGCAGCAAACAGTCTGGGGAGGGAAGGAGAACTAGGGGCTGTGAGTGACTGCATCTATCGTCCTCCCCCTTCCCCAGACTATGTGCTGTCTGCCTGCATGCCATCTCTCTTCCCTCGGCCCCCCCCCCCCCCCCCCCCCCCCCCACCAATCCCCAGACTGTGTGCTGCCTGCCTGATCTGTGATTCACAGGTGAGACATGCAAGCAGAGCAGTACACAGTCTGGGGGGGGGGGGAGATAGATTTAGTCACTTACAGCCTGTGTGACTGCATCTCTCTTCCCTCCTGTCCTCCCCTCCCCCCTTCCCAGACTTCCTGCCTGCCTGATCTGGCTCACAGATGAGGCATGTAGGCAGGAAGCTGTGTGGGGAGGCTGATGAGAGAGGGAAGAAAATGGACCTTGTGGTGGGGAGGGGGATCCAGGAAGAAATCTCGTGGGGGAGAAGGAGGGCCCAAGAAGAAGGAAGTCCTCGCCTGAGTGGGGGAGTTGGAGGGACTTACCGGTTGTATCCGTGCAGGCAGTAGTGTCCAGAAGTGGACAGCTGTGGAGGACGGGAAGCCTCGGGGAGCACACACTGATATTCAGCATGCTGTTCAATAGGGGTGCTCCTCATTGGCCCCTGGCTGCCTGGCAAAGACTAAGAGCCAATCAGATGCTCTGTAGCAGTAATGCTGATGCTGACTGAAAAGAAAGAAGAACATAATGGCAGCTATATGGGAAGGTAAAGCACCAGGTAAGATCAATTTTATCAATCTCAATTTTTTAAATCATGTTTAATAAATATCACATTACTCAATACGATTAACTTGCAGCCTTAGTTGTAATCTTTTCCTTCCAGCAGATAGAGAACACTGAAATTTTAGTGATTTTTTTCAGCTATATCAGTACTACAACCCTGGAATCCACCAGTTTTACTCTGCCTCCAGCAGATGGTCTAGTGCAACAGAATGTTATGGCAGGCTGGTGTCCTGAGGGTACGGGCTATGTGGCCCTGATGAAGAAAGGGGAGGAATTTTCCTCCAACAGCCCCAGCCTCAGCCCACAGGCCTTGATGTGGTAAGGTATCTACTGGCCCAGACTCCCCAGGACCACGCGAAGTAGAGAGTAATAGAGTAAAGCTATCTATTTTGTATCGATTGCAGCTAGTCCAAAACACTGCAGTTCATCTCATACATCATGCTAGGCTTAACAATCATGTTACACCACTCCTTATGAAATATCACAGGCTCTCCCAGTAAGCTAGAGTTAAATTCAAAGTCCTGGTACTTATAGAGCTATGCAAGTTGGCTTTCTCTATCCAATGCATTGATTCCTCACACCACTTCTTAGGTTTTTCTCTCGGGTCAAGATAAGCTTGTATTTATTCCTCCTCCATCTCAGACTCAATAGGTTATTACAAGAGAGTCTGCATTTTTTTTTTTTTTTAGTTCTGTTTCTTTGGAACTCCTTTCCAAAATATATACAATTAAAGGCCACCCTGTCAAAGTTAAAGACCTATAACTTCTAGCAGGCGTTCGGATGGGCTGATTTGGACTGGAGTGGTATTAGGATGGGTGTTCTACTCTTTCTCCTCCTCTCCTTTCTGCATTTAGGTTATTCTTCTTTTTTCTTCCTTCCCTGAGTTATTAGTTGTATATTGTCAACTGTATTGGCATATATTTGAAATATGCTATATCAAATTTGTGAATAACCCACAATAAACAAGAAGTCATGATCTTGGCCAAGTGGTCTCACATTGGAGCCAGCATTTCAGTGGCCAGAAGAGGATAAGTATGCGGTTTGGATTTGACCCCATTTCTTCCCCCTCCTCCTCCCCCACCCCATCCTCTTTCCCAGTCTCAGCGCTGGAGGAGCCTGAAAAAAAGAGAGAGAGAGAGAAATCAGTCAGTTGGTGGGGAAGGGGGATCGGAATCCTGCCCAGGAAACCAAGGTACTGGTGACTCATCTGTGAGACTTGCACTCACTGCAGGCAGCAGGATTAAACATGACCATCCTCAGATGGGAGTATCAGGTTTAGCTGTTCAGACTGGCTGGCAGTCCCTGAAGGCAGCACTGATTTGAGGGCTGCAGCTCTGGTGGCGGATATCCTGGGTTAGTTGGATCCTTGTTTTAACAGCAGCTTGGGAGGTTCCCAGCATGGCTACCGGGGTAGCAGCCTGTTTCACAGGCTCGGGCTGTCTTGTTCTTCGTGCGGATTATCTGTTGTAGAATTTTTTTTAAATGCCATCATTTAATTTTTTGGCCCTTTCAGGGATTGAGAGCTTGTGCTTCAGGGCATTCTTTTCTCTTTGATGATGGCCTCTATGGTTTAGAGTGGCCCTTGGGGGGGGTGCCTAGGAGCAGTTCCCTTGACTGGGATGGGATTCTCAGTCTAGCCTCCTTTGGATACTGGGAATGTTTGACCATATTTCTGGCTGGTCTTCATTTGGATCCTGGCTGGGAGGTCCCTAGATTATTGTTGGAATAGATCCTTCACAGATGGCCCACAACTCAGAGGACAGCTGTCATGTTATCAGTGTCCTGCTGGCTATGATTGCCTTATCATGCAGGTGTTGGTGTTCCGATCAAGGCTTGGTGGCTGCTGGTTGATGGTCCTTCTGCCACTCCAGGTTTCAGGTGGGGACCAGGCTCCAAGCCTCTTTTTTTTCCTACGGAGAAACTTCTGCTTGGGGATAGTTTTCACCTTCTGTGTTTCTTTTCAGTAGGAATAGCATGAAGGAGGACTGTGTACCCTCTACAGAGTTCTGGTCCTGGGCCATCTCACTCTGTTCTGTGCTTGTTGGTTATAGAGAGTTGGGAGTACAGGTGCCTCCACTTGTGGGAGGAATTAGCCTTCGACTTTACTTTGGGGGCTCCCTTGTGGGCTTTGCTTGCACCATGATTCTTATGAAGCCTGCTCTTGGAGAGCTGGGCCAGTTGCTGGAACCTCTGGGGGAGGGAATCCTCTCCAACAGCCAGGTTCTGGTAGTTGTCTCCTGGGGCAGTGGCTCTTATAGAGGGTCAGCACTGAGTCTCTTCTAGGGTACGTTCCTGGCCCCTCTTCCTGCCTTCTCCAGATTCTGCTATGGTAATCTGGTGCCCAGTTCTAGCCAAGGTCTACGGGTCATTTCTGCATGGCTCTCTTGTAGTGGGTAGAGTGGCTCCTTCTGGGAGGTATTTGTCATTGCAATTATTATAGACACCTCTGTTTTATAAATGCACAGGAGGTGAGTCTCTTTCAGCTGGAAAAAGCTCAGGAATGAGGCCATGGTGTGAAGATGAAGGGGAATACACTCAAAAGTAGTCAAAGGAAATATTTCTTTACAGAAAGGGTGGTGGTTATGTGGAATGGCCTTCCAGCGGAGGAGATGGAGATTAAGATTGTATCTGAATTCAAGAAAACATGAGACAAGCATATAGGATCACTAAGGGAGAGGAAGAGCTAGTGGATGATGTGGATGGACAGACTGAATAGGCCATATGGTCTTTATCTGCCATAATTTTCTGTGTTTTCATGTTTCTATTATTAGTCTCAGTTGCCTGTAGTTTCTATAGAGTCCTCAGTCTCTGACTTGCTATGCCTTTAGCTTGGTGGCGTAATGTCCTATGCACAATGACAATTATGGATCTTTCTCTGCACCAATGGGTTTGTTCTATGGTGAGCCCTCAAGGGGCAAATCCTCCCATAAGATCTAGCATAGAGACCTTGTTGTCTCCCATCCTGGAACCTTGAAGCTTTGATACACCCCATTTGTCTTGGCTGCTCTAGCAGCATGGTAAGGAAGGTGAAATTTGATCTTAACATGCTAATTTCCTTTCCTCAGGTCCTGCTAGACTAGTCTAGGACCTATCAAAGATGACGGTTGGAAGTTACTCTCCTTACGGCCTGTCAGCTCGTGGTTCTATTGACTGCCTTGTTGTTATTCCGGGGAGAGTGTCGATGCCTGGATAGAGTGTATTCTTGGCTTCATGCAATAGCTCTTTGATTGCATAGTATGAACATCTGTTTAGAAACTCTGGACCAGTTCTTGTTTTCCCAGGAAGAACTTCATTGGGCTTCTAGATAATGTCTCATGGACCTCTTCCATGTTCCTTCATGGGAGGACAGGACACAGGACAGTTTTCTTCGTATCTGTCAGATGAATAGGTAGGCTGCCAGCTGAGTGATTCTTTTGTTAGTCAGTTCCATAACTACGATGTGTACATGGAGTAGAAGGCATTCGGTGGTGGTCTGAAGTTAGTATGCATGTGGTGTTGACCCTTGGAACTGGTGACATGGTGGGCCTATCCTGGGGACGGGGGATCAGCTGCCTTTTGGGGTAGTTCTTGACTGCACTTCTTGTTGATCCTGGTGGTTCACTGCAAGCTGTATGGACCATTGGCCAGAGTGTATGTTGGACATGTTCTGTAGGCTGAATGCATGCTTGGTTATCCCTGGGAGCTGAATACATATTGTATTGTGTTGGGTTTAGAGGTCTAAATGAAGCTGAGTTCATATTGTGTTAAGTTTAGAGGTCTAAAGCATGTTCCATTTGATCCTGGAAGTTCATTGCAACAATGTTGACCTAGAAGATTGAATATATAGGCTGTGTTGACTCTGGAGCTTTGATGCATTTTAGATGATTCTTTGTGGTGTAATACATGATGTAAAGGCCTCAAGTTCAGGTACATGATGAGTGTTTTCTTGAGATCAGACACATCCTGTGGGTCTTGGTGCGTAGTGGGGTAGCATCTTACCATAGAGTGGTTTGATGGTATGGATGCATTGTTATATTGTGAGTTATTCTATAATATTCAAGAGTGATGTGACCAAGTATTCTTCTAGCTCACTGTAAAGACCTCCTCTTTACAGTGTTTGGCTGCCCAGCCTCTAACGTCATCTACTCAAGTTGTGATGATGGTAGCAGATTTATCCTTTCTGGAACAACCTCACTTGTTTCTGTCAAATATCCAGTATCAACAAGCTGGTACTACACCTTCTCAAGCACCTAGTGTTAACTTCTACATAGAGATCCCATAGCCTCTTTATTGTCTATTTCAGATTGAGAGTCTGAAACTAGACATTTATTTCCAACTTCCTCCTACCTGAGATTGTTCAACATGGCAAATGAGGAATGAGGTAACCCTTCCCACTACAATAGGAAGAGAAACCAAAATCACACGTCTCTGGATGCTTAAGCAAACATCACTACCAGAGTACAAAGACCAAGAAAATCAAATTTGAAAACTTCACTCACCATACAGCTAGAAGAATTGTGCACCAGAGCACAATCAGCACAGAACAGGCCTTGTGTTGATGTGGTCTGTGCTGTATATTGTGCTGACACTTTGATTCAGCGAAATGCCCTGGAGAAAACTATGCCAAGGAGGAACTTCAGAGCTGATATGTCTTTACTTCTCATGTGCTTTGGAATGGGTTGAGGCCTGTGCAGTCACTCAGAATTTGGCTGCACTTTAGACCTGGGAACCAAAAGAGTTAAATGCCAGTTTGAGTATGTCCTAACAGTGGTCATTTGTGGCTGAGCTTTTAAAGTCACTGTACCAGGAGGCACAATGGACTACACTTCTGCTGAAAAGGAGCTACATAGATGTGCAGAATTAATAGAATGTTTTCATTTATTCATTTTGTAATCCATCCATTTAAAATTCTGAGCAGCTAACAATGAAACATATCCTATATAATAATTCTCACCACCAACGTTCTAATGTGTCTGCCTGTGTCCGTGGCGCCTTCGTAGTTGCTAAGCTAGGCTCTGTAGCCAGGCTGATGTCACTCACAGCTGATTCCCAGGCAGGGGGAGGAGTAGGGAAACATGCGGAGCAGGTGGCAGGGAGCGGCGCTTCAAACAACGACCCTCCTCTCCCCTGCCCCCCCCTCCAGCCACCCATGTCCTGCGACCCTCCTCTCCCCCTGCAGCCAACCATGTCCAGCGACACTACTCTCCCCCTGCCCCCCCTCCAGCCACCCATGTCCAATGACCCTGCTCTCTCACCTGCCCCTCCTTCATCCACCCAGGTTGTGTAAACAATTCTTTGGGGCAGGCAGGAAAAATCCCTGGCCCTGCCTGCCCGATGCTGACGCTCCCCCGCTGCTAGATCACTGTTCAAAATGGCCGCCGATACTTACAAGGGCAGCCTCCAAGACTTCAGCAGAAGTCTCGCGAGTCTGCCATTGGAAGTCTCAGTGGCCATTTTGAACAGCGATCTGGCAGCGGGGGAGCATCAGCACCAGCGCTAGCAGCGGGCAGGCAGGACCAGGGATCTTTCCTGCCTGCCCCGAAGAATTGGTTACACAACCTGGGTGGATGAAGGAGGGGCAGGTGAGAGAGCAGGGTCGTTGGACATGGGTGGCTGGAGGGGGAGCAGGGGGAGAGTAGGGTCGCTGGACTTGGGTGGCTGCAGGTGGGCAGGGGGAGAGGAGGGTCACAGGACATGGGTGGCTGGAGGGGGGCAGGGGGAGAGGAGGGTCACTGGATATGGGTGGCTGCAGGGGGAGAGGAGGGTCGCTGGACTTGGGTGGCTGCAGGGGGGCAGGGGGAGAGGAGGGTCACAGGACATGGGTGGCTGCAGGGGGGCAGGGGGAGAGGAGGGTCACAGGACATGGGTGGCTGCAGGGGGGCAGGGGGAGAGGAGGGTCGCAGGACATGGGTGGCTAGAGGGGGGGCAGGGGAGAGGAAGTGGGGGTGGAAGGGGGCCTCAGACCATAAAAGGGAGGGGGAAGGGGGCACTCACTCACTCTCTGTCTCTCACATACACTCTCTATGACACACTCTCTGTCTATCACACTCTCCATCTCTCACACACATTCTCTCTCAAACATACACTCCGAGGAAAACCTTGCTAGCGTCTGTTTCATTTCTGACAGAAACGGGCCTTTTTTTACTAGTGAAATAATAAAGATCAGTATAAATAAAAGGGGTAAAGGGGTATGGATTTTGATATACCACTTTCTATGATACAACCAAAGTGGGGGTTGTTTGTTTTTCTGGGTTTTTGTCTTTTTGTTTTGTTCCTTTTTTTGCACCTGAACAAGTCTCCACAATAAAACAGTATGTCATACTTAAAATCAAACACAAAAAAAACCTTTAGACTAACAAAATTAAGACAGGGAGCAAAAAGACTGTATAAATAAGTGTTTTAACCTCCCTCCAGCTCCCAACTTTCTCTAAGGTCATGATGATGGTAGTGGCAGCAGCCCTTCAAGGAAAGGGCGTACAAATTCACTTCTGCCTGGATGATTAGCCCATACAGGCTGACTCAGAGGCAGCCTCCTGAGCAGCCATGTTCAAGTTGATTGGGCTGCTGGAACCAAGGCTGTGGAGTCGGAGTCAGAAGCAACTTGGAACATTAATGATCTTGCTTCACCTGAAACCCTTTATTGTAGACATGGCCAACTCTCAAGTGATGCTAAGTGAAAGTCAGTGGACACAGGTGACAGTTACTTCGTCACTCATTTACAATGACTACAAAATGACAAGCTGAGGACTTAATTTCAGGTATATTATTGAAGGAGAGAAAGAACCTGTTTTGCCTGTCTCAATGCTGCTTCAATGAAATGAAGAGAGACACAATTATTAGAAAAGATTCTTGATTCTTTTAGCATCTATTTATGTAGTCACAATGCGCTGGATTCTGCTGGATGTTGAACAGCTATCAAAAATTGAAGAGATATAAAAAAAGAACAAAACTTAAAGAACCCTGTATAGGAAAATGATCCAAATCAAAATTAAATATGTCCCAACAAGAACAACATCTTCAAAACTCCAAAATAAATAACAAAACTTAAAAAAAAATAGCAAAAATCTTCATATGGTGGAAGCTCATCCTACTAGTTAACTGAATCCCAATGTTATTTCACACCATATTCGTGGTTATGTAGCAAAAAATCTTTAATATAATCAGCATTTTCCACAGACTGCTTTTTTTTTTTTTTTAATTTATACCCCGCACTTTTTCCCACTCATGGCAGGCTCAATGCGGCAGGCAATGGAGGGTTAAGTGACTTGCCCAAAGTCACAAGGAGCTGCCTGGGCCAGGAATCGAACTCAGTTCCTCAGTTCCCCAGGACCAAAGTCCACCACCCTAACCACTAGGCCACTCCTCCTTTTATGCTGGAAGGAGGAGACCACAATAAGGAGATTATGTTGCATTTATTTGAAATCATTTATTGGGTTCCTTGAAAAAGCGCTTGGCGAAACATGGTCCGTGTCTGGGACCCTGTTAGGATCCAACAAATGGTTTGAATATTATATATTGATGGCTGATTGCTGAAGATGTTTATATTATATGTAAAGATTTTTTGCTAGATGACACGAGTATGGTGTGAAATAACATTGGTATTCAGTTTAACTAGTAGGATGAGCTTCCACCATATGAATATTTTTGTTATATATTTTGGGTTTTTAAAGATGTTTTTCTGTTGGGACATATTTAATTTTGGATGTTGAACAGCTGACTAAAGGAAAATCTGCTCTGTGTGATGTAGCAATTAGGATGAATGGGTTACAGGAATGTCAGGAGGAAGAAGTTAATGCAGGAATATCTTCAGCCTCCTTGACATCAACTGAAGATGAATTTTAGTTTGAAAAATATTAGGATCAGAAGAAGCATGCAAAGCGTCTCCACATAGAAAAGGATTCCTCTGAACCCACAGAGAACAAATTTAGTAAATTTCTGCTAAATTTCTCACTTGCACTAAAAAGTTGAAAGATGTGATCATTCATCAAAACTAACAGAAGTCGTCATCCTATTATATCCTGAAATGGTTAGGGGTGTTGCCGTGGTGATTACTGATTTGCCACTGACCCAAGTTAGTGTTGAGAGGTTCTCTGCTCTGAGAATAATTAGATCAGATTGAGGTCATTCATGAAGGAGGCTCTGACTAAGGTAATTTTTTTTTCTGAGGACAAATTCTTCAAAGATTTATCAAAAATATTAAATGTATAACAGTGTATTTCATATTGTCATTTGATAGTGTTTTTTGTTTTGTTTTTTTCTGGTTCTTCAGACTTCAAATAAATATATTTTGTGGTCTATTAGTCCTAATTTTTGTAATTAAGCAAATTTCTTAGATTTACCAGATATAGTAAGAGTCAGGGTCAGACAGTAGAAAATTAGAGGAATCAGAGTTGAAGGTTTGGTATACAGTCTTCACAGCCTTGGCTGGAACTACTACATTGGCTGGCGATTTACATCAAGAGACACCTGTTCCTTCTCAGGTCCTTGATTATCTGGAGATCCAATTCAATACCAGCATGGGGGTGGTCTTCCTCATTCAAAGTAGAAAGTAAGATCCTCACCAGAGGAGAAAGATTGGCGTTTGGCAGGCTCTGAGAGCCTGGTGACTACTTGTAGCTTCTGGGCTCCATGGCTATGTTAGAGGTGGTTCTATGGACAGAAGCAAATATGAGGCCCTTCCACCTTGTTCTCCTTTTCTTGCTGGTCTCCTAAGTCCCAGCTGTTCAAGGTCTGTCTTTGTTGACAGTGGCACTGAAAGGTCAGTTAGTGTGTTGAGGCATCCCTTGGTCTTGCCAGACTTAAATGGTGGTGAACAATGCCAATCTGGTGGACCGGAGAGCCCACTACTTCAGCCAAGTCTTGCAGGGGAACCAGTTGTTAAGAAGCTTCATGGTCTTATCAGTTGTCTGGGAAAAGCAGTTCTGGTGATGGCCAGTAATGCCACTTTAGTAGCTTATGTGAACAAACAGGATATCAGCTGAGAGAAAGTGAATCTAGTAGCAATCTTGGTGGCACATATCACAGATGTGGAAAATATCAAGGTTTTTCTCAGCTGGCAGCTTCTAAAACTGGTAGAGTGGGAGTAGAGCCCCTCAGCCTTCCAGTTAGTTGTTAGGTGGTGCAGTGTTCCAGCCTTCATTCCGTTGGTATGTCATCAGAACACCAAATTTCCCTTTTTTAGTCACAGAAAAAAAAAATAAAAGATTGGATCCCCTGATAGGTCAGGTACTTCAGAGAATTGCAAAACATTTGTTTATAACTATCCTGGTGGCTCCAGACTTGCCTCACTAGCTATGGTATGCAGATCTGGTTCAGCTGTTGGTGAGGTCCTGTTGCAGTTGGATCTTCTGAGACAGTCCAGCTCTCATAGAGGACCCGGATCACCCCTTGCTTATGGGTTGGCCCTTTAGGGGGTCTGAGGAATAAAGGGTACTTGGTGTCAGTCATATCCACGTTTCGCAAGGCTTGCAGAAGTCCTGTGTCATTGGTGTATGTTTAGGTCTGGCATCTGAGCATTGATGTGCATAGTACAGTTGTCAGCCTGGCAGGTGAATTTGCATACCTTTCTGGCCTTTCTGAAAGGTGAGCTTGATCAGGGTCTAGTTCTTAAGACTCAGAGTTCAAGTTGTAGTCCTTTCTTGTTGCAGAGGAAAGGTTAAGGGCATTTCATTGCTGGCACGCCCATATATTGTTTGTTTTTTGCATGGAGTAAAGCATCTGGTGGTGCCACAGTGGGATCTCTGAAGACCTTAGCTGGTCCTCCCTTTGAGCCCTTGAGGCAAGCATTGCTGAAGGGCCTCTCCTTGAAAGAAGTGCTTCTGGTGACTATCGTCCAGGCAGGTCTCAAGAGTTCTAGGCCCTATCATTGCAAAGATTATTTTCAGTGGACTCAGTTGCAACAGTATCTCTGTAGTCCTTCCTACCTAAGGTAGTTTCATCCTTCTACCTGAATCAATCTGTCTCCTGGTATTTACTAATATTGAGAATTAAGTAACTATTTATTTATGACTTTAATTTCTTTATTTATATCTTATTACATAAAAAATCAATGTCTACTTTAATTCTTATGGTTTTCATGCATTCCATCTATTCATTACTCTCACACCTAATCCTAACTCTAATTTCATTCAACCTCTTTTTTTCTATGTTATCCACTTTACCCTTGGGGCAAAATGGATGGAATGCATGAGAACCATAAGAATTAAAGTAGAAGTTGATTTTTATGTAATAAGATATAAATAAAGAAATTAAAGTAATAAATAATTCTCAATATTATTCAAATAGTGTAACTAGCGAGAAAAAGAGGGATCTCATTTTAGGTACTGGTATTTAATAAGAGTTAGTCTCAGCAAGATCCTTCATAAGTTGGACATTCAGAGATTCTGCTTCACTGTCTAGAGGTCACAAACTCTTTCAGGAAGTCCAGCCAGCTCTTTGTGGTGTTCAGTGGATTTTTCAAAGAGGAGACAGTGTTAAAGCCTCTTTGAGGTGAGTTAAGGTTCCAGTTGAGTCGGTGTACACTCTCTAGCATACTGACAAGTTCCAGGCTGCACTACTCCTTATATTGGTGACGCATTAGAGGGTTCAGTTTCTTTGCCTCCATCAGCTGGTAGGATGGCATAACCAATCCGTCTGAACTAGTCTAACAGAAATCAAGGAAAGGAAATTAGCAAGAAAGAATATATTTCTCCATCATGTCAGCTGAACTAGATATAATCTGGAGTGATACTTAGAACATGGATAATTAATGAGATTATATAGGATGTAACTGCAATAGCTGTGGTTAAAAAAAAAAAAAAAGTCTCCCTCAAGCAGAAATAAGTTGAAGTTTTTTTTTGTTTGTTTTTTTTGTAATGCCAGTATGATGTGTGATGTATTTGTAGAGGAAATCTGAGAAAGACAATGTAATAATATACAAAGATTTTGGTTGTCTCCAGGACCAATTTGACCATCAAAATTTTATTTTGTGTAAAGCTAGAAACTAAAATGGTGTTTTCTTATATGGAAAAATATAAAACCTATTTTCCTCTTTTTTTTTCTGTTCTCCCCCCCCCCCCCCCCCCCCCACAGATACAGCCAGGCTGATGCACTTAAATATGTGGGCATTGAGAGAGAAATGGAAATCCCTTGATTCCAGCTACCTCCACGTCAAACAGCTGCCTTACCTTCTTCAGGAAATTCTAGTACTGGGGCGATTTTAGATAGATCAAATAATGCAATTTGGAGGTCTGAGTTTGCAAAGTACTGTAAAAGTAATTTATAGTGAAGACTTTGAATATAATTTTTTTATTGCCTTTTTCCAGCTGCAAAATGTTTTGTACCAATGAACTTTTGCAATAATGCAGTGTGGTACATTTACAACCTTGAATAAAAGATACTTGAACTTTATTTGAGTATGACTGTTGTATTTTGCACTTCAGAAAATGGTCATGTTTACCATGATCTTTCTTTGTATTTATATGTACTTTTGGACAAAGTCAATTGAAAAGCATTCCCCAGTATCACCAAGAGGCATAATGACATTTGTCAACAGAATATGGTCTTGGGGGTCTATTATGCTGATTATTGCCCAAAGTTTGGATTCCATCCACTATAGCCCAAAGGTTAAGGCTATTATATAGTGGAAAATTGCATGGCTACAGCTTATTGTTGAGATGCATTGGGCCAGATTCTATATAAGGTGCCTAAAAAATCTGCACGGTAAACATTTCCACCTAAGCATATTCTATAAACAGCGTCTAGATTTAGGTGCAGTATATAGAATATGCTTAGTTGATAACCCAGAGCCTAAATCTACACGCTTCCATTTATACCAATGAAAATGTGGGGTAAATCCGTGCACATAGATTTACGCGCACTGGGCCATATTCTATAACGACGCATGTAAATTTTGGAACGCCCATAGCCATGTGCCGTTTGAACTGCACGCATTAGAATTTAGGTGGTTTATTACAGAATATGCTAAGCGAGTTGTGCGTATAAATTCTTATTATTGCCAATTAGTGCTCATTATTAAGTGCTGTAATGAATGCTGATTAGTTTGTTAAGCCAATTAAGTTACATTTGTTGTTATAGAATACATCTGGATTTGGGCGTGGATCTCTAGGCTCGCTATATAGAATCCAACTGATTACCTTTTATCATTTGGAAGGTAAAATTATGAATACTATATTTAAAGAGCATAATTCCTATTATTATGGCAGCATTTTTTGTATAGCTTCTTCCATTCTACCAACATGCTATTTTTATGTTTCAGAAGCTTACATATACAGTACCTTGTAAAGTTGTCCCACCCCATTACAGTGGTGGAAATAAGTATTTGATCCCTTGCTGATTTTGTAAGTTTGCCCACTGACAAAGACATGAGCAGCCCATAATTGAAGGGTAGGTTATTGGTAACAGTGAGAGAGATAGCACATCACAAATTAAATCCGGAAAATCACATTGTGGAAAGTATATGAATTTATTTGCATTCTGCAGAGGGAAATAAGTATTTAATCCCTCTGGCAAACAAGACCTAATACTTGGTGGCAAAACCCTTGTTGGCAAGCACAGCGGTCAGACGTCTTCTGTAGTTGATGATGAGGTTTGCACACATGTCAGGAGGAATTTTGGTCCACTCCTCTTTGCAGATCATCTCTAAATCATTAAGAGTTCTGGGCTGTGGCTTGGCAACTCGCAGCTTCAGCTCCCTCCATAAGTTTTCAATGGGATTAAGGTCTGGTGACTGGCTAGGCCACTCCATGACCCTAATGTGCTTCTTCCTGAGCCACTCCTTTGTTGCCTTGGCTGTATGTTTTGGGTCATTGTCGTGCTGGAAGACCCAGCCACGACCCATTTTTAAGGCCCTGGCGGAGGGAAGGAGGTTGTCACTCAGAATTGTACGGTACATGGCCCCATCCATTCTCCCATTGATGCGGTGAAGTAGTCCTGTGCCCTTAGCAGAGAAACACCCCCAAAACATAACATTTCCACCTCCATGCTTGACAGTGGGGACGGTGTTCTTTGGGTCATAGGCAGCATTTCTCTTCCTCCAAACACGGCGAGTTGAGTTCATGCCAAAGAGCTCAATTTTTGTCTCATCTGACCACAGCACCTTCTCCCAATCACTCTCGGCATCATCCAGGTGTTCACTGGCAAACTTCAGACGGGCCGTCACATGTGCCTTCCGGAGCAGGGGGACCTTGCGGGCACTGCAGGATTGCAATCCGTTATGTCGTAATGTGTTACCAATGGTTTTCGTGGTGACAGTGGTCCCAGCTGCCTTGAGATCATTGACAAGTTCCCCCCTTGTAGTTGTAGGCTGATTTCTAACCTTCCTCATGATCAAGGATACCCAACGAGGTGAGATTTTGCGTGGAGCCCCAGATCTTTGTCGATTGACAGTCATTTTGTACTTCTTCCATTTTCTTACTATGGCACCAACAGTTGTCTCCTTCTCGCCCAGCGTCTTACTGATGGTTTTGTAGCCCATTCCAGCCTTGTGCAGGTGTATGATCTTGTCCCTGACATCCTTAGACAGCTCCTTGCTCTTGGCCATTTTGTAGAGGTTAGAGTCTGACTGATTCACTGAGTCTGTGGACAGGTGTCTTTCATACAGGTGACCATTGCCGACAGCTGTCTGTCATGCAGGTAACGAGTTGATTTGGAGCATCTACCTGGTCTGTAGGGGCCAGATCTCTTACTGGTTGGTGGGGGATCAAATACTTATTTCCCTCTGCAGAATGCAAATAAATTCATATACTTTCCACAATGTGATTTTCCGGATTTAATTTGTGATGTGCTATCTCTCACTGTTACCAATAACCTACCCTTCAATTATGGGCTGCTCATGTCTTTGTCAGTGGGCAAACTTACAAAATCAGCAAGGGATCAAATACTTATTTCCACCACTGTATATATTTCATATTTTGCCATGAATTGGGAGATACATGGTTGCGAAGTATCTCTCAGTTGGTAGAATGTAAACTTTTGCAACATAAATAACTATTCAGAAAGTAAGAATAAAAAATAGTCTTGCTTGCATAAGACTGCACACCCTTTGACACAATACTTAGTAAACCTCTTTTGCAGCAATAACAGCCATGAGTAATTTAGGATAAACATCTACAAACTATGTATAGCAGAATGGTGCAGTGTTTTCCCATTTTTCTTGACAGAATAGTTCCTTTTTGCAAGTTGGTTGAGGATCATCTGTGGAATCCAATCTACAAGTATTGTCACAGATTTTCTATTGGATTCAAGTCTGGGCTGTATCGGGGCTACTCAAGAGCATTCACTTTTCTTGCTGAGCTACTCCATTGTTGCTTTTGCTTTGTGCGTAGGACACTTGTCCTGCTAAAAAGTGAATTGTTTCCCCATTTCCAGATCTGTGGCAAGCTAGAACAAGCTTTCTACCTGGATTTGCTTGTATTTTGCCCCATTCATTTTTCCCTTAATCTTCACAAGCTTATCTTTACTGCTGCAAAATATCCCAACATTTTATTTAGTTAGTTATTGATTGATAAGGTCTAAACTAATATAGATCAACTACAAATCCAGTTTGATATAACAAAGCATCTCCCGCTTACTCTATACTCTGTTTGCCCACTTTGTTACCTCAGAAAGAGAGGCAAATTCTCTTCCCCCATAGTTCCCATAGGGATTCATTACTCCAATTCAGAAGCCATTTAAGAAAACACAAAAAAGCCTTTGCTTTCTTTGATTTTTGTGAACTTGTGTGCAGATGTAAAACTTAATAGGTGACCTTAAGCTGAGTACAGACACCTGACTTCTAGTTGCATAGGACTTTAAAGATTATCACCATTAGCTTAAATTGGGCTCTTTCCTTAATTGAAAGCAATGCAAGTTCCTGTTTCCTTGTCTCTGGCACAGTTTATGCAACATTATTACCATTATTTTAGCTGGTAACCTTCATATAAAGGCACAGCAATACTTGTATCACCAATGTTTTTGCATAACTGATCCCAATGCTCTTTCTTCTAAATAAAGCTTGAGTTGTCTCACTAGACACTGTCTATATACAAAGTAAAGATTTTTAATTTTCTTAGAAAGGTTAACTATGGCCTATTGGCATGAATAGTAAGACAGAGGCATACATTTGAGATTTCTTGCCCTTAAGTTGTGTCTGTTGGAGTGCCACAGAATGTATAAATTTCACTCCTTCTATTATATAGACAGCCTTGACAGCTGTAATTACCAAATATGGCAAGCTCCTACCATTCAGTTCACTAAACTCACACTGGGCAAATGCTATTATAAATTGCAGATACTACGCTCTATGCACGCTACATGCACAAAGAAAGCTTATGCTTTTATTGGTCAGCAGCAATCTTTATTATTGTAACTCTCTTTTCTGCGGGCATTCGGCAAACCTCAATAGTAGTGTATCTCCATAGCTTTTGTCAAAGCTAATTTGCATATTTTTGAAGGTTGGTATGCCCATTTCTGGTTTTTCAGCCAATCAGAAGCAAGGATATGCCAGGCCATGTCCACTCCCTCCACCTTTTGATGACATAATTGCCTAAGCCACACCTACTCCCCACCCCTTGATGTTATCACTGGATATGATGTCTGGACCCTGCCCAAAACCTGCTCCTTTTGCATAGCCACACAACTTGCCTTGACTTATTTGCATAGCCCCACACCAAACCCACCTGCTTTTTTACATAACCCCACCCCAAACCCTGCCCTTTTGTCTGCATGACCCTGCCCTAAGCCCCACCCCTTTTTGTGATGTTCTAGGAAGTGATGTCATAGCTACACCCCTTTTTCAAGATGGCAGCCACCACTGTATGCATCATATCTCTGTTTCCACTACTTGCCACCATCTTGGATGGGGTCATGTGACAGGAAGTGATGTTAAATAAAACCCCCAACACTGCCCCCTACAGTCTTGGCAGAATTTGGTCACTCATGCGCACCTTAACCTTTTTTTCTCACAGGAAAGAAAATAGACATTTTTGTTTTCTTTTTCTTCTAAGTTTTTCTTTCAAAAGGATACCTCATTCTTACTTTTAAAGCTGTTTCTTCACTTTTTTTTTTCACAGGAAAGAAAATAGTAATTTGTTTTCTTTCAAAAGGATGCAAAATCTGGCCCCTCCTGTTTTCAAGAGAGATTGTGCCCCTAAACAGCTGAAGTGAGACAGAAAAAAATGCAGGGGGGGGGGGGGTTGCTTTTGTAAGAGCCAAGATGTTTTCTCTGCAGCCACTTTGAAAGGCAGAGCGCTGCTGCTTTGTGCCTCCCTCCTAGCTTACAACAAAACTTACAGGAGAACCACAGTTCCAGCATAAGACAGATGAACTTAAAAAGTTATAGACAAGCCAACCTTTTTTTCTTTTCAATGCTTTTATTTTAAATGAAAAATGTGGAATGGTAGAAAAAATGCTTTTCTATAGTTATTTTGCCCCCTTTCTCAGCAGTTCGCAAGGAAAAAAAATCTGGTGTTTGGTTTTTTTTCACATTGTCTGTGTGAGATCAACAGGGTCTGTTGCCGCTACCCCTCCCCTTCTCCCCAGCTAGCAACAAAACTTACAGCGTAAACTCAGCTCTGCCCCCAAGCTAAACACAGTTCACCTCAGACACATTCAAGTTACATATAAGCAAACCTATCACTCTCTGCATCCCCCTCCCAGACCCCCAACTTTTTTCTCTGTTAGCAAACCTGTTTATCATAGAGTCACATGAATCTCAGCTCTGCACCTTCCAAAAAAAGCAGGCTCAGTCTCCCTGGTTTCTCACAGTTTTTTTCAGCAAAAGCAAACTAAATACATGGAACCCCAGCTCTGAACTGTTTTCTTTTCCCAGTTAATCCTACGCCCCCTCCCCCCTTATATGGCTGCTGACCCCACCCTGTAGTGCTAGTGTTGCAATGTGCATCACCCTATGAAGTCATGTTCAAAAATTCCTAAGCAGAATTTACAATGATCCAGAGGTTGTCAGGTGTTTACATTCTTGCTATGGCTACCAACGAGTTTGACACACGCTTATGCCATCCCTTCTCATGCGTCTTAGGTGGCTCTCCAATAGTGGTAAATGTTTCTTTGTTAATGGTTAGAACACACTGATCATACATTCACTGTAAAACCCGATCAAATCGTATGGTGTTATACCTGTTGGCTACCTATGCATGAAGAATTGTCAAACCATTACTCGTTTATACATTTTATGGATTTACTGCCACTGACTTTTAACAATGACCTGTTGTTTCCACCCTATAATATAAATCTGGCCAGTGTTGATGATTTTATGGAGACCGGTTGTAAAAATGGTGAGATTGAAAAAGCCTTTACCAAATATACATACCACAGAAATTTAAGTATTATATACATCATTCAAAACATTTTTTGTCAAGGCAGAACAAGTCACACCATCAAATTAAATACTAAAATATATGGTGGTGTTAAGAATCCGAGAGATAAACAGCAGATAGCTGTTCTAGCCAGACAAATGTATCCAGGCAAGACGTGTTTCTTTCTCGAGGCCTTTGAAGATGCTCTCAGAAAACCATACAGCTATCTCGTCATAGGTTTGAATGTGTTGACACCTGAGGTTTACAGATTGAAGATGGACATCTTCCTGTGTTGATGGTCATATATGGTAAGAAAACAGCGGGTGCCTATAAAAAGAAGTGACTGCCACTTTTTCCACACGTTTTAATTGCACTCTCACAGGCAACAACATGGCTGGCTGTCTGAAGAGGAACCTGGAGCTTTTAAAACCTTTAGTTCAGGCTTCACCCTGCCAGAGAAAGGCCATCATCGGTATCGCTGCAGATGACATAATAGTGGTTATAGTGGAGATAGCCCTAAACACTCTGAAAGATAACATACTGTTATCACAGCACCAGATTAGCGTCCTGAAAAGACAAAGGCATGCAATAAAGAGTCTCGGAGACAAAAGGATACTTTTTAATACAAAGAAGAAGCTGGTGATACAATCTGGGGGTTCTTATCAGACCCTTGCTAAGCTTCACCTTACCACTGATCACGAGCCTTCTCGGTAATGCAGTATGCTGAAAAGATGTACTTGGTCCCTAGCCAGCAGCTTGATCGTTCAAGAGGTCCACCAATCACCCCATGAAAATATTAGAGTAGATGTTGTTCAAAGGCTCGATGAAGAAATGAGAGGTATTCTTCAAAGTTCTGGACTAACTGACTATGAAAGGGCCAAATGTTATTCAGATGTATTACAGCGCTACCTGTTGTTTGCCAGACAGGGCGAAAGGAAAAGAGAAAAAATAAACTTTTATTTCAAGTCCTAAACAGATGGAGGTGTCGCTAGATAATGATGGACCTCTTGACCCTGTTCTTCAGGAAGTGTAAAAAAGAATTGGTACACGTTTTAGGAAAAATGCCAAAGTGTTGCTTGATAAGCTATCCAGGAACAAGGATGTGGAGACCTGGGATGCCGATGTGGCATACAAGGAGTACCCTGTCAGTGGTTCTAATCTGCTCAAACTAGTTTATGGCACAACAAAAGAAACCCAGAGGTTGGAAGGAATTCATGAGCTCCATGGCTGAACTCAATATGCCCTCAGTGGTAGTCAGCAACATGAGCAACAGATATTTTCTTGAACTGCTTAAAGAAAAAACCTCTCTGAGGTTTCTGTGAAATTCATCACACCTGTGAAACCCCAAGAAACTCCCCCCCTTAAAAAAAAAGAAATACATGAAATATGTTAGCCTCTTCTATAAGAAACCATTTGCACTGAACAGACAACAGTGGTTGAATATGTAATTTGTAATTAAAAAAACACTTCGTACATGAAACATGATTTCTTTTTACAGAGTTTTATTTAGAAGCCGTATGGCACTCTTTATAGGAAACATCTCTGTAGGTTACAAAATAGACTTTGAAAAGATCTACACACACAGCGCTTTCTTTGCTTATTATTTTTCACAAACTATAACACCATTTCATAATTTTTTTAGAGGGTCCTTAGAATATAATTGTAAAACCTCTTCAAAAGACAAGTCTTTACAAAGGTGGTGTAAGAAAAACATGAAGTGGTGACCACAGGTAATTGATAGAGGGTGTTGTAACTATCTGTTGTGGTACACAATAGTTTCCCAGTGCTTCTGTAAAAAGTCCATAATACTGCTAGGAAAACAAACTATAAGGGGGGTGCCCGTAAGAATAAAAACAAAATCACTGACACCATTCTGAGACAGGTAGATGGCTAACTAGTGCTCGTGGGTATTTACCACCAATGCTAAAGGTATCCAGGGCAAGCGCTGCCAGAGTAACCATCTGGGTAAAACATCTAAAAATGATTCTGCAGTGTACGGGTCCTCCAACAAAAGATAAAAGTAAGCATAAGCTACTGAGCTCACATAGGATCATATTTAAGAACTTGATATTGGTGCATATGATCCTCACTCTAGATTTCCTCATTTCCTATCTAGATTAATTAACACCTTACTCTTCAACAAGGACACTGAGATCATCACAGCAGAACTTACTTGTAATCCTGTCATTCATACAGGTTTGGCAAGATACTAGGCACAATTCTGTTTTCAGTGTAATGGGTCTCATCCTAGAATAAGGTTGAAAGTATTGTAGGAGCAAAGCTACTGAAGCACTACTGTAGCACTATGGGCACTGCACAGCCATTCATGTGACTATGTAGACCTACAAAGACATACATGGTCCTATTTACATGGCAGCATTCAGCACCTGATTATAATGTGCAACTTCAGACATTCTCTCTCTAAAGACTCTAAGACATTGTGAAGATATCCAGTCTCACAGAAGAATAGCAATCCTTGTTTACTATACTTGGCAACTGCTGATAAAGTCAGGTTGTTCCAGGACAAGCAAGCTGTTATCAGCACTGATGCAATTTGTTATCAGAAATGGATGTAAATGCAGCAAGCTGTTACCAGAATTTACGTCAATGCTAGATACATGGAGCTACTTGTTTATGTTCTTCAAGGGGAACATACGTCAGTGAATGAAATGTAGCTCCTGATTTCTTCATAAAAGGCAGCTCTTGCCAAGGTTAACTGCCTTGTGTCAACATCACATCTGAGAGGCAAGATCTGTATTGACGCAGACTGACATCTGAAGGACTACATCAGGTTAGGTGACATTTATGTTTGTAACAGTGTTCTGAGTCTAGCTAGGGATTTACATATCTTTACTTTCAGCTCTTTTTATAATAGGATTGTCTTTGTATTTATTCATGTTACTGTAAATAAATGTTTATAATATTTGGGTGTGGAGTTAGTTTCTTTTATTATTTTGGTGCAGTGGGCTTGGCTCTAAGGATAAGGGGTGATACATTTACTTCTGACACTTCCCTAACCAATGTTAGTTGGGACCCATTTTTGTTATAATTTACAGTAAGTGTCAGATACACCCATAACACCCCAATAAGTGTCATCTGTTTTACACCCACAGATTTGGAGGTTCCACCGAGATATATATCTAGATTAGTAGATAAGCTATTAATTTGCACCCTGATGTTAAGTTCTAGGGTCCGAGGGTTGCAGCTCCCTTATTAACTGTAATTTAGCAGCATTAACCAAGCTACTAGAGGCTTTGGACTGCTTCCCAGTAGCTTATTATGTTTGTTTATAGTTAGCTGGGAATGTGTTTACAAAACAGTTGTACTTTGGCAGACTTCCCAGACTTCATGTCCCTGATGGGAAGAGTCTTGTGCTAAGAGTTCAAAAGTGTCTGATAACTGTCTTTAGAGGAGAGAGAGCTATTTTAAAAGTTAGAGACAGCCTGTTTTGTGTTCATAGACACAGAGGTCTGTTTGTTACACACGGACAGTGAACCACATTGTCTGTGTTAGAAAACTGTTCCCTCGAAGAGTAATTTATACATTGACTCAATTCATACTAATTAGTCTGGTAAATTAGATGTACTATATAATAGCAGTGAAGGGGTTCCTCTCTGTGAACAGAATAAAAACAATGCTTAATTTTCTGTTAATCAATGTTTTGACAGAGAGTCGAGTCCAAGGATAATTTAGTACTGATCATGTTCCCCTCCTTTTGTAAGGCTAAGAAGGCCCTGATGCGGCTGAGGCGGCCTCTGTGGCTGCAGAGCCTGCTGATGTAAAAGAACAGGTCAGGAAAAGAATAACTGCTAATGTTACTGGTAGTTGGGAAACATATGAAGGCACCACAGCTGCCTTGAATAAATGTATTATTCCTGTAGAGGGTTTAGCTGGTAAAAGTGAGATAATCAACTCCATGAATAGGGGAATAATGGAAGGAAATAAGTATATCTGCATACCAGCACTGAACAAATTCACGTTGGTTCATATGGCAACTACCAATAGATTGACTGATGAGTTAAGAAAGGCAAGCCTAATCATCAGTGAACTGGAAAATGCACAGGATACTGCCCATGCTGACGTAGAAGACCTGTGTAGGGAATGTGAAGCCCTTCATGCTTCAGGAGAGCAGTTGGCAAATGCATTGGAGACTGAGAACACACACATAAGTGAACTGCAGAGCCAGTTGGAGGCTGCATATGCTAAACCCACAGGAGCACATCAGGGTCAGGCTCTTCCACTGTGCCTGGATGCTGCTAAGGAAAGTGAGGACGAATTGGAGAGGTTAAAAGATGAAAATATGTTCCTTGCTAAAGACGACAATCCTGGAAACACAGCTTGATTTCCTTCAGCAGGACTATAAAACACTGAGGAAAGAGAATATTGAGCTGGTAAAGGCTAAGGCCACCTCTAGAAGATGCTTGATACTGTGAAGGATGAACAACTAACACTTCAGCAGGCGCAGAAGTTGGAGCAAGAAGCCTGCCAGTTGCATTTGCAGATTCAGACCTTGGAAGGGAAAAATGCCATGCTCAAGGAAACCCACCAAGGGGAAGATGGCAATGTAAAGGAGCAGTTACGGACACTCAATGAGTCTTTTGATAGCAAAGTGAGAATCTTGAAGACCACAATGAGAAGCAAAAACTTTGCTTTATTCAATGTTCAAAACAGGGTATCCACTCTACAGCATATTCAGGTTACCTGGAAGAATGAGGAAATGTCACCAATGTGTAAGGCCTTATGGGAACAAATTCATTATTTACAGAAAAATACGGATGAACTGTGGAGAGAGAGATGTGCTAAGACTTGTGCTCTGAGTTCTGCATCAATGGAACTAGATTTGCAACGGAAGGAACTGAAAAAAGTAAAAAGAGAAAGGAACACTTGTATGTCTTCAAGTAAGTCCAGCCGATGATATTATGATAGGACGCTTGGACTATTTGCAATAGCAGCTGAAGAGTGTGAGTGACCGGTGTTTGGCCACTCTGGATCAGATGGCCAAACTACAGGCAGACACTGAGGAGTTGCAGGAAAATATCAAACAGGCGGACTGGGATATCAAGATCATAGTGTTGGCTGTGAACAACATCAAGGGCTATAGCTTCCACTGACCAGACAAAGCTGATGTTCCCAAAAGCTGTCCCTTGACTCCAGAGGGTGGTCCTGTCTCAGAATTGGGGGATGACTCTGATGGTGAGGAAAGTGAGGAAGAGCTGCCAAGGGGACTCCCCAGAATTCATCCTGTAGCCAGCACTCCTAGACAATAGCTGGAGAACATCATGAACCATTGAAGATCACAGGTCCATACTCTGACTCCAGTGCCAGAGTGCTCCTCTGGCACTTGTGGTTCTAGAACCTCTTCTCTGGAAGCTAAGCCTGTGAACCAGAGCAAGACAATTAAGGAACTTAGGAATATGGTAAATTCTTTGCCAGGGGAGGGGCAATTTCCATAAAAGATCACCTGGACCAGGTTCCCGCAGCCCTGGATGCCTTAGGAGTAGAGAGTGACAAAAATATTATTGCCCTCATACCTTGGACATTTGAGGATAGATGCCACAAAGTCAAAGCTATATCACCTTATGAGCAGACAAATTTGGCTGCTTTTTAACAGATCCTGGTGAAACATTATGGGCCATATAAAGATCCCTTTGAGGCTCACTAGGTGGCTCTTAGGATGAGATGTATAGAAGGGCAGTCACCCAACAACTGCTTGTTCCAGCTCAAACAGGTGTATTATTACTTTTAATCCAATCCTCAAGACATGGAAGATACCCAGTTCAAGGCCCTGTTATTTAACACTTTGCCATCCAATCTGAGGACTCATCTGACACAGTGGGAACATGAGCCCCTCTCTTCCTTGGTAATCCAGGCCAAAAAGGTGTATGAGGCAGCGTCCAATGGTACAAAGAACAAAAAACGGACAAAAAAGGATTAAAGGAAAAGTAGGGGTCGCCAGCTCAGTCCAGGGTAACCTGGGATTGGAAGCAGATAAGCCTTTCAACCCTCCTATAGGCAGTAGGTCATTCTCCGTCAGACAACCTGCCGAAAAAGGATACCAGCCCACCTCAGCAGGCTAATCACAGTGGCCGGGAAAATCTAAGTATGGAAGAAAGGGAGGGTACCCCCAGGATCCCTCTCCACAAGACGCTTCCCAACAGAATAGAGATGAAGGATACTCAGAAAAGGATAGGAAGAGGTTACATCTTTTGGAATCTGCCATTCAACACTTGCTAAAACAGAAGGATTCAAGATTGAAGCCGCCTCATAGGAGGAGAAGGGGAAAGTTTCCTAAGAAGACAGAGCAAGAATATGCTGGCTCTGCCACCCCAGCGGAAAAGGCTGGGGCTTCCATGAAAAAACCAAGCCAGTTACACATTAAAACCTGTAAACCACTAACTCCTGAGCGCCTGAACAAGTAAGCAACCATTCTGATGCCCATATAGATTCACTTGAAAACAGGGGAAACGATGTAACCCCCAGAGTGGTCACCATGGCCAAGAACCCCCTATCTAGTCACCAGAACTTCTTGGATGCCCTTCATAGAAAGGGACAAAGGTATACCCTTTCTGTGTCCTGCATGAGACCTTTGGGTGTGAAAAGTTGATCGTTACAGCATCAGAAATCACACTGATAACAGAGGACCTCCTCAAGAAGTTTTAGGGAGTGCTTACAGCCTATGTTTGTCTCTCTGTGATGCTTCCCTGGTGGCCTACGGTAATCAATCTATAGATGTCATGGGCTAGGCATGGATCACTTTTCAGTTGGGTAAGATGAAAATTAAACACCCAGTTATTGTGATCAAGTATTCAGGGAACAAACTTTTGTTGGGCAATCAGTTTTTAAAAAGGTTTCGACCTGAGGAGTCACTTGGTGCCATGAGGGAAAGCGGCTGCTGAAAAGCCGAGCTCCTACACTTCCTCTTAATCTAATGCTCAACTAACTGATAGCAGACGATTTTGGAACGAGCAGTTCCTAGACCTATCCGTGATGGCAATAGGAGTGAGAAATTGGTGCCGCTGGGTCGAAGTGACATACTATGGCTGCAAAACTACAAAAAAAAGACAAGGAAAAGAACAAGCGTGGGGAAGTTAAAATGGCGGACCCTCAGCTACAACAGTGTTCCTTGGTGTGTTCAGCGTGGACAAGTGAGATAACGGCCGAGGTTACTACGGCAGTCGAGGCTGCTTTAGACAAGAAATTACAAGCTATATTTGATAGAGCTGAGGAAGCACATGAGCGTTTGGATGGCTTCCATTTAGACCTGGATCACATGCAGCAGCGAATAAGTGATGTTGAGGACTGCATGACGACATCCGCGGAACCAGCTGAGGCCTTACAAAAGAAAGTTGACGGACTGGAACAGAAGTTAGACGACTTGGAAAATCGTTCCAGAAAGAACAACCTGAGGCTCATAGGACTGCCAGAACACTTGAAAGACATAGATTTGGCAGAGTTCCTGGAGTGATGGATTCCCAAGGAGCTGAAAATCAATAATTTACATGGGCCCTTGAGAATCGAGAGGGTGCATCGAGTGGGTCCGAAAAGATCTGCTACTGAACGGCCGAGAGCAGTGATCATGAAAATTTTGAATTATGGACACAAACATGCGATACTGAGGGCGCTTAGATCCGGCCAAGTGTTACAGCACGATGGGAAGAAAATTATCTGCTTTCAAGATTACTCGGCGAAAGTTGGCAGTGAGAAGAGCCTTCGGGCCAACTTGCACAGAGCTGTATGACCGGAAAATCAAATTTGCATTGACTTATCCAGCTAGATTGAGAATATTCTACGAAGGAACGGAGAAGAACTTTGAGTCAGTAGAGCTAGCCAGAGATTTTGTAAAATCTTTGCTGCCTAAAGCAGTGAATAGAGAAGCCTAATGGATGATTGAGGGGGTTTGCTTTGGCCCCCCTTTAACGAGAGTTGGTGGTGGAGAGAAAAGACTTTGGCGAATGCTGTGGAGCAGCTGGACAGCGGTCTAGAGGTGAGAAGTAATGGGAAAAGCTGCTGATTTTTCCAGCTGGTTGGTAGACTGTTGGGATCGCCAGCACTTTGAACGAGACTTGTGGAAGAGATGGGATTATGCCTGAGACTTTTTGTCTTCATATCAGAAGGGAGGTTGAAGAGGCATCACTGTCTAAATGAACAAATAATAAGGTTTTCTGCACAGTTTGCATGTTTATGTTATTATTGTCTGGGATTAATAGGAGAGGAGGTTCCATAGAGAGTTTCTGCAATAAAATTGGATGCATTAATGTTTGTAAGGGAGTTAAAGAACAGTAGAAGATGTATCTCGGAGTCATGCTCCTTCCATAATCACTTCGTTACTTTTTCTATGTATGACGGACACAGAGTATAAGGATCTGTTTAGGCACCTAACTAATAAAAAAATATGAACCTTATAGGAAGGAAGTGTGGTGCCATTAAGTGTAGAGTTCTAGTAGAACTCGCAGGGAAGGATGGGGATAGGGAGGAAGTTAGGGATGGGGGAGAGAGAGATTGGGGGAGGGGGAGGGAGGGGGCAGGGGTGGGATGAGGGACAGGGAAGCGGGGACATTCTGTGTAGATGGGAGGGTGCGTAACACTAAAGGTGAGGACTGCATTGGAACAAGGCTTAATAGGGGCAAGGGGAGGGGTGAGCTGGGCCGCCTCTCCTCTGGTGAAAGAGAGTTGAAATGGACAATATATCAAGCGAGTAGGAGATGGGAATACAATGGTTAAAATACTGACTTGGAATGTAGGAGGGATAGTATCGCCAATTAAACGATCAAAGATTTTGCAAGTGTTGAATAGACAAAAGGCACATATAGTTATGCTACAGGAAACCCACTTGAATGCTGCTGAACATCAGAAGCTATGCCGATGGTGGGTGGGGGGAAATTGTAGATAGCCCTACGCACAATAAAAAGGCGGGAGTAGCTATTCTATTTCAGAAGGGTTTACAATATGACATAAATCGTAAGATTATAGATCCTCATGGACGTTACATAATTATACACATTACTTTAAATAATAAACCATTACTGCTAGTGAATCTATATGCGCCAAATCAATATGATAAAGGATTATTTCAGAAAATTGTTAATCATATACAAGACTTTGATCAGGTGCCAATAGTTATGGGAGGAGATTTTAATTGGGTCTATGATCCTTTGATGGACAATACAGGATCCGCACGGGTGCGACCGGTGACTTATTCCAGGGGAGTGCCCTGGGTGTGTTCAACTTTGGATTTGGTGGATGCTTGGCATTTTTTGCATCCTGAGGAAAGGGATTACACCCATCTATCTTGTGTCCATGGCACACAGTCGCACATTGGTTACCTACCGGTGTCAAAGTATAGCTTTGAACACCGGTAGGTAACATGCTGAGATAGGGGCAACACAAGTGTAAGGGAGCTATGGACTTGGGAGGTATTTTAATTTTTTTTTTTTTTTACTTTTTAGAAGTGCCCCCTAGGGTGCTCGGTTGGTGTCCTGGCATGTGAGGGGGGCCACGAATCCTGGCCCCTCCCACGACCAAATGCCTTGGAGTTGTTCATTTTTGAGCTGGGCGGCTTCGGTTTCCATTACGGTATGAAAACCGATACCGCCCAACTCAAATCTGCCCAAATCCGATGCATTTGCCCGGCACCAACCGTATTATTGAAACAAAAGATGGACGCCCATCTTTTTCGAAAATACGGTCTGTCCTGCCCCTTCACGGACCCGTCCTCGGAGATTGTCGCCCATGGAGATGGGCATCCACGTTTGATTATGCCCCTCTGTATGTACATTATCTGTATGGATGTGTGCTGAAGGAGCAGTTGTATTGATTATTTGAACATCAATAAAATTGTTGAAAAGTAAAAAGGTTTCGACCTGTTTTGGACTATATTCAGGAGATAATGTGGATACAGGTTAATCATCCTATTCCTTATGGGTGAGTAAAACATGTTAAAAGTAGCTAGTGGATCTTGTCAAGTTGAGCGGACAAAGGAATTTGTTCACATTAACTTCCAAATTGCAGCTGACCCCTGCCTGCTGGAACTTAAGTCAGAGACCAATCCAGGTCTAGCCAGCCAGTAGAATGTGGTGAGAATGCTGAAAGGGGCAATAACCAAGATGACGTGTCCAGATAGCCTCATAGTGAAACTGAGAGAGTCTGGAACCTGGAAAAATGGTAGCTGGGAAAGCCCCATGTCGGATTCATGTTGCACACCCCCCACCCTCGGAAATCACCCATGGATGCCGAGAGAAATATCGAGGGAAGGAGATATATTCCAGGTGAATGTGACCCTAGGGAATGTCTGGAAGGTAAAAGCAGGGTTGCTTATAGCTAGCAATGTATCCCTCATTAATACCACCACCTTTGCTTGCCAACTCAAACAGCAAGGAATTGGCTGTCGTGTGAAACATCTTGTGCCTGGCTTGGGGGTTAACCATGTCTGGGGAATTAGTAGTATTCTCATGCAATTGGGAAATAAGGAGTTTGTGTACAACTGTTAAGTGGTGCAGAACCTCCGACAAACGCTTCTGCTAGGTTCTGACTGTCTTACACTGTTGGGACACTAGATGACCTTTTACATAATGTCCTGTGGAGTAGACTTGAAAGTAATCCAGTTGGCCTACTGGAACTCGGAAAGCCCTCGCATCTGGTCAAACAGTACCCCAGGTGTATGAAGTTGAGAGTGACCAAGCCATCACAATACCTGGAGAGGTGTAAGACTTTCCCTTAAAACTCCATATTTACCCAGGTCATCAAGCCTTTGATAAGGTGGCTTTCTTTAACCCAAATGCCTGATTTCAGGAACTAGGGTTAACCACTTGTGCGGTGCCATGCTTGGAAATAAGCGAGGCCCCTATTTATCTTCTGGTTAAGAACCATCTCCCTGAGGTGGTCACCATCCATAAAGGGGAGACCTTAGGCTTCCTAGTAGGGGACTCCTTTCCTAGAGTTGATGCTAGTTTACCAGTCATTGGTCCTGATCCTGAAACCTAACCTTGTGGCCCAGGGGGGGGGGGGGGGAGTGGGAGAAACCCGAATGGGTTTCCTCTGATTTCAGAGTCTTGTGGATGTATTTGTTTGGCCATATGATAAAGAATCAATGTCAATAAGGTTAGAAGATGACCATTTACTCCTCACATATAATTCAGAGAGTGTTGGGGTAACTTCTGAGTCACCTCACCTAACTTCTCAAGCAATACACACAGTGCAGACAGTTGCTGTGCATGACACGGTAGAGGAATAGGTGGAAATTGGCAGCAATTACCTTTTTCCAGAGTTCAAGATGATGGTAGAGGAACAGGTACTCAACGATGCTTGTACTACTGATGAGTAAAGACAACAGCTTAGGAAACTGATCTATAAGTATCAGGACCTTTTTGCAGTGGACTTGTACGATTGTGGTCTAACCGACCTCCATGTCACGCATGTTCCAACTGAGCTCAACAGTAAATCTGTTTTTGTACGCCAGTATAAAATTCCTTTGGCATCTTATGAGTCTGTGCAGGAGATTTTAAACACCTTGGAAGATCAAGGCATTATCCGACAATGTAATAGCACCTATAATTCACACATATGGCCCATTTTATATTTTATATTTAATATATTTAATTCTGTTTTATTAGCAGAAAAGGTAACATACAAATAACACTGCAAAGTAACAATATGAATACCAATTACCTTCCACATATTCATAAATCGTGAAATGCTCCACATTTTTATTATCCTCTCCCTCTCGTCTCCCCCCCCCCCCCACACTCTTACTCCATTTCTCCCCCTTCTCCTTTGCTTCCCTATCCCCAACCCCCCCCCCTCCCATCCCCTCCCTTACCCACCCCTCCCACAGCATAAATGGTCCTAATAACGGTTATGACTATGACATGAACTCTGATAAAGTCAATTTAAGATTCTACTCCTCGCTAATGGCTGCAGTGTATCCCAAAAATTCGCCCATGTCCTCTGGAAGCTCAATCCCTCTCTGGAGGACAAATCTAATATTCCACACCTCTCCAGTTTTAGGAATTCTATCATTTGTATTCTCCAGGTTTGTACAGTAGGAGCTCTGGTGTCTCGCCAGTGTAATAAGATGACTCTCTTTCCCATCAATATTGTTCTCTGCAGGAAAGACAGGAATCCTGGAAGTGTTGGCTTAATGCATTTATATTCACCAAACAATAGCAAAGGATGTCTCTGTATTGTACGTCCCCAGTATCTCTTGATTTCACCTATAATTTGGGTCCACAGCTGCTGCGTGTGCGGGCAAAACCAAAACATGTGGCCAAGCGTAGCCAAGGCCTGGCTACACCAAGGGCATGCATCCGAGTCACCATAAGCAGCCTTGGAAGCTCTTGCTGGTGAAATATATAGTCGTAGAGCAAACTTATATTGCATCTCCCAATATCTAGTAAAAATGGAAACTTTCCACATGGAGGATACAAACTTGCTCAAAATCTCTCCAGTAACTTCAGTCAGCAAGTCTGCGGCCCAGCGTTGAGCTCTACTACAAAAGTCTATATCTTCTGTGGAATCTTGCAGAGCTCTATGATGATATTTAAGGGGCACTGAATCCTGTGCCCCCAATGTCAGGTCTGTACTCAACATATCTTGAACATCTTCACTTAAGTTAGACCAGCCCAATGCTATTGTATAATGCTGCACTTGTAAATATGCAAAATGATCTATCTCCCGTAGTAATTCCTGACACAAATCTGTAAATGTCCGGATTTTACCCTCTTCAGACACCAATTGATATATGTACTTTATTCCAAGTGTCCGCCAGCGGCTAAAAGCCACAGACGATGTGCCCTCCGGGAAATCCGGATTATGAAGCAATGGCAAAAAAGGTGTCACCCTCCAGTCAAAATGGTGCCACCTGCAAAGCCATCGTCAAGCTGCTCTCGCTGAGGCAACTAAAGGGTTCCTGGCCAGTTCTCTATTCAATCTCCTTCCGGGCGCATGAAGTACCCAGCCCAGGTGTGCAGTGGGGGACATAGCCAGCTCTATTGGAGTTGCAGAAAAATCTTGACTCCCCAACAGCCAGTCCCTTATGTGCCTCATGGCACAGGCCACCGTTAATTGTCGTATGTTAAGCAAACCCATCCCCCCTTGTGGTCTCGGCTTCTGAATCACATTTATGGGGAGTCTAGGCTTTTTTTTTTATTCCAGAGGAAACTCTGTATTAGTCTGTTTAGTATCTTTTCCTCCCTTCGCCTCAGGTACAACGGTAACATCTGAAATTTGTAAAGCCATTTCGGGACTATTACCATGTATATGGCCCATTTTAAAGAAGAGTAACACTTGGAGGCTCACAGTGGACTGTCATCAATTGAACAAGTAAGTTCCACTGTCTCAGTGGCCTTAAAGCTGGCCTTCTTACAAACAGTCAAATTATATCTTGGACTTTAGCCTATGAGAGTAAGGTAGAAACACAAGAGCCCAGGGCCTAGCCGAGTTACATCATTGTGCTATGGATGCTCCTGATCTAAAAGGAATTCCTCCTGTTGCACCATCTCTGGGTAAGGTAGATATCTCCACATCATTTGCTATATAGTGAAGAACAAAGTGGACAAGCCTCTCAGGTATAAGTACACAGATGTGCCTTTCATAGAGACAGTGATAAGGAAGTAGTGGCAGGAGTTTGTATGGTTTGGGATGTTGCAGACCCTCAAGAACACCTGAAATTCCAACTGGGACATAAAACAAATCAGTATGATGAGATTGCCACCCTGGACTTGTTGCCATGTAGTCCACTATTAGTAAAAGAGTCAAAACCATCATCATTTGCACTGATTCTTGCACTGATTCCGACTATGTCCATCACGCATTCGTGTCTGACCTAACCACCTAGAAAACCAATGGCATGCTCAATGCAAAAGGGAAACCTCTTGTGAATGAGGATCTCACTAATGGCAAGCCCAACTCAAAAGGGAAACCTGTTGTGTATGGGGATCTCATCTTGGCCTTAGACCAACTGGTACAGAATCATGACATGGTTATTGGAAAAAGGTATAAGGTCATGTCAGAGTAAACCACTCAGACAAAAGAGGTAATGACTTAGCTGAGCAGCTGGCTAAAGAGATTGCTTTATCGGGGGAAACTTGGACATGTGACCAGCTTGTATCCACCCTGTCATAGTTATCAAACGACAGTGGGCCAAAGTTCTGGCAGACAGTCCGGTAGTGCTGTGGTTTGCTGATGAGCCCACATTTCTGATCACTGCACAACAGAAGGACCTGACCCCAAGAAGAATCCTATCACTCATGTAGAAACTGAGGATGACAAGGAGCTAAGAGTATTGTATGCCACCTGAGGGATGTTTCAGATGGACAGAAGACAGCTGGTGAGAGTGAGCAAGGGAGGAGTCCATCAGTGAGTGGTCCCTTGATCTTATCGAGGGCTAATGCTACAACATACACATGATGAGCCCTGTGCTGGACATCGGGGAGACCTAGTTACCTACGAGACTTTAAGACAAGTGGCCTACTGGCCCCATATGTATCAAGATGTGAAAGTTTACACCCGAGGTTGTTTGATTTGTTGCAGGTTCCAGCCCTCCCCTCCATCCCATCAGGATCCTCTCAGAAATAAGGGTATAGCAATGCCCTGGTCCGATATACAGATTGACTATGTAAGACTGGTGGTTCGGTCCTCCCGTGGGAATCAGTACATGCTTACTGTCATATCTGCATTCAGCAAGTGGTTGGAGTGTTTACCTGCACCTAATTGCATTGCAGAAACAACAGCTATTCTTCTCATCAACCATGTATTTAGTCAGTGGGGCCTACCTATGCGTATTGACTCTGAACAGGGACCCCATTTCACAGGTAAAGTGATTCAGTATCTGTGGGAAGTCCTAGGCGTTGAGAATAGGCACCATATTGCCTACCATCCTCAGCCCTCAGGTCAGGTGGAAAGAGTGAACAAAACTATAGTGTATGTACTTAAGAAGTACGTTTCCACCTCTGGTAAAGATTGGGATATGAAACTACCCTTAGTATTAAGGTCCACACCTCACCGTTCCACAGGACTGTCCACGTTTGAGATGACAGGGAAGGAAATGACTGCGCTTATTCACTTACTGTATCAAATACAGTGGGATACAAATGCAACAAGTAAAATAAAAATAAACACAGGATGTTAACCTCACCAGTGCCACTACCACACATGAATATATCATGCATTTATACCAACACTTCTAGTCAGCCTATGCCTTTGTACAAAAGACTCTTGATAAAGCAGCCTGAGGGCAAAAGGCTTATTATGATCTAAAAAGTACAGCAAAGAAATATCAAGTTGGTGATAAGGCCTTAATTGTACAGCGCTGCGTAACCCTAGTAGCGCTTTAGAAATGTTAGTAGTAGTAGTAGTTATAATTATGAGAAAGAAAAAACTAGATCTTGTAAATTTTTACCTGGTTGGAATGGCCCCTACCAAATTGTTGACAAGGCCTCTCCTGCATTAGAAAGACCAGTGATGAGAAAGGTACATTGAAATGGGTCTGTATTAATCAACTAAGGCCATATCATCCCAGGAAGCTCACTGCTATCCTGAGCAAGGAAGCAGATGAGGAATCACCATGTTTGTGTTTTCCAGGACGATTAAGCTTTTAATGTTGCCTCCTCAGAATTTCAGAAAGAATGAAGAAATCTGAGAGTCATGGATCGTTGAAAAGAAAATAACCAGTTATATTATTATATTATATTTTGTTTTACAGTTTCTTACAGGTTATAAACAGATCACGGGTACCACAGTCTCCTGATCCAGAAAAGGTGTATTAACGATCTCTTCTCTTTTTGCAGAGCTGATTGCTTCTCTAGCAAGGGGAGGGGAGGGGAGGGGGGGGGGGAGGAAAAATAACAAGTTAACTGTAATAATGCACTAACCCTCTTTTATGTTAAAGATTATCATATTAACACTAACCTCTAGGTGGTCCCAAGACTAACCAAGTAATACCCTATACATATAGTTAGTGTTGTGCTATTAAAGACAGTATCTTGTCTTTTGTAGGGTTGTTACGTGTACAATGTCCAAAAGGTTGCTGAATCATTTTTGAAGCAACATTTTGTGTTTCCTCTTTCTTTCATATAAAGGTAGTGTTTGTGTCAGGGGTCCTGACAATTACAGTATCATATTCAACATTTTAAAACAGCCTCAAAACCTACCTTTTCCTGGATTATTTTGGTCTGGAGTGATCTAGTTATAGATGTTTTGATGTCTTCATCAGAAACAGAATACAGGGAGACTGGGAGGTGCTGGAGTTGAGACGTTCTGCAAGCTAACATTTGTTTAGGATTTTTGTTGTTTGCTTTCATTTAAGAAATTTGTTTGTAAATCACCATGATAGCATACTAAATAGCAGTATATCAAGTTATTAATAAACTATAAAATTAATCTAACAGTAGTCTGCATGGAATATCCAGGTGTGACTAGCCAATATTCAGTCAGGTACTGCATACGACAGAAACCAATAACACCCTAGATCACTAGGGTTTTATAAGTAAGACTGGGGAGGGTGTCCTCAGGAACCTTGGAATACAATTAGACTCAACACATACTCTGACTCCCCAAATCCAAGCAACCTTCAAGAGCTGCTTCTACTATTTGCGAAAGCTACGCTGCCTCTCTCCTTACATCGAGAAGGTAAATCTTATCCCAGTTGTACATGCCATAACATCAAGCCTGGATTACTGCACCAGCTCCAGTTGATTCAGAATGCAGCAGCAAGACTCATAGAAGATTGCGATGTGACCAAATCACACCATTTTTGCAAAAGCTTCATTGTCTACCAGTACAATACAGAGCTAAATTTAAAACTCTATGTCTGATCTTCAAGGCCCTTAAAGGAAATGGCCCTGAGTACCTGAAAAAATAGGATGATCCTCCACATACTGCCAAGGACACTAAGATCCTCCCAAGGACTTTCACTAACTACACCCTCTCCAAAATACATTGCACGATGTGATACCTGCAAGCGAGCCTTCTCCAGAGTAGCCCCCACACTCTGGAATGCACTGCTTGAAAGGCTGTGCTTAACATAAGACTATCTCTATTTCAGGAAGCAGGTGAAAGCTTGGCTTTTCAACCAGGCCTTTAATGGAAGAAGTAACTAACTCGTTAGTCTCACACACAAGGAGTAACTCGGGCTGCATATACTGCAGCAGGATATGTTTATCCACTCCTACCCTAGATGAGATAATATTTAACCATCTCTCTGACCTCATGTGACTGCTGTAATTGCCTATTGCTCATGCTTGATCTATTCTTACTGTACACTGCCTTAAGTGAATTCCTTCAAAAAGGCAGTAAATAAATCCTAATAAAAAAAATATGTATATATAGTTCACACAACAATGCTCTTGGGATTGGTATTGGGGGCCCCTGTGTTTTTAGGGGGTGGGGTCAGGAGAGATAGAGAGGGGATGGGAATAATCTGTAGGAGGTTGGATGGGAGAAGCCCAGAGGACTTCAGGCTGCTACTCACAAGTTTCAGATTGGCCTAGACAAACTCCTGACGAACACAATAGACATATTGTGTCAGGACTGAAACTAGAAAAGTTCATGCACAAACCTACATACATGTCTGAACTAATGCAGTCCTGCAAGGAACAGGCTAATATTCTTCAACAACAATGTGAGAGACTGATAACAAATTATAGGAAGCGTTTCGTTGCAATTATTGCTGCTAAAGGTGGTGCAACCACTTATTAAGTTTAGGTACAGTAACTTTTTCACATGGGTGATACAGGTATTAGATAACTTTGTTCCTTAAATAAATTTACAAACTGTGTTATGCATTTACTCAGGTTCCCTTTGTCTAACACTGCATTTTGTTTAAAGATCAGAAACCATTCAGTGTGACACATGCAATTATAGGGAAAAATCAGGAAAGGGGGAGGGGACTTTTTCACATCACTAGTGTTCCTGAGTGTAACTTGCCTGGAGCTAGTACTGAAAAAGGTGTGAGCTAAATCCAAATAAATTACACTACTGTTAAAAAGTATACACCACCAGAAATACAGGACATACCATTACAGTAAGGTGCAGCCATCTGCGACTTTTGGAGTAAAATGTTTCCTCTCCCTGTCAGTGTGAGAGCAGGGTTTGGCTCATGCATTGATAAACATTAAAAAAAAGAGAAGAGGTCAGCCAATCAGCCAAACTCTGATTCTCATCACCCATCCTCTAAATCTTAAAAGTGCCTATACCTAAGGGTATCCTGTACACCCCTCTGACCTCACCAACACTCCCAATATCACAACCTTTGGCACTTCCAATCTCCCAGGGTGGGGTTCAAGGGATCTTGACCACCACTGGCAGCTCTGTGTCTGGATCCCCAGATCCCCCCCCCCCCCCACCTCTAAAGTTGGAAGGCAGAAGCAATATCTACACACTTACCTCTGGACCCACCATCTTCTAAAGTGGTGGCTCCTGACCCCTAGTAGTGTAAGAAAATACCACTAGCTGTCAATATGCTAAGTAAAGGAGCCCTTCACCGCTATGGCGCAGGTGCTACTATTTTGGAAGATGGGTATTACCCCTATCTCCTCTCAGAAGTGGTGGTATGGGGCTAGGGGCAGAGCTTGGCTGATCGAAGCTATAGTGCCACACCTCAGATTACCCTTCCGCTCCTATGCTGCATCTCTGCTCCAGCTCTAAAACACCCCTCCCCCAGATATAGATAGATCATTTTAACACTGAGAGCAATTTTTAATTCAGCAATTTGCACGCTATTTTAACCTTTAACAATTGTGGTTTTTACCACTAATTTTCTATGCATCCACCATCTTTTCTATAAAGAAACTTTTCCTCATATAACTCCTGAGATAATCCTCTTTCATCTTCATCCTATCCCCCCCTGCCCCCTCAGTCCACAGCCCCTTTTCAAATGAAAGAAGCTAGCCTCCTGTGCATTTGTGCTAAGGAAGTATTTAAATATCTATTACAGTGGTGGGCAACCGAAGTCCTCAATAATCAAAACCAGTTTTCAAAATTTACACAATGAACATTCTTGAGATTCATTTGCATGTACTGCTTCCATTGTATGCAAATTGATATCATACATATTCCTTGTTGAAATCTTGAAAACCTGAGTGGTGGCCCTCAAGGTCTGTGGTTGTCCACCCTTGGTCTAATATATCCAGGAGCATCCTGAGCCAGAAATGCACCCTGAGTGACACACCCCCTAAGTGCTCCCCCCCCCCCCACACTACTTCACACCCAAGCAGGTGAGGTCATGGACAGGATCCAATTTTGGCATTCTTCTCCCCCTCGCTAAGGCCCTGATTATATCTCCTCTCTCCCACAGTGTATCTGGTAGGTCTAAGAAACAATGGGTAGTGATTTTTTTTATAAAAATATTGCTCCCCTTTGTATTTTATGATACTGGTAGGGATTCTGAGGGGAGGTGGGTGTTAGTGTTGGGTAGAATTGATGATGACGAAATCTCAATCCTTAATATCTATGTTCCCAGGAGGCTAAAAGTTGGTTATTTTCAGCCCATTTTCTGACATTTTACCCAAGATTGTGGGCGCATATGTTATTGGGAGACATATGAATTGTTGCCTGGATACTTTGGATAGATCTCGACCAGGTCACAGGCAGGATCTTTTGGAGGGCAAAGACTTGAGAGTGGGGATGTAGGATTGGGGGCTGTTGGATTTGTGGCATCACTTTCATGGGGGAGTTCGAGACTATTCCTATTTTTCTGCCTGATTTCAATCCTATTCCCAGCTGGATTATCTTCTGGATCTGACACAAGCTCATCAGTGGTCAGCCCCGAAGATTGCCTCAATTTATATTCCAATCATGCTATGGTCATGGGGCACTTGGATCTTGCCCTACTACCAGTGGGTACTAAAACCTGGCAGACTAATACCAGTATAATTCTGTGGGGAAAGGTAGAGAGGTGGTTATGAGATAGTTGGGAGGAGTATTTGTGGCAAAGGGGGGGGGGGGGGGTGTAAACTTCAATTGCAAGTACAGGCCAAGGGGCCATGAATTAAACCTTATGGATACACAGCATACAAAATACTTAATGTACTAAGGCTCAGTATCTGTATGCATGAGAACATGATAGGTAAACTATTAGCCTGGCAGCTTAAGAAAAAAAGGATAGGTGGAATTAGCTAGCTGGATGTGCCCCCTAGAGGATGGGTTATTAGGAATTAGTAGCAGAATTTAGTTCCTTTTGTGAGAAGCTTTATACAGCTGAGGTGAGTTCCTCCCTGGCAGAGTTCTCTCGCCTCTGACCTTGCCTAGTCTTTTGGAGGTGGGGTGAGACATTCAGGCCACGATAAAGAGAAAAGCCACAGGGAAGGCTCCCAGGGAGGATGGATTTCCTTTAGAATTTTACAAGGCTTTGCCAGAGCACATGGCCTCATCCCTTACCTGAGTGTTTAATGTGCTGCAGGGTGGGCGATTGCCCACATCTATGTATAAGGCACAGGTTGTGGTGTTTCCCATGCCTGGGAAGGACCCTGTGCTCTGCTCAAGCTATTGTTCCATAGCATTATTAAATGTGGAGAGGAAAATATTCACTAAGATATTGGCCACTAGGTTGGAAACTACATTACCAGAATTGGGGCAGACCAAACAGAGTTTGTCAAAGGGCCGTTATTGGAGAAAATGTACATAAAGCTATTGATCTTATTGACTACTTACAAAGGTCTTGTACCCAGGCAGCACTGTTGGCGGTAGACGCTGAGAAAGCGTTTGACCAGGTGGAATGGCCATTTAATTTTAAAGAGCTGGAAACTATGGGGCAGGGAGGCAGATTTGGTCAGTTGGTACATAGTTTATCTTCAGCGCAGCAGTAAAATTCTTGTTAACAGTGTTCAATCAGAAGAGTTTTCAATCAGAAGAGTTTCCTCCTGTGGAGGGGGGGGGGGGGGGGGCTCCGGCAGAGATGTCCAATGTTCTATATGCTTTGGTGATTGAACCGTTGGCCACGGCCATCCAGCATATTCCCCATATAACTCCAATCTCTTTTATATGCAGATGACACTTTACTTTTTGTGGGGAATCCGAAGGAGTCCTTACCTCTGCTCCTGTAGATTGCTGGGTTTGCAAAGCACTCTGGGTTTAAAATGAACACAGATAAGACAGATGCCTTACTGTTCAATACCACAGATGTGGAGTTGGGGTTTCCATTTCCCTTTCAATGGCTACTGAGGGGTTTTGCTATTTGGGGATACAGGTATCAGATCTTTATGCATTAAATTATAACCCATTATTGACCAAAATGCACCAGGAATTTGGAGCAATGGGGTAAGTTGACACTGTTGTGGTGGGGGCGGGTGGCTCCGTGAAGATGATGCTTCCTAGGTTTATTTTCTTCTTTGTAAACCTCTCTATTGCTCTCCCCGAGGCCTTTTTTGCCAAGTGGAAGAAAATGCTTTCGGAATTTCTACAGCAGGGGCAACAGCATGGGTGGGCTTGTGAAGATTAATGCAACCTGTGGCATTAGAGGTATAAAGTTGCAGTGCTTAAGGCACTTAAAGACTATCATGACTGGCCCAAGCATAACTCTTGGGTTGCTACTGAGAGTGCTTATTTGGGAGAGTGGGGCATATCTGAGGTCTCCTGAAGTGCCTTGAATTTGCAGAGTCCAGACTGGAGTCCCAGCCTCTCGGCAGCATCCCACTTTTATTTGTCCTTTGATGAGGCAGTGGGCAGTGTGACATAGGAATCTGAAGATCCAGGGTTTCTTGCATCCCCGCATCCCCATAGTCATTTGAGCGACTGTACCTCATTCTCCATTCCATATTTTGGCTCTCTGCTCAGAAGCCTTAAGTTGTGGTTCACGCACTGTGGGGACAGCTTCGTGCAGGGGTTTTGTTCTCATACCAAAAAATGCAAGATCTGCTTCATATTTGAATCCATTTTTTCAACTGCGGGATTTTTTTTTGCTGGGCCAAGACTCACAGAGTCACTTGCATAGGGCAGCAATCTCTCTACAGGTGGTTCTGTTTAAGGGTGGGGGGGGGGGGGGGGGGAGAATCTTGCCAGATGCCTGGGAAAATTGGTTAGGGGAGCCTAAAGGGGAAGCATAATGGGAGGCAGTTATCTATGACAATATTTGGCTGTAGCAGCATATAAACAACTGAAGTACCAACCGGTAAGCAGGTTATACTGGACACCTACAAGTCAAATGTGGCTGGCTCAGTTCGTTGGGGGAGGGGGTGTCCTTTGCTGGCAGCAGTATGACTGGGGGGGGGGGGGGATTTTGAGTACGTGTGGTGGTCTTCCCCTAAGGTTCAACAATACTGGTCTAGTGTAAGGGGCTGTGTTGTAGCCTGGCTTGCTGTGCCTTGGGTGATGGATGCACCCTGAGCTTTGTCTGTCTGTGGAGAGTTGCATAGACATAATAAGATAATATCTACCTTGCAGGTGCGAAGGTGACAGCATGAAGACCTGTGGGCTCCTATTTCCTATTTGATGATTATTAATTGCTTACTTGCTTGTCACTTCCTTGATCACTCTTTTGCTTTGAGCATATAGCTGAAGGAGAACTGGGATTGGGGGGGGGGGGGGGGGAGGAGGGGTTCTTTTAGGTTCTATTCTGTATTAGCACTGCTGTTGAGCTGCCTGTTTGACATTTTTAAAAATGTTGAATAAAGACTATAGTTAAAAAAAGAAAAAATTAGGGTTTTATGCCTGAAACCAGAAATAAAATTGAAATTTCAGTAACTCCTAAAGGTCTGCAGCTGTTACAATGAATCCAATAGTTTTGATGGAGCAAAAAAGAAAGGCTGATGCTGTTACACCATACCACCTTTGGAATTTGCTTAATTGGCATCAAACACTCATGCGATCCATGCAAGTGAATAAGGCGATTTCATCTTCAGAGAAGCTCTCTTCTGTGCTCCTTATTTTAAAGTAATTGTAGTGAACATGTCAACATATCCATTAGGCTCCAGCGCATTCTCTCTTTAGCCCACACCTACAGCCAACATTGTTAAATACTTGAACTGAGGTGCTAGCTTAGCAATGTATAGCAAATTTGTCATCAGACTACATTGTTTGAAATTGTTGGTTGGCTCCTACAGCAATAGCATCATGGGTAATGTAGTTTATTTATTTATTTATTGCACTTGTATCCCACATTTTCCCACCTGTTTGCAGGCTCAATGTGGCTTACAAAAACCTGTCTTGGCATCACTATTTCAGGGTACAAAGATACAATTGGTGTTACAGGGATCACAATGATAACGAGGCTAACAGTCGATCTAGTCAAGTAATTACAGAAAGAGATGATCATAGTAAGGGAGGAGTGGTGATGTGTTGTAGTTATGGATTCTCGTGGTAGGCTTTGGTGAAGAGATAAGTTTTCAACGATTTGCGGAAGTTTGTTATTTCATTAATTGTTTTCCGGTGGTTTGGCAGAGCATTCCACATCTGCCATGCTCGTGTAGGAAAAGCTGGACGCATGTATTAATTTGTATTTTAATCCTTTGCAGCTGGGGAAGTGTAGATTAAGGAAAGTGCGGGCAGATCTTTTGGCATTTCTGGGTGGGAGGTCCACGAGGTCAAGCATGTAAGATGGGGCGTCTCCGTGAATGATTTTATGGATAATCGTGCAGATTTTGAACGTTATCCGTTCTTTAAGTGGGAGCCAGTTTAGTTTCTCTCTCAGGGGTTTTGCGCTTTCATATTTTGTCCTTCCAAATATGTCTGGCTGCGGTATTTTGGGCAGTTTGAAGTTTTTTGATAATCTGTTCTTTACAGCCAGCGTAAAGTGCATTGCAGTAGTCCAGGTGACTTAGTACCAATGACTGTACCAGGTTTCGAAAAATGGCCCTTGGGAAGAATGGTTTTACTCTTTTGAGTTTCCACATGGAATGGAACATTTTCTTGGTTGTGTTCTTCACATGGTTTTCAAGTGTGAGATTTCGATCAATGGTAATTCCGAGAATTTTCAGAGTGTTAGAGATGGGAAAGGAGAGGTTTGGGGTGGTTATGATGGAGAATTTACTTGTGTTATGTTGTGAGCTAAGTATCAGACATTGTGTTTTTTTCTGCGTTGAGTTTTAGCTGGAATGCGTCTGCCCAGGAGTGCATGATTTGGAAGCCTTGATTAATCTCGTTGGTGATTTCTTTTAGATTGTGCTTGAACGGGATGTAGATCGTGACGTCACCTGCATATATGTATGGATTGAGGTTTTGATTGTCCAGGAGCTTGGCTAGGGGTATCATCATTAGGTTAAAGAGGGTTGCTGACAGGGGGTGATCCTTGGGGAACTCCCCATTCAGGCGTCCATGAGCCTGATGTCTCCTCTTTAGTAGTTACCTGGTATGATCTTGTTGTCAGGAATCCTCTAAACCAGTTAAGCACGTTTCCTCCAACTCCGAAGTATTCCAGGATGTGTAGTAGTATTCCATGGTTGACCATGTCGAAGGCACTGGACATGTCAAATTGCAAAAGAAATATGTTGTTGCCAAATGCAATTGTTTGTTTAGATTTATTCATTAAAGTTACTAATACTGTTTCGGTACTGTAGTTCGATCTAAATCCTGATTGGGATTCATGTAGAATTGAGTGTCTGTTTAGGTGGTTAGTGAGCTGTTTCGTCACTGCGCCTTCCATGAGCGATAATTGGTTAGGTTGCTTGTGGATTTTTTGCATCTTTAGGTAACATAGTAACATAGTAGATGACGGCAGAAAAAGACCTGCACGGTCCATCTAGTCTGCCCACGATAAACTCATATGTGTATACCTTACCTTGATTTGTACCTGTCTTTTTCAGGCACAGACCGTATAAATCTGTGCAGCAATATTTCCCGCCTCCCAACCACCAGTCCCGCCTCCCATCACCGGCTCCGGCACAGACCCTGTATAAAAATCTGCCCTCCCCCATCCTAGCCTCTCAACCACCAACCCCTCTTCCCCCTACCACCCAATTTCAGCTAAGCTTCTGTGGATCCATTCCTTCTGCACAGGATTCCTTTATGCCTGTCCCACGCATGCTTGAATTCCGTTACCGTTTTCATCTCCACCACCTCCTGCGGGAGGGCATTCCAAGCGTTCACCACCCTCTCCGTGAAGAAATACTTCCTGACATCTTTCCTGAGTCTGCCCCCCTTCAATCTCATTTCATGTCCTCTCGTTCTACCACCTTCCCATCTCCGGAAAAGATTCGTTTGCGGATTAATACCTTTCAAATATTTGAACGTCTGTATCATATCACCCCTGTTCCTCCTTTCCTCCAGAGTATACATGTTCAGGTCAGCAAGTCTCTCTTCATATGTCTTGGAACGCAACTCCCATACCATCCTCGTAGCTTTTCTTTGTACCGCTTCCATTTTTTTAACATCCTTCGCAAGGTACGGCCTCCAAAACTGAACACAATACTCCAGGTGGGGCCTCACCAACGTCTTATACAGGGGCATTAAAACCTCCTTTTTTCTGCTGGTCACACCTCTCTCTATACAGCCTAGCAACCTTCTCGCTACGGCCACCGCCTTGTCGCACTGTTTCATCGCCTTCAGGTCCTCAGATACTATCACCCCAAGATCCCTCTCCCCGTCCGTGCCTATCAGGCTCTCCCCACCTAACACATACGCCTCCCTTGGATTTCTACTCCCTAAGTGCATCACTTTGCATTTCTTCGCATTGAATTTTAATTGCCAAACGTTAGACCATTCTTCCAGCTTCTTCAGATCTTTTTTCATGCTTTCCACTCCCTCCGGGGTGTCCACTCTGTTGCAAATCTTGGTGTCATCCGCAAAAAGGCAAACTTTACCTTGTAACTCTTCTGCAATGTCACTCACAAATATATTGAACAGAATGGGCCCCAGCACTGATCCCTGAGGCACTCCACTACTCACCTTTCCCTCCTCCGAGCGAACTCCATTCACTACCACCCTCTGGCGTCTGCCCGTCAACCAGTTCCTAATCCAGTTCACCACTTCGGGTCCTATCTTCAGCCCTTCTAGTTTATTCAAGAGCCTCCTGTGGGGAACCGTGTCAAAAGCCTTGCTGAAATCTAAGTAGATGACGTCCATAGCATGTCCTTGATTTAATTCTCCCGTCACCCAGTCAAAGAATTCAATGAGATTCGTTTGGCACGACTTCCCTTTGGTGAAACCATGTTGTCTCGGATCTTGCAACTTATTGGCTTCCAGGAAATTCACTATCCTTTCCTTCAGCATGGCTTCCATTACTTTTCCAATAACCGAAGTGAGGCTTACTGGCCTGTAGTTTCCAGCTTCTTCCCTATCACCACTTTTGTGAAGAGGGACCACCTCCGCCGTTCTCCAATCCCTCGGAACCTCTCCCGTCTCCAAGGATTTATTAAACAAATCTTTAAGAGGACCCGCCAGAACCTCTCTGAGTTCCCTCAGTATTCTGGGGTGGATCCCGTCCGGCCCCATGGCTTTATCCACCTTTAGCTTTCCAAGTTGTTCATAGACACTCTCTTCCGTGAACGGTGCTCTATCCAGTTCGTTTTCAGGTGTACTTTTGCCAGTCCCTCTCGGTCCTTCCCCAGGATTTTCTTCAGTAAAAACAGAACAAAAGTATCTATTTAGCAAATCGGCTTTTTCTTCATCATTTTCTACATAGCGTTTTGCTGTATCTTTTAGTCTCACAATCCCCTTTTTAGTCTTTCTCCTTTCACTAATATACCTGAAGAAGTTTTTGTCTCCCCTCCGTACATTTCTAGCCATTTGTTCTTCCGCTTGCGCCTTCGCCAGACGTACCTCTCTCTTGGCTTCTTTCAGTTTCATCCGGTATTCCTCCCTGTGTTCCTCTACTTGAGATTTTTTGTATTTCTGGAACGCTAACTCTTTAGCCTTTATTTTCTCAGCCACTTGCTTTGAAAACCATATCGGTTTCCTTTTTCTCTTGCTTTTATTTACCCTCCTTACATAAAGGTCTGTGGCCCTGTTTATTACTTTTTTTTAGCCTGGACCACTGTCCTTCCACTTCTCGTATGTCCTCCCAGCCCATCAGCTCCTTCCTTAGGTATTCTTCCATTTTGTTAAAGTCAGCTCGCTTGAAATCCAGGACTTTGAGTTTAGAGTGGCCGCCATCCACATAAGCCGTTACATCAAAACAAACCGTTTGATGGTCACTGTTTCCCAGGTGCGCAGCCACTCGGACATTTGACACACTATCCCCATTTGTGAGCACCAGATCCAATGTGGCTCCCTCCCTCGTGGGTTCGTTCACCATTTGTCTGAGCAGAGCACTTTGGAAAGCATCCACAATCTCTCTACTTCTTTCCGATTTTGCAGACGGAACCTTCCAATCTACATCCGGCAGATTAAAATCTCCCAACAACAGCACCTCTCTTTTCTTCCCCAACTTTTGAATATCAGCGATCAGATCTTTATCTAGTTCTTCCAATTGTGTCGGGGGTCTATAGACAACACCCACGTGGACCAAGGTTCTATCCTCTCTTTTTAAGGTGATCCATATCGCTTCTTCCTTTCCCCACTTCCCTGTCATTTCAGTCGCTGCGATATCATCTCTCACATACAGAGCTACTCCTCCACCTTTACGTCCCTCCCTATCCTTCCTAAAAAGGTTATAGCCTGGTATGTTTACATCCCATTCATGGGAACCATGGAGCCATGTCTCTGTGACTGCAACTATGTCCAAGTCAGTCTCCAACATCAGGGCTTGAAGGTCATGAATTTTATTGCTTAGACTGTGAGCATTAGTGGTCATTGCTTTCCAACTACATTTCCTAGTATGTGTTTTGGGTTTAGTGATTTGTGAGTGTCTTTTCTCTTTGGGTACCTTCTCCTCTTTTTGTTGCCTCTTCCTTGCTTTTTCTTTTTTTTCTGCTTCAATTTTAGTTTCAGGAACATCACAGTGCTGTAGTGGAGCAAAAGAATTTTGTAGTGGCAACACTTGTGCAGGTGGATGCTTCTGTGTCACATGACGAATTCTGCCTGAGCCTACTGTGAGCCATCTGTTCCTTTGTGGTTTTATTCTCTGAGGCAGTGGTGAGAAGTTATGATTCTGCACAGTTCTATAAGTTGGTTTAATTGTATCTAATTCTTGCATTACTTTATAGAGCTCTTGTTTTAAAGTAGATAGCTGAAGACAGATAGGACAAGCTTTAAGTTTCCAGATGATTTGCCTTGAAACTAAAACAGCACAATTATTGCAGAGAATAAAAGTCATCCTGATTGGTTGAAATGGGTATGAACAGGTGTATTATGTTGGAGTATCAGCCTGCAAGACTGCCTGTGTATGACTGAGGAGTAAAGTTAATGAGGTTTGGTTTGTCTATAAATGTGTGGAAAACCCTGGGGTGGGTGGGATTATAAGTCCCAAAGTGTCAGCTAAAGTGCTGCTATCAAGGGAATTCTGTAGCTTAATGGGCCCAAATGGTAGTGTCTGATCAAGGACCTTACAGTTTATTAAACTTTTAAAACTACCCTAGATATTAATAACTTTCCTTTTGAATAAATCTAGATATTGCCAATAATTCTAGCAGTTTCAGCTATGTAAAAATGCCCCTCCCCTTTATCAGAGCTTGGCAGGAACAGAAAGAAAGCAAGAAAGACAGAAAGAGAGGTTTCCCAGTGCTAATTAAATTGATTAAGCAACAAGCCTTAAAACTTTAGGACAAAATATCAGGTAGTTTCTCACCTAAGCCAGTCAATTTGAGAAGTAAGGGATTTAGGGGTCAGAATAAACCTGTCCTTTTTGCAGGAGCTTGGTTCAGTAGTCCCAGCACCTGGAAGTTAGAAGTAAAAGTAGTATGTCCTTTAGTCTGAGGCCAACCCTGCTTGCCCCCAGCTGTGGGGGTGCTTAAGTCCCAAAGTGTCAGCTAAAGTGCTGCTATCAAGGGAATTCTGTAGCTTAATGGGCCCAAATGGTAGTGTCTGATCAAGGACCTTACAGTTTATTAAACTTTTAAAACTACCCTAGATATTAATAACTTTCCTTTTGAATAAATCTAGATATTGCCAATAATTCTAGCAGTTTCAGCTATGTAAAAATGCCCCTCCCCTTTATCAGAGCTTGGCAGGAACAGAAAGAAAGCAAGAAAGACAGAAAGAGAGGTTTCCCAGTGCTAATTAAATTGATTAAGCAACAAGCCTTAAAACTTTAGGACAAAATATCAGGTAGTTTCTCACCTAAGCCAGTCAATTTGAGAAGTAAGGGATTTAGGGGTCAGAATAAACCTGTCCTTTTTGCAGGAGCTTGGTTCAGTAGTCCCAGCACCTAAGCCAGTCAATTTGAGAAGTAAGGGATTTAGGGGTCAGAATAAACCTGTCCTTTTTGCAGGAGCTTGGTTCAGTAGTCCCAGCACCTAAGCCAGTCAATTTGAGAAGTAAGGGATTTAGGGGTCAGAATAAACCTGTCCTTTTTGCAGGAGCTTGGTTCAGTAGTCCAAGCACCTGGAAGTTAGAAGTAAAAGTAGAGGAGTGAGTAGGATATTTCCTCTCTCTTTTGGGAAGAGCCCATTTTGTAGCATGTAGTTCAGTTGGTTCGTGAGGTCTGTTTTGAATTGTTGAGGGGCAGTTCTTATAAGATTACTAGGGCAGGTGTCTAGTTTGCATTGCGATTTGGCGTACTTTTTTAGTAATTGGGACATGTTGTCAATCGATAGTATGTCAAAGTTGGTTCATGATCGGTCTTGCTGGATATTCCCCAGGTATAGGGTCTAAGTATTCAAGGAGGTTTGCATAGTCGGTTATGTTGATGGGTATCGTGAGTCGTAGCTTTATAATTTTTTCTTTGAAGTAGTTCGCAAGATTGTCTGCTGATGGAGTGTCTGTGTTGTTAGAAGTGACCGGGGTGGTATTCAGTAATGTATTCACAAGTTGGAAGAGTTTATGTGTGTCTTTGTAGCCTGGTCCGATTTTAGTTTGTCTGATTGGTGTATTTGTATTTTCTTTGTAGTCGCTTCCAGTCATTGAATGCAAGGTCATCTTTTTTCTTATTCCAAGCACGTTCTAGTCTTCTGACTTATGTTTTTAGTTAAGTTCTTCATTAAACCATGGTATTGAATTTTTTCTATGTGAGGTTCTGGTTTGAAGTGGTGCTAATTGGTCTAGTGTGATTCTGCATCTGTTGTCCCAGTCCTGAAGAAATTGGATTGACTCTGTTGGTGCTGTCCATTCATTAAGATAGAATTGTTGCCAGAATGTTTGTGGGTCTATTTTGCCTCTTGTGGTATAGGTTAGTTGTTCTTGTTTGTGTTGAGAATTTTTTGTTTGCCAGTGAAGGGATAGGTTTGCTTTGTAGTGATCAGACCATGGTATGGCTGTCCATTTTATGTCTTTTAGTGTGATATTTAGCTCTGGTGAGAATTTATATGTAATGATGTCTAGTGCGTGTCCTTTAACATGAGTGGGCTCTATCTTTGGCCAGTGGAGCTCCCAAAGTTGGAGGAAGTCTTTGTATTCAGCTACATTTGTTAGGTTAGTAACCTCAAGGTGGAGGTTGATATCTCCTACGATGAGAAGGTTTTGGGCAGAGACACACGTATTTGATAGGAAGTCCATGAATTGTGTTTGGCAGTCATGCCAGTTGCCTGGTGCTCTATAGAACAAGATAAGGTTTAGGTGATCTTGCAGGGTAGGGTGATTGATTCTAACTGAAGCGATTTCCAATTGGGGAAGTATTGATTAGGCTGTTGTTGTGACGGTGAATTGGGATCTGTAGATTATAGCTATGCCTCCTCCTCTTTTTCCATTCCTTGTCCAGTGGGTGATTTTGTACCCCGGGGGGCATAGCTCTAAAATTATGGGATCTTTGAGGTCGTGGATCCATGTTTCGCTTATGAACAGAAAGTCGAGATTGTCTGTAGTGATCCAGTCTGTTATTGTATTAGTTTTGGGTTCAATTGGGGTCGAGGCTGTGATGGCTTTGCTTCCAATGATGAAAATGGTTTTCTGAATTATACTGCTGGTTAGCGAAAAAGAAATATGTATCCTCTACTGTCAAATTACTTAACTAATTATTTAATGGACCTTTTATTAAAGCTTAATGTGCACTAAGTGCCATGTGGCCCCCCTAGGCAGAAAATAGGATGTGCAGCATTTAGTGCATGCTAAGTTTTAGTAATCCCTTTTGTCAACATTTTTTTTTTGAGCAGCAAATACAAAAGTACTCCCCAGGAACTTCTGAACTAAGGGGAGAAAAGCTTAAAAAAAAAAAAAAAAAGAACAAATGGCTACAGTCTTCATAATCATTCCTTTTATTTACATTAAGAAAGGTGGAACTTAAACCAGTAAAACCAAATGAAACTTGTACAGAAATCTTTTGTTTTATTCATCACACATTAAAAAAATGAAACACACTATACAAATGGTTTTTCATAGCAGATTACACATAGGTCCATTCAGACTTGCTCTCAAAGTGCTGCCAACACTTGTAGATGCTGCCTATGACAGCCATTTATCATACAGCCAATGTATTAGATTTAAATGCAGAGAGGCAGTAGCATGCAACCCCCAATGTAGGTGGTTTGATTTCCTTTCTGTTTTTAAATTAGGTTAAATGGCATTGGTGTCCTTATTTCCATATTTACATACGTGAATTGTATCAATCCTGAGCAGTTCCAATGTAAATCTGAGACTTGCAGATGGGAGCCCTCGTCTCAAATTTTCTAAAAAGGGAGGTCCAAATGGCAGCACATTGGCTGCTGTGAAGTTCAGTTGTTTTCATTCTTTCCATCATATACTGTAACTGTTTGCTGAGTGCCACAGAAAAGAAGTTTTTACCACCCAGACAACTGCTAAAAATAAACAAATGTTAAGCCAAGTAACTGTAGGTATCCTTTTCCCCATCCACACGCTCCAGGTATTCCTTTTCAATCAGAATGTCAATGCATTTCTAGGGATTGAAAACATGGAAAAAATAAGGCTATTTTTTTATGTAAGGACTGCAAGAAAACACATAATTACATTTTTGTCTATTCAGAAGTTTGGTGGTGGGGATGTAATTCAAGCATCTTGGTTTAAGTCTAGTACTAGAAGTCTGTCAGCTACTTTATATATTTGCAGGTCACACAAAAATAACTTGCTAACTCTACTGTAACAGTACCAACTTTCCTCCTGTTTCAGGCCATCCCATATCCTAATTTCTTGCTATCCTAACAATGCACAGTAATCACTCATTCACTGTCATAATTGCACATGGAATATAACAGAAAATAGAATTTGCATCTGTGATAAGTGTGGTCTAATTGTGAGAAAAAAAACCAATGCTAAAATAGCAAGTTTGAAAAAAAATTAAGAAAACTACATGACAGAATTACCGAGGTAAACTTTATAAAAAAATGCAGGTAACTACTCCCACTATGTTTATCATATATATTTTATATATTTAAAACCTAGGTGTTTTTTATTCTACTCCAAACCAGGAAACATATGAAAACCGTGTAAGATTGCCAAAGGGTTAAGCTTTATCTCTGAGGGGTACAAGCAGTCGTCTAAGAAACGACTAGAAGGTTCAAATAGCAAAACTGTAATACTTCTTACGCTACATTTTGCTCTTGGCTATTCAAGTTTATGATGGTTAACAAAATATGTTAAAAATGAAATGCAAAAAAAAAAAGGGAGGGAGGAGGTACAAACTTGGGGCCCTGTTTACTAAGCCGTGCTGTAGGTGCACTAACATTTCAGCACACGCTAATGATAGAGACACTTATTATATTCCTATGGGTGTCTCTATCATTAGTGCATGCTAATTTTTAAGGCATGCAAAAAAGTTTGCATGCCTACAGTGCGGCTTAGTAAACAGGTCCTTTGTTTCTAATTTTTTTACACTATGAAAGCTTTTTTAAACCTTGCATTGGAAGAATTTAAACAATTCACATCTATATCAGTCAAAATCAGGCATGAAAATCAATTTCTAATTTAAAAAACAATTGCACGATATATAACAACTTTCATTAGCCACCATATACCTTAATAACAGGAACTCGTGGTTTGAATCTAGAAGAGAGCTGGGTTAGCACTTCTCCAAGCAACTGCTGATGCTTTAGAACCTTCCTCATTTTCATAATTCTCACAATGGCAGCCTAAGAAAAAAAATAATCTGTTTAATAAATGTACATGTAAAGATACTAACAATGAGAATTTAATTGATTGTGTTCATGCAGAAGTTAACTGCTTTGCTAGTATTGCAAAAAGGTGGTGTATCAAAACAGGCTTTAATAGGTTTGCAGGTGAAAACCAAACCTATGTTTTTGTTCTAGAAGATGGCTTTGCACACACCATTCCTGCAGTGATTTTTAGACAGGTAAATACTAATTTGCTTTATGGGAATCACACATTAAGAGGGAAAGATTGTGTTTTAGATGCCAAAATTACGCATTATTTTATTGTAACACATATTAAAAACAATGCACATTGCATACTAATGAGTGCAAAGCATTCTAGTGCATAGAAAGCATTCCATTATTATGCATCTTGAATAATACAGAGTACACTGAACTTCACAAGCTATTTAGCTGTATTATTTGTGGAAAAATAGTTTCTGCTTTGAGTTGGCTTTAATTTTGCCTCCTCAAAGCATCAGAGCACTAACACATGGGCTAAAACTTTGGAAAGCCTTTTTAAATGGGTCAGTGCATACATATCAACATGCACAGACTCCTTTGAACACTGCCACTTAAACCTACACACAGCCACTGAAGCCTTGGTGTCTAGGGGATATGGGCAGGAGCAAACCCTGGTTTAAAATGGCACTGGCTGACCTCTAGTGGTAACCTTGCACCACTACAGCTAGGAGTCAAGTTGCCAAATAAGGGCTTTTCCTCCTTATTTGGTAGCTTGACCCCCCCCCCCCTCCAGCAGTAGTATTGCGACACTACCACTAGGGGTCAGCCAATGCCATTTTGAACCTAGTACCGAACTGGCAGGAGCAACTGGGGTTTTCTTCTACCCTTAGCCCCTAGACAACAGGGAACCCCCGCCCTCTGTAGGCTTGAAGAGGAAAGGATGTTCTACGGAGGAATGATTGATTGGGAGGGGGCGTGGGTCTTTGTACCAACACCTCTGCACCAGCTCCTTTAAGGCAGCTCTCTGCAGCACTGGGCCACATGCTAGCAGTTCAATGTGCTGGGCAGTTAAAAACACAGCTTGCAAAGTTGACTGCAACCTGCTTTATTCCTTTACCACAGGTTAGTGACTCCTGCAGTAATGTTTTACTACAGCTCCCTTTGTCTCTCTGTTCAGTTGTGCAAGACAAACTCACAGATAAGTTATCAAATCAAGTGGGTAAAATATTGACGTTGTGGGTCAGAAATAATATATGACTTGTTTTAAATAAATGAATAATATTCCAGGTTTTCAGACTGCAAACTTACTGGTTAAAAACCAGATACGAGGAGGAAGTGACAAGAGCAGATGAAAATGGCTGCTTAGTCAAGGAGTTCTGATGAGGCTGCATTAAAAAGCTAAAAATAAGCATTCATGTCCCTTGGAAACATGGCAAATTAAAGCCAGAGAATACAAGCAGGACTCAGTCTTCCAATGGGAAAAAGGCAACTTAAAAAAATGAGGAAAGGAAGGTTCCATCTAAAGGGCCAAAACAACCCCAAACTTGTCTGAAGAACAGCAGGCCATGGACCCTGCATATGTGAACAGCGAACAGCTAGCGGTAGTGACAAAGTAAGATATGGAATGACTGTTACAAGAAATTAAACAACGCTTCAGTTCAGTGAAGGGGGAAACTCGATGAGTTATTAAGAACTTACAGAAGGAACTAAGTCAAAGATAACTGAACACAAAGAGCTGCAAGACATCTGCAAAGGTTGGTGGATCATATGAAGAATTAGAAGCAGGTGGCTATGATGTTACAGGACCAAGAGAAAGGGTCCAGAATGACCATATAAGAATTAGACAAGACCCAGAGGATCTAGACTACAATGACTGTGCAGCAGTCATGACAGAGATTTACTTTTTTTTTTTGTCCATGAATTTTTATTGACATTTTGCAATTTTGAAACAAGACTGGCAAATTGCCAAAAATAACAACAAATGTAACATAAGTTACAATAAAGCGAATGCTACATACCTGTAGAAGGTATTCTCCGAGGACAGCAGGCTGATTGTTCTCACTGATGGGTGACGTCCACGGCAGCCCCTCCAATCGGAATCTTCACTAGCAAAAGCCTTTGCTAGCCCTCGCGCGCCGATGCGCACCGCGCATGCGCAGCCGTCTTCCCGCCCGAAACCGGCTCGTGCCGGCCAGTCTCATATGTAGCAAGACAAAGACTAGGGAAGACACAACTCCAAAGGGGAGGCGGGCGGGTTTGTGAGAACAATCAGCCTGCTGTCCTCGGAGAATACCTTCTACAGGTATGTAGCATTCGCTTTCTCCAAGGACAAGCAGGCTGCTTGTTCTCACTGATGGGGTATCCCTAGCCCCCAGGCTCACTCAAAACAACAACCATGGTCAATTGGGCCTCGCAACGGCGAGGACATAACTGAGATTGACCTAAAAAATTTACCAACTAACTGAGAGTGCAGCCTGGAACAGAACAAACATGGGCCTAGGGGGGTGGAGTTGGATTCTAAACCCCGAACAGATTCTGAAGCACTGACTGCCCGAACCAACTGTCGCGTCGGGTATCCTGCTGCAGGCAGTAATGAGATGTGAATGTGTGGACAGATGACCACGTCGCAGCTTTGCAAATCTCTTCAATAGTGGCTGACTTCAAGTGGGCTACCGACGCTGCCATGGCTCTAACATTATGAGCCGTGACATGACCCTCAAGAGCCAGCCCAGCCTGGGCGTAAGTGAAGGAAATGCAATCTGCTAGCCAATTGGATATGGTGCGTTTTCCTACAGCCACTCCCCTCCTGTTGGTATCAAAAGAAACAAACAATTGGGCGGACTGTCTGTTGGGCTGTGTCCGCTCCAGATAGAAGGCCAATGCTCTCTTGCAGTCCAATGTGTGCAGCTGACGTTCAGCAGGGCAGGAATGAGGACGGGGAAAGAATGTTGGCAAGACAAATGACTGGTTCAGATGGAACTCCGACACAACCTTTGGCAGAAACTTAGGGTGAGTGCGGAGGACTACTCTGTTATGATGAAATTTGGTGTAAGGGGCCTGGGCTACCAGGGCCTGAAGCTCACTGACTCTACGAGCTGAAGTAACTGCCACCAAGAAAATGACCTTCCAGGTCAAGTACTTCAGATGGCAGGAATTCAGTGGCTCAAAAGGAGGTTTCATCAGCTGGGTGAGAATGACATTGAGATCCCATGACACTGTTGGAGGCTTGACAGGGGGCTTTGACAAAAGCAAACCTCTCATGAAGCGAACAACTAAAGGCTGTCCTGAGATCGGCTTACCTTCCACACGGTAATGGTATGCACTAATCGCACTAAGGTGAACCCTTACCGAGTTGGTCTTGAGACCAGACTCAGACAAGTGCAGAAGGTACTCAAGCAGGGTCTGTGTAGGACAAGAGCGAGGATCTAGGGCCTTGCTGTCACACCAGACGGCAAACCTCCTCCATAGAAAGAAGTAACTCCTCTTAGTGGAATCTTTCCTGGAAGCAAGCAAGATGCGGGAGACACCCTCTGACAGACCCAAAGAGGCAAAGTCTACGCTCTCAACATCCAGGCCGTGAGAGCCAGGGACCGGAGATTGGGATGCAGAAGCACCCCTTCGTCCTGCGTGATGAGGGTCGGAAAACACTCCAATCTCCACGGTTCTTCGGAGGACAACTCCAGAAGAAGAGGGAACCAGATCTGACGCGGCCAAAAAGGAGCAATCAGAATCATGGTGCCTCGGTCTTGCTTGAGTTTCAACAAAGTCTTCCCCACCAGAGGTATGGGAGGATAAGCATACAGAAGGCCCTCCCCCCAGTCCAGGAGGAAGGCATCCGATGCCAGTCTGCCGTGGGCCTGAAGCCTGGAACAGAACTGAGGGACTATGTGGTTGGCTTGAGATGCGAAGAGATCTACCAAGGGGGTGCCCCACACCTGGAAGATCTGTCGCACTACACGGGAATTGAGCGACCACTCGTGAGGTTGCATAATCCTGCTCAACCTGTCGGCCAGACTGTTGTTTACGCCTGCCAGATATGTGGCTTGGAGCACCATGCCGTGACGGCGAGCCCAGAGCCACATGCTGACGGTTTCCTGACACAGGGGGCGAGATCCGGTGCCCCCCTGCTTGTTGACGTAGTACATGGCAACCTGGTTGTCTGTCTGAATTTGGATAATTTGGTGGGACAGCCGATCTCTGAAAGCCTTCAGAGCGTTCCAGATCGCTCGCAACTCCAGGAGACTGATCTGCAGATCGCGTTCCTGGAGGGACCAGCTTCCTTGGGTGTGAAGCCCATCGACATGAGCTCCCCATCCCAGGAGAGACGCATCCGTGGTCAGCACTTTTTGTGGCTGAGGAATTTGGAAAGGACGTCCCAGAGTCAAATTGGACCAAATCGTCCACCAATACAGGGATTTGAGAAAACTCACGGACAGGTGGATCACGTCTTCTAGATCCCCAGCAGCCTGAAACCACTGGGAAGCTAGGGTCCATTGAGCAGATCTCATGTGAAGGCGGGCCATGGGAGTCACATGGACTGTGGAGGCCATGTGGCCCAGCAATCTCAACATCTGCCGAGCTGTGATCTGCTGTGACGCTCGCACCCGCGAGACGAGGGACAACAAGTTGTTGGCTCTCGCCTCTGGAAGATAGGCGCGAGCCGTCCGAGAATCCAGCAGAGCTCCTATGAATTCGAGTTTCTGCACTGGGAGAAGATGGGACTTTGGATAATTTATCACAAACCCCAGTAGCTCCAGGAGGCGAATAGTCATCTGCATGGACTGCAGGGCTCCTGCCTCGGATGTGTTCTTCACCAGACAGGCGAGTCTGCACATACCAATACCTAATGTGGAGACTCTGGATGCCACGTCAAAAGCAACATTGGTTGTCTGAGCTGTGCACTCCTTCTGCTTGACCACAAGCTGGTGAAGTTCAGTGGCCTATTCTGGAGGCAGAATGTCTGCAAAATCTGTCACATTGCGCACCAAGTTCTTCAAGTGAAGGGTTGTGTATAGCTGGTAGGACTCTATGTAAAAAATAAGCATAGAGCTCTGAAAAATCTTCCTCCCAAAATACTCCAGAGTTTGAGTGTCCTTCCTCAGACTCGTTTTCATGAAGTCTCCCAGTTCTTTCATCTTTGGTGCCTTAAGGATGCTGTACATGGGCACAGTCACAGCCCCCTTGGGAGGAGAATAAGTCAAGGACATCCAATATCTGGGCCCTGGACTCTTCCTTGATCTCCAACTTAAATGAGATGGATTTGGCCATCTCTTGTATTAAAAAAAAAAAAAAGAGAGAGAGCGAGAGAGAGACAAAGGAGAACTCCTCTGGGAGAGACTTTCTGCTTTTATGAGGTGGAGAGGGGTCTGATCGCAGACTAAGAGACCCTTCCTCCGAGAGGTCCTTTGGCATCAAGTCAGACATGTATCAGACTGCAAAATCATCTTCACGAGTTTTCTAGGTCTGAGCACGCCTTGGATCACTGGACTCATGGCCAGACTCTGTGTGAGTGCGCTAAGGGGAAGACCCCTCCTTTATGCTGGGGTGGCTTCCTCCCTTGAAGGTATGGAGAGATACACATGCTCAACTGGTGCCAGCTCCAACAGGCAGGGCATAAGCATCCAAGATCAGCAAAGGTGGCACCATGAACAGCACCAACAACCTTGATGCCTTGGCACCATGCCAAGATGCACTCCAGCTCTTCCTGTAGTAAGGCCTGAAGCCACACTTTGGAGGCAGGCATCAGTAAAGGCTGGGCTGGTGCCAGTGCGGTGACAGCCCGAGATGATGTGGGGGTCAAATCCGAAGGCTGGTCTCAGCTTTGAGGAAGCTGTCATGGCAGCACTGACTTCACAGAGTGGGACCAGTTCTCACAATGCCAATGCTTCTTGCTGGTGCCCCAGTGCTCCTGGCATTAGGCTTCAACGAGGCCCAATGTTGTGCTTCATCGCCTCTACTTGAAGTCCAACACTAGATTTCTCTGTGCCGACAAGGATGACATTGAGCCCTTGGTGTCAGGTCCTCGGATGTTTGGCCTGCAGGGTCCAACACATTTTTATGAGCAACTGAGACCGATGCCTCTGATGATGATGGACAGGACTTAGAAGCGGGAAAGTCTCACATGCAGGGCCTCATGAGTCTTCTGGGTTCTCCTCTGCATTTGAGGACAGAGCTTATAGTTACAGGCTCAGTGGTTGGGTCAGTCACAGAAATAACCTTGCTCTATCAGGAACACTTCTTAAAACCACTGAGAGTTTTCTGCAATATTGAGGGAAGCAAAATCAAACAGCTCAATGATGTCTTTTCTTTTTCTTTAAAAAAACTAGTCCTGGCTGGGAGATCAGGCCTAAGCAGACAGTGAAAAAATAAAGGAAACCTAAAATTGCTGAAAAGTATTAAAATTAATACAAGAGGATAAACTACAGGGAAAATAACAGAAAAAAATGGTCCAGTGCTACTCACAGCAAAAGCTGAAAAGACAGGGAAGGCCATAAGGATAAAAACATCCTCTCAGCCCCACAGAAATAAAGATGACTGCTGATCCCACGCAAACGAGGCTGGTAGGAAGATACTTCTGCATGTATGGTTGGACCTACCAAAAGCTTCTAGAAATTGAACGCTGGATAGTGTCTGTGTCGGGCTCCGTCAGATGACATCACCCAGATGTGAAAAGATAATGCCCTGCTTGTCCTCGGAGAAACGGGCTTAGACAAAGAGTATGGCAAGCACACACTGTTTTAGTTATCCGAGTCACTCTAAATGTACACAAGCAGGAATGATAAACACTAGGCCATCTCAGTCATTGGGATGGGAAATTCCACCCCGTCCAATGTGCTGTTCACTTTGCCCAACAACAATCTTGACTCTTTATATTGATGAATTTTTTTTGCCCAAGTGGCTCCAACTGGAAAAATAATGAAGATCACTATCTATTACACAGCACAAGAAATGTTGGCAAGTTGCTCTTGTAAGAGCTAGGGCATCACGCACAGGAATGTTTGCTAAAATGTTTAATAACTGGGCTCCTAAACAGAACACCAATTAGTCTAGAATTGCTATAAAACACATCTCCAATGTAGTGAATAGTGAATGGCAAGATTAGTGATTCAAGCACTTAAATTTTACCATTAGATACTTAAAATAGCCTTGCTTATTTTACACAGAATGTGGTTTAATTTGCAGGCATCCTCTCCCTTCCCTTGACATGTTTGCACACACATTTTCCAACGGAACAACAATGAAGTGAAATGACATGACTATCACTGAACATTTGGAAGGTGTTTGCTTTTAAGTCTTCTAGGAAAAGAAATGGATTTGAATGAGAATGGCTGTAGTAAAATCATCACAGAAACAATTCTGAAGGGGGTACTGAACATGAACAATTACTAATTGTTTAGAAAGGAAGACTCAAACGTAGAATGTACCAATGAGTTCCCATAAAGTAATACCAAGAACACCTCTAAAGAAATCCAGGACCATCTTCGACTTGGCATAGCTTTGCTTCTACACAACCGGAATACTAAAAATTAATGTACAGTAATTTTCAATTTGCTTACTCATTTAAAACCTAGAAAGGTACAAATAAGTCAATATTTTGCAGTCCAAGTACTATTATGCATTATGAGAACAATTTTCCAAGCCATTTTCACAAGTAAATCTGTCCACCTCTTGTGCAGGTAAAATATCCATATTCTTCAATGTTGTGTGCATTTCTGCCAAAATTTAGTGGGGATATTTCTGGGAAAAGGTTACAGGATTGAAACATATATTTTTCATTCTGAAAATTAGTGCAAAGCCCAAAACTACTCATTAACTCTGCATTTGTGCAGGAGGTATGAAAACTGCCCTCTATATGTGCTTTAGAAGGAAAGCTTTGTATAATAGGTAATCATTGCAGAGCATCTCATTTAATTTACTTGTTTTATTTACTTCTCAGGTTTGTACAGGTTACTTATTTTTAAAGGGAAAGTGTATTAAAAAGGAACGAGTTAGCCAGTAAGTTCCACAACCGAAACCCAAATTTTCAGTCAGGTATATTTCAGTCACCTGAATAAGTAGTTTCCTGTCTTCCTCAATATTCTTGTGTGTTGTTTCTTGCTCCTGTTTCTGTTCTGTCTTCATTGGCACATTGATATTCACTCTTAACTTTTTACTGCCAGAAAAAGGAAAAGGAAAAGTAAACAAAATAACATTCTCATTCTACCAGGTAGAACACAAAATACAGATTTTCTTTTTTTTTTAATTCATGAAACATAAGCTATTCCAAAAAAGGAAGATGACAATTAAGTTACTTACCTGTAGCAGATGTTCTCCAAGGACAACAGGATACAAAATCCTCACACGGGTGACATCATCCAATACAGACCCGTGCTGGAAGTTTTCTCCAGAACTTTTAAATCGGTTCAACCGTCATCATGTGGGACCATGTTGGATACGTAAAGATCTGTTTCATGCTGTCCTTTAAAAACATCTGCTATGATAACTTTTTCTCTGAGAACAAGCAGGATACAATAATCCTCACAATATAGGACTCCCTAGCTACAGATTGCCTTTAACAGAAAAAAGGGAACAATAAAACTAATGGCGCTACAACAGGCAGACACCAACATTGTTTTAGATGGTAATAAGCCCTTATGTTTTTATACCTTTTTTTTAAAGACAGCTTGGAGCGGAAAGAAATGGAGTTGGATTCCAATCCCTAAGCAGATAAGGACTGTCTGGCCAAACCGCCTCATATCAGCAGTCATCTTCTACTTTATGGGTACTTATTGCTACATTCAATGTCTTTCTACTTAGTAACCGTTCATGTTAAATCAGTGCAAGGTAAATATAGGACAGTTTTAAGTGGATTACTGATACCGCCATGCCTCTGGCATTTTGTGCAGCGGCAGGCCTATAGGGATAGGCCTGCCTAGATAAAAGTGAAGGACATACAGTCTGCTAGCCAGTAGGAAAGTGTGCTTTTGATAACGGCAGCCCCCATTCTGTTAAGATCAAAAGAAACAAAAGTTGGGAGGACTTTCTATGGGCTTTAGTCTGCTCCAGATAGAAAATCAAGATTCTCTTGAAATCCAAAGTATGTAGTGCATCTTTATGGGTATAAAGTCTGGGAAAAGGTATCAGCAGGAATCTTGACTGGTTTATTATTTATTACATTTGTACCCCGCGCTTTCCCACTCATGGCAGGCTCAATGCGGCGGGCAATGGAGGGTTAAGTGACTTGCCCAGAGTCACAAGGAGCTGCCTGTGCCGGGAATCGAACTCAGTTCCTCAGTTCCCCAGGACCAAAGTCCACCACCCTAACCACTAGGCCACTCCTCCATAGATTGAACCCTGATACCATCTATGGATGGATTCATAGAACCACTCTATTACTGTATTGAAAAATGTGATCTTGTAGAAGCCTGGCTAGATATAAAATATAAACATAAGGTGGATCAGTTATTAGAGCTTGGAGTTTGTCCACTCTGCGAGCTCCACTTATTAGAGCCTGGAGCTCATCTACCAAAATATTTTGCACACAAGGTACTTCAAATGGCAGGTATTAGGCTTACAAGGAGCTTTTATCAGCTGGGTCACTATTAAGTTGAGGTCCCATGACAATGCAGGTGGTTGATGGGAGGCTTCAATAAAAGCAAGCCCTACATAAAGCATTCAACTGAAGGCTGTATAAAAATGGGTTGACACCTGACTCAGACAATTTTTGCATGGAACAGGAAAAAAATCTAGGGCTCTTCTGTCACACCAGATGACAAACCCCTTCCTTTAAAATTGCACATCCTTCTAGTAGAATCTCTTCTGGAGGCTAACAAGACGTGAAAAACATTGACAGGTAAGTTCAGGGACGCCAATGCTAACCTCTCAACATCCAAGCAGTGAGGGCTAGGGACTTGATGTCAGTATACAGCATCGCTCCCCAATGTTGTCTGATCAGTGCTGGAAAATATTCCAGTCTTATGGGAATCCTGAAGGAACAATCAGAGAAAAGAGAGAATTAAACCTGCCTTGGCTAACCAGGGGCTATTAAAATCACGGATCCCTGTTTGAGTTTCTGAAGAGTTTTTGATATTAGAGGTATCAGAGAATATGCATATAGAAGCCCTTGACCCAATGGAGGAACCTGAGGCTAGTTTCTGTATGTCCCTATCCTAGAACACAATTAAGGAATTTTCTTATTGAAAGTAGTAGCAAAAAGATGTCCCACTGTTGTAAATCTTGTGGGTGACTTCCTCATCCAAGCACCACTCACGAGGAAGGATTTGACTCAGTTTTTCCACTAGAAGTTGTCCATGCCTGCTAGATATGTGGCTCTGAGTATCATCGTGTGAGAAATGGCCTAGTTCCAACACAGGAGGTAAAATCCAATTGCTTGTTTATGTAGCACATTACTTGATTGTTGACCAACCGCTCTCTGATCTTCAGAAAATTTATCTGATGAAGCTGTTCCTGAGCAGACCACAGTCCTGAGTGTGAAGCCCATCTATATAAGCTCCCCAGCCCAGTTTGGACACATCTGTTAAAAGTATTACCTGGATCTGTGAAATTTGGAAAGGAATTCCTTTTGCCAGACTGGAATTTATCGTCCACCAGAGCAGAATCCCATAAAGGAGCAGTGACAGAAATTACATCTCATAGATTCCCATCGGCATGAGTCCACTGAATGGATAAGTTCAATTGGGCTTGTCTCAAACTCAGATATGCCATGGGTGTTACATGCATTGTGGATTCCACGTGGCCCAACATCAACATTTGCCCTGCTATCACCTATTTTAAAATGTTTTCCACTATGGATACTAATGCAGTGATCCTTTGTTGTGGAAGAAAGGCAATGTCTGTGTAGCATCTAACATGAATTCCAATTCCTGTGATGGGCTTAGTTGGGATCTACGATAATTAACAAAGCCTAGCAACTAAATAGTTAAGTGCATTGATCTCTCTGCTCCTTCTCGTGATGTGTGCTTTACCAGCCAATACTTCAGTTTGCATAAATGCTATTACAACTGCAAGGCATTTTGCAAACATGTGAAAAGCTGATGTGACGACAAAGGGCAGTATGCAATACTGATAGTGGTGATTCTCTATGACAAATCTGAGATACTTCCTGTGACTTGGATGTATCTGAAATTGGGTACAAGCATCCTTTTAAGTCTAGAGACTATAACTGGTTCCCTTTTTGAAGAAGTGAAATTAGGGAGCCTAGAGAAAATATCCTGAACTTTTCTTTGACAAGATATTTGTTCAGGGTCTTCGTGATCAGGAAATGTTTTGAATAAAATCCCTGCTCTTTTTCCTTTGGTGGAATGGGTTCTACTGCGTTGGTTTCTAAGAGAAAAGAGAGTTCCTTTGTAAGCATTTTCTAATGCAGAGCGATCCATTTTGATTCTCTCAGAAGACAATCTGAAGGTTGAATAATTGCATATGGTATCTTATTCAGACTACTTTTAGAAAACCCACTGGTCCAAGGTTATAAAGGGCCACCAGTTTGTAAAACGTTTTAGCCTCTTTCTTGTTGGTAAGTTGTCTAGAATGGCTACAGAAATGAAGCTATGTTCTCTTGGGAATAGTAAAAACTCTGTCCCTGGTTTAAGGCTGTAGTGCTGTCTGGGATTTCTGAGCCCTCAGCTGTCTGGAACAAAAGTGAGATCCATGTCTTGATCTAGAGAATACTTATGCCCACTGCTCTGATATCTCCTGGAAAAGGAAACTGGATCAGAAGTGGGCCTGGAGAGCGATTCACTATGCTGCTTGATGAGCGTGGCAGCTTCTTGCACCTTCTGAAGAGATCCTCACCATGACACAACACATCAGCAAGCTTTCCTGCACATCAAATTCAAGGTCTGAAGCCCTCAGCCAGGCGAGGCTGCAGGCACCAATCCTCACGCTGCATGGACAATGTATTTTCCATACTCCTATTAGCCCGTGAAGTTCTTTGACCTTCTCCCTACAGAGTGTCAACAAACTCAGTGACACTATGCGCTATATCATGCAAGTCCACCCACGAAGAGGGCAGCCTGATTTAAGGTGTTGGGGGAGGGGGGAAGAGGGAGATACCAGACTGAAAATTGGAAAAGGGAGGAAGGGAAAGATGATTATGGCCAATGGGAGGGAAAGTAGTATGGAGAAAGACATAATAGACCTGGGGGTGGAAGGAAGGGTAAAAGAGGTTGCACATGGGGAGGGGAGGGATAATCGACCAGGGGGTGGAGGTAAGGGATAGATGATGGCCAATTGGGGGGGGGGGGAGGGGGAAGAGAGATATAATGGACCTGTGGATAGAGGGGAGGAATGGAAGAGAAGGGGAAGCAATGTTAGACGTGGGGTCTGGAGAGAGGGAGATACTGGTCTTTTAATCATGTGATTAATCATGATTATAAATTTTAATTAAAATGAAGTCCTATGTATACGTGCTCCAGATGTATTCTATTTCTACAATTTCAAAATTGTACGTACAGTATACATTAAAAAAACAAAGACAAAAAAAAAAAAAAAAAAACCCAGGACTACAAGGAATCTACATAGAATTGGCTAGTTCCTAGAATGCATCTATTGGTCTGCAGATAGAATAGGAGGATTAACCTAAACAAGCTAGGGAGGGGAATCCCTAACTAGCTGTTTATCTGGCAATAACTGAGCCATTGCTGGTACATTTGTTAAGAGTATTATAGTTTTTTCTGAAAAACATTTTTTTCAGTTATAGGAATTCCTTCTGATAGTCGGGGCCAGCGCAACCCGGTAAGTGTGTTAAGCACGGCGGGGGTGGGGGGGTGGGGGGTGTCGGCCTTCAAGGGCACCAAAATAAACCTGAAACCAGTACCAGAGTGCTTTCTCTGCCGACGGCCAGCTAATGCTGCCCGAGGACCTTGAGCCAAAGTCGTCCTTCTCCTGTCTTGTCCTGCCTCCAAAACCAGGTGCTTCTCTGTCTGCTGACTAGCAGGCTCATTTTCAAAAGAGAAAAACGTCTAAAAAGTGGCATAAAGCAGCATTTGGACGTTTTTGCAAAACCTATTTTTAGACGTTTTTCTATGAAGTTCGTCAGAAGTACGTCCAAATCTCAAGGGGGCGTTTCAGGGGGGGACTTGGGCGTTCCTAAGACTTAGACATTTTTCAGCCATAATGGAACAAAACAAAAAAGTTCAGGACTAAAACAGACATTTTGAGCTAGACCTGTTTTTATTACGAATAAGGCACAAAAAGGTGCCCTAAATGACCAGATGACCACTGGAGGGAATCAGGAATGACCTCCCCTTATTCCCAAAGGGGTCACTAACCCCCTTCCCACCCCCCAAAAAATGTGATGAAAAACATTACTTGCCAGCCGCTGTGCCACCCTCAGATGTTATGCTTAGGTCCATCAGAATAGCATGCAGATCCCTGGAGTAGTCTAGTATTGGGTGCAGTGCAGACAGGTGGACCAAAGCTTCTACCTCCCCCTATTGTCAAACAGAAAACCTGGAGAAAATCTGAAATTCTTGTCCATCTACAGACAGGCTGAAATTTATCTGGTTCAATCTAGACCTGGAATTTTGTGCACCACTGGAAAGGGAATGTTTCCTGCACACCTCCCTCAAAAATATGTTTATCTTGTAAAAGTTATTTTAATCCTCAAAGAGGAAAGCAATATAAAATCATCAAAAGGACCACATCACTGCAGTGGCGTAGCCAGACAGCCAATTTTGGGTGGGCCTGAACCCAAAGTGGGCGGGCACAAAATTTTCTCTCTAACCCCCTCCCCCAGCATTTCCCAACTCAAAAGATAAATACTTTAGCTGATGAAGATCCCCAAGCTCTGTCACCTGAAAACTTCCAACAAAGATGGCCAGAATTTACTTTTACCAAGCTTGGTCGGAAGCAACAACTCCTTGAGCCACCGATAGCGGCACCCCATGCATGCTTAGTTGTCAGTGGCTCAAGGATGCTGCCCCCATCTGCCAAGCTCAGCAGAAGGGATTTCTGGCCACGTTCAGTGGAGGTCCTCAGCTAGCAGGGCTTGGGGATCCCCACCAGCTACAGCAAGGGTCAGGGCTGCTGTTAGCCATGCTGGTGCCCAGGGCAGAAAATAAAGAAGCCCTCTCTTCTTTAATCTCCCCATCTACCCTTACAGTCTCACACTGACAGACCATCACCAAATACAGAACAAGGGATTACAAATTAGAAATAAAAATATGTAGACAAAAATTGAACTGAGAACCTCAACATTTAGTGCAACACTGGAGAAATAAAAACAAAAATGCATTTCCTTTTCTACTGAACACAATAAAACTGAACATATTCCATTTAAAACATTCAAAATAAAATTATTTTTCTACCTTTTGTTGTCTGGACATTTTATTTTTCTATCATGTTGGTTTCAGTTTCTCCTTCCCACTTTCCCGTCGTCTTCTGCTAATTCTTCAAGCAACTAACATAGTAACATAGTAGATGACGACAGAAAAAGACCTGCACAGTCCATCCAGTCTGCCCAACAAGACAACTCATGTGTGCTACTTTTGTGTATACCCTACTTTGATTTGTACCTGTGCTCTTCAGGGCACAGACCGTATAAGTCTGCCCAGCACTAGCCCCGCCTCCCAACCACCGGCTCTGGCATAGACCGTATAAGTCTGCCCAGCACTATCCCCGCCTCCCACCACCGGCTCTGGCACAGACCGTATAAGTCTGCCCAGCGCTATTCCCTGCCTCCCAACCTCCAGTCCCGCCTCCCACCACTGGCTCTGCTAGCCAATCTCGGTTAAGCTCTTGAGGATCCTTTCCTTCTGAACAGGATTCTTTTATGTTTATCCCACGCATGTTTGAATTCCGTTACCGTTTTCCTCTCCACCACCTCCCGCGGGAGGGCATTCCAAGCATCCACCACTCTCTCCGTGAAGAAATACTTCCTGACATTTTTCTTGAGTCTGCCCCCCTTCAATCTCATTTCATGTCCTCTCGTTCTACCGCCTTCGTATCTCCGGAAAAGGTTCGTTTGCGGATTAATACCTTTCAAATATTTGAACGTCTGTATCATATCACCCCTGTTTCTCCTTTCCTCCAGGGTATACATGTTCAGGTCAGCAAGTCTCTCCTCATATGTCTTGTTACGCAAATCCCATACCATTCTCGTAGCTTTTCTTTGCACCGCTTCGATTCTTTTTACATCCTTAGCAAGATACGGCCTCCAAAACAACACAATACTCTAGATGGGGCCTCACCAACGACTTATACAGAGGCATGAACACCCCCTTTCTTCTGTTGTTCATTTGTCTTTTCTCTCCTCTCATTCCATTTCCTCACTACAACTGCTTCTGAAATATTGATCTTTCCATTTTAGCTCTTTCCTTTCTGTATTTTGTTCTTTTCTGCCTCTGTCTACTCAAATTTAACCCTCTTTCTAAACTTTTTCCTCCTTTTTACTTTTCAGATATCTATCAAATTTTCATCTCCTTTCACCCACTAGCTCACCCATATCCAAACTCAATCCTTCCCAGCCTTCCATTCCCTTCCATCCTCAATCAACGCACCATTACCATATTTCTACCACCTGTAATCACTATCCTCTCATTCATTTTATTACCATCTCCCCTCTCTCTTTATCCTCTCTTCACTCTCATAGCCTGACATCTCCCTTTTACCCCCTCCCTCCATTGTCCTGCATTTCTCTCGCTTACCCATTGTCCAGCATATCTCCCTTCTGCCCCTGGATCCAATATCTCCCTCTTTCCCCTCTCTTGTGCAGCATCTCTCCTTCCCTTTGCTCCACTTCTATGTCCAACATCTCTCCCATATTGTCCACTATCTCTTTCTTTCTCTCTCTCTCTCTCTCTCCCTGCCTTCAGCCCCTGCTCTAACATCTTTTTCTCTCCCCTCCAGCCATGTTCAATATTTCCCTCTCTCATCTCTCACTCCCTTCCCTCCACTGTCATGTCCAACACTTTTTTCCTCTATGGTCCTTTGCCACTCCTCTGCAGCCTTTCCCTTCCTCTCCCCACCATAGCCATATCAAACAATTCTCCCTCTCTTTTCCTCCTGCATCTCTCCCTTCCCCCATGTCAAACAATTATCTCTCCACCCCACCGTCTCACTCACTCACTCTCTCCACCCCACCCCCTCTCACGGGGCAGGCCCAGGGCAAGGACACTGATGCCCAACCACTAGTTTCTCTTCCTGGCCACTGCTGTAGTGTGGCGGCCTTGAGGAATTGTTGTAAGGCAGCTTTCATGCCCTTCCCTGCCTCTCTCTCCACCCCTGCGTCCCACCACGCCTGCAACGCAAATGGTTGTCCTCCCCGCCGGCGCTGCCTCGGCCCCTGCACGCTACCCTGCCTCTGTCCCTGCCTGCATTCTTTTCTTCAATCGTCGCGTCGTCGCCTGCAGTACTGCCATTCACTCAGGCAGCTCCGCTCCCCTCTGCCGCGTCCATCCGGCTCTTTCTGATGCACTTCCTGTTTACGTAGGGCCAGATGGACGCGGCAGAGGGGAGCGGAGCTGCCTGAGTGAATGGCAGCGCTGCTGGCGATGCGACGATCGAAGAAAATAATGCAGGCAGGGACAGAGGCAGGGTAGCGTGCAGGGACCGAGGCAGCGCCGGCGGGGAGGACAAGCATTTTCGTTGCAGCGCGCGACATATGCGATGGATATTGGGTGGGCCTAGAGGGAAAGTGGGTGGGCCTGGGCCCGTCCAGGCCCACCCGTGGCTACGCCCCTGCATCACTGTCTGGTTTCTGGCGGCTGAAAGACACTTTTGTTCTTACATTTACTTTGACGGCTCTCAGAATTATTCATTTATAGGTCTAAAATGGGAATCAACCATCTGAGGAAAATAATCCACATAAAACAACTGTATTAATGGTCAGAAGGTGGTCTCACCTGCATCGGTGTTTCATAAAAAAGCTGAACCCTGCCGAGAAGGCACGCGGACACACTGATCCCTTATACTAAACAATAAACTAAGCTGCAGTAGCAGCAGCGGTGCGTCTCGTGCTTTACCTTTCAGGTGCTGCGCGTGGCCCGCTCTGTTCTGGTGCATCCGCGAGACGGCGGGGCCGGGGTTTGACATGCTGTTCCTCATGGCTTGGGGACATAAGAGCAGCAGGCAGGGTGCTCCGTTATCCGCAGGGGAGAGATCTTTCTCTCTTTTTTGTTACCTCCATGAGCTTGTCCTCACTCCTCTGTCTCTGAAGCGATGCCCCATCTCCTCTTCACCCCTTTTCACCTCCTTCTCAGGCATTGTCCCCTTATCCCCTCGCCCGGTTCAGCCTCCCATCTCTTCTGTTTCTAGTCCCCTCGTATTTAATCTCTATTCCTGGGACTATGCTGTCTCTTTTTCCCCTGAGAATTTCCGTGTCCACATACTGCACTTTGAACACTGCTTTCTGTAACTCTACCTTCCCTCAGCAACAGCAGCAGATCCTGTTACTCTTCCCCTCCCTGACTGCTCCTGTAGCATCTTTCGCAGATCCTCCCTCTCATTGCCCTCGTCATACCTGGGAGCATTTTATGAATGTCACTGCAGTGCCCCCTAGGGTGCCCTACTGTTGTCCTGGGATGTCAGGGGGACCAGTCTACTAAAAATGCTGGCTCCTCCTACATCCCAATGGCTTGATTTTGTATGTTTTGCACTTGGATGTTTTTTTTTTTTTCAAAATGGATAAAAAAAAACCAAAACAAAACACCCAAATCACAAAATATAAAACATCCATAGTATTTTCGAAAAGAAAAAATAGACGTTTTTCTTTTTTGAACATGACTTTCTTTGCTATTCAGATTTTGGACGTTTGTTACAAAACGTCCAAAGTCAGACTTAGATGTCATATCGAAAATGCCCCTCCACAGCTGCTGCAGGTCCTGCTGGCTTCTCCTTTCCTGCCCAAGGAGGTATCAAACCTCCTTGTTCCTGCCTTGCCCACCTCCTCCTGACATGTACTTCCTGTGAACCAAAGCCAGTTTCTGCCGCAGCAGGAAGGGATGCAGAAGCCGGCAAGAAGGATCTGTGGCAGCAGTCAGAGCCTCAGTTAATGCATTAACAAGCCTGGTATGTAAGTACACCATGTCACCTTATATTTTTAATAATGGAAAAGTAAGAATCGTGTTGGGCAATCTATAGTTTCATTTTCAAAGGAGAGGCAACTACTAGAGCAGGGCATCTCACCCTCCCTAATTCTGTGGCCCATACCAAGGAGGTTAGATAACAAAACAAACAAACCTATGAGCTGCTGCGCAGGGGAGAGGAAACAGAGACCAACTTAATTGGCTTCAACATTAATTAGGTTGAAACCTTGAAGCATTTAACATTTTCTTTCCTGTACCTACATCAAAAGAAAAGATAGCTTGTGGGAACTTGTTCCCTTTGTTTGTGGATTGCAGTGGTATATTATAAAAATGCACTTGACTTTTTTATTACTACTATTTCACAGAGAGGTACTGAATATTGAAAGAAGGGCTTAAATCTGCCCAAATTGTCCAGTTCAACACACTATTAGCTGCCTAGTTCATACAAAGTTTAATTATGTTCGATGGAAAATAAACCTGTTTACTCAGGCTGCTTGCTATGTGAATATTCCATCACTATTTCATTTTTGCTACCAAGTATTTCATATTAAAGGCATTTGTTTAAACTTTGTTTTAATTCGTCCTTACGTGCACTTGGTTTTGCTTTTTAAACCCAAAGGTGAATCCTAAGGGTGGCTGAACAATTAGGTATTGAACAATTAGGTATAAACCGTGCTCTCTTTGACTTGTTTTTGGACTGCTTTGGGTACTGCTGATCTATACATCTACTGTCTGGAATTTTGGAAGAAAGAAATAAGAAAATAAAAATTAAGTTTTGGATGTACTCTGTAGAAGTTGTTGTTTACTTTTGCAATATGTATATGGATGCCTGTTCTGATGTATACATGTGATAATACTGGAATATCTATAGTTATGGCTTTGATTTCTGAACATGCAGCATCAGTAAAGGACAGACTTTTAAATGCCCAGTTGGGCATATATGCTAAATCTTAACTTTGCTAAATGTTTCAGACATATCCATTGACTTGCTCCCATGATGTAACTGAATTATATAATTCTGTCTCTGTATTTTCAAATGTAAGCCATACTGAACCAGAGTTTGCTTGGGAGAATGTGTGATATGTTAAAAAAAAAAAAAAAAAAGAAATTTTAAATCCTTTAACCTTCACCTTTTAAGACACTGCCTATCCAGCTGGACAGTGATGGCACAAGGAAAGTAAGTTTGGTCCAGTGAAGACTAACTCAAAATAACCTGTTCCTTAGCTGAGCTCCAGTAACATATAGTAATATAGTAAGTGACAGCAGATAAAGACCTGAACAGTCCACCCACTCATTATCAAGTCATGATTAAATCAACAATGAACCTGATATTATATACTTGATTAAGGCCTTTCTTTGGTATTTCTGGGACACAGACCAATGAAAGTGGTGAGCAATCATTTTCATGGTTAAAATTATTAAAAACGTATTTGCGATCAAGATATTTCTCAAGAAAGGCTGGAAAACTTTGCCATGATTGCTATTGAGAATGATATACGTGCCCAGTATCAATATCATCAATGATTTAATTACTAATTTTGTGAACATAAAAGCACAAAAAACGAAGTGGTTGTAACCTTTTGTAAACCCTCTATTTGTTCAGCAATGTTACTATTTAATTAAAAAAAAATCAAAATTAAGCTATATAAATGCTAAATAGTAGTAGTAAGTACATAAGTATTGCCATACTGAGATAGACCGAAGATCCATCAAGTCCAGCATCCTGTTTCCAACAGTGGCCAATCCAGGTCACAAATACCTGGCAAGATCGCAAAACATTACATTTTATGCTGCTTATCCTAGAAATAAGCAGTGGATTTTTGTCCAAGTCCATTTAATAATGGCTTATGGACTTTTCTTTTAGGAAGCTACCCAAACCTTTTTTAAACCCCACTAAGCTAACTGCTTTTATTATTCTCTGGCAACAAATTCCAGAGTTTAATTACACGCTGAGCAAAGAAATATTTTCTCTGATTTGTTTTAAATGTACTATTTTGTAGCTTCAATGTGTACTCCCTAGTCCTAGTATTTCTGGATAGAGTAAACAGGTGATTCACATCTACCCGTTCCATTCCACTCGTTTTTTTTATAGACCTCTATCATTATCTCCCCTCAGCTATCTCTTCTCCAAGCTGAAGAGCCCTAGCTGCTTTAAGCCTTTCCTCATAAGGAAAATGACCCATCCCAGTTATCATTTTCATCGCCCTTCTCTGTACCTTTTCTAATTCCACTAGTTAATAAAGGTACTTTGAGAAAAGGGGTGTGTGTGTGACCTACAATTCATATTAATGAGAGCACCAGAAGCCCTTCAACATCTCTGCTGATAGTGACAGTGGTTAACCTACTGAATTCATAACCAGAAATCTTGTCAGCTGAATGGGAGATGCCAGTGGCGTACCAAGGGGGAGGCGGTGGGGGCGGTCCGCCCCGGGTGCACGCCGCTGGGGGGGGTCTTTCGCCAGGGGGGGGGCGCTGCACCCAGGGGGCGGGGCACCGCCCCGGGTGTCTGCCCCTCCTAGGAACGCCACTGGGAGATGCCAACTCTGGAAAAATAATACTTCTTTATCAACTCTTAGCATTTTCAGCTCCTGAACCCTTGTTCTTATAGTTCAATATATCAAAATTTCATGGACAACTGCACTGTCACAAAAACAAGAATGTGAGAACTACAACATAAACAAATTATTTATAGGAAATATATAACTTACTTCTTATAGCCCAGATATAATTTTATTAAGGTATCAGGCTTCAATTCCACTTCATCAACATTAGCATTTTCATCTTCCAAAACCTATAATAAAAAAATTCTCAAATTTTAAACTAAAACATTTTGTTATATCAGATTTGTAAAACTATAATTTAAAAAAAATCCCCTTACCAATAGCTTTGACTTCAATAAAATTTGTAGAACTTGTACCAAGATATCCTATAATTAAAAACAGAGATCAGCATATGGTTAACAGATTACTTGTAATTACTGCTCTCCAAAATGGCACAATTTTTATGCACACATGTAGCTTTTCACCTTTACAACCTCTGAATCAGAGCTCAGAAATCTGCTGTATCGCCCACTACCATCCATGAGTTTGGACTGGTCCTTTTAAATTTAGTCAAGTATAGATTTACAAAATTGAGTGTGTAACTCCCAAAGAAAGCATAGGTGGGCTGTGCTTATCCTAATGCATATTACTTTTGGAATATTTCACATAGCAATATCACTTTTCCTTAGGAAAATATATTCACTGAATTCAAAGAGCAGTGGCTACACAAGCATTAAAAAAAACATCTGTATAAAAATACATTTGAAATGCCTCAAGAGGCCTCATGCAATTGGTACATTGCTTGCCTACTACACCCATGCATGACCTGAATTCAAATCCTGCACTGGGATTTCTGTCAGGTATCTGGCACTGGGCCAACTTAGCCATCCAGCCATCCATTTTCAATCTGTAAATGAGTGGGGTGGGTAACGATGACTGGGGTAAGGAGTTGCAAACCACACTGCCAAGAAAATGTCATGCAAGTGGTGACCCCAATAAAGTCATTTGCAACTTGGCATTTTTGCATACAAGGGATTACCTTCACCTTTTTTTAACCTTTTAACTAGGGTGAATAGCCTCATAAAAGGCATTTAATGAATTCAAATCAAATTAGTGAAAATGAAACTTGCATGTTCAGTGACACTTATATAAAACAGAGGGGATAAAAAATGACTAAACTCTAGAAAACAATGGGGAATTTCATGGCAAATTACCACGAAGAACCTGGTTTAAGAGCTAACAATATTAGTGAAGCAAAATGTTTCAAAGATGCAACTATAAGTGGTCCCTCTGAACAACACTTGAATAGTGGGGGGATGAATGGCTGCTTAAAAGTAGTGTTTATTTTGCACACAAAACAGAAAACATCTATACCAACAGCACAGAAAAGTGCGGAAACATGCAAATGTTTCACAAATACTAATCTAATTAAACTAGCATTTGGTTTAATTCATTAAAACAGAAAATACAGACATCCTAAACCCCGGAACAAACATATTAAAGAACAGTGAGGCAATCCACTCACTCAAAAAGTGTGTTTTGGAAAAGTCCAAAAACAAAGACTATGAAGCAGCATACATGGGTAAAACAAAGAAAATGCACTGTGCTCCAACAGCACCAAGACTTCAAAAGGGTAATGTCTTCATTAAACTGCAGACCCCCTTCCTAGTCATGTGAACACCAATTAAGTACAAATAATATATTAAAAACAATCTAAAATACATATGTATGACATAGATGTGATGTGCATATAGAAGTCTGCAGAGGTAAACGATTTATGCAAGCACAGAAAAATGCTGAAATCAACATTAACAATCACTGAAAAGACAAGGGTGCTGTTTTGGAAGCTATAGCTTCAGAAAACATGGTTATTACTGTGGATCTTGAATTGCTCAAGTTAGGCTTCAATATGACAAACTTTGCTCAACATTAACACAGGCAAGGTGATATGGAAAAAAGTTAAGCCAAGCAAAATAGTGCAACTCATACCCAAGTAGTTAATGCATCTCCCCATAGTATGTATTAAGCTTCTATGAGCCTGAAAATCCCAAAACCAACAGAATCGAATCACAGCTCATAATTATAATCTCTGGTTGACAGGAGGTGGGAATCTCAGCTATGGATGGTGATAACAACCTGGACATACCAGTCACTGGAAAATTGACAAATAATCCAAATTTATGAAGACTAAGAACATATACAGAGGTATGATGATAAGACTTTACATATAGGGAGATGAAAATGATAAAGGGAAGAGGGTGACAAAAATGATAAAGGGGATGGGACGACTTCCCTTTGAGGAAAGGCTGAGGTTTGGGCTCTTCAGCTTAGAGAAAAGACGGCTGAGGGGAGATGGAGGAGTGGCCTAGTGGTTAGGGTGGTGGACTCTGGTCCTGGGGAACTGAGTTCGATTCCCACTTCAGGCACAGGCAGCTCCTTGTGACTCTGGGCAAGACACTTAACCCTCCATTGCCCCAGGTACAAATAAGTACCTATATATAATACGTAAGCCGCATTGAGCCTGCCATGAGTGGGAAAGCGCGGGGTACAAATGTAACAAAAAAATAAAAAATATGATAGAGGTCTATAAAATAATGAGTGCAGTGGAATGGGTAGACGTGAATTGTTTGTTTACTCTTCCCAAAAATACTAGGACTAGGGGGCATGTGATGAAGCTACAAAGTAGTACATTTAAAACAAATCAGAGAAACTTTTTCTTCACTCAACGTGTAATTAAACTCTGGAATTTGTTGCCAGAGAATGTGGTAAAGGCGGTTAGCTTAGTGGGGTTTAAAAAAAGGTTTGGACAGCTTCCTAAAGGAAAAGGCCATAGACCATTATTAAAATGACTTGGAGAGAATCCACTGCTTTTCTGGGGATAAGCAGCACAAAATGTATTGAATTTTTTTTTTTTGGGGGGGGGGGGGGGGGGGGGGGAGGATCTTGCCAGGCATTTGTGACCTGGATTGGCCACTGTTGGAAACAGGATGCTGGGCTTCTGGTCAGTCCCAGTGTGGCAATACTTATGTAGGCATGTGTCCCTCTGAAGAAAGAATACATCAGATATTTGATGAGATAAGATCACCACACAAATCACTGTTAAAATTCTCATAGAAAAGAAAGCCAAGATATTCTAGACTGTATGTGACACAGTACAGAAATAGATGCTGTACGTCATCACTCCAGCTAGAAGAAAAACAGAAACAAATTCCGAGAACTCAAGAGCCAGGTCATCACATCTTCCTTAAATATTTAGTATTCTGGTGTACTTATAGAAAGTCTACAGAAGAATGTATGTCCGTACTGTCAAAATAAAACACATTAAGCATTATTAAAAGCACCCGATTGCGACAGGGTGCAAACATACGCTGCACATGTAGCTACTGAGGTCAAATGAGGTGCAGCACACCTGGAAATGCATCTCCCACAAGGGAGCACCATTCCATCAATAAATCGTACAGTACATGGTGATAAGCGTCAAATGCACCAAGGTGAATCCTAATAGACTTGGTCTTGAGACCCAACTCAGATATAAAAGCTATTCAAGCAGCTTTCGTGTACGACAAGAAAAAGATCTAGGGCTTTGCCCTCATACCGGATGGCAAACCTCTGCCATTTAAAACCATAAGACCTCCTGGTGAAAACTTCTGGAAGCTAACAGAACTTGAGACACACTTATCAGGTAAGCTGAAGGAATCCACCACTATCCTCTCAACATCCAAGCCCTGAGAGCTAGGAACTGAAGAGTGGGATGTAGTAGGGATCCCTGATCCTGAGTTATGATTGTTGGGAAAACATTCCAGTCTCCAAGGAACTCTAGAGGAAAGCTCCAAGTGAAGAGGAAACCATGTCTGCCTTGGCCAGTAGGGAGTGATCAGAATCATTGTTCCTTGACCCTGTTCGAGATTCAGTAGAGTTTTTGCTATGTTATGCAAAGGAATTAAGTTCAAATCCTTCTACGCATCCAATTTTTCCTTTTTAGGTAGCCAGCTTTGGAATGCTCTACGAAGACCTATCCGTGCCATTAACGGCCTTTTGCCCTTCAGAAAAGCACTGAAGACCCATCTCTTCAAGATAGCCTACCCTAACGATTCAACCTAACCAAAACTTGCCCACATGATTCTTATTGACAACAGTTATACATTGACCATGTTTCCCATTATCCTTTTTGCTACCCCATATCCATTCCTTTCCATCTTTCTATGCCTACCTCCCAACGATCATTTCCTTCTAAACCCAATTCCTCCTATGTTCAACTTACTTATCCGTTAACCCCATTAATTTTGCGTTTACCACAAACTGTATAGTCTTCTTCGACTTTGTAATTCTTTATATTGTTACTATGTAAGCCGCATTGAGCCTGCCATGTGTGGGAAAGCGCGGGGTACAAATGTAATAAATAATAATAACGAGAGGTATAGGAAGATATGTGTATGTTTTTTTTTGTTACATTTGTACCCCGCGCTTTCCCACTCATGGCAGGCTCAATGCAGCTTACATGGGGCAATGGAGGGTTAAGTGACTTGCCCAGAGTCACAAGGAGCTGCTTGTGCCTGAAGTGGGAATCAAACTCAGTTCCTCAGTTCCCCAGGACCAAAGTCCACCACCCTAACCACTAGGCCACTCCTGTTTCTTCCCCCAATGAATAACATCTGAGGCAAGTCTGCCGTGGGATTCTAGTATGGAGCAGAACTGAGAAACTTTCTTGTTGCTCTGAGTAGCAAAAGCATCTACTGAGGTAGTGCCCCACTCTCAAAGATCTCAAAGGTTATCCAGAGACTATTTGTGAGGTTGCAGAATTCAACAGTCTGTCCACCAGACACACGTCCTTCCCAGCTAGATATGTTGCAGTTAAGTGACATCCCTTTGAAGGTGGCCCATTTCCACATTTTGACTGCTTCCTGACACAGGAGGTATAAAACCCAGTTCCTCCTCATCCTCCCTCCATTCTCCCTTCCTTCCCCTCTCCCTCTTTTCTTCCTCTTTTTTCCTTTTCTTTTCCTCTCTACTCCATCACCCCACTTTCTTTCGTCCTGTCATTTTTGCCTCCTCCAGTATGCTCAAGAAATACTCATCGTTTATACTGTCTGAATTTGAGGAATTTGGAAGGGGGCGCCGTGGTTTGCTGTCTGTTTGTCACGGCTGCCTCTCCCCTGCTCTTCATCTTTTCCAACGGGGAGTCTGCTGCCTTTGCTGCCCTGGCCTAGGCGATCTTCTGGCCGTTGTGTTGGAGTTGTTCCCCCGCTGACACCGCCGGCTCTTCCTCTTCTGCCGGTCTGATGGAGCAGTGGCGGAGGTCCCTGGTTTGGAGGGTCCCGACAGTGGGAGCTGTGAAGGACCGTTTGAACCACCATCTTGGATCCTGCTCCGTTGATTCTGTTGCAGGTGTTGCCTACCTCCAGCTTTCGTCAGCCTCTGGTAATCGTTGCCTCTCTCCTGGCCGCATGCTGCTGCTGTTGTTTCCTCAGTGCCTCGTCTGTGCTATCTGGGCACTGCTGCAGTTCCCGTTTGAGGATCGCCTTGCCTGGACCTGTTCAAGTCACTCTGTTTTTGCCTAGATCTCCATCATCACCTGGATTTCTGCCGTCCATCTTAGTCTCTCTTCCCTTTCCCTTCTTACCCTGTTCTTTCGCCCCTAACTAATGTAATGTAATTGTAACTGATTTCACTGTGCATTGTAAGCCACTTTGAGTCTGCTTCAAGTGGAAAAAAGTGGGGTATAAATGTCCATAAATAAATAAATAAAGGATTAAACCATCTACCAGAACAGCAGTGGCGTTCCGTGGTTGCCCGACACCCAGGGCGGATCGCCACTACTCCCCCCTCCCCAGGGTGCAGGGCAACACGGCACGGCACCCCCCCCCCCCCCGTCCCCACAGTCCCCACTTGCCTTCCAAGTTCCAGCTCCATCTACCCCAGCGTGGCGCCCCTCCCCCCCAAGCAGTCCCCACCTGCCAACCAGGTTCCAGCTCCGCCCACCCTAGCGTGGCACCTCGCATCTGCAACGCTGCTGTAAAAAGAAGAAAATCGCCTCATCATTGGCCCTTCCCTGTGTCCTGCCCTTGAGGAAATAGGAAGTTATGTCAGAGGGCGGGACACAGTGAGGGAAGGACAGACGACGAGGCGATTTTCTTCTTTTCACAGCAGCGCTACAGATGCGAGGCGCCATGCTGGGGTGGACGGAGCTGGAACCTGGTTGGCAGGTGGGGAACTGCGTGGGGGGGGGGGGGACGCGGCGCCACGCTGGGGGTGGACGGAGCTGGAACCTGGTTGGCACGTGGGGACTGCGTGGGGGGGGGGGTGGATGGACGGTGCAGAGCACCCCCCCACCCGTTGACACCTGGGGCGGACCGCCCCCCTTGCTATGCCACTGCAGAACAGCGAGTCCCTAAAAGGAGAACTGGTGATGGAAACGATGTCCTGAAGGTTCCCTGTGGCCTAAGACCACTGGGTTAATAGGGTCCATTAAGTTTGACTCAAACTGAGATGTAGCATGAGAGTTACATCAATATCTCATCAGCTGATACCTGCTGATTCTGGTGCACTTCTAGTACTACTGATGTGAGTTAAGATCTGCTGCTGTGGAAGAAATGCAGATGCCAGAGTTCTGTCTAGCAGGGCTCCAATGAATTCCAATTTTTGTGATGGGCTCAGTTGTGACTTGGGAAAGTTTATGATGAACCTGAGTAGCTCTAGCACCCAAATGGCCACATGCAATGATTCTTTTGCACTTTCCTCTGATATGCTCTTGAACAGCTAATCATCTAAGTAGGAAAACACGTGCACCTCCAGTCATCACAGAGTGCCAGCACACTTTGCTACACTGCACACAATGTTCTGCAAGTACATGCTCATGAAGAGCATAGCATTCTGAATGAATTCCTTCTCAAGACACTCCACAGTCCTTGCCTCTTTACCCAGGGGCACCAAAGATTAAGGGCCTGATGCCAAAAGTCCCCATTAAAAACCGCATGCGTTTAGATCCTTGGGAGAACTTACAGATTTGGAAATAGCAAGCGATGCTCAAAGGAAATTGCATGCAAATAAGCTACACACATTTTAGCAAGCAGCTTGGTAGGGAAAGCACCTAGCACATGAGCAAAACAGTCTCTCGGTGTCGCTGTCATGTGCTAGAGCTGGTGTACTCTTTCCTTTCCTCTGCAGTACTTGCTTGCTCCAGACAGTGTCTCTCTATCTCCTTTCTCTTGCAGTGCTCTGATGCTAGCTCCACCTTCCTCATGCAGCTTACTTGCCTTCCCCTTTGTCTCCGATTTCACCTGAGAATCTCCTCCTTGCTCAAAGCACCCCTGTCATCACAAGGGCTTTCCCCAGCCAATTGGCTTGTTTCTCTGCCCCTCCCCCAGCTGACATCACAGGGGCTTTCTCCAGCTGATTGGCTGTCTGCTTATTTATCTATTCCTATGCTCTTCTCTTCTCACTGGCACTGCTTGCTATTGAAAAAAAACTCTCCTCCTTACTGAAAGCCCTCCCTCCAGCTTGTTCTCTGCCCCTCTAAAGCAATTCTCTGCTCTCCAACAAATTTTGCTATTGAAAAATGCAAGAAGACTGCTCCTCCCAGAAGTCTCCCTTACACAGTGACAGCTTCAGACCTGACAGAAAATTTTGCAAGTTAGGTGGTCCTTTCTATGTATCACTCAGAAATGCCTGTGCATCGCTCAGAATGCTCATTTTAATACTAATTAACTGTACTTAATATATTTGCATAGGACTATCATTAGTTGCTACACTAAACAGTAAAAACCACACAGATCCAAAAAGGGGGGGGGGGGGGGGATGTTAACTCTAATATAAACTGAGGGTTTATATTTCAGCATTCCTCCCCTTCCATTCTTCCTTCTCTCCCTTGTGGTGTCCGGCGTTTCCTTCCCTCCCTACCCCGTGATGTCCAGCATTCCTCCCTCCCCTGCCAGAACTCTGATCAGGCCGAGTTCTCACCAACTCCCTCCCTCCGAACAGGCAATGCTCACACTTAGTTCCTTTCTCCACCCTGACAAACTCTCTCCCCCTCCCCCCCCCCCCAGATCCACCTAAGGCAAAAATGAGGTCTTTCTTTTTTAAAAGTACTGGCTTCAAAAGTAGTGAAGTAAAGTAGAAAGTCTTATATAGGAAAACACTCGAGAAAAAGTAAAAAAAAGTATAGCTCTTAAAACTACTTTTTTATTACAAAGTAAAAAGTGTTCTTAACAAGTTGGACCACAGAATCTAGTATGTTTACAGGAAATACATATTGTAATTATGAACTGCTCAACTTGTAATCTGTCTAGATCTCTGTGGGTACAATGGAACAGGAACTTAATAAATGAAATTACAAATCTAAACACATACCTTTTTAACAAGCTTGTTAAATTTATTTGTGAGTGGGTGGAGGAGGGAAGGCGTTTTGTGCTTTACCATTTCAAATGATTGCTGCTTTAAAAATTTTTAATAGCTATAAGAATAGCATTTTTAAATGAAGATTAATTTTACGCTTGTAAATATTTTGACAGGCTTCCACATGGGAAACGCCAGCAAGAAAGGGTGGGAATGGGAAACCCTAGCTGAGAGAACAAGGCGATAAAGCCACTGGTGCCCACTGCTTCCCCACTCCTCCCCCCCAAACCCTAACGAGGTCAGACAAGCCAGGAAATGGTAGCAGCAAATATCCAGTCGGCTCTCTCTTGGCTCAATGGTTGGCTGATTGCTTAGCTTGCTGTAGCAAAAAAATAATACACTCGGCCCAGTACTGCTGCAGAGTGCAGAGCAGACACAGTGAAGACTCAGACAGAGCTAGCTGACTATTAGTTAGTAGCAGTGACTAATGCTATGTCGCAGGCAGTGGGCGAGCAGCACTACTTCATTCTGGCTGCACATGGAAGATTTTGGAAAATTCGCTCAGCTGCACGTGGATGTCCTCATACACACGTACCACTAGTCTGAAGCTGCTGGCCTGTGCGTGTGAGCCTACATTAGTCCAGTCAGAGAGGGCTTACTTCAGCACCTGGAAGTCGCAGCAGCCATTTTTACCAGGGAGACGGATGAGCAGGAGCGGGATTGCTCCTGTCCCAATGGGCCACTAGACCACCATAGAGGTACAAGTAGGCCAGAGGGAGGGTCTGGGAGGTTATTCCGGTGGGAGAGAAACTAAGTGCGAGTCCTGTCTGTTCAGGGTGGAAGAGGGAGGGAGTCAGTGAGAAATCTGCCAGTTCAAGGGACAGCAGTGGCGGAGAGACACTACCAGGATGGAAGGAATGGTAGGAAAGACAGACATCATGGGGGTGCGAGGGAGGTAGGTCTCTAATATACATACTGAGAATACATTTTTTGGCCAAAAAGTCTCAGTTCATATTCTAGTATATACAGTATACGCAGACATATAAAAAATTCTACATTCAAGTAACCAAATGTTTGAGTAGCATTCTCATGTAAAAAGCAATATTCATATGCTTACAGCAAAATGTTATTTCCATCAAGCAGCAACTATAGGCAACTGTTATATGAACTCGCCTGTCTTCCCAATGTAGTTATTAAACTGAGGCATATAATTACAACACTACCATTTTTATCTGTGTGCTGTCCGTTAGCTGCTGTACAGTGTAGGCATCTTCTGTGTTATACTGCAATAGGATTGCCATCTGGAATGTGGAGGCCTTCCAGATCCACCAGGAAAAAAAAAAAAAGAGAGAAAATGATTAAATTCATCATTACAAATAAAGAAAAACTATTTCCACAGCCTCTAAAAAGCATACAGTCTAAGATGATACCAACAAAACAAGACTACACAACTTTATTTTGTTCACAATTTGGTTCCTCAGGCAACCCATGTCCCAGATCTAGTTAGGGCTTTTAGTTGCTATTGTAATGTCATCTTATTACTTCTCCTCTTTATTAGGCATCAACAAACATATAAAAGGAAACAAATCAGACTGTGCACACAAGCTCAGATAATGCCCTTTTAAAATTAACCTTTACTTTTTCAATTTTTGTTTTACAACTTTGGAGAGCAAAAGCTACTTTTGAACATCTTTCGTGTGCACTTGGGACAAAATCTGAAGTCACTGACTTAATTCTCTGCCATGATGAGATCAATCAAGCAAAATCAAAATGTGGAAGATTTTCTTCAGAGAGATATCTGGCAACAGAAAAATCAGCTAGTAGCCCTATGTGACACTCTAATCCTAGTAAGAAAGGTGGGATAAAGGAAAAAGGCTCAAATTTTTTTTTTTTTTTTGGGGGGGGGGGGGGGCGGGAAGGGGGAAATAAAGCCTGACTAGGAAACTGAGAACAAAAATATTAAAATATTTTTAACAGATTAATAAAAAAATTTTTAAAAGAAATAAAAAGAAAAAAGTACTAAGGCAGCTGAGTAGCCTGCAACAAAACCTTGCTGGCAGAACTAGCATGACTAGAAACAGGTGCAGTAATACTGTAGCATGGTAATTCCCAAGCAAGCTTACAAAACACAGTCTCTGCTAGAAAGCTCTGGAAGAGGAAAGTCTAAAGCAGCTAGGACTCTTCAAGCTTGGAGAAGAGACGGCTGAGGAGAGAGATACGACAGAGGTCTATAAAATAATGAGGAGAATGGAATGGGTGGACATAAATCACTTGTTTACTCTTTCCAAAAATATGATGACTAGGGGCATACAATGAAGCCATTAAGTAGTAAATTTAAATTGGATAAAATATTTCTTCATGGAACGTGTAATGAACTTGAATTCTTTGCCAGAGAATGTGGTTAAAAATAGTTAGCTTAGTAGGGTTTAAAAAAAGATTTGGATAACTTCCTAAAGAAAAGTCCATAAGCTATTACTAAGATGGACTTGGGGAAAATCCACTGCTTATTTCCTAGGATAAGCAGCATAAAATCTAGTTTACTGTTTTGGAATCTTGCCAGGTACTTGTAACCTGGATTGGCCACTGTTGGAAACCAGATACTGGGTTTGATGGACCTTCGGTCTGTTCCAGTGTGGCAACACTTATGTTATGTTCTTACTGTTCCACTTGGCATCATACAGTCATGTGATCCAATTGTGTGGTTAAACATAATTCTCTTTTCAGAGTACAAAATTTCCTCAATGCCCCTTTTATGCTCACCTGTAAAGTGTATCTGTTTTTAAAGCAATTAGTAACCAGTTCCCCTTTAGACAGCTGATACAGCCAGGTAAGTTTTCTCCCACTATGACGACTGGCATAAAATGCTGTAAACCGCTGGTAACTGCGTTCCAACTGTGGAAGACAAATATATATGCATTTCTACAGAACTTTTATAGTAACTTTTTTTTTAGTAAGACAGAACCCCCCCCCCCCCCCCAACAATTTAAGATTGTCATGCCATTATTTTCTCCTAAAGTGTTGAATTTACAGCCACCTTCCTTTTTTTACCACACACAGTAAAACCAAGTTACTTACCTGTAGAAAGTCGCCTTCATGAACAGCAAGATTCAAGTCATCACAAGTGGGTGATAATATCCTACAAAACTTGATACAACAGCTTCTATAGCTTCATACAAGTTCTAGAAGATTTTAGAGTTGTGAACACAGATGTGCTGTGCCATCACACAGTGCCTCAGTTGCTATACTGTTTGTTATCATGCAATTCCTAGATGAAGTGGGAAGGTATGCGAGGACTTGAATCCTGATGTCAACAGGCAACACCTAGTACAAGTAACTATTTTCCCCAAAGACAAGTAGCTATCAAATCCTCACGTGTAGGCCTGCCCAGCTACAGACTGCACTCTTCACAAAAAAAGGGGAAGCATGAAGGTACTGCCAATGGGCAAATACTAAACCTGGTTTAGATGGTTATATCCACACAGGAAATGAAAGAAAATGGACCTGGGATGGAGTTGTTTTCTAAACCTTAAAGAGATTCCACAGGACAAAGCTATTATAGCATTGGGATCCTTTTTCCAAAGGATAAGAAGATGTGAATGTATTAATAAAGTCCAACAGCTCTGCAAATCTCTACAGAAAACAATATTAAATTTATTTATTGTTTTATTTATTGATTGGGAATTATTAACCGCCTTTATGAAGAGATTCACCCAAGACGGTGTACAGCTGGTACAGTTTAACATAAAAGTTACAATTTTGTTAACAGTGAAACAATAGTAAAATGACCAAGTATAAACATAAACACAATAAATAAGGTAAACTTGAAAACATCAAACTGGAACCTAATAGGACTAATACGAAACAGGATAAAAAACACAAATTTAACAGCACTGAAATTCCAATTTCAGAGATATAATATGATGTCAGCATAGTAACAATGAAATATCTAATAAGAACAAATTAGAACATTCAAATAACATAGCTATGATACTAATGCTTTTCTATAATACAGCTTATCATATAGCTGAGGGGCCAAGTGCCGATATATAGATTGTGAGCAATGCGTCAGCAAATGCTGACAAATTTAGTTTTATATAAAACAATTTCACCAGTGTTTTATATTATCAGTTTATTACACCAGTTTGAATTAATGGAGATCCCTAAAGTATAGCAAAAATTTAGTTTTATGGCATATGTATTACATTCAACATCAATAGAAAAATAAAATTTATATAACTAAACCATTTGCTGTAATTCTGTCAATTTGCCATGAGAGAATATGTAATACTAACAGTCTAATGGCTCTGAATTGGTCAGGTGTTTTTTTAAATTGTTCATTCAAATCTTTGCTTACACCAATATCTGGAAACATTCTCTGAAGTTAAGAAGTATATTCAAACCCACATGCTTGCTTAAGTTTGGAGATTGTCTACTGACACTGCCATGCCTTGATATGATCCTACAAGGTCAGGACTGCTTGGGTATGAATGAATGAGATGGGAATTCGCTAGCGAAATGGATACGTTTGCTGGGCAATGGGCGTCCCAAGCATATCTGGAGAGAAAAGAAAGAAGCCGAGTGTACTGTTCAAAATATAAGGGCTAAGGTTCACTTCCGTGGGTATATGGCTAAGGATAAAATGCTAATAAGGACAAGGTGGAAATCAGAAGCCACCTTACGAACTTTGGACAGGTATGCAGAACCACCCTATTGTTGAAAAATCTGGTAAAAGTGGATCAGTCACTAACTGTGCTGAAGTGACCACCACCAAATCCCAAAGGAGAAATTAGGTCTTACCTGAAAATGTTCTTTCCTCTAGTCCCACCAGACCACCTCAGAACTTGCGGGTTATGTCAATCAACCAGCAGGTGGAGATAGAAAATACGAAATTGTGCTGTGGTCATAAGGACTGTATGCAGCTCCAACAGTTCAACATTTGTTACAACCAAGCAAGCAGTGAATAAATATATAAGCAAATAACTATCATATAGAAAAGGAAGAACTTGACCAGAGCACAGACAACCATGCCACAAACAGACAAACCACTTCTATATGATTAAGAAGGGCAGGTTCCTGGAATAGTCTGGTGGAACAAAAAGAAAAAACAAATTAGCAGGTATTACCTAATTTCCCATTCCTTAGCATCCCCCAGACTATTCAAGAATGTGTAAGATGTCCCCAAGTAATTGTTTTAAAGGGAGGGAAACTGCCACCATTACTTTAATACCTGAAGCCTCAAAAGAGGCATCTTGTTGTTGCATACCTCTTCTAAGCACTACAGGCTGGATGTTTTAGTACAAGGACCACGTTGCTGCTTTACATATATCCAGTGGTAAAACTGTTTATAATTCTGTCCCAAAAGTGGCTACACCTCTAGTGGAATAAGCTGCCAGAAAAGGAGGCTGCTTACCAGCCAGAAGATAAGCAAACAAAGTTGATTCTTGAATCTATCTAGCTATAGTAACCTTAGAAGTTGGTTGCTCTTTTTTTTGGCTTGACTAGATAAGACAAGACAAATAACATATCTGATCTCCAGGTACCTCTTAAGATCTGGGAGCCTCATGGAGGGAACTTAGTACCATACTCATCTTGGTAAAAGGTTGACTGACTAGTTTACATGGAAGGCGGAAACTACCTTATTTTGGGAAAGAAGGAACCCAAAGGACAGAGACTTCAGCCTCTGTGAAGTGAAGAAAAGGGTCTCTATAGGAGAGAGGGTCTATAGTTCAGAGACCCTTCTGGTTGAGGAGATCACCATGCTTGTTTTTTTTGGAGAGGGGGGGGGGGGGGGCTGCAATACCTGAAGCACTTAGTTTAAATTCTAATCTTGACAGACTATCCAAAAGGTGGCCATAGACAGGAGGCATCCTTTAGGAAACAGACAACATCCAGATGAGCAGCTAAGAATGTTTTCTCTAATCAATCCCTATAATATGCCAGTGCTGTAACTTGGACCCTCAAGGAGCCAAAGGCCTGACCGTTCCTGAAACCCTCCTAAGAAAGGAGAGAACAAAGAAACGAAAAGGAGGAAGGGCCTTTTCTGCACACCATGCCTCAAAACATTTCCAGACTCTAGCATAAACAAATGACATATACCTCTTTTGAGTTTGAAGTGTGGAAATGACATCCATAGAATACCTTCACTCCTCCACTTTGATCTTTCAAGAGTCAAGTTGTAAAACTAAAAGGGGGACAGATCTTCCACGAGAACTGGACCCTGATTCAATAGCTCCCTGTCCTGAAGAGGCCTGAGAGTCAAATTAGATCCACATATCAAGTCTGAAGCCACAAGGATGACACTGCCTCAGTGGCTGGATTTCTTCTTTAGAACTTGGCCCACCACTGGCCAAGGAAGAAAAACAGAGAAGCTCCCCCAACAGCCATGGCTGGATTCATGCATCCGTTTTCTTCGATCCCAGCTTTCTGCAATGGCTAAGAAAATGTGCCGCCATAAAATCCTTTACTGGGAAGCTCCCAACAAGCTACGAGTTGGAATATGTGCTCTGCCAGCTTCCACTTTGCTAGATCTAGGAGTGCCTGCTGAGAAAGTCTCCCTGTAGTTCTTTGAGAGTCCACCATATGAGCTAATGACAAGCTGAGCAGATTCTTTTCTGCCCAGCTGAACAAAAGGTGTGTGCATGGGAACTCCCCCTTGTCTGTTGATGTAGGGTACCGCACTGCATTGGCAAAGATTCACATTTGCTTTCTCTTTAGGGACAAAGCAAAGGCCAGCAAAGCTTTCCAAACTGCCCATAATGGTCTCTGTTTTGAACCACTTGCCTTGTACTATCTGAATTTGACAATGCACCTCCCAATGTCCCAAGCTAGCATCCATGGTTACTATTGTCCAATTTAATATGAGCAAGGGGATTGCTTTGTATAGCTTGGCGGCCTGCAACAACCAGTTTATGCAGCCCTTCACCGGCTCATTTACTGGAGATGACTATCGATGACCTGGGTAAATGGGGGACCAGCGAAAGAGGAGCTATGCTTGCAAAGAATGTATACGAGTGATCACCCACAGAAAGACTTCCAGAGTCACTGCAATGAGATCCAGTACCTGCATATAGTCCCATGGCCACTGGAAGATCAAGAAATACTGGACCTGAGAATGAAGTTTCTGAATCCTATGTTCCGGAAGCAGAACTCCCTTACATTGTACTGAAAATCACTCTGAGATACTCCATAGACTAAGAAAGTAGTAACTTGCTTTCTTCTGCATTGATTAGCCATTCCAGAGACTGGAGTAACTGAACCACCTTGGAAGGCACTTGGGAATTCTCCTGCAAGGAAAAGGCTCTGATCATCCAAGCAGGGATGAACTCCGATTCTTTCATGGCAAAGGAGTGCTGCAACCATCAACTTGATCTTCAAGAAAGTTCTGGGGGTGATAGCTAGACTGAAAGTCATGGCCTGAAACTGAAAATGTTGATCCCGAACGATAATCTTCAAAAATTGCTGATGTGGAGGCTACATCAGAATGTGGAAACAGGCCTCTGAGATCAAGGAAGGTGAGAAATTCTGCTGGATGGACTGACACAACGATGGATCTCAATGTTTCCATATGAAACTTACAAACTGAGAGTCTGATTTACTTTTTTTTGAGGTCCAGAACAGAATGAAAGATGCCGGTGCCACATTTCTTGGTAATTATAACTGTAACTATCACCTTATGTCTACGAGCGAGGAAAGGGTTGCCAAACTGTTCTTTGCTTGGTGATGTGTCTGCATGATTTCAACAAAAAACTCTGACTGGATGGGAAAATCTTTGCTTGTATCTCTGATGATGTCCAAAAACCATGATCTGAGGTTATCTGGATCTACTCCTTGAGAAACTTAGATAGGCCCTCCCCCTATAGAAAGCCCCAAGGGATGGACCAGGACCACCATTATTAGGAAGCCCAAGGAGCATTAACTGATCTAGAGGAGCCCAAATTCCCATCCTGCCCCTCTCATCCTGAAAGGAAGGCTGTCAGGACTGGATACGAGGACACTGGAAAGCAGTACACCATCCTGGTCTGTAGCACCTAGCATCACAGAACTTGGTTTTGGAAGAGGAACTGGTCTTACCCTCTGAAAAACACTGTGGCTGGGCGTTTCCTAAGTCATTCACCAAATCAGTGAGATCCTCCCTAAATAAAAGCTTTCTTCTACAGGGAAGATTACCTAGCTATGACTTGGATACCACATTTGCCACCAAATTCCTTAACAACAAAAATGCCAAGCAGTGACAGCAAGAGCCATGGTTAGAGCTAGCACAAACTAAATCATACGTCTGCCATATATTTTAGCCCTTTTTCCAAGCGAGCCACACACTCTTGCTACAGATCTATATCTTCATTCATGCTGTCGTCCTCAGTTTGGTACCAATAAAGGAAGGCTCTAGTCACAAAGGAGTTCGCTATAGAAGCCCTAAAGAAGCTACTTAAAGAAATGGTTTAATGAAGCTTCTAACTTCTGATTCTGAAGACCCTTTAAGGCTAGAACAGTGGTCTTCTTAATAACTTTAATCCCAAAATTGTTTTACAAAAAATCATCTGGTAATAAGCAATACAATTTAGCCGTGGCTCTGCCAACCTTAAGACCAATATCAGGGGACTTCCATTCTGCTGCTATTAACTCTTGGATTGCCTGACGCACCAAAAAGGCTTTAGATTGATATTTGTGGCCCCTCATAATAGAATTCCCTTGAACTGAGGAAGTTGTGGTAGCCAGGATTAAAGGAGAAAGCAGTTCTGCATGTTTGCTGTAAAGAGTATGAATGGGTATTTTAGATACATATAAATATAGTAGATATATATGAACTATGTTCCAAACCTTCATGACTGCATTCTTATTTATACTATAGTATTTGAAATGAATTAAACCTGATTATACAGGTATTAATAAAAATCAAATATTCTGAAGCACTGAGAAGGTAATTTTAAAATGCATTTCCATAAGTAAAGCCGTGCTTTACCAACAGAAATGTGCTCTTGTAAAACTGCTCTTCCAAATACATGCATAAAAATGTGCGTGTAAGTCTTGTATGCATCCACTTTCGCTTCAGAATAAGTATTACAGAGTGGAGAATAAACCAGCAGATCAGTATAATATCCAAAAATATTTTATTGAAGATACCGTATGTTAGACAATTGCCCGACATAGGCAGTGTTTCGCCCAACAAAAGGGCCGCATCAGGGGCTAGTCTGTATCTTTCTTAAACAAGAATAAACGCAAATTGCATATCAGGACAAGGATAAAAGGAATTTTTTAAAAACCAGCATAAGCAGTACAAAACAGCATCTCCTATTCTGACAGCAGACTTTTACCGATTACTTGGCAACAGAATAGGTTTATTCTTCACGTTGGATTTTGCAGATCGTTTGCCTTGCTGTTTTCTGATAAGTATTACAGAGAGCAGGGTCTAGACAAATCTAAGATTTCTTTGAGACAGGAGAAATTGCAAAAGTGGCGCTAAGAGACTTGAGGGTGAAGAACAGGAATTTATAGAGGCTGATGAAGATAAAGCAGAATTAGTCAATATTTCTGAGAGTAGGAACAGAAGCAAGGTAGATGTTAAATGATTTCCAAAAGACAAGAGGCGCTGTCTATTTCTATGTTCAGTTAAAGAGACAGAAGCAGACATGATACATCTGAGGCTACTGAAAGAATTTATGGACGTTCTGTCAGCTCCACTGCCTCACATTTTCAATGCTTCTTCAGAATCAGGAGTGATTCCAGAGAACTGCAGATGGGTGGATGTGGTTCCACTCTGCAGCAGAAGTGAAGACTAAACAAAAACACTGTTAAAATTAGAAGATAGGGTAGTTTCTGGAATCCAATAGATTACAGTATCTGAGTTGTATTCTTTTAATAGAGGTAGCCTTGTCAGACAAATCCAATCATTTGATTGGGATAACAGGGGAGTTGGACTGGGGAGAGTGATATGTGTGATATAACTGGATTTCAAAACAAAATAGGGAACAAACCATATGAGCATCTGATAAAGCATATATAAACTATTTTGTTAAAAAATTGTTAAGGAAGGTATCATATAAAGAGCTGTAGCTTACAAGTGCTACACAAGGCTAATGTTAAAACAGCTAGATGCTCAATGGTTTCCAATTCAAGCTAGGGTTGAGTCTGCACTATCATATTTAAGACATCACATGGTCTTGCACCAGAATATGTGTTCTCTGTTAACTTTTTTTTGTTTACCTTCTTTTAAAGCTGTTAGTTGTGATGGATGATATTTTTTTACTACTACTGATTTCTATTGAATTTCCCAGGTATGACTAGTTTTCTCTTTATCAGTAAACCACACAGATCCCACAAGGTTGCTGTGATATAAAAGTATTTTCTGTAGTTTAGTTGCAACATCAAACAGTGATAGTCTTACAACCACACACCTTCACAATGTGTGTATTGTGATATTCAAAAGTTAGTGAAATATGAAGGCTCAAAAATGTGATAAGACATCAAATGTCCCGATTATACTACACAAATAATTATCCACTTATCTATCTTGGGCAAATCACTTAACCCTCCATCACCTCAGGTACGAACTTAAATTATGATCCCTCCAGGGACAAAAAAAATAACTGTACCTCAATGTACACCGCTTCAATAGCTTTCAGGTCTGCAAGCCTGAAAGCTACTGAAGCGGTAAATAAGTAAATAAATAAAAACATGTTTAATGAAATGATGCTCAAGATCCTATATCCTTTTATTTGTGTATGTTGTTCACAAATCACACTGCCAGTTATTCAAATAGTCCTCCCTTGCTAATACAGAGAGAACCAGCATACTAATAATAGCCTTCATTCTTCAGATGCCCATATGGATTGTTTCCTTTTTTATTTTGATTAATATTATTGGAACCAATTTTCTGCCTCTGTGGGATTTTTTAATTAGATTTCAGCAAGGCTTTTAACATCGGGTGATTTATAAATAGAGTATGGCATTCATTTTTGAAGCAGATGCAAAACTCAAAATGGTCAGAAACACGTCAAAATCGTGATTTTCAAAATGCAGAATTTGGACATTTTATGCTGTTCACCTAAATATCAAGGGGGAGTGTTTTGGGAAGGTCAAAATTAGGATTTCTTCAGCAATAATGGAACGGGAAGAAATGTGTCCAGGTTAAAAAAAAATAGGAAGTTTTTATCTAGATCTGTTTCAATCATATTCAAGGCACAAAAAAGGCTCTGACTGAGAATTAAACCACTGGAGGGATGAAGGGGAAATGGGACTTGATATACCGCCTTTCTGTGGTTTTTGCAACTACATTCAAAGCGGTTTACATAGTATATACAGGTACTTATTTGTACCTGGGGCAATGGAGGGTTAAGTGACTTGCCCAGAGTCACAACGAGCTGCAGTGGGAATTAGAGAATGACATGGAGACAAAGTTTGTCCCCATCCCTGTGAACTCTGTCCCCGCCCTGTCCCCGTGAACTCTGTTCCTATCCACAGAAGTCTCACTGTTTAACCACCCTTAAGATTTACCTTTGGGTTTAAAAAGCAAAATCATGTGCTTGTAAGGACTGCATAAACAAATTAAAACAAATGCCCTTAAAATGTAATGATACTGGCCTGGCGTTGCCTGACAAGGAGGGATCCAAGATGGCGTCATGATGATTTATCGCACCGGCAGCTCCCAGATTTTACCTTGAGTCACTGGTTGAAGCAGCTCCTTGTTCCTCAGTTATGGGGAAGAGGAGAGGGAAGGTACGGGAGTTTCCCTCAACCCCCACTGTGACCCAGGCTCCAACACAGATGACCCTCGAAAGATCTGGAATTTCAGCTGGACCCATACAGGCGTCTTCTCCTTCTGTTGGAACTGACGCTTTGGCGTTAGTCAGCAGTGTAGACGGGGCTTCTCTAAGCGCTGTTTGCGAGCGGCACCACCACAGCCAGGAAGTAATGCAGCTACAGTTGGCCTGACCCCAGCTGTGAAGAACCGGGTGAACAGGGAGGCCAAGCTTCCGTAGCAGCTGAGAATTTGATTTTTGGTCAGGAGATAATACAGAAAGCAGCACAAACTCTACCTCAACAAACAGTGAGTACTCTCTACCAGATATCCAATTCAGTTACTCCTGATGTATCTATCCGGGTTTTTGTGAAACCTACCATTGTGACATTGGAGTCACTTTGGGACTTACATCTGATATGCATTCTTCTTTAAAAATTAGACTTTGAAAAATACTAAGGTTATAAAATCTTTGTCTGAAGCTGCTCTTCTCCAAGCACAGGAAACCATTCAGCAGTCTTCTAAAATAAATTCTCTAGAGACTAAAATTCAGACTTTGGAATCGCTGGGTACAGTTTCAATTAAGGATAAGAATTTTACACATCGTTGGTTGGAATATTTGGAAAATCAAGTTAAGAGACATTTTGAGACTGCTCAACTTTCCTAGGTCACCTCTAATTTCACCTGTAGACATGGTTAAGAAATATCTTAAGTTCTGGGGATGCTAGGTGATTCATTACCACCTATTACGCGAGCCCAGTATTTACTGGTCTTGGGGAAATCTCCTGGTGAGACCCTTCAAGGTCAAGCTCGAGATGGTATGAACCTCACATCCTCCTTGGAATCACTGTTGGAAGTAATTACACAGCGAACTACTATGGTGGTATCTTTTGCATTGGAGATGGATCGCAATGCTGTTTTGAAACTTTCAATTAGACATTTGGATATTCAGTTCCTGGGCTCTAAAGTTAGAATATTTCCTGATCTCCCAGAAGAAACACAGAAAAGGTGTAAGGCCTTTTTGACCTTTCGACCAAGGATTTTGGCCTTGGGCGCCAATTTTGTGTTGAAATTTCCTTATGTTTTGTGTTATTTCAAGGTAAACAGTTTCAATTTTTTGAACCAAAGCAACTAGAGGAATTTCTTGAAGCTAAAGAAGGAAAAAATTTCATTGTATAATCTCATGTGCACACTGTAGTGACAGGCTGGGTATATGATGGGTATGTGATAATCGAGTGATATATTTTTTCTTTTTCTCAAACTCTTAGATCCTACAAAGTTTATTGTGGACAAAAGTATCTCTTTTTCTTTCTTTTATCTCTCTATATAAAACGCACCTCCAACGTTCTAATGAAGCCTCTCTTAGCCAACATTCTAAAAGTGAAGGGGGTGAGATCGCTTTGTGTCTGCCCCGCCCACGCGTCAAACGTGATGACGTCGAGGGCGGAGCAATGACACTCAACCAATCGCATCGCTCACCAGTGAAGCGTCAGGGAAGGAGGCGGCGCTCTCGACGTCTAGCCTTCCCTTCGCTGTGTTCCGCCTTCTTCTGACGTCAAGGATGACGTCTAAAGAAGGCAGAACACAGCGAAGGGAAATCTAGACGTCGGGAGCACCGCCTCCTTCCCAGACGCTTCGCTGCCGGAACCGCCACGGAGGTAAATTTAACAAGAAGAAAAAAAAAAAAACGCATGTTGGGGAGACAGAAGAGGGTGGCCAGTAAAGTACAACAATGGGAGCGGGAGGGCAGGGGAGAAACGACAGCATGGATGCGAAGGGGGGGGGGGGAGGAGAGGGCGGGCCAGGCTGGGACATGGGAGAGAGAGGAGCATGGATGCGAGGGGGGGTCATGGAAGGGAGAGAGGGGACTTGCTCGAAAAGGATGAATGGAGGCGGCAGGGGACAGAGGAGCATGGATGGCCATGGATTGGGAGGGGAGGGCTCAGGGAGAGAGGGGAATTGCTGGAAAGGGATGAATGGATGGATATGGATTGCAGGGCAGGCCTCAAGGAGAGAGGGGAATTGCTGGATAGGGATGAATGGAGGGGCCAGGTGACAAAGGAGCATGGATGGGCATGGATTGGAAGGGCAGGACTCAGGGAGAGGGGAATTGCTGGACAGGGATGAATGGAGGGCACAGATGGGCATGGATGCATATGGATTGCAGGGCAGGCCTCAGGCAGAGAGGGGAACTGCTGGATAGGGATGAATGGAGGGGCCAGGTGACAGAGGAGCATGGATTGGAAGGGCAGGACTCAGGGAGAGGGGAATTGCTGGATAGGGATGAATGGAGGGGACAGATGGGCATGGATGGATATGGATTGCAGGGCAGGCCTCAGGGACAGATGGGAATTGCTGGATAGGGATGAATGGAGGGGGCAGGTGACAGAGGAACATGGATGGGCATGGATTGGGAGGGCAGGGCTCAGGGAGAGAGGGGAATTGCTGGAAAAGGATGAATGGAGGGGGCAGGGCACAGATGGGCATGGATTGGGAGGGCAGGGCTCACACTCTCTCTCTCATATACAATGTCTTTCTGACTCTCACTCTCACACACTCTATCTCACACTGTATCACATTCACTCTCTATGTGCCACACAGTCACTCACACACTCGCTTGGTCTCATACACTCACTCTCACAGAGAATCTGTGTCTCACACACTCTCTCTCTCTCGCCCACACACACACACTCTCTCTCACACGGTGTCTCACATACACACTTGCACACACTCTCATTCTCACACACACACTCTGTCACAAACACACTCACACCCAGACTCACTCTCTCTCTCACACACTCACACTTTCACTCTGACTCTCAAACAGTCACTCTCACATACACTCTCCCAAACATACACACTCCGAGGAAAACCTTGCTAGCGCCCGTTTCATTTGTGTCAGAAACGGGCCTTTTTTACTAGTATTATTATATGTAACTGTATCAGTTTTCAATTTCTGTTTTATCTCTTTCCTTTTTTTTGGGGGGGGGGGGGGATATATTGGTTACAAATTAATATAAATAAAAAAAGTAATACTGGACTGGTCTGGCAAGCAATAATGAAACAGTAATGGAATAGTCATTCAAATAGCAAGCACTAATTTTTCTAATCATTCTACAACTCCAAGCACATTTAATTCTTTTCTCACTATACAAAACAGGGAACCACAGAAAAACTGAAATATATTAAATATATTAAAAGCAGGAAGCCGGCAAAAGAATCGGTTGGGCCGCTGGATGACCGAGAGGTAAAAGGGGCGATCAAGGAAGACAAAGACGTAGCAGAGAGATTGAATGAATTCTTTGCTTCGGTCTTCACCGAGGAAGATTTGTGTGGGATACCGGTGTCGGAAATGATATTTCAAGCGGACGAGTCGGAGAAACTTACTGACTTCACGGTAAACCTGGAGGACGTAATGGGGCAGTTCAGCAAACTGAAGAGTAGCAAATCTCCTGGACCGGATGGTATTCATCCTAGAGTACTGAAAGAACTGAAAAATGAGCTTGCGGAGCTACTGCTAGTGATATGCAATTTATCCTTAAAATCGAGCGTGGTACCTACCAGAAGATTGGAGGGTGGCCAATGTAACGCCCATTTTTTAAAAAGGTTCCAGGGGAGATCAGGGAAATTATAGACCGGTGAGTCTGATGTCGGTGCCGGGGAAAATGATAGAGGATATTATTAAAAACAAAATTACAGAGCACATCCGAGGACATGGATTACTGAGACCGAGTCAGCACGGCTTTTGTGTGGGGAAATCTTGCCTGACCAATTTACTTCAATTCTTTGAAGGAGTAAACAAACATGTGGACAAAGGGGAGCCGGTTGATATTGTGTATCTGGATTTTCAAAAGACGTTTGACAAGGTACCTCATGAAAGGCTACAGAGGAAATTGGAGGGTCATGGGATAGGAGGAAAAGTCCTATTGTGGATTAAAAACTGGTTGAAGGATAGAAAACAGAGAGTGGGGTTAAATGGGCAGTATTCACAATGGAGAAGGTTAGTGGGGTTCCTCAGGGGTCTGTGCTAGGACCGCTGCTTTTTAATATATTTATAAATGATTTAGAGATGGGAGTAACCAGTGAGGTAATTAAATTTGCTGATGACACAAAGTTATTCAAAGTCGTTAACTCGTGACAGGATTGTGAAAAATTACAGAAGGACCTTATGAGACTGGGCGGCTAAATGGCAGATGACGTTTAATGTGAGCAAATGCAAAGTGATGCATGTGGGAAAAAAGAATCCGAATTATAGCTACGTCATGCAAGGTTCCACGTTAGGAGTTACAGACCAAGAAAGGCATCTGGGTGTCGTCGTCGATAATACACTGAAACCTTCTGCTCAGTGTGCTGCTGCGGCTAGGAAAGCGAATAAAATGTTGGGTATTATTAGGAAAGGTATGGAAAACAGGTGTGAGGATGTTATAATGCAGTTATATAGCTCCATGGTGCAACCGCACCTTGAGTATTGTGTTCAATTCTGGTTGTCGCATCTCAAGAAAGATATAATGGAATTGGTAAAGGTGCAGCGAAGGGCAACTAAAATGATAGCGGGAATGACGACTTCCCTATGAAGAAAGACTAAGGAGGCTAGGGCTTTTCAGCTTGGAGAAGAGACGGCTGAGGGGAGACATGATAGAGGTATATAAAATAATGAGTGGAGTGGAACAGGTGGATGTGAAGCATCTGTTCACGCTTTCCAAAAATACTAGGACTAGGGGGCATGAGATGAAACTACAGTGTAGTCAATTTAAAACAAATCGGAGAAAAATGTTCTTCACCCAACGCATAATTAAACTCTGGAATTCGTTGCCGGAGAACGTGGTGAAGGCGGTTAGCTTGGCAGAGTTTAAAAGGGGGTTAGACGGTTTCCTAAAGGACAAGTCCATAAACCGCTACTAAATGGACTTGGGAAAAATCCACAATTCCGGGAATAACATGTATAGAATTGTTTGTACGTATGGGAAGCTGGCCAGGTGCCCTTGGCCTGGATTGGCCATTGTTGTGGACAGGATGCTGGGCTTGATGGACCCTTGGTCTTTTCCCAGTGTGGCATTACTTATGTACTATGTACTTATGAGATCTCCCTCAAGAACGCCAGACTAGTCTGTAAGCTGTGTAAACACTGGTAAAAGAGAAACAGAAATGTATTTTCTCCTGCACTCTGCAAAATACAAAAATAGAAAAGATGTACATTTCACAAAGCAGGCACGTCTCAGCCCTTAAAAAGTATTAAATAAAAATATTTATTTTCTACCTTCGTTGTCCGAGCACTTTATTTTTCTAACTGGGCTGGTCCCTGTCTCTTTTCCACTTTCCATGTGTCAGTCTTCTCTAAATTCTTTTCCATGTTGGCGTTTCCATTTCTTCTCTCTCTTGGCTTCCTTTCCTTCTCTACATCTGTCTTTCATTTCATGCCCCCCCCCCTTTTGTGTTTATCCTCCTTTCTCTCAGCTTAGTCTCCATTTCACTTCTCATCTACCTATTAGCTTGTACCGTTGCTCCCTCTCTTACTTAATATCCAGTCTCCTAAACCCCTATCTTTCCCCATCTTTCACCAACTTCCTTAGCCCCCCATTCCCATCCTATTAGCCCTCATCTACCCTCCACTGAATCTCATTACCCTATCAGTCCCCAGCTCCATCCTTGTTTCTCTTTCATTCCCTTGCTTCCAAGGCCCATACCCCATGCCCTTCCTTCCTCTCCCCCTCTTACAAGATCATGTCACTCTTCCTCCCTCCCTCCCTTCCTTCCTTCCCTCCAAGGTCCTGTGTCGTTTTCCCTCCCCCCCTCCCCACAAGGTCTTGTGTCTCTTTCCCTCCCTCCCCCTCCCAAATTCAGTGTTGCTCTCCCAATCTTCCTACTTCCCCCACCCCCAGGGTCAGTGTCACTCTTCCTCCCTCTCTCCCTCCATTCCCACAAAGTCCGGTGCACCCGCCCTCCCTTCCTTAAATTACTTTGAGTCCTTTCCCTTTCATCTTCATCCTATGACTACTCGTTCCACAGCTTCCTTTCAACAGAAAAAGGTCCACCTCCTCTGCATTTAGAGCTATTTAAATGTATCATATCTTCTGTATCTCACGCTTTCTTCCAGAATACATGTATTTAGATCTTTAAGTCTGTCCCCCATATGCTTTTTATAAAAACCACTGTCCATCTTAGTAGCTGTATCCGACCTTAACTCAAGAGATTTTCTCCAGAGTATCACGTGTCAATAAGTTTTTCCTGCTTTCAATAACAGAGGTCTTAAGCTCGCAGCCATGACAGAAGCTCTTGATGCTGTCTCAAAAGCATCAATGGTTTATCTGATCATATGTTTTCTAAACTCCTTACTTCTACCCAGAAGTATCCTCAGCTTGGTAAATTTGTCTTAGGGGCATCTGCGAAATCTTACACAAAGTGCCAGCCATGTACAGGCTCATGAAGAGCTGCTAATGTTTAATGTTCAATAAGTATGACTACTCAAGAATAACTTCAATGCGGTGTACAATTAATCTTATTTTGTTATGAATTTTAAATGCAAATAAAAATAATAAAATTAATTAAAACACAACAAAATCATTTAGACTGCAAACATCTAAGAGCACGATAAACAACTATGAAACAAAACAATGTAACAGATATAAATATCCATGAATAAGAGCAATATCCATATCTTACAAAAGTACAACCAACATTCCTTTAAGCGTCAGCTTTTCTCGTTTGAACTATATTCCTTCCATTCATTTAGGAGAGCCCTCTTTCCCAAATCCAAGTGTTGCTTGTATGCCACAGTATTAGTATTAGAACACCACCACTACTGGTTCCTAATAATCATCTGCCACAGTAGAACAATTTGCTCAATGGTAGGCATAGCTAAGTAAACATTTTCAAAATCTTTAAGCACACACATCTCTGTAATTAAATGAGTAGAGAGGTGTGGTAATCAATAGAAATAAAACAAAATAAAACATGGAAAAGAAAATAAGATGATACCTTTTTTATTGGACATAATACATTTTTTGATTAGCTTTCAAAGGTTGCCCTTCTTCATCAGATCGGAAATAAGCAAATGTTGGTAGATGACAGTATATATAAGTGAAACATCAAAGCATTTCAGTGACAGTCTAATAGGATGGGGGTGGATAGGTGAGAGAACGGGAGATATGCATGGGAACATCAAACCCCTAAAATACTACCGGTACATCAATGACATTTTTATGATTTGGACTGAGGGGGAAGAAACTCAAAGAATTTTACAATTCCTTCAATACATACCATCCTACAATCAGATTCAAAATTGACTACTCCCCAGAAAATTTTTGGACACCACGGTCTCAAACAGCGATGGCTATATACAAACATCTATATACAAGAAACCCACAGACAGATGCAGCTACCTCCACAACTCCAGCTTCCACCCTTCACATACAAAAAGATCCATTATTTACAGCCAAGCCACAAGATACCACCGTATCTGCTCTGACCCAAGGGACAGAGACAGACACTTTGAAATCCTGACTGCATCCTTTGAACAGAAAGGCTACAACCCCAAAATAATCTCCAAGAATATTGCCTCCTCCCTCAAAACACCCAGTGAAAATCTGCTACAGTACAAAGAAAAAAAAGCCACAGACAGAATCCCCCTTATAGTGACATACAACCCAGAGTTGGAAAAATTAAGAAAAATCATATAAGATCTTCAGCCTCTACTCCAGGAGGATGAATTACTGAAAGAGATATCCCCATCCCCACCAATGCTGGCTTTCTGACTGCCACCCAACTTAAAACACAAGCTAATCAGAAGTAAGCTCCCAACACAGACTCAAAAAGAAGAGAATGGCACACATCCTTGCAATATATCCAGCTGCAAGCTATGCCAAAACATTTCACAGGACACCACATGTCATTCACAAAGGAAAAATATTCAACATAAAGGAATCCTTTACATGCTCATCTTCCAATGTGGTATACATCATTCAGTGTAAAAAATGTGACAAAGGATGCTATATTGGAGAAACAAGCCAGATGCTAAAGACAAGATTTAATTTACATAGACATCACATGAAAAATGCCAGTGCCAGCCAGGATGCCACGCCTGTGGGGCAACACTATACAAAACCAGAACACTGTACCAGTGATTTCATATAAGAATCCTGAAAGGTAACTTTAAAACAATACAGGAACGTAAGACCTCTGAAGTCAGAATGATTAAATATTTTGACACCCACCAGACAGGACTTAACAAAGATCTGGGTTTTCTAGCTCATTATAAACCATAAAGCTGTACTGCTCTGTCACCCTCCTGTCTCCATGCATATCTCACCTATCCAACCCCATCCCGTTAAGACTGTCACTGAAATGATTTGATGTTCCCATGCATATCTCCCGGTCTCTCATCTGTTCACCCACATCCTGTTAGACTGTCACTGAAATGCTTTGATGTTTCACTTATATATACTGTCATCCTCCAACCTTAGTACATAAGTAATGCCACACTGGGAAAAGACCAAAAGGTCCATCAAGCCCAGCATCCTGTCCACGACAGCGGCCAATCCAGGCCAAGGGCACCTGGTGAGCTTCCCAAACGTACAAACATTCTATACATGTTATTCCTGGAATTGTGGATTTTTCCCAAGTCCATTTAGTAGTGGTTTATGGACTTGTCCTTTAGAAAACCGTCTAACCCCTTTTTAAACTGTGCTAAGCTAACCGCCTTCACCATGTTCTCCGGCAACGAATTCCAGAGTTTAATTATGCGTTGGGTGAAGAAACATTTTCTCAGATTTTTTTAAAATTTACTACACTGTAGTTTCATCGCATGCCCCCTAGTCCTAGTATTTTTGGAAAGCGTGAACAGACGCTTCACATCCACCTGTTCCACTCCACTCAATATTTTATATACTACTATTACTACTATTTAACATTTCTAAAGCGCTGCTAGGGTTACGCAGCGCTGTACAATTTAACAAAGAAGGCCAGTCCCTGCTCAAAGGAACATACAACCTAAAGGACAAAAATGCAGTCAATCAAATTGGGGCAATCTGGATTTCCTGGATAGAGGTCAACGGTTAGGTGCCAAAAGCGACATTGAAGAGGTGGGCTTTAAGCAAGGATTTGAAGATGGGAGGGAGGGGGCTTGGTGTATGGGTTCAGGGAGTTTATTCCAAGGATAGGGTGAGGCGAGGCAGAAAGGGCGGAGCCTGGAGTTGGCAGTGGTGGAGAAGGGTACTGAGAGGAGGGATTTGTCCTGTGAGCGGAGGTTACGGGTAGGGGCGTAGGGGGAGATGAGGGTAGAGAGATAATGGGGGGCTGCAGATTGAGTGCATTTGTAGGTTAGTAGGAGAAGCTTGAATTGTATGCGGTACCTGATCGGAAGCCAGTGAAGTGACTTGAGGAGAGGGGTGATATGAGCATATCGGTCTAGGTGGAAAATAAGATGGGGAGCAGAGTTCTGAACGGATTGAAGGGGGGGATAGATGGTTAAGAGGGAGGCCAGTGAGGAGCAGGTTGCAGTAGTCAAGGCGAGAGGTGATGAGAGAGTGGATGAAAGTTCAGGTGGTGTGCTCGGAGAGGAGGGGGCGAATTTTGTTGATGTTATAGAGAAAGAAGTGACAGGTTTTGGCTGTCTGCTGGATATGGGCAGAGAAGGAGAGGGAGGAGTAGAAAATGACTCCGAGGTTGCGGGCAGATGAGGGTGTTGTCGACTGAAATAGAGAGTGGAGGGAGAGGAGAAGTGGGTTTAGGTGGAAAGACAATGAGCTCGGTTTTGGCCATGTTCAGTTTCAGGTGAGATGGCCGACAGGTAAGGAGCTCAGATAAGGAGCTCCTCGGGTCAAAAAGAAACAGACCTACCTGGACCATCCAACGCCGTCCAAAACCGGACTGAAGTGGACCAGAACTAACCACAGCCGACGGGGGAACAGCGGGAACTGCGGGGTGGCATTGCTGAGCCCGAATCCGGCGGAGGCGATCTGCCTGTTGAACCTCAAGGCCGCGCCGCATCCCCGACCAGACATGACCGCATGGGCTTAGCTGAACTGCCCAGGTCAGCCTGAACCAACCGGGCTGAACTAAAGCTTGACGCCGCTCAAAGGCTGAGTTCGCTGACCCCGGGATCCGCGCTGCGAACCCGGATCCGAGGATCGGCTCTCCATCGCTCCCGCTGCGGTGTAGGGGCTCAGGGTGTGAGGCGGCCTCGCAGTGCCGGTCGCCGAGTCTGCCGGATCTGTCCGTGCTCGCCCATATTCACCGCGCTCCCCGGCAGGAATTGCCCGGGACCGTCTCAGGCCAGTGCAGCCGACCCAGGTGGATATAACAAGGGAGCGCTCGTCCACCTACGTCGCGGCGCGACCGGCCCTGTAGCCCGATCCCCACACTACCCGACCAGCCACGTGGTCGCGGCCTGCCCCCTATCCGCATGTAGTGAGTGACAATCCTTTGGTCCCTGCGGCGCTGACTTCCACGAGCACTCAATCTGCTCTCTTGCTCTGAGGGCGGCGTGTGTGGCAGCCCAGCTGCTCCAGCTTGCTCCGATCCGCACGATCCAGCTTCTCCCTGCTTGCCTGCCCCGGTCCATCTACCCCAGCTTGCTCCAACCTGCCTGATCCTGCTTCTCCCTGGCTGCTCCAGTCCAGCCTGCTCCAGCCTGCCAGATCCTGCCTCTCCCTGCCTGCTCCAGTCCACCAACTACAGCTTGATCCAGTTTACCTGATCCAACATCCTCCTGCTTGCCCCGGTCCAACTACCCCAGCTTGCTCCAGCTAGCCTGATCCTGCTTCTCCCTGGCTGCCCCAGTCCAGCCTGCTCCAGCCTGCCAGATCCAGTCCATCGGCTCCAGCTTGTCCCATCGGCTCCAGCTTGTTCCAGTTCAACTGATCCAGCCTCTTCCTACTTATTCATCTTCTCCTGCCAGCCTGATCCTGCTTCTCCCTGGCTGCTCCAGTCCATCGGCTCCAGATTGTTCCATCGGCTCCAGCTTGTTCCAGTTCATCTGTTCCAGCTACTTCCTGCCTGTTCATCTACTCCAGCCTGCCTGATCCTGCTTCTCCCTGGCTGCTCCAGTCCATCGGCTCCAGCTTGTTCCAGTTCATCTGATCCAGCTACTTCTTGCCTGTTCATCTACTCCAGCCTGCCCGATCCTGCTTCTCCCTGGCTGCTCCAGTCCATCGGCTCCAGCTTGTTCCAGTCCGTCTATTCCAGCTTCCCCCAGCCTCTCCCAGTCCGTCTGCTCCAACTTGTTCCAGTCCCCTGACCCAGCTTCTCCCTGCTCCCTCCAATCCATCTGCTCCAGCCTGCTTGCTCCAGTCCATCAGCTCCAGCGTGTTCCAGCCTGCCTGTCCCAGCTGCTCTAGCATGTTCCAGTCCAGCTGCTCCAACGTGTTCCAGTCTGCCTGAACCTGCATCCCCTGCTAGCTCCAGTCCATATGCTCCAGCCTGCCTGTTCCAGTCCACATGCTCCAGCCTGCTTGTTCCAGTCCATCTGCTCCACCATGTTTCAACTCGCCTGATCCAGCCCCTAGCCAATCAACCTGTCTGCTAGCCAATCACCTGTTCCCGCCTGCCTGCTAGCCAATCAACCTGCCTGCTCAGCCATTGACTTACCTACCTGCCTGCCAGATTTTCAGCCATAGACTTACCTAATCGCCAACCCAAAACCAGCCATTGACTTACCTACCTGCCTGCCAGATTTTCAGCCATAGACTTACCTAATCGCCAACCCAAAACCTTGCTTCAAGCCCTATCTATCTGCCTAATACTTCAGTCATTACAGACTCACCCACCAACACTTGTTAACTGCTCAACACCTCAGTCACTATATAGTCACCTGCTACACCTCAGTCACTACCTATGGCCCCTGTCCATGTTCTCTTCCTTGCCCTGTCCCTTCCTAATCTTCTTTCCCCCCCACTCCCACTGTCTACCATTAGAACTACCCGCTGCCCTCCCACCCTGCCCGCAACCACAATACCCTATTCACCTCCATCCCTCACCTCACCATCCCTCTTGTCCCCCTCCTCCTTCCTGGCTCTCAACCTTCAGCACTTCCTTCCTGCCATTAACCCATCCCCTTTCCTCCTAAGTACACCCCGTCTTCGTCGCCTTCGTCGCCCGACCTCCCCCACCCTCCTCCGCACTCTCTTGCTCCTCCTCCTGCTATCCGCAGGAGACATTAACCCTAATCCGGGTCCCCCCCACCTGTCCCCATCCTATCCTTGTGAACGGTCCCGGGATGTTTCCAATCTCGTCTCTATTCCCCTCCTTCCCCCCTCCTCCCTCCCCTTCTCATGCGCCTTGTGGAATGCCCACTCAGTCTGCAACAAACTGCCTCTCACCCACGATCTCTTTATCTCTCGCTCCCTTCAACTGCTCGCCCTAACCGAAACCTGGATCTCCCCGGAAGACTCTGCCTCAGTTGCAGCCCTCTGCCATGGAGGCTATCTCTTCTCCCACACGCCCCGCCCAATCGGCCGCGGCGGAGGCGTTGGGCTACTACTATCACCCTCCTGTAGTTTCCAACCCCTCCACCTACCGCAATCGCACTGCTTCCCATCCTTCGAAGTCCATTCCATCCGGCTATTTTACCCGCTACCACTCAGAGTGGCAGTCATTTACCGCCCCCCCGGATAAATCCTTCCCTTCCTTCCTTACCGACTTTGATGCTTGGCTCTCTGTCTTTCTTGACCCCTCATCTCCGTCCCTCATTCTCGGAGACTTTAACGTACATGCTGATGACCTATCCGACCCCCATACTTCTAAGTTCCTCACCCTAACATCCTCCTTCAACCTCCAGCTGTGCTCCACCACCCCTACTCACCGTGACGGACATTGTCTTGACCTCGTCCTCTCCTCCTCCGGCTCACCCTCCAATTTCCACGTCTCAGCTCTTCCTCTCTCCGACCATCACCTGATCACATTCACACTTCTTCACTCCCCCCCCCCCTCCACCCCGTCCAACTTTAACCACCACCTCCAGGAACCTCCAGGCTATTGACCCCTCCACCCTATCATCTACTATCTCTAATCTCCTCCCCTCCATCACGTCCCTCGTAACTGTCGACACAGCGGTCTCCGCTTACAATACCGCTCTCTCCTCTGCTTTGGACACCCTCGCGCCATCCATCTCCCGTCCCACAAAGCGCACCAATCCCCAGCCCTGGCTGACTCCTTGCATCCGTTACCTTCGCTCCTGCACCCGATCCGCTGAGCGCCTCTGGAGGAAATCTCGTACCCTTTCAGACTTCCTCCACTACAAATTCATGCTATCCTCCCTCCACTCCTCCCTATTCCGTGCAAAACAGGACTACTACACCCAATTGACCAATTCTCTCAGCTCCAACCCTCGTCGTCTCTTCACCACCCTTAACTCCCTCCTAAAAGTGCCCCCCGCTCCTACTCCCCCTTCTCTCTCTCCTCAATCACTGGCCGACTACTTCCGCGACAAAGTGCAAAAGATCAACCTTGAGTTCACGACCAAACCTCCACCTCCCCTTCACCCTTTAACCCTCTCCCTCAACCAACCTACCCAGGTCTCCTTCTCCTCCTTTCCTGAGATCACCGAGGATGAAACTTCCCGCCTTCTTTCCTCCTCGAAATGCACCACCTGTTCCTCTGATCCCATCCCCACCAACCTACTCAACACTATCTCCCATACTGTCACCCCCGCCATCTGTCGCATCCTCAACCTCTCTCTCTCCACGGCAACTGTCCCTGACACCTTCAAACACGCTGTTGTCACACCTCTCCTAAAAAAACCTTCACGTGACCCTACCTGCCCCTCTAACTACCGCCCCATCTCTCTTTTACCCTTCCTTTCCAAATTACTTGAGCGCGCCGTTCACTGCCGCTGCCTTGATTTTCTCTCCTCTCATGACATCCTCGATCCACTTCAATCCGGTTTTCGCCCTCTGCACTCGACAGAAACAGCACTCTCTAAAGTTTGCAATGACCTGCTCCTGGCCAAATCCAGAGGTCATTACTCCATCCTCATCCTCCTCGATCTTTCCGCCGCGTTTGACACTGTCAACCATGATTTACTTCTTGCCACGTTATCCTCTTTTGGATTCCAAGGCCCTGTCCTCTCCTGGTTCTCCTCTTATCTCTCCCACCGCACTTTCAGGGTACACTCCCATGGATCTTCCTCCACTCCCATCCCACTATGTGTTGGAGTTCCCCAGGGATCTGTCCTTGGACCCCTTCTCTTCTCAATCTACACCTCTTCCCTGGGCTCGCTGATCTCGTCTCATGGTTTCCAGTATCATCTTTATGCCGATGACACTCAGCTATACCTCTCCACACCTGACATCACCGCGGTGACCCAGGCCAAGGTATCGGCCTGTTTATCCGACATCGCGGCATGGATGTCCAACCGCCACCTGAAGCTGAACATGTCCAAGACCGAGCTCCTCGTCTTTCCTCCCAAACCCACTTCTCCTCTTCCTCCACTCTCTATCTCTGTTGATAACACCCTCATCCTCCCCGTCCCATCTGCCCGCAACCTCGGAGTCATCTTTGACTCCTCCCTCTCCTTCTCTGCGCATATCCAACAGACTGCCAAGACCTGTCGCTTCTTCCTCTTCAACATCAGCAAAATTCGCCCTTTCCTCTCTGAGCACACCACCAGAACTCTCGTCCACGCTCTCATTACCTCTCGCCTTGATTACTGCAACTTACTCCTCACCGGCCTCCCACTCAGCCATCTATTCCCCCTTCAATCAGTTCAGTACGCTGCTGCACGTCTTATATTCCGCCAAAACCGATATACTCATATCACCCCTCTCCTCAAATCACTTCATTGGCTTCCAATCAGATATCGCATACAATTCAAGCTCCTCCTCCTTACCTACAAGTGCACTCAGTCTGCGGCTCCTCACTACCTCTCCACCCTCATCTCCCCCTATGTTCCCGCCCGTAACCTCCGCTCACAGGACAAAGCCCTTCTCTCAGTACCCTTCTCCACCACTGCCAACTCCAGGCTCCGCTCATTCTGCCTTGCTTCACCCTATGCCTGGAACAATCTTCCTTTACCCATACGCCATGCCCCCTCCCTACCCATCTTCAAATCTCTGCTTAAAACTCACCTCTTCTATGCTGCCTTCGGCGCCTAACCGCTCTAGATAGACAGAATGCCCCTATCTATCCACTCTATCAGATTAACTGTTCACTCGTCCTCTAGATTGTTCACTTGTCTTTAGATTGTTCTCTTGTCTTTTAGATTGTAAGCTCTTTGAGCAGGGACCGTCCTTCTATGTCTAAATTGTACAGCGCTGCGTAACCCTAGTAGCGCTTTAGAAATGCTAGTTAGTAGTAGTAGTAGTAGGTGGCAGTTGGACATCCAGGCGGCGATGTCGGATAAGCAGGCTGATACTTTGGCCTGGGTTTTCGCAGTGATGTCTGGTGTGGAGAGATAAAACTGGGTGTCGTCGGCATAAAGATGATATTGGAAACCATGAGATGAGATCAGCGAGCCCAGGAAAGAGGTGTAGATTGAAAAAAGAAGGGGTCCAAGGACAGATCCCTGAGGAACCCCAACAGAGAGTGGGATGGGGGTGGAGGAAGATCCATGAGAATGTACTCTGAAAGTACGGTGGGAGAGATAAGAGAACCAGGAGAGGACAGAACCCTGGAACCCAAATGAGGATAGAGTAGCAAGAAGTAAATTATGATTGACAGTGTCAAAAGCGGCGGATAGGTCGAGGAGGATGAGGATGGAGTAGTAGTGACCTTTGGATCTGGCAAGGAACAGGTCATTACAGACTTTAGTGAGTGCCGTTCCTGTCGAGTGAAGAGGGTGAAAACCGGATTGAAGCGGATCAAGGATGGCATGAGAGGAGAGAAAATCAAGGCAGCGGCTCTTGGAGAGGAAGGGTAGGAGGGAGATGGGACGGTAGTTGGAAGGACCGGTAGGGTCTAGTGATGGTTTTTTGAGAAGTGGTGTGACTATGGCATGTTTGAAGGTGTCGGGGACAGCTGCAGTGGAAAGAGAGAGGTTGAGGATATGACAGATTGGGGGGGGGGGGGGGGGGGTGACAGTAGAAGAGATGGTGTTTAGTAAGTTGGTGGGGATGGGATGAGGAACAGGTGGTGCATTTCGAGGAGGAAAGAAGGTGGGCGGTTTCCTCCTCAGTGATATCAGGAAAAGAGGAGAAGGAGGCCTGGGTTGGTTGGTTGAGGGAGAGGGTTAAAGGGAGAAGAGGAGGAGGTGGCTTGGTAGTGAATTCGAGATTGATCTTTTGTACCTTGTCGCGGAAGTAGTCAGCCAGTGATTGAGGAGAGAGTGAGGGGGTGGGTGGGAGCGGAGGGCACTTTGAGGAGGGAGTTAAGGATGGGAAAGAGATGACGAGGGTTGGAGCCAAGAGAATTAGTCAATTGGGTGTAGTAGTCCTGTTTGGCAAGGAATAGGGACGACTGGAAGGAGGATAGCATGAATTTGTAGTGAATGAAGTCGGTATGGGTGCAAGATTTCCTCCAGAGGCGTTCAGCAGATCGGGCGCAGGAGCGAAGATATCGGATGCAAGGGGTCAACCAGGGCTGTGGATTAGTACGCCTTGTGGGGCGGGAGATGGATGGTGCAAGGATGTCCAGGGCAGAAGAGAGAGTGGCATTGTAAGCAGAGACAGCCTTGTCGACAGACTCGGATGACATGATGGAAGAGAGGAGATTAGAGATACAAGAGGATAAGGTGGGAGAGTCAACAGCCTGGAGATTCCTGAAAGTAGTAGTTAATGTTGGGCGGGACTGAGGGGGAGGGTGATGAAGTGTGAAGGTGATCAGGTGATGATCTGAGAGAGGACGAGCAGAGGCGCAGAAATTGGAGAGTGAGAGCAGGTAGAGGAGAGGACGAGGTCAAGGCAATGGCCAGTTTGGTGAGTGGGGGTGGTGGAGCTCAGCTGGAGGCTGAAGGAGGATGTCAGAGTGAGGAACTGAGAAGCGTAGGAGTCGGATGGGTCATCAGCGTGTATATTAAAGTCTCCAAGAATGAGGGACAGAGATGAGGGTTCAAGAAAAACGGAGAGCCAGGCATCGAAGTCGGTAAGGAAGGAAGGGAGGGACTTATCAGGGGGGCGGAAAATGACTGCAACTCTGAGTGGCAGCGGGTAGAATAGACGGATGGAGTGGACTTCAAAGGATGAGAAGCAGTGAGACTGCGGTGGGAGGAGGGGTTGAAAACTACAGGAGGGCGAAAGTAGAAACCCGACGCCTCCTCCGCGGCCAACTGGGCGGGGAGTGTGGGAGAAAAGATAGCCTCCATGGCACAGGGCCGCGACTGAGGCAGAGTCGTCGGGGGTGATCCAGGTTTCAGTTAGGGCGAGCAGTTGGAGGGAACGGGAGATGAAGAGATCATGGGTGAAGGAAAGCTTGTTGCAGATCGAGCAGCCATTCCACAGGGCACATGAGAAGGGGAGGGAAGAGGGGGGAGGAGGGGAATAGAGATGAGATTGGAGACATCACGGAATCGTTTGCATGGATAGGACGAGGACAGGTGTGGGGGACCTGGATTGGGATTGATGTCTCCCGCGGATAGCAGGAGATGGAGCAAGAGAGTGCGGAGGGTGGGGGAGGTAGGGCGACGAAGACGGGATGTGCTAAGGAGGAGTGGGGATGGGTTAATGGCAGGAAGGAAGTGTTGAAGGTAGAGAGCTAGGAAGGAGGAGGGGGATAGGAGAGATGGTGAGGTGATGAGGGACGGGGGTGGGTAGGGTATTGTAGTAGTGAGCAGGACGGGAGAGGTCATGATGGGCAGTGAGTTTCTGCGATGGACAGCGGTAGGGGGAGGGGGAAAAGATTAGGAAGGGACAGGGCAAGGAAAAGACTGTGTATAGGGGCCATGAGTAGTTGATGGGTGAGCTGGCAGGCAAGTTGATAAGCTGGCGAGCCGACAGGTGGGGAGGCAGGTAGGTAGTTGTGTGGGTTTGAAGGCAGGTAGTTGATGGGCTGACAAGCAGGCAAGTTGATGGGCTGGCAAGCAGGCGGATTGGTTGATGTGCTAGCAGGCAGGCAGGCTGGGGCTGATGCGATGTGACTGGAACAAGCTGGAGCAGCGGACAGCTAAGTATTGGAGATCTCAGCGGCAGGACTGGAACAAGCTGGAATAAATTGGAGCAGAAGAGGGCGGAGTAGCAGGCAACTGGAACAAGCTGGAACAGACGGATTGGAACAAGCTGGATCAGGCGGGCTGGAACAAGCTGGAGTGGAGGAGTGCTGAGCGGCAGAGAAGTGCTGAGCGGCAGGACTGGAATAAGCTGGAGCAAGCTGGGTCGGGCGGACTGGGACAAATTGTAGCAGATGGACTGAAACAGGCTGGAGCAGAGTAACAGCAGCAGGACTGGCGCAAGCTGGAACAGGCAAGATCAGGCGGACTGGAACAAGCTGGAGAACATGGATTGGAACAGGCTGGAGCAGGGGATAGCTGAGCAGCAGGAATGGAGCAAGCTGGAACAAACTGGATCAAGCTGACTGGAATAAGCTGGGGGAGATGGACTGGAACAAGCTGGAGCAGAGGAGAGCTGAGTAAGCAGGGAGAGATGGACTGGAACACGCTGGATCAGGCGGGACTGGAACAAGCTGGAGCAGATGGGCTGGAGCAAGCTGGATCAGGCGGACTGGAGCAAGCTGGATCAGGCGGACTAGAACGAGAAGCAGATGGACTGGAGCCAGCTGGAGCAGAGGAGAGCCGGACTGGAGCAAGCTGAAAAGCCGTAGCCTCCTTAGTCTTTCTTCATAGGGAAGTCGTCCTATCCCCGCTATCATTTTAGTCGCCCTTCGCTGCACCTTTTCCAATTCTACTATATCTTTCTTGAGATGCGGCGACCAGAATTGAACACAGTACTCAAGGTGCGGTCGCACCATGGAGCGATACAACGGCATTATAACATCCTCATACCTGTTTCTTATACCTTTCCTAATAATACCCAACATTCTATTCGCTTTCCTAGCCGCAGCAGCACACCTTTGCTTATTTCCGATCTGACGAAGAAGGGCAACCTTCGATAGCTAATCAAGAAATGTATTAAGTTATGTCCAATAAAAAAGGTATCATCTTATTTTCTTTTCCATGTTTTATTTTGTTTTATTTCTAGGATTACCTGTAATTAAATGGAAATCAGATTTAAAAAGGGCAGTTAAAAAAAAAGTTTAAGCTGTTTAATGTTAAAACAATTTTATTGATGGCTACTGAAAAATAAAATAATGCAAGAGCAATAACAGAAGAACCGACATCTGGGTTATGTAACAAAATGCTGATGACTGCTGATCTTTTCCTCCCCCCCCCCCCCCCCCCCCACACACACACAGCTGAGCAGACCTCCCCTAACGTGTATTGCAATGCGAACATCACGTACGCAAAGCTGTCATCGAAGTCCATAATCAAAAAACGTGCAACATATCCCCCTTCCCATTACACCCACAAACCTAACTTCTTGACTTGTATAACTATCTAAGGGCCTTGGTTGTTATGACCCTCAGAGTCTATATAGCAAAATTATACCCATTCTCCTCCCTCTTACACCATAACCCCCATTTTCAACTCCTGGAAGGCCCACATATCTTATCCCACTCCTAAATGAAGCATCACAAGCAATTTAACATTAAACTTTGAACTGTTGAACTTAAGGTATGCAAGTAAGCTTCTCACACTAACAGAAAAAGTTGTATCCGTTCTGAGAAACCTAAAGCTCACTTCAAAAAGTTCTATACTATTGTTTTAAAACACAAAGATAAATGTCACAATGGTCTTGAGTGATTTCGGATGGTAGCATACTTCATCCACCTTCACATCTCTTGTCCACAGGACTTGGCTATCTTATGGAGGCAGCACTTCATGCTCCTTTTTGAAAGAACTACCACCACTGAGGGGCAGACCCTTCAAATTTACAATCAGTAAAAGACACCTAAGAAGCCAGTACTTGGTCTGCCAAAATAAACTCACTCAAAGTCCCTGCTCTCTGATGAGAAAAGAGGAAGAAGTGTGGCTCAACAAGAGACAATAGCATAGATCTAAAAAAAAAAAAAAAATAAAGAAAAGAAAAAAAAGACTAGAAAACATTTTTACCTCAGATGGGAGAGCAAATGTGCAGGACTGCTGAAAGGGCCAGGACCCAGAGCTCAGAACCTGTATGCTGAAGTCCACTATAACAACAAAAATAAAAGTACACACATTAATATTTAGGGGCACATAAGCATGTATCTGGTTAGGGTATAAGATCCCAGACTATTAGACTTTAGCCTGGTGAGTTTCTGTCCCTCTGTATGCTGATAAATTATCTGTGCTCTGACTCCTCTCAACAAAACCTAAGAATAAATCATCAGAGCAATGAGAACTGAAATAGAACTGTCAAAACCTTATCTTGATGACAGTTTTAGATTCTGCACAGTTCTATCATCTCCAAAAGAGTTACAAATTAATTACGCAATTTTGAAGGAGCACTGACTTGCAAGTGCGCCTTCAAGAATGAGTGTTTACCTTGCGGGGAAATATTCTTAAATCTGGGAAAAGGTATGGGTTAAACCGATCAATTCTGTCTAGTGAAAATACAGTGGGGGAAATAAGTATTTGATCCCTCGCTGATTTTGTAAGTTTGCCCACTGACAAAGACATGAGCAGCCCATAATTGAAGGGTAGGTTATTGGTAACAGTGAGAGATAGCACATCACAAATTAAATCCGGAAAATCACATTGTGGAAAGTATATGAATTTATTTGCATTCTGCAGAGGGAAATAAGTATTTAATCCCTCTGGCAAACAAGACCTAATACTTGGTGGCAAAACCCTTGTTGGCAAGCACAGCGGTCAGACGTCTTCTGTAGTTGATGATGAGGTTTGCACACATGTCAGGAGGAATTTTGGTCCACTCCTCTTTGCAGATCATCTCTAAATCATTAAGAGTTCTGGGCTGTCGCTTGGCAACTCGCAGCTTCAGCTCCCTCCATAAGTTTTCAATGGGATTAAGGTCTGGTGACTGGCTAGGCCACTCCATGACCCTAATGTGCTTCTTCCTGAGCCACTCCTTTGTTGCCTTGGCTGTATGTTTTGGGTCATTGTCGTGCTGGAAGACCCAGCCACGACCCATTTTTAAGGCCCTGGCGGAGGGAAGGAGGTTGTCACTCAGAATTGTACGGTACATGGCCCCATCCATTCTCCCATTGATGCGGTGAAGTAGTCCTGTGCCCTTAGCAGAGAAACACCCCCAAAACATAACATTTCCACCTCCATGCTTGACAGTGGGGACGGTGTTCTTTGGGTCATAGGCAGCATTTCTCTTCCTCCAAACACGGCGAGTTGAGTTCATGCCAAAGAGCTCAATTTTTGTCTCATCTGACCACAGCACCTTCTCCCAATCACCCTCGGCATCATCCAGGTGTTCACTGGCAAACTTCAGACGGGCCGTCACATGTGCCTTCCGGAGCAGGGGGACCTTGCGGGCACTGCAGGATTGCAATCCGTTATGTCGTAATGTGTTACCAATGGTTTTCGTGGTGACAGTGGTCCCAGCTGCCTTGAGATCATTGACAAGTTCCCCCCTTGTAGTTGTAGGCTGATTTCTAACCTTCCTCATGATCAAGGATACCCCACGAGGTGAGATTTTGCGTGGAGCCCCAGATCTTTGTCGATTGACAGTCATTTTGTACTTCTTCCATTTTCTTACTATGGCACCAACAGTTGTCTCCTTCTCGCCCAGCGTCTTACTGATGGTTTTGTAGCCCATTCCAGCCTTGTGCAGGTGTATGATCTTGTCCCTGACATCCTTAGACAGCTCCTTGCTCTTGGCCATTTTGTAGAGGTTAGAGTCTGACTGATTCACTGAGTCTGTGGACAGGTGTCTTTCATACAGGTGACCATTGCCGACAGCTGTCTGTCATGCAGGTAACGAGTTGATTTGGAGCATCTACCTGGTCTGTAGGGGCCAGATCTCTTACTGGTTGGTGGGGGATCAAATACTTATTTCCCTCTGCAGAATGCAAATAAATTCATATACTTTCCACAATGTGATTTTCCGGATTTAATTTGTGATGTGCTATCTCTCACTGTTACCAATAACCTACCCTTCAATTATGGGCTGCTCATGTCTTTGTCAGTGGGCAAACTTACAAAATCAGCAAGGGATCAAATACTTATTTCCCCCACTGTATAATGTTTCTTTAAAATGTTAGTTAAGAAATACACAAGTAGCTTTCTGTTAGTGCTCGATTCCCAACCTCCCATCTGCTCCAGGCTCGAGCTTTGATGTTTAGTCTTTAAACACAATTAGGAGGATAGAAGAGAAAATTTTCATCATACGGTTTATTGTGGATTCTCATTGGCAACTGATTTAACACTTAACAATAGATTAATTGTAGTCCTCCAAGTTTATCTTGAAGCAAATAGAATATTTTATTTAAAACTCTATACCGCTCATATCTGACAAGCAGAGCAAGGTGGTTTACAATTTAAAAATAAAGCATAAAGGGGAAGGGTGGGGGGAGCAACTGAAGGGGGGAAAGGTGGGTAAAAAATGCATAAGATGAATGTGATGTTTATTTAACAAACACCCCATAAATGTTTGGATGTTAATGAGAATGTTTGGGAGGGTAGGTAGGGGAAGGGGGGGGGGGGGGGGGGGAATGACCAAAACATTGATGATGGAATTTATTGATGTATGCAAGTTAATGTGCTGTATTATTTACAATGTCAAATGTTAGATATACTGGCAATGTTTAAAATGTTGAATCATCAATAAAAACAGTTGAAATAAAAAAATAAAAAAAAATAAAGCATAAAATCAGAAAAAAGAACTCCAGATTCAATCACTCAAACATGACAAAAAAAAAATACAGTTTCCAATATGCATTATAAGGTACTTAGGCCCCTTGGTAGATAATCGGGAGAGTCTTTTTTGCCAACGTGGAGAATAGCCATGTTGAATGCTATGTGGGACCCATCAGTCGGAGGTCAAGAGAGGCCATCTCTGTTAGAAGAGAATGAGTCTCCCTCCGAAAGGTAGATTGTTCGGCACGGCCAACTGTATGGTGGCAATGGTCTCTTGGAAGAAGTCAAAAATTAGGCTGTTGTTTAGACCGAGAGGTCTAGGTTGTGAGCATTGGGGCATAGTCTGTTGGGGTTGAGGTGGTGTAGGAGTGTAGATACTATATATCTAAACAATGCTTAGATATATAGTAGTTGGAACACTGATAACCTCCCTAAAATCTTCAAGTAGAAGCAGAAGTTTGAGGCCTTGAGTCTTCATCGTATCTGTATGTTTTTTTTCATTAGGTTGGACACCTCCTCAACTTTGTCACCAAACAAGTTTTTGCCACAACAAGGGACATCTGCTAGTCATTCCTGCACAGCAGATTCAAGGCCGAAGACTCTGAGCCAGGACAATTAGCACATTGTTACTGCTATGGCACAGATACATGAGGAGACATCAAAGATCTGCCTCGCAAGATATTTACAAGAGTCTAGAATTTTGCTGTGAAGTTTTTGGAATTCTTCTTTTTTGTTAAAGGGAAGGAATTCTGCAAAGGATAGAGTACTCTGAATTAGAGATTTTAAGTAAATAGTAAACTAGAGCTGATAATTCAAAATACAATTTGGTAGCATTGATGCTTGAAAAGATTTTCTGCTGAAAGTCTAATGTTCTTGCTTCTCTGCCTGGAGGAGAAGAAGCATAGGATCTGGCACTGCAAGTGTGCTTTAGCAGACTCTACCACTAAGGAACGATGTGGCAGTTGTGTTTTCTCAAAGCCTGCACATTTTTGTATTCTATACATTTTGTCAAGTTTCTTTGGGACAATCTGAACTGTCCAGAGAGGACTCCCTGTTTTTTGTTTTGTTTTTAGTAAAGTACTTTTCATAACAGAATGGAGGGGAACTGTAATACCCTCGGATTGGTGGAGCAAAATAATCTAGAACTTCAAAAAGTTCTGAATGAGGCTTTCCTCTGTTTCTAGTTTAAAGGTATAGCTTGAGCAATTTCACGGCCAAAGCCTAGAAGAGATATACTTTCTGGGAGACTTACATGGTGGAGAAGGCTCAGACGGAATGCAATAGGACTCCTCATCTGAGGGGTCCTGATCCATTTCCCAGAAGAGGTTCAAGTCTGACTCTTCAAAGTGCTGCTCGTAAGGAGTACAGGGAAGAGTGTGTTAACCACAACATCAGCTTTGCTTTGAGAGATATAAGCTTCTGAAGTTAGAGAAAGCTCTTCTGCTGATGACACATGCGTCAGTTGGATGCAAGCTGTCCTCAACGATTGACATCGAGCCCCTGTGCAGGATCTCTCCCGTGACTGTCTCCAATGTATCAACGGGCTGGGATGAGGCTGGCTCAAGCACCCTGTATGCCTGTACAGACTGACTGCAGTAGCCCTAAAAAACATCTCTGAGCATAGCCTGAATTTCCTCATGGAGGGTAGGCATCGGTACCAACTGATATGCAGCCTGAGAGATAGCCTGTGCAGGCGTAGGAGATCTGGAAGACTTTGAAGGTTCTCAATGTGATATGAGCTAGAGAGAAGGACAGTGATCACTGTGGCATGGATGCTTCCCATGCATCAAGGACATCGATGTAAGGGAGGTATGGGCCAAGTGTCTGGAAAGGAGAATGATGGCAATGCTTCTTAGGCATGTTTGTGCTGCAGGTCCCTCGATGTCTGCAGCCCCGATGACAAGGACGTAGAGTCCTGGTGTGACTGCAGCATCAAATCTGATGTAGCACCCTCTCGTTACTGCATGGGTGCACCCGGTGTCAATGCAGGTTTCACATCCTGTTCCAAGTCTCCTGTCATGCTCAATGCAGAACCAAAAGGTTTTTCACACTGGAGTTTGGGACTTTAAGGGTCCTCACATGTATACACTGGAAGTTACAGTGTATGACTCAGTGGTTTGGACTTAAGCACTGAACACACCAATTATGGGGTGAAAAAAACAGTCAACGCGAGGTCAAAAGGCTCTATGGCACGGGGAGCTCGAGTGTTTCCGTACCCAAAGAAAGCCAATGATTCTCGGGTAGGAAAAAGGGCTTGAGGCCCATTTGGCTAAAAAAATCAAACACTGAAAAAATATATTTAAAAAATCAAGTAAACTAAACAAATGAAAAGAAAGATAAAAATGAGGGAAATAGATCCTAAAAAAGGGAAGACAAAATTTCCAAGTAGAGTAAGGATTACAAACACAACCTCTCTGCTTTGCAGAAAAAGTAAGATTGCTGGTCCTGCACTCGCGCATTATGCAGGAAGGCATCTGCACATGCGTGATGGGAGCACTGCCTCAAAGATTTAAAGTGACAATACACTTAACAGTGTCCGCACCGGGCTCCGTGGATCAGATTGTGAGGTTTCTCAAATCATAAGTACATAAGTATTGCCATACCGGGAAAGACCAAAGGTCCATCAAGCCCAGCATCCTATTTCCAACAGTGGCCAATCCAGGTCAAAAATACCTGACTCGTGGCCCAAGCCACCCTGAGACTGGAATCTGGGGTGGCCCATTGAGTCGAAATGAACATGTGCATTGCCTCATGTACAGGGGAATGCTTTAGGTGGCTTCCAGCTGTATAATCCTATCTATACTGCCATGCTATATGGTACAAGGCCTGTAAGAAAGATTCAGCTAGATCTCAGGATTCAGCTGGCTCTGGATCCCAAGGCTTAGCAGGCTATCAGTATGATGGGCCAGCAGGCTCCCAAGTTTTCCTAACCTTGTGTTCCTGCAGTTGTACTATGCTTTCTTAGGATATGGGATATGCATGTTACATGTCAAGGTGACACACGGAAGGAGCTAGGGGCCCTGCAGTCCATATATGGCAGATATAATTGGATGTAACCTTGAGACTGAGGACCATGTGAGCTCAGGATGTTCCAACGGAAATATGTGCTCGGAGTGGAAGAGACACCAGGTGTTTTATGATATGTACTAGCTGGTTTCATGGTCATTTTGCTATGAGCACAGCCATACTGATAAGAACTAAGTTAGTGGTCAAAGGTGCGCATGTGCACACAAGAAGAGAGGATGTTATAATGTAGGAAATAGCCATATATGCATAGATATAGAAAAATAATAGAATAGTACAGGAATATCCATATAAGATCAAAAGTTAGTTTAGGAGAAGTCACATGATTTAGGAGAAACGAAACTTGTAAAAGTATATATATGTGATAACAAAGAGATGAGAGGTGTGCAATCTTGTTATTCAATCTGTGCGTCTGGCTAGTGGATGACAAACTGCTCCAGAGAGATTACTTATTATCTATTGGCTGTTGTGAAGTACCAATAAACATTTTTACTGGTTTGCGCTTACCTAAGCCTGGTTATGTCTCTTTTATTTTTCAGCCTCTAAGGCTGAAGTCTCCCTTCCTCCCTAGGGGCAGGGGACAGAAGGGGAATTACACAGTGCACTAGCCATCCCTGGAGTAGAGACTGAATGGTGTAGTGACTCTAAGCTATAAACATTCAGAGCCTCCAGAGCCTTAGCAATAAAGGATGTTACATCCTCCTTTGGGGGAGGGGAGGGGGAAAGTTAACAGCTGTAGGAACAGCCTCCTCTATCAGCAATAATCTTACCCTTCTCAACTCCCACAGAAAATAGAAGCTAGTGAAGCTGCTGCAAAACCTGATGCACATTGAGGGGAAGATGGAGGAGCCCACGAATCTGCCTCAGAGACAGGTTCAAAACATCTTCCTTCACTCACAGGATCCAACTGCAGAAGCTAAGAAGCTTGCAAGGACCCAGAAACCTTGAACTGCTGTGAGAGAGATAGGCAAAATACTACAAATGCTGAGGAGACCTTTGCAGAAAATAGGCTTCATGCACTGAAAAAAAAAAACACCTGCTGAGGAAAAAGGCACCAGAGGCCCAGGAGTTACAATACAATCAGAAACCTTACCAGTACATGTATATGGTACAGAAATATGTCCAGCTTGAAGATTCAGCATGGATCCCACGGGAGCCAATCATGCTGATTTGAAATGGCTGTGGGAGCCTGAAAAACTGTGTGGGAGAATGTCAGTTCAGGGGAAAAAGGGCGCAACTGCACAGCACAGGAAGACATTCACCTGCAAAAATGGGTGATGCGCTGAAATGCCCTCAGAATACCTTGCCATTTCCCCAAAGCTATTGCTTAGCATAGTGAGAGAAACACTGACAAGGCTCTGCAGCAATTGCAAGGAAAAAGTAAAACCGCAACTAAGCCCAAAGAGGGAGAAAATGTAAAGAAACACTCATCAAAACTCCAGGCACAAGTTCTAACTCACCACTCAGGCCCAGGGTATACTGGTAGCAGCAGAAGCAAGCCCATCCAACATCCAAGTAGCCACATAGGAAGGCAAAGCTGCTGTAATCCTTTTTCTTTCTTTCCCCGCCCCCTTTTTTTTTTTTTTTAACTCTGTGAGGAAGTTGCAAGGAGAAAGTGGCTGGGATAGGGCAAGGACCTGGAACCACCAGGTGTACACCCTAAGGCCGGCACCGCTTATCCTAAGCACCCCAAGCTCTACAGAACCAGGAAATCCAGAACAGGAGACACAACACAGATGAAACCAGGAGCTTCTGAAAGACTGTCCACCGCCTGCTGGAGATAGAGATATACTGACTAAGGAGCGTACCGAACTATAAGACAAAGTTCAGTGCTCTCTATCTCCACCTGCTGGTAGATGGTCACAACCCACAAACCTCTGGATTCATTTGCTGCTGGTGATAAGAAAGGCGATGATATAATGCTTTTGATTCTTTTGCAAGACTGAGTAGATTTTATGAATTCTCTACCTCGCCACCTCTCCCTCCACTAGTCCGTTCCCCTCTCTCTCCTTCCCCTCATTCATTTTCCTCCTTTCCTGAAGTTACTATAGAGGAAACTACACTTCTCCTTTCTTCCTCAAAATGTACCACCTGTTCCTCTGATCCCATTCCCACCCACCTTCTTAATGCCATCTCACATGCTCTTATTCCTTTTATCTGTCACATTCTCAACCTCTCACTTTCCACTGCAACTGTCCCTACTGCCTTTAAACATGCTGTGGTCACACCTCTCCTTAAGAAGCCTTCACTCGACCCTACTTGTCCCTCTAATTACCGATCCATCTCCCTCCTCCCTTTTCTCTCCAAATTACTAGAGCGTGCTGTTCACCGCCGCTGCCTTAATTTTCTCTCCTCACATGCTATTCTTGACCCACTACAATCTGGTTTTCGCCCTCTCCACTCAACCGAAAATGCACTTACTAAAGTCTCCAATGACCAATTACTGGCTAAATCCAGAGGTCAATACTCCATCCTCATTCTTCTTGATCTTTCCGCTGCTTTTGACACTGTCGATCACAGCATACTTCTCGATACCCTGTCCTCACTTGGATTCCAGGGCTCTGTCCTTTCCTGGTTCTCTTCCTACCTCTCCCTCCGCACCTTTAGTGTTCACTCTGGTGGATCCTATTCTACTTCTATCCCTCTGCCTGTCGGCGTGCCTCAGGGTTCTGTTCTTGGTCCCCTCCTCTTTTCTATCTACACTTCTTCCCTTGGTTCATTAATCTCATCCCATGGCTTTTCCTACCATCTCTATGCTGATGACTCCCAAATCTACCTTTCTACCCCTGATATCTCACCTTGCATCCAAACCAAAGTTTCAGCGTGCTTGTCTGACATTGCTGTCTGGATGTCTCAACGCCACCTGAAATTAAACATGACAAAAACCGAGCTTCTCATTTTTCCCCCCAAACCCACCTCCCCACTCCTCCCGTTTTCTATTTCTGTTGATGGCTTTCTCATTCTCAGTCTCCTCAGCTCGAAACCTTGGGGTCATCTTTGACTTCTCTCTCCTTCTCTGCTCATATCCAGCAGATCGCCAAGACCTGTCGTTTCTTTCTTTACAACATCCGTAAAATCCGCCCCTTTCTTTCCGAGCATTCTACCAAAACCCTCATCCACACCCTTGTCACCTCTCGTTTAGACTACTGCAATCTGCTTCTTGCTGGCCTCCCACTTAGTCAGCTCTCCCCTCTCCAGTCGGTTCAAAACTCTGCTGCCCATCTCGTCTTCTGCCAGGGTCGCTTTACTCATACTACCCCCTCTCCTCAAGTCGCTTCACTGGCTCCCTATCTGTTTTCGCATCCTGTTCAAACTTCTTCTACTAACCTATAAATGTACTCACTCTGCTGCTCCCCAGTATCTCTCCACACTCGTCCTTCCCTACACCCCTTCCCGTGCACTCCGCTCCATGGATAAATCCTTATCTGTTCCCTTCTCCACTACTGCCAACTCCACACTTCGTGCCTTCTGTCTCGCTGCACCCTACGCCTGGAATAAACTTCCTGAGCCCCTACATCTTGCCCCATCCTTGGCCACCTTTAAATCTAGACTGAAAGCCCACCTCTTTAACATTGCTTTTGACTCGTAACCACTTGTAACCACTCGCCTCCTTCCTGTACACATTAATTGATTTGCTTACTTTATTTTTTGTCTATTAGATTGTAAGCTCTTTGAGCAGGGACTGTCTTTCTTCTAAGTTTGTGCAGCACTGCGTACGCCTTGTAGCGCTATAGAAATGTTAAATAGTAGTAGTATTTGTTTTGCCAAAGTTTATTTGAGGATGACACAAAAGCCAAAAATTTAAATCCAACTAATTTGTTGTGCATTAGAGGGAAAGGTAAAATTTTCATGAAGCACATCCTTCAATTCAGTTAGTGAAATAATTGAAGACCTTTGATGCAACCCTTGAATCTTCAGTAGCTATGGAGATATAGAGAGAGGACCAAGTAAAGAAAACGTTTTATAAACTATGGCTGATAAGACAAATTCAGCATCATTTATCACTGGAGAACTTGGAACGGTGGTACAGGCAATAATTTTGCCTTTACTGGATTAATGCAACATCTGTTATCTGGGATAACCATAAATCTACACCATTTTTGGTACAGCTACATTGGCGACCGATACAAGCTTGAGCTATATTTAAGCCGTTGATTTTTATGTTTAAGACCATCTATTGTACAGCTCCTTTATATATGTTAACACCTTTGAATGTGTCAATTAGATCGAATACTGTGGTTCATCAAAACAAATTTGTCTTTCCTTTATCCAGGGTTTTAAAGTATATTTGAAAGGTTGATACAAGAATGGAATGACCTCCAATGTGAGATTAAACAACAACAGAATTATATGGCTTTTAGGAGGCTATCTAAAACATAATTCAATGATTTCCATTACCTAAAGTTCATTATTATAGATTGTAATAGAAATAGTAAAAGATGGTCCAAAGGAGTATAGCAATCAATGGAATTGGCTTAGTGTTTTTTAATATTTTGTGTTATATCACAAATGTCTTGTTATTTATATGTGCTGTATTCATATATAGTATTAACATTTTGGAATCATATATTTTAGTGTAATATTTGTAATCGGCTCAGAACCTTTTGGTCAGAGTGGACTAGAAATGTTGGAATTAAATTTCCTCCTATGATACTATTCTCTCCTCTGCACTGGACACTCTTGCCCCTCCCATTCCCCGTCCTACTAGGTGTACCAAACCCCAGCCTTGGCTGACCTCTAAAATCCGCTACTTTCGTTCCTGTGCCTGCTCTGCTGAACGTTCTTGGCTTAAATCCCGCACCCTTGCCGACTTCATTCATTTCAAATTCATGATTAACTCTTTCCAGTCTGCCCTTTCACTTGCCAAACAGGATTGCTTCACCCAATTGACAAATTCCATTGGCTCTAACCCTTGACTCCTCTTCGCCACACTGAACTCTCTTCTCAAGGTACCTCCGTCCCCAATTCCCCCATCTCTTTCTCCTCAGACCCTAGCTGAGCACTTCCACAATAAAATCCGTAAGATTAACCTTGAATTTTCATCCAAACCCTCCCCACCTCTCTCTCCCTTAGTCCTCACCCCCTACTCTCCTTCCTCTCCTTCTTTTTCCTCCTTCTTACAAGTTTCTACTGAGGAAACTGCCCTTCTTCTTTCCTCATCTAAATGTACTACCTGTTCCTCTGATTCCATCCCCACTTATCTACTTAACACTACCTCTCCTACTATCATCCCAGTCATATGTCACATCCTTAATCTTTCACTCTCTACTGCAACTGTTCCTATGGCCTTCAAACATGCTGTTGTCACTCCACTCCTTAAAAAACCCTCACTTGACCCTACCTGTTGAATATGTGCAGAGAAGGAGAGAGAGGAATCAAAGATGACTCCAAGGTTGCGAGCTGAGGAGACAGGGAGGATGTGAGAGCCATTAACAGAGATAGAGAAAGGGAGAAGAGGGGAGGTGTTCAGCGCTGCGTGCGTCTGGTAGCGCTATACAAATGCTAATAATAATAATAATTAAATTAAAATAATGATTAGACTGCAAAGTACATATGTATTTTTCACTAATTTAGGCAGTTACAAAAGCACCCCATCTATCCCACTGGTAATCAAATTGATGGAAAGCATGGTAACCAAACAACTTACGGATTTTATAAACAAATTCTCAATATTACATGAATCACAATCAGGATTCCGCCCCCTCCATAGCACTGAAACAGTACTAACTACTCTCCTAGCCAAATTCAAACAGGAAATAGCAACAGGTAAAAGCATACTTCGCCTCCAATTCAACATGTCTAGTGCATTCGACATGGTAAACCATAATATACTACTAGGACTCCTAGATTACTTTGGGATCGGAGGAAATATACTTAGTTGGATCAAGGGTTTCCTAACCACTAGAACATATCAAGTTAAATCAAATTCAAACATATCATCACCGTGGAAAGCAGACTGCGGAGTACCTCAAGGATCACCACTATCACCGATCCTTTTCAACCTAATGGTGACCCCACTAGCCAAGTCCTTATCCGACCAAGGCCTTAACCCTTTCATCTATGCGGACGATGTCACAATATACATTCCTTACAAACACAATCTGACAGAGATCACCAACAAAATTAAGCTCAGCTTGAACATCATGAACTCATGGGCAAATGCATTTCAACTAAAACTCAATACACAAAAAACACACTGTCTTATCCTCTCATCCCAATACAACGCGAACAACCCCGCAGATATAAACACCCCAGATTACACCCTCCCCATCTCAGACAGCCTGAAAATCCTCGGTGTTACAATCAACCACCACCTTAGAGAGCCATGTGAAATCTACAACAAAGAAAATGTTCCACTCAATGTGGAAACTCAAACAGGTGAAACCATTCTTCCCGAGGGAAACATTTTGCAACCTGATACAATCAATGGTTCTAAGCCATATAGACTACTGCAATGGAATTTATGCAGGATGCAGAGAACAACTCAAAGAAACTTCAGACCGCTCAAAACACAGTAGCCAGGCTTATATTTGGAAAAACGCGATTCAAAAGCACCAAATCTCTCCGAGAAAAATTGCACTGGCTCCCAAACAACGTATTGCTTTCAAAATCTGTACCCTGGTTCATAAAATTATCTACGGCAAGGCCCGGGGATACATGACAGACCTCATCGACCTACCAATCAGAAATACAACCGGATCAACATGAACATATCTAAATCTCCACTACCCAAGTTGCAAAGGACTCAAATACAAATCAACTCATGCATCCAGCTTTTCCTACATAAGCACACAACTATGGAACGCATTACCAAAAGCTGTGAAAACAACATATATCCACCTAAATTTCCGGCAATCACTAAAACCTTACCTGTTCAGAAAGGCATACCCTACCGACCCAACTTAAAATGCCTGAACCCTGCAACACTACGAAACCAAAGCACGTAATGGGCATAACGTAACTCTTCCTCTTTACGATTCCCTAATATGTCTGTTCCAAATGAACCTCATTCTACCACAACATCACTGTGTAACTGTTTATACCAGAATTGGCGAACGCCTTTACGGTATTATGTAAGCCACATTGAGCCTGCAAATAGGTGGGAAAATGTAGGATACAAATGTAGCAAATAAATAAATAAAATATAGAAGTCCAATATTACATTATCACCCTTTCTACTAAAAACAATTTCAGCATAAAGCAGCTAAATTATGAAGGCCTGTAGGTCATGGGCAGAATCAACCATCACCAAAAATATATCCTTAAAGGCAGGGCCCCCCGCTTCTATAAATCCACACCCATCAGAAGGGCTGAAAAATATACATCTTGTTATAAAATTCTTCATTCCCTTCCGAGCCACGGCAGAAGACTGAGGGGTCGAGTACCGTATCTCTCTCCATGAACAGGTCTGCAGCAAACAGCAAGAAGTAGAACACAGAGCAGACCAGGAGTCCAAGGAATTCTTTATTAAAAGAGAACCAACAAAGCCACATTTCACCAGGATAGCTGAATCGGGGGTTTGACATAACACTAACCAGGGGTGAAAGCTGTGCTTAACCCAGCTGACAAATGTATATCCAAGACTACAATCAGCAGCTCTTGTAAAAGATAAAAAATCACTTAAAGCAATATCCAATGGAGCAGTGGCCTAGTACTATGTATATTGGGGGTATGGGTAGAAAGAAGGGTACTATGTATATTGTGACCACTGAGCTTGAGAATACTAAGAAAGGGTCCTGATAGGAAAAGACCTGCAGTTCTGAAATCCTCCTGGACTCAGTAGTAGTAATACTGAACCTAGTTCTGTTGGCAGATGTCCATATGTGCCCACTGCAGAGGTTGTCTTGGTGTACTTCGCTGTCGCCATGAGACCCACAGTGGGCAGTCACAGCTGTTCACAATAAGTAAGAATGCACGTTGTATGTCTCCTCTATGTGTGCTGGTATGATTGCACACAAATTGCCTTCTCATCCAAGCCATGAGACAGCTGACTTTCCAGACCACCTGTTGAGCACCCACCTGGTAACTCACATAGGCAACCACCATGACGTTGTTGGGACAGGATTCTCATCCCAGACCAAAGTATCCAAAAGACTCCAACAGTCTGTGAACATCCCACATTTCCAGATGGTCTCCACTATGCTCCAGAAACCCTGTGCCAGGTGACCCCAACAGTGAGCCCCCTTGCCTGACAAGCTTGCATCCATAGTAACCAGAATCCAGTCCTACACCTCCAAGGTCCATGTGCCTAATCACCAGCCCAGACTGGCTCATAGTTCTGGCTGTAGTGTCACCTCAGTTGAAGGAGCTGTCCATATGGGCTCACAGAACTGGGTCTAATATTGCTACTACTGAGCCTATTACATGAAGATAGTCCCAAGCCTTGGTATCAAATAAGAGTCCATATCTGCATTATAAACACCTTCCCTGTCATTGTACTGGCGTGCCCCCAAGAACTCCAGACACTGAGTGGGTGACAGTTTGCTCTTGCTGAAATTGATTACCCATCATAGGTGCTGCATCATGTCAATCACTTGGGAAGTAATGGACTGACTCTCCGCAGATGACTTTGCTCACAACAGCCAATCATCTTCGATAAAGGTGCACCAGGACCCTTTCCTTCCACATTGCATCTGCCACCACCACCACCATAACCTTAGAAAAAGTATGGGGCACTGTGGTTAAGTCGAAGGACAGAGCTATGAACTGGAAGAAACAACATTGCAAAGCAGAGATACCTCTAGTACTCCTGTTGACAGGGGATGTGAAGATAATGCCTTCCATGAGATCCAGAAATGAGGAAATCATCTCCTGACCACCATCATGACCTACAGTTTACAGTTTATTAAAACTTTTTATACCACCTTTACTGAACAAACAAGAATTGACTTGTTTGACCAACATCAGATCCAAAATGGGGCGGAACCTGCCTTTTACTTTAGGACCATGATATATACAGAGTACCATTCCATTCTCTCTTCTCCTGGTAGTAATGGGGTGATGGTGCTCAGCCGCAAGAGCCTGAACAAAGCGACAACACTGTTTCTTTTTTCATCTTGGAATGAGCAGGAGACTGAAAAATCACTATTGGTAGAGTGAAACAACTCCAAGGCATAACCATTCTTGATAAGAGCCAACACTTTAGCATCTGATAAAATGTGGGTCCATTTCTCAAAGAGCTGAGGACAGCCTCTTTTCCAATTCGGCTGTCTAAAGACTGGATCTATATGCCCTCGTGAACCTCAAGAGGGGGGAAAAAAACTTCACCCAGTGTTTCCCTCCTTGCTTCACCCCAAAAGGCTTGAGATCTTCCAAATAGCCTAGACCTCTGATCCCCTGGATGTCTGCCTGTGCAGTAACAATGAAATTCTGCAGTCCATTGGGTAGACTCCAATTTTTGTCCTCCAGCAGCCTCAGTGCCATGGATTCCCCAAAGACCTTGACCAGCATTTCCAGTTTCTTGCCAAAGAAAAACCGACCTTTTAATGGCAGCTTGCTGAAGGTCAAGTCAAAAGACCTATGCTTGAGTCACAGGAAGTGCCAGACAGTCACCAGGCTGGCTATGCCCTTGGCCAAAGCTGTAATGCCATATAAGGCATCCTCGTCAATAGAGTAGTGAGACCGGTAGGACTCTTCCAAAAACAACAGGAAGACAAAAAAAAAAAAAATCAGATGAGAATACTTTATTTGGGTAAAACCTGACACGGCACTGTGTTTCAGCAAAGTGCCTGCTTCAGGGGTCAATAATAAATAATACAATCATGTAAATAAAAAATAAAGAATAAAGAATACATATCTGTGTGCATACATGAAGATAAAATACATATATAAAAAAGGTATAAAAAGAATTATTCATTTCCCTAATGTAACATTTATATATACATGTGTACATAAGTTAAGAAATATGTATACATATGAGGAACATATCTTTAAAAAATGAATTTGAATTAATAATCAAAAATCAATTTCAGGCCAATATCCACTAGTTGCCTTGATTGCTGGGTGGAGTGGGAAGGTTCTCACTGACTTCTCCTGTAGGAAAGAGTCCTTAAAGGAAATGGCAGCAGACCCTTATCTGACACCACTCACACCCACCTATATAGTAACATAACATAGTAGATGACAGTAGATAAAGGCCTGCACAGTGCATCCAGTCTGCCCAATAAGATAACTTATAACATAAGATATGATGCAATACTACATTATGCATGCTTGATCTTAAATTTGCCCTTACCATTTTTAGGGCACAGACCATAAAAATCTGCTTGGCACTAGCCTTGTTCTCCAATTGCTGAAGTTGTCATTGAACCCCCTTGCCAGCCGATCCAAATCCATCAAGCCATGATCAGGGCACAGACTGAAGAAGTCTGCCCAGAACCAGCTTTGCTTCCCAATTACTGGAGTTCTACCACCCTCTCTGTGAAAAAGTACTTCCTGATATTATTCCTCAGTTGGACACCAATCATGTCCTCTAGTTCTACCACCTTCCCGTCTCTGGAAAATGTTTGTTTGTGTATTAATACCTTTCAAATATTTGAATGTCTGTATCATATCTCCCCTGTCTCTCCTTTCCTCAGGTTATACATGTTCAGATCCTCACATCTCTCCATTTTCTCTTTTCAAGCCAATCCATATCGCTTCTTCCTTTCCCCTTGCATGCACTTCAGTTGCCTTGATATAGATCTACTCTTCCACCTTTTCGACCATCTCTATCCTTCCTAAATAGATTATAGCCAGTTACGTTTGCGTCCCATTCATGAGTCATTGAACCATGTCTCCGTGATAGCAACAATATCTAAATCTGCCTCTAACATCAAGGCTTGTAGATCAAGAACTTTGCTGCTTAGACTCAGTGTTTGTGGTCATTGCTTTCCAGCTATATTTCAGTGGCAGTCTCATTTTCTGTATGTTTTTTTTATTATTGATTGGGATTTATTAACCACCTTTATGAAGAAATTCACCCATAGGCGGTCGGTGGCCCAACTGTTTGGGGAGGCTAAAGGGGGCGGGGTTAGGGGTGGGGCCAGGGGCAGAGCTTACCTCCATAATTGTCTGACAACACACAGAAAAAAATAAGTAAAAACAAAATAGTCACAGTTAATACCTTTTATTAAATTTAGCTATTAGATATGTATCATATGTCAAAGAATAAAGTGGTTGCTCAAAGCATATACTAACCACAAATCGCTCAACTGCAAAACACTATGCACAACTTGTAGCATGATATAAGTTTAATTGTGAGAGTTATTAATTTTGCTGGATCAGATCTAAATCATATAAAATATACAGCTTCAAAGACTCTACTCCCCCCCTTTTCCTCTGGAAAACTACTAGCTGGGTGGTTACCTAAGCCCATCAACACCTATCCAAAGAATCAATCACAGAGACTACAGTAACAAAAGACAGTGAAACTCCACCTATTACTCAGACTCAGAAGCCCATCTATCAGACAAAAGAAGCTCAATCACCCTCAGACAATGGACCAGCAGATGTTCCTTTCAAAAGACAGCTATCTCAGAGACTGCAGTAACAAAAGACTACACCTCCACCTATTTTCAGACAAAGACTAAGAGGCAGATGCACTAAACGTTTTTCATCGTTAAATGAGCCCTCGGGGAAGAATTTCCGATCCTTTCCATGCACTTAAGCCTATTTTCCGACGACAGTAGCAGCTAACGAAAACGGAATGGAGATGAGCAATTAGTGTGAAAACCCCATTGAAACGACATGCACTAACCTTTTCCGATTGCCTTTACGCAGGAAAAAGGCAGGAAAACTAACGAGAGGTCTGGACCTCTCGTTAGGACAGCTCCGTGGCAGGAAAAAGTGTTAAGTGAAAAAATAAACAAACTTTGAGCCAATCCCAGCGCATTAGCAGAGCTAAAAGCGCTGTGATTGGTCCAAAGGACCTCAGAAAACACATAAAAAAATAAAACTAAAAAAAGGATCGGGAGGGGGCAAGGGCGCTCATCAGGAGCGTCCTGTACGGACGGCCTTGCCCCCCCCCCCCTGCTCCCCACTTTCCGCCGCTCCCCCCACCCCGAAAAAGCAAAATTGTAGCAGCCCCTGCCCCCCTCCCTTCCTCACTACTCTCAGCTCCGCCTCCCGACATCCTCCGTCTGTGCCCCGCCCCCTTTGGGGGTCGTCGCCGCCATTCCCCTTCTCCATCGGGCCCGTGCAGCGCCTCTCTCCTCTGTCCGAAGGCGCTGCACGGGCAAGAAGAACGCTGAATCAGCTGATGCCTGCCTTCGCGATAGAGCGTCTTTCTCCTCCTGGGCCCGCCCCTGTCTGACGTCAGTAACTGACGTCAGACAGGGGCGGGCGCAGCAGGAGAAAGACGCTCTATCGCGAAGGCAGGCATCAGCTGATTCAGCGTTCTTCTTGCCCGTGCAGCGCCTTCGGACAGAGGAAAGAGGCGCTGCACGGGCCCGGTAAGAGGGAGGGGGGCCCGATGGAGAAGGGGAATGGCGGCGACGACCCCCAAAGGGGGCGGGGCACAGACGGAGGATGTCGGGAGGCGGAGCTGAGAGTAGTGAGGAAGGGAGGGGGGCAGGGGCTGCTACAATTTTGCTTTTTCGGGGTGGGGGGAGCGGCGGAAAGTGGGGAGCAGGGGGGGGGGGGCAAGGCCGTCCGTACAGGACGCTCCTGATGAGCGCCCTTGCCCCCTCCCGATCCTTTTTTTAGTTTTATTTTTTTATGTGTCAATTCAATTTGCCATGTGCTTGTGATTTGACTGTTTGTGGCATGCGCAGAGCAGCTAACATAACGCTTGGCTGCTCTGCGCATGATTTGGGGGCCGATTAACGATGTGTATTGTGATTCTTTGATACATTCTACGTTTCAATACCGATTCCAGCATGTGTGACTTTTTTTTTTGGTGCATTTTTCGTTATTTTAAAATCGTTAGGGACTTTAACGATTTAGATTTTTTTACGTTTGGTTGCTGCATCTGCCTCTAAGCCATCTAAACTCAATCACTCTCAGACAATGGACTAGCAGATGTCCAGGCAGGAAGTCTTGTGATGTCATTGAGCATGTGACCTGTTGCCATGCACCATCTCAAAGCCAGATGCCCAGAATTCAGCTACCCAGAAGCTTTCTAATTGGACCAAGGGCAACCACCTGACGCGAGTCTAAAAATAGCCTGGTAGATAAATGCCCAAGTCCAGACACTTTAAAAGCAGGGGCTCTTTCTTTAGAAGGAGAGTTCTTCCTGGCTGTTCCTGATGCTCCTATCCTAGTTGCTGCTGCCCCGAAGTGATTAAATCTAAAAGCAAGTTAGAATCTCCTGGAATCCTGACTTCTCAAGCTGGACATCACATCCACCTGAAAGAAACTGCTTCAAGCTCATCAGACAGCAAATCTACAAAGAAACTTCCTGTCCCAGCAAGGATCTCCTGCATCACTCTCCATAGCAGCCTCCATCAATGTGATTTATCCAGCTTCATTTACAATCAAACCTGTTGTTTTGTAGCACACTTCCATTGGTAAAAGATCCTCTCTAAAACTGCCTCTCTATTGTAAACTTGTTGCCTTGCCTGTATTAGAAATAAACATTTTCTTTTTAAAGTTAACTATCTGGCCTTTATATTGGGAAAAGCACATGTCCTCACATGTGCAAGCTCCAAATGCTTTAAGCACATGTTCCTAAACGTACAATGCAGGTTAATGTAATTAATTCAAGTTTAGTGTATTTACTTCCCCTTTTCCTTACCTTTTAGGTAATTGGGGAATAATAAAACAGAATAGAATCAAAATATAAATACAGCACATGTTGCAACCACATGCTCTGAGCGATCCCCTCCATTCTTAAACATCATTTTGGAACGGTAACATTTCCTGTAACAAACTTTGTGCAAAAACACACTCAGAACCTTACTGTACCATAAATATTACACTGGGCAGACCCTAATACACCAATAAGGAGAAAAACAAAACAGAAAAATTTAAGCAGCTCACAAGAAGAAACAATGGAGCCCCAAACGACCACTTGCCTACTTGAAGAATCCAGACAGACCTGTTCCTTTAACATCAAATAGATAAGTTCAATGTTAGCTGCAGGGATTCATCTTCTCTGAGCTTCAACTCAGCTCAAAAACATCATACATAAATATTCTCATTTAATGTAGATAAACTACTAAACCCTAACTCTGCAAGGTTGAGGGAAAAGGACGCCATCACTTTTCATCCCCTTTCTCCTAGACAACTGGATGTACAGCGCAACCAGAAATCAGAACTTGAAGTCATGTTAAAAGAATTCAAAACCAACTCCTTGGATTTTCTGGATTTAATCTACACCTCCAATTTTGCTAAATATTGCTAAAATAGTTGGAAGCAAACGCGACGCTCTCACAGCATGCTGTGCAGGGCATCGGAAACTTTGACTGCAAGCTTAAGGGCCTCTTTAATCTAACTTCCCTCCCCCCCTTTAGTTTCAGGACAGGAAAGAAGGCTGGTTTCTGCTGGGGTGATTTATGGCACTGCTCACCAATCGGTAGCCCCCCCCCCCCCCGCACGTTTTAACCTTTACTTTTTCCGTGGCAGCGACGTCAATCAATGAAGAAAAAGGCACTTACAGGTTCGCTTCCAGCTTCTCTCTTCACACAGGGTCCCGCCCTCGCGGAAACAGGAAATGCATCATCGCTGAAGGCGGGACCCTGTGTGAAGAGAGAAGCTGGAAGCGAACCTGTAAGTGCCTTTTTCTTCATTGATTGACGTCGCTGCCACGGAAAAAGTAAAGGTTAAAACGTGCGGGGGGGGGGGGGGGGGGCTGCCGATCGGCGAGCCGAAAGCAGGAACCAAAGAAGGAAGGAGGGAGAGCCAGTGCCAGTCCAGAGCTGCCTGGCAAAAGCGCTGCGCTAGTGAGAGCAGCACTGCAGCAGCCAAGGGAAGACAGAAGTCCACGATTGGGCTGGGGAGGCTTAGCCTCCCCAAGCCTCCTATACGGGGTGCCTATGAATTCACCCAAGGCGGTGTATAGCAGGTAACATAAAAGTTACAATTTTGTTAACAGCATAACAATAGTAAAATGACCAAGTATAAACAAATACAATAAATGAGTGTTTAGTATAGAGCTGTTGGGTTTTGCAGATCAGCCAGCTTATAACTTGTTCCCTTATTTATTATCTAGTAGGGCAATTAGCTAGCTTGCGTCTTCTTGGTCTTCTCACAGACAGGCTTGCTTAGCCCTAAGTAATGGGGCCATAAACCTTAACAAGTGTCTCTTTGTTTGCTTCAAACAGGCTCTAAACATAACACAGAGACATTTTCAGCGAAGGACAAGTATGAGTGATAAGTATTCGAGGGAAAGAGGTTACAGAGGGCAAAGGATGAATAATTGAGAAAAATATCAAAGAAGCAGAATTATGTGAAGGTGACCTTGGAGGTCAGAGTTGAAGAATACCAGATAAGTAAGAGAGAAAATATAAGGCATTAAATGATTGGACAAAATTAGGCTTCAGTAATCTGACAAGCACATCTTGTGGCAGTCAGATTTTGTTAAGCTTCCAAAGGAAACAGAGAGAGAGAGTGATTTTATTTTCCTTATACTGAAATTTGGACTGATTCAATTTTCTGTAATACTGGGATAAAATAATTTTTATTGTAACCATTCATTTACTCTAATAAATTTTAACATTATTATAAAAGAGAAAAACTGAACTCTAAACTGTTTTTCCTTTGCCGGAAGGGCTTTTTTTTTCAGTCTCTTCTGAAGTTGTTCAGCTTCTCCCCCCTCCCCTTTTTGAAGCAAGAGGGAGTGCCTTTTACAAAAAGTAAACTTGAAAACATCAAACTGGAACCTAATAGGACTAATATGAAACAGGATAAAAAATACACACATTTAACAGCACTGAAATTCCAATTTCAGAGATATAATACAATGTCAGCATAATACCAATGAAATATTTAATAAGCACACATTAGAACATTCAAATAACACAGCTATGATACTAATGCTTTTCTACAATACAGCTTACCATATAGCTGAGGGGCTGAGTGCAAATATATAGATTGTGGGCAGTGCTTCAGCAAATGCTGACAAATTTAGTTTTATGTCAAATCAACATCAATAGAAAAATAAAATTTATATATCTAAACCAGTTGCTGTAATTCTGTCAATTTACCATGAGATAACATGTAATACTCACAGTCTAATGGCTCTGAGTTGGTCAGGTGTTTTTTAAACTGTTCATTCAAATCTTTGCTTACACCAATATCTTGAAACATTCTCTGAAGTTTAGAAGTGTATTCAAACCCACATGCTTGCTGTAAAAAGTACAAAAACCTGTTTGTAAATTGATGTCTGCATTCTTGTTTACACTACAGCACATGGATGAATTAAACCTAATTATGCAGGTATACATTTAACTGCATTAATAAAAATCAAATATTCTGAAGCATTAAGAGGGTAATTTTGAAACACGTTTCTATAGTAATGCATACTTTTAGATTTTAAAAAGTACACATATAAACGATGGCAAAACTACCCACATCAAACAATAGATTTTATTTGTGTGCAGGTTTTGCCATGGTAATGGATTAGTTAGATCTTACCTGCTAATTATCTTTCCTCGAGTCTCCCCAAACCAGTCCAGACACTCGGGTTATGTTCTCCTGCCAGCAGGTGAAGACTGAGAACTAGTAAGTTATATCATCCTTTAAGAATCCTGTGCAGTCCCTTGACCAATCAGTATTTATCAAAACAAAGAGGTAAAAAAAAAACTTCCCCCAAAACTAAGTAAAACTGTCAGACAATTCAAAGCTAAATTTATATAAAACACTTCTGCTAGCTCTACAGAAAGAGAAAAAGATAAAACCACTCCAGCAAACTTACCCTATGTCACTTACAACAAAACTCTGCAAGACAGAAAAGGGTGTGCTCTATGTTCTGGAGGGACTCAGGTGAAGAAAATTAGCAGGTAAGATCTAATTTATCCTTCATCATCATCCCAGATGCTTAGGATGTACTAAAGAAGTGATCAATTAGGGAGGGACATTACAAACTCTACGGCCAGAACTCTGGCTCCCAAGGCTGCGATATCCTGAGTTTGTACATCTAATCTAAAAGGAGGGGCAAAAGAATGCGATGAAGTCCATATTGCTGCTTTACAAATGTCATGTGGTGGAATCTGGGTACATTCAGTCCACGATGTAAACTAGTCTTTAGCAGAATGGGCTTTAAGAATCTCTGCCACTGGATGACCTCGGACAATATATGCACACACTGGTGCGTTTCAAAAAATTTGGTGTAGACACAAGCCTATTTCCTTTACAATCATAAGTGCCTGTAAGCTGGGAAGACCAGCAATCTTTAGTGTCAAGTTCTTGAAATCCCTGTAACTAGTCCCTATTTCTGCTTCCCCACTACCTCCAATAACAACTCCTGTCTCCATCCACAACTGAAGATGTTGCAGGTCTGCTGTTTGCAGTAAAATTTCTGAGCAGCATATCTGCATGTTTTTGTGCTTTTTCTGACAGTGGACGGAATTTGTATTGCTATTACTGAGGTGACAGTACCATTTGAATATATATTTGTTTTGTTGTATGGCAAGTGAGAAATCTGGGACTGCTGTGTTGCACATAGTTTTATAAGATGAGATAGGCTAATTCATACTAAACTTACAGTTAAACAATGAAATATGTAGGCATGCTTTGCTCAGCTGTGAATTTTAGTATTTGGTGCGTGACATCCATGAACATTGTCTGTCAGGTGTATCACAATAGAAGAAAGGTAGAGAACCACTAGCAAGCCTCTTTCTTCAGAGCTCCTCCAAAAATATAAACAATCAATTTGACTTTCTAAACTCTTTTTGATGTAAGCATGCAACACCCAACCATCATCTAACCTAAAACAACAAAGTTTTCTCCTTTCCAAGATGGAAGTATGTATATAAAATGAAAAAGCAGAAGAGAAACAGACTGACTAATGTGAAAATGTTGAAAACCACTTTAGGGATAAACAACAGAAATTGCCTAACCACCATTTTCTTTCTCCTAAAAACTAAGAAAGGTCATAGGACAAGGTCTAGAGCTCTGAAATCCTTCTTGCCGTACAGATGACCATTTGCATGTAATATCCTTCAAACAGGCAAATATAAGTGGCTTAAAAGGTGCTTGTACTGATGCTGAAGAAACTAAATTCAAATTCTTACCTAAAATTATACACCCAGATCAAACTGGTTTTATGAGTGGGAGATCTTCTTCAGATAACACAAGAATTTTTTCTAATATATTAATACATGGTCAAGAAACCTCAGATCCTCTGGTTGCAATAGGACGAGATGCTGACAAAGCATTTGATCGTGTAGAATGGCCATATCTGTTCAAAGTACTGCAATGGTATGGTTTATCTGAACTCAATTAATATAATTAAGGTTCTGAATACGTCAACTACATATATTCAAATAAATGATGTAATATCTAAACCTTTTACACCAACAAGAGGCACTAGACAGGGTTGTCCCCTATCTCCATTATTATTTAATCTAGCTCTTGAACCATTATTAACAGCTATTCGTCAACATCTCCTTATTCATGGTGTTAAAATTGGTCAAAAAACATTAAAATTAGCTGCATATGCGGACGACGTTCTACTATTCACCTCTCCTTCCTCAATACCTCACATTTTGTGTTTAATCTCTAAATACGCTGAAATATCTGGTTATAAATTAAACACCACAAAAACTGAACTTCTGCCCATAAGTTGTGTTCATCTGAAACATGTTATTCAACAATATAAGTTTCAATGGAATGAAAATGAAATTAAGTACCTGGGAGTTCTTTTTGGTCCTACTATTGAAGATACTCTTAAATATAACTCTGATAATATAATTAAAATTACTGAAATATTAACTCAAAAGTGGTCCCCTTTAAGGCTTAACTAGTGGGGTAGACTAGAAACTATAAAAATGATGACAGTGCCAAAAATTAACTACATTCTTAGTATGCTCCCTGTATTACTAAACCCTTCAATATATAAGAAAGTTGAAGCTAAATTAATACAATTTTTATGGAATAATAAAACACCTAGAATATCTGTTAAAAAATTGAAAGCCTGTTCACTAAAAGGTGGTGTTAACTTCCCTAGTTTCTTTGAATATCACATATCCTTTCTCCTAAAACAAAACTCAGCATTTATGTATGATAAGGAACAACACAACACCTCATCATGGTTTTACATTGAACTGATAAAGCAACCAGATACACCTACACATTTCTTTCCTTGGTCTCAATTGATTAAGGTTTCTTCCAATGTTTTGTTCAAAACTCTTAAAACTGTTTTCAAAAAACTTGATTCAGTTGTTAAACATCCCTTAATACATTCCATGTACATTCCAATTTGGAATAATCCAAAATTTAAAATTAACAATTCTTGTATTAATTGGACTACTTGGAAAAAGGCTGGCATTTGGTCCCTCAATGATGTCATAAAAGATCATTCTTGGTTTCCCTTTTCCCAATTATGTACAAAATATGGTCTCACAAGTTCTCAATATTATAAATGGATTCAACTCAAACATTGTGTAACTTTAACACCTTAGATATAAGTAAATTAACTACCGAGTATCCCACCTGCTGGCAACTTTGTAAGTCTTTTATGTCTTCCAAAAAAGTCGCATCTAAATGGTACAAAATAATTAAATTAGCTAAATTCAGTCCACTAACTAATACCATGCAATCATGGGAACACGATCTAAATGCCCAACTAAATGAAAAAGAGTAGGAAAAATTTTGGATCAAAACTACTCATACCACCAAATCAGTGTCCATATCCCAATCCATGTTTTACTTAGCACATAGGGCTCTATGGACTCCAGCTAAACTCGCGAAGTTGAACACAACAAAAACAAAAAACAATATGAAATGTTGGACATGTGAAAAGGATGTTGGAAATCTTAAACATATTATTTACTCTTGTCCATTCATTCAAGAATATTGGAACTCTGTATGGGACACAGTATCATTACTTTGAATATCCAAGACGCTTTATCATATAATTCATATTTGGATCTCTAATGATACAATCACCACTAGACAAATTTCAAGCACAACTATTGGACATACTCTTACATCAAGCCTTAAGAACCCTTTTCTTTTGCTGGAAAGACTTTTCCAAAGTAACTTTTTTTTTTTTAATTAATATATTTCAACATTTCACTACACAATGTGAATATGCAATCGGCATTACACACAGGAAATCCATAATAAAATAAAGAAGAAAAAATCTTTAAGGCCTATTCGTCCACAATTAAAGAGAAATTAGATTCCAAGAATACAGAAACCTAAATAACATAAAACATTTAAAGAAAATAATGTAACGGTTGCTACCTCGGGTTACCGACCCTAGCCTGCTAATTAGGGAGGGCATATAACATTCATATCTACTCTAGCATCAAGAAATTCTTTTAACTGTTTTGGGTCTACAAACTGAAAATGATTACCCTCAAGCAGTAAATTACATGTACAAGGAAATCATAATACAAAGTTTATTCCCAATGCCAACGCTCTAGGACGCTGCTCCAAAAAAGCCCTGTGCCTAACTTGTGTAGGCTTTGAGAGATCTGGAAAAATTCGGACCTTTGAGCCCAAAAACAAGTTTTCTAAATGTCTTAGGGAAAGTCTTAAAACAGCATTGCGATCAGGCTCCAGCACAAAAGTGACTAGCATAGTTGACCTCTGAGTAATAATTTCCAGTGAACTCTCCAGGAATGAAGTCAGATTCATTCCATCCCCCACTACTGGGGGGTTTCCATCAATCCCCTTCGGGTTCCAGATGTAATAGGCTCGTGTTATGGGGGGGTAGCAAATCCTTATCCATTCCGAGAATATCTACCATATTTTTTTTTACCATTTTCACAGGTGGAATTAAAGGAGATTTGGGAAAGTTAAGAAACCTAAGGTTAAGTCTCCTACCCTGATTCTCCAGATACTCCATTCGTTTATGCAGGAAATTATTATCCTTAACCAATACAGTTTCTAAAGTTCCCACTTCTTGCAATTTAGTGTTCACATTTTCCAGTTTCAAGGATTGCTGTGCAGTCACTTGCGCTTGGAGTAGCGCAGCTTCAGAAAGAATTTTTATATCATCAGTATTTTCTTTTAATGCTGTTTGCATAGAGGTTTGAATGCTATAAACCATGTCCCATAGTGACTCTAATGTCACAATTGCTGGTCTAAGCACACCAGTAGCAACATGGGGGGACTGAGGTTGAGCCTCAACACGAGACAATCTAGAAACAATATCTTGAGGTAATACCTGTAGAGCTGCAGTCCTTCCCTCGGGCTGCTAGCAACTCCCTCCCAGGCTGAGGCGGAGCAATACGCTCCATGGGGCTCAGGGAAGCCCCGTTAGCGCTCTCAATCGATACCGACGCATCGAGAGTTGCAGTAGGGGTTGAAGTTCCCCGGGGACCCGGTTGTTGCTTCGGAAATTGCAGAGTCGTCTGCCTCCACGCTGAAGACGTTTCAGGAACCGAGGGATGTTCCTTACAGAAAAAACGAGGCTATAGCGGCAGCGAAGAAGCTGATCAGCAGAGCAACCTCAGGAACCAATACAGGTGCGTCCGTTCACAGCGCCATCTTGGAAGCCGACTTTTCCAAAGTAACTTATTTAACATGGTGGAATTCTGTGTGTATATTAGCTAAATATGAATATGGTACAGTTGAAAAATATAACTCACTTGTTAAGTACAAAAAAATATGGACTCCTTTACTAGATCAACTACACAATAACCTCTCTCAGAGTTGAACTTCTGTATTACTTCTGTGACTACTATGATTTGTAATAGTAATAATCCTTGTCTAGCCTTAACTTGAACATGTATACTGATGCTTTGTCATTGTTAACCTGTTATGTTGGCCAATTGTACTAATTTTGGCCATTTTGTTATCTTCTATAAAACACAATAAAAATATTGGAACTAAAAAAAAAAAATTCAAATGCCAAGGAAGAACGATGACATAACAGGAAGGGCTCAACAACTATAAGCCCCTTAAAAATTAGAGACAGCTTGATGAGAAGCCAAGAGCTTACCTTTCTCATGACCTTGGAAACAAGACATGCTATCTGGATTTTAAATAAGTGAGCACCAAAACATCTGTCATACCATCTTGCAAAAACTCCAAAATTTCAGAAATTGAAGTGCACAAAGGTAAAACATGCTTCTCATAACAAGCCTCAAAAATTCTCCAAACTCTCACATATGCTGAGGTGGTAGAGGATTTCCTAGAATGTAACTAAGTAGTCATAAGCCTACTACAGTATCCCTTCCTCCTTAGCCTTGCCCTCACAAGAGTCAAGCCTTAAGACAAAACCAAAATGCATTCTGCATGTAGACCAAACCACTGACAACCCATTAGAAATAAGGATCTTGCACTAAGAACTTATTCAGATCTCCATTTCATGGCCCCTCCATTTATTTATTTATTTATTTAGTTGCATTTGTATCCCACATTTTCCCACCTATTTGCGGGCTCAGTGTGGCTTACAATACATTGTAAATGATGGAAATACAGTTTCTTATATTACAATACATTACAATTATGGGTTACATTGTGAACAGATAAAAGGAAGACAAGGTCAGATCAGTCGCCTTTGGGGCGTGGAAACTAAAGGATATGGTGTAAGGGATTTAGTACGCTGATCAAATAATAGCAAGTGAGCGATGGGGTAGACAGTTTTTATCTGTGGGTAGATATTGAATGGGAGAGTACGGGGACGTGGATTGCGTGGGGTAATGTCTTGAGGCATTGTTGTGGTGTATATGGGATTTATATGTTTTGCTCCTTGCGGTATGTTTTGTCAAAGAGATAGGTCTTCAGTTGTTTGCGGAAGTCTGTCAAATCGTGGACCGCTCTTAGGCTGCGTGGTAGTGCGTTCCAGAGTTGCGTGCTCTTGTGGGAGAAGGTTGAGGCATGTAGTCCTTTATACTTTATGCCTTTGCACTTAGGGAAGTGGAGATTGAGGAAAGTTCTGGATGATTTTTTGGCGTTTCTGGGTGGCAGGTCTACCAAGTCGGACATGTATGCAGGGGCTTCACCGTGGATGATTTTATGTACTAATGTGCATATTTTAAAGGTGACACGTTCCTTAAGTGGGAGCCAGTGTAGTTTCTTGCGTAATGGTGCTGCACTTTCGTATTTTGGTTTTCCGAAGATGAGTCTGGCCGCTGTATTCTGAGCTGTCTGAAGTTTTCTCATTATTTGTTCTTTGCAACCTGCGTATAATGAGTTGCAGTAGTCCAGATGGCTTAATACGAGTGATTGTACCAGGTTGCGGAAGACAAATCTTGGAAAGAATGGTTTTATTCTTTTCAGCTTCCACATGGAGAAGAACATCTTTTTTGTTGTGTTGTTCGCATGAGCTTCAAGTGTAAGGTGGCGGTCGATTGTTACTCCGAGGATTTTTAAATTTTCTGAAATTGGCAAGTTTAGTTTAGGTGTGTTGATAGTAGTAAATTTTGTTGTATTGTATTGGGAGGTTAGTATGAGGCATTGAGTTTTTTCTGCGTTCAATTTCAGTCGGAATGCATCTGCCCAGGCGTTCATGATGTGTAGACTTTGGTTGATTTCATTAGAGATTTCGTTGATGTTTTGTTTAAAAGGAATAGATATCGTTACATCATCGGCATATATGTAAGGGTTAAGGTTATGGTTTGATAGAAGTTTTGCTAGTGGGGTCATCAGTAGGTTGAAAATTGTTGGTGAAAGGGGAGATCCCTGCGGTACTCCGCACTCAGGTGTCCATGCAGCAGATGTGGTTGAATTTGATGTGACTTGGTATGAGCGTGAGGTTAAGAATCCCTTGAACCAATTTAGGACATTGCCTCCGATGCCGAAATATTCAAGAATGTGTAGTAGGATTCCGTGGTCAACCATGTCGAAGGCACTTGACATGTCAAATTGTAGGAGGAGTATATTTGAGCCAGTTGCTATCCGTTGTTTAAATTTGGTCAGTAGGGTAGTTAGTACTGTTTCTGTGCTGTGATTTGAGCGGAATCCTGATTGGGCATCATGCAGTATTGAGAACTTGTCGAGATAACTTGTGAGTTGCTTGGTTACTACTCCTTCTGTTATTTTAGTTAGTAGTGGTATGGATGCAACTGGTCTGTAGTTAGTTAATTCACTAGCGTTTTTCTTTGTGTCTTTGGGTATTGGGGTGAGTAGGATTTTTCCTTTTTCCTTTGGGAACAGACCGTTTTGTAGCATGAAATTCAGGTGGTTCGTTAAGTCTGATATGAATTGATGAGGAGCTGATTTCATGAGGTTACTTGGGCAGATGTCTAATTTGCATTGGGATTTAGCGAATCTTTTAAGCGTTCTAACGATAAGGTCTTCTGACAATACTTCGAATTCGGTCCAGATCCTGTCTGCTGGGTGTATTCCGTCTTCAGGGTCTAGACAGTTCAGGAATGTTGAGTATTCGGTGGGGCTAGTGGGTATTCTAAGTCGTAGTTGTGTGATTTTCTCTTTGAAGTATTTCGCGAGGTCGTCAACCCCTGGTATTTCTTTGTTATTGTTTATGACAGGTGAAGTGTCTAGCAGCTTATTTACAAGGTGGAAGAGTTTGTGGGTGTCTTTGTAGTTTGGTCCAATCATAGTTTTGTAGTGTAGTCTTTTGGTCTGTTTTATGGTGTATTTGTATTTCCTCCGAAGTGATTTCCATGCATTCAGTGTGTGTTCATCTTTCTTTTTGTTCCATGCGCGTTCTAGTTTTCTAACTTGTGTTTTCAGTTCTTTCAGCTCTTCGGTGAACCATGGATTTGATTTTTTCCTGTGCGATGTTCTGGTTTGGATTGGGGCAATTGTGTCTAATGTTGTTGTACATATGTTATCCCATTCTAGGAGGAATTGTACAGTGTCAGTGTTTAATGGCCGTTCATTTTGGTAGACCTGTTGCCAGAATGATGTAGGGTCTATCTTTCCTCTAGTAGTGTATGTTGTTCGTTCGTTTTTGTTGACTGCGTTTCTGAGTGTTTTTCGCCAGAGGAGGGAGATATGTGCTTTATAGTGGTCTGTCCATGGTGTGGGTATCCATCTTGTGTCTGTGAGTTGGATAGTTGAATCTTGGTCAAATTTGTGTGTGATGATGTCCAGTGTGTGTCCTTTTTCATGTGTTGGTTGGGTGTTTGGAGCGTGTAGGTCCCAGAGTTTCAGGAATTCTTTACATTCTAGTGTGTTTTTTGAAGTGTCGTCTTCGAGATGTAGGTTGATGTCTCCTATAATGAAGATATTGGAGACCGAGACACATGTGTTCGAGATGAAGTCCATGAGTTGCGCTTGGGAGTCTTTCCATTTTCCTGGTGGTCTGTAGAATAAAATTGTGTTGAGGTGTCCTTGTAGGTTCGGATGATTGATTCTTGTCGAGGCTATTTCGAGTTGTGGTGAGGTGGATTCACCAGTAGTTGTGATGGTGAACTCGGATTTGTAAATTATGGCTATTCCGCCACCTCTTTTTCCTTTTCTTGTCCAGTGGTTGATTTTGTAATCTGGTGGGCATATGTTTTTGATGGCGGGGTCTGTGGGGCCGTGAAACCATGTTTCCATGATGAATAGAAGGTCTAGTTTCTCTGTGGTAGTCCAGTCTAGTATGTCTATGGAATTGCTTACCGCTGATCTTGCGTTGATGTATCCTATTCGGATTGAGCTGTATGGTTCTGTGGGGAGGTTAGATGTGTTTATTTTTATTAATTGTCTGTTTCCTCGATTGTTGGATTTGTTGTTGTTGGTTTTCTTCTCTTTCTGTTGGTGGTGTTCGTAGGTGGAAACGTTGCCTTTTGGTTGGTTATTGTTTTTTTGGTTTGGTGAGTTATTGGTAGGTTGTATATATAGTTGGTGTGTTGTGGTTGGGTTGCTGTAAAAGTTAGGGGTGGTCCATGCGTAGTGGATTATAGGAATGAGATAGATTACTATCAGTAAATTATTAGTGTTCATGTTGGGTTTATGTGGACGGTGTTCGGGAGAGTGTGGGTAGTGTTGGTGGGGTCAGTAATATTTGTGAAGGTGTTGGTTGGTGTTGGTGATATTTGTGGCATGCACTGGGAGATTTTCAATCGTGATATAAGCCTGTACACTGTTAAAGCAATTAGATGAAGTATTTAGAGCATTAGGAGAGGGTCATTCGGCATGCAGCAATTATCTAAGGTATAAAACACTTTTTGTCAATCAGCGAGAGTTCTTTAGACAAGCTATGAAGCCTATTAGCAATTGAAGCATTTAGGTAAAGCATTTAGCGTGATTATAACATTTAACAGGAGTTTTTCAGCGTGCATTAGCATAATTTCTAGATAGAGCAGTCATTTAGAGAGAGTCCATTCAGACACCCTATAAATCAATTTAGCGATTAAGCTATTAGAAGAAGCATTCAGAGTAATTTTAACATTGAAAGGGGAAAAAAAAAAAAAAAAAAGTCTATCAGCCTGCAGAAGCATAGCATCTGGATAGAGCAAACAGTTTATTTAACTAGGTATTAACAGGAGTTCGGGACTCTAAGAGTACGGCTATAGCAGCTGTGGAAAATAACCTTGGGTAGATTCAACCAGGTACTCGTATCCGGGAGGGGTGAAGGTGGTGGTGGTAGCCGTGGTGGCCCCGGGTGCCATCCACGCCGTCGTAGAGGGCCGCTGTCGGAGGTATGTGAGTGCAGCCCTTAGCCGTCTCAAATCTAATCCCGTCGCTGGCTTTTTATCTCGTCCTCCTGACGTTTTGCTCCAGCTGGTAGATGAACGGTCCAGGGTTGGTTGCGATCCTTGCCTCGATGGCCAATGCTTCTCTAGTTTTTCCAGTCTTTTCTCTTTCTCGTGCGCCCGGATTCCTCGTGGCCTGGTGTCCCGCGGTGCGCTCGAGTCAGGATGCTGCTCTGTCCCAGTTCACATCGCGCGTCGGGCAGAACCGCTGCTGCAGGTCCCACTCGGTCACTGCTCTCCTGTTTACCCTTGAGCCCCGATGGGTCAAGCGCCGCAATTTTTACACTCGGCCGCAGATCCCTCCAGCGTCCGGGGCCGCTGAGACAGCCGCGGTTCAGGACGTCGGGTCCCGGTGTCTCCGGGTCAAATTCCCTGAGTCTGCGAGTCGAGTGGCCCCGGTCTCGGTCTGGTCTCGGCCTGGTCCTGTCCGAACCTTTCCGGTTCGGTCAGGCGTGTCCGCTGGCACCTGGGTGGCCCGATGAGTCCGTCCACCACAGGTCTCGGCAGTCAGCGGGTGGGTGGGCCACGAGGTCTGGGCACCTCGTCCGGGTTCGTCGCCAGCCCCTTGAGCTCTGGGTTTTGGTCCGATCGGTCGGTCCACAGGATTCAGCGCTATTGTAGCACCCTCCCGTTCCGTTTCGGTCCGGCTGGGGTGGCCCAGGTGGTCTGTTTGCTAGGGGGCCTCGGAGCTCGTTTCGGAAGCTCCTTACATGTCGGCCATCTTTGCATGGCCAATCCAGTCAACTTTAAGGCCATCACACTAATCCACAAGATCATCCATGGAGTATCTCCAAGTTACATGGTCAATCTATTAAACCTTCCGACCAGAAACATGTCAACATCTTCACGATGATACCTTAACCTGCACCTTCCCAATTGCAAAGAACTAAAGTACAAAATCTACCATGCATCTAACTTCCCCTACCTGGGATCTCAACTCTGGAATGCTCTGCCCAGATACATTCTGTCAATTAGTGAACATCTTCCCTTTAGGAAACTACTGAAAACCCATCTATTCAAACAGGTTTACCCGAATGACCTGACATACCATAAGTAATCATGAGCAATCCATCTATTTACCAATTCAACTAATCATTAACAATGACTCAGAAAATATATCCTACGAACCTTCTTACCCCTCCATGCTCTTCCCAACTTCTCCTTTATCGCCCCACCTCCTTACCTATCCCCTTCTCTCACATCTCTTCTATTCCATTTACTCCTTGTTCATTTGTCTTATCACATACCTCCTTTGTTGATTCTTATACTACAGATTGTATTCTCTTGTTACTATGTAAGCCCCATTGAGCCTGCGATAAGCGGGAAAGCACGGGGTACAAATGTAATAAATAAATAAAAACTAGTCTGCAATGTCTCCGAATCCTTTTAATGACTCTGCCTATCCAGACAAAGGAGGAAATATATACAATAGTCTTGAATTTGGCCAGAATTGGACTAGAGCATCAATTCCTACTGACTTTGTTTCTCTCCGACTGAAGGTGGGAACTTTCATGTTTTGAGCTGTTGCTATCAAATCCAGGGCTTGAAGACCCCAACGATGAACTACTGCTACAAAGGCCTCCTCTGCTCTACTCTTTTGGATCTAATACATTTCTGCTTATCAGATCTGTCTGAAGGTTGTCCACCCCCGCAACACTGAAATGTTCAACAGATCTTCTTTCACACAGTTCAACATATGGACCTTTTCTGCAATTTGGGGACTTTTTGTTCTCCCTTACTTGACAACACTTGGTACCATTGTTACTGACAAGAACTTGTACTGCTTTGTTTTGAATTAGGGAAAGAAAATGGAGCACAGCTCAATGAACTGCACAAGTCTCCAAACAACTGACCAATCAGATTTCATTGATGATCAGCACCCTTGAGTCCAACTGTCCAAGCATTGAGCTCCCTAGCCTCTTGAGGCCAGCATACAATGCTACTATTATTTAATCTGGAGGACTTAGATACTTTCCTTGTAACAGGCTGTCCAAGTACAACCACCACTGGAGACTTCTTTAAGGAACAAATGTGAGCTCTGGCTTACGGTACCAAATCCAATGTCACCACTATCAAACCTAGTTTCTGAAGGCAATCCCAAGATGTCCTCTTGCTTTGGATAAGCAAATTCCAGACGATCCTGCAGCTTCTTTATTGTCTCCTTGGGCAGGAATTTTTTGCCTTAAGTACTGAATCAAGCTCCCAAATATTCCAATGTCTGAGATGGACCAAGTTGCTCTTGGAAAAGTTGACTACCCATCTCAATTCCTGTACAAACTGAATTACTCAACTGGTGGTAGCAACTAAAGGATCTTCTCCCGGTAAAGCCTAGTTGTCACCAGGTTAAAAAAAAAAAATCATTTTCCAATTTTTGTTCAGCATCCTTGACTTCACGGACCAAAGATACCACAGAAGACAAGGAAGCTCATTAGTTTAGTCTCCGGCAGAAGAGCATAACCTAAGTGTCTAGACTGGTCTGGTCTGGTGGGACAATAAGGAAGTTCAAAGTTTTCTGGGACAGAACAGTAACACTGAGCTCTCAAAGTTGTACTATCCTTCTACCTGCCTTCATGATCAAAATGGGATACAATGATAAATGGTGAAAACAAAAGTAGATGTAAAAGAAAAGTGCCACTAACCTTAAGTTTGGAGATCATGCTTGCCTCTGCATCATCACTAGCACTGTTCTGGTGTACCAGTCTCTTTGCCAGCATCTTTGCATAGAACTTCTGGAACACATCTTTATCTTCAATATACTTGAACACAACCATCTAGAATAAATAGTTTGCAGCATTCGGTTAAAAAAAAAAAAATGCCCAGGCTTTGCAAAGACAAATTTACAAGACCATTTATTTTAGGTGATTAATATTTGTTCTGAAGTGTTTTGAGCACCTTAAAATTAAGGGCAAGGGAGAGTAGACATGGAGACAACAACAAAAGTGATTGTTTTAACCCAGGCAGGTAAACTGCACAATAAAATTGCAACACTCAACTCTTAACTTAGTTTCCTTACTTATACTCTGCATTTTAAATAAAGACACTTGGGCAAAGCAGATTATAACAGTCCAGATACACTTCAAAACATATGAACATGGTCTAATCATGTCAACACCATATATAAAATAAAAAAAACATATTACAGTCAAATGTGACAAGAGTAGGGAAATTAGAGCCTATGAGCTAGACCTGGTCCTCCATTGCCAACAATTTGGCCTACCACCTGCCAGCAATCATACAATTAACAGTGGTCCACGATCATTCACATATGGCCTATGACTACCTCGATCTGCTGACACTGCCGTGCAGTCTTCCTTTACTGTTATTCAGTATCAACTTGAGCCAGATGATCTGCTTTTAATGACACATACTAGTATGGAATTTAAAGGGGACCTTCAGGCTCAAGTTAACAATGGCTCGCAGTAGGGAAGATGGCTGCAGTAACAGCATCAAAAGAGCAAAATGTTCACGGGCAGGTGCTCACAAGCAGTTGAGAGTTTAAAGAAATTCTGCAGGCGATAAGGAGTGGGAGCAGAGAATGTCTTACAACATGTAGCCATGGCAGCAGGTGTATGCAAGAGCTAGCAACCAGCATGCAGGGAGACCAGCTGGACATGAGAAGTATACTTCAATACATGAGAAGTTTACTTCAATTTTATATGGAGTCTGGGAAGAAGTAGTTGCGGATATGGTGTGTGAATAGAATTTAGGTCAAGGGTGAAGGTTCTTTCAAGTCAGTACATAGGGTCTGCGTGAGCAAGTATGTATGTGAGTGCATGTAGTGTGTGAGACAGGATGGGAACATAAATGACTGTATGAGTGGGGTGTAAAAAGTATTTATTTATTTATTGGTCCACTTGTATCCCACATTTTCCCAGCTTATGCGGGCTCAATGTGGCTAACAAAGTTAAAATAAAAATTACATTATACAATAGTAAAAATTGACAAGAGACGCTAACAAAATGAAAGGAGCGGATAAACTAACAAAACGGGAAAAGAACTGGGAGAGTGGTAAGATGGTGACCTAAAGTTCGTATGCCCAATGACCCTGCTGCCCTCTGAAGTTTCGTCTTCTTTACGTAAATTTCCTCTCTGCAATTGCAGTTACCTTAACCGAGAGGAAGGGGACAACAGGCGGTCAGCCGCCGATGGCCAGCTTTTTTTCCCCTGAGCAGCAAGTGCAGGACCGCTGCGCGACGAACTGCCCACAGATGAAAGGATTGGCGAGTCCTTTGATTAGCGCCAGCGGAGCGTCGACTTTCTTGGGCCTGGAAAAAAACAACTCCATCGCTCCCGAATTATTCAACCACCATGTCCAAAGGAGTGGAGGAGTGAGTTAGAGATATATGCTGAAACGGAGGACGTTTACAGCAGAACCCGAATCGGCGGAACCACTCCTAAACACCTATGAGAAATCAGCTTGGAGTTTTTGGCTCCCGTGGAGGTTACATTGAATACCATCTGGAAGGCGCTTCGGGACCTAACGGTGGCAGTAAATAATTTTGTTTCAGATATAATTTCATTAGAGAGTTACATGGACAATTCAACTGAACCCTTTGAGAGTAAAAATTGATATAACAAATAATTCTACATGAGCAAGAAGTGGTTATGATAATAGACCAGAAATTTTGAATAATAAAATGATTATTATTATAGATGATTAATAGAGATTATTGTTTTTCCCAGAGTTCTGGGTATGACTCCTAAAGTTTTCCTCAGAAATATTTCCTCAAATTATTACTTTAAAAGGAGTGAAGTCTGTGAAAACTGGGATTACTTTAATCAGTGGGATTTGAATTAGAGACTTAAATATATGTATCGTTAAATAACTTCTGGTTTTTAAAAGAGAAAGAATGTAATCAGATGCATTATTTCTCACTAATATTGGACAATAAGTATTGGCCTTGAAGAAGCGAATCACATGATCAATGTGGAATAATGAATCTGGGATAATCAGGTTAATACCACATTATTTTCCTGTTTACTGTTTAATTGATCTCCTTATTTGTTTCACTTTCCCTATTTAGTGGTCTAAGGAAGAGAATAGAATTACCTGACTGAAATAATTCTTACATATTACTTTTTCTGTATTTCCAACAAGTTGTTTTATCGCTTGTAAAAATTTAAATGGTTATAAATAAAAAATTTAAATAAATAAAACGGGAAAAAAAATAAGTGAGTTAAACAGCATTGTTGACTTCGGGGTAGGCTTTATTAAACACATAGGTTTTTAGCAGTTTTTTAAAAGTTTGATGATCTGATGTCTCTTTCTAGAATCTCGGCAAAGCATTCCAGGTTCGCGGGCTGATGAATGAGAAGGAAGAGGCGTAGATTGTGACTAGGTCTGTGACTGTGTAAGTATGGATAGGTGCGAGTGCATGTGAATGGATTATGTTGTCCGCCGGTCCCTCATCCAAGGTCTGGTCTAGGTCAGCCCTACTTAACTTCCTCAGACGCACTGCCAACTGGACGGGTCAGCCACGCTCTGGTCTTTACTTAACTCTTTATTTAGCTTCAGTCCTTACTGCCAGTATTGCTGCTCTTTCTATCCACAAATGCACACCAACGGCAAGACTTCTTATAAATGAAAGTTTATTTGAGCAATCCATAGCAGTACTGCTTACAGCTTCACAGTGGGACTTCTTTCTCACCTCAGTCCTGCACACAGCTGGAGGTAACTTTACTGTGCCTTTACTTTTCAGACACTTGTTTTCAAACTCGCAGCAGTTAATGTGCTTCTACACCTTTACAACATCAGTATATTCCTTCACATGGTCACAGTTCATCAAACAAACAAATCTCTTTCATTTCTTCTACTCCTGTGCTTAATCTCTGCAACACCCCTTTCCTATTCTCTGAGGCAAATTACCTGGCACATCTTTCCCACAGGGTTTTTCCCCATTGCCTCAATCTTCTTTCTCCAGTCTTCCACAACTGGCTCAGCGTGGCTGCCAGGAAACCTCTCACTGCATTCTCCTTAGTTTGAGCCAGAGCTGTAATCTCCATACCTTCCTCCTCCAGCTCCTCAGCTACCTCCATTTTATCATAATCCCCAGTCCCCTCCTCCCCTGGCTCTCCCACCTGTTCCTCATCACTTTCATCAGAAATCATTTCCCAATCCCCGCCTCCCAGCTCGTGTGACTTGCCTAGGAAGAGAGGGTTCCTGGAACTAGTAGTTCCTCCTCCTCTTCAATACTCGAGCTGGTCTCTCAGCCACTAGGGGGCAAACCCTCGGTGTACTGGGAACTTGATACTGAAACTTTTTCTGTAACCTCCTACCTGCTTGAGCCCCTGTTCCCGTATTCTTTTGGTCCAACTTTTCCCTGCCCCCCTTACATTATACAGTCAGACCCGGGCATAAACCGACGAAGTACAGCACTTACTGGCTTGAAGCAAGATCTTAATGACGGAATCTGAATAGCCCTTCTTCCTCAGCTGAGCCCTCTCAAGGGCCAGGCTGTAAGACTAAAGGGGGAGGGATCCTCCATGACCACCAAGCCCTGACGGAAAAGACCTCACTCCTGAGGAAGACACACAGACTGTCCGTCCAGGAGCCTGAGAAGATCCGCATGCCACGGATGCCTCAGCCAGTCCAGGGCCACCAAGATCACCCTGCCCAGATGGGCCGTCACTCTTCTCAGAATTTGGTCAAGAGGTATACAGCAAGCCCCCCTCCGGCCATGGTTGCAGCAGGGCATCCAGACCCAAGGAGTCCTGCTCCCTGCAACGGCTGAAGAACTGGGGAACCTTTGCATTGGCCTTCATGGCCATGAGGTCCAGGCATGGGAGACCCCAACAACTCACCACAAGCTGGAACGCCCCTGCCGACAGCTCCCACTTGCCAGGGTCCAGAGCGTGGCAACTGAGAAAACTCGGCCTCCACTTTGACAGCCCCTGCGATGTGCACGGCCAAGAGGCAAGGCAGATGCCGCCCTGCCAAGGCCATCAACATACTGGACACCAGGGCCAGTTGACTGCTGCGAGTCCCCCCTTGTCGTTGATAAAGGCGACTGCCATTTGCATTGTCCGGGAAAACCCAAACCCTGTAAATTAGCCTATATAGGCAAAATGAAGAGAAAGCTTAATACCAGGATTATAGAACATAGAAGCGCTTTGAAAAATAAATCATTAGAAAAACCATTAGTACAGCATTCATTAACCTTAGGACACAAGTTTGAAGATTACAAATTCTGTGTGATCTATGTACACAAGAATAAATGGAGAGGAGGGCCGGTAGACATACATTTGTTACGAAAAGAGCAGGAGTTCATTTATAATTTAAATACCCTCCACCCACATGGTTTGAATGCTGATACAGACCTGTCTGTTTTTTTATGACTGTTTTATGATCTTTTTATGACCATTTTTATGGCTTTTTTTATGACTTCTTCTGTGTTTGTTTCTTTATATTTTTTATGTTTTTTTAAACCGTTATGTTACAATATGTTACTATGTATCATCAAACATTTGTTGCCACTATTATATTCAAATAGGCATCTAAGACATCCACCATACACCAAAAGTTTTCAATTAATTAAAAAAATGTTTTATATATATGGATAAATCTCTATAGGTTTTTATATGTACATGTATGTCAATTATTTCTTGGGTCAGAGATATTTATTTATTTCACAATTTTTTTAAGTTTTTTTCATACTCATTTTTTCATAATTTATTATTTTTTATTTTTTCTTGAGCAACAACACAATAATTTTTTCTTATTATTAATATTTTTTCTATTATTTTATTGATGTCACTGTTTGGCATCTAGAATTACATAATATTTTTCCTAATTTATTTGTTTCTATTTTGCCACAATTAATAATATTTATATTTTTATTATGGTTAGATTTAATCTGCCCTCCATACATTATATTCACTTTTTTTTATTATCAATATTTTTTCATTGTTTTCATTTTTTTATTTTGACCACTTTTTTTTATTATTGTCATCTCTAGAATAGTGCCTTTATGTAGTTGTTTTAGACCCATTTTTTCAATTACTGCACAATATTCCATTGATGTCACTATCTGGCATTCAGAATTACATAATTGTATATTTTTCGCGATATTTTATTAGTGGCGTTTTTGACCTTTGACCTATTTTTTCATTTCCTCCAGTTTTAATTGATCGAAGTTCTCTAATTACATATCTCATCCCACGGGCTCCCAGAGTGAGGATGAGTCATATAATTAGGATGTTATCGTTTATTTGCTTTAGATGCTCGTTTTTATTAGTAGCATTTTTGCCCTATGACCTTTCTAGTTCCGTTTCGCCGGATCTTAACCCCTCTTTTTCTGGTAAGATTTAACGAGTTGAAAGGATGACAGTAAAGAATATATTTAGGCCTAAATATAATTTTCCATTAGACTAGTGGATTTGCTGGCAATTTTTTGATATACGATGATTATGATAACTATGACGTCATCAGTTTTATTATTATATTTTAGTGTATTTTTTTATCGTTTGTTATTCATTCATCTCTTTAGGTTGCCGAACCGTAATTATTGAATAACACATGGTATTATTGCACCTTTTGGGGTTTTTTTTGTCTGAGCTACGATCCTTGACCTTTGAACCCCCGTTTTCCTTTAAAGCTTCCTGTGTTTGTCGTCATATTTTTTTCAGCAATTTCGGAGATATGAGACTGTAGTACTGACTCCAAGTAAGTAGTTTCTAAGTTGTGGCACTATGGTTGTTGTTTTAGGAAGCTTGGTATCTGTTTAAGCACTTGTAAGTTTCTGGTTTAATGCCTCTATGGACTACAAGCACAAGACGTTTTAAGAGGAACATAAAATGATATTACCAGTTATTCTAATAAGAGTAATACAAAATGATGGTACCAGTTATTCCAACATGAGGCTATATTATTATTATTTTTATAAAATCACTTTTGTTTCATTAGGTCAGCGTTATGGCATTATGGTAGTTGTTTTAGGAAGTTTGGTATCTGTTTAAGTACTTGTAGGTTTCTGGTTTATGCCTCTATGGACCACAAGCACAAGATGTTTTAAGAGGAACACAAAATGATGTTACCAGTCATTCCAACATGAGTCCGCATTTTTATTGTTTTTTCAGGTCAGTAGTTTATGTTTTGGCATCTCTGATCCAGCTGTTTTCTTCAGATTAAAGTGACCTTCTTTATATGTGAGTCAAAAATTTTTTTTTCAACAATTACTATATATATTTTTAGGATTTTTTATTTGTTCACATGTTTATGTCCTATATTTTGATTTTTTCAGTTATAAGCAGGACATTTCATATTTGTCCTTACATTTGATAGCGAAGGACTATCGTATAGGTGGGTGCCTTTGTCTATGGTGGTTTATACATGTTTTGTTATATATGGGTCTTTTTTATATATGATTTTTTATATATGAGTCATTATAATTGAGATACATTTTTTTATATATGAGCTATTATAATTTAGATATATATTTTATATATGAGACATTATAATTGCGATACATTTTTTTATATATGAGTTATTATAATTTAGATATATTTTTATATATGAGACATTATGATTTTGATATATTTTTTATATATGAGTCATTATATTATTTATATTTATCAGTCATGTTTTTTACAGATTTCATTATAGGGCATAGCTGTTCTGTATGTTTTGCCAACGATTTGTAGATGGGATTCTGGTGTATACCTTATTTGTGTGCTTCTTTATTATAAATAAGCTTTTTTATCAATAATTGTTTTATACAAATTATTCCCTTATAAATAATATTTTTACATAAGTTTAGTTTTATGGATATATATGTCATGTATATATGTGGTTGATAATATAACATATATATGTTTTTTATTATTTTTTTATTATTTTCTTATAGCCCCTGAAGCAGCCCTGTTGGGCGAAACACGGCCTGTGTCGGGCTGTTTGTGTGTATACATATTTTGCAATTTGTTTTCCATTAATAAATTATTTTTGCTTGTTAACGATCTGCTCTGTTCATTTTCCATCTTGGAGTTTGCAGACCGTCTGCTTTTGTGCTTTCTTGGACCCTGCAACAGTAGGGCAAAGAACTACAGAGTCTTCCAAACTGCTCAGAACTCCAGCTGATTGATGGGCCAATGAACCTCCCTCGGAGAGCAAGAGCCATGAGCTAGGTGACCCCTGTAATGGGCTCCCCAGCCCGACAAGTTGGCGTCTGTGGTCACTACCTCCCAATGCAGAATTGGAAAGGGCATGCCCTGACTCAACGACCGAGAGCAGAGCCACCACCACATGCTCTATCTGGCAGCCAATGTCCAAGCAAGCCAGATGCTGTAGTCCTTCGACACCGGAGAACAACAGCTGTGCAGAGACCGCTGCAGCGGACGCATGTGCACCCTTCCCAAGGCACCACCTCCATGGCTGCTGTCATGGAGCCCAGGACTTGCATATAATCCCAGGCCTGAGGCCGGGAAACCAAGAGGAATGACTGCACCTGGCCCACCAACTTCGCATGCCGTCCCTCTAGAAGAAAGACTCAAGCACGTTGGGTATCGAAGAAGACGCCCAAGTACTTCAGGCCTTGCAACAGGGTCAGGCAGCTTTTGTCGAAATTGATCACCCACCTCAATGACTGCAGAAGGCGGACCACCATGGAAGTCGCCTCCAAGCTGTCCTGATAAGACGATGCCCGAATCAGCCAGTCATCCAGGTATAGGTGAACCCAGATTCCCTGCTTCTGAAGAAAAGCCGCCATCACAACCATGACCTTGGAAAAGGTCCTCAGAGCCATGACCAGGTTGAATGGGAGGGACCAAAATTGGAAGTGAATGCCCAACAAAGCAAAATGAAGAAATTGCTGATGGAGGCCCCAAATAAGGATATAGAGGTACACCTACTTGTCACTGAGAGAGGTGAGAAACTCCTCCTCTTGCACCGAAGCAATTACATACCGAAGGGTCTCCATACGAAAATGCGCCTCCCGAAGGCATTTGTTGACGCTTTTGAGGTCCAGGATGGGTCGCACAGCGCCCTCCTTCTTGGGAACCACGAAATAGATGGAGTACCATCCCAGCCTGCGCTTGGCGGCAGGGACGAGCACAATAGCCCGAAGGGTCAGCAAAGACTACCATGAACCTGATCTGTGCCCCGCAAACAGCCCCTCGACAGGGAGACTAAGATCGACCAGGTGGGAGAATTCCAACTTGTATCCTTCACGCAGAATGTCCAACACCCACTTGTCCATGGTGAGGGTGGTCCACACGTCCTGGAATGCCTGAAGGCGTCTTCCAATCGGCCCGGACAAGTGAGCCAGCACGCATTCGTTGTGACTGACGGGAACCAGAAACCGCCCGCCCCGACTTCTCTGAACTCTTACTGCTCTCACGAAAGGAAGACTGTCGGGACTGGAACCGAAGTTGTTGGCCAAAGGCTGGGTGACCCAGCCTATACTTCTTGCTATCTCGAAAATGAGCATTAGGGGGATCCAAATGACGACCGGGAGCCCGAGGTTTGTCCTCTGGCAGCCTCTGAGGTCTAGACTTCCCTAGTTCCTTAACCAGATTGCTAAGGTCCTCACTAAACAGTAATTTCCCCCAAAATGGCAACTTGACAAGACGGGTCTTAGAGGTGGCATCCGCCGACCAAACCCATAGCCACAGCTGGCACCTCGCAGTGACTGCCAACGACATGACCTTGGATGAAGCCCACAGCATATCATACACCGCATCCACCAGATAAGTGAGGCCTGCCTCCATCCTGGCCGCCCTAGAACTACTTCGGGCCCCAGACCTTTGGTGCCATTGCAAACAACCACGGGCAACAAAGGACCTACAAAGAGCCGCCTGCAGACCCAAAGCGGCCACCTCGAAGGCCTGTTTCAGGGCCTGCTCCAACTTCTTGTCCTGAAGGTCCTTCAAGGTTATCCCGCCTTCAACCGGCAAAGTGGTCTTCTTGGTAAACGCCATCACCAACGAATCCACCTTAGGAAAGACCAACTTTTCTTTCTCTTCCGGCAACAAAGGGTAGAGACACCACCAGAGAAGAGACAGAGGCGATGCAGAAAACACAAAAACTCTAGGCGAGAGACAAGAAAGGGACCCAGCACCACCAGGTTTGTCTGTACAACACAAATCCTCACTCAACTGGGAGCCAGTTAATCAACTGGGCCAGGAGCTAAGTCCTCAGGTCCAGAAACAGAGGAAGTCTGTCCATCCACCTGCTGTACGTAGAAGATACTGAGGAACTGGTCTGCTAGCATGTGGCTATGTAGTGGTGCTCAGTTCTGTACTCTGTATCTCCACCTGCTGGTTGATGGACATGACTACCCACTCGTCCTGGAACACTCATTTACCTCAGCTTTGCCAATTTGATTATCACGCTTAGGGTTAGACTCCTTGGGATATTCTGCCGTACATGTAGGTGTGTGTTTGTATATGGTTCTGCTATGTTGTCTTATTTACCCCTGTTTACAAAGTCATGCTAGCAGCGGCCGCGCAGCAATGCCGACACAGCCCATTCAAAGTGAATGGGCTGTGTCAGCATTACTGCACCAGCAGCCACTAGCGTGGCTTTGTAAACAAGGGGGTTAATGTTTAATTTCTTATCCCTTTTCCTGTCCTATTGATTTTGTAGTTCAATTTTCTTTTGATTACTATTGTAAATCGCTCAGAAGGGTCCCGATGATGCAGTATATCAAATTATAATAAACTTTTTTTTTTTTTTTTTTAGTCTCAATCCAATTTTTCCTTTATCATAATGCATCATCATTTCTTATATTTTGGGATTTTTAGAACAAAAGATATACATTTTATTAGCTCTAAAGGATCTGTCCAGCTTGTACCCTGACTTATTTTATTTCCTAATGAGAGCAGGTAGAAGAATTTTTTTAAATGTTTAACTTCAGAAAGTCAGAGCTAAAAAGGAAGAACTTAATTATGGTTTTAACTGTTCAATGAATTATCTAGCATTTTAAAAAAAAACTTTTTTTGCTACTGTTTTAGCAGTGTACTTTCTAAAGTTGGACATCTGTTTGGTACACAACATAAAATACAAAACTCATATACTGTCAATACTGAAAGCTCTAGATGTTCTACTTTTTCTTTTTAAAAACTGTAAATTAAGTCCTCTACTGAACTCAATTCACATATTTAGAGAATTACCAGGTTTTCAACAGTTTATGCAACTCAAATAATTACATTAAATTCTCGATAAAGGTGGAACAGTTCCATAAATTGGGAGTAACTGCTTTAAACATTTTTTTACAACTGAATGCTAACTAGGGCTGCACAATTATCACGTTAATAATGCAAGCAATCCATTAAAATTTAAACCTGCATTAAAAATTTTAATGCAACTACCGAGTTGCTGTCGCAGAAGCCCCAGCTGTCTCAGCTGCACTCCTTCCAGTATTACAAAAGTAAGTCACGCTAACCTGCTTTCACTTCCTGCAGCTGCAACCTTAGGAGTACAGCTCTGTCACCCGCAACACCACCACTGAATCCTCAAAAGATGCTGTGAGGAGGAAGGAAGAGTTTTTGTAAGGGTACTGCCACATACAGCTCAATACCCTCCTACTACTCTCTGGAATAAGGATAGCTTAAGAAAGCCAGTTGCAGACAACTAGGCACCCAAAGAAAGGAGAAGGTGGTTCTGGAAAAATCCTGGTTATCCACAGCAATGGGGAAGAAAAGCAGTAATCTTTGCTTTCCTTTTGTTGGCAGATATGGAAGGGCATAATGGGGTTAAGGCCTCTCCATTATGAGTGATTATGCCTGGGATCTGCTAACTGTTTCAGCCCTAGGCCTGTTAGAGGGGCCTAACAGAAAACATAAAAGAGGTGCTTTGGGGTGCTGGGTAGTTAGTTGTGCTAGCACCAGTGTTTTCTGTTGAAATAAGACTGTTTGGGGGGGGGGGGGGGGGGAGAAAGAATTTTTCAGGACTCTCCCTCATGCATAAAGACTGAACCTAATCTATTTGCCTGTATAAAACTTTATTGCAGCAACAGGAAGAGGCATTAAGTTTAAGCAAAAGAAGGACAACTGTTTTCCAAGCAGTAATAGGAACTGCCACAAAGGAGCACATTTGCATAAAGATCCACCAGGTCCTCAGTTGGATCTATTTTTCTTTTCTTTTCAGGACAATATATGGCAAATGAAACAAACCTAAATATTGCAAAAGGATACAGGCAGCCACCAAGTGGTGTATTTATTCTTTTTGAGTTGTAATGCTTGAACTATACGCTTTTATTTCACCCTATATTCAAAGTGGGCTCAAAAGACTGAACCTGAAGAGTGAAAACTGCCTATACCGTTGCCTTCTCTACTTACTTCTTAATGTGGAGAGTTCTTCTTACTTCTGTAACCTCCTGCTGGGGAGGTGCTACATCATAACATCCACTACCAAACCTCAATGATGCTGCTGCCACGTTTCCCCATTTGAGAGGAGAGACAGGAGCATACTGCAGCTCTCTCCCCATCTCCAATTTAGTCTCTGCTGTCTCCCCATCAGTCACCCGGAGCAGTTGTGATCCTCAGCTGGACCGGGAGTGATCTCCAGCACATGGCAGCGATTACTTCCAGGTTCACGGATGTCTCTTACTTCCGCCTGCATTTAGTTTCAGCTGCTGCAGCATCTCACATCCTGGAGCATTCCAGAGCAGCTGAAACTAAATGCAGGCAGAAGCAAGAGGCAGCCACGAACCCAGAAGTGCTTGCAGCCACATGCTGTAGAGCACTCAGGATCCAGCTGAAGATCAGAGCTGCTCCAGGCCGGTGATGTTGAGGCTAAACCGGGGGGGGGGGGGGGGGGGGGGGGGGGAGATTGGGAAAGGATAGAGGCTGCACTATTTGGGGGAGGGGTGAACGGGAGAGAAGGAAAAGCTACATTATGGGGGGTTGACAGAAGCAAAGGCTGTACTGTTGTGTGGGGTAAAAGGAAGAGAGAAGGGGTAGCAATTTCTAATGTGTTTGTGCTGTGAACGGTATATGAAATGCAGGAATGTTTTGGAAATCTTTGCTTTCATCTGACCTTGGCCAGTAACTGGATGCTGGTTTTCAAAACCCTGCATTTCAGCCAATGCAATAAATCACGTGATTAATATTTTTAATCGATGTGCTGCTCTAATGCTGGCCTAATGGATGAAACAGAAGTTGTGCTAAATGTTTAAGAATAGAGAACATCATAATTGAATCAGAACAAATAACATGGGCTCATTCCATGAAGTATCTTAAAAGAGAAACAGAATTTTGAAATTCATTCTAGTTAACACTGGTAACCAATGCAAATAGAGTAAAACTGGAGTCATCTCAAATCTTCTGTTACACAAAATAATCGTTACTGCTGTAATTTGTATAAGCTGTGAATGACAGTTGTTTCTTTGTGATGTCCATATACAAGATATTATGATAATCCAATTTAAAGATAAAGCATGAAAAATATTTTGTAAATCATCAATACAGAAGCGCAAGCATATCTGATAAATAAAATGTAATTTAGTGTGAGTGGAAGCAATAACTTGGCAAACTTCAGATTTCACCACTAAAATCCGAGTCCAACCAAACACACATTTTTGAACAGCTGAAAGTATTATACAGAAATGTGACAATTTAATAGAATTTTAAAGAAACTGATCATGAAATGTGATTATAAAAAGTAAATTATGCTCTTAATGGTATCTTACCACTTGGTTAAGTGTATCTTCTAACTCTGCTTCTTCTGGATTCTTTGAACTAGAGTCAAAAATTATAATATATTTAAGTTCAACAGGAACAGCAACACTGAGAAAGCACAACATATACATAACAGCTTCTGCCTATCTCACATATAAAATAGCAAATGTAATTACATGAAAATAAGTGGCCAATAGTTGAGATTTTTCTTTTTTTAAGTAGGGCACAAATAGGTCTTTTTTCAGGCAAATACCGACATATCTGTGTGTGTGTGACAGCAAAGATCAGCCAAACATAGATTTTATTCAGTAATGTCAGAAAACAAACCTGTCTTTTCATATAACTGACAAGTAATGCCAAGAGACTGGGCCTGTTCCAGTCTTACTTACCAGCAAACTACTGCTGACTCAATAGCCCAATACTTAATAAAACACTAGACACCCATTTAGAGAAGAGTTTTATATACACAGATCACCTAAACTGGAAATACAAACAAGCAACTATTTTTGGGGTGGTATAAGGACACATGCAGGAGCATAATCGAACAGGGCCGGCCATATATATGGGCAGCCATCTCCAAGGCCGGCACCAGAAAGCGGCATTCCCGACCGTATTATCGAAACAAGATGGCCGGCCATCTTTCGTTTCGATAATACGGTTGGGGCCGGCCAAATCTCAACATTTGGGTTGGCGTTAGAGATCGCTGCCATTGGTTTCCTGCCGATAATGGAAACTAAAGGCGGCCATCTCAAACCCGGCCAAATGCAAGGCATTTGGTCGTGGGAGGAGCCAGCATTTATAGTGCAGTGGTCCCCCTCGCATGCCAGGACACCAACCGGGCACCCTAGGGGGCACTGCAGTGGACTTCAGAAATTGCTCCCAGATCCACAGCTCCCTTCCCTTGTGTGCTGAGCCCCCCAAAAACCCCCAAACCCACTCCCCAGAACTGTACACCACTACCATAGCCCTTATGGGTGAAGGGGGGCACCTACATGTGGGTATAGTGGGTTTCGGGTGGGTTTTGAAGAGCTCACATTTATCACCACAACTGTAACAGGTGGTGGGGAGGTGGGTCTGGGTCCGCCTGCCTGAAGTCCACTGCAACACCCACTAAAACTGCTCCAGGGACCTGCATACTGCTGTCATGGAGCTGGGTATGACATTTGAGGCTGGCATAGAGGCTGGCACAAAAATGTAAAAAAAAATTTTTTGGGTGGGAGGGGGGTTGGTGACCACTGAAGGAGTAAGGGGAGGTGATCCCCGATTCCCTCCGGTAGTCATCTGGACAGCTGGGGCACTTTTTTTGAAGCTTGGTCCTAAAAATAAATGGACCAAGTGAAGCCGGCCAAGTGCTCGTCAGAGCCAGCCATCTTTTTTCCATTATCGGCGAAGCCGGCCATCTCATAACCACGCCCCCATCCCGCCTTCAGTACCCTGCCAAAATGCCCCCTTTAACTTCTGCCAGCCCTGCGACGGAAAGCAGTTGAAGGCGGCCAAAATCAGCTTTCGATTATACCGATTTGGCCGGGTTTATGAGATGGCCGGCCATCTCCCGATTTGTGTCAGAAGATGGCTGGCCTTCTCGTTCGAAAATAAGCAGGATAGGTACTTACATGTCTTTATAAAACAGCATCACAAAATCTGTCACAATTATTACTAGAAAACACCCATGTATTCTGCCCAAACCATGCATGTGAACATGCCTATGTATGGGCTGCATATGGGCCTTTTTTTGTCCCCATGTTGACTTTTTATTGTGGTACCTGTGAGGTAATTTTATAAGAAGCCTTTTACACATGTGGGAAAGAGTTTATAAAATTACCACTTTAATTTATTTTTGTCAAACAGGTGGTTGAGTCCTATGACATGCCATTCAGCTAGAAATAAAACTACAGATTTGAAAACTGGGTTTTAGCCATCAGAGATAATTTCATATTTTTTTCTTAAAGAAACATGCCCAAGGGAGCAACAAAAGGGTTCATAAAGCAGCACTTTATTTAAGTTGAAATTTAGTCAAACCCGTTAATTTCCTTGGCGTTAGATCAGTCTGAAAGGGATTGTGTTCCCTTTCCTACCAGCAGATGGAGGCAGAGCTGAAACCGGGATTTAGATTGGTGCTCTGATGGAACTTTCCAGTATGCCACTGCCAAAACAGCATAAGGTCCTGTGAGCCATCCTAAAGCCCTATGTGCCACTGCAGCATAATTAACTTCCATAACTAAACTCTACCCTAAACTATACACTTAGTTAGAGAAAAGTAGAAAGCCTAGGGAGTCCCCAAGTTGCAGTCTTCCAGGGTAGATCCCAGACTTATGTGGCTGGACTAAAGGAAAAGAAATTAAAAAGTGTAAAAAAATTTACCTTCCTTAGCTTCCCAACCATACCAATCTGAACAAGTGGAATATACCTAAGCAGAATCTTATTGGGAGGGGGAAGACAAGGACCCCTTGATCCCCGCCCTGTCAAAGGAGGGAAGTCTCTGGCTAGAATGTCAAATCTGTACTGCTTCACAAAGGAGTGAAAAGACCATCAAGTGACCACCTTGCAATGTGTGACCATCTCTGGAAAAGGGCAACTAAAATCACCAGAAACAAACAAAAAAAAGATGTTTTAATTCATTCTATTACAGCAAACCATTTGTAATACAATCCAACCCCATCTTTTAATGAGAAAAAAAATTAAGTTCAAACGTGAAACTTTTTCAGAGAGCTTATAAACCCATGACATGAAAATCAGCCAGTCTCAAAGACAATCACATATCTTTGGGTGAAACTGTTCAGGCCTTGGCCCATGAAGATGCCTCGATCCAGCACACTATTGTTGCCTTGGAAGCTACTAGACCCTTGTGCAGCCCATGGAACAGTACAAACAAATGGTTCGAGTCACAGAAAAATGAAGATACATACCTGTAGCAGGTATTCTCCGAGGACAGCAGGCTCAATATTCATATATGTGGGTCGTCGTTCGCGATGGCCCAGGAGACGGAAGAAACTTCAAAGCTCAAAAACGTTCCCGAATGTTACGCCGGGCGACTGCTTCCCGCCCGCGACATGAACGTGCATTGATTAGTTAATAAAAAGCAAACATTATAAAAGGAACAACTCCAACAGGAAGGAGGGAGGGTTGTAAGAATATTAAGCCTGCTGTCCTTGGAGAATACCTGCTACAGGTATGTATCTTCATTTTCTCAGAGTACAAGAAGCTCAAACTCTTACATGTGGGGTATCTCTAGCCGTCCAGGCTCACTCAAAACAAAAAACATTGGACAATTGGGCCTCGCAACGGCGAGGACGTTAACAGAGATTGACCTACAAATAAATCCAACTAGGTGAGAGTGCGGCCTGGAACAAAACAGAAATGGGCCTAGAAGGGTGGAGTTGGATTCTAAACCCCGAACAGATTCTGGAGCACCGACTGCCCAAACCGAATGTCGCGTCGGGTATCCTGCTGAAGGCAGTAGTGAGATGTGAATGTGTGGACTGATGACCACGTTGCAGCCTTGCAAATCTCTTCAATAGAAGCTGACTAAGTGAGACACTGACACAGCCTCGAATTCACTACCAAGCCACCTCCTCCTCTTCACCCTTTAACCCATTCCCTCAACCAACCAACCCAGACCTCCTTCTCCTCTTTTCCTGATATCACTGAGGAGGAAACCGCCCACCTTCTTTCCTCCTCAAAATGCACCACCTGTTCCTCTGATCCCATCCCCACCAACTTACTAAACAACATCTCTCCTACTGTCACCCCTCCCATCTGTCATATCCTCAACCTCTCTCTCTCCACTGCAACTGTCCTTGACACCTTCAAGCATGCTGTAGTCACACCACTTCTCAAAAAAACATCACTAGACCCTACTTGTCCTTCCAACTACCGCCCCATCTCCCTCCTACCCTTCCTCTCCAAGATACTTGAACGCGCCGTTCACAGCCGCTGCCTTGATTTTTCTCTCCTCTCATGCCATCCTCGATTCGCTTCAATCCGGTTTTCGCCCTTTACACTCGACAGAAATGGCACTCACTAAAGTCTGTAATGACCTGTTCCTTGCCAAATCCAAAGGTCACTACTCCATCCTCATCCTCCTCAACCTATCCGCCGCTTTTGACACTGTCAATCATAATTTACTTCTTGCTGCACTATCCTCATTTGGGTTCCAGGGTTCTGTCCTCTCCTGGTTCTCCTCTTATCTCTCCCACCGTACCTTCAGAGTACATTCTCATGGATCTTCCTCCACCCCCATCCCGCTCTCTGTTGGAGTTCCTCAGGGATCTGTCCTTGGACCTCTTCTTTTTTCAATCTACACCTCTTCCCTGGGCTGCTGATCTCATCTCATGGTTTCCAATACCATCTTTATGCCGACGACATCCAGCTTTACCTCTCCACACCAGAAATCACTGCAGAAACCCAGGCCAAAGTATCAGCCTGCTTATCTGATATTGCTGCCTGGATGTCCAACCGCCACCTGAAACTGAACATGGCCAAGACCGAGCTCATTGTCTTTCCACCCAAACCCACTTCTCCTCTCACTTCACTCTCTATTTCAGTCGACAACACCCTCATCCTCCCCATCTCATCTGCCCGCAAACTTGGAGTCATCTTCGACTCCTCCCTCTCCTTCTCTGCGCATATCCAGCAGACAGCCAAGACCTGTCGCTTCTCTCTATATAACATCAGCAAAATTCGCCCCTTCCTCTCCGAGACCACCACGCGAACTCTCATCCACTCTCATCACCTCTCACCTTGACTACTGCAACCCACTCCTCACTGGCCTCCCTCCTAACCATCTATCCCCCTCTTCAATCCATTCAGAACTCTGCTGCCCGTCTTATCTTCCGCCTAGACCGATATGCTCATATCACCCCTCTCCTCAAGTCACTTCACTGGCTTCCGATCAGGTACCGCATACAGTTCTTCTGCTACTAACCTACAAATGCACTCAATCTGCAGCCCCTCATTACCTCTCTACCCTCCTCTCCCCTTACGCTCCTACCCGTAACCTCCGCTCACACGACAAATCCCTCCTCTCAGTACCCTTCTCCACCACTCCAGGCTCCGCCCTTTCTGCCTCGCCTCACCCTATGCTTGGAATAAACTCCCTGAGCCCATACGCCAAGCCCCCTCCCTGCCCATCTTTAAATCCTTGCTCAAAGCCCACCTCTTCAATGTCGCTTTCAGCACCTAACCATTGTACCTCTATCCAGGAAATCTAGCCTGCCCCAAATTTGATTGACTGCACTTTTTTGTCCTTTAGATTGTAAGCTCCTTTGAGCAGGGACTGTCCTTCTTTGTGATTGTACAGCGCTGGTAGCGCTTTAGAAATGTTAAATAGTAGTAGTAGTAGTAGTAGCCATGGCTCCGACGTTATGACCCGTGTCATGGCCTTCTAGAGTTAGCCCGGCTTGGGTGTAAGTGAAGGAAATACAATCTGCTAGCCAATTAGAGATGGTGCGTTTACCGATGGCAACTCCCCTCCTGTTGGGATCAAAAGATATAAACAACTGGGCAGACTGTAGATAGGGCTTTGTCTGCTCCACGTAAAAGGCCAATGCTCTCTTGCAGTCCAAGGTGTGCAACTTGTCTTTACCAAGGCGAGTATGAGGACGGGGAAAAAATGTTGGCAACACAATTGACTGGTTCAGAAGGAACTCCGACACTACCTTCAGCAAGAACTTAGGGTGAGTGCGGAGGACTACTCTGTTATGATGAAATTTAATATAAGGTGCATGGACTACCAAGGCTTGGAAGCTCACTGACTCTACGAGCTGAAGTAACAGCCACAAAGAAAATGACCTTCCAGGTCAAGTACTTCAGATGGCAGGAATTCAGTGGCTCAAAAGGAGCATGCATCAGCTGGGTGAGAACGTTGAGATCCCATGACACTGGTGGAGGTTTGACAGGGGGCTTTGACAAAAGCAAACCTCTCATGAAGCGAACAACTAAAGGCTGTCCAGAGATAGGCCTACCTTCTACACGTTGATGGTAAGCACTAATTGCACTAAGCTGAACTCTTACGGAGTTAGTCTTAAGACCAGACTCTGCTAAGTGTAGAAGGTATTCAAGCAGGGTCCGTGAAGGACAAGAAAAAGGATCTAGGGCCTTGCTGTCACACCAGACGGCAAACCTCCTCCATTTAATAGAATAACACTTTTTCGTGGCATCTTTCTTGGAAGCAAGACTCGGAAGACACCCTCCGAAAGGCCTAAAGAGGCAACTTCTAAGTTCTCAACATCCAGGCCGTGAAAGCCAGAGACTGGAGGTTGGGATGTAGAAGCGACCCCTCATTCTGAGTGATGAGGGTCAGAAAACACTCCAATCTCCACAGTTCTTCAGAGGACAATTCCAGAAGAAGAGGAAACCAGATCTGACGGAGCCAGAAAGGTGCAATCAGAAGCATGGTTCCGTGGTCTTGTCTGAGTTTCAGCAGAGTTCTACTAGAGGTATGGGAGGATACGCATACAGAAGGCCTGTTCCCCAATATAGGAGAAAGGCATCCGACGCTAGTCTGTCGTGGGCCTGAAGCCTAGAACAGAATTGAGGGACCTTTTGATTGATCTGAGTGGCAAAAAGATCCACCAAGGGGGTGCCCCACCCTCGTAAGATCTTGCGGACAACGTCCATGTTCAGTGACCACTCGTGAGGTTGCATTATCCTGCTCAGTCTGTCGGCCAGACTGTTGTTTACACCTGCCAGATACGTGGCCTGGAGAAACATGCCGTGGTGATAAGCCCAAAGCCACATCCTGACGGCTTCCTGACACAGAGGGTGAGATCCGGTGCCCCCTGCTTGTTGGTGTAATACATAGCAACCTGATTGTCTGTATGAATGAGAATAATTTGATTGGACAGCCAATCTCTGAAAGCCTTGAGAGCATTCCAGATCAATCGCAATTCCAGAAAGTTGATCTGAAAATCCTTCTCCTGAAAGGACCAAACTCCATGAGTGTGAAGTCCATCTACATGAGCTCCCCATCCTAGGAGGGATGCATTCATCGTCAACACTTTTTGTGGCTGAGGAATTTGGAATGGACGTCCCAAGGTCATACTGAATCGAATGGTCCACCACTGAAGGGAACTGCAAAAGTCGGTGGAGAGATGGATCACATCCTCTAGATCCCCTGTGGCCTGGCACCACTGGGAAGCTGATCTCATATGTAGGCGTGCCATGGGAGTCACATGAACTGTGGAGGCCATGTGCCCTAAAAGTCTCAACATCTGCCGAGCTGTGATCTGTTGAGACGCCCGAGCCAAGGACACTAGGGCCAGAAGATTGTTTGCCTTTGCCTGGAGAAGATAGGCTCGAGACGTCCGTGTATCTAACAGAGCTCCAATGAACTCCAATTTCTGCACTGGTACAAGATGGGACTTGGGATAATTTATTACAAACCCCAGTAGCTCCAGCAGTTGAATAGTCATCTGCATGGACCGTAGAGTCCCTGCTTCCGAAATGTTCTTCACCAGCCAATCGTCGAGATAATGGAACACATGCACTCCCAGTCTGCGTAGCGATGCTGCGACAACCGCTAAGCACTTTGTGAAGACCCTGGGCACAGATGCTAGGCCAAAGGGCAGTCACAGTACTGAAAGTGCTGAGTTCCCAGCCAAAATCAAAGGTACTTCCTGTGAGTTGGAAGCATCGAGATGTGAGTATAAGCATCCTTTAAGTCCAGAGAGCATAGCCAATCGTTTTCCTGAATCATGGGAAGAAGGGTACCCAGGGAAAACATCTTGAACTTTTCTCAGACTAGGAATTTGTTCAGGGCCCTTAGGTCTAGGATGGGACACATCCCCCCATTTTCTTTTGCACAAGGAAGTACCTGGAATAGAATCCCAGCCCTTCTTCCCCTGGTGCAACGGGTTCGACCGCAATGGCCTTTAGAAGGGCGGAGAATTCCTCTGCAAGTACCTGCTTGTGCTGGGAGCTGAAAGATTGAGCTCCCAATGGGCAATTTGGAGGCTTGGATGCCAGATTGAGTGTGTATCCTAACCGGACTATTTGAAGAACCCACCTGTCGGAGGTTATAAGAGGCCACCTTTTGTGAAAAAATATCAACCTCCCCCCCGACAGGCAAGTCGCCCAGTACAGACACCTTTACTGCGGCTATGCTGCACTGGAGCCAGTCAAAAGCCCTTCCCTTGCTTTTGCTGGGGAGCCCTAGGGGTCTTAGGCACACTGCATTGACGAGAACGTGCATGCTGGGGCTGAGCCTCAACCAGCTGCCGAGAGGCAGGAGTGTACCTACGCCTATTACAGGAATAGGGAGCACTCCTCCTCCCTCGAAAAAACCTCCTGGATTAGGAGGCAGTAGCACAAGACGTCCGGCGGGAGAAAGAATCCATGGCATCATGATGCTTTTTCATCTGATCAAACATATCATCTACTTTCTCTCCAAAGAGATTATCCCCCTCGACAAAGAACATCCGCCATTCGCTGCTGGCTCTTCTGATCCAGGTCAGAGACACGTAGCCATGAGAGTCTGCGCATCACTATACCATGAGCAGCTACTCAGGATGCTACATCAAAAGTGTCGTAAGACCCCCTGGCCAGGAATTTGCGACACACCTTCTGCTGCCTGACCACCTGGTGAAAAGGTTCAGCAAGCTCCGCAGGAAGTGCTTCAACTAAACTGGACAGTTGCCTCACCGAGTTCCGTAAGTGAATGCTCGTGTAAAGCTGGTATGTTTGGATCTTGACGGTGAGCATTGTGACCTGATACGTTCTCCTCCCAAAAGAATCCAAGGTCCTAGACTCTGCCTGGGGGCGCCGAGGCATAGTCTCTAATACTCTTGGCTCTTCTGAGAGCAGAGTCCACCACCATGGAATCGTGAGGAAGTTGGGCCTTCACCATTACAGGCTCTCCATGGACTCTGTACTTGGACTTCTTGGGGACCACTGGGTTAGAGAGAGGGCAACACCAATTCCGCATCAGCACTTCCCTGAGTGTCTTGTGCAGAGGGGCCGTTGCAACCTTTGCAGGAGGAGAAGGATAATCCAGGACCTCGAGCATCTCAGTCCTGGGCTCATCCACAACCTCCATAGGGAATAGACTGTCCTTAGACATTTCCCGTACAAAGGATGAGAAAGTAAGACTCTCAGGTGGAGACATCCTTACTTCAATCGATGGAGTAGGATCAGAGGGAAGCCCTCAGAACTCTTCCTCCGAAAAGTACCTGGGGTCTTCCTCTTCTCCCCATGAGCGTTCCTCTTCGGTATAGGACAGAAGCTCCCTAAGAGCAGCCTGAACCCGAGCCTGCCTCGACTTCGAGGATCGACGACCTCGTGGGGGATGCCGAGAAGTCGACCTCTGTCTGGACTCCGGTGAAAATTCCTCCACCGCCGTCAAGGGGGAGTCGACCTGGGTGGCAACCAGCTCCAGTACCGTAAGCAGCACTGAGGGCGGGGACCTCCTCGCAGGTGATGGCCCAGATGCCGTCTCCATAGTCTGTATGGGAGGCGCAAGCACCCCCGACACCGAGGCAGACTGACGAAGCAAGCCTTCCAGAAGCTCTGGAAGAAGGGCCCAGATGTGCTCATTGAGAGCTGCCATCGGAAAAGGCGGTGGGGCCGGTGCAGGAGTCGGTACCAAAATCTGAGGGGGCTGGAGAACCGGTACAAGGCTGTCAGACGACCGACGCATCGGCACCTCCCGTATAGAGGGTGAGCGGTCCTCCCAGCGCCGACGCTTCTCGGGTACCGTGTCTGGAAGGAGATCGATGATGATGCTTCTTAGCCTTCGCTCGACGCCCGTCATCGACACACCTTGGCACCAAAGAGGAAGACGTGGAATCCTCATGCCTCTTCGGGGCCGGGTCCGACGAAGGTCGGTCCCGGGGAGCCTGCATAGCAGTAGGCCTCGAGATGGGTGGAAACCCACTCAATGCCTCGCTGCTCCCAGCTCGATGTAGTCTCTCGGCAGCCATTACCTGAGCCCTTGGCGTCAATGCCGATGCCCTCGGTACCAAGGTTGACGTCGAAGGACCGGACCGCTCATAAAAAAGTTTCTCATGCTGAGCCTCTCGAGCCACTTGGGTCCGCTTCTTCATCAACTTACAAGAAGCTGGAAGATGGTCGGGCCCAAGACACTGAAGACACCACGCGTGAGGGTCGAGATGGTGCTCGAGATGGTCCGGTTGCAGCGAGTACAACGCTTGAAGCCGCTGGGAGTCTTTGATGACATGGGCAGAAAAATAGCATTCGCAAAATCAAAGGGCTCGATGGTGCCAATGAAAAAGGCACAAAAAGAGGGAACAAGACCCGGCCAAGCGGCCTAAAAGGCCGCCGCGACAAAAACAAAGGAAACTTAAAAGGATGAAGAAAATCTAAGGAAAAAAACTAAAGGAATACTTTTTTGTTTGTTTGTTTGGGATTATAATAATGACGAAAAGAAAAAAGAAACAGCGTAAAACCCTGTCGTCGTCTCCCAAGACCGAAATACTACAGCGGTAGAAAAAACCCCGACCGTGTAGAACCGCAGAGGAAAGAAAACTAATCAATGCACGTTCACATCGTGGATGGGAAGCCGCCCACACGGCGGAACATTCAGGAACGTTATTGAGCTTTGATGTTTCTTCAGTCTCCTGGGCCGTCGCAGACGATGACCCACATGTAAGAATTTGAGCCTGCCTGTACTCGGAGAATAATTTGTTTCCTGCAACTAGTGGAGCAATGCTCTCCACACATCCAGTTTATGAAGCTTTTGGGGCTGCTCAGAGCACATTCCCCAGTCTTCAAACACAAGGAGGAAAACCTCCAGATTAACATGGGAAGGGGAAATCTCCTTCAGCAGAAAGGCCTGAACTGTGCTGATGGAGATGGACTCATCCACAACGGACAAGTATGTGTCCTCTGACAAGAGTGAGCCTGCAGTTCTGAAACCCTGCATGCCGAAGCAACAACAACCAGGAAAACGATCTTCAGCATAAGGTTTTTTGTTTTTTTTTAAAGAGAAGCTGCCCTTAAAGGCTCAAAGGGCAGGCCCGCAAGAACATGCAACATGAGGTTCAAGTCCCATGAAGGGAGAAAAAGACGAACTGGGGTCCACAACCACATCACTCCTTTCAAGAACCGAGATACATTCAGCTGTGCCACCAGGCCCTCCCCCGACTCCCCAGGGCCATTTCAACTGAAAGAAATGGCTCATCAAAAGCCAGACAAAGCGAACAAGCAGCTGAACTGAGCTGTCAGATCCCACAGGCAATGTAGTGACTGTTAGCTGGCATGCTCGACCACATGGCTGGTCTGCCCGTGCTGGTGTTCTCTTGCCTGTGGCATGCCTCACCACAGACTGCCACTCCCTGGGCCCTCACAGTCCCCTTAGGCTTCCAATATGACTGCCTTTTCTCTATTTTTTCCATGTTTTTAAAAGTCCTAGATCAAGGCGTGCTCTTTTTTTTTTTTTTTTTTTTTACCTTATTTACCTGAACAGCAGGGAAATAAAAGCTTTCAACTTTTTTTTTTTGGGGGGGGGGGGGGGGGGGGGGGAGGAGTACTTAGACTATCTAGGTAGTCCCTGAGGAGGGAAGGAGAGCCAATATGGAGACCCACCTCCTTGCAGGCAAGGGCCCTATGGGGACTAAACCCAACCACCACCCAGAGGGCACCTGTAAGTGCTGGCTGGGGGCTGTGGAGCCCTAGATCCACACTCAACTGGCACTGGCTAATGGACTAGCGTTAGGAGCAAGGTTGTTACGCTCAACCACGGCACTATGCCAAAGGACCTACAGGCCTTGAGGAGATAGGCCTAGAACCAGCACCAACCTGAACACCCTACCATTTGATGGCGGTATAGAATTGCTGGAAAGTTCCAGTGGAGCACCAGCCTATATCCTGATGATTTCACTAGAACTTTTAGACCTCTACTGCATCTGCTGGTAGGATGAGAAACCAAATTGCATTTGTCCAGACCTGTGTGGCTGGGACGCTAAAGAAACCTTGAATACTAGAGTTTACAGCGCTGGCAATAAGAAGCGAGCATGAAAGAACAAACTGTCTTGAGGGCAGACTGTACAACTCCCAGCTATCTCTTCCATCAACCTCCTTCTAAGACCTGAGGACTAATATATTTACTTTGTCAATTGCCCATACCTTTTCTTGAGTAAGGAGTCACAATATCGTGCCAGTAGCTCGGGGGATTTACTTGAAGACTGTGCCATTTTCGTTACCGCATTGTTATTTATAAACCGACCACAAGCCTGTATGCCACAAACAGATATCAACATTATTTAAAGGTTTCTAAAACTATTAACAGATCAACTACAAAACAATGATTATGAGAAACCTTAATCTGTCGAGCAGCAGGCTAGATTCTGTAGGTATGAACTGGCAGTACAACCTTTTTGCAACTGATATAGCACACACACAAAAACACAATCATCATACCAAATCAGAACTTGGAATGTTATATAGACCATATCCCGAGCACCTTGGGCAAATGTAAACTAAAGCTATAATTTTTAGGGGAGATGGTGCTCTCCATAAAATGTTGTATGTTTACTTGAGGCTTGTGTATTCATACATGGAAATCAATGAATGCCAAAAAGAAAAGAAATGAAATGCTGGCTGCGATAGGTGCATTTGTTTCGTTTTCCTACCTTATCCAGTGCAGCCACAAAACCAGCATCATTGTTGAAAGCAGACATGACTAGTGCATTGTATTTTTTATGAACATCCAAAACTGTCTGTACATACATTTTAGGATCCTGGAAAGGAGAAAAAAAAAAGTTTTAAATGGGTTCAATTTTCTACTGTTGCATCATTACTCCACTTGACGTTTCATTCTTGTGGACAATGGAAGCAAACCAATCAAGGCTGGATGTGTAAGAAATACATGGATATAAAATAAAGAGTTTGTTTCATTTTCTTTCCTCAGACTGTTAAGGAAGGTCAGAGAAAATGTAAAATTTGATACTGGAATTTTGGACATTTTAACTTACATCAGTTATAGCCAAGATACATTTTTACTCCTGGATACAGAGCTAAAGTTGGGAAGGACAACAATTTATAACAATCTTCAATAATTTAGCATTTTTATTAGTTCTTTCTTTCACCCTAGGCATTAGGGCTAAAAGTACCATTCACTTCAAAGTATACCTGCTATTTCACATGCTGTTGACTGATTAATTGAAATACTTTCTATGAACTCCCAGTATAGTCAGTTGCCAGAGATATCAAATCAATCACTTCCAGATCAGGCAAAATTTTAGTAGCTCAAAGCAGCTACATTTGCTTAATACCTATACCCTAATTTAGGACAAACAAGTTCTAGGACAATGAAAAAAATTGTCAAAAACTGGTAGACTCGTTCAATATGAGGAGAGAGAGACCTCAGAACGTTCATGGCTCTGTGCTGTTATAAATTTATACAGTTTCAAGCCATGAGTTATAATCACTGGTCAAAAAGCTTTTTAAATGGAGACACTTTCACCACTTTTAACTATCAGTGCATTAAAAATTCTATATTTTGTCTGAATAACTTTTACAATTAAATGTTTGGGAACTTCTCATTATTCTTCCAACAAAGGACCCTGCTTCACTAATGCTGCCATCAGAGGGCACAATTTCTCCCTTGCCAAATTTGCACGTTTTTGCAGCACTCCCACCATGACCATTTTAAGTTCTTGAACTCATGCTTTTAATATACCGAATTCCAAGGTGTGCAGTGTAATCGATTGTGGTCCCTCTCCTGTCACTCCCCCCTCGTATCACCAGTGGGGCTTGCCTGACTTCTGAAGCCGCCACTATGTTGGGGGATTCCCACTGGCCCCGAAACCTCTTTGACATATTAAAAATCCTGTTTATCAACCTTTTTTTTTTTTTGCTTGCCAACGCTATCTGGTGTAATCCCACTCTTGGTTCAAGGGTCAGTCACCTTTATTTCTTGCTGAAATTGGTGATGGGACTTGATTTACTTAAAGCTCCGTGGAGCTCTTCTCCTAGGGTCCTATTATGCTGGGTGACATCACTTCCTCCAGAATACCTATTTCTTCTGTTCTGATAAACCTTAAGAAATCCTACCCATCTGCTTACTTTAATCTAACTGACAATCACACATTAATGAACTTCAAAACTGTGTACATTAGCAACACGATGTGTTACCATTGGGGCATTCAACATTTTTGCACTCCAACAAAATGTATGCTATATCAGTTTTTTCAAGCCCATGGCTTTACCTATATAAACTTCCGCACTGGGACAAAACATAGATCTGGATTTCAAAGGAAGAAAGGAATCCACATTCAAACCCAAGATAGGGTGGCCTTTCAAGGTTTATTCAGAATTTGATATCCCGCAAATGGGCCCTGTGCTAGCGGCAACATGTGGTTTTGCCTCACGCCAGGGCCCCTTTTACCACAGAGGGTAAAAGGAGGAAAAAGAAATGGCCATGAGTTAAGTTCACACTTGCTGCGTGGCAATTCTGGGGGGGGGGGGGGGGGGGGGGCGGCACTTACCGTCACCCAGTAACAGGCAGCGCCATTACCACTGAGTAACCCCAGTGGTAAAAACAAGGAAATCAATTCAGAAATACATTGCGGTAGCCCAGAGGTAGTTCTGGATTGGTGTGTGGTTAGGGTTACCATATGGCTGCAGAAAAAGGAGGACAGATTGAGCCAGTCTGGGTTTTACTTCCATTGCTTTCAATGAAAGCAAAACTCGGACTGGATCAATGTGTCCTTGTACGTATGGCAAGCCTAGGTGAGGAAAGGAGGGCTTCTTCTGGATATGGCCCAAAAGAACATGCTGAAAATGGGACTTGTCTTTCATCCACTTTGGGTTTGATTGGATGGACCCTTCAGACCTGATCAACTTGAGACAACTGCTCATAGGTTGACTGAATCTGGGGCTGATGTAGTGTTGGTGTGAGGTTCAGGGAGGCTTTCTTTTTTTGTACGGAAATATGGGTAGACAACAGGAATGAAGTGAAAATTATGAAAGATATTAAGTAATACAAAAGAAAAATTGCAAGCATCATGGAAAATGAAAAAAAAAATGGAAAAGAACAGGAACACCTATGTTATAGTGCAAAATGAAGAACCCGAGAGGCAGTCACATGTAAAATTCCTGTGCATAGAATTTAATATGGCAGGGGGTAAATTTGTGTCAGAGTTGTTGAATGTCACTCAATGGTGTTACTGTTTTCATCTGATTTGCTGACCACAGAATGAATATGTCCAATCATTTAAATTCAATCACAAGCAGAGTGTGCAAATTTCTTTTGTTTTTGCAATGCCAATGAAAAATAATTGACAATGAAAACAAGTTACCTTCACCGTACTGAAATCTTAAAAGAAATACTTGCATTTTGAGCAGCTTCGCCACATTTTTCAATGGCTGCAAGACCCTGATTATGGATGTGTGTTTCCAATAGCTTTTTCAGCTCTCCCAGTCCATCTTGAATGCGAGATACAAGATTGTACATCCGCCCCAAGTCTGCCACAAAAAAAAAAAAAACCTCAAAAAAAAACAAAACTTCAGCATTGTAGAAAATTAACGTAAAATCTATAAAGTTAGCATATTACAAATTATTTTATGCTGACACACGAGATGACAATATACACTAACACACATACACAATGCAGTGGAGGTACTGTTTAATCTATTTAAGTATTAGAGATCTGCAGCAAATTACGAACTTGATGACAAGTGCTCATACTCCAGAGATTTACAGCTCCAAAATACCAATATGGCTGCATGAATTTTCTAAAATAGGCATCTTTGGAAGCGTTCTATAACAGTGGGATCTGGACCTGCAGCTGTAAATCTCAGAGATTCCAACACTTCCTGAAAATGAACCAAGGCAAATTATGATACATATCCACCAAAATCAATTTATAAAATAAAACCATAAATGAGTCATAAAAGTAAACCCAGAATTAACAATGAAATCACTTTAAATAAAATGTAAACATACAGTAAAGAGTACCATGGGACCCCTTTTATATTTAAGGTATGGGGCAGGAGAAAAACAAAATACACCCCATCACGCGTCAAGACCCACCACAAAACAGATGAATTATTTCCCAGTACATTCATCTGCAATGAGAAAGGTTTTCAGTTTTTCCCTAAAGAAAAAAATTCAAATTATATTATAGCTCAATAGGCAGACTATTTCAAAGAACTGTAGCTGCTATGGAGAATTATATTCCCATAATATAATTTGATATTACTGGTGTCTTAATAAGTGGTTGCCATTTTATTTGAAGAAGTGCTGCTATGGAGAAGGCATGCTTCCTTTAGCAGGCCTTCTTAATTACCCCCATACATGGAATTGTGGAAGAGAAAGGTGGTTTGGGAGAGTAAAAGAGGAATATGTAGAAATGAGAGAGTTAAAAATCATATACCTTAAGTTAGGAAAATAACATTCTTTGAAAACTCGTTCCCTCCTGACAATCAACCAGAGTACCCCCCACCTGTTGTAATACTTCATTATAGGGACATCTATATCCTGTCCCTTTAGAAATTGCTATTTCTCATTTATCATTGTGACATGACAATATTTCAAAGGCCCTATAGAAGGGGGCATATGATAATTAGCAATGTCCAGATGTTATTTTGTTTAGTATAGATTTTTGAACATTCACTGTATATGAAGAAAGTGTTGACTGGGTATTTTATTTGTACCTTGTGATACACATTATATATCTTTAAGGTTATAATGCCAGTCATAAATCTTTAAAGTTTGGACATCTTGATATGAGCAGAATCTCTGTATCCTGTTTTTTTCAAAGTCTTTGTCTTAACTCCATTTATCATCTTAAATAGCCAGTTAGCCAGCCAATATTTTAACTATAAAAACAGGAGTTTTGCCAAAACAGGATACCTTGTAGAGTCTTTTCTCAAATAAATTATATTTCACATATTGGACGTCTCTGGTCTGCTTTTTGAAGAATCAAGTTCTGTTCCCACTCCTGTTCTTGCTCCTGAGATTTTCCGTGGGACACCGTTGTTCTTTTCCACCCTCCAGTGGTTTTGTTGTTACCAATAAAAAAGCCTGAACAGTGGAGCCATATGACCTTGGAAATTAATGTGAAAGTGTCTTTCTTTTTCAGAGTTCAAGCTATAAATTTAGGATTCCTATGATGACAGAGTTTGATCCATATATGGCTATCCCAGATACTTTTTTAACACAAAGGAATTTTTTCTCTTTTTTGTTTGAATGCACTCCAAAGAGCCTCCATTATCTGTAGAAATAAAGACTCTCCAAGCAGCATTTAAAGAGTAATGCTGTGCTTTTTCTTCTTATGGGATGGCTATGTTATGTATAATTTGTATATACATATAGTTTGCTTATTTGTGCACATAAGAAGTACTTCTAATTCTAGGAAACTGTTTTGGTAATCCAATTGGATACCATACGTTTTGTTTTATATATATCTGACAGGCAACAATCCATAATGTTTGGCAGCAACTCATCACCACCATGGACACTGACCTGCGGGGTACCACAAGGATCGAAACTGTCACCTATTCTGTTCAATATCTACCTCAAGCCACTAGCTGAGCTGATTCGGTCAATGGACACTCAGTTCTAAATCTATGCAGATGATGTGCAGCTACTCACACCCATTAAACCTGACTTACCTACAGCCTTGCATAAACTGATTACTTGTCTAACATCAATTCAAGAATAGGCTAAACACAACAAACTTTGCCTGAACCCAAGTAAAACCGAGCTTCTCTGGGTCCCTAACACACGTGGATACATACCTGACATCAAAATCCCTTTTGGGAAATATGAACTCCCCCTCAAATCACAAGTCAGGAACCTTGGAATATACCTAGATTCAACAATTACTCTGATTCCCCAAATCCAAGCAACCTTCAAGAGCTGCTTCTACTATTTGCGACAGCTAGGGTGCCTCTCTCCTTACATTGAGAAGGTAAATCTTATCCCAGTTGTGTATGCCACGGTAACATCAAGACTGGATTACTGCAATGTACTATACAATGGTCTGACTACAAAGGGCCTGCACCAGCTCCAGTTGATTCAGAATGCAGCAGCAAGACTCATAGAAGGTTGCAAGCGACGTGACCAAATCACACCATTTTTGCAAAAACCTCATTGGCTACCAGTACAATACAGGGCTAAATTTAAAACTATGTCTGATCTTCAAGGCCCTGAAAGGAAATGGCCCCGAGTATCTACAACTACTACTACTTATTTCTAAAGCGCTACCAGATGTACGCAGCGCTGTACACTTGAACATGAAGAGACAATCCCTGCTCGACAGAGCTTACAATCTAAATAGTACAAACAAGAGATAAGGGAATATTAAAGTGAGGATGATAAAATAAGGGTTCTGAACAAGTGAATAAGGGTTAGGAGTTAAAAGCAGCATCAAAAAGGTGGGCTTTTAGCTTAGATTTGAAGACGGCCAGAGATGGAGCTTGACGTACTGACTCAGGAAGTCTATTCCAGGCATATGGTGCAGCAAGACAAAAGGAACGGAGTCTGGAGTTAGCAATGGAGGAGATGGGTGCAGATAAGAAAGATTTACCCAGTGAACGGAGTTCCCTGGGAGGAATGTAGGGAGAGGTGATAGTGGAGAGGTACTGAGGAGCTGCAGAGTGAATGCACTTATAGGTCAATAAGAGGAGTTTGAACTGTATGCAGAAACGGAGAGGAAGCCAGTGAAGTGACTTGAGGAAAGGGCTCATATGAGCATAATGACACTGGCGGAATATTAGTCGTGCAGCAGAATTTTGAACAGATTGAAGAGGAGAGAGATGGCCAAGTGGGAGACCTGTGAGAAGCAAGTTGCAATAGTCTAAGCGAGAGGTGATAAGAGCGTGGATGAGGGTTCTGGTAGTGTGCTCAGAAAGGAAAGGGCAAATTTTGCTGATATTATAGAGAAAGAAACGACAGGTTTTAGCAGCCTGCTGAATATGTGCAGAGAAGGAGAGGGAGGAGTCGAAGATGACCCCAAGAATATCTGAAAAATAGGATGATCCTCCACACACCGCCAAGGACACTAAGGTCCTCCCAAGGACTTTCACTAACTACACCCTCTCCAAAAGACATTACACGATATGATACCCGCAAGCAAGCTTTCTCCGGAGTAGCCCCCACACTCTGGAATGCATTGCCTAAAAGGCTCCGCTTAACACAAGACTATCTATACTTCAGGAAGCAGGTAAAAGCTTGACTCTTCAACCAAGCCTTTAATGGAAGAAGTAACTAACTTGTTAGTCTCACTCACACACACAAGGATTGACTCGGGCTGCACATACTGCAGCGGGACATGTTTATCCACTCCTACCCTAGCTGAGATAATATTTAACCATCTCTCTGACCTCATTTGCAACTTTCTTCAAATCAGTCACCTTACTTTCTAATTTTTCCTACTTTCTTACTCATCTATATGTTACAACTTTGCCTTACCCTTCACTACCAATTATAATGCTCTATTACGTATTGTGTAGTGTTGCAAGTAGTATACCATGCCAAACTTCGTATTGTTACTTGAATATTTTTACTGATGTAATTGCCTATTGCTCATGTTTTATCTATTCTTACTGTACACCGCCATGAGTGAATTCCTTCAAAAAGGCGGTAAATAAATCCTAATAAATAAATACTAGCACAAATTATCCATTCATGCTGCAATGTTTCAGACCACTTGCAATTGCTCCAACCCTTTAGAAGGGATTCCAAAATTTGTTGCAAAATCCAACACACTAAGTTCATAGTATGCATCACTGAACAAAGGGTACTGTTTTCCAAATAAGGTTTTAACTATTTTACTAGATGCATTCTATAAAACACACTTTGTGCCACCCTTGCTGTCTGACACCGATATGAATCCCGTTCATCTAGAACATGCCCAACTATATCCATGAATCTAACTGGAATTATCTTCTTGTCAATCATAGGTACAATCAACCCCATCAAAGCACTGACCACCGAGTGCTAGTTATCAAGTAAAGGAGATTTCATTTTTTTCCAAATATATTGTTTTATGGATACTTGGGACTGTCACTTGATATTTAAAGAAATCAAAAGAATAGAGAATGGTGAACAAATGCCAATGAATATATCACCTTTGATGCCCAAAAGTATGTGTACACAAGAAGGTCAGATAAAACAGGAGACAAAGTGACGTCAAAACATTGAAGACAATTACATCAATCTCTGTTTCCCCTTCACCGAACAGCCGTCATCGTCATACACTCAAAACAAATCAAGCAAACCAAAGTACTGCTGCATCCATGTTGTTCGCTCTTTATTGTTGGTAGCATTTTTATTTAATCTCGCTTATATTTTCAAACATGCCAGCTTGTGCAGTATACGAACGTACAGAAAGGAAATAGAAGGTAAAATTATGTATCATACCTGATAATTTTCTTTCCATTAATCATAGCTGATCAATCCATAGACTGGTGGGCTGTGTCCATCTACCAGCAGGTGGAGATAGAGAGCAATCCTTTTGCCTCCCTATATGTGGTCATGTGCTGCTGGAAACTCCTCAGTATGTCGATATCAAAGCTCCATCCGCAGGACTCAGCACTTAGAGAATTACACCCACAAAGGGACACTCTGCCCAGCTCACCACCGCCGAAACAGGGGAGGGGAATCAACCCAGCTCATCCCCACACAAGTGGGGGAGGGGAATCCATCCAGCTCATCCCCGCGGAGCGGGGGAGGGACACCACACCCGCCGATGCGGGGGAATCTGGCTTATCCTGCGACAGCAACCGCAGGAGGAGCTGGCTGACCCTAAAACCGCCGAAGCGGGAGGGATATAAAGCTGCCCTACAGCCGCACGAAGCGGGAGGGAGCGCCGGAAGAATTTAGGTCTCAATCCAGCCCCGTAAAACGGAGGGGAGAGGAATGCAGCAGCTCACTGTAACACAAAATCGTCTCAACTCCAGAAGAATTCAATCGAAAAAACTTGAACACGAAGACCTCCTGAACAGGAACTGAAGACTAAACTTGAACCTGAAATGTAACCAGAATATAAACGTTACAGTTATCTGGGAGGGGCTATGGATTGATCAGCTATGATTAATGGAAAGAAAATTATCAGGTATGATACATAATTTTACCTTCCATATCATCATGCTGATCAATCCATAGACTGGTGGGATGTACCGAAGCAGTACTCACCCAGGGCGGGACATAGAAATCCCTGACCGCAACACTGAAGCTCCAAACCGGGCCTCCGCCCGAGCAGCCAGTCAAGCGGTAATGACTGGAGAAGGTATGAGCCGACGCCCAAGTTGCCGCCTTACAAATCTCCTCCAAGGAGACGGACCCGGCCTCTGCCATCGAGGCCGCCTGTGCTCTAGTGAAGTGAGCCTTCAGCTGGATAGGCAGCACCTTCCCCGCGGCCACATAAGCCGCTGCAATGGTTTCCTTGACCCATCGTGCCACTAGTCCTCCCTACGAAAGGAGGGTAGGCAGAGCTGCTGATTCACATGGAAACGAGAAACAATCTTGGGCAGGAACATAGTAACATAGTAGATGACGGCAGAAAAGACCTGCATGGTCCATCTAGTCTGCCCAAGATAAACTCATATCTTGAATTTGTACCTGTCTTTTTCAGGGCACAGACCGTATAAGTCTGCCCAGCAGTATTTCCCGCCTCCCAACCACCAGTCCCGTCTCCCATCACCGGCTCTGGTACAGACCGTATAAGTCTGCCCTCCCCTATCCTAGCCTCCCAACCACCAACCCCTCTTCCCCCCACCCAATTTCAGCTAAGCTTCTGAGGAAGGAAGGCACCGTGCGAATAGACACTCCTGCCTCAGTGAACTGCAGGAAGGGCTCTCGACATGATAGTGCCTGGAGCTCGGAAACTTGTCTGGCTGAAGAGATAGCCACCAAAAAGACTGCTTTCAAAGTCAGGTCTTTCAGAGATGTCCTCGACAAGGGTTCAAAAGGGGGCTTCTGCAAGGCTCTTAGCACCAGATTGAGATTCCACGCAGGCACCAGAGTGCAGAGGAGGGCGTAGGTGATTAACTCCCTTGAGAAAGCGCACCACATCTGGCTGTGAGGCCAGGGAAACACCCTTCAGGCGACCCCTGAAGCAAGCCATAGCCGCTACCTGGACTTTAAGGGAACTGAGTGACAGGCCTTTCTCCAGACCGTCTTGCAGGAACGCCAACACTGAAGAAATTGGAGCAGTGAAGGGAGAAAGAGAGCCTGCCTCACACCACAATGCAAAGGTACGCCAAACCCTGGCGTAAGCAGTAGAAGTAGAGCACTTCCTCGCTCTCAGAATAGTGGTGATGACCTTGTCTGAGAAGCCCTTCTTCCTCAGATGCTGCCGCTCAATAGCCAGGCCGTAAGACCAAAGGGGGAGGGATCCTCCATCACCACGGGACCCTGATGCAACAGGCCCTGCTCCGCTGGCAGCCGGAGAGGGCCGTCCACTGAGAGCCTGATGAAGTCCGCATACCAGGGATGTCTGGGTCAGTCCGGACCCACCAGGATTATTCGGCCCGGATGCTTTGCCACCCGGTCTAGCACCCTGCCCAACATGGGCCAGGGCGGGAACACATAGAGAAGCTCCTGTGTCGGCCACTGTTGGAGAAGAGCATCTACTCCCAGAGATCGAGGGTCCCGTCCTCTGCTGAAAAAGCGCAGCACTTGGCAATTGGCCGATGACGCCATCAGATCTAGGCTCGGCTGGCCCCAGCGCTTCGTGATGTCCAAGAACGCCTGAGCCAATAGCTGCCACTCTCCGGGATCCAAGGTATGGCGACTGAGAAAGTCCGCCTTGACATTCATGACACCCGCAATGTGGGCCGCCGACAGCTGTTCCAGGTTCGCTTCCGCCCACTGGCATAGATGCATGGCCTCCTTGGCTAGAGGGGCACTCTTGGTACCTCCCTGGCGATTGACATAGGCCACAGCCGTGGCATTGTCCGACAGGACCCGTACTGGCTTCACCGCCAGTACCGGGAGAAACTCCAAAAGCGCCAACCGAATGGCTCTGAGTTCCAGGAGGTTGATAGACCACTTTGCCTCTGCAGGAGACCAGAGCCCCTGCGCTGTCCTTCCCAAGCAGTGGGCTCCCCACCCCGTCAAAGAGGCGTCCGTCGTGACGAGAACCCACTCCGGGGTCAAAAGAGGCATTCTTGCGGACAGCTTGTCTGGCCACAGCCACCAGCTCAGAGCCTTGCGCACCGCTGGATCCAAGGGAAGGCGCACAGCGTAATCCTCCGACACTGGAGTCCATTGCTGCAGCAGAGAGTGCTGTAGAGGTCTCATATGGGCCCTGGCCCAGGGCACTACTTCCATCGTGCCCGTCATAGAGCCCAACAGCTGCACACAGTCCGAAGCCCGAAGAAGAGAGGCTACTAGGAACTGGTCCACCTGAGCCTGAAGCTTGACAATCCGATTGTCTGGCAGGAACACTCTGCCCACTTGGGAGTCGAAACGAACTCCCAGATACTCCAGGGACTGAGTCGGGCGCAGCTGGCTTTTCTCCCAGTTGATGATCCACCCCAGGGAGCTCAAAAGAGCAATCACCCGGTCTGAAGCTCTGCCGCACTCTGCATAAGAGGGGGCTCGGATCAACCAGTCGTCCAGATAAGGATGGACTTGTACTCCTTCCTTGCGTAGGAAGGCCGCGATGACCACCATTACTTTGGAGAAGGTCCGCGGAGCAGTAGCCAACCCGAACGGGAGGGCTCTGAACTGAAAGTGTTGGCCCAGGACTGCAAAACGCAGAAAGCGTTGATGAGGAGGCCAGATGGGAATATGCAAGTAAACTTCATTGATGTCCAAGGATGCCAGGAACTCCCCTGCCTTCACTGCCGCTATAACAGAGCAGAGAGTCTCCATTCGGAAGTGTCGAACTTTCAAGGCCCGATTGACCCCTTTGAGGTCGAGAATAGGCCGTACAGAACCTCCTTTCTTTGGTACCACAAAGTAAATGGAGTAACGTCCCTTGCCAAGCTGATCTTCTGGCACCGGAACGACCGCACCCAGGCGGATCAGATTGTCCAAAGTCTGCTGCACTGCCACAGCTTTGACCGGAGACTTGCAGGGGAGAGTGCACAAACACGTCTCTTAAGGGTCGGCAGAACTCTAGCTTGTAGCCGTCTCTGATGACTTCCAGCACCCAAGCGTCTGAAGTTACCCTGGTCCACTCGCCCAGAAACGAGGATAGGCGTCCTCCAATCTGCTCTGGGCCATGGACCAGGGCCCCGTCATTGGGTACGAGACCCTGGGGGAGGACCGGAGGACGCACCTCCGGGACGGCGGTCTCTACGAAAGGAATGCTGCTTGGGGGAGAAGTTCCTTTTGAAGGAAGAGGGGGCAGAGGAGCCCGACTTGCCCGGGCGATACCGACGGGCTTCCTGAAACCGTCCTTTGGAGGAACCGTGGCGGGCACCACTGGCCCGAGCCCTGACCTCCGGTAACCTCTTGCCCTTAGACGTGCCGAGATCGTCACAATCTTGTCCAGCTCGACCCCAAAGAGCAGCTTGCCTTTAAAAGGCAACTTAGCCAGGCGAGACTTAGAGGCGTGGTCAGCAGACCAATGCTTCAGCCAAAGCCAGCGCCGTGCAGAGACTGTCTGAGCCATATCTTTAGCCGAGGCTCTCAAGACATCATACAGCAAGTCTGCCAAGTAGGCCAAGCCCCGATTCCAGGGCCGGCCAATCAGCCCTCAAGGAAGGATCCGAGGGGGAAGCCCGCTGCACAATCGTCAGGCACGCCCTGGCCACATAGGAGCCGCAAACTGAGGCCTGCAAACTTAAAGCAGCCGCCTCGAAGGACGACTTTAAAGCCGCCTCCAATCTTCTGTCTTGGGCGTCCTTTAGGGCCGTGCCACCTTCCACCGGCAACGCCGTTTTCTTAGTCACCGTAGTGATTAAAGAATCCACGGTAGGCCAAAGAAAAGCCTCCCGTTCACCTTCAGGCAGAGGATAGAGGCGATTCAGGCTTTGAAACCCCCGCATCCCCGCTAGACGCGCACACGCGGACCGGGGAGCGATTCTTCGAGCCCTCGCCCTCCAACGCCATAAGCCACGTGGAGACCGATCGGGGTACCCCCTGCCCGCTACAAAAGGTAAAAATTACCTGCTTCTTGCTCCGAGCTGTAACGAACTGGTGTCCCAGTGAGCAGCTGCAATAAACGCTGATATAAACGCTGAAATAAACGCCCTTAAAGGACGTTCAAATTTTTTTTTTCTTTTTTTAACTGAGCCAGCGGGAGGGGGGAGAAAAGGAGGGACCTGGCACCACCAGGTTTGCACTTGCTCAAGAAGAGCCCTCAACCCCAGGTACTCAACAAAACCTAAGAATTAGGCTTGGAGACCTAGCCAGAGCTGCTGCTGTGTGTGACCACCACCTGCTGAGATAGAGAACATACTGAGGAGTTTCCGGCAGCATATGACCACATATAGGGAGGCAAAAGGATTGCTCTCTATCTCCACCTGCTGGTAGATGGACACAGCCCACCAGTCTATGGATTGATCAGCATGATGATATGGAATAATTTTTCATAGGTAGAGTAGTAATTTGTTATAAATCGTATCAGTGTGTCATTTGGATGGGCTTGTTATAGACACACCCTAGCACTGTTATATTCGTGCAGAGATTTTTTTCTCCTGGTAAGGGCCACTAAAACAGACATGTTATGAGAACCAGCTGCTCAACATTACAGTTTATATCTATTTATTTTACATATTTATAACATTTATATCACACATTAAACATGAATTAAGTTGAAACCTGGGAGCATTTAATGACTTTTTTTCCTGTGCCTATATCAAAAGAAAAAGATGGCATGTGGGAACTTGCTCCTTTTGTTTTGTGGATTGCATTTGTATATTATAAAAATGCACCTGATATTTTTTATTACTACTATTTAAAAGACAGATATTGAATAGTGAGGGCAGAGCTAACTTCATGCAGAAGTCCAGTCAGTCTAAATGTGCCAACATTATCCAGTTCAGCACACTACTAGCCACCAAGTTCATACAAAGTTAATTATGCTCAGTAAGAAATACATCTGTTGGTTCAGGCTGCCTGCTATGTGAATATTCCATCATTGTTTCCTTATTACATATTATGGCATTTGCTTTAAACTTTGATTTGTTTATCTAGACCTTACACGCACAAGGTTTTGCTTTTTAAAACAAAGGTGAATCCAAGGGTGGTTAAACAATTAGGTATAAACTGTGTTGTTTCTGACTTTACTTGCTTTGGACAGCTTTGGGTCCTGCTGATCCCTTATATCTGCTGTCTGGAATTTTGGAAGATGGAAATAAGAAAATAAAAATTAAATTTTGGATATACTCTGTAGAAGTTGTTGTTTACTTTTGCAATGTGATGGATGCCTGTTCTGGTATGTGCATATGATAATCTTTGAATAACTGCCTATATGTATGATTATGAATTCTGAACATGTGGCAACATTAAAGGACAAACTTTTAAATGCCCAGTTGGGTATATATTCTAATTTCAACTGTGTTAAATGTTTCATACACATCCATCTATTTGCTCTCATGATATATCTGAATTCTATTATTCTGTCTCACTGTATTTTCAAATGTAAGCCATATTGAACCCGACTTTGCTTGGGATAATGTGTGATATAAATGTTAAAAAAAAAAATCCTTTATCCTCCACTTTTTAAGACACTGCCTATCCAGCTAGATGGTGATGGCACAAGGAAAGCAAGCTTGGTCCAGTGAAGACTAATTCAAAATAACCTGTTCCTCAGCTGGGCCCTAGTATTCCATATTGAAAATGTGACCATACTATGCCTCTGTGGTTATGTTCCACTAATAAGTTAAACAATTAACTGGATTTCTTGAAAGGATTATATAAACTTTGGATGCATGACTAGGGACACAAACATACTTATTTATTCAATATCACAATTCCTCATGTATAGCCACAAAACAACCTTTTAGGTTGGATAGTGATCACAATGAGCTTTTATTATCGAACAGCTAGAGATAAGAGTTTTCAGTTTTGGCGCAGTATAAATCATCACAAGAACAAGATATAAGAAAACCAATGGACTGCATTAGAGACTTATAGCCCATTTAGTTATGTTTAAACAAAAAAGATCTGCATGAAACAAAATATTTATTTTTATTTTGACTAATAAAACCACTTGCCCCTGAAACAGATTCAAAACAGAATAATCCATTTGTGTATCTAAAACGTAAACTTCTACAAAAGAGATGAGATGAAGATGTGATTCCATATGCCCCAATGAAAGGAAAGTATAATTTTACTTCCATTTAAGTTCAATATATTCCATCATCTTTATAACATCAGGCTTCCCAAGGCAGATTACAACAACAGTTAAGATGAACCCATCAGGAAACAGGATATCCTCACTGAAATTTGGCCACCTGTATTCTATAGATCAGTGTGAATTCAATTGTTATTTGATTATATTCATAAGGGAAGCTTTCAAATAAATTAAAATGCTGTCCAATAAGTAAAAAAAATTAAAATATAAAACCACAAACTTTCTCCTCCACCTTTTAAGGCACTGCCTATCCAAATGAAGCAGCTTTAGACTTGTTACAGATGGACCACGCATAGGCAGCCCCTTATTTCTAATAATCTTTTGCTGTTGCTTTCAGTAACGTTTGCTATTATTTGGGGTGTACTAAAAATGCGGCAAGCTCTGCCTACTGGCTTCAGCTCATACAGTGGACTAGATAGGCTCACTTGGTCTCCTGTTTTATCCAACCTCCTTGTGTGCACATATATTTGTGAAGAACATACTTGTATGAACAGATCATTAGTTAAAACAACTTTCCCCTAACTGCCTTACTGTAGTGCAATTCAAAGGATTCATTCACAGACATAACTGATATTGCTGTGTATACTAAAATGTGGCCACATCTGAAGTAAAATCCTTACCTTCATTTTTATCAGCATCCAGTAAATTCTGAAATTCAGTGTGAAAAATTTCTAAGTGTTTCTCAATCAGCACTTGCTCACATTTTCGTGCTAGCTCATCTTGGGTGCTCTCATGGAGATATACCTGCACACGACGCTGCTCCTCCAGAAGCCGAGCCTCTGCCTACATTGAAGCCAAAGAAATCCCAGAAAACAAAATTCCCTTCAAGTTAAGAAAGCTGGAAAGGAAATACCACAACTCAAAATGTAATAATCAATCCTTCAATTATCACCTGCCTCTAATCTAATCTATGCTTGGGGCCAGAATGCATCCACCCCTTTAATTTTTCAATTACTGTTCATTATATCCTCTGGCTTAAAACTCCACTTTAAAATCGTAATTTGCAATGGTTACATCTGAATATGAATATCTCTGCTTTTTAAACTATCTGATGTACTTACCACGTGAGAGACACTAGCTTACAAATTATGACACCTTCTCATTTGCATTTGCAGTATGATTCATATATTGCACATCTAATCTGTCATGTGTCAGTAGAAGGGCTGAGTGCCTAGGTATATATTTCCTCTCACCCTCAAGCTCATGATTCCCTCAATTATGCCCTAACCAGACTCACCTCTCCCTCCACATTCACCATCCCACATAGGCTCATGCCCCTTTCCTTGTCCTCTACTCAGGCTCATGCCTCCATCAATCACACTACTCCCCAGACTAACCTCTTCCACCTCTCTTGCCCCACTCCAGTCTCACACTGAAGACCCCCCTTAAAGTTCATCCTTGATGGGTTTTTTTTTTTTTTCAAAATCCCGCTTTTGCCAGTCCCTCTTTGATACCATCAATACAGCCAGCAAGAGAAGGCTTAGCTGTGGCAACATGCAGAGGTGGCCTGGGTGAGGTGGTGGCATCAGTGGCAGGCAGAAGTGAACTGGAAGAAAAGACGACTAAAAACAAACTGAGGTGAAAAGATTTCTTTTTTTTTTTTTTAAGGTATGTTGGGGAAAGGAGGAAGATCAGAGGTAGTACTGTGAGACAAAGGTGCAGAGCAGCAATGCATGAGTCAGCATCTCTTGTACATAATTTGCCTAAATATGCTGCTTTTGTGTTTGATTTCTTGCTAATAGGTTTAAAACTTGTATTGGCAAATTGGAAAAATAACACTGTATTGGATGTACTTATGTGGTGGAATGCTCTCTGTTTTTACAAGAAATGTGAAACTGTGAATTAGAAGTTTTGAAAAGAGAAGATGCTTCCTGCCTCATTTAAGCCTAATGGAAAAAGCAGAATGTTGGTCTCTGTCACATAAGAATATTCCGTTCATTATGTAAGTGGCTTCCTGTGTTGGTGTATTTTTGCTTGATTTAATTAAGTTCCTTAATAAAGATGTTTGAACACAGGTCTTGTTGTAAAGCGAAGATACTTACTTGTAGCAGGGTATTCTCTGAGGACAACAGGCTGATTATTCTCAAAGATGGGTCAATGATCTGCGTCGGCCCAGGAACTGGCATAATGCATAGCAAAATAAAAAAGTTTTGCTAGAGCCTTCTGGTGCACGTGCAGCGCCACACCGCACATGCATGAACTGCCTTCCCGCCCGAAGCGTTACCGCACTCCTCAGTTAAGTCCAAATGAATAAAGAAATAAAACAACTCCAAGGGGAGCTGGGCGCGTTTGAGAGAATAATCTGCCTGCCATCCTCAGAGAATACCTGCTACAGGTAAGTATCTTCGCTTTCTCCGAGGACAAGCAGGCTGAATTATTTTCATAGATGGGGTGTCCCAAGCACCAAGTTTCACCCAAAACAATAAACAATGCTCAATTGGGCCTCACAACGGCGAGGACATAACGTAGATTAACCTGAAACTATATACAACCTGAGAGTGCAGACTGGAACAGAATAAAATGGGCCTAGATGAGTGGAGTTGGATTCTAAACCCCAAACAGATTCTGCAGCACCGACTGTTGCGTCGGGTATCGTGCTCAAGGGAGTAGCAATGTGAATGTGTGGACTGAAGACCACGTTGCAGCCTTGCAAATCTCTTCAATGGAGACTGACTTTAAGTGAGCCACCGACGCAGCAATGGCTCTGACATTATGAGCCTTGACATGGCCCTCTAGGATCAGCCAAGCTTGGGCGTAAGCGAAGAAAATGAAATCTGCTAGCCAACTGGAGATTGTGCGTTTTCCAATGGAGACTCCCCTACTGTTGGGATCAAAAGAAAAACTGGTCGGACTGTCTGAAGGGCTTCGTCCGCTCCATGTAAAAAGCCAATGCTCTCTTGTAGTCCAAGGTGTGCAAGCTGCTTTCGCCAGGGTGGGCATGAGGACGGGGGAAAAAATGTTGGCAAGACAATCAACTGGTTCAGATGGAACTCAGACACCACCTTCAGCAGGAACTTAGGGTGTGTGCGGAGGACTACTCTGTTGTGATGAAATTTAGTATAAGATGCATCCACTACTAGGGCCTGAAGCTCACTGACCCTACGAGCTGAAGTAACAGCCACCAAGAAAATGACATTCCAGGTCAAGTACTTCAGATGGCAGGAATTCAGTGGCTCAAAAGGAGCTTTCATCAGCTGGGTGAAAATGACGTCGAGATCTCATGACACTGGCGGAGGTTTGACAGGGGGCTTTGACAAAAGCAAACCTCTCATGACACGAACTAAAGGCTGTCCAGAGATAGGCCTACCTTCTACACATTGCCGATAAGCACTAATTGCACTAAGGTGAACCCTTACGGAGTTGGTCGTGAAACCAGACTCTGACAAGTGTAGAAGGTATTCAAGCAGGGTCTGTGTAGGACAAGAAAGAGGATCTATGGCCTTGCTGTCACATCAGACAGCAAACCTCCTCCATTTAAAAGAATAACACCTCTTAGTGGAATTTTTCCTGGAAGCAAGCAAGACTCGGGAGACAACCTCTGAAAGACCCAAGGAAGCGAATTCTAGGCTCTCAACATCCCGGACGTGAGAGCCAAAGACTGGAGGCTGGGATGTAGAAGTGACTCCTCATTGCGGGTGATGAGGGTCGGAAAACACTCCAATCTCCACAGTTCTTCAGAGGACAGAAGACTAGGGTACCAAATCTGACGCAGACAGAAGGGCGCAAACAGGATCATGGTTCCACGGTCTTGCTTGAATTTCAGTAAAGTCTTTCCCACCAGAGGTATGGGAGGATACACATACAGAAGTACTGTTCCCCAATGTAGGAGAAAGGCATATGACGCTAGTCTGTCATGGGCCTGAAGCATGGAACAGAACTGAGGTACCTTGTGATTGATTTGAGTGGCAAAAGGATCCACTGAGGGGGTGCCCAACGCTCGGAAGTTCTTGCAGGCTATGCCCATATTCAGCAACCACTCGTGAGGTTCTATTATTTTGCTCAGCCTGTCAGCCAGACTGTTGTTTATGCCTGCCAGATAAGTGGCTTGGAGAAACACATACAGGAGGCCTGAGGGCCTGGATTGAGCCAGAGCATCCAACCCTGCCGAATGAGGATCTCTCCTTCTGCTGAAAAAGTGAGGCACTTTGGCGTTTGCACTTGACGCCATTAGATCCATTCCGGGAGTCCCCCATTTGGCACAAATCTGAAGAAAAACTTCTGCCAGTTCCCATTCCGCCGGGTCGATTTGATGCCTGCTGAGAAAATCGGCTTGCACGTTGCTCTGACCTGCTATGTGAGCTGCTGACAGAAGCTGCAGGTAGAGCTCAGCCCAGGGGCAAATCTGAGCAGCCTCCGCGGCCAGGGCCCTGCACTGAGTGCCGCCCTGACGATTTATGTAGGCCACCGCTGTCGTGTTGTCTGACAGGACCCGGACAGCAAGCCCCTTCAGAGTCTTTTGAATGGCCATAAGAGCCTGGAATATCACTCTCGGTTCCAAGCGATTGATGGACCACCCCGCTTCCACGATTGTCCACTGACCCTAAGCATAGCTTCCCTGGCAATGCGCTCCCCAGCCCAAAAGGCTGGCATCTGTTATCACCAGGCACCAAGAAGGAAGTGCAAGCGGCATTCCTTGTCGCAGCATCCTGTCGGAAAGCCACCACTCCATACTGAGCCGGGCCGCAGGGAGCCACGTTAGTCTGCGTTGATATTCCTGGGAAATTGGAGACCATTGTTGAAGCAGGGCAATCTGCAGAGGCCTCATATGCGCTCTCGCCCAAGGAACCACCTCCAAGGTCGCCGTCATCGACCCCAGCAGCTGGACAAAGTCCCAAGCTCGCGGGCGAAGCATCCGCAGGAGCAAACGGACCTGATTCTGAAGCGTGCACCCCCAAATACTCGAGAGACTGAGAGGGGGTCAGGTGACTTTTGGGTATATTGACCACCAAGCCTAGCGCCTGCAGGACTGTAACCACTCTGGCTGTGGCAAGACGACTTTCGGTTGCTGAATCCGTTCTGATGAGCCCATCGTCGAGATAAGGGTGAACTCTGATACCCTCTCGACTGAGACAGGCAGCTACGAGAACCATTACCTTGGAAAAGGTACAAGGAGCTGTGGCTAGGCCGAAAGGCAAGGCCCAAAACTGGAAATGTTGTCCCAACACCGCAAACCGGAGAAACCGCTGATGCAGGGGCCAGATAGGAACGTGCACATACGCTTCTTTTAGGTCCAGAGACGTGAGAAACTCTCATGGCTGTACCGCCGCAATGACGGAGCGCAGGGTTTCCATACGAAAGTGTCGTACTCTGAGGGCCTCGTTGACTCTTCGTAAGTCGAAGATCGGTCTGAAAGACCCGCCTTTGAGGCACCACAAAATAAACGGAATAGCGGCCGCAGCCAGCGGGAGGCACTGGGATCACTGTTCCGAGGTGCAGCAAGACTTGTAAGGTGTCCTCTACCGCTGCCATTTTACGGCAGTGCCGCATCGGGACTCCACAAACACGTCTCTCACCAGGGCACCGAATTCTAGTCGTTAACCTTCTCTCATCAGGTCCAGGACCCACTGATCCGAGGTAATCTTGGTCCACTCCTCTAGAAAGAGGGAAAGATATCCTCCTACTGCAAGAATCGAGGAGTGGACCGGTGTCCCATCATTGTGGAGGACACCCCTGAACTCCTGGCCTTGAACCAGTCCCTGCGGAACGTTTGTCCGAGTGAAAGGAGTTCCTCTGCTGAAAATGTGTACGTTGAGAAAACCCAGCAGAGCGCCCCAGGCGATACCTGCGAGCTTCACGGAAGCGAGGTCTGGAAGAGGAGGGAAACACAGGACCCTTGGAAGAAGGCCTCGGCCTATCCTCAGGTTACCGCTGGGGTTTAGAGTCCCCCAGGTCTTTCACAATCCTCTCCAAATAACAGGAGGCCTCAAAAGGGTAACCTCACCAGCCTTTGCTTAGAGGCCATGTCAGCCGCCCAATGCTGCAGCCAAAGAAGGTGGCGGGCAGAAACCGCCACAGACATCTGTTTAGCAGAAGCTCTGACTAGATCATAAAGGGCCAAAAATGACAGGGCCGACTTCATCCGCGGGGCAACCTCAGAGAGGGACCCCGCACCATCCGCGGGCTGTTCCACCGCCTGTTGTAACCAGGAAAGACATGCCCGGGCTGCATAGGAACTGCAAATAGACGCCCTTAAGGCAAGGCCCGCAATTTCAAAGGGCCGCTTCAGCGCGGATTCCAGCCGCCGGTCCTGCATGTCTGTCAAAGCAACCCCTCCCTCTACTGGGAGAGTGGTATTTTTAGTCACCACCGTGACCAACGTGTCCACTGTAGGCATCCCCAAAGGGGCCAAGTGCTCCTCACTCAGAGAGTAGAGCTGACCCATAGCCCTGGCCAATTTCAAAGGCCCATCGGGGTCAGACCATTGAGCTGAAATAAGCTCTTGGATGGAGTCATGCACCGGAAAGGCCCGAGTAGGCTTCTTAGTACTCGCCATCCTAATATTAACAGAGGAGGCCTCGCCTTCAGCAGCACCATCAATCGAGAGGGCCTGCAAGGCGTCAGTAATGAGAGCTGGCAGCTCGTCGCGGTGGAAAATCCGAACTGCATTGGGATCATCCAAATCCAGTGGCAAACAGGCACCCTCCTCTGGATCATCCGTCCCTGTGGGCCTGCCAGACCCCTGAGACTCCCCATAGCCCGACCACGGGGGGGGGGGGGGGGGGGGGGATATGCCCCACTTTCAGATGGGGAATTTACTCGTCTATGTTTAACGTGTTTCCAACGCTCGGGGGAGGAAATAACATCTGAAGCCATCCCCAGGGCATCAATACCTGGAGGGAACCCAAGATGCAACGCAGTGTCAGACACCTGTGGCAGAGCTCTCTTCAGCATGAAGGCTTTATGCATTAAAAGCACAAACTCAGGGGAGAAAAACTCACCCTGACCCTCCGTCTCCGAATTAGGAGAAACGGATGTTGGAGCTCCTCTGGCAGCCTCTAAACAAGGTGTCCCCCTGCACTCAGACTCCTCCACAACCGCGAGGGTCGAGACATGCGGTGCTTCCAAAATGGCGCCCGCTGCCAGCTCCATCAAGCAGGAAGAATCATCGCTCGCCATGCTCGTACTAGTGCGAGCGTCTAAGGAGCACGTTTTGCACAGCTCCGCTGCTGATCTGCGTTTACCACAATGGGAGCAGTGCTTAACTCCCTCAGCAGCCATCGCCCGAGTGGACGGAAATATAGCAATAAAATGGCGGCTTCGCACCAAAACTTACCCCGTTCAGAACGGCGTCCACGGGACCTCCCCGGAGAAGCTGGGCACCACTCTCACCTCAGAAGACTGAGTCAACAAGCTCCGGTCAAGCTGCACTGAACCAGAATCTCTGGAAAAAGCCTCAGAACAGCCACGCAGTAAAAGCGCGCTTTTTTTTTTTTTTTTAACACTGTGAGGAAAGTTGGAGGCAGGCAGCAACAGAGGGACTCCGAGAGGACTGGGGAATGCGTAAGGCAGGGGAAGGGCGAACGTATATGCCTTTAAAGTGGGCACCACCAGCCACAACACCCCTGCTCAACTGGCAAAGCACAGGAGCCACCCCAGGCAGAAATCAAGGAGCTGATCAAGCTACGTCCACACCTGCTGGGAAATAGAGAAATACTGAAGACAGTTGGGGCTAGCTGTCCAAGGGTCACTGTGGTTTTTCAGTGTTCTCTATCTCCACCTGCTGGTAGGCGGATACAATCCATCAGTTAATGGATTCCATCTGCTGCTGATGACAAGGAAGTGGAGATTTCCTCCAGTGTTTGAGTAGAGTGAATGAGGGCACACAAACAAGAACCAATATGTGGAGAGAGAACAACAAGGCTGGGGGAGAAGCAAGTGGTGACAATGAGAAGCAAAGAAATATATAAAGAACAGCATAAAAATATTAAAGGAGGATTATTTTAGAAGAATGAGGAAGATGCTGTTAACTCTGTTCACCATATTGAGGGTTTTGAAGGTTACGAGGAGGATACTTGCAGGAGTGAACCACAGTTTCATCAGAAAATTTTGGAGAGCCAAGCCAGCATGGTATTTCAGTCCATGAGGAAACCAGATTTGGTGCTAATGATTATTTCCTGCTCTGAAAGGTTCTATGAAGTGGCTGAATGTGTAATCGGATGTCAAAATCATGAATAAATGTAAGCAACATGAAATGAAAATGCAAATTCTAAAATCTGGTGACAAAACAGAGAAAGCAGATTGCCTAGCCAGGAAACTGAAGGACATAGGTGGCCATAGTTATATCCCAATGGGAACAAACAAGCCACTCAGAGAATTATACAGGAACTGTGAAAAATCCTTGGAGCATAGCGAAGCAGGTTGCTTTCTCTGTTCCGGGTAAGTTTAAATAGAACTGGCAGGCAGGAAGACATAAATCTAGGAGAAACACTTTTGAGGATTGGTGCCTCCTGTTCTGCAATGTAAGTGCCCAGGGATTGAGGCAACCATCAGACAAGTACTGCAACGTCTATGATCCCATGTCTAGCGTTGCTCATGACAGTTTGGAAGGAACGCTGGCTTGATAGAGAAAGGGATAAGGAAATAATAGATGGGAGAGGTGAAGAAGAGGGATAACTGAGAAACAGAATAGTAAAACAGATGAGGAAGGAATGGAGTAAAAGAAAAAGGAAGGAAGAAGATGTATGTGTGAGGGAGGAGGCGAGCGGTATATGAGAGTAGATGGGACCAAGCTGTACATGAGAGTTAGGGCGTTAAGTGTAAGGGGGAGGGAAATATGAAGTAAATATACAGTAGGGTAACAAAAAAAAAAAAAAAAAAGACAAATTTAGAACTAAGAATGAGATCAGCAACAAAAGTATCTAGTTGGCAATCAGAATTTCTAATTGCTTTGGTCACTGTTTCAATGGGTAGATGTGTAAAGTTGTTCCAGATACAGTCCGCCGGATATTTCCCTGGGTTCGGACCTAGTTCATTTATGAAGGTTTCCAGATTAGTGTTTCCCTGATGCAGATTGTTGCGTAGGTTGGTAATTTTATCTTCGAAGTATCTGGCTAGTTTATCTGCAGGTGGTAGGTTTGCGTTCAGTGTTGTTACTGTTTTGGTGTTGAGTAAGTTGTTCACTAGTTTGTATAGTTTCTTCGCATCTTTGTAGTCTGGGCCTATTTGTTCTTTATAGAATTTTCTTTTGGTTTGTCTTATTTTATATTTGCATTTTTTTTCTTTCTAAGCTTTTAGTGTTTGTTCATTTTTGTTTTTTCTCCAGTTTCGTTCTACTCTTCTGGATTGCATTTTTAGTATTTTTAGTTCTTTGTTGAACCAGGGTATTGTGTTGCATTTTTGTGCGTTTTTGGTTCATATGGGTGCTATTTTGTTTAGGACCTCGCTACATCTTCCGTCCCATTCAGTGATGAAGCCAGCGAATCTGGTTTGTGGCATCCAATTATCGTATATTGCTTGCCAGAATGCTGTGGGGTCTACTTTACCTTTTGTTTTGTATAATGAATGTTCTTGTGTAGGGGGAGGGCCTTGTTTCTTCAAACATAAGGTCATAGTTAGTTTAAAGTGGTCAGATCATGGTGTGTTATCAAGTATTTTCGGTCTTTGGATACTTTGTATGTTAGTAGATCTAGTGCATGACCTTTTACATGTGTTGAGCTTACTTGTGGCCAGTGGAAGTCCCACAGTTGAAGAAACTCTTTGCATTTCCATCTGTCGTTGGAGTTTGTGTCTTCTAGGTGTAGGTTTATATCTCTTATGATCACTACATTCGGATTCGCAAGGCATGTATTTGATATAAAGTCCATGAGTGTTGTCTGGGCTTCTTTCCAATTTCCTGGGGATCATTATAATATCATGCAGGTCAGGTGTGCTAAGAGGGACTTGCTTTGTAGTATGATAGCGACGATTTCAAGTTGTGCTGTTAGTGATTCCACAGTGGTTTCTGAGGTGAAGTGGTCCTTGTAGATTAGGGCTATGCCTCCTCCTCTTTTTTCCTGTTCTGGTCCAGTGGTTGACTTTGTATCCTGGAGGAAAATAGGTCTCTAAAGGGGGTGAAAGAGGGGCAAAGGAGATGGTGAAACATGGATAATGAGAGGCTGAATGGAGCCTGCCTTGGTGGGAATATGTGGGATATAAATATTCACAATCAATAAATAAATAAGATAGGTGACAGGGAAGGAACTGGAGCTGGTGGGGAGATAAAAGGCAGAGGAAGATAAATGAGTGCTAAGGGGTTAAGTATAGAGTGATAATGAAGGTGAAATATACACAGAAGTTATAGAAGGTTGGGGAAAGTAAGATGAGGACAATGGGAGCTCTAAAAAGGAGCAAGACTGGGATAAAGAAAGCTGGTAAGGTATGAAGAGAAAAAAAGGTGAAAAAACAGAAAATGAGGGGTAAAATAGATATAAATACAGAAGCAGAGAATAGAAAAATGGAGAAATAAAGGGTGAAAAGAAAACATCAATGTCAGAGACATGTAGTGGAGGAATAGACGATAACTATAGGAGAGAAAAAAAATAGAAAGGAGACCTTGAAAAAAAAAAAAAAACTAGAAGACTGACAAGAAAGCAAAGCCATTCACCTGTAGCAGGTGTTCTCAGAGGACAACAGGACACATTCTCACATGTAGGTGACATCATCCAGACATCCCATGAAAACTTCCCAGCTTCTGAAACTGCACACCACACACGTGTTCTCCTGCCTGCCATGCAGGACCAGCCAATCTACTGCAACAGCTAACAAAATACAACTCCTAGGGAAGGAGGGTGTGTATGTGGGAATGTGTGTCCTGCTGTCTTAGGAAACACCTACTACAGGTAACTTCGCTTTCTCCAAGGACAAGCAGGACAATATATCACCTTTGTCAGCTTACCACCTTGAAACTCTCAGATCAGCTCGCTTGTACTTAAATCTGCATTACCCCATCTACAGAGGCCTCAAGTATAAAACCACCTATGCCTCCACCTTTTCCTATATTAGAGCACAACTGTGGAATGGTCTACCTAAATTTGTGAAAATTACCCCTGATCATCCGACCTTCAAAAAAATACCTTAAGACCTTCTTATTCGGAAAAGCTTACGCTCCTGACCCGCCCTGCACCACTGCCTATTGAATTCAATTTCTCTTTCCACATTTCCCCACCTCTGCTCTTACTCTCTAGCCTCTTTCACTACATTGCCGTTGACTGTTTGTTGTAGAATTGATGTATGACTTTTCAAAATTTCTGTAAGCCACATTGAGCCTGCCCTTGGGTGGGAAAATGTGGGATATAAATGCTATAAAATAAATAAATATGTGGGAACTCCTAGCTACAAGGCTGACCAAAACAAAAAATGGGGGGGGGGGGGGGGGGGGGGGGGGGGGGAGGGGGGAATACCAAGGCCTGCAACAGGATGAACCTAGAACTTTTTTTATTTTTTTTAATTTATAAAGTTACATTTTTTTTATCAGCCTGAAACAAAATGTGCTTGGAGGATACAGTTGGATTCTAGACCCCAAATAAATTCTGAAGGACTGATCGATCAAACCAACTGTCGTGTTGGTAGTCTTGCTCTAAACAGTAGTGAGTTGTGAATGTGTGGACTGATGACCACACTGCAACTTTGCAAATCTCCTCTACTGAGATCAGACCTCAAGTGGGCTACCAGTGCATCCATTGCTCTTGAATTACGAGCTGTGAAATGACACTCAAGAGTCAGCCTGGCTTGGGCATAAAGGAGATGCAGTTTGCTAGCCAACTGGATAGTGTTTACCCATGGCTGTCCACATTCTGTTAGGGTCAAAAGAAACAAAAAGCTTGGTGGACTTTCTGTGGGCTTTAGTCTGCTCCAGACAGAAGGATAATGTTCTCTTGTATGCAGTGTGCTTTCACTGGGATGGAAATAGGGCTTTGCAAAAAATGTTGGCAGAACATTTGACTTAAGATAGAACTTCGACACAACCTTAGGAAGGAACTTTGGATGCATATGGAGAACTACTTCTGTTGTGATGAAATCTTTTTTAAGATGATCAGCTACTATGGCCTGAAGCTCACTGACCACCACCAAGAATAAAAACTTACAGATCAAAAACTTAGGTGACAGGTATACAGTGGCTCAAATGGAACTTTCATCAGCTGGGTGAGAATACTGAGATCCCATGACACTGTGGGAGGTTTGATTGGGGGCTTCAGTAATAGCAAACCTTTCGTGAATTGAACAACTAGAGGCTGTACAGAGAGTGGCTTACCTTTTACATGCTGATGTTTAAGTGCCAATTGAACCGAGAAGAACCCTAACAGAAACAGTCTTGAGGCCAGACTCTGACAAGCATAGAAGGTACACAAGTAGTTTTTGTGTAGGACAGGACAAAGGATCTTGGGCTCTAACCTCACACCAGACAGCAAAACTCTTCCATTTAAAATATGACCTTTTAGTGGAATCTTTTCTAGAAGCAACCAGACCATGAGAGACTTGCTCAAGCACATGGAGAGTCATTTACCAACCTCTCAATATCCAAGCCATGGGGATACCGGTCTGGAGAAGCGACCCTTCATTATGGGTGATGAGGATTGGAAACAAGTCCAGTATCCTGATCTCTAAAGGCAAACTCCAGTAGTAGAGGGAACCATATCTGCCTCAGCAAATAAGGCATAATGAGAATCATGGAACCTCTATTTTGCTTGAGTTTTAGCAAAGTTTTCACTGGGAGAGGTATGGGAGGATACACATATAGACCTCCAATAAAGGAAGAAGTCATCCAAGGATAGTCTGCTATGTACACTCATTCTGGAGCAGTACTAAGGGACTACTCTGTTCAGATGAGTGGCAAAGAGATCCACCGAGGTGGTGCTGCATTCCCGGAAGATCTTCCAGGCTTTATCTGTGCTGAGTGACCACTCATGCGGTCGTATCATTCTGCTCAGCCTGTCTGCCAGACTGTTGCTCTTCCTGGACAGGAAAATGGCCCTGAGCATCATGATATGCTTGGATGCCCAGGTCTACCTGAGCACTTCGCAACACAAGAGGTGCAAACTTCATGCTTCCCTGCTTGTTGATATAATGCAACCTGGTTGTCTATCTGAATGAGAATAATTTAAATTCATAGCTGATCTCTAAAAGCCAAATAGCATTCCACACTGCCTGAAGCTCCAGCAGCTGGATGTGCAACAATATCCTGGGAGGACCACTGACCTTGAATGTGAAACCCATCTACATGAGCTCCCTGCCCCTAGTTGGATGTATCTGTTCTCAATGTCTTGTTGGGGTGCAGAATTTAGAATAGAAATCCTTGTGTTAAATTGGTACAATCGGGAAGTGATGTAACCAGTTCAAATGGGTATCCTCTTGTCTAAAGATCTCCAGGCAAAAATGAAACATATTTCTCATCTACAGAGCCATTATTTGGCTCTCCAGATGGATATTAAAAGGAAGATCTTATAACGTAGCTTACATTTATGCTCCCAATGAAAGCCGAAGAGTTTTATTCTTTGGTGGAGGACTGTTTATTAACTAAGGAGGCTGGAATCTGCACAATAGGTGAGGATTTCAATTTAACCGTTTGCCCACAATTGGATAATTCTTCCATTTATTTATTTATTAGGATTTATTTACCACCTTTCTGAAGGAATTCACTGAAGGTGGTGTACAGTAAGAATAGATCAGGCATATAAGGAATTACAGCAGTAAAAATATTCAAATAAGAATACAAAGTATGGTATAGTATACTACTTACAATGTCAACACATAGAACATTATAATTGATAGTGAAGGGTAAAGCAAAGGTGGAACATAGAGATAGGTAAAAGAGTAAGAAGAGTTAAAAGTAGGTTGGTCTTTATAGGTTAAAAGCTACACAGGAGCCCTAATTGTAGTTAATAAAAATGTCTCAATGAAGCTTTTGGTTATTATCAATAGAAAAGCTAACTAAAATGACATACTATGGGATGGGATAATTCTTCCATGACATACTACAGGAAGGTGGACCATTTAGCTTTTAAATTCTTGATAAATCTAGGGATCATTGATGTATTGGGGAAAATGAATAATAACAGAATTGCTGTGTTCGTGGATGCATCTTAGATTTTTGTGGATAAAACTCAGACAGGTGTGCTTAGGTCAGAAACTGAATTTGTATTGTGATCTGACCGTGCACCAGTATGGAATAAATGTAAAAACAGTTTTGTTTGGGCAAATACTGTATGACTGGATGAAGTTAAAGTTGAGAAGAGGAGCAGCCTAGATATCCTGATAACTGGATTCAGGAAATTTCTGTATGTGGATAACATCCTGTTTCTAACAAATATCAAGTCAGTACTGCAGTTTTTAGAGTACTTTGAAGTAAGGCCAGTACTGGGCAGACTTCTATGGTCTGTGACCCGAAAATCATTTGTTGTTTATTAAACTTGCTATACCGCTTCCGTTGCAAGCAAATTAAAGCAGTTTACAATAAAAACAGAAAAAAATATCAATTATGGAAAGGAATGGCAATCATAGATCAGGATCAAGTATGTAGATTTTATATTACATTCATATCATATGCTATATGGGTGAGTGCTATGTATCTTAATGGGGGAGGAGAATGCATCTTAAGACTGAAGTTAGTAAGTAAAATGTGTTACTCGGTAATATTGCTGGATTGTTGAAATAATTATTGTATTGATAAAGTATGTGACTAGCTGCAGCCATAATAAAACCGTTCTTCAGACTACTGGCATGGTGTTGTCGTACTGGAAGACTGCATTAGATATAACTGCTTATATGTAGTTAGAATGGTGGTGAATTGCAGTTGCCCTGTTTATATTACCAGTGTTTACATGGGCATTCTAGATGAATCATGCAGGTATTTACCTGCCATCATTTACTATGTTACTAATAGAACATTCAAAATTTCAAGGATACAGAATTAGCAAAAATTGAAAGTACTCTCAATAAGCTCAAAAATAAGCAAAGGAAATCCTACATGTATGTTCAAGTTTAAGAGAGAATAATGGATGCATTTGTCTAAGCATTTTTATTCCCAAAAAGAATTCTATAGATTTAACTAGATTCCTCTGGTCAGCAGAATACCAAGAGTCCTAAACGACTGATGACAAGTTAGCAGAAGTGGTTTTATAAAGATAGTAGTGGTTGAAAACTTAAGCAAACAGCAAAACCATAAACAAAAGATGGGGACAGGGGAATATTGGAAAAATATTAGACAGAATCATGTATGGAGACACATACAAGCTCATTTTCAAAGCACTTAGCCTCCCAAAGTTCCATAGAAACCTATGGAACTTAGCCTCCCAAAGTGCTTTGAAAATATGCCTCATCACCACCTATATAGTTTTGCTTTGACACAACAGAGGTGGACTCGTTGATATTCAGGGCTTTTTACAAAGCTGCGCAAGTGATTCTGTTGCAGCAAATGAGAGGAAGCCCATAGGAAACAAATGGCCTTCCTCATTTGCCATGCAAGAATCACTAGCATGGTTTTGTAAAAGAAGCCCTAATGTTGGAGATAAATACCTGTTGAAATTATGTACTACACAAAAAATAACTGATAGAGGGAGGAAGTGGCAACACTGTCTGGGATGGCAGCATAGAAGCGCAGCTCCGCTGGGGATATTGAAAATTAATGCAATTCCAGGGACACTGCTCAGCTCTGAAACATTGAAATTGATGGTGAAGAGGTTGCAGCATCATGCCGTCAAAGAAGAGCTTGAAAAGATTCAGATACGTGAGGGAACACGGCAAGAAATCAAAGCCAGACCCAGCGGGGCCAGGTTTGAGGGGTTTCGACAGACACTGGAGAGCTCACTAAATCAGATGTGTGGGCTGGTTCCAAGAATTGAAAGCTAACCTGGCGAGGGTCCGAAAGGATGTGCAAGACATTTTAAAGGATATTAAAGCTGAAATTGGAGATTTGGGCACCCAAGTAGGCGAGATGGAGGATGGGCTTGATGTGCTTAAAGAGGATATTGGAACACTTCGTGAAACAGTGTCTACGGATAAGTTGGAAATTCAGCAGTTGAAAGAACAGATGGAAGATCTGGAAAACAGATTTCGAAGGTGTAACCTGAGATTTAAAGGGATTCCTGAAACAGATCTCTTCAGTAATTGTGAGGCAGTAATTCAAGAGTTTTGCTCTTATTTGTTAAACCAAGCAGGAGAAGAGCAGCAAGTAGAGCTACATATACAGACAGAACATCGGCTATTTCTGTTTGCGGTATGGCTTACAGTGGTCGGCAAATCAAGGAAAGTGAAGACGCTGGAGGAAGCATGGACAGCTATACGGACTCTGGGGTGCATTGAGGTCCCTGAACTAGCTAATCAGGCTGGGTCGTTTGTGGAACCCAGAGCGGACTCTGCATGGCAGCATGCTGTTGGCAGAGGAAAGAAATCTTACAAGCATGTGTCTTGAGGAGCGTCCTCTATATCACAGAACAATTGAAGGTCGAATTGAACATTGCAATTTATCATCATAACAATGTGTGGTTTTGTTTTTTTTTTGTGGGGGAGGGATGAATGTGTGTTGGGGATGTTTTTGATAATATGGGGCGTGTTGAAAGTTTATTGGTTATTCTGCGCTTGAAATGGGTTTTTATAAGGGTGTGATGAGTGTTGTGAGATGCATGGGAGTGGGTATGGATCGACTTGGGGAGGGGGGAAGTGGAGGATGCGAGTGGGGGAGGAGGCACAAGGTGGTATGTATTGGGGGTGCCTCGGGAATTTAGTTGGTTGAGGTATATGCCTCCTGGAGAGTGAGCTTATTCCTCTGGGGGATGGCTGATCTGTTGGGGAAGAGATCAGCAGACACGAGGGGAGGGGAAGGGGATTTGGGTCGGGGTCAGAGGGGGGAGGGAGTCAACAAAAGGGGTTAATAAGGGGTCTGCTTCTCTGTGCAATTTGGGTGGGAAGGGGGAATCTTTAGTGGTAGGGACTTGGAATGTAAATGGCCTGAATAATCCATGCAAGCGTAGTATGGTTTTTAAGGAACTGACTAGACTGAAGTGGGATGTGGTATTCATGCAAGAAACATGCTTAAGACAGCAGGATGCTGATATGTTGCATCGGAAGCCCTTCAGGGAGGTGGTGGTCCATCAGGGGTTAGGGGCTAAACGGACTGGGGGACTGGCCATTTTACTTAGGCAAAATTGCGGGTATCATATACAGAAGGAGTTTCGTGACTTGTGTGGTACCTGCAAAAAGCTACGCATGGCTACACAAGGTCAGGAGCTTACACTGATTAATTTATATGCCCCGAATGTGGGTCAGCCATCATTTTATCAAGTATTGCTGGGGAAGCTTCAGGGATTTGTGTGGGGACAGGTGGTGATGGGAGGCGATTTCAATGTGGCTCCTGATGCTCACCTAGATCACTCGACTGGTGGTGGGCATTATAGTGGTCCCAATCGCAAAGCATTATTGCAGTTTGTACAGCTTTTAGAAATAGTAGACTGTTGGAGATTGCTACATGGAGTGCAACGCAATTACACTTTTTACTCCCATGCCACTCAAACTTATACTTGTATAGATGGGTTGTGGACTCACAACGGTGGCTGAGGCCCAATATTGGTAATATACAAATCTCAGATCATGCTCCAGTGTGGATTAAGCTTAATGGTATAGGTCATTCTGGGAGGCGGGGTTTTGGGGGAATTAACAAATCATTATTGGGGAAGAAGAGGGTGCAGGAAGAGGTTAGTTATACTACATGTGAATTTTGTCAGTTTAACAATAATGGGGAAGTATCTGATGGGATTTTATGGGACGCTTTTAAAGCAGTGGTGCGGGGGACCTTAATAAAATGGCGTGCATGAACGATGAGAGAACAAGGGCAATATTCACTAAGTTTGCGTACTAGGTTATTGCGCTTAGAAAACCAACATAAGAGGACACCTACTCCACAGATTTGGGAAGAACTGAAAAAAGTGAGAGGGGAATTGGCTCAACTTCAGATGGTGGAAGTAGATTTTATGAGAACTAAACTTAGGCAGCAACACTGAATTTGCTAACAAATTGAATGCAATGTTAGCTCGCTATCTTCGGGCTTGGAGAGCGAGGTTTAGTATTCAGAAGATAAGGGATAACAAGGGCTATTGGCAGTATATAGACTGCGATATTCAAAAATGCTTTCTGAAATACTATCAGGGTTTATACCGTGAATCAGACAGGGCATCGGTCACAGTGATAGCTCAATATTTGGACCATATCCTTTTAGAAACTCTTAATGAGGCAGAGAGATAGCAGTTGGGAGAGCCCATCAGACTTGGGAAGATACAAGGGGTTATAAGGAGACTTTCAAATGGTAAGGCCCCAGGGCTAGATGGATTTACGGCAAGGTTACAAATGCTTTGTGGGGGGAGTTAGGGGATTTGTTGGTAAGGGTGGGTAATGGAGTCCAGGAGGGCAATGGATTACCACCTTCTATGTCTGAGGCAGGGGTAACAGTCCTACCGAAACCGGGGAAGGATCCCAATGTGTGTGGATACTATAGACCTATTTCTCTTGTGAATGTTGATGCAAAGATCCTGGCTAAGGTGTTAGCCAACAGATTGGCCAGGGTATTGCAGCAATTGGTCCATATAGATCAATCAGGATTTATCCCAAGGCATCAGGTAGGTGATAATATTAGGCGTACTCTTCATTTGATTTAGGAAGCACAAGAGTTTTTCACCGGGTGTCGCGCTGTTGGCCATTGACGCAGAGAAGGCTTTTGACAGAGTCAGTTGGCAGTTTTTGCAAGAGGTGATGCATCACATGGTCTAGGATCTAAATTTGATACCTGGATAGAGGCATTATGTGTGGCCCCAAAGGCGTGTCTTAATATTAAATGGAGGATATACATCATTTTTCCAGCTGGAAGGGGGACTAGTCAGGGATGTCCCCTATCACCCCTTTTATTTGCGCTGTATATAGAGCCCCTGGCAGAGTTGATATGTCAGCACCTGGATATTCAGGGAATTAAGGTTGGGGGGGGGGGGGGAGCATCGCATAGCCATTTTCACGGATGATGTGCTACTTTAGATTAAAGACCACGGTCTGACATTACCCATAGTGTTGGAGGTATTTCAGGAATTTGAGAGGTCTGAAGGTCTGAAAGTTAACACGGATAAAAGTTAAATTTGGGGGATCTCTCTATCCCAACTGGAGGACGGTAGATTGAGAACTGCTTTTGCATTTAAATGAGCACCTCATAGTATTCTCTATTTAAGGATTCAAATCCCAAAGAACCTGGGTAGGGTCTTTTGTTTGAACTATGGCAAGATAGTAGATCAAATTCGGGTAGAATTGTCCAGGTGGAAGGGGCTATGGCTATCATGGTGGGGGCACATTGCAGAGGTGAAGATGAATGTGTTGCCTAGGTTGCTGTTTTTATTTCAATCTTTGCCTGTAGAGATACCGAAGCGGGTGCTTCGGTGATTGCAGGGGTCCTTTTCTCAATTTATTTTTATTGGGGGGGGGGGGGGGGGGGCAAATGGCCCCGCTTGGCAGAAAGGGTCCTGTGGGGGGCTCCTGAACTACGTGGGAGACCGATACCTAATACTGAATAGTATTATTTGGCGGCCCAAATGCGTTTGATTTTAGACTGGGAGAAGGGGAAATCTAAATTGGCTATCCGGTACAACACTTAATGGGAATATGGGGAACAATAAGGAAAAGATAGGGAACAATAAGGAAAAGATGGGGACAATTAGATTGAATGTCTTCACTGGCTTCGACACGGTGGGAACCAAATTTTGGGGCAGGGAGGAAGAATGTTACATTTATCTGCTGGGAAAAACTAGGATTGACGTGTTTTAGAGATGTTATACTGGGGGTGGGGGGGGGGGGGGGGTAGTGGCCTTTTAAACTTTGCGCTCCATGTATGCTCTTCCTAAAGGGGATTTTTTTTTCTCCTATTTGCAAATTCAGCATTATTTATATACTTTCTGTTGGCAGCAATTTTTCTCTTCCGCAGTAATTATACTTTGTGGCTACATATTTCGCTGCATATAGTTAGTATATATTTTGAATTTTGCTAGCAATTGAGATGTACAACAACATTTGTTGAAATAATGTACTGCAGCAGATAACTGGATTCTATTTACTACTACCATTTTTTAAAAGTACCTTTTTCATGTATTCTGTGACTGGGTTCTGCTGTAAGAATTCAGTGCTTTCTCGTGTGTAGAACCGCTCTGTGTCAGCCAGGAACTGGGATTCAAAGGATTCTTTGTATACGGTTAGTGTAGGACCTTTCGCAAATGCATCATCTTCATTCAGGCCCAGCTCAACTTAAAAAAATAAAGTATACCCAGAGTAATTATTTTCATGATTTACAGAACATTAATAGATTTTAAGAAAACAAAAGTCTATCCAATAAATCTCGTCAATGTGGACCCATTACACATGAAATAAGTGCATCTAACCCCCCCCCCCCCAAAAAAAAAGCCCTATAACAATAGTTAATTGCAATCCTGAAGGCACCTAAACATGGATTATCACCTCTCAACTAAACAGGCCACACTACTAAACTGAAAACATATACTTGCTATTTTGATTAAAGGAATAATCAACATGGATTTCAAACAGTAATATTTAGATTTCTAACTCCTTGCTGCTTAAATCTGTAAATATTTGCAAAGCATGGAAGCATAAATTCAGTATGACCCGATTCATCTTGGTCCATTGATAAAATCTACTTACACATAGACTTAAGCCATAGTATTGACAAACTATACTGGTCAACAGGCATTACAAAATATGTTATTAAATCCTTTCTATGGTTTTCCTCTGGAGTGGCATTTCCAGATTCTACAGGTTTCATCAAAACACCTTAAGAAAATTAAGGGAGATCTACAGATATACAGTCCACTCACAGTGTGCTTACTTCCATCCTAAGATACTGGACTGTAGTAAATTCTGAACTAAAGATTCAAACTATTTTGTCCATCTGTGATCCTGTTCGAGAAGTGCCTATGATATACATATGTGCACACACACTTGTAAATACTGTTCCTCTTGACAAATGGACCAGTTTAACAAAGCAAGTCTCTGTGTAGATATGAAGCCTTCATTTTTAATCTAGAACATATCCACACAGAGACTAATGTAATAAGTTATGCATTAGAACAGTGCATTCAGCTTCAGCACACAGTGTTGTAAAACAAGTTTAAAAAATGGGGGGGGGGGGGGGGGGGACACCTTTACTCCCAATATAGTAAAATAATTGCATACACATTGCAGTGTTTAACCCCCCCCCCCCCCCCCGTGTTTTCTAGCGTTACTAGCCCTGGCTTCTGGGGGGGGGGGGGGGTTGAGTTGTAACCACATGGACTATGATGTCAGTGTTTAGCTTTGTTTATCCAGATGTTATGTCTTTTCTATGCTTTCTTTAATAAAAAGTATTTCAAATTAAAAAAAAAAAATTGCTGACAGGAAAAGCTGCAATATGTTGCCATTTTCTGCACTGGGTGGATTTTTCTTTTCTTTCCTTTCTCCTTTCCTGTCAGCCTCTCTCCATACAGTACTCAATATAAGAGTCATACCCTTCCCACCCATCCTGAGGCTATATGGTCCAGCACAGGGAGGTCCTTGACCACCGAACCTACTATGCTGTAGTATACAAATGCTCCTCCCACTCAGTGGACCAATAATTCTTACTTGGTCCAGGGGAGGTTTCCAGTACTATCCTCTTTGCCCTGGCACAACCTTGAAAAACAGCAGTTCCTGACCCCTAGCAGTGCATCTTAATGTACTGCTAGGGTCAGTGTGGAAAATAAGGGACGTGTTTCTCTTATTTGGCAAACCAAGCCTAACTCTGCATCCTGACACACCACTGGGACAGCTGCCATCATTTATCAAAATAGTGGTGCCGGAGGCAACTGGCCATCATCCTTGCTTCTCAACTTGAGGAGAGAGGGTCAGGGAGAAGGCATGACTGGCACCACATTGTGATGCCAGGTTGGTCCTCGCAGGACTGGAGGGGTCAGAAGGATGTCTGAAAAGCATCATTGAGGTAAAATAATGCTATGACCGTTTGCTCTTGTGCTGGAATTTTCACTCCTGCCCTGAGCTGGAATAAAGATTCAGCACTACAAGCCATGTAAACCCCCTCCCCCCCCCCCCCCCCCCCAAAAAAAAAAAAACCCCAGAATGACAATGATTTGTTTTGATAAACATCACGAGCAATTAAGGATTTGGTCTTTTGGGTGTATTTTACATGCCAATTACTCTATCCTTTTGTGCAATAGTTCCATTAAAGCAAAGTTATTCACCTGTAGCAAATGTTCTCCGACGACAGGACACAAATTTCCACAGATGACGAAATCACTGACGCAGCCCTGGTGCAGATGCTACTCAGTGTTCTAAATCTTCTAGAAACTTTTGGCAGACCTGACTGCACAAGCCTTCTCACCTGCCTGGTTCGTGCGGTACTTGCAGCTGGATAAAAAGCATAAATTAACTCCTAGTAGAGGTAGGAGGGATGTGGTAATCTGTGTGTTACTGTCCTACAACACCTGCTATTGGACATCAATTCACCAGAGATGGGAATCCCTAGCTACCAGGCTCACCAAAACAACAGGCAATGGTCAATAAGGACTTGGTTCTGGTTGGCCGTGCCTGTGTAACACTACTAAACATAAGAATTTCCTGTTATGAAGGTACAGCCTGAACAGAAGTGAATGAGCCCAGGAGGGTGGAGTTGGATTTTAGACTCCAAATTCTGCAGAACTGTCTGACCAAACTGGCTGTTGCATTGGGAATTCTGCTCAAGGCAGTAGTGAGATGTAAACGTTTGGACTGAAGACCATGTCGCAGCTCTGCAAATCTTCTCCATGGAGGCTGAACTCAGTGGATACCGACACAGCCATGGCTCCAACATCGTGAGCCATGACATGGCCCTCCAAAGTCAGAACAAAAACAAAAAGCTAGGTGGACTGTCAGCGAAGATACTTACCTGTATAGCAGGTATTCTCAGAGGACAGCAGGCTATATATTCTCACATGTGGCTGACGTCACCAGTGTCGCCCAGTGCGGAGCAATAACAAGCTCCTAATGTCTTTAAGAGCACGCACAGCGTCCCCACCATAGATGCACGAGAGCCCTCCTGGCCACCACTAGAGCGTAAGATCAACAGTTCAATACTTTAGCTTGAAAAAGAGGAGACAACTCCTGGGGGGGGGGGGGGGGGGACAGTTATGTGAGAATATATAGTCTGCTGTCCTCAGAGAATACCTACTACAGGTATCTTCGCTTTCTCTGAGAACAAGCAGGCTAATATTCTCACGTGGGGAATCCCTAGCTACCAGGCTTACTAAGGATATGAAATTTGACAGCCAATTGGAAATAGTACATTTCCCAAGGGCTACTCCCATCCTGTTAGGATCAAAGATACAAAAAGTTGAGAGGACTGCCTATAAGACTTAGTCCGTTCCCAATAGAAAGCCAGTGCTCACCTGCAGACCAATGTGTGCAGTGCGCTCTCACCAGGATGGGCATGAGGCCTAGAGAAAAAATATTAGTAGAACAATGGACTGGTTGATAAGAAAATCCAATACAAACTTAGGGAAGAATTTAGGATGGGTAGGAAGAACCACCCAGTTGTGGTGAAACTAGCATAGGGTGCAGGCACCACCAAGGCCTGAAACTCACTGACTGTACAAGCTGACGTTATAGCCACTAAAAAGATGACCTTCCAGGCCAAATACTTTGGAAAGAAACAAGCAGCTGAAAAGGAGGTTTCATCAGCTGGGTGAGGACATTGAGATCTGAGGTCACAGGTGGAGATTCGAGGGGGCTTTGTTAACAACAGACCCTGCATGAACCGTCACTAAGGGCTGTGCAGAGAGAGGCTTGCAGTCAACACGCTTCTGATGAGCTCTGACTGCACTGAGATGAACCCTGACAGAGTTGTCTTGAGACCTGACTCAGAAAAGTGGAGGTATTCCAAGGAGGGATGGTGAAGGGTGAGAAACAGAACTTAGGGGGACCTGCCCGAAAACCTGTATCATTTGAAATAACACCTCTTGGTGGAATCTTTTCTGGAAGCTAGCAAAACACTGAAAACACCTTCAGCATGGCGAAAGAAAGCAAACTGTAAGCTCTGAACATCCAAGCTGTGAGAACCAAAGACTGGTATGTAGAAGGGACCCCTCGTTCTATGTTATGAAGGTTGGGAAACATTCGAGTCTCCTCGGTTCTTCTGAGGACAATTCCAGAAGAAAGGGGAACCAGATCTGCCTGGGCCAATAAGGGACGACCAGGATCATGGATCCACAGTCTTGCTTGAATTGCAGGAGAGTCCTTCCCACTAAAGTAATGGGAGGATGCGCATACAGAAGACCAGTTCCCCAATGAAGAAGAAAGACATCCAACTCTAGTCTATCGTGAGCTGGAAGCCTGGAGCAAAACAGGGGAACTTTGTGGTTGAAATGACTAGCAAAAAGACTGATTGAGGGTGTGCCCCACTTCTGGAAGATCCCGCAGGCAATAGACATGCTAAAAGACCACTCGTGGGGTCACAGAACCCTACTCAACCCATCAGCAAAAGTGTTGAATTTGCCCATTAAAGAAGTGGCGTTGAGAAGCATTCCATGTCTGGATGTGCAGTGCCACACTAGCACAGGTTCCTGGCAAAGAGGGGGAGATCCCGTGCCCCCTTGTTTGTTGGTGTAGTACATGGCAAGCTGGTTGTCCATTTAAATGAGAAAAAATTGGTTGGCCAAACAATCCTTGAAAAGCTGCAGAGCATTCCAGATTGTCCATAGCTCCAGGAGATTGATCTGAAGCAAGGATTCCTGGGCTGTCCAAGCCTCCCGAGTAACTTCCCATGTGAATCCCCACCCTAAGTGGCACAGCAAAGCAGGGACTAGACTAAATCGTGTGTCACACAGATGAGATCAACCAGGTTCCCTGTGGCTCGAGACCATTGGGAAAGTAAGGTCAACTGAGCGGCTTGCATATGAAGATGCACTCTGGGAGTCACAAGAATGGAAGAGTCCATGTGACCCAAGAGGCACAGCATCTGCCGAGCAGTGACTTGCTGGAGAAAAGCTTTCACCTCTCATGTGTCCAACAGGACTCCAATGAACTCTAACTATTGAACATGAAGCAGATGAGATATGGGGTAGGGCAAGACTAAGCTGGGAAGCTCCAGCAGTCGAATAGTCCACGGCATTGACTGCTTAGCCCTATCCCACATGCTTTCCAGATCAGGGAAGACATGGATCCCCAGTCTGCGCAGTGATGCAAGACACTTGATGAAAACCCTGGAAGCCAATGCCAGACCAAATAGCAGCACCTGGAATTGGTAGTGCTGAGTCCCTAGAAGAAGCAAAGATCTTTCTTGTGTGCATGAAATATTAAAATATGAATATAAGCATCTGCTAAGTCTAGAGAACGTAGCCAATTGCGTTCTTGAAACATATGGAGAAGAGAACCCAAAGAAGCCATTCTGAATGTTTGACTAGATACTTGTTCAGAGCCCTTAGGTCCCGAAGAGAACGTAATCTGCCAGTTTCCTTTGGTACAAGAAAGTACTTGGAGTGGAAACCAAGCCCTTTTCTTGCACTGGAACGAGCTGGACTGCATGGTTCGATATAGGAGCAGCGAGTTCCTCTGCAAGCACTGGCTCATGCCAAAAACTACATGTTTGCACCCTCGGAGGGCAATGTGGACCGGCAGGTCGTCTGGAATGACACCTTGCACAGTGGCTATGCTCTGCTAGAGTTTTTGCCTCTGCGCGGCTCTGGCCAGTTGAATTCGTGTCTTCATATGAAGACAAAGAACACAGGCAAAGGGGAGATGATCAGGCCCTAGATACTGCATACACAAAAAAATGCATACGTTGCCTGAAACAGTTTGGTTGCACCAGTCACAGTGGTGAAAACCACTGGTGGCTAAATAAAAAAAAACTCTAAGGCGCCAAAATAAACAACACTTCAGAGACAAGAGGGCACTAAGCCCTTTCGATTCAGTCTCGAAGATACCAAACACAGAAAAGAAAAGGTGGGGAAAAGGAAAAAAAAAAGTGTGTGTGTTTTTTTTAATAAAACACAAATATCATGCAGAAAAATCAAAAGAGGCACAAATCACTCAAAAAAAAAACTAACACACCAGTTGCTGTGAGGAGCGTGACAGAAATGTATCCACTCCTCGGTGGATGGAAGAAAATGGTTGATCCTGTGCTTTAGTGACGGATGGGAGGGCACTTGCGCATGTGTGGTAGGGACAGTGTGTGTGCTCTTAAAGATATTTAGAGATTGCTAATGCTCACCACCAGGCAACGTCACCCACGTGAGAATATTAGCCTGCTTGTCCTTGGAGAATATGGGCTTTAATCTGCTCCAGATAGTAGGCTATGGACTCACTTGCAATCTAAAATGTGCAGTGCGCTTTCACCAGGATAAGCACGAGGTTTCAGGAAGAATGTTGGAAGGGCAGTCAACTGATCAAGATGGAATGCTGACACTAGCTTAGAAAGGAACTTAGGATGTGTACAGAAAACTACTCTGTTATGATGAAACTTTGTGTAAAGTGGATTAGTTACTAGGGACTGAAGCTCACTGACCCTGACCCTGCGAGATTGACTGCCACCAAAAACAAGACCTTCCAGGTCAGGTACTTCAGATGACAACTGGCTCAAAAGGAGCTTTCATCAGTTGGGAGAGAACGTTGAGGTCCCATGACACGGATGGAGCTTACATTGGGGGCTCTGTCAAATGCAAATCTCGCATAAAGTAAACAACTAGAGGCTGAACAGAGAGGGGCTTGCCCTCTACAGAATGATGCCAACTGCGCTCAGAGAGGTGCAAAAGGTACTCGAGCAGTTTGTGTGTAGGACAAGAGAAAGAATCTCGGGCCTTGTCCTCACACACCAGATGGTAAATCTCTTCCATTTAAAAGTATAACACTTCTTATTGGAATCTTTCCTGAAGGACATCAGGACCTTGGAAACACCATAAGGCAGTTGAAGGGATGCAAATTCTATACTCTCAACATCTCTCAACATCCAAGCCAGGCGGGCCAGAGATTGTGGGTTGGGATGAAGAAGAGACCCCCTCGTTCTGCGCGATGAGAGTCTGAAAACACTCCAATCTCCAAAGTTCTTTTCTTGCAGAAGAAGAGGGAACTATATCTGGCTATGCCAGTAAGGCGCAATGCCTTGGTCCTGCTTCAGATTCAGCAGAATCTTTCCTACCAGAGGGATAGAAGGATATGCATACAGAAGGCCTGTCCTCCAGTGAAGGAGGAAGGCACCTGACCCAGCTTGCCATGTGACCTGAGTCAGGAACAGTACTGAGGGACTTTGCTGTTGAAATGAGTGGCAAAGATTCATCGAGGGGGTGCCCCACTCTTGGAAGATCTTCCGTGAAATGCCCATACTGAGACCAGTTGTGTTGTTGCATCACCCTGCACAGTCTGCCAGACTATTTTCTTTGCCCTCCAGGTATGTGGGTCTAAGTACACTTGTTATCAATTCATGATTTAACAAATGAATGTGGTATAAAATACTTGATCCTGGTCTCTCTGTCATTTGTGGGACATTGACCCATAGAAGTCTGCTCAGCACTGTCCTTACATTCCAACTACTGGACTTGCCATCAAAGCTCACTCCAGCCTATCTCAATCTGTCTTGTCATATATGGAAAACAGACCGTAAACGTCCACCCGGAACTGGTCTCACATGCCAACTACTGGAGTTGCCATTGAAACCCTCTCCAGCCCATCCTAAACTGTCTGCCATATACAAACACAGAACGCAGAAGTCTGCCCAGCACTGGTCTTAGTTCTTCATAGACGAGTCACCATCTAAGCACCACTCGACACATCAACACACATGCACTCATTTAAGTTTTGCTTTTTATACCATCCATTTTCTAATTAGGGATCCTCTGTGTTCATCCACACTTTCTTGAATTCCGTCACCATTTTTGTCCCCACCACGTCCCTTGGGAGGGCAGTCCAGGCATCGACCATCCTCTCCGTGAACAAAAAAATTTCCTGACATTATTCCTAAGTGTCTAAAGAGAATCCACAAAAGGTGGAGAACTCAATAGATCCCTATTGGCTTTTTTTGCTAATAGTATTTTATTTTTTGCTTTATTTTTTGCATTATTTTTTGCATTATTTTTTGCATTATTATTTGTTGCATTTATATGGTTCCTTGATTTTTTTGATAATTTATATATGTTCCTCTTTTAGTATAATTTTAGCTGTATATTTTCATTATTTTTTATTGTTTATTTTTTATGCTTAATTTGTTTACTTATTGTTTGTTTATGTTTATAGACTCCTGATGTAGGCCCCTTCGGCCGAAACACAACGTTGTGTCGAGTCATTTTTTATGTGTTTTTATATCATCATTTACTTGGAAATTATTAAACTTTGGTTTTTTTAAACATAATTTGGTTCCATTCTTTGGACAGCCTGGCTCATATTCCCACCTTTTTTATTTTGCATTATTCCTAAGTGTACCACCCTGTAACCTCGATTCAGGTCTTCTATTTTACCATTTCCCCTTCGCTGGAAAAAAAATGTTTCTATATTAATACCTTTCAGGTATTTAAACATTTGATCGGTATCATATCTTCCCTATCCTTCCTTTTCTCTAGGGTATACATATTCAGGTCTTCCAGTCTCTTCTTATACATCTTTTGGCACAAGCCCCATACCATTTTTGTCACATTCCTCTGAACTGCTTTAAGCCTTTTTTGCATCCTTTGAAAGATACAACCTCCAAAAACCTGAGCCTCACCAAAAGACTTGTACAGGGGCATCAACACTACCTTTCTTCTGCTGGTTATGCCTCTATGTGGTCTAGCATACTTCTAGCTACAGTCACTGATTTGTCAGACAGTTTCATCACCTTCAGGTCCTCAGACACTATCACCCAAGATCCCTGTCCCTGACTGTGCATATCAACCTCTCAACTCCTAGAACATACGGCTTCCTTGGATTTCTACTCCACAAATGAATCATACTGCACTACTTTGAACTAAATTTTAACTGTCAAACCATTAGCTAACTTTTTTAGACCCCTTTTAATGTTGTCCATTCCCTCTGGAGTCTAGCAGGGCTCTAATGAATTCCAATCATTGAACTAATAGGAGGTGGGACCGGGTTATCTGCATTAAGCACCTTCCTTTGATTTGGTCTTTAACAGCCAACCATCTAGGTAGGGAAACACATGCATTCCCAATTCCCTGGGAGCAGACACAAGGCAGGACATGATTCTGGTAGTGGTACTTCCCTAGTCAAAATTTGAGAAACCTCCTGTGACTGGGATGTATCTGGATGTGGGTACAAGCATTTAAGTCCAGAGAGCATAGACAATCATTTGCCTGAATCATGGGAAGGAGGGTGCCCAGGGAGACCATCCTGAACTTTTCTTTGACCAGATTATTTGTTCAAGGTCCTTAGGTCGATAGGATAGGATGAAATGAAATCCCTCTATCTTTCTGGGCACAAGAAAGTACTTGGAACAGAATCCCTTCCCTTCTTCCCCTAGTGGAATGGGCTTGACCGCACGAGCCTTTACAATGCAAGAGTTGATGCTGAGAGCTGAGTTCTGATGTTCTCAGTGAGCAATTTGGAGGTTATCACCAAAGAAGGGTGGAACCCTCCCAGAATATTTGACCCAAACTATTTAAAGAACCCACATGTCTGAGGTTACAAGGAGCCACAATGCTTGAAAAACAATACAACCTCCTTCCCACTGGTAGCCTGTCTGGGAAGGAAACTTTTATGGCAGTTATGCTCTGCAAAAGCCAGTCAAATGCTTGGTTAGGACTTTTGGGCTCACTGCTACCAAGGGCAGGAGCATTGAGCCTGGGACTGCTGGACAGGATGAGTCGAGGATGAGAACCTATGTCTTGGTAAGAATCCCTCAGACTACTGCCCGAAAATCTCAGAGGAGGTCGCAGAAAAAAATGCGCTGAGACAGAAAGTTGATGGTATCAGAACTTTCCTCGAGGTCAACGACCTCCTTCACCTTATCTCCAAAAAGGTTGTGTCCTTGGCAAGGAAGGTCCACCTATTTCTCTTGAACTGCCGGTTCAAGGTCTGAGATTCAGCCATGAGAGTCTGAATATGCCAATTTCTAAAGCAGAAACTCTGGGCACCACATCAAAAGTAACATAAATTGCCCAGGCCATATGCTTTTGATACTCCTTCTGCTTGGCTACTAGCTGGAACCTTCTCTGGAGGTAGAATGACAGCAAACGCCACCACAATGTGCACCAAGTTCTTCAAGTAAAGCCCATGTAGATCTGGTAGGACTGGATGTGGGAGGATTACCATTGACCCCTGAAACACTTTCCTCCCAAAAGGTTCCAGTCTGAATATCCCTACCTGGGGGCGCTGATGCATTGATCTTTGAACTTCAGGCTCTTCTACCACCCATAGAATGGACAGAAAGCTGCTGCTTCTCAAATCCAGGAGGTTTCTGGACTCCATACAAAGGGTCCATCTTCTTTGGTACAGGCTACACAGTGAGAAGGGTCTCAATTCTTCATCTGCACTGTCTTAAGGATACTGTGCATGGGCACTGTCACAGCCTCCTTTGGTGGGGGGGGGGGGGGGGGGGGAGGAGGAGAAGTCAACCAAACCCAACATCTTGGCCCTTGGTTCATTCTTGGCCTCCAAATTAAATTGGATAGTCTGAACTGTCTCTCTCAAAGTTGACAAAGGAAGCCTCCTTTGGGGGAGATTTCTTCCTTTCTCGCGACATAGAGGGGTCCGAAGGCAAGCCAAAAGGTTCCCTCCTCCAAGAGCTCCTCAGGTTCCACTCCAGTCTCCTAGGAGCCGTCCATATCAGACTCATCGAAGTACTCTTCTTGAGACATCTGAGTCTGTGCCTGCCTCAAACCACTGGATACACAATCAGGCTCTGGACGAGAGCACCAAGGTATGGGTCCCCTCCTGGACTCTGAAGTAACTTCCTCCCTCGATGGGTTTGAGAAGAGCACCAGATCAGCCAATGCTGACTCAGATGCCCAACAGGGCACTGGTGTTGACAACCACCTGACAGGCAGAGGTTTCCACAAGGGGCTGGGGCAGCACCATGGCCAACATCAATACTCTCAATGCCTCGGCATCACACCCAGCCAGAATGCATTCAAGCTTGTAACATAACCCAGAACTGCTCCTCATTAACCAGCATCGGTAAAGGTGGGGCCGCCAGTATGGGGACAGTCAGCGATGATGAAGGAGCTGAATTAGAAGCGGGGTCCTAGCATTGGGGTGACTGGCACATCAGCACTGCTTCCACGGAGGGGGAGTAGTCCTCCTGACACAGACGCTGCTTGAGTACCAGTGATGCCGGTGTCCCAGAGCTCCTGTCACAATGCTTCTTCACCTTCACTAGATGCATGACATCGGCATCCCTCAGTGCCGATGAGGACAACATAGAATCCTCACAGGTCCTTGGTGTCAGGTCCAATAATGCTCATCCCAGATAAAGCATTACTGATGCCCAATGTCGAGGCAGAGAGAAACTTGCTCAATTCAAGTGTGTCCCCAATGTCTGGTGCAGCTCCTGATACCAATGGGACCAAGGCCAATGTTGATGGATCGGACTTCAGTGCTCCAAAAAGTTTCTCATGTAGGCCCTTCCCTAACTCTTCTGTGTTCTTTCCTGCATTTAAAAACAGAGCTTGCAGTGAGTGGCCTTATGACCAGGGACAAGGCAAAGTAACACCAGTAGTGAGGGCAAGTCACAGGCATGGCCCTACCACATCTTGAGTCCTTAAACCCACTGGGAGGTTTCTGGGACATGGTTTGAAGCAAAATCAAATGACTCAAGTTTTTGTTTTTTAAGTCCTGACTGCGAGCTTAGGTCTAAGTGACAAGCCGCCGGGGGGGGGGGGGGGGGGGGGGGGGGGGGGCCGAGAACAAAACTAAAAAGCTGGGGAAAACCCTTAAAAAATAAAGGGAATATTAAGAAAAAATTTTAAAAGAAGAAATGGTCCCGTGCTACTCACAAGCAAAAAAGTGTCTTAAAAGATATGCAAAAGAAATCTTCTCTGCTCCGAAGATAAAAGACAATTGCTGGTCCCGCGCAAGATAGGCAGGTGGGAAAGCATGCACACATGTATGGTCGGGCCTGCTAAAGGCTTCTAGAAGATTTAGGTCATTGACAGTGTCCATTCCAGGGCTCTGTTGGCGATGTCATCCATCTGCAGAAAACTGTCTTACTTGTCCTCAGAGAATGATTTTTCTGCACCTAAAATTTTTTTTTACAACATTGGGAGTAAGATTAGTATGCGAAAATAGGGAGTACATCACCACAATAAAGGATAGCTCTGCTTATAACAACAGCCTCTGAATATGATGAGCAAGGAAGAGTTCTGGGCTGAAAAACAGGAAGCCATGAGAGATGTGGGAGATGCACAACCTAAACCTTGTATGGTACAGTTCAGTAATTATACCAATGTCAAGCAATGAAGGACATCAACTGTAGTTACTACATTGGCGCCTGGCTCTGTGGTGCATTGTAAGCCACATTGAGCCTGACATTGTTGGGAAATTGTGGGGTACAAATGAGATAATAAATAAATAAAATAAATAAATAGGGAAATCAATTATATACAGAGGTGAAGAGGATGAATACGATCAGTTTTCAATGAGCTCAGCGCAGTAGACTGAAGATGTTGGCAAACCTGAACATAAAACACAATAAATATTCCCTGTGGACAGGAAATTTGACTGTTAGTTCCCTAGAAATATCACCTGAAAATAGTTGAGAGAGAAATGAAGATTGTGGTTAAATTCATTAAGCTCACGATAACGCTTCACTACTGAAGGGAGAACAACAAACTTAATGTGTGCTAGAAGCACATTAAATTAGACAATACAGATTGAGAAAAACTTACCATAGGACTGTACAACGCCACTGATCAGCCTCGTGTTGATGGTCTCACCATTTCTTTCCTTTTCAATCAGTTTCAAAACAGCATTCGTTACCTTTTGGGACAAGTTATAATAAAATAACTTAAACCACTTCAGTGTAACAAAAGTTACTGTAGTTTAAATACTTCAGGTTCAAATAATTGTAGTATTTGACAGGGTTAAAATAGGTCACAGCCATTACTTAACTGCACACAGATTTATATAGATAAAGCAGGGATTTATTTAAACACCAAGAATTGCGTCTTGAAAGAAGAGAGAAATTATACACGTACAGGAAAGGAAAAAAATACCATGTAGTTAAACTACTCCTAGTAATATACCACCAAACTCAGGAAGACAAGGTTAGAAGGGTGGAAGGTGAATTGGAAATTAAAGAAACCTACACTGAAGTAAGAGGGTGACACCCGTAAACTATTACAGGCTAGTATGATAAAAGTAACATCCTATGGATGTCCAGAAAAGTACAAGTTGAATAGGATCAAAAAAGACATAGTGCCTGTCTTAAAATCTAAATCAAGCATATACAAGAAATTGTAGAAGAAAAGTACTGCCCAGAGCAAAAAACATACGAATAGCAATAGTTTCTCCATTCGTGAGAAGCTTTGCAGAGATGAGGAAAAATCCAAATCTTTGGACCAAGAAACAAAACATGTCTTTTACGAAAAAAAAGTAGTCCCAGAATATGAACCCTATCTGAGGGAAATACAATGACAAATTACTCTATTTGATTCTTCTCCAGAGGTTTCCAATACAATTGGTTGTTCTAAGGGTAGTTTAGGAAAGTTAAGGACCCTCAAATTCAATGCTTAGTCTATTCTCCATTGTCTCCAATTTCCTGGGGACATTCATCTTGTCTTGAAACAAACCACTTTGTATGGATGTCAGCTTTCCACTTTCTGCTCTCCAGCTGTTACTTGTGCTTTTTATTTCACCAAAAGTTTTTCCTGAGACTGTAAACTAACAAAAGTTCCCGAGAATACTTTTACCAAAGTAGAAACAAACATCCAAAGACACTAATAGAGTCCACACCGAATCCAACGTTATATGAGCAGGCTTAACTACCGTGGAGAACCCGCTTATCCTAGCTAGTTATTGAACTGCTAATGAAATTTCAGCAGAACTTACCCACGGAAACTCCTGCAGTGCTCTGACTTTCTGCAGTAAAAGTCCATCACAGAAGGGACCAGTTCTCCATGCACGGCTTGCGGACCTATCTGCTGCAGTCTAGGTGTTACTACCACGGAGGCAGTACTGCCGGCCTCCTCCCCTTGCTGGCAGGAAATGCTCCTTTTGATAGTGTAAAGCGCCATCCCGGAAGCATTTGCAGAATCAGAGAAGTGCTCAACAATATTCATTTGTCAAGGAGTACTTGCGGAGGGGGGTAGCCTTCCCTTTCCCTCTTCAGTACCACATACTTGAAAAAGGTAAGAAGATATCAGCTTATGAAGAGAAATACCTACACCGAAGCATAGCACAGAATGGAGCACTCGCAAACACCTCTAATCAAGAAGCCATCTTGCCCCCTACCGGCAGACTATATCTTAAACACAAAGCTACATTATTGAAGCATGACTGAACAAGGGCAAAGGATTCTTGGTGATTTAGTCAAATACTAGGGGAATGGGGTCCCCTTATAGCTCCAGTAGAAAGCAGGGAGAACAGAGGAAACAGAACAAAACCTATAGCCAGTATTCTCTGTGCACAGCAGAAAGTTACTTACCTGTAGCAGATGTTCTCTGAGGACAGCAGAATAAATATGTTCACGTGTGGGTGATGCCATTTGATGGGGCCAAGCACAGAACAGCTCTCCAAAAATTTAAGAGCTTTCTACCATGCATGCGTGTGCTTTCCTGTCTGCTGCTGCTGCTGCTAAAAAGGACCACACCAGTCTAGCTCAAGCAAGCTACTAATGCAGCCATAACCCAAAGTATGAGCTGTGACACGACTCTCCAGAGTCAGTCCAGCCTGAGCATAAGTGAAGGAAATGCAGTCTTCTAGCTAATGTGAAACAGTATGTTTGCTAAAGGCAACCTCCATCCTATTTGGGTCAAAACAAATAAAAAGCTGGGTGGATGCTCTAAAGCTTTCTTGCAGTCCAAATTGTGCACAACACTTTCACCTTTGTTGGACTGAGGTTTTGGAAAAATACTAGCAGAACAACTGACTGTTTAAGATGGAAATCTAACACTAACTTAGGATCCATGCTCAAGACCACTTTGTGACTGAAAAACTATATATAGGATGGATTAGTTAATAGCGCCTTGAGCTTTTATGGACTGAAATGACTACACCAAAAACAGGACTTTCCAAGTCAGGTGCTTCAGGTAGATCAAAAGGAGGTTTCATCAGTTGGTTTAAGATAACAGAGATCCAATGACACTGCAGGGACTGATGGAAATCTTCAATAGAAGCAAGCTTCGCATAAAGTGAACTGAAGGCTGAGCAGAGATGGGTTTACCTTCTACTTGATAAACACCAATTGCACAAAGGTGAGTCCATACAGAATTGATCTTGACCTGACTCTGAAAGATACAGAAGGTATTCAAGCAGTTTTTGTATAGGACAGGAAAAAGATTTAGGGCCTCACCTACAACCAGATAGCAAACCTCTTCCATTCAAAACCATAAGACCACCTAATGGAAACTTCTGGAAGATGAAAGAACCTAAGACACATTATCTGGTAAGTTAAGGGAATCAACTACTACCCTCTCAATCTCTAAGCCATGAGGGCTAGGGACTGGCTGGTGGGATGTGGAAGAATTCTCCAATCTTCAGTGATCAGTGTTAGAAAACACTTCAGTCTCTGAAGTTTCATGAAGAGGAGATCCAGGGGAACAGGAAATCATATCTGCCTTGACCAGAAAGGAGTGATCAGAACCATGGTACATCAATCCTGTTGGGAGTTTTAGAAGGAGTTTTGCTATGAGAGATATCAGAGGACTTGCACACAGTAGGCCTTGACTCCAATGGAGGAAGAAGGGATCCAAAGCTAGTCTGGCATGTGATCCTAGTCTGGAACAGAACCGAGGGACTTGGGGGTACCCCACTCAAAAAATCTCCTTAGCTACCCCTCGTCCGCAGACTACTTGTAAGATTGCAGAATCCAACTCAGCCTCTGACAGGCAGCTGTTGTTCCCTGACAGATATGCAGTTCGTAGGCTGTGACTAATACTTATTTGAATAAGGGCTCCAGAGTGATTAATAAAGAAGGTGCCATGGATTCAATTAGTATATCTGATAGCTTAGATATGTCCAAGCTTTTGTAGTCATCTCATATTTGATTACTAAGAGATCACTGTAACGTTCCAGACTGAAGAGTTAAGAAGCAGGTTCCTTGCTGTAAACAGGTAGTTACAATGTTGCCTGGTGTAGCCAGAGCGACTCAATTAAGGAAAACGTTCCTACAGTTAAAGCATATGGCATTGGCAATAGCGACTTTCTTCTTTAAGTTTCCATATAAATGTCTGGTCACTTATAGGAACCATCAGTATGTTCTTTTGGATTCTCTTCTTAAGATAAGCCTGTTGTGCAATATGATAATGCCACTTAGAAAAATAGGTTTTAATATAAAATGATTGTGCTCAATTCCTATTACTTTAATTGTTAACTTTTAACATTTTTTTTTGCTTCAGTATGAAATTGTTCTTCCATTATGTGGACTGATGCTACTAAATTATGATTTTGTGTTGCTTAATTTTTCTAGAACATTTTCTTTATGTATTGTGGATTGTAATAAATTTAAAACTGAGATCTCTCTCTCTCTCATATATATATATATATATATATATATATATATATAAAACGCACCTCCAACGTTCTAATGAAGCCTCTGTTAGCCAACATTCTAAGTGAAGGGGGTGAGATCGCATTGTGTCTGCCCCGCCCATGCGTCAAACGTGATGACGTCGAGGGCGGAGCAATGACACTCAACCAATCGCATCGCTCACCAGCGAAGCGTCAGGGAAGGAGGCGGCGCTCTCGACGTCTAGCCTTCCCTTCGCTGTGTTCCGCCTTCTTCTGACGTCAAGGATGACGTCAAAAGAAGGCGGAACACAGCGAAGGGAAACCTAGACGTCGGGAGCACCGCCTCCTTCCCTGACGCTTCGCTGCCGGAACCGCCACGGAGGTAAATTTAAAAACAAGAAAAAAAAAAAAAAAACACCCATGTTGTGGGGAGAGAAGAGGGTGGCCACTAAACTACAACAATGGGAGCGGGAGAGCAGGGGAGAAACGACAGCATGGATGCGAAGGTGGGGGGGGGAGAAGAGGGCGGGCCAGGCTGGGACATGGGAGAGAGAGGAGCATGGATGCGAGGGGGGGTCATGGAAGGGAGAGAGGGGACTTGCTCGAAAAGGATAAATGCAGGCGGCAGGGGACAGAGGAGCATGGATGGCCATGGATTGGGAGGGGAGGGCTCAGGGAGAGAGGGGAATTGCTGGAAAGGGATGAATGGAGGGGACAGATGGGCATGGATGGATATGGATTGCAGGGCAGGCCTCAAGGAGAGAGGGGAATTGCTGGATAGGGATGAATGGAGGGGCCAGGTGACAAAGGAGCATGGATGGGCATGGATTGGAAGGGCAGGACTCAGGAAGAGGGGAATTGCTGGATAGGGATGAATGGAGGGCACAGATGGGCATGGATGCATATGGATTGCAGGGCAGGCCTCAGGCAGAGAGGGCAATTGCTGGATAGGGATGAATGGAGGGGCCAGGTGACAGAGGAGCATGGATTGGAAGGGCAGGACTCAGGAAGAGGGGAATTGCTGGATAGGGATGAATTGAGGGCACAGATGGCCATGGATGCATATGGATTGCAGGGCAGGCCTCAGGCAGAGAGGGGAATTGCTGGATAGGGATGAATGGAGGGGACAGATGGGCATGGATAGATATGGATTGCAGGGCAGGCCTCAGGGACAGATGGGAATTGCTGAATAGGGATGAATGGAGGGGCAGGTGACAGAGGAACATGGATGGGCATGGATTGGGAGGGCAGGGCTCACACTCTCTCTCTCATATACAATGACTTTCTGACTCTCACTCTCACACACTCTATCTCACACTGTATCACATTCACTCTCTATGTGCCACACACTCACTCACACACTCGCTTGGTCTCATACACTCACTCTCACAGAGAATCTGTGTCTCACACACTCTCTCTCGCCCACACACACTCTCTCTCACACTGTGTCTCACATACACACTTGCACACACTCTCATTCTCACACACACACTCTGTCACAAACACACTCACTCTCTCTCTCACACACTCACACTTTCACTCTGACTCTCAAACAGTCACTCTCACATACACTCTCCCAAACATACACACTCCGAGGAAAACCTTGCTAGCGCCCGTTTCATTTGTGTCAGAAACGGGCCTTTTTTACTAGTATATATATATCTCACAGGGATATTCCCTAAAGAACGACCTACTTCCACATTCTGTCTCCCAACATAGGAGGTATGAATCTGTCTCTCCCTGCTGGTTGAAGTATTTTATTTTATTTATTTTTTATTTTATTTACATTTGTACCCAGCGCTTTCCCACTCATGGCAGGCTCAATGCGGCTTACATGGGGCAATGGAGGGTTAAGTGACTTGCCCAGAGTCACAAGGAGCTGCCTGTGCCTGAAGTGGGAATCGAACTCAGTTCCTCAGTTACCCAGGACCAAAGTCCACCACCCTAACCACTAGGCCACGCCTCCACTCCATAATACATGCAACCTGGTTGTCTATCTGAATTAGAATTACAATTAGATAACCAGTGTCTAAAAGCCTTTAGTGCATTCCAGATTACTCTTGACTCAGAAGGTTTATCAAATGAAGTGTCTCCTGAGACCAAATACCCTGCATGTTGAGCCCCCCCCCCCCCCCCACCCCACCGGGCTGGATGCATCTATCACTGGGACTTCTTTAATTTTGAGGAATTTAAAAGAGGATTCCTTTTGCCAGATTGGACTGATCCATCCACCAGGACAAGTCCAGAAAGGAGATGCGATGGCTCGCTTCCACTGGGTGGACAGAGTCCATTGAGCTTATTTCAAACTGAGGCATGTCACAAGAGTTAGTTCAACTGTGAAGGCCATGTGGCCTAGCATCCTCAACATTTGACCAGATGATACCTGCTCATTCTTGTGCACCTCTTCTTCTACAGACATGAAAGTTGATATGCAGACAGAGAGTTGTCTAGCAGGGCTCTTAGGAATACAAATCTTTGTGAGGGGCTGAGCTATGACTTCAGATAATTTATCATGAACCCATTGATATAAATCAATTCTTTTGTTCCTTCCTCTGAGGAATCCTTGACCAATTTCCCAAGCAGAGAAACATGCACTCCTAGTCTGCATAGATATGCTGCGACTATTGTTAGATACTTTGTGAACACTCTTTGTCAGGACTCAAAGCAGCAACTAGGTTTGTGAGCCCTTGGGCCGCTGCCAAGGAGCGGCAGTGGCAGGCAAAACCACCCCAACCAGCACTGGGCTAACACACACACAAAGCAGGGACTGCAGACAGGGATAAGCAAAGCAGGAACACACTGGACAAGAACACTTGGACTGGAACACAGGACTGGAGCAAGGCTTCACCTGCACTTGACCACCCTTCCCCAGGAGTTGAGCCCCTGGGTGCTGGCGGCCGGCAGGACTTAATGGACTGGGCAGGAACTGGATACCAGCAGGAAACCCACAACAGAGTCAAGACTACAAGCTGCCAGGCAGCCACTAAGACAGAAACAGAGACAGGAGGCAGTCAGGCCTAAAAGCTGCCAAGCAGCCACTAATAAAGAACACAAACACAAGACAAGGAAATGCAAACCAGAAACAAGACTAGGAACTAAACAATAAAACCAAAGCTAAGTGCACACAAACAACTACTACTACAACTTAACATTTTTAGAGCGTTACTAGGGTTACGCAGCGCTGTACAAATTAACAAAGAAGGTCGGTCCCTGCTCAAAGGAGCTTACAATCTAAAGAACCATGCAAGAACTCAGAATAAAACTGGACTAGGCAGAAGTGCACAGAGCACACTCACATACCAGGGACCTTAGACGATGCAAAGGCAAACAGAAGTTTCTAGGTAACTAATAAAGCCCATCAGCTGCTAAAGCTCAGCTGCAGCAATCACAAGGCAACTACGGGTGCTGTTCAGGTACAAACAAGGAAAGCAATTCTGGCAGCTTGGTAGATCTGGACTGAACTGGGCTGAAGTCTGGAACAGGTGACAATAAACAGACAGTCCATTGCAGCCACCAGGTCTGACCACCAGAGGGTGAGGTGAGCACAGATAAGGAAATGGTCACAAACATGACAATCTTGGTGCTGACAAAAAGTCAAAGGGCTGTACACAATACTAGTGATGCTATTTTCCCTATGATAAAATCTCAGATACTTCCTATGAGTTAGATGTTTCTGTATGCAGCTGTAAGCACTCCAGCAAATATATAACCAATCCCCCTTGTGAAAAATGGGAATAAGGTTGTTTAAGAAAACCATCCTGAACTTTTGCCTGGACAGATGCTTGCTCAGGGCCCTCAGGTCTAGGATGGGATGAAATTCCCATGTCTTTTCTGTGACCAGGAAGTACTTGTAATAAAATCCCTGCTTTCTTTCTCATGGTGGAACATGCTGAAACCACATAGGCCTGTCAAAGGGAAGAATGCCTTGGTAAGCAATTGACAGCTTCATCTTCATGCTCTTGGGTGGGCAATTTGGAGGAATGGTATCTAACTGCAGGTGGTAATCTTCCTAGACTATTTTTAAGCTCCCACTGGGTCTGAGTTTATAAGAGACCACCTTGCTAAAAAAATTTCAACCTTCCTCCTACTTCAATGTCCGGGGAGGTCAGAGAGATTGAATATAGTAGAACATAATTTCAATCCTCCTAACCACAGTCATTGGTTTTGACTGTGGAACTGGCTTACATTTCTGGCCTCTCTCTGCCTGGTTGAGGAATGAGATCCCTGTCTTGATTGTGAGGAGTGGGAATGTGGACAATACTTTTGTCTGAGAGTAAAAGGATCTTCACTGCCCCCTCCAAGGAGAGGAGGCTGGGTTAGAAGTGGGCCTGGAGAGAGTTTTAAGAGTGTCCGAGTGCTGCTTGATGAGAGAAGTAGCCTCCATAGCAAGAACTTCAGCAAGTTTTTCCTGCACCTCTGGCTTGAGGTCTGAGGCCTGCAGGCAGGCAACTCTGCAGGTACCAATCTCCACTGCAAAGGTTCTCGATGCACTATCGAAAATATCATAGGTCGCACAGACTATTATCTTCCCATACTCCTTTCCCTTGGCTACTAGCTCACAGAGCTCGTTGGCCTTCTCCTAAGTGAGAATGTCAGAAAACCTCGCTAAACTGCACACAATGTTCTACAAGAACATGCCTATGAAGAGTTGGTAGGATGCTATGTGGGACGAGAGCATTGCATTCTTTAACATATTAGCATAGTACATATCAGCAGGTAAAGACCTGCAAAGTCCATCCAATTTTCCCAACAAAGTGGCCAGAATTGAATCTGGTACTTTGAACAGGTTCCACTTCATGGTTAAAATGCTGGTATACTTAATCTCTCTCTTTCCCTACCAATTTTGGGGCACAGACCGTAGAAGTCTGTGCGGCATTGGTCTTATTCCCCAACCTCTGAAACTGCCATCAAAGATCAATCCAAAAAACTTCAAGGCTTCTCTCCTGGGGGTGGGGGTTGGCACCATAGAGAGAGTCTTTGAATCAGCTTTGAAAAGAGCCAAATCACCATGGAACAGCAAGGAAACTGAAGCTTTTTGAACTCCAAATCCTTCTGGATTCTCTACATATAGTTGACCTTGTTAACAGATTGTACCGGGGGGGAGGGGTCCTCACATTCTCATCTGCACATCTTTCAGGATCCTGTGAATAGGCATTCTCCTAGACTCTTGGGGGATGGGGGGTGGGGAGAGGTCAAGGATATCCAATGTTTCTATACCCTGGGCTCCCTTTCCCTCTCTAAAGAAAGTGGGACAATCTTGGCTATTTACCTTAAAACTCACTGAACAACAGATCCTCTGGAGGAGATTTATGCCTCTCATGCGGTAGGGAGAGATCTGATGCGAGACCAATGTCTGAATCAGACTTATAGAACCACACAATAGGAGACATTTGAGTCTCTGCCTGCCTAGAATGACAGAGCTCCTGGTCAGGCCCGGGCCGACGGAAACGAGTCACCAGCAGGCTAATTTTCAAAGCACTTAGCCTTCCAAAGTTCCATAGGTTTCTATGAAACTTTAGAAGGCTAAGTGCTTTGAAAATGAGCCCCCAGGTATAGTCGGTGTGTCAAGGAAGCTTCTTCTCCTGATAGACTGGAGATTACTACATGTAAATCTCTCTCATGAATTTCCATTGTGGATATCCCGAAAACCTGACTGACTGGGGAGCCTCCAGGACCAGGTTTAGTAACCACTGCCCTAAACTTTAATTGCTTATTTAAATTGTGCTGTATATCTATATTGTGGTATACTGCTCTGTCTTCTACCCTAGACAAACAAACAAAAAAAAAACACCAAAAATCCCTCTCTCTGTCTGCCTAGCTCTGATAGTACAGAGTACAGAGTATAGGCATTTCAATCTGTCTCTGGTCTTTTACATTGCTAACTCTTGCTGAACTTTCCTATCTTTGGCTACTTATATAAGTACTGCCATACTGGGAAAGACCAAAGGTCCATTGAGCCCAGCATCCTGTTTCCAACAGTGGCCAATCCAGGTCACAAATACCCGGCAAGGTCCCCAAAATGTAAAAAACATTTTATACTGCTTATCCCAGAAAGAGTGGATTTTCCCCAAGTCCATTTAATAACAGTATATGGACTTTTCCTTTAGGAAGCCGTCCAAACCTTTTTAAAACTCCGCTAAGCTAACCGCCTTTACCACATTCTCTGGCAACGAATTCCAGAGCTTAATTGCACGTTGAGTGAAGAAACATTTTCTCCGATTTGTTTTAAATTTACTACATTGTAGCTTCATCGCATGCCCCCTAGTCCTAGTATTTTTGGAAAGCGTGAACAGACACTTCACACCTACCCATTCAACTCCACTGATCATTTTATAGACCTCTATCATATCTCCCCTCAGCCGCCTTTTCGCCAAAGAGCCCTAGCCGCTTTAGCCTTTCCTCATAGGGAAGTCGTCCCATCCCCTTTATCATTTTCGTCGCCCTTCTCTGCACCTTTTCTAACTCCACTATATCTTTTTTGAAATGCAGCGATCAGAATTGAACACAATGTTCAAGGTGCCATCGCACCATGGAGCGATACAAAGACATTATAACATCCTCATTTTTGTTTTCCATTCCTTTCCTAATAATACCTAACATTCTATTTGCTTTCTTAGCCAAAGCAGCACACTGAGCAGAAGGTTTCAACGTATCATCAACGACGACACCTAGATCCCTTTCTTGGTCCGTGACTCCTAACGTGGAACATTGCATGACGTAGCTATAATTCGGGTTCCTCCTTCCCACATGCATCACTTTGCACTTGCTCACATTAAACGTCATCTGCCATTTAGATGCCCAGTCTCCCAGTCTCGTAGGGTCCTCTTGTAATTTTTCACTATAGACAAACTCTGCAAGGTTTATTTCCCACTGCCAGTCCTAAAAGAGTAGATTTAGTTATACAGCTAGTTTAATTTGCAGTTAGAGATTAAAGAAACTGCATTATTTAATGGGAATACAGTGCACTCCATTTAAGTGCATGTCGGATAAGCGCACGCTCTGTTTAACTGCATGCCATAGTTCGGTCCCGTTTTTGGCACCATCAATTTCTATGGGGACAAACTTCGGTTTAGCACACCACTGATAAGTGCAAGATTTGCTTATATGCATGGTTCAAGACCGCTCCTCTGCAGAAAAGACTCCGCATAAGTGCGCGCATGGAATATGGAAGCCGATTGGCGCGTGACAACCAACGAGATTTCAAATTTACTGCCTCTTTAACTGCCACAGGCAGAATAAGCGAAAGAATGTTGTTAGGGCGTACACCGGGGTTGTCGTCGCGGCGGAACTGTAAGACTAACACTGGCTGAATGAATAGAAGTTTTTAAAAAATTAGAAAGCAAAGTCAAGCATCTATTGCTAAAGAATATGGTGTCAATCCCAGTCAAATTTCACGTGTCTTGAAGTAGAATGACCAGCTTCTGGAAGAAAGGCAAAACAATACAAATCCACAACGGAAACGAAAACGGGCGGGAAAAGCTGAGGAGGTAGAAGGTGCTCTTCTTCAGTGGTTTTCTCGAGTCAGGAGCAGACAGTTTCCTGTCAGTGGTCCACTGCTTATGGAGAAAGCTAACCAGCTAGCAGAAAGTATTGGACTAACTTAATCCAAAGCTACTGTTGGATGGTTAGAAAGATGGAAGAAGAGGAACAGCATAAACTTCAAGAAACAGCATGGTGAGAAACAAGACGCTGATGACTTTGGTACTGAAAATTGGGTTGTTTCAGTCCTTCCTACCATCTTGAACGAGTTTGCGCCTCGTGACATTTTCATTGCTGACAAAAATGGTCTCTATTGGACAGCGATTCCTGATGGAACACTTGCATTCAAACATACCGATACTACTGGAGGTAAAACACCGAAGGACCAACTGACAATCCTTCTTTTCTGCAATATGGATGGGAGTGAGAAGTTGGAACCCCTCGCCACTGGAAAGAGCAAACAGCCCCGTTGCTTCAAGAAAGTTAAGTGACTTCCTGTGTCATACGAGGCTAACGCAAATTCATGGATGACTGAGGAAATTTGGAAGCAGTGGCTAAAGAAGTTAGACACTAGAATGCGGGCACAAAAGCATCAGATTTTGCTGCTTTGTGATAATTGTGCTGCACACAGGCATGATGTCAGGCTGTCTAACGTCAAGGTGGTCTTCCTGCCACCAAACACTACCTCTCTGATCCAACCTATGGATCAGGGCATAATAGCCAATTTCAAACAACATTATCGGGCCCTTGTGCTGCATCGTCTGATGAGCGTTATGGATGACCAGACTGCAAAGGATAAACGTGCTGTTGAACTGGCTCGTAATCTATCACTGTTGGATTCCCTACATATGCAGAAAGAAGCCTGGAATCATGTTACACAGGCAACCATTGTGAACTGCTACAAGCGGGCAAGCTTTGTTAAGGATGTGGAGAGGGACGAATCAGATGCAGCTGTCGCAAACGCATCAGATAAAGAGGTTATTGACATCCCAGCCGGTGTTACTGAAGAGGAGTTCCATCGCTACGTAGCTGTTGATTATGATCTACAAACAGCTGAAGATAGTACTGATGTCGAGATATGCGCCTACACGCAGGCAACAACGGCTGATGATGAAACAGAGGATGAAATGAGCAGCGAGGCACATGCTGTCAAAATTCAACAACCTCCTCCTGTCACTTTTGCAAGAGCGCTGGAGAGTCTCAACACCGTGCAGGCCTATCTGGAGGCCACTGGAGGTCAGTGCTATGACAGTTTTTACCGTCTGGCAGACGTAGTCTATGGAACTCACAGACACTAGAGTGTACAGAGGACTATAACTGATTACTTCAAGTAAGCCTGTTAGTTAACTGAGACTGTATACTGTACATATAATAATAAACAGTACTATACATATGTTTATCAGATGTCAAGCTTCTTTGGGTCACAACGCTTAAGTGCACGCTCTGGTTAACTGCATGCATTTCTTTGATCTCAGGCCCTTGCACTTAAGCGGATTGCACTGTATTTGGTTTTTTTTTTGTTTGTTTTTTTTCTTATTTAAATTTCTTTATTGATTTCATATTAAACAAAGATAAACCTCTTTGAATAGATACATCCATTTCAAACGACACATTCAGAAAGAAATAATCTATACAGAAATTATATACTGAAAATGGATTTATAGTCCACAAATAACTGTAGTGGATTCAAGATGGATTGTAGACCAAAGGAAGTTGGCATAACAAATTAAAGTGGAATAAAGAAAACAAACAGTGGTTCCTATAATTTTTAGGGACTCAATGTTTGAATTGGAACCAGGTTCCTCTTCATATCAAGGAAGGACCGCAATTGTTCAGGTTCAAAGAATATATATTTTTTATCCTTGAATATCAACATGCATTTACATGGAAATCGTATCTGGAAGACCGCCCCTATATTGAGCGATTCCTGTCTCATGTCCAGGAAATTTTCCGCCTCTGCTATGTCCATCGTGCAATGTCTGGGAATATAGAGACCTTGCTTCCTTTAAAATCCGGATGAGTATTTTTAAAATAAAGTCTCATTAAAGATTCTTTATCTTGCAAAAAGACAAATGTTACAATTAAGGTTGCTCTAGTCTCTGTATTGTCCATCGATTGCTCAAGAAAGTTTGTTAAATCCAAGCTTTCAGGTGGATTAGGCTGTTTAGAAGTATCTTGTTGTGGAGTAGTCTTCAATTCCAAATAATAAATTTTTTGAAGTGGGGGTAGAGTTTGGTCAGAATATTTATATACCTCTTTCAAAAATTTAGCAAACATATCATTGGGAGTAACAAATTTAGACCTTGGAAAATTTAATAGTCTTAAATTCAGGTTTCTTGATTGATTTTCAAGATTCTCAAGTTTCCTGTGAGTTAGTAAACGGTCCCCTGAAATTAATACTTGTTGTTGAGTCATCTTCCCCATTTGTTCTTCCAGGTCAGTTTGCTTTTTCATTAACCCCTCAGTCTGAATTTTTAAAGAGTTTATCTGCGTAGAGTTATTCAAGGAGACAGTAATAAATGAGGTACAGACCTTGTGAAGAGATTCCAGGGCTATCCAAATCGTCTCCAGCGACATCTCCTGGGGTTTGACCAGAGGCTGCATCGCCAAAACGCAAGAAGTTATTTCTTCTTGCGTTGCTGTTGACGGCGGTGCCTCTATGGTTTCCCCCAATGATGTTCCCGGCGTTCGCTGGGCTCCCTGCGCCAGCCCTAAGGTTGTGTTAGGCATCGCTATTGCCTCCGGAGCGCGCCACTCCTTTGATTCCACACTACCTTCAGGAATCAGTACTGCGCTTCTGGGTGCATGCGGCGGCGTCGGGGTCAACGGTCCCAGCGGGCTGAGCGATAAATCGTTCTCCTGAGCAGGGCTCTTCCTTACCCCGCTAGTGGAAACGTCCGCGTTTGGAGTACAAACCAAAAATGCGGACAGAGACTGCTGCCCGGACAGGAGAGGAACTTGCTTCGGGAGGGGTGGTCCCCTCGGCTTTCCCTTCCTTTTCAGTATGGTTCAGCAAGAAAAGGTACGTTGTGGAAAAAATATCAGGAGCATCTATGTCACACATCCTGCTTGGACGCCATCTTGAATCACTGTATTTGGTTTTAAAGGATAAAAGTTTAGAATAAGTAGAATTTGATTGTTTCAAATTGTCTCGTTACTTGGCCCTCCTAGAGAACTTTTTCAATAGTGGTACTTAGCTGAATCAGTGCGAGAGTCTCACCCAACCTCCCCTAGGTTTGCTACTCATATATAGACAACCCAATAATCATTAATAATACTCCTCAGTCATATACAGGTAATCTTGTAGATTATTGACCCTATTATAGTACACCTGTTCATACTCATTCCAACTAGACAAGATGATTTTTATTCAATGTAATAATTGTGGTGCTTTACTTCCAAAGCAAACCAGTCTGCAGCTTAGGTCTTGCCCCATCTGTCTTCACCTTGCTAGCTTAAAAGAGGAGCTCAGCAAACTTGAGAAGAAATTGAAGGATGCTTTAATTGCATCCATCACTACACAGAATCATACCAATTTACCACCAATGCCTCAAAGAATAAAACAACCCAGGAATAGATGTGTCACAGTAAACTCATTCACCCTCACAATTGTTGCTACTACGTAATTCTTTTGCTGCATTGATTAGAGCATTGCGATGCTCAAGAAAAAATAACGGAGATGGAAACAGAACCCATTAAGGTGGCTAAAGAGAAAAGACAACCCCAAAGCACTAACAAAGAAGCTCAAGCCAGAAAATTATTGCCACTATTATCAGTTCAAAGGGCTTCCAGGATCATTAGCTATCAGTAGTACCAGGCATATACTGACTATAATCAGAGAAGAGACTAAGGGTTCTAGCACTGATGTTGTCATCCACCTGGGAACAAATGACCTAGCCAAGTGGTTCCCAAACTCGGTTCTGGAGGCACCCCGGCCAGTTGGGTTTTCAGGGTATCCACAATGAATAGTCATGAGACAGATCTGCATACAGTGGAAGCATTGCATGCAAATCTCTCTCAGATATTCATTAAGGATACCCTCAAAAAGTGCCCGGTTGGGGTGCCTCCAGGACGAGGTTTGGGAACCACTGATCTAGCCAATAATCAAGGGTGGACTGAGAGTACTCTGGGGTCCCCGGGCACTGACAGTACTCTGCACCCCCCCAGTGCCACCTCCCTCCCACCGTGATGCTGCTGCCCCCCCCCCCCCTCCCCACCTTGAAGGGCCCTGATGATCTAGTGGCTATGGCTTCTTGAGGGGCACAAAATAAATCCCCCCGTTTCCTGCCCATCCACTACCTGTACTCTGCCCGGCGCAGCACACTGTTTACAAAACGGCTGCCGAGACTACAACAGGAGTCTTGGCAGCCATTTTGTAAACACAGCAGTACAACCAGGGAGAATAGCGACAGCAGCCACTACACCACCAGGGCCCCATGGGGGCTGAAGTGTATGGCGGTAGGCAACTGGGCAGAGTTTCTGGGCCCTCAGGCACTGCTCGGTTGCCTGGTCAGTCCGCCCCTGCCAATACCCCAATTATAGCGCAGAGAGCTTTCCAGGAGCTGGGGGAGGGGTTTAAAACATTGGTGCAGACTGTAGCTTTTTCTGAAGTTCTATCTACATATGGAAAGAGAGAGTAAAGATTACAAAATACTGATAACATATCAATAGGTGGCTCAAAGCCGAATGACACCAAGAAGGTAAATAGGAGGAAATACAAAAGATTACATTGTAATGATGGGCTGCATCTCACTGTGACAGGAAAAAGAATCCTTTGTGAGAAATTCATATAATATGTTTCTAGGCATTTAAACTAGAAGGTGGGGGTGGCATATGGAAGCAGGTCAATTCAGGTAGTCACCCCCAGCAAAAGACAAGATGTCAAAGAAGTAAAATAAGCAATGAAATCAAGCTTAGCAATTCACTTCTTAGGAATGCAGTAGAAGGTGAGACTAAGGTAGAAAATCAATAGCATCATATCTATGTCAGTTAAACATTCTAATACATGTTTATTCGGTGTATCATTAGTATTATGCTAACATTTATTTATTTGGATTTTGCTCACACCTTTTTCAGTAGTAGCTCAAAGTGAGTTACATTCAGGTACACTTGGAGGTAGATGCACTAAACGTTTTTCATCGTTAAATGAGCCCTCAGGGAAGAATTTCCTATCCTTTCCATGCACTTAAGCCTATTTTCCGACGACAGTAGCAGCTAACGAAAACGGAATGGAGATGAGCAATTAGTGTGAAAACCCCATTGAAACGACATGCACTAACCTTTTCCGATTGCTTTTACGCAGGAAAAAGGCAGGAAAACTAACGAGAGGTCTGGACCTCTCGTTAGGACAGCTCTGTGCCAGGAAAAATCATTAAGTGAAAAAACAAACAAACTTTGAGCCAATCCCAGCGCATTAGCAGAGCTAAAAGCGCTGTGATTGGCTCAAAGGACGTCAGAAAACACATAAAAAATAAAAATAAAAAAAGGATCGGGAGGGGGCAAGGGCGCTCATCAGGAGCGTCCTGTACGGACGGCCTTGCCCCCCGCTGCTCCCCACTTTCCGCCGCTCCCCCCACCCCGAAAAAGCAAACTTCTAGAAGCCCCTGCCCCCTCCCTTCCTCACTACTCTCTCACCTCAGCTCCGCCTCCCGACATCCTCCGTCTGTGCCCCGCCCCCTTTTGGGGTCGTCGCCGCCAGTCCCCTCCTCCATCGGGCCCCCCTTCCTCTTACCGGGCCCGTGCAGCGCCTCTCTCCTCTGTCCGAAGGCGCTGCACGGGCAAGAAGAAAGCTGAATCAGCTGATGCCTGCCTTCGCGATGGCGCGTCTTTCTCCTGCTGCGCCCGCCCCTGTCTGACGTCAGTAACCTACGTAGGTTACTGACGTCAGACAGGGGCGGGCCCAGGAGGAGAAAGACGCTCTATCGAAGCTAGGCGAAGGCAGGCATCAGCTGATTCAGCTTTCTTCTTGCCCGTGCAGCGCCTTCGGACAGAGGAGAGAGGCGCTGCACGGGCCCGGTAAGAGGAAGGGGGGCCCGATGGAGGAGGGGAATGGCGGCGACGACCCCAAAAGGGGGCGGGGCACAGACGGAGGATGTCGGGAGGCGGAGCTGAGGTGAGAGAGTAGTGAGGAAGGGAGGGGGGCAGGGGCTTCTAGAAGTTTGCTTTTTCGGGGTGGGGGGAGCGGCGGAAAGTGGGGAGCAGCGGGGGGCAAGGCCGGATCGTGCCTTCTTGCAGTTTGACTTGGGCAGTGAATTTAGGAAGACCCCCTTCTCTCCAGAACCCAAAGCAGGTATTTCCTCCTCTAAAATGTTTAAATTGTCTGTTTTGTGCTTCTGTGGGACTGGGGTGCGAGGATCTCAGAACTGCTTTTAACAATGCTGCCACTGTGTGAACGGAGAAGCCTCGGGATTTTGAAGCCGCTGTTTTGCTGCTTGCGATGAATCTGTTTGTTTAGAGAATGGAAGACTGGGCTTTTTTTATGTGTTTTCTGACGTCCTTTGGATTTGGGAGCCATGTGCTTGTGATTTGACTGTGTTTTGACTGTTTGTGGCATGCGCAGAGCAGCTAACATAACGCTTGGCTGCTCTGCGCATGATTTGGGGGCCGATTAACGATGTGTATTGTGATTCTTTGATACATTGTACGTTTCAATACCGATCTCAGCATGTGTGACTTTTTTTTTTGGTGCATGTTTCGTTATTTTAAAATCGTTAGGGACTTTAACGATTTAGATTTTTTTACGTTTGGTTGCTGCATCTGCCTCTAGGTATTATATTGTATTACTAGTTAAAAAAAAGGCCCGTTTCTGATGCAAATGAAACGGGCACTAGCAAGGTTTTTATCAGTGTGCGCATGTTTGAGAGAGAGTGAGAGTCTCCCCCCTCCCCTCTCTCCCCTTCCTCCCACCTCCCAGTTTTGGAGAGCAGTGTTTGGTAATTATACAGGATTCCTGCTGTGTTTTTCACTGTTTGTATTTGTCAGGATTCCTGCAGTGTTACAGAGAGAGGGCTCCAAGTTTCAGAGTGTTTTGTAATTATACAGGATTCCTGCTGTGTTTTCCTTCACTGTTTATATTTGTCAGGACTCAGGAGCTGTGTTACAGAGAGAGCAAGGGTGGGGCAGACAATCATGGGGAAACCGGATATCTACACCACTTCACACTTCCGGCTGGAGGTTTCATTTAGAACGTTGGTGGTGCCTTTTACATAGAGAGATATCTCTGGTATTTAAATTCCAGTGCTATTAAATGTGTATATTTTCATACTGTTTCATGGTAGCTCTATTATTAGGTTTCAATTTACTGTTCTCAAGTTTACCTCATTTACTGTATTTATGTTTATACATTATTTTACTATTGTTATGCTGTTAGCAAAATTGTAACTTTTATGTTAAACTATACCTGCTGTACACTGCCTTGGGTGAATCTCTTCATTAAGGGAAAATTAGGTTCTTACCTTGGTAATTTTCTTTCCTTTAGTCATAGCAGATGAAGCCATTACGTATGGGTTGTGTCCATCAACCAGCAGGGGGAGATAGAGAGCACTCAACTTTTCTCAGTGCCTCATGGCCAGCTAGCTCCACTGCCTCTTCAGTATTTGAAGCTTCCAAAGCAGTATGGCAAACCGCAATGGGAATAACATGAACTTTCCTCACAGCGAACGATGGCCCTTTAACAAGGGCATGAACTCAAAAAAGGAGGGAATGAACTCATCCTCCTGGAGGGAATAAACTCGTCCTCCACTTTGTATAAACGGAGGGAATACTTGCATCCTCCTGGAGGGAATAAACTCATCCTCCCAAAACATGAACTGGAGGGAATGAACTCATCCTCCTATAACTGTAACAAGAATCCTGAAGACGTTTTCCCGACTCCCCAAGGAAGGAATATAACTTCAGGAAACAAGAACAGCACCTAAAATCAGAATCACTGCAATACAGACAATCATACAGGGAGGGCTCATGGCTTCATCTGCTATGACTAAAGGAAAGAAAATTATCATGGTAAGAACCTAATTTTCCCTTCCTTGTCATCAAGCAGATGAAGCCATTACGTATGGGATGTAACAAAGCAATCCCTAAATAGGGTGGGAACAAGCCACACCATGCACTAGCACCTGTGCTCCAAAACGCGCATCCCTCCTGGCAGCCACATCCAGCCTGTAATGTCGAGCGAAAGAGAGCTTAGAAGCCCATGTTGCAGCACTGCAAATCTCATGAAGAGATAGTGCTCCAGTTTCCGCCCAGGAAGAGGAAATCGCTCTTGTGGAATGTGCCTTAAAGGCTTCAGGCGGAGCCCGGCCAAACAGCAGATATGCTGAAAAGATAGCTTCTTTGAGCCAACGGGCAATAGTGGCTTTAGACGCTGGAGACCCTCTGCGAGAACCGGATAGCAAAACAAACAGATGATCAGAAGTCCTGAAAGAGTTAGTAACTCGCAGATACTGCAGCAGAGTCCTGCGCACATCCAAAAGGTGCAGCTGCCCAAAAGATTCTGGAAACTCTTCCTCTGAAAAAGAGGGCAAGAAAATAGGCTGGTTTAAGTGAAAGGCTGAAACCACCTTAGGCATAAAGGAAGGCACGGTCTGAACCGTGACTCCGGACTCTGAAAATTGCAGAAATGGGTCTCTACAGGACAGCGCCTGGAGCTCTGACACCCGTCTCGCCGAGGTAATGGCCACCAGAAAAACGGCCTTCAGTGTCAAGTCTTTCTCCGATGCTCGCCGAAGCGGCTCAAAAGGAGATGCCTGCAGGGTTTTCAAAACTAGCCCCAGGTTCCAAGCTGGACAGGGTGCTCGCACTGGAGGTCGGAGCCGAAGCACCCCTCTAAGAAACCGTGGCACATCTGGGTGAGCAGCCAAAGACACGCCTTCCACCTTACCACGAAGGGAGGCCAACGCTGCCACCTGCACCCGCAGGGAATTATAGGCCAAGCCTTTTTGTACACCTTCCTGCAAAAAGTCCAGAATCGGCGAGACAGGAGCCCGCATTGGAACAATGGCTCTGGAAGCACACCAAGACTCAAACAGGCACCAAATCCTGGCATAAGCCACGGAAGTGGACCTCTTGCGGGCTTGCAGGAGAGTGGAAATAACTTTATTGGAATAACCTTTATCCCTCAATTGCGCCCTCTCAATAGCCATGCCGTAAGACCAAAGCGGCCGGCGTCCTCCATGGCTACCGGTCCCTGAGTCAACAGGTTCGGTACCAGAGGTAACGGCAGAGGAGCCTCCAGGAGCATCTGTCGGAGGTCTGCATACCAAGGTCTCCTTGGCCAATCCGGGGCGATGAGGACCACTTCTCCTGGGTGCAGCCGAATCCGCAAGAGCAGGCGCCCTATCAAGGGCCATGGGGGAAACACATAAAGTAGACCCGGAGGCCAGGGTTGAGCCAAGGCATCCAACCCCGCCGAGCGAGGATCTCTCCATCTGCTGAAGAAGCACGGGACTTTGGTATTGGCACTTGTCGCCATTAGATCCATCACGAGCTTGCCCCATTTGGCACAGATCTGTAGGAATACTTCGTCTGCCAGATTCCATTCTGCTGGATCGATCTGATGCCTGCTCAGATAATCGGCCTGCACATTGCTCTGACCTGCAATATGAGCTGCCGACAGACACTGAAGATGCAGCTCGGCCCAGTGGCAAATCAGTTCGGCCTGCGCGGCTAGTGCTCTGCACCTTGTTCCGCCTTGTCGATTTATATAGGCCACCGTTGTCGTGTTGTCCGACATCACTCTGACAGCCAATCCTTCCAGGGTCACTTGAAAGGCCAGAAGCGCCTGAAACACCGCTTTCAACTCTAGGCGGTTGATGGACCACTCCGACTCCTCGGGTGTCCACAGACCCTGGGCATGCTTCCCCTTGCAGTGTGCGCCCCAGCCCTTCAGGCTGGCATCTGTTACCACTAGGCACCAAACGGGGAGCGTCAGCGGCATTCCTCGCCGCAGCATGCTGTCTGAGAGCCACCACTCCATGCTGAGATGGGCCGCAGGGAGCCAAGTAAGTCTGCATTGGTAATCCTGAGAAATAGGAGACCATCTCCGGAGTAGGGAATACTGTAGAGGTCTCAGGTGCGCTCTCGCCCAGGGTAACACTTCCATCGTGGCTGTCATCGATCCCAGCAGCTGGACAATGTCCCAAGCTCGTGGGCGGGGCATCCTCAGGAGCAGACGGACCTGATTCTGAAGCTTGCACCGCCTTAGCTCGGGTAGAAACACATAGCCCGAGACTGTGTCGAACCTGGCCCCCAAAAACTCTAGAGATTGTGAAGGGGACAGGTGACTTTTGGCCATATTGACGACCCAGCCTAGAGATTGCAGTACTGAGACCACTCTGGCTGTAGCTTGTAAGCTCTCTGTGCAGAGTCTGCTCTGATGAGCCAGTCGTCTAGGTACGGGTGAACCCTGATACCTTCTCGCCTGAGAAAAGCAGCTACTACCACCATTACCTTGGAGAAGGTTCGGGGAGCTGTTGCGAGGCCAAAAGGCAAGGCCCTGAACTGGAAATGTTTTCCCAACACCGCAAACCTCAGAAACTTCTGGTGCGGGGGCCAAATCGGAATGTGCAAGTAAGCTTCTTTCAGGTCTAGAGACGTGAGAAACTCTCCTGGCTGAACCGCCGCAATGAAGGAGCGCAGGGATTCCATGTGGAAATGCCGCACTCTCAAGGACTTGTTCACTTCTTTTAAGTCCAGAATAGGGCGAAAGGACCCACCTTTTCGCGGCACCACAAAGTAGATGGAGTATCGGCCGCAGCCTTGCTCGGCGGGAGGCACCGGGGTCACTGCCCCTAACTGAATCAGACCTTGTAAAGTCTCCTCCACCGCCGCCCGTTTGACGGCAGAACCGCATCGGGACTCCACAAACACGTCTCTTACTGGGGCGTTGAATTCTATTCTGTATCCATCTCTGATCAGGTCCAGAACCCACTGATCTGAGGAAATCTTGGCCCACTCCTCGACAAAGAGGGAAAGCCGTCTTCCGATGACAGGCATCGAGGAGAGGGCCGGCACACCATCATTGAGAGGGTTGCCCCTGAACTCCTGGTCTTGAGCCATCGGCTGCGGAACGCTTGTCCGAGCGAAAGGAGTTCCTCTGCTGACCACGGGCATGAGAAGTGAACCCAGCAGAACGCCCCGGGCGGTACCTTCTAGCTTCACGGAAGCGAGGTCTGTACGAGGAGTGGACCGCCTGGCCCTTAGAGGAAGGCCTCTGCCTATCTTCGGGCAAGCACTGGGGTTTTGGATCACCCAGGCCTTTCACAATTTTCTCTAACTCCTCACCAAATAGGAGAAGTCCTTGAAAAGGCAACTTCACCAACCTTTGCTTAGAGGCCATGTCCGCTGCCCTGTGTCGTAGCCACAGATGACGGCGAGCCGCCACTGCTACTGCCATTTGTTTAGCCGAAGCTCTGACAAGGTCATAAAGGGCATCAGCCAGAAAGGACAAGGCCACCTCCATCCGCGGAGCCACATCCAAGAAGGGCTCCGCGGAGCCACATCCAAGAAGGGCTCCGCTCCATCTCCGGGCTGAGCCACTGCCTGTTGCAGCCAAGCTAGGCAGGCTCTCACAGCATAACAGCTGCATGCAGACGCCCGAACAGTGAGACCTGCAATTTCAAAGGACCGTTTCAACGCTGTTTCCAGCCTACGGTCTTGAACATCCTTCAGGGCAACACCTCCTTCAACAGGGAGGGTAGTTCTCTTTGTCACCGCAGTGACTAGGGCATCCACTGTAGGCATTTGAAAACGAGCCATATGTCCCTCACGCAGAGGGTATAACTGCCCCATAGCCCTGGAAACTCTCAAAGGTCCCTCGGGGTCAGCCCACTGAGCCAAAACAAGCTCTAGGATGGAGTCATGCAAAGGGAAGGCCCGAGCAGCTTCTTGATACTAGCCATCCTGGGATTACCCGAGGAGGCCATGCCACTGTCAGGATCTTCAATCGAGAGGGCCTGCAGGGTATCTGAAATATGCGCTGGCAGCTCATCACGGTGGAAAATCCTCACCGTGTAGGGATCATCCAGATCCTGTGGTAAATCCGCACCTGACTCTGGTTCCTCTGACCAAACGTCTGTCAGAGTTCTCCGAATCCTCACACCCCGACCACGGGGGGGGGGGGGGGGGGGAGGGGGGGGGGGGGGGGGGGGGGGAAAGATGCACCACAATCTGAAGGGGAATTAACCCTTCTGCGCTTATCTTTAGGCCAAGCATCCGGGAAAAAAGCCTCACTGGGCAGTCCCAGGCCAGAATCCATCGGGGGGGCAATCAGAGGAGCCTCAGGCGACCCTTGAGGAAGGGCTCTTTTCATCATGTATGCTTTATGCAGCAAAAGCACAAAATCCGGGGAGAAAATCTCACCCTGGGCACCCAAATCCTGTCCGGTGCTAGCCACTCCTGAAATAACCTCATCTCGAGGTGCCCCACCAGGCTCAGGTCTCTCCGTGTCCACGGAGGCCGCACCATGCGGTGTAAGCAAAATGGCGCCCGCTCGCCATGCTCGGGCCGGCTCCTACGCCAATACAGCACGATTTACAGAGCCCTGCTGCTGATTTGCGCTTGCCACAAGTGGAACAGCACTTTACATTGTCCGCAGCCATCGCCGAAAAACGGCGGTAAAATCCAAAATGGCGGTTCGCGCCAAAATCGCCCCGATCGCGGGCCCACCCCGGAGGAGTTGGAAAACACTCTTACCTCAAAGGATCTAGTGTACAACTACGATCCTGCTGAAAATCAGGTCAAAAACCTCTGTTCCAGCGTCTCTGCGTTTAAAAACGCGACGCAATTTTTTTTTTTTTTTTTTTTTTAAGCTGTGAGGAAAGCAGAGGTATTGAAGACTCCGGAGGCTCAGATGAGTGGGAAAGGCAGGGAAAGGGCGAACCTATATGCCTGCATCCACTGTTGGTGGGTAAGGACAGGGAAAACCAAGGCAATATGTCCACATCCACAGAGGTATGGGTAAGGCAGGGAAAGGGCTAACCTATGTGCCTTTAAAGTGAAGCTGATATAGCCTCCAACACCCCGGTTAACAACTGGCAAGCCAGGAACCACCTCCCGGCAGAATTTTCTGGAGCTCGAACAAGCTGCAGCCACCCTGCTAAGGGAGATAGAGAATACTGAAGAGGCAGTGGAGCTAGCTGGCCAAGAGGGCACTGTGAAAGTTTGAGTGCTCTCTATCTCCCCTGCTGGTTGATGGACATAACCCATACGTAATGGCTTCATCTGCTTGATGACAAGGAAATATATATTTTACAGATGTAGCCACCAAAAACAATGCCTGACTGAAATCATGCCTATGGGAAAAAGCACATACGTAACCCAAATGGTGAACTCATGACATTTTGAAAGTTGCTAAAATAGAAGGCAGAACTGCTCACAACAGACCCACAGTGAAAAACACAGTAGATTATAGAGAAACAAGCCTGAAAGGCCTGTCCAAATATTATATAGAGTGGGTCAAAGACATACAAGAATGGTATAAAAAAATGAAAATGAGAATAAATGCATAAAGGTCAAGCAAGCAATCAGTCTATGTAAAATATACAGTGGTGGAAATAAGTATTTGATCCCTTGCTGATTTTGTAAGTTTGCCCACTGACAAAGACATGAGCAGCCCATAATTGAAGGGTAGGTTATTGGTAACAGTGAGAGATAGCACATCACAAATTAAATCCGGAAAATCACATTGTGGAAAGTATATGAATTTATTTGCATTCTGCAGAGGGAAGTAAGTATTTGATCCCCCACCAACCAGTAAGAGATCTGGCCCCTACAGACCAGGTAGATGCTCCAAATCAACTCGTTACCTGCATGACAGCTGTCGGCAATGGTCACCTGTATGAAAGACACCTGTCCACAGACTCAGTGAATCAGTCAGACTCTAACCTCTACAAAATGGCCAAGAGCAAGGAGCTGTCTAAGGATGTCAGGGACAAGATCATACACCTGCACAAGGCTGGAATGGGCTACAAAACCATCAGTAAGACGCTGGGCGAGAAGGAGACAACTGTTGGTGCCATAGTAAGAAAATGGAAGAAGTACAAAATGACTGTCAATCGACAAAGATCTGGGGCTCCACGCAAAATCTCACCTTGTGGGGTATCCTTGATCATGAGGAAGGTTAGAAATCAGCCTACAACTACAAGGGGGGAACTTGTCAATGATCTCAAGGCAGCTGGGACCACTGTCACCACGAAAACCATTGGTAACACATTACGACATAACGGATTGCAATCCTGCAGTGCCCGCAAGGTCCCCCTGCTCCGGAAGGCACATGTGACGGCCCGTCTGAAGTTTGCCAGTGAACACCTGGATGATGCCGAGAGTGATTGGGAGAAAGTGCTGTGGTCAGATGAGACAAAAATTGAGCTCTTTGGCATGAACTCAACTCGCCGTGTTTGGAGGAAGAGAAATGCTGCCTATGACCCAAAGAACACCGTCCCCACTGTCAAGCATGGAGGTGGAAATGTTATGTTTTGGGGGTGTTTCTCTGCTAAGGGCACAGGACTACTTCACCGCATCAATGGGAGAATGGATGGGGCCATGTACCGTACAATTCTGAGTGACAACCTCCTTCCCTCCGCCAGGGCCTTAAAAATGGGTCGTGGCTGGGTCTTCCAGCACGACAATGACCCAAAACATACAGCCAAGGCAACAAAGGAGTGGCTCAGGAAGAAGCACATTAGGGTCATGGAGTGGCCTAGCCAGTCACCAGACCTTAATCCCATTGAAAACTTATGGAGGGAGCTGAAGCTGCGAGTTGCCAAGCGACAGCCCAGAACTCTTAATGATTTAGAGATGATCTGCAAAGAGGAGTGGACCAAAATTCCTCCTGACATGTGTGCAAACCTCATCATCAACTACAGAAGACGTCTGACCGCTGTGCTTGCCAACAAGGGTTTTGCCACCAAGTATTAGGTCTTGTTTGCCAGAGGGATTAAATACTTATTTCCCTCTGCAGAATGCAAATAAATTCATATACTTTCCACAATGTGATTTTCCGGATTTAATTTGTGATGTGCTATCTCTCACTGTTACCAATAACCTACCCTTCAATTATGGGCTGCTCATGTCTTTGTCAGTGGGCAAACTTACAAAATCAGCAAGGGATCAAATACTTATTTCCACCACTGTACATAATAGAAAAGCCTAAAAACATAGTGGCCTGAGTCTGGGCCAAAAGAAAACCCCGTTATGAATCTGAACCAGTAGGAATGATGAAAGAGACTCATCTGGAAGTTATTATTATTAATATTAGCATTTATATAAATAGCACTACTAGACGTACCCAGCGCTGAACACCTGACACAAAAAGACAGTCTCAAGTTGAGTCCCAAGAGGAGATATGAATGCGTGGTTTAAGTGAGGCACAAACTGAGAGGAAACCCCCCCTCCCCCAAGATCCCCTAGACTGGCCCCGAAACACGATCTCCGTCGTCCGTCTGCCCTCCAGCTAACTGAGAAGCAGAAAAGCTCCCTCGCTGAAAAATAGTGCAGCTGAAGGCAAGACGGCGGCCTTCAGCGCGAAATGTAAAACATCCGAAGGAGAAAACGGAGAGAACTGACCGGTAAAAAAGAAAACAGCTGACGCAAACCGCAGGAAGTAAACCGAAGAAATCAACTAACCCCGCCATGGAGAAGCCACGAGAACTCACACCCCGGCACAAAAAAGGAACGCTTTGCCTGCCCGTCCTCGCTGAGCTCTCTGTGCGGGTGTGCCCCAGAAACAACGCTTCGCACCTTTTTTTTTTTTTTAACAGTGTGTCGCTGCCAAAAACGCGAGGAAAACTTAGAAGCAACTCTCCAAGTAACAAGTATTGCTCGATAAGGCTATGGGAACCGTCAGAATTAAGTCTTTCACATTCATTTCTTTTTTTTTTAAACAAAGAACTGGCAATGAAACCCAACAAAACTACCTGCTCAAAAGCAGTCTGGGGAAAGAAAAGGCTTCACAATTTAACTTCTCTTTTTATTTATTTATTTTTTAAACAGAAACTAAAAGTGGCTGCCTCTCCCAAAGGCAATACCCCTTTCTAACAAAAGGGTAGCCCTTCCCAGCTAAGTATGGGAGATGGGGAGGAAGGGGGGAGGGGCTCGGGGCACCCGAGTATAACACCCCAGAGGCTGGAAAAGAAAGAAAGAAAAGAAATACCTATCTGCCCAGCGTCTTACTGAGATTCCCCATGCACAGAACTATTATCATTAGTAATAATATTATTAGCTTCTTAAAGAGAAAAAGAGAGAGACTAATGGCCTCACCTCCTGTCTGCTGGAGACTGAGAAAATACTGAGGCTAGGGTCACATGACCAGGGCTCTTATTGGCTCTCTAGAGTTACAGTTTTTTCTCAGTCTCCACCTGCTGGAAGGCGAGCACAACCCATCAGTCCAATCCTGGTCCAGTCCCGAGGGACGCTAAGGAAGGGACTCTTGTGATTTTTCATAATGAAAACTTTGAAACGCCGGCACTGAACGCAAGGCCGCATTCTCAGACTGGAAAGATCGACTTGGAACATGCAGATGTAAAACAGAGTAAATAGAAAGTGATTCTTTTTTCAAAGTCTTGTTTATGAGAACCAAAACTTTAAAAACAATCCTCTGTTTAACTGGAAGCCAATGCAAGGTATGTAAAATTGAAGTTATGTGACGAAAATGAAAAGAACCTACAATTAGATGAGCAGTGGCATACTGACCCACCTGCTTGCAAGCATAAATACAAAGAATTACAGCAATTGAGCCCTACAAAACCAAACAAAAATCAGAAGCAGATGAAGGCTTTAACCTACTCAACATCCTAAGCTTAAAAAAGGAGCCTTTCACTACACAAAAATCTGTGGTGTTAAAGGTCAAATGAGAGTTTAACATGACACCCAGACTACACACTTGAGACATCACATTTACTGCACAGTAAGATCATTGTTGGTATAGAGTCCTCTGGGATCCTCACAACCTCAGCTTTTATTTTTTTTTTTGAGCATTTAATTTTAGATCTTAACCAAGTTGCAACATCACTAAATGCAGACTGTAAACTTTTAATAGAAGGACTTATGTCAGTTTCAAATAAAGAAAAATATGATCTGCATAAATAATGTACTTTCAAATTATGCAGTTTCTAGCATAGAGGAATCTAATAGATGTTAGCTAACACTGTAGACAAAGAAAAGCCTTGCATCACTTCAGTCAGCAATTTTCTTAAGCCTGAGAACTCAGTGCTATCCCAAACCTCTAGTTGTCTACCCTCCAAAACAGATTTAAACCAAAGACAATGCCAGAATACCATATGTTTGCATTCTATGCAATAAAATCAAGCGATTCAAATGCTATCAACACATCCAAATCCTGCCTCCTACAAAAATAAAAGTTACCACCACCATCTAGTCCCTGCCTCATCACATCCATTATAGCCAATAAAACTAATTCGGCCTAAATCGACACTAGAACAAGTCAAACATTTCTGCACTCCAAAAGTTCTGTCAACAATCGCAATACACACTTCTCAATTAATCTCACTGCCACAGGCAAATAAGAGACTGGCCTGAAGCTCACTGGAGCTGTAATATCTAACTGGACATTTTTCCAGAGAAGTGAGCAACATACCCTTTGACAGAGCTGTATTAACCATAGTAGTCAGTGCTGTCAAAGCAGGCATCCCAACAGCACCGATAATTCTTGGAGAACAAAAATCACCAGAAGACAGTCATCTGAAGTGAGCACATAACCACCCCACCTCAACCTCGGTAACAAGACTAAACTCAATCCACAAGTCCATCTCCATTGCCCCTATATCATCTAAAGGTAAGAAAGGGTCAAATGCATTTACAAGGTGCTTGACTTTCTCCACAAAAAAGGGCATTAAGAGCCTCTATATCTCAATAGGCATCACAAAATCTTTCAAGGAAGAGGTCCGAGTCAAAATCTGCTTGTCAGATTTCTTTCCCTGATCCACATTGCCTTGACTTATTGTTAAAAAAAAAAAAAAAAAAAAAGTAATTTTAGTAAATCCTAATAAATGATAAACAAACACATCCCACAGGGCTCAACCACTGGACTGCAGGTAATAGATTGTAGCCTAGGGCAGTGATGGCGAACCTTTCAGAGACCGAGTGCCCAAACAGCAACCCAAAATCTAATTACTCATCGCGAAGTGCCGGTACTCATTATGGGCGGGGTCACCACATATGACTCCACCCCATGATAGCCACACCCCCTTACACCAGCCATGGCGCATATAAACAGACATCATTGAAAATATACTAGTATAGGAGAAATAAATAACATGATTGTCTTTCATTATAAATCATTTCTGTAAGTTATTACAGCTCCAGTATACCCAGTGCAAAATAAGACAGCAGATGTAAATTCTCAAATTGGACATATTCCAAACACTAAAATGAAAATAAAATGATTTTTTTCTACCTTTGTTGTCTGGTGATTTTGTTTTTCTATCCATATTGGTCCAGTCGCTGATTCTGCTGCTATCTGTTCTCTTAACTCTGTTTCCAGGGCTTCCTTTCCATTTATTTCTTTACTTTCCTCCTTTCTTCTTCATTTCTTGCCCTCCATCCATGTCCAGCAACCCTCCTCTCCCCTCCAGCCACAAATGTCCAGCCACCCTCCTCTCCCCTCCAGCTGCCCATGTCCAGCCACCCTCCTCTCTCCCCTACCCTCCCCTCCAGCCACCCTCCTCTCCCCCCTGCCCACCCAGCATCAAGCCTCCCTCCCACCCAGCACCAGGCCACGCACCCACCCAGCACTCCCACCCAAGCACCAGGATCCCACCCAAGCACCCAAGCCTCCCTCCCTCCCACCCAAGCACCAGGCCATGCACTCACCCAGCACTCCCACCCAAGCACCAGGCCACCCAAGCACCCAAGCCTCCCTCCCTCCCTCCCAGCACCAGGCCATCCACCCACCCAGCACTCCCACCCAAGCACCAGGCCTCCCACTCACCCAAGCAGCAGCAGGCAGGCCTTCCACCCACCCACCCAAGCACCAGGCAGGCCGCCCACCCACCCAAGCACCAGGCCGGCCACCCACCCAGCACTCCCACCCAAGCACCAGGCCTCACTCCCTCCCTCCCACCCGGCGTGCACCAGGGCACCCTCCCACCCACCCGGCGTCAAGCATTCCTCCCTCCCTCCCACCCGGCACCAGCCCGCCATCCCTCCCTTCCTCCAAACCCAAAGAAATTTAAAAGTCTTCCCTTGTCTGAGTAGGTGGCGTCAGCATCAGCAGCGAAAAGCGTGCTGCTGGTTCGGCGCGTCTTCAGCCTTCCGTCTCTCAAGCTCTCTGGTCCCGCCCTAACAGGAAATGAGGGCGGGACCAGAGAGCTTGAGAGACGGAAGGCTGAAGATGCGACGAACCAGCAGCACGCTTTTCGCTGCTACTGCTGATGCTGACGCCGTCTACTCGGACAAGGGAAGACTTTTAAATTTCTTCGGGGTCGGAGGGAGGGATGGAGGCCGGGCGGGCTGGTGCCGGGTGGGAGGGAGGGAGGAATGCTTGACGCCGGGTGGGTGGGAGGGCTAAGTTTCGGGTGAGGCGGCCGGCGGCGCGCGTGCCCTCTCTGGCACGCGTGCCATAGGTTCGCCATCACCGGCCTAGGGAGTCAGGTCTCCTGAAAAATCCTGTTCAATTTCCACCATCTGATGGAAGCAGAGAAATACTGACAAGTTCCAGGATGCACCATGCTATATACTGGTGATGTCACTAGAAAGCTCAGCTTCTCTGTCTCCATCTGTTGGTAGGGTGGCTTAACCCATCAGTCTGCACTGGTCTAGCAGATTAAAAGAGAAAAATAATTTAATTGTGAAAATCAGAAATCTTGTCTGTGTGGTAGCTCAGATGAAATCAGAGGACTCGTGAAGTAGCAGCAAGTCCTGTGTGTGCTCAGAAAAACCTTTGTTCCCCCCACCCCCCCACCCCCCAAGCTCTAAGAGCTATCTATTTGGTGCAGATGATACCACCCACTCATGTGGTTGATTCATCCTTCTTGTTAATGGGAACTCCTGGGGTTGTACAGGTAGATGTAGATTACCAAGCTCTATCAGGTTATCCAAGCCTACAATGTCTTATGTGACCTAGGTTATGCTTGACAATAAATTAACAGATTATCTGCCACAGCAACATGTTTGTGCAGGTTGTACAAAGAGAGACCACTCCAGTTACCAAACACTGCACTGAATTGTCAAATTGCTTGTTACCACAGAATACTGCAACCCCTGAACAGACGGGCACGACAAAGCTGCTGCATAAACCCCATTGTTTTGTTACAAGCTAAATGCTGCAGGCTGAACAACTCCCTGAACAACCTCTGAGTCAACTGAAGAACCATATGCATTGAGACGAGGCCGGAGACGATGCCCTGTTCTGTTGCATGCTGAAAGACTGCTTAGACGAACTCCTTGGCCGTTCGCACCGCCAGGAGCGAGCCAACCACGCGGGCTCAACACTTGGCCCAATGTGCGCACCTGGGCGGATTTGCTAGAAAGCTAAGGACAGGAACCGATAAAGCTCCAGCTAAACACCAACTAACCTAATGGTGAAGGGTAACTAAAACTGATAACCAAGCTTACGCCTGTGCTATATTGCATGTCCTGCTGCATGCGGACTGATTACTCGAGGCATCTTATTTAGCTAGCATTTTTGTCTAATCTAGGCAGAATACTATCATTAATGTACGGTTTCACTGAACTATCTGATGATTTTAATTGTTTGATTACTTGATATACTTCTATATGCTAATCAAACAGTTAACTCATTTCTTTGTTGCATGTCCTGCTGCATGCGGACTGGTTTACCTGAGGTATCTCACTAGCTTAGCATTTTTGTTTTAATCTAGACTGAATATAACCATTGATATACTGTATCACTGAATTACCTGATGACTATAATGGTAAAATTATGTATAATCATACCTGATAATTTTCTTTCCATTAATCATAGCTGATCAATCCATAGACTGGTGGGTTGTGTCCATCTACCAGCAGGTGGAGATAGAGAGCAAACTTTTGCCTCCCTATATGTGGTCATGTGCTGCCGGAAACTCCTCAGTATGTCGATATCAAAGCTCCATCCGCAGGACTCAGCACTTAGAGAATTACACCCACGAAGGGACACTCTGCCCAGCTCACCACCGCCGAAACGGGGGAGGGGAATCCGTCCAGCTCATCCCCGCGGAGCGGGGGAGGGACACCACACCCGCCGATGCGGGGGGATCTGGCTTATCCTGCAACCGCAACCGCGGGAGGAGCTGACTGACCCTAACACCGCCGAAGCGGGAGGGGTACAAAACTGCCCTACAGCCGCACGAAGCGGGAGGGAGTGCCGGCAGAATTTTAAGTTTCAATCCAGCCCCGTAAAACGGAGGGGAGAGGAATGCAGCAGCTCACTGTAACACAAACTCGTCTTAACTCTTGAAGAATCCAAGTGAAAAAACTTGAACACGAAGTCTTTCTGAAGTAACTGAAGACTAAACTTGAACCTGAAATGCAACCAGAATAAAAACAATACAGATATCTGGGAGGGGCTATGGATTGATCAGCTATGATTAATGGAAAGAAAATTATCAGGTATGATTATACATAATTTTACCTTCCATATCATCAAGCTGATCAATCCATAGACTGGTGGGATGTACCGAAGCAGTACTCACCCAGGGCGGGACATAGAAATCCCTGACCGCAACACTGAAGCTCCAAACCGGGCCTCCGCCCGAGCAGCCACAGTCAAGCGGTAATGCTTGGAGAATGTATGGGCCGAAGCCCAAGTTGCCGCCTTGCATATCTCTTCCAAGGAGACGGAACCGGCCTCTGCCATCGAGGCCGCCTGAGCTCTTGTAGAGTGAGCCTTCAGCTGGATAGGCGGCACCTTCCCCGCGGCCACATAAGCCGCTGCAATGGCTTCCTTGACCCATCTTGCCACTGTCGGCTTAGCAGCCTGCAGACCCCTACGAGGACCTGTATACAGGACAAACAGATGATCCGATTTCCGGAAATCATTGGTCACTTCCAAGTATCTGATGATGACTCGTCTCACATCCAGATATTTAAGAGCAGAGTACTCCTCTGGGTAGTCCTCCCTACGAAAGGAAGGGAGACATAGCTGCTGATTCACATGGAAGCGAGAAACAATCTTGGGCAGGAAGGAAGGCACTGTGCGAATAGTCACTCCTGCCTCAGTGAACTGTAGAAAAGGCTCTCGACACGAGAGCGCCTGGAGCTCGGAAACTCTTCTGGCTGAAGTGATAGCCACCAAAAAGACTGCTTTCAACGTCAGGTCTTTCAGAGATGCCCTTGACAAGGGTTCAAACGGCGGCTTCTGCAATGCTCTTAGCACCAGGTTGAGATTCCACACAGGCACCACTGAGTGCAGAGGAGGGTGCAGGTGATTAACCCCCTTGAGAAAGCGCACCACATCTGGCTGCGAAGCCAGGGAAGCACCCTTCAGGCGGCCCCTGAAGCAAGCCAGAGCCGCTACCTGGACCTTAAGGGAACTGAGCGACAGGCCTTTGTCCAGACCTTCTTGCAGGAACGTCAACACTGAAGAAATTGGAGCAGTGAAAGGAGAAAGAGAGCCTGCTTCACACCACGCTGCAAAGATACGCCAAACCCTGGCGTAAGCAGTAGAAGTAGAGCGTTTCCTCGCTCTCAGCATAGTGGCGATGACCTTGTCTGAGAAGCCCTTCTTCCTCAGACGCTGCCGCTCAATAGCCAGGCCGTAAGACCAAAGGGGGAGGGATCCTCCATCACCACGGGACCCTGATGTAACAGGCCCTGCTCCACTGGCAACCGCAGAGGATCCTGCCTGATCAAGTCCGCATACCAGGGACGCCTGGGCCAATCCGGACCCACCAGGATTATCCTGCCGGGATGCTTTGCCACCCGGTCTAGTACCCTGCCCAACATGGGCCAGGGCGGGAACACATAGAGAAGCTCTTGTGTCGGCCATTGTTGGAGAAGAGCATCTACTCCCAGGGATCGAGGGTCCCGTCCTCTGCTGAAGAAGCGCGGCACTTGGCAATTGGCCGATGACGCCATCAGATCTAGGCTCGGCTGGCCCCAGCGCTTCGTGATGTCCAAGAACGCCTGAGCAGATAGCTGCCACTCTCCGGGCTCCAAGGTATGGCGACTGAGAAAGTCCGCCTTGACATTCATGACTCCGGCAATGTGGGCCGCTGACAGCTGTTCCAGGTTCGCTTCCGCCCACTGGCATAGACTCATAGCTTCCTTGGCTAGAGGGGCGCTCTTGGTACCTCCCTGGCGGTTGACATAGGCCACAGCCGTGACATTGTCCGACAGGACCCGTACAGGCTTGAACACCAGTACCGGGATGAACTCCAAAAGCGCCAACCGAATGGCTCTGAGTTCCAGGAGGTTGTTAGACCACTTTGCCTCTGCAGGAGACCAGAGCCCCTGCGCTGTCCTTCCCAAGCAGTGGGCTCCCCAGCCCGATAACGAGGCGTCCGTCGTGACGACAATCCACTCTGGGGACACCAGAGGCATTCCCGCAGACAACTTGTCTGTCTGCATCCACCAGCTCAGCGCCTTGCGCACTGCTGGATCCAAGGGAAGACGCACAGCATAATCCTCCGACATCGGAGTCCAGCGCTGCAGCAGAGAGTGTTGTAGTGGTCTCATATGAGCCCTGGCCCAGGGCACTACTTCCATCGTGGCCGTCATAGAGCCCAACAGCTGCACATAGTCCCAAGCCCGAAGAGGAGAGGCTACTAGGAACTGGTCCACCTGAGCCTGAAGCTTGACAATCCGATTGTCTGGCAGGAACACTCTGCCCACTTGGGTGTCGAATCGAACTCCCAGATACTCCAGGGACTGAGTCGGGCGCAGCTGGCTCTTCTCCCAGTTGATGATCCATCCCAGGGAGCTCAAAAGAGCAACTACCCGGTCCACAGCTTTGCCGCACTCTGCATAAGAGGGGGCTCGGATCAATCAGTCGTCCAGATAAGGATGGACTTGTACTCCTTCCTTTCGCAGGAAGGCCGCTATGACCACCATTACCTTGGAAAAGGTCCGCGGAGCAGTAGCCAACCCGAACGGGAGGGCTCTGAACTGGAAGTGTCGGCCCAGGACTGCAAAACGCAGAAAGCGTTGATGAGGAGGCCAGATGGGAATATGCAGGTACGCTTCCTTGATGTCCAAGGATGCCAGGTACTCCCCTGCCTTCACTGCCGCTATAACAGAGCGGAGAGTCTCCATGCGAAAGTGCCGCACTTTCAAGGCCCGATTGACCCCTTTGAGGTCGAGGATAGGCCGGACCGAAATTCCTTTCTTTGGTACCACAAAGTAAATGGAGTAACGCCCCTTGCCAAGCTGACTTTCTGGCACCGGAACGACCGCACCCAGGCGGATCAGATTGTCCAAAGTCTGCTGCACTGCCACAGCTTTGACCGGAGACTTGCAGGGAGAGAGTACAAACCCGTCTCTTAAGGGTCGGCAGAACTCCAGCTTGTAGCCGTCTCTGATGACTTCCAGCACCCAAGCGTCTGAAGTTATTGTGGTCCACTCGCCCAGAAACGAGGACAGCCGTCCTCCAATCTGCACTGGGGCGTGGGCCAATACCCCGTCATTGGGTACGAGACCCTGGGGGAGGACCGGAGGGAGCACCTCCGGGACGGCGGTCTCTGCGAAAGGAATGCTGCTTGGGGAGAAATTCCTCTTAAAGGAAGTGGGGGCAGAAGCACCCGACCTGCCCGGGCGGTACCGACGGGCTTCCTGAAACCGTCCTCTGGAGGTACCGGGACGAGCACTCGCCCGAGCCCTGACCTCCGGCAACTTCTTGCCCTTAGACGTGCCGAGATCAGTCACGATTTTGTCCAGCTCGACCCCAAAGAGCAGCTTGCCTTTAAAAGGCAATCTAGCCAGGCGGGATTTTGAGGCGTGGTCAGCAGACCAATGTTTCAGCCAAAGCCACCGCCGCGCAGAGACAGTCTGAGCCATGCCTTTAGCTGAGGCTCTCAAGACATCATACAGCAAGTCTGCCAAATAGGCTAAGCCCGATTCCAGGGCTGGCCAATCATTCCTCAAGAAATGATCCGAGGGGGAAGCCCGCTGCACCATAGTCAGGCACGCCCTGGCCACATAGGAGCCGCAAACAGAGGCCTGCAAACTTAAAGCAGCCGCCTCAAAGGACGACCTTAAGGCCGCCTCCAATCTCCTGTCTTGGGCGTCCTTTAGGGCCGTGCCACCTTCCACCGGCAATGCCGTTTTCTTAGTCACCGCAGTGATTAAAGAATCCACGGTAGGCCACAGATAGGCCTCACGTTCACTCACAGCCAAAGGATAGAGGCGGGACATAGCCCTAGCCACTTTAAGGCTCGCTTCTGGGACATCCCATTGAGCCGAAATTAAGGTGTGCATGGCATCATGCACGTGGAAGGTTCTAGGCGGGCGCTTAGTCCCCAGCATAATGGCAGAGCCAACAGGGGCTGAGGGAGAGACGTCCTCCGGAGAGGATATCTTCAAAGTGTCCATGGCCTGTAACAACAGGTTGGGCAAATCCTCCGGGCGAAAAAGCCGCGCTGCAGAGGGGTCATCCGCTCCATCCGAGCGGGGATCCGTCTCCACCAAGGAATCCGCAAAGGACCGTTGGGAGACCTCAGACACGCTGCCCTCATCTACATCGGAGGAGACAAATTCCTCCAAGGCCTGGGAATCAACCCGAGGGCGTTTACCTCTGGGAACCTCAACCTCTTTACCAGAGGAGGGAGCGGGGGGCAGCGTTGTGCATGAGGAAGGCCCGATGCAGCAGCAAAACAAACTCGGGGGAGAAACCCCCCAGACTGTGCACCTCCGCAGCCTGGGCAACAGCCCTAGGCGCGCTCTCAACCGGCGCTCGCAATAGCGGGGGAGAGACATGCTGCGCATCCAAAATGGCGTCCGGCGCGAAACTCCGCGAAGGAGCCGCGCGGGAAGAACGGCTCTTAACTTTAGCCGCTTCTGTGCCGTCGCCCAAATTAAGGGCGTTCATGGCATTAATGTCTCCAACCTCAAGGGCGGCCCAAGAAGAAGCCGTCCGAGCCGCGTGGCCGGCCAAGATGGCGGAGGCGAGGAGCGGGGGATGGGCGTTTATGGCGGGAAAAACCGCCACGCCGGAGGAAGGACCGGGACATGCATCGGTCGCGAAACTGTCACCCACCAAGGGCGAATCCGGCTTGAAGACCCCCGCATCCCCTCTAGAAGCGCTCGAGCGACCCGGGGAGCGACCCTTTGCGCCCTCGCCCTCCGACGCCATGAGCCACGAGGAGAAGAATCGGGGAACCCCCGCCCGCTATAAAAAGGTAAAATTACCTGCTGTCCGCTCCGAGTTGTAACGACCTGGTGTCTCAGTGAGTAGCTGCAATAGACGCTTAAATAAACGTCGAAATAAACGCCTTTAAGGCCGTTCAAAAATTTTTTTTTTTTTTTTTTTTTTTTTTTTTTAACGGAGCCAGCGGGAGGGGGGAGAAAAGGAGGGACCTGGCACCACCAGGTTTGCACTTGCTCAAAAGAGCCCTCAACCCCAGGCACTCAACAAAACCTAAAAATTAGGCTTGGAGGCCTAGCCAGAGCTGCTGCTGTGTGTGACCACCACCTGCTGAGATAGAGAACATACTGGGGAGTTTCCGGCAGCACATGACCACATATAGGGAGGCAAAAGTTTGCTCTCTATCTCCACCTGCTGGTAGATGGACACAACCCACCAGTCTATGGATTGATCAGCTTGATGATATGGAAGGTTTGATTACTGTATCACTGAATTACCGATGACTATAGTGGTTTGATTGCTTGATTTACTCCTATACGCAATCAACATGAACATCAACACATTACTCATGATAATCTACTTCTTCCCCCTAATCTACCATGCATGGACCACTCCCAATATAAACAACAATCTACCCACAGCACACAAACCCTACAGACAACCCAATTACAGCTCACCAGACCAAAATAATAACAACCAACTAAAAGGAAAAATAAATACATTCGGAAATAACCAACTGAAAGGGAAGAAAGGACACAACAGAACCATATACCAAGACAACAGGCAACTAATAAAAATTAACACATCCATGTCCCAAACTGAACCTTACCAACCAATCCAAATGGGATACGTAAACACCAGATCAGTAGTAAATAAAACAGAGATTATAACAGATTGGATCACTTCAGACAATCTTGACCTACTATTCATCACTGAAACCTGGATCCATAACCTTAAAGACCCCATAATCTTAGATCTATGCCCACCAGGATACAAAATTACTCACTGGACAAGAAACGGAAAAGAGGATGAGGAACAGCCATAATATACAAATCCGAGTTCACAGCCACAGCCGAATCCATTCTGCCACAACTCGAAATCGCCTCGGTAAGAATTAATCACCCAAACTTGCAGGAACACCTTAATGCAGTCCTGCTCTACAGACCGCCAGGCAACTGGCAAGATTCCCAAACACACTTTATGGACTTTATCTCGAACACTTGTGTCTCTACCTCTAATCTTATCATATCAATCTGCACCTTGAAGATCTCAACTCAACAAACACCCAAGAATGCGAAGAGTTCTGACAACTATGGGATCTTCATAGGACAAACACGCAGCCTACTCACATCAAAAGACACACACTAGACATCATCACATACAAATTCGATCCCAACTCAAACCTTATACTAACAGACATAAAATGGACACCCGAACCGTGGTCCGACCACTATAAAGCAAACATCTCCCTCCAATGGTGAATGAAAGACTCACCAAAGAAACAAGAACCAAAAACCTATACTACAAGAGGAAAAATAGACCCGGTAATATTCTGGCAACAAATCTACTACAACGGATGAACAATAAAGGCAGATACAAACCAATTCCTCCTAGAATGGGACGAGAGATGCAGATCCATATTAGACAACATTGCTCCAACCCAAACCAGAACCTCACACAGAAAGAATTCAACCCCATGGTTCAATGAAGAACTGAAAAAAACTAAAAACACAAGTTAGAAGGTTAGAACGTGCATGGAATAAAAAAGAAAGGCGATCCCACACTTAACGCCTGGAAACAACTCCAAAGAAAATACAAATACACCATAAGACAAACTAAAAGATTATATTACAAAACTGAAATTGGACCAAACTACAAGGACACACATAAACTCTTCCAACTCGTGAATAAACTATTAGATATTACACCAGTCACAACCAACAGCAAAGATGCACAGGAGCAGACAATCTCGCGAGATACTTCAACAAGAAAATCATACAATTGCGACTTAAGATTGCTGAATTCCTTGACTGTTTAGACCCAGACCCTGGTGTATACCCAGCAGACAGAACCTGGACCAACTTCGATACATTATCAGAGAATATCATCTCCCAAACGCTCAAAAGATTTGCCAAATCTCATTACAAACTAGACATGTGTCCAAACAACCTTATGACATCTGCTCCTCAACACTTTATAACAGACATAACGAAACACTTGAACTATATGTTACAAAATGGACTTTTCCAGAAGGAGAAAGGAAACATTCCACTCACCCCCATACCCAAAAACGCAAAGAAAAGTGCCAGTGAACTAACCAACTACAGACCAGTAGCATCCATTTCCTTAATAACCAAACTAACAGAAGGAATGGTGACCAAACTCACAAACTATTTACATAAATTCTCAATACTCCACGACTCCCAGTCAGGATTTCGGTCTAACCACAGTACTGAAACAGTACTAGTTACTCTCATGACTAAATTCAAACAAATAATTGCAACTGGAAAAAACATACTACTCCTACAATTTGACATGTCAAGCGCTTTCGACATGGTTGATCATGGACTACTACTACATATCCTTGAGTACTTCGGAATTGGAGGTAACGTTCTCAATTGGTTCAAGGGATTCCTAACCACACGATCATATCAAGTGACATCTAACTCGACTACTTCAGCCACATGGATACCCAAATGCGGAGTCTCACAGGGATCCCCCCTCTCGACGACTCTATTCAACATAATGATGATACCCTTGGCCAAACTATTATCAAACCAAAACCTCAACCCATACATATACGCAGACAACGTAACGATTTACATCCCATTTAAACAAGATCTAAAGGAAATTTCCATTGAAATCAACCAAAGTCTCCATATCATGCATTCTTGGGCGGATGCATTTCAGCTGAAGCTTAATGCAGAAAAACCCCAATGCCTAATACTTACCTCTCAACATAACATGAACAAATTCACCACCATTAACACACCAAATCTGAACCTTCCAATTTTGGATACCCTAAAAATTCTTGGAGTTACCATCGATCGACACCTAACGCTTGAGAGCCACGCGAAAAACACAACCAAAAAAATGTTCCACTCAATATGGAAACTAAAAAGAGTAAGACCTTTCTTCCCAAGGACTGTTTTCCGTAACCTGATACAATCAGCGGTGCTCAGTCATCTAGACTACTGCAACGCACTCTACGCCGGCTGTAAAGAGCAAATAATCAAGAAACTTCAGACAGCCCAGAACACTGCAGCTAGACTCATATGCAGTAAAACAAAATATGAAAGCGCTAAACCCCTACGAGAAAAGTTGCACTGGCTCCCACTTACAGAACGCTTCACGTTCAAAATATGCTCCCTAGTTCACAAAATCATTCACAGAGATGCACCAGCCTACATGTCAGACGTGATAGACTTACCACCCAGGAATGCTAAAAGATCATCCCGCACATTCCTCAATCTGCACTTCCCCAACTGCAAAGGTCTAAAATACAAACTAATGCATGCGTCACACTTTACCTACTTGAGCACACAGTTATGGAACGCACTGCCACGCAACTTAAAAACGATTTACGAACTAACCAACTTCCGCAAACTACTAAAGACCCATCTCTTTAATAAGGCATACCACAAAGATCAACAAATGTGCACATACACCACTCCTTCACATATATCCAGAACTGTCTTATAGCATCTGCTTGTTATATTACTATCATGTTTTATCATTATCTTGTTACCCAAGATTCTTCTGTAACACTAAATGTCTATTTCCTAATTATATTTCCACCATTCATGATGTATTGTAAGCCACATTGAACCTGCAAAAGGTGGGAAAATGTGGGATACAAATGCAATAAATAAATAAAATAAATACAAAACTTCAAAATGGAAAGAGTAAGATTTAAGGAGAAAGCACAAGGAGATAAGGAAAACTGCCACCAGTCAGCTTCCAAAAATCCTTTTTAATTTAAGTGACAGCAACACTGTCAGGGTAATTCAAATCTTTTTTAAAAGACATGAGTACATCCTTACATTTGTGGCATATTTTAGTCCTGTAGCAAATACTTCAAAAAAGAGACTACAAGTGTGGTAACATAGGGCCTTCTCTATGGGATAATACTAGCTACTCCTAAACTGTTGCTCCCTGTGATGCACTTCACAGGATGTCACAATGACCCTCTAAAATTTTCCATTACCAAACAATGACTGTACCTTACAGACAGGACAAGTGAGAATAAGCTAGATACCTACCTGCTTATTTAGTGGCCTGAATAAACAGTCCCTCCAAGTCACCAGGGCAAGCTAGAACAAATATATAAAAATATTTATTAAACCACAAAGTAACTTACTTCAGCTGAAAAATGTTGCAGCTTATTATGCATTTCCTATATGAAACAATTGTATGTCATCATTTGGGGGAAGGCATAGAGAAGCAGATTTCTACTCAAGTGTTTCTTTATTCCTAATCTAGCTCATTAAGTGCTACTTATGTTTATGTAACCTGTAGAGGGCACTGCCATTGCCTAAGTCTTCCAATAGATGGAGAATCTGTTCTCTCAACTATATGTGGTGAGTGGGAAGAGAACCTCTCCCTCTCAAACACACCTATAATTGTATTGTATTGTAACATTTATAACCCGCGCTTTCCCACTTGTCAGCAGGTTCAATGCGGCTTACATAATATAGCAAATTTACAAGATAAAACAAAATAAATAAAACATCTAAACATAGTATATAAAGAGATGGACAATAAAAATGATAAGGGAGGAAGGTGGAAAAGGCAGGGAACAAGGAGAGGGTGTAAGTTGTGGTAATGTGTTGTAAGGAAGAATGTATAATAAAGGTTCGAAGAGGGATGAATTCAAAAGGATAAAAAGCATATTTTAAGTTCTGTCAAGTAGTCAGATCCAGCTATCTCAGATGGATATCTAATTTAAGTCTCGTCATATGTGTAGGCTTGCTTAAAAAGGTGAGTTTTCAACAGCTTCCGGAAGGATAAAAGGCCATTGACTGTTCGAATTGATCTTGGCAAGGTGTTCCAAAGCTTGCTGCCTATAACGGGGAAACTGGATGCATAATATGTTTTATACTTTATTCCTTTACAGTTGGGAAGATGTAGATTTAGATAAGTTTGAGAAGATCTGGAGCGATTCCTGGTAGGAAGGTCAATCAGATTGTAAATGTAGGCTGGGGAATCTTCGTAGATAAATCTTATGAATCATCATGTGGACTTTGAAATGTATTCGTTCAAAAATAGGGAGCCAATGAAGTTTTAAAGCCACTAGTAGTTTTGGGGGCAGGGAGGGGGGCTGATCAATAGCTCTTCTCCCAAGCCACTTCACTGTCCCTCTGGCAATTAGTCTCCAACTCCTCAGGTTCACCAGCAGTAGAGTTTTTATTTGTGTATCCCTTTAGTTAGGGTGAGTCCGTGATTCCCAGAAATCAACCACCTTCTGCTCCTCCCTGCCTCCTTTTGGGGCCTAACAGGGTTCTTTTCTCCCTTCCCGGGTCTACTCTTATTAGCAAGCAATGTCCACTGTTCACCTGCCTATGCAAATCATATACTAATGGCTCTCCTAGTGAAAGGGAAGAGAAGGGGGTGGGACTTGATATACTGCCTTTCTCTGGTTACAATCAAAGCACTTTACATCTTATAAACAGGTACTTATTTTGTACCTGGGACAATGCAGGGTTAAGTGCCTTGCCCAGAATCACAAGGAGCTTTCCCCATTTCTGTATTTAGTATTTTACTTGCCTGGGGGATTTTAATTACCTGGGGCCTTTGTTCACCTTTCCCCAATGAATTAAAGCCCTCTTCAGTAGGTTAGCCAGTCTGATGCAGAAGACACTTTACCCTTTGATAGATGATCATCATCTTTGCTCAACAGCTCACAAAAAAAATCATCCTGCAGTCTAGGAAGCCAAATGCTCTTGATGACACCATTGGAGCAGTCATGCATTTATCACCAAGATGCAAGCATCTCTGATTTGGCCTTTACCTTAAAGGGCAGTGTTCTTCAATGCAAAGCCCTCAGGACAATGGCAGCCATGGGGATCTCTGAGATGGCCCATAGAGTCCTATTTTTTTTTCTTTTGCTGCTAGATATAGGCCACGAGTGTTGCTTTGAAGAACACTGACATGATTCTAATATTACGCCCCTCCATCTCCAGCCTGTGATCCAGCACTCCTCACGCAGGTTCTCCCCATGGAGGAATAGCCTAGTGGTTAATGCAGCATACTTTGATCCTGGGGAACTGGGTTTGATTCCCACTGTAGCCCCTTGTGAGACTCTGGACAAGTCACTTAACCCTCCATTGCCCCAGGTACAAATAAGTATCTGTATATACTATGTAAACTGCTTTGAATGTAGTTGCAAAAACCACAGAAAGGTGGTATATCAAGTCCCTTTCCCTCCCTAAATATAATGTTTCGTACCCTTTTCTTGACTGGTCTGGTCTTCCCCTCTCCTTCCCAACCACCTCCATTTCTCCCCACTTTGTGGGTCTGGCATCCCTGCCTGCTTCTCACCAGACAGTCGTATAAACTTGTCTTCCCAGCAGTGATTCAGCCAGCCCTGCTCGCCTTCAGTCTGCACATCCTTCCCGTACTGTAACAGGAAATTGCAGCTGAGGGAATGTCTCCTGCGTTGGCTGGAGGTAGCCTGGCTGAATTGCTGCTAGGAAGATGAGCAAGTTTGTAAAGACTGTAGGATGGGAAAAGGAAGTGGCATCACGGAGAATGGAAGATTAAATCGTTCGCTCCGCAAGAGCAGGGATTAGTAATTAGCATACACACCCAAGATAAATCAGTTGAAGTTCCTAACTTTGCGTTGAAAATCTTTAGCAACAATGGCAGCGCGGAAGAAATTCGCCAAATTTCAGTTCTCCGCTGATAAGCAGGTAGGAGGCTCAAGCGTGGTATCGAAGGTGGCAGCACTTCGATCCAAGATGGTGGCGCACGATTCTGAATCGGAGCCTGACCAAAAGGAGCAGCCTCTGAGTGATAACGAGCTCACTAAAGGAGATATGGCATGCTGGTTCCAGGAGCTGAAAGCTGATTTGGGAGCAGTTCGGAGAGACATTCAGGCAGCAGTGTCTGAACTGGATAATGAGGTACAGGAGATTGGACATCAATTGGAGCAGACGGAGGAGCAATTAGAGAGTTATGCAGAGGATCTTTTGGGGCTCCAGGAGGATTTAAAGCTAGAACGGAAGGCGCGGATGGACTTGCAAACTACCTTGGAAGACTTGAATAGGTCCAGGTGTGGAAATCTTTGATTTAAAGGAGTCCCAGAGGATGAACAGTATAAAGACTGTGCTAAGGTAGTTAAGGAGATCTGTGCCTTAATACTACAATCTGGAGAAGCTAGTACTGAAGAATCAGACTCAGTTTCTATTTCCCTGGACAGGGCTCACAGAAGTTTGGGACCTCAGAGGATCAATGCCACGCGATATCATAGCATGTTTCCATAATTATTCAGTGAAGGAGGCGGTTTGAAGACTAGCGAAAGCCTTGGGGTATATTATGTGGAAAAACTGCAAAATTTGGAATTTTCAAGATTTAGCTAAGGCTACTCTCCAGCGATGGAAGGAGCTAAAGGAAGTGACAGGCTATTTGCAAAAAACTGGCTCCAAGTACCAGTGGCTCTTTCCTTTTGGATTACAATTTACTCTGGGTGCTCACACAAGGAAGATTCAAACTGTTGGAGAAGCATGGAAAACTGTTAAAGACCTGGGTTGCTCGGATTTACTGGCCTTGGCAGGGGCACCTCAAAGTCAAGAACCTTCCAATAGTCTGGTGTCTAAGTGGCAGAAGGTCCAAGGAGGATGGAAACTAATGCCCTCTGGGTCCCAGGCAGGGGCAAGTGCAGCCTCATAACATACACTTGGACTGAGTTTATTTTCTTTTACTGAAGTTTTAAGGGCTGTATTATTGAGTTATTTTGTGGGAATTTTTGGATGTTGCTGGAGTTTGGATGGTGCAAGATGTGAATGAGTGGTGAGCGGTGGTGGGAGGGTTGAAGGTGGGCTCGTGGAATGTCAATGGTATGAATGATCCAGGGAAAAGAAGTATTGTTTTTCGGGAGTTCAGACAGCTCAAGTGGGATGTAATTTTGTTACAGGAAACCCATATACAGAAAAAAAGATGAACAGTTGTTACAATTCAGAGGGTACAATGAGTGTTATGCCCATGTGGATCATGGGGGAAAGGGCAAAAGAGGTGGACTGGAAAGTTATATAAGATTGGAATTTCTTTTGTTAAAGAGAATTTATTTCGTGACCATACAGTGCAATGTTTTGCAGTTAGAGGTCATCTTTGTGACCAACAGGTAAAGCGAATGCTGCATACCTGTAGAAGGTATTCTCCGAGGACAGCAGGCTGATTGTTCTCACTGATGGGGTGACGTCCACGGCAGCCCCCTCCAACCGGAAACTTCACTAGCAAAGGCCTTTGCTAGTGCTCGCGCGTCGATGCGCATGCGCGGCCGTCTTCCCGCCCGAACCGGCTCGTGTTCGTCAGTCCCGTATGTAGCAAGACAAAGACAAGGGAAGACACAACTCCAAAGGGGAGGCGGGCAGGTTTGTGAGAACAATCAGCCTGCTGTCCTCGGAGAATACCTTCTACAGGTATGTAGCATTCGCTTTCTCCGAGGACAAGCAGGCTGCTTGTTCTCACTGATGGGGTATCCCTAGCCACCAGGCTCACTCAAAACAAGAAACATGGTCAATTGGGCCTCGCAACGGTGAGGACATAACTGAGATTGACCTAACAACTTATCCAACTAACTGAGAGTGTAGCCTGGAACAGAATAAACATGGGCCTAGGGGGTGGAGTTGGATTCTAAACCCCGAACAGATTCTGAAGCACTGACTGCCCGAACCGACTGTCGCGTTGGGTATCCTGCTGCAGGCAGTAATGAGATGTGAATGTGTGGACAGATGACCACGTCGCAGCTTTGCAAATCTCTTCAATAGTGGCTGACTTCAAGTGGGCCACTGACGCTGCCATGGCTCTAACATTATGAGCCGTGACATGACCCTCAAGAGCCAGCCCAGCATGGGCGTAAGTGAAGGAAATGCAATCTGCTAGCCAATTGGATATGGTGCGTTTCCCCACAGCCACTCCCCTCCTGTTGGGATCAAAAGAAACAAACATTTGGGCAGACTGTCTGTTGGGCTGTGTCCGCTCCAGATAGAAGGCCAATGCTCTTTTGCAGTCCAATGTGTGCAGCTGACGTTCAGCAGGGCAGGAATGAGGACGGGTAAAGAATGTTGGCAAGACAATTGACTGGTTCAGATGGAACTCAGACACCACCTTTGGCAAGAACTTAGGGTGAGTGCGGAGGACTACTCTATTTTGATGAAATTTGGTGTAAGGGGCCTGGGCTACCAGGGCCTGAAGCTCACTGACTCTATGAACTGAAGTAACTGCCACCAAGAAAATGACCTTCCAGGTCAAGTATTTCAGATGGCAGGAATTCAGTGGCTCAAAAGGAGGTTTCATCAGCTGGGTGAGAACGACATTGAGATCCCATGACACTGTAGGAGGTTTGACGGGGGGCTTTGACAAAAGCAAACCTCTCATGAAGCGAACAACTAAAGGCTATCCTGAGATCGGCTTACCTTCCACACAGTAATGGTATGCACTGATTGCGCTAAGGTGAACCCTTACAGAGTTGGTCTTGAGACCAGACTCAGACAAGTGCAGAAGGTATTCAAGCAGGGTCTGTGTAGGACAGGAGCGAGGATCTAAGGCCTTGCTGTCACACCAGACGGCAAACCTCCTCCATAAAAAGAAGTAACTCCTCTTAGTGGAATCTTTTCTGGAAGCAAGACACGGGAGACACCCTCCGACAGACCCAAAGAGGCAAAGTCTACGCTCTCAACATCCAGGCCGTGAGAGCCAGAAACTGGAGGTTGGGATGCAGAAGCGCCCCTTTGTCCTGTGTGATGAGGGTCGGAAAACACTCCAATCTCCACGGTTCTTCGGAGGACAACTCCAGAAGGAGAGGGAACCAGATCTGACGCGGCCAAAAAGGAGCAATCAGAATCATGGTGCCTCGGTCTTGTTTGAGTTTCAACAAAGTCTTCCCCACCAGAGGTATGGGAGGATAAGCATACAGCAGGCCTTCACCCCAATCCAGGAGGAAGGCATCCGATGCCAGTCTGCCGTGGGCCTGAAGTCTGGAACAGAACTGAGGGACCTTGTGGTTGGCTCGAGATGCAAAGAGATCTACCAAAGGGGGTGCCCCACACCTGGAAAATCCGGCGCAATACTCTGGAGTTGAGCGACCACTCGTGAGGTTGCATGATCCTGCTCAACCTGTTGGCCAGACTGTTGTTTACGCCTGCCAGATATGTGGCTTGGAGCAACATGCCGTAACGGCGAGCCCAGAACCACATGCTGACGGCTTCCTGACACAGGGGGCGAGATCCGGTGCCCCCCTGCTTGTTGATGTAATACATGGCAACCTGGTTGTCTGTCTGAATTTGGATAATTTGGTGGGACAGCCGATCTCTGAAAGCCTTCAGAGCGTTCCAGACCGCTCGTAACTCCAGGAGATTGATCTGCAGATCGCGTTCCCGGAGGGACCAGCTTAGCTGGGTGTGAAGCCCATCGACATGAACTCCCCACCCCAGGAGAGACGCATCCGTAGTCAGCACTTTTTGTGGCTGAGGAATTTGGAAAGGGCGTCCCAGAGTCAAATTGGACCAAATCGTCCACCAATGCAGGGATTTGAGAAAACTCGTGGACAGGTGGATCACGTCCTCTAGATCCCCAGCAGCCTGAAACCACTGGGAAGCTAGGGTCCATTGAGCAGATTGCACGTGAAGACGAGCCATGGGAGTCACATGAACTGTGGAGGCCATGTGGCCAAGCAATCTCAACATCTGCCGAGCTGTGATCTGCTGGGACGCTCGTTCCCGGGAGACGAGGGACAACAGATTGTTGGCCCTGGTCTCCGGAAGATAGGCACGAGCCGTCCGAGAATCCAGCAGAGCTCCTATGAATTCGAGTCTCTGAACTGGGAGAAGATGGGACTTTGGATAATTTATCACAAACCCCAGTAGCTCCAGGAGTCGAATAGTCATCTGCATGGACTGTAGAGCTCCTGCCTCGGATGTGTTCTTCACCAGCCAATCGTCGAGATAAGGGAACACGTGCACTCCCAGCCTGCAAAGCGCTGCTGCTACTACAGCCAGGCCCTTCATGAACACCCTGGGCGCAGAGGCGAGCCCAAAGGGTAGCACACAGTACTGGAAGTGACGTGTGCCCAGCTGAAATCGCAGATACTGCCTGTGAGCTGGCAATATCGGGATGTGTGTGTAGGTGTCCTTCAAGTCCAGAGAGCATAGCCAATCGTTTTCCTGAATCATGGGAAGAAGGGTGCCCAGGGAAAGCATCCTGAACTTTTCCTTGACCAGATATTTGTTCAGGGCCCTTAGGTCTAGGATGGGACGCATCCCTCCTGTTTTCTTTTCCACAAGGAAGTACCTGGAACAGAACCCCAGCCCTTCTTGCCCGGATGGCACGGGCTCGACCGCACTGGCGCTGAGAAGGGCGGAGAGTTCCTCTGCAAGTATCTGCTTGTGCTGGAAGCTGTAAGACTGAGCTCCCGGTGGGCAATTTGGAGGCTTCGAGGCCAAATTGAGGGTGTATCCTTGCCAGACTATTTGAAGAACCCAACGGTCGGAGGTTATAAGAGGCCACCTTTGGTGAAAAACTTTCAACCTCCCCCTGACCGGTAGATCGTCCGGCACGGATACTTTGATGTCGGCTATGCTCTGCTGGAGCCAGTCAAAAGCTCGTCCCCTGCTTTTGCTGGGGAGCCGTGGGGCCTTGCTGAGGCGCACGCTGCTGATGAGAGCGAGTGCGCTGGGGCTTAGCCTGGGCCGCAGGCTGGCGAGAGGGAGGATTGTACCTACACTTACCAGAAGAGTAGGGAACAGCCCTCCTTCCCCCATAAAAACGTCTACCTGAGGAGGTAGATGCTGAAGGCTGCCGGCGGGAGAATTTGTCGAAAGCGTTATCCCGCTGGTGGAGCTGTTCTACCACCTGTTCGACTTTTGCTCCAAAAATGTTATCCGCTCGGCAAGGGAAGTCCGCAATCCGCTGCTGGATCCTATTCTCCAGGTCGGAGGCACGCAGCCATGAGAGTCTGCGCATCACCACACCTTGAGCAGCGGCTCTGGACGCAACATCAAAGGTATCATATACCCCTCTGGCCAGGAATTTTCTGCACGCCTTCAGCTGCCTGACCACCTCCTGAAACGGCTTGGCTTGCTCAGGAGGGAGCTTATCCACCAAGCCCGCCAACTGTCGCACATTGTTCCGCATGTGGATGCTCGTGTAGAGCTGGTAGGACTGAATCTTGGCCACGAGCATAGAGGAATGATAGGCCTTCCTCCCAAAGGAGTCTAAGGTTCTGGAGTCTTTGCCCGGGGGCGCCGAAGCATGCTCTCTAGAACTCTTAGCCTTCTTCAGGGCCAGATCTACCACACCAGAGTCGTGAGGCAACTGAGTGCGCATCAGCTCTGGGTCCCCATGGATTCGATACTGGGATTCGATCTTCTTGGGAATGTGGGGATTAGATAGTGGCTTGGTCCAGTTCGCCAGCAGTGTCTTTTTTAGGACATGATGCATGGGTACTGTGGACGCTTCCTTAGGTGGAGAAGGATAGTCCAAGAGCTCAAACATTTCAGCCCTGGGCTCATCCTCCACAACCACCGGGAAGGGGATGGCCGTAGACATTTCCCGGACAAAGGCCATGAAAGACAGACTCTCGGGAGAAGAAAGCTGCCTTTCAGGGGAGGGAGTGGGATCAGAAGGAAGGCCATCAGACTCCTCGTCAGAGAAATATCTGATGTCCTCCTCCTCCTCCCACGAGGCCTCACCATCGGTATCAGACACAAGTTCACGAACCTGCGTCTTAAGCCGTGCCCGACTCGACTCCGTGGAAACACGGCCACGGTAGGAGCGTCGAGAGGTGGACTCCCTCGCCAGCATCGGCGAAGCTCCCTCCGCCGACGGGGAGTCTGCCTGGGAGGCGGCCGCAAGCGGTACCGATACTGGAGACCTCACCTCGGGCATGGGGCCAGCCGGCGCCTTACTCGACGGTACCGGTGGCGCAAGCACCCCCGGTACCGGAGGGGAAGGGCGCAACAGCTCTCCCAGAATATCTGAAAGAACGGCCCGGAGACTCTCGTGCAGAGTGGCTGTGGAGAAAGACTGAGAAGCCGATGCAGGCATCGATGTCAGAGTCTGTTCCGGGCGTGGAGGTTGTTCCGGGCTGTCCAAGGGGGAGCGCATCGACACCTCCTGAACGGAGGGTGAGCGGTCCTCCCGGTGCCGATGCCTACTGGGTGCCGACTGCCTCGGCGACTCAGAGCTCTCGGTACCGAGACGGGAAGGAGACCAGTGACGATGCTTCTTCGGGGCCGAGGCCGAAGAAGGTCGATCTTGGGGGGGGGGGGGGGGGGCTGTACCGCAGGAGCCCTCAGGGCAGGGGGAGACCCACCCGAAGGCTCACCGCACCCAGCAGGGGAATGGACAGCCCTCACCTGCACTCCAGACGAAGCACCACCGTCCGACGACATCAGCAATAGCGGAGGTCCCAGTACCACCGACGTCGACGCAGCCTTTCGATACCTCGGTACCGACGATGCAGGAGGTAGAGGCCTCGATGCAGTCGATGTCAATGCACTCGATGTCCGAGCTGTTGTCGTCGAAGAGCCCGAGAACAACGCGTTCCACTGGGCCAATCTCGCTACCTGAGTCCTCTTTTTCAAAAGAGCACAAAGACTGCAGGCCTGCGGGCGGTGCCCAGCCCCCAGACACTGAAGACACGAAGCGTGCCTATCAGTGAGCGAGATTACCCGGGCGCACTGGGTGCACTTCTTGAAGCCGCTGGAAGACTTTGATGACGTGGGCGGAAAAATCACGCCGGCGAAATCAAAATTCGCGATGACGAAAGGCACCAAAAATAAAGGAGAGAAAACCCGTACCGAGGCCAAAAAGGCCGGTCCCGAAAGCGAAAGGAAACTTATGCGGGGAAAAAGCTGGAAACACGGGAAAGGGTAAAGACCGGAAAGGTCCCTCTTTTTTTTTTTTAGCGAAAATCACGAAGACGCGCGAGGTCAACTTGAGGGGCACAAAACGGCGGCAAAACACGACCGTCCCGAGGGCAGACAAAAGAAGACTGACGAACACGAGCCGGTTCGGGCGGGAATGCGCATCGGTGCGCGAGCACTAGCAAAGGCCTTTGCTAGTGAAGTTTCCGGTTGGAGGGGGCTGCCGTGGACGTCACCCCATCAGTGAGAACAAGCAGCCTGCTTGTCCTCGGAGAACATTTATTAATCTGTATGCACCTAATACAGGTCAGGGGGAGTTTTTTGAAACCCTGCAGGAGAAGCTTCTTAACTTCATTACTGGACATGTGGTTTTGAGTGGGGACTTGAACTTAACGCCTGGACCATTAGATAATTCCAGAGGCGGTGGAGGTAGCAGTTTGGCTCATAGGAAGAAACTGATGCGACTGGTCCAAGATTTGGATTTGCTTAATGTTTGGAGACTACAATCCCCAGGGCAACACTCTTACACCTTTTATTCTCATGCACAAGGGACTTATACACATACTGATGTCCTATGGTGTGGGCAGGCGCTGTTGGGTCAGATACAGGACTCTAAAATTGTAAGCCTACATGTCTCGGATCATTCTCCAGTTTGGGTCCAACTAGCTGGTCTTCAGAGTGAGAAGCGACAAACTTACTGGAGACTAAATGAGTCTTTGCTGGAAGATAAGGAAGTTGATAATGATATCCGAGAAGTAATACGTAATTATTTGGATATTAATGATGTTGGGGATATGTCTGATGGGATCCTGTGGGACACCCTTAAGACGGTTGTGAGGGGTCATCTGGTTAGATTGTGGGGGGGGGGGGGGGGGGGGGGGGGGGGGGGGGGGGGGCAACGTAAGAGGTTACGATGTCCCAGGAACTAAAGCTCTGAAAGGAGTTGGTGCGATTGGAGACTTTAGGGATTCCAAAGTTGAGCCTCAACTGTTGGAATATAAATGGGCCTTGCAAAAATTTTAAGTTGACCAGTTGGCATTCCATAGACGTCTGGCTAAGCAGAGATTTTATGAATTTAGTAATAAGAAAGGGAGAATGGTAGCCCAGCATCTAAACAAGCGTCAGAAACTGTCCACAATAACTAAATTAAGAGCCCTGGGGATATTCTCTATTCTAAAGATAGTGAAATTATGGACCAGTTTGTTCAGTTTTACACTGCCGTATACTAAGGGAGTGAATGCTCCTATAGTTAAACTTCGAGAATACTTAGAGGGGGAGAGGGCTGAGGAGGCTATCTTCAGCAGACCAGGAGGGACTGGAGGAGCCGGTTAAAGGTGAGGAGATTTTGAGGGTGATAAAGGGCCTCAAGGGGAGAAAGGCTCCAGGATTAGATGGATACACAGCAAAGTTTTATAAGCTTTTTGCAGGGGAGTTAGTACCATTGTTGGGTCAGGCTTGGAATGCATGTTTTACAGACAACTCTTTAATCGCCTAGTATGCGCGAGGCAGGGATCTCGGTGATCCTGAAGCCAGGGAAGGACCCTACAGTATGTGGTTCCTACCTACCAATATCCTTACTTAATGTGGATATAAAGATTTTGGCTAAAGTTATGGCTGATTGTCTGGGCAGAGTTCTCCCACAGCTGATTCATGAAGATCAATCGGGGTTTGTTCCTCACAGGCAGGTGGCTGACAAAATCCGTAGGACTTTACATATAATTTGGGGGGCAAAAGAGCAGGGAGACTCTGGCCTTATTGACAACAGGTGCCGAGAAGGCATTTGATAGGGTTGAATGGACATATTTGTGGGAAGTATCGGGTGTTATGGGCTGCAGAGTCTTATGAGGCACCGGTTTGCACGTATTAAAATAAATAGGGGGTATTCCTCAACATTTCCGATTATGAGAGGTATGAGGCAGGGGTGTCCACTCTCTCCGCTCCTCTCTTGTTGCTTTATCTATTGAACCATTTGCTATCAGGGTACGGTATTTAGGTGATATTAAGGGAATTCAGATTGTGGGGGGAGGGGGGGAGGAGCATAAAATGGCCCTCTTTCCCGGTAATATTCTGTTCTATGAAAAAGCAACCCAGTTAACCCTGCCTATTATAATTCAGGACCTTACCAGCATTGGGACGTTCTCGGGGTTTAAGGTTAATGATAAGTACATAAGTATTGCCATACTGGGAAAGACCAAAGGTCCATCAAGCCCAGCATCCTGTTTCCAACAGTGGCCAATCCAGATCACAAATACCTGGCAAGATCCCAAAAAAGTACAAACATTTGGGAAAAAAGAACCCGAATTATAGCTACGTCATGCAAGGTTCCACGTTAGGAGTTACGGACCAGGAAAGGGATCTGGGTGTTGTCGTTGATAATACGCTGAAACCTTCTGCTCAGTGTGCTGCTGCGGCTCGGAAAGCGAATAGAATGTTGGGTATTATTAGGAAAGGTATGGAAAACAGGTGTGAGGATGTTATAATGCCGTTATATCGCTCCATGGTGCAACCGCACCTTGAGTATTGTGTTCAATTCTGGTCGCCGCATCTCAAGAAAGATATAATGGAATTGGAAAAGGTGCAGCGAAGGGCGACTAAAATGATAATGGAGATGGGATGACTTCCCTATGAAGAAAGTCTAAGGAGGCTAGGGCTTTTCAGCTTGGAGAAGAGACGGCTGAGGGGAGACATGATAGAGGTATATAAAATAATGAGTGGAGTGGAACAGGTGGATGTGAAGCATCTGTTCACTCTTTCCAAAAATACTAGGACTAGGGGGGCATGCGATGAAACCACAGTGTAGTAAATTTAAAACAAATCGGAGAAAATGTTTCTTCACCCAACGCATAATTAAACTCTAGAATTCGTTGCCGGACAACGTGGTGAAGGCGGTTAACTTGGCAGAGTTTAAAAGGGGTATAGACGGTTTCCTAAAGGACAAGTCCATAAACCGCTACTAAATGGACTAGGGAAAAATTCACAATTCCGGAAATAACATGTATAGAATGTTTGTACGTTTGGGAAGCTTGCCAGGTGTCCTTGGCCTGGATTGGCCGCTGTCGTGGACAGGATGCTGGGCTTGATGGACCCTTGGTCTTTTCCCAGAGTAGCATTACTTATGTACTTATTTTATACTGCTTATCCCAGAAATAGTGGATTTTCCCCAAGTCCATTTAATAACGGTCTATGGACTTTTCCTTTAGGAAGCCATCCAAACCTTTTTTAAACTCCGCTAAGCTAACCGCCTTTACCACATTCTCTGGAAACAAATTCCAGAGTTTAATTACACGTTGAGTGAAGAAACATTTTCTCCGATTCGTTTTAAATTTACTACACTGTGGTTTCATCGCATGCCCCCCTAGTCCTAGTATTTTTGGAAAGAGTGAACAGATGCTTCACATCCACCTGTTCCACTCCACTCATTATTTTATATACCTCTATCATGTCTCCCCTCAGCCGTCTCTTCTCCAAGCTGAAAAGCCCTAGCCTCCTTAGACTTTCTTCATAGGGAAGTCATCCCATCTCCATTATCATTTTCGTCACCCTTCTCTGCACCTTTTCTAATTCCACTATATCATTTTTGAGATACAGCGACCAGAATTGAACACAATATTCGAGGTGCGGTTGCACCATAGAGTGATACAAAGGCATTATAACATCCTCATTTTTGTTTGCCATTCCTTTCCTAATAATACCTAACATTCTATTTGCTTTCTTAGCCGCAGCACCACACTGAGCAGAAGGTTTCAACGTATCATCAACGATGACACCTAGATCCCTTTCTTGGTCCGTGACTCCTAATGTGGAACCTTGCATGACGTAGCTATAATTTGGGTTCCTCTTTCCCACATGCATCACTTTGCATTTGCTCAGATTAAACGTCATCTGCCATTTAGACGCCCAGTCTCGTAAGGTCCTCTTGTAATTTTTCATAATCCTCCCGCGATTTAACGACTTTGAATAACTTTGTGTCATTGGCAAATTTAATTACCTCACTAGTTACTCCCATCTCTAGGTCATTTATAAATATGTTAAAAAGCAGCAGTCCCAGCACAGACCCCTGGGGAACCCCACTAACTACCCTTCTCCATTGAGAATACTGACCATTTAACCCTACTCTCTGTTTTCTATCTTTTAACCAGTTTTTAATCCACAATAGAACACTACCTCCTATCCCATAACTCTCCAATTTCCTCTGGAGTCTTTCATGAGGTACTTTGTCAAACGCCTTCTGAAAATCCAGATACACAATATCAACCGGCTCACCTTTATCCGTATGTTTGTTCACCCCTTCAAAGAAATGTAGTAGATTGGTGAGGCAAGATTTCCCTTCACTAAATCCATGTTGACTTTGTCTCATTAATCCATGCTTTTGAATATGCTCTGTAATTTTGTTCTTAATAATAGTCTCTACCATTTTGCCCGGCACCGACGTCAGACTCACCGGTCTATAATTTCCCGGATCTCCTCCAGAACCTTTTTTAAAAATCGGCGTTACATTGGCCACTCTCCAGTCTTCCGGTACCACACTCGATTTTAAGGATAGATTACATATTTCTAATAGCTCCACAAGCTCATTTTTCAGTTCTATCAGTACTCTGGGATGAATACCATCCGGTCCAGGAGATTTGCTACTCTTCAGTTTGTAGAACTGCTCCATTACATCCTCCAGGTTTACAGAGAATTCATTAAGTTTCTCTGACTCATCAGCTTCCCATAAACCTGAATTTATGGGAATTGCTATCTCTGATGTGGAGGAGTTGAGATTGCTGCGATCTTTTCCGTTCCGCAGAGCTGGCATTAGTTTTCGATACTTGGGAAAACAGATTCAACAACTCCGGAGGGAGCTGAAAGGGTGGCAGGAGGGGTGGTTCTCTCGGTGGGGTAGGATTTCGGCGGTGAAAATGAACTTATTGCCTTGACTGTTATTTCTGTTTCAATCCATGTCCCTGTTGGTGCCCAGAGTAGATCTTAGGCGATTGTAGTCAGAGATTTCAGGTTTTGAGTGGGGAAGTCGCCCCCACCCCCAGGTTAGCCAGGAGGGTAATGTGAGGCTCTGTGGAGTTGGGAGGTAGAGGAATGCCTAATTTAGAGTTACCACTATTGGGCCACACAGTTGAAGCTTATTTCGAATTGGAGTCAAGGAGCCCAATCAACTATCACTACATTACAGCAGCATTTTGTGAGAAAGTTCTCCCTTGATGCTGTTCTCTGGGCCTCTCTTTCTCAGTTAGAATAAAAAAAAATTGACCACTAACCCATTCCTTTCTCATTTATTGTGTTTGTGGAGTATTTTGAAAGTTAAGCTGAGGCATTCCCGGGCACCGTTCTCTTTTGCACATATCGCCCAAGATCCTGGTTTTTCAGGTGGGCCTTAGATGAGCAATATTTACTAACTGTGCATATAGGGGATTAATTAAGTTCCATGTTCTCTTGGGTGATATGCGCCCGCTTGAGGAATTGTGAGAGGCATATGACCTGCCCTCCAGTAATTTTTTTCTCTTACCTACAAGTTAAGCATTATCTTTCTAGCAGGGGGTGGTTCAGGGTAGACCAAGATGAGAGTGAACACCTGGAGAATTTGTTAACTTCTATGAGAAAACTTAGAAGGGTTATCACTCTTTTTTACAGGTTCATAAGGGACAATGAGTTCATTAAGTTCCCATATACGAGGGCTTGGGAGGAAGATTAGGGATGCGAGGTAAGTGTGAATGACTGGAAAGCGATTTGTCTGGAAATTAAGAAAGCTTCAATATGTGTCCTCATCAAAGGGAATGCATTTAAAGTCTTGACTAGGTGGTACTACACCCCAGAGGATTTAAAAAATGTTTCCGGGGTCCACAGACTTATGCTGGAGATGTGGCAAGGACATTGGCTCTTTTATCTACATCTGGTGGGCTTGTGGCCAAATACAGGGGTACAGGCAGGGTATTACTCAATCCATGGCTACTATTTTGGACACTGTGTGCCCCTATTATCCTAAATGGTGCCTGCTTGGATAGGGTAACCGAAGGGGATTGAAATGGCAAAAGCGGCTTAAACGACTTTGTTTTGCTGTGGCAAAGACAGTGCTAGCTGCCCTTTGGAAGCAGACTAATGGTCTGTTGGGAGAGCTGGACAAACTAATGGATCACCACTGGGGCAGTTTGATCCCAGTGACGAAGAGTGGACTCACATCTGGATCGTTTAATGTGTACGGTTTGAAGAGGTGGGGGGGGGGGGGGGGGGGGGGTGGGGAGGGCAAGGAGGTACAGGAAGAGGGAAAGGGATATTCCTGTATCAGTTTTGTGTTCAATGTGATGTGCTATTTTGGCATGTTGGACAGTATTTGATTCCTTAATACTGATGCAACTATTATCAAAAAACAAATTCTTAATAAAAATTTATTATTTAAAAAAATAAAAAGACTGTAGGATGGGCTGGGGGCAGGCAGGGATGCTGGACTTGCGAAGTAGGGAGGGAATGGAGAGCAGGAAGAGAGAAAGATCAGACCAAAATGAGTAGAAGAGATGGCGGGAGATGTCAGGACTCAGGATGAGAGGGCCAGAGTGAGTGATGTCAGACTGCGGTGGGAGGGAAGCCAGTATTTTATTTATTAGGATTTATTTACCGCCTTTTTGAAGGAGTTCACTCAAGGCGGTGTACAGTAAAAACAGATCAAACATGAGCAATAGGCAATTACAGCAGTAAAAATATTCGAAAACAATACAAGGTATGGCATGGTATACTAGCAATGTCAACACAATACGTAATAGAACATTATAATTCGTAGTGAAGGGTAAGGCAAAGTTATAACATATAGATGGGTAAGAAAGTAGGAAGAATTAGAAAGTAAGGTGACTGATTTGAAGAAAGTTGAACATGAGGTTAGAGAGATGGTTAAATATCACCTCAGCTAGGGTAGGAGTGGATAAACATGTCCCGCTGCAGTATGTGCAGCCCGAGTCAATCCTTGTGTGTGTGTGAGTGAGACTAACAAGTTAGTTACTTCTTCTATTAAAGGCTTGGTTGAAGAGCCAAACTTTCACCTGCTTCCTGAAGTACAGATAGTCTTGTTTTAAGCGGAGCCTTTCAGGCAATGCATTCCAGAGTGTGGGGGCTACTCCGGAGAAGGCTCGCTTGCAGGTATCACATCGTGTAATATCTTTTGGAGAGGGTGTAGTTTGTGAAAGTCCTTAGGGTCCTTGGCGGTGTGTGGAGGATCATCCTATTCTTTAGATACTCAGGGCCATTTCCTTTCAGGACCTTGAAGATCAGACAGAGTTTAGCCCTGTATTGTACTGGTAGCCAATGAAGTTTTTGCAAAAATGGTGTGACGTGGTCACGTCGCTTGCAACCTTCTATGAGTAACAGAAGTAGCTGATGGATGCAAAAGGAATATGGAAAGGGAGGAGATGGTGCAGCACATTAATGCAGGGGAGGGTAAAGGGAGAGAAACAATAGATCTGAGATGGAGACAGAAAAATGGAAGAAACCTGAATGTTAAAAAAAATAAAATAAAAAAAATCAGTGCCAAAAATGAATGTTGGGCAGAAAATGAAGAAAGAAAAGAAAAAACAAATAGCAAATGGACAGGCGGTCCTGAAAACAGAGTTAAGAACACAAAGGGAGGTGCAACTGGAGACTGGGAAGAAGATAATCAAATAAATAAATCTACCAGATAAGAAAGGTAGAAAAAATTATTTTTACTTTCAACTTAGTGATTGATGTATGCCAGTTTGAGAATTTATATCTTTTTATATTGTTCTCTGGTACTGCATTACATGCACAGTCTGGCACCTTAGGGTTTTGTTTGTCTACATTAGTACATTTAATGTCTGGTCCTATATTTGAAGAGGTGCTATCTGTAGTCTGCATGTGTGACCAAGGTCAAATGTTTTGGTGAGGATGATGTCAAAATGCATTGTCTGGTGTCATGAACTCAAGTAGAAAGGTATCAGTCAGCTCTCCTTCAGCCCTTTTGGACTCAAAATGGTCTCACCTTAAAAATTAGCAAAGACCACTGCACTAGAGTCTGTATTGTTCCCCTGTACTTTGAAATATTTATAATCATCCACTAACTTGCAAATAAGTGATGGCTCATCATAACTATGATATGGCAGTTATACATTCGTACAGATGATGATCAGGCACCAACTGTTGAAAGATTAACATCTTGTCTTTCAAAAGTTGTTAGAAGACTTGATTCTCATTTGGACTAAACAGCTAAATCTAAGTTACATTAGATTAGCAGGAAGAACAGATAGGGCTGTTAGGGAAACTGGGACTAACATAAATAAACAATTCCAGTCGTTTTTAAGCCTGGCTCCTGGATCCTAAGAAAATCTGTTGATGCCTGGTCAAAGAAATATCAAGTACCTTGTTCCGTCAATTACTTCTCTGCATGGTTTCAAAGAACACATATTGATGATCATTTAACGAAATTAAACAGCAAATCTTTTTCTTAATGTAAGGTACCATATGAATGGTGGAATACTGAATAGCGAAGGTACTTACCTGTAGCAGGTATTCTCCGAGGACAGCAGGCTGATTATTCTCACAAGTGGGTTGAAGATCCGCATCGGCCTGGGAACCGGCATAGTAGATAGCAAAACAATTGCTAGAGCTTTCCAATATGCACGCTGCACCCCATTGCACATGTGCGAAGTGCCTTCCCGCCCACCTCATGCCCACGCGCCTCAGTTCAGTAAAATGCAAAAGAAAGAGAGAAAGGACAACTCCAAGGGGGGGGGTGGGCGGGTTTCTGAGAATAATCAGCCTGCTGTCCTCGGAGAATACCTGCTACAGGTAAGTATCTTCATTTTTAACGAGGACAAGCAGGCTGTAGTATTCTCACACATGGGGTATCCCTATCATCCAGGCTCACCCAAAACAAGAAGCATTGGTTAACTGGGCCTTGCAACGGCGAGAAAATAACGTAGATTAATCCGAAACTATATACAAACTAGCTGAGAGTGCAGCCTCGAACAGAATAAAATGGGCCTAGGAGGGTAGAGTTGGATTCTATACCCCAAACAGTTTCTGCAACACTGACTGCCCAAACCAATTGTCGCATTGGGTATCCTGCTCAATGCAGTAATGAGATGTGAATGTGTAGACTGAAGACCACAATGCAGCTTTGCAAATTTTCTTCAATGGAGGCTGACTTCAAGTAAGCCACCGATGCAGCCATAGCTCTGACATTATGAGCCACGACATGACCCTCTAGAGTCAGTGCAGCTTGGGCATAAGCGAAGGAAATGCAATTTGCTAGCCAATTGGAAATGGTGCGTTACCGATGGCAACTCCCCTCTTGTTGGGATCAAAAGAAACAAACAACTGGGCAGACTGTCTGAAGGGCTTCATCCACTACATGTAAAAGACCAACGCTCTCTTGCAGGTGTGCAAGTTGCTTTCGGCAGGGTGAGCATGAGGACAGGGGAAAAATGTTCGCAAGACAATTGACTGGTTCAGATGGAACTCCGACACCACCTTCGGCAGGAACTTAGGGTGCATGCGGAGGACTACTCTGCTATGATGAAACTTAGTATAAGGTGCATCCACTACTAAAGCCTGAAGCTCACTGACCCTATGAGCTGAAGTAACTGCCACCAAGAAAATGACCTTCCAGGACAGGTACTTCAGATGGCAGGAATTCAGTAGCTCAAAAGGAGCTTTCACCAGCTGAGTGAAAATGATGTTGAGATCCCATGACACTGGTGGAGGTTTGACAGGGGGCTTTGACAAAAGCAAACCTCTCACGAAGCGAACAACTAAAAGCTGTCCAGAGATAGGCTTACCTTCTACACGCTTATGATAAGCACTGAGGTGAACCCTTACAGAGTTGGTCTTGAGACCAGACTCTGATAAGTGTAGAAGGTATTCAAGCAAGGTCTGTGTAGGACAAGAAAGGGGATCTATGGCCTTGCTGTCACACCAGACGGCAAGCCTCCTCCATTTAAAAGAATAACACCTCTTAGAGAATCTTTCCTGGAAGCAAGCAAGACCTAGGAGCCACCCTCCAAAAGACCCAAAGAAGCGAATTCTAGGCTCTCAACATCCAGGCCGTGAGAGCCAGAAACTGGAGGTTGGGATGTAGAAGTGATCCCTCGTTCTGAGTGATGAGGATCGGAAAACACGCCAATCGCCACAGTTCTTTGGAGGACAATTCCAGAAGAAGAGGGAACCATATCTGACAGGGCCAATAGGACGCGATTAGAATCATTGTTCTGCGGTCTTGCTTGAGTTTCAACAAAGTCTTCCCCACTAGAGGTATGGGAGGACACACATACAGAAGGCCTGTCCCCCAATGAAGGAGGAAGGCATCCGATGCTAGTCTGCCATGGGCCTGAAGACTGGAACAGAACTGAGGGACCTGTTGATTGAGTTGCGTGGCAAAGAGATCCATCGAGAGGGTGCCCCATGCTCGGAAGCTGTACGCTTCTTGATCTAGTCAAATAGATCTTCCACCTTCTCTCCGAAAACATTATCCCCCCAGCAAGGAACATCCACGATCCTCTGCTGAACCGAATGGTCCAGGTCAGAAACACGCAGCCATGAGTGTCTGCACATCGCCATACCTTTAGCAGAGATCCTTGATGCTACATCAAAAGTGTTGTATGTGCCCCTGGCCAAGAATTTACAACACACCTTCTGCTGCTTGACCAGCTGGCAAAAGGGTTTAGCCTGCTCTGGAAGGAGGGCATCAACCAAACTAGACATTTGCCGCACCAAGTTCTGCAAGTGGATGCTCTTGAAGAGCTGGTAATACTGTATACTGGCAATGAGCATGGTGGCCCGATACATTTTCCTCCCAAAATAATCCAAGGTTCTAGCTTTTCTGCCTAGGGGTGCCGAAGCATAGTCCGTAGAACTCTTGGCTCTCTTGAGGGCGAATTCCACCACCATAGAGTTGTGGGGTAACAGACCTCATCAAACCAAGCTCCCCATGGATCCGATACTGAGAACTGCCTTCTTTAGGATTATGGGGACAGACAGAGGGGACGCCCAGTTTCACATAAGGACTTTCCTGAGTACCGTATGCAAAGGAGCTGTCACTGCCTATCTAGGTGGAGAGATGTCGTCCAGGACCTTGAGCATCTCAGCCTTGGGCTCATCCTCCACGTCTATAGGGAATGGAATGGCCTGAGCCATTTTTCGCACAAACGATGAAAAGGAGAGGCTCTCAGGTGGAGAGAGTCTCCTTTCAGGTGGAGAGGAAGGTTCAGAGGGAATCCCAAAGGACTCATCTGAGGTACCTGGGATTTTCCTCTGAATGCCACGAGCTTTCTTCCTCTGTGTCGGAGAGCACTTCCCTCAGTGACTTCCGAGACCAAACCCGCCTCAACTCCGAAGACCCACAAGTCCAGATAGTGGAGGGCCAGACATGGCTGCAGCAGATGGCATGGTAGGTGCAAGCACCCCCGACACCAATGTAATGTGTTGCAGCAGTCCTTCCAGAAGCTCTGAAAGCAAGGCCCGGATCCACTCATCGAGAGCCGCCATCGGGAAAGGCTGAGGGGCCGGTGGAACAGTCAGTTGCAGAGTCGCCTGGGGCTCGGGAGCAGGAACTCGACTGCGGGGAGACTGACGAGTCAGAACCTCCTGTATGGATGGGGAGCAGTCCTCCCGGCGTCGATGCTTCTCAGGTGCCGATTCCCTCAGAGCCCCGGAGCTCCCGGCACCATGTGTTGATGGAGAACGGTGGCTGTGCTTCTTAGCATTTGCTCAATGCACCTCATTGAGGCTCCTCGGTGCAGACAAGGATGACGTGGAATCCCCACGTCACCTTGGGGTCGGGTCAGACTATGAATGGTCCTCGAAGCAGGTGGAGACCCACTCAATGCCTCACTGCTGCCAGTGTGTCTTGGTCTCTCAGCAGCCATCCCTATCAACACTCCAGACGTCAATGCTTTCCTCAATGCCAACGTCGGCGACCTCGATGCCGATGTTGAAGGACTGGACCGAGCCCCAAAAAGTTTCTCTCGTTGGGCTTCGAGCAAGTTGAGTCCTTTTCTTCATACAAAGACAAAAGGCACAACGAGCTGGGCTATGGTCGGGCCCAAGACACTGTATACACCACTAATGGGTATCAGTGCCTGAGATGGTCCAGTTGCACAGAGTACAGCGTTTGAAGCCACTGAAAGTCTTTGATGACATGAAAGGGAAGACTGCCCTAGCTAAATCAAAAAACACGATTGTACTGGTAAACAAGAGCACAAAAAGAAGGGAGACCCGACCAAAAAGGTCTAAGGTAGGCCGCAACTAAAAAAAAAAAAAAAAAAAAGGAAACAAGTGCGGGCAATAATTCTAAGAAAAATAAAGGAAAAGGTTTTTTTTGTTTGTTTGTTTTTTAAATAACTGTAACTAGAAAACAAAATCAAAGAAAAAAACCGAACGAGAAAGAGGCACTGACAAAAAGGCTCTTTCCAGGCTACCGAAGAGCTGCAGAGAAACGAACTCCTAATGAGGTAAAAGAAGAACTGAGTGTGCGGGAAGCCACTTTGCACATGTGCGGCACGAACGTCAGAAGGCTCTATCAACTTTTTTGCTATCTACTATGCCAGTTCCCGGGCTGACGCAGATTGTCAACCCACTTGTGAGAATACTACAGTCTGCTTGTCCTCAGAGAAAAATCAACACAAATTTTAAAATGGAAATATTTTTACATGCCTTTTCTAGTGTATCAATTTTTTCTGACGTTTCTCAGAAAGACAAATAAAAACTTCCTCACTGAGTAGATTTCATAAATTCCTTTGCGACCCTCATCACATTCCCGGCGAACCCAGTGTCGATTGAGGTAGGCACAAATCCCATTCAGAACTTTGCTTGAAAATCTGTAGTCTTCCCATTGTTGAGTATAGAATTTCAGAACACTTTCATCCATTAAGTCTTCTCCATCCTAAAACAGAAAAAAGTCAACTACTATAGATAATTTAATTGCACATATCAAAAATAAACATGCTGGTACAAACTTAGGGGCTGATGCAGAAAGTTTGCATTAGACCAAGGGCAGGTTGTACTATGTGCATATCTGAACAAAAAGGGAACACACCACAGCTTAGTCAACAAGGGGGGTAATCCTTGATAACATATCTTTCTCTATTTGCTCTGTGTGGCAGATCAGTGAATAAGAGAATTCTGAATTTTGGGACCTTTTGTACAGATATGTTTCCCCCTAGATTTAGTGCCATTGTTTGCACATCTATATCGTACATCCCTGGTAGGGGGGATGTCAGTTGTAGCCTCACAACATGAAAGTATTCAAAGTTGTTAAATTGCATGCAGACTGCATGAATTTGCAGGAGGCCCTTGGTAGCCTGAAAAAACGGGCATCCAATTAGCAGATTAAATATGCTTATGTTTTATTAAATTTGATATCCCGTTATTCTTTTCTGAACAAAGCAGTTTACAATTTAAAAAAGGAATATAAAACACAAGAAAAAGCAAATGGGAAAAAAAAAAACTAAAAAGGAACTTTTTTTTTTTTAAACAGGAAAGCCTATCCCCCCCACCACCACACACACACAAGTACATGCACACCACCTGTTCCCCAGTTAGCCCATCTTATATTATTGCATCTTTAAAGTCCCTACTATATTTCCTCAAACGCCTGTATGCAAAAGTGAGTTTTTAACAACACTTTAAACCTTTTTGGGTCTGCCTGCCCATGTAATGATTTTGGCAGATTATAATTACAGCTACATGATGATTAGAAGTCACCACTGAGGAACAGAATTTAAGTGTCACCATGGATGCTACACTGACATCTTATGTTCAATGTGTGGAAGACTAAAATAAAGCAAACAATGTTGGAAAATATTAGGGAAAATAGAAAAGATAAAGAGAAGGGCCACCAAAATGATTAAGGGGATGGGAAAACTCTCATATGAGGAAAGAATAAATAAGTTAGGGCTCTTCAGCACGAATTGGTTTATGTTTAATAGTTTGATATACCTCTAAACACATTAGTGCTTAACCTGTTTACAATAATTAAATACGAAGTACAAATATCAATTATACGTTCATAACTAAAATGCATTACTAAATTCTAAGATCACTGAGGAGAAATATGAGAGGTCTTTAACAGAGTTGAAAGGGTAAATACAATTTGTTTACCCTTTCAAAAAGTACAAACACTAGAGAACATTCTGAGAATAGTCACATAGTAGCACATTTAAAACAAATAGGAGAAAATATTGCTTCACTTAATGTATAGTTACACTCTGGAGCTCATTGCCAAAGAAAGTGGTACCATTAAGGTAGAACAGGAGAAAGCTACTGCTCATCCCTGGAGTCATGTAACATGGAGTCAAGCTACTTTTTGAGACTTGGTCGAGTACTTATGACCTGGACCGGCCACTGATAGGAGAGTGTTACTTGGCTAGATGGACCTTTGGTCTGGCCCACTATCGCAACTCTTATTTTTTAAATGTTAGTGATTTGCTTGCATTTTGCATGCCCACTAATGTACCTTTCAGTGTAATGGTTTTAAACCAGTTTTCCCATGCTAAAATTTCTTGTTGTATTGGGAATAAGTAAAAAAAACAGTGCAACATATTGCTGTGAGGCCAGAGCAGCTAGAAGGCTTTCACATGTTACTTTCGAAAATTTTAAATGGGGCATTCCCAAGGAAGATAGTGGTGATAGCAAGGAGAAGAGTGGTTTTTTAGGTTATAAGAAAGTTTTATTTTCAAAGGTGAGTATACTCTTTTACCCTGGCACCTGCAGACATAGCAGTGGTAGCAAGGAGAGGAGTAGTTTAGGTTACAGGAGAAAGAATGTTATATTTTCAGAGTACACTCTTACCCCAACTGGCCACCTGCAGACAGAAAATCAAGTGTAAATAATGTATGTGTGTTTTACAGACTTGCAGGCATTTTCAAATGTGAAATTTTTAAACTTAGTGTTAATTTTCTTTTCTTGAATCCTGACAGGCCAGTCCAATCAGTTTATGTCCCTCTATCAGCTGGAGGCAAAGAGACTTGCAACCAGTCTCCAATCCCTGCTATACACTGCGATGAAGCAGCACTGGTAAGCCAGTTAACTAGCTGCCAAACCTTAACTTTACAATAACAATTACAACCAAAAACTCATAGGAAGAAGGGGAGGGTGGATGAGAAACAGAGAGATGAATGGGTGATCAGAGGGTGGCAAAGCAGTATAATCTGATGTTTTTTCATAATGGCCTAGGAAATTCAGATCTTTGTTAAATCAAAATATTTCATCATTTTTACTTCACAGGCTTGCACACCTGGATTGTTTTAAAATTTCCTTTTGGTGTTCTCACCATAAAGTCATTGATGCAGTGCTCTGTTTTTCTAAAGTGCTGTCCCACAGAAGTGACATCCCGCTTAGCACTGTGGTGTTTTGTGATGTCTGTGTAAGTTTTATCTTGTCTTTAACTTCTGGCTCATCTAGCATACAGGAAGCCCTGCAGAAATACTCCAAAACTAACAGTCACAAAACCCCCAACCAGCAAGGTATGTGTGGCCGATGCAGCCAGGAAACCTCAATCTATGCCACCATCTTGCCGACTCTCCAAAGTCTCATCACTGTGTTGAACAATTCTCCCAGATACTCTAATTGTTAGGAAGGTCTCAACTTGCACTTCCTGTAGTTCGTGACCCAGGCTAAAGACTCCAGTACCTAAACTATCTGGATCACTGACTGGCAACCCTCCACTGTTGACTTCACCCTGATAAACCTGTCACGCAGGTGTGGGTGCACTGAGACTCCTCGTTTCCGAAGCACTACAGCCACCATCATAACCTTAGAAAAGGTCTGAGGCTGTTACGGTCATTTTTGGGATGGCTTTGGGAGCTATAGGGAAATTAAGCCAAATTAGGCTTTGTTATTTAGCTGTTTCAAACCAGGCCAGAACTGGGTTTTTATTTTGGGGTTCTTTTTTTTTTTTTCCCCAGAGAATTCAGTTGTTAGCATTATTGATCCAAGCTCATGTACCAGAATATATTGCCATGGATATCTGAATGTTTACTCTGGACTCTGGTGTCATAGGACATGCAAGAACCATGATGTACAAGATTACAGCAACCCAGTCCAATACTGCTCACCGATGGGTGGCTAGTAAATAGGTTCATCATTGATGACTCCCTTTAGTTAATAAAGGGAATCATCAATGATGAACCTATAAAGTGATGGGTTGTGAATGCCTTAAGTTAACTAGGCCTTTGCATCACAGAACTAACCTCTATGATTTATACCTTGTTAAGATGGACCAATCATGAAATACCAAGCTGGCATTACACCCACTTTAACTTATCTCGGCCAATAACAGGGAAAGAGCATTAATATCTACTAACACAAATTCAATATAACATGGGATTTCCTGGATAGTAGCCAGAAGGAGGTGGTCTCCAACCCAGCAGAAAGGACAGGAAAGATGAACCCCATCCAAGAGGGAGCAGCAAGGAACTTCCCTGAGCCACAGTGAGACACTTCTCATTCAGAGAAGAGAGATACATAAGAGTAGCCATACTGGGTCAAACCAATGGTCCATCTAGCCCAGTATCCAATTTTCCAAATAGTGGTCAGGTCAGGTCACAAGTACCTGGAAGAAACCCAATTAGCAGAAACATTCCATTCTACCAATCCTGGGGCAAGCAGTTGCTTCCCCATGTCTATCCCAATAGCAGACAATGGACTTTTCCTCCAGGAACTTGTCCAAAACTTTTAAAACCCAGATACACTAACTGCTGTTCCAGATCTTAACTATTCGTTAAGTGAAAAAATATTTCCTCCTATTTTTTTTAAAGTATTTATATGTAACTTCCTCAAGTGTCCCCTAGTCTTTGTACTTTTGGAATGAGTCAAAAATAGATTTACTTCTACTCATTCTACACCACTCAGGATTTTGTAGACCTCAATCATATCTCCCATCATCTGTCTCTCTTCCAAGCTGAAGAGCCCTAACCTCTTTAGCCTTCCCTCATGGAGCGATACAAAGGTATTATAATATTTTCAGGTCTTATTCACCATCCCTTTCCTAATAATTCCTAGCATGCTGTTTGCTTTTTTTGGCCGCCACTGCACACTAAGCAGAAGATTTCAGCATATTATCTACAACAATACCTAGATCTTTTTCTGGAGTGCTGACCCCCAAGGTGAACCCTAGCATCAGTTCACTATGATTTGGATCATTCTTTCCAATGTGCACCACCTTGGAATTTCATCTGCCATTTGGATGCCCAGTCTTCCAATTTCCTAAGCTCTTCATGCAATATTTCACAGTCCGCACATGTTTTAACAACCTTGAATAGTTTTGTATCATCTGCAAAATTAATCACCTTACTGGTCGTTCTGATTTCCATATCTTAAACAAAAGAACACTTATTTCACCCCACAGGAGGGACAAAACTACAAGCTGGATAATTACATAGAAAGTTTCAGAGATAGGGTGAAATCCCAACTTTCCAACAAACAAAAGAGAATCCTGTACAATCTTACCCCACCAGAAAGAGCGGCCATAAGAACCCTACAAACTAACGAACGCATTATCATCAAACCCGCAGACAAAGGAGGCGTAGTGGTAATTATGGACATACAAAAATACATTGAAGAGGGGCACAGACAGCTCTCAGACAATAAATACTACAGGAAACTAACTGAGGACCCCACATAGGATTACACAAAACAGCTGAAAGACCTTATCAGAACATTTCCTACACAAGCGCAACCTCACCTGAAGAAACTCATACCAAACCAGCCTGCTGTGGGCACATTCTACATGCTACCCAAGATCCACAAAGGAAACCCTGGCAGACCAATCATATCAGGTATTGGCACACTCACGGAAGAAATATCTGGATTCATAGAGGGAATTCTGAAACCTCTCGTACACAAAACTAACAGCTTCATACAAGACACCACAGACTTTCTGAATAAATTAAAAAATATCAAGCAACTACCACCTAACACCCTTCTGGTCACGATGGATATAGAATCACTATACAGCAACATTCCACATGCGGATGGCATAGCTGCATGTGGAAGACTCCTAAAAAATCCACACTGGACCATCAATACTCACCAGAAACTGATACAAAATACAAAATTAATCAAATTCATTTTAACTCACAACTACTTCCGCTTTAACAATGATATCTATCTACAAATAATGGGCACTGCGATGGGCACCAGGACAGCACCCCAACATGCCAACCTTTTTATGGCTGAGCTGGAAGAGACATTTCTGAATACACACCAGACCAAACCTCTAAAATACTACCGGAACATCGATCACATTTTTATGATTTGGACGGAGGGTGAAGAAACTCTGAAACAATTTTATTCTGCCTTCAAAACATACCATCCTACAATCAGATTCAAAATTGACTACTCCCCAGAAAAAGTCAATTTTTTGGACACCACGGTCTCAATCAGTGATGGCTGTATACAAACATCTATATACAAGAAACCCACAGACAGATGCAGCTATCTCCACAGCTCCAGCTTCCATCCTTCACATACAAAGATCCATCATTTACAGCCAAGCCACAAGATACCACCGTATCTGCTCTGACCCAGGGGACAGAGACAGACACCTTAAAAGCCTGACTGCATCCTTCAAACAGAAAGGCTACAACCCCAAAATGATCTCCAAGAATATTGCCTCCTCCCTCAAAACACCCAGAGAGAATCTGCTACAGTACAAGGAGAAAAAAATCCACAGACAGAATCCCCCTTGTAGTGACATACAATCCAGAGCTGGAAAAACTGAGGAAAATCATAAGAGATCTACAACCTATACTCCAGGAGGATGAATTACTGAAAGAGATATTCCCATCCCCACCAGTACTGGCCTTCCGACAGCCACCCAACTTAAAACACAAGCTAATCAGAAGTAAACTTCCATCACAGACTGAAAAGGAACAGAAGGGCACACCGTCCCTGTAATTTATCCAGTTGCAAACTATGCCAAAATATTTCACAGGACCCCACAGTTATCCACAAAGGAAAGATATTCAACATAAAGGGATCTTTCACTTGCTCATCTTCCAGTGTGGTATATATCATTCAGTGTAAAAAATGTAACAAAGGATGCTATATTGGAGAAACAGGCCAGATGCTTAAGACAAGATTCAATTTACATAGACACCACATGAACAATACAGCCAGTAGAGCCCCCACCCCGGTGGGACAGCACTTCACAGAACCAGGACACTGTACCAGTGATTTCACAGTGAGAATACTGAAAGGTAACTTTAAAACCATACAAGAACGTAAGACCTTTGAAGTCAGAATGATTGAATATTTTAACACCCAACAGAAAGGACTTAACAAGGATCTGGGGTTCCTAGCCCATTATAAACCATAAAGCTGTATTCTCTGTTGATCACCCCACCCCTCACCTATCCACACCCATCCTGTTAGAATATCAATGATATGCTTTGATGTCCCCATGCATACCTCCGACCCACCCCCATCCTCCCACCCTGTCAGACTGTCATAGCAATGCTTGAATGTTTTCACTTATATACACTGTCAGCACATTTGCTTATTTCCGATCTGACGAAGAAGGGCAACCTTCGAAAGCTAATCAAGAAATGTATTAAGTTATGTCCAATAAAAAAGGTATCATCTTATTTTCTTTTCCATGTTTTATTTTGTTTGATTTCTATTGATAACCATATCGTTTATAAATATGTTAAATAATACTGGTCCCAATAAAGATCCCTGCGGCACTCCCTGCGGCAGGTGGTAGTACAGCTCTACAAGAATACTCTTTCCCTTCACACATGGAATTTCTATCCATAATCATTCCACACTGCTGTTTATTGTGGAATGTTTATTTTATTTGACTCAATTCAACATATAGCACAACCACCCCCTCCAATTTGACCCTCTCTATCACTGTGATACCATTTGTAGCCTGTTAACACAGTGTCCCATTGACTGTCCTCTTTCCACCAAGTCTCTAAGATGCCTATTATATCTACTTAAACTTGGTCCTGCTGTGAGGCTGTTAATGCTGTAGTACAAAGTTTTAAAACTAGAGGGGAAAGAGTATGGAGACTAGCTAATAAAGTTTGCTTTTTTATATTTTTATTTTGCCTATCAATAACCTACAATTCCTCCTTTAAACCCCAATCTTTAAGTTCCCAAAGCAAAGAGCAAAATAATGTTCACTTACCAGAGAAATATCCTCTTCTCTCAGAACTTCTCACAAAGAAAGTTAAATGAGACCTTTCCTCTCTATATAGTTTTGATTCTAAGGGGACCGCTTCAAACATACCCTTTCAAGCTAACTCAGTAATCAGATTGCCCTTAACAACCTTTGCAAATATTCTACTTCCTCACATCAACACCTAATTCACGTCAGTAGCAGTGCTACCCTCTCCAGCAGCCAAAGGACAGAAAATAATCTACTAGAACAAAATGTGAGCCTTGCCACAATCCTTTTTAATGTTCTCTAGCTGTTAAGTTCATACCTCTAGAAAAAGGTTCAGTTTAAAACTATGGGAAAAAAGTGTCTACCTCTAGATAAAATTTCAGTTTAAAACTATGGGAAAAGAGTTGTACACTATGGAAACTAGTTAATGCTTGCTTTTCTCTCTCCCCCCCCCCCCCAACCCCAAGAAAAAGCTAGGCCCTGCTATGCCTGCTTGAGGTTAGCTGTTAATGATGCAGTACAAAGTTCACGTTTTTAAACTAGGGGTGGGGGGGGGGGGGGGGAAGAGTATGGAGGATAGTTGATAAGGTAAAATTATGTATAATCATACCTGATAATTTTCTTTCCATTAATCATAGCTGATCAATCCATAGACTGGTGGGTTGTGTCCATCTACCAGCAGGTGGAGATAGAGAGCAAACTTTTGCCTCCCTATATGTGGTCATGTGCTGCCGGAAACTCCTCAGTATGTCGATATCAAAGCTCCATCCGCAGGACTCAGCACTTAGAGAATTACACCCACGAAGGGACACTCTGCCCAGCTCACCACCGCCGAAACGGGGGAGGGGAATTAACCCAGCTCATCCCCACACAAGTGGGGGAGGGGAATCCGTCCAGCTCATCCCCGCGGAGCGGGGGAGGGACACCACACCCGCCGATGCGGGGGGATCTGGCTTATCCTGCAACCGCAACCGCGGGAGGAGCTGACTGACCCTAACACCGCCGAAGCGGGAGGGGTACAAAGCTGCCCTACAGCCGCACGAAGCGGGAGGGAGTGCCGGCAGAATTTTAAGTCTCAATCCAGCCCCGTAAAACGGAGGGGAGAGGAATGCAGCAGCTCACTGTAACACAAACTCGTCTTAACTCTTGAAGAATCCAAGTGAAAAAACTTGAACACGAAGTCTTTCTGAAGTAACTGAAGACTAAACTTGAACCTGAAATGCAACCAGAATAAAAACAGTACAGATATCTGGGAGGGGCTATGGATTGATCAGCTATGATTAATGGAAAGAAAATTATCAGGTATGATTATACATAATTTTACCTTCCATATCATCAAGCTGATCAATCCATAGACTGGTGGGATGTACCGAAGCAGTACTCACCCAGGGCGGGACATTGAAATCCCTGACCTCAACACTGAAGCTCCAAACCGGGCCTCCGCCCGTGCAGCCACAGTCAAACGGTAATGCTTGGAGAATGTATGAGCCGAAGCCCAAGTTGCCGCCTTGCATATCTCTTCCAAGGAGACGGATCCGGCCTCTGCCATCGAGGCCGCCTGAGCTCTCGTGGAGTGAGCCTTCAGCTGGATAGGCGGCACCTTCCCCGCGGCCACATAAGCCGCTGCAATGGCTTCCTTGACCCATCTTGCCACTGTAGGCTTAGCAGCCTGCAGACCCTTACGAGGACCTGCAAACAGGACAAACAGATCCGATTTCCGGAAATCATTGGTCACTTCCAAGTATCTGATGATGACTCGTCTCACATCCAGATATTTAAGAGCAGAGTACTCCTCTGGGTAGTCCTCCCTACGAAAGGAAGGGAGACAGAGCTGCTGATTCACATGGAAGCGAGAAACAATCTTGGGCAGGAAGGAAGGCACTGTGCGAATAGTCACTCCTGCCTCAGTGAACTGCAGAAAAGGCTCTCGACATGAGAGCGCCTGGAGCTCGGAAACTCTTCTGGCTGAAGTGATAGCCACCAAAAAGACTGCTTTCAACGTCAGGTCTTTCAGAGATGCCCTCGACAAGGGTTCAAAAGGCGGCTTCTGCAATGCTTTTAGTACCAGGTTGAGATTCCACGCAGGCACCACTGAGTGCAGAGGAGGGCGCAGGTGATTAACTCCCTTGAGAAAGCGCACCACATCTGGCTGCGAAGCCAGGGAAGCACCCTTCAGGCGGCCCCTGAAGCAAGCCAGAGCCGCTACCTGGACTTTAAGGGAACTGAGCGACAGGCCTTTCTCCAGACCTTCTTGCAGGAACGCCAACACTGAAGAAATTGGAGCAGTGAAGGGAGAAAGTGAGCCTGTTTCACACCACGCTGCAAAGATACGCCAAACCCTGGCGTAAGCAGTAGAAGTAGAGCGCTTCCTCGCTCTCAGCATAGTGGCGATGACCTTGTCTGAGAAGCCCTTCTTCCTCAGACGCTGCCGCTCAATAGCCAGGCCGTAAGACCAAAGGGGGAGGGATCCTCCATCACCACGGGACCCTGATGTAACAGGCCCTGCTCCACTGGCAGCCGCAGAGGATTGTCGACTGAGAGCCTGATCAAGTCCGCATACCAGGGACGCCTGGGCCAATCCGGACTCACCAGGATTACCCTGCCGGGATGCTTTGCCACCCGGTCTAGCACCCTGCCCAACATGGGCCAGGGCGGGAACACATAGAGAAGCTCTTGTGTCGGCCACTGTTGGAGAAGATCATCTACTCCCAGGGATCGAGGGTCCCGTCCTCTGCTGAAAAAGCGCGGCACTTGGCAATTGGCCGATGACGCCATCAGATCTAGGCTCGGCTGGCCCCAGCGCTTCGTGATGTCCAAGAACGCCTGAGCAGATAGCTGCCACTCTCCGGGCTCCAAGGTATGGCGACTGAGAAAGTCCGCCTTGACATTCATGACTCCGGCAATGTGGGCCGCTGAAAGCTGCTCCAGGTTCGCTTCCGCCCACTGGCAAAGATTCATAGCCTCCTTGGCTAGAGGGGCGCTCTTGGTACCTCCCTGGCGGTTGACATAGGCCACAGCCGTGGCATTGTCCGACAGGACCCGTACAGGCTTCAACACCAGTACCGGGATGAACTCCAAAAGCGCCAACCGAATGGCTCTGAGTTCCAGGAGGTTGATAGACCACTTTGCCTCTGCAGGAGACCAGAGCCCCTGCGCTGTCCTTCCCAAGCAGTGGGCTCCCCAGCCCGACAACGAGGCGTCCGTCGTGACGACAATCCACTCTGGGGTCACCAGAGGCATTCCCGCAGACAACTTGTCTGTCTGCATCCACCAGCTCAGCGCCTTGCGCACTGCTGGGTCCAAGGGAAGGCGCACAGCATAATCCTCCGACATCGGAGTCCAGCGCTGCAGCAAAGAGTGTTGAAGTGGTCTCATATGAGCCCTGGCCCAGGGCACAACTTCCATCGTGGCCGTCATAGAGCCCAACAGCTGCACATAGTCCCAAGCCCGAAGGGGAGAGGCTACTAGGAACTGGTCCACCTGAGCCTGAAGTTTGACAATCCGATTGTCTGGCAGGAACACTCTGCCCACTTGGGTGTCGAATCGAACTCCCAGGTACTCCAGGGACTGAGTCGGGCGCAGCTGGCTCTTCTCCCAGTTGATGATCCATCCCAGGGAGCTCAAAAGAGCAACTACCCGGTCCACAGCTTTGCCGCACTCTGCATAAGAGGGGGCTCGGATCAACCAGTCGTCCAGATAAGGATGGACTTGTACCCCTTCCTTTCGTAGGAAGGCCGCGATGACCACCATTACTTTGGAAAAGGTCCGCGGAGCAGTAGCCAACCCGAAAGGGAGGGCTCTGAACTGGAAGTGTCGTCCCAGGACTGCAAAACGCAGAAAGCGTTGATGAGGAGGCCAGATGGGAATATGCAGGTACGCTTCCTTGATGTCCAAGGATGCCAGGAACTCTCCTGCCTTCACTGCCGCTATAACAGAGCGGAGAGTCTCCATGCGAAAGTGCCGCACTTTCAAGGCCCGATTGACCCCTTTGAGGTCGAGGATAGGCCGGACAGAACCTCCTTTCTTTGGTACCACAAAGTAAATGGAGTAACGTCCCTTGCCAAGCTGACTTTCTGGCACCGGAACGACCGCGCCCAGGCGGATCAGATTGTCCAAGGTCTGCTGCACTGCCACAGCTTTGACCGGAGACTTGCAGGGAGAGAGTACAAACCCGTCTTTTAAGGGTCGGCAGAACTCTAGTTTGTAGCCGTCTCTGATGACTTCCAGCACCCACGCGTCTGAAGTTATTGTGGTCCACTCGCCCAGAAACGAGGACAGCCGTCCTCCAATCTGCACTGGGGCGTGGACCAAGACCCCGTCATTGGGTACGAGACCCTGGGGGAGGACCGGAGGGAGCACCTCCGGGACGGCGGTCTCTGCGAAAGGAATGCTGCTTGGGGGAGAAATTCCTCTTGAAGGAAGAGGGGGCAGAGGAACCCGACTTGCCCGGGTGGTACCGACGGGCTTCCTGCAACCGTCCTCTGGAGGTACCGGGACGAGTACTAGCCCGAGCCCTGACCTCTGGTAATTTCTTGCCCTTAGATGTGCCGAGATCGGTCACGATTTTGTCCAGCTCGACCCCAAAGAGCAACTTGCCTTTAAAAGGCAACCTAGCCAGGCAGGATTTAGAGGCGTGGTCAGCAGACCAATGTTTCAGCCAAAGCCACCGCCGCGCAGAGATTGTCTGAGCCATGCCTTTCGCTGAGGCCCTCAAGACATCATACAGCAAGTCTGCCAAATAGGCTAAGCCCGTTCCAGGGCCGGCCAATCAGCCCTCAAGGAATGATCTGAGGGGGAAGCCCGCTGCACCATAGTCAGGCACGCCCTGGCCACATAGGAGCCGCAAACTGAGGCCTGCAAACTTAAAGCAGCCGCCTCAAAGGACGACCTTAAGGCCGCCTCCAATCTTCTGTCTTGGGCGTCCTTTAGGGCCGTGCCACCTTCCACCGGCAACGCCGTTTTCTTAGTCACCGCAGTGATTAAAGAATCCACGGTAGGCCACAGATAGGCCTCACGTTCACTCACAGCCAAAGGATAGAGGCGGGACATAGCCCTAGCCACTTTAAGGCTCGCTTCTGGGACATCCCATTGAGCCGAAATTAGGGTGTGCATGGCATCATGCACGTGGAAGGTTCTAGGCGGGCGCTTCGTCCCCAGCATAATGGCAGAGCCAACAGGGGCTGAGGGAGAGACGTCCTCCGGAGAGGAAATCTTCAAAGTGTCCATGGCCTGTAACAACAGGTTGGGCAAATCCTCTGGGCTAAAAAGCCGCGCTGCAGAGGGGTCATCTGCTCCATCCGAGCGGGGATCCGTCTCCTCCAAGGAATCCGCAAAGGACCGTTGGGAGATCTCAGACACGCTGCCCTCATCTACATCGGAGGAGACAAATTCCTCCAAGGCCTGGGAATCAACCCGAGGGCGTTTACCTCTGGGAACCTCAACCTCTTTACCAGACGAGGGAGCAGGGGCAGCGTTTTGCATGAGGAAAGCCTGATGCAGCAGCAAAACAAACTCGGGGGAGAAACCCCCCAGACTGTGCACTTCCGCAGCCTGGGCAACAGCCCTAGACGCACCCTCAACCGGCGCTCGCAAGAGCGGGGGAGAGACATGCTGCGCATCCAAAATGGCGTCCGGCGCGACACTCCGCGAAGGAGCCGCGCGGGAAGAACGGCGCTTAACTTTAGCCGCTTTTGTGCCGTCGCCCAAATTAAGGGCGTTCATGGCATTAATGTCTCCAACCTCAAGGGCGGCCCACGAAGAAGCCGTCCGAGCTGCGTGGCCGGCCAAGATGGCGGAGGCGAGGAGTGGGGGATGGGCGTTTATGGCGGGAAAAACCGCCACGCCGGAGGAAGGACCGGGACATTCATCGGTCACGAAACTGTCACCCAACAAGGGCGAATCAGGCTGTAAGACCCCCGCATCCCCTCTAGAAGCGCTCAAGCGATCCGGGGAGCGACCCTTTGCGCCCTCGCCCTCCGACGCCATATGCCACGAGGAGAAGAATCGGGGAACCCCCTGCCCGCTATAAAAAGGTAAAAATTACCTGCTGTCCGCTCCGAGCTGTAACGAACTGGTGTCCCAGTGAGTAGCTGCAATGAACGTTTAAATAAACGTCAAAATAAACGCCTTTAAGGACGTTTAAAATTTTTTTTTTTTTTTTTTTTTTAACGGAGCCAGCGGGAGGGGGGAGAAAAGGAGGGACCTGGCACCACCAGGTTTGCACTTGCTCAAAAGAGCCCTCAACCCCAGGCACTCAACAAAACCTAAAAATTAGGCTTGGAGGCCTAGCCAGAGCTGCTGCTGTGTGTGACCACCACCTGCTGAGATAGAGAACATACTGAGGAGTTTCCGGCAGCACATGACCACATATAGGGAGGCAAAAGTTTGCTCTCTATCTCCACCTGCTGGTAGATGGACACAACCCACCAGTCTATGGATTGATCAGCTTGATGATATGGAATGTTTGGTTTTTTTTAATATATTTATTCTGCCTAACAATAACCTACATTCCTCCTTTAAACCCCAATCTTTAAGTACCCTAATATTCTATAGCTTAGTTTAACAGACACTTTGAACAGAGCTGTGCCTCCCAGCTGAGGTAGCAGAGTCAAAAAGAAAATGTTATACTGGAATGAATTCACACTTTTATCCACACCATTTAATAGATTTTCTTCTTCTTTTTGATGTTGGACTCTGTTCCCTCAGCTGCCAGGCACATATACATATCAACAACTAAAAATTGGTACTTCTAATAGTTAGATGGGTCATAATGACTATGTTTACTCATATCTTTCTTTACCCATATACATGTAAGAGTTCATCTTACTGGGGCACCAACATTAAAAGGGGATGCCCCATAAATAATTTCTGTACAAGGCACTGTGACTAAAGAGGAGAACCTGGAACCAAAACTGCCTCCCCAGCACCACGATCCACAGAAACCAACTCGTGATTTTATCCAACTGGAATATGGAGGTACACTTCAGATAGATCCAGGAAGGACAGAACTCCCCTGGCCAAACTGTGGCCATCACAGAGCACAAGGCTTTTATCCAGAAATGCAGAACTGTGGAGGCAAGCATTGAGCTTCTTCAAGTCCAGGATCAGCCTGAAGATGCCGTCCTTGTTTGGCACTGCAAAATAAAGGTGTAACTGCCTTAGGATAAGCTTCTCCTACAGGGCCAGAATGATAACTACACGAATCTACTGTCACCTTTTTGGATGTAAACTTTATTGTGCAACTTTAGGGCAGCACCTGGTACAGCAACTGGTTAAATATCAACCTGAAAACAGTTGCTCCCTCTTCAGTTATTGTATGCTTCATATTTTGAAATAGGATTCTTTTCTTAGAATTTAGTTTTTACTGGAGAAGTTATAGCTGTCCTGGAAATTACTTGTGAATATAATAGTATAGAGAATTTATTACGGAGAGGGTTTAGTTGTTTTTAATATAGCTAATTTTAACAGAGGATTGGAGTTTTTACTTTTGTAATGCTACTTTTACTGCTTATAATCCTAAAGTCTATACTAGTTTTTTACAGCAAATAGTTTTTCATAGATATTTAGAGGCTTGTTCTACATCTCAATTACATAATACTGAAGTCCAAATAGGGCGTCATTTGCCCTATCGTAATGGAGAAAGTTCTCAACTACATTTTAAATCTTCCTCTACTCTGAAACATCTCCCTAGACAGGAGCAAGTGATTTCCTATTTACCTATTTCTTGTTCTTACATCAGCACAAGGTTTGTGAGCAATAAAGTACATATTAGGAATTGGACTGTAGAAAAGCAGCTAGGTTGCTTTTGGCTAACAGAGACATGATTAACAGCAGACCCTTTGATTAATGAAATTTGTCCACAAGGATACAAAATCAAGCTAACTTGTAGGGAAAAAGAGAGGCAGAGGTACAGCTTTTATCTATAAAAGCTTTTTCAAAGTAGGCATTTTGGATACGTATCTCGTGTGAATTTGAAATTGCAGTCTATCAGATTAAAGATAATTCTCTACTGAATTCTATGGTATTCTATATGGTACCAGGAAAAAGGAATACTATCCGAGATACATTTTATGATTTTGTATTTTGAAACTCTAAACTCTAAATTTAACCTTTTGTTGGGAGATATCCACTTGCATTTAGAAAAGGCTGATATAAATCTGAATATATCTAATCCTCTCGGCTACCTAAACATTTTATGTTAAGAAGTTCCAATTTTTTGAACTACACATAAAAAAGGGCATCAATTAGATCTGCCTTTTCTAAAGTCTATGCCAGCTCAGATCTCCTCTTTACAGAGGGTACTTCGTCAGATATACCAATTTAATATAGATTAGAAACAATTAGGAAAAGCTAAATCATCACAAAGAACGTCTTATCTTTCTAGGGGAGCCACTGATCATATAGCTTTTTGGTCGCAGTTTAATGAAATTACTGCACCCCAAGGAATCTTAGTGTTATGATTCTGCCGGTTTGGCTGAGGGGGAGGGGGGACGTCTCTTCTGATTGGCTGCCAGGGGTTGTGCTGACGTCAGGGGATAGTACTTTAGCCTGCAGCTGAGGAGTTTCTCTGCTTTTGCGTTACTTCTTGGTAGTAACAGGAAAGCCTGATAGGTTTCTCTCAGAACGTGCTCTAGGTTCTGACAGGGATCTGTGTTGATTTAGAGTATTCTTTTCCTTCCCTCTGGGTTAGCTGCTGCTGTGTGTGTGTGTGTACACGTAGCTCTGTAATCAGGGTCAGCTGCTCGGTTGTTTAGTGGGGGCTGGGCATTGCTCAGCCTCCCGCTGAGTGAGAGCGTTCTCCTTTGTTTGTTTGTTTTAAGGATTTCTCTTCCCAGTGTCCCTTTGTTTGTTTTAAGGATTTCTCTTCCCAGTGTCCTGGCCTGCTGGCTCAGTGAGTTTAACCCTTTGTGTACTGTGTGTATTGTATTCCTGCCTCTGCCACTGTGTTTGTTGGATGGGCCCCACTCCCTCTTGGGAGGGGAAGCGTTCTCTCTGATTGTTTGTTGATTTATGGCACTCTCTCTCTGCTGGCTCTACAAGCTTAACCCTTTGTGTTCTGTGTGCCTCTGTCTACAGTGGGTTTGAGGCAAGGGCTTTCTGCCTTCCTTTTGTGTTTGGTTCCTCTGGCTTCTGCCTGGGGCTCCTACCCTGGTGGGGGTGGGGGGGGGGGGGGTTGCTGTGTTAGTTCCCCTGTCCTGCGCTAGTCCCCTGCGTGGGCGTGGCCCGCTCTGGTCCTTTGTTTCCCCCTCTGCCCTATTGCTGGTGTTCAGCGCGTCTGGCATCTTGGGGCCCTCTGGGTTCTTTCACCCCTCCCTGTGTATGATTGGGTTCCAGTTCAGCCGTGAGGCTCGCACGAGTGGCTCTGTCTGCGTGGGTTCCGGTTCGGCCGCGAGGCCCGCCTGTATGCCTATTTCCCTTCTTCCTGAGGGACTGGGGGGAGGGGTAGCTTAGGTAGGGTTACCATACGTCCGGATTTCCCCGGACATGTCCTCTTTTTGAGGACATGTCCGGGGCGTCCGGCGGATTTTGCCCGCGCCCACGTTTGTCCGGATTTCTGGACAAACGTGAGCGCGGGTGCGGGGAGGCGCGTGCGTGCGGTGGGCGGGCGATCGTCGGCGCCGTGGGTCACCTGGTCTCCCGTCCTCTCCCCTTCCTTACCATGTTCCCTGGTGGTCTAGTGACGTCTTCGGGGCAGGAAAGAGCCCCCTCTTTCCTGCCCGGAGCGCTGCCTCCCCTGTCTATCATCCTTCTCGGTCTGGCTGGGGATTCAAAATGGCCGCCGAGAGTTGAACTCTCGCGAGGCCGCTTCAACTCTCGGTGGCCATTTTGAATCCCCAGCCAGACCGAGGAGGATGCAGCAGGCAAGGGCAGGCAGCGCTCCGGGCAGGAAAGAGGGGGCTCTTTCCTGCCCCGAAGAGAAGACACTACTAGACCACCAGGGCTAGATCGTAAGTGAGGGGGGGGGGGGGTATGTGATGGGGGGAGGGGACTATGCGACGGGGGAGGGGGGAGTAGGGGCGGAACCCGACCTGAAGGGGCGTGGCGGGGGCGTGGCATGAGGCGTGGTGGGGGCGGGGTAGGGGCGTGACATGTGTCCTCTTTTTCAGAGGACACAAAATGGTAACCCTAAGCTTAGGGGGTATTGTGTAGCTGGGGTGTGCGGTGGTGGGTCGGTCTCCCCTTGGCCTGGGTCGGCGCCCTGCTGGCCTCGGCCAGGGTCCAAGGGCTCACGACCAACCCAACGGATTACACTTAGATTTCATTAATGACTGGTTTTGTCAGAGTAAGGACATTTTGGATACTCTGGCCCCTTATAAGATTTAAATTCTGAGTTGGTTGCTCTAAAAAGGAAATGTAGATCTGCAGAAAGATTATGGCATAAATATCCCTCTATCAAAAACAAAATAAGTTGTAAGTTACTAAATAAAGATTGTAAGAGATTATTCAAATTTAAAAAAAGAAAGGATTATTATTCTAAATTAGTTGACGGTAATTCCTTGGATACAAAACTTCTTTTTAAGATACTCACATATCTCACTAATAGAGTCTTGTACTGCTCCAATAACCATTAAAAGACCTTCAGTCTCTCAGCTGCCTGATTATTGCAGCTCTAAAATTACTATAAGTGACATCTTTAACAGCAATAATTCACAATGGGATATTTCCTGAATCAACTCCTGTTGACAGCGTGTGAAGGGAATTCTCTCCTATATCATGGTCATTGGTGAATGTTCTATTTAAAAAGTATACTTCCTCTTACTGTATTCTGGACACTTGGCCTCTATACGTCATAAAATTAGCCTCTACAAATTTTAAACTCCTGCAATTGGACTGGCAACAAACTTCATTAGACTTAGAAGACTTTCCCCAGAACTTGGGGGAAATCATAATCACTCCTATTGTGAAGATCACTAGAGAACCTAGTCAATCAAATGGGGCAGTGTAGGTTTCCTGAATAGAGGTAAGTGTTTATGTGCCGAAAGCTACAGTGAAGAGGTGGGCTTTGAGTAAGGATTTGAAGATGGGCAGGGAGGGCGCATGGCTTGGGAAGTTTATTCCAATCATAGGGTGAGGCGAGGCAGAAGGGGCGGAGGCTGGAGTTGGCGGTGGTGGAGAAGGGTACTGATAGGAGGGATTTATCCTGTGAGCGGAGGTTATGGGTAGGAACGTACGGGGAGATGAGGGTAGAGAGGTAATGAAGGGCTGCAGATTGAGTGCATTTGCAGGTTAGTAGGAGAAGCTTGAACTGTATACGGTATCTGATCGGGAGCCAGTGAAGTGACTTGAGGAGAGGGGTGATGTGAGTATATCGGTCCATGTGGAAGGTAAGACGCGTGGCGGAATTCTGGACGGATTGAAGGGGGGATAGATGGTTAAGTGGGAGGCCAGTGAGTAGTAGGTTGCAATAGTCAAGGCGAGAGGTAACGAGCGAGTGGATGAGGGTTCGGGTGGTCTGTTCAGACAGAAACGGGCGAATTTTGCTAATATTATAGAGAAAGAAGCGACAGGTCTTGGCTGTCTGCTGGATATGGGCAGAGGAGAAGGAGGAGTCGAAGATGACTCCGAGGTTGCAGGCTGATGAAACGGGGAGGATGAGGGTGTTGTCAACAGAAATGGAGAGTGGAGGAAGAGGAGAAGAGGGTTTGGGTGGAAAGACAATGAGCTCAGTCTTTGCCATGTTGAGTTTCAGATGATGGTTGGACATCCAGGCAGCGATGTCTGATAGGCAGGCCAATACTTTGGCCTGGGTTTCCACCATGATGTCTGGTGTGGAGAGATAAAGCTGGGTATCGTCAGCATAAAGATGGTATTGGAAGCCATGAGATGAGATCAGCGAGCCCAGGGAAGAGGTGTAGATTGAGAAAAGAAGGGGTCCAAGGACAGATCCTTGAGGAACACCAACGAAGAGCGGGATGGGGGTGGAGGAAGCTCTATGACAATATACTCTGAAGGTACATTGGGAGAGATAGGAGGAAACCAGGAGAGGACGGAGCCTTGGAACCCGAATGAGGACAGTGTGTCAAGAAGTAAATTATGATTGACAGTGTCGAAAGCGGAGGACAGGTCTAGGAGGATGAGGATGGAGTAGTGACCTTTGGATTTGGCAAGGAGCAGGTCATTACAGACTTTAGAGAGTGCCATTTCTGTCGAGTGAAGTGGGCGAAAGCCGGATTGAAGTGGATCGAGGATGGCATGAGAGGAGAGAAAATTGAGGCAGCGGCTATGGACAGCATGTTCAAGTATCTTGGAGAGGAAGGGTAGGAGAGAGATGGGGCGGTAGTTGGAGGGACAAGTGGGGTCCAGTGATGGTTTTTTGAGAAGTGGTGTGACTACAGCGTGCTTGAAGGTGTCAGGGACAGTTGCAGTGGAGAGAGAGAGGTTGAGGATGTGACAGATGGAGGGGTTAACTGTAGAAGAGATGGTGTTAAGTAGATTGGTGGGGATGGGATCAGAGGAACAGGTGGTGCACTTCGAGGAAGAAAGGTGGGCAGTTTCCTCTTCGGTGATATCAGGAAAGGAGGAGAAGGAGTCCTGGGTTGGTTGGTTGAAGGAGTGGGTTAAAGAGTGAAGAGAAGGTGGTGGCTTGGTAGTGAATTCGAGGTTTATCTTCAGCACCTTGTCACGGAAGTAGTCCGCTAGTCATTGAGGAGAGAGTGGGGGGGGGGGGGGGGGGGGGTGGGAGCGGAGGGCACTTTAAGGAGGGAGTTAAGGGTGGCGAAGAGACGACGAGGGTTGGAACCGAGAGAATTAGTCAATTGGGTATAATAGTCCTGTTTGGCAAGGAATAGGGAGGACTGGAAGGAGGATAACATGAATTTGTAGTGAATGAAGTCGGAATGGGTGTGAAATTTCCTCCAGAGGCGTTCAGCAGATCGAGTGCAGGAGCGAAGGTATCGGATGCAAGGGGTCATGCAGGGCTGAGCACTAGTACGCTTAGTGGGACGGGGGACAGATGGTGCTAGGGTATCCAGAGCAGAGGAGAGAATGGCATTGTAAGCAGAGATAGCCTTGTCGACAGACTCGGAAGACGTGATGGAAGGGAGGAGGTTAGAGATTTGAGAGGATAGGGTAGGAGGGTCAATAGCCTGGAGATTCCTGAAAGCAGTGGTTAGTGTTGGGTGAGGTTGGGGGAGAGGGTGATGAAGTGTAAGGGTGATTAGGTGATGATCTGAGAGAGGAAGAGCTGAGGTGCAGAAATTGGAAGGTGAGCAGGAAGAGGAGAGGACGAGGTCGAGACAATGGCCAGTTTGGTGAGTAGGGGTGGTAGAGCATAGCTGGAGGTTGAAGGAGGATGTCAGAGTGAGGAATTGACAAGCGTAGGAGTCGGATGGGTTGTCAGCGTGAATGTTAAAAGAATGAGGGATGGAGATGAGGGTTCAAGAAAGACGGAGAGCCAAGCATCGAAGTCGGTAAGGAAGGACGAGAGGGACTTATCAGGGGGGCGGTAGATGACTGCAACTCTGAGTAGCATCGGATAGAACAGCCAGATGGCATGAACTTCAAAGGATGAGAAGCAGTGAGACTGCGGCAGGAGGAGGGGTTGAAAACTACAGGAGGGCGAGAGTAGAAACCCAACGCCTCCTCCGCGGCCAACTGGGCGGGGAGTGTGGGAGAAAAGATAACCTCCATGGCATAGGGCCGTGATTGAGGCAGAGTCGTCAGGGGTGAGCCAGGTTTCAGTTAAGGTGAGCAGTTGAAGGGAACGGAAGATGAAGAGATCATGGGTGAAGGAGAGTTTGTTAAAGCCTGAGCAAGCATTCCATAGGGCACACAAGAAGGGGAGGGAAGAGTGGGGGAGGAGGGGAATAGAGATGAGATTGGAGGCATTCTGGGATCGGTTGCGTGGATAGGATGAGGACAGGTGAGGGGGACCTGGATTGGGATTGATGTCTCCTGCGGAAAGTAGGAGAAGGAGCAGGAGGGTGCGGAGGAGTGTGGGGGAGGTGGGTCGGCGAAGGCGACGAAGACGAGATGCATTAAGAAGGAATTGGGATGGGTTAATGGCAGGGAGGAAGTGTAGAAGGTTGAGAGCTAGGAAGGAGGAAGGGGGCAGGAGAGCTGGAGAGGTGGTGGGGGATGGGGGCAGGTAGGGTATGGCAATAGTGAGCAGGACGGGAGAGGATAAGGGTGGGCAATGAGTTCCTGAGGTAGACAGCGGTAGGGGGAGGGGGAAAAGATTGGGAAGGGACAGGGCAAGGAAGAGAATGTGTATAGGGGCCACTCACACGGGACCAGGCAGTTAAAGCTTAAAGAATACAATGTCTTCTCCCGTGAGCTGTGACATGACCCTCCAGTCAGCCCAGCCTGTTGGGATGAAACAAAAAGTAGGGTAGACTGTCTATTGGCTTTAGTTCACCCCAGAAAGAAGGCTCGCTTGCAGTCCAGGGTTTGCAGTGTGCTTTCATCACGGACTACAGGTTTGGGAAAAAATGTTGGAAAAACAATTGACTGGTTAAGATGGAACTTCGACACTACGTTAGGAATTTAGAATGCGTGCAGAGAACTATTCTGTTATGAGTATCTGAGTTTAAAAATGGTTTGTACAATTTCCTAGAGTAAAGGTCCATAGTCTGTTCTTGAGATGGACATGGGGGAATCCACTGCTTGCCCCAGAATTGATAGCATGGAATGTTGCTATTAATTGAGTTTCTGCCAGGTACTTGTGACCTAGATTGGCAACTGTTGGAAGTAGGATACTGGGCTAAAAAGAACATTGGTTTGACCCGATATAGCTATTCTTATGTTCTTATGAGTAAACTTCATGAAAGGAGGATCAGCTACTAGGGCCTGAAGCTTGCTGACCCTCCACGCAGAAATGATCACCACCAAAAACAAAAATTTCCAGGTCAGATATTTCAGGGTGCAAATGTCAAACAGCTCAAAAGAAGCATTTCATCAGTTGGGTGAGGACACCATTGAGACACCATGACATCAATGAGGAGGAACCATGACACCACTGAAGGTGTGATGGGGGCTTCATCAAAAGCAAACCTCTCACGAATCACACAAATAAAAGCTGTGCAGAGAGGGGCTTGCCTGCCACACGGAGATGGGAAGCTCCAGTTGCACTCAGGTGAGCCCTGAGTTAGTTTACAGGCCAGACTCAGAAAGGTGTAGAAAGTATTCAAGCATTTTTTGTGTAGGGCAAGAAAAAGGATCTAAGGCCTTGCCCTCACACCAGACAGCAAACCTCTTCCACTTAAAATGATATGACCTCTCAGTGGAATCTTTCCTGGAAGCAAGCAGGACCTGGGAACATCTTCATGCAGTTGAAGGGATGCAATCTCTAAGCTCTCAACATCCAAGTCAAGAGGGTGAGAGATTGAAGGATGGGATGCAAAAGAGACCCTTATGCTAAATGAGGAGGGCTGGAAAACTGTCCAGTTTCCATGGATCTTTGGAGGATAACTCCAGAACTAGAGGGAACCAGACTTTCTTTGGTCAGTAAGGTGTGATTAAGATCATAGTTCCCTGATCCTGCTTGAGTTTCAGCTATGTCTTCCCCACCACAGGTATGGAAGGATATACATAAAGGTGGTATTTTCCCCCAGATGAGAAGAAAAGCATTCAACGCTAATTTGCTATGTGACCTCAGCCTGGATCAATTCTGAGGGACTTTACTGTTGAGAAGAGTTGCAAAGAGATTCACCAACGGTTGCCCCAGGCTCATTCCATGCAATGCTCATGTTGAGAGACCACTCATGCAGTTGCATCACTTTGCTCAATCTGTTCACCAGAATGTCATCTCTGTCAGGTATGTGGCTCCGAGTACCATGCCCATGACTGGCTGACCACTGCCACATCCCTACTGCCTCCAGAAACCAGAGGTACAATCTCATGCCTCCCTGCTTGTTGACACAATACATCACAACCTGTCTAATTGGATAAGGATAATTTGGTGTTAAAGCCAATCTCTGAAAACCTTTAGAGTGCTCCAAATGGCCCATAGGAGATTAATGTGGGACTGAACTCTCCTGAGCAGACCAGTGACCCTTAGTGTGAAGACTTCCATATGAGCTCCCAAGCCCAGATTAGATAAATTTGTCATCAGCGTCTTGTGAATAGAACTTGAAATGGGGGTCCCAGTATCAAATTGTTCCAAACTGTCCACCACAAGAGTGACTCAAATGACAGTGATCACATCCACTAGGTTCCCTGTGGCCTGAAACCACTTGGAAGCTAGGGTCCATTGGGCCTCTCTCAAATGGAGGCTTGTATTATTTATACTCCCACTATTTTCTCCTTCCCATTCTATAGATCGACAGAGCCCTGATCATTGACCAACATGCCCCTTTCTCTTCGGCTCCTGCTTCATGTCCCCACTCCTCCCCTGGTACTCTCCCTCTCTGATTCTCCATCACTCCCATCTCTGTTTTGCTGAACGAAAGTGCCGCTGTTCTCTCTCACCTGACAGCATTGCGCTTTTCTGCTCAAGCTACTACAAATATTGGCAAGTCATTTGCCAAGTAAGACAGATTTCCTTTACAAGCGAATTTTGTCCTCTCTCAACCGGCCTCAAACTCTTTTTCAGTTCTTCAATTCTATTCATCTAGCATCTACAATTTCACCCAAGTATGACCCTGCCTTGATCCCACTCGACATGATACCCTCCTCATGGCAGACTAAGACCAACTCACTTCGAGGACTTCTCCCTGCCCTCCCCCTTCTGACTTACCACCACCCTCCCCCCTTGTGCCTCTTCATCCTGATTCTCTTTAAATCTGCCTACCCCCTCTCATTCCCTGTTAAAGACCATTTCCACCCTTAACTCTTCCTCCTCCAAAGTCAATTCCTGGCCCACTACTACTACTAACTAACATTTCTAAAGCGCTACTAGGGTTACGCAGCGCTGTACAATTTAAACATAGAAGGACAGTCCCTGCTCAAAGAGCTTACAATCTAAAAGACAAGAGAACAATCTAAAGACAAGTGAACAATCTAGAGGACGAGTGAACAGTTAATCTGATAGGGTGGATAGATTGGGGCATTCTATATTTCTCGAGCGGTTAGGCGCCGAAGGCAGCATTGAAGAGGTGAGTTTTAAGCAGAGATTTGAAGATGGGTAGGGAGGGGCATGGCGTATGGGTAAAGGAAGACTGTTCCAGGCATAGGGTGAGGCAAGGCAGAATGAGCGGAGCCTGGAGTTGGCAGTGGTGGTGAAGGGTACTGAGAGAAGGGCCCACCATCCTCACCAAGCACCTCAAAGCTGAAGAGTCGGAGAAACTAAACGAAATCTCTATAAACCTAGAGGATGTAATGGGGCAATTTGACAAATTGAAGAGTAGCAAATCTCCTGGACTGGATAGTATTCATCCCAAAGTACAGATGGAATTAAAAAATGAACTGGCGGAACTATTGTTAGTAATATGTAATGCGTGGTACCAGAAGATTGGAGGGTGGCCAATGTAACACCGATATTTTAAAAAGGTTCCAGAGTGGATCAGTGAAATTATACACCGGTGAGCCTGATGTCGGTGCTGGGCAAAATGTTGGAGACTATTATAAAGAACAAAATTACAAAGCATATTCAAAAGTATGGATTAATGAGACAAAGCCAGCATGGATTTTGTGAAGGTAAATCTTGCCTCACCAATCTACTACATTTCTTTGAAGGGGTGAACAAACATGTGGATAAACTCGAGCCGGTTGATATCGTGTATCTGGATTTTCAAAAGGTGTTTGACAAAGTACCTCATGAAAGACTCCAGAGGAAATTGGAGAGTCATGGGATAGGAGGTAGTGTCCTATTGTGGATTAAAAACTGGTTAAAAGATAGAAAACAGAGAGTAGGGTTAAAATGGTCAATACTCTCAATGGAGAAGGGTAGATAGTGGGGTTTCCCAGGGGTCTGTGCCGGGACCGAGATGGGAGTAACTAGTGAGGTAATTAAATTTGCTGATAACACAAAGTTATTCAAAGTTGTTAAATCGCAGGAGGATTGTGAAAAATTACAAGAGGACCTTATGAGACTGGGAGACTAGCCTGCTTATAATCAAAAGAGAAAAACGCCTATATTCCGACCTAAATCGGGACATGGACGTCTTTCTCACGCGGGTGCCCAAATCGATATAATCGAAAGCCGATTTTGGGCGTTTCCAACTGCACTCCGTTGCGGGAACGAATAAAGTTGATGGGGGCGTGTCGGAGGCGTGGTGAAGGCGGGACTGAGGCGTGGTTATCGGCTGAGCAGAGATGTGCGTGCTCGGCCGATAATGGAAAAAAGAAAGGCATTTTTAGAGAGAATTTAGGTCACTTTTGTTGGACCCGTTTTTTTCACGAACAGGTCCCAAAAAAGTGCCCTAAATGACCAGATGACCACCGGAGGGAACCGGGGATGACCTCCCCCGACTCCCCTAGTGGTCACTAACCCCCCCCCCACCCCCCAAAAAAAAACCAAACGTTAAACACTTTTTTTTCCAACTTGTAAGCCAGCCTTCAAATGTCATCCCCAGCTCCATGACAGCAGTATGCAGGTCCCCGAAGTAATTTTAGTTTAGTTTGTGCGGCGCAGGACCCATGCAGGGAGGAAAAATCGGAAGAAAAAAAAAACAAGCAAGTGCAGTCAGGGACGTCTAAATTACCACGATAGTAAAAGGGGGATTTGAACCAGCAACCTTCTGATTACAAGCTCAGTGCTCTAGCCAGTGCACCACATTATTCAGTTGCTTAGACATCCTTCCCTTTCTATTAAGTCCCTCCAAATTTCTGTCAGCCAATCACAGCTGTTAACTGACACCGATGTCAGCTAAACGAGCTGTGATTGGCTGACAGAAACTTGGAGGGACTTAATGGAAAGGGAAGGACATCTAAGCAACTGAATAACGTGGTGCACTGGCTAGAGCACTGAGCTTGTAATCAGGTTGCTGGTTCGATTCCCCCTTTTACTAGCGGTTTAATTTGGACGTCCCTGACTGCACTTGCTTGCTTGTTTTTTTTTCTTCCGATTTTTCCTCTTTGCATGGGTCCTGCTCAGCACTACCTAAACTAAAATTGCTCTGGGGACCTGCATACTGCTGTCATGGAGCTAGGTATGATATTTGAGGCTGGCAGAGAGGCATCTCAGGGGGACCAGTGCACTATGAATGCTGGCCCCTCCCAAGACCAAATGCCTTGGATTTGGTCGTTTTTGAGCTGGGCCGCTTCGGTTTTGATTATCACTAAAAAACAAAAACGCCCAGCTCAAAAAACGCCCTAATCCAATGTATTTTCTAAAAAAAAGATGGACGTCCATTTTTTTTTCGAAAATACAGTTCGGCCCGCCCCTTCACAGACCCATTCTCAGAGATGGATGTTCCTACACATAGGCGTTCGCGTTTGATTGCGCCCCTCCATGTGTCTAAATGGCAGATGATATTTAATGTGAGGAAGTGAAAAGAAGAACCCAAACTATAGCTATGTAATAAAAGGTTCCACGTTAGGAGCCACCAACCAAGAAAGGGATCTCGGCGTCGTTGTTGGTGAAATGTTGAAACCCTCTGCTCAGTGTGCTGTGGCGACTAAGAAAGCAAATAGAATGTTAGGTATTATTAGAAAAGGAATGGAAAACAAAAGTGAGGATGTTATAATGAATTGCACCCCACCACACAGTCACCTTGACTCCCCCTCCCAAGAAAGCCAGATTCTATAAAGCAGTGAAAATACTGGTAAAAGTAACAAATGCATTTTCTTCCATACTCTGCTACATAGAACATTTTAAAAGATGTATATTTTCAAAAATCAAACATCCATGAGCAGCATGTCCCCCCTCCTCTCCATCCCCTTCTATTTCATATTCTCTATTTCCCCCTTTTCCATTCCGTTCCTCCCTCCCACATACACCCCCCTTTTCCATTTCTTCTTCCATTCCCTCCCTTGTACATCTCCATTACTAATCTCTTTTTCCAGCCCCCTCCCTCCCTGCACCCACACGCCATCCACCCTTTTTACAGCCCCCTCACATCCACCATCCATCCATCCACCTCCAGCACTGAGTCAGGGTGTCCTCGCCAAACATACCGCAATGCACCATGATGGTCTAGTGGCCTCTTCGGGAAAGGAAAGATCCCCACACTTTCCAGCCCGCTGCTGTTAATCCACTCACTGACGCCATTTCTTTAAAATGGCTAATGAGACTTCAAGTGGTAGCCTCGCAAGACCTCCGCTAAGTCTCGCAAGGCCGCCACACTTGACGTCTCAGCAGCCATTCTGATGAGGCAGCAGCAGCGGGCAGGAAAGTGTGGGGATCTTTTCTACCCCAAAAGGCCACTAGACCACCAGGGTATTTAGGTATGTTCAGGGAGGGCACCCTGAGGTTTGCCTACACTTTTGTGGAAAACCCGCAGGACCTGGGTCCATCTCTACAGACCTGGAGAGGAATCTCATGGTAACCGCAGGATTCCTGCTAACCCCGTTCAGATCTCTAGATGGGACTTGTGGTAGTTGACCACGGAACCCTAGTAATTCCAGCAGATGAATAATTCTCTGTATTGATTACTGAGCATCCTCCTTTGATGTGCTCTTCACTAGCCAATCGTCCAAGTAGGGAAATACATGTACTCCCGTTCTGCATAGCAATGCTGCAATTACTGCAAGGTATTATGTGAAAACCCTGGGAGTGGATACAAAGCCAAAAGGCAGGACGCGATTCTGGGAATGGTATTTCCCTAAATGAAATCAGAGATACAACCTGTAACTGGGACATATCTGAATGTGGGAGTAAGTACCCTTTAAGTCCAGAGAGTATAGCCAAATGTTTGCTTGAATCATGGGAAGCAGGGTGCTCCGGGAAACCATCCTGCTTTTCTATGACCATATATTTGTTCAGAGCCCTTAAGGATGAAATCTCCGTGCTTTTTGGGCACAAATACTTGGAATAAAATCCCAACACTTCTTTCCCCGGTGGCACAAGCTCAACCGCATGGGCCTGTGGAAGGGAACAGAGTTCCTCTGCAACCATGTCCTAGTGCCGAGAGCTCCATCTTGATAAGCTTGGAGGACAAATTTGGAGAGCAATGAAGGGTGTAACACCTCCCCCCCCCCCCCCCCCGACTATTTCAAGAACCCTCCAGTCTGAAGTTACACAGGGCCATCTTGCTTGAAAAAGTGTTAGTCTCTCTCCTACCGGTAGGCTGTCCAGGACAGTCATTTTTACAGCAGCTATATTCTCTTGGAGCCAGTCAAAAGTCTGTCCCTTGCTTCGACAGGGAAGCTGGCTGGAGCTTTGAGGTTTGCTGCTGCCGAGGGCAAGAGCAGGATCCCTGGCCTTGCTGGACGAGGTGGGCAGATAGAGTAAACCTTTGCCTTTCAGAAGAGTAGGGTCTCTCCAATTACCATCCAAAAACCTCAGACATGGAGGCTACAGAAGGAAGGGAAGGAAAATGGGACTTGATATACTGCCTGAGGTTTTTGCAACTACATTCAAAGCAGTTTACATACATTCAGGTACTTATTTTGTACCAGGGGCAATGGAGGGTTAAGTGACTTGCCCAGAGTCACAAGGAGCTGCAGTGGGAATCGAACTCAGTTCCCCAGGATCAAAGTCCACTGCACTAACCACTAGGCTACTCCTCCAGCGGGCCAACACAGCAACTTTATGATATCAGCATGTTTCTTGAGGTCAGTGACCCCCTTTACTTTGTCACCAAAAAGATCACCATGGCAGGGGACATCAGGCTAGTTTCTCCTGAACTACTGGTTCAAGGTCTGAAACACACAACCAGGTGAGAATGCTTATGCCAATAGCCATGGCGAAGACTCTGGATACCGCATCAAGCCATCATAAGTTGCCCAAGTTATGTGCTTTCAGCATTCTTTCTACTTGACTACTGGCAGAGTTCAGCAGGCTGCTCTGGGGCAAATTCTGCCACACTTCAAGTGCAGGCTCATGTGGAACTGGTAGAACTGTATGCGTGAAATTAGAATAAAGTCCCGAAAAACTTTCTTCCCAAAAGAATCCAGAATCTGAGCATTCTTTCACAGAGCAACAAGGCACGAGTCTTGAACTTCTAGCCCTTTTAAGGGCAGATTCGATTACTCCTGCTTTTAGAATCAGTAAGCCTTCTGGACTCTATACATAGCCCGCCTTCTTTTTGATAAGCTGTACAGAGAGCAAGGGGTCTCCCAATTCCTTATCTGCACTGCTTTAAGGACATTGTCCACAGGGCACCAACACAGCTTGCTTAGGAGGGATATCATAGTTGAGGACATCCAACATCTTGGCGTTGGGCTCGTCCTCGAACTCTAACTGAAATGGGACTAACAGCCATCTCTATCAAAACGATGACAAAAGGAAAGCTCCTCTGGGAAGACTTCCTCCTTTCCTGAGATGGAGAGAGATCAGAGGATAGATCCAGACATCCCTCCGGCTCCAAATCAGACGCTCAAGAGCAGTCCGACCTCGAATCAGACTTGGCAAAGTACTCCTCTCGGGAAGTCTCTGTCTGTGCCTGCCTTGGACTACTGGACTTATGGCCAGACTCTGGGTGGGAGCACCAAGAGATGGGACCTCTCCTGGACTCAGAAGGGCCTTCCTCCTCCAATGGAGGAACACCATCTCAGCAAGTACTGCCAACAGGCAAGGCATTGGTCGCCAGGATCAGCTGGGGCAGTCACAAATGATTTTGCCACACCAAGAACACTTCTTAAAGCCCCTGGGAATTTTTGGCAACACTGGAGGAAAAAGATAGCCACAGCAAAATCAAATGTTTCAGTCTTTACAGGAAAAAGGGGACACAAACTCAGGCAGGAGCCACGAAAAACATAAAGGAACTTACAAACACTGCTAGAAAAAAAAACTAAGAGGAAAAAGAATAAGGGGAAGAAAGAAGTGGTCCCACGCTACTCACAGCAAAAAAGGGCTGCCAGAAGAAAATAAAACGCTATGGAGCTCTGCTGGAAAAAGGTGACTGCCTGGTCCCACACAAGTGAGGCAAGTGGGAAGGTATACCCACAGTGGACTGCTACCCAGTGTTCTATTTTTAGAAGCCTTTGACAGCCCCAACCTGAGTACCTTCTACACCTCTCCAAATCTGATCTTAAAACCAACTCTGTAAGGGTTCACCTCACTGCAATTAATGCTTACCATCACCATGTAGAGAGAAAGCCCATCTCTGGACAGACTCTAGTTGTTCGTTTCATGAGAGATTTGCTATTGACAAAGTCCTCATGTCAAACCTCTATCTATGGTGAAAGCTCCTTTTGAGCTACTTGATACCTGTCATCTGAAGGATTTGACCTGTAAGATCATATTTTTGGTCGCTGTTACTTAGCTCACAGGATAAGTGAGCTTCAGGCCTTAGTAGTGGATTCACCTTATACTAAGTTTCATCACAACAGAGTAGCCCTCTGCACGCACCTTAAGTTCCTTCCTAAAGTTGTGTCGGAGTTCCATCTGAACCAGTCAATTATCATGCCAACATTCTTTCCATGACCTCATGCCCATCCTGACGAAAGCACACTGCACACCTTGGACTGCAAGCGAGCATTGGCCTTTTACTTGGAGCGGACTAGGCCCAACAGACAGTCCACCCAGGTTTTCGTTTCTTTTGATCCCAAAAGGATGGGTGTTGCCAATGGGAAACATATCATCTCCAACTGGCTGGCAGACGGCATTTCTTTCACTTATGCCCAGACTGGGCTGACCCTTGAGGGTCATTTCAAGGCTCACAATGTTAGGGCCATGGCTGTGTCAGTACCCATTTGAGGTCAGCCTCCACTGAAGAAATTTGCAAGGCTGTAGTATAGTTTTCGGTCCATACATTCACATCTCATTACTGCCTTGACCAGGATACTCGAACAGTTGGTTTTGACAGACAATTCTCCAGAATGTTTTTGGGATCTTGAGCCACACTCCACCCGGCTGCACTCTCACTCAGACTGTATACAGTTTCAAGTTAATCTGTGGTTGACCTCACCACTGAATGGTGCAATTAACCAATGGTTATTGTTTTCAGCGAGCCTGGTAGCTAGGGATTCCCACACGTAAGAATCATAGGCCTGCTTGTCCTCGGAGAAAGCAAACCTGTTGCAGGTACTCTCCAAGGACAGCAGGGAGGGACATACCCTCCCACCTCCCCTTGGAGTTGTCTCCTCTTCTTTTATGCTCTAGTATTGTACTGATGGTCCTATGCTCTCGCGGTAGGCGGGAAGGCATGCGCACATGCGCGGTGGAGCATGACTCGTGTTCCAAAGAGCTCTGTAACAGATTGTCACAAGCTCCTGCCCAGTTAATGCGGATATCGTTACCTACATGTAAGAATATAAGGCGTGCTGCCCTCAGAGAATACCAACTACACGTAAGTATCTTCACTTTATCTATGAAGTGAACATCAGTGGCAAGTGCCACTTTTTATACTGGCGATACCTCTTGGTATCCATCCAGATATACTAATACAGTGAAAAAGCAGGGGAACATGACTCATATCATCAGAGATGACTATAGCAGTGCCCCGTCTCTGTTAGATGGTAGGTCTTGTCCTTCTAGTTGCATATATTTACATTTACAAACCATTTAACATTTCTCTTTTTTCAATGTTACACTTTGGGTTTTTTTTTATTCCTTCCAGTGTGGTAACAGGCTTTTATGTCACCTGAGATGTGTGTTTCTTTTAAGCCCTTTCATAATAGTTCTGATATTTGGTACCATCTCCAGCACTGAATGCTGACATATCCTACATATCTTCACTAGAATTGGCTTCATTGACTACTAGTTAGCTACACACCTAGTTAACACTTTGTCTTATTTCCGCACTACCTCATTTGCTTAACCGTCTGAACTTTCAAAATCCTTTCCGATGACAGGACATTAATTGCCTCATATGGGTGATGACATCCGACACATAAGTATTGCCATACTGGGAAAGACCAAAGGTCCATTGAGCCCAGCATCCTGTTTCCAACAGTGGCCAATCCAAGTCACAAATACCCGGCAAGATCCCAAAAATGTACAAAACATTTTATACTGCTTATGCCAGAAATAGTGGATTTTCCCCAAGTCCATTTAATAACGGTCTATGGACTTTTCCTTTAGGAAGCCGTCCAAACCTTTTTTTAAACTCCGCTAAGCTAACTGCCTTTACCACATTCTCCAGAAACGAATTTCAGAGATGCAACGACCAGAATTGAACACAATATTACACAGTAACATAGTAGATGACAGCAGAAAAAGACCTGCATGGTCCATCCAGTCTGTCCAACAAGATAAACTTATATATGTGCTACTTTTTGTGTATACCCTACCTTGATTTGTACCTGTCTGCCCATAAGTCTGCCCAGCACTATCCCCACCTCCCACCAGCAGCTCTGGCACAGACCATATAAGTCTGCCCAGCACTGTCCCCGCCTCCCACCACCAGCTCTGGTACAGACCGTATAAGTCTGCCCAGCACTATCCCCGCCTCCCAACCACTAGCCCCGGCCTCCCACCACCGGCTCTGCCACCCAATCTCGGCTAAGCTCCTGAGGATCCATTCCTTCTGAACAGGATTCCTTTATGTTTATCCCACGCATGTTTGAATTCCGTTACCATTTTCATTTCCACCACCTCCCGCAAGAGGGCATTCCAAGCATCCACCACTCTCTCCGTGAAAAAATACTTCCTGACATTTTCTTGAGTCTGCCCCCCTTCAATCTCATTTCATGTCCTCTCATTCTACCGTCTTCCCATCTCCAGAAAAGGTTCGTTTGCGGATTAATACCTTTCAAATATTTGAACGTCTGTATCATGTCACCCCTGTTTCTCCTTTCCTCCAGAGTATACACGTTTAGGTCAGCAAGTCTCTCCTCACACGTCTTGTAACGCAAATCCCATACCATTCTCGTAGCTTTTCTTTGCACCGCTTCAATTCTTTTTATGGTGGGGCCTCACCAATGACTTATGCAGGGGCATCAACACCCCCCTTTCTTCTGCTGGTCACACCTCTCTCTATACAGCCCAACAACCTTCTCGCTACAGCCACTGCCTTGTCACATTGTTTCGTCGCCTTCAAATCCTCAGATACTATCACCCCAAGATCCCTCTCCCCGTCCGTACCTATCAGACTCTCCCCACCTAACACATACGTCTCCCGTGGATTTCTATTCCCTAAGCGCATCACTTTGCATTTCTTCGCATTGAATTTTAATTGCCAAACCTTAGACCATTCTTCTAGCTTCCTCAGATCCTTTTTCATGTTTTCCACTCTTTCCCGGGTGTCCACTCTGTTACAGATCTTAGTATCATCCGTAAACAGGCACCATGGAGCGATACAAAGGCATTACAACGTCCTCATTTTTGTTTTCCATTCCTTTCCTAATAATACCTAACATTCTATTTGCTTTCTTAGCCGTAGCACCACACTGAGCAGGTTTTAATGTATCATCAACAACGACACATAGATGATCCCTTTCTTGGTCTGTGACTCCTAACGTGGAACCTTGCATGATGTAGCTATAATTTGGGTTCCTCTTTCCCACATGCATCACTTTGCACTTGCTCATATGAAATGTCATCTGCCATTTAGAAACCCAGTCTCCCAGTCTCATAAGGTCCTCTTGTAATTTTTCACAATCCTCCCGTGATTTAACGACTCTGAATAACTTTGTGTCATCAGCAAATTTAATTACCTCACTTGTTACTCCCAGCTCTAGGTTATTTATAAATATGTTAAAAAGCAGCGGTCCCAGCACAGAGCCCCGGGGAACCCCACTAACTACCCTTCTCCATTGAGAATACTATCCATTTAACCCTACTCTCTGTTTTCTATCTTTTAACCAGTTTTTAATCCACAATAGAACACTACTTCCTATTCCCATGACCTTCTCTCCAAAAAGATTATCCCCCCCCCCCCCCCCCCCCCCAGCATGTAGCATCCGCCAACCTCTGTTGCCCTGCCAGGTCCATGTCAGACACAAAGCCATCAGATTCTGCATATCACTATACTCTTGAGCAGAAATTCTGGATGCTACATAAAAAGTGTCATAGGCACACCTGGCCAAGAACTTATGACAACTCATTCTGCTGCTTGACCAGTTAATGAACAGATTCAGCCTGCTCTGGTAGGAGAAAGTCTGACAAATCAGACAGACAACTACGCACCAAGGATCATAAGTACAGGCTCATGTAGAGCTGGCACGATTTGATATGGGAGATGAGCATAGAGGCCCGAGGCATATTCCACCCAAAAGAATCCAGGGTTCTAGCTTCTCTGCCAGGGGAGCGCTACAGCATAGCCCCCAGTACTCCCAGCTCTCTTAAGCACAGATTCCACCACTAGGGAATGATAAGGTAACAGAGGCCTATCAAACCCAGGGGAAGCCTGAATCCGGTGCATGGTGTCAATCTTCTTGGGGAGGAGAGGGACTGAAAGAGGGGACTCCCAGTTCCTCACCTGATCGTCCCGTAAGATCTCGTGAAGCGGGACTGTCACAGCCTCTCTAAAGGGAGAGCCGTAGTCCAGGACCTCGAGCATCTTAGCCCTGGGCTCATTCTCCACTTCCAAAGGAATTAGGATGGCAGTCGTCATCTCCTTTACGAAAGAGGGGAAGGAAAGGCTCGGAGGTGGAGACTTTCTCCTTTCCTGTGAAGGGGCGGGATCAGACGGGATGTCACAAGACTCCTTCTTCAATAACCATTCCTCATCTGTGTCAGTCAGGAACTCCTCAGGGAGGGCCGAGACCAAGCCCCCCTCAACAAACAGGAACCATGAGAGGGGCATCGAGGTGGTGGCTCCAGCCTCTACTCTGGTGAAGCTTCCTCCACTGATGTCGAGTGGGTGCCACCATGGGCAGCAGTCAACATCCAGGCCGCAAACGGCTCTGAAGACCTCACCACAGGCTGATGGCCATGCGGGATACCAGCAAGCGGCATGGCAGGCGCAAGCACCCCAGACACCGATGCACTTTGTGGTATAAATCCAGCCAAAAACTAACGGAGCAAGTCCCAGAAGTGCCCATCAAGGGCAGACATCGGGAAAAGATGTGTCGTCTGTGTAGAAGCAGACTGCTGAACTTGTTGAAGCAGGTGTCCGGTGCTAGCTGCCTGGAAACTCAGGCACCTCCTGTATGGAGGGGGAGCAGTCCTCCCCCGCCACCATTTCTCGGGTGTTGGGGAATCCCTCGGTGCACCGAGGCTACTGGCACCGTGCTGAGGGCGATTAATGCCAATGCTGTTCCAATGCTTGTCATCAACACTCCTAGGTACCGACGAGGATGTCAAGTTCTCATGCCATCTCGGGGTCAGGTCTGACACCAATCAGTCCTAGAGGGCCTGCATAGTGGCCGGAGTCAAGGAAGGTGGAGACCCACTCAATGCATGGTCATTTCCAGTGTCTAAGGAACTCGCTGGCATATGGACCGACATACCTGATGCCAACATCGATGTCGAGGTTTCAGACCTGGCTCCATGAAGTTTCTCCCTTTGAGCCTCTCTGGTTCTGTTATTTTTTTCATAAGACGACACCAAGAATGGGTGCTTTTACAGAGATGGTACAGTTCCACCATGTATAGTGCTTAAAGCCACTTGGAACCTTTAATGTCATGGAAAGAAAAACAGCCGTGACTAAATCAAAAGACTCAATGGTGCCAAAAAAGGGGCAAAGCCCCAGAGAAAAACGAAGGATGACCAAAGCTCAGGCCTACATGCAGCCTACCGAGCACAGTAAAAATGGAAACCTTAAAAAAAAGGGAAGATAAACAAAAAATGTAAAAAAGAATACTCTGAGCGAGGTACAAAATAAAGCAAACTAAAACAGAAACCAGGAAGGCACAAAAAGCAGCTCTTGTTAGAAAACCGAACCAGCAGCTGTGAGGACAGAAGAGAAAAATGTGTCCACTCCTCACACCATGGAAAAAACAGAATGGTCCCACACTCTTTTTTTTTACATTTGTACCCCGCGCTTTCCCACTCATGGCAGGCTCAATGCGGCTTACATGGGGCAATGGAGGGTTAAGTGACTTGCCCAGAGTCACAAGGAGCTGCCTGTGCCTGAAGTGGGAATCGAACTCAGTTCCTCAGGACCAAAGTCCACCACCCTAACCACTAGGCCACTCCTCCACTCTTGCGGTGGGCGGGAAGGAACTTGCATATGTGCAGTGAAGCTTGTCACAAGCTTCAGACCAGGCAACACGGACAGTGTTACCCATACGTGAGAATCATAGGTCTGCTTGTCATCGGAGAAAAGAAGTTCAATGGGAAACAACCTATCCTCCTACACTTTTTTGAAGCTGTCCACTGAGTTTTACTTAGGTCCCTTTTCGCGCATACACAATTTTTTTTCTGGAAAACTATCCATTTCCTGATACCCACAATCAGGTTATGTGACCATTGTGGGTACCTCTCAGAGAATATGAAGTAGAATTTCCCTTGCATAAGTCACTAATTGGGGACACCACAAAGTGAAATGTTTTATTTTGGAGGACATACTTCTCTGACACTCCAATGATCAAAAGAAAATACGGGTGCTAGAGGACACTAGCACCTATCGCCCACATTTACACAGCGCCCATGATCAGAGGGCATCTGGAGAGAGCACACAAGGAATACCACAGAGATCATTTAAATTATATTTAAATGAGCTCTCCCGTATTCCACCTATATGATCAGAGCGCTGCACTCTGATCGTAGGGGCCGAATAGTGCCTTAATCCTACACCACCTCCAAGTCGATGATAGGGTTAAGGCTCTTTCCCCTCCCCCCATCCATGCTAGGCAGCCTGGGCTGCTATCATCTTCCCCCTGGTGGCCTACTGCCCCTCGAAACCCTCCCCCAACACAAGGACACAGGGGGTGATCTCCCACCCCCCCCTCCCGATACCAAGAAAAAAAATCCCTGGTGGCCTAGTGGACTATAAACTCAACCTCCCACCCGCCATGGCGGTCTAACAGCCTTTTCTCCCCACCCCGTACCAAAACGGCAGCAACCTGTCCAATGCATTTAAGGCAGTCGGACACTTGCCTTAGAGTCAGTGGATTAGTCTTTCTGCTGCAGCATGCAATGCTGCTGGTAGCAGTCTGCACCATAGATCACAGCAGGCCTGCCTCAGGGACTCAGCCTTCTCTCTGTGACACATCCCACCCTCGCAGAAGCAGGAAATTTGTGTCAAAGGAGGAGGGATGCATCATTGGGGGAAGGCAGGCCTGCTGTAATTGGTAGTGTAGACCGCTACAAACAGAAACAAAGAGGTTTGGGCAGAAGTGTGTGAGAATTGGGGGGGGGGGGGGGGGGGGACGCTAGGGGGAACAGGAGTGGCTTTCACTATGCCAGTGCAGAAACAACAAAATCAGATCCTGCAGGCTACACCTGTGCTGCTCTTTCTACTGGCTCCCCGAGTTGCCACTCTTGTTTAGCCTCATACCGGGCACCTATGCTTTTCACATTCTTTCATCTAGAAATTATAATTCAAAATGCACTAAAATAGGAGTTTGTTTCACTGCTATATGCAATCTACTCTACACTTTGATCATGAAAATTTATAGAAATATTCCAAAAACAATTAAAGACTAAGACACAAAAATCTTAATTTTGTAAGTTTTACATTCATTCCTACATTAAAGCATAGTAGTGGTAGCATTACATTAAGGGGCAGCAGAGTGGACAGAGGTATATAAAGATCAAGGGAAAGGAGGATGGTGAAAAGTACAGGAATATCTTGGAGGAATACCTGTTCCAGATGGGATGGAGGAAAAGATTCACCTTTCAGCAGGAGAATGAGTCTATGTACAAAAGCAACAATGAAGTGGGGGACTCGGCAAGAATGCATGTCTTGAATCCAACAGAAAAATCCACAGCAAACTTTGAAAGTATTCAGAGAAGGGGCGTGAAGACTTGCAATCAAGGTTTTGTGATTTCTTATTCATTACTTTAATATTTCTGTAATTGTTTGTTCATGTTAAAAGTGCAATATATGTTGCACAGATAGTGAAGCTCATATTTTAATGCATTCTGAATTGTGTTTATTTAGAGAACAGAATGTGAAGAATATAACGAGTGTGAAGACTTTTACAAGGAACTGTAGATACTAAAGTCAGTGAGTAATGGACGCCTGGAACAAACTATCTGCAGAGGTAGTGGTAACAAGAGGCAGAATTCAAGCACATTTTAGGCAGAAAGTGAGGGCTATGCTATAATGGCAAGGGAAGGTGTTAAACAGATCAGAGTCTTAGCAAGGGCTATGTAGATGAATTAGATGGTTCATGTGCACTTGTACACCAACAGCTACTATATCAATATGACTATCATTTTAATACAAGATGAAAGTTACTTATAATCAAGTTGCTCTCATTTAATTTTCTTTCAGTGGCTTATCACTGCCATACATAAATGCAGGGCACTGAAGAGCAGGGAACTGGGAAAGATGACACTGAAGGAGAATTGTTGATAATGGTGTCTGGATTTCTCTATGTAACCTTACCTTAAGAAGATTTGTCAAGTAGTTCTTCAGAAATTCTTTTAATCGTTTATATAACTCCAAGCCAACAAACTGCGCTCCACCCGGCGTCTGTCCTTTTTTTGATTTTGGAGGAACTCCAGCTCCTCGTGCTTGATTAGACTGATGTACACTTGTACAGTAGTTATAAACATGACTGGTGAAAAAGTTAAGGAATGTAACATATAACCAGTAGTGAACATAATTGAAAAACAGTTTTAACATGAGAACATATATAAAGTACATGTTCTTATTTTCTATTAACTGTATTATATGGCTCTCTCATAAATCTACCTAATCTTTAAAAAGCAGCATTAGGAAGTACTATGCACAACACCAGCATGGTAGAGAATTCTGTCATTCAGAACAAAATGTAAATGCCAGCCCTAAAGCCTTCTGGCACCACTTCATATCCTACGAGTCCAACAAACTTATCAAGGCTCTAAGTGCTAAAAACAAAGCATCAAAGAATGAATGACTGCAGATATCTATGGTAAGGGTCAGTGGGGTGCTCCATACTCCGATGCCAGCACTTCCTCGCATGCTCAGTTCATGTATTGAACTGAGCACACACAGAAGTACCAGCATCAGAGGCTGTAGCAACCTACTGGCTTCCTCACTGCTCAGGCAGTATGGGCAGGAGTTCTGGCAAAGAACCTCTTCCAAGTGGCAAGGCTTGAGCATCCCCACCGGCAAAGGTAAGATTCAGCAGGTGGGGCGGAGGGAGGGGGTAACCAAGATGAAGTGCTTGGCCCCTCCAAAAAAATTGAGTTCTGGCAATGCCCCTACTAAAGAGATTCTGCAGGAGTGACTGGCGAAACCTACTGTCACTTTTGGAGTCTTGTTTAAAACAGTAATGGGATGTGAATGGACAGATGTACAAGCTGCAGCTCTACAAATCTCCTCCAGGGAGGTGGACCAAGTGGGCAACTGACACCCCCATAGCTCTGATATGACCCTCAAGAGTCATTTCCTAGGCAGAGGCGAAGGAAATATAATCTGCTAGCCAATTGGAAAGTGTGTTCCTGCCGATGGCAGCCCCCATCCTGGTAGAATCAAAGAAAAAGTTGAGTGATTAAGGGCTTTAGTTAAATCCAGAGAGAAGGCCAAGCCAAAGCTCCCTTGCAATCCAAATGTGCAGTGCACTTTCACAATCGCCAGTGTGAGGTCTGGGGAAAAAAAATTACTGGCAGGATAATTTGATTGCTTTTTATTTCATATGTCCCAAAAATTCTCTTTTACAAATCATATACTAATATTGTTTGACCTTATTGAATTTGATTTTCAATCTTTTTAGTTTTCATTCCAAATTATCTTTCAGAAATTGGAGAACAAACAGTTGTGAAGCTGTATGGTAAATATACATTTATGTTCATTTTATATTTTCCTGATGGACTGCATTTGTCTCTGTACATACAGTTTTTCTATATTTTTACATTTTTGATGTTATAAATGTAAAGCACTTAATTTTTATCATTTAAAATGTCTTTATATGTTGTATGTTTATATTTATGTTTACAGTCCCCTGATGCTGGCAAAACCCAGCTGAGTCAGTTATACAAGATTGACAACCAAGAGTCATCTTAACAAAAAAAGGTGTTGGTGATCTCTCTTGGTTGATGTCTCTTCCTTTCAGCTGCCTCTGCTTTTCTGGTGTAAGATGGAACTCCAACAATAAACCATTCTGTTGTAAAAAAAAATTTAAGGTAGATGAATTGCTAGATCCTGTAGCTCACTAATTCTGCAAACTCATATGATCACCACCAAGGCCTTCCAAGTCAGGTACTTCAGATGACAGTGTTGAATGCATCAAGAGGAGCTTTCATCAGCTGAGTTAATACAGTACAACACTGAGGCCCCATGACACAGTGGGAGGCTTCAATGAAAGCAATCTCCCACATGACATGAATAACTAAAGGCTTCACTGAGATGGGTTTACCTTCTACATGATACGCATCAACTGCACTAAGCTGTACTCAAGAGTTGGGTTTTTAAATCTGACAAATTACTCCAGGGGGAATTCAGTGCAAAAAATTTGAATTCTGCAAAATTCTGCACACTTTATCTGCAATTTTCTTGTACAGAATTCCCCCATTATAAGGGATGGCATCTCCCCCCACCCCCAGAAAAATTTCCCATGTACCTTCCTACAAACCACCACATTCATTCACACTGCTTGTACCACATTCTCTGGCAACGAATTCCAGATTGGATTGATTCACTCTTGACAATGAGTTCTGGAGAGGACTGGTGACAGAAATTACATATTGGAACTTTGCAGTGGCCTGGGTCCAATAAATTCTTCATTGAGCCTGCCTTAAATGGAGAAGTGCCTGGGTGTTACACGTCTGTTGAGACCATGTGGCCCAACATCCTCAACGTAAGTACATAAGTATTGCCATACTAGGACAGACCGAAAAGTCCATCCTGATTCCAACAGTGGCCAATACAGGTCACAAGTACCAGGCAAGATTCCAGAACAGTGTCTCTAACTTGAACCTGGTGGTTCAGAAGAAATTGGCGGATGCCACGTGCTGGGGAGATAATCTTTTTTGGCGAGACGATGGAAGAGGTCACTGACCTCTTCAACAAGCACAGTGATACCATCAATTCTTTCACCCGCCAGGCACCTTTTACACCTACTTCCTCCTCTAAGAGGATGTTTGGCAAGTCAAAGAGGAGTAGTTATAGCTCACCAGCCTCAGCAGGCTGAGCCCCAGCACACTCGTTCTCGTCAGCGTGTGCGTAAGGCCCAGACAGCTCTCCCAGTTGAAGCAGGGGGTGAGCTTTTGACTGGCACCAGCACAGCATAGCTGCTGTAAAAGTGATGGTCCTGGATGACCTGCTGGTCAGGGGGAGGCTGAAGTTTTACCAAGAAAGTTGGCCCCTTTTATCCTCTGACTAGTGGGTTAAGAACATAAGCATTGCCATTCTGGGACAGACAGAAGGTCCATCAAGCCCAGTATCCTGTTTCCAACAGTGGCCAATCCAGGTCACAAGTACCTGGCAAGATCCCAGAACAGTAAAACTGATTTTATGCTGCTATTATTATTATTACTAGGATTTATTTACCGCCTTTTTGAAGGAATTCACTCAAGGCGGTGTACAGTAAGAATAGATCAAGCATGAGCAATAGACAATTACAGCAGTAAAAATATTCAAAAACAATACAAAGTATGGCATGGTATACTATTTACGTCAACACAATACGTAATAGAACATTATAGGTGATAACGAAGGGTAAAGCAAAGATGTAACATATAGGAGGGTAAGAAAGTAGGAAGAGTTAGAAAGTAAGGTGATTGATTTAAAGAAAGTTGTACATGAGGTTAGAGAAATGGTTAAATGTTATCTCAGCTAGAGTAGGAGTGGATAAACATGTCCTGTTGCAGTATATGCAGCCTGAGTACTCCTTGTGTGTGTGAGTGAGACTAATGAGTTTGCAGCCTGAGTACTCCTTGTGTGTGTGAGTGAGACTAATGAGTTTGCAGCCTGAGTACTCCTTGTGTGTGTGAGTGAGACTAACGAGTTAGTTACTTCTTCCAATAAAGGCCTGGTTGAACAGCTAAGCTTTCACCTGCTTCCTGAAGTAGAGATAGTCTTGTGTTAAGTGCAGCCTTTCAGGCAGTGCATTCCAGAGTGTGGGGGCTACTCCAGAGAAGGCTCGCTTGCGGGTATCACATCATGTAATGTCTTTTGGAGAATATGCAGTGGATTTTCCCAAGCCCATCTTAATGATAACTTATGGACTTTTCTTTTAAGAAATTATCCAACCCTTTTTCAAACTCTGCTAAGCATTGGAGACCTCACCAAAGGATAATGACCATGTGGAACTGTAGTAAAAGGCATACCTGATGCAAGTACCTCAGACACCGATGCACTCTGCAAGAACCCAGCCAACAGCTCAGGGAGCAACAAATTCCAGAGTTTAATTACACGTTGAGTAAAGAAATATTTTCTCCGATTTATTTTAAATTTACTACTTAGTAGTTTCTTTGCGTGCCCCCTAGTCCTAGTACTTTTGAAAAGAGTAAAAAGCGATTTACATTTACCTGCTCCACTCCACTCATTATTTTATAGACCATCATATCTGCCCTCGGCTGTCTCTTCTCCAAGCTGAAGACCCTAGCTGCATTAGCCTTTCCTCATAGGGAAGTCGTTCCATACCCTTTATCATTTTAGTCACCCTTCTCTGTACCTTTTCTAATTCCACTATATCAGATGTGGGAACCAGAACTGCACACACTATTTGAGGTGGGGTCGCACCATGGAGCAATTCAAAGGCATTATATTAGCCTTTCCTCATAGGGAAGTCGTTCCATATCCTTTATCATTTTAGTCACCCTTCTCTGTACCTTTTCTAATTCCACTATATCAGATGTGGGAACCAGAACTGCACACACTATTTGAGGTGGGGTCGCACCATGGAGCAATTCAAAGGCATTATAATGTCCTCATTTTTGTTTTCCATTCCTTTCCTAATAATACCTAATATTCTATTTGCTTTCTTAGCCGCCGCCACACACTGAGCAGAGGGTTTCAACGTATCATCAATGACGACACCTAGATCCCTTGCATGATGTAGCTATAGTTCGGGTTCCTCTTTCCCACATGCATCACTTTGCACTTGCTCATATTAAGTCATCTGTCACTTAGATACCCAGTCTCATAAGGTCCTCTTGTAATTTTTCACAATCATCTTGCGATTTAACAACTTTGAATAAATTTGTGTTATCAGCAAATGTAATTACCTCACTAGTTATTCCCATCTCTAGATCCTTTATAAATACATTAAAAAGCAGCGGTCCCAACACAGGCCATTGGGGAACCCCACTATCTACCCTTCTCCATTGAGAATACTGACTGTTTAAACCTACTCTGTTTTCTATCTTTTAACCAGTTTTTAATCCACAATAGGACATTGCCTCCTATCCCATGACCCCAACAGGGGCACCAAGGTGTCTGCTCTGGCCTAGACTCTGGAGAAGCTTCCTCCAGTGACATCGAGGGTGTGCCAACAAGGTGGCAGTCAATGCTAAGACTGCAAGCAGCATCGGCATTGGATACCTCATCACAGGATAATGACCATGTGGGACTGTAGTAAAAGGCATAGCTGACGCAAGTACCCCAGACACTGATGCACTCTGCAAGAACCCTGCCAACAGCTCAGGGAGCAAGGCATGGAGGCACTAGAGGGCCAACATCGGGAAACGCTGGGATGCCAGTGAAGAAGAGGGTGCCTGGTCCTCCTGGCACCAAAGCTTCTCAGGAACCGCCAATACCCTTGGTGCCCCGGAGCTCCTAAACCACGCGTTGAGGGGGAATCAATGCTGATGTTTCTTCCAATGCTTGGTATTGATGCTCCCCCGTGCCAAAGAGGATGACGTTGAGTCCTCGTCGTCGAGTCCAACGCTGCTCAGTCCCAAGGGGCTCCACAGCAGCTGGCATTGAGGCAAGTGGAGACTCACTCAATGCACGGACACCATGTGCGGAGTCTCACAGCCATATGGACCGACGCACCCAATGCCGACATCGAAGACACATATGCCGAGACAAACATCAGGGCATCGGACCCGTTTCCAAAAATCTTTTCTCTCTGATCCTCTCTGGCCAACTGTGTTCTCTTCTTCATACGAAGACAGAAAATACAGTTTGCAGGGGTATGATCAGGCTCCAAACACTGTAGACACCAAGAATGGGTGTCCTTGCCAGAGACAGTCCTGTTGCAAAACAGCCGTGGCTAAATCAAACAACTCAATGGTGCTTAAAAAGGAAGCACTTATACCTAAACGAGACCTAGCAAACCTGGTAAAACAAAGAAAACTTTAAAAAGGCAAAAATAATCTACAAAAATACAGAGAAGGAATAAAATAAGACCCCCCCCCCCCCCCCAAAAAAAAAGGTGTTTTTTTTTTTTTTTGTTACATTTGTACCCCGCGCTTTCACACTCATGGCAGGCTCAATACGGCTTACATGGGGCAATGGAGGGTTAAGTGACTTGCCCAGAGTCACAAGGAGCTGCCTGTGTCTGAAGTGGGAATCGAACTCAGTTCCTCAGTTCCCCAGGACCAAAGTCCACCACCCTAACCACTAGGCCACTCTAAAAAGGAAAGCACAAAAAGATTGGCATCCATTGTGACCACTATCTAGCTGGGCTGATCCAGAGGCATTCCCCTGGTCAGACTGGCGTCCCGTAGCCACCAGTGGAGGCTGCTCCTCACCTGTGCAGGAAGGGACAATCTCTGATGCAGTGTGCCTTTCTGTGAGGACCATCAAGATAGAAGAGACTTCTGCAGAGACCTCATATGAGCCCTGGCCCAGGGCACTGCCTCGATAGTCTCAGCCATGTAACCCAGGACTTGAAGAAAATCCTTGACTGATGGACTCGGAGACTGCAATAACTGGCAAATCTGTGACTGCAGCTTGAGTATACGGGCCAACGGAAGAAAAACTCTGCCTTGCTGTGTGTCGAAACACACTCCCAGGTACTCCAACGACAGAGGGCTGGAGGCGACTCTTCTGCGCATTGACTACCCAATCTAGGGACTGCAAGAAGCCTACCACCCGAGCTGTGGCCTGAACGCTCTCTTGGTAAGACTTCGCTCTGATCAACCAATCATCTAAATAAAGATGGATTAGAATGTCCTCCATTCTGAGGGCTGCTGCCACTACAACCATGACCTTGGTAAACGTTCATGGAGCAGTTACGAGTCCAAAGGGGAGAGCTCAAAACTGAAAATACTGGCCCAGCACCGCAAAGCGAAGGAAATGCTGATGCACAGGATGGATGGGGATAAGTATGTAGACCTCCATCAGGTCGAGATCCGTCAGAAACTCCCCGGGCGAACAGCCACAATGACTGACCACAGTGTCTCCATACGAAACAAAGGCACTCTGAGGATTCGATTGACTGCCTTGAGATCTAGAATTGGCCTGAAGGTACCCTCTTTCTTGGAAACCAGAAAATAAATGGAGTAACGACCTTTGCAAAGCTCTGTCAAAGGAACTGCACAAATAGCCCAAAGATCGAGAAGTCTGCGTAGAGTGTCCCCGACAGTCATGGCCTTGAGCTGACAGAAGCAGGGGGGAGGTTCCAAAAACATGTCTGGCAAAGGACGAGCAAAATCTAATGTGTACCTGTCTCTAATAACCTCTAAAACCCACTGGTCAGAAGTAATCTGGGCCCACCTCCAATAAAACTGCGTTAACCTAGCACCTACTGGGAATCGGAGGCTGGGCCCGCAAACCTTTACTGCTGAGGACGGGAGGAAGACGTGAAAGGAATCTGCCATCTCCCTACCCTCTGCGATTAACCCGAAAGGAATGAATCCTCTGAAAAAACCTGGAGCGCTGGACCAGAACCACTTTGCTCGGCTCTATACCGACGAAAATCACGGCCTCTACCACAGCCAGAGAAAACACTGCGCCCAGACCCCCTGGGACGATCCTCAGAAAGCTTTGGGACTTTAGACTCTCCAAGGCTGCAGACCAACTTCTCCAACTCATCACCGAACAGTAAGGAACCCTTAAAGGGAAATTTACTAAGCTTGGATTTAGAGGCTGCATCCGCAGACCAGCCACGAAGCCAAAGAGAGCAACGGGCTGCCACACATAAAGCCATAGACTTAGAAGAGGCTCGAAGCAAATCGTAAAGAGCATTCGCTAAAAAGGCCGAACCCATCTCCAATTTCGCTACCTCGGTATCTATTGCCAAAAGATTATCTGAAGCACGATCTAAGACTTTCTTAGACCAGCGAAAACAAGCTCTTGGCACCAAGAAACCACAAATAGCAGCCTACACTGCCAAAGCGGAGACATTAAAGCAACTCAACAGGGATTCTATACGGCGATCCTGGACATCCTTCAAAGCGGTACCACTATCCACGGGAACCGTATTCCACTTGGTGACCACGGAGTCTACCGTGTCCACGACAGGAGGGTGCAAAAGCTCTGTCAGAATCTGGAACGGGATACAGACGAACGACCTAGCGAGACGAAAGGCACAATCAGGAACCTCCCACTGTGCCTGAATGATGCCTCTAATATCTTGATGCATTGGAAAGGTCCTACCTGGTCGTCGCATACCTTTCACCAGCAAGTCAATTTTTCTGGGCTCTGCCTCTGAAGCCTCCTGCTCCTCAAAAAGCAAGGTAGTGGAAACGAGAGAAACAAGTTCCTGCAGGTAGTCTTTACGAAAAATTCTCACCACCGACTGGTCCTCCCCCGCAGGGACAGCCTCCACTGCATCATCAGGCTGAAGTAAATCCTCAGACAGCTGACCCTCAGGAAGCAAATCTGGCTCTTCTAGAGAGGGTATTTCCTGGTCAGGTTCAGAAGAAAAATCCTCCTCTACGTCCCAGGACTGCCTGAGCCGTTTTGCAGACACTAATTGCCCCTCCTGAGACCTCTTCTTCTACAGGACAAGCTTTATGCAGCAAAAAGGCTTGATACATTTGTACTATAAATTCAGGAGGAAAACCTCCTTCACCCGCCGAAGAAACCAGAGCCGGACTCGGAACCGGCAGAGAGACTGGCACTCCAGGCAGGGACGCAGCAATCAAGGGGGAAGACAAGATGGCAGCGTTTCCCGCTGATATCGGAGTTCAACCAGCTGCAGCAGAAGCACCCGAATCACAACCCTTTGAAGTATAAGGAATGAAACTGAAGGGCTCACCACCTTCCACCTGCTGGAGACTGAGATTACTGGATCTTTCTCTAGCTGGCAAGGGCTCTTATTGGCTCTTCCTAGAGTCACAGCTTTCTCAGTCTCCACCTGCTAGAAGGTGTGCACAACCCATCAGTCACATTCTGGACCGCGCCTGAGGGATGCGAAGGAAGAAACACAATTATACAAGAAACAAATGTTAGGGAAAAAAAAACAGAACAAAGACAACCGTATGCGTGATATAATATTGTGTCTGCTGCTCTGATCAAGTTGATCAGCATCACTGAGTGCCAAAAGCCACTGAAAAGTGATGTTTCTGATTAACTTTAAAATGCTTGTTTATTTCTCTTTACTTTGTTTTGCTCATCTCCCCCCCCCCCCCCACCCCAATTTTCTTCCCTTCTTTCAAGTACTTTCCCCGCAAACCTCACTTCCTTTCTAGCTTAGCTGTTAACTCATTCCTCTCAGCATCTACCCTTCCCTTTAGTCTCTTTCCTCCCTCTAGAGCAGTATTTCCCAAATCCAGTTCTGGAGTACCCCTTGTCAGTCAGGGTTTCAGGATATCCACAATGAATATGCATGAACTTGATTTGCATACACTGCCTCCATTATATGCAAATCTATTTTATGCATATTCATTGTGGATATCCTGGGAGTTTCTCCAGGACTAAACTTGGGAAACACTGCTCCGGTAAGGAAAGGGCATGCATCAAGGAATAGGAATGCAAATGAGCTGCTCGTTGTAGCTCACTTGCATTCTCTATTCCATTGGTAACAGTCGGCCGGTGGAGCATGAGCAGAGCAGCCAAGCGTTATGCTGATTTCAAGTATCTGACTTCCAACTATAATTCCTTTAAATAGATATTTTAATTTGGAAAACCACCATCAATTATGATTCCTAATCTTCATCTGTCAGGCCATCACTAAAGCCACACAATGAACTCATATGATCTCTACAGTGGTTTAAACTACAATGCTTAATTATTGAAGTAAACTGCACTAAAACATGAATTAATGACATATATAGTTGCCAGTTAAAGCATATTAGACACTGCTTCTGTTATTTCATTCCACAATACCTTATAAGTGTGAGATTCAATAGTGTAACTTGTCCTAAATTTGTCACATGCTGAAAGTCTGAAGCCACTTGTTTCTGCCATGTGCCTAATTGTACAACCTGGCATACAGTTACAGCAAAACACCACCACTTATGTTTGATTGCTTGGTCATTGTATACTGAAAATTAGGTCTCAGGTTTGCTGGCTCTATGAAACACTAAGGCAACCAATCCTGTTTTGCTTCCATAAATAGTCTTATGATGACTGCTCTACTTCCACCTAATTTTTGGTTTACAAAACAAACACAAGCAGTTATTTCAACTGTATATTCATTCCATCCCATATCTTAATGTCATCTCTTTAGGATACTGGCAAGTAGCAGTGGTTTTGGCAACTTGGAATGCGGTAACTGGTCGTATTGTGCCAACCATACATTTAAAAATTACGTAAGTGGGAAATGAAAGGTTTTTCAGAACTCTTATATATAAAACTAATGCAGCATTAATGGTTATACTACATTAAAACATTTAAAGTCAGCTGGTGGTTTGAATTTTCATAGCATAAAACCAATAGCTTTCCCTGATTTTATTCAATATTCATTTATATGTAAGAACCAGCAGAGGAAAACTTTTTCCAGGCAATATTCCATCAGCAGCAGACAGTTTTTTTTAAATTTTTTTTTTTTTTTTTTTTTAATACTGACTGCTGCAGCTTGAATTAGGCTCATTCAGTGCTGGCACCTATATGGGAACTAGCGCTGAATATCCAGGCTTGGAAGACAGAATGCAACCAGCCAGGTCAAATATTCAGCCTGCTGCCCAGTTAGCCAACTGGAAAGTGCACTAGCTACTAATGGACAACTCTCCCTCCCGACTCCATTCCCAAAAGGTGCTGGGCCCCCGTCCGTCCCTCCTTCCAACCCCTAACCCCCAAAGAAGATCAGCACCCTCTCCCTCCCACCTCATCTCCCCCAAATAGGACCATCCCAGACCTACCTCTCAAATCCATGATAGTCTAGGGATCAGTGAGGCAGAAGTAATCCTCACTCACTCCTGCACATTGTCGCTCCTCCATCAAAATGGCTACTACAACCTCTAGTAGAAGTCTCACTGTACTAGGGGATAATACTTCAAGACTGCCACCAGAGGTCGCAGCACTCATTTTGATTTCTGAGCTACGAAGGGCAGGAGCAAGTGGGATCGCTCCTGCACCACTGACTCCTAGATCACCAGGAAACTGAAAGGTAAGCTGGGAGGGCCTCCTAGGGGGTGGCGAGGCCCAGAATAGGGCCTGTTCATGAGGGAGCTTAGGGTGGAAAGAACAGTATCAATCCTCTTGGGGGGGGGGGGGGGTCAAATGGGAAAGGAGTCCAGAGCATTTCAGGCTGGTACTCAAAGTTATGAAGTTGCCAACCAATATTCAGTGCCAGCACCTACATAGCAAAGGCAGCATAGCAAAGGCAGGCATAGTTGACCAGAATTACCCACAACTTTCGCCAGACAGAAAACCTGGCTGGTCAAAGTCAAACCACACTCTGGAATTCCCTAGCACTGCCTCCAAAAGTTTCAAAGACACCACAAAAGAAATCTCTAGTAGTTTAGTGAACCCTAATCCACCCCCCCCCCCCCAACGTCTAAGACCCCTTTCAGCACAATTAACAGGAAGAAGGAGCGATGCGCACTCGCTCCTACCTCCATGCCACCATCTTCCAAAATGGCGGTGCTTGACCCCAGGCAGTGCATCCTGAGATGCATCATGTAGCATCAAGTCTGCCAAATAAGGGAGTTTGTCCCTTATTTGGTAACCTTGGTGATTTTGTTTTTCTTAAAAAATGTATATGCTGCTCAACCTGCAAATTCTTACATTAGAAAAAGTCAAATAATTTAAAACAATGAGAGCAGTAAGATCTAAATTATGGTCTGAAAACACAACCGGGCACACAACATGAGCAAAGTATTTATCAGAACATTGCTCAAGGAATGATTTTTGGATAAAAGTCTTCAGTTTACAAGATGAAGCCAACTGTTCTGTCTTGTGTAATCCAATCGGAAGTGTATTCCATAACTGTGGACCTGATACTTGAAAAGTACTGACCCATAAATTGAATAAGCTTATTTTGTGAAAAGAAGGTACATCCAATAAGCTCTTCCCTATCAAATGCCGTATTCATGAAGGGCAACAGATTCGGGGTTGCTGCTATGATCAATGGTACTTCGTTATTCATGGCTTTGTGAATCATCAGCTAGACCTTGAACTCGCCGTATCACAAGGGAGCCAGTGAAGAGCAAATAACACAAAGTAATGTGTTAATACTTTGGGTATCATGTTACTAGCCTTGCTGCTGCATTCTGCGCAACGTGCAATGCACATAAGATATAGAATGAAAGCCCTAAATACAAAGAGTTACAATAATAAGTGTAGCATAATGATAATTTAGATTACCAATCTAAAATTTTCAGTAGAACCTCCTTGCAAGACAGTGTTTGAAGAAAAAAAAATAGTCCTAGTTACAGATCTCTGTTGAGGAAATAAAGAGAACAAAGAACCTAGCAGCGCACTCAAGTAACGAACATCCCTCCAACAGTACATGTTCTGGGCAGAATATTGCTTTTGATCTAATCAAAAATAGTACTTGTCTCTTGTCATTATTTAGTTGGAAATGATTTGCTCTCATCTATTGTTTTATATTAATGCAAAGGATAAGTGCTCAATTATTGAGCCCGCTGATGTTTGAGCAAATGGAAAATCATACTAGAAGATTGAATTTAAGACTATTGAATTTTCCACGTTCTTCATTATTGAATCCAATTGACCTTTTTAAAAGTTACCTGTATGAAATATTACAGATTCCTGCTACAAGTATTCCTCCGTGCAATAAGGTTTTTTATATACCTGTTAAGAACCAAGATTCTAAAGGTCAAAAAGAAACAGAACAAAATATTACTGATTTTCTGGAAAATTCTACCTCTGAAATTAAAGATCGAGGAACTCTGATAGTTCAATTTATTTTTGAGCAAGATTTGAACCATGTACTGAACTTATACTTTAAAAATACTTCCAAATTATTTCATGGACAAAAAGTTTGATACCCGGATGTTTCTAGGTCCACGCAAGATAGAAGAAAGATGTTTTTGAGCTTGCGCAATGAGTTAAAAAATTTGGGAGCTACATTTATGTTGGCATATCCCTGTAAATGTAAGATCACATACTTGGGGAATAAGTATATTTTCCTAGAACCATCGCAGCTACAGCTGTTCTTGGACCAGAAAAAACTAAGCAGTCCGCTAGAGAAATAATAACTTTCAGTTATAAACAATATACGGTTATCAGGTTAAGCCGAGTTTTTCTTTGTTTAATTGATGCTTATAAAATCTCCTTTGTTACCTATCGCCCCCTCAACCAAGGTTGTGGTCTAAGGAACAGAGAATGTTTAATTGCTATATTAATTCTTGTAATAATGTGGCTCTGTGTTTCTGTACAAGAAAAATTTTGTTTTTGCTTGTTATAAAAACTCAAATAAATTTAAATATTAAAAAAAAAAAAAAAATCATTTGATTATAATTATTTATTTGGATTTAGATTTTGCTCACACCTTTTTTCAGTAGTAACCCAAGATGAGTTACATTCAGTTACATTGAGTATTTCCCTGTCCCTGGAGGGCTCACAATCTAAGTTTGTACCTGAGGCAAAGGAGGGTTAAGTGACTTGCCTAAGATCACAAGCAGTGGGATTTGAACCAAGCATCTCAGGATGTCAAGACCACTGCTTTAACCACCAGGCCACTCCTTCACTCCATAATAATTTTTTTAAAGCAGTGGACAAGGGTGGACACTGTTCAAGCCTCCTCGAAAATCATACCTTACTCTCATCAGATGAGCACACTAACTTCTCTCATTTCTGTTTTTCTAATCTCAAATTATCTATAAAAAAAACAAAAAAAAAAACAGAAGCCACTATGGCACCTACAATTTAGCTTCTCCTTCAGTAGAGCAATTTCATCAAACATTTCCTGCAAAAAGGAGTCCCACCATTAGAATTTTTTTTTCCAGTCAATACGCACTGGTACAGAGTACTGGCACCTTCCTCCAGTTTGGTTCCACCCCACCCCACTACTGCACAAACCTTAAACCTGTGACCCTCAGATTGAGAAGCAGCCACTTTCCAGGTACAGTTATTCTGGGTCACATGGCTACATATACCCTATTAGCTGAAAACTACTACTACTACTACTACTAATTTCTATAGCGCTACTAGACATAAGCAGAACTGTACACATTATATGCAGGTACTTTCTCTGTCCCTAGAGGACTCACAATCTAGGTTTTTGTACCTGTGGCAATGTAGGGTTAAGTGACTTGCCCAAGGTCACAAGGAGCTGCAGTGGGAATTGAACCCATGTTGTCAGGATCAAAGCCTGCTGTACTAACCATTAGGCCAAAAAAGCCCTGGTTACTCCACCCCAAGGTTGGCTCTGTATGAGTACCAGCACCTTTTTTCCCTAGAAAAACACACTGTCCACTCAATTGCTTCAATGAGCAGCCATCTATGCAAATTAGATAGAAAGGAACACAATTTTTTTTAAAAAAACAGCGATGTCATAGACATCACAGGTATCTCACCTCTTGCTTAAAAGAAGAGCGTAAGTTCTGAAACCTAAATTGCATTAGTCTGGAGATAAAACCTCGGTAGCATTTTAGTCCAGATTCTTGTATGTTCAAAGACAGCTAAACTTATTAGCAAAAATATCAATAGTAGGTCCTGCTTCATGGAGTCCACCTCCTTAGGAACCACTTGCACAGAGAAAGGGGTGTCTCAATTCTTCATCTCTGCATTTCTCGGGATACTCTTGGGGGGGGGGGGGGGGTCTCAATTGAGGACAGCCACATCTCGGCACTGGGCTCATCTTCGACCTCCAACTTAAATGTAATGGCTTCCAACAGTTCCCTAAAAAAATAAAAAAAAACCAAAGGAGAGTTCCTCTAGGCAAGATTTCCTCCTCTCCTGCAGTGGAGCGGAATCTGAAGGGAGGCCAAGGACCTCTCCTCTGAGAAGTCCTCTAGTTTATCCTCAGACACCCAAGACTCAGACTCAGCAAAATATTCCTCATTTCTGTACTTGCCTTGGTCGACTGGATAGAGATTGAAGCCAAGGGCAAAAGCGCCAAGGGACTCTGGAGTAGCCCCCCCCCCCCCCCCCCCCAACAGTGTGCTGGAAAGAAGCACCGCATTGGTAGGTGTCTGCTACAATGCTCAGCGAGGCACCAGCGTCGACAATCATCCAACAGGCAAGGCGTGGATCTCCAAGATGGGCTGAAGCGGCATCATAAGTGGCACAAGTGCCTGCGATGCCATGGCGTCACACCGATCCAGGATGCATCCCAGCTCGTCTCACAGCATGACTCAGAACCACTCCTCGAGAGCAGACTTCCATAAAGGCAGGGCCAATGCCAATGTAGAGACAGCCTGCAAAGATGTCAGTGCCAAATCGAAGTAGGGTCCGAGCTTTGGCAAGATTGGTGCATCGGCCTCACTTCAGAGGGGGAGTATTTCTCTTGGCACCTTGCTTTGAAGGAGGACCAATGCTGGTGCTCTTTCACCTTTGCATAGTGCCCAGCACTGGAGTCCTTCAGTGCCCATGAAAACAATATAGAATCCACACACGTCAGATATGAAGATGCTCGGCCAGGGCAGTAGTTACCGACACTCAACACAGTGGAAGGAGAGACCAACTCGATGCTGATGCATCCCTAGTGTCCGCTGTAGCTCCAGAAGCCATGGAAACTAATGCTCCACATGACGATATATCGGACTTCTGCAAGCTGAAAAGTCTCTCACGCCCAGCCCCTCTACTTTTCTGAGATCTCTTCTGCATTTGAGAACAGAGAGAACAATTAGAGGTCTTATTATGTCAAGGCCCAGATACTGTAGGCACATATCATGTGGGTCAGTCACAGACATGGCCCTATTTTAGTCTAGCTTTCAACAAACAAACAGTTCTGAGGTATTGTATATATTTGAACAGGATCCTGATGTGGCCACATTTCGTCCTCAGGCTGCATCAACTAATAAAAACAAACCCAATTAAAATCATATAGAGAACAAAATCACAAAGCATAATAAATAACTAAAGCAACTTAATAAACCACAAAATGGAACACAAAGCAGTAAGTGACATACATAGGTTTAAAATTTGCCTAATGTATTTAAAAGGTGTTTGCCACATGCAAATATAAGTGAAAAAGCGAATGACGTTAATACGAATATGTGTATGCTTACTGCAGAATCACACAAATAGTGTAAAATCAAAGGACAAAACAATCATAACTGCTGACTCTGTGTGAAATTAAAAGGAAGCCATACATAGGAATATATAACATTACACTGATCCAAAACAGACACATATCTATAGGGATTAAAATAGCACATTTCCTATATTGTTCAACATGATCCAACCAGCCTACAGAAAAAAAGAAAAAGGGGCTCTTAACACAACACAAAGTAAAACCCATCTAAAAAAACAGGAACTATACATTTTATCTCCTTAAATAAATGATAAAGACAATAAAAAAAATTCTTATTAATAGCACTCCTTGGTTCAGAGTAGCAGCAATCCCACCACTCAAAGGTGAATCTAGAATATAGCACCTCCTCTCTATATTTGTTTTTTTTTTAAATCTTTTCTTTCCCGGTTCAATGGTCAGACAGCACTCAGTATCAAAAATAAGCTTTGTATTAATGTTTAAAATTAAGTGCTAGAGTCTTATTCTATTGTGGACCTTGACAAATGCTCCAAAAACACTGTTTTTAGCTTAAAAAAAAAAGATCTCTCAAAATCTAACCATCACAAAAATGAGCATGGGAATGGGTGATGGGTGCTATGCCCTCCTAGAACTGCTATTTTATTTCAAAAACTGCTGTAAAAAAAAAAAAAAAAAAAGAACACTTGAAAAACACAATTATAATTCAAAATTTTATGCATGCCAGTGACAAAATCCCATTACAAGCAATGTGGGGATGTTGGAGAACAATCTCCCTATATAAAAAATTAAAAATCCTAGACTAAAACTCTAATTTTGTTTAAAAAGAAAAACTCTCAAAAATGCTGGTGAATCAATGGGAAGACCACAAACATTGTTAACATGAATCTCAATACATGTAATTGAATATGGATAGCAAATACAATACAGTTAAACCTATGGGGTTAAATCAGAAATCTGATCTCTCTGTTTTTTAGTAACTTCCAAAATGGACATATTTTAGGATGACTAGGATACTGTTTGAATGTACACATGCACTCTTTATGTTCATTTGGCTTTAATAAATTAGTAATTAGTATTTAATATTTGTATTTATTATTCATGTCGTTATTTAATAATTTGATTTTTAAAAATTCATTGTTTTATTTTGTTTTACTATCCATATGCAATTACATTTATTATTTATTTTATTTAAGATTTACTACCTTTTTGAAGCAATACACTCAAGGCGGTGTACAGCAAGAATACATGAACTGAGTTTAATGTCAAAGTGTATGTGGTCATCCTACTGATCCACCAGTATTTTTCAGAGGGTTTTTTTTTTTTAAATTAAAGTTTTAGTCTAGGATTTTTAATTTTTTAGATATGGAGATTGTTTTCCAGCACCCCCACATGCCTTGTAATGGGATTACGTCGCTGGAATACACATTCAAGATGAAGGCTGGAACGCAAATTTTCAAAATTATAATCATATTTTTTCAAGCAGTTTTTGAAATAAAATAGCAATTCTAGGTTGGCATAGCACCCTCCACCCATTCCCATCCTCAGTTTTGTGATATATAGATTTTTGAGAGATTGGGGTTTTTTTTTTTTAACTAGGAATAGAATTTTTGGTGTGTTTGTTTTTTTTAGTAAACACCTTCACAGGATAGGAGTATACTAGTTATATTGCAAGGTACTAGTTACATTGTCAAGTTCCACAACAGAATAAGATTCTAGTACTTAATTTTTGTATTACAGTTTTAAAAAGTATTTTAGATATGGAGTGCTGTCTGACCTTTGAATCTGGAAGGAAAAGATAAAAGCCAACCATAGAGAGGAGGTGATAGATTCTGAGATTCAGCTCAGAGTGGTGGGAATGCTGCTACTCTGAACCAAGGAGTGATGTTTCAGTATTTCAGAGGGTTTTTTTTATTGTCTTTATCATTATTTATTTAAGAAACTAAAATGTATTGTTCCTGTTTTTCAGATGGGTTTTACTTTGTGTTGTTGTTAAGAACCCATTTTTCTTTTTTTCCGTAGGCTGGCTGGATCATGTTGAACTATATGGGAAATGAGCCATTTTAATCCCCTACTAGTAAAAAAGCCCCGTTTGTGATGCAAATGAAACGGGGGCTAGCAAAGTTTTCTTCTGTGTGCATGTGGGAGTGTGTGTGTCCCTGCCCTCTGGCCTTTCTCCCCTCCCCCCTCTGAGTCCTTCACTGTTACAGAGCCAGCGATTTGATTTCGTGCTCTGCTGTTTTCCTTCACTGACTGTGTTACAGAGAGGGCGGGGCAGACACTCATAGGGAAACCGGATATCTCGCCCCCTTCACACTTCCGGCTGGAGGCTTCATAGAACGTTGGTTTTGCCTTTTATATAGAGAGATAGGTATGTGTCCATTTTGGATCAGTGTAAAATTATATATTCCTACAAATAGCTTTCTGTTAATTTCACACTGAGTCAGCACTTACTATTGCTTTGTCCTTTGATTTTTGCACTGTTATTTGTGTGGTTCTGCATTAAGCAGACATTCATATTAAGGTCATTTATCTGCTCATTCACTGCTTTGTTGGTCTTACATGCTACGATTTAAAGCAATTAGATGACCTACACACTGTATGGCACCAGCCAAGTATATATGCACATGGCAGGCACCTTTTAAATGTATTAAGCAATTTTCAAACCTCTGTATGTCAGTTATTGTATGAAACCGCAAGTTCTTGGCACTACTAACTCTCTCTTTAAGAGCCCTTCAACTGTAACTACTCCCCTAACAAGGCTCATATATGGTTTTAACCTCCACCTTAACCATATATCATATAGAAATTCATATGTTTTTTATGTTTTTTATCGCCTCAGCAGTGCACATGACCAACTTCACTCTTTTATTGGACATTCAACAGCACCCAAATCCTCACTGGCGATAATATTTTATTAAACTGTTTCTTCATTTACTTATTTAACTGTTCATTTTACTTTTTAATCTCCAAGTTACTTATAAGCAATACTTAACTTGCACTGAACGGTCAGACCAGGGGTTCAACAATGCCCGACATGCATGTTTCGCCCTAAAAGGCTGTGTCAAGGGCTCCCCATTAGCCGTTCTTAGTACCAGCCTCACAATGTTTTCTTTCTGGATTTCCTCCTGCTTAGAAAGAAAACATTGCGAGGCTGGTACTAAGAACGGCTAATGGGGAGCCCTTGACACAGCCTTTTAGGGCGAAACATGCATGTCGGGCATTGTTGAACCCCTGGTCTGACCGTTCAGTGCAAGTTAAGTATTGCTTATAAGTAACTTGGAGATTAAAAAGTAAAATGAACAGTTAAATAAGTAAATGAAGAAACAGTTTAATAAAATATTATCGCCAGTGAGGATTTGGGTGCTGTTGAATGTCCAATAAAAGAGTGAAGTTGGTCATGTGCACTGCTGAGGTGATAAAAAAACATATGAATGATTTCTATATGATATATGGTTAAGGTGGAGGTTAAAACCATATATGAGCCTTGTTAGGGGAGTAGTGTCAGTTATTGTATGCCACTATATTGGTATTCCACTATGTAGTTTATTAAGTTGCTTCAGTTATTATTTATTATGCTTTGTGATTTTGTTCTCTATGGCTCCCTTTTACAAAGCCACGATAGCGGCTGCCAGCGTGGTAATGCTGACACAGGCCCAGACGCACAAAGGGTTAACAATATGTCTGTATTTCCAAATTGGTAAATATTACAATACAGAGGGATTCCCAAAGAGAATCGCACGCAAATGAGCCGCTCATTGCTTTTGCGACCCAGCTCATTTGCATATGATATGGGGGAAGCCAGTCGGCAAGCAACAGCCAATCACTAAGCATGGCTGTTCTGCACATGCTACAGACAGCTCTTGTACACACAGACAAGCTGGGTGTTATGAAAGCCGGCGTAACTTTTATTTTTTTAAATCTGCCACGGTCTGCTGATGCTGGGAGCATGCAATCTCCTGCCGGTGTGGGGGTGGGAGGGAGCCGCAGCTCATCCACTGATGCCAGGAGCCTGTACTCTCCTGCTGAGCCTACAGTCTCCTGCCTGGGGGGAGGGGGGCAGTAGATCCAGAAATCTCCCCACCTCCGTCGCAAGGCAAGCTCAGCAGCAGCAATGCTCGGCTGCAGATGGCTAGCAGTGTAGTTTATTTTTTTTTGGGGGGGGGGGGGGGGGGGGGGATGGGTTCTTGTGCTCGAGACTGGTCGCGCACAGCCTACAGGAAGGGCAGCCGGCTGTAGGGCAAAGACTTTTCTCTGGTCTCGTACCCCCTTTCTCCCTCCTCTCCCCTTTTCTCTCGGGCAGCCTTTGCTGACAAAAATGCTTTGCTCTCACATCTTCTGCACAAGAGGACCCTATGACTGTGAAGTACTAGCAAGAACTGTCAGGATCGACAGCTCCAGACCTCCCGTTAATTTTCAACGGTAAAGGTAGGGGTTGCTTCTATGTTTCAGATCAGAAAACAGCTGTGCATCACTTTGCATGCACATATGTATAGTAATTAACTCATTATAATAGCTTTGCATTCTGTTTTCGTTAGCTGCTACCGTGATAGAAAAAGAGCTTGGAGAACCCTTTTGTATGTCTCATTTTATTCCTTGCTCACTAAACCGACTAGAACTAGTATAAAAACCATGTTGCTGGCTCATTAGGTTTAGTGAATCTGGGCCTCAGCCCATTCACTTTGAATGGGCTGTGTTGTTGCTAGCACAGCTTTGTATGATTTTAACTGAGTTGTTTGTTTTTATTAGTTATTACCCCTGATGCAGCCCAAGGGTTACAGTTTGAATGAATAATACAGTACCTCTGAACTGCTGACCTGCTTGTTTGTCGATATCTATTCCTGATTGTGGATCATTGCCTCCTTTTCTGTACCTATTACAGTCTGTGCATCACTTAAATCCACTTGCAGTTTTTTGGGACGTCACGAGAAAAACAGCTGCAGAAAAATCAAACAGCTCAATAATGAAAAAAAGAGAGGAAAATAGCTCTTATTTATATTTTTTTCCCAGTCAGGGCTCAGGCCTGAAAACAGCCTTGAGTTACAAAAAAAAAAAGGGGGGGGGGGGGGGGGGGGGCTGAAAAACAGAAAAGAAAAAAAAAATCCTACATTACTCACAAAACTAAAGAGGTAGGAAGGCAAAAAAATGCAAAATAGTTTTACTCGCTGCCGAGATGGAAGGTGCATCCTCTCAGCTCCACAGAGAAAGTGAAGCTGCAGGCCCCATGCGACTCAGGCACACGGGAAGCACGTATGCAGTGAGGGCCTACCAAACGCTTCTAGAAGAGTTTGGAGCACTGGGTAGTGTGTCTGCACCAGGGTTCCATTGGGGGACGTCACCCCATCTGTGAGAAGACTGTGTTCTGCTTCTCCTTGGAGAAATATATCTAAGGGAAAAGGAAGAAACATTGCTCAAAGATGTCAGCATGATTCAAAACTCTTGAACAACATATATAAACCTAATTTGCATTACTGGTCCTCATTCCCGATATACCACTTCTCAATGACAACGCCACCTGATAACTGATAACAAAAAACAGTAGGATACGTGTAGAGTTCCATATATCTGGACTTTGCCATGCTTTGTCTGGTGTAAACCTGTTGAATTCCAGCTCGCAAATCATCCCAGATCTGGTCAAGGCCAATCTGCTTAAGTCCATGTGGATTCTGACTCCTATTTGATGACATTTTATATTTCCTGTAAGGTTTGCCAGTGCAGAAAGGTTTTATTTGTAATCTAGTTATTCCTCCATCAGTTGTACAAACCCAGCAACATTCCAAACTCACTCAGTCGCATAGAGACGGAAAATCCTTACAAAAGAGGACCAGCTCTTTGCCAGCTAACCTGCAAACAGAAGAAAACAGAAATGAATCTTTATGTAACAACTTTTAAAACACCTGCCAAACTACCTGCAATACCTCAAACAAAAATCACACCTTTATTGGCATCCACAAATACCTACAACACTATGAGGCGTATTTTCAAAGCACTTAACCTTACAAAGTTCCATAGGCTACTATGGAACTTTGTAAGGCTAAGTGTTTTGAAAATGAGCCCCTATATAAACTATGGTTCGTAAAGTAAATTTTCTACCTCCCACTCAGGCTTTTAAAAAGTAGATTACTTAGTATTATAACAGTGCTCCGCTTTTTACAAAGAACTGGATTTGAGGTAAACCAATAGTGAACTATCTTCTTCAGAGAACTCTACAGGCTCATACTCAGAATCCCCAAACCGCTGATTCCACTCAAGAAAGTACTCCAATGGAGAGGTCTAGCTCCAAGTCTGACCAGATCATGCATTAGCGGAGGGCATTCCTCAACTAAAGTGGTCTAGGTACCGCTGTATGCCCAACGCGGCTATAAAAAGAAAAACAAGATTTCATAAAACCATATTAAGGACTGTGTTCAAACAAGTTCCACATGCTTTTCCTATATGGCTCATGGAATTCTTTTCAACCCCTCTGCATATGTACCTCTCTGACTGGGAAAAAGTGTGTGGGGTGGGGGGGGGGGAGATAGGAAGAGCAAGATATTCTGTTGGTTTGGAAAGAATAAAATTAAACCAAGTGTGACAATATATCTAACCACTAGATGTCACTGTCAACAGATTTGAAAGGAAGCATTTTACACTGAAATCACAGGGTGCCACTGTAACAAGGCAAGCAGATACTGATGAAGTTCTCCATGACTAGGAGACCGTACACGTAGCAACTAGTAACAAAATTACATAGTAAATACTAGATAATAATTAAAAATAAATAAATAAATACACATCGAACCATTAAGAGCTAAGCCAGAATAGGGAAGTGGGGGGAGGGGTCAGTACATGGCTCATGGAATTTTACTATGTCTTTTTCCTGGTCCTCCTCTCAACAGAATAAAAGGCAACAGACATTTGACGGTCCCATATTAAACCTAAGACCCATTCCTATTTAAAACTGAAGTCTAACAAGATGAAATTATATCTTTCTTGATAATATCCTTTTCTTTAGTTGGTTGCATCATTCTGAATATGTGGGTGTTATCCCCTTCTACCAGCACATGGAGGTAGAGAAAAAGTTAGGTTTTTCCAGTGGACGTATAACCTGCTAGTGCACTGGGAAAGTTCCAGTATGCTTCTGCCAAAGCAGCAGAAGGTCCCTTTGTAATATAGACCCGTGTCCCATCAACCATTGCAGCTACAAAAAATAATACAAGTGAGTTACCACTACAGCGTGGCACTCACTTCCCTGTATATCCGAAGACTACCGCCTTGCTTCTCAAGAGTGGAGCACCCTGAGAGCCCCAGGCTTCAGAACGGCATAGCGGACTAAAGGGAAGGAAATTATTAGGTAAAATAATTTCACCTTCCTTGTCTGATGTTGCACAGTTCTGAACATGTGGAATGTACCCATGCAAAACCACTGGGCGAGGGAAGAGAAAACCTACCTGAGGACAGCTCTGCCAAAGCTCTGGCAAGCACATCCAACCTTAAATGTTTGACAAAGGATTGCAGCAACATCCATGTCGCTGCCCGACAGATCTCCTCTGGAGCAGCCTTCCGAGCCTCTGCCCAAGTCGTCACCTGAGCTCCCACAAGTGAGTTCTCAAACCCAGAAGCACATGCCAATTTCTGCAAACATAAGCAGCCTTAGAGACCGCTTGGCCCATCGGTGGGCCCTGGAAAAGGACAAAGAAATGATGATCTGACAAAATTCACTGGTTTCTTCCAAGTAGTGAAGCAACATCTGGACATCTTACTAGTGTACTCTCCTAGCAGAAAGGTGGGACCCCTCCTCCAGAAAGAAGAGCAAACAGATCTCATCGTTCACATGGAACATTGAGATTGCCTTGGTCAAAAATGAGGGAACCATGCGGATCAACACAGAGTCCTCCAAAAACAGGAGGAATGGGTCTACAGGACAGCATTTGCAACTCCAAAAACCTGTGGGCTAAAATAATGGCCAAAGGAAAACTGCATTCCGAGTGGGGTCCTTAATGGGGGCCTGCCACAAAAGCTCGAAGGGAGCACTGGAGAGTAACCTAAGAATCAAGTTCAGATCCCAGGAGTGAAAGGAAGGTCACAACCAGGGGGCCACAAATCAGCGACCCCTTCAAAACCCAGGCAACTTCCCCATGCGCTGCTAGGTTGAGGCCATGCACTTTGCCTCAAATTGGAAAGGATAGCCAACAGGACCTTGATGAACTCAGGGCCAGGCCCTGATCTAAATCTTGTTGCATAAAAGGCTAAGACTTCAGGAATCTTTGCCCTCTTCACAGGGACAGAGCCTGCTTGGAACACCATTGTTTTAAAATCATACAAACCTGCATACAAACCAAGGACATGGAAAACTTCTGAGAAGTAAGCAAGGTGGAAATCACTATGGACAAGAAGCCGCACCTCACCAACTGCCGCCTTTCAAGGGCCAAACCATAAGCCAGAAGGGATCCTGATCTTCCATTTCCACCAGTCCCTGCCACAGAAACATGCAGCCCCTGGGCAGAGGAGGTGGCTCAGCTACCAACAAGCAAGCTAAGTCCCCATGCCATGGATGGCGGGACCAATCACGAGCCACCAGAAGATAAGGATAGCATGTTATTCTGCATAAGAGCCAGCCTATCAAAGATCATTGAAGAAAGACATACAGGGGATCCCTCTGCCAGTCACTGCTGAACCAGAGCATCTATCCCCTGTGAGGTCATCTCCCTCCAGGGGCTGAAGAATAGCTCCATCTTGGCACTGGAGCTCATGACTATCAAGTCCAACACCGGTGGGTCCTGAATAAGCTGGTAGGCCTCCAGCCCCAGCCCCCACTCCCCAGGTCCAACTGAGGAAGTCTGCCTGGAATAGTGTCCTTGCCCACTACGTGTACTGCTGACTGGGCTTATAGGTGTGCCTGTAGGTGTGCCTCCACCCAGTAACGGAGGCTCACAGCTTCCAACACCACCTACTGGCTCTGGTGCCGCCTTGTTTGTTTATGTAAGCCACCACTGTGGCACTATTCATTATCATCCAGGCCACCTTTCCCTGAAGGGAAGGAAATCTTTCAAGGCCAAGCATACTGCCTGCATCTCCAGATGGTTGATGGACCATGATAACTCCAAGGAGGATCAAGTCCCTTGGGTCACTTGGTCCCAGGAAATGCACTCCTCAGCTGAGACTTGCATCAGTGATGACCTCCACCCAATGAAGGGCTTCCAATGATACCCTCATCAAAGGAGGCATCCCAGACAGTCCCACCAGCCTAGACTGGCTCGCACCCTGCCAGAGAAAGGCAACAGGTGCTTAAAGTCCTAGGAGACCAGAATCCATCTGGACAACAGGGCCAACTGAAGCGGCAGCATTTGAACTCTTGCACAAGGCACTACCTTCCAAGGTCATTGCCATAAAACCTAAAGTCTAAAGGTAGTATCAAAAACTTTGGGAGTCAAACTCTCACTCTGCATTTCTGAGCATGTAGCTTAGCAGTTTGCTCCTCCGGGAGGAAAACCATTTCCCTGAGCTGTATCAAATCAAACTCCCAAGTACTCGAGGACCTTGACTGGGGCTAGGTGACTCTGATTCACCATCCTGCCCAGACTCTCTGAGGGCAATAACCTAAGCCATAGCCTCCCTGGACTCTTGACTCCGAGTCACTCTGGATCAATCAATCATCCAGGTAGGGAAGCACCCAGATGCCCTGGTGCCTCAAAAGAACCACCACCACCTCTTTGGAAAAGGTGCAGAGAGCCACAGCCAACCCAAAAGGCAGAGCCTGAAACAGGAAGTGATGCCCAAGTACACAAAAGCGGAGACAGTGACTGTGATGCTCCACAAGAATATGCAGATATGCCTCCGTGAGGTCCTGCGACATTAAAAAAACTTGCCCATACAAACTGAGGCAATCACCACCTGAAGGGTCTCCATGTGAAAATGCTGCATGTAAAGGTAAGAATTCACGGGCAGGAACCCTTCTTTGGGATCACACAATAAATTAAATAGTGGTCCACACAATGCTCTACCAAAACAGGTTTCCACCACCCCCAAAGTGAACAACTGCTGCAAGTGAAGAATGACAGCCCGTCACTTTAGCTCCAAACCACATGGGCAAACCATGAGGGCCATCCAGCACAGAGCGAGTAAACTCCAATGAATATCCCTTTATGACCACCTCCAGAACCCAGTGATCCAAGGTGATATGGGTCCACTTGTGGTAGAAGATAGATAGCCTGCCCCCTACCCTTACCACCAAGGGACCTGGCACACACTCATTGGGCAGGTTAAGCTGCTCCCTCCATGCCAAAGGAGCCAAGGTCACCAGCTCTCTTAGGCTCACAAAAGGAGCCGGACTTGTATAAGCCCGAGAACCCGGGCTCCAACAATGAGCAGGCTGAAAAAGGATTGCTCCCCTGGAGCATTCCCTAGAGCAGAGGTTTTCAACCCAGTTCTTTGAGAATTCAATAGGGATATCCTGAAAACCCCAACTGGTTGGGTGTGCCCCGAAGACTGGGTTGAAAATCCCTACCCTAAAGGCAGAGGACCTCTGGGAGTTCCTATACCACAGATCTGGGAGACGCTGCGCCTCTCTCATATCCATCAACTTCTCCAGATCCTCCTTGAAGAAACAAGTGCCTCCTAAAGGGTAGCTGACTGAGGCGCTTCTTGGATGCCATGTCTGTGACCCAATGACAGAGCCACAGCCACAGACCGGAAGGAGAGACAGACCAAGACATTAAGTAAGTGCACAAGGAAGGCAGTCCTAGACTCCTGGTGAGAAACTTCTGGAGATTCCAGCAACTGTAAAGCCAATAGAGCATGACCCTGGCCACATAGCTACCACAAATGGCAGAAGCTCCAAAAGAAAAAGCCAAACAGGATGCTGGGCTTGATGGACCTTAGGTCTGTCCCAATATGGAAATACTTATGTACTTAAACCCAATGGAGCCACATTTTAGCTTATGCCTGCATCAGGGGCATAAGCAAATGTCCTGTAGCCTTATTCAAATTATCTCCAAATAGTAAAATTATATTATCCAACAGACGTGTTCCCATAAAAATTCACTTGAAGAACAAACTCATGCCATAGAATAATGGGGGGGGGGGGGGGGGGGGGGGGGGGAGCAGGGAGCTGGGTCCATCTTTCCTCCTCTCCCAGGAAATGACTTCTTAGCATTGAGCCCTGAAGTTGTGGGAAAAAGTGCCAAAACGGCTACTAATCTTGCTGAAAATGTGTCTGACTGGGACTGAATTGATGGCGCAAAGGGAACACCCCCCTCCCTTTAACGTAAGCTCCCCACTTGGTCTCAGGTTTGGATTTGGGGGCTGGTACAATACGAACTGGTGCCCGAGCTGAGCTACTGGATCCCACAAGAACTGCACCACCTGCCTCCCAGGACTGGGGAGCCACAGAACAGTGTGACCTTGCCAAACTTTTGTACCAAGACCTCCTCTTCCCCCCCACCCCCCACCCCCGACTTAGGTGCTGCTTTCTCCACTAGGACCTGCCTGCTCTCCTGAGCAGCTGCTGTCCTATCTGAGATGCTCAGACTCTTCTTCTCTGACCTCCTCTCAAAAGCTTTATTTTGCCAATGACAGAGAAACAAAGCAGCCACATGAGAACTCATCCGAATTCTTTATTTTATTTTTCTTCTTCTTTGATTTTTGCACTATAAGAGCCTACTCAGAAGGAGACAAGAGGGAAGTGGAAACCCAGTACTCTCCATGGCGCGTGTCCCACAGGGTCCAACTCCAAACGATAACTTGGGATAGTGGAGGGCCATACCCTGCTACACTCAACCAGCATCAGGACCTCCTGGCTCAAGGGCTCAACCCTCATGAGCCTAGCCAGAAGCTGAGGTCCAGGAAGTTACGCCTAACTAGGGCACCAGCTGAGACCTACCATCTGCTTGAAGTGGAGAATTCCAGCCAGGATGTCTCTAGAATAGTTAAGTTCTCTACCTCCAACTGCTGCTTGGGAAGGGACACAATCCACTTGTCAGGACTAGTATGGCAGAGACAAACAGATATTCTATGATGAGGTACCTGAGGAAGTGCATTTCTTATGAAGCTAGAAATTTCATATGTTCATACCGTTCTTTCTAGACTCCCTAATTGTCACATTCATACTAGGCATTCTGAAAAGAAAGTTTTACACTTACTTGTTTTACCCGATTACAAAGCCACGTTAGTGGCTGCTACACGGAAATGCCGACACAGCCCATTCAAAGTGAATGGGCTGTGTCTGCATTATTGCACAAGCGGCCGCTAGTGCGACTTTGTAAACATGGAGGTTCATTATCTTGTGGTCTAGTATCATAATAATTTGTGCATATGGTATTTGAGGAAATTCCCACATAAGAAAATAAGGGCCTCTTTCTACCAAATCGAGATTCCTAGTGCGGCAATTCCAAAAAAGCCCATTCACTTTGAATGGGCAATAATTTATTTATTACATTTGTGTCCACATTTTCCCACCTATTTGCAGGATCAATGTGGCTTACGTGGAGGGGCATAATCGAACGTCGCCGGCAAAATAGGTCGCCAGCGCAACAGCTGGCCGGAACCGTATTTTCGAAAAAGATGGCAGGCCATCTTTTTTTTTCGATAATACAGTTTAGCCCGGCCAAATGCCAGAGTTCGCCGGGGTTGAGATCGGCGGTTTTGTTTTTCAGCGATAATGGAAAAAACTGCCGGCCATCTCAAACCTTGCAAAATCCAAGGCATTTTGGTCATGGGAGGAGCCAGCATTTGCAGTGCACTGGTCCCCCCTACATGCCAGGACACCAACCAGGCACACTAGGGGGCACTTCTAAAAATGTTACAAAAATACACTAATAGCTCCCAGGTGCATAGCTCCCTTACCTTGGGTGCTGAGCCCCCCAAATCCACTCCCCACAACTCTACACCATTACCATAGCCCTTATGGGTGAAGGGGGGCACCTACATGTGGGTACAGTGGGTTGTTTTTTTTTTTTTGGGGGGGGGGGGGGTTGGAGGGCTCAACATTTAGCACCACAAGTGTAACAGGTAGGGGGGGGATAGGCCTGGGTCTGCCTGCCTGAAGTGCACTGCACCCATTAAAAACTGCTCCAGGGACTTGCATACTACTGTCAGGGAGCTGGGTATGACATTTGAGGCTGGCATACAGGCTGGCAAAAAAGGTTTTTATTTTTGTAGTGCAACATTTTTATTGATGAAAGATCAAACATCGTATCAGCAAGTATCCAACATAACACATTCAAAATCAAGCTCTTCCAAGGTTACAAATGGCAACTTATCATCAACATTTTACATATTCATCCTACCTTAACCCTCCCTAAATCCCCCTCTTACCCCCTCCCCCTCACCCCTCCCTACTTATAGTGACTAAAGTATCACAACCACAACACGTATAGCATAGGAACACTTAAGCATCCTGTGATCCCTTAACCCAAGGATATGTTCAGCGTAGCCACAGCTGTCTTGCAGTGTCCGGACATCTGACAGTAACATTAAGACTCATGTATCCACTATCCCACCCACCCCCCTACTCCTTCGCCCCCCCTCCCCAATCCCTCCAGGAACCTGAAAGAACTAATCTTTATCAGCATGTGGAGCTCCCCATGCATTGAGGAGTAGACTACGACCTCTGGGGCTAAGGATTCGCAAATAAGGGCCCCAGACTGCCAAAAAAGTGACTCGCTTTCTCTTTGAGAGCCGAGTCTCTTCAGCCTCCCAAGATACCATCTGATGTAATTGATTCCTCCAATGCCAGTATGTTGGGGGGGTCTTTCACCGTCCAATATGGCAAGATACACTTCCTGGCCAATAGACACATCTTACGGAGCAGCAGTGTTGCAAAACGGTTCTGACCTCTCACCGACCCCGGGACATCTAAAAATAATTGTTCAACTGTCCCCGGAACCCGAATTCCCAACTTCTCCTTCCAGAAACCTTGGACTTGAGTCCAAAATCTTTTTATGGTGGGGCAGCTCCAAAACATGTGTAGAAACGTACCGGGACTCTTTCCACATTTAATACAATCTGGACTTCGATTCCCTCCCATATGTGCTAACTGAGAGGTAGTCATATATCCTCTATAGATGCAGCGATATGAACATTCCCTCAATCGGGCATCTGATACCAATAGGGGTATTCGTGCTATTGACTTAGTGATATCCCATGGCACTACTGGCCTACCCAGTTCTCTCTCCCACGCGCTCTTCACAGGGGTATAATCCCTGGGGGGGTTGCCATCTAGAAATCGCTTTGCATAGCAAAGAAATAGTAAGCGTCCCCTCACCCATGGAATTAAAAAAATCATGTAGTTTGTCCCCCAGCCGAACTCTCAAAGGATCTCCCATCAGGGAAGTAACATAGCAAATCTGTTACCCCAGGAGTCACCCACCCTACTCAGCAATTCCTCCTCTGAGAAGGGCTGCCCATCTCCGTCCGCCAGATGCGCTAGACGTGTGATCCCCCGCCTTGTCCATTCTACAAATTGCCGACTCGACAGTCCAGGTAGAAATTCGCAGTTTGCACATATAGTAAGCTGGTCTGTCACTGTCGGATCTCCCCCAAACCGCCTTACTATCACTCCCCACATCTCTCGGAGCGGTCGTAAGAGCACATTTTTACCTAGTCCCTCCGGTAAATTGCACATTTTATGATGTAAAAGCGAGAAAAGCTGATAAGGCTCCCAAAATGCCTCTTCCAACGCTAGAGGAGTGTATCGCTGTGTACCCAAGTACCAATCCCCCAAATGACGTAACTGACAGGCTTGATTATATAATGCTAGGTCTGGCATACCCACCCCTCCCCAACTCCAGCCTCCTATTAGGTGTGAGAAAAGAATCTTAGGCTTCTTGCCCCTCCAACAAAACTTTGATGCTAATTTATAAAAATTCTGCATGTCCTTCCGTCGGAGCCAGACTGGGATAGTCTGCAGCACATAAAGCCACTTGGGAAATAACACCATCTTTATCAGGTTTACTCTGCCCAGCAAGGATAGCGGTAAATCCATCCATCCTTGCAGTATATTCCGGGTCTCCTCTAGGAGCCAAGTGATGTTAAGATCATGTAATCGGGAAGTATTCATAGGGAGTAGAATTCCCAAATATCTGAAAGAGGTACATGCCTTCCTTAAAGGGAATCCACCTCTCCACTGTCTCCAAACCTCGTCCGAAGGGGCCAAGGCCTCCGATTTCTCTAAATTCAAACGAAGGCCCGCGTAATCTCCATATTTGGAGAAGATCTCCAGTAATGTCTAGGGACTCCTGTGAGTTCGTTAAGTGAACCAAAATGTCATTGGCGAATGCCACCACTTTAAAGACCTCCTTCCCTATCGCTACTCCTGCTACCTCTTGCCATTCTACTATATCTCTCAGTAAAGGATCTAATGTCAGCACAAACAAAAGAGGCGATAAAGGACAGCCTTGTCGGGTACCCCGGCCTATTTCAAATTCTGTTGTGACAAACTCATTAATCGATATTTTGGCCTTCGGCTCAAAGTATAATGCTTTTATCCCTGATAAAAATCTACCCGAGAACCCGTACTTCTGAAGAACTGCATACAGAAAATTCCAATGTACCCGATCAAAGGCTTTCTCCACGTCAAAACTCACTAATAAAGAGTTCTTATTCCCCTTACTTCTGGCTTCCAAAGAGGTCAAGACCTTGCAAACATTTTTAGCAATCGTCCGTCCCCTCACAAACCCCACCTGGGAGTCATGTATCAGCTTCGGCAAGGTTCTTGCTAATCTATTTGCCATGATCTTAGCCATCAATTTAACCTCATAATTGAGAAGTGAGATAGGCCTATAGGATTCAGCTAGTTCTGGGTCTTTTCCTTTCTTGGGGATCACTATGATACACGCGGTGTTTAATGTAGCCGGCACTTGTTCCTCACTGATAAAAGTGTTAAACATTGCGGCTAATGGTTCTATGATCTCTTCCCCCATAATTTTGTAAAATTCCGCCCTGTAACCATCCACCCCTGGTGCCTTAAGTAATGCGCTTTGATTAATGGCCAGCAGGACCTCCTCTGACGTGAAAGGGTTATTAAGCCTTTGCTCCTCTTGCGGTGTTATCCTAGGCAGGTGAAGCTGGTCTAAGTATAAATCCCCCAGAAGTCCTTCGTCCGGTGGGGCCTCGTATAGGCTTTTGTAATAATTATAGAAAATCTCACTAATCTCCTGATCCGTATGAACTCTCTTCCCCTATCTCTGTTTCATAGCCAGGATCCTGGCCTTTCCTTGCTTAGCCGCAATCAGACGTGCCATCAATCGCCCTCCTTTATTCCCATGCTTATAAAGCTTATACTTATAGTACAGCTGCGATTTCACAGCTTTTTGGTGAAAAATTTCATTTAACGCCGTCTGTAGGGATAATAAGTTATTCCCGGAGGAAGGCAGCTGACCATACCTTCTCCGAGCCGTACAGACCAATTGACTCAATCTCAATATTTCTCTCTGCCGGGCTTTGCATTTATGGGCCATATAGCTGATGATCTCTCCATGAAAGACTGCCTTGGCCGCCTCCCAGTAAAGGACCGGATCATCAGCATGTATTCCATTATGTAATTTATAATCCCGCCAACTGTGGAGTATAGACACCCTAAAAACCTGATCCCGGTATAACTCCACCGGAAACGCCCATCTCCCTCTCCCTCATTTCCACCCAGGCATGATTTGATATTACCTCGGCTCCTATAATCGACCTCGTCACAGAGCCAAATAACTGTTCCGAGATCAATAAGTAATCAATTCGTGCTTGCGTACCATGTGCTCTCGAGAGGTGCGTGTAATCTCTTCCCTGCGGGTCCAACATCCGCCAAACATCCACCAGCCCCATCTGTCTACAGAGGTTGGGCAGCCCACGATGCTCCTGTCCAAGATCTTGTCTCCTAGGCCCTGTGCTGTCCATCAAAGGATCCATCACCATGTTAAAATCTCCACCAATTATTATAGGCAAAGAGGGTTGCTCCAGCAGTCTTGAAGTAATCAACTTATAGAACTTCCGGTCATATTGGTTTGGGGCATACACATTCCCAAGTAGCAAAGTTTGACATTTTATGTTAACCTCACAGAGCAAAAATCTCCCTCCCAGATCCACAAAACATATATCTAGTTTGTCTACTATCCCTTTTCTAAACAAGATGGCAACCCCCCCTTTCTTCCCCTGAGCAGCTGCAGATGCACATTCCCCCACCCACCAAGTGCGCAATTTAGCGTGTTCCACATCCGATAAATGGGTTTCTTGCAATAGGGCAATGTCTACTTTGTGTCTTTGCAGGTGTTGCAAGATTTTAGAACGTTTAATAGGGGATGTAATCCCTCCTACATTCCAAGTAACTACTTTCAGGGGCCCCCTTTCACGTAAGGTATCTTCTCCCAGGTTATATACCAGTTTTGTATCGGAAAGGGGTGTCCCAGCCACCACCCCCTCCCTTCTCACTCTTGATCCACAAATTTCCCTTCCAAACCCTCAGTATCCATGGTCTCCAGGTCCCTATTCCCCCCCAACCCCCCCCCCCCACCTCCTCCCATACAAACCCTATTCAAACCCACTAACCCTAACCCCCCATTTAGGTCCCCCAGCCTCTATTCGAGACCATCACGTATAACGCCCCTTACCCCCCCCCTTCCCTCTTGTAAACCAGTTACATAGCACCTTCCCTTCCCCAAATTCCCCAACAAATATTACTTCAACTTGTGACTATATGCATTTGAACAAAAGTTTAAACAATATCAACAGGTAATCATTAACCTCCTTTCAGAGTCTTCTGGTGGTGCTCTCGGTTCGGGAAAACCATGACCACTGCGTCTTGTTTTGCCCAGAAACCCTGGGGCCGGTCCAGATGTAACAGTCCGCCCAGTACCCAAACAACTCCACCAAGTACTAGCATAGCTTCTCACGAAAGCAGGTGCGGAGTCCTCTCAGGTGGATTCCCTGCGCCTCTGCGTCTTTCACCTCTAGTATCCAGGTCCACTCCAAAATCACCCTGAAACAGACTCTCTCGAATGACACAACTTGGCCAGTGGTGTGAAATGGTCTCACCACCTGTGCACATAAACAGGTGCCAAAACTCTCCAATAATCCGGTTAAGTAGATGCTAATGTCAATCTCTTAAATAATCAATTTGTAATCCCGTTTCTGCTAGGCTGCAAATCTGCTATCCCACAAGTCATAGATCCTCTATAAATCCTCTCTGCGTCCTCCGAATCATCTCGTCTCCAATGATCTCAGAAAGGCCTGCGCTTGTTCCACTGAAGTATAGGTCTGCGTCTCCGCCTGATACGTGACTCTTAATTTGGCCGGGTACTGCAGTGCAAATCGGATTTTCATTTCAAACAGTTTGGTGCAAATAGGTGAAAATTTCTTCCTTTGCATCGCCACCGCTGCAGAATAGTCTTGGAAGCACAAAACTTTTTTATTCCCGTAGCGCAGCTCCCGGTCCTTTCGCAAAGCCTGCAGGATAGCCTCTTTATGTGCAAAATTTAATATGCAGCAGATCACCACACGTGGCCTCGCGTTGTCTGTATGCCTGGGGCCCACGCGATGCGCTCTCTCCACCTGGAGGGCACCTAAGTCCGCCAGTAGCTGCAGTTGCTCAGATATCCACTTTTCCAGGAAGGCCCTTAAGTTAGCAGCCTCCAGCGCCTCAGGCAACCCCACGAATCTCAAGTTGTTCCTTCGAGATCTGTTCTCGAGATCTTCCATCTTCTCCTCATAGCCTTCCACTATGGTTCGGAGTCTCGCGTTGTCCTCCTCCAGTTTTTGTACTCTGTCCTCTAGGGCCCCACGGCGTTACTGGAAGCACGCCAGGTCTCTGTTAATTGCCCCAAATTCTCCTGGACCGATGTTAATTTGTCATTGATGGGTCCTAGACGCCTATCTAGTAATGGTTCCATGGCGTTCGTCACCTCCGCTGCTACCTCCGCCACCCACGCCGAGCTCATGGTGTTCGCAGCCAGACTCGACGGAGCCGCCATTTTTTCTTCGCCGACTCGCTCCTTCTCTTTGTCTCTACGGACGCCCTTCGCCGCCACCTAGTTCGATTTTAGCTGGTCCGAACGCTGCGCTTTAATAACCGTTGTTGGGGCTGCAAGGTGGCTCGTGGCGAGGTAAGTTCTCCGATTTTGAGGGTTTAGTGGGCAAGCTGGCAGGAGCGGGAGTTTCAGCAACCGCTCCTGATCATGGCGTCACGTAATCTCAAAGGTTTTTATTTTTTTTTAGTGTGGGAGGGGTTGGTGACCACTGGGGGAGTATGGGGAGGTCATCCCCATTCTCTCCGGTGGTCATCTGGTTAATTGGGGCACCTTTTTGAGGCTTGGTAGTGAAAATTAAAGGACCAAGTAAACCCGGCAAAATACTGCTTAACGCCGTTTTTGTTTTTCCCATTATCCGCAAAAGCCGGCCATCTGGTAGCCAAGCCCATGCCCGCCCATGTCCCACCTTCGCTTCGCTGCCGACACGCCCCCTTGAACTTTCACCGGCACAGTGACAGGAAAGCGGCAATAGTGTCAAAAACGCCGCCTTCGATTATACCGATTTCACCACTTTTGCGAGATCGCCGGCCATCTCCCGATTTATGTGGGAAGATGGCCAGCGATGACTTTCGAAAATAAGCCTGATAGTACTGTAAGGCGCTCGCCAAGTCCAGTAGAGGAACAAATACAAGGTGATGTGGTCGAATAAGGTACGTGTAATTTCAGGCACAATAGGGGGTCGAAGATAGGGAAGGTTATATAGTGTCCAGTACAATCTTTGGTTTTGTTAAAATTTACATTAAAATTGTGAAAGCACTAAATTTAAGGTACACCAATGAATGAACATCCCTAATAGAAAGCCAATAGGGTGCTGAGAAAATTCAGTATTTTACCTAACGTCGCTTTAAAAAATCTATGATTGACAGTGTAATCACATGAAATAATAACTACCATATTTTCACAAACAGACGTATCTCTATAGGCAATACATTAATATAATGTGCCCACATGTGTACTACGAATGCGCTCGGTGGACAAAGGTACAAGAACAGGTAGAACTACGAACAGACAGTTACACAGACAAGAAAGGAAAGGAAGGGGAAAAAATGTTCCTCTCTCCTCTTGATTTTCACTAGTCACCAAGGTAAGCCACATCCACAGAAGAGAGGGGAGAAAAGGAAGACATGGTGCAGGGTAGTGCTGTCCAATTCGCCATTCAAATTGATTCGTTTGGGGGAAAAAGTAGGACTAATTCTTTCCCCACCTCCCTCCCGCCATCACCCAAGCTGCTGCTTCTCTAGAACAGGAACGGCAGTACAAAGCTACTCACTACCAGGCAGGACTCAGCATTCATGCAGGCTGCAGGCTCTGCCCCAGAACAGGAAGTGGCATCCCAAGGGGCCAGGACCAGCAGATGCACGAATGAAGAGTCTGGCCCTGCCGTAGTAACTTCTTTTCCACCGCTGCTGCTGCTGCAACAGCAGGGGTGCCAGGGGGGGAGAGGGGGCAACAAGACAGGAGGCAGGCGCTACCTTCTGCTATGCATTTCATGGGAAGCTTTTCATATCTGTCCCTCTCATACCGAGTCAGAAGTTGATATATCTCTAATGCACTGTATTACCTGGATTAACCTTTTTAACTCTAGAGAAAGTCAGAAAAGCAACCAACCAAGATGCCAAGTCTCCATATAGGAGAGTCCTTCCTTTTCAGTCAAAAATGTCACCATCTCCTCTTAAATTTGTTTCACACCTCAGTGTTCATCAGATTAAGAGGCTTCCCTCTTTCTCTCTCCCAGTCTTGCTTTTAAGAGTTGTGACATGTGGGTATCTTTGAATTTTCCTTAGCACTCTCATTGTATTTTCTCTCACCTCGCATCTGCCTCAAAGGTTTTTCTAGCAGAGGATATCTCCCTCAGAGCTTGACCACTCCTATACTCAAACAGCACAGGCGGTTAGAAGAGGTGGTTACTGGAGAAAGAGAGAGAGCAGACGTTGGATGTAAGAGGGAGGGGAGAGAAGGGGGCAGATGCTCGATGTAAGAGGGAGGGGCAAGAATCAAGAACAGAGAGGGGAGATGCTGAACGTGGCAGGAACACAGGGGCAGGTACACAGAGGGAAGTTGAATGATGGACATGGACAGAGAAGAAATGTCAAACAGGCCAAGAGACCCTTGCAAAAGAGGCAAGACAGAAAGAAAACAGAAACCAGAGACTGAGACCAACACAACTACAAAAATTAAAAGACAAATAAAGGTAGAGAAATGAATTTTATTTTCTATTTATTGATAATAGCCTTATAGAACTCAATCAAATTAAAAAAAAAGAAAAAAAAAAAAAAAAAGATTCATATGAGTGAATCATAGTTAAAATTTTGGCCAAATCGGACAACGCTAGTGCAGAGGGTTGGGTTTGTAACATGTTATGTTCTGGGAGGAGTTTTTCAGCACACTGATATTAATGCGGGAGAGGAGGATTTTTTTCCCCTTCTGATTAAGGGGTTAAGTGGATTCAATAGTTTAATCATTTAAATTCAGTAAAACTTGTTTGGTACTTTACATCCATTCTTTAAAACATTTTCATGATCATGATTTACGAATGCAAATACATAAAATGTGATTTCTACTGCTTTCTTTCAGCTACGTGTGCTAAGTTATAGGGAATGACACCAGTGAGCGACTTTTGTACAGTTCTTCAGTCTGGTATTATTGCAGTTAGATTATTGTAATTTCCTTTATTGTTTGCTTGTTGGAATGAAGAGATTTGCAAAAATGTCTTCTACTTTGACATTTTTGCATTGTCGCCAGTTAAATTTCATGTACAGTATACAATATTGACTTTGATCCATCAACGTATGTATAACTCCACAAAATTGTATGGACTATGTATGAACCACAAGATCTTCGTTCCATGTCGAAGCAGAGGCTATCTGTGCCTGTGTCCTTTATCGGAAACAAAGAATCATACTTTTTCAGTAGCTGAGGAGAATTTGTGGAACCATCTTCCAAGTTATTTAAGACTTTGCACTATCAATAATTTAAGAAACTGTTAAAATCTTTATTTTGTAAAACCATTTATTGATGGATAACAGCAAATCTGTTTCTTTGGCAGTTCTCCCTATTTTGTCTATGGCAATTAGAATGTATGATTTGTTGTGATTGTTAGTGTGTTTTACTGTTAATGCTTTTCTTGTAACCCATGACTCAGGATATAAATCCATGATATAAATAAATAAATGCCTTATAGGAGACAATGTCAGGAACGAAACAAAAGCCCCATACTATAAACTTTTTTTTTTTTTTAATATCTTTATTAGGTCATGAATGTAAAGCGAAAGCTACATACCTGTAGAAGGTATTCTACGAGGACAGCAGGCTGATTGTTCTCACGAATGGGTGACGTCCACGGCAGCCCCTCCAATCAGAGATCTTCACTAGCAACAGCGTTTGCTAGCCCTCACATGCGCGACCGTCTTCCCACCCAAACGAGGGAAGACACAACTCCAAAGGGGAGACAGGCGGGTTGGTGAGAACAATCAGCCTGCTGTCCTCGGAGAATACCTTCTACAGGTATGTAGCTTTCGCTTTTTCCGAGAACAAGCAGGCTGTTTGTTCTCACGAATGGGGTATCCCTAGCCCCCAGGCTCACTCAAAACAACAAACAGGGTCAATTGGGCCTCGCAACGGCGAGGACATAACTGAGATTGACCTAAACTTATTCAACTAACTGAGAGTGCAGCCTAGAACAGAATAAAAATGGGCCTAGGGGGGTGGAGTTGGATTCTAAACCCCGAACAGAATCTGCAGCACCGACTGCCCGAATCGACTGTCGCGTCGGGTATCCTGCTGAAGGCAGTAATGAGATGTGAATGTGTGGACGGGTGACCACGTCGCAGCCTTGCAAATCTCTTCAATAGTGGCTGACTTCAAGTGGGCCACTGACGCTGCCATGGCTCTAACACTATGAGCCATGACATGACCCTCAAGAGTCAGCCCAGACTGGGCGTAAGCAAAGGAAATGCAATCTGCTAGCCAATTGGATATGGTGCGTTTCCCGACAGCCACTCCCCTTCTGTTGGGATCAAAAGAAGCAAACATTTGGGCGGACTATCTGTGGGGCTGTGTCCGCTCCAGATAGAAGGCCAATGCTCGTTTGCAGTCCAATGTGTGCGGTTGGCGTTCAACAGGGCGGGTATGAGGACGGGGAAAGAATGTTGGCAAGACAATTGACTGGTTCAGATGGAACTCCGACTCCACCTTCAGCAAGAACCTAGGGTGAGTACGGAGGACTACTCTGTTATGATGAAGTTTGGTATAAGGAGCATGAGCTACCAAGGCTTGAAGCTCACTAACTCTGCGAGCTGAAGTAACTGCCACCAAGAAAATGACCTTCCAGGTCAATTACTTCAGATGGCAGGAATTCAGTGGCGCAAAAGGAGGTTTCATCAGCTGGGTGAGAACGACATTGAGGTCCCATGACAATGTAGGAGGCTTGATAGGGAGCTTTGACAAAAGCAAACCTCTCATGAAGCGAACTAAAGGCTGTCCCGAGATCGGCTTACCTTCCATACGGTAATGGTATGCACTAATCGCACTAAGATGAACTCTTGCGCCTCTTTTCTTACAGTCTCCTTGTCAGGGGGCCTCTGGCAGTTCAGAGCAGAAGCTCAGTTGAGGTGCTGCTGGCCCTTTGGGCCATTGTTACTATCCCTCTCGCTGAGCACGGTCTGGTCGGTTCTCCTCCTATTTTGAGGTTCCCATCTTAGTGCAACCCAATTGAGATCTTTAGGGGTCCACTGGTGTCCTTCGGATGATGACCCTGAGGTCTGTGCTCCCGTCCGCTCAGAGAGAGTTGTCTCTGCTCTTGAGGCCAGGGAGGCGTAATTACCTTCCCCTCTTGAAGCTGCTTCTGCAGTTCTTTTCCAATTCCGGTCCCGACCATTTGGTCTCCTCACAGGCCCGGGGAACTTTTCCTAGGTCGTGCATGTAGCGGTCTTTCTGCGGAGACGGAGGTTTTGTTTCCTCCTGCACTTGGACAGCTGGCTAATCCGAGCCTCCTCTTCCCAAGCCTGTGTAGAAGCTTCTTCAACAATGGTTCGCCTCCTGTTTTGTTTTTTTCTTTTTTGGTTTGGGTGTTCAATTTCAGTGGGGGCGGCTGGCGCTAGCACACCAACTTGGAGCATCTAGGTGTTCTTTTAGATTCCCTATGAGCTTGAGTGTTTCTCACAGAGGGACGGCACTTTAAGTTAGCGCACTATTTTAACAGACATCATAAGCAATTGTATCAAATCAAGAGTCCAGTAAGAGTTATTTAAAGTGTTCAGCTTTAAAAGCTGTGTAAAGTTCAAAAATGTTTTCTGTATCTTGTTCAGACGGTACTGCCAACCAGTTGCAGTTAGAACAAATTTTACTACTACTACTATTTATTAATTTATTTTATTTGTTGCATTTGTATCCCACATTTTCCCACCTCTTTGCAGGCTCAATGTGGCTTACAATACATCATTTTATTTATTTATTTATGTTACATTTGTACCCCGCGCTTTCCCACTCATGGCAGGCTCAATGCGACTTACATGGGGCAATGGAGGGTTAAGTGACTTGCCCAGAGTCACAAGGAGCTGCCTGTGCCTAAAGTGGGAATCGAACTCAGTTCCTCAGTTTCCCAGGACCAAAGTCCACCACCCTAACCACTAGGCCACTCCTCCTCCTACATTATTCTCATGAATAATGAGAGTACATGAGAATGTATACATTTAGTAATAGCAGAAGGATTTTGGGTAACACGATAATGATAAAACATGGTAGTATTTTAACAAGCAAACATTGTAAGAGATGTTTAAGAAATATATAAGTAGAAGATCTTGGGTAATATGATAATGAAAAAAACATGATAGTAGTTTGGCAAGCAGATATTATAGGGGCAATTCTGGATGCGCTACAAGGTTTACAGCTGTAGACACTTAATGGCAGAAGTTTTTAAGACTTAAAAGGTTCCCACACTTTGTCGGCTGTGAACTATACTGACTCCCCCCCCCCCCCCCCCCCCCCCCCCCCATTGGATAAAAAATCCATTGTAGACTATTTCTGAAATAGCGAGGTGGGGAAGTTTCCAAATTTTGGTTGATTGACATGGAATGACCCAGATATTATGTTTATTCTACACTTGATATACCGCCTTTCTGTAAATACAGTGAAAGCAGTTTAAATCTACTATTTTTGCAAGTACTTTTCTGTCCCAAATGGGCTCACAATCTAAGGTTATTTGTAACTGGATCAATGGAGGGTTAAGTGACTTGCCCAGGGTCACAAGGAACTGCAGTGGAATTCAAACCCAGTTTACCAGGTCCACAACCCACTGCATTAACCGTTAGGCCACTCCACCACTCCAGCTGGGATTGCTATTCTAAGAAACATTCTGCTGGTTCATTGGATTTCTGATGGGTACTTAGTCCTTCACCTGTGGAGAGAGATCAAAAACCAGTCTCTCCATGGATGTCGGGTAGTCCTTTTACGGCTTGAATGGGTTATCAGTTGAATATCCAAATTCATTCTTTTCTGTTTTTGAATTGTGCATATGATCTACCTTAATGGAACAAGGCTTTATGGGGGGGAGGGGAGGACAGGACAGGGTTAAATGTTTATATGTGGTCAAGAGGCTCATTTGCTATAAATTGAGTTTCCTACAGTGTTTTTTTCTGATGTACTTTTCCATCATAATATATTATTATTGGTATCTGAGTTTTCAATAAAAAGATTTAAACACAAGTCCTAGAGCTGGTTTTTAAGTCTCACTTCGTCACTCATCTCTTGTACCTGGGCATTGCACTCATCAGCTCTGGCTTAGTTCAGCCATGTCTGCTTTCAGTTCTGCCAACAGCTCTCCTGTCTCCTCTCATTCTGGCAGTATATTATTTCAACTTCTGAAACCAGCTACACAATTCCTTCTGAGAAAGAGCCATGCCTGCTGTGGCCTCAGCATTCTTCTCCTTTGTTCGGGCACAGTAACCAGGCATGTGGCCTCCGCCACCATATCAGTCCTCATGGCCCTTGGAATGACTGTCAGAGGAGGCACACTCTAGGTCTGTTGTTTATTGACTTTCCTGTTCAGAGTTAATTGCTTTGTATAGTATTTTAATTTAGAGGGAGTGCTTTTCAAACATGGGGCTTGGATTGCTGAATTTTATTGGGGTGGTTGAATAGAGCTCTCAGCTCACATTTTATCTGTCACTTCCTCTCTCTAGCCCCAGGCCCTTTAAGAAGGCATGTGGGAGCATTGAATAGTGTGATAAGGAGGCCTCATGTTCTGGGCTGGTAGAAATATTGTTATTTTAAACATTACCTTTTCATGAATAACAACTTGCCAAGTTCAAAACAAGTTGTTTGATTTGCATAACAAGGTGCTTTGTATCTCCCGTCCTGTGGTGACTTACAATAATGTGTTACAGTTAAATTTATGATTTCACTATTTAGTGCATTAACTGCAAATATTCTATGTTAAAACGTTAGTAACTATCCTCAATATTCTGCTATAGCTCTCTAAATATTCAATCTTACTATGCAAGTTTCTCTTTATTTGATGCAGCATCTTAGGCATTTGAATTCACTACTTGTGGATTCAGTTTCTCAAGTTTAACCCCAGTCTCTTTAAGCTTTATCTCTTGGGTATCCAGAGGAGTCTGTATCCTAGCATTAACCTCCAGAGTGCAGTCTATTTTTCCATCTCTGAATTGGCATTCTTAAGGGATTCCAGCATCACAGTTACAAGTCTGTTTAGTGTAGCCCTTCTGTGAGCTGAAAGATGTTCACTGCAAACCTGCTACTACCACTGACTGTATCTCAATCTTATTTATTTGTTACAGTTGTATCCCACATTTTCCCACCTATTTGCAGGCTCAATGTGGCTTACATAGTACCGAAAAGGCAATCGCCAGGTCCGGTAGAGGAACAAATACAATTAGATGTTAGGGTCCAATAAGGTAAGTTACAGGCACGTTAGGGGTCAAAGATAGGGAGGGGTAAATAGTGTCCAGTATGATCTTTGGTTTTGCTGTGTTGCTGAGTTGAGGCATTTATGTTGGGTTGGTGGGGTATGCCTTTCCGAACAGGTAGGTCTTTAGTGATTTCCTGAAGTTTAGATGGTCATAGATTGTTTTCACAGTTTCAGGCAGTGCGTTCCATAGTCGTGTGCTTATATAGGAGAAGTTGGATGCGTAGGTTGTTTTGTATTTGAGACCTTTGCAGTTTGGGTAGTGGAGATTCAGGTAAGTTCGTGATGAACCGGTTCTGTTTCTGGTTGGGAGATCAATCAGGTCAGTCATGTATCCTGGGACTACACTGTAGATAATCTTGTGGACCAAGGTGCAGTTTTTGAAGGTGATATGTTCTTTGATTGGGAGCCAGTGTAGTTTTTCTCGGAGGGGTTTGGCACTTTGAAATCGTGTTTTACCACATATCAGCCTGGCTGCTGTGTTTTGGGCTGTCTGAAGTTTCTTCATGAGTTGTTCTGTACATCCAGCATAGATTCCATTGCAGTAGTCTGTGTGGCTTAGTACCATTGATTGTATTAGGTTACGGAATATTTATTCATTTGTAGAATTTGTATCCCACATTTTCCCACCAATTTGCAGGCTCAATGTGGCTTACATTTGCCGTAATGGCGGTTGTCATTTCCGGGTAACAGGATGACAGATGGTATTGCGTTAAGGTGCATACATACATGCAGGTATATTTTCAAAGCACTTAGCCTTCCAAAGTTCCATAGAAACCTATGGAACTTTGGAAGGTTAAGTGCTTTGAAAATATGCCTCATGGTAACATACATGGAACAGATCATGGTATATATATATATACCATGTACCTACATACATGATAAAGAAGAATAAATTATGGTATTGCATGAAGGTTCCTGAGTAATAGATTGGATTCTAACATACATTAGGTCATCGACTATAGAGAGTCTCTATTCAACATAGGATTAAAGTGGTAGTGCTTGCTCATTGATATCAGAGAGGTTCATCAGTCATGTGATAAGAGTTCGGTTTTGTATAGATCGTGTATACTGTTATTATTTAGTATTTAAGATGGATGTTAATGGTATGCCTTCTTGAAAAGATCTGTTTTCAGTAACCTTCGGAAGATGGTTAGGTCTTGCGTTGTTTTTGTGGCCTTCGGTAGTGCGTTCCAAAGTTGCGTGCATATGTATGAGAAGCTGGTCGCATATATGGATTTGTATTTTAGCCCTTTACAGTTAGGATAATGGAGATTGAGGAATGTGCGTGATGATCTCTTTGCATTCCTATTAGGCAAGTCTATAAGGTCTGACATATAGGTCAGGGCTTCCCCGTGAACGATTTTGTGGGCCAGGGTGCAAACTTTGAACATAATTCGTTCTTTTAGTGGGAGCCAGTGTAGTTTTTCTCTTAGGGGTTTGGTGCTTTCCCAAATATGTCTGGCTGCTGTGTTTTGAGCGGTTTGAAGCTTCTTAATGATTTGTTCTTTGCATCCGGCATAGGTGGCATTGCAGTAGTCTAGATGACTTAACACCACTGATTGTACTAGGCAGCAGAATACTTCCCTTGGGAAGAAAGGTTTGATTCTTTTAAGTTTCCACATTGAACATTTTCTTTGCTGTATTTTTCGCATGGTCTTTGAGTGTGAGATTTCGGTCGATTGTGACTCTCAGAATTTTCAGGCTATCTGAGACCGGAAGGGTGTAGTCTGGGGTGTTTATGGTATTGGGTTTGTATGTGTTGTATTGTGAGGACAGGATGAGACATTGTGTTTCTCTGCGTTTAGCTTTAGATGGAATGCGTCCGCCCACGAGTTCATTATTTGGAGGCTGTGTGTGATTTCATTTGTGATTTCTGTTAGGTCTTGTTTGAACGGGATGTATATCGTGACATCGTCTGCATAGATGTACGGGTTGAGTCCTTGGTTGGATAGCAATTTAGCTAAAGGTGTCATCATTAAGTTGAAAAGGGTTGGTGAGAGCGGTGATCCTTGTGGTACTCCGCAATCAGGTTTCCATGATGTTGATGTTTTTGAGTTTGAAATCACTTGGTAAGTTCTTGCTGTTAAGAAGCCTTTAAACCATCTTAGTATGTTACCTCCGATCCCGAAGTAGTCTAGGATGTTCGAGAGTATTTGGTGGTTGACCATGTCGAACGTGCTGGACATATCGAATTGTAGGAGTAGTACATTTCCCTCGGGAAGAAAGGTTTTACACATTTACATTTCCACATTGAATGAAACATTTCCTTGTCATCAGCAGCAGATGAATCCATTAACTGATGTGTTGTATCCGCCTACCAGCAGGTGGAGATAAAGAACACTGAAAAGCCACAGTGACCCTGGACGTCTAGCTCCTCCTGCCTTCAGTATATCTCTATCTCCCAGCAGGTGTGGATGTCACTTGATCAGCTCCTGGATCCCTGCCTGGGGTGGCTCCTGTGCTTTGCCAGTAGAGCGGGGGTGTTGTGGCTGGTGGTGCCCACTTTGAACGCATACTTGGTTTTGTTCCCTGTCCCTGCCTTTCCCCATCCCCCCTCCTCCCGGAGTCCCTCGTTTGCTGCTTGCCTCCAACATTCTTCACAGTGTAAAAAAAAAAAAAAAAAGGGCGCGCTTATTCAGCGTTGCTGTTCTGAGGCTTTCTCCAGAGATTCTGGTTCTGTGCAGCCTGACCGGAGCTCGTTGACTCGGTCTTCCGAGGTGAGTAGTGCCCAGCTCCTCTGTAGAGGTTCCCGCGGACAGTGTCCTGTGCGGGGTGAGTTGGTGCGAGGCCGCCATTTTATTTCTACATTTCCGTCCGGTCGGGCGATGGCTGCTGAAACAGTTAAGCGCTGCTCCCGCTGTGGTAAACGCAGATCAGCAGCAGGGCTTTGCAGTACGTGCTCCTTGGACGCTCGTGCTAGTACGGGCATGGCGAGCGGTGATTCTTCCCGCTCGATGAAAATGGCAGCGGGCGCCATTTTGGAAACGCCGCGTGGCTCGACCCTCACTGTTGCGGAGGAGTCTGAGTGCAGGGGGACGCCTCGTTCAGAGGCTGCTAGAGGAGCTCCTTCCCCCGCTTCTCCTAATTTGGGGGCAGAGGGCCAGAGTGAGTTTTTCTCCCCTGAGTTTGTGCTGTTGATGCATAAGGCCTTTATGTTAAAAAGAGCTATGCCGGAGGCGTCTGACATTACGATGCGGACTGGATTACCTCCAGGTTTGGATAGCCCTGTGTTGGCTGTGGAGCTTGCTTACTTCCCCCGAGCGTTGGACTGAAGCTAAATGTAGATGGGTAAATTCTCAGTCTGAGAGTGGCGCATCTCCCTTCCCCCCCCCCCCCCCCCGTGGTCAGGATGTGGGGAGTCAGACGGGTCTGGCAGGCCCTCATGGATGGCCAGAGCCGGTGGTTGGGAGGCGGGGCAGACTTATACGGTCTGTGCCCTGAAGAGCACAGGTACAAATCAAAGTAGGGTATACACAAAAAGCAGCAAATATGAGTTATCTTGTTGGGCAGACTGGATGGACCGTGCAGGTCTTTTTCTGCCATCATCTACTATGTATATGTTTGCCACAGGTCTTTGATGACCCTAAAGCAGTACGGATTTTTCACCGTGATGAGCTGTCAGCTCTCATTTCTGACGCCTTGCAGGCCCTTTCTATTGAAGGTGCTGCCGAGGGTGAGGCCTCCTCTGTTAATCCTTGGATGGTTAGTACTATGAAGCCTTCTAGGGCTTTTCCTGTGCATGACTCCATCCAAGAGCTTATTTCAGCTCAATGGTCTGACCCTGATGGGCCTTTGAAGGTAGCCAGGGTTATGGGTCAGCTTTACCCTCTGAGTGAGGATCACTTGGCCCTGTTTGGGATGCCTAAAGTGGATGCGTTGGTCACGGCCGTGACTAAAAAGACCACTCTCCCGGTAGAGGGGTCGCACTGAAGGATATGCAGGACCGGCGGCTAGAATCCGCGCTGAAGCGGTCCTTTGAAATCTCGGGCCTTTCCTTAAGGGTGGCTATTTGCAGTTCCTATGCAGCCCGGGCCTGCCTGTCCTGGTTACAGCAGGCGGTTGATCAGCCCGAGGATGGTGCGGGTGCCCTCTCTGAGGTTGGCCCGCGTATGGAGTCTGCCCTGTCCTTTCTGGCTGATGCCCTTTATGATCTGGTCAGAGCTTCGGCTAAGCAGATGTCTGTGGCGGTTTCTGCCCGCTGTCTTCTTTGGCTGCGGCATTGGGCGGCTGACATGGCCTCTAAGCAAAAGCTGGTGAGGTTACCCTTTCGGGGCCTTCTGTTATTTGGAGAGGAATTGGAGAAGATTGTTAAAGACCTAGGGGACTCTAAATCCCAACGGTTACCTGAGGATAGGCCGCGGCCTTCTTCCAAAACTCCTGTTTTTCCCTCTTCTTCCAGGCCACGTTTCTGCAAAGGTCGCAGGTATCGCCTGGTGATAACGGATGCCAGCCTTTTGGGATGGGGAGCGCATTGCCAGGGCAGCTATGCTCAGGGTCAGTGGACGCCCATGGAAGCGGGGTGGTCCATCAATCGCTTGGAACTGAGAGCGATATTTCAGGCTCTTCTGGCCTTCCACAAGACTCTGAAGGGACTTCCTGTCCAAGTGTCAGACAACATGACAGCGGTGGCCTACATCAATCGTCAGGGCGGCACGGCCCTGGCCGTGGAGGCCGCTCAGATTTTTCTCTGGGCTGAGCTCCACTTGCCTCTGCTGTCCGCAGCTCACATAGCAGGTCAGAGCAATGTGCAAGCCGATTTCCTCAGCAAACATCAAATCGACCCGGCAGAATGGGAACTGGCAGAAGAAGTTTTTCTTCAGATTTGTGCCAAAATGGGGGACTCCCAGATTGGATCTAATGGCGTCGTTCAAACACCAAAGTACTTCCCTTTTTCAGCAGAAGAAGATATCCTCGCTCGGCGGGGTTGAATGCACTGGCTCAACCCTGGCCCTCGGGCCTCCTGTATGTGTTCCCTCCTTGGCCCTTGATAGGGCGAGTCCTACTGCAGATTCGACTGCACCGAGGATTGGTGATTCTCATTGCTCCGGATTGGCCAAGGTGTCCGTGATATGTGGATCTCCGCCGGATGCTGGTGGAGGCTCCACTTCCTTTTCCTCTGATGTCAAACCTGTTGGTTCAAGGCCCGGTGACTATGGAGGATCACTGCCGATTTGGTCTCAAGGCCTGGCTCTTGAAAGGGCACAATTGAGAGACAAGGGCTACTCTAATAAGGTCATCTCCACTCTCTTGCAGGCCCACAAGCAGTCTACCTCCGCAGCTTTTGCTCGGATCTGTCACTAGTTTGACGCGTGGTGTGTTTCAAAGGCGATCACACCCACGCGGGCTACAGTCTCGCTGGTCCTGGACTTTTTGCAGGATGACTTACAATTCCCTGCGGGTGCAAGTGGCAGCGTTGACATGCTACTGAGGGAAAGTCTCTGGCTTGTCCCTTGCTACTCATCCGGACATTGCCCGTTTTCTCAGAGGGGCGCTTCAGCTGCGCCCTCCCGTGCGGTTGCCTTGTCTGGCCTGGAACCTGGGGCTGGTGTGGAAGGCTCTCCAGCGTTCGCCTTTCAAGCTGCTTAAGCGAGCGTCTGAGAAGGATGCGACTCTCAAGACTGTCTTTTTGGTGGCCTTTACATCGGCTAGACACGTATCTCAGCATCAGGCTCTTTCCTGTCAGGACCCTGTTCTGCAGTTCTCAGAGTCCGGAGTGATGGTACGTACAATGCCTTCCTTTCTGCATAAGGTGGTTTCAGCATTTCACCTGAACCAGCCCATTTTTCTACCTTCCTTTTTTAGGGAGGACTTTCCGGATTCCTTTAGGCAATTGCAGTTTTTGGATGTCCGCAGGACTCTGTTGCAGTCAAATGACTTCAGGGCTTCTGATCATCTTTTTGTCTTGTTGACAGGTCCTCGACGTGGGTACCCAGCGTCTAAGGCCACTATAGCCCGTTGGCTCAGAGAAGTCATTTTTTCTGTGTATCTGCTTTCAGGATGGGCTCCGCCTGAAGCGTTTAAAGCGCATTCCATGAGAGCGATTTTCTCCTCGTGGGCTAAAACATGTGCGCTGTCTCTTCAAGAGATCTGTTGTGCTGTTAACTTGGGCTTCTCAGCTCTCATTTGTAAGGCATTACAGGCTGGATGTGGCAGCAAAGCAGGACGCGCATTTTGGAGCGCAGGTGCTTGCTCGCGGAGTTCCCTGTTCCCACCCTACGTAGGGAGTGCTTTTGTACATCCCATCAGTTAATGGATTCATCTGCTGTTGATGACAAGGAAGGGAAAATTAGGTTCTTACCTTGGTAATTTTCTTTCCTTTAGTCACAGCAGATTAATCCATGATCCCTCCCTGTTTGACTTTGTGCTTTTTGTTCAGTTCTCTCATGCAGATATTATATCTCATCAGGAGGAGTTGATGGGAGGCAAGATGGCGACTGAGAGGGAGCTTTGAAAAGACGCTCCATATCTCATACCTCTATTTCCTTCTGAACTCCTGTTCGGCATGCCTAAGAGGAGGGGCAGGCAAAGAACCGGTCCCGCGGTTCCAGCTTCGTCGTCGTTTTCTACTTTGGAGCGTTTTTTCGTTCCGGGAGCAATGTCGGGAGCGAATACTCCGCTGACGGAGAGAGTGGGGGAAGGAGAGCCACCTCACCGCCTGGAGACAGAAACAACGTTGAGCCCCGAACAGCGGTTGGCCCCGCCTATGCCGGCAGACACGCCGAGCAGGGATCGAGAAACCCCTAGTACCCAAGTGGTGGAAGGGAGACTCGGAGCGGGACCCAACTCGGACGAAGCTCTGCCGAGAGTAACAACACATGAAGTGTTGGAATTGCAGGAGGGGAGATTCTTGACTGGAGACCAACTATCAAAGGAAGCAGGGCAACTGGAGCACCCTATTCTTACGAATACATCAAGTAAGTTTTCAATTGGTGAGAAACCAGAAAATATAACCTTGGATGCCATTTGGGAAGCATTAAAGAATTTGGAAACTCTATTTGTACAAAAGCTTTCCCCATTATCTGATCAATCACAGACATTGTTGAATAAAATACCAGCTCTAGAAGGACAAATACAAACTGTGGACAAATCTGTAGAAAATAACTTGAAAGAAATACAAAGGTCACAACAAGTACAAACTAACTTAATTAAAGAAAATCAATATCTACAGAATAAAATAGAAATGTTGGAGAATGCACAGAGAGCTAATACACTCAGACTCATAAACTTTCCCAAGCAGCCTATTATAACTCCATTAATAACTTTTAAAAGATACTTAAGTGAAGTTTTGAAGATACCGGAAAAGGCATATCCGCCTATATCAAAAATGTATTTTCTACCACCTTATAAGAGAAAGGAGAACCAACAATTGGTAGAACAAGGAAATGAAATTCCTTTTGATAATTTGGATTTAAGTTTGACTCAAACTTTGGAAGATGACAATCTGGGACTAACACCAATGACTTTAATTGTCTCACTTGTATTACAACAGGACAGAGACTGGCCACTCAAACAATTTTTCCTTCATAGAGCACAGCTTTTTTTGAATTATAAAATAAAAATGTTTCCGGATATCTCTAAGGCGATCCAAAAACGGCGTAAATAATTCCTTAAATTACGCCCAAAAGTACAACAGTTGGGCGCTCTCTGTTGGTTAAACTTCCCATGTAAATGTGTAGTTAAATTGAACTCGGTTAAATATATATTCTTTGACCCTATTCAATTTGACTCTTTCTTGGGTGCAAAAATTGCCCTGTTACCTTCTGTACAGTTAAGACAAATAATTACATCAACTCCGTGATTAAATAGGCACTCCTAGAACTCCCTCTCATTCCTTAGTTCCTTATAGAAAGAATTTGCAATTTATTCTTTATAATTTCATGAATATTGTGGTTTGCCTCCCATATTGTGGACTATAGATGAATGATTTAATGTGATTTAAAATGTCATCTTATATTGTAAACCTATTTTCTTAAGTAATATGTTATCCTTTGATTTTATTATTTCAATGTAAGATGAGAATTATGGAATTACTTTTTTTTGGTAATTTCTCTTTTCCTTTGTTAATGCATCTTTGCCAAGCAAGATTTAGTCTTGTAATTATTGTAAATTGTAAAAATAAAAAATAAAAAAAGGAGGAGTTGATGAACAATTCTCAAAGTTTCTACATGCTGTTCTATTGCAGGAGGTTGAGTTCCTCCCTCCTTTGTGTTGTTATTGCTCCGGTTCTGGGGCATTTTTTCGCTGTGAGGAGAGTATATGTTATGTTACCTTTCTTATTCACTCTGCTTTGGAAATTTCAAATACTGAAGGCAGATGAGGCTAGCCGTCCAAGGGTCACTGTCGTTTTTCAGTGTTCTCTATCTCCACCTGCTGGTAGGCAGATACAACCCATCAGTTAATGGATTCATCTGCTGTGACTAAAGGAATGAAAATTACCAAGGTAAGAACCTAATTTTCCCATTTATAGAGCTTTGGGGGAGGGACAGGGAGACAGGGAGATATGATTTTGGCCAGTCTAGACGCAGAAAAAGCATTCGACAAAATTCTGTGGAGATATTTGTTTTGGATCCTAGAACGGTTTGGTATCACGGGAGCATTTTTAGATTGGGTGCGAATTCTATACAGTAACCCTACAGTACAGTTGCTTATCAATTTTGGTCTTACAGAGTCGTTTGCATTGGGGGATTTCAAGAAGGCGGCTTTTTTGGAGAGATTGGCTGAATATTGGAGTCGGGATATGGGTGAAGTTATTTCCCAGGATGTACTGAACTCCAATTGGAAGCCATCACCCAGAATAACCAGCGCCAGAGCTGAGGAAAAGGTAGACCACACGTCCCGAAAGGCCTGAAGCGGCCTCCCTGTAGGCCCAGAGGGACCATCCAGACTTGCTACATTGGGATTGCCGGGAGACAGCAGCCACTCACTCAGTGCCCTGCCGGCTCTCCGTCCCCCGGAAGATTGTCAGGCCTGAAACTGAGCCCTCTGGCCAAAGGTCTGACGACCAGACCTACACAAGGAGCTGTCATGAAACAGGGCACCTGTTGAGCCCACAAGACAAGCAGAGGAACAAGGAATGCCTTCTGGAGGACGCTGGGGCCCGCTCACCCAGCTCCTGAACCAAATTGCTGAGGTCATTCCCAAAAAAGAAATGTATCTCAAAAGGGTAACCTGACCACATAGGCCTTTGAAGTGGCAACAGCCACCCACGCCCGCAGCCAGAACTGGCGCCTCACGGAGAGCGTCAAAGACATGCTTGTGGCTGGAAAAACTGACATACACAGTGGCCATCAGACAGGCTAAGCCCGCCTCCATCCAGGCAGCCCGGGACTGCCCCGGGAAAAAGGACTGCTGATATCACTGCCAACAGGCCTGTGCCACCAAAGGGCTACAAATAGAAACCTGCAGCTCCAAAGCAGTCACCTCAAGGTGTGCTGGAAAGCCCATTTCAGCTTCCTAGCTAGCAGATCCCTCAAGGCAAGACCACCAACCACCGGGAGGGTGGTACTCTAGGTGACTGCAGACACAGAGTCCAACTTAGGTAGGGGAACATCTCCTCCTTCTGGCACCAGAGAAAAAGGACGGGCCACGGTCCTCCCAACCTGTAGGCCTGTGTCAGACGCACTCCACCTTGCAGCAAGCAGGACCTGAATGTCCAGGTGAATGGAGAAATACCCTGGACAGTCCCCTGAGGCTCTTCATAAGGCTAGCCGCCTGACTACCTTCCGGAAACTCCCCAAGGGAGCGATGCAAGTGCCTCTGAAATCAGAGGGCCACCTCCTAGCACACCAACTGCAGCGAAATCTGAGACGAAGTCTCCACGGGGCAGCAGTTGCGATCCCCATTTCCTCTCTCTCCCCGGAGCTGCCAGGCCTGCTGGAGAAAAGGCTCCTAGCACCAGCCCAAGGCCCGGTGGAGCAGACGGTTGGCCCTGACCCAGCCCCCCCCCCCCCCCAAAGGGACCCCCACCTACACAGCTGCCTGCGCATGGGCTTCGCTTCTGCCTGGAAAAAACAAAACGGCCGCCATTCCCGCCTCCTTCTGAGGCGAAGCACCAAGGCCCTGCACCGGGAACCAGAGCCAAAAGAAACGCGCTCTGTATATGCGAGCCCTGAATCAGCTCCTGCACTTGGGAACTGGACTGCACACTGTGCAGCGGCCAAAGGAGGAACACTGCTCACTGGAAGACGGGCAGCAGGTCACACCCTAAGCGGGGGTTGCCACGGCCAGAGACTGCCGCTGCGCGGGGAAAACATGTGGTACACTGCACTACACACCCCTTTTTTTTTTTTAAACTGGAGCACAGCACAAACAAAAATATGTCTTTTTTTTTTTTTACATTCAGGAAGATTAGGCAGTTTTCTGTCTTCAGGGGAATCACAGTCTGTTTGTATCTGCCAAAGACCTCAAGGAACAGTTGTGAGATTTCAACCAGGCTCCCCTGGTTCTCACTCCACTGCTCTAATCATTAAACTGTTCCTCCACTTCCTCCATCGTTTTATTTTTTTTCTTTTAGCACCGACACACAGTGCTCCCATCAATATCCCAAGGCCTGAAGCACAGCAGAAAGGACCCACCACCCTGGGTCCACAGTCACCCCCCCCCCCCCCTTTCAGAGCAGGGCACGCGCAGCAGAACCGGCCTGCCAGACTCACTGTGTTGCCTGTGACTCCTCATCTTCTGAGCAGGCTCTCACACAGAGGGAAAACAGGGAAAAGGCACAGAACACTCCTGGGAGAAGACACGACAGGGACCCAGCACCACCAGGTATGTCTGCTCAACTGGGAACCAGATGGCCAACTGGACCAGGAGCAAGGCCTCAGAACCAGAGACAGAGGAAGTCTGTCCATCCACCTGCTGGAGATAGAAGATACCGAGGAGCTGAGCTGCTAGCAGGGAGCTATGTAGTGGTGCTCAGTTCTGTATTTTCTATCTCCACCTGCTGGTCGGTGGACATAACTACCCACTCGTCCTGGAATAGTGGGAATGAACGTAATAGAAGTATATTTATGCCATTTTCTCTGACATCTTTGATAGGCCTCTGCACTAATAAATGCATAGACAACCAAAGAACATAAGAATAGCCATACTGGGTCAGACCAATGGTCCATCTAGTCCAGTATCCTGCTTCCAACAGTAACCAATCCAGATCACAAGCACCTAGCAGAAACCTAATTAGTAGCAACATTCCATGCTACCATTCCTAGGGGTAAGCACAAGATTTCTTTTATTACTGCACTCCAGATCCAGACAAGACTTCAAGACAGTTTTATGCAACTTTTGTCACACATCTGGGGAAAAGGAGAGGCTGGATGGCTTATGAATGGAGTTCCAAGTGTCCTCTATTCATTTAGGGTCTTTTTTTTTTACTAAACCATGCTAGCAATTCCTGTACAGCGAATGAGCTGGGGTGCATTTATCGTGCCAGGAATTGCTAGCACAGTTTAATTTTAAAAAGGCCCTTAACTTTTTAAGCCATTGTAATATCAGGAAACTTTGACCTTAGCTAGCCAGTATAAGCAATTTTAAACATTAAAGTACAAATGCTTATTGCAATTTTTTTATGCTAGGGTCAACTATCTTATATTGTTTCCAACTTTCTCAAAATAATATATCCAGATTTCTAACAGCAAAAGCTGGAGATAATTTTTACACCAATCCTAGAGATGCTTCCACTGGTTACCAATTTCCTCCATGGTCCAGTTTTCCATCATTCACAAATGTTTAACCCAAGTATGCCTTGCTGGGCTGTTGGTCAATTCCGCAGCATGGCCCAAAAGGCATGAAGGCCTTTGTGGAAAAATCTATTATAACAGCAAAACAATGCATCCTGGCTGAGTGGATTACAAATAGATACCCCACTTTGCAGGGGTGGAGACTGCGAATGATCCACTTAATTCGGATTGAGAGGATGAGTATAAAACAATTTTCCTCGGAAAGGGGCGAGAATTGGATAAACTGCTGGAGCCTGTTCCTGGACACCTTAACACCAGCTGCACGAAGCCGCCTTATGAACACATAGTTGTTTAACCAATACTGGTGGAGTGAATGTATTTTGACTAGTTAAAGAAGGGGTTTAAGGGAGGGGTAGGTTGGGAAGGGTGGGAAAGGACTTTGACACAAGAGTAGAAACCTTATCGTAAAAGAATAAGCTGCAAAAGGTCAAGTTGGTGGATCGGGAGTTGGGGTATAAAAGTTACAATGATTTTCAAGTTGTACTGCTTTGAACAAACGTGATATGCTGTTTGGTGAACTGTTCAGTTTGAAGTGTCATTGCTGTTGACTAATAAAAATGATTAAAACATAACCCAAGTATGCCAAGAGTATATTGTCCAAAAAAAATGTGTGTTTAATATATCTTATTCTACCATTACAGTTTTCGCAGGAATAATTTTTCCATTGCCCCAGCATCCATGATTACAAGTTGAAGTGTACTTACTGCTGTTTCACTATTTTGCCCCAAGCAGAGAACTCTTCCACTTGATATCCCCCTATAAACATGAAGACTTCAGTATTCAGGCAAGCTTTTTTGAGGTACTTAAAACTGTTTCATTTTGTTACAGTATTGCTACAATATTTTATAGTACAGTCTCAATTATCCAACCTTCTGACATTCATATCCGGTGATGAAGCTTCTCTTTCCATTTTCTGAACCAGGGACCCTACTTTTACTACAAAACAGCACAACTGTGAACCGGGACCCTGCTTTTACTGCCTTTGGTTCTGACCTTACCATTGTTTTCCATATTATCTGACTTTTCATTTATCCTACAATAGGTCGGTCCTGTTTAGGTTGGATAATCGAGACTACTGTATTGTCTAATTTGTTTCACATTTTTTTATTTGCTGTTTATTCAGTTTTATTTATTATTTTATTGTATTCTACTTTAATATGTTTATAGTCTGAAGAATATGAACTATTACCATGAAGTAAATTGGCACATTTACAAAGTCATTCATTTCTACATCATTGGTTTAAATCTGATTTGAGACAGAAGCCACTGTACCTAACATCTGAATGTTATTAAGTAGTTGCTGTATGTGATATGCGCTGGGAGTTTCACTATCAGGCAAGTGATGATATAATCTGCTCTTTACCAGTACTCTAAAGGCAATCTTCTCATCCTCAAGGCCCAATTTACTACAGCTTCTCTCCTTTCTAGGATCAAAATTTAGTGAGAGGCCATTGGAGATGGGTCTTAACCTGCTCTCAAGATACCACCGACAGGATTGTGTGGGAGAAATCTTACTGCCACTGCCTGTGCTATGGATAAATGCTATATTGACAGTACTAAAAGCAAAATTGGTCATCTTTAGTACTCAATACACTAGAATAAAATGTAAAAGTCAAAAGAAAAACTGCCTTTACAGAATGTTAGGACAAATGTATGTGGCTGTACTGAATCAAACAGACAGCATTCAAAATCTGATGAAAACTAATCTAACCTTTAATATTTGGGAAAACAGAACAAAAAGTGCTCACACAGTTCAGCTTTGCAGTCACTCTTTCACTAGTAAGACCAATAATATCTTATGGAGATACTATCTCAATAACAGGGCTGTTCATAGTTCATGACTCAGAAGAGCAAATTAGGCAACCTGATTTGTTTTTGTGGATATCACATGTCACAGGTGTATAATAAAGAACAAGGCAGAATACCAGAGCCATACCAAATATCATATGTACATATATACACACACATACATCTAGGCTAATGTCCTCTTTCATACAAATTAAAGCAAAGTCATCACGTCTCATGAAATATGACTTCAATGTTTGTCATAACACCCTTTTCATCAGTGGTCAGAATTAGTTCTGTAATGGCATCAACTATGCATGTAGTCAATCATGCCACCATAGCTATGAGAGAGAGAAGCAGAGAGTATAAATAAGGCCACAGTCACAGATGGAACAACAAGGTGCACTCAGGAATCACAGGAAGCAACAGCTCTGAGCCCTGCTCAGTTAATCACCTTTAATTCCTTCAAAAATGTTATGTCAGTACAAAATTCAGCTTGGACTGTCTCACTGGCAGTATAATGTGGTTTAAATGTAAAATGATTCCGGGGATCTAGTTGTGTACTGCAACCATACAAGTGCACCAGTACAAATAAAGAACCCGAGGAAACAGTCACAAACACGAATTTCGACTTCTGCAGGTTATCAATAGAAATCAAACAAAATAAAACATGGAAATGAAAATAAGATGATACCTTTTTTATTGGACATAACGTAATAAGCAAATGTGTTAGCAGATAGTATATATAAGAAACATCAAAGCATTATTCTGCAGAAAACAAAAAGGTATTCAATGAAAACTTCTTTGGATCATTACTGCGCAGCAAAAAGATTTAACAACTAATGGGCAGAAAACATGTTGCCTTGGGTGAATAACTATCAAACAGACCCTTCAAATATTTCTTAAAGAATATTGCTAGCAAAATTTCAGACCTATAACTTTCGAATGCTTCGTTTAAAATACAGGAACACAAGATACAATCCCAAGCTCAGAAATCTTATCGGGTCTGTCGCCCGGCCTCCCCACAAACTTGGTGTTAAGAACTAACAAAGTTGTCGCCGCGAGTTCTGCGGCTCGACTGGAACTAATTGAAAGAGACACCTCCCGATCAGTGCCATGACAGACAGGACAGACAGGAGGCCTGGACACCCCCCGAACCCCCGAAAAAGGGGACAGAGCCAAACTGAAAAAGTTCAGGGACTGTGGGATCTTTGGCACAGACGTCAGATTTAAAACTATTTTATTCTTTGGATACTTTTTTTTTTATTATTATTAAGTGCGCCACTCCGACGCGCGCCCCCGCCAATAGCGCGTTCTACCCGAACCATCAACATTTTATCCCTCGCTATAACGTAACGTGCGCGCGGTCTCTTGTTGCCGGAGCAATTTCAACGGGGCGGAAGGGGAACGAGGACACAAGTTTTCTTTCTGCGCTTGTTTTATTGAGGAGGGGGCAGCGCGTCTGAAAACTTAGGTACTCACTCCTGTTTCCGGATCCCCCCCACCCCAGTAATAATGACTGAGAGACGAGGACGGTGTCCCTCATCAGGCTTTCTCCTGGGAGCCGCAAGACAATGATAAGACCAGTCCTCCTTCCCGGCCATGTGAGAGAAATTAATAGAGACAAGGGAGCCTGGCCCTGGAGGAGCAGACGGGGATCGAACGGACCTCAGGCAAGCTCCAGCCGGTCTCGGCCTTTCCCGGCACAGCCTGCCTGGCCTCGGTCCCATTGCACTCCGAGTGGAATGACCTACTCTCTCGGCGTTCTACACCCCACAACCACTGCTTACCTGCATCCTCCTGCCGCCGCTTCTCCGCTCCCCCCTGCCCCCAACACTGAAGCAAGGAAAGACGAGCCCGGAGCACTCGCACTGACCCCCCAAACACGCAACACGCACTACTACTACCAACGAGACTGTAACAAAAAAAAATATGAAAAAAAAACTGCACCCGCCGCCTACAGCGCCCCCAGCGCCTGAGCAGCACCACTGCACCTTGCCTCCCTCCAACCGGAAAGCTACGGAAGTCCTATGGCACTGACAGCCCGCCCCGCTCTGACATAAGAGCAAAGCACAAGCTGATGAGGCAACCACAAAGAGGAAATAAAAAGATTGACAAATAATGTTAAGAAGATAACGTGATGCCTTTTTATTACACTGACTAGCTGACGGAAGTTTAGTCTTTTTTTTTTCTTTTTATTTGTGAACATTCAAAAAATACAGCCAAGCAAAACACTTGTATCATTATAGAGCCTCAATCAAGCAAGCACTTCACATCAGCTAATAAAAAACAAGGGTACAATAGACTAAGAAGCTCACTCAAGATCTCTATTTGTAGGATCCCTAGAATCTTATGGAAGAAATATAGCAAAAGCTACCATTTAAGCAGAATAAGAAAACAGCTTAAGCAAGCCAACTTCATGACTCAGGCATATTCACTCAGTGATATTTTCATGGACTGACTGTAGCCCAGCAGATACCCTCAAGGCTGCCCCCCCCCCCCCAAAAAAAAAGCAGATATCTGAGATTGCTCAAAGAAAGCATATTTTCTGAAACAGTTTTTCACTACACAATTACAGACACAACAGAAGGAATTGCTTTCACACTGAAAAAAAAATTCATGACAATTCAGAAAGTATAATATCAACACAGTATCTAACAGGTCACAGAAAACATCACTAATAAAGTAGCAGAAGAGACAAAAAGAATAATCCGCATCACAGTTACCTGATGCTAGGGTTCAGCTTGGGGGTCAGTGATCAAGAAAAAGATCTGGGTGTCGTTGTAGATACTATACTGAAATCTTCTGCTCAGTGTGTGGTGGCAACCAAAAAAGCAAACAGGATTTTTTTTGTTACATTTGTACCCTACACTTTTCCCACTCATGGCAGGCTCAATGTGGCTTACATGGGGCAATGGATGGTTAAGTGACTTGCCCAGAGTCACAAGGAGCTGCCTGTGCCTGAAGTGGGAATTGAACTCAGTTCCTCAGGACTAAAGTCCACCACCCTAACCACTAGGCCACTCCTAGGAGTTATTAGGAAAGGGATGGTGAATAAGACCAAAAATACTATAATGCCTTTGTATCAATCCATGGTACGTCCGCACCTTGAGTATTGCGTTCAGTTCTGGTCACCGTATCTCAAAAAAGATATAGAGGAATTCGAAAAGGTTCAAAGAAGAGTGACCAAAATGATAAAGGGGATGGAACTCCTCTTGTATGAGGAAAGGCTAAAAAGGTTAGGGCTCTTCAGCTTGGAAAACAGATGGATAAAGGGAGATATGATTGAGGTCTACAAAATCCTGAGTGGTGTAGAACGAGTAGAAGTAAATCGATTTTTTACTTGTTCCAAAAGTACAAAGACTAGGGGACACTTAAGGAAGTTACATGGGAACACTTTTAAAACAAATAGGATATATTTTTTCACTCAATGAATAGTTAAGCTCTAGAACTCTTTGCTGGAGGATATGGTAGTGTATCTGCAGTTAGTATATCTGGGTTTAAAAAAGGTTTGTACAAATTCCTGGAGGAAAAGTCCACAGACATGGGAAGCAACTGCTTGCCCTGGGATTTGTAGTATGGAATGTTGCCACGATTTGGGTTTCTGTGAGGCAGGGGTGTAGTTAGACCTTGAGGTGGTAGGGGGCCAGAGCCCAAGGTGGGGGGGCACATTTTGGTCTGCCACCCCTCCGCTGCCCCCCCCTCCACCTCTCTGCCCCCCCTTCCCCCAGCACAACCCACCTCAGAAAAAAGCTATGGGGTACACAACAGGCCTACTTACCCTTCCCCCTCCCACATCCCCGCTGGCTATCTCCTTTCCCATCCTGGTCCCCAGCAGCTAGCGACGACCTGGGTCTTCTAGCAGCAGAGCTTGTGTCTGTCTCGTCACCTGTGGGGCTATCAGTGTTCTTGCTGTCAACAAAACTGCCTGCTGCCTTCTCCGCCCCCTGAAAGGCCACTTAGTTGCCTGTGGCCCTGGGTGTGTATTGGTCACAGGTCCGAGGATGTTTAACTGTGCAGTGCCCCAGTGTGGGTGCTGTCGTGCGTGGCCACTATCCTGGTGTCCTCCCAGCCTCCACAGCCTGAATGATGGTGGCTGCTCAGCTGCACATGTTGATAGTGGAGATTACAGTGGGCACCTGGTGGCCTCATCTGGTGCAGATGGAGCTGCAGGTCTCTGCTGGCAGAGGTGCAAGCTGCTGCGTGGGCTTGCAAATCACGGCGCAGGCCCTTAATCTTTTCTTGTATCCTCTGCATCTCCTCTCAGAACAGCTTCATGCATGCCTGCTGGGCCATCACACCATCCTGCAGGAACTGCAGCTTTCACGGCCTATATTCAGCCAGCTCTACATTGTGACTGAGGAGCTGCCTGACAAGTCGGAGCAACTACCGTCTACGAAGTGATGGCTCTCGTTGGGGCTACTGTGGCTCTTCATGTACATAAGTACATGAGTATTGCCATACTGGGACAGACCGAAGGTCCATCAAGTCCAGCATCCTGTTTCCAACAGTGGCCATTCCAGGTCACAAGTATCTGGCAAGATCCCAAAACAGCACAATAAATTTCATGCTGCTTATCCTAGAAATAAGCAGTGGATTTTCCCCTAGTCCATTTTAATAATGGCTTATGGACTTTTCTTTTAGGAAGATTTCCACACCTTTTTTAAACCCCACTAAGCTAACTGCATTCTCTGGCAATGAATTCCAGAGTTTAATTACACATTGAGTGGAGAAATATTTTCTCAGATTCATTTTAAATTTACTACTTAGCAGTGGTGTTCCTAGGGGAGGGCGGTGGGTGCAGTCCGCCCCGGGTGCACGCCGCTGGGGGGGTGCCGCGCGCGCCTGTCCTCCGTTCATTCCATGCTTCTTCTCTGCCCTGGAACAGGTTACTTCCTGTTTCGGGGCAGAGAAGAAGCATGGAATGAACGGAGGACAGGCGCGCGCGGCACCCCTCCAGCAGCGTGCACCCGGGGGGTTCCTTTCGTGGGGGGGTGTCCTTTCGCCGGGGGGGGGGTCGTGCTGCATCCGGGGGGGGGGTGCTGCACCCGGGGGGCGGGGCGCATCGGCGATCTGCCCCGGGTGTCAGTCCCCCTAGGAACGCCACTGCTACTTAGCTTCATTGCGTACCTCCTAGTCCTAGTATTTTTGGAAAGCGTAAACAGGCGATTCATGTCTACCCGTTCCATTCCACTTATTATTTTATAGACCTCTATCATATCTCCCCTCAGTTGTCTCTTCTCCAAGCTGAAGAGCCCTAGCTGCTTTAGCCTTTCCTCATAGGGAAGTTATCCCATCCCCTTTATCATTTTCTTTGTCTTTTCTGTACCTTTTCCAATTCCACTATATCTTTTTTGAGATGTAGCAACCAGAACTGCACACAATATTTGAGGTGCAGTCGCACCATGGAGCGATTCAAAGGCATTATAATGTCCTCATTTTTGTTTTCCATTCCTCTCTTAATAATACATAACATTCTTAGCCACCGCCGCACAATGAGTAGAGGGTTTCAACGTAACATCAGTGATGATACCTAGATCCCTTTCCTGGTTGGTGACTCCTAATGTGGAACCTTGCATTATGTAGCTATAGTTCGGGTTCCTCTTTCCCACATGCATCACTTTGCACTTGCTCACATTAAACATCATCTGCCATTTGGATGCCAAGTCTCCCTGTCTCATAAGATCCTCTTTCAATTTTTCACAATCCCCTTGCAATTTAACAACTTTGAATAACTTTGTGTCATCAGCAAATTTAATTACCTCACTAGTTACTCCCATCTTTAGGTCATTTATAAATATGTTAAAAAGCAGCAGTCCCAGCACAGACCCCTGGGGAATCCCACTAACTACCCTTCTCCATTGAGAATATTGACCATTTAGCCCTACTCTCTGTTTTCTATCTTTTAACCAGTTTTAAATCCGCTATAGTACACTACCTCCTATCCCATGACTCTCCAATTTCCTCTGGAGTCTTTCATGAGGTACTTTGTCAAATACCTTTTGAAAATCCAGATACACAATATCGACCAGCTCACCTTTATCCACATGTTTGTTCACCCCTTCAAAGAAATGTAATAGATTGGTAAGGCAAGATTTCCCTTCACTAAATCCATGTTGGCTTTGTCTCATTAATCCATGCTTATGAATATGCTCTGTAATTTTGTTCTTTATGATAGTCTCTACTATTTTGCTCAGCACCAACATCAGGCTCACCAGTCTATAATTTCCCGGATAACCTCTGGAACCTTTTTCAAAAATCAACCTTATATTGGCCACCCTCCAATCTTCCAATATCATGCTTGATTTTAAAGATAAATGACATATTACTAACAATAGTTCTGCAAATTCCATTTTCAATTCTATCAGTACTCTGGGATGAATACCATCCAGTCCAGGTGATTTGCTACTCTTCAATTTGTCAAATAGCGCCATTAAATCTTCCAGGTTTATAGAGATTTCATTCAGTTTCTCTGACTCATCATCTTTGAATATGTTTTCTGGCACTGGTATCTCTCCCAAATCTTCCTCAGTGAAGACAGAAGCAAAGAATTAATTTAATCTCTCAGCTATGGCTTTGTCTTCCCTGAGTGCCTCTTTTACCCCTTGGTCATCTAGCGGTCCAACTGATTCTTTTGCCGGCTTCTTGCTTTTAATATACCTAAAAAATTTTTACTATGTTTTTGCCTCCACTGCATTATTTTTTTCAAAGTCCCTCTTTGCCTTCCTTCTTCCTTTTTTAATACATGGAATATATTTGTCCTGGGCTTCCAGGATGGTATTTTTGAACAGCATCCACGCCTGATGTAAAGTTTTGACCTTCGTAGTTGCTTCTCTGAGTTTTTGTAGTTCTTTTAATTTTATCACAGTCTCCTCTTTGAAAGTTAAATGCTAATGTATTTGATTTCTTGTGTGTATTTACTCCAAAGCCGATATAAAATCTGATCATATTATGATCACCGTTATCAAGCAGCCCCATCACCATTACCTCTTGCACCAGATCATGTGCTCCACCAAGGACTAGGGGCCAGATGCACAAAGCTTACAGTGCTATTAACGTTTGCTTTAGACTGGTATTTAGTAACGCACAGTGGGGTTTTCCGTGGCTCTAACATGCAATTTATCATTTATTTTATTTATTTAGATTTTGCTCACACCTTTTTCAGTAGTAGCTCAAGGTGAGTTACATTCAGGTACACTGGATACAATGTATTACAATGAGCTCATTAGTATTCTAATGAGCTCATTCATAGTCTAATGTGTATTCCAGGGGATGCACAGCTCCAGAGCAGCCCTAATTTAACAAGCAAATTTTACAGCTGCTCTGGAGCTGTCAGAGAGGAGAGAAGCAGAAGCAGGCAGCTGCAAAGGCTACCTGCTTGTGGTTCCTACCTCTTACTTCCTGGCGCCCCCCTGATTTTTTTTTTTTTTAGTTTCCTCAGTGGTCCAATGGACCCTCATACCCTTTAAAAACATTTTCCCTGGTGGTCCAGTGGATCAAACTCCTTTCCCTGTGCGTGCACACACACACTCTCCTGTACCCAACCCCCACCCTGCCCCTCCCTGTACCTTTACAACAAGATGGAGGCAGGAGGGCAGGAGCAATTCCTCCTTCCTGCCTCGAACCAGCTTGGAGCAAAATGGTGGCGCCCAGGTCATGCTCAGTGCATTCTGGGATGCACTGGGTGGTGCTAAATACTATATCAGGAAAAAAACTCGTTATGTGGTGTTTAGCCCCACCCAGTGCATCTTTGCTACTAATTACCCATTGGCAGCAGTAATAGTATCCTGTTTTTAAGGAGAACCATTGGATGTGGATAGGGGGGAGGGCAAAGGAGAATCGGTGGACATGGATGGGAGGGGAGGGCAGGGGAGAGAGGTGAAATCACTGGACATGGAGGGGAGGGCAGAGGAGAATCGCTGGACATGGATGGATGAAGGGGGCAGGGGAGAGAGGACATTTGCTGGATATGGATGGAGGAGAGGGCAGGGGAGAATGGAGAGCTGCTGGACATGGATGGATGGAGAGGAGGGTACTAGAACTCGCGGACTGAAAAGGGGGAGCTGGGGAAGTCACTGGACATGGGAGGGGAGAATCATTGGACATAGGGGAGGAGAGCAGAGGAGACTCGCTGGACATAGATAGGAGGCGAGGGCAAGGAGAATCGCTGGACATGGATGGGAGGGGAGGGCAGGGGGAGAGAAGAGAAATCACTGGACATAGGAGGAGAGGACACTAGAGAGGAGAATTGCTGGACATGGATGGGTGGAGGGGCAGGGAAGAGAGGAAATTTGCTGGATATGGATGGATGTATGGAGAAGAGGGCAGGGGAGTGGAGAGTTGCTGGATATGGATGGATGGATCGAGGGGAATACAGGGGAGAGAGGAGAGTTGCTGGACATGGATGGAGGGGAGGGAAGACAGGAAGGAGATGCACATGGAGGGGATGGCAGGGGGAGAGAAGAGAAATCGCTGGACATGGAGGGAGGGCTGGGGAGAGAGGAGAATTGCTGGACATGGATGGATGGATGGAGGGGGCAGGGGAGAGAGAGGAAATTTGCTGGATATGGATGGATGGAGGAGAGGGCAAGGGAGAATGGAGAGTTGCTGGACATGGATGGATGGATGGAGGGGAGGGAAGTCAGGAAGGAGATGCACATGGATGGAGGAGAAGGAAGAGAGGAGAAATGCTGGACATGGATGGAGTGGAGGGCAGGGAAGAGAGGAGAAATGTTGGACAACTACTACTACTACTTAACATTTCTAAAGCGCTACTAGGGTTACGCAGCGCTGTACAATTTAACATAGAAGGACAATCCCTGCTCAAAGAGCTTACAATCTAAAAGACGCGTGGGCAGTCAGACCGATAGGGGCAGTCAAATTGGGCAGTCTGGAATTCCTGAAAGGTAAGAGTTAGGTGCCGAATGCAGCATTGAAGAGGTGGGCTTTAAGCAAAGACTTGAAGATGGGCAAGGGGGGGGCTTGGCGTAAGGACTCGGGGAGGTTGTTCCAAGCATAGGGTGAAGCGAGGCAGAATGAGCGGAGCCTGGAGTTGGCGGTGGTGGAGAAGGGTAATGAAAGGAGGGATTTGTCCTGTGAATGGAGGTTTCAGGCTGGAACTTAAGGGGAGATGAGGGTAGAGAGGTAGTGAGGGGCAGCAGACTGAGTGCATTTGTAAGTAAGAAGGAGAAGCTTGAACTGAATGCGGTATCTGATTGGAAGCCAGGGAAGTGACCTGAGGAGAGGGCTGATATGAGTATATTGGTTCTGGCGGAATATAAGACGTGCAGCAGAGTTATGAACAGATTGAAGAGGGGATAGGTGGCTAAGCGGGAGGCCGGTGAGGAGTAAGTTGCAGTAGTCAAGGCGAGAGGTAATGAGAGCGTGGACGAGAGTTCGGGTGGTGTGTTCAGAGAGGAAAGGGCGAATTTTGCTGATGTTAAAGAGGAAGAAGCGACAGGTCTTGGCTGTCTGCTGGATATGCGCAAAGAAGGAGAGGGAGGAGTCAAAGATGACTCCAAGGTTGCGGGCAGATGAGATGGGGAGGATGAGGGTGTTATCAACTGAGAAAGTGGAGGAAGAGGAGAAGTGGGTTTTGGTGGAAAGACGATGAGTTCGGTCTTGGACATGTTCAGTTTCAGGTGGCGGTTGGACATCCAGGCAGCTATGTCGGATAAGCAGGCTGATACCTTAGCCTGGGTCTCAGCGGTGATGTCTGGTGTGGAGAGATACGACTGGGTGTCATCAGCATATAGATGATACTGGAAACCGTGAGATGAGATCAGGGAGCCCAGGGTAGAGGTGTAGATTGAGAAGAGAAGGGGTCCAAGGACAGATCCCTGGGGAACACCAACAGATAGTGGGATGGGGGTGGAGGAGGATCCATGAGAGTGAACTCTGAAGGTGCGGTGGGAGAAATAGGAGGAGAACCAGGCGAGGACAGAGCCCTGGAACCCAAATGAGGACAGTGTGGCAAGAAGTAAATCATGATTGACAGTGTCAAAAGCGGTGGATAGATCGAGGAGGATGAGGATGGAGTAGTGGCCTCTGGATTTGGCAAGGAACAGGTCATTACAGACTTTAGAGAGTGCTGTTTCTGTCGAGTGTAGAGGGCGAAAACCGGATTGAAGTGGATCGAGGATGGCATGAGAGGAGAGGAAATCGAGGCAGCGGCTGTGAACGGCGCGCTCAAGTATTTTGGAGAGGAAGGGTAGGAGGGAGATGGGGCGGTAGTTGGAGGGACAGGTGGGGTCAAATGATGGTTTTTTGAGGAGAGGTGTGACTACGGCGTGCTTGAAGGTGTCAGGGATAGTTGCAGTGGAGAGAGAGAGGTTGAGGATATGACAGATGGAGGGGGTGACAGTATGAGAGATGATATTAAGTAAGTTGGTGGGATGGGATCAGAAGAGCAGGTAGTGCATTTCGAGGAGGAAAGAAGGTGAGCGGTTTCCTCCTCGGTGATGTCAGGGAAGGAGGAGAAGGAGGCCTGGGTTGATTGGTTGAGGGAGAGGGTTGAAGGGTGAGGAGGAGGAGATGGCTTGGTAGTGAACTCAAGGTTGATCTTTTGCACCTTGTCGCGGAAGTAATCGGCCAGTGATTGAAGAGAGAGCGAGGGGGTTGGGAGCGGAGGGCACTTTAAGGAGAGAGTTAAGGGTGGCGAAGAGACGACGGGGGTTGGAGCTGAGAGAATTGGTCAATTGGCTGTAATAATCCTGTTTGGCAAGGAATAGGGAGGATTGGAAGGAGGATAGCATGAATTTGTAGTGAAGGAAATCTGAGTGGGTGCGGGATTTCCGCCAGAGGCATTCAGCAGATCGGGCACAGGCGCGAAGGTAATGGATGCAAGGGGTCAGCCATGGCTGGGGAATAGTACGCTTAGTGGGACGGGAGGTGGATGGTGCTAGGGTGTCTAGAGCAGAGGAGAGAGTGGCATTGTAGGCGGAGACAGCCTTATCGACAGACTCGGAGGAAATGATGGAGGGGAGGAGATTAGAAATACTAGAGGATAGGGTGGGAGGGTCAATAGCCTGGAGATTCCTGGAGGTAGTGGTTAAAGTTGGACGGGGCTGAGGGGGGGTGAAGAAGTGTGAAGGTGATCAGGTGATGATCGGACAGAGGAAGAACTGACGCATAGAAATTGGAGGGAGAGCCGGAAGAGGAGAGGACGAGGTCAAGACAATGGCCGTCTCGGTGAGTAGGGGTGGTGGAGCATAGCTGGAGGTTGAAGGAGGATGTTAGAGTGAGGAACCGAGAAGCGTGAGGGTCGGATTGGTCATCAACGTGTATGTTAAAGTCTCCGAGAATGAGGGACGGAGATGAGGGTTCGAGAAAAACGGAAAGCCAGGCATCAAAGTCATCTTCCATGATCCTTCCTCCCCCTCTCTCATCCTTGGTGACTTTAATATTCCTGCTAATGATCCTTCCAACTCTTATATTTCCAAGTTACTCGCTTTAACGTCGTCCTTTAATCTCCAACTATGCTCCACCCCCCCACTCATCAAAATGGTCACTGTCTTGATCTCATCTTCTCTTCCAACTGTTCACCTTCTAGTTTCCTTGCCTCTGATCATCCCTCCTCTGATCACCATCTTATAACTTTCACACTTAAATCTCCTCCCTCCCAGTCCCGTCCTATCCTATCTAATTTATCTAGGAATCTTCACGATATTGACCCTTCATCTCTATCCTCCCATGTTTCAAACCTCCTCTCTACTGTGGCACCATCCACGTCTGTCAACGAGGCTGTTTCTTCTTACAACAATACTCTATTCTCTGCCTTAGACACTCTTGCACCTTTGATGACCCGCCCTGTAAGGCGTACAAAACCCCAACCTTGGCTGACTTCTAATATCCGCTACCTACGTTCCTGTACCCGCTCCGCCGAACGCCTCTGGCGGAAATCTCGGGCCCTCGCTGATTTCTTACACTTTAAGTTCATGCTGACCTCCTTCCAATCTGCTCTTGTACGTGCCAAACAGGATTATTATATCCAACTGACCAACTCTCTTGGCTCTAATCCTCGACTTCTCTTCACCACATTGAACTCTCTCCTCAAGGTGCCCCCTCCCCCAACTCCCCCTTCATTATCTCCTCAGACCCTTGCTGAATTCTTTAACGACAAGGTTCAAAAGATAAACCTTGCTTTCTCTACCTCACCAGCTCTCCCTCCACTAGTCCGTTCCCCTCTCTCTCCTTCCCCTCATTCCCTTTCCTCCTTTCCTGAAGTTACTATTGAGGAAACTACACTTCTCCTTTCTTCCTCAAAATGTACCACCTGTTCCTCTGATCCCATTCCCACCCACCTTCTTAATGCCATCTCTCCTACTCTTATTCCTTTTATCTGTCACATTCTCAACCTCTCACTTTCCACTGCGACTGTCCCTGTTGCCTTTAAACATGCTGTGGTCACACCTCTCCTTAAGAAGCCTTCACTTGACCCTACTTGTCCCTCTAATTACCGACCCATCTCCCTCCTTCCTTTTCTCTCCAAATTACTTGAGCGTGCTGTTCACCGCCGCTGCCTTGATTTTCTCTCCTCACATGCTATTCTTGACCCATTACAATCTGGTTTTCGCCCTCTCCACTCAACCGAAACTGCGCTTACTAAAGTCTCCAATGACCTATTACTGGCTAAATCCAGAGGTCAATATTCCATCCTCATTCTTCTTGATCTTTCCGCTGCTTTTGACACTGTCGATCACAGCATACTTCTCGATACCCTGTCCTCACTTGGATTCCAGGGCTCTGTCCTTTCCTGGTTCTCTTCCTACCTCTCCCTCCGCACCTTTCGTGTTCACTCTGGTGGATCCTCTTCTACTTCTATCCCTCTGCCTGTCGGCGTACCTCAGGGTTCTGTTCTTGGTCCCCTCCTCTTTTCTATCTACACTTCTTCCCTTGGTTCATTAATCTCATCCCATGGCTTTTCCTACCATCTCTATGCTGATGACTCCCAAATCTACCTTTCTACCCCTGATATCTCACCTTGCATCCAAACCAAAGTTTCAGCGTGCTTGTCTGACATTGCTGCCTGGATGTCTCAACGCCACCTGAAATTAAATATGACCAAAACCGAGCTTCTCATTTTCCCCCCCAAACCCACCTCCCCGCTCCCCCCGTTTTCTATTTCTGTTGATGGCTCTCTCATTCTCCCTGTCTCCTCAGCTCGAAACCTTGGGGTCATCTTTGACTCTTCTCTCTCCTTCTCTGCTCATATCCAGCAGATTGCCAAGACCTGTCGTTTCTTTCTTTACAACATTCGTAAAATCCGCCCTTTTCTTTCCGAGCACTCTACCAAAACCCTCATCCACACCCTTGTCACCTCTCGTTTAGACTACTGCAATCTGCTTCTTGCTGGCCTCCCACTTAGTCACCTCTCCCCTCTCCAGTCGGTTCAAAACTCTGCTGCCCGTCTCATCTTCCGCCAGGGTCGCTTTACTCATACTACCCCTCTCCTCAAGACCCTTCACTGGCTCCCTATCCATTTTCGCATCCTGTTCAAACTTCTTCTACTAACCTATAAATGTATTCACTCTGCTGCTCCCCAGTATCTCTCCACACTCGTCCTTCTCTACACCCTTTCCCGTGCACTCCGCTCCATGGATAAATTCTTCTTATCTGTTCCCTTCTCCACTACTGCCAACTCCAGACTTCGCGCCTTCTGTCTCGCTGCACCCTACGCCTGGAATAAACTTCCTGAGCCCCTACGTCTTGCCCCATCCTTGGCCACCTTTAAATCTAAACTGAAAGCCCACCTCTTTAACATTGCTTTTGACCCATAACCACTTGTAACCACTCACCCCCACCTACCCTCCTCTCTTCCTTCCCGTTCACATTAATTGATTTGATTTGCTTACTTTATTTATTTTTTGTCTATTAGATTGTAAGCTCTTTGAGCAGGGACTGTCTTTCTTCTATGTTTGTGCAGCGCTGCGTATGCCTTGTAGCGCTATAGAAATGCTAAATAGTAGTAGTAGTAGTAAGGAAGGAAGAGAGGGATTTATTAGGGGGGCGGTAAATGACTGCCACTCTGAGTGGCAATGGATAGAATAGCCGGATGGAGTGTGCTTCAAAGGGTGAGAAGCAGTGAGACTGTGGTAGGAGGAGGGGTTGGAAACTACAGGAGGGCTAGAGTAGAAGCCCGACGCCTCCACCGCGACCAGCTGGGCGGGGAGTGTGGGAGAAGAGATAACCTCCATGGCAAAGGGCCGCAACTGAGGCAGAGTCATCAGGGGAGAGCCAGGTTTCAGTTAGCAATTGAAGGGAACGAGAGATGAAGAGATCGTGGGACAAGAATGGAGGGAAGGAAAGACAAAGGAAGGAGATGCACATGGATGGAGGGGAAGGGAGAGAGGAGAAATGCTGGACGGATGGAGGGGGAGGGAAGACAGAGGAAGTAGATGCACATGGATGGAGGGGAGGGGAGCGAGGAGAAATGCTGGTATGGATGGAGGGGAAACTGCTAAATTTAAGGGCTGGATCGGAACACTTGAGGGCAGATGCTGAAACTGGAGGAAGGATAGGGACAGGGCTACAGATGGTAGACAGGATGCATAAGGACACAGGAGGATGGTGGGCATGGTGAGTGAAAAAATATCAAATGGAAAGAAGACACTGCATAAAACAGAAGGCTCTGGGACCAAAGTGAATAGAAAAACTAAATGATCAGACAAGAAAGGTAGGAAAAAGTATTTTATTCAGAATTTATTAATTGGAATATGTCAGCTTTTGGAAATGTGCATCTGTGATATTTTGCATGTAAGTTTCAGTTTTTCTAGTATTGCTGCATGCCGAGTCTAACTTCTTGAGGTAACTTTCCAGTTCAGTATTTTGCCTTCATATTTGTTTTATTTCTAGTTCCTTGTGTCACATCTGTTATGTCATGTGTTTTTCATGAGTGATCAAGGTGCAGTATTTTTATTTTTTGTTACATTTGTACCCCACACTTTCCCACTCATGGCAGGCTCAATGCAGCTTACATGGGGCAATGGAGGGTTAAGTGACTTGCCCAGAGTCACAAGGAGCTGCCTGTGCCTGAAGTGGGAATTGAACTCAGTTCCTCAGGACCAAAGTCCACCACCCTAACCACTAGGCCACTCCTCCACTCATTTTGCTGGTGTGTATTATTTGCAGCCCTTTTTGTTTGTTTGTTTGTTTTTCCACTAGGTAGAGTACTGGTGTTTTAGAGCCCGGTGTAATTACAGTACTGCTTTTCCACGCATAAGGTTGTAGCTCATCCTGTCCTTGGAATTAGTGCTGTTATGGTTTGGTAAGGTTATGAGTGTGTTTTTGCACAAGTTTGTGTATAGTGTTTTGCAGTGGAGAGATTGTGTGTTGGCCTTACTGAGGTGGCACCAAAACATCAGAAAGGGTTTTAGAGCCTAAATCATGACACACTACCTCTTGAAGGATCTACATACAGAGCCTATGCATTTCTAAGGTCAACACTGGCATGGTATGGGAAGGGGGGTGGGGAAATACTACTGGAGAGGAAGAGGGAGTTCTAGATAAGGAGGAAAGAAGGAAGGAAGGGAGAAAGAGCTGGCTTTTTTTTGGGAATAAGTCCGCTCTTTCTCTCTTCCTTCCTCCATATTAGCATATCATTTGCATATATATATATATATATATATATATATATATATATATATATATATATATGCAAATGAATATGCTAATATGCCCTCCCAAATTAGACAGTCAAACTACGCCCATGCCTCAGCTCAAACAGAAACATGATGACCCTGTCCCAGACCTTCCTACCTCCTCAGCTAAGCCAGCATTTGCAAACTAGTGCTCCCTGAGTCCCCCTCCCTCTGAGTTGGTTGGAGCAGACCACTGGCAGTGGTTGATTGTCTGTCTCTTGCTGCACGCTGGCTGGGACGGGGTTATCACGTTAACTCTGGTCCCTGGCCTTGGGCCTGCCACCTGTGAGTCTTCTCTCTACTGTCTGCTCTGCCGCTGCCTGTCCTGCAGATGGATCCGGCAATTCCACAGGAAGTAGTCATAGGCTAAGCAGGGCCGCCGACTCTGAGAGGCGGGAAAAAGGAAGGACGAGCTGGACGACCTACAGCGCATGCCGCAACGCTTTACGTGTTAACGAGATAAAGATAATCCAAAGAAAACAAAGCAAATGAGCAGCCTTCTGCTTGCTCTCAGCTGCCTTGTGGCAGCGCCATTGCCACCACCAGAAATTTAGAATTTAATTGAAATATTGCCTTGCCATACCCTGCCGATTCCGAATTCCAATGATACAGGACGCGAAGCAGCAGCACTGCACCGGGCCCCCATTAGAATTCGGGCCCAGGGAATTTTGCTTCACCTGCTCCCCCCCTCTCGGCGGCCCTGTGTCCAGGATCAGTCTGCTGCACCTAGGAAGCCTTCAGTCACATGGGCTCTGCTTTTGCCGTAAGTCTGCAGGTAAGCACAGACCTCTCATCCAACCCTTCCCCCTTCTACTATGAAGCTGACCTCAGACATGCTCTGCCTTATGTATATGCTAACCAAGGAATCCTTGCTTTTTGCAAGACCTGGTTGCAGGACAGGATAGAGCATTGGAGCTGGTCAGCAGAAGCACAAGGGACAGCAATGGACTCTGATACTGTGGACTGTGATACTGATATAAACTGTTTCCAGCCTATATACAAGTCTTGTTCTCAATTGGACACACCCAGTTGTGGCTGCCTGCAAGGGGGGAGAGGCCCTGGGAATGGATCTGTGCACCATCTTCTCAGTGGCATAGCTAGGTGGGGCGCCAGGGGAGCGGTCACTCCCCCAAACGGAGTTCTGCCGGTGCCTAGTTTTTTCTCGTCGTGTTTCATTGAAAATGTGCGCTAGGGGAAGTACACTCTCGTGCCGCTTTCGCTCCCCCCTGCGCCATCAACCTGGCTCCGCTACTGTATCTTCTGCACTGGTCTCAGGGTCAAGGGCTCCCCATCTTGTGCCTTTTATCAAGATTTATATCTCATATTTATCTTTACCAGCTTCATAGGCATCCATTTCTGGTGGCTTTGCTCCTCATGTGTCTCCCAAGTAGGCTCCATCCCTATTTGTGTGGTGAACCCCATTCCTCTTTTCTCAGGTGCCCACCTATTCTCAGGGTTCAGGGGGGACCATTGTATGTACTGATTGTAATTTCCAGAGCAGTGAACACACTCCTACAATCCTCCATAATAGAGCACATTTGAACCTTCTCTCCAGTTCTGTCAACCATTCTCAATTGGGGCAGAAGTGGGGCCCCTCGCAGGCCCACCAGCATATGCCAGGGGGAGGGGGGCGGCATCCAGTTACAGTCCCTGCTCTTTATTATCTGCAGGTGGCTCCAATCTGACGTCTATACTCATTGGTATGCTGGAGCTGGCTCACATCAGCTCGCAAGAGCCGTTTGTTAGTTTTTTAAGAATTTTGGGACGGCTCCCAAAATTTGGGCTCATCGTCCCTCCTCTTGGTGTCCTCCTTCCCTGTGGTTCACTCAGGCATCTTTCCCCACCGCCCCTCCTACCCAATACAGCACCTCTTCTTCTTGCAGTGATTAACTTTTTTAAAGCAGTGCTAGCCGGCCCAGTACCCGACACCATCAGAAAAAGCAGGCTGCTTCAGCCAATCCCGGGGGCTTTTCTTCAGCCTTTCCTGCCCCCAGGATTAGTGAAGCAGCCTGCTTTTTCTGATGGTGTCGGGTACTGGGCCGGCCAGCACTGCTTTAAAAAAGTTAATCACTGCAAGAAAAAGAGGTGCTGCATCACATGGGGAGAAAGGATGTTGGATAAAAACAGGCGATAGAGTGCCGTTAAAAAGTTGAAGCCAATTAGGTAAGTCTGTGTTTCCCCTTCCCTGTATAGCTGACATTCTATGTACACTCAAAGCAAACAAACCTATGAGCTGCTGCATCCATGTTGTCGTGGCATTTTTATTTAATCTCACTTATGTTTTCAAACATGCCATCTTGTGGAGCATACAGATGTACACAGAGGAGTTACATTCCACTCATTTTTATTAAGCCAGGTAAAAAAAACAAGACAATTATGTGGGTAACATTTTAACATTAAATCCAACATCTCGCCCTTCCCAACCCCCTCCCCCCAACAAAAAAAAATAGCAAAAAAAAAAACCCTATTAAAGAGCAGTGCTGAGTCCATCGCAGTCAAAACAGAGAGTCCATTACATATTGAGCAGTCTGCTCCGTGCAGTGGGTGTTAGTGTGTTCCAAAATGGGCTCCAACATTTCTGAAAGCGGTCTCCTGCAGTAGAAGAAAAATCTTGAATTTCCAAACGTTCTAGTCTCAGCAGGAGAATCATACGTGAGCGTCATTGTTGAACTGAAGGCTTTCCATAAGTCAACTATTCTGATAAAACGACTTGTTTCGCAGTTAGTGTTGCCCTCTGCACAAAAGCTGTGAATCCCGAGGGGACAGGAGGGCCCAGCTTTGGAAGACCAAATAGAAGCGCTGAGTCATAATGCCATCCCACCTGCCACATTTTGGAAACTTATATTAAAGTTGCCTTCCAAAAAGATGCAATGACAGTGCACTTCCAAAACATGTGTCCCAATGTTGCTCCTTCTGTTCCACATTTCAGACAGGATCCCCACGGGGAGAGGCCCATATGAAAAGCCCTGTGAGGGGAAACATACAAGCGTAATGCAAATTTATACCGAAGTTCCCAATGCACCGCAGAAGCTGTCAGTTTGCGGATGGTTAATATATGATTTTTAAATTGCGCTACATTTAAGGGTGCATGAATGTCCTTCTGCCACAACAAAAGCAGATTTTTATAGTCCAGCTCTGAAATAGAGTCTCGGATATGTCTATGATGGTGTGAGAGTGGCACCTTTTGTTGTGCTTCTAAAGAGAACGCCGCTGCAAGCTCCTCCTGTACATCCTCTGCAAGAGCTTCCCACGGTAAAGAACACACATAATGTTTCAGTTGAGTATAACTGAACTTATCCTTTTACTCAAGAGCAAATTTCCTCTGGAGATCCTCAAATGTTTTAGGTTTCCCTTCTCAGGTCACCACATGATGTAAATAAATGATTCCACATCTTTGCCATTGGCGAAACGTGGGATAGAGGTGTCTGGGAGAAAAGACTGGGTTGTCGCAGACAGAAAGAAACGGTGTCACCTTGGAAGAGAAATGATGCAGCTTGCAGACCCATCACCATGTGACCTTAGCAGCGGGTATTATGGAAGAGATCTTTAGGGGTGATGGAATAGGGTCTCCCCCCATGTGCAGAAGGTTGCTGAAGAGAGTGGTTGGTGACAACTGCAGTTCCAGAGTAGTATTGGAATAATCCTGCGCGGATCAAAACCAGTCATTAATGTGCCTCATTCACAGAGGAGTTATAATAACAGAATAACTTTTCATAAGTAGAGTAGTAATTTGTTATAACTTGTAATCAGTGTGTTATTTGGAAGGGCTGGTTATAGGGACACCCTAGCACTGTGTCAACACCACCTGAAATTAAATATGACCAAAACCGAGCTTCTCATTTTCCCCCACAAACCCACCTCCCCGCTCCCCCCGTTTTCTATTACTGTTGATGGCTCTCTCAGTTCGAAACCTTGGGGTTATCTTTGACTCTTCTCTCTCCTTCTCTGCTCATATCCAGCAGACCGCCAAGACCTGTCGTTTCTTTCTTTACAACATCCGTAAAATCCGCCCCTTTCTTTCTGAGCACTCTACCAAAACCTTCATCCACACCCTTGTCACCTCTCGTTTGGACTACTGCAATCTGCTTCTTGCTGGCCTCCCACTTAACCTCTCCCCTCTCCAGTCAGTTCAAAACTCTGCTGCCCGTCTCGTCTTCCACCAGGGTCGCTTTACTCATACTACCCCTCTCCTCAAGTCGCTTCACTGGCTCCCTATCCGTTTTCGCATCCTGTTCAAACTTCTTCTACTAACCTATAAATGTACTCACTCTGCTGCTCCCCAGTATCTCTCCACACTCGTCCTTCCCTACACCCCTTCCCGTGCACTCCATTCCCTGGATAAATCCTTCTTATCTGTTCCCTTCTCCGCTACTGCCAACTCCAGACTTCGCTTCTTCTGTCTTGCTGTGCCCTATGCCTGGAATAGAATTCCTGAGCCCCTACGTCTTGCCCCATCCTCGACCATCTTTAAATCTAGATTGAAAGCCCACCTCTTTAACATTGCTTTTGACTCGTAACCACTTGTATCCACTCACCTCCACCTACCCTCCTCTCCTCTTTCCTCTACACATTAATTGATTTGTTTGCTTTATTTTTTGTCTACTAGATTGTAAGCTCTTTGAGCAGGGACTGTCTTTCTTCTATGTTTCTGCAGCGCTGCGTACGCTTTGTAGCGCTATACAAATGCTAAATAGTAGTAGTAGTAGTTATATTCGTGCAGAGAGTTTTTTTTTTTCCTAGTAAAAGGGCACTAAATTAGACCTCATCTTATGAAAATCAGGTGCTCAACTTTCAGAGTTTCTATTTATTTATTTATGACATTTTAATATCACATATTAAATATGAATTAGGTTGAAACCTGGGAGCATTTACATTTTTTTTTCACCTGTGCCTACGTAAAAAAAAAAGCTGGCATGTGGGAACTTGCTCCTTTTATTGTGTGGATTGCAGTGGTTTATTATAAAAATGCACTTTCCTTTTTTTAATTACTACTATTACGCAGATAGATATTGAATAATGAGGGAAGGGCTTCCTTCATGCAGAAGTTCTGTCCAGCATCAGTTTAAATGTGCCAACATTGTCCAGCTCAGAATACTATTAGCCACCAAGATCATACAAAGTTAATTATGTACAGTTGAAAATAAATCTGTTGGCTCAGGCTACCTGCTATGTGAATATTTCATTATTGTTTCATTATTACTACACCATATATTACATATTATGGGCATTTGCTTTAAACTTTGATTGTTTTAATTTGTTTATCCAGACCTTACATGCACATAGTTTTGCTTTTTAAACCCAAAGGTGAATCCTATGGGTGGTTGAACAATTAGGTATAAATTATGTTGTTTCTGATTTTACTTTTATTGGAGTGCTTTGGGTTCTGCTGATCTGTACATCTACTATCTGAAATTTTGGAAGATGGATATTAGAAAATAAAAAAAATTTTGGATGTACTCTATAGAAGTTGTTGTTTACTTTTGAAATATGCGTATCGCTGGAATCATGTGATATGCTGCATGATTTGTGCTTACAAGACTGCAGGACGTTTAGGGGATTAGAAGCAGGGGCGTAGCCTTGAGTGGGCCTTGGCCCATTCAGCAGCGGTGTCCCTAAAGTGCTTCCACTGGTCGCAGGATCGCAGAGATTCCCACATGCTGCCTGCTGTTCAATGATTTCCTTGCAGCTGCTAGGCACTAACCCGGAAGCCTCTCCTCTGCCACAACTTCCGGTTTCTGCCCAGTCAAGATGCGGCAGAGGAAAGTCTGCAAGGAAATCAATGAGTGGCAGGAAACGTGTAGAAATGACTGCCGCTACTAGCAACCCATAGAAGCACGAGGAGAGTTGTGGGTGGGATAAGAGAAAGGAAGGGAGCGAAAGACGCTGCATGGGGGTGAGAGAACTGTTGGGGGAAAGATGCTGCATGGTGATGAGGGAAGATGGGGGAAAGATGCTGCATGGGGAGGGAAGATGAGAGACAGATGTTGAATGGGGGGAGGGAAGACAAGGGATAGATGCTGCAGGAGGAGGAAACATGGGGGAAAGATGCTGCACAGGGGAAGGGAATAAAGGGGGAAGATGCTGCACGGGGAGTGAAGATCCAAGATGAGAGACAGATGCTGCACGGGGGGAGGGAAAATGGAAATATGTTACATGGGGGGAAGGAATATGAGGGACAAATGATGCTTGGTAGGAGGGAAGACAGGGGACAGATGTTGCAGGGGGGAGGGAACATGGGGAAAGATGCTGCATAGGGGAGGGAACATGGGGGAAAGATAATGCAGAGGGGGAGTGAAGCTGCATGGGGGAAAAGATGCTGCATGGGGGAAGAAGGGAGATATGCAGAAAAGAGGTGGAGGGGTGAGAAAGGGAGAAATCTTGCATATGAGGTGGAAGTGAGGGCTGCAAAGAGAGATGATAGGTGGCAAGAGAGGGAGAAATGTTGAACATAGGGATGGAGAGGAGGGAGAAATGGTACATGGGGGGGATGCTGGACATAGGGGTGGAGGAAAGGGAGGGAGAACTGTTAGACATAGGGGTGGAGGGAAGGGAGGGAGAAATGTTGGACATAGGGGTGGAGGGAAGGGAGGGAGAAATGTTGGACACCTCTTTAACAAAGCTTACAAAAGTCACCCTCGATGATACAAATCATCCCCCAAACCACCCAAGCACACCTAAAACACCTCTCACTCAACCTACCCAATATCTGCACATGTAAATCCTCTTTACCTCAGCTTATGATCAATTGTATTTAAATCATGCAATGACTTTATCATAACCTTACTCTGTAAGCCACATTGAGCCTGCAAAAAGGTGGGATAATGTGAGGTACAAATGCAATAAATAATAAATAATAATAATGACATAGGGGTGGAGGGAAGGGAGAAATGTTAGACACAGGCTAGAGGGGAGGGAGAAATGTTGGACATGATGGTAGGGGGAGGAGGGGAGAGATGCTGCAAGGAAAGGGGAGAGAGATGTTGGACCCAGAATACAAGGGAGGAGGAGAGAGAGAGATGGTGGACAGTGAGAATGAGAGGGGGAGATGTTGGACATGGGGCTATATGAGAAGGAGGGAGAGGTACACAGGAGGTGGTGAGGGGAGAATGAGGAAAAGATGCTGGACCATGGGGGAGAGGGCAGGAGGAAAGAGAGAAGGGACAGGAAAATGCCAGGCTATGAGGGTGGGGTGGGGAGGGATCAGATGCTAGCTAGATGGGTGGAGGGAGGAAGATGATGGGAATGGTGGAATCCTGTGGGAGAGGCCAGGAGGGGGGAGGAAAAGGTGGCAAGGAAACGAATGAGAGGATAGTGATTACAGAGGGTAGAAATATAGTAATGGGGAGTAGATTAAAGATGAAAGAGAATGTAGGGCTGGGGAAAGAGTGAGATGGGGAATGGGAGAGCTAGTGGGTAAAAGAAGAAGATGGAAATTTGATAGGTAGTTGAAAAGTAAAAAGGAGGAGAAGAAGGGTGAGAGAGAGGCAGAAAAGAGCTAAAAAGGAATGTTTAATATGTCAGAGACAGGAGTAGTTAGGAAACAGACAAGAGAGAGGAGAAAAGACAAATGAACTGCAGTCATTTGAAGAAGAATTAGCAAATGGCAGACAGGAAAGCAGAAAAGAGAAATTGGAACAAGCAAGACTGGAAAAATAAAATGTCCAGACAACAAAGGTAGAAACAAAGCATTTTATTCTGAATGTTTAAAATGGAATATGTTAGCTTTTGGAAATGTGCATAGCAAATGTCTTTGTACCAGGGGCGTATCTGCGTGGGGCCTCAGGGGCCTGGGCCCCCGCAGATTTTGCCCTGGCCCCCCCTACCGCCATCAACCCTCCCCCGCTGCCGTTCTTACTTTTGCTGGCGGGGGACCCCAACCCCCGCCAGCCGAGGTCTGCTTCCACCTGCCGCTGCCTTCACAACTTCTTCTTCAGCCGGCGGGGGACCCCAAACCCCCGCCAGCCGCCCCGCGCTGTTTATAATTCATCTTCGGCCTCCGTGGCCGTGCTGCTGGGATAGGCGGCGCTGTTGAAATCCACTTCGGAGTCTGACGTCGTTGTACGTTGTACGTGCTGCGACGTCAGACTCCGAAGTGGATTTCAACAGCGCCGCCTATCCCAGCAGCACGGCCACGGAGGCCGAAGATGAATTATAAACAGCGCGGGGCGGCTGGCGGGGGTTTGGGGTCCCCCGCCGGCTGAAGAAGAAGTTTTGAAGGCAGCGGCAGGTGGAAGCAGACCTCGGCTGGCGGGGGTTGGGGTCCCCCGCCAGCAAAAGTAAGAACGGCAGCGGGGGAGGGTTGGCGGCGGGAGGGGGGTGGAGAGACTAAGTTATTGGTGGCGGTGGGGGCTCGGCGGCGGCGGCGGCGGCGGCGGCGGCGGGGGGGGCGGGGGGGGCGCTAAAATGTGCCCCCTCCCTCTGGCTCTGGCCCCCCCTACCGCCGGAGTCCAGATACGCCCCTGCTTTGTACTGTATTCAGTAGAAAAGGAAATGCATTTCTGTTTTATGTCTCCAGTGTTGCAGAAATGCTAAGTTTAACTTCTTGGGGTTCCCATTCAATTTTTGTCTAAATATTTTTATTTCTAATTTGTGATCCCTTGTTCTGTATTTGGTGAGGGTCTATTGGTGCGATAGTAATGGCAGGTGGGAAATCGGAGGGAAGGCAGAGAGAAGAGGGAATTGGGGAGAGGGGTTCCTCCTCTATTTTCTGACCTGGGCCCAAGCATGTCTAATACCAGTCCTGACACTTGCCTTATAGCTGGTTAGGATCCCCAAGCATCCATAGCTAAGGACAGGGCTGGTCTTAGCAAGTGCGGGGCCCTGTGCAGACCAATTTGGTGGGGGCCCATCCTAGCTCCGCCCCATTGTAGCCCTGCCCCACCTAGCTCCGCCCCATTGACAAGATTATTACATTTTTAGAAAAAAATTTATTTATGAAATTTCAAATAAAGTCAAATGAAGCAAAATTTTTACAGAAAAACTGATTGAAATAAGCACAGTGCTATCATAGGAAACCTAATATTAAGCAATGAAAAAAACCAAGAAATTATTCTGTTCAAGTCCACTACAAACAAATAGGAATTCCAATTCTCATAACAGAAGAGAATAAAAGATAATATTAATTAAGAAAAGATCCAGGTATGTGGACAGAGTACTCTCAAAGTCCCCTATTACTGTAACCCACCAAACCAGAGAGGCAACACCAGAGATCCCCCAAGTAGCTAAAAAAGATGTAAAGTAAGTTCATAGGTTCCCATTAAAGACAAAACCACAACACATTTATGGTAGCAAATTTTTCCCGAAATCAGCTATAGCAAGCCAAAGAGTATCTAGGGAAACCTCAGCAGGTCTAGTGGAAATTAATATCTCTGAAAAATTGGAAATAGACTCTCCTAAATCTAGTCCTACTGCTCCTGGGTGTGCTGTTTTGAAATCAGATCCCCCTGCTGCCATGAAGCTTCCATGATGAAGGAAAAGTTGGCTTTAGTGCTTCCATTTCCTCAACCAGCATATGGCCATGTAAATTGACCACACTCAATCTATGGCCACTTCTTACAAAAATTCGACTGGTCCAAATCTATCTCCCACAGTTGCCAATGTCCAGTCAATATTTATATATTTATATATGTTATTTATATATGTAAATTGACCAACATCTGAAGGACTGTTAGTGAAAAAAAATATACCCATGGGCCATTAGTGTGTCTACTGAAAAAAGGACCACCACAGATGTTTTTTTGCTTGCCTTCAGCCAGAGAGCTATTTACTCCATGGTTAGGAGAACTTGAGGCCTGTGGTTGCAAGGGTGGGGGCCTCGGGTCAGGGCTCCATATTATTTTTGGTCCATGGGACCATTCCAACGCTCCTCCTTATTCACCGGGACCCTGCAGGCACTGCTCCTGTCCCGTTCTCTCTCTGCATCCTGCTCCTGAGAAGAAAAGATTCAAAAGGGTGCACCATCTGCTCAGAGGTCTAACGGGGGGGGGGGGGGGGGGGGGCTGTCCTTCCTTCTGCGTCCCAATTGTGAGAGGAAATACCAGCTGAAACAGAAGCCTCTGCTGACTTAAGGTCTAGAGACACAAAGCCTGGATGCACAATCTTGGAACTGCTGATGATACCTGAAACTATTATGACATACAAAATGTTAAAACAATAAAACAATACTTATAAATTAATCTTTCTTGCTCTTTCTTCTGCAAAGTCTCTCAAAATTTTGTTGAACTTTCATTTTTTAGCTTCCTCACTTTCTATAGATAATATTGCAAGGCTGTTCAGTCTATCTTGGAGCATGTTTGGCCTTAAATATGATTTGATCAATTTTAATTTGGAAAAGCTGCTTTCCCCTGATGCCACTGTGACTGGAATAGTCAAAAAATATGCATACAGCAATAAAAAAAATGTGGAAATCCAGTAGCTCTCTCATTCATTGCAAGGAATTCCAATATTTTCAATGGCTTCTCAAACGATGAAGAAGGAAGAATTGTCTTTAGTGCTTCCATTTCCTCGACCAGCATATGGCCATCTAAACCTGCAAACTGTATTGAATTGACATGATCATTTTCCTAAATGAGTTTGACACCAGCGCAATTTCTATTTCTGCAGCATATTTTTGTAATTCCTTTTTTTTTAATTTGTTGAAATGTACTTAAAAAGCCAAATAAATCAAAAAAAATTTTCAGTTGCTTAAACCATGGCTCCAAAGACTGCATAGCTTTGTCTAAGACTTGGTTGAAGCAATTTACCTTGTAAGCTTCTTTGGGATGAGTAATGGGATCATCAGCAGACTCGTAAATAAAGTGTTGTCTTCTTTTTCACAGTTGGTTTGTTTGGAATTCTGGAGCTATCTCCGAGTCATTTGCAAGCTCAGTTGCACAAACCAAGACTTGTTCAAAGCCAGTTTCAGCCAATGCAAGAGCTTTTCAAATGAAGAAAGAGCTGTGGCAAGATCTACTGTTTTACTCTGTAGCTCTTTGCTGACAAAATGAACTTGAAACAAGAAATCATACAAGAAAACCAATGAAACAATTAATTTGTAATCTTTCATCTGGGCCTTTAGATTGTAAGCTCCTTTGAGCAGGGACTGTCCTTCTTTGTTAAATTGTACAGCGCTGCGTAACCCTAGTAGCGCTATAGAAATGTTAAGTAGTAGTAGTAGTTAGCTAATGATTCAGCTTCACTCCTTGCCGCTGCATCCTCTGATGCTTCTGCTATTTCTACCAGTGCATCATAGAAATTGCCAGCCTTTACACTTTGTATTCAACACTCCCACCTTGTGTCAGAGAGAGGCTTTGCAGTAAGACTCCTCACATGTTTGCGGAAAAACTGCCCACCTCTTTATGGATGCAGAGAAAATCACATAAAGACACTGCAGTGTAACAAAAAAAGTGATTGCATCAGGACAGGTTTTAGCCATATCTCCTTGGACTAGATTGTAATTGTGACAAGCACACGGTGTAAAAATATTCTCTTATATTTTCTTGTAAAAGTCGAGCCTGAACAGCTGTTTAATTTCCTCTCATGTTAACTCCATTATCATATCCCTGACCGCGGATATTATTAATATCTAATCCTAATTTTTCAAGTTCATGCTTTAGTACATTGTACAGATTTTCCCCAGTGCTGCTGTTCACACCTAAAGACTTTATGAAGTGTTCGTATACACCAGCTGGTGATGCACTAGGTAATGTACCATCGGACATGTATCTAATTATCAAGGACATTTGCTCCTGATGGCTGATATCTGGAGTGCAATCAAAAATTACAGCAAAATACTTTGCTGCTTTTATTTGATGAATTATGTTATCCAGAACTGCATTTCCCGTGATATGGATTATCTCATTTTGAAAAAGTTTGCCAAGGTAGTGATCATGAATTTCTTGACAGGAAATTCTTCTAAGATGCTCTTGAATAACTGGGTCAAATTTTCCCAACAATTCTATAAATCCCAGAAAGTTGCCATTGTGTGAACTTCCTAACTGTTCAACAGAGCCATGAAATGCCAAATTACGCTCTGATAAAAACTGAATTAGAGCTACCAATCTTTCCATAACTTGATGCCAACACTTTTTCTCTTTATTCATCAGTTTCTGTTGAGCCTTGTCAATAGTTTATTCAGCACTGAGTCGTCTCTGAAGTTCAGTGCAATTTAGCATTGCCACTAAATGTCCTTTTGATTTTTCGTGTTCTGCCAATCTTGTATTGACATGGGACCACTGGTTGAATCCAGTACTAGTCAAGGCACTTTTCACATCATTTCCAAAAATACAACAATAAAAACAAATTATCTTGTTTGCTGACACAGAGTATATTACCCATGGGCGATGAATGATTTCACTATTTGGAAGCTTCTTTTTGCAATGGACTTGTGAGAAATGTCTTCCATTTTTGTTGCAAGGAAATTCTTCCAAAATAATTTTCGGTGGTCCTTTTTTCACTAAACAGTTCTTCAGACGATGGACAATTCTTTTTGGCCAGGTGGCTGGATCGTCTGATATGGTTAGACTTTCAAGGCTTTTAGGGTTTTCATTATCTTCTGCCACTGAAATATTCAAACTTTCATTTTCCTGAAAGTGTTCTTGTTCTGGACTCTCTTCTGGATCCTTCATGTCATGGGTTTCTTTGATCTCTCTGATTTGACTAGTAGTTGCATCAGACTGAGTTATTTCTGTGTCATCATTTGTTTTCTTGGGTTTTTCTGTTGCTTTCTGTCAGCTCTGGCGAAACATCTTCTTCTCTACTATCAATGCTTTCATATCCATGGCATGCCACTTCAAATGTCTCCAAGTTGTCTCTTCTAAAATACTTATTTAGAGCACCTTTTTTATTTTCTATGGCAGTCTTTTTTGTTTTGCTTATTTTTCTTGTCATAAATTCACTCAGGTATTTCCTGCCGGCATCTCGAGCTTGCTTTGTTTCACTCATTTTAATGAATTGTGGCTGAAAAAAATAAAGGTAATAGCTCTGATATCATATTAACCAATGGAGAAATCATCTTCAGGAACTTTACAAAGTATTATCCTCTAAATAATTACCACAACAACAATGAATTTGAAATAAGAACAGCTAAACATTGCAGATAACATCATTCAATTAATTTTAAGTGGTCTTCTCTAAACATTAACTACTTCAATAGATTTAAAATAATTGCCACACCAATGGATTTTAAATAAGAGCAGAGAACAACAAGCATCATATTAATGTACTTTGTGGATACAAAAAAATTACAAAAAAAACACAAAGCAAATCAAGAATATAAACTAAAGGTATATATTCCAGTTCCACCCCATTCTCCAGTGATCCTGGGTTTTGATTTGAAGACTGATAACCCAACCAATCAAGAAGATCCCTCATGACCCCTCACCCCTTCATTTTGCTGACTTACTGTTAACTGTGTCTGTTGTGGCGGGTGTTCATTAAAATTGATTCGGAGTCAGTCAGTAGAATAGAAGAAAGATTTATACAAATGTTGGAAACCCTTCTGAACTCAGTAGTGCCCCCAAAATTAAAGATATGAATGATACTTAAACTTTCATACATGAGAGACTGAGGGGATCTTTTACTAAAGGTTAGCTCGAGTTATTTGCAGCAGGTCCTATTTTAATTCTATGGGCCCTGCTGCAGATAACTCGAGCTAATCTTTAGTAAAATACCCCCTCAGACTTGGATTGGCCAATGTTGGAAACAGGATGCTGGGCTCGATGGACCTTTGGTCTTCCCTAGTATTGCAATACTTAATGTGTGTTCTTCCGTTCCCCCCCCCCCCCCTAGGTTAGCACACTAGACTGTAGTAGTACTTACTCTTCTTAGTTCTTCTGTCTTCTAAGCTCGATTCTCAGTCACCTCAAGAGTCAGAACTGTTCGGCTGAGTGATGTTGATGCTGCCAAGTGCCACAAGTTCAGGCTGGAACTCTCTGCCGCAGCCTGCACTTGAGGTTGAGGAAGTTACATCAGGGGGTGGGTGGGCCACGTGGCAGACAGACAGCGGACCAGGTGGGCGGGGTGTCATTCTGGAGGACCTACCATCACTGCCAACAAGTGTGCCTGCAGACCAGTGGCGTAGCCAGACTGCCAATTTTGGGTGGGCCTGAACCCAAAGTGGGTGGGCACAAACTTTTCTCTGTACCCCCCCCCCCCCCCAGCAAAATTTAGTCACACTCAGATGCATTTGTCACACAGGGTAAAGTGCTGCTTTTCAGTGCATCCGATTTCAGACAATTTATTTAATAGCCTAATCCTTTTCAGTGAGCTTTCAGAGGCCAAAACCTCCTGCCTCAGGTCAGTATAATGCTGTTACGGTATCCTCTCCTGACCTAAGGAAGGAAGTATTGGTCTCTGAAACTTTATTAACACCATATTACTTTATCCTAAATTAAAAATAAAATTATTTTCTTTACCTTTGTTGTATGGCCATTTACTTTGTCTCATTGTGTCTCTAGATTCTGCTTTCTTTCGTTTTCGCTTAACTCTTCTGCCAGGGTTTCCTGGCCATTTGTCACTTTTCTCTCCTTTTTCTTTGCTTTCTTCAATATTTTTCTGCCTCTCTCTGTGTCCAGATTTAATTCATTCTTACTATCCATTCTTTAATTTCCTTCATCTACTTATGGCTTTTCATCTTTTTCTCACCCTTGTTCTCCCCATGCCCCTTCCTCTTATTCTCCAATCTTTCACTACTCCCCCTTTCCATGCAGCAGCTCTCCTCTTTCTCTCCCCATCCTTCCAGTGTCTCCCCTCTCTCTCCCCATCCTTCCAATAGTCTCCCCTCTTTCTTTCTGCATCCTTCCATCCAGTGTCACCTCTTTCTCCCTACCCTTCCATCCAGCGTCTTCCCTCTTTCTCTCCCCACCCTTCTACCCATCTACCCTCTATCCTGATCCTTCCATCTAATGTCTCTCTCCCTCCTTCTAACCAGTGTCTATCTCTCTACCCTTTTCTGTTCAGTGTCCCTTCTCTCTCCACATCCTTCCAGTCTCTCCCCTTTCTCTCTGCATCCTTCCATCCAGTGTCTCTCTCCCCATCCATCCGTTTTCCCTCTTTCTCTGCCATCCTTCCATCTGTTTTCCCTCTTTCTCTGCCATCCTTCCATCTTCTTCCATCTCTGTACCTCTATCTTCCTCCATGTTTAGTATCTCCTTTTCTCTGTGTCCCTATATTACTCTGTCCATCTTCTCACCTCTCTTTGTCCCCAGTGCCAATATATCTCTACCCTCTCTGACCCTACCCCATCCAGCTTCTCTCCCTCTCACTCCCTCCTCTTTCCAGCATCTGGTTTGGTTGCTTGATTTCCTGCCTCCCTCCCTCAAGCTCTAGGTTTAATATTTCCTTTTCCTTCATCTCCTTGGTCTGGTATCTCTGTTTCCCTTCCCTCCCTCCTTGTGCTGTACCAGCAGTTCTCTCCCTTCCCTCCAGTTCTCCTCCCATGTCCAGCAGCTCTCTCCCTTCCATCCAGATCCCCTCCTCCTCTTCCTCCCACATCTAACAGCCCTCTCCCTTCCACCCAGATCCCCTCCTCCTCTTCCTTCAGCAGCTTTCTCCCTTCCATCGTCCCCTCCTTCTCTTTCTCCCATGTCCAGCAGCTCTTTCCCTTCCCTTCAGTTTCTTCCTCCTCTTCCTCCCTTGTCCAGCAACTCTCCAACCCCTTCCTCCTCTCCCTCCCATGTCCAGCAGCTCTCTCCCTTCCATCCAGTCCCCTCCCTCCCATGTCCAGGAGCTCTCCCCCTTTCCTCCAGTCCCTTCTTCCTCTTCCTAGCTTGTCCAGCAGCTCTCCAGCCCCTTCCTCCTCTCCCTCCCATGTCCAGCAGCTCTCTCCCTTCCCTCCCTCTTCCAGAAGCTCTCCAGCCCCTTCCTCCCATGTCCAGCAGCTCTCTCCCTTCTATCTTGATCCCCTCCTCCTTTTCCTCCCATCTCCAGCAGCTCTCTTCCTTCCCAGTTCCCTCTAATCCCCTTCCTCCTACAAGTCTGACTGTCTCTGGCAAAAGTATCCCTTTCCTTCCCTTTCCTCTCCCCCCCACCAACCAACCAACCAACCACAAATCCAGCACTTACTCTTCCAGGCCCACCATCCAAATCCTTCATCGCTGTCGCTGCCTTTTCTCCCGCGACTTCCGGGAGGCAGCGATCAGTGTTACCTGTCAGTGCCTGCCCTGAAATTGTGCTTCTCTTCTCCCCAGGCTTCGCCCCGCTCGTTTCTTCGCTCGTGGCGCTGCTATTCAAACAGGCAGCTCCGCTCCTCTCTGCCGCGTCTATCCGGCCCTCTGATGTACTTCCTGTTTAGTAGGGCCGGATGGACGCGGCAGAGAGGAGCGGAGCTGCCTGTTTGAATAGCAGCGCAGCGCCACGAGCAAAGAAACGAGCGGGGCGAAGCCTGGGGAGAAGAGAAGCACAATTTCAGGGCAGGCACTGACAGGTAACGTTGATCGCTGCCTCCCGGAAGCCGCGGGAGAAAAGGCAGCGACAGCGATGAAGGATTTGGATGGGTGGGCCTGGAGGGAAAGTGGGTGGGCCTGGGCCCGTCCAGGCCCACCCGTGGCTACGCCCCTGCTGCAGACAATGCTTGCCATGCCATCATCGGCAGCAGAGAAGAGCTTGCATATGCAGGCAGCCACAGTGCAGCAGTCAGGAGACACACACGCACCACCACAGTGGTGGGCGGGACTGGGGGGTCATGGGATGCCTGGTTGCGATGCGGCCAGTGGCTGGTGTGCGTGGCGCCGGCAGAACTTCATATGCTGCATGCGTAGCACAGTCAAGAATAAGATTGATAGTGGCAGAAATTGTGTGGCTCCAGCGCTGTGGCGGGAGAGGCCTGGGGACGACAAGGAGGCCATTGAGGCGGAGTTTGGATAGCTTCCTAAAAGAGAAGTCTATAACACATTATTAAAATGGACTTGGGAAAATCCACTGCTTACTTCTAGGATAAGCAGCATAAAATTTATTGTATTGTTTTGGGATCTTGCCAGGTACTTGTGACCTGGATTGGCCATTGTTGGAAACAGGAGGCTGGGCTTGATGGACCTTCGGTCTGTCCCAGTATGGCAATACTTATGTTCTTATGTTGGTACCAGGCAGGTCGCTAGTGTGAGACAACATACCTTTATTTTAGGCTGCTCTATTCTGTGTGTCCAAAGGATGTGGGGCTGCAGGGTCATGTGGGTTCATGGAGCTGGCCTATTGATGCAAGCTTTAAAGAACAGACAGAAAAATCCTTAAGTAGGCTAATTGTGACCCAAACCAGTACATGTGGCCTTCTACCTGGCACATCAGTAGTAGTAGAACAGGTGAAGGAAAAAAATAGGATTGAGACTTTGGTAGGCTTTTTTTCTTTTTATCCACAGGTAGAAAAGGCTCCTACAGTTGAAGTATGACTAAGAAGCATGCCCCTAAAGTTGCTGCTCTCATTACAGCTTCTGCCTCTGTCCAGACTGATTGCTTGGTCCAAGGCAAGGGTCTGGTTTCATGCAGAGGCGTAGCCAGGTTTTGACCTCAGGGGGAGCAGACTTTTATAAAATAGGCGCCGGTTGGTGTTAGCCAGTGGTGTGCTGGTAAATGTTTAACAACAGACTCTCTCCCCGGTCCCCCTCTGCGCCCCCCCCCCCCCAAATTGCAGAGATGGCTATAGCTGGGGAGAGAGCCTGGGGGGGGGGGGAGGCAATGCATTGGTCCAGGGAAAAAAAATTTAAACGATCCCAGGTTCCAATCTAATTTATGTTTAATGTGCGATAAAATGCCATAAATAAGTAAATAAATATAAACTTTTAATGTTGAGCACCTGATTCTCAAAGTGAGAGGGGTGGCCTAGTGGTTAGGGTGGTGGACTTTGGTCCTGGGGAACTGAGTTCAATTCCCACTTCAGGCACAGGCAGCTCCTTGTGACTCTGGGCAAGTCACTTAACCCTCCATTGCCCCAGGTACAAATAAGTACTTGTATACAATATGTAAGCTGCATTGAGCCTGCCATGAGTGGGAAAGCACACAGTACAAATGTAACAAAATAAATAAATTTTCCAAACACCATAATGAAAATAAAATGATTTTTTTCTACCTTTGTTGTCTGATGACTTTGTTTTTCTGATCCTGCTGGCCCAGTATCCGATTCTGCTGCTATCTGTCCTCTTAACTCCGTTTCCAGGGCTTCCTTTCCATTTATTTCTTTCCTTTCCTCCTTTCTTCTTCATTTCTGGTCCTCCGCAGACTTGACTGTCCAGTGGATCCAGCTTCTGCCTATTTTTTTCATCCATGTGCAGTTTTTCTCCTCTCTTCCTTTTCCCTCATCTCCTTCCTCACTCTTCCCTCCCCTCCATCCATGTCCAGCATTTCTTCTCTCTCCCCTGCCCTCCCCTCCATCCACCCATGTCCAGCAACCCTCCTCTTCCCTGCCCTCCTCTCCATCCACCCATGTCCAGTGACCCTCCTCTCCCCCTGCCCTGCCCTCCATCCACCCATACCCAGCGACCCTTCTCTCCCCCTGCCCTCCATCCACCCATGTCCAGTGACCCTTCTCTCCCCAGCCCTCCCGTCCATCCACCCATGTCCAGCGACTTCCTTCTCTCCCCTGCCCCCCTCCTCCAGCCACCCATGCCCAGCGACTCCCTTCTCTCCCCTGCCCCCCTCCTCCAGCCACCCATGCCCAGAGACTCCCTTCTCTCCCCTGCCCCCCTTCTCCAGCCACCCATGTCCAGCAACTCCCTTCTCTCCCCTGCCCCCCCTCCAGCCACCCATGTCCAGCGACTCCCTTCTCTCCCCTGCCCCCCCTCCAGCCACCCATGCCCAGCGACTCCCTTCTCTCCCATGCCCCCCCTCCTCCAGCCACCCATGCCCAGCGACTCCCTTCTCTCCCCTGCCCCCCTCCAGCCACCCATGCCCAGCGACTCCCTTCTCTCCCCTGCCCACTCCTCCAGCCACCCATGTCCAGCTACTCCCTTCTCTCCCCTGCCCCCCTCCTCCAGCCACCCATGCCCAGCAACTCCCTTCTCTCCCCTGCCCCCCCTCCAGCCACCCATGTCCAGTGACTCCCTTCTCTCCCCTTCCCCCTCCAGCCACCCATGTCCAGCGACTCCCTTCTCTCCCCTGCCACCCTCTCCAGCCACCGAGGTTGTCCAGCGGATGCTTCGGGGCAGGCAGGAAAGATCCCCAGTCTTTCCTGTCCGCTGCTGGTGCTGACTCTCCCCTGCTGCCGGATCGCTCTTCAAAATGACTGCCAAGACTTACAAGGGCGGCCTCCAAGACTTAAGCAGAAGTCTCGCGAGGCCGCCGCTGGAAGTCTCGGCGGCCATTTTTAAAGAGCGATCCGGCAGCGGGGGAGGGTCAGCACCGGCAGCGGGCAGACAACACTGCCTGCCCCGAAGAATTTGCTGGACAAGGCAGGTGAGGGACCGAACCCTGTAGGAGGGAGGGAGGGAGGGAGGGAGGGAGGAAGGAAGGAGAGCCAGCTCGACCTCAGGAACAACCAGCTCGCAAGTCGGTAAAAAATTTAACAACTGGCTCTTGCGAGCCGATGCGAGCCGGCTCCAGCACACCACTGGTGTCAGCTACACAGCAGTGTCTGTGTTGTTGCTCAGGGGCTGTAGTGGGCACTAATTAATACAGGCTGTCTCTGTTGCATCCTGCCTACAAGGAAACAATAAGTTACATCAAGAGACAGGACACAGAAGAGATCCCTGGACTGGCCAGAGCAGGCAACCTGTCTTCTTAACTACAAAGTAAAAATATTCAAATCGTGACCATCACCTCAGGAATAGCACACACATTCCTTCCACTGCTAGACACCTTATTTAAATCAGATGGGCGTTTGTGTGGTGATTCTACAGGATGTGAAGAACACTAGTCCTGAGCATTTTAATTTTAGGTGACAAGGGCCACCAAAGGCGGCCCTTGCCCCAGACCCTACTTTCAAAGAGGGCTAGACATTTTGTGAAATAACACAAACCCCTGCAAAAAGACACCCAAAACCTATACTGAAAACTTACCACACCATAACAGCCCTAATCCACCTACAAAAAGACAGTGCTATAAATATTACAGTGGGACCTAGAGAAGTGTTTCCATAGGTGGTCCTGGAGTACCCCCTTGCCATTCAGGTTTTCAGGCTATTCACAATGAATCTGCATGAAAAAGATTTGCATGTAATGGAGGCAGTATATACAAATCAATGTCATGCATATTTATTGTGGATAGCCTGAAAACCTGACTGGCAAAGGGGTACTCCAGGACCAACTTGGGAAACACTGCCCTAGAACACAAAACTTACCATACCATAACAGCCCTAACCCACCTATGAACAGACAGTGCTATATATATTACACTGGGCTCTAGAGCACCAATTAACCTACTATTGGGAAACTGGAACAAGCTGCACTGTTACACATTCCTACACAGATGCTACGTGCTAGCAGAATCCTTCACCTCAGGCAAACATGCAGAACATGGACAGACCCTCATCTATATAACATAAGAGTAGTCATACTGGGTCAGACCAATGGTCCATCTAGCCGAGTATCCTGTTTCCAACAGTGGCCAACCCAGGTCACAAGCACCTGGCAGAAACCCAAATTGTGACAATATTCCAATCTAATACAGAATAGGGAGCCACAAAAAAAATAAAAATAAAAAAAACAAACAAACAAAAAAACCAAAACAAAAGAAACCACCACCACTAACAACAACAACAACAAAAATTGAAATAGAGAACCCAATCCTCTCTGCCAAAAGAAGCCAGACTCTATAAATAGTGAAATACTGATAAAAAAAAGAAACAGAAATGCATTTTCTCCTGTACTTTGCAAAATAAAACTACAAAAAATGTACATTTTACAAAGCAGGTACATCTCAGTCCTTTCACAGTATTAAATAAAAATATTTTTTCTACCTTTGTTGTCTGGAAATTTGGCGGATCCCAGTCTTTTTTTCCATGTTCCATGAGTCAACCTTACAAATTCTTTTCCAGGTTGGCCTTTCCATTTCTTCTCTCGCCTCTTGTCTTTTTCTTTTCCTTCTCTACATCTGTTTGGCACTGATCTTTTGTTTTATGTCCCCACTATCAAATAGCTGTGTATAGAGCTGCCAAGTGATCCAGTTACAGAAGGGAGATTTTTCAACCAGTCCTAGTGTGAACTCACATCCCAAATTCATGTGGGATTTGCAGTCCCTGATTCTACCCATCAAAATCTGTGCTGCAGTACATCCAAAATGACTTAACAAAATGCACTCAGACCCCTGCAGGGTTGCTAATTTGAAGGTATCGGAGATGTGCATTTTCAAATACTGTCATATTCCTAATATCAAATTGAAAATTAAATACCTTTTTCTACTGTTTTCTACTCTGTGACCCTACCTCCTCCCCCTTTTCCAGTAGTGCCCTGTGTCCCTATCTCCTTCCTTCCTTTCCAGTAGTGCCCTTGTGTCCCTACACCCCTCATTTTCAGTAGAGCACCTATCTCCCCCCTGTTCAGTAGTGCCCCTATGTCCCCATTTCTTCTTCCTCCAGCACTGCCTCTTTGTGTTTCAATGCCCCTACCCTCTCTTTGTCCAGTATTGACTGTGTCCTTCTCCATCCCTGTCCAGCATTTACTATATTCTTCTCGCTCCCCGTGTTAACCTTTTTCCCTGTCTCTTTCAGCGCTCTTCAGTGTTTCATTTGGAGGGGCTGGTTATAGGGACACTCTAGCACGTGTTATATTTGTGCAGAGATTTTTTTCTCCTGGTCAAGGCCACTAAAACAGACATGTTATGAGAATCAGGTGCTCAACATTCAGAGTGTCTATGTTTATGCCCTAAATTAAACATGAATTAGGTTGAAACAAAACAGAATAATCCATTTGTGTATCTAAAAGGTAAACTACAAAACAGATGAAAATGTGATTTCATGTGCCCCAGTGAAAGGAGAGTTTAATTCTACTTTCATTTAATTTCAATATATTCTATCTTCCCATGGCAGATTACAACAATAAAAAATCCTTTATCCTCTACCTTTTAAGACACTGTTGGGCTCATTTTTGAAAGAGAAGGGCGCCCATCTTTCGACACAAATCGGGAGATGGGCATCCTTCTCCCAGGGTCGCCCAAATCTGCATAATCGAAAGCCGATTTTGGGCGCCCTTAACTGCTTTCCGTCACGGGGATGACCAAAGTTGCCGGGGGCGTGTCAGAAACATAGCGAAGGCGGGACTGGGGCATGCTTAACACATGGGCATCCTCGGACGATAATGGAAAAAAGAAGGGCGTCCCTGACGAACACTTGGACGACTTTACTTGGCCTTTTATTTTTACGACCAAGCCACAAAAATGTGCCCTAAATGACCAGATGACCACCGGAGGGGAAACGGGGATGACCTCCCCTTACTTTCTCAGTGGTCACCAACCCCCTCCCACCCTAAAAAAAACTTTTTAAATATTTTTTGCCAGCCTCTATGCCAGCCTCAAATGTCATACCCAGCTCCATCACAGCAGTATGCAGGTCCCTGGAGCAGTTTTAGTGGGTACTGCAGTGCACTTCAGGCAGGCGGACCCAGATCCACCCCCTTCCCACCTGTTACACTTGTGGTGGTAAATGTGAGCCCTTTAAAACCCACCAGAAACCCACTGTACCCACATGTAGGTGCCCCCCTTCACCCCTTAGGGCTATGGTAGTGGTGTACAGTTGTGGGGATGGTTTGGGGGGCTCAGCACCCAAGGTAAGGGAGCTATGCACCTGGAAGCAATTTGTGAAGTCCACTGCAGTGCCCCCTAGGGTGCCCGGTTGGTGTCCTGGCATGTCAGGGGAATCAGTGCTCTACGAATGCTGGCTCCTCCCATGACCAAATGGCTTGGATTTGGTCGTTTCTGAGATGGGCGTCCTCTGTTTCCATTATGGCCGAAAATCAGGGACGACCATCTCTAAGGACGACCATCTCTAAGGTCGAACTAAATTTCCCGATTTGGGCGTCCCCGACCGTATTATCGAAACGAAAGATGGGTGCCCATCTTGTTTCGATAATACGGGTTTCCACGCCCCTTCGCCTGGACATCCTGCGAGGATATCCTCAGGAAAACTTGGGTGCCCCTTTCGATTATGCCCCTTTGAAGAAGCAGACACAGGAAGAGGTGGAGGTGAGGAGTGGTGGTGACCTGAGTGGGGTGGCTGTAGCGGCCCAAGTGGAGGGGGGCAGTGGCTGTGATGGCCCTTCCCCGGGCCTGGCTCTGTCTCTCAGCGGCCCTGAGTCTACTGAAATGTCAGTGTATTTCTATGTGGGTGACATTTTGCTTATTTATATATATCCTACTAATCCTTTTTCTTAAAGTATAGCCTGTCTTCAGGTGTGCCTTGAATTAGTGGCTGATTGGCTACTAGAACATAGATTGGTACTGAATAAGGATAAGACTGTAGCTTGTTGGTTCACTGGGTCCTTACTGTGTTCTACACTTCCTATTAATTTCTTTATTCTAGTAGCCAGTTTCTGCTATCTTAGAGTCATCTTGGATTCATCACTGTTTTTCTTACCTCAGATCTCACACTTTTCTAAAACTAGTTTTTTTGTATTTCACCAGATATGAGCTATTCAGCATCTTTTTCATCATGCAAATTTTCATACACTAATTCTCTCATTTTTTGTTTCAAGAATTGATTATTGTAACATTATTTATGCTGGTTTGTCCCAAGTAACATTAAAGAAGCTTCAGATCCTTCACAATTTGGCTATTAGGCTACTTTGGGGCTCGTTTTCAAAGCACTTAAGACTTACAAAGTTACATAGTAACCTATGGAACTTTGTAAGTCTAAGTGCTTCGAAAATATGCCTCTTTGTCAGCACGATGGTCAGATCACACTACTCATTTACTAAAAAAAAACACCATTGGCTACTGGTGGAACAAAGGATTATTTACAAAGTGGCACTATTAACCTTTAAAGCTTTCAGAGTAGTTATCCCAGACTATTTATCGAATCTCACAATCCCTTATTCACCTTCTAGGGTCCTTTGTTCTTTAAAATATCACCGCTTTGTTTCAACAAGCCCCATGTCCACAAAATTAGAATCTGCAAGGTGTAGTGCATTCTATTTTCTCTTCCCTTATGTTTGGAATAATGTTCCTTTATCCATTCGCGGTAATCTGTCATTTAAAAGTTGTAAATCTGACCTGAAGACTTGGCTATTTAATCAGGCCTATAGAAATCCAAGCTAACAAGGAGTCTTTTAAATTCTATCATCCTTGCTTTTTCCGATATTCCCACCTACTCCATTCTCCCCTTTCTTCTTCCTCCTAATCTTATAATTTTATGTCTACATACTTCATATCTCTTACTGTCCTGTCAATTATGGAGTTCCTTTCCTATCTTTGAGTTTTAGTCTGTACACTGCTTTGCTCTGCTTTGTAAGTTTGAGTGGTATAGCAAGTTTTAATTAGTTAAACTGCATTGTGCCACCTGGTGTGTTGAGGGCTACTTTATCTTGCTTTGTGTCCTTCTGCTGTAGCAGATTACTACCTCTTTGTGTTGTTATGTTAATTTTGCAAACTCCATGACAGCAGTGAACTTCACTGTATGCCAGGATATACAGAGGTGATCTCTCAGATGTACTGTTAATGCTGGTGCTTCCTCTTATCACAATGGCTAGGCTAAGGAAGGACATTAGGGTTATATGACCTACATTTGCCAGTGATTACTTGGTGTGGCACATTTTCATGTCATCTCTCCACTGTGTTATTAAAATTGACCAGTGAATGGTGTCAGCACAAGTAAAGGTTGTTCTGTAGGTGGGGATGAGATAAACTGACAGTTTGTGAACCGGACAGAGTGGGGCTCCTCCCTGGTATTGCTGAACAATCAGTTCCCCTGAAGACGCCATTAGTTTGGCGAAACATGGCCCATGTAGGGAATTGAAACTGCTGAACTGTGACCTTTATGGTCTCACATCTTGCACAGAGGGATTTTTTTGAAAAAAGCATTGCAGTGGACAAGAACTTGGCAGGAAGAAGATTTTTTTCTGCACATCTCTACTTAAGTTAAGTAATAGCTATTTATATATTTTTTGAACATCAAGTTTATTATATTCTTTTGGACTTTGCCCATCTATTGAACAATACTATTAGGATGGAGGTAGGATGTGCTATGATGTAAGGGTGGTGTTCCTGCTAAGCTTGGATTATCAGTCCACAGCAATACACCAAAAACTGAGCACAACATAAAAATTTTTTTTATTATTTCAAAAAATAATTATATATATATATATGAATAATGAGAGTGATAATTTTTGTTTAAAATTGTTTTGAAGGTTTCTGTTATATTTATTAGTCTAAAAATAATGCCAATTAATCCTGTATGATTATCTTATTTCCAATTACCTTTCTTGTTACACAACTTACAATTCTTATGCTGTGAATCAGACATGGACATACCTTCCGATAGTAAACGACAATGTGTTTATACAGGAACACTTTTTTCAGCTGCTGTAAGACAATGGGACTCATTTTCAAAGCACTTAGACTGACAAAATTTTTTTTTGTTTTGTTACATTTGTACCCTGCGCTTTCCCACTCATGGCAGGCTCAATGCGGCTTAAAGGGGGCAATGGAGGGTTAAGTGACTTGCCCAGAGTCACAAGGAGCTGCCTGTGCCTGAAGTGGGAATCAAACTCAGTTCCTCAGGACCAAAGTCCACTACCCTAACCACTAGGCCACTCCTATGGAACCTTGTACTTTGTAAATCTAAGTGCTTTGAAAATACATCTCAAATGTATCTATTTGCCTTTGTCATTAGGCAATATGCCACATCATTAAATTTACTCTTTTGGAAAAGTTATTTTCTCCGAGGACAAGCAGGCTGCTTGTTCTCACTGATGGGTCGACGTCCACAGCGGCCTCCACCAACAGAATTTTTCAAAGCAAAAATATTTCAAAGCTTTGAGAGAACCTTCTGGTGCACATGCGCAACCGTCTTACCGCCCGTCGTGCGAGAGTCCCGCTCAATTACCTTTCTTTCCGCGGAGAAGAGAGGCAGTGTTTTTCGTCTCTTTGGACTCCTCAGAGAACCTTCAGCTGGTTTTTTGTGGAGCTTTTCTCTGGTTTATTTCTGTTTCCCTTCTTCTTCCCTTGCCTTTTACAAAAAGAAAAAATCCTTTATTTCTTTAGTTTTGCCCTCTCAAAGTTTCCTTTCGCTTCCGCTGCAGCTTCTCTCTTTTGTGCTCTCCCTTTTGGCACAACCGCGAATTTTAATCTCGCCGCCGCTATTTTTCCGTCCATGTCATTGAGGACTCCCAGCGACTTCAAGAAGTGTATTCGATGCAACCGGACAATCTCGGGTAGTGACCCCCATGCATGGTGTCTTCAGTGCCTTGGGCCCAACCATCGCCCAGATGCATGTAAGTTGTGTCTTAGCTTGAGAAAGCGGACACAGGTATCGAGACAAGCTCTTCGGGATCATCTTTTCAGAGCTTCATCCGGTACATCGACATTAGCATCGGGGATGGCATCGACTTCAGAAGCGCAGGTAATGGCTGTCCAGAGACCACCACACGCTGGGAGCAGTGAGCCGTCGAGTGGGTCTCCACCTGTCTCAAAGAATCCTGCTGTGCAGGCCCACCAGGTCTGACCACTTTCGGACCCGACCCCGAGGAGGCGTGTGGCTTCCACGTCCTCCTCGTCGGTACCAAGGAGTATCGATGACGTGCATCGAGCGATGGCTAAGAAGCATCGTCATCAGTCTCCTTCCAAGCACGGTACCGGGAGCTCCGGGGCGTCGAAGGATTCGGCACCCGTGAAGCGCCGATGCCAGGAGGACCGCTCACCCTCCATTCAAGAGGTGTCGGTGCGTCGGTCTTCAGGCAGCTTGGTACCGCCTCCTCAACCTCCACAGGTTCTGATGCCGATTCCTGCACCGACCCCACAGCCTTCTTCGACAGCGACTCTGGACGAGCGCATCTGAGCCATTCTTCCAGGTCTTCTGGAAGGGTTGCTGCGTCAGTGTGCTCTGGTACTGGTTAATTATTTTCCTTTCAGTTCTGTTTTATTTCTACAGTAGTTTAGTGAGAGAATACAACCAGAAATAGTGCACACTTCTAGGTCAGGTCTACTATTTTGTTAGGGCCTAGAGAGTTTTTTTGGTTAATTTTATAGATGGGCGATGTTATGGGACCAGAAGGCCTTGCGGTCTGCACTGTGGGGCCCCACGCCCAGAGACCATCCAGCTTAAGTTGAAAACCAGCAGGATGGTGCCACATGCCTAGGGGTGAAACTGGTATTTACCCATACCACTTTTAGTGAGCGACTTATGCATATACTGGCCATTATTCATAACTGAGCACAGACTACAGGGTTGATGGGTATAGAAAAAAAATATATAACTGACACCAGATGTGCTCAAATGCAATATCATTTTTACCACACATCTGTGGGAAGAACCAGGCAACTATATTCTCAAAACCAAAACAGAGGGCTGCTCTTTATATACATCTGCTCCTTAAAAACAATGTCACATATGTTTGGTATTTGCTGCACTTAATAAGGATCCCTCCTTATCTGTACTTTTATATTGCTTTGTTGTGTTTTTATTTTTTTTGTCCAAGAATCTGAGTCTGGCAGTATGGATGATTTATGGAACACCTTCTTACCAAAGATCTTAAGGGCAAGTAACAGTTGTTAGATCTTCTGCTGTTAACCATTACCTCAGTAAAGACTGGGGATGCAGTTTATATCCATAGCCTAAATTATTTTTCCTATATTAATTTCCAACCAAAAGCAACACATTTTCCACAATTCCTATCTCTGATCCATGGCTCTCTCTAGAGAACTATGGACCATCTTCATTATTTATGCTGTATAACCTTTGAAACTCTGCATTAATGATTTGATAATGTGATATTCTGTTATCTTTTTGGAACGATGCATATATTTGGGATTCTGTGGTCTTTGCCTTGCATCTACCTGCAAGGGCAGAGAAACATTCTCAGGTACAACAAAGAAAAATGCCCATTCCAATTATAACCATTAATATCTGCATTATTCCTTAATCTTCAACTTGTTTTCCCTTCAGTTAATACTGCTCATTGCTCAGGTGGGCATTCAGAAACATTTAAGTTTTCCATTCTGCTAAAAGCTTACTCCTCTTAAGGCAACAAGTAAATATACTCTTCAGTTTCCAGGGGGCTGATGCTCAGAACCTAACGCTGGCGTAAGAGCTGATTAGCGCTGGACTAGCACCAGAATTAATCTGCGCAGAATGCTGAGGGCTTTTGCACGGGAAAGAAGGTGCATGCCAGAGATGGCCACAAATTGTAAATGTAGTCAAATGGATGTTAATGAGGTCATTTACTATGCCCTCCAAATACTCAGGGAATACACAAACCCTGCTCTTACCGCTAGAAGCTTACTGCCAGCTCTGAGCTGGCGTTTGGGGGGGGGGGGGTGATTTGAAGAGAGGATTTCTTATAATTTTCTGTTTAAAATATGCTGGTTTTGATATCTTTTGGAAGTGGAAGGAAGCCTGTGCAAGTGCCAGTACTGAGAAAGGAATGTGTGTGAGTACCAGCAATCCCAAAAGTGAAAGCACACATTGGCGCCTGTTTTCTGCGCTTAAATATAAACCAATTTTTTTGAAAAGTTGAAAAGATTTTATTTAAAAGATCAGAAGAATGGCACTAATGTGTGCTTCATGTCAGGGTTTGCCTGCTGCATGCACACAAGAACTGCACTTACCGTTAAAATTTTGTGTGCATGCACCTGACATGTTTCTCCTCCTTACTTTCGGTATCACAGCGCACACGTAATTTGAATGCTATTACTGTATCTTTGAGCATTGGAGGGCTATTTTTCTGCACTGTTCCTGTGGTATGGGGTGGGCACTGTTTATCCCATATCATCCCGAGACTAATGGGTTGGTGGAGAGATTTAATGGAACCTTAAATCATATGTTAAAGACTTTTGTGGAGTCAGGGCACTGGTACTGGGAAAGGTACTTGCCCTACCTATTGTTTGCATATAGAGAAGTACCCCAAGAGTCTACCAAATTCTCTCCATTCCAGCTGCTATATGGCAAGAGGGCGATCCCTTGACCTAATAAGAGAGCATTGGGAAGGGAAGGTTGACACTTCTGATACCCCTGTAATTGAATATATGGTCAATAGGCGACAGAGATTAGAAGTCCTCATGGGCTTTGTTAGAGATAACTTGCAGACAGCCCAGACTAAGCAAAATACCTGGTATGACTGTAAAGCCTGAAACAGAGAGTTTTATGAGGGTCAGCGGGTATTTGTTTTATCCCAGTACATCAGAATAAACTTCAGGCTAACTGGGTGGAACCTAACAAGGTCATACAGTGCCTAAATGACACGAACTATGTTATATCTATGGACACTCAAGACAGAAAGCAGCATACTTTTCATGTAAATATGTTAAAGGCCTATGCAGAGAGTTGAAGCAGCCTCGCAAGACTTCTGCAGCTGCTTGCTCTTGTTAGTAGGTGGTGCAGTCTGCAGAGCACTGTGCTGGTTTCTGACTATACCTGTTGTGTGAGGCCATAGGAACGTGCTGCTGGGGGTGTGTGTGTGGAGGGGGGGGGGATCGAATCAATGAACAAATTGTTTGTGGAACAAAGGCTGCCGTTGATTGCATCCAGCGAGGGCACTGGTCTGGCACCCGTGACCTGGCAAAGTGTGGAGGTAAGGAGCCGCGCCGTAACACAGCCGGCAGCCTTCCCATGCGGCACTGCGTGTGGCGCCATCGTGCACACTGCAGGGGGAGGGAAGGAAATTGGGAAGCAAGTAGCAAGGCACTGAGCTTGAGGCCATAACGGCGTGGGCATGCTACAGCCAGTGCCGTGGGAGACTTCAGCAATCCAGTGCATCAGGACCGGACCCATGGCGCATTGCACTAAAAAAAACCAACATTTAGGCAGGACCAGGCAGGGAGGAGGAGGAGGAGGACCAGGAGAGCTGCTGGCTGCCACGGCAGAAAGGTTGTGCATTTCGGGGCCTAAACTGGGTGGGCCTAAGCCAAGATTGGCCCACCTGTATTTATGCCCCTGGTCTAAGCCAGCTAAGGTAGAAGCTAAACAAAATTAGACAACCCCCCCAAACGAAAAAGCAAGTACTGGCCTTCCTCGGGACAGTCAGGTATTATAGAAAGTTTCTGCCTCACTATAGCACAATAGCCAAGCACCTGACTGACCTGACTATGAAGAGACTGCCCCAAATCATTTTTTGGCCGCCAGAGTGTGAAGCAGCCTTCCAAACATTAAAAACTGCATTAGTTACTGCTACAGTACTAGCTGTGCCAGACTACCATCAAAGATTCATGGTACAGACTGGTGCCTTGACATATGGCATTGGGGCTGTGCTCAGTCAAATGAATAGCAATGGGGAATAGCACCCCATTGTGTATCTGTGCCACAAGCTGCTGGACAGAGAGGTAGAGTATGCCACTATTAAGAAAGAATACCTGGCCTTAGTGTGGGGCCTTAAGAAACTGCAACCATATCTGTATGGGCGAGACTTTACTGTCATCACAGATCACAATCCATTGGAGGGGAGATATGATAGAGGTATATAAAATACTAAGTGGAGTGGAACGGGTAGATGTGATTTGTTTGTTTAAAAAAAACAAGGACTGGGGGTATGAAATTTTATTTATTTAACACATTTATACCCCACATTTTCCCACTAGTTGTAGGCTCAATGTGGCTTACACAATACCGTAGTGTAGGCTACAGTTAGGAAAACACAATTTAACAATCTCTCTATATAAAAGGCACCACCAACGTTCTATGAAGCCTCCAGCCGGAAGTGTGAAGGGGGAGAGATATCCGGTTTCCCCATGAGTGTCTGCCCCGCCCTCGCTCTCTCTGTAACACAAACAGTGAAGGAAAACACAGCAAAGCACGAAATCAAATCGCTCTCTCTGTAACAGTGAAGGACTCAGAGGGGGGAGGGGAGAGAGGGCAGAGGGCAGAGGGCAGGGACACACACACTCCCACATGCACACAGAAGAAAACCTTGCTACCCCCCATTTCATTTGCATCAGAAACGGGGCTTTTTTACTAGTGTAATAATAAGATAGCAATCAAATATGCAACATATAAGACAAAGATAATAAAAGATAATTAAAGATGATAAAGTCCATGAATTTTGCTGTAACAAAGAAGAAGTAATTTAAGTTGAGTCTGGAAGGTAGGCCTTCTTGAACAGGGTGGTCTTCAGTAATTTCCTGAAATGTAGATGGTTCTGAATTGATCTTAAGATTTTGGGTAGTGCACTCCATAGTTGTGTGCCTATGAAGGAGAAGCTAGATGCGTAGGTAGATTTGTATTTAAGTCCGTTGCAATCTGGATAATGTAAATTTAAGAAGGATCGGGAAGAGTCGAAACTGTTTCTGGGTGGTAGATCTATTAGACTTAACATGTATCCAGGAACATCTCCATAAATAAGGTGCAAACCTTAAAGGCAATACGTTCCTTAATGGGAAGCCAGTGTAATTAAGCTACTAAGTAGTAAATTTAAAACAAATCAGTGAACATATTTATTCACTCAATGTGTGATTAAATTCTGGAATTCATTACTAGACAATGTGGTAAAAGAAGTTAGCTTTGCAGACTTAAAAAATAGGTTTGGACAAATTCCTACAAGAAAGTCTATAAACCATTATTAAGATGGACTTTGGAAACTCCATTGCTTATTTTTGCGATAAGCAGCATTTAATCTGTTTTTATTAATCTGGGATCTTGCCAGGTACTTGTGACCTGGATTGGCCACTGTTATAAACAGGATACTGGACTTGATGGACCTGCCGTCTGCTCGGTGTGGCAATACTTATGTTCTTATGTTCTTAGATGAATGTGCACAATTAAAAATGTACTTTTTCTATATCCCAAAATTAGAGATGTAAAATAACTAATTTAGTTATGGTAGAGGGCAAAGGAAAGAGCAGTCAGTATTAATGACATTAAAAAAAATGGTTAAGCTCTGGAAAAATGGATGAAATAGAAAGCACTTGGAGGCAAAGGTTAAAGATACATTTCGGAACTTAATACCTATTATTTTTTGGCATTTCCACCCTGTAGCAACAAAAGCAGTCATTGTAGAAATAGGCAGATAAGAATCACCTCTCATTTAGGAGTTCTTCGCGCTAGAAAGTGGCCGGTGCTGCAATTAGCAGGTGGGTTTGCCGCACGCTCCGGCTACTTTCTAGTGCACCTGAAAAATGGCTGCCGTCAGGTTTTTGGTATTTTAATGGCCATATGCTAATTTCCCCATTAGCATGTGGCCATTACCACTGGGAGCCCTTAGTGCCACCTATTTAGGAGGCATTAAGGGCTCCCGCACTACTCCTTCACTAATTAGGTAGCGCGCAGTAATGTGCCCACACTACCCAGTTAGCTCAGGCATGCCTAAACTCTGCCCCCAGACACACCTCCCACTCTGGAAAATGAAAAATATTTTCCAGTGTGAGATTAGTGCACGCTAGGTGGAACACTCCTACGGGATGCCTTAGTGCCTCACCTTTAAATTACTGCTAATAACCTACTCCTTAACATTGCTCCACCTTACATCAACCACTCCTCTCATGGAACATAATACTGTATGCATACTGTACAACCACCAAAGACTGATCAGACACACCACACCTCATCAAACTGACAATAACTTAAACAGAGGAAGAACACCAACATGCACACAATTACTACAGAATGCAAAGAAGGGTCCAAATAAGCATACCACAACAAACAAAACGACAACTAATAAAGGTCCACACAACACCTTATGCAAATGACCCATACCAAACAATCCAAGTGGGTTACATCAACGCCAGATCTGCAGTAAACAAAACAGAAATACTAACAGACTGGATCATGACAGAAAACCTTGATCTACTCTTCATCAACGAAACCTGGATCCATGACCAAAAGGCCTCCATAATCCTAGACTTGTGCCCTCCAGGATACAAAATCATACACTGGACCAGAAAGGGAAAGAGAGGTGGAAACATAGCATTAATTTATAGATCCCACTTCACCACCAAAATCAATGCTGAGTCCGTGACACCCCAGCTTGAAATAGCATCAATTAGAATCCATAGCAAAACATTACGTGACCATTTGAGTTGTGTCCTGTTCTACAGACCCCCAGGCAACTAGAACGAAGTCCAAACTAACTTCATGGACTTCATCTCAAACACATGTGTAGCTGACTCTTCACCTAGAAGACCCAAACTCAACACACCAGATTGTAAGGAATTCCTCCATTTATGGGATCTCAAATGGCCGCAAATGCAAGCAACCCACGTCAAAGGGCACACACTGGACATCATCTCACACAAACTCTCAACAGACCAGAACTTCATTATAACAGATATTAAATGGTCAGAAACACCCTGGTCTGATCATTACAAACTAAATCTATCCGTACACTGGTGGAAGAAGGGATCACTCCAAACCCAAGAACACACATCCTACAAAACAAGAGGTCATGTAGATACGAAAACATTCTGGCAACTGCTTTACAACAATGAATGGACAACACAAACAGATTCCATACATTATCTCTTGGAATGGGACAAAAGATGCAAACACATACTAGACAAAATAGCACCTCTACAAATAAAAATATCACGTAAGAATAACTTGATACCATGGTTCAACGATGAACTGAAAAAACTAAAAACACAAGCCAGGAAACTTGAACGAGCATGGAAAAAAACAAAAGATGAGCAGACACTCAATACATGGAAACAATCACAAAGAAAATACAAATACACAATAAGACAGACCAAAAGATCATACTACAAAACTAAAATAGGGACAGATTACAAAGACACGAAGAAATTATACCAACTCGTGAACAAACTCCTAGACACCAACTTGGTCACAACAACAAAAACAGCCATTCCATCCACAGACAAACTTGCCAAGTACTTCTATGAAAAAATTATAAACCTACGCAACACACTACCTCACGACAACATTGACATCGAATACTTCTTTAATGAACTGGACCCAACTAATGGAGGATACCCGGCTGACCGAATCTGGTTAAACTTCGACCCCCTCACCGTCGATAGAGTTGCGCAGGCGATCAGCAGGTTCTCCATCACTCACTGCAAACTAGACACTTGTCCCAACTACCTACTGAAATCCGCCCCTGACTGCTTCATAACAGACCTCACATCCCACCTAAATTACATGCTTCAACGAGGTCTCTTCCCTAAGGAAAATGGCAATATTCTACTCACCCCGATACCAAAGGACTCCATGAAAAAAAACAAATGAAATCAATAACTACCATCCAGTAGTATCCATCCTGATGTCAGTCAAACTGATGGAAAGCATGGTAGCCAAACAACTCACAGAATATATAAATAAATTCTCAATTCTACACGAATCTCAGTCAGGTTTCCGTCCCCTACACAGCACAGAAACAGTATTGCTCACTCTCCTTTCCAAATTCAAACAGGAAATAGCAATAGGCAAAAACATCCTCCCCCTCCAATTCGACATGTCTAGTGCGTTCGACATGGTAAACCACAACATACTACTAAGACTACTAGATAAGTTTGGGATTGGTGGTAATATACTAAGATGGATCAAAGGTTTCCTAACCACAAGAACATACCAAGAAATATCAAACTCAAACATATCACCGCCGTGGAAAGCAGACTGCGGAGTACCACAAGGATCACCACTATCCCCAATCCTCTTCAACCTAATGATGACCCCGCTTACCAAGACCCTATCCAACCAACGCCTTAACCCTTTCATCTATGCTGACGATGTTATAATATACATTCCTTACAAAGCAAATCTGTCTGAAATCACCAACGAAATCAAGATCAGCTTCAACATCATGGACACTTGGGCAAATGCATTTCAACTGAAACTCAGCAAAGAAAAAACACACTGTCTTGTTGTCTCATCTCAACACAGCGTGGACAACCCCACAATTATCAGCACTCTAGACCACACCCTCCCTATTTCAGACAGCCTGAAAATCCTCGGAGTCACAATAGACCGCTACCTAACACTAGAGAACCAAGTGGCATCCACAACGAAGATTATCTACGGTGAAGCCCCGGGATACATGACAGACATGATCGACCTACCTATGAGAAACACATCCAAATCATCATGAACGTACCTAAACCTGCACTACCCAAGCTGCAAAGGACTCAAATACAAATCAACCTAAGCATCCAACTTTTCCAACATAAGCACCCAATTGTGGAATGCATTACCAAAAGCCATGAAAACCTCGTACGACCACCTACACTTCCGGAGAACACTAAAAACTTATCTTTTTAAAAAGGCATACCCTACCAACCCAACAAATGCCTGATCTCTGCAACACAACAACACTAGAATTCAAAATGCACAAAACACAACTCTCCCACTGTTCAATGACCTTATGTGGCTGTCCTACATGAACTTTATCTCATCTGAACATCACTCTGTATTTGTAAACACCGGAGACTGCAAATGCACCTCTGGTATGATGCAAGCCACATTGAGCCTGTAAATAGGTGGGAAAATGTGGGATACAAATGCAACAAATAAATAATAATAATAATAATAATAATAATAATAATAATAAATATGTGTTCTTTTAGCGCATGGTAGGCCCACAGTAGGCCTACTGAGGCTTAGTAAAGGGCCCCTTAGTTTGCCCAGTTACCACTACCTAACAGAAGGTATCTTACAGCTGTCAGCCATATAAGCTTGACCACCTGCAGGATATTGCTACTTCTCTCTAGCTAGGAAGTGTAACCAAAACAGTGGCCAACGCTTTTTACAGGCTGTTACCTTGTGCGGGGCTATCCACTGATATTCACTGGTACTTAACCAGTTAGTGCTGCTGAATATCAGCGCTAACTGCTAAAGCTGTAGCCAGCTATTTTGTGGGAGGTCTGGGGGTGGAGTTGGCCCTTATGCAGTTAAGTGCCTATATTCAATATTTAACCACCTAAGGGGCCTTTTACCAAAGCTTAATAGACGCTAACGGACAATGCATGCTAAAACCTGCATGTCCTATTTTATTCCTATGGACCACATAGCACTTTGCACATGCTAATGTCTATTAGCACATATTAAGTTTTAGTAAATGGGCCCCTAATGGGCTTATTTTCGAAAGTGATCGCCGGCCATCTTCCGATATAAATCGGGAGATGGCCGGCGATCTTGGAAAAGCAGCGAAATCGGTATAATCGAAAGCTGCTTTTTTGACAGCATCGCCGCTTTCCCGTCGCCTCGCCAGTGAAAGTTCAAAGGGGCGTGTCGCCGGCGAAGCGAAGGCGGGACATGGGCGTGGCTACCAGATGGCCGGCTTTTGCGGATAATGGAAAAAAAAGCGGCGTTAAGCAGTATTTCGCCAGCTTTACTTTCCTTTTATTTTCACGACCAAGCCTCAAAAAGGTGCCCCAACTGACCAGATGACCACTGGAGGGAATGGGGGATGACCTCCCCGTAGTCCCCCAGTGGTCGCCAACCCCCTCCCACACGAAAAAAATAAAAATAAAGCACTTTTTTGCCAGCCTGTATGCCAGCCTCAAATGTCATACCCAGGTCCCTGACAGCAGTATGCAAGTCCCTGGAGCAGTTTTTAATGGGTGCAGTGCACTTCAGGCAGGCAGACCCAGGTCCACCCCCCCCCCCACCTGTTACACTTGTGGTGCTAAGTGTTGAGCCCTCCAAACCCCCCCAACACCCACTGTACCCACATGTAAGTGCCCTCCCCCCTTCACCCATAAGGGCTATGGTAATGGAGTAGAGGCGTGGGAAGTGGGTTTGGGAGGGATTTGGGGGACTCAGCACCCAAAGTAAGGGAGCTATGCACCTGGGAGCTTTTTTTTTCGTATTTTTTAAAACATTTTTAGAAGTGCCCCCTAGGGTGCCCTGGCATGTGAGGGGGACCAGTGCATTACAAATGCTGGCTCCTCCCACGACCAAATGCCTTGGATTTCGCCAGGTTTCAGATGGCCGGCATTATCGCTGAAAAACAAAACCGGCCATCTGAAACCCGGCGAACTCTGGCATTTGGCCGGGCTAAACCGTATTATTCAAAAAAAGATGGCCGGCCATCTTTTTCGATAATACGGTTCTGGCCAGCTGTTGCGCCGCCACCAAACTAGATCGCCGGCGATCTATTTCACTGGCGACGTTCGATTATGCCCCTCCACGTTAACCAGACAAATTGGACCGCATAAAACTCAGTCCTATCTTTGTCCGGTTCTACTTAGGTGGTTACGTGCTGAATATTGCACATAACTGTAGCAGGGATAGCCAGCTGCAAATAATCAGATGTTCAATGTTGGTGCCTGGACATGGCCCAGCATTGAATATTTATTTAGTCCACCTTCCATCCTGCCTAACACTTTCCTTCTCTCTTCCCTTAATTAATCTTTGTACATTACTAACTGTATCTGATATCATGGAATGATTATGTCATAACCAAACTCTGTAAGCCACATTGAGCCTGCAAATAGGTGGGAAAATGTGGGATACAAATGCAATAAATAAAATTTATTTGTTCATTGGGATTTATTAACTGCCTTTATGAAGAGAATCACCCAAGGCAGTGTATAGTACTCTACACTGGTCTGATTACAAAGGGTCTGCACCAGCTCCAATTGATTCAGAAGGCTGCAGCTAGACTAGTTGAAGGCTGTAAGCAATGTGACCGCATCACTCCAGTTTTGCAAAATTTTCACTGGCTGCCAGTACAATACAGGGATGGCAGTGGCCAAAAGACACTGAATAGCAGCAACTGACTATTTACACCACAATTGATAAAGTTTGATATGTCATAATGGGGTGCAGGGAACCCCATGTTCACAAAGTGCAGTTATAGCTTGGTAGCGCACTGGCTGTATGGACTGGCAAATGTAATCCAGATTGTATTTCTTTTTCTGATATATAAGGCATTGGAGACACCTAGTGGTGAAAGGATGTATTGTACTTGGCTTTTATTTTTCCTGTACACATAGAAATAAAGGTTAAACAAATAAACAGAAAAATATTTGAAGGTGATACCTGCAGGAATGCATGTGTATTTGCCAGTATGTGAAGTGGGAGCAGCTATTTTACACAAATATAGATGCTGAAAAATGAATGGCTCAGACCTGGCAGCTTCCCCGTGGAGTTCTCGGCAGTGGTGTAGCTAGGACTGATTGGGCACCGGGCAGAAAAATGAAGATGGGACCTTATAGTACCATCTCTCTCAATATAGTGGGAACTGAGGACTAAGGGGGGCGGGGGAGCACACTTCAGAGTTCCAGTAACCAAACTCTGCAAAAGATATATTACATACCTATACAGAAAACCTGTCATAGTAAAGCAGCACTACTGTCTAGTTTTCAAATACCTATTTTCCGATCTGACGAAGAAGGGCAACCTTCGAAAGCTAATCAAGAAATGTACTAAGTTATGTCCAATAAAAAAGGAATCATCTTATTTTCTTTTTCATGTTTTATTTTGTTTTATTTCTATTGATTACCTTTAAAAGTGGACTAACACGGCTACCACACCTCTCTACTCAAATACCTATAAAAAGGCAGCACCTTACAATGCCAACCTATTTATTGCTGGAAAAACAGATCCCTGCACAGAAACTAAACACTAGCTAAACACCTCACATAAACTACATGTGAGCACAATACACATCTTGGTCGCATTCACAGGCCCTCAACAAATATAAACAAAGGACCACACATCACTAATACAGAGATGGAGACAAAAAACTGAACTGGAAAGAAAGTCAGACTAGAGAAATAGAAACCGAAATGCAAGATATCAGAGATGCACATTTCCCAAATCTGACATTAATACATAATACATTCAGAATATCTATCTATCTATCTATCTATCTATCTATCTATCTATCTATCTATCTATCTATCTATCTATCTATCTATCTATCTATCTATCTATCTATCTATCTATCTAGTTTTGGTCTCTGTTTTTTCCTAATTCTTTTGCCAGAGTCTTTTCTCTTCATGTCCACCATTCATCTTCCCTCATGTCTCTTATCCATCCTGTCCAGCATCTCCTCTCTATGTCCCTGTCTCTATCCTCTCCTCATGTTCAGCCAATGCCTGCTCAGTGTCCTTACCCCTCCCCCCTGTGTCCAGCTTCCTCCCCCGAAGGGCTGGAGATCAACACTAGTGCAGTGTGCACTGACTTCAATGTCTTTGAGGCCTCGAGGTTTATTTATTTATTTATGAACATTTATACCCCACTTTTTTCCACATGAAGCAGACTCAAAGTGGCTTGCAATGCACAGATAAATCAATTACAATTACATTAGATAGGGGAGAAAGAACAGGGTAAGAAGGAAAAGGGAAAGGGAAGAGAGACTAAGATGGACGGTGGAAATCCAGGTGGACCAAGATGGATGATGGAAATCCAGACGAGCCAGAGTGGCTCGAACAGTTCCTGGCAAGGCGATCCACAATTGGGAACTGTAGCAATACCCAGTTAGCACAGATGAAGCGCTGAAGACACAGCAGCAGCATGCGGCCAGGAGAGTGGTAGCGGTCACCAGAGGCAGACGACAGCAGCTGGAGGTGGACAATGCCAACGGGCCCCTGGATGTCCACGGGTCCGGCAACACCACCGCAGAGGAATAGGGACCGCAGCCTGCCTGCGCACTCAGGCACCCTGAACCACAACGGGAAAGATATGCTAGTTCCACTCAGCAGCAAGAAATCACAGATGACAGCACCACAGGGAAGGTGAAATGAAGACCAAGACATCCGCGTCAGCGAAGTGGCTGCTGCTTGATCAATTTTGACCACAACCGACAATCCAGGGGCTACGGAGAGGGATCCAAAGTGGTGCAGGTTCAAACGGTCCTCATCCATAGTTCCAACCATTGGGGCCCTCCAAACCAGGGACATCCGCCACTGCTCCGTCAGACCGGTAGAAGAGGAAGAGCCGGTGGTGTCGGCGGGGAGAATAACTCTGATGTAATGGCCAGAAGCTCGCTTGGGTCAGGGCAGCAGAGGCAGAAGACTCCCGACTGAAAAAGATGAAGAACGGGGAAGAGGCAGCTGCAGCTTGCCGGTGGTTGGTGCATGAACATGACGGCAACGCGCAGACCCGACTGGCCTCTCTATAACGAACAGGCACCCTACGGTACTTCGGACCCGGAGAGGTACTGAATCAGCAAGTGAGGGTCATACCACAGTCAAATGCCTGGTTAAAACCCATGGATGCCCAGAGCTAACGTTTTCCCGTCCGTTTACTCGGCGGCCATCTTGAAATCATGAGCTTGATTTTGAAGCAGCACATGGATCTTGAGAATGGGCTGTACTGTCTCCAGTCTTGACATCAATGCACTTGAAACCATAGCTTCTTGCTATGCAAAGAAGCACTCATGTGTTCCTCAAAACTGCCCATGAGATGCTCCTCCAAGGCTGCCATCAACAAAGATTGGGATCCACTCGGTGTGGTCATGTCCTTCAGAGACATCTGAGGTATATTGAGTGCACGATCTGATGTGCCCCATCCAATCTTAAGGAGGATGAGCTACCCTCACATCAGGGGTGCTTCAAGGGCACTGTTGATCATGGTGCCTCAGTGCTCTTAGTTCTGTGCTTCGAGGGAGAGCAATTTTGGTGCACAATGATCTCTGCCTGGCCCCAAATTGGCACTCCTTGACACGGATGAGGACTAATCCTTCCTCTTTCTTAGTAGATTAAAGGGTACCTGATACTAATGGACTCTACTGACGCTTGATGGTCAAGGGAGATTAAGACCCTCTCAATGCCAATGCATCCCCAGTGTTCAATGCAGCTCCTGAAGCCATGGGGACCAGTGCTCCTGATCACAATGCTGATGGACTGGATTTCTCAGTGCTGTTTCTCACAATCTTTGCTGACTCTCCTTGATATCTCCAAACAGAGTTTACAAGAAGAGGAATCATGATAGAGTCCCAGGCATTGCAGGCACCAGTTATGGGAGTCTATAATGGACATGGTCCTGTTGCAGAAGGTACATTTTTTTAAAAAGCCTTTTGGTGGGACATATTGGGGAAAAATAGCCACAGCGAAATCAAACAACTTGATTGTGTAAAATGCACCCTACCAGCTGCCCAAAATCAAAGAAAGTCTAGTGGTCCATGGAAAAAAAATAAAACATAAAAAATACTGAAAACCCCTAACTAAGGGGAACTATTGGAGATTGAGGCTCTGCATGGCAGTGACAGGACTTACACATGACAGCAGACAAAAATCTGAAGAAAAATTACTTCACAGCAAAATCTCAAGGGGTGAGCTGAAGGAAGGCTGCAAAGCATATCCATACTGCTATGTGGAGAAAATGAGATTGACCAGGTCCCATGCAACAGCAGCAGGTAGAAAGGCACAGATATGAATGCTGCAATGCTTCCTAAAGCTTCTGGAAAATAAGCTGGGGAGTGTCCCCATGCAGGCTCTGTCTGATGACATCGCCCACTTGTAAGAATATGACATCCTATTTGTCTTCAGAGAAGTACTACTCCATTCACTTTACTTTTACCTTTATCCTCTTGGTTGAACGATATGGCAGGATGAAGCAGCAAGATGGACTGGGGCAGCCGGAAGCAGCTGACTTCAGTGCTGCCCATGGCATGGCTCACCGCTGTGGGAACACGGAGGAGAAAGTGATGTAGCCAGCTGGACCCAAAGGAAGGAAGGAAGGAAGGGAGGGAGGGAGGGAGGGAGAGCTCAGCTGCCTGAATGCAGGGAGCCTGAGGAAGCAAAAAAACAGCTTTTGTCATGCTGGTTTTAAAGATAAGCCGATAACCTAGCTGGCCACTATTGTTGGGGGGGGGGGGGGGGGTCTGAGACAGACATGGGGGGGGGGGGGGGGCTGAGCCCCTAAGGCCCTGGTAGCTGTTGTGGATTAGGTGTACTAATATCCGTTGTTATATTTGGAAAGCTAGCCAGTTCAAAAACATCTGACAAAAGACTCCTGATGCAGGCCAATGTTACCGAAACACGACACGTGTCGAGTCATTGGATGTTTCAGTAAATACTTTACATATCTGGAACATCATCTAGCTTTTACTTTTCTGTCACCTTCGCTGTGTTTGGCGTGTCTTTGTGACTGCAAGGGTTCCTGTTCTTCTGTTTACATTGTGAATTTGAATAAGACCAGAGAAGGTGTAAGGAAACCTATTCTAGACATATGATGTAGCAAGGCGAAGAAAATACAAAGTCTGAGTTGGCAGAGGAGGAGAAGAGTATGGAAAAGAATAACATATTCAATGAATGGAATCCCCAAGAAAGGGTGTAGGAAAAAATAAGAAAGTTAGGAGCTACAGAGTAAATGCATTTGTTGATAAGAGAAACTTGAACTATATATTAAAACAGATAGGGTGCCAAGTAAATGATTTGAAGGCAGGTTATGTGAGTGTAGCCTAGTAGTTAGTGCAGTAGGCTTTGATCCTGGGGAACTTGGTTCAATTCTCACTGCACCTCCTAGTGATTCTGGGCAAGTCACTTAATCCTCCATTGCCCCAGGTAGAAATAAGTACCTGTATATACTATATAAACCACTTTGAATGTAGTTGCAAAAACCACAGAAAGGCAATATATCAAGTCCCAGTCCCTTTCCCCTTTTCCTATTCTATCTATATTCTGTTGGTGGGATAGCCTCCAGAATCAGACACAATGATCTGGAGGAAGTTTCACCAATGGTTAACTATAGTCCAACATACAAAAAAAAAATCAGTTAAGTAGACTCACATGTTTTTTTTAAAAAACATATTGGGGTCAAGGTTCAGCAGAACAAATCAGCTTAAAATCACCTATATCACTTATCCAGTTAACTTTTAATGAGATTTTCAGCCAGTGTCCAGATAAAAGGTGTGTGGTTGGCTGTCCCAAACTATCAAAGCCAACATTTTATGTGCTTAATGCTGAAGTAAACTGCATAAATCCTTTTGAATACTGACCACATTGTATTCTCTCTTTTTAATATTTATATCACACATCAAAATGAGCTAACCTTCCATAATTTACTATTCTGCAATGCTCCTAGAATAACTTCTAATTTAGTGTGCTAATTAAAAAAGTATTACTTATTTCAAATGACTCTGCTCTACAGAGCGCAACATCAATTTTACCTTTTTAAAACACTTCCAGTGTAAGTGACTGAATTTAAAATGATCATATGCTTTGGATTTGCCCAGTGTAGCATGTCTTGATTACTTAAGTGCTTCAAAATTTGTCTTGAGGTTTTCTTTTTTTTGATTCTGCAATTTCAGAATTCTGCAGTTTTGGATTGCCAGCTCAGACAGAACTAGATTCTATGGGCTGCTGGCACCATGAGCCTGTAATTGAAACCGGATATTTTCTCTGGAACAAAGGGGAATAGGATGAAAGTAAAAGGGATAGGCTTGGGGAAATCTAAGGAAAAATTCTTTACAGAAGGGTGGTGGATGCCTGGAATGGCCTTCTGGCACTGATGGTGGGGACAAGGACTGTATCTGAATTCAGAAAAGCTTTGGACAAATTCAGAAGTTTTCTAAGGGAGAAGAAGGGATTTTAGAGCTTGGTAGTTGGTATGGATAGGCTGATTGGATAGGCTGTATAGTCATTATCTGGTGTAATTAGTCATGTCTCTAAGTGGTAGGTTGCAATTCCTCACAAGGGAACACATTTACATGATAGCCTCTCAGTGTGACCCATGCTTGAAAGGCTTTCCTCCAAATTAATTCACTATTGTCTGTGATGCAGTAGAAGGACCCCATTTGTGGTGTCAGCAATGTCCAAATGCCTACCTTGTTTGTTTTATCTATTGTGTCTTAGAAATCAGTATTAAGATTGAGTCTGTACATTGAAAAAATTCCTGTTTTGACTTTGGTTCTTAGCATTTGGGGCGGACTTGTGTGTTAGGGGATCATTGTGAGGGCGTGTTGGAGGTGTGTGGATGGTTCCTGTGAGGTGTGTTTGTTTAGTGTCAGGTGTGTTATGTTGAGTCTGCTCTGCTCTTGAGGTGCTCCTTCTTATTCCTCTTAGATTTTTCCCTTTCCTTTATGTTGTGGTTTTGTTTTCCTCCTATTCTTGTAATAGAGGCTTCCACTCTTTTGAATTCCGTTTCTTCATCTTTCACTATTGCTGCTCCCCATTCTAGCTCCAGATCTTGCCATACTTTTGTTTTCGTTCGGTCGATCCTTGGGGCACTGTCTTTTCTCCACAATGCAGCTATCACCATCCTTGCTTCCATCCCTAAAGTGACTCACTGGGAAAGGAAGTGGTTGGGTGGAAGGTGACGAGGGGAGTGGTAAAAGGAGCTCATTCTGAAGAAAAGGATATTACCAGTGGAGTATTGGGGGAGAGACATGACATGCTAAATGGAAGGAGGGAGGAGAGAGACAGGGGGATGATAGATAGAAGGGTGATGTTAGAAGGGAAAGAAAGAGAGGTGATTGGAGGGGAGAGAAACAGAGAAGTGATGTTGGATGGTGGGGGTATGAGAGAGAGAGAGAGAGAGAGAGAGAGAGAGAGAGAGAGAGAGAGAGAGAGAGAGAGAGAGAGACAAGAGATCCTAGATGCCCAGGGGAGGGGTGAGGGGGAGGGCAGAAGGAAGACAGAGATAGAAGATCTTGGATGACTGAAGCAGAGAAGGGGAAGTGACAAAGGAGATTCTGGATGGAAGGGGTGAGACACTAGCTGGAAGTGGGGAAAGGAGAGATACTGAATGGAAGAGGAAAGAAAGAGATGAGACAGTGGATAGAAGGTGGAGACAATGGAAGGAGGAGAGAGAGAGGGAGATATGCTGGATAGAAGGGAAAGGGGAGACGCTGGATGAAAGGGGGAGGGAGAAAGCGTAGACGCTGCATTGAAGGAGAGAGAGAAGGAGGAGATGCTGGATGCAAAAAAGGGAGAGAAAGGGGAAGGAAGGAGACATAGGATAGAATAGGGAGAGAGAGGATGGAAGGAGGAGAGGACAGAGTTGGTCAAACTCTGGGGAATATAATGAAGAGAAATGGGAGGGCTGTGGTGAGGGGAAAGAGATGATAACCTGTAAGTAGATCCAGTAAAAAGAGAGAAATTGAAGACTGGTTAGTAATAATGAAACCTGGGCAGAGAGGCAGAAAAATAAAGGGAAGAAACTGAAAGGAAAAGATCAATGCTGGATGTAATTAAAGAAGTCAAGAAAACAGGAGGAGAGAGTAAAATGACAAATGGAAAAGGAAACCCTGGCAAGAGAGTTAAGAGAAGAGAGAGGAAAGCAGAAACCAGAGACTAAAATCAACTTGATTAGAAAAATTAAATGACCAGATTGCACAGGTAGAAAAAAGAATTTTAAATTTTAATTTAGGATAAAGTAGTGTCATAGCCATTTATCCTATTCTAAAGCTTAATATATAAAAATAAAACAAATATGTAGACAAAAATTAAACTGGACCCTGAAGAAGCTTGGTACATGATGCAATACCACAGAAATAGAAATAGTGTTGTCTGTCCCCCTGAACTGTGGAAAATATAAAAATAGGTGCAAATTTTTAAAACTAGTATATTACAAATTAAATATGGAAAATAAGGTGATAGCTTTCTATTGGATTAAGTTAATACATTTTTCAGTTAGCTTTCTGTAGTATTGTGTCATGTACCAAGCTTCTTTAGGGTTCTGTTTAATTTTTGTATACATATTTGTTTTTTTAATATATTAACCTTTAGAATAGCATTTAGCATGTGATAATCATTAGCGCACGCTAAATCCATTAGTGCACCTTAGTAAAATAATCCCTTAATTTGTAATATAGTATTTGGAATACATCAGGTTTTGAAATTTACACCTGCTATCTTTATATTTTGAACAGGATGAAGGGATGCACTACTGTTTGTCTGGTGTTGTATTGATTGCAAAGTCTGGCTTCTTGGGAGTTCAGTTTAATTTTTGTCTACATATTTCCAATTTTAGTTTGTAGTTACTTTTTCTACATTTGGTGAGGGTCTATCTGCATTCTATGTGTGTGGAAGAGACTAGGTATTCTGCTTGCATTGAATGTCTGTGCAGGATCAATCTGTACTAATCTGGCTAGTTAGTTTTCCAATAAGCTGCACAGTGTTTACAGTGCAGCCTTTTCTTAAGTAGGCCCTTCTTGTGTGACTCCTGGAAATTAGTGCTATTATGGTATGGTAAAATTGCTCTATAGTTTCTGAGTGACATTTGTAGGGTTTTTTTTAAAATTACTGATACTGGATTTTGGATTGGATTCTGGATTTTGCAAGCCACATTGAGCCTGCAAAAAGGTGGGATAATGTGGGGTACAAATGCAATAAATAAATACATTTAGATTATGCCTTTCTCAGTAGTAGCTCAAGGAAAGTTACATTCAGGTACAGTAGATATTTCCTTTTCCTGGAGGGCTTGCACTTAAGTGTGTACCTGAAGCAATGAAATGTTAAGTGACTTGTCCAAGAAATCAAGGAGCCACAATGAACCCTAGCTTCCCTCGTTGGCAGCCTGCTGCTATAACCATTAGGTACAGCTGATACAGATGATATCTGATGATATCTATTCCAAACAAGTTTGGTAACCCAAAAGTAAACTAAAGGCTGGGAGATCTGAAGCCTGGTGGCCATTTGGTAATCTAATAGGCAAATCATGTTATTATTGTTGCTGGTAACTGCAGGATTTCTGTTAAAGTGCTGCTGAACACTACTATTCACATGGCAACAGGGAGATTTTGGACTGGGGAGCTAGAACTGATTTCTAGCCAAGTGTTAAAGTACTTGCATATATTACCAGAATACTGCAAATATTGTTCTGTTTAATATGTTGTAATATTTTGGTGTAACATAGTAACATAGTAACATAGTAGATGACGGCAGAAAAAGACCTGCACGGTCCATCCAGTCTGCCCAACAAGATAACTCATATGTGCTACTTTTTGTGTATACCCTACTTTGATTTGTACCTGTGCTCTTCAGGGCACAGACCGTATAAGTCTGCCCAGCACTATCCCTGCCTCCCAACCACCAGCCCCGCCTCCCAACCACTGGCTCTGGCACAGACCGTATAAGTCTGCCCAGCTCTATCCTCGCCTCCCAACCACCAGCCACGCCTCCCAACCACCGGCTCTGGCACAGACCGTACAAGTCTGCCCAGCACTATCCCCACCTCCCAACCACCAGTCCCGCTTCCCACCACCGGCTCTGGCACAAACCGTATAAGTCTTCCCAGCACTATCCCCGCCTCCCTACCACCAGCCCCACCTCCCGATCTTGACTAAGCTCTTGAGGATCCGTTCCTTCGGCACAGGATTCCTTTATGCTTATCCCACGCATGTTTGAATTCCGTTACTGTTTTCATTTCCACCACCTCCCGCGGGAGGGCATTCCAAGCATTCCAATCTAAATAATGTATATTATTTAGATTTTTTGGCACATAATTTTCTGTAGTCTGTGTTCAGTAAGAGAGGTTATAAGGAGTGGCAGCTGGTAGCTACATAAGTACATAAGTAATGCCATACTGGGAAAAGACCAAGGGTCCATCGAGCCCAGCATCCTGTCCACGACAGCGGCCAATCCAGGCCAAGGGCACCTGGCAAGCTTCCCAAACGTACAAACATTCTATACATGTTATTCCTGGAATTTTGGATTTTTCCAAGTCCGTTTAGTAGCGGTTTATGGACTTGTCCTTTAGGAAACCGTCCAACCCCTTTTTAAACTCTGCTAAGCTAACCACCTTCACCACTTTCTCCGGCAACGAATTCCAGAGTTTGTGGTGAAGGCGGTTAGCTTAGCAGAGTTTAAAAAGGGGTTGGACAATTGCACCAGAGACAATTTAAAGGGTCTTTTCCTGCTGTGTTCCAAAATGCCCCTACTGTACCTTTATTGTTGACGTAGGAGTTGCCTCCCCACCATAAGGATTTTAACTTGCCCCATTATATCCCTTCCCATCCCACCTTAGTCCCACCCATCTGAACCTCCCAAAACAGTTGAGTCACTGACTGCCTGTGATGGATTGGAGGGCGAAAGTGGAGGTCAGCGTGAGGAGCAAGAAAATTGGGAAACTGTGCAAAATCTTCGGGAAGAAAAGAGGATTTAGAAGGGATATTTTGAGGGCACTTCTATAAAACGACACCTATATTTAGGCACCTGATATGAGCCTATTCGGTGAAGGAAAGTAGGTGCCTTGTTCTTTATGTGTGTTTGGGTATGTGTATGTGTGTGTGTGTGTGTGGGGGGGGGGGGGGGGGGGAAGGGTAGAATTGGTAGGATCCCCGAGCCCTTTTTGTGCTATTGTGGGGAGATGGCAGTTCAGATGGTGGGGTTGCTGAGCCCCTTTTATGGTGGTAACCTAGTGGCTAGAACAGTTGACTTAACATGTAGAGGTGGCAGGTTCAAATCCCCACAAGGACCTTCTATCACTCTGAGATGTTTAAAAGTGGCATGTAAAATAGGGGTGTTGTGGTGGTAGGGTCATGCCTGACAAATGCAATCAGGAGTTTTACTGTGCACTGTACCCTGCTTGCCTTTAGGAGGGAGGAGTAGCCGAGTAGCCTAATGGTGAATGTAGCGGACTTTGATTCTGGTGGCCTGCATTCAACTCCTACTGCAGCTCCTTGTGACCTTGGGCAAGTAACTTAACCTTCCATTGCTCCAGGTACAAAAACAATCAAAAACTTAGATTGTGAGCCCTCTACCTGCATATACTTTGTACAGTACTGCATACGATAGTAGTACTATAGAAATGATTAGTCGTGGTATATTTTCTGCCTCCGGATTTGTGACAGTCCAGTTTGTTCTGTTTTCCCAGTAGGAGGTATAGTGATGTTCTAGGGAAGTGTTTTCTAATCAGTGATCATGGTAAACTGGTGCACTGTTAATGCTCACCTCAACCCTTTCATTATGTTTAAAACAGCTTCATTCAGAAATTTGTAAGGTATAACATTGATAAACAACCTATCAAAGTATATACGTTCCTTATTGATGTTACACTCTACAAACTTCTGAAGGAGGCTGTTTTTGACATTATGAAAAGTGTTGAGATGAGCATCAACAATACATCTGAGAGTCTGATATTATATCTGGGTAACGTACTCTGATTTAAGGGTGAGATTCATTCCTGTAACTGTTATGGAATACACAAAACTAACCCATTGGAAGATATTATTCTGGAAGGTAAGAAATTACTTGCTGTCACTGTCGGCCATTTTGCCTCCCAAATACAGGATTTTTACTTCTAGAGCCTGTGTATTTATAAGGTTCACACTGACATGGTATAGGGAAATACTACAGTACTGAGAGCTAGCTAAAGGAGAGAAGGAGGGAGGAAAAGAGAAAGAGCAGGGCTTTGGAGAGGAAGAAAGAGAGAGCAGGCCACAGTAGTGAGGGGAAAGGGTGCACTGCCCTTGATAATTCATGGGGATGTGAGTAGGGGCACCATTAGACAAATTTCCCTTGGTGCTGGCTCATTTCATTGAAAAAAAAATACTGTCTTTCTTTTTGCAACTACATTCAAAGTGGTTTACATAGTATATACAGGTACTTATTTGTAGGGGAAGGGAAATGAGACTTGATGTACTGCCTTTCTGTGGGGTTTGTTTTTTTTGCAACTACATTTGTAATGGTTTACTGTTGAAACAGGTGGGAAATCAGGAGACGAAAGGCAAACTTTGGTTCCAAACAAGGCAACTTTATTGCTAGCAAGTGAACAGCACCGAGTAGTCTCGGGACACTGTGTGTCATAAATCATCTGACACTTACATTTATACTTCCCCACTGGGCCTGCGCATTTGGCCCCTTACACATCACAACTGGCATGCGCAGTAAACATTTGTAGTTCTTACAGTACAAAATTGTAGTCCCAGTACATACTCACGTCATAACACTGAAATGATACTGGCAAGAAAAACGAAACTTAGCAGCTTATTCTTCACACACAATACTCCTTTCTAGCACAGGAGATAAGGTTCGGCTCAGGAATGCAGGGGGTGTCAGCACCCTCCAAGGTCGCGTTGCTACATGCAAGCTGGTCTTGTATAGGCCTTGCAAACTACTGTTACAAGCTATATGTCTAATAGTCCTGCATTCTGTCCTTACATTAGTAAACAGCAACCTCCTTTCGTTAGTAACCAGTAAAACTGGATAAGGCACAAATGTCCAGTGCAGTAATAAGGTGTGGCTAAACAGCCAAAAGCAGAGGTAGAGTGCATAAGTATACGTCCATCAGTAGGCACAAAAACATGAGGTTGTCCTGTTGTTCAGCAGTATTCGGGTAGTATTCGGCGTTCCACTCCTTCATTCCCCCCTTTTGATACTTGAACATCCATTCTGGTGGAGAGTATCACCTCCATGAACCCTGAAAAGGAAAGAAAGGACAAGGATAGTCAGCGAGGGAGGCAAAAAGCGAGCCCTAAGCCCTTGCGCAGCCGTTGGTTGCTTCGCCGGGGTTGAGACGGAGGGTCCCTAGAGGAATTCCCCCCCCCCCTTTGTAGCCGGTCTTTTGCTGGCACAAGGGTAATGGCCCGTTAAGTGACTCAGGGGGTTCAAAGTGCACATCAGCCACAAGGTGCTTCGTCGTAAGCTTCATCAGACTGGGGAATGGGGGAGTACATCTGGAGAGCCATGAGCTGGGCAGCAGCCCGGCGGTCAGCGATGCTCTCCATGGTGGAGCGGAGACACCTGAAAACAAAGGGAAGAGATAAAGGAATTAGTAAACAGGACAACAAAAACAGGCCACCCATGACAAGGAGGCCTTGCAGGCTCCCGGAGGTTGGCAACCAGCTGGTTAGGGAGGAAGTCCAGTCCCACGCGCTGTTCCAGGTCTGGACGGGGACGTGGGCCAGTTTGACCATCCGGTCAGTTATCTCTTTGATGACATGGCTCTGGTCATCAATCTGTAAGCAGCAATTACTGAGGTTAAACTTGCCACACACCCCGCCCTCCTGGGCTAGGAGGTAGTCAAGAGCCAGGCGATTTTGGTAAACTGCGGTAATGAGCTTAGTGTTTTGTCGGGCTAGGATATTGAGGGCAAAGGCCGAATCGTTAGTAAGGATTTCAAGCACGGCCTGTAGGCGAATAATACGATTCAGCATATAGATAGGGGTTCGGTACCCGTATGTACCATCTTCAGCCCATGTGGCCGGTCCATAGTAATGAATGATGCGTTCTGGCGGCCACTCGTTGTCTTTCCAGTCTCCAATTTGGACTTTGGGCTTGGTGTTTAGAAAGGACCGTTTACGTCTGGCAGGGTTATCTGGCCCCTTTTCCACGTATAGGGGGATACCCAAAGTTTCGCCAACTCGCAGGGGCAGAAGGAAAAAGCTAGGTCGAACAGTGCCCAAGAGACAGGTACCGTACCAGCGGGCCGGGAGCTGTTCGTAGGCCCTGCGCCCGCAGATATAGTAGTAGCCCTCCGGGGCTACCCATTTGAGGGAGGCGTTTCCCCCGTATGTCCATGTCGTGTTCAAGGTGGGTTCTGTCCAGATAGGCTCCGGGGCGGGCAGGTTATCCGTTTGCCACCAGGTCGTCCGGCTTCCATTATACTGAAGGACCCCCGTGCAAGCAGAATCTCCCACTGGTACAGAGTACCGCTTCGATGGCGCTCGACTAGCGCAGAGGGTACCTATAATATTTGTTCTCAGGGCCCATTCGTACGGCTTCGGCCGTTGGGGAAAGGTAATGTTAGTGGTGTTGAGTGCATCCCATGTTTGCTGTCGGATCTCTCTCGCTTCCCAGGGCCATTGTTCACCCATGTCGGTGCCTCCACAGACGAAACAGTTGGCAATTCCAAGGGAGAGGGCAATGTTTTCAGCCAAGTTGAGGAACATATTCCGGGCTTCTGGGGAAATGGGGAATTTAGTCTCGGTCTGTTCAGCACGAGCGATTTCATCGAATACGTCTTGGTAGCTGACGACAGTAGTCTGGTAGTGCGTAGGAGGCTTCGTCTCGAGACTCTGATATATGGTAATATATGTCAACGGATCCATGCCTCCGCCGTCAATGCCGAGGCCCCACGTCCCCCTCCATGGCATGTCGTGTCCTCGAATGGGCCAGTCTAGGGACACATAGTTACCAGAACCTCGACGAAACTCGCCCAGGCCGGTACATCCGGCATATCCTCCTCCCGTATAGGCACATACTCGGTCCCAGCCCGAGGCTCGAGTGTCGCCGGCGCATGGGAGCCACACCCACGGGGAGCAGCATCTCATGTCTGGACTGAAGGGGCAGATATACTTGTGGTCGTTAACATATGCCTTACGCCAACTCTGGCTGCCACACTTGCGAGACCAAGGGTGTTTGTCCATGGCGGCACAGACGTCGAAGGTTAGGGTTGCTACAGTTTGGATGCCACCGACAAGGATGCGAGTGGAATTTATGTAATACAGAATGCCATCTCCCTCGACTCCCGGAGGCCCGGCCACATACGCAGGGAGTCCTACGCTGAGGGTGACATTGTAGTATCTCGGCTTGGTAGGGCTATGACAGATAGTGAGATTTCCTTGGAGGCACCTGTGGAACTGTTGGAGGCCATTCGGAGTGATGAGGGCACAAGTCGGGAGAAGCCGGCAATCGCCTTCCGGGGGCTGCGTCTGGTGAATGAGGGTGGTGACTAGGTGATATCCTCCCTCTATACGGTGGCGCACGAGGCGCAAGCATTCAGTGCAATTCAGGCTCAGAGTGGCAGGATTGCTCGGGACTGCACACAGGAGAAGGAAGATGGTCAGCATTATATATGTGGTGGGAGGTATCCGAGCTTTTGCAGCAAGAAGATAATGAGGCCCACGATGAAGGCTGCGATAAACAGAGAGCCAAAAACGCAGTGGGTCCAGAAGCTGAGTTCCTGTTGTTGGGCAGGCATGAATCTGGTGGTTCACGTCTTTCTCAGAGTCAGCCGTAATGGAGCGTCAGGATGTTGGTGCGCAGTCCAACGCTTCAGGGTGCTGCTAGTGGGAGCAGCAGGTTTCAGTCGGGTCCAATGTATCCACACTGGGCTTCCTGCAATTTTAACAGCGGTTGAGGTCGTTAGGAGAACAAGGGAGGGCCCCTTCCATTTGGGCTTTAGGCAGTCAGATTCATCCCACTCTTTTACCCAGACCTCATCTCCTACCCTGAACCGATGTGTGGGACTGGTGAGAACCAAGGGAGCTACTCTTTCAGTGTATTTCTGGATGTCTTGCACTACCTCATGTAGTGCTTTCATCTGTTTCACTAAGGAACTCTCGCCCTGTATCTGCAAGGAGTCGGGAAAAGAGGGTAGTGGTGGTGGCCTAGCATACATCATCTCGTAAGGAGTAAGGCCGGTAGCCTTGGGGGTACACCTAAGATGCAGCAAGGCCAGTGGGAGCAGGTCGGGCCATTTGGCTTTTGCTTCTTGGCATAGCTTGGCTAGCTGGTTCTTCAGGGATCGGTTAGCCCTCTCCACTACTCCACTGCTTTGGGGTCTCCAGGCACAATGCAACTTCCAATCGAGGCCCAGTCTAGTACTGAGCTGTTGTGTTACTTCGCTGGCGAAGGCGGGACCGTTGTCAGAGTTTATTTGCTTGGGGAGACCGTATCTGGGTAGGATTTGATGCAGCAGTAGGGAGGTGACTTCTTTAGCCATTTCCGTTCTAGTAGGCTGGGCTTCAATCCATCCGGTGTAGGTACACACGGCGACGAGGATAGCTTTGTAGCCTCGCGCCGGGGGCATGTGTGTGAAGTCAATCTGGCATACGTGGAAAGGGCTGGTGCCTCGGAGAACATGTCCTGGCACAGGACCGGGCCCCGTTCGAGGGTTGTTCCGGGCACAAGTTGCGCATCGGCTGGAAGCGTTTTTGGTCCACAGGGATAGTTTGTTGATATAGTAGGTCTTCTCAAGTAAGCGCCCCAGGGCGTCCCTGCCCAAGTGGGTGCGGTCATGAGCCTCCTTGGCCACCGTCCAGGCCAAGGCTTCGGGTATCCATATGCGCCCATCCTGTAGTATCCACCAGCCATTGCGTGACTCCAGACCCTCTTGTTGGGCCCACTCCGTTTCTTGGGGGGTGTAGATAGGGGTCTCCGTAGGGAGCTGGACGACGAGTACGGGGTCAGAAGGGTGAGAGGAGTGGGGGAGCTGACTTGCCCTTTTTGCAGCGTCGTCTGCCCGCTGATTTCCCCGGGCGATAGGGTCCGTTCTCCCGGTGTGGGCCCTACAGTGCATCACAGCCACTTTCTTCGGTTTCCATACTGACTCGAGTAACTGGCAGATCTCAGCGGCATTTGCAAGTCCTTTCCCCTCAGCTGTCAGAAATCCCCTCTCCTTGTACAAGGCTCCATGCACCTGGAGGGTGAGGAAAGCGTATTTGGAGTCGGTGTAAATGTTAACAACTTTTCCTTCAGCCCACAGGAGGGCTTTGGTGAGGGCGATCAGCTCCGCTTTCTGGGCTGACGTTCCGGGCGGCAGGGCCATAGCCTCGATCACATGGTCCTCAGACACGACAGCATAGCCAGCTCTTCGAATTCCCTCTCTCACCTGGCTGCTTCCATCGGTAAAAAGGGTGATGCCCCCTTGCCAGGGTTGGTCCTTCAGGTCAGGTCTGCTAGAATGCACTGTGGCCATTACCTCCTCACAGTCGTGGAGTGGTGATTCAGGGGCCGGTAGGAGGGTGGCAGGATTGAGGTTGGTCGTGTCCAGGATCCGCACCTCCGGATTTTCGCACAGGAGGGCTTGGTATTTAACCAATCGGGAGTTGGTCATCCATCTGGGTCCGTGGCTCTCGAGTAGGCCGCGGATGGTGTGGGGTGTGGTCACAAAGAGTGTCTGGCCAAACGTGAGTTTATTGGCCTCGTGTATCAGCAGACAGGCCGCCGCAATGCTTCGGAGACAGCCCGGCCATCCTCGTGCCACGTTGTCCATGCCCTTGGAGAGGTATGCTACAGGGCGTTGCCAGGTGCCGACCAGTTGGGTGAGGACTCCAAGTGCCAATCCCTTCTTTTCGTCGATGAACAAGTGGAACGGCTTAGTCACGTCTGGCAGTCCGAGCGCTGGTGGGGCCACAAGGGCCTCCTTGAGGTCCTGAAGGGCTTTCAGTTCGCTTTTCTCCCACCGGAGATCTTGGCCCTCGAGTTCAGGCCCCTTCAGTTTGGCATACAAACTGTGGGTCAGGATAGCAAAATTGATGATCCAAATGCGGCAATATCCCGCGGCTCCGAGGAGTGCCCGCAATTCCTTCTTATTCGCAGGGGTGGGTTGGTTGCGGATAGCTTGGGTTCGGGGGGTACCGAGCCTTCGGGTTCCTTCTCGGAGGCGAAACCCCAGATACTCGACTTCGATCTCGCATATCTGGGCCTTTTTGCGACTGGCCCGGTACCCCTGGGCTTCCAGGGTTTTCAAGAGGTAAAGGGTGGCTTCTGCACAGTCCGTGTACGTTTCACGGGCCACCAACAGGTCATCCACGTATTGGACGACCGGCCCGTACTCGTCTTGGTACGTTTTCAGGTCCTGGGCAAGCTGGTCACCAAAGAGGGTGGGGGAGTTCTTGAACCCCTGAGGAAGCCGGGTCCATGTATATTGCTGCTTGGTTCCCGTCTGTAAGTCTTCCCACGTGAAGGCAAACAACTTCTGGCTGTCGGCAGCAAGGGGGATGGAGAAGAAGGCGTCCTTTAGATCAATGACACTATACCACTTGGTCTGGGATGGCACTTGGGCTAAGATGGAGTAGGGGTTTGGTACGAGGGCGACTATGTCGGCTACCTGGTTGTTGACTTTCCTCAAGTCCTGGACGGGTCTGTATTCGGATGTTCCTGGCTTCTTAACGGGCAACAATGGGGTATTCCATGCGGATCTGATTGGTTTAAGAACCCCCTGTTGAAGAAGTTTCTGTAGATGAGTGTGCATACTATGCCGGGCTGCATAGGGGACGTGGTATTGTCCTTGGTTGACAACTTGAGCATTCGGTTTGAGCTCAATCCAGATGGGGATAGCGTTAACGGCCAGTCCTCCGGGGTTCACTTCTGCCCATACATCCGGCACTTCATCCATTATGGCTCGCCTCTGCTGGGCAAAAGGGGTATTCTGGTCGTAACGGCAGTCGCCAGATCCTACAGTTGAGGGAGCGTGTAGTCTCCATTCTTCTCTTACTGGACAGATAAGTGTTACTGGCCGATCTTCAAAGCGAGCTTCCACTTCACCCGTGGTCTTGAACTTCAAGGTGGCCTGGAGCTTACAGAGCAGGTCTCGACCAATCAAGGGGACTGGGCATCCAGGGATGTGTATGAACTGATGAGACACCATCGTCCCTCCGATCTGAACTTGGCGCTCCTTGAGGAGGGGGGCCGCAAGGGATTTCCCGGAGGCTCCCACAATTGGTATAGTTTCTTTCGTGGCTGGGGCTATGGCGGTGGTGATAACAGATCGCTGGGCCCCCGTGTCTAGTAAGGCCTTCATAGACTCTGTCCCCACCCGAATTTCCACCAGAGGGTCAGTGGGGACTCTGCCCTCCCGGTTTCTTCATGCTGTGCTGTCTCGGGTAGCGTCCACAGCCATCTGCCATTCCCTCCGGTCATCCCGTCCTCTATCTCTTCGGCCCCTTCCCCGGCCTCGTCTGGGGGCCCCTGTACGGTCGCCCGCCTCCTCCTCTCTCTGCCGGTCCCATGGTTCCTCTTCTCTCGGGCTGTCCCGTATCTCCTCTGGACAATCAGCCCACCAGTGTCCTTCTTGTCGACAATTTGCACACTGGTTACGTCCTATAGGGGACCGCGTTCCTCTTGTTCTTCTGCCCCTCCCCTTGGGTCTAGACCTCATCCGTTCTTCCAACACCGTGGCCAACACATCTGCCTTCTCCCGCATCCGCCTGGTCGATTCCTTTCGGGCCTCCGTCTTCTCTTCCTGGTCGCGATATCCGAATACGCGATCCGCTATAGCTTTCAGTTGGCTGAGGCTCATCCCTTCGAACCCCTCCGTTCTCTGCAGCTTTCTTCGTATATCCGGTGCTGACTGGCTAACAAAACTCATAACCACGGTTGGGAGGTTCTTAGGGTCTTCGGGATTTATCGGGCTGTGCCTTCTGAATGCCTCCATAAGTCGTTCAAGGAAGTCCCCTGGACTCTCGTCCTTTTGTTGGACTACACTGTGGATTTTCCCCATGTTGGTAACCTTCTGCTTCCCTTTCTTTAAGGCGGTCAGATACGCCTGCTGGTATCGGCGGATAAGGGTTTGGCCTTCAGCGGTTCGGTAGTCCCACGTAGGGGCAGCGATGGGCGCCTCCGTCTCTATTAGGTTCTGTAAGTTGGCATGGGTCGGGTTCGCATCCCGGACGGCTTGCTCCATATTTTGTTGTAAAAGGCGGCGTTCTTCAGTGGTCAGGATGTGGGCGCTCAACTGCCTGAGGTCTGCCCAAGTCGGATTATAACTGTATATAATGCCTTCCACCAGCTCTACCAACTGCTCGGGTTTCTGGTCGTAGGACGGCCCATGGAATTTCCAGTTATACAAGTCGGCACTTGAGAAGGGAACGTGGCTATAAACTGTTGATTCAATGGGCTGGCCCCCCCCTTCCACCGGGTTAGGGGTATAGGTGGTAGATTGTCGAACTGGAAATAAGTGGGTGGCTCCCCCTTTCCCACTCGAAGGGAGGGCATTGCGCGGACTCGATTGAGGGAATCGAGTAATGTTCTTCACAACCCGTTTACTCTTCCGTATGGTTGCGGGGCCAGGTGACTCAGGTGAGTCTGGACGGGACATCTCTCCGACATCCGACTCTGACCCGGAAGCCTCAGCGTTATCCGGGCCCTCCTCCAGGCTCACGATGTCGGGATATATCGGGGCATATGGCGGTGGCGCGATGTCATCTTCGTATGCTTCCGCCGTAGCAAGTATCGGGGCTTTTGGAGGCTTCTTTTCTGGCAAACCCTGAACTTTCCCTGGGGTTTTCTTTGGGGGTTTCATTCTAGAAAGTGTGTTGGTCGTACTGGGCGTAGCTCCTGCCTTACCAATGGTAGCAGGGGGCGTGGTCTCAGTGGCTTCAGCGCTAGGGGCGGTAGGCCGTATGGGGGCGGTCCCTGCGGCCTTCGGGACGGCAGCGGTTGCCGAGCTTTGGAGAGCGAAGGCATGGGTCGGCAGGGTTTTAAGTTTAGTTTTCCGGCCCTTTCTCTGCTTTACCAACATGAGGGCGGCCTTTTCTACCTTTCGTTGGGCCCAAGCCGGCGGATCCCGGACTACATCCAACCACGCTTCTATGTATGGAATGTCCTCGGGACAGCCTGGGTTTCCCTCGACTATAACAATATTCATGACCGCCGCCACTTTTTCATACTCGAATGACCCTTCCGGGGGCCATCCAGCAATTCCTAGCCCTGGCCACATAAATTGACATCTCTGTATCATCCCGGCCCTGCTACATTTATCTAGGTCGAACACTTCGCTAAAGTGTTCCGTCATTAAATCTAACGGTGAAGACCCACCCCCGCCCATCCTAACCTGAGTGCCAAAGGACAGGTGACGGACAAAGGGGGAAAGGGGAGGTGGAGGAGTAAGGGGTCTCGTTCCACCAGACACAGAAGGGTCAACACTCGGCCTGACCAGGACGCGGTCTCCCGGCCTGGAACTGCAAGCCCATTCACACACTTTCATACGCCACAAGAAACCCTCCCGTTCGCCGCTCGGTTTCGTCGCCGGAGCCTAGTGAGTTTCGGGACCTAGTCGTATACCAATAGTCCGTATTAGTCACTGGCTAAAAGAGGGTGATCACGCCTCTTCTTCGGTCCTTACTGGGCCGGTCACTACGTAGAGTATACTCGCCTGTCCGCCGGGGTCGCAGGCTGCGCCGTCGTACGCTTCTTTCTGAAATAGAAAAGGTGCCTTGCCGGAACCACACAGCCCCCTCTACAGTCAGGCGGAGTTGATCGACCCTCCTCCGGGAGATGGACGCTGAAATCAGCGGTGGCCACTCACCACCTTCTCGGGTGGGGATCGATAACCTGACTCGACCGCAGTGGGGGAGGGGAAGAATATAATCCGATTCCCCTTTCTACTTCTGTCCCATCTGGGTCGCCAATGAAACAGGTGGGAAATCAGGAGACGAAAGGCAAACTTTGGTTCCAAACAAGGCAACTTTATTGCTAGCAAGTGAACAGCACCGAGTAGTCTCGGGACACTGTGTGTCATAAATCATCTGACACTTACATTTATACTTCCCCACTGGGCCTGCGCATTTGGCCCCTTACACATCACAACTGGCATGCGCAGTAAACATTTGTAGTTCTTACAGTACAAAATTGTAGTCCCAGTACATACTCACGTCATAACACTGAAATGATACTGGCAAGAAAAACGAAACTTAGCAGCTTATTCTTCACACACAATACTCCTTTCTAGCACAGGAGATAAGGTTCGGCTCAGGAATGCAGGGGGTGTCAGCACCCTCCAAGGTCGCGTTGCTACATGCAAGCTGGTCTTGTATAGGCCTTGCAAACTACTGTTACAAGCTATATGTCTAATAGTCCTGCATTCTGTCCTTACATTAGTAAACAGCAACCTCCTTTCGTTAGTAACCAGTAAAACTGGATAAGGCACAAATGTCCAGTGCAGTAATAAGGTGTGGCTAAACAGCCAAAAGCAGAGGTAGAGTGCATAAGTATACGTCCATCAGTAGGCACAAAAACATGAGGTTGTCCTGTTGTTCAGCAGTATTCGGGTAGTATTCGGCGTTCCACTCCTTCACTGTCATGTCCCCTACCTCAACACAAGCGGCGTCCTTGGGCTGCGCAGGGTCCCGTCGACACACACACTTGACTGGCACAGCCCTGAGCCATGTGTGTGTAGTTCTTCTCTGGCTGCAGGCTCCTTGATTGCTTTGCTTCCACGCACCTGGCTCTGCTCTCTCTCTGCCTGGCTTCCCTTGCTTCTCTCTTATTGGTCTTCCGGTTCCTCCTTCCCCTGCTCTTGTCCTATGGCTGTGCTCCTTCTCCCTGCCAGTCCCTGCTGATGTCAGACGCCAGCACTTTATCAGCTGAGCTCTTCCTGGACTCCATGCTTCGGCTTCTACTTTGGTAGGTGTTACTTGCTCAGTAGTGTGCTTCTTCTCTACTTTGTCCCTCGTTGCTGACTTTGCCTGTGCCTGGATTACTCTGTTGCCTGCTGCCTGCCTACTGATTTCACCTGTACCCGGATTACTCTCTTGACCTGCTGCCTGCCTATTGACTTTACCTGTGCCTAGATTACTCTCTTGCCTGTTGTTTACCTATTGACATTGCCTATACCTGGATCACTCCCCTGCCTGCTGCCTGCCTGTTGACATTGCCTGCTCCTGGATTACTCTCTTGCCTGCTGCCTGCCTATTGACTTTACCTGTGCCTGGATTACTCTCTTGACCTGCTGCCTGCCTGGCCGATATGTTCACCACCCTGCTTCCAGCTCTGTCTCGTAAGTCCTGCAGGCCGCCCGCACCTAGGGGCTCAACCTCTGGGGAACGGCGGTCAGCGCAGGTGAAACCCGGGGTTGTCCAGCTTCCAAGCAGAACCTGGTCCGAGTACCGGGCTCAGCAGTGCTCTACTTGGTACAAGAACTCACAAGTCTAACACTCTGTCCACATTATTGGTGACTTTGCCTTTAAGATCGGATAGAGACTGGGTGTTGTGGTTATATTTTAAGTACGAGGAAGATTTATTCCATAATACTAAAAATCAGGATTTTTCTTGACCTTACCAGAGAGACCCAGAAGCACAGAAGGGAATTAATTTTGTTGAAACCTGGTACAGTATTACAAATATGTTCATGTAAATGCATCATCGACTATAGATCTGCTAAGTATGTTGTTTTCCAACCAGCTCAATTAACAGTTTTTCTAGCTTCACGTATTGTGCAAACTACAACATTTCCATTACCTTTGGAAGCTGCCAAGGAGTAGGTCTATTTAGCACTTTACTAGGGTCTAGGTGATCTGCTCTTTGCTTTATAGTCATAGTTTGTTTATTTTTTTTTCTATTGATTATTTTTCTGTGAGATCTGCCCCGTTATTTCTTGTTGGGCCACTAGCTCCAGCTGCAAGTTTCTGAACATTGCTGAGACTTGCAGCAGGAGCTGAACTAGGGTATCAGTTTGGGTGGGCCCACCACCAGTTGTGGCAGCTGTTTCAGAACAGCCCTCAGTTACAGTGCCTCTTCTTTCCCCTCCAGTGGGGGCATGTCCCTCCAGGGGTCCTCCCCTTCTCAGTTTCCAAATGTATCAGGGTGTGGGCCTTTTGTGGTGTGACTGGCACCTCCCAGGGCCCATTGTTCAGTAACATGTTCTCCCATGCTCTCTTGGGGGTGCCTTGGTCTTGGGTGGCCTGATCTTGGGCAGACTGGGCGTGGGCAGTCTGATTTGGGGTGGACTGGTCCTTGGTGGCCTGATCTGGGGTGGCCTGGTTCAGCAGCTGGAGGGTGCCATGTATGTGTAAACAGGTTTGTAATTGAGATCAACACATCCTACCTGGCTTGTATAGTGGTGCATCTGACTATCGGGAGACAGGGACAAGGACAACTTGGGGCAGTTGTTACCTGGGGGACAAGTCTATGGTGTGGCACCAATGAGATGACATAAAAGGGAACCCCGGAGGCAATGATGTCAGAGCTGTTTGTCCTCTGAGAAGGTTGTCTCTTTATGGGTATGCAGAATGGGTTCTGGTCCTGCTGGAGGGCCCTGGGTAAGCAGGCACTGTCTGGGAGGTAGTATGACACTGAGCTGGTGCATGGATGGGGCCATTGGTACTGTTTTTGTCAGTGTGCATCCTCATGCCTATGTGTCCTACAGTTGGCTGGGACATGGTAGGGTACCCTGTCAGAGCTGTCGATCCTTCTGGCCACCTCTGCTGGGATCCCCAGGAGAAAGGCAGTTTACAGATGTCAAGGTGGGAAACTTAGGTTTGGTGGCATCTATCTGTGGGTACTCATGCTAGCTGTTTTAAGACCCTCACTGATGGCGATGGCTGCACATTACCCCATGACTCATGCCCATATTTTGGGGGTGCCCGGGGGGAGGGGAAGTGTACACGTAGGTAGGAGTTTCCATAAAGGAGGGTTGGAGGCCCACTATGATGTGGAGATTTCAGGGGCCCCCAGTTTGGGCCTTGAGGGATGACTCACAGGGCAGCATTTCAAACTTGGGAGCTGACAATGATATATCCAATGAGTGTGGGTTAGGGGCATGACAGACCATCCATTTTGGGGGGGGGGGGGGTAACAGATGCTGCGATGGCCCTCTGTGGTCAGTATACTGTCTTAGCTGAACACTCTTTTTGTCAGATATGTGTTTGGTGTAGGGGTTAGGGCTGTGTGCTCTGAATGCAGGGGGCATGGGTTTGATCCCTACTGTGAGTGTTTGGGGTTACCATTTTTCCCTTGCCATAGTGGCTGAAATGTGCAAGGTGGTGTGTGTGACACGCTGGGCACTTTTCTATTGGTCGCTGGAGGATGCTGTCCAAAGGACTCCCCAGTCCTCCATACTTTCTATGTCATCTCATAGGTTGGGGGTTGACTACAACACATTCTTGTAGATATGGGTGTTGTGGGCACACTGTAATGAGGGTAGCTGCATACCCAGGCCTTGATCGGGGACAGAGCTGTTATAGGGTGTTATATCTGTGGTACTTAAGTTGGACCCTTTGGTACTCCCTCATTTGCTGGATTAGGGCAGGGTGTTCGCTTCGGATGTGTTTGTACCAGCAACAGAGTGACTCAAGGTCTCAGTGGATACCAAAGCATCTGCAGAACACAAGTTGGTGGAGACAGGTTTCAGTTAATGAGCGTTTTTGGCATCACATACATTATTATTTTTTACAACATGTTGTTCAATGCTCCACACATAGCCTGTGACAGATGGCTATAGCCTGATTTGTTTTGGGGGGAGGGGAGACTGAGGGGGGGGGGGGGGGGGGTTGGTTCGCCTTATACAGGCAGAGGTGCTGTGTGAATTGAGGTGAACATGGGGACAGAGGATGGCATGGTGGCCTTTATATGAATCATGTGCACTGTTGCCGGGAGGTAGGGATGGCCAGTGGGGTAAAGCGGGTGTGCCTTTGGGTGGCTTAATGTACATTAGTGAGCAGCTGCCAACAATCCCATCAGGATGAAGGCATGGGACAGGATGCTGAGGGGGGGGGGGAGGGGTCCTGATATATGTAGCCCCTCATTCCCTCATTTCAGCATTGAATGGTTAGTGGAGGGGGTCCCATAATTACTTGTCATTGGATATTCTATACATTCTGATTTCAGCAATGTTTTGTTAAATCAAAAACAAACATTTCACCACCGTGGAAAGCACATTGCAGAGTACCTCAAGGATCCCCATTATCACCAATACTCTTCAATATAATGTTAATGCGATAAAAGATCTATATGTGCGCTCCTCCTTAGGGCCCACCCAGATTTGGTAGCATCTGAAAAAGATAAAGCAGCTTCGGGATAAGGATCATTTTAGCCAAAGCCACCCTGCCTAGACAGTTAAGCAGGTTGTCCTTCTACTTGAGCTTCTATCCTATTGGTGACATTCATCTGGTATAGCCGTTCATAATTTGCCCTCAGAAAACCCCCCAAGTATTTAATACCATCAGTCGCCTACGTGAGGGAGAAATCCTGTACCCCTGCACTCGCACAGGGATAAGACACATTTAGAAAAGTTAATTTTTAGGCCAGCAAAGGTGCCAAAGTGACAAATAATGTTCATAACACAGAGGAGAACGGTGGTAGCCTGATCAATGAGTAAGAGCATGTTGTCAGCAAACAGATTAATGCGATACTCAGAAGAGTCCATTGTAATGCCGCACAACAAAGTGTTCTGGTGGATTTTCACCACAAGGGGTTCCAAGGAGATGACAAAAAGTAGAGGGGAAAGAGGACTGTTCTGACATGTCCCCCTACCTAAGTGCATCACCAATGTGAGCACCTCATTAATTAAGAGCTGCGCAGTAGGACTCATATACAGAACCCGCACCCACTCCAGGAAGTGCCCCCAATCCCAAATTTCAACAGGACCCAAAAAAGGTACTGTCATAGGATCTTACTGAAAGCTTTTTCTGCATCCAGGCTGGCCAGAATCGCATCCCCAGGGGATTGGTTCCTCTCCTGAAGCATACACAAAACCTTCAAAATATTAGTAGAAGCAAACCAGCCAGGGACAAAAACTCGCGTGGTCTAGGTGAATCAATTGAGGCAAGAATCTGTTCAGCCTAGACACCAGAATAGAGAAATGGGTCAATAAGAGCATACTAACTCTGTGTTCTTGCCCAGCTTGGGCAAAACTGTGATAAAAACGTGGTTCAAAGATGGGCCCATGTCCTGAACCTCCCTGGCATAATTACACATGGATATGAAAGATGGAACCACTAAGTCCTGAAATATTTTGTAGAATTCGGTATCCAGGCCGTCAGGTCCTGGGGCCTTGGCCAGTTTTAGGTTTTTTATGTCCTGAACCTCTTTCCTGGTGATGGGGACATTAAGTTGCTGCAGCTGGGCCTCTTCCAAGCAAATCAATTGGAGAGAATGAAAAAAGGTCTTGAATGCAGCAGGGTCAAAGACACTGCTGTCATAGAGCGACTCATGAGAACAAATAAATTCTTGGTGAATGGCAGCCTGTTGTGTATGTAGATATCCCTGGGGCCCCCTGTTTGCACCAATATAACTCTTAGCAAAGTGCTGCCTCACCAACAAAGCCAATAATTTACCCATTTTTTCCCCCCAGCAGGGCTTGCTGGTCCAGGAAATTCTGAACCTGCTGTTTAGCAGAAAAATAAGCCTGACGAGAATTGTCAGAGTGCTGGGCCATAAAGATATGCCTCATCTCCCCAGAGTCTTGGTCAAAGTAAAAGGTCCCAGTCCTGAGTCTTGGCAGCCCTAGATGTATAGGCTATTATTTTGCTCCTCATCACTGTCTTAGCAGCCTTCCAATACATCCTGGGACCCACTTTGGTAACATCATGTTCAATTTGCCAATATTCTCGGGTAAGGTAGGAGCCCCCAAACTTCCATCCTCATTCGTCCTCCACCAAACTGGGAGAGATGCCATGGTATTTTTGTCCTTTTCTGGTAGTGTTAAGATATGACTATACTAAACAATTAGCTTTGGATTTAATTACCACCACGCATCATGCTGTGACTAGAGCTTCAGCATTTTCAATTGCAGGACCACTTATGTGAAATGCATTACCCGGTAACTGTGCTTCAGTTATAATAATATCTTGCAATTTAAGAAAATGTTTTTAAAAACATAGCTTTTTGTTCAGGCCTTTTTTGAGTGAGAGGAGCTGTACAAATGGAGGGAGTATATGGCAGTATTTTGATGGAAAATATATATGGTGGTACTTCTTCCTGTCTGATGTCTGTGTATTCGTTCTTAATATGTATGTTTTTATGGTAGCCGCAGACATTTTCTGTGGGAAGAGGGTTAATTACAAAAGGTATATAGGGCATCAATTTCCATTGTAAAACAAGCATAACTTATGTGCATTTCTACCACACAAGGTTGTGGAGGAGTGGCCTAGTGGTTAGAGCACCAGTCTTGCAATCCAGAGGTGGCCAATTCAAATCTTACTGCTGCTCTTGTGATCTTGGGCAAGTCACTTAACCCTCTATTGCCTCAGGTACAAACTTAGATTGTGAGCCCTCCTGGGACAGAGAATTATCCAGAGGACCTGAATGTAACTCACCTTGAGCTACTACTGAAAAAGGTGTGAGCAAAATCTAAATAAATAAATAAAGGTTGTAAAATTACCCTCAGCATACTTTTACCCTTTTTCCATTGTGACTTTAAATGATATAAATGATTCTTTGATTTATCAGAATCTGACAAGCCACGGTATTCTTTTTCTGAAGTGCTATTAGCAATTTTGCTGGAAAACCAGCTGAGATCCATGCTACTGTAATAAATACTGACCAGTATTCTTAGTTAACCATGAATATAATCTCTGCAAAAAGATCTTAACTGTGAGACTCAATCACTCTGTTCTGCCAAATTATACAGTCTGGCAACCAGCCTTAATGAAAAATAGATTAGCCCTGCAAGTGCCTGAATATTCTGAAATAGTATGTATTAAAAGATTTAAGAGAGTCCACAGCTGCAATCTCACTTGACATACAGAAAGCTTTTAGGAGACTGAAATGGAATGCTACATGCTTTTTACATCCGAATACTTCGATTTTGGCAATAGGTTTTTTAAGCAGGTGTCCCTTTTATTTTATTTATTTGTTACATTTGTATCCCACATTTTCCCACCTATTTGCACTTGCCAAGTACTTTAAGGAAAAAATAATAAAATTACATAATACACTTCCTCAATACAACATTGACTTTGATAACTTCATCAATGGACTGAATCCAAATTATGAAGAATACCCAGCTGACTGTTACTGGTCTAAATTTGCTCTTATCACTGTTGAATCTGTTACCCAAGCGATTAGAAAATTCTCCAATAAACATTGTAAATTGGATGCTTGCCCCAGCTACCTACTTAAATCCACCCCCATTTGCTTCATTGAAGACCTTACATCTTACCTAAATTACATGCTCCAACAGGGTCTCTTCCCCGATGAACATGGCAACATCCTACTCACCCCATTACCGAAAGACACAAAGAAAAAAATTGAATGACCTTACCAATTATCGCCCTGTCGCATCCATCCCACTAGCAGTTAAATTGATGGAGGGCATGGTGACTAAACAGCTTATGGAATATATGGACAAGTTCTCATTATTATACGATTCACAGTCAGGATTCCGCCCCTTCCATAGTACTGAAACTGTACTAGTCACTCTTCTGGCTAAATTCAAGCATGAAATTGCCATAGGTAAAAGTATACTCCTCCTCCAATTTGACATGTCGAGAGCATTTGACATGATAAACCACAATATACTTTACGTTTACTTGATCACCTTGGGATTGGAGGAAATATACTTAATTGGATCAAGGGTTTCCTAATCACCAGAAAATGAGGGGTGGCCATGGGTTATGGGAGGACCTGCATTGTCAGTGCTGTAAGTTGAATATGGCACTTTACTGCTCTCTTTCTTGGAGTGCCCAGAGATATATTCCTTATGATATAGGGCCTTGGAGGTTGTGGTGCAAGTGTTGCAGATGAGTGTGGAATGGTCATATACCATTTTATTGATGGGAGATGATGCATGCTTAAGGGAGTAGGGTCTGTCCGAAGCTCAATGCAAATTTACACTGTTAGCTATTCTGTTTGTTTAAAAGTGCATATTACAATCATGGATTGCTCCTACAGCACGCACCTATGCTGTTTGGCTGAACTTGATGAGAGAAATGTCCACGTGGATGGCGACCCAATATCATCAACAGCAGTCGTTGTCTGTGGGCTGACACCATTACATGGTATCAGCCCACAGAAGAGACTTATGGCGCTTTATCCAGCATAGGCAACATCCTGGGGACTGGTTTTTGGTTATTTGTAGTTTGCAGAGTCTGGGGTTGCCGGGGGGGGGGGGGGGGGGGGGGGGGGAGTGGACAACAGGAGAAAATGAGGAAGAGGGAGGGGGTTGGGGGGAGTAAATTGAAATAAAAAATCCTTGGGCAGCTTCTGTTTACATCTCTCCTGGGAGGTATTTTAGATTCTTTGCACTTGTTTCACTGTATTGCTGATGGTTTTCTTGTTGCTTATGCTGTTGTATTGTGTTGCATTTGGCGTTAATAAAGATATATATATATATATATATATATATATATATATATATATATATATATATATATATATATATATATATATAAAGATGATGGAGTCAGAGACACCCAGGAGGAAAGAATACATTTTTCCCAACAAGCTTTCCTCACAAATAGTTTGGTCCTTAACCCTGAATATCCCAGGAGCCCCAGAAATCCAGAAATCCTTGGACCCCTTCTCTTCTCAATCTACACCTCTTCCCTAGGCTCACTGATCTCATCTCATGGTTTTCAGTATCATCTTTATGCTGATGACACCCAGCTATATCTCTCCACACCAGACATCACCATGGAGACCCAGGCCAAGGTATCGGCCTGCTTATCCGACATTGCTGCCTGGATGTCCAACCGCCACCTGAAGCTGAACATGTCCAAAACCGAGCTCCTCGTCTTTCCACCTAAACCCACTTCTCCTCTTCTTCCACTCTCTATCTCAGTTGATAACACCCTCATCCTCCCCGTCCCATCTGCTCACAACCTCGGAGTCATCTTCGGCTCCTCCCTCTCCTTCTCGGCGCATATCCAACAGACTGCCAAGACCTGTCGCTTCTTTCTCTTCCATATCAGCAAAATTCGCCCTTTCCTCTTTGAGCACACCACACGAACTCTCGTCCACGCTCTCATTACCTCTCGCCTTGACTACTGCAACTTACTCCTCACCAGCCTCCCACTTATCCATCTATCCCCCCTTCAATCCATTCAGAACGCTGCCGCACGTCTTATATTCCGCCAGAACCGATATACTCATATCACCCTTCTCCTCAAGTCACTTCACTGGCTTCCGATCAGATACCGCATACAATTCAAACTTCTCCTCCTTACCTACAAATGCACTCGGTCTGCGGCTCCTCACTACCTCTCTACCCTCATCTCCCCCTATGTTCCCACCCGTAACCTCCGCTCACAGGACAAATCCCTCCTTTCAGTACTCTTCTCCACCACTGCCAACTCCAGGCTCCGCTCATTCTGCCTTGCCTCACCCTATGCCTGGAACAATCTTCCTCAACCCCTACGCCAAGCCCCCCTCCCTACCATCTTCAAATCTCTGCTTAAAACTCACCACTTCAATGCTGCTTTCGGCACCTAACCTTTCGAGAAATATAGTATGCCCTATCAGATTGACTCTACACTTGTCTTTTAGATTGTACACTTGTCTCTAGATTTACACCTGTCTTTTAGATTGTAAGCTCCTTGAGCAGGGACTGTCCTTCCATGTTAAATTGTACAGCGCTGTGTAACCCTAGTAGCGCTTTAGAAATGTTAATTAGTAGTAATAGTAGTAGAGTAAATTGAAATAAAAAATCCTTGGGCAACTTCTGTTTACATCTCTCCTGGGAGGTATTTTAAATTCTTTGCACTTGTTTCACTGTATTGTTGATGGTTTTCTTGTTGCCTATGCTGTTGTATTGTGTTGTATTTGGCATTAATAAAGATATATATATATATATATATATATATATAAAGATGATGGAGTCAGAGAAACCCAGGAGGAAAGAATACATTTTTCCCAACAAGCTTTCCTCACAAATAGTTTGGTCCTTAACCCTGAATATCCCAGGAGCCCCAGAAATCCAGAAAACAAATCTGAGGGGTGAGTGGGACATTCCTACCCAGCACCTGGTCTAAAAATCTTCAAACACTCAGCCAAAAATGTTTAACTGTGAAACAGGTCCAAAATGCATGAAAATAATGATTTTTACCCACAGAACATTTGGGACAAAGTTTCCAGGGCTCCCATTTGAAAGAGCAGGGATTGGGTGGAATAAGCTCTATATATCACTTTGTTCTGACACTTTCTAAAATCTGCACTATAAACTAACCTAGGAATAGTCACAAGACTTTGACCCACAACCCAGCCTCTTAAAGACAAACTCAGATCAGCTTTCCATCTAGCTTTCAGCCCTAAATGTGGCCTAGTACCCAGCTGTCGCCACAAGGCCTTGCATATTCCTCAGATAGTAAATCTATCGTTAGAGATAGAACCAAAAAAACTCTCTCAGCTTAACCCTCAAATGAGCTCCCAAATGGCCACCCTCAAGTGACTGCATATAATGCTTCATCTGGCAGTATGCCCCCCCCCCCCAACATATAGACATGTGCTCCTGAAAAACTGCATAATGTATTAAGGATCCATATTCAGTCAGTAAATGTTCTAAAAGCGCTAAATCCCTTCTGCCCATCCCACAAGGGCTCTATTTTCCAATCCCGGGGTAAATTTCCCCATTACCCCTAATAGATAACATATTTCTAAACATAGAATCACCACTAAAATGTTGCACTAACACTTTCTATACAGCTCTCAAGGGTTGGAGCAATGAACTGAGGGTCTCTTTTACTAAGCCGCGGTAAAAAGTAGCTTGTAGTGTGGGCACGTGTTTTGGGCGCATGCTGGGCCATTTGTTACTGCAGCTGGGAAAAAGGGCTTTTTAAAAAATGGGCTGGGAATTGGGCGTGCACTGAAATTAAAACTAGTACACGCTTATTTATGGCCTGAGCCCTTACTGTCACCCATTGACCTAGCAGTAAGGGCTCATGCACTACCCATGTGGTAACCATACAGCGCGTGCCAACTGCTGATTACCACTGGGAATGCCTCCCCTGATAGAAAATAGAAAATTATTTTCTACTGCGGGATTCGGTGCATGCCAAACTCAGAATTACCACCGGGCACACATGCTAGATGTTGAGGTAATTGGGACAGAGGAGCGTGTAGCAAATAATTCAGGTGCCATTGGGAGAAAAAGCCTTGTTCATATGTCATTGGAATGTAATCCTCCCCGCCCATCAACCACTCGTGGAGGTGCTGAATAAGACAGATCTGATTATAAAATTTCAAACTGGGAAGCCCTAAACCACCCTGCTTCCAATTACTATAGAAAAGATGTGATTGCATTTTCGGCTCCTCCCCACCAACAAAATTTCATGTGCAAAGTATGTAACTGTTTCAAATCTTTCTTTAACAAATGAATGGGGAGTGTCTGCAACATGTAAAAGCCATTTAGGGATGAGAACCATCCTGATCAAACTAATCTGACCAGTGTTAAAGGTAAGGATAACCAACTAGCCAACTGTTGTTTTGTAGTATCCAAAAGTTTTTCCACATCCAAAGTATAACAGCTTTGTGGTTGTGCTGCAAGTTGGATACTCAAATATCTGAAAGAAGTGGAGTCCCATATTAAAGGAAAACCCTCCCCCAAGCTGTTTGGACATTAGGGTCTGTGGGAAGAGCTTCTGACTTAGAGTGAGTAATCATAGAATTCCCCATATTATGTAAGACTTTCCATAAGATCTGAAAGTGAAGGCCTGGGGTCAATAATATGGACTAGGAGGTCATCAGCAAAAGTCGCAATCTTAAATTCCTGTCCCCACACCCTCATTCCCTGACTCTCTGGATTTGTCTGGATCTCATGAATTAAAGGATACAGAGATAATACAAAAGGGAGAGGGAAAGGGAACATCCCTGATGGGTGTCACGCCAAATAACAAAATCCTCAGAGAAGCTCCCATTGACCCACATCCTCACCACAAGTTGATGGTACAGAGTTAAAATCGCATCTAGAAACCAAATTTCTCCAAAATTGGAAACAGAAAATCCCATCGGACTTGGTCAAAGGCCTTCTCCACATCAAAACTAATCAGCAGAGAAGGCCTTTCAGATCGTATCACCTTTTCCAAACAAACCAAAATCTTACACACATTTTTCACAGTACAAAACCCACCTGTGAGTTTTGAATAACTGAGGGAAGTACCTGAGACAACCGGTTTGCCAATGTTTTTGTAAATAATTTAATCACAAAATTAAGCAAAGTATGGGTCTACAAGAACTGATCCTGGCCTGGCTTTGGGAGTACTATGATCTGTGCTCTATTCAATAAGGGCAGCATCTCCATAGCCATCACCATGTCATTAAACACAACTGCTAACGGAGTAGTATTATCACCTTTTAATAATTTGTAAAACTCTGTCCTTTAGCCATCTACCCCAGGGCCTTACCTAAGAACTATGTTGGATTGCCCATTTCATCTTCTCTGATGTAATAGGTGAGTTAAAAAAAACTACCTGAGAATCACAGAACTGAGATAAATCTAAGCTTTCTTTAGTATGTGGAACTCTCTAATCCCAGATCAGGTGGCTCATTATATGGCCAAAAAAGAAAACAGGACACTAGAAGTTTTAGGAAATGGATGGTGAATAAGTCCAAAAATACTATAACGGCTTGTATCGCTCCATGGTGCAACCACACTTTCAGTATCGCGTTCAGTTCTGGTCACCATATCTCAAAAAAAGATATAGCGGAGTTAGAAAAGGTTCAAAGAAGAGCGACCAAAATGATAAAGGGAATGGAACTCCTCTCTTATGAGGAAAGGCTAAAGAGGTTAGGGCTTTTCAGGTTGGAAAAGAGATGGATGAGGGGAGATATGGCTGAGGTCTACAAAATTGTAGAAGTGAATCGATTTTTTACTTGTCCCAAAAGTACAAAGACTAGGGGACACTCAAGGAAGTTACATGGAAATACTTTTAAAACAAATAGAAGGAAATATTTTTTCACTCAATGAAAAGTTAAGCTCTGGAACTCTTTGTCGGAGGATGTAGTAACAGCGGTTAGCGCATATGGGTTTAAAAAAGGTATGGACAAGTTTCTGGAGGAAAAATCCATAGTCTGCTACTGCTTGCCTTGGGATTGGTAGCATGGAATGTTGCCACTATTTGGATTTCTGCCAGGTACTTGTGACCTGGCTTGGCCACTGATGGAAACAGGATACTGGGCTAGATGGACTATTGGTCTGACCCAGTATAGCTACTCTTATGTTCTTATCCGGGACTGGGAGAAGTGAGCCCTGGTCAAATGTGTGAAATCTCAATTCAAAGGATTCAGCATGCACCACACATCCAGGAGATGCAATGTCAGGGCCAGATGTTGAAGCCCTTTATGTTTAGTAGGATGTACACTGTGAGAGCCCTGTGATTTATCTACTGCTGATTATGGGTGTATTTTCAAAATTAAGCAAGATATCCACCAAACACCTATAAAACTGTTTATCATATGACTTAGGAGCATAAACAGTGCACAAGAAACAGGGCATACAGGTTATTTTTAGGTCAAATAATTTTTATTTATATTAATGCATATTTATAACAATAAGGATCAGCAAGTACATAACATATCAATAACAATTCAACAAAGTGGTATAAAAACGTATATGAGTGGCAACGACCAGTCTAGAGATAGCTGCATTACACACTGAGCATGTTTCAAATGCTAGGATGAATCTAGTAAACACATAAACACTCAGTTTAAAGTCAGTAGTGGAATACAATAGTATCAGCAGAGAATTCCAACCATAGAGACTATCTGTCTTGAAATTTCTTGACTAAATTGCGCTTCTCCACCAATTTTCTTTCATATTATAGGATAATGCAGACCTAACTCCACTAGTGAAATAAGGAACATAAAGAGGTGGATTTCTAGGGAACAAGAACAGTTTTGATTGCTAGCACTATTAGTGTATCAAATAGAATCTGATGATTCTCTAAAGGGGAAGCAATTAAAGTCATTGATCGTAATATTATAATATGGAAGTGAAGAGTGGCGTTGATATTAAATATCTGTTGTATCAAGGACCACACTTCCATCCCAAAAGGCTGTATGAGAGAACAATCATAAAGCATATGTTGAAAAGTTCCAACCTGGGTATGGCACCTCCAACATAAAGGTGATGATGACGATCTTGTTACAGCTTTACAGGTGTCCATATTGCTTTGTGAACAGTATAAAGTAGAGATTGCAGGATAGAGGCTGAGCCTAATGGCCTATTGCGTCTCATCAAGAGATATTTCCATTGAGCTTGTGTTAGAGAATAGTCCAGTTTTTTTTTCCATAAAGACCGAATAGTTAAAGATGCTTTATAGTAGATTGATATAAGATGCTTATATATCTTGGAAGCAGCATGAGGAATTGCAATGAAAGCAGATAAAGTTATTTGCAATTCTGAAGTAGTCATATCCATTAAATTGGTTAAGAGAGATTTGAAGGGTTTTTAAAAATACTGCTTATAAGTTGCAAGTATTTAAAAAATCGGTTATGAGCCAAATTATAAATAGCTTTTAGTTGTTAAAAAGTATAACAAATTCTGCAGCTATTTAAATCCAGTAGATCTTTTAATGTCCATATGCCCACTGCAGCCCAGTCTGACCAGAAAACTGCTGATTTTTCCAATCTTAAAGATAGGACTTCCCCAAAGCAGAACATGTACATTATCATGTATTGATGTTGACAAAGTAGAGTCTAATAAGCCTGATATTAGTGTACTAGACATAACAGGCCAGTTATGGAGGAGTGAAATGTCAGTAGATCCAATAAATGATAACAGTTTATAAAGTTGAACCAGCATTTTTTCAATAGATAGCCAGTAAGGAGCATCACCTGAATCAAAGTCTTGTGTCCACTTATTGGCAGCTCTGAGTAGTGCTGCTTGCAGGGCTGGTCTTAGGCAGGGGTAACAGGGAGAGGCATTTTCGAAAGAAACGTCCAAGTTGCAATTTGGACATCCTTGCAAAACGGCAAAATCCAGGGGTGGGGAAACCAGTATTTTCAAAAAAAGATGGACGTCCATCTTTCGTTTTGAAAATACCGTCAGAGACATCCAAATCCTTAAATTTGTACGTCCCTAGATTTGCACGTCCCTAGATATGGATGTTTCTGACTTTCAGTGATTTTCGAAACCAAAGACATCCATGTCAAAAACGTCCAAATGCAAGCCATTTGGTCGTGGGAGGAGCCAGCATTTGTAGTGCACTGGTCCTCCTGACATGCCAGGACACCAACCGGGCACCCTAGGGGGCACTGCAGTGGACTTCATAAAATGCTCCCAGGAACATGGCTTCCTTACCTTGTGTGCAGAGCCCCCCAACCCCCCCCCCCCCCAAACCCACTACCCACAACTGTACACCACTACCATAGCCCTTACGGGTGAAGGGGGCACCTAGATGTGGGTACAGTGGTTTTCTGGTGGGTTTTGGAGAGCTCGCTGTTTCCTCCACTAATGTAACAGGTAGGGGGGTATGGGCCTGGGTCCGCCTGTCTGAAGTGCACTGCAGTACCCACTAAAACTGCTCCTGGGACCTTCATGCACTGTCATGGACTTGAGTATGACATCTGAGGCTGGCACGACATATTTTTAAAGCTGTTTTTTGACGGTGGGAGGGGGTTAGTGACCACTGGGGGAGTAACAGGAGGTCATCCCCGATACTCTCTGGTGGTCATCTGGTCATTTCGGGCACCTCTTTGTGCCTTATACATAAGAAAAACAGGTCCGGGTGAAAATGTCCAAGTGTTCATCAGGGACGTCCTTGTTTTTTTTGATTATGGGTCAAAGACGTTCAAGTGTTAGGTATGCCCAAGTCCCGCCTTTGCTATGCCTCTGACATGCCCCCTTGAACTTTGGATGTCCTTGTGACCGACTGCAGTTGGAGACGTCCAAAACTGGGTTTCTATTATACCGATTTGGATGTCTCTGGGAGAAGGATGTCCATCTTCCGATTTATGTTGAAAGATGGACGTCCTTCTCTTTTGAAAATGAGCCTGAGGGTCTCACATTCCCAGGGCAGCAGCAGCAGCCTTGGCATGTCCCTCTCTCTCCTTCTCCCCAGCTCGAATCTAGCATCTCTCCCTCCCAGATCCTCTAAAGTTGCTTCATCCCCGACGCTACTATGGCTGGTATCAGGGCCTTCCCTTGGCCAGGTCTGCCCATGTGGAAGCAGGAAGTTACCTCACAGAAGGTGGGACTGGCAGAGGGAAGTCCCTGATGCTGGCCACAGTAGTGTGCTTTAATTGCAGCTGGCATCTAAAGTAGGAAGTGAATTAGCTAATAAGAGACTTGGATGCCATTCGCTATGGATGCTGAATAAGACCAAAAATACTATAATGCTTCTGTATCACTCCATGCTGTGAGCACACCTTGAGTATTGCGTTCAGTTCTGGTCGCCGTATCTCAAAAAATGATATAGTGGAATTAGAAAAGGTTCATAGAAGAGAGACCAAAATGATAATGAGGATGGAATTCCTCTCATATGAGGAAAGGCTAAAGAGGTTAGGGCTCTTCAGGGGTGGAGATATGATTGAGTTCTACAAAATCCTGAGTGGTGTAGAACGAGTAGAACTAAATCAATTTTTTACTCATTCCAAAAGTACAAAGACTACTGGACACTCGAGGAAGTTACATGGAAATACATTTAAAACAAATAGGAGGAAATATTTTTTCACTCAACAAATAGTTGAACGCTTTGCTGGAGGATGTAGTAACAGCGGTTAGCATATCTGGGTTTAAAAAAGGTTTGCACAGATTCCTGGAGGAAAAGTCCATAGGCTGCTATTGAGACAGGCATGGGGAAGCAACTGCTTGCCCCAAGATTGGTAGCATGGAATGTTGCTTCTAATTGGGTTTCTGCCAGGTACTTGTGACCTGGCTTGGCCACTGTTTGGAAAACAGGATACTGGGTTAGATGAACCATTGGTCTGACCCAGTATGGCTACTCTTATATTCTTATGTTTCCCATAGCTTAGATCACTGGGAAACCAGAGTTGATTGTGCCCCTCTCAAATGATGGCGAGCCATGGGAGTGATGAGCACTGTGGAGGCCATTTGGTCTAGCAATCGCAACATCTGCCAAGCTGTGACCTGCTTGCTGCTGCAGACTTGAGAGGTGAGCATCACTAAAGTATCTGTTCTTGCTTGCGATAGGAAAGCCCAAGCTTCCACTGTAGTGATCAGGGCTCCTATGAATTCCAATTTCTGTACAGGGTGCATGCGGGACTTGGGGTAGCTTATAATGAACCCTGATAGCTCTGGCATCCGAATAACTCTCTGCACAGATAGATGCCTGCACTCTTTCCTTTGACGTGCTCTTGACCAATCAATCATCCAGGTAGGGAAACACGTGGAGGGGCATAATCAAACGGAAACGCCTATCTCCATGGGTGTTTATCTCCGAGAACGGGTCCGTGAAGGGGCGGGCCGAACCGTATTTTCAAAAAAATGGACGTTTTTGAGCTGGGCGTTTGTTTTTTTTTAGCAATAATGAAAACTAAAAAAGCCCAGCTCAAAAACGTCCTAATCCGAGCCATTTGGTCGTGGGAAGGGCCAGGATTGGTAGTACACTCGCCCCCCTGATATGCCAGGACACCAACTGGGCACCCTAGGTCAGTGCGGTGGACTTCAGAAAAAGCTCCCACATGCATAGCTCCCTTACCACGGGTGCTGAGCTCCCAACCCCCCTCCCCCAAAACCCACTACCCACAAATGTACAACACTACCATAGCTCTTAGGGGTGAAGGGGGCACCTACATGTGGGTACAGTGGGTTTTGGAGGCCTCCCATGTACCAGCACAAGTGTTACAGGTGGGGGGGGGGGGGGATGGGCCTGGGGCCACCTGGCTGAAGTGCACTGCGGTACCCACTAAAAGTGCTCCAGGGACCTGCATACACGCAGGATTCTAGGACTAGTTGCTGCTATATAACATTGGCACACCAGTTGACACCTGAAGACTAATCTCTCCGAAAACGTCCTTTATTGGAATAAGCACGTTTACTCACAGTTAACTGCAGAGGTTGTGCCCCACTGGCAACGAGTCTCCCTGGTACTGAGATTAGCAGTAGGTCAGAGCTGGCAGAATGCTGTACAATGCCCTCTTTCAGCCACATTCAAGGTAAGAACTAAGTTGTCTAACGTGGCTACCACAGGAAAGGGAACTAAAACTGGCTTACAAAAATGGCCACTACCGCATGGACTACAACAGGAAACACAACAGGGCACACTCTGACCCAGTAGGCAGGGGGAAAAGCACCATGGGAGAAGAGCCTACCAACTACCAACATCGTGAGACTGTACCACAAGCTAATGAAATCACGGAGCCCAATACCCTACACCCACCACAATGCAATGCTGATGTGACCCTGTACTGCACCCGAGAGCCACATCTGACCCAGGGAAAGGCTGTGAGAGGATCGAACACATTCTGTTGTCATGGAGGTGGGTACGGCATTTGAGGCTGGCATAGAGGCTGGAAAAAAGTTTGTAAAGTGGGTTTTTTTTTGGTGGGAGGGGGTTAGTGACCACTGGGGGAGTCCAGGGAGGTCATCCCCGATTTCCTCCAGTGGTCATCTGGGCAGTTGGAGCACTTTTTTGGGACTTGTTCGTGAAAAAAAAGGGTCCAAAAAAAGTGACCCAAAATCGCGGTCAAAACACCTTTTTTTTCCGATTATCAGCTAAAGACGCCCATCTCTCCTCGGCTGATAACCACGCCCCAGTTCTGCCTCCACCACGCCTCCGACATGCCCCTGTCAACTTTATTCATTTCCGCGACGGAGTGCAGTTGGAAACGCCCAAAATCGGCTTTCGATTATACCGATTTGGGCGCCTTTGTGAGACAAATGTCTATCTCCCGATTTAGGTCGCACTATAGGCGTTTTTCTCTTTTGAAAATAAGCTGGATAGACTCCCAGTATATGTAGCAACACTGCGACTACAGCTAGGCACTTGGTAAAAACTCTGGGAGCTGACGCAAGACCAAAAGGCAGAACGCGGTACTAGTATTGATGTTTTCCTACTTGAAATCTGAAATACTTCCTGTGACTGGGAAACATCAAAATGTAGCTATAGACATCTTTTAAGTCCAGAGAGCATAGCTGATCTTGTTCCTGAATCATGGGGAGAAGTGTACCCAGGGAAATCATCCTGAACTTTTCTTTGACCAGGAATTTGTTCAGGGCCCTTAGGTCTAGGATGGGACAATATCCTTCCATCTTTTTGTGCACAAGGAAGTTGCTGGAATAGAATCCCTTCCCTTCTTCCCCTGGTGGTACAGGTTCAACTGCATTAGCCTGTAGAAGGGCGGAGATTTCCTCTGCAAGTACCTGCTTGTGCTAAGAGCTGATGAACGATGTTCTCGGTGGGCAATTTGGTGTTCTCTGTCACCAATGCAGAGCGTAACCAAGACAGATTATTTGAAGAACCAACTGGTTATAGGTTACAATGGGTTACCTTTGATGGAAAAAATTCTGCCTCCCCCTCCAGCGGAAGTTTATCCAGGATGATTACTTAGACTTCAGCTATGCCTTTCTAGAACCAGTCAAAAGCTAATTCCCTGCTTTGACTAGAAAGTCAGTTGGGACTCTTGAGCCCTAGGCTGACATGGACAGGACTGCTGGGGCTGGGACTGCTGGGATGAGCAAGAAGGCAGCAAACACCTACGCCTTTGACAGTAGTACGGACTATGCCTTGGCCATTCAGGAACCTCCTAGTATGAAACTTTCGAAGAGAGGCTGCCAAGAGAGAGACTGAATGGTGTCAGTATGATTCTTAATGAGTTCAGCAACCTCTTCCACCTTGTTCCCCAAAAGATTGTCTCCTCAACATGAAATGTCCACTAACCTCTCTTGAACCACTGGTTCTAGGTAAGAGACACGCAGCCATGAGAATCTACGCATTAACACACCTATGACAGAGTCTGGACACTGCTTACCATATATGTGTGGGGAGTTAGCCCATCTCTGTACAGCCTCTAGTTGATTGATTCATGAGAGGTTTGCTGTTGACAAAGCCTCCAGTCAAACCTTCTACTGTGTCATAGGATCTCAACATTGTTCTCCCCCAGCTGATGAAAGCTCCATTTGAGACACTGGATTCCTGTCTTCTGATGTATCTGACCTGGAAAGTTGTATTTTTGACGGCAGTCACTTCAGCTCGCAGAGTCAGTGAGCTTCAGACTCTAGTAGCTGATTCGCCTTGTACTGAGTTTCATCACAACAGAGTAGTTCTTCACCCACGCCCTAAATTCCTTCCTAAGGTGGTGTCGGATTTCCATCTTACCAGTCAATTGTTCTGCCAATTTTAAAATTGAGTCATTTTAAAGTCCTGACAGGTGGCAAAATCTGATTTGCATCTATTGTAAATCCAAATGCAGGAAAGAAAAAGAAACATATGCCACAGTCTGCTGGCAAACAAAGTGAAATTTTAATGACTGTCACTGTGTGAGCAGAACTGCAGTCAGGCTTCAATCCCATATGGTTAGACAGACTGACAGACAGATGGAAGCTACAAGGAGATAAAATCAATGATGCAAGCACAAGATCTTTTGTGAGCAGAGATGTGGCAGATTTTGAGTAACACATTCTAAAATGCTTCAAAAATCTCTAGTGTCTGCAGAGCTTTTGACAAAAGCTATGACTTGGGCCATTGGGCAAGTTGTTGCAAATCTTTCATGTACAATACAGGATAAACACAATGATTACACCACAGTCTTACCTGCGCTGGATCTCAGTGTTTTCTGGGCAAGTCAGACTGCTCCCCTGAAATATTTATCCAGATATATCAGGAGGGGACTATTGCCTCAATTATGTCTGAAATGAGTATTTTAGCGCTTATGTGTCTTTATAAAGTGCTAGCCTAAGTGACAGAAATTATGCCTACCTTGCAGGGATGGATACTTACACCTGCTCTTGAGCTGGTGTAAATGTTCGAGCCTAGACTATTCAAGCATACACACAGATTAGTATATTTTATAAACTATGCATGTACTTGCAAACTCTGCCCACACTCCACCCCCAATATGCCTACTAGCAAAGTACATACTGCCATAATATGGCACAAACTTTTATACCAGTTGGTATTTTATAAGAAGCCAAATATGCGCAAAAATGACTTATCCCCCATATCAAAGTGAACAGGCTCCTCAAGTCGCTTCACTGGCACCCTATCCGTTTTCGCATCCTGTTCAAACTTCTTCTACTAACCTATAAATGTACTCACTCTGCTGCTCCCCAGTATCTCTCCACACTTGTCCTTCCCTACGCCCCTTCCCGTGCACTCCGCTCCATGAATAAATCCTTCTTATCTGTTCCCTTCTCCACTACTGCCAACTCCAGACTTCTGCCTTCTGTCTCGCTGCACCCTATGCCTGGAATAAACTTCCTGAACCCCTACGTCTTGCCCCATCCTTGGCCACCTTTAAATCTAGACTGAAAGCCCACCTCTTTAACATTGCTTTTGACTCGTAACCACTCGCCTCCACCTACCCTCCTCTCTTTCTTCCTGTACACATTAATTGATTTGATTTGCTTACTTTATTTTTTGTCTATTAGATTGTAAGCTCTTTGAGCAGGGACTTTCTTCTATGTTTTGTGCAGCGCTGCGTAAGCCTTGTAGTGCTATAAAAATGCTAAATAGTAGTAGTAGTAGTAGCTAGCATGACTTAGTAAACGGGGGTTAATTACTTCTAAAAAGGTCAAGTTAGGGCTGTGGTGTATTCTGTATGTTAGAAGCTGAGGCTGGCGAAGCATCTAAAGAAACATCGCCATCTGACTTTAGAACAGTTATAGAAGCTCTCGCCCTTTCAAGCACAGATTACTGTAACTCCCTTTACCTAGGGAAGCCATTCTCACTTTTATGTGCCCTTTAATTAAGAATGCAACATTGAGTTGACGACCAGCTCTAATTTTTACAATGATGCCATGCCTAAAAGAGCTTCAGTGGTTGCCAGTGATTTGGATGATGAAATTTAAGATGTTTACACTTGTGTTTAGAGCTCTATTTGGAAACAGCTCATATTATATGAGATAAATTCTTTAGCACCATGTAGCTATTTCCCCTCCTAGAGCCAGCTTTAGAGCCAGCTTTGTTGTAAGTCTCTTCATTGAAGCTGGCACAACTTACAGAGATGCAGAATCATGCTTTTCACCTGTAGGTACAAAGTTGTAGAACTTACTGCCTATATGTGTCCATTAAGAGGTTGATGTGACCTTCCACTGGAAAGTAAATTCCACTTTTTTGAGTCAGCTTATGGTTTTGACATATAGCACTCTGATCATTTGTTTATAAGCAGGTCAATTTCAAAAGGATTTATATGGACAATAACCACTATTTATACAGATACAATGGGGCTGACTATCAGACTCATTTTTGAAAGAGAAGAACATCCACCTTTCGACACAAACTGGAAGATAGGGCATCCTCACAGGGTCGTCCAAATCGGTATAATCGAAAGCTGAGTTTGGACGTCCCCAACTGTTTTCTGTCGCAGGGACGGCCAAAGTATTGGAGGCGTAGCGAAGGCAGGACTTGGACGTGACTAACACATGAACATCCTTGACCCAAAATGGAATAAAAAGGGCGTCCCTGATGAGCACTTGGACGACTTTACCTGGTTCTGTTTTTCTTACCACCAAGGCACAAAAAGGTGGCTGAAATGACCAGATGACCACTAGAGAGAATCGGGGATGACCTCCCCTTACTCCCCCAGTGGTCACTAACCCCCTCCCACCCTCAAAAAACATCTTGAAAAATATGTCGTGCTAGCCTCTATGCCAGCCTCAGATGTCATACTTAGCTCCACCACAGCAGTATACAGGTCCCTGGAGCAGTTTTAGTGGGTGCAGTGCACTTCAGGCAGGCGGATCCAGGCCCATCCCCCTCCCTACCTGTTACGTTTGTGGAGGAAACAGTGAGCCCTCCAAAACCCACCAGAAACCCACTGTACCCACAATTAGGTGCCCCCCTTCACCTGTAAGGGCTATGGTAGTGGTGTACAGTTTTGGGTAGTGGGTTTTAGGGGGGTTTGGGGGGCTCAGCAGAGAAGGTAAGGGAGCTATGTTCTTGGGAGCATTTTATGAAGTCCACTGCAGTGCCCCCTAGGGTGCCCGGTTGGTGTCCTGGCACTACAAATGCTGACTCCTCCCACGACCAAAGGGCTTGCATTTGGTCATTTCTGAGATGGGTGTCCTTGGTTTCCATTATCGCCAAAAATCAGAAACAACCAAGTCTAGGGATGACCATCTCTAAGGACGACCTAAATTTCAAGATTTGGGCGTCCCCGCCCGTATTATCAAAATGAAAGATGGACGTCCATCTTGTTTTTATAATATGGGTTTCCCCGCCCCTCCATCAGGACATTTTGCGAGGACGTCCTCAACAAAACTTGGGCATCCCTTTCGATTATGCCCCTCCACGTGATTTGTAAAGTGGGGTTTTTTTGGTGGGAGGGGGTTAGTGACCACTGGGGGAGTCCGGGGAGGTCATCCCCAATTCCTTCCAGTGGTCATCTGGTCAGTTGGGGCACTTTTTTGGGACTTGTTCGTGAAAAAAAAAGGGTCCACAAAAAGTGACCCAAAATCGCGGTAAAAACGCCTTTTTTTCGATTATCAGCTAAAGACACCCATCTCTCCTCGGCTGATAACCACGCCCCAGTTCCGCCTTCACCAAGCCTACGACACGCCCCCGTCAACTTTGCCTGTTTCAGCGATGGATTGTAGTTGGAAACGCCCAAAATCGGCTTTCGATTATACCGATTTGGGCGCCCACGGGAGAAAGACGCCCATCTCCCAATTTGGGTCGCAATATAGGCGTTTTTCTCTTTCGATTATAAGCAGGATTGTGTATCTGGATTTTAAAAAGGCGATTGACAAAGTACCTCATGAAAGACTCCGGAAGAAATTGGAGAGTCATGGGATAGGAGGTAGTGTCCTATTGTGGATTAAAAACTGGTTAAAGGATAGGAAACAGAGAGTAGGGTTAAATGGTTAGTATTCTCAGTGGAGAAGTGTAGATAGTCGGATTCCGCAGGGGTCTGTGCTGGGATCGCTGCTTTTAAGCTTATTTATAAATGATCTAGAGATGGGAGTAACTAGTGAGGTAATTAAATTTGCTGATAACACAGTTATTCAAAGTTGTTAAATCGCGAAAGGATTGTGAAAAATTACAAGAGGACCTTATGAGATTGGGAGACTGGGCGTCTAAATGGTAGATGACATTTAATGTGAGCAAGTGCAAAGTGATGCATGTAGGAAAAAGGAACCTGAACTATAGCTACGTAATGCAAGATTCCATGTTAGGAGTCACCGACCAAGAAAGGGATCTCGGTGTCGTTGTTGATGATACGTTGAAACCCTCTGCTCAGTGTGCTGCAGCGGCTAACAAAGCAAATAGAATGTTAGGTATTATTAGGAAAGGAATGGAAAACAAAAGTGAGGATGTTATAATGCCTTTATATTAGTCCATGCTGCAACTGCACCTCGAATATTGTGTTCAATTCTGGTCACCACAACTCAAAAAAGATATAGTGGAATTAGAAAAGGTACTATTACTACTACTATTTAACATTTCTAAAGCGCTACCAGGGTTACGCAGTGCTGTACAATCTAACAAAGAAGGACAGTCCCTGCTCAAAGGAGCTTACAATCTAAAGGACAAAAAAGTGCAGTCAATCAAATTGGGGGCAGTCTAGATTTCCTGGATAGAGGTACAATGGTTAGGTGCCGAAAGCGACATTGAAGAGGTGGGCTTTGAGCAAGGATTTGAAGATGGGCAGGGAGGGGGCTTGGCTTATGGGCTCAGGGAGTTTATTCCAAGCATAGGGTGAGGCGAGGCAGAAAGGGCGGAGCCTGGAGTTGGCGGTGGTAGAGAAGGGTACTGAGAGGAGGGATTTGTCCTGTGAGCGGAGGTTAAGGGTAGGAGCTTAAGGGGAGATGAGAGTACAGAGGTAATGAGAGGCTGCAGATTGAGTGCATTTGTAGGTTAGTAGGAGAAGCTTGAACTCTATGCGGGACCTGATTGGAAGCCAGTGAAATGACTTGAGGAGAGGGGTGATATGAGCATATCGGTCTAGGCGGAAGACAAGACGGGCAGCAGAGTTCTGATCGGATTGAAGGGGGGATAGATGGTTAAGTGGGAGGCCAGTGAGAAGTAGGTTGCAGTAGTCAAGGTGCGAGGTGATGAGAGAGTGGATGAGAGTTCAGGTGGTGTGCTCGGAGAGGAAGGGGTGAATTTTGCTGATGTTATAGAGAAAGAAGCGACAGGTCTTGGCTGTCTGCTGGATATGGGCAGAGAAGGAGAGGGAGGAGTCAAAGATGACTCCAAGGTTGCGGGCAGATGAGACGGGGAGGATGAGGGTGTTGTCGACTGAAATAGAGAGTGGAGGGAGAGGAGAAGTGGGTTTGGGTGGAAAGACAATGAGCTCGGTCCTGGCCATGTTCAGTTGCACGTGGCGGTTGGACATCCAGGCAGCAATGTTGGATAAGCAGGCTGATACTTTGGCCTGGGTTTCCGCAGTGATTTCTGGTTTGGAGAGGTAAAGCTGGGTGTCGTCAGCATAAAGATGGCATTGGAAACCATGAGATGAGATCAGCGAGCCTAGGGAAGAGGTGTAGATTGAAAAAAGAAGGGGTCCAAGGACAGATCCCTGAGGAACTCCAACAGAGAGCGGGATGGGGGTGGAGGAAGATCCATGAGAATGTATTCTGAAGGTACGGTGGGAGAGATAGGAGGAGAACCAGGAGAGGACAGAGCCCTGGAACCCAAATGAGGATAGTGCAGCAAGAAGTAAATTATGATTGACAGTGTCAAAAGTGGCGGATAGGTCGAGGAGGATGAGGATGGAGTGGATTTGGCAAGGAACAGGTCATTACAGACTTTAGTGAGTGCCGTTTCTGTCGAGTGTAGAGGGCAAAAACCGGATTGAAGTGGATCGAGGATGGCATGAGAGGAGAGAAAATCAAGGCAGTGGCTTTGAACAGCGCGTTCAAGTATCTTGGAGAGAGAAGGGTAGGAGGGAGATGGGGCGGTAGTTGGAAGGACAGGTACGGTCTAGTGATGTTTTTTTGAGAAGTGGTGTGACTACAGCATGCTTGAAGGTGTCAGGGACAGTTGCAGTGGAGAGAGAGATGTTGAGGATATGACAGATGGGGGGCGGTGTGACAGTAGGAGAGATGGTGTTTAGTAAGTTGGTGGGGATGGGATCAGAAGAACAGGTGGTGCATTTCGAGGAGGAAAGAAGGTGAGCGGTTTCCTCCTCAGTGATATCAGGAAAAGAGGAGAAGGAGGCCTGGGTTGGTTGGTTGAGGGAGTGGGTTAAAGGGTGAAGAGGAGGAGGTGGCTTGGTAGTGAATTCGAGGTTGATCTTCTGCACCTTGTCGCGGAAGTAGTCAGCTAGTGATTGAGGAGAGAGTGAGGGGGGAGGTGGGTGGGAACAGAGGGCACTTGAGGAGGGAGTTAAGGGTGGCGAAGAGACGACGAGGGTTGGAGACGAGAGAATTAGTCAATTGGGTGTAATAGTCCTGTTTGGCAAGGAATAGGGAGGACTGGGATAGCATGAATTTGTAATGAATGAAGTTGGTATGGGTGCGAGATTTCCTCCAGAGGCGTTCGGCAGATCGGGCGCAGGAGCGAAGGTATCGGATGCAAGGGGTCATCCAGGGCTGGGGATTAGTACGCCTTGTGGGACGGGAGATGGATGGTGCAAGTGTGTCCAGAGCAGTGGAGAGAGTGTCATTGTAAGCAGAGACAGCCTTGTCGACAGACTCGGAGGACATGATGGAAGGGAGGAGATTAGAGATACAAGAGGATAAGGTGGGAGGGTCGACAGCCTGGAGATTCCTGAAAGTAGTGGTTAGTGTTGGGCGGGACTGAGGGGGAGGGTGATGAAGTGTGAAGGTGATCAGGTGATGATCTGAGAGAGGAAGAGCAGAGGCGCAGAAATTGGAGGGTGAGCAGGTAGAGGAGAGGACGAGGTCAAGACAATGGCCAGTTTGGTGAGTAGGGGTGGTGGAGCTCAGCTGGAGATTGAAGGAGGATGTCAGAGTGAGGAACTGAGAAGCGTAGGAGTCGGATGGGTCATCAGCATGTATGTTAAAGTCTTCAAGAATGAGGGACAGAGATGAGGGTTCAAGAAAAACAGAGAGCCAGGCATCGAAGTCGGTAAGGAAGGAAGGGAGGGACTTATCGGGGGTGGGGGGCGGTAAATGACTGCAACTCTGAGTGACAGCGGGTAGAATAGACGGATGGAGTGAACTTCAAAGGATGAAAAGCAGTGAGACTGCGGTAGGAGGAGGGGTTGAAAACTACAGGAGGGCGAAAGTAGAAACCCGACTCCTCCTCCACGGCCAACTGGGTGGGGAGTGTGGGAGAAAAGATAACCTCCATGGCACAGGGCCACGACTGAGGCAGAGTCGTCGGGGGTGAGCCAGGTTTCAGTTAGGGCAAGCAGTTGGAGGGAACGGGAGATGAAGAGATCGTGGGTGAAGGAAAGTTTATTGCAGACTGAGCAGGCATTCCACAGGGCACACGAGAAGGGGAGGGAAGAGGGGGGGAGGAGGGGAATAGGGATGAGATTGGAGACATCCCGGAATCGTTTGCATGGATAGGACGAGGACAGGTGTGGGGGACCTGGATTGGGATTGATGTTTCCCGCGGATAGCAGGAGAAGGAGCAAGAAAGTGCGGAGGAGGGTGGGGGAGGTAGGGCGACGAAGGCAACGAAGACGGGATGCGCTTAGGAGGAATGGGGATGGGTTAATGGCAGGAAGGAAGTGATGAAGGTTGAGAGCTAGGAAGGAGGAGGGGGGATAGGAGAGATGGTGAGGTGGTGAGGGACAGGGGTGGGTAGGGTATTGTAGTAGTGAGCAGGACGGGAGAGGACATGGATGGGCAGTGAGTTCCTGCGGTAGACAGCGGTAGGGGGAGGGGGAAAAGATTAGGAAGGGACAGGGCAAGGAAAAGAATGTGTATAGGGGCCATGAGTAGTGACTGAGGTGTTAAGCAACAGATAGAGTTACTGGGAGAAAAATAGATGTAAAGAGAAAAATGCCCCGCGGCACCTAGAGCGGAGGCCCTGAGTGGATCGGAGCGGACCTGGGAGTCACCCAGGAGAAGGCTGAAAGGATATGCAGATGAGCTGCAAGTCCTCTACAGCACCTGAAAGGCACAGAGAAGGGCGACGAAAATGATAAAGGGGATGTGACGACTTCCCTATGAGGAAAGGCTGAAGTGTCTAAGGCTCTTCAGCTTGGAGAAAAGACGGCTGAGGGGAGATATGATAGAGGTCTATAAAATAATGAGTGGAGTGGAACGAGTAGACGTGAATTTTTGTTTACTCTTTCTAAAAATACTAGGACTAGAGGGCATGCGATGAATTTAATATGAATCGGAGAAAATGTTTCTTCACTCAACATGTAATTAAACTCTGGAATTCATTGCCAGAGAATATGGTAAAGGCGGTTAGCTTAGCGGGGTTTAAAAAAGGTCTAGACGCCTTCCTAAAGGAAAAGTCCGTAGACCATCATTAAATTGACTTGGGGAAAATCCACTGCTTATTTCTGGGATAAGCAGCATAAAATGTATTGAACTTTTTCGGGATCTTGCCAGGTATTTGTGACCTGGATTGGCCACTGTTGGAAACAGGATGCTGGGCTTGATGGACCTTTGGTCTGTCCCAGTGTGGCAATAGTTATGTACTAAATGTGTAAGTGCCCGCATCTGAAACGTCTAAAATGCCCTATAAAAATGTACATCTTGGGATTTTCATACATCCACAGTCTCCACTTGCAATGGATTCTAAAAAGTAGGCTTCTAGCAGGAAGCTCAACTTCAGCAATGCTTAGATCAAGTTCTAGTGAAGGAGATAGTGACACACCATGCCAATCTGTTTGCTCCTGCAAGGCCTGGACCATCCCCAGCAGCTACAGGAAGGAGTGGGAGAGGTAGCCCCCCAGAAGGGATGGGGAGGGGGATGATGGAGTGATATGATTTTCTATTCCTATAGGTCTCCTCATGTGCCCTGGGAAGTCTGAGTGTGACATGTGTGTAGTCAATGATGCCAATTACTGAGGGGAAACAGTCTATTGCTGGAACTGAGCCATGTTGTTCTGGAGGGCCTGGGCAGTAGTGGGAAAAGTAATATAGCATGAGATGTGGGTGAGGAAGGCAACTGGGCAAGACAGTTGGAGATGGCAGGCTGGTTGAGGCTTGCATTGACTGCTAGCGCTACCTGATAAGTGCCAATGGCCAGAAAGGTGATGGAGGCAGTGACCTTAAGGTGGACTCGCACTTGATTATTCCTGCATGTTGTGGTCTGGAGGAGGGGTTGTAGCTGCTGACAGAGGTGCTGTATGGCAGCCCTATGAAAGCGATAGCTAGTAAGGCATTGCTGGTCAATGAGGTCCAGGAAGCAGGTACTGGGCCTAAATACTCTGGTATAGGGGTATCTCCTCCTGGGCCTCCCCTCCAAATTCTCATCCACATCCAGAAAAGCTTCAGCCACAATAGCATTCAACGTATCCATGATTGACATGCAGGTGTCCCTCCAACACAGGTGCAACCCACTAAGCCCAGTAACACCACTATGCGCTCCTCCACCTACTGCACCCAGTGAGACCCACACCAGCATCCAGCACTCAGCAAACAGTTCTCACACAAACAACAGCAACACAAAGCACAGTCTCTCCCAGCACCAGCACAAAGTCCTCACTCAAAGAACAGCAACACAAGGCACAGTGACAAACTGGGAGTGGACAGAGGAACATAAGAACATAAGAGTAGCCATACTGGGTCAGACCAATGGTCCATCTAGCCCAGTATCCTATTTTCCAAACAGTGGCCAAGCTAGGTCACAAGTACAATGAGAGATAGAAGACAGGTAGGTAGGAGCAGGGGTGGCTTAAGGCAAGATGCCGCCTGAGGCGGAGCTAAGATGCCGCCCCCCCCCCCTTGGGCCAATATTCTGCCCCCTTCCTTCCTCCGCCCTGTTCTGGCAAACGCAGCGAATGGAGTGGAGGAAGGAAGGGGAAAGTGCCGCTCCCTGAAGATTGGGGAGATGCTGCTCCCTGAAGAGTGCCGATTGAGGCCCTCGCCTCAGGTGGCCTAATGGTCAGGCCGCCCATAGGTAGGGGTTTTGAGTGGGGGGTTTGGGGACAGTGAGGGTTTGGTGGGGGAAGGGGGCAAGATACAGAGTAAGAGATGGGTGTAGCGGGGGGACTAGTAGGTGTGGGCAAGGACTTGAGGAGGTGAGACACAGAGGAGGCAAGGCAGGAATATGAGGGTCAAAAGGTTCAGACTGGACCAAACAAACAAAGGTGACAAACCACGCAAGAACTCTTCATTCTTTTTCACAAACCAACAATTCCACCTTTCCAGTCTCCAACTCAGCAAAATCACAAATAGGTCCAAAGACAAGTTTGCTCTTGAGCTAGTCACTTTTAAAGCAGGTCTAAATCATGATATTTTTGTTTCTGGCACAAGGAAACCATTTTGCTATGTAATGGCAAAAAAACCCCGTACATAACGTAACATCGCCGATCTCATGCTCATGATATGCCCCCAAAACGCCCACTCTCAGAACATTTTTCTTTCGGTGAATATCGGGCTTAAATTTTGGGGGGGGGGGGGGGGATTATATGGCTTAAATGTTTTCATGTGAGAAACACGCATCTGCCCCTTATGCCATTTTTTGCATGTTTTTTTCTTTTGATAATGAGCCCTAATGTCTCATTTCCCTCATTTTTATATCTCCAAGCATCTACTAATTTGAAAGCCCTCATCATCTCTCTTAATTTCTTCCTGTGTCCATAAGACCCCATTCCCCCACCCCGTTCAGAAATATTCTGCTGTGGGTTAAGTGTCAGATTAAAATCTCTACAGATAATACTGATTCCTCCCCTATCAGTGTTTATCTATTACCCAGTTTCTCATAGAAAGAACCTTGTCGAATATTTAGTGCATATACATTATTCAAAGTTAATCTAATTTCATTTAATATTACATTAAGAAAAAGCCTTCCCATGATATCCTTCTCTGTGTTACTCACCTCCAATTTAGAGCCCTCTGATATGAGTATTCCTCCTCTCTTTCAATACTGTGTCCGATCTGAAGCCATAAATCTATGTAGGTACTATTTATTATGCATTGGTGTTCATCACTGTGGTTTAAATGAATTTTTTGAACATAAAACACATTATAGCCTCCCCTTTTTGCTTCCCAAAAACTGTGTTGTCTCTCTTTTCCCTTAAGTTCAGCCCCTTCACATTAAAGATCATTATTTCCAGTGATTTCTCCATATCTTCTTCTCCCACCCCCTTTGTCCCCTGCTCCCTTCTCCCACAAGCTTATGCTATATTGTACTATTATCAATGAGTACTCCTATTTCCTTCCCCTTCCTATCCCCTGCCTCCCCCCAGAATTTCTTCTTATGCCCATCCTGGACCTCCTCCAGAGAAATATAGCAACCTCCTTCAGGTCACACTTTCTTTCCCTCAACTTACAAAGTCCCACCCCCACCTCCCATCTCTCGGTATAACCCAAAGATCGCTCATCATTGTTCACTTCCTATTTCCATACATACTTACTTGCATCCCTTTTTTGTATACCACCATACAACTCCCTCCAACCACACTTTATACACTCTCTATGTGTAACATGTCCACGTCCACCCACCACACCTCTGCAGCTTCCATCATCTCATTTTGGTGCTGTCCAACCCTTCACTGTCACTGGATTACCTCCTGGTTCTTGGTCACAATGGTTTGGTCACTTCTTGCCATTGTCCTGCCTTCTGATCACCATTCCGCTTTGGACCCCTCTCCACTAGTTGACCTTTCCGGCCTGCCAGCCCTGCTTCCTGCATTACTTCTAGAATCATTTTGTCTCTTCAAGTGATTCCATTCACTGTAAATGTTAGCCCAAACAGGAAGAACCAGCAGTAGTGGATATTTTGTTTGTATAGGCTTTGTGCAATCTCCTTAAAGTCTCACCCCTTCTGCATTGTTATCAAGGTCAAATCAGCATAGACTGGCACCTTGTAACCCTATCAATCAACTTTCAAGGATCTCAACCTGCTGGCTATCAGCTCCATTGGTGGAGTAATCATAAACACAAACCGCAATGTCTCTTGGTGCTTGGCTGCTGGGTTGCCCAGTGCCTTGTATGCTCTGTCCAGCTTGACCTCCACATCCTGTACCAAGTATTGCACTACCTGGCAAACTTTAATGGTCTCTGCCTTGAAATCTTCATACTCAGGGGTTCTGGCACTCCTCTGATACACAGATGATTCTTTCTCATGAGGTTTTTTCCATGTCCTCCAATTTATCCAGCATTTGGACATTGACTCTCCTAGCTCTGTGAGCCTCTTTCTCATGCCTGCAATGTTCTCTGCCCCCTGCCTCTTCCTCAATTTTCTCTTCAGCTTCCTTTGCATGCTGACACAAATCTGCAATATATGTCTGAATTTCCGTTATTGCATCCAACAAGTCTCCTTTTACTTCAATGAGTTCAGCTTTGAGCTCCTTAAACCATGACTAAAGTTCTTCTGCTGTTAGTAGCTGTCTTGCTCCAGTGCTGCTTGGCTCCTCACTTGGCCTAGAGTCCTTCCCCTTGGTTTGACCTGCAGCATGGCTCACTACCATTTTTGGGATTGTTCTTGCCTTCACTCTTTCATGCCTGAACAAAAACTTGTTCAGATGGACTAACTTGTTGCATGTGGATGATGTGTCACATTACTGCTCAACTCCCACAGCTACCTTCTCCATGAGCAATTTTTCAAAATGACCACCTCTCTGGGGTTTCAACTTATTCGGGAGAAAATAAATACTGTATTTCTGATCTTCAGTTAGGAGGTCTGCTCTCACCACTCTGACCTGGTCAGTGACATTATTTCAAGCATATTTTATACAGTATTTTGATTGTATATATAATCCACCTTGATACTGTTTAAAACCAATAAATCAAGTCAAACAAGGTTTAGAGGTTCAATGGGATATATTACTAGTTGGGAGTCAGTGTGTTAGAAGATTTGGGAGGTTATTGAGGCACATTAGTGGGTTTGGAAGTCAATGCAGTATGTTACTTGGTTTAGCAGATCAGTGGAGTACATTATGCATATAATAAGGTCTAAGGGTTCGATGGGACCTGTTATAAACTTTGGGGTCAGTGGGACAGGTTACTAGCTTTAGGGATCAATGGCATATGTTATTGGATTTAGGAGTTATTGAGGCACATTAGTTGATTTTGGGGGTCAGTAGGATATATCCATGTATTGATTGTCTCAGTGCGGTGTATTATTCATTGAGTCCCCCAAATCTACTACCTCATCTTACTGAACCTCTGAAGGCACTAAGTACTCACCTGCCCTCCAAACCACTACCACACCCCAGTATTCTTCTAACATAACTTAATTGAATCCCTACCCCATCAGTGCACTTCATTGATCCCCCCAAATTAATTGGTAGAGCAGTAGGTTTGGGGTCTCAGCGAGTAAGTGGGCTGATTGTGGGGGCACATTTGGGCCTAGGCTAGGTGGGTAGCTAGGCTGGGTGGGGTAAATTAAGGAGGGGCAGTCTTAGTGGATGAGGAGGCTAGAGTGGGGGGTTGTGATACTCTAGTATCTGTCTCAATAGTCTCGGGGCAGAAGGCCTCTGGCTCAGAGGTCCTGCCCTCTGGTACTCTTGCTTAGTCCAGATTTTTTAGGCATGAAATGATAACTCCTAAAGTAAATACACATTTCTGGGGCTAAAGTTTATTTAGCATCAACATTGAAAATTGGAGGCTAAATGTGATGAGGAATATTGGCTGGGACGCGCATGACTATATTTTGATTAGAAAGTGCCCCCAGTCCCTTTCCTGGCCCCTAGCCTGCTAGACTCAAAGTCCCTCCCCTCCCTTCACCCATCCCAAGCTCCCAAACTCTAGGTAGGCCCCCCAGGCCTACACTAATGTCCCTGGTGCTCCAAAAGGGTCATTGGTAGCAGGAGCAAAGGCTACTCGCTCTTGCCCCTTGCAGCTGGCCTTTGCAAAAGACTTCTGCAACTTCTCGTGGCAGCTCGTGATACTTTGTGTAGTACCGCGAGCTGCTGAAAGAGGTTGTGGCAGCCATATTCTAAGGGAAGCAGCAAGTGGAAGGTGTGAGTGTCCTTCACTCCTGCCCCCAGCAACCCCCATGGCCCAGGGCAGGTCTACCTAGTGCTTTGGGGGGGGGGGGGGGGGTTGGGGTCTGGGGGACTAGTTCAAAGGGAGGAGCTTTGATTCCTGTGGATAGGAGGGAGGGGCTATTTTGGAGGCTGGAAAGGGGATCGGGGGTTGGGGGAGCTTTAAAGTTAAAAGATAGTTATGTGGTCCCAGCCAATTATTCAATGCCGGGGCCCGCATAGCTAAGTGAATTAATTTAAGACAGCTTCTGTCCTAAATTCACCCACTTAGCTATGCGGGTCCTGGCACTAATATTGCCTGTACCCTCATAACCCCCGGCTCCTCCCTAATGCAACCCTCAGTGGGTGGTCTGTGGCAGTGACAATCCTAGGTCAGCTGCTACCCAGGGCGGATCGCCGATGCAGCACGACACCACCCCTCCTGGTGCAATGATACCCCCCCGGGTGCATTCTTGGCTGCTGGGAGCAGTCGCGTGGCTCTCAGCTCCGCTGGCTTCCTGCTCCCTCTGCCCTGGAACAGGAAGTAACCTGTTCCGGGGCAGAAGGAGCAGAAAACAAGCGGAGCCGACAGGCGCGCGGCTGTTCTCTGCACCCGTCCAGCGGCGTGCACCCGGGGCGGACTGCCCCCACTGCCCCGCCCTTGGTACACTGCTGGTCTGTGGTGATATTCAGTGGCGCTCTCCGGTGAAGTGCCCTTGAGTATCACCACTTAGGCTGGACTTAGGCTGAATATTGGCTGGTCTAATTTTAGTGCACATTCCTACTCATGTTTTGATACACATTGTTTTGAGTACTAGAAACATTAATAGATCATACATATCTTGCCACAACAACACTCTGTAGTTGTTGGAACTTTATCTTACCACAACATCACTTTGTATTTGCTTACACCAGAGTCTGCAAACGCCTCTCCGGCACTGTATGTAAGCTACATTGAGCCTTCAAATAGGTGGGAAAATGTGGGATACAAATGTAACAAATAAATAAATATGTGTTATACACTAAAATGTGAGTAAAAATGTGTGCTAAGCAAAGTGTACCTTATTACATGAGCAAGAGAGAGATGCTGGCCATTGACTCCGTTGCAGGTATGAAGAAACATCCAATCAGCTAGCTGAATTCCATGACGGGGAGACTCAGGTGTTTTTATTGTGTTACAACTTATTCATTTTATAGCAGAATGATAAATCTGTAGTTTCTCCTGTGATTGCAGAATTGAAGGAGTGTGAGCGCATTGCACTCATCTTGACAATGCCATTTATCGCATCTTAATATACACAGTAGATGCTTTACATATGGTGTAAGGTAGTTATTGTACAATATATCACATTGTAATACATCTTTTCCAAATTATCATCAACATGAACAATGCCAAATGTACAGGAAGTCTGTGATCTTTTATAATCATGAATTACAGTGTGCTATAAATCTTCCCAAGTATTTAATATCAACAAAGAACAACCTTAACATCTCATAACTATGGCTCTATTAAATAAAGTGTGGTAAGATTTTGCAGTTACCACCTGTTTATTGCCAAAATTAATTCATAGTTACTGTAAAATCCCTGTGCTGACTGTTGGTGGTATTCCCTGCAGTTTTCCATTCAGTTAATGAAGAAAAAGGTTTAAAAAAAAAAAAAGTGTGTCAGCTGCATTACCGAAAATGCAATTATTGTACCTGTGGCATCTATTATTATTACATTTGTACCCCACACTTTCCCACACAATGCAGGCTCAATGCTGCTTACATAGTAATTTGCAATACAAAGTTATAGAATAGAAATTTCAAAAACAGTAGTGAAACAATGTAAAGTTGGGCTTGGTAGTGTATGATAAGTTGAGCTTGATAATATATGACTAGGAAAAGAGAGGTTAGACAAGATAGGATAGTATGATTTGGCAGAAAAGGGGTAAGGAGGGATAGAAGTAAGGAGAGATGCTGCATTATCTATGGGGTTAACAGTTAACATGCATTAATTAACTATGTACATTTCCTGCCAATACCTTCCCATGTTCCTTGTTCATTCTAATGTAGCAGATAATGTACTTTAACTGTTAAGGCACTGAGGGGGTCTTTTACAAAGCACGGTAATGTTTTTAGCGTGTGCTAATTAGTGCATTCTAGAGATGCCCATAGGAATATATGGGCGCCTCTTGCGTTTAGCTGTGCATATTTTTAGCTTGTGCTAAAAACACTAGTGTACCTTTGTAAAATGATCCCTGCGTTACCTGTTACTGTGTGTTAGTTGCCACATTAACAACTAACACAGCCTAAAGTAGCCCCCCTTTATATATTATATATTGCACACAGCAAATATTTAAAAGCAATCTCCAAAGGTGGGTTTTTAGGTGGATTGTGAATCTCAAAATCACAATGTAGACAACAAAACATATTTCAACTACCAAATCGACTTGTCTCAGGAGCTTGGAACACAATAAACATGAAAGCTTCATATATGACAACACTAGTGCAAATCTGAAAAGTTGTAATGCATTTAACCTAGAGCACTTCAAGAACATGGCTGTAGTAAACAATAAAAATCATGTTTCTGCAGCTAATCGTTCAGTGAGAGCATTTCGTTAAAAGAACTCCTTAGCCCTTCTAAAGTCACCCGAGAAGCATTTTGCTTGCTAAATGTGATTCAGCTTCTTCCTTATTTAAAAGCGAATCTGTGTGTATATTCTCGGTGATGTTTCAGTGTTCAAGTCTTTCCTTCTTTATCCCTTTAGCTTTGTGCGAAAGGGCATCCTCTCTTTGGAATTAGCTATGTGGAAACTCTTTCTAAGAATTAATGAGGAAATATGTGCTGCTTAATGTTTTTTGCCTCTTCTTTTTTGGTTTAATCCAATTTCTTGTATGTGCTCTCAGGTTGATGAAACTATGTCCACTTTTCAAGACAAAGGAGGATCTTTACCAATACTAAGTAGCTTATGCAGGAGTATTAAACATATTCAGATTTGAAAAACTAAACCATCTCAACAGGACAGTAATAAAAATAATCATTTCCTTTCCTTCTCCATTACTAATCTTCACTAGTTCCTGTCTTCACCTGCCTGACAAAAATCTTACATAAAATCTATCAGCTTGTTAGAGCAGACCTTTACTGAGAATAACAACAAGGGAGCTTGTAGTACTTTCTTCTCGATCAATATTTCTCCTCTGTTCCTAGTGATATTAATGGCAATCCCTACTACTATGGCCAGAGCTAAGGGGAGGAATTAACTCTTGAGATGTAATTTATGGTAAATTTAATCAATTCTACAGAACTATTTTATGACTTCACAGTGAGTTATGCAAGTGCAGGAGTCGTAAATTTTGCAAGTCTTGTGTGGGTGATTGCTTTATTTTTTTCCCTTTATTTTTTTTTCCTTTTTATTTGCTAATACATAAGTGCTTCTGATATAGACATGGCATGTTTCAAAGGGAATGAAATAATGGGGCTCATTTTCCAAACAGAAAAACATCCAAAAAATGGCATAACAGGCAGATATACATTTTTCTTGCAGAAAAACGTCCAAAGTGTATATATATATATATATATATATATATATATATATATATATATATATATATATATATAAATCATTCAAGTCTGCTAGTTGTCTAAAAGAAGACATTCCCAGAAGGGGCATTTCATAGGCATTTCGTGGGTAGTGTTTCGTGATGAACATTTTCTGCCCATAACGAACAGCAAAATGATTTCCTGGAGGTGGAAAGAAAAACATCTGGAATTACTCCTGCTTTAAAATCATCTAGGATAAGGCCAAACCTGTCTTTAGACAAATTTATGATTTTGTTGAGTTGAGAGTGAAGAGGTGGAGGTGGTCATTTGTGAGAAAGAGTGAAGAGTTACTGAATGCTTTATTACCTTTGTGTGTTTGTCCCAGTCTGAACCTTTTGATCCTTACATTTCCTGACTTGCCTCCTCTATGTCTCACCTCCTCAGGTCCTTTCCCACACCTGCTAGCCCCCTAGCCACACCCATCCCTTCCTCTATATCTTGCCCCCTTCTCCTACCAAACCCTCACTGTCCCCAAACCCCCACACTTCCCATTCTACATCACTACCTGCTTCTCTCCTCTCTCTCATTGTTCCTCTGATTGTACAGTCCTAGTTTGTCAATGTGCTTTATGCTGTTTCTGTGTGTGTGATGACTGTTTGCTGGTGGTGGAAGAGTGAGGGGCTGATGCTTTGTGTGTCTAAATGCTTTGAAAATGAGTCCCGAAGGGTCAGTCTTGTGGTTATTGTGTTAATTTCTTTGTAATATATATTTTAAATAGTTTCAGATTTCATCAACTTCTTTAAAAAGTGTCCTAAGCAAGTTGTTTAAGTGAAAACAGATCTCTTTCCACATCCCACTGACATAGACAGATGCCTTTATGCTTTAAGAAGCAATGTGGAGGCAATTGTTAGATTATGTCCCATGAATTAGAAAAACCTGTTAGAATTCAAGAGGCAGATCATTTATACCGAGGGGCATAGCTAGGGGGCCATTTTGTCCAGGCCCCTGATTTGGCTGGTGGGGGTCCCCAACCCCCGCAGCCGAAGCCTTCTTCAGCGTGGTCTCCGGTGCAGCTGCGTTTGCTGCCTGCCCCTTGCTCTTCTTTCTTCCTGCTCCTTGTGCGGAGGAGCAAGAAGAAAAGAGCAGGGGCAGGCAGCCAACGCAGCTGTGCCGGAGACCGCGCTGAAGAAGGCTTCGGCTGGTGGAGGTTGGGGACCCCCGCCAGCAAAGGTATTTGTATGTGAGGGGGCGAGGCGAGGCGGTGGGGGAGGGGCGAGGAAGCGAGGCATGGCAGTGGGGGGGGGGGGCGCAGGGCGGCACTCAAAATGTGCCCCCAACCTCGGGCTCTGGCCCCTCCCACCGTGAGGTCTGGCTACGCCCCCGTTTATACCTAGTGTGATACAGAGCTCTAAAATTTCCTAAATATTAACAAGTCCAAACTCTGCCCTCCCTTGCTATTGTGAACTAAAGATTGAGAAGTCAGGCTTCACTTTATGAGAACCAGGGTAGTCAACATATTTTTTCTTACATGTATGATGAAATTGAAGCACCATGGAATTATTAACTAGGTCCTATGAAGGGGAAATCTCTATGGATCTGCATGAAGGTCATTAATATTTTATTTATGGCAGGAGCAAGGCTGGTTAAATTCGCTAGGCAGGAATAAATGGTGTTACCTGTAGTGAAGGTGTATCTGTCAGTTCTCTGTATTTAAATTCAACTCTCTCAGGCTCATCAGACTGAAGTTCAGAGGATGCTGGGAATCAGGATCCTTTCTCTGCAGCAAAATTTGTGCTGTTTCTTTCTCCTCGGTGAAGTTTGTGCGGGCTCTCTGACGTTCCCAACGGTGCTGGCGTCTGCCCCTGCAGCCCGGACATGCTTGCTCTTGCCTACTTGCACCACGTGATTCAGTGACTCAATGAGGTAGTAGGCAGGAGCCAGCATGTCTGGGCCGCAGGGGCAGACACCAGTGTCATTGAGAGTGTCAGCGGCACATCAGATGTCTGGCACTGTCATCCTTTAATAGGACTTCCAGGACAGGCACAATGTCAAGTAAGCTGTGTCTACAAAGTAGGCACATCTTTGGTCACCAACATAGGGGGGGGGGGCCTAATAAAAGGATGGGGGGGCTGGGCCCTGGAGGCCCCCTGTAGCTACACCACTTAGACCTGCTCCGGGGCTTTCCCTCCTTCGGTTCCTGCCTTCTGCTATAACTTTCTGTTTCGTGAAACAGGAAGTTGCATCAGAAGGTAGGAGTCAGCAGAGGATGGAAGGCCCCGGAGCTGGCCTATGGGAAATCTCATTGCATTGCGACAGGGAGGAAGGAGGTAAGGGAGGAAGCTCTTCTTTTTAGGCTGCTTGTATCTCCTCCCAAATTAGCATAAACCAGCCATTCTCTACTTGAAGGAGTAAAAGAAACCAAAACTACAAGATAATGAGAAAGGCAATTCTTTTTTATTATTTACCAAGAGTAATTTACAATTACAAATGCTAGTTTCTCATGGGGGGTGGGGGGGGGGGGGCGCAGGGGACCCAAACATGTAGTCTACCTCTGCTTCTCCCCCAATGTAATGCTCTGATACAGTTGTTTATATACCTTTTGTGTTAAGCAAGGCTTTAACACTTATCTTCCTGAGAAATCATTCTGTCTTCTATTCACACCATCTATCCCACGTCACTAAATCTCACATTCTTCTGTTCATCCATAATTGCACCTTTCCCAGGCCTGTTTGCACATAGGAATGTCTTATCAGATCATAAGTCCCTGGGCCTCACGATTTATGGCCTTTGGCCCTTTTGACTCCACTCTAGAGTGGACAACTAAGTTTATAGTGTTTGCTTAGGTGCTAGCAGACCATGAGCTCTGAAAGACGTCAACTAAAAGAGACAGACACTCAAGGCCTGCTTTTACAGGTCTTAACCATGGTTCATATTTCATAGTAGTACCCATAATATACACTCTTCTGTGGGGAGGTAAAAAGATTTGCTCCTGCCAGTGGCGTACCAAGCGGGGAGGGGCGGTGGGGGCGGTCCGCCCCGGGTGCACGCCGCTGGAGGGGTGCCGCGTGCCGGTCAGCTTCGTTCATTTCCATGATCCCTCTGCCCCGGAACAGGAACCTGCTCCGGGGCAGAGGGAGCATGGAAACGAACGAAGCTGACTGGCGCGCGGCACCCCCCCCCCCAGCGGCGTGCACCCGGGGGGGGGGGGTCTTTAGTCGGCATGGGGGGGTGTCCTTTTGCCAGGGGGGGGTGCTGCACCCGGGGGGCGGGGCACATCAGCGATCTGCCCCGGGTGTCAGCCCCCCTAGGAATGCCACTGGCTCCTGCATTCACAGTAAACCTTGATAAACCAAAAATTTTACTTTGGATTACCACAGGTCCCCGTCCCCATGTCATTCTCTAATCTGGAGTTCTCTTTTGCCACTGTCTCCAGGTAAGCAGAGACCTCTGATCCTAACCTTTCCCTTCTTTTAGAGAGATGGTCTGCCTAATGTCTCTGCTAACAAAGGACTCCTTGCTTTTGCAGGACTTGACTGCTGGACAAGATACAGCACAGGCACTGGTCAGCAGGAACACAAGGGACAGCAGTGAACTGTGCTACACACTGCTTTAATGCTATTTACTTATTGTTGAAAAAATGATGTAATGGGACTATGGGGATATGTGCAGCTGTGAATGTTGTGGAGACACCCATTTGTGGCTGCCTGCCTAAATAGAGGGGGGGGGGGGGGGGGGGAGGATGCCCTGGGAATGGGTGCACCATGTTCTCCACAGGCCTGAGGTTCACAAGGTCCACACCTGGTGGCTTCTCTCCAGCCTCAAACTATTCAAACCTTAAGGTTCCAAAGAATTTAGTTTATGAATCTAAAACACCTCTCTGCTGTAAACAGTTTTGTCAGTCATCACCCCTTATATTAACTGAAACTACATTAATTACTAACCATTTTAGATGATCAAAAATGGCCATGATAGCGCCAGTGCTGAAATAGATGCCAGCGCATATGTTCAGATGTATGACATTTTATGAATTTCTACTACCATCTGGTGGTAAAATTCTGAATTCAATTCAAATATAATTGTAATACAGAATCTTACCACTAGATGGTAGTAGAAATTCGTAAAATGTCATTATACATCTGAATGCATGTGCTGGTGTCTATTTAAGCACTGGCGCCATCTTGGTCATTGACGCGCCTGCTGTGTATTGCGGTTCCATTCTAAAACAAGTGATTCTACAATAAGTGAGTACACGTGTATAATGATTCTCAGATTAAGATTTATTTTTATTTTATTTTATTATTACATTTGTATCCCGCGCTTTCCCACTCAAAACAGGTTCAATGAGGCTTACATAGATGAAGAACATGTTCTTATATTTGTTGTCCCAGGTCTTGATAAGTTGGCATGACTCAATGCAAGCTGGCACTGCAGTTTGTAGGAACAATATGCTGCACTGAAAGCTTGGTGTTCTTGCTGCACATTAAAGATACTCATCTTTGATATGGTAACCCCTGATGAAGCTTGAATATTAGGTGAAATGGGCCCTGTAGGTACTATAATCAAGACAAGTGTTATGTTTATTAAAAGTACTTGATATACCGCAATTACCAATAAAGGAACATAGTGGTTTACAATCAAATTAAAATATAACAAAACAGAGAAAGGAAGTAAGGAACACCAATATTAAAAGCAAAGTTAAATAAGAGCAAAGAAAGTAAGCACATTAAAACAGATAGAACAAAACAATTATTAAACGCACATCAGGTCTACAAGAGCTCATACAGATCACCACTGACAACCCTTTTGTTTCTTAAAAAGAAAGTTATTTTGGGAGATTTGAAGTAAAGAAATAAAGTAAATGATTTATATTTTTTCAAAAAAGAATATTTGATCTAACATTAAAAATTAAGTTTTTTTTTAGACCCAATGATAATACAAGGAACTGTTGGTTAGAGCAGAAGACACATTAAATCTGTCTTTCCGGTTTTTGAGGTCTTTTTCCTTCATAATTAAAAATTTGATTTAAAAAATTCTGTAACTATCACCTTTTTGGTGAGATTGTTGGGCCATATTTTTTGGCTTGAAGCAGATTGTGTACCCCCAGAGGACAGATGGCTACAGAGTGCAATGGTGATGTAGGTGGGCAGTCTGGCCCATACTTTGACCCACAATGCTGTTTCTGTGACCTGCTATGTATTTGTACATTAAGGGGGGATAGTGGCTGAGCTCATGGTTGTAGGGCATCTGGAAGTGGGGCCCTTCCTGAGCTGAGTCCAGATATTGGCTAACCAGGTCCTGGGGGCAGGCCGTCCTCTCAGTTGGTGAGGAGATGGCCCAGGAATCTGTCAGAGAGACGAGCATGCACGGCCACATTCCTTGCACATCTCTCAGACATTTGTCTTGGCTAGCTCCTCACCAACTGAGAGATCGGTCTGGCACCAGGACCTACCTGGCAGGGCAATATCTGGTCTCATGAGTCAGCTGAGGAATGGCCCCACTCCCAGATGCCCTACAGCCATGGTCTGGAAGAAGGGAGTGGAAAAGGAGACTGCAGTCCTGCGTGTTCCCCCCCCCCCCCCCCTCAGGGAACTAGGTAGCAGCTTGCATAGACCTTACAACTGTGTCAAGTGCTGTGGCGAGCAACCTTAGTTCCATCTTTATCGCTGGCTGTAGCAGGCCCTAAGACATTTGCTGTCACCTAATTTTGGCCTCCTAGAGGCACAGCATGATGGCTTGGGGTGTGGCCTGGGATCCTGAGGGGGCCTTCTGCTGTAGAGCATATTAGATTCCTCTCCATTAGCGCAGCCCTCTGGACACTGAGGGGGCCTTTGAACACTGAGGGCCCTTTGAACTCTTCTCTCCCCATCTGTCACCTTGCATTTCACGAAATCAATTTTTACAGAGTGGAGACACAGACCTTCTTATGCAAAAAAAAAAAACTGTAAACATTGTATTTGTACCAAATAAGCACAAAAAACTATATATATGATGCTTATTGCCAATTGCCCTTATTGAGGCTGGCACCGCTCCTGATGGAGCATCCTGAGCTCTGCCACAATCTGGCTCAGAATTTCATGTTGGGATACCAGATCCTACAGCAAGTCTCTATGCATGGCTCAGACTTGCTGCAGGAGCTGGAGTTGGGGGTCTGGTTGGGTTGGTCCAAGAGCAGGTGTGGCAGCCATTTCAGGGCAGCCCTTGGCAGCTTTACCCTCCAGTTTAGGTGTGGGGGGATGATCCTGTGCCCCTTCTTCCCCCTCCAGTGGGGGCATATGTCTCCAGGCGTCCTCCTTCTCAGCTTCCACAGGTTGTGGGGGGAGTGGTACCTCCCAGTGCCCAGCGTCCATCTCAACCTCCTCCCATGCTCTCTTGGAGGCAGACTGATCCTGGGCAGGCTCTTCTGGGGTGGGCTGGTCCTGGGCAGGCTGTGGTGGGGCGGGCTGGTCCTGGGCAGGCTGTGGTGGGGCAAGCTGGTCTTGGGCAGGCTCTGGTGGTGCAGGCTGATTCTGGGCAGGCTGTTCATCAGCTGGAGGGTGCCCTGTGTGTGTAAAAGGTTTGCAATTGAGATCAACACATCCTAGAGAGGTGGGAGATGCTGGAACGAGGGTGGGGAGAAGGTGCTGGGGAAGAAATAATGGATTTGGAAACAGAAGAGAGGGAGAGAGATAGTGGACAGTAGGATGGAGGCAGGCAAGAGAAAGGGAGAGAAGTTGGACCCCACGGGGTGTGGAGGGAGGGGGACAGAGATGCTGGATGGGAAGGCAGTTGGGAAGAGAAAGGAAGAGATGGTGGACCTGGGGGTGGTGCAGAGGGAGAGAGAGAGAGTTACTAGATGGGGAAGGCAGTTGTAAAGAGAAAGGGAGAGATGGTGGATATGGGGTAGTGGGGAAGGAGAGAGAGAAGTTGGGTAGAGAAACACAGATAGTGGGGAAGGAGGGAGAGATGTTGGATGGGAAGGAATTCTGGAACAAAGAGAAGGAAGTTGGAACTGGGGATAGGAGGGATGGAAGAGAGAGGGAGAAATGTTGAGTCTGGGGGTGGAAGGGAGGGATACTTGCTAAACAATGGGATGGAGGGAGGAAAGAGATGCTACATCAAGGGGGAGGGAAGAAGAACAGAAAAGAGAGGGAGTAATGTTGGACCATGAGGTGGGGAGAGAGAGAGAGGAGGAGAGATGGACCCATTCAGGGGGGGGCATAGGAGGGAAGACAGATGAAAGAGAAAGATGCAAGGGGGTGGAGGGAAAGGGACAGGGAGATGTAGCCAACCCCAGTCTCGTTGCCTGACTGAGTGGAGAGAGGTTCTGGAAATGGAGGAACCATGTGGGAGACCTCAAAAGGGGGTGGCAAGAAGGTGAGTGAGAGGTGAATAACGAGTACAATGGTAGAAATGTGGTAATGGGGATTAGATAGAAGGAAATAGAAGGCTGGGAAAAGAATGAGATGGAAAATGGGAGAGCTAGGGACTGAGAGGAGATGAAAAATTGATAAGTAGCTGAAAATTAAAAAGAAGGGTTTAAGGGAGAAAGAGTGAAATTTGAGTGGACAGAGGCAGAAAAGAAAAAAAAAAGATAAGAAATGGCTGAAAGGGAAAAAAAAAATCAATGTTAGAGACAGGTGTAATGAGGGAATGGAACAAGAGAGAAGTGATGAGAAAATAAAAATGGACAGCAGACACTGGAAAGAGAATTTGCAGAAGACAGACAAGAAATCAGAACACTGGGACCAAGATAATGGAAAAACTAAATGTCCAGACAACAAAGGTAGAAAAAAGTGTTTTATTTTGAATTTATTAACTGGAATATGTTAGCTTGAATCACAGATGGTTTTTGTATCATATTCTGTGGCATAGCCAGATGGCTGATTTGGGAGAGGGAGGGGACATGAGCCCAGAATGGGTGGGCACCAAATTTTCTCCCCACCTGAATGCAAAATATAAATACTTGAGCTGGCGAAGATCCCCCAAGACCTCCTCCTCCAGTCTGGCAGCCAGAAATTTCCAAGCTCTGCAGCTGATGGTAGTATCTCCAAATTGCCACTGCCCTACCACCACCACCACCACCATGTATGTTCAGATTTCAAGAATTTGTGAAAGATGAGCAGGTATGGGAGGGAGAGGGGGCAGCAGCAGCTCTGAAATACTGCTGCTAGCTACAGAACTTGGAGAGTTCTGGTCGCTGGATTTGAGGAAGGGAAGGAGGTGGTCATCAGTTGGTGAGGCATGGGGAGCCGCACCAGCCACAGCAAGGGAGATGTTAATTTGGGGGGGGGGTATCTAAGTCCTCCCCCCCTTTGTGGTTATGCCACTGATTGTGTTCAGTACAAAATGAAATGCATTTCTCTTTTTATTTCTCCAGTGTTGTTGTATTTGCCAAGTTTAACTTCTTGAGATTCCTAGTTCCGTTATGGTATTCATATTTCTAATTTGTGATCCCTTGCTCTGTATTTGGTGAAAGTCTATCTGTGTTTTGTGTGTGAAGAAGTCATTTAAGGTTGTTTTATGTGTGGTAGTAATGATGGGTGGGGAAATCGAGGGAGGGGACAGGGAGGAAAGGGTGTTATGGGCTCACTCCTTAATTTCTGCCCTGGGCTCTAGCATGTCTAAAACCGGCCCTGTGCGCAGGGCCCAAGAGACAGGCAGAGCTCCAGAGTCTCAATGCGTGGATGAGACAATGGTGCAGGGAGGAGGGCTCTAGATTTGTTAGGAAATGGGCAACATTCTGAGGAAGGGAGAGCCTATTCTGAAAGGATGGGTTACATCTTAACAAGGGTGGGATCAGGCTGCTGGCACCGGCATTTAAAAAGGAGATAGAGCAGCTTTTAAATTAGAAACTGGGGGAAGGTCGACAGTTGCTCAAAAACACTTGGTTCGGAATAAGGTATCTTTCAAAGATATCACCAAAACAGAGAAGATAGGGCATCTTGATAGCAAGGTTGCAATACAGAGAATAGCAGACCAGGTGTCTTTAAATAAAAAGCAGACAGATTTTCAAGATTGCACGTTATCACTGTCAACTGCTCAGCAAGTTGTAAATAGGAACAACAAATATTGTTTGAAATGTCTATATGTGAATGCCAGAAGCCTAAGAAATAAAATGGGAGAGTTAGAATATATTGTATTAAATTAAAAAATAGATACAATAGGCATTTCTGAGACCTGGTGGAAGGAGGATAACCAGTGGGACACTGTCATATCAGGAAATAAATTATATCGCAGTGGTAGGGTTGATCGAATTGGTGGAGGGGTAGCACTGTATGTTAAGGAGGGCCTTGAATCGAATAGATTAAACATTCTATAGGAAACGAAACACTTCTTGGAATCCCTGTACATTGAAATTTCATGTGTAAAGGGGAAAAGGGCAGTGATAGGAGTGTACTACCATCCACCTGGCCAGGATGAAGAGACAGATGTAGAAATGTTATCAGAAATTAGTGAGACTAACAAACTGAGGAACACGATAATAATGGGTGATTTCAATTACTCCAATATTGACTGGATAAATGTAACATCAGTGCATGCTAGAGAGGTGAAATTCCTCGATGGAATCAAGGACTGCTTTATGGAGTAGCTGGTTTAGGAGCCAACAAGAGGATGAACAATTTTAGACCTAGTCCTTAGTGGAGCAAATGATCTGATGCAGGAGGTAATGGTGCTGAGGCCTCTTGATAACAGTGATCATAACATGATCAGATTTGATATAAGCTCTGGAGTAAGTACACGTGGTCAATCCAATATGTTAGCATTTAACTTTCAAAAAGGAGACTATAATAAAATGAGAAGAAAGGTGAAAGAAAACCTTAGAGGAGCAGCTGCGAAGGTCAAAAATTTACATCAGGCGTGGATGCTGTTCAAAAATACCATCCTGGAAGCCCAGGCTAAATATATTTTGTGTATTAAAAAAGGAGCAAGGAAGACCAAACAACAGCCTTCATGGTTAAAAAGTGAGGTGAAGAAAGCTATTAGAGCTAAAAGAAAATCCTTCAAAACATGGAAGAAGGATCCAACTGAAAATAATAGGAACCAGCATAAAGAATGTCAAGTCAAATGCAAAGGGCTGATATGGAAGGCAAAGAGAGACTTTGAAAAGAAGATTGCGTTGGAGGCAAAAACGCATAGTAACAACTTTTTTAGGTGTATTAAAAGCAAGAAGCCAGCAAAAGAATCAGTTGGATTGCTAGATGATCAAGGGGTAAAAGGGGCACTCAGGGAAGACAAGACCATACCGGAGAAATTAAATGAATTCTTTGCTTCAGTCTTCACAGAGGAAGATGTGGGTGGGATACCGGTGAAAGAAATGGTATTCAATGCTGATGAGTCAGAGAAACTGAATCAAGTCTTTGTAAACCTGGAAGATATAACGGGGCAATTTGACAAATTGAAGAGTAGCAAATCGCCAGGACTGGATGGTATACATCCCAGAGTATTAAAAATGAACTTGCAGAACTATTGTTAGTAATAAGTAATTTATCTTTAAAATCAAGCATGGTACCGGAAGATTGGAGGGTGGCCAATGTAACACTGATTTTTAAAAAGGGTTCCAGAGGTGATCGGTGAAATTATAGACTGGTGAACCTGATGTCGATGCCGGGCAAAATGGTAGAGACTATTATAAAGAACAAAATTACAGAGCATGTTCAAAAGCATGGATTAATGAGACAAAACCAACATAGATTTAGGGAAGGGAAATCTTGTCTCATTAAACTATTACATTTCTTTGAAGGGGTGAACAAGCATGTGGATAAAGGTGAGCTGGTCAATATTGTGTATCTGGATTTTCAAAAGGCATTTGAAAAGTACCTCATGAAAGACTCCAGAGGAAATTGGAAAGTCATGGAATAGGAAGTAGTGTTCTATTGTGAATTAAAAACTGGTTAAAGGATAGAAAAGAGAGAAATGCTCAATATTCTCAATGGAGAAGGGTAGATAGTGGGGTTCCGCAGGGGTCTGTGTTGGGACCGCTGGTTTTTAACATATTTATAAATGATTTAGAGATGGGAATAACTAGTGAGGTAATTACATTTGCTGATGACACAAAGTTATTCAAAGTTGTTAAATCGCAAGAGGATTGTGAAAAATTACAAGACGCCCTTAGAAGACTAAAAGAATCATCATTAATTAAGCAGGTTTAATCGTTAGAAATGTGTCTGGAGCCTGGGGTGTATCAAACCCCCATGAGCAATAGCTTAATGTTTTTCTGAGATCAAGGGAAAGGACTGATAAGAAAAAGTCAGTCCAGTCTTCTCTACCATCAAAAGAGAGTTATTTTTCCTTTAATTTCTTTAAGCTCATATTAACTATTTCTTTACCATATTCCACAGGATAGAGAATGGCATGGTGGCCCTTCTGTAGAGCATTTGCACTGGTGTCGGGAGGTGGAGATGGACAGTGGGGTAGAGCAGCTGGTGTGCTTTTAGGTAGCTCGGTGTACTTTAGTGAGCTGCTGCAAACGTTTCTATCAGTATGTAGACATGGGCCAGAATGCAAGGGGGGGGGAGGGGGGGGTTGGGGTCCAGATATCTGCAGCCCCCCTCATTTTAGAATTGCATGATTAGTGGGGGGGGGGCATAATTAGCTGTCATTGGATATTCTGTACATACTGATTTCAGCAATTCCTTTTTTTAATTTAATATAAAGAAGCAATAACGTGTTACAACAACAAAGGGACAACAGTGCATATGACCCTGCCTATGTATGGTGCTTGCACATCAGTGGTGCTCTGATCCTGGGGGCAATGCTTCACTCTCACCTTTCTAGGCTGCTCCTTATTGATCTCCATGAACTCTTGGAGACATTGTGAGGGGGCATGAGGTGGTGATGTTTCATTATTTGGAGAACCAGTAGCTCTGTCTCCTCCTTCCTTCTCAGAGACATAGCTAGACACTCTGATGAACATTCTTCTATGGGCAGAGGTACATAATACTATTACTTATCATTTCTATAGCGCTACTAGATGTACGCAGCGCTGTACACTTGAACATGAAGAGACAGTCCCTGCTCGACAGAGCTTACAATCTAATTAGGACAGACAAACAGGACAAACAAGAGATAAGGAAATATTAAAGTGAGGATGATAAAATAAGGGTTCTGAACAAGTGAATAAGGGTTAGGAGTTAAAAGCAGCATCAAAAAGGTGGGCTTTTAGCTTAGATTTGAAGACGGCCAGAGATGGAGCTTGACGTACTGGCTCAGGAAGTCTATTCCAAGCATATGGTGCAGCAAGATAAAAGGAACGGAGTCTGGAGTTAGCAGTGGAGGTACATATGCACATTTTACACATGGAGGGAACGTCCTGCCTTTGCCATGGATGTTTTTTCAATGTGGGGACCAGTTTCGCAATTGCATATTTTGTGTACTATATTTCCAATTGGAGGAAACGTTTATCTCCGAACGTTTAGGAAGTTTTCGGTATATCCTCTTTCAAAACATTTATTTTGTGTATTTTTGAATATGAGGAAATGTTTATTTTTTTCTTCCATTATGGATTTCAGTTTTTAAATGTTTTCCAATAAATGTTTATTTCACCATTTGGACATCATATAGAAAATGTCCCTCCACAAGAGATAAGCACAACTCCAGAATTTAACTAATTATTAAGAGGATTATTTTTAAATTGAGCACTGTAATGGCAGGTATGTGGTACATTTTACCCTCGAGCCTGGAAGTGAATTTTCAAAGGCTCAATGTGGAGCTTTCCTTTGAAAATTCGGGGGACAGAGGTACAATATTTGTGTACTTTCCACCTGCAAAGTACATGGGGTGAAGTACTTGAAGGGATTTCAACATGAAAGCCCCATGCATATTCTACCGTTCCTACCCCAACCCCGACTCTGGTCCTGTCCTTTTTAGTACAGCTAAAAGTATGTATGTTGTCATTAAATATGCATATCTCTTACATGTATAAATTAAGCGGGGAAGGATTGCAAAAGGTAATAACCAAACAGCACTTTTTCAGAGGTAAGCATACGTTTAGCCATGAATAATTTTTTGAAATTTGCTGCACACAAGTTAGGTATGTTATAGGTAGCTCTTTGCCCCCCCTTAGAACATATCACAAATTTTTCTCACCCTAGCCCTGAGGAAGAAGTGGAGGGCGGAGCAGCAGCAGTGTAGCCACAGTAGTTAACTTGAGGATTGTGATGAACAATACTGCTGTGGGACTCCTATTGTTGTCTCCTTTTCTTCTTCCTCCTCCTGCTTGCACAGCACATGCTTCTTTGGAAAGGAAACAGGCTCTGTAGATTACTGGAGGCAGCCACAAAGACCAGTATCCATTTTAGGCCAGTGCCAGCCCTGCTGAAGAAAAGGCCCCATACTTCAAGCGCTAAACATTAGTGTCCCATTGTTGGCACACTGAGAATGGATTAGTAGTGAGCCTTCACTGAAACATGCACAGAGGAGCTGCAGCCACAGTCCAATTGAAGAGGAAGAGGCACAGGCCAGCAGGATAGTCTTGTGGAGAAACAAGTCTGCTGCCCTAAAAGAAGGCAAGACTGACTGATAGAAGACCAGCACTGGTGACCAGCCCTAGAGCTCGCCAACAGAAGAACAGCAGAAATAACAGCATAACATTGGTACTTGTACTGCTCTGTCTCCTGATATGCTCTCTCTACTCAGGAGATTAGCATGCAGTTAACCAGAGTATAGAACATCAATGTAAAGACTCTGAACTTTTGAACCCAAATCTTCTTTAATGTAAATTCAAACAAAATGAAATAAGTTACAGTTTGGGAGTATTGAACAAGAGAGTTTGTCTTTACCAGCTTTCTCTCACTGAAGAGATAAGTTGGCAGCTTTCAGCACTGGCTACTACCAGGGCCACCGAGAGACTGGGCCGGGCCTGGGGCAAGGCCACCCCCGGGGCTCTGCCCCTGCCACTCCGCCCCCGAGGTTGCCGCCGCTCCCCCCTCCACCCCCCCCAAGGTCACCACCGCTCCTCCCCTCCACCCCGCCTGAGGTCGCTGCCGCCACTACCCCTCCGTCTGCCACCGGGCCGGGCCCCTTGCATTAAAATCGCAGTCTCACCTCAGTGAAAGCAGCGCTGCAGGCAGCAGAATGCCTCCCTTCGGTCCTCCTTCCCTCCTTGTGTCCCGCCCTCGCGGAAGTTACATCAGACGAGGGCGGGACACAGGGAGGGAAGGAGGGCTGAAGGGAGGCGTTCTGCTGCCTGCAGCGCTGCTTTCACGGAGGTGAGACTGCGATTTCAATGCAGGGGGCAGATGGTCGACGACGGAGGGCGGGTGGGACTGTGGCGCCGGGCCCCCCCTTGGAGGCCTGGGCCCGGGGAATTTTGTCCCCCCTGCCCCCCCTCTCGGCGGCTATGGCTACTACTACTACTACTACTACTAATCATTTCTATAGTGCTACTAGATGTACACAGTGCTGTACACATTATATGCAGATACTTTTCCCTGTTCCTAGAGGACTCACAATCTAAGTTTTTGTACCTGGGGCAATGGGGAGTTAAGAGTGAATGCTGTAAATACTTTAAAAAACTTGGTTATTTTACAGTAGCTTGAAGGGAGAGTATGCAACAAAATACAGCAACTCTTTTTCACGGTTCGCAGAACCTGGATTGTAAAGGGTAATGATGCAAAATCTGTGCTTCATAAAAACTTAAGAGTAGTCATAGTGGACATATGACTCCCCTATTGGGGGAATTGCATTAGTTGTTGGTACAGGCTAGGATCCGTTTTAAGGTGTTATGCCTAGTTTTAAAAATTCTGGAAGGTAATTGTCTGGAGGGTTTGTCCCATTTACTCAATACTCGAAGTTCTACCAAGAGTCGCAATCAACTACTTCTAGTTGTTCCAACGGTTAGGTCTGTTAGATTCAAAGCTTTATTTTCTCATTCTTGTTTGTTTTTGGCATTCGTCTATGGAATAATCTTTCCTCAGAAATACATTTGGTGAAAGGTTATTATTCCTTTGTAAAGCTTTGAAGACCCATTTGTTTTGATTCTTGGTAGGATATGATAAAATTAGAGTTTAAGTAATGTAGTTTTTGTTTTTGACTGCTTTTTTTTAAATTTTGTATTGCAATTTCCTAATGTTCTTCATCTGCTTCTTTATTTGTATCTTGCCTTGAATCTCAAATTGAGGGAGTTGGCGGGTGATAAGTCTGCTATAACATAACAGAAGAGACAAATCTAGCAAAAATAAATGTGTATTTTTAGAGCTAAAATGGGGAAATCGTGTGTGTGTGTGTGTGTGTAGGGAATGGGACTTTCTGTGGTTACAAACAAAGCGGTTTACATTTTATATAAAGGCACTTATTTTGTACCTGGGGCAATGGAGGGTGTGACTTGCCCAGAGTCACAAGGAGTTGCAATGACCACTAGGCATCTGTGTGTGTGTGTGACTTATAGGACAGAGAGGAGGGGACAATGGGGAGTATAAGATAGCTTTAGGGGCTAGATGTGGTTGTAGGAGTGAGATATTTGGAGCCATAGTTTTGGAGGGTGGGGATATTTGGGGAATGACAGGGTAGGTGTGGAAGGATAGTTTGGGGGTGATGAGTAGTTGTGGAGTAGTTTAGGGATGAGATGGTTTGGAGTGATGGCGCAGTTACGGAGGTAGGAGTATAGGGAGAGTAGAAAACAGGGGTAAAGCAGTTTGAAAGAAGGAAGTTTCTTACTACTATATTTCACTATATGTTTCTATGCTGCAGAAACTGTAACCGCTTACATAAGTACATAAGTATTGCCACACTGGGACAGACCAAGGGTCCATCAAGCTCAGCGTCCTGTTTCCAACAGTGGCCAATCCAGGTCATAAATACCTGGCAAGATCCTGAAAAAGTTCAATACATTTTATGCTGCTTGTCCCAGAAATAAGCAGTGGATTTTCCCCAAGTCAATTTAATAATGGTCTATGAACTTTTCCTTTAGGAAGCCGTCCAGACCTTTTTAAAACCCCGCTAAGCTTTACCACATTCTCTGGCAATAAATTCCAGAGTTTAATTACATGTTGAGTGAAGAAATATTTTCTCTGATTCGTATTAAATTTACTACTTTGTAGCTTCATTGTATGCCCCCTAGTCCTAGTATTTTTGGAAAGAGTAAACAAATGATTCACGTCTACCCGTTCCACTCCACTTATTATTTTATAGACCTCTATCATATCTCCCCTCAGCCGTCTTTTCTCCAGCCTTTCCTTATAGGGAAGTCGTTCCATCCCCTTTATCATTTTCGTCGCCCTTCTCTAATTCCACTATATCTTTTTTGAGATGCGGCAATCAGAATTGAACACAATATTCGAGGTGCGGTTGCACCATGGACCGATACAAAGGCATTATGACGTCCTCACTTTTGTTTTCCATTCCTTTCCTAATAATACCTAACATTCTATTTGCTTTCTTAGCCGCCGCAGCACACTGAGCAGAGGGTTTCAACTTATCATCAACAAATGTTGCGAATGGGCTGGAGGTAGGAAGAGGGGCAGCATTTCAGCCCAGGAGGGGGAGGCATGTCAGCCTGGGGTGGGGAGCAGCATCTCGGCCTGAGGGGTGGCATCTTAGCTCTGTCTCAGGCGGCATCTTGCCTTGGGCCGGCACTGAAAGAACCCATGATTAAGACACAAACTGTGAGCAAAATTGAAATACTGTAGTTTGCCATCATTTAACCCTTTTTATGTTGAATTGTATGTCTAATATTTTTCGTTGCACATTTATTTATGCTGGCTTATAATCTTCCTGCCATAGAGTTTTAACTTATTTGACTGCATTGTTTCCAACTGTTCTGCATTGAAAATCTCAAAGTGTAATGATTTACACTTTTATTTTGCATTTGTCCTCTGTTCTAAACACAGAACTTTTGAGAGACAAAGCTGGTGATATGAAAGACAGCTAATTGTGTGGAAGGAGAGTATTTGAGAGTCAAGTTTCAGATAACAAAGAACTGCTGAAGGGCACACAAAGAACGTATAATACTAATCTAGTATGTACTTTGAAGCTGTCTCACTTTGCAAATGAGATTTAGAAAATATTGATCAAACACTAATACACTGTGCTGGCGCACAGCAGTTTTGATAAAAGTAATTTGATCATAGCACATGCAAAGAGAGAGAATTTGAAAGATATGGTGGTGTCATCAGCAAAGAAGTTTATCGGTCTAGAGTAGAGAGTTGCACGGGAACGGGGTTTGCGGGAATCCCGCGGAACCCGCGGGAATATTCCCGCGGGGACGGAAGCGGTTGTGCGGGGATCCCATGGGGACGGAAGCAGTTCCTGTGGGTTCCCGTGGTGACGGAAGCAGTTCCTGTGGGGTTCCCATGGAAGTGTATGCTGCACTTGCGCCAGCCTCTCACCTACCGAGTACCAAGTTCTTTGAGTGCTGTCTCCTCCTCCTCCTTGCTTTAACAGCACAGATGTGGAAAGCCTCCATTAAGAAGGTGGTAGAGATACAAATGGTGGCGAAATTCAAAAAGGCATGGGATGAACACAGAGGATCTCTATTTAGAAAATGAAAGTTATAAAAAACCTAAACTTAAATGGCTGCATGTGTGTGGATGTGTTGCATAACACTTACATGGTGACTCTGGCTGTGATGAACTAGGGCTGATACTGGGAGACCTGTACGGTCTGTGTCTCATAAATGGCAATCTGGTTTTGGATGGGCTGGAAAGGGTTTAGACAGCAACTTTAGTGGCTGGAACATGAGGACAGTTCTGGACAGACTTTTACGTTCTGTGTCTCGCAAATGAGAAGATGAATAGGCTGGAGTGGGCTTTGAGGGCAACTCCAGCAGTTGGAACATAAGGATAGGGCCAGGCAGACTTCTATGGTCTATGTCCCAGAAACACCACAGAAAGACCGTAATCAAGTATATAATATCACATTCATTGTTGATTTAATCATGAATCGATAATGATTGTGACTATTGGGCAGACTGGATGGACCGATCCGGTTTTTATCTGCTGTCATTTACTATTACTATTAATCCTCTCTGCTTCCAGGCTGATGCGCAGACCTCAGCTCTGACATAAGCATGAGCATCAGATGTCACCTGACCTACTGGCGCGTGCATGTGGTGATCTCTTAGCACACAGTGCCAGTGAATCAGAGAAGTCTTATATGTGCGCCCCAGAGCGTTCCAGCTTCCGTTCCTTCCTTGCCTGCAGTGCTGCGGCTCAAACCCAGAGTCTGAGAGAGCTGACAGGAATTTTTTTTAAATGTACCATTAAATTCTTGTGGGTGAGGACAGGTTAAATTCTTGCGGGGATGGGCAGAGACGGGTATGATTCCCTGTGGGGACGGGTTAGGTTCCCCATGGGTATGGGTGGGGATGGGTTGGATTTCCTACGGGGATGGGTGGGGACGGGTTGGATTCCAGTGGGGATGGGTGGGGACGGGTTGGATTTCTGTCCCCGTGCAACTCTCTAGTCTAGAGTGGGGCATTTTAATTGTGGTAGTTGGAATATATGTACCCAGATGATTCAGACTGATGTCCTTTTGCATCCAATTATAAAATGTTGATTGTAAGCTTGCAAAATATTTGAATTGTCATACTATGAATATGGTTCAAAACTCATGAAAATTACTATATATAGGAAAGACCAAAAGAAGAATAGAGACTAGGCTGACCGATCACAAGATGCCATAAAGAAAGTCTGTCTGAACCCCCCTCCCCTATGGGTGAACACTACAAGGCTATAGGCCGCCCTCTTGAATCCCTTGTCTTCTGTGTACTGCAGGTGTTATCCCTCTCTTTGGTATGTTGAGAAAAGAAAAGAAACCCATAATTGAGATGGACAGAGCACACCCTAATGGTCCCAGTTTGGAAGTGGACCGTACCATTTTTTTTATAGAATCCTTTTTTTTTTTTTTTTAGAAAGTTTTTCATTAAGGGGTCCTTTTACTAAGCTGCGCTAAAAAGTGGCCGGTGCTGCTGTCAGAGTTACCTGTGCACTGCGGCCACTTTTAGTGCGGCAGTAAAATGGCCAGGTTAATTTTTTTGTAATGGTCATGCTCTAATTTCCTCATTAGCGCATGGCCATTACCGCTGGGAGCCCTTACCGCCACCTGTAAGAGCTCCCGTGCCACTCCTGCATGCAGTAATGTGCCCATGCTGTCTGATTAGCACATGCGTGCCTACTCTCGGCCTCCAGGCATGCCTCTGTAAGCCCTGCGCTAGTGCCATTTTACTGTGTGGTAGGCCCATATTAGGCCTACCTGCTTTAGTAAAAGGGTCTCTAAGTCCTGTGTCTTAACTAAAAGTGTTTGTGCTCCTTTCTGTGCTTTTCCTGTCCTTACACTTTTTTAGATACATGTTTTGCAAAGTTTTAAAAATTGTCAAATACATATATTTTTAATTTTGAGATATTTTTCTATGAATATATGGTCTATGGGGGTATACCATTTTGCTTACATTTATAGAAGGAAGACAGAATATAGCTATCATTTAGCTCTAATAATTTCCTCCAAATTAGCTATTTCATTTAAGTATTATATACCATTTAAGCATGGGTAATTATCAATGTGCAGTAGAAGTCGGGCTTTTACTGCACCTTTACATACCATGGGAGTCACCAATTGGCAGTAGCTCAGTACCACAGGATATTGACTTCCATGGCATAAGAATAATGCTGCTTGTGAGCCACCTTTCAAGCAGTGGTTGTTCTGTCCTGGGCTGTATCCTACCAGATAACAGCATTGGACCCTAAGGCCAGAGCCTCCCCCCACCAATTGCACACCCCCAGCTGGAAGGACCCCCCCAATCTCAAAGTGCCTCCAAGCTCCTGTAGGCCCCCTGGGCGTGCCTGCAAACATCCCTGGTCTCTAGCAGGGTTGGGCAGGAGTGATCCCCAGTAATTTCTACCCTTGCCAGCACCAGGTTCAAAATAGCGCCAATGACCCCTAATGGTAGTCATACAGTACTGCTGCTAGAGGTCAAGTTTCTGTACTGTGAGACTACTGCTAGGTGTCACTAGTGTCATTTTGAACTGAGCATTGGCAGCAAGGGCAGGAGCAACTAGGGATTGCTTCTATTCAAATCCCACTAGAAACCAGGGGTGTTTGAAGGTAGGCCCATGAAGGCCTATGAGAAATTGGGAGTCATTCTGGATGAGGGAGGGGCTTGCTTTGGAAGGATCATTCCATATGTGGAGTTTTTGGGGTGTGAGTGGTTGAGGGGAGTCCAGTCTTAGGGCACCATTTTGTCATTGGGGGGGGAGGGGGAAGAGGGCAGTTTCTGTGGCTAAGCGCCAGTTCCTTTAAGATGCAGTCCAGGAACATCAAGGCTCTACTTTATGGTCCAATGCTCCTGGGACATTAAAATAATTTCAGCTTTTTGCTGGGGTTATTTTTCCAGCTATAAAGTGTCTCGTAGTTTTCACTGTAAGCTATGTTATAAAATCTGCTTAGTAATGAGATGCCCGATATTCAAAACTATTTAACCTGCCAGGAATGGCTTCTGGCCTGTTAAATAGTATTTTAGCTCCTAACTGTGGTTATTCAGTGGGAGATAACTGGTTATCTCCTGCTGAATATCTGTGGTTAGCAGCTAGCCACTAATTGGATATATTTGCATGACATAGCCAGTTAAGTGCAGATATTCAGAACCAAACTGGCTATGTTCAGCAGTAAAAATAGGCCACATAAATAGCAGGCCTATGTTTAACCACTAAGCAATTAACTGGTTAGTGCTGAATATCAGCTTAACTGGTTAAGTTGCTGCAATCAAAAATGAAACCAGATATTCAGTACTGGTCGCCGGAAACAGCCTGGCATTAAATATCTGGGTTTAACTCTGGTGGCGGATAGCAAAAGCATAGCCCACCACCAATTGAATATCGGGGAGCTGGTGTTTTGCATGCAGTTGAATGCTTTGCATTTTATAACTACGTAACCCGCAATAAAGTTAAATACTCTGTGTTTTGGTAGAGTTTCATGGAACAGAAATTTCACCCATCCCCACTGGAATCTAACCTATCCCCCACCTGTACCTGCTAAGATCCATCCCATCCCCACCCATCCCCACAATTCATCTCTTTCATTCCCACCTATATCCACAGGAGTCAATGCTATTACCACTCACCCACAGCCGAGTGCTTCAAGCCTCATTCTGGCATCACCAGAGATTTTAATTACACTCCCACAAATTCCACAGCAACTTTTTCTATCCCTGCAGGATTCCCACAGCAACTTCTTCCATCCCGCCCAGTATTCCCAAAGTCCCCATGCCTGTTCAGCTGTCTATGTTACAGTAATATAACTTGCATTAGTGCCCTTTAACACGCTTTGAAGGGGCAAATAATGCTTGCTATAACCATAACGCAGTTTGATAACTATCGCCCTAAATAGCACATGCATGCACACATCTCTTAAAACTGAGTTAATAATCTTTCTCTGGTCATTGTTTAAATAAGTTTGTTTTTTATGAACACCATCATCATCAAATACTCTTTATTTACTGCGTGTTACTGTGTTTTAAGTATGAACATTGGCAACCATTGAGCTTCAGTTGACTCTGTGCTCAGCTTTCATTTTCATGTTGTCCATATTTCCAAACATTGACCATTTTAATGCTATCACCAAGACAACTCTCTGCTTTCCTCTATTTTGCCAATGCATTTTCTTCATGATGCTTTACCATAAGTCTAAGTTTCATTTTTGTACCTTACTACATCCTAAGAAACTCCTTACGTTCCAAAAATGTTTGCATTTCCAATTTTTCTTTTTATTCCTGGATGAAAATTAAAAAATGTAACAGAGGAGATAATGATTGAAAATAAAAAGTAAAAGTATATGGACATAAATTTCTGTACACTCTATTACATGATCTTTGTGGAGAATTTTCCAGAAATAAAAAAGAATTATGAGGTGGAGCAAAGTGAGCTGTTCTAAAAAGACAGATAAATAAGCACCTAAAATGAGGAAGGGAGATAATTTAGATATTACTTGCTAATTTTCTTTCCTTTAGTTCCACCAGACCAGTCCAGAACCTGTAGATTATGTCCATCGATCAGCAGATGAAGACAGAGTAACAAAGTAGTTCTGTGTGACTCGTCCCTTAAGGACTTCATGTAACCTTAGAATGCTCAGTATTTTAATTGACCAAGCAATGGGTTTGAACTTTCCCTTAGATTGAAATTTTAAATCAATAATCCTCATGTTTCTTTTCCAGACTCCCAGAGACAAATCGAATATAGAATATGAAGATAATTAAGCTGTTTATAACTAAAATAAATGAGAAGAGTTATTTTAAAATAGAACAGTGTGAAAAATGGAAATATATCAGGGCAGACTCCTGGACTGGTCTGGTGGGACTAAAGGAAAGACAATTAGCAGATAAGACGTAATTTCTCCTTCATTAAGATCCTTATCAGATCAATTCATAATCTATTGGATGTATCAAAACAATTTCCAAGATGGGTGGGACTCCAGAATCTCTGCCCAAATAATTTAGGTCCCAAATGCAGTATAAAATTGCACTACTATCTGGGCCAAAAATGTTTTGCAAATGCAAAAAAGGAATGACCAAATCACCTGTCTGTAGCTGTTTGACATGGTATTGCTTGCGACTCTGCTCATGAGGTCAATCAATACTGGCAGAAAGTTTTGAAATCAAATATATACAGTTATAAAACTTTACCTCAGCTACTGGACAATGAGAGAATAGCAGTCAATTTGCTTTTTCTGAAACCTGTGAAGAGAAAAATCAACCTTCCCAACCTTGGAAATTCTTTGGTCACTTTAATGAACTTCTAAAATACATAGGGTCCAATATTTAAAACTATTTAACTGGCCAAGAAGTTCCCCTGTCCCCTGCCCAAAGCACATGAGAGGCTCGGAGGTAGGAATTTCTGGGGGAGTCGCAGGTAGATGACGTTTAATGTGAGCAAGTGCAAAGTGATGCATGTGGGAAAGAGGAACCCGAATTATAGCTATGTCATGCAAGGTTCCACGTTAGGAGTCACAGACCAAGAAAGGTATCTAGGTGTCGTAGTTGATGATACGTTAAAACCTTCTGCTCAGTGTGCTGCTGCGGCTAAGAAAGCAAATAGAATGTTAGGTATTATTAGGAAAGGAATGGAAAACAAAAATGAGGATGTTATAATGCCTTTGTATCGCTCCATGGTGCGACCGCACCTCAAATATTGTGTTCATTTCTGGTTGCCGCATCTCAAAAAAGAAATAGTGGAATTAGAAAAGGTGCAGAGAAGGGTGACGAAAATGATAAAGGGGATGGGACAACTTGTCTATGAGGAAAGGCTAAAGTGGCTAGGGATCTTCAGCTTGAAGAAAAGGCGGCTGAGGGGAGATATGATAGAGGTCTATAAAATAATGAGTGGAGTTGACTGGGTAGATACGAAGCGTCTGTTTAAGCTTTCCAAAAATACTAGGACTAGGGGGCATGCGATGAAGCTACAATGTAGTAAATTTAAAACGAATCGGAGAAAATTTTTCTTCACTCAACGTGTAATTAAACTCTGGAATTCAATGTCAGAGAATGTGGTAAAGGCGGTTAGCTTAGCGGAGTTTAAAAAAGGTTTGGATGGCTTCCTAAAGGAAAGGTCCATACACCATTATTAATTGGACTAGGGGAAAATCCACTCTTTCTGGGATATGCAGTATAAAATGTTTTGTACTTTTTTGGGATCTTGCCAGGTATTTGTGACCTGGATTGGCCACTGTTGGAAACAGGATGTCGGGCTTGATGGACCTTTGGTCTTTCCCAGTATGGCAATACTTATGTACTTATGTACAGGTTCAATATCAGGAGGACAGTTTGTAAAGAGGTCTGATTGAGAATAATGGTACTTTCATTATTTAATGTGCTTTAAATTGCATTAATGCAGGTTAGTAAATCAGGGCTTTAGCTCTTACTGCAAAACAAAAGCTCTCCACTCTGTCAGAGGTGTAGTATCTCATGTGGAATCACAAGACAGATGTTCTACTACTTGTTCAACCTATATCCAAAATTTGACAGAAAATGCTTCCCTATTAACGCCTATATAACCAAATATCGCTGTGGGAGGTAAATACATCAACTGTAGCATTGTGGGAGACTCCGAGTTGGATATCTGTCCATTGGGGCCAGTTGGGACTGGGGATGCTAGAGGATGGTGAAAATATGGTTGAAACTGAAAGTGCTCCTTGGAGAAGATTCCCTGACAGTTCTCAGACCAGTCAGTGTACACAACACTGTATGGCCCTGCTGTCTGGGCAGGGGTGACCCCCTGATATTCAAAACCATTTAACCGGCCAGGAATGGCACCTGGCCAGTTAAATGGTACTTAGCCAGCTATCCTGCAATATTTTCAGCGGGAGAAAACTGGCTGTCTCCCGCTGAATATTACTAGCTATTCACCGATTTTCACCACATTGTGGCTAAATTTGATGGCCACATTTGGCCACATGAATAGCAGGCCTATCTTTGACCGGTCCTAACATAAGGCCAGCGCTGAATATCAGTTTGACCAGCTAAGTTGGAACCAGTCAAAAATAAACCGGATATTCAATGCCGGTCACCGGAAATGGCCTGGCATTGAATATCCATGGGAGGCAGCCCGGCTACCTCGTGTGTTCTGAATATCGGCCCCAGAAAGTCATAAACATGGTGAATAAATGTACAAACAAAAAGAAAACTGTATGAATGTTTTCTGATCGAAGTGCACTTACGTACTGGCACCAGCTGATAATACCGCTAATACATGAAGCTATTTCTTTTAAAGCATTACTAAATAATCACTGTTATTCCTTTACACATCCAATTTATTTTCTTACACCCATCATTACATGGGTATGCCTCATGCACAGCTACAAATATTACCTGTTTGTGTTTTTGTGCTTTCCACAGGGGTGTAGCTAGACAGCAGATTTTGGGTAGGCCTAGGCAAGAAGTGAGTGGGCACCAAGTGTTCTCTCCCCCCCCCTCCTCCCACCACCAAACAAATATCTCAGCTGGTGGGAAAACGCTTCTTTCCACCTTGGCAGTCTGCAGCAGGCATGCATTGAAAACTGAGCATGCGCAGGTGCCAGTATCATGAAGAGTAGCGTTTTCATTACCATCAGGGAGAGGTTTTCAGCTGGCCAAGCTTGAGATCCCCACCAGCTACCGCTAAACGTGTGCTACTCTTGGGTGGGCCCTGGCCCACCTGTGGCTATGCCACTGATGCAAGGGCCAAGTACATTAGTGACTTTCAGTACAACTTACCTCAGAGCTCATTCATGGACTGTTTTTTTTATTGGTCAGTGGGTTTCACTGTAACACTAGGTTCATAGTTTCCCATGGAGTTGTCAAGACTTACCGTCTTTCAGCAGAGGTTTCAGCCCAGGCCAAGTGAAAGTGTGAAAAATGCTCTGATTTCATAAGGACCTAGCAATTATTTGCTAATGATATGATAGTTGCATGGTTGGAATAGGGAAGCTTATCTTGTTTCTGTGGCATCATTAACACAGGGTCCACCTCATCATTAGTTTGAAATAGATGTATTAGAAAGGGAAAATATGTAATGGATTTCTTCCAACAAGAAAGTTTTATTTCCCAGACTCTTGTCCTACTTTCGGAAGAATGTTTTATGGTTTAAGTAATAAGTTGGTTATAGCCAAAATCAGGCAAAATCTGCATTTAATACAATTAGCAAAATGAAAAAAAGACTTTGCTTGAACCATTTAACACTGGATATCCACAGGATATTCTGATATACTGTAGAGGACATTAATATGCTTTAAAGCCTCTCATAAATAATTTAGAGAAACAGAGTTGAACTGGATGCCAATAAAATTTCATCCTAGAAGTCCAGGGTGCATGACTAGTCCATCCTTTCCAATGCCTCAGGTTACAAGCTAAGCAGGGAGATCAGACCACAGATACTATAGAGTAGGATTCACTCAGCCTATAGATGTCATGGAGAGAATTGCTAACCCCTCTCTCTGCCTTTCTCCCATATCAGGTTTATGACAGGTCAGGAGTACTGATTATTTTTTTTTCCTGTGCCATGAACCACATGGAAATTTTGGTTAATAAAATAATGCATGAAAACCATGGGCTTTTCTAGCACCTGCAACATTTTTCAAAGGCATTATGGGTGAATTCTATGTATGGTGCCACAAAAATCAGTGCCGAAAAAGTGCTATTCTATAAACCATGCTTAAAGTTAGGCGTGGTTTATAAAATAGCACTTATGCCCAGAAATAGCGGCTAACTTTAGGTGTGCCCATTTGCACCAACTGAAATTTAGTGCAAATGTATGCACCTAAATTAGGCGTGTATCCCCCTCATTCTATAATGCGTGTAAATGTTAGGAATGCCTCCATTCTGTCCATGACCCATCCATTTCCACACCCCCTATTTGAACTCATGCATAAATTTATGTGCATATATTCCAATTAAATCTAATTAGTGCCAATGATTGGTTAAGCCAATATCAGTGCTAATTAGCTCATTATTGTATTAAATTGGGCACACACCCAAATTTATGTGTGCAATTTCTAGTGACTTTTATAGAATTTGGGGGTATGAGGGTAATTTAATAAAGCCATTTTTGTGCGTATGTGGCCTGTTATAAAATACAGACCAAACAGTGCACACTTTGACATGATGGTGTATATGTTATTGATAGGCCTGTATGGGGCACAGTTTATAAGTGTGCATGTAGATTATAAAATAGACTAATTTAAATAACCTAAACAGCAGGTATAAATATCCATGCCTGCAATATAGGCACAATTTCTGCTGCTTTCATGAGTGCCTATCTACCTTATTTTCGAAAGGGAAGGACGCCCATCTTCTGACACAAATCGGGAGATGGGCGTCCTTCTCACGAGGTCACCCAAATCGGCATAATCGAAAGCCGATTTTTTTGCATCTTCAACTGCTTTCCATCGCAGGGACGACCAAAGTTCACGGGGGCGTGTCGGCAGTGTACCGAAGGCGGGATGGGGGTGTGGTTAAGAGATGGGCCTCCTCGGCCGATAATGGAAAAAAGAAGGGCGTCTCTCAAGAGCATTTGGTCGACTTTACTTGGTCCCTTTTTTTTCATGACCAAGCCTTGAAAAGGTGCTCAAACTGACCAGATGACCACCGGAGGGAATCAGGGATGACCTCCCTTTACTCCCCCAGTGGTCACCAACCCCCTCCCACCCAAAAAAAAAATTTAAAAGCATTTTTTTCCAGCCTCTATGCCAGCCTCAAATGTCATACCCAGCTCCATCACAGCAGTATGCAAGTCCCTGGAGCAGTTTTTAGTGGGTGCGGTGCAGTGCACTTCAAGCAGGCAGACCCAGGCGCATCCCCCCTCCACCTGTTACACTTGTGATGGTAAATGTGAGTCCTCCAAAACCCACCCGAAACCCACTGTACCCACATGTAGGTGCCCCCCTTCATCCCTAAGGACTATGGTAGTGGTGTACAGTTGTGGGGAGTGGGTTTTAGGGGGGGTTTGGGGGGCTCAGCACTGACGGTAAGGGAACTATGCACATGGGGGCAATTTGTGAAGTCCACTGCAGTGCCCCCTAGGGTGCCCAGTTGTTGTCCTGGCATGTGAGGAGGACCAGTGCACTACAAATGCTGGCTCCTCCCACGACCAAAGGGCTTGGATTTGGTCGTTTTTGAGATGGGCGTCCTCGGTTTCCATTATGGCCGAAAACCGGGGACGACCATCTCTAAGGTCAACCATCTCAACATTTAGGTCGACCATCTCTTAGGTCGACCTAAATGTTGAGATTTGGGCATCCCCGACCTTATTATCAAAACAAAAGATGGACGTCCATCTTGTTTCGATAAAGTTTCCATGCCCCTTCGCCGGAACGTCCTTAGAGTTGGACGCCCTTAGAGATGGTCGTCCCCATTCGATTATGCCCCTCCACGGGACTCATTTTCAAAACAGAAACACATCCAAAAAACATCCCATAGCAGCAGCAGGACTTTCTTCTCACTAAAACATCCAAAAAGCTGTTTTTAAAATGTTTTTCTATGCAGTTTGTCTAAATCAGGGATTTTCAACCCAGTCCGCGGGACACACCCAGCCAGTCGGGGGTTTGAAGATATCCCCATTAAATTGAAAGGAAATATCCTGCAAACCCCAACTGGCTGGGTGCGCTCTGAGGACTGGGTTGAAAACCTCTGGTCTAAATCTCAAGGGGATGTGTTAGAGGCATTTTTTGGGTGGGACTAGGGTGGGCTTATGATCTGGACATTTTTCTGCGATAATGGAATATTGTAAAATGTCCAGGGCAATAAAATAGGATGTTTTTGGCTAGACCCGTTTCAATAATGATTAAGTGCCAAAAAGGTGCCCAAACTGACCAGATGATCACTGGAGGGATACAAGCATGACCTCCCTTAATCCCCCAAGGGTCACTGACCCCCCTAAGAGGTGAAAGTGACAGTACATACCGGGCTCTATGAAAGCTTCAGATATGATGGCCATTCCTCTTAGAGTAGCAAGCAGGTCCCTGGAGTAGCCTACTGGTCAGTGCAGTGGACTGTAGAGAAGGAGACTCAGGCCCGCTCCCACTCTAATTAGTATTCTTGTGGTGGAAAGTGTGAGTGCTCCAAAACCCACAAAATACCTACTGAACCCATAGGTGACACCTGCTGCTGTAAGGGTTATTGCAGTGGTGTACAGTTGGGTACAGTACATTTTTTGCTATTTCTGGAGGGCTCACCGTATACTATAAGGGAGTTATGATGTGATGTGTACATGGGACCTTTTCTGTGAAGTTCACTGTAGTGCCTCCTACGGTACCCCACTGCTCTGCTGGGATGTCTGTGTGGGAAGTCTAGTAAGACTGCTGGTCCCCAGCCCAATGGCTTGTTTTTGTGCATTTTCCCCTTGAACATTTTTTGTTTGAAAATGTCCCTAAAAGAAAGACACACTGAGCACAAAACTGTCTAAAATAGGGTGATCTTTCAACCAAAAAGTTAGACGTTTTTCTGGTTTGAAAATAACCATGTTTGGCACTGGATTTTTGGATAAGTTCACAGGGGTGTGTCAGAAGCATAGCGAAGGCGGAACTGGAGTGTGCTTAACACATGGGCGTCCTCGGCCGATAATGGAAAAAAGAAGGGCGTCCCTGACAAACACGTGGGTGACTTTACTTGGTCCTTTTTTTTTTACTACCAAGCCACAAAAATGTGCCCTAAATGACCAGATGACCACCAGAGGGAATCAGGGATGACCTCCCCTTACTCCCCCAGTGGTCACTAACCCCCTCCCACCCTAAAAAAATTAAAAAAATATTTTTTTCCAGCCTCTATGCCAGCCTCAAATATCATACCCAGTTCCATGGCAGCAGTATGCAGGTCCCTGGAGCAGTTTTAGTGGGTACTGCAGTGCACTTCAGACCGATGGACCCAGGCCCATCCCCCCTACCTGTTATACTTGTGGTGGTAAATGTGAGCCCTCCAAAACCCACCAGAAACCCACTGTACCCACATCTAGGTGCCCCCCTTCATCCCTAAGGGCTGGTGTACAGTTGTGGGGAGTGGGGTTTGGGGGGCTCATTACACAAGGTAAGGGAGCTATGCACCTGGGAGCTTTTTCTGAAGTCCACTGCAGTGCTCCCTAGGGTGCCCGGTTGGTGTCCTGACATGTCAGGGGTACCAGTGCACTACGAATGCTGGCTCCTCCCTTGACCAAATGGCTTGGATTTGGTCGTTTCTGAGATGGGCTTCCTCGGTTTCCATTATCAGCGAAAACCAGGGACGACCATCTCTAAGGATGACCATCTCTAAGGTCGACCTAAATGCTAAGATTTGGGCGTCCCCAACTGTATTATCGAAATGAAAGATGACGGCCCATCTTGTTTTGATAATACGGGTTTCCCCACCCCTTCGTGGGGACGTCCTGCGAGGACATCCTCAGGAAAACTTGGGCGCCCCTTTTGATTATGCTCCTCCTGTTATTAACATACAATTTAGAGGAGGAGTGGAAGAGTAGCCTAGTGGTTAGTGCAGTGGACTTTGATCCTGGGGAACTGAACTCAATTCCCACTGCAGTTCCTTGTGACTCTGGGCAAGTCATTTAACCTTCCATTGCCCCTGGTACAAATAAGTACCTGAATATAGTATGTAAACCGCTTTGAATGTAGTTACAAAAAAAAACAACAACAACACAGAAAGGCGGTATATCAATTCCCATTTCCCTTTCCCTTCCCTTCACAGCCCTAACAGGATCAGGCTGATACCTGCTTTCAGTAGAATATGGTTTATAAGAAAGCTGCCCATTCAACTCTGATATTTAAACCTAATGGCTATAAAGTTCTTAATTTATGGATCCAGAGTTGCTCCCTCTGCAACAAAGCTTTCACTTGATCTTCCCCTCCCCCCCAAAGATGTTTCGCCAGTTGATCCACTGCAAAACATTGCAATTGTGTGAATTCATGCTCCATTTGTTGACAAAGTTCAACTAAGAGTGAATTCAGTTTACTCCTGAATGTTGCAGATCCGTTCTTATTCATTCTGAAATTCACAGCTCTTATGGTTTTTGCCATATATATCACATGGGCACTTGATAGCATAAATCAGATAATCTGACTTACAATTTGTAAAAGGATGTAACCTGTTAGCTCTCTTATCCACTGGATTAATAAACTCTTTTTAATTGGATGGTAACTTTGCAAGTTTTACACATGCCACATTTGTAATGCCCCGTGAGTTTATCATTATATACCCTGTTAGTGTAGCCCTCACTTTGCTGGGAAAGGTACCACAGTCTTACTTTACCCTGCTCTTGCCTCTTGTGGCCGAGTCAGGCTGTGTGTCCTCTCAGAGGTGAGGAGATACAAAAGAAAATACTAACCACCTCCGAACTTGAAATGTGCTCAGGGAAACCTGGTTAGGAAATATTGAGTGCTTAGGAGAATCAGATAAGGTGTTACAGGATTCTCATTAAAGGAGGAGTTATGGAAATGACGCCATTAATAAAGTGCAATTGTGAACGTTTATTGCACTGTTGGTAAAGTTAAATAGATTTAAAAACTATTAAGAACAGTTTAACATCAATTTAAAATGTATGAATGAATAATTAAAACCATTCCATTAAAAACATTTGAAACAGCCTTACGTTTAAAATCACTTCTTCTCTATCCTAGACTGGATCCAATTAAATGTATTCTAAAACTAAGAAATTGTCTACATTTGGATAATGCAATAGGAATATTCTTCATCATCAAATTTCAGCTAAGTATATTTAGTACTAATTTCAATTCCAATTTAAATTAAAATAGTTATGGAACTGATTTCCTTTGAGTCAGGGGCGTAGCCAGACTACAGATTTTGGGTGGGCATAGGGAAGAAGTGGGTGGGCACCAATTGTTCTCTCCCCCCCCCCCCCCCCCACAACCACCACCCAAAAAATATCTCAGCTGGTGGGAAAACGCTTCTTTCCACCTTGCCAGTCTGCTGCAGGCATGTGCTGAAAACTGAACATACGCAGGTGCTGGTATCATGGAGAGTAGCGTTTTCGTTACCATCTGGAGGAAGTCTTCAGCTGGCCGAGCTTGGGATCCCACAGCTACCACTAAATGTGTGCTACTGTTGGGTGGGCCCGAGCCCTAAGTGGGTGGGCCCTGGCCCACCCAGGCCCACCTGTGGCTACGCCACTGCTTTGAGTAATGTTCTCTGTTTTTCTTACAGGTTTAAATTAGAACCAATGTCTTTGCTAGGTAAGTATATATTATGTATGTAAATATCTCTGTCTCTGTATCATTTAAATGTCTTTCATGTTCTTCTTTCTTTACTTATCTATTCTTCTAGCTCTTGAGTTCAGTGCTTCATCTGTCTTGTAAATTTTATCTCTATCTTCATCTATGTCTTTTTCTGGTTACTGTCTTTAAATAAAAGGAGAAAGGCTGCTTCCTTATATGAGAGCACTTCTAATACATGTTTCTTTGAAAATCAGGATACCTGGCAACTATGGATTACTAAATAAAGAAATAAAAACAAAGTTTTCCTTTAATATAGGGCTATTTTACAAAAGGACAGTAGAGGTACACCGGCTTGGCACATGGTGATTTGGCCTTACCGCCAAGCTCCCCACAGTAGTTCTGACTCCCGTCATGTGCCAATTCTGATGCTAGAAAATTTTTTCTACTGCCAGACCCCCTACTACCTCTTAAATAGGCGGCACTAAGGGCTCCCCCAGGAAATGGCCGTGAGGCAAGTGTTTAACTTACCGCACTTCCGTTTCCTTATTAAAAAAAAAAAGCAGCATTTTACTAGCAGTGGTAAAAGGTGGCCTCAGTGCATGGTAAACCCATATGCTAATGCAATCATAGGGCTCCTTTTATTGTTTGGAAAAAGAAGCCATAAATTATCTGTCTATGCTTATTTTTTTCCCCTAAATTAATATATGAGAACAGTTGTATTATTCTTCAGTGATGTGGTACTTCAGCTGCTGCTTTCACACATTCATTTCCAAAGTCCTCAGTCAGAACACTATTCACTCAAATATTTTCTTTTCTGAGATTCTCCACTTCAAATCTTTTCTTTGAAGGAAAAAAATAAAAATAAAAGAACCCCCCCACCTTGTTATTTTTTTAAATTTTTTTTACAGGTAATTAGCCAAAAACTGGTAACAACAATGCTGGGTTTATTTTTACTCCTTAGATGATTTACTACTTCAGTCAAACTTTTGAAATAAGTTTTATCCTTTTAATATTAACATACCTTTATTTTCAATTGGATTTCACTTATTTGTACCACGTTTGTCTAAGGAACCATTAAAGTTTCCTCACAATAAACACCCAGCAAATTAGTTTAAATTCTTCTCCTAAGAGAATTATTGTAAATCCTATTACTCAATATTAGAATACTTATTTCTATTCTCACCGAATTAGTTCACAATCAAACCTTTTCTTTTCTACCCCCAATACTGTTTTTCCTTTCTATTTTCCACACTTCACATTTGCTCAGTTTCATTATTATCTTTTCCCAATTTCCTTGCAGAATACTTTCACACACAGTCAGTGCAGCACCTCTCTCTTCTGTGGCTTCTTCTCTCCTGCAACATCTGTTTTTGTCAGGTTTCTTTTTGTATTTGTGCAACCAATCAGCATTCAACTTTCATTGAGCTCTAAGCCCAAAGACGTCCCATACTTCTATTTTAAATTAAAATTAGTATTTAAAACCCTCATTTTTGCTTTTAAATCACAGAAATCAAGTGTACGGGAAATAAAATTCACTTTTATCCAAAAATCTCCAGCCATTAAGCTTATTTTAACTTTATTTTTTACTTTAACCATTTCTTGCGTTTTCTAAGACTCTGCAGAATGTTTGCATGACTGCACCTATATAGCAGTGTTTATTGGACTCTCAGCACTTTTGTTAGCTAATTAAAACATTTTAAATCTTCAAAAATTAAGTTTTTATACTTTTAGGGGGTCTTTTACTAAGGTGCACTAGTGTTTTCAGCTGGCGCTAAACACTGAGATACCCATAGGAATATAGGGTCAGATTCTAAATATGGCACTTAAAAAATCCATGCGGAAAACATTTCTGCCTAGGTGTATTCTAAAAGATATAGGCTTAGTTGATATCCCAGTGCCTAAAACTACATGCAGATGCTAATTGTAAACAGATGAAATGCTAATCTTTTATCCCTCTTTCCATGTTCTTTATGAGATTTGATTTGTATAACTGGAGAAACCATGCACTTAACCGTACTCACTCGCAAATGCGCAGTAGAGACTTCCCTCTCTGTCCCGCCCCCGTGTCAATATGTGATGACAGGGGGGGGACAGAGAGGGAAACTGCGCGAAGGGGAGGGAACCACCGAGATTGCCACCGCTACCCCCCCTGAGGTCGCCGCCACTGGTACCCCCCCTGGAGTCGCCGCTGCCGCCACCCCTCCACCCGGCCGTCTCTTCGCTATTCAACTTACATCTCCGCAGCAGGCAGATCAGCTGAGCTGCCGTTGGCCTTCCTTCCCTGCCTGTGTCCTGCCCTCGCTGAGGTTACATCACACGAGGGCGGGACACAGGCAGAGAAGGAAGGCCGACGGGAGCTCAGCTGATCTCTGCCTGCTGCGGAGATGTAAGTTGAATAGCGAAGAGACAGGCCGGGTGGAGGGGCGGCGGGGGCGGTGAACTCAGGGGGGGGGGGGCGGCGACCCACCAGCCCGTTTTAACGGGCTCAACGGCTAGTAAGTAATAAAATATTTATATACAATAGTTACAGTCAGACATCTGCAAAACTACTTGGAATAGTACCTTCATTCCCTTCAGCTGGCTTTCCTCAGTCAGAACCATGACTGGAATACCTCCATCCACTAAGGACAGGCTTACCTTCAGCCACTACTGGACTGACTTCCACCAAGAGTTCAGTGGGATTACCAGGTCTCTGTAGAGACCTATTCCCTCTATACGTTGGGAGTCACCCCTTTTTTAGCCCTATACCTATGACTCCTTATCAGACAGGCTGCAAGATGCAAGGCTAAACGTTCAGACACTTATTCCCTGGATAAACTAATTTGGACTAAAGATCACAGGAAGAGATACACCATTAGCCAATCATAAATGTATCATAGAAGCTTATTTATTACAAATAGGAAAATAGACATCTAATTGCTGTTTTGCCAATTACACTCCATTTACACCAATGAAAATGTGGCATAAATCCCTACACACAGAGTTATGTGGACTGGGCATATTCTATAACATAAACAGAGGAGTAGTGTGATCAACAGGATGCTTCCAAAGAAACCAAGGAGATAAAAAATAAGGAATAAAAATGTTCTTTAATAGTAGAAAATAAGACTTGACTTGGCACCGTGCTTCGGCGAGAAACGCCTGCCTCAGGAGTCTGTATACGGTAAACACCAGTAGGTGGCGCTGAAACAAATCAAGCCTTTAAAAAGACTAATGATTGGTGGATATGCAGGATACATTGGTAGCAAGCACAAGCAAAACTGAGAGGAGAATCGTGTCCACAAAGATTGCGCTGTGTCAGCAATGAGCTTTACCATATTCTATAACATATTCTATATTTTCCAGCTCGGCATCTTTAGGACTCTATGCTGTCCTGATTTTCATTTGTGCTTTCACAACACGACTTGTATGTTTACAAATCATCAGTCTTTTTAAAGGCTTGAGTTGGTTTACATACTCTTCAGTTGCATCTTCAAATGACCACCGTATACAGACCCCTGAGGCAGGCGTTTTTCGCCGAAACACAGAGCTGTGTCGAGTCTTTTTCGCTAATAAAAGAATATTTTCTCCATCTCTTGTCTCCTTGGTTGTGTTTGGAAGTGTCCTGTTGATCATCATAGGAACCAACTTTTCAGAATTATTGGGGGTGCTAAGCCCAATGACAATAACCCCTTCCTGGGCACATACAAGGAATTCTCTCAATATTGGAGGTGCTCAAGCACCCACAGCACCCACACAGCTGGCTCCTATTCATGCTACTCTCTTGTCTCTACATTCCCCACTTAACAACATATGTAAATTTGGGAATGCCCATCTCCCTGCTCATGGACACGCCCCTTCTGAACTGCATGCTTTAGAATTTACACAGTTTATTACTGAATACACTTAGGGCCCCATTTACCAATGGGCGCCTACACAGTTAGCTTGCGCTAATTTTTTGCATGCGCTAAAAATGCTAGTGCACCTTAGTAAACAGAGCCCTTAGTGAGTTATGCATGTAAGTTCTAACTATTGCCAATCAGTGCTCATTATTGCTTGTTAAGTGCTATTACACTGATTGGTTTGTTAAGCCAATTAATTTACACGCAATGTTAATGAATGCACTTAAGATTTAATCAGGCAGTTAATGGGCACCTCAGCGTTTAGCACCAGCTGATTTTAAGCATGAATTAAAAACACCAGTGCACCTTGGTAAAACACCTCCTTAATTAGGAGTTGGTCTCCATACCAGGCTCCTTTGACCTCAACACGCATACACAAATTTTCATGTTAAAATCACCATTTTGGGAACTTTCTTAGCCTCCCTCTTTTCCTAGTAACCTCTAGGATACATTTATTTAAAAATGCCATGGTTTGCGCAAGCACAAACAAGTTATTTTGTATTTAAGGCCCCAAACTATTTGAATACTTTTTATGGTTAAAAAAAGTGTTTCCACATTTTTATTGTAAAATTGTTGGTAGCACAGTGCTTCTCTAACCTCTGGGAACTTCCAGGAGCCATTGGGCATCTCTTCATTGTGCATGCAAACGTGACATCATTAATGACATCACCGTGCATGCACACAGCAACATCCTGGACCCGGCCCAGGCCTAAGCACATCCTAGAGCTCTCTTAAATGCTATTTCCAGCCTCCACTGACTTTGGGATGGCTCGGAGTGCTGCGGGTTGGGTCGGCAACTCGACTCCTGAGCCAGGTCTAGCCCCCATTGAGGGATCATTACCAGACCCCCTCTTGAGCATTCCCATGCTCTGAGGACCAGGTAAATTAAAAAAAATGTCTTTCTTTTTTTCCCTCTGGCTACCTTTTGACAACAATACAAGACTTAATTCCTTCAAATTCTTGCTTCTGGAATTTGCAACTCTCAATTGGGAATCCATAAACCCCAGATATAATTGTAGATTTTTCCATTGTCTTCTCAAAATATCAGCTACTTCATTACTTCCTGTAGAAAATTTTAAAACACAGGTCTGAATCTGTCCATTGCCCTGTGTCTTACATCTATCTTGTAATAAATCCCTGTTGTTTTACTTGGCTCTGTAGTAGGCTTTTTTTCAAAACCACATCTGGATAATCTTTTCTTTTTAATTCATTTATCGGTTTCTTTGCTTGATCTTCAAAATCTCTCTGATTACTTACCTCAAGAATTGTGAATATTGTAAGTTGTTCTTTAAACTCATTGCACAACAAATGGTGTACTGTAGCATTATATTTCTAACTGTTGATTTCTTAAAAACCTTGGGATGAAAAGATTGTCCAATACTGTAAATCTCCGTATCCAAACAATATTGTCCATTGAATACTGATAAATAAACTATATATTGGAATTCCACGAGTTTAACCACGAGATGAAACTTTGCAATTGTTCAACTGTGCCAGTCCCATAAAAGAAACACACCATCAATGAATCTCTTCCATATATGGATCAACCCCTAGGAATGGTGAATGTTGAATCCATTTCTCCTCAAACTGGTTCATTTACTGATTTGCCACAGAACGTGTAAAAGTTGCTCCCATCACAACTTCTGATATCTGTTCATACAGTTGTCGTTGAAAAATAAAAAATCCTTCGTCATTGCCAAGCTTGATAATTTTATTAAAAACAATCAGTGGGTACATGGTGCGGTCTCTGTTATTTATCCAACATGTTCTCTGTCACTGTTAATGCTTCTTCCAGTGGAGTGGAACTATACAATGAATGAATTTCTAGAGTAACCATCAGAATGGTCATAGTACTATCCAGTTCAAGGTTAGACAAAATTTGCAAAAAATGTGATATATCTTTAATATATGAAAAACCTGATGCTACAATTGGTGGACTTTTTTTTTTTGAAACCTATGTAGACAAAGGTTCCAACAAGGAGTTTTTCCAATGACAAATTCAGACACACTAGAGGATTTGGCAACCTCTTATGAACTTTGGGTAATACATATAAAACAGGCATGATGGAAGTTCCTGGATTAAAAAATGTAAATTCTTTGATGGTCAAAAAACCTGCCTCCCTGCTTTAGGGTCCCTTTTATGAAGCTGAGGTACAAGAGGCCCCGCAGTGGCATTAGTGCATGGATTTTGCCATGCGCCGAGGCTCCCTTTTACTGCAGTGGGTAAAAGGCTTAAAAAAGGAAATGGCTATGTGATAAGTTACAATGCACAATTACAAATATCCCAAACACTCCTTCATTTCAAATATTCATATAATGATACCACAATGCTTCACCATCATATGTTATCAAATGGGGATCTTCAGATTTTCAACTCTCTCCGCCATCCGGGAACTCTGTCTCTGTAATTGTTAGTGGTGTTGCTTACATCCTCATCGATCAACCCGTAATTTGATATTTCGTTACAAAAGATTTTTTTCTTTTCTTTTTATGTATCTTATTAATTTTAATTCCCATATGCTTCTGAGTAGTTCTATACCAAACTCTTCATTATAAATCATGTACTATGACTTAGCTTTATAAGTGTAGTTCAGCAGCACTTTTCCTCCCAGATCAAACCTCCGCCGACATGGCCAGGTTTCGGTATTCTTCTTCAGGGAAGAGGCGTGCGTCACTGAGTATGTTCCTTCACACCAAAACATAAAGAGAAAATGGCTGTCATTCCACTCAATGTGGAAATTAAAAAGAATAAGACCTTTCTTCCCAAGGAGTGTTTTCTGCAACCTGGTACAATCAATGAAGAGTTTGGTATAGAACTACTCAGAAGCATATGGGAATTAAAATTAATAAGATACATAAAAAGAAAAGAAAAGAAAAAAATCTTTTGTAACGAAATATCAAATTACGGGTTGATCGATGAGGATGTAAGCAACACCACTAACAATTACAGAGACAGAGTTCCCGGATGGTGGAGAGAGTTGAAAATCTGAAGATCCCTGTTTGATAACATATGATGGTGAAGCATTGTGGTATCATTATATGAATATTTGATATGAAGGAGTGTTTGCGATATTTGTAACTGTGCATTTTGAATTAAGTCCCCACACTTGAAAGATATAGGTCTACTAAATTGGATGGTTCAATTTATGTGATAAGTTAGTCATTTCCTGGGGGGAGACCTTACTGCCAGCTACATAGGAGGAGGTAAGGGCTCCTGTTCTAACCCAGTGCTAACCAGGCAGCGCTGACTGATTACTGCAGGGTAAGCCCCAGCACTAAAAATAGAAAAACATTTTTCATGCAGTGGAAATGGCATGCGGTGGGGGAAAGAACTATCGCTGGACTTCTGTGATAACCTGTGGTAGTGCCAAATTGGCACATGGCAAGCCCGTGGTAGGCTTGCCGCACCTTTGTAAAATTGCCCCTTAGTAATTTTCATTACCTGTGTTTTTAATCTGTTTGTTGGATCTAAATAAATCTTTTTATAAACATTACTATCTTGTAGCTGACTTGTGACTTTTTGAATATAATCCACTTTATCCAGCAATACAACTGCTACACCCTTGTCGACTTTCTTTATGACAATATTATCGTCTTCAGATGTTTTAAAGACAATATTTCTGCCTTGGTGAGATATCCTGTCTTTTCAACGATAAGGAGTTTATAGAAAAATGAAATATGATTCTCAATAAGTGTTCACTGGATTTGATGTTGATGATAATAGAGAAAAGTAAAGCAACTCTGTATCAAGAAAAGGCTAATATGGATGAAGAATGGAGGAGGGTGAATAATGGAGTGCCACAGGGATCTGTACTGGGACCAGTGCTATTTAACATACTTATAAATGATCTGGAAATTGGAACAAGTGAGGTGATTACATTTACAGATGAAACAAAACAATTCAAGGTTGTTAAAACACATGTGGATTGGGAAAAATTGCAGGAAGACATTAGGAAACAGGAAGACTCAGCATCCAAATGGCAGATGAAATTTAATGTGGACAAAAATGCAAAGTGATGCATATTGGGAAGAATAACCCAAATCATAGTTACCTGATGCTAGGGTCCACCTTGGAGGTCAGCACCTAAGAAAAATATGTAGGTGTCGTTATCAACAATACACTGAAATCTTCTGCCTAGTGTGCGGCGGAGGACAACAAAAGTAAACAATGCTAGGAATTATTAGGAAAGGGACGGTAAATAAGACCAAGAATACTATAAACGCCTCTGTATCACTACCTGGTGTGACCTCACCTTGAGTACTGCATTCAGTTCTGGTCACAGTATCTTGAAAAAGATATAGTGGAATTAGAAAAGGTTCAAAGAAGAAGGACCAAAATGATAAAGGGGATGGAACTCCTCTAATATGAGGAAAGACTAAAGAGGTTAGGGCTCTTCAGCTTGGACAAGAGATGGCTGAGGGGAGATATGATTAAGTTCTACAAAATACTGAGTAGTGTAGAATGAGTAGAAATAAATCAATTTTTTACTTTTTTAAAAAGTACAAAGACTAGGGGACACTCAATGAAATTACATGGAAATACTTTTAAAACAAATACAAGGTAATATTTTTTTCACTCAAAGAATAGTTAAAAGCTCTGGAACTCTTTGCCAGTGGATGTGGTAACAGTACATCTGGGTTTAAAAAAGGTTTGGACAAGCTCCTGGAGGATAGGTCCATAGTTTGCTACTGAGACAGACATTGGGAAGCCACTGCTTGTCCTGGGATTGATAGCATAGAATGTTGCTATTTGGGTTTCTGCCAGGTACTTGTGATCTGGATTGGCCACTACTGGAAATAGGATACTGGGATAGATTGTCCACTGGTTTGACCCAGTATGAGTTTTCTTTTCTTCTTATGATAGTTCCAATGTAGATATTTTTGAAAAGAATTAGGCGGGGGGCGAGTCCAAGATGGCGACTCACACTCGAGGCTCAACGCTGTGGTGGCGCTGGATGTTATTCTCTTTCTTAGTATTCACAAACTGGACAGACACCTAATGCCTCACACTAAGAGAAAAGGTGTGGTGAATAGTACGCCGCCGGTGCTCCTCACCTCTACGCCTCTCCAGGCAATGCTGGATCGCTTTGTCACGAGCTGCCCCAGACAAACCGGCGTGGTGCAAGCCGCTTTGAATGATGCCGAAGGAGCGATGCCATTCCAGGCTGTTGAAACATCTCTTTCACCACCGGAGTTTAACACCCCACCGTGTCCTGCTCGTGTGAGAGGGAGGATGTTGGACCTGATCTCATCGGAAGGCGACAGAGACAGGCCCGAAGATGACGGCGCCACCCCAGAACGAGCAGAGGAATTATCTTTGGAGTTACCTACTCCACCGGTGGTAACGCTGGATTCAATTTGGAAGGCAATTCAGGGCCTCATAAAAATAGTGACGAATACTGCCCGGGAGACCAGACTTCTAGTGAGTAAAGTAAATACCTTGACAGACATAGTGGAGAAAGTAAAAACTGAGTATACAGCAAAGTTTGAGTCAGTTGAAACAGATTTAACGACGCTGAAAGCAGTTAATATGACTTTAATAAAAGATAAAACGTTGATGATGAGGAAAATAGAGCAAATTGAAAACTATAATAAACATTTAAATCTTAGGATTTTGAATTTCCCATTGGTAGATGGCATTGCTCCAATGGAACTATTCCGAAAATATCTAATTGAGGTTCTACAATATTCCCCCTCGCTTATACCTCCATTGAACAAAAGTTTTTACATTTCCTTGCAAAAGAAAAGTCAGGGGGAATTGAGGGAAGGAGCTCAAATTGAAGGTGGACATTGTCTACAAGATTTAACAGCATTCTTGGAACAGTCTTTGTCAGTAATATCTCAACGTCAAACACTTTTAATTTCTTTTGTCTTCGAGCAAGATAAGAATTCATTATTAAAACTATACTTTAAGAATTCTACAAAGAGTTTTTGTGGCTCAAGGCTTTGGATATTTCCGGATGTTACAAAGACTACACAGGATAAGAGAAAATTATTTCTATCACTGAGGGAAGAAACCATAGTAACATAGTAGATGACGGCAGAAAAAAGACCTGCACGGTCCATCCAGCCTGCCCAACAAGACAACTCATGTGTGCTACTTCCCGTGTACACCCTACCCTGATTCGTACCTGTGCTCTTCAGGGCACAGACCGTATAAGTCTGCCCAGCACTATCCCCGCCTCCCAACCACCAGCCCCGCCTTCCACCACCAGCTCTGGCACAGACCGTATAAGTCTGCCCAGCACTATCCCAGCATAGTTTGAACATACTGTTAACATGGGAAAAAGAGGGCAGAATATGAGTCAGGCCATTTTTCTTTATTGTACATATCTTATGTTCCCCTGGTTATAAGACTAACCCCCCCATATGTAGTGGTCTAAGGAAGAGTAGAAATTATGATGTATAACTGTTTGGTTTATGGAAGAGAATTCTTTATTTGAATATTACTATCTCTGTTTTTCCTGATACAAGATGTATATTCTTGTAAATTGTTAAATAAAATAAAATATATATAAAAAAAGAATTATAATGAAAGTATTAGAAAATTGAAAACCAACAATTGTTTTGCGGGATGAGAAGGACTATATTGAAGGTAAAGTGTATCTGTGAATGTTTAGAAATAAGGATTCTATGCAGTGTGACACTTCTTGAGAATGAGGCAAAAGGGTAACATTTGGGGATCTTTCCTCTTGAAGTAGCTCATCAAATGATAGTGAGTATTCTGATGATTTTTTTTTAGAAGCTTGAAGCACAAGTCAAAGAGGACATGGAAGGAGATCATTCTGGGGAACTCATACCCAGACCACAAACATGATCTCAGAAGAAGAGAAATCAGTGGTGATAAACTTATCATCCTGACATCTCTCTGCATCAGAGGAGCATTATCCAGAGGTCTGTCTTTTGTGCCAACCAAGGGTTTTGGCAATTTTCATTACAATGTAGATCTAGAAAAATTTATTAGAAATCTTCAAATTAAAGTATATTTTGGTTCAGATCAGAATTCTGCAAATAATTCTTTCAGAGACTGTGAGTGCTAGGGGGCAGTAGTGTCAGTCCCTGAAAAGGGGGAGGGGGACCACTCTACCTCCCAATTCCCGCACGGAAACCTACATGCTGAGGGATACTTATCAACTGAAAATACTAAATTACTTTTAGTTACTTGGAAAATAAAAATAAAAAAAAATATGAAGCTGAGATAAGTAATTAGTCAAATTATTACGATAGGAGCAACAGATATAACAAGTTAGCAAATCAAAGCTATGCAAGGCAAATGCAGAGAGAAAAAGATTAGAGAGATTACTGCTACCTGATTCCCCAGTTAGGGAAATCTATCTCTCCCTTCTGCAAAAATCATACATATATTTCTACAGGCTAAGGACTGGCTGGAATACATTATCACATGACATTTGTACAGATGTTCAACCATCAGTCTGGAGTTTCCCTAAGTGCAGCTTCCAACTGTATTCCTTTCCATCAGATCTATGTCTGCTTGTTCTTATCTCCCATTTCTATCTCTGCACATTCATGCAACATCTCATGTAACACTCTTGTATCTACTTTGCACTGTTCCATGACCTCAGTAGCTCATCTGTTACGTGGCATGTCTCATATAGCAGAAAAACAAGTCAACTGTCACCAGATGCATAAAGTCTCTCTCTTTTTTTTTTTGTTCTGATTTTTCCAGCAGTTTCACCCTTCAGTAGCTTACCACCTCTAGGCTGATTCTTCATTGTCCAGTGTCCAAAAGGTCATTCCATACACTCTACCCTCTGAGAGGACGAGAATGACAGAGTCATACTGAGAAGAGGACTTTAGGGGGTCCTAGACAAGGGATGTATCATGGGGGAGGAAGGGATGGAACCTTAGAAAGGGACAAAATATCTGGGAGGAGACCAAAGGTCAAAACTAAGAGATAGACATGAGTGCAAAGGGAACAAGATCAAAAAGGGGTATCTGTGGTACATATTGGAGAGCATACATCTAAGGAAAAGATTGGTAAAGGAGTAATAATAAAATGAAGGCATATATGCGAAGGGAAGCATTCAGCAATAAAATATCAAAAAACTACAAAACAATATGTCATTACAAAATATGTGAAAACTATATTAATACTAATGAATACAGCAGAAAGCCTTGCATTACACATTAGGAACAAGGTTTAATAACATGGGTGTAAAATACTAAATTTCAGAGCTATTGGGGGAATGTATATCATGACTGGAAGGATAAAGGAAATGGGGGGGGGGGGGAGTAGGGGATATAATAATTCATAGGAAGGAGGCAAGGAGCAGAAATCGCAAAGGAGAGATGTACAGGGGTTCTAGCGTTTCAGAATAGGATGATGTTGGACAAAGATATTGTGTATTAGCTTGGTTTTTAAATAGGAGTGGCAGCAATGCAAAAAAACAAAAAACAAAACAAAACAATTTAAGATGGGTAAACACAGGAAGATACCCAAGACAATAAGCAACAGTACGCAAATCACTCAGAAACAGAGGGTGAAAAGTATCTGCTGGAGAAAGAAAATACTGAGGATCGATGCACACCAGAGACTATAAAAAAAACATCATTCTTTGGAAAGATGTTGTCTTTTACACTGACTGCATTTGTTGAACTGATGGATCATGGGATTGTGTCATGGGATATGTTCTCTGGTACATTCATTAAAAAGATAACAAGCTATATAAACAAATCATCAATGGGTATCTCTGGCCTGCAACCATCATTAGCAAGCCTTGAGTCAATGGTGCTAAATAGTCATGATCTATATTAGAAGGTGGCACAGGAGATCACAAGACCAATTAGTGGTATGACCAAAATCAATATGGGTCCCTCCGGGACATTGAATCTGGTGACTAATATTTTCAAACTACTCATATTGAAATATATAAATGAGTGGAAGAATGAAAACCAAGGGTTTTTTTTTAAAAAAAAGATAATCTCACCAATACAGATAGGTTGCCTTTAAAACATCTGCAGAATGACAACAATATTACCATAAAGAAAGCTGGCAAGGGTGGGGGAGGGGGGACTGTATTGCTGCAAAGAGTGGATTATATTCAAGAAATCACAAGTCAGCTACAAGATAGTAATGTTTATAAAAAGATTTCTGTAGACCCAACATATAAATTAAAATTACAGATAATGAAAATTAATAAAGCAGGGGAACAGGTTTTTTGACCATCAAAGAATTTAAGATTTTGAATCTAGGAACATCCATCATACTTATTTTATATGTATTACCTAAAGTTCATAAAAGATTGCAAAATCCACCAGGGCATCCGATTTTGTCATCTTAAAAACTCCTTGTTGGAACCTTTGTCTACATTGGTGGACATTTTTAAAAAACCTTTGGCACTGTGAGGTTTTTCATATATCTAGAGATACATCGCATCTTTTGCAAATTTTGTCTAACCTTGAACTGGATAGTACTGTGACAGTTTTTGATGGTTAAATTAGATATTTAATCATTATGTCCTTCCATTCCACAGGAAGAAGCATTAACAGTGATAGAGAAAACATTGGATAAACAACAGAGGTCACACCAAGCACCACTGATATTTTGACAAAATTATCAAGATTGGCAATGAAGGAGAATTTTTTTTCCAACAACAATTGTATCAGGAACTGCGACAAGAGCAACTTTTGCACCTTCTGTGGCAAATCTGTAAATGGAGAGAAAAACATGGAAGGAAAAAAACCACTCTAAGGTGGAACAAAAACTGAAGGAATGAAAGGAATTTTATTGTCAGCATCAAATATCATCTACAGAGAGAACTGACACAGCTGTGTTTTGGCACACTCTATAAAATCAAAATAAAACAATAAAAATCAACCAATCAATAAAATAAAATATATAATAGCAGTGTGTTAAAACAAATGTAAATACATCTATTAAAAGTAAATGTAAATACATCTAATAAAATAACATGTGAAATGGAATAACCAGAGATATCAAAAACATTTAGGGGCTCTTTTACAAAGTGGCAGTACAGCCCCGGGGGGGGGGGGGGGGGGGGACACACATCTTCCCAGGCAACAGCTCAATGGGACAGTTGTAGGCCTGGTGAGTTGGAAGCATCTCTGCCCGTTGTTTAGAGAAAACATCTGCAAACTCCTGGTGGGCCTGAGGTAGCATCTTCCCGACTTCCAGCGTATTAATGGCCATTGACATGGGGAGCGTAATGGAGCTCAAGCACTGTCCTCAACAGGGTCAATCCCAAGCTGCTGTCTGATCCTGATCTCAGTCAATCTGGGGGTTGTGCCGTTGTAACCAAGAGAGGCCCAGTATGATTGGGGGGGGGGGGGTCTATGGCCGTTTGTAGAACATACAGAGTTATAGCCTCCCTATGCAAAACCCCAATCCGGAGACTGAGGAGTGTTTTGGTCTTGATGACTCCCTGAATGTGCCCATAGACAGAGGACACAGGGATGGGTTGAGGCAAGTTTTGTGTAGGAATATGATAATGATGGACCAGAGCCTCATCAATGATGTTGCCTTCTGTCCCGGAATCTATGAACGCTTCAGTGAAGAACTTGGGTTCCAGATCAACTGCGGCTGGAACCAATAACCAGGTGTAGGGAATTCATCAAGAAGGTTCTAGTCCTGCCTTTCCAGCCATAACTGGACCTGCGGGTTTTCCGGCTTCTAAAGGCAGCGGTGGGCGTAGTGCCCTTTCTCACTGCATTACAAGCACAAATCCTGTGTCTGTCACTGCTGCTTTTCTTGGTCTGATAGCGCTAGCTGATCCACCTGCATAGGTTCCCCATTGCTGGTGGGTGAAGCAGACTGTGAAGGGGGAGACACAGGTTTATGCTGGAATGTGGGAGCCAACTCTAGGGCTCATTGATGAAAGTAGATATCTACTCATGTGCACAGTTGAATTAGATCATTGAGATTTGTAGGGAGCTCACAAACAGCCAGTTTGTCTTTAATCTGGGAGAATACTCCTTGCTAGAACACTCATTGTTCCATTTCAGCTCAGCTGCTAGGGTCTGGAACCGAATAGTAACCTAGGGTCTGTGACTCCTGTCGTAAGTTCAGTAGCTCCGTGGCCATGGAAGTAGCTTTGCCAGCTTCCTCGAAATTCTACGAAACTGGACAAGAAACTCAGCCAGGTTGTTTAGTATAGGCTCATTCCTCTCCCAAATTGGGGAGGTCCAGGCAAGAGCAGGACCAATGAGGAGGGAAATCAGACAGGCCACTCTGGCCCTATCATAAACTAAATTTCTTGCTTGTAATTCGAATATGATTTGACACTGGTTCAAGAATCCCCGGCAGATCTTTGGATTCTCATAGGAGGTGGGGTGATGTAGATCCCCATGCCACTGGAGACAACAGCGGATACTGGTTCTGTGACAGGAGGTGAGGCTGCCACTGGAGATACATCCCGCCTTTGGATATTAACCATCCAATGGGTCAATGTTTGCACTGCCCTGGATAGTTGTTGCATCTGGAGTACAAGCTGCTGCAGCAGCTGCAAAGCGGGTGACCCTGTTGAGCTCATGGCCGCAAGCTGTGATCATGGGTGTTGAGCCCTAGGACCATCCAGATTTCCAACCACAGCAGACAGGTCACTTCTGGAGTTGAAGGAAAAGAGGCAAGACCCAAGCTTGGTACAGCAGGAAGCTAGGAGATAAGGCTGAAACTTGGCAAGGCAGGGACCAGGGTACAAGCAGGACTAACAAGCAGGAACCAGGAGACAAGCTGGACTTGGCAAACAGGAGCAAGGATACAAGCGGGCTTGGCAGGCAGGAACCAGGAGAGAAGAGGACATGGCAAGCAGGAACCAGGAGACAGCTGAACTTGGAAAGCAGGAACCAGGAGAAAAGCGGATTTGGCAAGCAGAAACCAGTAGACATGCTAGACTTGGCAAGCAGGAACCAGGAGCAGTGGTGTAGCTATGGGGCACCTCACTGCCTACTCTGCTCTTTTCAGTTGTGCTGTGCACACTAGTTTCAGTGAAACAGAGCATGCATGCTCAGTTTTATTAAACTGAGCATGCATGGTGTGACTGAGAACACAGCAGGGCAGGCGATGCAAGACCAGCATGGGACAAATGCTTCAGCTGGCGGGAGTTGGGGACCCCCACCAGCCAAGGTACCATCATGTGGGAGAGGGCAGCAAGACAAAATGTGCCCCTCCACTTTGGGCTCTGGCCCCCTCCCCCATCGCGGTCTGGCTATGCCCCTGACCAGGAGACAAACAGAACTAGTTGCAAAGGCACTCGAGGTGGGGCTGGGCTTGTCTAAAAGCACCAAGGCCTATGATGGCACTCTGCCGCACCCCTCCATCGTCCTGCTGCTATCCCTATAACAATCAGGCTGCGGTACATGTGCGTAACAGCGGGTGTGGAAGGATGCCATTTCACAAGCTGCTCTAAGGATAAGTGCGGCAGGGCTGCTACAGTACACCAGTTGTTTTCCAATGAGTGTTAAGAACAGCTTACCATATTCACAATTCTTGAGTTACAAAAGAATATGTAGTAAACAGGGAGTTTTAAAGATCAAGCAAAGAAACTGATAAATAAATTAAAAAGAAGAGATTATCCAGATGTGGTTTTGAAAAGCATACTGCAGAGCTAAGTACAATAACAGGGATTTATTGTTAAAAGATAGATGTAAGACACAGAGTGATGAACAGACTCACCCATGTGTTTTAAAATTTTCTACAAGAAGTAATGAAGTTGCTGATATTTTGAGAAGATAATGGAATAATATACAATTATATCTGAGATTTATGGATTCCCAATTGAGGGTTGCAAATTCCAGAAATAAGAACTAGAAGAAATTGTTAAATCCTACATGGTTGTCAGAAGTTAACAGGGTATGAACTACAAAATGATAAACTTATGCGACAGTACTAATGTGTGGCATGTGTAAAACTTATTAAGTTACATGTAGTTAAGAGTTTATTAATCCAGCGGATAAGAGAGTTTACAGGTTACATCATTTTACAAATTCTAAATCAGATTATCTGATTTATGCCATCAAGCATCCATGTGATAAGTTGTGTATAGGCAAAACCATAAGAGCTTTGAATATCCAAATGAATGAACACAGATCTGCAATATTGAGAAGGAAATTGAATTCACCCTTAGTTAAACATTGTCAAGAAATGAAATATAAATTCACAAAATCGAGATGTTTTCCTGTGCATCACCTGGAGAAAGATCCTCGGGGGTGAGGGGAAATCAAGCAAAAACTTTGTTGCAGAGGGCACAATGCTTGATCCATAGGTTAAGAACTTTACACCCATTAGGTTTACATATCAGAGTTGAATGGGCAGTGTTCTTATAAATCATATTCTACTCAAAGCAGGTATCAGCCTGATCAGGTCAGGGCTGTGAAGCAATCCTATAAATTACATTTTAATAGCAGCAGGTATCAGCTTGATTACTTTAGGGCTGTTTAGTTTAGCCTCTAAGAAATTGAGGGGTCCTTTTACAAAGGCGCGCTGAAAAATGGCCTGCGATACTGTAGACGTGTGTTTTGGGCGCGCGCAGAACTTTTCAGCGCACCTGTAAAAAGTTTTTAAAATTTTTACCGAAAATGGACGTGTGGCAAATTGAAAATTGCTGCGCGTCCATTTTGGGTCTGAGACTTTACCGCCAGCCATTGACCTAGCGGTAAAGTCTCACGCGGTAACCGGGCAGTAATGACTGGCGCGCATCCGATACGCACGTCACAAAAAAATTATTTTTTGGACACGCGTATTGAACACGTACCAAAAATGAAATAGCTGCAAGAGCCACCTGGTATCCAGGCAGTAACTCCATTTTGGCACGCATAGACGCTTACGCGGCTTAGTAAAAGGGCCCCTGAATTATGCAGCAAGTCTAAGAATTGTGAGTATAAAAATGTTCAATCTTATTTGAGTGTTTGGTGTTTTCAGAGTAATGTGTCCTGTTTTGTTTTGTAGGAATGAGGCCACTGGCACAAGCATAGATATTAACAAAGCACACTCTTGCTTCTGAAGAAGTCACAAGGTGAAACAGCAGCCCCGTTGAGCTTCTAAAGTTAAGAACTATCGTTTTTTAAACAGTGCTGTTTGAGAGGCTTCAAGTGCAGTCTAACAGTTTTTATTATAAACAGAAAAATTATAAAGTTGGAGATTATGAAAAATCAGCTGTTTAAATAAAGATTAGACATGGAGGTTTTTGACTAATGAAAGAAACAGTGGTCCTAGTAGAGCTGTCTGGAAGGATAAACTTTGCACATCCAAGATCTTTTCCTCCAGAATATTAAAAAAAACTGTATTATCACAGAGAGATTGGTTGTTAACGCCAACGCTTTGCACTAGAGTTAGATGTCACATAGTAACATAGTAGATGACGGCAGAAAAAGACCTGCATGGTCCATCTAGTCTGCCCAAGATAAACTCATATCTTGAATTTGTACCTGTCTTTTCAGGGCACAGACCGTATAAGTCTGCCCAGCAGTATTTCCCGCCTCCCAACCACCAGTCCCGTCTCCCATCACCGGCTCTGGTACAGACCGTATAAGTCTGCCCTCCCCTATCCTAGCCTCCCAACCACCAACCCCTCTTCCCCCCACCTGCTCCGTCACCCAATTTCAGCTAAGCTTCTGAGGATCCATTCCTGCTGCACAGGATTCCTTTATGCATATCCCACGCATGTTTGAATTCCGTTACCGTTTTCATCTCCACCACCTCCCGCGGGAGGGCATTCCAAGCATCCACCACCCTCGCCTTGTTTTTAGCTAAGCCAATCAGTGTATAGTTATTTGTCTAAGACCCAACCAGTTTCGGAAAGGGCTCAGAACCGGCACATTTGAAAGTTATACAGACAGCCTTTAAACAAGTATTAGAACGAAATGATATTCAAAAGAAATTACACCATTCTATTTTGCCATTTAAACCTTCAGGCGCTAGAAAGTTCAATCAGAATATCCAACGCTGTTCACTCTGTAGAAGTGTTCTTTTTCTATTTTCACCTATACGGTTCGTGGATACTTCAATATGCTGTAATACAAAGCATTTAAGTTGAAGAAAAGTATGCTGTGAAGATTCACAGTGGCAGGCTAAGGGAGAGGTGCTCTTTTTTGTTTTAATATTGCTCTTATGTTCTATCAGACGAACGTACAGCGGACTTGTCATTTGCCCTACATAGATCTTATTAAAGGGGCAGACGATGCTATATATTACGTAATCAGATCTACAGTTGGTATTAACCTTTAAATCGTATTCTCTCGCTGTCTTTGGATGTTTAAATCGATCCTGGATTGATTTAAACATCCAAAGACAGCGGGAGAATATGACGTAATAAGCTATAAATGAGCGGCCATTTTCAGATACATTTGTCTTTCAGAGTTCCACCCGAGCGGAGGCACAAAAGTACAGCTGAGCATTGAGAATTACTGGGATGGCACTGATGTGGATGATAATGTATTTTCCTTTTGCACTAGATAAACGCGGACCACTGGACCCTGAGGCAGTTGATCGAAATGCTGGCCATCGTAGGCTGTGGTCAGGACTAGCGGTGCAAGAAAGACCATAAAGGAGAAGGAAACAACAGATAAGCCAAGTTGCTTCATGTTTTAAGAATTCATTCAAATTTGATACATCAAATGAGCCGTGTATAAAGTTTGAATATTACGAGGTTTTTGGCCAATGATGCAGTCCAGCCCCTGAAGCAAAATTTAAACGCTGGGGGCTTCTTGAGGCCTTTTCCTCAAACCACGAGGGAGTGGTTTAATCACGAATGATTAAGTCTGATACGCCTATCATTTATACATAGGATCTCCTACCTTTTCTAGATATTGTGTTCAATATAAGTGGAGACCACCATCAATTGTGCATATAGTATGGAGACTGGTAAGCCATATTTTTATTCACATTTTTGAGGGACGGAGGGGGGGGGGGCAGTGACCACTGGAGGGGTATTGGAGGGTCACTCCTGATTCCCTCCAGTGGTCATCTGATCATTTAGGGCATCCTTTTGTGCCTTATTCGTTATAAAAACAGGTCTAGCTCAAAACATCTTAGTTTTAGTCCTGGACCGTCCAGTGTTAGGAATGTCCAGATTCTGCCCTTAACACGCCCTCTTCTGATTTGCAATTCTGAAGGACTTAAGGACTTAATAGATAAATGTCTAAAAATTGCTTTTGAAAATACCAATTTGGATGTTTTTGTGAGAAATCGTCCAAATGCAGATTTATGCCACTTTTTGGATTTTTTTCTCTTTTGAAAATGAGTCCCGTGTGCAAGTGCCACTTTTTGCCTATGTTTAGCCTTGTGCTGTAGGGGCTCTCATGGATTTTACTGAGCAAAGCTCAAGTTCTCCACTTTGTTACACACAAGGCTTCTGCTATTAGGTGTTTACAAATAGATAATTTAGGTTCTTATTTTCCAGCTAATGAGGTGTTCTTTGAGCACACACAAATTGGTGTTTATCAGTGTTTTCACACTACAGGTACTATTTGCTTGGCACTTTTTCTGGTGGAATCACTTATTTGTGTAGAAAAGGCACAAAAACTAAGTGGAGACTATAAGACAAGCCAGAACAGGAGTGAGAGAGTACTAGGGGAAGTGGTGTTTTTCCAGTGTTCATCCAATAAGTACCTATTTTTTGCTTTGCATGATGGGCTTTTTGTCTCTGTTTATTGATTAAAAACTAAAATTGGAAGCCCTAGATAATTAGAAGGGGCAAAAAAAAAAAAGAATGTTAACCAGAAAACGGAGGGGCTGATATTCAAAACGATTTAAATGGGCAGGACTGGCTCCTGGCTGTTTAAATTGCTTGTCCAGGGCTAACTGGGCATAGTCAGCAACACTTAACTGGATAATGCTGCTGAAAATGCCCGGTAAGCACCCAAACCAAAACCGGCTATTTTGTGGGCGTTCTGGAAACAAAGTCAGCTGTTAGCTGGTTAAGGGTTGATATTCAGCATTTGACCCTCTAAGATAACCACGTAAATAAGAGTGCTGCTGGATGATTATCTATCCCTCTTCTTATCACTGTGTGCATGTGGACCTCAAGAGGTCATGGCTTGGTCAGTCCCTCAACATCCTACTTAAGGATGTGCACTTTTTTGTACGTCTGGATTCACATGAAAAAAAGAAAAAAATAGTAAAACCTGCACCGTAGCCTTCAAATATTAATGAAAAAAAAACCTCAAACACTTTGAAGTCCACAGTAAAAATGTATTCATTATTACTGTATCATGTATTATAATTTTTCTAATACATCCCAGCAAATAAAAAAAGCATAGCAAAACAAACTCTGATGGTCTGGCTCTAACTCATGGCCACAAATGCTGAAAGATATCACAGGTAAGAGCTGAAAAGAAATTGGTTTCTGCCCTCATGCCAATTACATCCTAGCTGAAGATACAGAAATCATAGTCCTGAAAGAGAATAACCTTCAGGCTTCAACAAAACACTCCTTCAACAAAAGCTTATCAGTTAACCATGCCATAGAGTTAACACTGTAGTGCTGCTCTGTGCTCAGCCTGTGTTGGCATGTCTTGATAGTGTTTTTGGATATCGGTATATGATTGAAGTTCCCATCTGTGCTTAGTCCTTCCTCCTGTTCTCCCATCCCACAATGGAACCAATTCATGTGACAGTAAATGAAAATTTATGTTAACGGCCAGGAGCTGGGCACTATAGTGACCTGTCTCAGATGGACTGCAATAACACAGTAAACAATACTTTGAGGACATGTGTGCATGTCTGTGTATATATGTATATATAATATAACTATCTATATGTTTATATATTTATCTGCTTCTCAAGACAGAAATATTAACATCCTAAGGGCTTTTATAAAACCTGTAGAAAACTGGCCCTTCTTTTTGTAATAAGGAGCATTTAGAAGACCTCTCTAAACATACACTGAAAAGACAGGTATTACTGATAACCTTTAACCAAAGTCAAAACCCTAGAAGCTGAGCCATTGTCTATTTTCCTTTTTGTTCTGTTTTTTTTTTCTTTGATAATACAGAAGGGGCATTTCAGCTGCAAATGAAAATTAGAAAGTACTTTTCTTAAAAGTGTTTTTCTTCTTTTCAGTTTCTGGGGTTTTTACATCCCAGCCCTCTTCGTTACTTGCTTGATCCTGTGCTGATCTTTTAAAGACATGCTGAAGGAATCTGAAGCAGAGCACTTTCTTCCCTTTTGCCAGGACTTCCTTACCCTGTTCCCCTTTCCCACTCCCTCCCTGCCCCTGCCCCTTCTGTCTTGCTCTGTTCAGATAAGCCATTCCTTTTTGCTTTCATCGATAGTTTCTGTGAAGTTGGGGTCATTGTTCATGATGGCGGCGTCGGCACTCTCAGCAGACTCAGCCCCCTTGGCCTCATTTGTATGGTAGGTGCCCTTGTGGCGGAACATGTAGCGAATCAGAAACACTAAGGTACAGAGAATGGTGAAAATGACCACAGCGATGACACCTGTTGAAAGAAGAATGACAGTAGTCAGATAAAGGCTAACTTCTGATTTTGTATAGTCTGATGTTTTTCACTTCTTTATCACCTTTTTGAAGGAATTCACTCAAGGCGGTGTACAGTAAGAATAAATCAAATGTTAACACAATACAAAATACAACATTTTAATTGACAGTGTAGGGTATAAGCAAAGATGGAACATATAGATACAGTAAGAGGAGATAGAAAGCAAGGTGACTAATTTAAAGAAAGGTGCACATGAGGTCAAAGAGATGGTTAAATGTTATCTCAGCTAGAGGAGTGGATAAATGTGTCCTGCTATAGTATGTGCAGCCCATGGCTCTCCTTGTATGTGAGAGACTAACAAGTTAGTTACTTCTTCCATTAAAGGCCTGGTTGAAGAGCCAAGCTTTCACCTGCTTCCTGAAGTAGAGAGTCTTGTGTTAAGCAGAGCTTTTCAGGGAGTGCATTCCAGAGTGTGGATTGTTGCATTGTTTGCTCTTACTCCATTATAACTTTTCACTGCTCCATTGTGGGAATAGGGAGAACGCTTTTAGCCTACCATGGGGTTGAGATGTCAGGGGAGGGGATGCTCTTTCTTTTTGGAGTAGAGGTTCGATATGACTGTCAGACCAGACAGGGGGAGGATGGAAGGAATACTTGAGGGTACAGAAGGGCTATATTCCTTTAGTTAACTGGCCCTTTAAGTTTGGGCTTAGCATCATGGTGGTGGTGGGAGTGGGGTTAGGAGGAGAGCCTGGTAGTGATACAGAGAGCACTGCAATGGCCAAGCTCACTTTAATCTGGTCACTGTTTTTTTTTAAATCAATAAATGTTTATTGAATTAAGAAAATGCAATGCAAAACTTGTACAACAACAATAAACACCAGTATAGCATGGTATACCAAAATACTAGGCACAGGAAAAAGTGAGAAGTCCATTGCCATATTACCATTAAACCTCCCAGAAATAACCCCCACCCTAGTCCCACTAAACATCCTCCCCTGTATCCCTTCCTCTCCCCCCCAAATCAGAATATTCAAACTAGTCCATTCATCATCTTAATTTGTAACAGCCCTTTTGATTGTCAAGTCTCTCCATTTCTGTTACTATCTTTAATGATGACATCCAATCTTCTACAGTTGGGCTGATCACTTGCTTACACTGAGCCACAATCTCATACTTAGCCAAGGAGAGGCACATTCTATGCAACCTGTGATGTCATTTTTGCTCCTGTTTAATCCCCACTCCAAGATAGGCAGAATTTAGTGAACCTCAAAATGGGGATGTGCATTCCCAAAGACTTGTGCTGAACTACAGCCTCCCCAAATTCCTGTATTTTCTCACAGGTCCTCCAAATACGGTAGAATGTGCCTTTCTCTAAGCCACAGTGCCAATGTAAATCAGTTACACTTGCTGGGTATATTGTTTTAAGTCAAACTGGGTAAGATACAAGCATGTTTTTAAACGAATACACAGCCTTATATATTTCTTTAAAGAAATTCTTCCAAAGTCACGCAGTCAATTCCTCACCCAAATCCCGCACCCACAGTCAAAACATTTATAAATATTTCAGGGGTAGACAGTTTAAACCAGCATTTTTCAACTGGTGTGCCACAGCTGCTCCCCAAGTGTGCCGTGAGAGTTTACTGTCACTCCTGTCCCATTCCCAGCCAATGACCTGGCATTATAAGATTTCTTCTGTTGCGGTTGGAGGCAGTAGACAACGATTTAGACAGCCAGCTAGTGCCAACTTCCGAGTCTTGTCTTTGATGTAACTCCCTGCTTCTGCATAGGTGGGAAGCGACAGAGATAGGGCTCGGGTTGGTGCAAGCAGGCTGTCTGAATTGTTGCTTGCTGCTGCTGCCGCTGACCACTACAGGAAAGAAGGTGAGGGAAAACAGACGGTCTAAATTCCCCCGTTTCTGTACCCAGATACCATGAGGAAGTTAATGGAACCTTCATACTAAATCTACTTTAAATTGGCCGTACATTGTGAACTGGCTCAATTATAGTAAGTCCTTGGATTTGATGTAGTGAAAATATGTGTGACATTCAGATTGCATCTATTTGGTATGATCCAATTATGGGGGTAGTTCTTTAAATGTGTGCCTGGTAGGATTCTATTATAAAGGAATTTAGGCCTACATATTGGATGCAGTGACAGGATATGACCAACACCAGCACTGTGGTGGGTGAGTATTCGCTTTAAAAGTGTTTTTGAATGCATGTTATTTGCAGCTAATTTTATTATCTTTGAAGTGTGTTGTTGCCCTTTTGCCAATCTGTGTCTTCAATAAAAATATTAAACCTTAAAGATAACACAATGATTAAAAATGTAATTATTGAACTTTAAACGTAATCTTAATGAAAAAATGTAGTAGATTGGTGAGGCAAGATTTCCCTTCACTAAATCCATGTTGACTTTGTCTCATTAATTCATGCTTTTGAATATGCTCTGTAATTTTGTTCTTAATAATAGTCTCTACCATTTTGCCTGGCACCGACGTCAGACTCACCGGTCTATAATTTCCCGGATCTCGCTTGATTTGAAGGATAAATTACATATTTCTAACAATAGCGCTGCAAGCTCATTTTTCAGTTCTGTCAGTACTGTGGGATGAATACCATCTGGTCCAGGAGATTTGCTACTCTTCAGTTTGTAGAAGTGCCCCATTACATCCTCCAGGTTTACAGAGAATTCATTAAGTTTCTCCGACTCGTCAGCTTCGAATACCATTTCTGACATCGGTATCCCACCCAAATCTTCCTCGGTGAAGACTGAAGCAAAGAATTCATTTAATCTCTCCGCTACGGCTTTGTCTTCCCTGATCGCTCCTTTTACTCGTCGGTCATCTAGCGGTCCGATTTTTTTGCCGGCTTCCTGCTTTTAATATACCTACAAAAAATTTTACTATGTGTTTTTGCCTCCAACTCAATCTTTTTTCCAAAGTCCCTCTTAGCCTTCCTTATCAGCGCTTTGCAGTTGACTTGACATTCCTTATGCTGTTTCTTATTATTTTCAGTCGGTTCCTTCTTCCATTTTCTCTAGGATTTTCTTTTAGCTCTAATAGCTTCCTTCACCTCACTTTTTAACCACGCTGGCTGTCGTTTGGTCTTCCGTCCTCCTTTTTTAATATGTGGAATATATTTGGCCTGGGCTTCCAGGATAGTGTTTTTGAACAGCATCCACATCTGATGTAAATTTATGACCCTCACAGTCACTCCTCTAAGTTTTTTTTTTCACCGTTCTTCTGATTTTATCATAGTCTCCTTTTTTAAAGTTAAACGCTAATGTATTTGATTTCCTAAGTATACTTACTTCAAAACTAATATCAAATCCAATCATATTATGATCACTGTTATCAAGCGGCCCCAGCACCATTACCTCCCGCACCAGATCATGCGCTCCACTAAGGACTAGGTCTAGAATTTTTCCTTCTCTCGTCGGCTGCTGTACCAGCTGCTCCATAAAGCTGTCCTTGATTTCATCAAGGAATTTTACCTCCCTAGCATGCCCCGATGTTACATTTACCCAGTCAATATTGGGGTAATTGAAATCACCCATTATTATTGTGTTGCCGAGTTTGATTGTGTCCCTAATTTCCTTTAACATTTCTGCATCCGTCTGTTCATCCTGGCCAGGCGGACGTTAGTACACTCCTATCACTATCCTTTTCCCCTTTACACATGGAATTTCAATCCACAGTGATTCCAAGAAGTGTTTTGTTTCCTGCAGAATTTTCAATCTATTTGATTCAAGGCTCTTGTTAATATACAATGCTACCCCTCCACCAATTCGATCCACCATTCTGTATTAATTTTTTCAAAGTCTCTGTGTAAATGAAAACCTGTTCACAGCCCTACCTTGGATCTTCTCTATTTTGTCAGAGTTATACCTATGTTTGCTATATTTGATTTTTTTTGTTTGACCCCATGTTTCTAGGTGTAAAACACTGTTGTTTTTTTAAGCATGGAAATATTTTTGAAAGTAAAGACAAAAATAAATTACAAAATTGTATTTCTGCTTTCCTATTATTTTACTAGGTAGAGAGGCTAAAGTGGCAGGGGCTCTTTATCTTGGAGAAGATGGCTGAGGGGAAATATGATAGTGGTCTAAACTACTGAGTGGAATGGGTAGATATGAATTGCTTGTTTACTCTTTCCAAAAATACTAGGGGGCACGCAATGAAGCTACTAAGTAGTAACAATAATTCAAACTTTATTTCTAATCCGCTGTATCTAAAATAGTCTAAGCAGAGAACAAAGGTAATAAGAGAGTAAAATATAATAATAGAAATCAAACATAAAATAAAACTAATCACTCAACCTTAATAGTCATTCATTGCCAAAAAACAGAGCAGTATCATTAACCTAATAACTCATATGCTTGGACAAATGGATGGATTTTTAGTTCTTTCTTCAACTGAGCAATAGTTCACATAGAGCGAAGCTCAACAGATAGAGCATTCCACAACTTAGGGCCCTTAACATAAAAAATAGAAGCTTAGCGGGGTTTAAAAAAGGTGTGGATGGCTTCCTAATGGAAAAGTCCATAGATCATTATTAAATTGACTTGGGGAAAATCCACTGCTTATTTCTGGGATAAGCAGCATAAAAGTTATTGAACTTTTTCGGAATCTTGCCAGGTATTTGTGACCTGGATTGGCCACTGTTGGAAACAGGATGATGGGCTTGATGGACCTTTGGTCTGTCCCAGTGTGGCTATACTTATGTACTTTTGATAATTAACAATGATGTATTAAGGGTTGGTAAATGTGATCAATATCCAATAAGAAACCTACGGGCAGATACTTAACGTAATCCAAAAGAAAGGGTATATAACCTGTAAACATTACATAGGGGTGTTGCCTCTTGCTTCTAGAGACAACCATCTTTGCAAAGGTATATTTTGAAATAATAAATGAAGATCTGTTTCACCAAGTCTGGTAAAACAGCAAAAGTAGAGGCTGACAAATGCGCAAACCAATAGGGAGATAATATAAAAAACCAGTTTATTCAGAATATTCATATCAAGGACCCGACACGGTCCGTGTTTCGGCGTCAAAGCGCCTGCCTCAGGGGTCACAAACAACTTTCTCTGAGAAGAAGCTGATTGGCTTGAATAATTCCTTTATGTATGCACGTGGTTATAAAAACAAGTTAATCCACAGAGAGAACAAAAGGTATACCCCCTAAACCTGGCACTGCTCAGCTGTGCACCCCAAAGCCCTACTGAACTGAGAGACCCAGTACAGGAGCTGCCATCAGATGAGACCAAGAGCTTGTGAGATACCATCCATCCTCCTGCTGGAGAAAGAGAATACTAACTAAGGTGCATGCCATCCTATAAGACACTGCAGTTCAGTGCTCTCTATCTCCACCTGCTGGTACTAGATGGTCACAACCCACAAGTCTCTGGATTCATCTGCTGCTGACGCTAAGGATTCATCTGCTGCTGTGGCAGTTTTCTATTTATCACCACAAATTTTAACCAGATTATTACATAGTGAAAATTTGTGTGACATTCAGATTGTGTCTGCTTGGTTTGATCTCATTATGGGGGTAGTTCTATAAATATGTGCCTGGTAGGAGTGTATTATAAAGGAATTTAGGCCTACAGATTGGACGCAGTGATCTAATATGATCAACACTAGGACTTTGGTGAGTGAGTATTCGCTTTAAAAGTGTTGTTTTTGAATGCATGTTATTTGAAGCTAATTTTGTCATCTTTGAAGTGTATTGTTGCCCTTTTGCCAATTTGTGTCTTCAATAAAAATATTAAACTATAAAGATAACACAATGATTAAAAAAATAATTATTGAACTTTAAACATAATCATAATAATCATAATAAATGATAAAATATATATCCTTAAAAAACTGCTGGTGTGGCTTGACAATTTTTGTGCCTTGTGCTGCAAGATGAAAAAAGTTGAAAATCACTGGATTAAACAATAGACAATGCTCTTTTTAATTTCCCCAAGACCAGCCAAAAGTTTCCTAAATGTTTCACATCAGGATTTTTCCTCAACCACCCCCAAGTCATCATGGGGTACTTTTACTAAGGTGTGCTGAAAATGGCTTGTGGTAGTATAGGTGCGTGTTTTGGGCACGTGCAGAATCATTTTTCAGCGCACCTGCAAAAAATGCCTTTTTTAATTTTGCTGAAAATGGATGTGCGGTAAAATGAAAATTGCTGCACATCCATTTTGGGTCTGAGACCTTACCACCAGCCATTGACCTAGCAGTAAAGTCTCATGCGGTAACCGGGTGGTAATGACCTACGCACATCAAATGCTACTTGGCGCGTGTCCGAAAATAAAAATTATTTTTCAGCTGCGCATATCAAACACGTGCCAAAAATGAAATTACCACAAGAGCCATGCGATAGCTGGGTGGTAACGCCATTTTGGCACACGTAGACACTTATGCGGCTTAGTAAAAGGGCCCCCATGTAATGTTTGATCTGTGAACAAGGGAAAAAAATCCTTGACCTCCAAATTGAATTGTTCCCTCAGTTCAAAGGTGAGCAAATCCCCCAAATCAAAAAGTTGTCGTTTTGTTCTGACACCTCCAACAGAATGGGTGTAGAGGAAACCTAGGATATTTTCCTTTACAAAATCACCATGCAAAAAATTTTTTGATTCTAGTGTTCTCTCAGTAACAGCAACATAAATCTTTTCCAGTACTAGACATTTTGTGAAGTAATACAAAATCATACAAACGTCACTAAAAACCTAGAGACCAAATCTACCATTCCTTAACAGCACTAATGTACAAAACTCAATACAAAGACCTACACAGTAAAAAGCAGCACTGTAATTATTGTAGTAGTCTTTAGAACATCAATACACCTATTGAGTAAACTAAACAAGCCAAATTACTACATATTGATTCACTGAAAATCTATGCTAACAACAGAAATATGTAGTGAAAAAATGAAATAAACCCCAAGGCAGATGCTGCATGCAGTGTCTTTATAGGCCTATTGAGAGAATATCGAGCAGAGGCCATTATTCTCTAAGGTCGACCTAAATGTTGAGATTTGGGCGTCCCTGACCGTATTATCGAAACGAAAGATGGACGCCCATCTTGTTTCGATAATACGGGTTTCCCTGCCCCTTCGCGGGGACGTCCTGCGAGGACGCCCTCAGGAAAACTTGGGCGCCCCATTCGATTATGCCCCTCCACGTCTGTCTGCACATTTCTGCCTCTGTACCCCTCAAAAGAGAATCGCCAACCACCAAAACCTTTCACCTCTTAGTGGTCATTGATTCAGCAACTTTGGGGACAAGAGAAACAGATGTCCATATGTGACTGTAGCAGCGTGAGCGAGGGTGGACCCAGAGCCTTGATAAAATCACAGTCAGATAGCAGGTTTAACGGTAACACAAAATAATTTATTAATGTACAGGGAAAAGGAGTAACTTGTTCCTTTCATAGGTGCAGAGAACTAAACACAAAAGTAATCAGTCCTTGGGGTCAAGAATCTTCCCTTGTGGCCTGCTCCTGCAGGGCCACAGAGGGTACTAGCCTGTCTCTCAAAAGGCAGCACAGACAGCTTGGCTCTAGCTGGGTCCCAAGATTAAAGTTCTGTCTTTCAAAGCTCTGCAGAACCAGGCCAGCTTGGTCCTGGTTTCCAGTTATAGTTTTAACAGCATTCCAAAATAAACTTGGCCTACCTGAGTGGAGCTTCTGTATCTTACACATATACCATGAAGGCATGTGCTGGAGGGCTTCTCTTCTTTCCTCTGGACCTCCCTGACTGAGATGGGATAAGACCTTTTATCCTGCCTACACCACACTCTCTCTGCACTGCTGTTACTGAGCCATCCCTTCCCTGAGGTGCAGTGTGTTTTTTAAGTGGTTCTGTGACTGTGATGAAGCAGTAACTTCCTACAGATTCCCTCACAGTGACGTACAGACTTGGATGTCCATATTCTGAATTGGACGTCCTTTCTAAAATGCTGCTCCACATTACTTGGATTATGAACAAAAAACAATATCATTCCTATAAAAATATAATTCTGCTCTGAGCAGTGCAGAAACTGAAAAATATAATAACGGCTTCTCCTTGTGGGAGATTTTTATTTGGCAAGGCTCAGAGCTTGTCATGGACTCTCAGTTGCCAGTAGCACTAGTTTCCTTCTCTTGCTGGTAGCTGTAGTACACAGCTTTGGCAATTAATGGCAGTCAAATCTAAGTAGAAAGTAACTATTAGGGCTCTATTTACTAAGGTGCACTAGCATTATTAGCACATGCTAAAAAATTAGCGTGCGATAACCATGTAGATACCCATAAGAATATTATGGACATCTACACTAGCGAGCCTCTAGCGCGGCTTAGTAAACAGGGCTCTTAATGAACTGGGCATATTTTTGCTTACCTCCAATAATGGCAGAGTTCCTATTGACACCATCTATAATGGCTTGTCCTTCATTGTTCGGAAAGTCATTCTCTGTAAAAAGTGAATAGGAGAGTCAACACAAATATCCCTTGAACACGAACATGAACACATGATTGCAGATAGAGATGGACAGTAGCTCATAAAATCCATATAACAACTTCTGATACTTATTTCATTTTAAATTATGCAGTACAAAAATTATTTTAAAGAAACCAGCTTTTAAAAGGGATAGTGGACTTAAGGATCATCTTTCCATTTAATCAGAATAGGAACATGTTAACCCCCTTGTGTTGCTACTGAAGACTTTGATAAGTTATTTTTATTTTGAGAAAGTATGTGTGAGATTGACTGTGTGTGAGAGAGAGTGAATTTGCGAGTGTGTGTGTGTGACAGAGAGAGTGAGACTGCTGGGTGCGAGTGTGTCTCCTCTGTCCCCCCCTCCAGCCACCCAGCGATTCTACCTTTTCCTTTTGCCCCTTTCCAGCCACCCACCGATGCTCTTCTCTCCCTTGCCCCCCCTCCAGCCACCCAGCGAATCTCCTGTGTCCCCTGCCCCCCCTCCAGCCACCCAGCGATTCTCCTGTGTTGCCTGCCCCCCTCCAGCCACCCAGCGATTCCAACTTTTACTTTGCCCCTCTCCAGCCACCCATTCACAAAAAGGCAAACTTTTCCTTCTAATCCTTCAGTAATGTCTCTCACAAATATATTAAACAGAATCAGCCCCAGCACCGACCTGAAGCACTCCACTATACACCTTCCTTCTGAGCAGATTCCATTTACCACCACCCATCTTGCACAGTGAATGCGTTTTAAAGCAGATTCCACAACTTGGGAATGATGAGGTAACTTTTGCCAAATCCAGTGGATTTCTATATCCAGGAGGCGGAGAAGGATCAGATGGAATGCAATAAGACTCCTCAGCTGAGAGGTCCTGTGGGTCTTGATCTATCTCCCAGGAGAGGTCTGAGTCTGACTCTTCAAAGTACTGGTCATGGAAAGTATGTGGAAGAGAGTGTTGACTAGAGCATCAGCTCTGTGTCGAGGCAGATAAATCTCTGAAGTTGGAGAAAGTTCCTCTGTTGAGGTCGACCTATACATCGGTTGGGCTCTTGCTGCCCTGGATGGTCGATGCTGAGCCGGCGTGCAGGAAATCTCCAGTGACTGTCTCTCTGATGTATCAATGGTCTGGACTGAAGATGGTGCAAGCGCCCTGTAACTCTGTGAATTAAGTAGCCCTGAAAGCTCCTCCTTGAGCAAAGCCCAGATTTTCTCATGTAGAGTAGGCATTAGTACTGGCTGGGAAAGTGGTGTGGATGCAGCTTGAGTATTAACTATTAAGCCTATGCAGACATAGAAAGAAGACCTCAAAGGCTCTCTATCAGAAAAGATTTGGAGAGGAGAGCGGTTACTGCGGCACATATGTTTCCCATGCATTGAGGACGTTGATGCAGGGGAGGTGTTGTCAAAGAGCCTGGAGGGAGAATGATGGCAATGCTTCTTAGGTTTTTTTTATGCTGCTGATCCCTTGATGCATGTAGCACCGATGAAGAAGACAGAGTCCTTACACTATTGTGGTACCGAGTCTGATGCTGGACCTTATCAATGTTGCGTTGGCGCACCAGATGTCAATGCTGACTCAGGTTCCATGTTGAGTGCCGAATCCCCTGCCATGCTTGATGCAGATGCCTATGTTGAACCAAATCACTTTTCATGCTGGAGTCTGTGGGCTTTAAGGGTCCTTGTTTGCATGTGCAAGCAGAGTCTACACTGAAAGTCCCAGTGCTTTTTGGATCTAACCACTAAACACACCAGTTATGGGGGTCTGTGCCTCAATTAGTCCTATTGCTCCGAGTACGCATCCTAAAGCCACTTGGCACCCTCGTTGACATAGAGGGGAAAAACAGCCAAAGCAAGGTCAAAAGGCTCTATCGCCTGGGGAGGTTGAGTAGTCATGTACCTGAGAACTGTTGATGGTTTCTGGGCAAAAGATGGGCTCAGAGGCCCCAAATGCTGAAAATTGAAAAAAAAAGGAAAAAAATAAGAAAGAAAAAAAATGATTAACTTAAATTAGTATTGAAAAAAAGAATATGATGAAGTATCCCAAAAAAAGGGAAGGCACCAAAAAGACAAAGTTTGACGCGCTGAGGGATTTAAATAAACACCTCTCTGTTTCATGGAAAATGATAGAATGCTGGTCCCACACTCAAGCGTCAGGCGGGAAGGCACTCGCTTATGTGCAGTGGGGGCACTGCCTCAAAGATTTAGAATGACACTTAGCAGTGTTTTCACCAGGCGCCGTGGATGACATCATCCATACTTGAGAATATTATGTCTGCTTGTCCTCAGAGAAATCCTCTATATAAAGCTTAGGTGTTAAGTGGAAGTTCAACACCTCTGATGTTTGGACCAGTCTCTGGAATAGGGTGGTATATTTCGCCAACCTATAAAATTATCATTTTATCACTGGTCAGCAGTCAGCCCACTCACTGCCATGGGCAGACTTAGCCCCAAATATTCAGTGCCAGGCCATGTTCGGGCAACCACACTGAATATCCAGAGCTAATTCAATGGTGATAGCTGTTGGAGCGTATGTGAGTCCCGATCAATATTCAGTTGGGGCCCACATAAGACCCTAATGCAGATCCCAGCTGAATACTGGCTAGAAGCCACATTTTAAAAAATGCCAGGTCAGGCAGCCCCCCTGCTAGAGGTTGCGGCAGCCATTTTGGAATGCAGGCCAGCACCAGGTAGGAGTGAATGGGCATTTCTCCTGCCTGATTTCCCATAGACCACCAGGGACTTCTCCAGGGGGTGGGAGTTGGTGGCTGGGGCAACTTTCTTTTCTTTTGGGGGCTGGGAGGGAGAATTGTGAAGGGGGCTGCCAGGCCCAATGCGAGTTAACTGGGCACCAGCCGATATTCAGACCGGTGCCCGATTAAACTCCATGCATAAAGTTAGGAAAGCCTGGTTTCTTTCCTAACTTTCTTTGCTTACCTAGCTGGTTAGCAGTCAGAATATTGCCACTAAGAGCCATGCTCCACACAATCTCCACCCCTGAACCACCCCTAACTTAACTGGAGGGGGTTGGCCATTCAGCAGCACTGTCTGGTAAAATGCCACTGAATATTCTTGGTTAGCCCTAATCAAGAAATTTAAATGGCCACAAACCTCTCCTGGTCATTTAAATGCTTTAAATATCTACCCCTCAATGTTCAACTTGAGCATGTGCTGCTTTTTCATCCATGTTGATATTTCATTTACAAACTTGGTTAATTGATCATAGGTATCCATCAAAGAGAGAGTAGTTGGAAAATATTTTTTTGTCATTGGCATAGACAAGTATGACAAGTCCGTGGACTGAAATAGTTTCTAATGAATCCAAATATATATCTTGAACAGAATTGAGGACAGAGGGGATCTGGGGTGGGGGGAACAATACCGCAATGTAGGTTCCATGTTGTAGAGACTTCCTGATAAGACCTGGTCTTTTAAAAGGTGATGAATCATAACTAGACTATATCTGTAATTACAACGGAATTTAATTTAATCTACTAGATGGATCTAAATTCCATATTCAAATTGCATCAAAAGAGCAGTCTTTCCTTTATCCAAAATCTGCCTCAGTTCTGAACAAAGCTGATGGACAACTTTTACTGCTAAAATCTCTTCTAAAACGTATGTGTTCTGAATCTAAGTTTAAAGTAACACAAACAGTTCCGTAATTGGAGAGGCAACCACTACTTGAAGTTTTTTGCTAAAAAGGGACTATTAGTGATTGGGTGATAATTTGAACAGAAACACAAATCTTTAAGAAGAGGAATTAATGTACTTAATCCCAATGGTCTTGGGAAGATTCCTCTACTCAAGGTGCCTACTTTCCTTTACAGAATTCTAGTGTAACAGGTAAAATACATGTCTTTTATACCAGCCATAGATCTGGTGTAAATGCTCATACCTAGATAGCTCAAATACATCCATTAATAATAATATTCTATAAGTTATGCACCTAATTGAAGAACACTTTTCCAAAACTCAGTGTCCTTTTTTTTTTTGTCAGTTTTGTTTGACAGGTAGCGGCTTTTGGACTGAGTGAGTTTTGCATAGAGCAGGGGTTCTCATCCCAGTCCTTGGTATACACTCAGCCAGTCAGGGTTTTAGGATATCCATAATGAATATGCTTGAGACAAATCTGCATGCAAATCTATCTTATGCATATTCATTGTGAGTATCCTAAAACCCTGACTGGCTGGATGTGTGAGGCTTCTTTTCTGCTGTTTGTGTGTTGTTATTTTCAAAGACAGGCCCAGCAGGGAATAAGGTGAAAGAAAGGCCCTTCAAAATGTTTTTATTTTTAACGGAAGGAAAGAGGAAGGAAGGGGCGAAAAGTGAGGGGGGGGGGGGGCTTACCTTTACTGCTAGGCTACCTGACCCTGAAGCTGTGTAGCCCCAAGAGCAAAAACCCCAAGAGTTTGGTTGTGGTGATACCCTGGAAGGAGGACTACTGGCTACACCTCAACCATCAGCTCAGAGACACAACACAAGACCCAGGGAGTCTAGCCCTCCAAAAAAAAAAAAAGAATAAATAAAGATCCTGCTGCACCAGTCCACTTGCACCATCTGCTGGAGGCAGAGAAATACCAGAAGGTTCCTGGCTACACCTCTCCTTATAATAATGATATCATCAGAATCTTTAAATTCTCTACCTCTATCTGCTAGTAAGAGTACATAACCCATAGGTCTGGGCTGGTCTAGTAGGATGACAAGGAATGGCATTTACAAATGTATGTGCACATATACATGCTTATATGCCAGCATGCTAGTCATTTTTAAAAATTTGATTCTATAAATGTACATCTATAAATGGAACAAGTACAGGAATAGAATTATAAGAAACAAGAAAATTAAAGCAGAAAAAGAAAAAAAAGTACACACTTCTCCATATCCAACTAGCCTACTTCAAAAGGAATCATCAAATTTATACAATAACTGAAAAACCAAGAAAAAAAGTAAAAGTTAGCTTAACACTAACTAAACATTACAACGCAATATTCCTATCTTACCCACCCATTAAAGTCTTTATTTCTCATGACCCTTAAGAAATTATTCCAATTGCAAAGAGTCCCAAAATACAAACGCTTTACCCTGATGAGATAGGAGACATTTACAAGGGTATTTTAGAAAAATTGCTGCTCCTAGAGCCATCACCCTAGGCTTCAAGGCTAAAAAGGCCATCTAAGTTGTATGGCTCTAGCTACATCAGGAAAAATATAAATCTCTGAAGACCAACAGTTACTAACAAGGTAGATCTAGTATTAATTATATCCTGAGTATCTTCCAAAAAAAGCTGTTAAATCTATTTCAGTAGTAGCTAATTGATCTACCCCTTGTTGATCAGTTTAATCTTCTTTTTATCAGGTAATAATAACAATTAATTATAACCATTAAATCAATTCCAAGATTTCTTTGAGATATTTCCTCAGGAGTATCTCAGGAGATAAGCATATACAAGGAACATTCAAAAATTTCAGATTTCTAACCAGTTTTTAATCCCATGCCAAGTTTCATCCCATTCCATTAAATCTTTGGAGAGTTATTTTGATGGCAGCCATCTTGACCCTTAACGTATAATTCTTAAAAATGGGACCACAGTCTAATCTCAGCAAAGGGGCTTGACAAGGGATAAAATCCCTTAGGCTTCACTCTCTTTGGTCTTGAAGTTGCAACATCCTGCACTGGCCTGCTGGACCAGTAAGTGAAAAATGTTGAGGACACTAGTTGCAATTTTGTTTTCTCAATACATATAAACTGTGCTAAAATGCTGGGAAGCTCAAAGCCAGGGAGGAAAGATAGACAATGTGCATTCTCCTGCTGCTGGCCTATTCAAGGTACTGAGGAGGCATTACCTCAACCTCTTAGAGCAGCAAGGGTATCTCGGTCCATCTCAGCATGCTTTCTAATCGTGTCAGATTGCTAAGGAAGTAAAATGGGGAAAATTATATTTAAAAAATATAATTTTTTTGATAATTCAATTTTATGCTATACTCTCCATTGACTTTCAGAACATTGCTGGGTCCTAGTGTGCTCAATTTAGCTGAAAGAGAAGTAACCTCTGGTTGATAGAAGCTGGAAATAAATAACCTTACATCTCTGGATATCTTTCTTCTAAAGATCAGACTGATCGATTACAATGCTGCAACTGCTGCAGTCCTATCCCAAACATTTAAAAGTCAGCACTACATCAGATCAAAAAGGACACAAGCAGGCAAACTGTGAAGCAGAGAACTCCAAGGGCACAGGAATTCTAACTGCTTTGAAAATCAATACCAATACCTTAGAGTATATTTCTCAGCACTGCAGCTAATCCAAGCCCTATCAGTAATTACCTACTCTAGTTGCTATCTTTTAGTAGCTGGAGCACCAATTCGAGAGAAAAAAAAAAAAAGAAGAAAAGTTAAGACAGCAGTGTAGGTTTTATAGATCAGCATTCTTTATATTTTGAAATAAAATACACAGCTTAAAGACACAGAGAACATTACAATAAGGAATAAATCCAACAAATTGGATTATTAGTAAAGAAAAGAAATCATTTTTCTCTTTCTTATAGCACAATAAATAGGGTATGGAGTAAGGAATCTAGGAGTAGCTAGTAAGTGGATAAAGATAAAGAAAGGCTATTAACACAATCAAACCTCTTCATCTAATTAAAATCTGAAACTATCAAGGGGAGGGCATCGATAACCTCTTCATCTCTGCAAAAGACTGATTGTTCAGAAACAAAAAAAATGTTTACTTGACTCCAACACAACATATTTGCAAGGATTGCTCAGTAGAAAGGACACGCCTAATTCTCTAACTTTTCTTGATGGCTAAAAAAAGCTTTTCTTCTTTCCTGAGTTGTCTTAGTGACATCTAAACTTTCTAACTAAAAAAACAATTCCTGAGATTTTCAAAAATGAGGCGAAGAAGAGAATTCAGATGTTGCTCAAAAACAAACGCTACAAGAAAGGTTGCTCGTTCCACAACTTCCACTGCAGGATTTTCCAGAAAAGCTGTTGAATTATTCAAATCCACACCATTGTTCTCTGTTTTCCCTTGAATTATTCCCTCAGGGGTATTACTTCCAATATTACAGGAAACAGGTAAGTCTTATTAATAGCGGGATATGTTCTAAGGAATAATGTAGAACCTCCACCAAATATTTCTTCAGAATATCCAACAGAGCCATACTTCTCAGATTAGGGAATTTTAATATATTTAAATTAATTTCCTATTATAATTTTCCAGCTGTTCAACCTCTCTGTGGATCATCGCTTTATCCTTTACTAATGCAACAGTCACTTCTTGATTTCTTTTTCAAAATCTTCTTGTTGAATCCAGTCTTAGAAATTGCTGCCTCCAATTTGGTCAAAACCCATCAGATGCCATCCAGCGTCACACTACTTGGGGCCAAAGATTGCAAACTGGCACCGATATCACCAGCAGCTACATGCAAGGGTGGGCCTCTTCCACTGACACGCTGGCAGCAACTTCCACAGTCAGTTTTATCAAACACCTTACTTTGCTTCTGCTGGACATGGGGTGTGTTGCAGGCCACAGTAGAAAAAGAATAATCCAAGCCTAAGCTCTCCAACCCTCCTTCATCTTTCTGAGCAGCAGGCACTTGAACTCTGGATTCATTCAAAGAGGTCTTGAGCACATATCGCTTGATGGTAAGCTGTACAGGGGTTGAAGTCCGGTTAATGGAGAATACGCGCTTAACTGCCCTTTTCCATTTCATATGTGCCATATCAATTCAGGCAACAGCATTCAGGAAAACCAACATACAGAGCAATCAGCGTTCAGATTTGCTCCCCCATTTGATTGACTGCTTACCTGTCCTTTAGATTGTAAGCTCTTTTGAGCAGGGACTGTCCTTCCTCGTTTAAATTGTACAGCGCTGCGTAACTCTAGTAGTGCTTTAGAAATGTTAAGTAGTAGTAGTAGTGTCTTCTTCCACCTCCAAGGGTGTAAAGTCCTGCATAAGCTTTTGTAGTTTATCTCCACTGAAGCTGAGGACATCATTCCATGGCTCAAAGGCCATGTTTAACCTCCAAAGTCCAACGAAGCCAACGCCAACAGAGGGTGATCTCTCCACAGGAGAAACAAAGCCAACACACACACACGGTGGATCCAAAAAAGTCCTCTTACATCTGTGAGAGGACTTTTTTGGATCCACTGTGTGTGTGTTGGCTTTTGTTTCTCCTGTGGAGAGATCACCCTCTGTTGGCGTTGGCTAAGTAGTAGTAGTAGTAGTAATATGCGCTTAACTGCCCTTTTCCATTTCATATGCGCCATATCAATTCAGGCAACAGCATTCAGGAAAACCAACATACAGAGCAATCAGTGATCAGATTTGTGTGGCCATCTTCACCCTTTCCTGCAAGACATTTTAAGGATGATCTGCTGAGTGATCTAGCTTGGTAAACAGGCATTTACCCAGGTAGATGGATTGTAGAAAACCATCCTCCTCAGGACAGATAAGAGTATGTACAAGCTGCAACATTCAGCTTGATTACAAACAGGTGTTCCCAACAATGTGTTTAGGTCAGGGGAGCAAATTGGGCAGCTCTGTTAATTTAGCTGCACCCCTAAAAATAGCAGATGCAAAGCATATTCACATTTAATGTGTGTGCACCATGCTGGCAATTTTTAAAGCCTAGCTTCCCTTTGAAAATTAGCTTCAGAGTACTTGTGTTTGATTCATTCCTGTTGCAGGTAAGGAACTGTTTTAAAGAAGTGAAAAATTAGGATATTTTCACAGAGCAAATTAAAAATCTGAGCATCTATGCTTATAACTGTATTGAGAACTGCTGTGAAGTAAGGTGATTATGATTTTTAAATCCCTTTTTCTGCACCTTCCCACCTCAACATGTATTTTTGTCTTTCTTTGGAAAGGAACCTCTAAATTAGGTTTTGTGTGTGTGTGGTAGTAAAAATACACCAGCCCAATAAACAAAAGCACTTATCCAGGTAGCAGCACTTACTACCCAATTATGTTTAATGTGTAAGAACTCCAGATAACGACAGAACTAAGAGCTTCCTTTAATAGTGAAGAAACAGAGCACTCATTAAGTTTTATGACTTCAGCAAAAAACATATCTTTTCCAACAGTTTTTGAATTAGGATCAATTTTTATATTTTTCTTGTTTCCATTTATACAATTGTAGTTCAGTATTTTATTGTAAACTGCCCTGGACCCCTTGGGGGAGAAAATGGTCTATAAGTACAGGGTTAGATTAGACAGACAACTTCCAATAACAAATAATTGCATTAAGTATATTATTTAATTACAATCAATGGCAAAAAAAATCCACAAGATGTGTACTAACACTAACCAAAAGTAGATTAAAAAATTCAAACCAAATGTTTCATCTACAGACCAATTACCTAAAGCAGGAAGAAAAAGACCTAAGAAATCACAAACCCCCCTGTTTACTAAGCTGCGGTAGTGGCTGCTGTGTCGGCATTAACATACAGCAACCGCTAAAGTGACTTAGTAAAATGGGGGAAAGAGTTTTTACCAACTCCGTGAATCACAGGTTGAAATAATCTTTAAACGATGAATTAATCATTGGTCAAAAATGCCTTTAGGGCCAGATTCTATATATGGCACCTGAAAAATCCGCACGGAAGGAATTTCTGCCTAAATGTATTCTATAAGTGGTGCCTAGATTTAGGCACAGCATATAGAATTCACTTAGTTGATATCCCAGTGCCTAAAGCTACATGCATCCATTTACACCAATGAAAACATGGCGTAAATCCCAGCATATAGACTTAGGAGCAGAGGGCCATATTCTATAACAATGCATGTAAATTTCAGAAAACCCACAAAACACTCATTTCCCCACCCATAACCCCACCCCTTTTTGCCTGTGCACACTAGAAGTTAGATGAACTGCGTTACAGAATATGCTTAGCGAGTTGTGCATGCTGTGGCATAGCTACGTGGGGCCACGGGGGCCTGGGCCCCATAGATTTGGCCCTGGATCCCCTGCCAACGACCCTCTCAATCCGCCCTCCCGCTCCCCTGCCGTCGTCGTGGGCTATCTTTGCTGGTGGGGGACCCCAATCCCCGCCAGCCGAGGTCCTCTTCTTCCTGCGAAGGCTTCGTTCTGTTTCTGACGTCCTGCACGTTGTACGTGCAGAAACAGAACAAAGCCATCTTGCAAGGCTTCGTTCTGTTTTTTGTGAGTCTGACGTCCTGCACGTACAACGTGCAGGTCGTCAGAAACAGAATGAAGCCTTCGCGGGAAGAAGAGGACCTTGGCTGGCGGGGGACCCCAATCCCCGCCAGCCAAGGAGGTCCTCTTCTTCCTGCGAAGGCTTCGTTCTGTTTCTGACGTCCTGCACGTTGTACGTGCAGAAACAGAACAAAGCCATCTTGCAAGGCTTCGTTCTGTTTTTTGTGAGTCTGACGTCCTGCACGTACAACGTGCAGGTCGTCAGAAACAGAATGAAGCCTTCGCGGGAAGAAGAGGACCTTGGCTGGCGGGGATTGGGGTCCCCCGCAAGCAAAGGTAGCCCATGGCGACGGCGGATTGAGAGGGTTGTCGGCAGGGGTCGTCAAAGTTGTTGTTGGTGGCGGCGGGGGTCAGCAATGGCGGGGGGGGGGGGGAGGGGGGGTCGGCGCTGCCGGGGGGGGGGGGGGCTAAAATGTGCCCCCTCACCTCGGGCTCTGGACTCCCCTCCTGCCGAAGTCTGGCTACGCCCCTGTGTGCATGTAAATTTTCATTATTGCCAATAAGTACTCATTATTACTTAAGTGCTGTTATCAATGCTAATTAGCTTGTTAAGCCAATTAAATTATGCGCATTGTTATAGAATACGCCTGGATTTTGGCGCGGATCTCTATGCATACTATATAGAATCCAGGGGTTAATGTGTTACTAATAAGAAGTTATCATTTTAATTCAACACTATCAGCTTTAATCAAATTGTTGTGAAAATTTTAATCAATTTTTGTCAAAAGATTTTTAGCAATTCTTGTGGAGGAATAAAGCAGCCATAAATAGAATATTTCCCATAGTGACACTTATCTGAAGTGGCTGGATCCCGACAGGCGCCCGTTTCACAAAAGGCTTCATCAGGGGATGAAGTCCAGCAAACACTACTGAATCTCTGCATATATGCGTGCTGTCTCCACTTGAGAAGACACTTCTATTGCTTTATCAGCAATTGCTAATACTTTGAAATCTGATAGATGGAATTCTAGTATCAAAATCAAAATTGAATTTAAAAAATCCATTTCATGGACAACTTGGCAAAAACTACAAATATGGTCACTCGTTCAAATAATTGATAATAACTTCCTATTCCATTTAAATGTAACTTACTGACATATTCAATAACAAGTACCATACATATCAATCTTTTGACAACTATGTCTGCTCTACAAACTTTGGGGTCTTTTACTAAGCCATGCTAGAGAGTGGCTGGCGCTTTGATTAGTGTGTGGGTTTGCCACACGTTCCAGCCACTTTCTATCTCGGGTGAAAAACGGTTGTGGTTTTTTTTTTGCGACGTGCTAATTTCTCCATTAGAGTGTGGCCATTACTGCTGGGAGCCCTTACTGCCACCTATTTAGGAGGTGATAAGGGCTCCCGCACTACTCCAGCGCTAATTGGGTATTGCACGGTAATGTGCCCACACTACTTAATTAGCGCAGGGCATGCCTACTCCCTGCCCCCCGTGCTAGAAAATAATTTCTATTTTCTACCATGGGGATCGGCGTGCGCTGATCACAGCAATACCATGGGACTCCTCGGTGCACCCTGCCCAATCATTGTTTTTCTTTATGAATAGAGTACTCTGGACTTCAGTTAAAAATGGAAAGCTGGTCTTTCTACTACCAAATTATGTTGGCATTGTAACAACTCTCAAGGTACTTTTGTACATATGATATATGAATGTCACCTAATAAAAAGCTTCTGGTCTCAAATATGGATCTACATAATAGATATTTTTAATTGCTCTATACCTCTTTGGCAGTATGATTATTGTGAGATCTGCACCCCCCCCCCCCACAGCTTAATTTAACAGATCACAGCAGACATTTTGATATACTGGCTTCCACTGGTATACAAACAATTCTGTGTAACTGGAAAAATTCTAATTCCTTAAATAGTACCTATTGGTGGAACATGGTATGCCAAGTTTGTAAACTTGACAACAAAGGAGCTGAAAAAACCAGCGGACATACATCTGTATCACACATTTGAAAACCAGTTGACCAATATTTAAAAAGTACTAGATAACCATTCTCATTAATATTCAAGATAAATCTGACAATAATTTCTTTCATTCAGGATCTATCTTCTGTTAATATATATCCAGCTTTAGAAGATAAATATATGACTATTTGTTATAACATTTTGGCATCCTCTCTTCTCTATAATTTCATCAATTGTTACTTGTTTTATGTTTTCCTTATCTCATCATTTGTTCCGTACTCCTTTTTGAAAATGTAAAAAAAAATACTAAACTAAAAAAAAAATCATAAGCAATCATGATAAATGATTGAGAATCTACTCCCTAAACTAAGATCTATACTTTCAGAACTGCATAATCGTATCATAAATGAATTGAGAAAGGGGGGTCTGTAAAACGATAACATGATTCATTTGCTTTCCTCCTTTCCCCTGAACTGACATATGTTCCATGCAGAGGAGGTGATGCATTTGATTTCTCCACATCAAAAGCATGCCTTCTGTACAAATAAACATTGTTCCTCTGATTTCAGTTTCAGATCTTCATCTAAATGTAACAGTTTTTTTTTTTTTACCTCTTTGAGTGAATTCCTTCAAAAAGGCAGCAAATAAATCCTAATAAATAAATAAATATCTGGATTTAATTCAGCCGTGGCAGCTAGCATATTAAAAAAAAAAATGCTGACCATCTCAGTTGAATAGTGACCCAACATTTCTCAGCAAAGTAAATCATTGAGAATAAAGTCAGGTTTTGAGGAAAATATGTAAAATGCTTTCCTAAATTCCTCATTTTAAATCTTTACTGTCTGCTGATACCAGGAGGAGATTTGGGGGCCCTTTCACAAAGGTGCGTTAGGCACTTCGCACATGCAGCGTGCGCCAAAATGAGATTACTGCAGGGCTACCGTGTCCCCCTGACGGTAATTTCAGATTTGCTCCACGCCCATAATGCCTGGATGATTTATTTATTTCCTCCCACGCCCTACATTTCTGGTGGTAATTGTCAGTCACCGCTTGTGTAGCGCATGAGCCCTTACCGCTAGATCAATGGGTGGCGTTAAGGACTCAGGCGTTAAGGACTCAGTGCGCTGGTTTCAGTTTTACTGCATGTCCTTTTCTTGTTCCATTAAAAAAAGGCCTTTTTTGTAGACGCGGTAAAAACTGGCCCAGTGCGTGCCCAAAAACATGCACCTACACTACTGCAGGCCACTTTTTGCTTGGGCTTAGTAAAAGGACCCCTAGGTGAGTTAAGACTTTTTGAAGAGCTGTGGTTTTACAGACATATGCTATCAGAAGTTTATGAACCTTAAATTATATACAGGCCTCAACTTCAAGAAATCAAAGCCTACTGAATGTATGGTAGTGGAAACAATTTTCTTTATAGTGCTTATCTGAAGAAGTCCAGAAAATCCTTGATAGCAAGCGTCATTCTTTTTCTTTAAATTATGGGCTAGGTAAAATCCTTTGAAAACACAGTCCTTGGTGTGGACATGGAAGTGAAAAATTATAGTAGGAAGCATATGGTAAACAGTATATGGTTAACTGTGCAAAGCAAGAGAATGATTCTTCATGCTTCTCGGTTATCACATTTCTCATTGTGGTTTTTTTAAATGATAGATTTCTCTCTCTGTACCTATGCTGTTCCCATAAGAAGAAATAAAGTAAGACATCTGATGAAATATTGAGGTTAGGAATGCAGTACAGTCTCCTTTCTCAAGCTTGAAACAGAGGTTTGGGAATAATTCAGAACTGCTACCTTCAAATGCTGCATTAAATCAAAATGTTTTAGAAAGTAATATTTTGGGTTATACTGTGATGCTTTTAAGCAGTAAATAGAGAAAGCATTTATTTGTGGGTTTGCTAGTGAAAAGTGTATAAAAACAGCTGTCGTAAAACTGCACATAATCTAAATACTATGTATATATTTCTCCCCTTTATAAGCTATTGCTTATATATAAATATATATAAATATATATAAATATATATATATATATATATATATATATATATATACAGTATTCCTGATTTTTTTGTCAATATGCTAAAAAAAAATAAAGTCATCTTTATTTAACAACTAGGAAAAAATGCCCGTTTCTGAGCAGAATGAAATGGGCGCTAGCAAGGGGCCCCCTCCCTCCGTCCCTCTGAGCTACTTGCCTTGCTCGCTGTGGCGTTTCCGTTTCGGCCCTCGAGTGTCATAGCTCCGCCCTCGACGTCATGACGTTTTGACGCGAGGGCGGTGCAGACACTCCAGGGCACACCGGATATCTCGGGCGCCTCAACTTCCGTGGAGGCTTCAGAACGTTGGGGTTGCCTTTTATATAGAGAGATGGGAAAACAGTGTACTTCTAACTTTATAGCAGTTTCATTTTGGAATTCTGTTTCTGTTTGTGATGGGATTGCTTTCTTAAAATTATTCTTTTTCTGCTGACAAGCAGTATTAAGGCAATGTCACCACACTGGGATGGAGCAGTTCTGCCAGCCTCCTTCCTTCCCCGTGGCCATGATCCCACTCCCTCCCACCCTCGAAGTACAAAGGGCTGACTAAATCTTAAATCACCAATCTCTGAAAAATGTGAATGCCTGAATCCAAAGATGTAGATGGCATCCACATAGATTTTATCTTTACTATCAAAATATAAACCAATACAGATTCAAATTCAAAATGTTTCCTTAAATGTAATTTATGAAAAAAAAAAAAACCCAAACAGTGATGGGCAATCTGGACACTAAATGGATCACATCTCTGTATTGGTACAAATCCCAAACCTAACTCCAAAATCTATTGTTGTTGAAAGGTAATCGCCACATGTACTATTAGCATTACCGTAAAAGTCTACCAATCTTGTTATGCTTGGCTCACTGACCTGTGTCTCGCTGTGCATCTTAAAAGGCCACATGTATGTTGCTTCAACCTCAGTTCCCTGATAAAAAAAATCTTGTATAACTGAAGATCATTGCAGATCCTCTTCATTTGGGTCTGATCACCAGAGCTGGCGGCAAATGATGTACGTTGATCATCTCTTTTCTTAGGGCTTCTTTTACTAGATCATGCTAGTAATTCCCGTGCAGCAAATGAGAGGAAGCTCATTCAGTTCCTATGGGCATCCTCTTATTTTCACGCTGGGAATTGCTAGCATGGGTTAGTAAGAGAGGTCTATTGATTGGTAATCATGTTTATCGCGGTTAAATTTCTTTATCTTAATTTGTCTCACTATTTTTGTTGCTGCCTTTGAAACCCTTCAAGTTTCACTGTTTAAGCATATTGGTCACCTTTTCAATCTCCATTTTTAATTCAGTCTCTACTTTGCTTCAGCAGGGTTAAAACAGATTGACAGTTTGATGCATCACACTTAAAATTTGCCTCAGAATGTTGTAACACAAAGCCTTGCAGTTAAATGGGTAACATTTTCACTTGCAAATACATAAGTTGTTACCTGAGCATATACTCCCTATCTTAACATTCATGTAAGTACAAACTAAGGACGTCCCAGTATAGTATGGCCCACTTCACCAGTGTTTGATTCTAATCAAATCCATCTTCTCCCTGTTGTCCCACAAATATTTGTCTCACTACAATCAATTTTTCTCCACTGCTCTTATAAGAAAGCAAGAATGAGCCAGCCTTTTAGCTAAGAAAATCAATCATCTCATTATTTGCATTTTGTTTCCGAGTTAGTGATACTGTTACAGCACATTAGGTAATTAAATAGAGTGTGACAAGGATTATAGATTTCCTGGCCTCTAAGATTGGCTGGCTGGGCCATTCATACTAGTCTGAAGTTAATCAATAGACCTGCCATCTCTATTTAACAGTTTCTTCTGTCTATTTTACTTAGGAGTGCTTTTTTCTCTCTTTTTCCATTTTAACGTGGTAACAGAGATGTGTGAATTTTGCCAATTTTGCTTTGGGAGATTTTTTACTGAGAAACTTGAGCTGCACTGCATAATATCCAATGGTGTTTCTTGTATATTTTTAGTAAAGTAATGCAAAACTCCTCAGTTATTTGGTAATTCTATGGTAGCTAATCATTGTAGTTCTGTGAAATTTTGTCTATTTTGCAGAACTTTACTAGTCTGTACAGTATTCCCTGCAGTATGGTTTAGAGCCAAATTACATTTAAAAGGGATACTCATGACAAGAAAGCAGGCTCTCTTTGTCAAGCAATCGTCTTTAAATCTAGACAACTACATAGTAACATAGTAACATAGTAGATGACGGCAGAAAAAGACCTGCACGGTCCATCCAGTCTGCCCAACAAGATAACTCATATTTGCTGCTTTTTGTGTATACCCTACTTTGATTTGTACCTATGCTCTTCAGGGCACAGACCGTATAAGTCTGCCCCGCACTATCCCCGCCTCCCAACCACCAGCCCCACCTCCCAACCACTGGCTCTGGCACAGGCACAGACTGTATAAGTCTGCCCAGCACTATCCTCACCTCCCCAGCCCTGCCTCCCAACCCCGGCTCTGGCACAGACCGTACAAGTCTGTCCAGCACTATCCCCGCCTCCCAACCACCAGTCCCGCTTCCCACCACCGGCTCTGGCACAGACTGTATAAGTCTGCCCAGCCCTATCCCCGCCTCCCAACCACCAGCCCTGCCTCCCGATCTTGACTAAGCTCCTGAGGATCCATTCCTTCAGCACAGGATTCCTTTATGCTTATCCCACGCATGTTTGAATTCCGTTACCGTTTTCATTTCCACCACCTCCCGCGGGAGGGCATTCCAAGCATCCACTACTCTCTCCGTGAAAAAATACTTCCTGACATTTTTCTTGAGTCTGCCCCCCTTCAATCTCATTTCATGTCCTCTCGTTCTACCACCTTCCCATCTCCGGAAAAGATTCGTTTGCGGATTAATACCTTTCAAATATCTGAACGTCTGTATCATATCACCCCTGTTTCTCCTTTCCTCCAGAGTATACATGTTTAGTTCAGCAAGTCTCTCCTCATACGTCTTGTAACGCAAATCCCATACCATTCTCGTAGCTTTTCTTTGCACCGCTTCAATTCTTTTTACATCCTTAACAAGATACGGCCTCCAAAACTGAACACAATACTCCAGGTGGGGCCTCACTAACGACTTATACAGGGGCATTAACACCCCCTTTCTTCTGCTGGTCACACCTCTCTTTATACAGCCTAACAACCTTCTAGCTACTGCCACCGCCTTGTCACACTGTTTCGTCGCCTTCAAATCCTCAGATACTATCACCCCAAGATCCCTCTCTCCGCCTGTACCTATCAGACTCTCCCCGCCTAACACATAGGTCTCCCATGGATTTCTACTTCCTAAGTGCATCACTTTGCATTTCTTCGCATTGAATTTTAATTGCCAAATCTTAGACCATTCTTCTAGCTTCCGTATGTCCTTTTTCATGTTTTCCACTCCCTCCGGGGTGTCCACTCTGTTACAGATCTTAGTATCATCCGCAAATAGGCAAACTTTACCTTCTAACCCTTCGGCAATGTCACTCACAAATATATTGAACAGAATCGGCCCCAGCACCGATCCTTGAGGCACTCATTCTCCAGAAGGCACTGGGCTTTTTTAGAAGGTATTTTCTGAGAAAGCCAAGGAGGAGTTTGGCAGTCAGCACCTTCCACAGCTGAGAGTAATTAAGACAGTGCAGACTACTAGAATAAGAGTTTAAAAATGGCTGCCGTTCTAGATCAAGGAGGCAACTGAGGAGGAAGGTTAGCAGGGGAGGAAGCCCCAGAAGACATGCAAACAGCAGAAGCAGCTCTGGGGAGTGAAATAGGGCAGAAGGTTTCCCTGGAAAAGCTGCAAGGTTCAATAGCAGAGCTAGGAAGTTGGGTCTTTCCCTCCACAGTATTTGCTTGGTTGGAAGATTGGGCAGTAACAGCAAACCAGGAGAAAACTTTCTCCACAGTGTGTGTGTAACTAAGGGCTCTAGAAGTGGAGAAAGGGCCTCCAAAACTATCATCAAAACAGGAAATGGAGTTACTAAGAGACTAAGAATTGAGAAGCAATAGGTGGGGTGGGGGGTGGGAGAATAATCCTGTGACCAGCTGTTAACAGGGGAGATTGGTTTTTGCACTGGAGCAAGTAAACTATTGCAGGAAACTACAGCTAGGAAGGAGGTAATAGACTATTCTCTCCCAGAGTTAGGAGTGTTGGATTAAATCTTATCCTAACTCAGAGGTTTTCAACCCAGTCCTTGGGGAACACCCAGCCATTCAGGGTTTTCAGGATATCCCCATTGAATTCAATGACACCTCAATCAAACCAGCTACAAATTATTAACATTAAATGATTCTACTTTATTGAACACAAATATTAAAATCTAGAAAGTTTCATCTGTATATTTATTTTAATTTTATTTTTTTTACATTTATTCAATGTACATTTATGCAATCAACATAAATTCACTTTTAGAAATAAAACAAATATCTGAAATGGGAATTAATTCCCTTAATAAAGGCAAAATCTGTAACAATTTAGTCCACATAATATTGATCCAAGAACTAGGAAATATAAGTGTAGGTAAATTAAAGGTAAATTAATACATTTTTGAAACAGACAGAGCCTAGAGGATTGCAGCTGGGCTTCACGCTATCACTCAGGAACTACTGCAGTACTTTCTTTAGAGGAAACAAAATCTGATAATTTCTCAGGTTCAAAGAAGATATAATTAACGGAATTCAAAGAAATATAACACTTACAGGGGAACCTTAACATAAAGGTTCCACCTATACGTAATACTCTTTCTTTTAACAACAAGAATTTCTTTCTTTTTCTTTGAGTCTCTCGTGCTAAATCGGGAAATACTTGTATTTTTGAGCCCAAGAACGGTGAATTCGTGTGGCGGAAGTAAAATTTGAAAACATTATTCCGATCTAGTTGCAATGCGAAAGTAACCAAAAGCTTAGTTCTCTTGGTTACAACACCCAATGAGGACTCTAAAAATTCTGTTAAATTTAAATCAGATTGGGGATTAGGCAATCTAGTCTCTCCAGCTCCGGAAATATATAATACTTTTGTAATAGGTGGTATCCCTCAGGGGGAATACCTAGTACTTCATTAAAATACTTTTTTAACATATCTAGAGCTGGCATAAGAGGAGACTTCGGAAAATTCAAAAAGTGCAAATTATTTCCCCGAATCTGATTTTCCAGATACTCTATCTTCCGCTTTTGGAGACTATTGTGGAATTCACATTTTTAAGTTCTTCATCAAAATGCTCCATCTTTGTAAATTGTTCAGCAGTTTTTGTTACTAGGTCATTTTGAATTTGTTTTACCTCTGCTACTTTGCCCCTCAAAATACCTGTTATTTGCTGCAGGTTGGTAGTTAGTCCCTGTAGTGCTTCCCACAAGGAATCCAGTGTAACGGTCGATGGTTTATTCAAAACTCCGAGACTGGTAGAAGGTTCGTCAGGGTTTCTATCAGACAACAGTGCCTGAGATGGTATTCTCACTGGCGTCGACGCGGCAACGGGGTCTCCACGGACAGCCGCTGAGGACCGACTTCCGGATTCAGCTGGCTGTGCATTCGCTCCCGCGGTTTCCCTTCCCGGTCTCGGAGGAACCATTATCGACGGAGGGCTCAAAGACACTCCTTCAGCGCTTAGGACTACATGTTCTCCCGGACCACCCAAAGCATTCTCTCCGGTTCCCGGCATTCGGAGTCCAGATTCTTCCAGCGTTAGTTGCCGCAGGAGAGAGGGATCAACTCTACCTGTGGAGGTAGGTACTCCGAGTTTACCCTTCCACTTTCCCATTACGGGACCGTGGTTTCTCGATTAGCAAACTTTCGGAGGATATCTTTCCTGCTCTTTCCTGCAGGTCTGCTCAGGCGGCCATCTTGGATCCTCTCCTCATCTGTGTATTTATTTTATCGCTTCTTGGTTTCTTTAAAATTTGCCAATCAAGCTAAACACAGAATTGACAGTCACAACCCCCCTCCCCCATTCTCCTATTAACAAAATTTCTTTCTTACAAGTCCATAAATGAATACTAGTGAGTTCTCAGTTACCAAGTTCTTCTGTATTCCCAAAGGTTGTTTCCAAACATTAAACCTTTTTGTCAATGCGGATTTCTCACCAAACTTTTCAAATTTATAGTTGCTCCGTTCCAGTGAATATATTTTCACTCTTCAAACAATTTCATGCTATAGGCCACCTTATACCAAGTCCAAAAGCTCACAAGCTGTTCTTTGCATTTCAAAACCCAACTGATGTCAGGGCTCTACAAGGTACCATGTTTCGCCATTGGGGCGTCATAAGGAGCCGAGACTTATGTGCATTGTTAAAACACTCAGACCACTTCAAAATGGAGTAAATGAACAGGTTGCTCTAGGCACTACCTGTTTGATCTCAGTAGGGGACATTCTGAAACCCCCAATTGGCTGGGTGTGCCCTGAGAACTGGGCTGAAAACCCCTGTCCTAACTGCTACAATTTTTGTGCTGGGACAGCTGGATGCTACCTCTCCACTAGTGACCAAAGATACTAGACAAATACTGTTGTAGTGGAATTGTTGTTTCCAGGTGGAGGGCAGGCCTCTCAATTGTCACAAATGGATGCAGTGTGGTATTTGGAATCTCGATCATCTGATGTCTGGGCACCGGCTTCTCATGTTTCAAGAACTGAGAAAGAAATTTTGTATTCCATTTTCACAATGCTACAGATGGATGAAGCTTAGGCATATACTCCAATCCTGGAAAGCTGACATGTTTCCTTGGTTGTTTTATCTGGTCTACTTTTGTTCTGTACTACAGATAATGACTCTGGGATTCCTCCTTATACAATATGTAAGCAGTTACAGCATAATTCACTTCACACTCTCCAGATATATCGTTTTTAAAGGCAATATGGGAACTGGAAACCCATTCTGAATTGTTGGACTCTGTATGGCAATCCTTTTGGCTACATTGAGTTTGCTGTACTGCTTCTGCCTCCTTGACACAATCTCTCTACTCTGTTGGTTATAGGGCATTATGGATGCCAGCTATACTGCATCGACTTAAGCTCAGATCAGCCAACATATGATGGACTTGTTTCTCATCTTCTGGTACTCTAGATCATATGTTGGGTTTTTTTGCCCTGTGGTACAAGACTTTTTGAAACACATTCAAGGAGCGTTGAATTAAGTATTTCAAGTGCCTCACTACTGTAGAAAGCTTAGTGAGTGCAAGGAAGAAGTCAAGGCTGCCGAGGGGTGTATGGGATAGGACTGGAACCCAGTAGTAAAGAGGAAGCTATTAAGGCTAAAGATTAAGCTCCTGCTTGCTCCTAGAAATGGGGGAGGGGATATGCATGTTATAAAGCAGCTTTGCTGGAATACTTTTAAGGAACAGGTTTGAGACAGTTATAAGGGCTGGAACAGGAGATTTAAAAAAAACTAGTAATGTTATTTGAAAAGCTGCTGTTTATGCTTATGTTGTGATTAGTGAGTAGCAAAACTGGGTCCAGAACAGACTGAAGGCCTGGGCAGGCCAGCCACCATGGAAAAGGATTTACTAAGAAGGTGAGCTGAAGGGAAAGTCCAGAAGGTGGCATTGTACAGAGAAGGCACTGCACACCAAGAGTATTGCAAGGAGATGAAGGAAATCTTGTAACCCTTATGTAGTGTAATCCGAAGAGAATAGATTTGTCTATTTTGTTTGTTTGAAAGTTATTAAACTTTAAGGCCTTCTATTCAATCTGTCTAATTTTCAAAGAAAGACTGTTCCAAAGTTTGGTAGCCTGAAATCTGAAGACTCAAAAACACGTTGAAACCTGATCCCTCATTGATGGAAATTCTACTATATAGCGATTCCAACCTCTAACTGCCTTGTTAAAACATATAGAGGCTCTTTTTCAAAGCACATAGACTTACAAAGTTAAATAAGCACTGGCCTTGTTCTCCAACTACTGAAGCATAATCTGTCTAACCATGATCAGGGCACAGACCATAGAAGTTAAGATAACTAACAGCTCAGGAAGTACTCCAGAGTGAGACCTCGTAGTATATTAAAAACTATACAAGCACTGTAAAATTAATTCTGGCCTGTACCAGAAACTGTTGCAACTTGGTCATGAGGAGTCATTCTGTCATATTTCTGAGCACCAAAAATCAGTCTTGCCATATTCTGCAACAGTGGTAATCCTATCCATAAGGCTTAAAGAAATTCCCACCTACAAGGAGTAACAATAATCTAAATGTGGCAGAATCATCAACTGAACCAGCCTTCTAAACTAATCCTCCAAGAAATAAGCTCTAATGCAACAAAGCTGATGTAATCTAAAAATTCAATCTGAACAAGTCTTTTTACTTGTGGCTCCATAAAGAGCCTAACAATATCCATAAAACTCTAATCTAATTGGTCAGTAGCTCAATTAGACCTAGATATTCAATACCCGGACCTGTCCAAGCACGAGCATTCAATACCTGGATTTGTTTGGATTACTGCTCGCCACTTGCACTTATGTGGGACCTGGTCAATATTTAGCAGGGAGCTGCGTAAGATACTTAAGTGCCTCTGTCAGTTTCTCTCTCCTCCCACACCCCGCCAATTCAAACACCCCCTTCCTGAACCTCCTTGATGATTCTGACCCCCTCCCAAAGCTTTCCCCTGAGATCAGCCCCCCACCAGAGATCGACTCCTCCCCCGGGCCTATCTATATCCCTGGTGGTCCAGTGGATGGTATTCCTGGAGAGTAATGATCCCCACTTGATTCTAGAGCTTGTGGTAGCCATTTTAGCACATGGAACCGCTAAAGGCAGGAGAGTGGGGATCTCTTCTGCCCGAGATAGATCCCTGGTGATCTGGCGGGGATAAGAGGGCCTGGGTGGGGAGGAGAATCTTGGGTGGGTAGCTGATAGCAGATGGAGTGTTGGGGGGATGGAGAGGGAAGCACATATGTCGGCTGCTACATGGAAGCTATGTGGGTACTGGCTGACATTCAGTGTCATCACCTACATAGTAGCTTCTTATTTGGTCACTTAGCTATGCGGGGCACCTGCATAGATGCCAGCTTCTCCCTGACTCTGCCCTTGGAATGTCCCTCTCTGGCCCACATTGTAAATGGCCAATTAGTACTGTTATTCAGCGGCATTGCCTGGTTAAGTGCCACTAGACACTGGGGACCAGCACGTAGAGCATGATATAAGTGGGCAGGAGCCTCTCTTACTTGTTTAAATCGCTTTGAAAATTGGGTGGTAGATGTTTTTTTTTCCACAGGAAGTACCATGCCACAACCAAGAGATAGCTCTGAAGGTAAGTCTCAATAAAATTACTAAATCAGAGAATTTTGGTTTTCTGGGTATTCAACTTTAGGTAATTTGATGTAGTCCATTGTTGAATGGTTGCCACACATCTAGTTAATAACCCTGGAGTCAATATTTAAAGTGAATTAACCAATCAGGAGAGACTCCTGGCTGGTTAAATCACTTGTGCGGTGCTATCTGCTGATATTCAGTGGCCCTTAACTAGTTACTGCCGCTGAAAACCAGCTATTACATATATATATATATATATATATATATATATATATATATATATATATATATATGTAATAGCTGGTTTTCACTTTAAATATTGACTTCTGGACAACAACAATAAATGAACTCAATGACATACCACCCAAGTATAAACACTTCATAAGAAATTGTGACGAAACAGGTGAAAACACACTAAACAAAATAGTACCACTCAAAACAAAAACAAAAATCATAAAACAACCATGTCACTGTTGAATTGTCCAACAGGACTTGCACTGCTGACTCCAGCAACAGGGGAGAGAATTCCTCCAGTGCTAGGTATGTGACCCTGGTCTCCAGCCTGTTGACTGGCCAGTTTGCTTCTTCACGTGACCAAATCCCTACACCACCTGACCTCAACAGTAAGCTCCCCAATCTGAAAGGCTAGCATTGGCTGTGACAGCTACCCAATAGGGAAGGGGGGAACTCTAGGTCTGCACTTTTCAGCAAGGGAAATGGACTATGCCACCAGGTGATAGAACTGACTGATGCCCATAAGGGAAGATAAGTATCATATTCCTGAGACTTGGGAGACCACCTGGTCAGGACAGCCCATTATAGAGATGTCATATGTGTCCTTTCCTAGGAAACTGAAGTCCAAGGTTGCTGTCATGGAACCCAGGAGATGAAGACAGTTCTGGACCAATTGGGCATAGAAGATCTGGGAGCTGAGAAAATAGCTGCTATTGAACAGTGTCTCCAGGTATTCCACAGACTTCAAATAATTTGCTATTCAACTGAGGTTCTCTAACATCTGAATTTGCATGTCAGTGAAAGCCCTGGTCTCCTCCTCAGAGTTGGCCTGAATGAACCAGTTGTCTGGGTATGAATAAACACCTACTCCCTTTCTGTACAGAGAGGCTGCCACAACTACCATGTCCTCAGAGAAAGTTCTGAGAACTGCTGCCAACCCAAAGGGGAGAGATCTGAACTGGTAGTGCTCATTAATGACACAGATGCAAAAAGAATGCCTGATGTTGCTTCTGAACTGGAAAGCAGAGATAGATCAAGATAGGACAGAAATTCCTTTGAGGTCCAGTATGGATTGGAAGGTGCTCACTTTCTTGGGGTCCACAAAGTATATGGATTATCAGTCCTTTCTGTGGAACTAGGATGACTGCCCCTAGTTTATGCAGGCACTGTAGGGTTTTGACCACTGCTCTCCTTTTGTGCACTGACCCACCAGATAAAAAAACTATAAAGGTGTCAGAAATGATTTGCACAAACTCCAGAAATGATTTGCTTGATATTTTGAGAATCCATTGAACTGATCTGACATGAACCCAAGTGAAGGCAACCCACCCACCTGCAGAGACCTGGTCTGACTTCAACCATCACTCATTGGGAACTTTTGCTTTGCGAGTTTGAGGGCCTGGGGACATCTTGGGAAGGGCTAATAATTCTTAAAATGACTTGACAAATATCCTAAGGAGGAAGAGACCTGCCTATCACATGAGAAATAACCCCAGTCCTTAGGACAAGATTTTCCAGAAAAAAACCCAAAACACCTCTTTGTACATGAGGATAAGTGGAAAACTATTTTGGTGGTTAGAGCAGCAAGTTGAGAACCAGGGATGCCTAAGTTCAAATCCCACTGCTGCTCCTTGAGATCTTAAGCAAATAACTTAAACCTCCCTTGCCTTGGGTTCAAGCTCAGATTGTGAGCCCTCTGGGGACAGGGAAATAACTGTACCTGAATGTAACGCACATTGAGCTAAACCGCAAATCCCTTCCTTCCTACTTTGAAGCAACTAGCGTCCACAAGCCATATTGTTCAAACATGAAAATCCCAATATCCCACTGAATCATATATATCTTTGGAGAGCCTTAATATACATATAAAACATATTTTATGACTTATTTATAAGAAAAAAGGGGAAATCTTTAATTATAAAAATGGTTCATAGAGTAGTACTAGAATGGTACAGATTTACTAGGAAAGCATACTTTCAACTTAAAGTACATTAAAAAAAATTCACCATCTAAGCCTTGGATTGTATATAATTTTGGATACAGGGAATAAAGCTCCAGGGGCTGATTGGGTTAAAGTGTTCTGTAGAGGCGACTCTGCTAGAGAGGGGACATTGTTGGATTCAGCCTTGAAGGAAGCACTTCTTAGCCAGGAGGGAAACTTGGATTTGCCCAACGTGAAAAAAATGAGGAGGACGACAGGAAAAAAAAAAAAAAAAGCTACCAAACACATTTTCTTCTTCAGCTATTTCAGCCACTGTATTCCACAGAGGTGTTTCACCGCCTGGGAGAAATCAATCTCTCACAGTTGCCTTTCATGTCAGTTCCCCACGGCACTGGTCCTCATATCAATTCAGCTTAGTGCAGGAGGAAATTTATGTTAAAAGTAGTTTACACCGTTTAACTCTGCAATCAAAGGGCCATCACTTTTCTGACAGGCGTCTTTTGTGCTTTTATTACTTCACACTCTTCACTAATAAATTCTGCTGTATCATATACACAAAAGGCAATCTTGATGTCCATCAAACCAGCAAACAAAAACAGAAACTTTTATAGCTTTGACCCCCCCCCCCCCCCCCCAATTTTCTTGTAATAAAATTTCCTGAGCATACCTTGAACAAGTGAGTGCTTACATCATCATTTGTGTATGGCAACCACTACACAATGTTTTACAGCAATATATATACCCTCTAGATGGAAGAACAAGAGGCTATGCTGTAATGATGGACTACAATATATAGACAGGCATTTAAACTAGGGAAAGGGAGTGGCAAAAGGAATAAAATAATTTCAGAAAGTAACCCCCAGCATAAACATTACAGCAGTATAAATAATAAGAGACATGATCTCAACAAGAGGAAGCAGGTAATCAAGACACACCAGGGGATACTTGGGGGTACAGATAGGGTTACCATATGGCTCCAGAAAAAGGAGGACGGATTGAGCCAGCTGGGTTTTACTTCCATTGCTTTCAAGCAATGGAAGTAAAACCCGGCTGGCTCAATCCGTCCTCCTTTTTCTGGAGCCATATGGTAACCCTAGGTACAGAGTACCGGCACCTTTTCCATTGAGGCATATTTTCAAAGCACTTTGGGAGGCTAAGTTCCATAGGTTTCTATGGAACTTTGGGAGGCTAAGTGCTTTGAAAATAAGCCTAAATTGTCAGCTAAAATTGATCCATAGACACCAAGTTTTAATGAAAGATCTCAGGCTCTATACACCAATTCTACCTTGTCATATATTCTGTGACTGGTTGTAGGAGTCCTGGCTATTGTGGGTAGGTCCCTGAGTGATCACCCCACCCTTGAAGAGTGGCCTAGCATTTGAGTACTGGCACCTTTTTTGGTAGAAAAAAACGCACTGCCAAGACATAACTTTTTCAAAATATAAGTAAACCATCAAAATAATGGTGGAAGGCTATGAGCGCAAATGCTGATCTTAAGCCCTAAAAGTGGGCGTGGACTTAGACATTGTGGCCATTACAGAGACTTGATTCAGTCAGGGTCGCTGAGAGGGGGGGGGGGGGGGAAATTCCCCAGGCCCGGGACTCCAAGGAGGGCCCGGTGCCGGGCTCTCTCGCCCTCTCCTGCTCCCAGGCCGCTGGCGTCTCAGTCCCCAGTCTCCACCTACCTACCCTCAGCTCCCTTCTGTCTGCCATCTAACCACCTTCATTTAAAAATACAAAAAAAAATCTCAAAATCGGCAGCGCAGCGCCTTCTGTGTGAAAGCAGCAGATTGCCTTGGATGGGGCTTCCCTCACTGTGTCCCGCCCTCCTCTGACGGGACACAGTGAGGGAAGGCCCGCACGAGGCGATCTGCCGCTTTCACACAGAAGGCGCTGCGCTGCCGAGTTCGAGATTTTTTTTGTTTTTTAAATGAAGATGGTCGGATGGCAGACAGAAGGGAGCTGAGGGTAGGTAGGTGGAGACTGGGGACTGCGGCACCGGCGGCCTGGGAGCAGGAGAGGGAGGCGACAGCAGTAGCAATTGGGGGAAGGGGGGGTGGAGGCAGGGGAGGGGTGGTGGCGATCCTTGGGAGGGGGGGGGGGCTGGGGGCAGCCTTGCCCTGGGCCCGGCTCAGGTTCTTGACGGCCCTGGATTCAGTGACTATCATAACTGGCAATAACTCATTCAGAAGGGATACAGATGGCAAAAAGGAGGAGTAGCTCTCTTTGTGAAAGATAATATTAACATAGCTGAAATACAGAGTGTGGGGGGAAAGAGGAAGCCCTGTAGATTATGTTGGAAAGATGAGATGGTACTTTGATCCACACTGGCGTAGCATGGCAGACGGAGAGAGAGGGACAGAACGAGGAGATGCTGCATGGCAAGGGGAGAAAGGGAGGGAGAGAGTAAGGAGAAGGGGCAGGAGAGAGAGCGAGCCAGAGAGAGAGAGAGAGAGAAGAAATTCAGAGCACGGGAGAGAGAGATATGATATTACATTGATGTTACCTATAAGAGGGCACTTTGGTTAATATTAACTTTAAGGCTGAACCCTATGTTAATACAGTGGAGAAAAGGGTAGTTGCACATAAACTGAAGCTGAATTTAAAAAAATGTTTTTCTGGTAATTTGACTCAAAACAAGTAGCATTCTGCAAACCTTAACTATTAATGGCTCTTTTTTTTCCCATGGAAACATATAAACATTCTGGAAGTGGTACTGGATACTAAGGGCCCTGTTTACTAAGGTGCGCTAGTGTTTTTAGCACGCGCTAAAAACGCTAGGGTGCCTACAGCACGGCTTAGTTAACAGAGTCCTTAGCTTTCTTTTGAGAAATATGTGGCTTTTGGCCTCTTTTACTAAGCCACGCTAGTGTTTTTAGCATGCGCTAATATTTAAGGTGCGCTAAACAACAGAGACGTCGATAAGAATATATGGACATCTCTAACGTTTAGTGCATCCTAAATATTAATGCGCGCTAAAAACGCTAGAGCAAAAACCCCCTTTGTTAAAGAAAGTTTTGATCACGCAGGAGCCCAGTGGTTGTTCTAACTTCCAATGCGTGGCGATTAGGGCGAGGGAAAATACTTTTGTATTTTCTGGTGCAGGGGGCATGCCCAGTGGTAATCAGCAGTGCCGTGAGCTGCCCGATTACTACTGGACTACTGCGGGAGCCCCTACCGCCTCCCAAATAGGAGGAGGTAAGGGCTCCCTCAGGAAATGGATGTGTGGCTAGTGTTTAACTTACCACACAGCCATTTCCTTTTTAAAACAACAAAAAAAAAAAGGTCTTTTAACAGTTGCAGTAAAAAGGGGGCTTTGGCACATGGCAAATCTATGTGCTGACGCCACCGCAGGGTCCCTTTTACCACTGCTTAGTATAAAAGCCCCTTAAATTTACAAAGTTACATAGAGAGCATTTTTGATATGATGTCTTAGTCCAACTTTGGACGTTTTGCTGAGAACATCCAAAAATCAAGTAGTGAAAATGACCATTTTCAAACCAGAAAAAGCGCCTATGTTTTTTCTTTGAAAATGACCATTTCCTAGACGTTGTGGTGCTTAGTATGTCTATCTTTTTGGACCATTAAAAAACACCCATCCAAGTGAAAAACGCAGAAAATCAAGTCATTGGGATGTAGGAGGAGCCAGCTTTCCTAGTAGACTGGCCACACAGGCATCCCAGTAGAGCAGTGGGTCACCCTAGGGGGCACTACAGTGGACTTAACATAAGAGGTCCTAGGTACACATCTCACCATTACCCCCTTATATTGTATGGTGAACCCTTCAAAACCAAAACAAACTATTGTACCCAACTGTACACCACTACAATAGCCCTTATGGCTGCAGGTGTCACCTATATGTTCGCTGTGAAGTCAAACTTCGCAATGACAGATGTGGCTAAGCCATACCATGCACCAACTTTGGCCAAAGCTGTGTAGAGCAGCTGGCTGTTGCCAAAAGCAACGGTACAGAGAAGGCTGTCAAAGCTGTACCTTGCATGCGTGCTGCTGCCTCCGGATCTGGCTGCATTGAAATTGCTCTATACATCTGGATGCCTGGAAGGGTAGTAGAGAGCAGTTATAATATAGCATCAGTCAACTTAGAGTTAGGGAAGCTGAGGCAGCCAGTAACACTGCAGGAGTGCCCTATAGGAGCATGTTGCCTCACTCAATAAGCTGTGTGGGACAGCTCTACAGGCAGCTAAATTAGCATGCAGAGTAGTAAACACTTAAATAGCACCTTACAAAGAAATGCTATGGCCAGCAATTTGCTGAAGAATAACCAAAGGCGACCAGTTGCACACCTGAACTCAGAATGAACCTGAATTTTGAAGGGCATGAGGAGGACTTCGAGCTGTGTTGTTCTGTAAGACACTCCAGCTAACGAAAGACAGAAAATAACTTTTCTCCTTTTTAAAAAACTTTTTGGTTTTTTTTTTTTAACTGCGTGTCAAACAGCACAGCATCCTCAGAATAGTCCGAACATATGAATTGCCCATAACAGCCATTTGGCATGTCTAAACCCGTAGCACAGGCAAACAAAAGACACTGTAATGGACCAGGATTGGTACAGCAACAATCAACATTCGATGTGCTGAACTTAGCCTAGAAAAAAATTATAATGGGTATGAAAGAGAAAAACCGACTATCAGTTATTATTATTATTTTTAATGAAACTGCAATTGCTTAAACCACGGTTCTTCAGGAGACTCGCCAACCACTGCCTGTCACAGACTTGGCAGCTAGCCCAAGAGGAAGCTGTGCCAATGAGCTATGCTGTGAAACTCGGGGCAGCCTCGGGATAGCTCATCCAAGCAAATTTATTAAGCACTACAGAAGCAAAAATCTGAAAGCAGCAGCTTCGCTAGCAGCTTCCTGCCTCCCGAAGGTAAAGCCAACAGAAGCAAAAGCTTGCCAAATCCCTGGGGGAACAAGTCCCTGACGCACAGATAGGAGCATGGTAGAACAGATGCTGAAGGCAGTAAAGAAAGCACTGCCAGGAAATAAAGGCCGCCAACCTGCTAATGCCCAAATCGAAGAGCTAGACTACTGGCAAGTGCCCTAGCGGCTGAGAAGCCATGAGAAATGACCCTCAGAACTGTGCAACCTGAGAAGAGTAGAATAAAACTAGGCAGGAAAATCACCCGCTGCCTGCTCAACCATCAAAACCATCTCAATCAAAAGGATTTTTAGGTGTTCACCAACAGACACCTTGAGAATGGGAGGGGGGGGGAGTGACTCAGTCCCACCGAGTTTCACCCAGCTCCAGCTATGCCTCCAGACCATGTAAGAAGGAGCTAATCTGTTCAGAAATAAACCCCCTGCTCTACTAAACCCTGACAAAGACTGGGTTAGGAGTCATATGAGAGCACCAGAAAGAAGCTGCGTGATCCAACAACCATCCACTTGGAGACAGAGAAAATATTGAACATTCCAGGGCTACATGATACCCTTGAGGGGTGAATCACAAAGAACTACTTTCTTTCTCTGTTTCCATCTGCTGGTCGACGGACACAGCTATTCCCAATCATCTGGACTGGTCTGGTATGGACGACAAGGAAATAATGTATAGCTTAGATCCAATTGCACCTCCTGTTTTGTCTCTGCCCTAAAGAATAGATCTTTGAAAACTGGAGAAATACCCAAGGACTGGAGAAATGCTGATTTCCCTCTTCATAAAAGCAGCAACAAAGAAGCGGTGGGAAACTACAGACTAGTGAGCACTGTGACTGGTAAGATGCAAAAATCTAACATCTGCAGCTGTTGGTACCTCACAAGTGTTTGGTGAGGAATATAAGAAAAGGGGGATTAGTATCTCTGCTCAATTTAAGGTGTGAGCAGTGAAGTTTACACAGTAGAGGTTGGATACTCGAAAGATTTTTGCTGTTGTCAGTTTTCAACCACATAAATATATTGATTTTATATTTTTGCCATTCCATCAATCCATTAAAACAATAACAACAACAACAACAACAACAACAACAACAAAGCTCCCTAGATTACTGTGTGCACAGATTAAGTAAAACACAAATGGGATCTGGTTGTGGGCGTGCCTAGGGTGGTGTAGCCTGCTAAATATGTGAATATCTCTCCTTTCCTTTGTTACAGTTGGAGACCACACCTTTAGCTCTCTCAGTCTGCGACATGCATCCATGAGAGTCTTCACATTGCTATATTTTGAGCAGAGATCCTGGATGGTATATCAAAGGTATCAAAAGCGTCCCTGGCCAGCAACTTTCAACAGGCCTTCTGCTTTTGGCCAACTGGCGAAGTGACTCGGCCTGCTCTGGTGGGAGAGTGTCCACCAAATCAGACATAATGCGCATCAAGAACCACAAGTAAAGGCTCATGTAGAACTGGTATGATTGTATACGTGAGATGAGCATCGAGGCCTGGTAAATCTTGTGCCCAAATGAATTCAGTGTCTCGGTCTCCCTGCCTGGGGACCCAAAACAAAGTCTCTGGAACTCCTGGCTCACTAGAGCGTGGATTCAATCACCAAGGAGTGATGAGGCAACTGTAGCCTATAAAATTCAGGTGCATTTTGAATCTGATACATCTTTTTGGGAACAACCAGGACAGACAGAGGGGACTCCCAATTCTCCACCTGAACATCATGTAGGATCCTGTGAAGAGGGACAGTCACTGCCTCTCTAGGACAGTCATAGTCCAGAACCTCAAACATCTCAGCCTGGGTTCGTTCTCCATCTCTAACTTAACAGGGAGGGCAGCCGTCATCTCCTTAAGAAAAGCAGGGCTCTCAGATGGTGATTTACGTCTATCCTCAGGAGGAGATGGGCCTGACGGAATTCCATAGGACTCCTCCTCTGGGAAGTACTATGGGTAATCATCATCATCCCAAGAACAGTCTGAATTAGAATCAGAAAAATACTCTGCATGGGAGGGCTGAGTCCACGCCTGCCTTGGATAAGTGGAACCATGTCCATACTTGGAATGTTGCCGAGATGCAGGTTTGCCCCTAGACTCCAGAAAGCTTCCTCAACAGATGTCGAGGGGGTACCCATACTGGCGCTTGTCAACATCGATGCCCCATGTAACATTGGCATTAGTAACAGAGCCATAGGCTGAGGGCTCTGCGAGGAAGGCAAAGGTAGAACCATGGCCGGTGCAAGAGCCCCCAATGCCAATGGACTCTGTGCCTGAAGAAGCTCCACCAAGGGCTCTTGGAGCCTGGTCCGGATCCATTCATTGACAACCAATATCGGTAAAGGCTGGGGCACTGTTTCAGAGACAGCCTGCAGAGCTATTGGTGCCATTGTGGAGACTGGGTTCCAACTACTTGAAGACTGGCATGAAGGCACCTCTTCAATAAAGTCTGGACTACTGTGGGAGCCACTACCGCCTCCTAAATAGGAGGAGGTAAGGGCTCCCTCAGGAAATGGATGTGTGGCAAATGTTTAACTTACCGCATGGCATTTCCTTTTTAAAAGAAAAAAAAGTCTTTTAACAGCAGCAGTAAAAAGGGGGCCTTGGCACGTGGCAAACCTGTGTGTTGACGCCACTGCAGGGTCCCTTTTACTGCTGCTTAGTATAAAGGCCCCTTAAATTTACAAAGTTACATAGAGGGCATTTTTGATATGATGTCTAAATCCGACTTTGGACGTTTTGCTGAAAACATCCAAAAATCAAGTAGTGAAAATGACCATTTTCAAACCAGAAAAATGCAGTACCCTATACTATCCTTAATCCAAATCTTCCCGCTGGTATAGGGTACTGTGTGGGCTGACTTTACAAGGTGCTCCTGATGAAGCTTTTGTGAAATGGTGACACACTGTAGAGTTCATCAGTACACACATTCAGATAAGTACCCGCTATATGATGAACTTTTGAACTGGACATTTAGTTTGAGTCTGCATTATGAAAAACAATGAAAAAAATTTAAAAAAAACAGCTTGAAGAAAAACATTCATAATGGAGGTTTTTTAGGACTGGTGAAGTTTGCTCAGTCATTAGTCCAAAGTTATATTAAGATGTGATTGGAGCTTCTGATGTCCTTTTTCCTCCTTTAATATTTTAGCAGTTTCTCTGTTACTTACAATTTTTGTATAGTGATAAGTAAATACAGTTTTTGTGATAGTTGTTTAACATAAAACACAAATACAAGATGAGAGGATGAAAAGTCAGTCACTAATTAAAAGCCAATGCGAAAAATAAATGCTTTTAATGCTGCTTTAAAATCCGAAGTAATTCAACTCCAGCCTATGGATGTGAGGGAGTATATTCCACAGGGCAGGGGCCATGTAGGAGAGGGAAGCAGGGGCGTAACTAGACTGGTTATTTTGGGTGGACCCAGTTATTTTGGGTGGGCCTTCCAACTCCCTCCCCCTTTAACCTGCATCTCTTTTCCTCTCCTCTGCTTCCAGATCCGGTATTTGCCCCTGCCTGCGACCTAGCAACTCTCCTTCCCCGGTGCACCTCACCACATTCGCAGGCAACAGCAGCAGCACACATCCACTACCTGTGCTGGTCTTTGCAGACGTCCCTCTGCCGAGTCCTGCCAAAGGAAACAGGAACTGACATTAGCAAGGCTGGGACACGACAGAGGGAAGCCTGCAGAGACCAGCGCAGGCAGCAGATGTGCAATGTTGTTGCCGCTTACAAATGTGATGAGATAGATAGGGAGGGCGTTGCTGGCCCATGGACGGATCTGGGAAAGGAAGAGAGAAAGCAAGAGGAGTCAGGTGGGCACTCCAGAAGTATGTTGGGGGGGGGGCAGACAGGGTGGGCACCCAGGCCCACCCATAGCTACGCCACTACAGGAAAGGATGAAAAGATTATGCTAGCAGGAAGTCAAAGGATTGTGAAGAAGCACAAGTGACAAGCACACTGGAATCATACTAATCCTATGTCAAACTGCCACCATCTGCCACTCCTCCTGAAAATTTCAGCCAGGGTAGCTCCTCTTCCCTTAATCAAACCCTGAAGACCTGAGGAGGGCCATGCCTCCATCTCCAAGTTAGCAACAATGGCTGATAGCCCAAATTTGCAAGTTTATAATGGTAACTTTGGGAAAATGGAGGTGGGGAAATCAGGAACTTCTCCCTCCCCACTGGACTTTTCTTTCTGTTTTATCACATCTTTCTCATCCTTCCTCCTTCCCTTCATCATCTCTCTTTCCTTGCAGTTTTCCCTCTTCCAGCCCCTTTCCTCACTATCCTTCCCCTTAACCCTCCAACTCACTCTCAACAAGCTTCTACCTTCTGAACTCTTCCTCTTAAAAGCTCCATATTTCTGGTTCTCACCCAATCATCACCACTTATATTTTCTCCCTTCACTTCTCTCTCTTCTCAACTCTCACCACATTCTCCTTTCTCAATCCTATGCACTCTCAAGCATACTCTCCCCCTCATCCCATATCGTCCTTCTCAAGGTCAGACTATTTCCTCCTGTACCAAAATACAGCCCCAGGTCTACCAGGCTAGTTAAACTTTAACATTGGGACTGCAAGCAGCAACTCAAGAGGAATGTGCCCTTGGTCCTTGACCTACCCCTTCTCCTCCCTGAGGCATATTCTTCCTATTTAAATGTAAACATAGGGATGGCAGCATAGGCACTAGAAGTGTATATCTCTATTCCTGTCCCCCTGCTGTAACAGCTGCCTTTAAAGAAGGGGTAGACAGGACTTTCCTGCCTGTAGATCCAGGGCTAGGGTGCCGAGTTACCTGAGAGACCTAGGGTTTGAAAAGGGTAGCATGTCCAGGCCCCCTAAGATATCTGTCGGATTGTTAATCGTAGTTGCTCCACTCTAAATATCAGATCTGATCATTGATGAACTCTCATGTAGAATTCTGTGTCTAGTTCTGGAGGCTGTAACTCCACTAGTCTATCAAAAATGGTATACTCAATGCCATAACCACATGAAATAAGACCCATGGATCTAAATATGTACAAACTATAGAAGAAGAGAGACTGAAGACAAACATTTAAATACTGTACCTCACAGGTAAAAACAACACACAACAAGCAAGCATTTCCTATGGATGCATTTTCTAGAAAAGAGGCATGACAGGAGCTTGGAGGGATAGGAAGAGATAGAAGTAATGTTAAGAAACGTATCCACTAAACTTTATGTCTCATAATTTAAGAGCTAGTGGCCATTCGAGAACTAGAAGGTGAAAACAAATATAAAGCAAACACTTCTCCACACAAAACATGCTTAGTTTGTTGAACTCATGGCAATAGTACATTCTGGAAAGCAACTGTATAATAGAGTTCAAAAAGGGACTAGATAATGCTTATGATGGGTAAGTCAACCATAGGCTATAAATCAAAGCTTCCCAAACTGTGGGTTATGACCTCAAATGTGGTCGTGAAACTTGCATTTGGGATTGCGACTTGGGCAGGCACTCTATAGGACCTCATTGTGACCACAGAAAAATGTTAAGCACTGCTACAAATGTTTTAAAAACAAGTTATGGATGTCCCCTCATGTTTGAGGCATCTCTAAACCATGATTGCCACAAACTGGAAGGATCTGACAGAGGATGGACCACTCTACATATCATGTATGTCTTCTACATGTCCTCTAAATAGCTGCTGATATAGGATAGGATTTAAAGTAGGATGGTGTATGAGATAATGGGAAATGGAAGACTCCTGAGAGAAGACTTAATCAAAAGGAACATTTTAGTAACAAGTTATACACTCAACAAGATTCTGAAACAAACTTGCTGCTTTACTGGAAAACCAGATAGAGGGCAAAAGGAGAGAGGAAAACAGAGCAGTTTGAAACAAGGTCATAAAAAAATGGTCACATTCTGGAATGATAGGGAAACAAAGAGGAAAGCTAGGCACAGAGAAAATTGATGCACAATAGTTGCTGGCTTTCATATCGAAGATGACACTTGAAGACAAGTACCCCCAGCTTGCTACTCTCAAAGACAGGATATTGGGCTTCACAGACTTATTTTTTTACCTAGTTGGCAATTCTACCAAATGCCAAGCATGGAAGAGGCAGCAATGTGCCAGGCTTACCTGACTTCATATCCCAGGGGTCAGTGGGTTTAGACATTGGTGGGATAGTCAGTGGTGAGGCTCCGCAATTGGATTCTACTAGTTCTCCTTGAACGTGAACTTGAGAGGCGTTGCTTGGCCTGAGTGCTGCCTTGAGAGGTGTGAGATGGTTGAATTGCACTCTTGATAGGCAGCCAGTAAAGCCTGGTGTATTGTATTTATGTATTTCCTGGTCAATATTTCCTGTTTCTGTAAAGAAAAGAGGGGAAGGGAGAGAAAGAGAGAGGATGGAGACATTTCATTGATGTTAACTGCATATAAAATTAAGCTGTCCTCTTCACAAGGCTGGCTTAACCATTATGAAAATTAGGCAGTTGCTTAGGGTGGCAGGTTTCAGGGTGTAGCAGCCGTCAAAGTAAAACAACAGGTCCTGACAGTCACACTAACTCAGAGAACCATCAGCAAGCACACTTACCTGACTGTTGAGTTTAATTACCAAAATCTCTTGGGGTTAGCATCAGACTCCAAAAATTTGCCAAGGTCACCCACATGCTCTTGCACTAATTCCACCTTTTTAAATTTGCATTTTGTAAACATTTAAAAAATAATCTTTAAATCAGAAAAGGTACATAAGGAAAGAAATGAAATTATAAATGTAAAAAAAGTGGGAGAGCGGCCAAGGATACCAGAATCTGGAGGATGTTCGATAATATACAATTTATTAATAATTTGAAGACTTGTATATTGTAATTGTATATTATCGAACATCCTCCAGATTCTGGTATCCTTGGTCGCTCTCCCACTTTTTTTACATTTCTGTTTTTACCGTGGGGTGTTTGAGTTCTCCGCTTTTCTGGCGGATTTTCCCTCACAAGAAATGAAATTATAACATTTAGGGCCAGATGCACTAAACTTAACGAGCCAGCAACATGGTTTTTAAACCAGTTCTAGCCAGTCTAGCAAGCAAGTAGTAAAACAAGACATGCACCAAAGGGTTCTCTGAGCCATTTTCCTGTCACGGTAGCAGCTAACGAAAACGGAATGCAAATGAGCTAATTAGTATTATAATGCACAGCCATTTTCCGACCCCATGCACCGTGGAAAACCTAACAGAAGGTCTGCACCTCTTGTTGGGGCTGCTGTGAGCGGGACCCATGCAGAGGAGGATGCCCATCGCAAAAATTGGAAGAAAAAAAACGTCCAAGTGCTCATCAGGGATGTCCTTTTAAGTGCCTAACACTTGGACGTCCTTCACTCAAAAAAAAAGGACGTCCCTGACGAGCACTTGGAAGTTTTTTTCTTCAGATTTTGTGATGGGCATCCTTCTCTTAGACGCATTTTTCTTACGAGTAAGGTGCCCGAAATGACCACCGCCAGAGATAATCTGGGATCGGGACATGAGAGGATGTCCAAATCAAAACTATTTGGACGTCCCTTTCGATTATGCCCCTCCAGGTCTCTCTCAGCCAATCACAGCGCGTTTAGCTGACAGCTGACGTCCAAATAGTTTTGATTTGGGTGTCCTTGCACATCCTGATCCTCGATTCTCCCGCTCTCTCCCTCTGCTGCACAAAATGTCCAGCAATTTATTGACGGCTATTAAACACGCAGCTTGTCTGCGTGTATGAAGCTGCCTTTGGCATGCGCACAGCAGCCAGCATAACGCTTGGCTGCTCTGCGCATGCTCAGCTGGCCGACTGGCTTCTCCTCCTTAGGAAGGAAATCATGTGCAAATGAGCTAACAGCGAGCAGCTCATTTGCATCCGATTTCCTTCATGCATGACCGTTTTTACTGATTTGCTAAGGGACCGGTAAGGGAAGGGCTCTTTCCATGGAGTTAGTGCATCTGGCTCTTAATTTACGAGGAAACATAACTATTTGCAGAGCACTATTGGGAGAAGAGAATTAAAAATAAAAAAAACCATAGAAAAAAAAGGAGCAGTATTTCTTCTGGATAACAATTTTATGTCCTGCTAGACTCATTTTAAACTAGATTTTGATCAAATAGTTGCACCTTTCCCTTCTAGGGAAAATCTTAATTGTGAGTGATCAAAGAAAATATGAGTATTTTGTAAAGAAATAATACATGTATATGGAAACCTTAATTGTGAGTGATCAAAGAAAATATGAGTATTTTGTAAAGAAATAATACATGTATATGGAAACCTTAATTGAAAGGAGGCTCCTAGTGAATCTGGTCCTCAATCAGCCTCTGTGAGAATTGAACTAGAGTTTTATTTATTTATTGCACTTGTATCCCACATTTTCCCACCTGTTTGCAGGCTCAATGTGGCTTACAAATACCTGTAATGGCATCACCATTTCAGGGTACAGAAATACAATTGGTGTTACAAAGATGTCAAAGAATAGTAAGGTTGACAGGTTGATCTAATCAAGCAATTATAGAAAGAAGATAGTCATAGTAAGAGAGGAGTGGTGGTGTGTTGTAGTTGGTTAAGGGTTCTCGATGTAGGCTTTGGTGAAGAGATAGGTTTTCAACGCTTTGTGAAAGTGAGTTGTTTCGTTAATTGTTTTTAGGTGGTTTGGTAGTGCATTCCATAACTGCGTGCTCATGTAGGAAAAGCGGAATGCGTGTGTTAGTTTGTATTTTAGTCCTTTGCAGCTGGGGAAGTGCAGATTAAGAAAAATGTGGGCAGATGTTTTGGTATTCTGGGTGGGAGGTCCACAAGGTCAAGCATGTATGACGAGGCGTCTCCATGAATGATTTTATGAACAATCGTGCAGATCTTGAACGCGACACGTTCTTTGAGTGGGAGCCAATGCAATTTCTCTCTTAGGGGTTTTGCACTTTCATATCTTGTTTTTCAAAATATAAGTCTGGCTGCGGTGTTTTGGGCAGTTTGAAGTTTCTTAATGATCTGTTCTTTACATCCAGCGTAGAGTGCATTGCAGTAGTCCAGGTGACTTAGTACCATGGACTGTACCAGGCTTCGAAAAAAATGGCCCTTGGGAAGAAAGGCTTCACTCTTTTGAGTTTCCATATGGAATGGATTCATTTTCATTGCAAAGGGTGATGCCCATGGAGAGAGTAGCTGATGGCATTCAAAGTCCAATTCAGACTCAAAGCCAAGATGTTTCTTCTTTGACTATTCCTGGTTCTCTAATGGTGCTTTTGAATTCACTCAAGCCTCTGATTAAACCAGAAGCAGTCACTTTGAACTAATCATTGACTACTGTACAATGGAGAAACTGCATCAGGCCTGTTTTTCTGTTGTTAACTTTTCAATTTTGTCCAAGATTAAACTACAAGAGCTTGACAATAAAGGAATGCCAACGGATTTAGTGCACGCTAAATGCCATGCAGCCTCTAGGAATATATGGACTACATGGCATTTAGCGTGTGCTAAATCTGTTAGCGCACCTTAGTAAAAGGACTTCAAAGTGAATTCTCACGCTGCAAAATTGATAATTTAGAGACTAAGTTCTCTTAAATAAAATCGATGCAGAGTTCTGTGACTCAGGATAATCTTAATTTGAGGCTTATTATTTTTTTTGTCATGGCCATGGCTGTGCTCAGATTCCCTCGACCTACCCAACTCCTTTGATGGCATCATCAGGGTCCGTGGCACCTGCCTCCCACACCCTGAGGCGCTTTTCTACCCAGCGCCTGGTCTATGATATCACACTGGCAGGACCCAGCGTCAGTATGAATGCGCCAAAGAGGTAACTTTGACACCAGCAGCCTGAGGGAAGGAGCAGCACCTCATGATGACCTCACCAGGTTGGAGGCATTTAAGGCAGATGGACCACTTCTGCATTGCCTTCACAATGGATCTTCATGGGTTCCTGATCCTGCAGAGCTCTCCTGCTTCACCTGCTCTCTTCAGCGTTCCAGTCTTCTGTGGTCCAATCTCCAGTCCTCAGAGTTCCAGCCTTGCTTCTGTGTCTCCAGTTCCAGCCCTGCCTCCAGTTTTAGCCTTACCTGTGTGTCTCCAGCCCAGCCTAGGTGTTCCAGTCTGCAGTCCAACCCGACGTTCCTGCCTTCAATCCTGTCTCAGTGTGCGACTCGTCTGCCATCACCACTCAGGCCGCTGACACTTTCACAATCAAATTTCTTCTCCACTAAAGATTTGTGAAATTTATTACTATAAAATTGGGATATCCTGAAAACGTTTCATCACCTTTACAAAAGCTACGCTACCTCTCTCAAGTTCACCCTGAGGAAGAAAAATTGGCTCCATTAGATGTGTTGGCACTTTTGGAAACTACAAAGAAAGAAATTAAGGGACAGTCTACATTGCTAGTGTCTTTTGTATTTCTTCAAGACAAGGAATCTGTATTAACACCCTTGTTTACAAAGCTGAGTTAGCGGCTGCTGGTGCGCTAATGCCAACACAGTCCATTCACTTTGAATGGGCTGTCAGCATTGCTGCATGGCAGCTGCTAGTGCAGCTTTGTAAATAGAGGGGTAAGGCTTTACTATAGGGCTAAAGACAAGGAGAAGGAATTCCACCTTTTAAATACTTGTGCCTCAAACATGCATTTCAGACAGGCATACTCTTTAGACACACTGCTAGGCTTCTCTGCATTGCAGTATAATTTAATACCCACATTCTTAATTCAAAGTCTCATGTTAAACAAGTTGCAGCTATAACTATCATGTGTAAAGGAATAATTATTATGTGTAAGGGAAGGGATTAAGAGGGGATTCTATGGCGATTGAAGGGAGGCTTGCCTGCATATATAAGCGGGAGTGGCAGAGTGGTTAGAGCACTGGTCTTGCAAGCCAGAGGTGGACAGTTCAAATCCCACTGCTGCTCCTTGTGATCTTGGGCAAATCACCTAACTCTCCATTGCCTCAGGTACAAACTTAGATTGTGAGCCCTCCTGGGACAGAGAACTATTCAGTACATCTGAATGTAACTCACCCTGAGCTACCACTGAAAAAGGTGTAAGCAAAATCTAAATAAATAAATCTAAAGACCAAAGCCTCACATCTCTGTAAAAGATAAAACAACACTTCATTCTTGTACATTGGTATGTTTACAAAAAATGATTGGTTGTACTTCTATATTGAAATGCTATTTTGTATGTTTACTGATCAAAATAAAAAAGAAGATTTTACATAATACACAAATTCTTAAAGCCTCCAATGCTCAAGAGCTCTAAAATGTGTTATTTTGACAAAACCAGTAGTAATGAAACCAGACGTCAACCTCTTCCTTTACACATACACATGATTTTCATATAAATTCCTTTTATGCACAAAAACCTTTCCTACCTAAAAAGTGTCCTGCCCAAATAGCTTGCATATGCCTGTCTACATTATGTTTTATATTTTATTGAAAGCCTGTAAGCTAAAGCAAGCAGCTTCCTACTAGAGTGAAGTAATCATTTTTAGTTAAATGCTGTATGTGACCCATTCCCTCCAGTCTCCTTGAGACCTTCCTTTGACTATATTGGTCCTCTATTACACCTATCCCTCCAAGAAAAAAAAACCCTTCCAGAAAACAAGTCACTTCACACTTCACAGCCTCTCTCTCCCTTTCCACCCCTGGAATTTGCATTGTCTTTTTACCACAATCAGCATCCATTTCATCAGTCACATTCAACCATCCATCTCTGGGGTCACCCAATCAACATCCATTCCTTTACAGAGTTAATTCAACAATCTATTCAGTCAGCAATTATTCATCTGAAGTAGCTAAAGAAAATCTTTCCTTTTCAAAAAATTTCTGTCAGTTGATCCTGGTGCCTAATCTCCCCCCTTCCATTCTTCCCATTATGCTTTATTATTGAATTCTTTATATATTTACAATTTTTTCCTTATTGATATGTGTGGGTTTATCTATTTTGTTTTATATTTTATAATGACTTCTTTTTAGCTTGTTAAACACATTAAACTCGAAATTGCAAGGGAAAATATGGGCATAAATGACATACATACATATTTAAATAAATAAATAAAGAGGCTCATCTAGCTTGTACTGAATCAGAATCAGTGTAGCACTTTTGGTTTCAACCATCTACATTAAGAAGTCCTTTTACAAAACTGCACTAAGCATGTACCTCTAAATTCTATATAGGTCACCAAACGTTGAGCACCCTGGGCAGATGCGTACATAAATTAAGAATTAACGAGGTGTCATCAATTACCGATATTAATTGGCATTAATTTGGATTTATTATTATTATTAGCATTTGTATAGTGCTACCAGACGCACGCAGCGCTGAACATCTGACACAAAGAGACAGTCCCTGCTCAAAAGAGCTTACAATCTAAATAATACAGACAGACAAGACAGATACAGGGGATGAAAAGTAATGGGTAATGAAGTAATAGGTGATGAAGAGTAATGGGTGAGAAGGAAGGAAAGGACAAGGGGAGGGCAATTGAGTAGTAGCTAGAAGTTAAAAGCAGCAGTGAAAAGGTGGGTTTTCAGCATAGATGGTATTGAAAGCCATGGGATTTGTGTGTGCATCTGCCTGTGTGCTATTCTTTAATTGCGTGTCTAAATTGTCTCACATACAACCCAACAGGGGGTGCGGCCCCTTTATAGAACTGCCCTCCAAAGGCACGTAGAAGCCCAAGTTAACTCATGCTTTAGTGAATCATAGTCAAATGTGATCAGTGCATTACAAAAGTTTTTCAACATGGGCTAACCAGAGGTGTAGCTAGGTGGGTCGCCAGGGGAGCAGTTGCTCCCCTAAACAGACTTAAGACTTTTCATGTAATCCTTCGCGTTTAAAATACGCGCTGGTGCCAGTGTCAGTCCGCTCTTCACTCCCCCCGCACCTTCAACCTGGCTATGCTACTGGGGCTAACTAAAGCAGCCTTACAGCATCTATCTTTCATATTCTATTAAAAAGTTTTTTGAGAGATTGTGTTTAATCCTAATTTTCAGACACTACACATTAACAGCAGCTCCATCAGCTCTGCATAAAATCTAGACTACAAGTGTGCTATTCAGTAAGTACTCTAGTGTGCTGCAATATCATTTTATTCCAGCTGAGAATAAAAATGTAGTCTGTGGATTGTATCACAGGCAGTCCATTACAGATGCTGTGCATAAACCTTTGAAATGATTATATTATACTAAGCCTCAATTCTCTCTGCACATTAATATAATAGATTGCATAATGATTGAGTCAATTAAAAGAGTCTGATTGCTTCTGGTGACACCTCTGGCCAGAGATTTGTAGCGTGAAGTAAAATATCACTGCATGCTGTTACCCATTTTATCCTAAGACGTGTGACGAGGAACCTTTGTGCCCTGCAGTACTACACATTTTAAAACTCCATGTCATAGCTCATGGATTCACCCATTATAGAAAAGCTTAGTATTTTCTAATGAAAATCCAGTTCCCACTTGGTTAAAAATTACTGCCCCATTGTTTTAAAGAGTTTTGAGCTGATATTTGTCATTAGTAGGGAGCCTTTCCAAAGCCTCAAATTTAGTGCAATGATGCAAATCTGCAGAGGAAGAGCGAGAATCTCCACTACAAAACCAAATCTTACTTAAATAAATCAAGTAGAGCCTGCCCCTAGGGCCAAGGCTTCCCAGTTCTGTCCTGGTGACTGTACTGTCAGTTGGGTTTTCAAGGTATCTACAATGAATATCCACGAGGTCATTGGAGCCGACTCTGTGGGTGCTGTGAGTGCTTGAGCACCTCCAATATTAAGTAAGTTCCTTGTATGTGTCCAGGGAGGGATTATTTTCATTGGGTTTAGCACCCCTAATAATTTTGAAAAGTTGGCTCCTATGCACGAGATAAACATGTATACGCTGGAGACACAATAAGCCCCCTTTTACATAGAATGCAGAGATCAGAACTGAGATATCCAAGTTGGGATATGCTCAGTTTATAGTGGTGTTTTAGAAGAACATCTGTTGACATGGAGCCTTTTCTAAAATGCCTACAGGAGTGCATGTTTATTTGGGCATGTGAAGTGGGAGCATCCATTTTACAAATCTATACATGGAGAAAAAAATTAATGGCGGAAACTCAGGTACTTATATGTATGTGTAAGTCAACCATTTTCATGCTTTTGTGTGTGAATGCTGCTAATACAACACAGAGGCCACAATCTTTATTTTCAGTTTTGAGGGGGAAATAAAACAGGGGATTAAGGGGGATACTTTTCTTAATCTTCCCTATATAGGGTAGCAGAACATGAACACTTTTTAAAAGCTAATATGTGCCACAAAGCAGCCATAAATCTCCACATTGAAATATTAGGTTGTACATGTACATTCTCTTTATGAAATGGGGAATACGTGTGGAGATTTTTAATCCAGACCCCATGCAGACCATGCTCAAGTCCTACTATGCACCCTTACATACTGGACTCAATTCTGTAAAAGGCGCTCGCTCAGATTTGGGCGCCAAAAAAAAACAGCATATTGAAAATGTGATCTCAATTTGAAGTGAAACTATTGTGAGTGAATATTGTGACTACATTTTCAATATGATAACTATTTGCATAAAATTTTGTTAAACTTTGGCTTATAATAGGACAATTTCTGGCCAATATTCAAAAACATGGGCGATGCAGTAATAACCAGTTACAGATAACCGTCTATATTTGGTCCTGCATTTTAAGAGCCAGAAGACAACTGATATGTAGCTGAATATGGCGACTTAGTTCTCAGAATATATAACCATGATACTAAATATTCCAATCACCGTTCTCAAACCCACTTAGCTTTGAAAATGAAGGGCTAAACAGCAAATGGTGCCCAGTCAGCTTTGAATAATCGCATGGCATATAACCAGTGGTGTAGCTACGTGGGGCCACGGGGCCTGGGCCCCCTCAAATTTCCTCTGGGCCCCTGGTTTTGCTGGCAGGGGTCCCCAACCCCCCTCAATTGAAGCCTTGCCCAGCGCCGGTCTCTGGCGCCGCGGCATTGCCTGCCCTACTCTCTCTTCCCCCTCACATCTTGTACACTCCTTTTAGTGAAACTGAGCATGCAATTTCACTAAAAGGAGTGTGCAGGACGTGAGTGGGAAGAAAGAGCAGGGTAGGTAACATGGTGGCGCCGGAAACTGGCACTGGACAAGGCTTCAGCTGGCAGGGGTTGGGGACACCTGCCAGTGATGGTATTTGCTGCAGCAGTTGGGGGGCAGTGGCAGGGCAGGCAGACCAAAATTACTCCCCACCTCGGACTCTGGCCCCCTCCCACTGTGAGGTCTGGCTATGCCCCTGCTTATAACAATGAGCTATGCAAGAGATAACATGGCCTTACATACTTTTGGATCTTGCACGGGCAACAGGCCCAAACTAGGGCAAGTACCGATACAGGCAAGGACTGCAGTCCCCTGTACGCAGGGGCAGATGGCGTATTGCCCAGATTTCATTCCCCATGTCTCCGGGTGCCATTGCCATCACACCGGGTGCATGGTGCATGGCAGCCAGCTATGTATAAGAGTAGGGTAACCGGCTATATATATATAAACCGGGTATATCAGCTATATATTGGAGTGGAGTAGCCTAATGGTTAGGACAGAAGACTGCGATCGTGGGGAACTGGGTTCAATTCCCACTGCAGCTCCTTGGGACTCTGGGCAAGTCACTTAACCTTCCATTGCCCCAGCTGCAAAACAAGTATCTGTATATAATATGTAAACTGTTTTGATTGTGGGGATGGTATATAAAATTCCATCCCCTATCCTATATGCAGTGCAGAACCTGCTGGCCCTTTTGCTAGTGGTCTCTGTGACTGGAAGCTTCAGAGCAGGAAGAGACTCTCAAATTTCTCCCAGTCAGAGGTACTGGAACTGTGGCCCCTTCTTTTTGGTTGTGTTTTGATTTTGCCTTTTCTACTAAGGGGTTGTTTTTTCTTTCTTATGGATTCTTACAGCTGGTCCTGGAACAGATGAGAAAATCAGCTACTTTTCATCTAGTTCTTTGTGGAACACAGGACATTGTGCAAGGGGTAACAGCTAGACAACAGTGATCATAAGGCAATCAAATCTGAGAATTACTGGGGGGGGAGAATACAAAAAACTATTGCACTAGCACTGAACTTCTCTAGAGAGATTAAATGACCTGATTTATTAAGCCATTTCTCCTATTTTGTGTATATGGAGACAAAGCTTAATAAATGAGGTCCTAAGTTTGTACCTCAGGCAAAGGAAGGTTCACGCTTATCACTGGAAGAAGCAGGATTTGAACCCTTGCTTTCCTGGTCCTCAACCCACTATTCTAACCACTAGGAGCAGACTGCAAGGATTAGAGTTTAAATGAGGTAAGGAGATGCCATTTTTTAATAATCTTGGCAGCCCATATGTATTGTAAAAGATCAAACAAACAGCAGTCTGCCAGCATGCTTAAATGGTGCTATGAAAGAGTCAATTACAGTTAAAATGGCATCCTGTAACAAAATGGAAAGCACGTCTTTTAATGAGGAAAATAGAGAGCATAAGGACTGGAAATTGAGATGTAAAACATTAATAAAGCATGCCAAGAGAAAATCTGAAGAGAAACTTGCCAAGAGGCAAAAACTAATAATAATAATATTTTCAAGTATATTTAGATTTATAAATCCTCTTTATCCACAGACTCAGCGATGTACATGCACAACAATACAATTATCTTCACAGTATCATCTTCAGCAAATGTTTCTCATTTTGAAAGTCACCCCCTCCTGCTTAACTCTCCTGAAACACTTAAAGTCCCTGCTGAAATTCCCATAGATCAGTGCAGCTATGAACCTCCTCAGGCAATCTATTCCCACCTTGCAGTGTGTGTTGTTATAGAAAAGCCCACTGCCTCATCATTTCTAAATGGGCTTTGCAAACACTGGACATTATTAACAGTCCCCCAGTCTTGTGACCTCAAAGTTCTCCCTGGATGATACTCAGACACTCTATCCTCCAGATTAAGGGATCCTTTTACCAAGCTGTGGGGAAAAGGGCCCTGCGCTAGGGGAGGGCCGTTTTTCCCACATGCCAGGGCCTTTTATACCGCAGCGGGTATAAAGCCCCCGGACAAACATGGCCACGTGGTAAGAGAACTCTTACCACGTGGCCATGCGGCAGGGAGCTAAGGGTTCCTGCTAACCCAGCAGTAACCAGGCAGCAAGCAATGATGCTCAATTACCGCCGGATTACCGCCACACAAGCCATTTCCAGGGGTTTTCTATTTCCCCTGGAAATGACACGTGCTTGGGGAGGAACTGCTGCTGCCGGCTGAGTTGGACTGGAGGTAGTCCCGATTTAACATTTGGTAAGCCCATGTTGGGCTTACCGACGCTTTGTAAAAGATCTTTTAAATGAGCCCATTCCATTAAAAGTAACAGCATTTTAGTTACTCATGGAATGGGAAACCAGTGAAAAGAAAAAAGAAGGGAGATAACAAGCTACCTCATTCTCTTCTTCAAAATCAACCTTGCTGTCATATTCTGGACTATCTGCAACCAGTGCAAACTCTTCTAAGGAAAGCCCAGATATAGTAGGCCGCATGCCCCCCTCGCCGATGCGCTAGGAGTGCACAAGACTTTCTTTCCCTGCTCTCCCTTTCAACCCCATGCCTTTGCTGGGCTAGTGATATTTTGCCGACGCTCCTTTCCAGTGTTCCTGGATGGGGGATTCCTTTCTCTGCAGCGTTCAAAATGGAAGCCAGGAGTGCGTGAACGGAGCACAGCCCGCCAAAAGGAATGGACACTCCTGAGGTAACCACTGAACCACGTGGGAAGGGGTCCAAGCTGGGATGGGGAAAGGGAAGCCAGATACCGCCGCAAAAGGGGGTTTCAACCGCTCAGGAACGGGGAATATAAGGCATACATCGATGTTTGTTTTTGTTTTCAAACGAAATGCAGAGCTGCTGAAGAACGGTACTAAGAAACAAACAGGAGAAAGCCATACCTATCTGGAATCCATCAGTCCACAGACATGAAATGCAGGAAACACTTGCAGAAGAGAGCCACGTGAGGAAATGGTGAATCCAGGGTAGCCGTTTTTTTTTTTTAAATAGAGGCAGGAGTACAGGGACCTTGAATCAGATGAATAGTCCAGGCCCCGACCCCAGAAATGGGGTAAAGGGGGGGGGGGGGGGGGGAGGGACCTGGCACTATCAGGTACACCCCAAGAGACTGGCATATCCATGCCAAGACCCCCAGCTCGACTAAGCCTGAGGGAACAGGCTAGGAGCAAGCACCAAACCAGAGCTGCACAGGAGATGTCCACCCATCTGCTGAGATAGAGAGAATACTGAAAGCAGGGGGCGTAGCCACGGGTGGGCCTGGACGGGCCCAGGCCCAGCCACTTTCCCTCCAGGCCTGCCCTGCCAACATCCTCGTACCAAGGGCGGGGCAATCCACCCCGGGTGTCAGCAGGTGGAGTGGGGGGTGCTCTGCTGGCGCCACAGTCCCCACCTGCCTACCAGCTCCGTCGACGGACAGACGATTCTCCTGCCACCTGGTTCCCAGCCTTAAAAAAAAAAAAAAAATCGGTGAAGCACCTCCTGTCTGTTCTGCGCTGCGCTGTGTCCCGCTCCTGCGGAAATAGGAAGTTATATCAGAGGGCGGGGCACAGTGAAGGAAGGGCTGACGCGATGAGACGATTTGCTTGCTTTACAGCTGCAGCAGTGCACAGCAGAGCAGATGGGAGGCGCTTCACCGATTTATTTTTAAGGGTGGGTGCCGGGTAGCAGGAGAAGAGGGTCCTCTGTCCGTCGATGGAGTTGGTAGGCAGGTGGGGACTGGGTTGGGGAGGGGGACTCAGATGGGAAATGGGGTCTGGGTGGGGTGGGTTAAAATGGGAGAAGGGGCCTGGAGCTGGAACTGGGGTCTGAGAAGGGGCCAGGAGGGAGAATGGGGCCATGCCTGGGGCAGGTGGGAGAATGGGTCTGGGGCTGAAAGGGGGGGCCCTAATGCAAGGCATATGGATGAAGGGAACTGGGGGCTGAAAAGGAGGGTAGGTGGGATAATGGGGCTAGTACTGGAACTGGGGGCTGAAAAGGGGCAGGGGCTGAAACTGTGCGGACTGGGGGCTGAAAAGGGGGCAGGGAGAAGTGGCTGGGGCTGAAGCTCGGGACTGGTGGAAGAAAACTGCTGGGGTTGGGACTGGGGGCTGAAAAGGGGACAGGGAGAAGTGGCTGGGGGCTGAAGCTCCGGACTGGTGGGAGAAAAGGGCTGGGGCTGAAACTGGGGACTGGTGGGATAGTGGGGCTGAAACTAAGGGCTGAAAAGGAGGGGCAGGTGGGAGATGTGGGCTGGGGCTGGAACTAGGGGCAGGTTGGATAATGGGGCTGGAACTGAGGGCTGGAGATTTTGGGACAGTCCTGCATTTCTGACCACCCCATTGTTATGGGATTTGCAGCACTGATTTCCATGGGCAGAATCAGGCACTGCAAATCCCACACTGATTTTTGGGTTATAAAGTTTAAATCAGGACTGCACAAAATCTCAAGCCTGGAACTGGGTAATTTGCCATCTCTGTGATTTCTAATTTTTTGTGTTTTATTCTGCAGTTTGTAAGGGGTGGTCTGTTCTGCATGTGACCGACATAAAAGATTCTGTGTGCATGTAGTTTGTGTGGGGATCTATATGAGTCTGACTTCTCTGGCTTTTTAAATGGGAATGCCAGTTTCAGAATTTATCTGTTTAATGAATACAGCTTAATCAGGCATTTGCATTTGTCACAAAGCAAAGTTTGAAGGATATGTGCCATTGACAAGTTTGCCTTAATATTTGGTCAAGTTTAAGATATGGGATAAAATCACTATATTTAAAAACTAGTAAAAAAGGCCCGTTTCTGCCTGTGATGAAATGGGCGCTAGCGGGCATGGGACTCCCTTCCCCTCCCCTTACGCTAGTATCCCTGGTGGTGTAGAGGTACCTGTTCACTTGTAGCGCTGCTGCTAGCTGCCCTGCTGCATCCTGTGCGAGTCCGGCTCTCGGCGTTTCAAAATGGCCATCGAGAGTTGAAGTCTTGCAAGGCTGCTTCAACTCTCGGCGGCCATTTTGAAACACCGAGAGCCGGACTCACACAGGATGCAGCTAGCAGCAGCGCTCCGGGCAGGAAAGTGGGGGCTGTTTCTTTCCTGCCCCCGAGCGAACAGGTACATCTAGACCACCAGGGATAGTAGCGTAAGGGGAGGGGAGGTGATGGGGGGAGGGAAGGTGATGGGGTGAAGAGGGGGCGAGCGAGGGCGTGGTGATGGCGTGAAAGGGGCGGGGTGATGGGCATGTCCTCGGCAGCAGCGATTCGTTGGACGGGGAGGAGTAGGTACTTCTCCCCTTTCTTTCATTTGCGTGTTTGTGTACTTGTCCCGCCCTCGACGTCATCACGTGTGACGCGAGGGCGGTGCATGGAGACATGGTGAGTGTTCTGGCTTCACCACCATGAACTTACGAACCGGTGTCTGAGTGCCTGCAGTGACGTCAGTGTCCTCAGAACGTTGAGGGTGCGTTTTATTATAGTCAGTGCTTTTTTGTGTGCCGGTACGCAACGGTACGGCGTACCGGCACCTTTTTTTGCCCCCCCCCCGCCTTCGTTGTTACAACTTCCTGTTTCGCGGGACTCGCAGAGGGTGAGGGAAGCTCCGACGCAGACGCCAGCCCAGACAGCCTCTTTCAATCGCTGCCGGCTGCATCGTTCGCACGTTCTGAGTCTTAAAAAAAAAACTAAGTGCAGGACTCGCCCGGAGTGTCGCGGGGGGGGGGGGGGGGGTGAACGATTGGGGAGAGAAAGAGGGAAACCAACAGAGGGAAGGATTGGGGAGAGAGGGAAAGAGGGAAACCAACAGAGGGAAAGATTGGGGAGAGAGAGAAAGAGGGAAAACAACAGAGGGAAGGATTGGGGAGAGAGAGAAAGAGGGAAACCAACAGAGGGAAGGATTGGGGAGAGAGAGGGAAACCAACAGAGGGAAGGATGGGGAGAGAGGGAAAAACAGATGGAAGGATTGGGGAGAGAGGGGAAAAAACAGATGGAAGGATTGGGGAGAGGGGAAAAACAGATGGAAGGATGGGGAGAGAGGGGAAAAACAGATGGAAGGATGGGGAGAGAGAGGGAAAACACAGATGGAAGGATTGGGGAGAGAGGGAAAAAACAGATGGAAGGATGGGGAGAGAGAGGGAAAACAGATGGAAGGATGGGGAGAGAGAGGGGGAAAAACAGATGGAAGGATGGGGAGAGAGAGGGGGAAAACAGATGGAAGGATGGGGAGAGAGAGAGGGAAAACGGAAGGATGTGGAGAGAAAGAGGGAAGATGCTGGATGGAAGAATGCAGAAAGAAATAGGGGAGACACTGGAAGGATGGGGAGAGAAAGCAGAGCTGCTGGATGGAAAAGGGGAATAGAGAAAGACTGGAGAATAAGAGGAAGGGGCATGGGAGAACAAGGGTGAGGAAAAGATGAAAAGCCACAGGTAGATGAAGGAAATTAAAGAATGGATAGTAAGAATGAATTAAATCTGGACAGAGAGAGAGCCTGAAAAATATTGAAGAAAGCAAAGAAAAAGGAGACAAAAATGACAAATGGCACAGAAGAGTTAAGCGAAAACAAAGGAAAGCAGAATCACAGACTGGGACCAATATGGAAAGAAAAACAGTCACCAGACAACAAAGGTAGAAAAAAATCATTTTATTTTCATTTTAGTGTTTGTAATATGTCCAATTTGAGAATTTACATTGGCTGTCTTATTTTGCACTGGGTATACTGGAGCTGTAAGAGCTTACAGAGATTATTTATCATGAAAAAAAATCACATTATTTTTTTCTCCTATAGTACTATAATATTTTCAATGATGTCTGTTTATATGCGCCATGGCTGGTATAGGGGGTGTGGTTAATGTGGGTGTGGCTATCATAGGGGTGGAGCCATATGTGGTGACCCCGCCCATAATGAGTACCGGCACCTTTTTTTCTACAAAAAAAGCACTGATTATAGTAGATGTCGGTGTTCCATGAACCAGGTATGTGGTTTGTGTTAATGCAGGAGAGCTGTTGCACAGGCTGTTTACTTAGAAATCCATCATCAAGTGCACTATAAGGCATTATTAAGGAGTATCCCAAGAAACACTACTCACACCTAGTGCCCACCCATATTAGCTCTGGGCCCACCCAAAATGTCAGGTCTGGCTACACCATTGACTGAAAGTGAGGCTTCTGCACAGTATTCCTTACAACAACCCAGTTTTCCTTGCATGCTTTGTGATCAGTAGCTGTTCTACAGCTGATCCCTCCTTAATTTACTGTAATTCCATCAAGATTTTTCACCATCACCTCAAGTCATTTCCCATTTATTTTTCCTGAGTTTCTCCCCCTTATTTCCTTTGAGAGTTACAGCTTTTCCTTTCAGCTGGGCTGAGGTTCTGGCCATCTCATTGCTTCTGGAGTGGCCAGATGCAGACTCTGCGCAGCAAGCAGCAATTCTGTCTAAGCAATTGAACTGTAAGTTGGATTTTCTTTGTTTATCCTGAGTACTACAATAAAGATGATTTGCTTAAGAACTGAAAGTCTACTGGGGATGGCTTAGGTTGGCTATTGAAGCTAACCTTCTCCTCCACTGCTAACTCCAGATTCCATTCCTTTTATCTTGCTGCACCATATGCCTGGAATAGACTTCCTGAGCCAGTACGTCAAGCTCCATCTCTGGCTGTCTTCAAATCTAAGCTAAAAGCCCACCTTTTTGATGCTGCGTTTAACTCCTAACCCTTATTCACTTGTTCAGAACCCTTATTTTATCATCCTCACTTTAATATTCCCTTATCTCTTGTTTGTCCTGTTTGTCTGTCCTAATTAGATTGTAAGCTTTGTCGAGCAGGGACTGTCTCTTCATGTTCAAGTGTACAGCGCTGCGTATGTCTAGTAGCGCTATAGAAATGATAAGTAGTAGTAGTAGTAAACTATACTTTTGCTCTAAGGTGTCTTGCAATTAATTTGGAAAAGTGGCAGAGAGCATTTAACCCATGGTTCCTCTCAAGACACCATCTTGGAATATCCCCGTTATTTAATCAATTTAGATGTTGCATTTTGAACTATTGCAGTCAATTTAATCGCCTCTTGGGCATTCCCAAATACAGTACAATAATCTAGGTGGGACAGTGACATGCAGCACTTACTTCAAATCAGACTCTACAAATGCACAAATCTGTCTTATATTATGAAGGGAGTCAACCAATTTCCTACAAAGAATATGATACTGCCTCTGTACTGATCCATCACAAGAAAAATATGGAAAAATTAGTTATTACCTGATAATTTTCTTTCCATTAGTCCCGACAGATCAATCCAGAGACTGGTGGGTTGTGTCCGTCTACCAGCAGGTGGAGATAGAGAGAACTTCTGAGGTTCTATATGTGGTCATGTGTAGCCAGCCAAACCTCAGTATTATCCATATCAAAGCCATATAAATGTCCAACTCCCAATAGAGAATTATTCTCCTGTTTTTGATAATTCAAAGATACCCTGCCACCGCCAATGCAGGAGGAACTCATGCAGCTCACAGTAAGTAAGAAAATTGCTCCAATGCATGTAGAACAATCAATAAACAAGCGAAAAACTGGAACACTAACTCTGAACCTAGAAACAACAAGAGATAAGCAGAAATTTCCAGGGAGGGCCTCTGGATTGATCTGTCGGGACTACTGGAAAGAAAATGATCAGGTAATAACTAATTTTTCCTTCCATAGCGTCCCACAGATCAATCCAGAGACTGGTGGGATGTACCCAAGCAGTTCTTAAGCAGGGTGGGACCTCGAAATCCCAGTTTGTAGCACTGACGATCCGAACGCAGACTCAGCCCTTGCCGCTACATCTAATCTATAGTGCTTTGCAAAAGTATGTACCGAGGACCAAGTGGCCGATCTACAAATCTCCTCCAAAGACACCAACCTAGACTCCGCCACCGAAGTCGCCCTTGTGGAATGAGCTCGCAACTGCGCTGGAGGCTCCTTACCAAACGCAATATATGCAGAAGCAATCGCTTCCTTCAACCAGTGAGCCACTGTTGCCTTTGAAGCTTGTTGTCCTTTCTTCTGCCCCACAAAAAGGACAAACAGATGATCTGAACATCTGAAGTCATTCGTTACTTCCAAATACTTGATAATAGCCCTCTTAACATCCAGACACTGAAGCGCCCGAAACTCTGTCGGATGATCCTCCCTCTGAAAAGAAGGAAGAGAGAGCTGCTGATTCAAATGGAAATGAGAAACAACCTTAGGCAAAAAGGACGGCACCGTGCGCAAAGACACCCCTGCCTCCGTAAACTGAAGAAATGGATCTCTACAGGATAAAGCTTGAATCTCCGAAACTTGCCTAGCTGAAGAAATAGCAACCCAAAACACTGTCTTCAGCGTCAAATCCTTAACCGACATACATGACAGAGGCTCAAAAGGAGGCCGCTGCAAAGCTTGCAGCACCAAATTCAAATTCCACTCCGGAAAAATGGGTAATCGCGGCGGGCACAAATGATTGACCCCCTGCAAAAAGCGAACAATATCAGGGTGATATTATAGGCATCTTTGAGACCTGGTGGAAGGAAGATAACCAATGGGACACAGTCATACAGTCATACCGCTTAACCGACCCCAAAAACATGCCAAGGCCGCAACTTGAACCTTCAAAGAGCTCAACGACAGACATTTGTCAAGTCCATCCTGCAAAAAAGCCAAGATCGAAGATACCGGCGCCGAAAAGGCTGACAGTCCTGCTGCCGCACACCAGGCTTCAAAGGTCCTCTACACCCTAGCATACACTGTCGAGGTGGAACGCTTCCTAGCTCTCAACATGGTGGCTATTACCCTATCCGGATAACCTTTCTTCCCCAAAGTCGCCCGCTCAATAGCCAGGCTGTAAGACCAAACGGGGAGAGATCTTCCATAAGGATAGGACCTTGACGCAACAGACCCCGCCGAACGGGAAATCGCAACAGACTGCCGACTCAAAGGAGCACCAGATCCGCATACCACGGACGCCTGGGCCAATCCAGCCCCACAAAGATCACTTGACTTGGATGACCTGCCACCCGGCCCAAAATCCTGCCTATCATGGGCCACGGTGGGAAAACATACAGCAGAACTTACTGAGGCCACGGCTGCAGAAGAGCATCTATCCCCCGAGACTGGGGATCCCTGCCGTGGCTGAAAAAGTGTGGCACCTTGGTTTTGTCTGCCCGCGCCATCAGATCCATCACCGGAACTCCCCACCGGTTCGCAATCAACGAAAATGCCTGTGCGGAGAGCTCCCACTCTCCTGGATACAATAAATGCCGACTCAGACAATCCAGCGCTGACTCTCCCCCGCCACTGGATCGCGCTTCAAAATGGCCGCCGAGACTTACAAGGGCGGCCTCCAAGACTTCAGCAGAAGTTCGCGAGGCTGCCTCTGGAAGTCTCGGCGGCCATTTTTAAAGCGCGAACCGGCAGAGGAGGAGAGTCAGCGCTGGCAACGGGCAGGCAAGACTGCCTGCCCCAAAGAATTTGAAGGACAAGGGTGACTCCTCAGAGTCAGGTTGGTGAGGGACCGGATCCAGAGGGAGGGAGGAGAGCCAGCTTGCGCTTTTTAACAACCGGCTCGCAAGTCGGAAGAAAATTTAACAACCGGCTCTTGCGAGCCAGTGCGAGCTGGCTCCAGCACACCACTGGTGTTACCCCTTCTCCAATCCTATCCACCCTATCGCTATGATATAATTTGTAGCCCTGTATGACTGTGTCCCATTGGTTATCTTCCTTCCACCAGGTCTCAGAGATGACTATAATATCCAGTTTTTCATTGTGTGCAATATACTCCAGTACAATGTGCAATGTACTCAGTAATCAATAACAGGTAACTGAAATATGGATCAATTATAACACTAACTAAACATCTATATACTGTCTAAACAGTACCTGGGAAGATCAGGACATATAATTCACCGAGGTTCAGCAAAGAGATCTGTCTCTCTTTCCTCCCCGGCTAAGAGTGAAGCAACAGCCAGAATCTGCTGGGTAATTTCAAACTCCAGGACAATCAGAGCCCAGAACAGTCAAGTTTAAAAAAAAAACTGGTTACACCACTACAGGCACTTCCTATTATCTGTGTGCTAACTAAAAGAATGAGAAGTCAGTCCTCTGTAACAGCTTTAAGCATAATTATGCACCATCTGATGGCCAAACTAGAGAAATACTCTTCAGAATTAATTTAGGCAGGAAAATATCCAATACATTTTACAGGCTTAAAACACACTTTCTGCACACACAGTGTGCTGAGAACCTGGGGAACTGGGTTCAATTCCCACTGCAGCTCCTTACGACTCTGGGCAAGTCACTAAACCGTCTGTTGCCCCAGTTACAAAAAATTTGATTGTAAGCCTACTAGGGACTGAGAAAGTACTTGCATATAATAAATTTACTGCTTTGGTTGAACCACAGAAAGATAGTATATCAAATCCATGACCCTTTGTCAGTGGTTGAATAATTTGCAGACTTCAGCCTGCAACAGTTTTCATTCGTGCTTAAAAAAAAAGAAGATATTATGCTTGCTCATAATTTTGAAAACAGCTGAATTTCACTTAACAAAGTACTACAAGAATTTGTTTTGTTAGGGCACAAAACCGAATGACCCAATTTAGAGAGGGAAAAGTAAGTCAGTGACCTACTTGAAAAGAGAAAAATATAAAATGCAGATAGCTGAGGTAAATAAAAATACAGATTATGCTGCCAGAAGTAGACTGAATGATATATATTTAATGGGTAATCTAAAGAGGGACCCATGTAATCATACTGCATAGCAGGAAGCAGGGGCGTAGCCAGACACCCAATTTTGGGTGGGCCTGGGCCCAAGATGGGTGGGCAGAAGAGCTCCACCTTGTCCCACAAGTGATTTGGTCTCTCCCTCACTCGCCTGCATGCCATATGGTCTCTCAAACATCCCCCTAACCCCTGCATACCTTTTAAATAGCAGCTTTTCACCAGCAGCGAGCAGCAACTAGTACACACTGCTCATGTTGACCCCACAGCCTTCCCTCTGATGCAACTTCCTGTTTCTGCATAGGCGGAAGTATATCAGAGGGAAGGCTGTGGGGTTGGTTTGAGCAGTATGTATCAGTCGCTACTCACTGCAGGTGAAGATCTGCTATTTACAAGGTATGCAGGAAGAACAGTTGTTGGGAGTTTTCGGCTGGTGGGGCTTGGGGATCCTTGCCATCATAGGTGTGCTGCTACTGGGTGGGCCTGAGCCCAAAATGGATGGGCCTGGGCCCATCCGGGCCCACCCTTGGCTACATCACTGGCAGGAAGATAAGGAAATTTGCCTGTGTACCTCACCATTTTATAAAACTCTGCAGCTGGATGAAGAGAGCACCCAAAATAGATGAAAAGGCATCAATGCAGCTCCTAGCTACTATATAAATGGCACCAAGGAACTGGCACCAAATGCTGAACGCTATTCTATAAAGGATCTGTGCCCCTTTATAGATTAGTGGCTAAGCGCATAAACAGTGAATAACTTAAGGTGCTGGCAATTACGCTTGCTGAAAGCAGGTGTAAATGCTGCCACCTAAATTAGGCACCGATTGGGTCTATTCTGAGACAATGCCAGTAAATTCTGGGAACACCCTAGCCATTCCCCCTTGAACTTACACACTATAGCAGCGGTTCCCAAACTGTGCCCTGTGGCACCCCGGGGCACTGAAGTGTGCCACAGCATATTTTCCCCATCTTGCACCTGCTGCCACCCAAGCCACTACTGTTGCTTCTCTAGATAAGCAGCAGCAGCGGCAAAACAAGATGCAACCACCGCGGGCTGGACTCTCTATACAAGCTGTTGACGGTCCTGTCACCTATGATGTCACTTCCTGTTCTGGGGTACAGCTGGCAACCATGTGAATGAAGAGTCCTGTCCTGTGGTGGCTGTAGCTTACTTTGCTGCTGCTGCTGGTCTAGAGAAGATGGGTGTGTGTGCAGAAAGAGGGGACAGAGATGCTGAATTGGGGGGGGAGAAACAGAGGGGGCTTAGGCTGGATGGAAGTGGAGAGAGAGAGGGCAGAAGCTAGGTGGAAGTGTGGAGAGAGTGAGGGCAGAGGCTGGATAGAAAGGGGGAAGAGAAGTGTGGGAATGCAGGCATCAGTGACTGAAGCATGCCACCGATTTGCTCACTGCACAAGCAGCATGAAGCTTGGGCCTCAGACCTTTGGCTGGCAGGACTTGGGTATCCCACCAGGGGTGTATCTGGACTTTGGTGGGAGGGGGGCCAGAGCCAGAGTGAGGGGGCACATTTTAGCTCCCCCCCCCGGTGCCGCCACCGCCCCCGCCATTGTCGGACCCCCCGTCTTTACCGGACCCCCTGCCTCCAACTTTGACCCCCCCCTGCCGACAACCCTCTCCACCCCCTCCCACCGCCAACCCTCCCCCACCGCCGTCACCTACCTTTGCTGGCGGGGGACCCCAACCCCCGCCAGCCGAGGTGCTCTCTTCTGTTGCAGCAAAGCTTCCTTCAGTTTCAAATTCTGTGTCTGACGTCCTGCACATTGTATGTGCAGGAGGCTTTGCTGCAACGGAAGAGAGGACCTCGGCTGGCGGGGGTTGGGGTCCCCCGCCAGCAAAGATAGGCAACGGTGGGTTGGCGGCGGGAGGGGGGTGGAGAGGGTCGTTGGCAGGGGGGTCCAGGGCCAAATCTATGGGGGCCCAGGTCCCCGTGGCCTCATACAGATACGCCCCTGACCCCCACTAGCAGAGGTAGGACTCAATACTGCTTGGGGGAGGGGGGAGAGACCTGAGAGGAAATGTGTAGCCTAAGAGTGCCATGACTCAAGAAAGTCTGGGAACCACTGTGCTTTAGGATTTCCGCATGCATCGTTACAGAATACGATGAATGCGTCAATCCCAATTAACGCCAAGGTTGTTAGCAGCCAATTATTGGCGCTGATTTGCGTGCGCAAATTTAGTCACATATATAGAATCGGGTGTGTGTGGGGGGGGGGGGGGGGGGGGGAGGTGTCAGCAAACCTCTACAATCAGGAATGAACTTAACAAAAAAAATGTGTGTTGAATGGACCCAGCAAAATGAAAAAAAAAAAAAGACCGAGATGTTTTGGCCACTATTAAGTGAGGTGAAGAAGATATGGAGGGGGGAGGGGGCGATAGGTGCCCTGGTGGCTGGCTCAAAGTGGAGTTGTGACCAAGTGGTTAGAGCACCGTCTTGTAATCCAGAGATGGCCAGTTCAAATCCCACTGTTACTACTGAAAAAGCTGTGAGCAAAAATAGTTTAAATTAGCAAGTTGAGGGGTGTCCGGTGGGCGAGCAGGAGGAGCAGTGGGGTGGCGCGGGACACTCCAAGGGCCTCAGCAGAGTTTCTCCTGGGGGGGGGGGGTGCCAGGGAGGGATTCCCATGGGGAGCGGGCAGTGCCACTTATGGGTGGCGTCCATTTGGGGTTGCCTTCAAGGACGGCACCAGTGACCCCCCCGGGCTGCTCCTGGGAGGGGCGGGCCGGCTGCGGGAGACACAAGAAGGAGGTGTATGGCAGGGGGAGGGGCTCTCGCCCGTGGAGGCGGGGTGGGGCACCAGGTGGGCCGGTCCTGCTGTTTCCCCTGTTTTATATTCACAGGAACGGAATGACATTGACACCGCTGGAATGGGTGCGGCAAGTCGAGGAGCGAGAGGCAGAGCGCCCTTCGACGTCCATGGCGGGAGGAGCTGGCAATTGGATGATGGCGGGTCAGGAGCAGACCTTGCTAAGCGCAGAGGACACAGCGCGGCAGGATGGAGCAAGAGAATATGGCCCGGCAGCAGTTTCGGGAATGGCTGTGCCAGGTGCTGCAGCGGTCCTCTGTCAGTGTCTCGGAGTGGTGGGGAGAACCCGAGTCAGTTTGGGACGCATGCCTTCCGCATTGTGGCGGCAACAAGCGCCAGTCAAGCGGGCTTAGGAGCGGACACCATTCGCAGTATTGGCAGGTGGGCTTCAGGGGCCTATAGGAGCTACATCCGGCCTTCTTGAGAGGTTGGGGTTAGGGGGCAATGCCTTGAACTACGGGCTGCTAGGCCTGTTTACAACACTTGTTAGTTTGTTGTGGCACCGGGGATTGAGTAAGATTAACCGGCAGGTCAGGGTGTGGATGAGGGGGGGGGGGGGGGGGTCTCCAAATCAGGCACGACTGGGTGGACACCAAATGTGCGGGATTAATTGTGAGGGACCGGGTGCATTCGTCCGAGGTGGGCTTCGACTTGTTTTGCAGGATATCCAGGAATGTCTGGAAAACAACTGGGGGACAGGGTCCGAGAAGGCCGCAGCTTTCTTGGGAGGGGGAGGAGAGTCCTTGCGGGCACAAGGACCTCCCACTGTGGCAAAAAGAACAATCAAACCCGAGCTACGGGAGCTATGGCTCATGGGGGCTGAGCCAGGGCTTGACAGGCGGGTCGGGTGACCCGGAAGATGTGAGGAGGTCCGCATGGCTTAGAGCCCTTGCTGTGATGGCAGGGCCCGGAAGAAGCCGAGAAGTTGCCGCTTTGCTAACATGGCGAGAGGCAGAGGGGGGGGGGGGGGGGGGGGGGCTAACTGCTGATGTTAAGCCTGGACATATGTAGCTCGGGGTGGGGGGGCATATTGTTTCGTCAAGTTAATGAAGTTAATTAAGTACATGGTTAATAAAGCAAGCTATGGCCTATGGTTACCCAACTCTGGTGTCGGCGAGTTATTGGCGGGGTAGGCCAAAGGGGGGGGGGGTACCTGGGGGTCGAATGGGGTCCTAGCTCCAAGGTTTATAAAAGGCCCGAGAGCTTGTCTCGACGGGCCCCGTTAAACGAGGGCTGGGCCCGTTCGAGACAGCTCTAGTTAGGGGTGAGCGAGGGAAGGAGGTTTCGGAAGTGCACGCGCGTGAAGCACGGAACAGTTCGCTGTGAGTGGCCAGTTAAAGCAAGTGGCTGCCCGGTGGGTCTTGGGGGGGGGGGCTGCCATTGGTGGATGGCGTCTTGGGGGTGGGGCTAAGGGGGGGGGGGGAAATAAAAGAAGGTCCTCCGAGGCTCAGGACATTTCCCCTGTTCCTCGGAGGCGGTTTGCCCACCCGCCCGCCCTAGCATGGGTATTTGGGCTGGGAGGAAGTTTGTTTGGGGGGCAGTTTTTCTGGTTGTGTTTTTTTTTTCGTTACAGCAGATGGCCTGGGAGTTTGTCGCAGCAGCAAAAAGAAGCAATCAAACCCTGAGCTACAGGAGCTATGGCTCATGGGAGCTGAGCCAGGGCTTGACAGGCGGGTCGGGCTACCCGGAAGATGTGCAGAGGTCTGCATGGCTTAGAGCCCTTGCTGTGATGGCAGGGCCCGGAAGAAGCCGAGAAGTTGCTGCTTTGCTAACATGGCGAGTGGCGGAGGGGGGGGGGGGGGGCTAACTGCTGATGTTAAGCCTGGACATATGTAGCTCGGGGTGGGGGGGGGGGGGCGTATTGTTTCGTCAAGTTAATGAAGTTAATTAAGTACATGGTTAATAAAATCAAGCTGCGGCCTATGGTTACCCAAATCTGGTGTCGGCGAGTTATTGGCGGGGCAGGCCAAAGGGGGGGGGGGGGGGGTACATGGGGTCGAATGGGGTCCTAGCTCCAAGGTTTATAAAAGGCCCGAGAGCTTGTCTCAACGGGCCCCGTTAAATGAGGGCTGGGCCCATTCGAGATAGCTCTAGTTAGGGGCGAGCGAGAGGAAGGGGGAGTCGGAAGCGCATGCGCATGACGCGTGGAAGGGTTCGCTGTGAGTGGCCAGTTAAAGCAAGTGGCTGCCCGGCGGGTCTTGGGGGGGGGCTGCCATTGGTGGATGGCGGCGTGGGGGCGGGCTAAGGGGGGGAAATAAAAGAAGGTCGTTCGAGGCTCAGGGCGTTTTCCCTGTTCCTCGGAGGCGGTTTGCCCACCCGCCCGCCCTAGCATGGGTATGTGGGCTGGGAGGAAGTTTGTTTGGGGGGCAGTTTTTCTGGTTGTGTTTTTTTTTTCGTTACAGCAGATGGCCTGGGAGTTTGTCGCAGCAGCAAAAAGAAGCAATCAAACCCCGAGCTACGGGAGCTATGGCTCATGGGGGCTGAGCCAGGGCTTGACAGGCGGGTCGGGTGACCCGGAAGATGTGCGGAGGTCCGCATGGCTTAGAGCCTTTGCTGTGATGGCAGAGCCCGGGAGAAGCTGAGAAGTTGTCGCTTTGCTAACAAGGCGAGCGACGGGGGAGGGGGGGGGAAGGCTAACTGCTGATTTTAAGCCTGGACATATGTAGCTCGGGGTGGGGGGGCATATTGTTTCGTCAATGAAGTTAATTAAGTACATGGTTAATAAAGCAAGCTGCGGCCTATGGTTACCCAACTCTGGTGTCGGCGAGTTATTGGCGAGGCAGGCCAAAGTGGGGGGAGGGGGTAGATGGAGTCGAACGGGGTCCCAGCTCCAAGGTTTATGAGGTATCTTGAGAATGTTGTAAGTTAATATATTGAGTTAATATTGTTTATGCTGGTGATAAAACTTCTGCAGGGCCCAGGACAGAATCTCCATCAGAAGTGAAGCCCAAGTTAGGTAGGCTTGATGTAATGCTGGGAACAATTTGGGAGAATTAAGCTTTTCAACGCATTATCTTAAGGCTGGATTGCTGTCCTTTTTTAAATTCTCCTTTTTCCTGTTTATTCTACCATGTGCTCGTTTTCCCAAGAGCTGTCCTAGAATAGTGCTCCCCCCCACGGGATACAAAGCCTGTTCAGGTTTTCTAACTCTCACACCACCATGTGGGCTACAAGACCAGAAGGTCCAGGCTGCATTAGTGTAAACATGACTGGGCTGATACTGAATGTTGACTGCATTGGGCTGATATACTGTAGAAGAAAATAAGACGTAATCTAGATCAATCAACCCTTTGTACCCACCCAGAAACAGCATCACTGTGAGAATAGGAAAGAAATATCTGCACTGAAACCAGTTTTTACGCTGAAGAAGTACACTTGTAGTCACATTTCCTTTGGCACCGGGTCTACATGAGCTCCATCATTGCAATACATATTAGAAACAAGAATTCTATCTAGCAAAAACAAATCTACAGAACGCAATGAAACTGCGATACCTGGACATGGAGGAACAGCACCTAACCATAATCCCTCATCCGAGTACACATAGCTATGTCCATTCTAGTTTCAAAGGGCGCGATGAAAACAAACTCATTTTCCAGTCAGAGCTAAATGTCTCCGATAGTACAATAGTCACATTCCAGATTCTTTATTTTTACCATCAGATAATTAACCCTCATACTGTAGGGGGGTATTTACCGGCTGACACATCGCATCTTATCCTTGCCATCTGACAGGCACAATTATTAGCTCTGGCAGCAGCTCAGTGTGAATCCCTTTCATTTCAGCCACTTACCTTTCTCTTTTGCTTCCACCCTCAATAAGCCCTGTGCCCTTTCCCTGTCCTTCACGAGGAAGGGGGCTGCAGAACCTCTCAGTGGCTCTCGACTGCGTCTGTCCGAAGTGGAAGCTGCAAATTCCGGTTGTTTCCCTTCAGCCTACAGCTTGAGGCTTCCTGGAACTACTACACAGAGAGAGAGGCATGTGGAGAAAGACAGGAGCAAAATCCTGCACTGGAGTCCTACAATACAACTATAAGGGGAAAGCACAAAACATGGAGTGGAGTACAGCTAGGCAGCCGCATGTCTCCGATCACTTAATAATGCTTCAGTGGTTTTACTCACTGCAGCCAGGCAGGCAAACAAAGCTAGATCATCAGAAGCTAAATTGATGGCTCCATTCCACAGGAGGACAATTAAGGAGTTGGCAATCTTCCCATTAAAGTTTCTGCATTTAGCATTGCTCATCTTTCAGTATTTAAAAGCTGACCTACGGACTAACTGCAGAACTGCTTCAGTTCAGCATAGGTCACATAGGAGGGAGTATAATTTCTGCTAATTAGCACCTAGACCCATTCTAACTAACTGCTCCATTAAACACCAAGATGATTTTATCTGATGTTGATTTTCTAACTCAGGCCTGAGAGAATAGGATTACAAATTTTAGGGTAATTTGGGATGGGAAAGTTAATTTTGGCGGCCCTGGTAGTGCTCTTAGATACTGTCTCCTAAGTAGAACAGTACAAGGGTTTTTTATTTTATTCATTGCTATTATTTGGGCATTTCTATAACGCTCAATTCTCCGATAAGAGTTCATGGCAATTTACAATCTAATCTATAATATTTCATTTGATTTCACACCTCATATAACCTCTTAACTGGCTATAGTTCAAACATGAAAACATAAATAATGACTCTAACTAATATAGAAGATTTATTTCTGATCATAAATACAATTAACTTGGACAGTATATTATAGCCTTTTACCAGTTTCTGAAATTTTATCTCCAATCTTAATTCCCTTGGGAGTAGATTTCAAATGGCAGAGGAAGGATCTTTTAATGTTGGATTTCTACTGGATGCATATTTGAACTGGTTTACTGTGGGGATTTCAATAGGAATATCTTGCTTGGATCTCAATGATCACTGCAATGTGTAAATATTTATAGTATTCTGAAAGTAATATAGGGGCAAGCCCCAAATGATCTTAAAAGCTATTATCAAAAGCTTAGCATTTTTTTATTTTGGGGCCAAGTGTGTAAGGCACATAGGGCTAGATTCAATAAATGGCACCCAGAGTTAGGTGCTGGGATGATCCATGCTAAGCTAGTATTCTGGAAAGGGAGTCCTTTACTGAATACTTGCTTAGCATGCATTTCCCCTGGATTCTATATATCGCGCCTAGTGTTCCACATCGAAATCCAAGCATATTCTATAACAACGCATGTAATTTAATTGGCTTAACAAGCTAATCAGCGTTGATAACAGCACCTAACAAGCAATAATGAGCATTCATTGGCAATAATTAGAATTTATGTGCACAAGTTGCTAAGCACATTCTGTGATGCACTACGCCTACATTGTAATGTGCGCAGTCAAAAAGGGGTGTTGTTATAGGCAGGGAAATGGGCATTTCTTGGGTGTTCCAAAATTTACGCGCACGATTATAAAATATGCCCCTGTCGCCTAAATCTATGCACCAGCATTCATGCTACGTTTCCCTTGGTGTAAATGGACGCATGTACTTTTAAGCACTGTGATATCAACTAAGTGTATTCTATATATTGTACCTACATATAGGCGCTGCTTACAGAGTACGCTTAGGCAGAAATTTATTCCACATGGAGTTTTCAGGAGAAATATATAGAATCTGGCCCGTCGCACTTAACTTTGGGTGCAAGAATTTATGCCTGCCAATGGTTGAGTAAATGCTGGTGCACAACTGATAGCTGTTATTTATTTATTTAGATTTTGCTCACACCTTTTTCAGTAGTAGCTTAAGGGAGTTATATTCAGTTGCACTGGGTATTTCCCTGTCCCTGGAGGGCTCACAATATAAGTTTGTACCTGAGACAATGGAGGGTTAAGTGACTTGCCTAAGAGCACAAGGAGCAGCACTGGGATTTGAAACGGCCACCTCTGGATGTCAAGACAGATGTTCTAACCACTAGGCCACTCCTCCGCTCCATGAAAATGCAAGTATTATATGACATCATGCCTAAATTCTGGGGACATCCCTGATGCGCTCATGCTTCTCCCATGGCCACGCCCTTTTGAAGCTGCACACTATGAAATTTAGGTATGCCTGTTATATAATAGAGCATAGGGCAGATTCATGCTTAAGTCCTAATTACTGCCAATTAAGTGCTTCTTAGCTCCAATAAGGAATTGATAGTGCTGAATTGGCTAATTAATTTACGTGTGGATCTAGGATCTGCACCCAAATCTGGGCAACCTATACAGAGTTTGGGGGTTAACGTTTAAGACTAGTTTAAGCTTAATGGATGCCTGGGCATTGGTATTCAAACTCAGACTCAACAAGGAAAAAACTCACTGCCTTATTCTCTGTTCTCATCACAAAACAAACCTCCCTTCATCCATAAAAACCCCGGAACATACTCTCCCAATATCGGACAAACTGAAGGTCCTTGGAATTTCTATTGACACCAACCTAACCCTGGAGAGCCAAGCCTCTGCCATCACGAAGAAAATGTTCCATGCAATGTGGAAACTCAAATGGATCAAACAATTCTTCCCAAGGGAAACTTTCCGTAACATAATTCAAACAATGGTACTATCACATGTTGACTACTGTAACGCCGTATTTGCAGGATGCAAAGAACAAATCTTAAGGAAACTCCAGACCGCGCAGAAAACGGCAGCTAGACTGATTTTCAGAAGGACAAGATTTGAAAGTGCTAAACCCCTACGTGAAATACTGCACTGGCTACCAATCAAGGAACAAATAGCCTTCAAAATTTGCACTCTGGTCCACAAAATAATCCATGGTCTGGCCCCAACCTACATGACCAAACTTATTGACTTACCAACTAGAAACATCATCGAATCATCAAGAATGTTTCTAAACCTGCATTACCCAAACTGTAAAGGACTAAAATACAAATCAACATATGCATCCAGCTTTTCCTACATTTGCACCCAGCTCTGGAACGCATTACCTAGAAACATTAGAACTGTGGACACCCATCTAAAATTCCGAAAAGACCTCAAGACTCACTTCTTCCGGAAAGCCTACCCAGCAGACCCGAACTAATTCATGAACAATGCATCACATCTATCAAACTAAGAAATGAACAATACCCCTGCCACATAATCCTGTTACAAACTGTAAAGATTTTACCACTCCAGTTATAATTAAGTGTACTTCTACCCTTATCCTACTCTGTATTGCTCACTAGAAGCTGTAGTCCCATCCCCAGAGACTTATTAGCCTCATTGGGATTACTTCTCTCTATATGCTACTATATATTCGTCCCAGAGTTGTATTCTCTTTCCGGAACCTTATCAGCTTCCTTGCACCTACTGGTACTCTATTTTCCACTCTGTATATAGTCCTGGAGTTGGTACTCTCCTCTCCGGAACCTGTAAGCCATACTGAGCCTACTGCTATGCGGGAAAATGTGAGATACAAATGTAATCAATAAATAAATAAACAATGTGAAAACAGGCCAACAAGTTTTGCGGTAGTTTGTTATCGTGTGGTAAATCTGTCCATTAATGAATTTCTTTCTCAGGGTGCATGGAATGGGTTGGGAATGAGCACGGAAACATTATCCAGTAAGCTCATTAGACTTACCATGTACAAATAGGATAACACACGCTAAGTGCTCCCACATTAACTCAGGGGCATAGCTAGACCTCGCGGTGGGAGGGGGTCAGAGCATGCCGGACATGAGGGGAAGACAGAGCAGGGCAGGCAATGTGGCGGGGCTGGAGACCGGCACTGGACAAGGCTTCAACTGGTGGGGGTTGGGGACCCCTGCCAGCAAAACCAGGAGCCCAGAGGAAATTTGGAGGGGCCCAAGCCCCCGTGGCCCCACGTAGCTATGCCACTGCATTAACTGCGAGCAGGTAGTGCATGTTAAAAGGAACATTAACCCACAACTTGAATATAAAATACTAAAGCATCCACTAATTGCTGTGTTAGACTTTCAGCTACTGCGGGATAAAATCCTATGTTAAGAGGCGTTAATTGCAAATCTTAACATACTTTAGTAAAAGGGTCCTTTGTTTCACTGGCAGAGGTTATTTAGTGGGGTTTTTGTGTGTGTGTGTTCTTTGTTTAAAAAAAAGTAGCAGTAGCCAGCCCTGGAGGCCTTCTCTCCCAGCCAAAAATATAAAGGGGCAATTCTATAAGCTGGTGTCTAATGTTAGGTGTCAAATATGCATGCAGATTATAGAATATTAGCACATACGTGCATCATTTGTGCCAATAATTATTTACATACATAAGTATTAGGCACTTTTCTATAATTACATGCCAAATTCGCTTAGTGCATACCTGTAAGAAGGGGCATACACATGAGTGGAACATGGGCAGACCATGGGCATGTCACCAGTGGCATTCCTGGACTCGATGGCACCCGGGGCGGAGCGCCGATGCACCCCCCCCGCTAGATGACCCCCCCCCGGGTGCATGCAGCTGGGGGGGGGGGGTGCTGCAGCGCGCGCCTGCTCCTCCGAGTTCGCTAAACTTCGTTTGTTCGCTGCAGCTCCCTCTCCGGGGCAGAGGGAGCTGCAGCGAACGAACGAAGTTTAGCGAACTCGGAGGTGCAGGCGTGCGCCGTGGCACCCCCCAGTGGCGTGCACCCGGGGCGGACCGCCCCCACCGCCCCCCCCTTGGTACGCCACTGCATGTCACTATGTAACTTGTACAATTTACAGAATACTACCAGTTGCGTGTGTTTCATGGCACACTTAGGTGCCAACTTTCACCAGCCTTTGACCTGCCATAAATGAGTGTGCTGACGTTTTGTCACACCAATGAGCCTTTTTGCTAGTATTCTATAATGGCTTAGAACATAAGAATAGCAATACTGGGCCAGACCAATGGTCCATCTAGTTCAGTATCCTGTTTTCAACAGTGGCCAATCTAGATCACAAGTACCTGGCAGAAACCCAAATATAGGCAGCATTTCATGTTACCAATCCTGGGGCAAGCAGTGGCTCCCCCCACGTCCATCTCAATAACAGACTATGGACTTTTTCTCTAGGAATTTGTCCAAACCTTTTTTAAACCTAGATATGCTAACCGCTGTTACTACATCCTCCGGCAAAGAGTTCCTGAGCTTAACTATTTGTTGAGTGAAAAAATATTTCCTCCTATGTTTTAAAAGTATTTCCATGTAACTTCCTTGAGTGTTCCTAGTCTTTGTACTTTTTGAAAGAGTGAAAAATAGATTTACTTCTACTCGTTCTACACCACTCAGAATTTTATAGACCTCAATTATTTCTCTCTTCATCTGTCTCTTTTCCAAGCTGAAGAGCCCTAAGCTCTTTAGCCTTTCCTCATATGAGAGAAGTTCCATCCCCTGTATCACTTTGGTTGCTCTTCTTTGAACTTTTTCTAATTCCGCTATATCTTTTGCAATGCTCAAGGTAAGGTCACACCATGGAGCAATACAGGGGCATTATAATATTCTTGGTCTTATTTACCATCCCTTTCCTAATAATTTCTAGCATCCCGTTTGCTTTTTTGGATGCCACCGCACACCGAGCAGAAGTTCTCAGCATAAGCAGAAGATTTGGAGATTTGGAGAACCGATATGGTTCTCCAAGAAAGTGGCTGAGAAAATAATGCTCTAGACTGTCTAGACCCAGAAGACGGAACATACCCAGCAGACAGAACTTGGACCGAATTCGATCTACTATCAGAAAACCTCATCTCCGGAACACTTAAAAGATTTGCCAAATCCCACTGCAAATTAGACACATGCCCAAACAACCTCATGAAATCAGCTCCTCAACAATTCATAATAGACCTAACGAACCACGTTAACTTCATGCTACAAAACGGACTTTTCCCAAAAGAAAAAGGAAAAATTTTACTCACCCCAATACCCAAAGACACAAAGAAAAGCGCAAGCGAAATAACCAATTACAGACCAGTAGCATCCATACCACTAATAACCAAAATAACCGAAGGAATGGTAACTAAACAACTCACAAACTATTTAAACAAACACTCAATACTGCATGATGCCCAATCAGGATTCCGATCGAACCACAGCACAGAAACAGTATTAATTACCCTTATGACTACGTTTAAACAAATGATTGCAACCGGCAACAATATACTCCTCCTACAATTCGACATGTCAAGTGCCTTCGACATGGTTGACCACAAAATCCTATTACACATACATGAATATTTTGGCATCGGAGGAAATGTCCTAAACTGGTTCAAGGGATTCCTAACCCAGCGGTCATATCAAGTCACATCAAAATCAATCACGTCTGCTGCATGGACACCTGAATGTGGAGTACCACAAGGATCACCCCTCTCACCAACCATCTTCAACCTAATGATGATCCCCTTGGCAAAACACCTATCAAATCATAACCTCAACCCATATATATACGCCGATGATGTAACAATATACATCCCTTTCAAAGAAGACATTAAAGAGATCCTCAATGAAATTAACCAAAGTCTACACATCATGAACACCTGGGCAGATGCATTTCGCTTGAAACTAAATGCAGAAAAAACTCAATGCCTGATACTCACTTCCCAGTACAACACGAATGAATTCAACGCTATAAACACACCAAAACTAAACCTTCCATTCTCAGAAATGTTAAAAATCCTTGGAGTCACTATCGACCGCCACCTAACACTCGAAACCCATGCAAACAACACAACCAAAAAGATGTTCTACTGCATGTGGAAATTGAAAAGAATAAGACCATTCTTCCCAAGATCCGTCTTTCGCAGCCTAGTGCATTCCCTCGTACTCAGCCATCTGGACTACTGCAACTCACTATACACAGGTTGCAAAGAGCAAATACTGAGGAAACTCCAAACAGCCCAGAACACAGCAGCCAGACTCATCTTCGGAAAACCAAAATATGAAAGTGCAAAACCCTTACGAGAGAAGCTACATTGGCTCCCACTTAAGGAATGCATTGCTTTTAAGGCATGCACATTAGTCCACAAAATCATTCACGGTGAAGCCCCAGCTTACATGTCTAATCTAATAGATCTACCACCCAGAAATGCTAAAAGATCATCCCGAACTTTCCTCAACCTCCACTTCCCTAATTGCAAAGGCTTGAAATACAAGGCGCTGCATGCGTCAACCTTTTCTTACATGAGCACGCAATTCTGGAACTCACTGCCGCGCAACCTGAAAACGACCTACGAACAAGCCACCTTCCGCAAACCAGTGGCGTAGCCAGACAGCCAATTTTGGGTGGGCCTGAGCCTAAAGTGGGTGGGCACAAAATTATCTCTGCTCCACCATACCTCCACCTCAAAATATAAATACTTTAGCTAATGAGGATCCTCAAGCTCTGTTAGCTGAAGACTTTCTCCAAAGGCAATTAATACCAATCGGTCCAGCACTTTTCTCCCTTCCCCGCCTCCAGTCTATGGTCTGGCACCTCTCCCTACCTCCACCCCATTGACAATTAATACCTTTAATTAAATTTAGATATTAGATATGTATCATATGTCAAAGAAATTTTAGATATTAGATATGTATCATATGTCAAAGAATAAAGTGGTTGCTCAAAGCATCAATCAAAGCGACAATCGCTCAACTGCAAAACACTATGCACAAATTTGTGCAAAAACATACTCAGAACCTTACTGTACCATAAATATTACACTGGGCAGACCCTAATACACCAATACGGAAAATGCAGACTGTCAACAATATGAAACAAGGGATCATAACACAATTCTCATGTAGAGCCACAAAACACCTTTTTAGGGTGGATAGTGTTCACAATGAGCTCCTTTTATTAACGACCATATATAGATCCTTCAAGAGGTAGTGTGTAATGATTTAGGCTCTACACCCTTTCTGATGTTTTGGTGCCACCTCAGTAAGGCCAATACACAAATTCTCCACTGCAAAACACTATACACAAACTTGTGCAAAAACACACTTATAACCTTACCAAACCATAACAGAACTAATTCCAAGGACAGGACGAGCTACAACCTTATGCGTGGAAAGGCAGCACTATAATTACACCGGGCTCTAAAACACCAGTACACAACCTAGTGAAACAAAACCAAAAAGGGCTGCAAATACTACACGCTAGCAGAATACTGCACCTTGATCACACATGAAAAACACATGACACAACAGATATGAAGGCAAATTTCTGAACTGGAAAGTTACCTCAAGAAGTCAGACTCAGCATGTAGCAAATACTAGAAAAACTGAAACTTACATGCAAAATATCACAGATGCACATTTCCAAAAGCTGACATATTCCAATTAATAAATTCTGAATTAAAAAATGTTTTCTACCTTTGTTGTCTGATCATTTAGTTTTTCTATTCGCGTTGGTCCCAGTGTCTTCTGTTTTATGCAGTGTCTTCTTTCTATTTGATATTTTTTCACTCACCATGTCCACCATCCTACTGTGTCCTTATGTTTTCTCCCCCTGCCCTCCCCTCCCCTCTCCTCATCCATGTCCAGCAATTTCCTCTCTCCCCTCCATCCATCCATCCATCCATCCATCCATCCATCCATCCAGCCATGTCCTGATGTCCAGCAATTTCCTCTGTCCCCTTCCCTCTAGCGTTCTGTTCTCTCCCCCCCTGCCCTCCTCTCCATGTCCAGTGAGTCTCCCTGCCCTCCCTCAGTTCCCCAAAAGCCCTCCGAGTCCACTCCGTTCCCCCCTCCCCTCCCACCCATGGCCAGCGAGTCTCCCTGCCCTCCCTCAACTCCCCAAAAGCCCTCCGAGTCCTCTCCGTTCCCCCCTCCCCTCCCACCCATGGCCAGCGAGTCTCCCTGCCCTCCCTCAGTTCCCCAAAAGCCCTCCGAGTCCTCTCTGTTCCCCCTCCCCTCCCACCCATGGCCAGCGAGTCTCCCTGCCCTCCCTCAGCTCCCCCAAAGCCCTACAAGTCCTCTCCATCCCCCCGCCTCCCGCGCACACGAGTGTGTTGAACCTGTCCTTTTTCTTTCAGTAGCAGCGAGCGACGTGAAGGCACTGCAACGCTCGCCAGCTTCAAGTTCTCCCTTTCCTGTTCACACAGTGTTCGTCCCGCCTTCGCGGAAACAGGAAATACAGGAAAGGGAGAACTTGAAAAAGTGTCTTCACGTCGCTCGCTGCTACTGAAACAAAAAGGACAGGTTAAACATTTGCGTGGGGGGGGGGGGGCGGACGGAACTGAGGGGGGGAATGGAACGGAGGAGGGCGGACGGTCGGGCGAGGGAGGGAAGGAGGAATGCCACGCGGGGCCTCTTAGAGCGACTTGGGGTGCACCATTCCTGGGTGGGCCTTGGGCTTAAGTGGGTGGGCCTGGGCCCACCCAGGCCCACCCGTGCCTACGCCCCTGCCGCAAACTATTGAAGACCCATCTTTTTGAGAAAACTTACGGAAAGAACCAAAACACATAAAGCCCACACCCACGGTTCAACAATGCTTCAATACAGCCACTCTGAATTCTCATCCCCTGTACTCTCACCACACTCATACCTCTACTCACAGAAAATGTATGCCTTTATGCTTTCTTGTTGTATGTACTGCCCTTTTCCCGTTGTTCCCCTAATGTTTAACTGCTCTATTCCATTGTTATATTCCTAAATGATACTCTGAGTTTGTCTCGCTTAACTCCTCACAATGTAATCCATAACTGAGTAGTAACAAACTGTATTTCTATCACTCACAACTTATTGTAAGCCACACTGAGCCCGCAAAAAGGTGGGAAAATGTGGGATACAAATGCAATAAAATAAATAAATAAATAAAACAAATAAAGGCTAAAGAGTTGGTGTTCCTGAAATACAGAAAAACTCAAGAAGAGGAACACGGAGAGGAATACCGGAAGAAACTGAAAGAAGCCAAGAGAGAGATACGTCTGGCGAAAGCGCAAGTGGAAGAACAAATGGCTAGAAATGTAAGGGGAGACAAATATTTCTTCAGGTATATTAGTGAAAGGAGGAAGACTAAAAAGGGAATTGTGAGACTGAAAGATGCTGCGAACTGCTATGTAGATAATGATGAGGAAAAAGCAAATTTGCTAAATAGATACTTTTGTTCTGTTTTCACAGAAGGAAATCCTGGAGAAGGACCACGATTGACTGGCAAAAGTACATGTGAGAATGCAGTGGATATAGCATCGTTCACGGAAGAGTGTGTGTATGAACAACTTGAAAATCTAAAGGTGGACAAAGCCATGGGACCGGACGAGATTCACCCCAGGATATTGAGGGAGCTCAGAGGGGTTCTGGCAGGTCCTCTTAAAGATTTGTTTAATAAATCCTTGGAGATGGGAGAGGTTCCATGGGATTGGAGAACAGCGGATGTGGTCCCTCTTCACAAAAGTGGTGATAGGGAAGAAGCTGGAAACTACAGGCTGGTAAGCCTCACTTTGGTTATTGGAAAAGTATTGGAAGCGATGCTGAAGGAAAGGATAGTGAATTTCCTGGAAGCCAATAAGTTGCAAGATCCGAGAAAACATGGTGCCAAACGAATCTTATTGAATTCTTTGACAGGGTGACCGGAGAATTGAATCATGGACGTGCTATAGACGTAATCTACTTAGATTTCGGCAAAGCTTTTGACATGGTTCCCCACAGGAGGCTCTTGAATAAACTTGACAGGCTGAAGATAGGACCCGACGTGGTGAATTGGATTAGGAACTGGTTGACAGACAGACGCCAGAAGGTGGTGGTTAATGGAATTCGCTCGGATGAGGGAAAGGTGAGTAGTGGAGTGCCTCAGGGATCGGTGCTGGGGCTGATTCTGTTCAATATATTTTTGAGTGACATTGCCAAAGGGTTAGAAGATAAAGTTTGCCTTTTTGTGGATCATACTAAGATTTGTAACAGAGTGGACACCCAGGAGGGAGTGGAAAACATGAAAAAGGATCTGTAGAAGTTAGAAGAATGGTCTAAGGTTCGGCAATTAAAATTCAGTGCGAAGAAATGTGATGCACTTAGGGAGTAGAAATCCATGGGAGACGTATATTTTTAGACAGTGAGAGTCTGACATGTACAGGCGGGGAGAGGGATCTTGGGGTGATAGCATCTGAGGATCTGAAGGTGACGAAACAGTGTGACAAGGCGGTGGCCATAGCTAGAAGGTTGCTAGGCTGTATAGAGAGAGGTGTGACCAGCAGAAGAAAGGGGGTGTTGATGCCCCTGTATAAGTCGTTGGTGAGGCCCCACCTGGAGTATTGTGTTCAGTTTTGGAGGCCGTATCTTGCTAAGGATGTAAAAAGAATTGAAGCGGTGCAAAGAAAAGCTACGAGAATGGTATGGGATTTGCGTTACAAGACATATGAGGAGAGACTTGCTGACCTGAACATATATACCCTGGAAGAAAGGAGAAACAGGGGTGATATGATACAGACGTTCAAATATTTGAAAGGTATTAATCTGCAAGCGAACCTTTTCCGGAGATGGGAAGGCAGTAGAACTAGAGGATATGAAATGAGATTGAAGGGGGGCAGACTCAAGAAAAATGTCAGGAAGTATTTTTTCACGGAGAGAGTGGTGGATACTTGGAATGCCCTCCCACGGGAGGTGGTGATGAAAACGGTAACAGATTTCAAAAATGTGTGGGATAAACATAAAGGAATCCTGTTCAGAAGGAATGGATTCTCAGAAGCATAGCGGAGATTGGGTAGCAGAGCCGGTGGTGGGAGGCGGGGCTAGTGCTGGGCAGACTTCTACGGTCTGTGCCCTGAAAATGGCAGATACAAATCAAGGTCAGGTATGCAGATAAAGTAGCACATATGAGTTTATCTTGTTGGGCAGACTGGATGGACCGTACAAGTCATTCTCTGCCATCATCTACTATGTTACTATCCTGCTTATTTTCGAACGAGGCCGGCCATCGTCCGACATAAATCGGGAGATGGCCGGCCATCTCCTGAAGCCGGCCAAATCGGTATAATCGAAAGCCGATTTTCGCCGACTTCAACTGCTTTCCGTCGCAGGGCCGGCCAAAGTTCAAGGGGGTGTTTTGGCAGGGTATGGAAGGCGGGACAGGGGCGTGATTACGAGATGGCCGGCTTCGGCCGATAATGGAAAAAAGAAGGCCTGCTCTGACGAGCACTTCGCCGGCTTCACATGGTACATTTATTTTTAGGACCAAGCCTCAAAAAAGTGCCCCAACTGAGCAGATGACCACCGGAGGAAATCGGGGATCACCTCCCCTTACTCCCCCAGTGGTCACCAACTCCCTCCCACCCCCAAAAAATAAAATAAAAATCATTTTTTTGCCAGCCTCTATGCCAGCCTGAAATGTCATACCCAGCTCCATGACAGCAGTATGCAGGTCCTTGGAGCAGTTTTTAGTGGGTGCAGTGCACTTCAGGCAGGTGGACTCAGGCCCATCCCCCCTACCTGTTACACTTGTGGTGGTAAATGGGAGCCCTCCAACCCCCCCCCCCAAACCCACTGTACCCACATGTAGGTGCCCCCTTCACCTGTAAGGGCTATGGTAGTGGTGTACAGTTGGGGTAGTGGGCTTTGGGGGGATTTGGGGGGCTCAGCACACAAGGTAAGGGAGGTATGCACCTGGGAGCAATTTTTGAAGTCCACTGCAGTGCCCCCTAGGGTGCTCGGTTGGTGTCCTGGCATGTGAGGGGGACCAGTGCACTACAAATGCTGGCTCCTCCCACGACCAAATGCCTTAGATTTGGCCAGGTTTGAGATGGCCGCCATTAGTTTCCATTATCTGCAAAAACCAATGGCGGCGATCTCTAACGCCGGCCATCTGTAATGCCGGCCCAAATGTTGAGATTTGGCCAGCCCCGACCGTATTATCGAAACGAAAGATGGCCGGCCATCTTGTTTCGATTATACGGTTGGGTATGCCGCTTTCCGGGGGCCGGCCTTAGAGATGGCCGCCCATATAGATGGCCGGCCCCGTTCGATTATGCCCTTCCAAGTTACTAATTCAGTGTAAGAGCAATTATAGAGCTGGTGCTGTGTTCCCCATTGTGGCACTTATATTGAACCAATTGTCTAATAACTACTACTACTACTACTTATCATTTCTATAGCGCTACAAGGCATACACTAAGCTTGTAAAAAGTAAAACAAGCCCTCTCCATGCCTTCCTCCTCCCTCCCCCAATCCACCCTGAGCATAATAACAAAATAGTGCCAGCCTCTGGTGACCCAGTGCCATTTGGACACAGCAGCAACCAGGGATTGCTCCTGCTCAAGAAGATGCGTAAAGTCAAGATTACTATGAAAATTGGGGGTGGGGGGGTTGGAGGGTCAACTGGCCAACTGGCAGGCATTGTTTTACTATTTACAGATGAGAGGATCCAGGGCTGGTTGCTTTTTATTTATTTTTTTGATAAAACAGTTTTTTCATGTTTTTTAAATTTCACTTTCAAAATGAAATGAAACAGGAAATTTTAATTTCAAACAAAGGCACATCTCTACTACTTAGTTGACTTTCCATTTCATGGCTGCAGCCAGAGGCCTTTTCTGTACTTTGGCATGTAATTCTGTGTGCTGCTTGATTTCCAGATCAGTTCTCTCCCTCAGACTTGTGTAGAAAAAGCCTTTAGCACTTTTATATTTACAACTGGGAGAATTTTCCCCATACCCCCAGTGGAATAAATTGACTGTAGGTGAGCATTAAAGCTCAGAACTGATATTCCTACCTCAGCCCTGTTACAGGAAGTTTACTTCTGCAAGTCAGATGATTTAGTTGCTGCAGGAGGGTGTATTTTGGCAACCTTACACATGTAAGTTTGTATTGATTTGCGCATTAAAGCAATTTGCCAAATCAGTGCCAGCAGCAAATCAAGCCACAGGAACTCATATGATCAAACCATCTTCCAGATTTCTATTGGTGTTTATGTTTATTAGGACTTGAAACACCACCTTTCAAAACAGGAATCAAAGTGGTGTACAAAATTTATAAAAACAATTGAAACAGAAAGGGACTACAACTCAATGATAGGAAAGAAAATTGAGAAGAAAAGGCGGGGGTCATGCGCTACGTGCCAGCCATACCAGCTCAAGGGACACTGTTGAATGGTGCTTATTAAATTGTGCGTTGATTTGTTTTCCTCAGACATATTATGAGATCTGGTGTCAGTCTTGAATGAGGAATTGAGCCAGGCCACTATGGATTTTTTTTTTTAAAGAAAATTACAATGAAGGTGGGTGGAGAGGGAATGCTTAACAGTCAGTCTGAGGCAATAATTGAGCATTGCAAAATGCCTGTCCTACCAACTTCTAGCAGTAACACAGGCAGCCGTGACCCTCCCCTTGCCCTGCCATTTCTGGACTCATGCCAGTTGATATAGCTTCACCCAAGAGGACTGACCAGTCACGTAGCTTTTTATTGGTAAAAACATTAGGCCACACCTTTACTGACACATAAACATGCAAGGAAATCAAACTAGTATCTGAGCTATCTGGTACATTTACATCAACCACCATACAGGCTTGCCATGTCACACAGGAAGGCTATCATCATCATCTCCAGTAGTAGGTGTGGTGGGAAAAGGTGCCTACCATGAAGAAAGGTGGCCCCGTCCTGCTCCCCAGCATCAGTTGTGCATTGTTCAAGGGTTACACTGGCCCTGCAAGCAGGGCACCCCTCTCACAGTCAATCTCTGTCACTAGCCCATCCAGTTCTCCTCTGGCTCGTGTACACCCTCCACCAGCTCCGGGTAGTTCTGCAGACTTGCTCCGGACTCCCCTATGACTAGCTGTGGCCTGTGACCGACATATTGTAACAGAACACTCTCTCCATTGCTTCCTGCAGCTGCAGGTCATTGTTGAAAAGGTCATTGCCTATCTTTGACAAGTATACTCTATCTTTTCAGTACAGCCAAATACATTCAGGGTCCACCCAATCATGCATTATGTGAGACCCTCCCAACTTACAAGTCCACATTCCCAGTTGTCTGTTTACCTTCTTCCTTTCTTGCCCCCACATCTTCAGGTGCATATTTCGCCAATGAAGGATAATGTTAGACCACATCAGGTGTGTACCCTCAAATAATGAAGTGATTTTAGAGAGATCCCAGCTGACAGCAAACATGATAATATATCTGGATAATGGACTGAATACCCCAGCTATGCGGATAAATTCTGGGTCAGCCATGGCTCTGCCCACACCCTTCCCCAGCACTACCCCAAGATTACCAAGGCAGTCTATAAGGATATTCAGAGGCCCTATCTGGACAGTGCCTCGGAATATCCTGGCCAGTGGCACTTATCTGGATAGCTTGTGCTGCCATCGGGGTTTTCAACCAGTCCTTGAAACACACCACGCCAGTCTGCTTTTCAGGATATCCACAATGAATATGCATAACAGATAAATGTATTTACGATGAATATGCATGCAGATTTATCTTATCCTGAAAACCTGAACTGACTGGATGTGTCCCCATGACTAGATTGAGAGCCCCAGAACTAGGTAATTAGGTGTTCTTTGAAGGTTTTTAAAAAATCAGTGTTTATTGGTGTTTATGCGTTTTTGTGCCACAGGTACTATTGCTTGCTGCTTTTTCTGGTGAAATCAAATATATACTTTTTTGTCGCTTAGAAGTCATAAGTGCAGAAAAGGCACAAAATTGAGTGGAAAGTACAAAAATCAATTGGCAGATACAGGGGAGGCAGAGAAAGCAAATGGAGGATGCAGGAGAGGGATGAGAGAATATTAGGGGTAGTTGTGTTTTCAGTTTTCATCCCGTAAACACATATTTTCATTTTTTCTGTCAGGATGTTTTATTATTATTTTTTTTATCAGTTAAAACCTAAAATTAAGCTAAATTAACCTAAAATTAACCTAAATTAAGTTAAAACCTAAAAATAAGCAAATAAACATTTGCTTATTTCCAATCTGACGAAGAAGGGCAACCTTTGAAAGCTAATCAAGAAATGTATTAAGTTATGTCCAATAAAAAAGGTATCATCTTATTTTCTTTTCCATGTTTTATTTTGTTTTATTTCTATTGATAACCTAAAATCAGAAACTCTAAGTATAATTTAAAATACATTAAAGAGTTTATTTCACTGAACAACAAAACATATTCTCAGCCTTCAATGTGAAGAACAATTTTAGAAATATTCAAAATGTAATGTGGAAAAAATACAAACAGGCCGATATTCAGCATTTTTTAAAATGCTGACCGTTGCTGGCTAGATTAGGCATGGATATTCAGTACACTGGCACCGAATATCTGGGGCTAATTTATACTGCCCTGGCCGCCGGAGCTTATGTGGGCCCTGGCTGAATATCGGTCAGGACCTGCATAACTGCTTTTGAGTTTAAAAATCCTCCCAATCCCCCTCTCGGCCTTCCAAATAGCCCCTCCCTCCTACCCTCTTCCCGAAGCTCCCACCCCCAGGCCTACCTGCCTCTCTGGTGGTCCTAGTGGGGTCGGTGGGGGCAGGAGCAAAGCCACCCTGGCTCCTACCCCTTGCGGTTGCACTTGCAAAATAGCTGCTGCTCGCAGTACTTCGTGTAGAATATTCTTTTTGGTCTGCTTCTGCCACTGCTAGTGCTCTAAATATCCTTTTGATTAACAAGGCTCTATGTAGGTCATCTTTCAAAGGTGCACACTCCTAAACTTTCTTTATCTTTGTCTCCCTGCTCCCAGCCTACACACATTCCCATAGCTCTCTCTCAGGGCCAGGTGCACTAAACTTAATGAGCCATTAACGAGCAAGTAGTAAACCGTGGCATGCACTAAATGCTTCTCCGAGCCATTTTCCGATCACGGTAGTAGCTAACGAAAACGGAATGCAGATGAGCAAATTAGTACCCCAATGTGTATAAATTGTATTGTAATGAGATGCACTACTGCCTAACCGTGGAAAATCTAACGGGAGGTCTGTACCTCTAAAAACTTCTATAAATGTAACAAAAAAAAAAATCGGGAAAAAAAAGTCCAAATGTTCATTAGGGACGTCCTTTATTGACGTCCTTCACTGCCTAGCTACGTCCAAGTGCTCGTCAGGGCCGTCCTTCTAAAGCGCCTAACATGGACGTCCTTCACTGAAACATTAAAGAAAAAGGACGGCCCTGACGAGCAATTGGACATTTTCTCCCAGATTTTTTTGTGATGGGTGTTCTTCTGCGAGGACGTCCAAATAAAAAAACTATTTAGACGTCCCTTTCGATTATGCCCCCCTCCAGGTCTCTCTCCGGAATCACAGCACGTTTAGCTGTCACCGGTGTTAGCTAAACGCGCTGTGATTGGCGGAGAGAGACCTGAAGGGGGGCATAATCGATAGGGACGTCCAAATAGTTTTTTTATTTGGACATCCTCGCAGAAGAACACCCATCACAAAAATCTGGGGAAAAACGTCCAATTGCTCGTCAGGGCCGTCCTTATTTTAATGTTTCGGTGAAGGACGTCCATGTTAGGCATCCTTGCATGTCCCGATGCTGGCGGTGGTAATTTGGTGCAACTCTCACCCCCCAGAGCCGTGTGTTCCCGGGGAGGAGGGTCTGCACGGTCAGCCGTAATCCACCCCCTTCTTCTGAGAGTGGGGCGGCAGGGATCACCGACTGTACCGGCAGCTGCAGCTTGCGCTCCGGCCCGCGGCTCTAACAAGTGCTCATCCGGGACGTCCTTTTTGGACGTCTTTGGCATGCGCAGAGCAGCCAGCATAGCGCTTGGCTGCTCTGCGCATGCTCGACCGGCCGACTGTTTTCTGAGGAAATAGAGAATGCAAGTGAGCTACAACGAGCAGCTCATTTGCATTCCATTTCCTTGATGCATGGCTGTTCCCTACCGATTCGCTATGGAATCGGTAAGGGAACGGCTCTTCCGAGGACTTTAGTGCATCTAACCCTCAATCACCACTCCCAAACACCTCCTCACTGCAACATGCTCCATACTCTCTCCATGACCACCTCTCTCATATAACCTCCTGTGGCACCCGCCCTTTAGTTGTCTCCTATGAGCATCTCTCCAGATTTCTCTTCTACTTGTACATACCTCTCACCATCTCCTGCACTCCAGCACAAAGACTTAGCTTTCACTCCCCCCCCCCCCCCACAAGGACACATAGACACCCATCTCTCCAATCTCTCCCCCTCCCCCACACTGAACACAGACACTCATCTCTTGCCGCCTCCACCCACGGCCCACAGAAACCCAGCTGTTCCCCCCAACTCCATCTCTTGCCGCCTCCACCCACGGCCCATAGAAACCCAGCTGTTCCCCCCAACTCCACCTACCCTGACACATAGAAACCCATCTCTTCCTCCCTCAACCACCGGCAGCACACAGAAACACAGTTCTGTGACCCCTCACCTGCAAGACAGAGAAACCCAATTCTCTCTCCTCCCCCCCCCCCCCCCCCACCGACCCACAGTTCCAGCCTAGTGAGAATCACATGGGGCACAAAAGGAGAGCAGCTGCATATAGGGCCACATCCTTCTCTTCTGCCGCTCTAGCGATGAATGCAAAATTTGTGTCTGCAAGCATGAATCAGAAGTGCTGTGGGAGATGGAAGATGGCTCTGCTGCTGGTGCTGTCTGCTTTTCACGTGGTGACCTGGCGTCTGGGGGTTGTAGAGCTATTTATTTATTTAAAAGATTTATATGGTGCTCTTACAAACTTACATCTGTTCAGTGCAGTTCACAAAATGAACATGTAATACAGTAAAATAGTAAAATATACAAACCCTATTTTCTCCCTACCAAAAATTTACCATCTGGCAATATTATCTTTCCTGCTGTTGTATTCAAGGGGGAACAACTGAGTTTTCAATTTCTTTTCAAATAACTTAATATCCAATTCTGCTCTTAATTCCAGGGACATCTCATTTCACCGCTGCACAGCAATAACAAAGATTCTCTTCTGAAGGCAAATTTTATGCACTTCATTAACAGTTGGAATACTGTAGATTCCTATTAGGAAAGCACCATCTTATTCTAGGTGACAAGTATATGGGATTTATCTCTCTAAGGAGCCTTTACTAACATGTGGTAAGTTTTGCATTTACCACCTTTACAGCAAAAATTAACGTGTAGTAAGTGCAGGGGGCATGTTCAGCACCTGCCCTTTATTTAACAAACAGGGTAGACACTTACCAAATGGCACAGCCAGGGACTGGAGGCTAGGGTGCAGGAGAGACCCCACGTTCCTCATGATGAGGGTTGGAAAATGAGGAGGGTCGGAAAACAGTCCATTCTACATAGTTCTTTAGACAACAGCTCCTGAAGAAGAGGGAATCAGATCTGTTTTGGCCAGTAAGTCGTGATTAGAATCATGGTCCCCTGATCCTGCTTGAGTTTCAGTAAAGTTTTCCCTATCAGAGGGATGAGAGCAGAAGGAAAGCATCCAGTGCTAATCTGTCATGTGACCTGGGTCTGGAGCAGAACTGAGAGACTTTGTTGTTGAGATGAGTGGCAAAACGATTCACCGAGTGCGGTGCCCACTCTTGGAAGATCTTGCGGGCAAAGCCCATGCTGAGAGACCACTTATGTGGTTGCATCACCTTGCTCAGTCTGTCCACCAGATTGTTGTCTTTCCCCACCAGATATGTTGCCCGGAGCACCATGCTGTGACTGGTGGCCCATTGCTATATCCCAAATGCTTCCTAACACAAGAGGCAGGATCCTGTACCCTCCTGTTTGTTCACATAGTACATAGCAACCTGATTGTTTGAATAAGAACAATTTTCAGCTGATCTCTGAAAGTCTTTAGAGCATTCCAGATTGCCCATAGCTCTAGGAGGTTGAACTGAGGTTCGGTCTCCTGAGCAGACCAAATCCCCTGGGTGTGAAATCCATCTATATGGGCTCCCACCCTAGGGTGGATGCATCTGTAGTCAAAACCTTCTGGGTTGGAGAAATTTGGAATTGGAGTCCCAGGGTCAAATTGCTTTGTATTATCTACCAGAGAAGAGCCTGGGCCAACTCTGGAGTGACTGTGAGGACATCCGCCAGGCTCACCATGGCCTGACACCACTGGGAAGCAAGGGTGCATTGGACACTCCTCAAATGGAGGTATGCCATGGGAGTGACATGCACTGTGGAGGTAATGTGGCCCACTAACCTCAACATCTGCCAAGCCATGATCTGCTGACTGCTCTGAATCTGAGTGGTGATGGCAATGAGAGCATCCACCCAGCCACCACCTTGACCTTCGAGAAAGTCCGAGTTTCTGTGGCTAGACCGATGGGCATGACCTGGAGGAATCTCTGATGCAGCAGCTGAATTGGAATATGCAAGTAGACCTGCTTGAGATCCAAAGCAGTAAGAAACTCCCCCAGCTGGACTACTGTGAGAACAGACTGCAATGTCTTATGCAGAAATGGTGGACCTTCAGGAATATGTTGACCTTCTTGAGATCGAGAACTGGACAATAGGAACCTCCTTTATTAGGAGCCAAAAAAAATAAATGGAATAACGACCTTGTCAGCATTCCCATAAAGGTACTAGAACTACTGCCCCTAGATCCAACAAGGAATGTAGCATTGACCGGACTGCCTCCTGCTTGGGCAAGTTTTCATACGAGGATTTCAAGAAAAAATCTGCGATTGGAGAGGCAAACTCTAATTTGTAACCTTCGCGAACAATGTTGAGGACCCACTGGAAAGCAGTTATGTGTGCCCACTCCCCATAGAAGTTTCAAGTTTATTTAAAATGTACTATCTCACCCAACAGAGTGACCATCTGGGTGGCTTGCAATCTAAAAAATAAAAGGGGGAAATGACTGACAAACACAAACATGAAACAACAGGGGTAATGTGGAACTACAATGAAAAAATAGGAAAGAAGAGAGGAGGCGAGCACAAAAGGGAGTGGATAAAGTTTGCCAGGTGTGTGTGGCCTCATCTGGAAGATGTTGGCATAGAGAGTATGAATGAAATGTCTAGGGTAGCTCCTCTTATATGCACCAAGTATATTTTTAATAGGCTGTGCCAAAATGTTTTGTGTTGAATATTATGTACGTCTTCTTCAATAATGGTGCATAGTCAAAAACAGAATATTTCCTACTACTCTATCTCCAGGTGCCTAGAACCTTTCTGGTCGGGCAAGTCCCTCTTTCTGGGAGCTTCAGAGACAGCAACCCCTCACTGGTGTGAACTGGAGGGTGGCATAGCGCTTTTGACAGCTTTCTAGCGGGCTGCTTGTGCTGGTAAGCACTGCAATTTAAACTGATGAGCCCGATTCACTGTGAGTGCCTTTGAAAAACACCCCCTCCTTGTCCAACTCTTCACTAAGATTATTTTCAGATTACACAGCAGTCTATTATCCATAAAGTCATAAATTAGAGTGACTTGACAGCCTACAATTTACGATGTGCAGACTGTACTTAGCTATTAACAACATGTAACAAATCTATGCAGAGCTGCAAGCAATCATGGATGACTGTAAGACCTGTTAATTAAGGATTTCTAGCAGAGCCGAAATGGGTGGGAGAGCAGAAGAGAGGGAGAATCTTTAACAAACAAGCTTCCTGAGCTAAAACGTTCTGATTTAGCAGTATTCCTACACGTTTACACTGAGTGTTTATAACCCAACTCATTAAGTGCCAATACCAGATAAACTCAGTGAAACCAAAGATTAGCTCTTTCTTTTGGGAGATGGAAAGGGGTTCCAGCAATTTCCACCTGGTCCCTGGGGCTTCTAATTCAATCAGAACTGGCTTCTGTTGGGCTTTAGTGGCATGAACCTTCATCTATGGGATCTTGGGCTCCCCCCCCCTTATTTTGTATCTGTTCGTTTCCTATTCATGGAAGTAACACCTAGTGCCCAGACTCAGGGCCTATGATTGCACCAAGGCTCCATCTTGTAAGGGCATGTAGAAGGCATTTCTATAAAGGGGTGTCTATTGAGACCATTCTATTTAGGAAAGTAGCATTCTTTATAAAATACTAGTATGATTGGGTATATACATGAATATGTATTTAGGCGTGAACACTTACACCACCCTAGACTGCTGAAAAAAAACACACAAAAATGATAGTATTCTATCCAGCTTATTTTCGAAAGAGAAAGACGCCCATATTTCGACCCAAATCGGGAGATGGGCATCTTTCTCCCGTGGGCGAACAAATCGGTATAATCGAAAGCCGATTTTGGTCGTCTTCAACTGCACTCCGTCACAGGAACGAACAAAGTGGACGGGGGCGTGTCGGAGGCGTGGTAAAGGTGGGACTGGGGCGTGGTTATCAGCCGAGGAGAGATGGGCGTCTTTAGCTGATAATCGAAAGAAGGGCGTTTTGGACGAGAATTTCGTCCGCTTTATTTGGACCCTTTTTTTTTCAGGTCCAATTCCCCAAAAAGTGCCCCAACTGACCAGATGACCACTGGAGGGAATCAGGGATCACCTCCCCTGACTCCCCCAGTGGTCACTAACCCCTTCCCACCAAAAAAACCCCACTTTACAAACTTTTTTTGCCAGCCTGTATGCCAGCCTCAAATGCCGTACCCTCCTCCATGACAGAAGAATGTGTTCTATCCTCTGACAGCCTTTCCCTGGTTCTGATGTGGGTCTCGGGTGAGTGTGACACTTTTTCTGTTAAGGGCACTGCAGAGTCACATCAGCAATGCATTGTGGTGGGTGTAGGGTATTGGGCTCCGTGATTCCACTAGCTTGTGTTAAATGCTCACAATGTTGGTAATTGGTAGGCTCTACTCCCATGGTGCTTTTTTCTCTGCTTACTGGGTCAGAGTGTGCCCTGTTTTGTTTCCGGTAGTCCATGAGGTAGTGGCCATTTTTGTAAGCCAGTTTTATCTCCCTTTCATGTGTTACCCACGTTACTGAAAGTGGGCATTGTACAGCATTCTGCCAGCTCTGACCTACTGCTAATCTCAGTACCAGGGAGACTCTTTGCCAGTGGGGCACAACCTCTGATCTGCAGTTAACTGTGAGTAAACGTGCTTATTCCAATAAAGGACGTTTTCGGAGACATTAGTCTTCAGGTGTCAACTGGTGTGCCAAGGTTCTACAGCAGCAAGAAGTCCTAGAGGCCTGGAGCACTTTTAGTGGGTACCGCAGTGCACATCAGGCAGGCGGACCCAGGCCCATCCCCCCTACCTGTAACACTTGTGCTGGTAAATGGGAGGTCTCCAAAACCCACTGTACCCACATGTAGGTGCCCCCTTCACCCCTAAGACCTATGGTAGTGGTGTACATTTGTGGGTAGTGGGTTTTGGGGGAGGGGGTTGGGGGCTCAGCACTCGTGGTAAGGGAGCTATGCATGTGGGAGCTGTTTCAGAAGTCCACCGCACTGACCTCTAGGGTGCCCAGTTGGTGTCCTGGCATGTCAGGGGGGGCCAGTGTACTACGAATCCTGGCCCCTCCCACGACCAAATGGCTCGAATTAGGACGTTTTTGAGCTGGCCGGTTTTAGTTTCCATTATCGCAAAAAAAAAAAAAAATCGCCCAGCTCAGAAACGAACAAATCCATGGCATTTGGTCCGTACAAACCATATTTTGGAAACAAAACAAAGACGTCCATTTTTTTCAAAAATACGGTCTGTCCCTCCTCTTCACGTACCCGTTTTTGGACATAGACGCCAATGGAGATAGGCGTTCGCGTTCGATTATGCCCCTCTATGTCTGCCCCACTCATGTGTACAACCACCTTTAAACTACATGCCATCGCATTTAGGTATCATGTTATCGAATAGGGTGTAGCTGGAATATTTGCATTTATGCATGTTACAATCACACATATGCCAGCCTGTATATACTAGTATTTTAGTCATTTACATGTGTTCTTTGCGCTTAAATGTTGGTGCTCCCTTTATAGAATTACCTCCTAGGTGTCCTCATTTTTTATAATAATTTTTGCTTGTATCTACCAATATAAGGGCCCTGTTTACTAAGGTGCACTGGTGTTTTCCGTGCGTGCTAAATGCTAGAGAGGGGCATTTTCGAAAGGGACATCCAAGTTTTAATGAGGACGCCCTCGCAAAACATCCCCATACATGCCAGGACACCAACCGGACACCCTAGGGGGCACTTCAGTGGACTTCATAAATTGCTCCCAGGAACATAACTCCCTTACCTTGTGTGCTGAGCCCTCCAACCGCCCCTAAAACCCACTACCCACAACTGTACACCACTACCATAGCCCTTACAGGTGAAGGGGGGCACCTAGATGTGGGTACAGTGGGTTTGTGGTGGGTTTTGGAGGGCTCGCTGTTTCCTCCACAAACGTAACAGGTAGGGGGGGTATAGGCCTGGGTCCGCCTGCCTGAAGTGCACTGCACCCACTAAAACTGCTCTAGGGACCTGCATACTGCTGTGATGGACCTGAGTATGACATCTGAGGCTGGCATAGAGGCTGGAAAAAAATATTTTGAAAGATGTTTTTTGAGGGTGGGAGGGGGTTAGTGACCACTGGGGGAGTAATGGGAGGTTATCCCCGATTCTCTCCGGTGGTCATCTGGTCATTTCAGGCACCTTTTTGTGCCTTGGTCGTAAGAAAAATACGATCAGGTAAAGTCGTCCAAGTGTTCGTCAGGGACGTCCTTGTTTCTTTCGATTATGGGTCGAGGACGTCTTGGTGTTAGGCATGCCCAAGTCCCGCCTTCGCTACGCCTCCGATATGCCTCCCTTGAACTTTGGCTGTCCCTGCAACAGAAAGCAGTTGGGACTAAACAAACGCAGGAAAGAAGGAAATTATTCCTTTCTATGAGATCTAATGTAGTAAAATTAGGGGCTTCCTTTTACTTGAATTATCCATGCAAATGCGTTATCAAATATGCAGGTTTAAAATATGCTTTTTACCAACCGGAACAATTGATGGCATTTATTAACTTGAAAACAATTGGTTAACTGTTAATTTTCATTAGAAGATAAACAAAAGTTTGTATTTGAATAACCAGGCATGTGCACGTCAAAGACGTCTATGCTTACGACGGCGTCCACGTGCTGATAGGGCCATATATGGGATGGTCATCCATATATGAGCTGTGCATGAAACGACGTCCCTCACGCAAGGTCGTGAATAGGGAAGCGTGTTAAGCAGATTTCTTCTATGTTTTCTTAGATTACGCACCCCCCTTGAGATTTGGGGTCTAAAGAAGAGTAATATTTGCCACAAAATACTGTGATATTATTTGATTTATTCTTATCTGTTTTGCTTGTCAAGTGTAAAAACTTGTTGAATTAAAGAAATTTAATTAAAAAAAGAATGAAAGCAGTTGGGGACGTCCAAAATCGGTTTTCGATTATACCGATTTGGACGACCCTGTGAGTAGGATGTCTATCTTCCGATTTATGTCTAAAGATGGGTGTCCTTCTCTTTCGAAAATGAGCCCAAGAGACACCCAGATATGGTAACAGCTGTTACTACAAAATAATTACAAATGAAAATCGTACCATCTGCAACATCAGGATTGGAGAACCTGAGCCTCTCCGCTAATGGCGCCCTGCTACATCAAAGACGCCAAAGTATGCGAAATAAAAAAACACCCCACTGCGTATTGATGCACAATCCAACCTGCCAAAAAGCAAAGTCAAAAGTCACCCATTGGACTCAACAGGGAAGTGGACTGGTCTTTACTGCTGGCTGGGTGATTTTTGACTCCACCATTTTGGCATATGTCTAGTAGCGCTATAGAAATGATAAGTAGTAATAGTAGTAGTAGTTTTTATTTTTAGTTTCTTGTGTGTTTTATTTTTGTAGTATTTGGTCTCCTGAGGAAGCACATTGTGAAACATGGTCCAGACCAAGACGTCATTCTGATTAAATTTCTCTGTTGAAAAGCTTTGCCTCTTCCCGATGAACTGGAGCATTGGATATGCTTTGGAAGCTTGATTCTTGAAACTGGCATGCAATATTTCTACTACTTCTTGTGCCTTGGACATTGTTTGTGGAACACTGATAGTATAAGAGATGTACATGCATACTGAAGATGTTGCTTTGAGTTTGCTGTTTGTGAAGATCGAACAACTTTATTGCTTTTTGGAACTCAGGTTCATCGTGGAAGACTCTTTTGATCTTTGGTGTTCTTTGCATTATGCTCTGGGAAAGTGCAAAATGATTGGTACATGAAAAGCTAAAGTTTATGTTAAATAGGATATGCTAGTTTAATAAAAACTGTATGAAGTTTCACTTATCAGGCTACTGTATGTTATTCCCAGAGGGTAGGTTTTGAATGTTTTGGTCTTAGTGGGGATTTATATGATGAATGTTTTAGGATATTTATTTTGTTAAAATAAAGAGTAATTACTTAGACTTTTTTAATTGATATTTTCTTTAGAGATTTTGATTTATATTTTCAACAAATTATACTTTGATGCATATTCATTAGAGATATCCTGAAAACCTGGTCTGCTTGCAGCCCTTGAGGACTGAACTTGGACAAGCCTTATCTATAGAAAGCAAGAGCAGGAGATCTAAACCATTGCTTGAAGTACACCCCCACAGAAACGATCGTAATCAGTGGTGCAGTGCAGTGAGTGGTCTGAGTCAGTCCAGTGAGTGGTCTGAGTGTTCCCTAAAGGTTCAGGGAATTGGTTGGATGTGAAGGACACAGAGGTTGCAGGCGGTAACCTGTCTCTTTTCAAACAGGAAGGATTTCTCAACCTAGTCCTTGGGGAACCCCAAGCCAGTCTAGTTTTCAAGATATCTAAAATGACTAAGCATGAGATATATTTGCATACAATGGAGGCAGTGCATGCAAATTTACAGTGGCGTTCCTAGGCTGGCTGACAGCCGGGGCGGATCACCGATGCGCCCCCTCTGGGTGCAGCGCGGTCCCCCCAGCGAAATTACCCCCCCCCCGGGTGCATTTTTACCTGCTGGGGGGGGGGGGCGCGCGTCTGTCGGCTCCGAGTCCACTTGTTCCCTGCTGATCCCTCTGCCCCAGAACAGGAAATAACCTGTTCCGCGCAGAGGGAGCAGCAGGGAGGGAACGAGCGGACTCGGCCAACAGGCGCGCGGATCGCCCCCACCATCCCCCTTTTTACACCACTGCAAATTTATCTCATGCATATTCTTTTTGAACATCTTGAAACCTGACTTGGGTTCCCCAAGGACTGGGTTGAGAAACCCTGCTCCAACAGTTAAGGGAGTGAAGTAGTAAAAGTACAGGAAAAAAAGCATTTCTGTTTCTATTTCTCTAGTGTCGTTTTGCACAAAGAGTCTGACTTTTTAGAGTTTCCAGTTATTTTTTATTTCTTGTGTGTGGTCGCTTAGCCACTGTTTGGTGAAGGTCTTTCTCTGGGACAGTGTTTCTTAACCAAGACCTTGAGGCACATTTACTTCCATCAGGTTTTCAGGATATCCACAATGAATATGCATGAGATAGATTTACATACCAAGGAGGCAGTGCATGCAAATCTATCTCATGCATATTCATTGTGGATATCTTGAAAACCTGATGGGACTAGGTGTGCCTCAAGGACTGAGTTGAAAGCACCGCTCTGGGGAATATTCTACCCATGGCAGTCAGTGGCTTTAAAAACATTGACAGACCTGGACATTCAATGTCAAGCCATGGGCACTGATCATCTAAGATCCAAAGTAATGTGGGTACCAGCAAATATTCAGTGCCAGTACTCACATACCTAACCAGGCAAAGATAGGACTGCTATTTGTGTGGTCATCTGCCTGAATATGGTCAGTCCCCACATATCTGCCAACTCCATCCTGACTCCACCCCCTTGATTGACCCACCTATGCTAGGAAATGAAGGGTGTTTGTGTTAATATGATTGAGATGTTATGTTATATTTGCATACTTAGATATAGTCCAATTCATTCAAATTTGTCTCACCTATCATAATGTTTTTAAGTGGGTTACATAAAAACATCCATAAAACTAAACATATTTACATTTAAACAAAACACAAAATCAAATACAATCAATTAAATTAGAGTAAAGTGATGTGGTTGCCATGTTAGTCCATCTTTAAAGGTAATAAATAGAAATAAAACAAAACAGAGAAAAGAAAATAAGATGAAACCTTTTTTCTTGGACTAACAATACATTTTTTGATTAGCTTTCAAAGGTAACCCTTAGGTTCTAAAAATTATTTCAATTACCAAAACAACTTTTATCTAAAGAAGTCAGCACATATAGTTCTCTGAATCTGATCTTTCATCAAAAGATTGGCATAAATTAAAATTCCCAACTATTTTACCTTAGAACACAGATTGACTTTATTAGTGTAATCCCCCATTGAATGGGGATAACTGAGAAAGTAAATTCCTTAGACGTCCCTGGGTGGGAAGCCCAGCCCGAGGGGAGTAATTTTGAAATAAAATGCAGAGATAGTGCCCTGGAACCGAAGAGTGATGGGGAGGACATTGGAAGGAGATAAGAAGGAGTGTTTGCTCTTTAGAGGGGTCTTTGGTTGCCTGCAGGTTTAAGATGTCTGCACTGTCCCCTGCCATTGACCTGGAGGAGGGAAAGGGGGATCCTGGAAAGCACAACGATTGTTTGGCTGTAAGAGGCCGGTTGAGGCTCCATAAAGTGGCAACCAGGAGTGGAGTGTGCTACAGGTGGGTAGAGGAAGGTCCAGCCCAGGAGCAGGGGATCGGAGCTAGGGAAAGCTTGTCCCAGGACCAGGGTGGATCCAGAGTGGGGACACCGCTGGAGGAGGGCCAGGCTATGGGGGTCTAGGCTTGATACAGAGAAGTTATACTGTGAGGAGCAGGGCAGCCTTTGAAAATAAAATCTCTCTACAAGATTTGCAAGGACAGGAGCCTTGTGAATTTGTATATAGCCCCTGAAAGAAAATGCCCCTGTAAATATACCTGAGGAGAATAGTAGAAAAGGTGCTCCCTCTGGGAATAACAGAAGTCTGGGACTGAGTTGTGCTGGAGTTTATTACCTGACTGTGAAGATGGTTAAAGTTAAAAGTCTGCCTGTTGCAGAGGTTGCAATAAAAGTTAATTTTGTTATTAAACCCTTCGGAGTGCTGGGTGGTTCCTGGACTAAAGGGCTGAGTGGAACCCAGAACTGGAAAAGTGTCTTCCAAACCCCTGGATCGCTATTCTGGACCATTGATAAACTCCCATGTTTGACTACATGTGTGCTGGAACTGATGAGTGAAGGGAGATTGGCCCTGAATGGGGAGCTAAAATGAAGATCTGTTTTGTGGCCCTGGGCCAGAGCAAGCACACGGGTGAGACCCAGGTTACATTAGCATCAATCATGATCTACAAGGGCCAAGCCTGAGATTATTTCCATGTGTAACTATAGCTTCTGTTCTCCCAAAATGTATGGTCATACCATAGGCGCCCGGTATAAGAGGCTTGTCAGGCTAAGCCTCCCCTGCTGTGCTCTGAGAGGTTTAAATTGTTGATTTACCTCCATCCTCACAGCAGGAGCTGCAGTGAAAGCCCTCTAGCCTTGTCCAGTTGTAGAAATTGGTTTATGGGAGAGCGGGGGGGGGGGGGGGGGGGGGTTGGCTGTGTTGCCAGGGAGATATTTAACGAGGATGACTTCCTGACCTGCATTGAGAACAGATAGCAGCAGAATCGGACAACCAGACAACAAAGGTAGAAAAGATCATTTTATTTTCATTATAGTGATTGGAATATGTCCACTTTGAGAATCAGGTGCTCAACATTAAACGTTTATATTTATTTACTTATTTATGGCATTTTATCCCGCATTAAACATGAATTAGGGTGTTTTGTGGCTCTACATGAGAATTGTGATGATATGATCCCTTGTTTCATATTGTTGACAGTCTGCATTTTCCGTATGGGTGTTATATTGGTGTATTAGGTTCTGCCCAGTGTAATATTTATGGTACAGTAAGGTTCTGAATGTGTTTTTGCACAAAGTTGTGCACAGTGTTTTGCAGTTGAGTGATTGTGCTTAGAATATGCTTTCAGCAACCACTTTATTCTTTGACATATGATACATATCTAATATCTAAATTTAATAAAAGGTATTAATTGTGACTTTTATTTTTATTTATTTATTTTTTTCTGTGTGTTATCAGACAATTATGGATTTAAGCTCCACTCCTGGCCCCACCCCTAACCCCACCCCCTTTAGCCTCCCCAAACAGTTGGACCACCGACCACCTATGGGTCATACCATTAGCACAAAGAGGGGCATAATCGAACGCGAACGCCTATCTCCATGGGCATCTATCTCCGAGAATGGGTACGTGAAGGGGTGGGACAGACCGTATTTTCGAAAAAGATGGGTCGTCCATCTTATTTTTCGATAATACGGTTTGTGCCAGGCAAATGCCTAGGATTTGTGTGGATTTGAGCTGGGCGGTATCATTTTTCAGCGATAATGGAAACCGAAGACGCCCAGCTCAAAAACGAACAAATCCAAGGCATTTGGTCGTGGGAGGGGCCAGGATTTGTAGTGCACTGGTCCCCCTCACATGCCAGGACACCAACCGGGCACCCTAGGGGGCACTTGTAACAATTAAAAAAAAAGTTAACTACTTCTGAAGTCCATAGCTCCCTTCCCTTAGGTGCTGAGCCCCCCAAATCCCCCCCAAAACCCACTGCCCACAACTCTACACCATTACCATAGCACGTATGACTGAAGGGGGCACCTAGATGTGGGTACAGTGGGTTTTGGGGGCGGTTTGGAGCGCTCCCATTTACCAGCACAAGTGCAACAGGTAGGGGGGGGGATGGGCCTGGGTCCACCTGGCTGAAGTCCACTGCACCCACTAACAAATGCTCCAGGGACCTGCATACTGTTGTGATGGAGCTGGGTATAGCATTTGAGGCTGGCATACAGGCTGGAAACAAAAGTTTTTAAAGGTCTTTTTTTGTGGTGGGAGTGGGTTAGTGACCACTGGGGGAGTCAGGGGAGGTTATCCCCGATTCCCTCCGGTGGTCATCTGGTCATTTAGGGCACTTTTTTGGGACTTGTTTGTGAAAAAAAAGGGTCCAAAAAAAAAGTGCCCTAAATTCTCGTTAAAAATGGCTATTTTTTCCATTATCGGCGAAAGCCACCCATTTCTGTTTGGCCGTTAACCAAGTCCCAGTCCCGCCTTCACCACGCCTCCAACACGCCCCCGTCAACTTTGTCTGTTTCTGCGACGGAGTGCAGTTGAAGACGCCCAAAATCGGCTTTAGATTATACCGATTTGGGCGCCCACGGGAGAAAGACACCCATCTCCTGATTTGGGTCGAAATATGGGTGCCCATCACTTTCAATTATAAGGCGGAAAGTCAATCATTAATCTGGAAGAAACCAGAAATTAATCTGGTAGAATAAAATCCCTCTTTAACTAAAAAATGAATGAAAAATAAAATATCATCTGCACATATCCTAATAAATCCTAAAAACAATATCTAATTCATAGAGCAATTTACATAACGGGGTAAGATATATATTAAACAGATCTGTGGGGAACTTCATGAGGTGTCTCAAACTAATACCAATATATCTCTTGTGTATGGCTATATCCCCACTACTGGGTCCAATGTGGTTCTTAACAATGACACAAAAGTACAGCATCACAAAATTAACATAAGTTTCCACCAATATCTAAAATTCAAAACCTCATTTAAAAGTAATCATTATCAAATAAAAAAGTCTTAAGCTTTTTACAAAAAGCAAGATAGCTCGACTCTAATCTAATACCCAAAGGATTCTATTTAGAAATTGCAAAGGAAGAAAAGATAGAACTAGCCATCTTAGAAAATCTCACCCCTCTAGTACCTAGAGGACAAAGAACCTTCAAGTACCTTAACCTGGAGGAAGATCTAGAGACAGGTGCACAGATTAAGTTGGTCACCAGTTCTGATGTAAGCCCATAAATAGCTAGAAAATTCATACAAACAGACTTAAACAATATTCTCTTGTGAACCGAAAGCCAATGCAATTTAGTCATGTAAGGGATCTTTTACAAAGTGTCAGTAAGCCCAACGTGGGCTTACTGAATGCTAAATCGAGACTACCGCTGGCCTAACGTGGAAAAAGAAAACCTCCTGAAATGGCTTGCACAGCAGTAACCTGGCAGTAATCGGGCATCGTCGTACGCTGCCCAGTTACCACCAGGTTCCTGTGGGATCCCTTATCGCCACCTCAGTTGATGGCAGTAGGGCTTCCCGCTGTATGGGCATGTGGTAAGTGTTCTCTTACCACACGGCCATGTTTGTCTGGGGGCTTCTTACCTGCTGCGGTAAAAAGGGCCCTGGCGTGTGGGACAAATGGCCCCCGTTGCTAGCGCAGGGCCCTTTTTCCCGCAGCTTGGTAAAAGGACCCCATAATGAGAAATACTATCAAATATTTAAAGCCAAAAATCAGTCTAGCTGAAAAAAGAACATTGCAATAATCAAGTTGTGTCAATACTAGCATCTGAACTAATAGCCTAAAAGTTGATTGATCAAAAAACTGTCTTGCCAATCTTAATTGTTTCAGCTTGAACACTGCTTTTTTTGGTTGAAAGGTTAACTATGAACCAAGGAACACTCCCTAAATCTTTAGCTTTATCTTCAACTGGCAATACCTTATCCACGGACAATATAAGTTGTTTAGCTGTTACAGTTCCAGGGCTTCTAAACCAAAGCACCTTGGTTATACTTGAATTCAGTTTTGAGATATTTGTCAAGGCCCAATGCTGGACTCTGTTCATGGAAGACAATACCCTGGCAACAAAATTTTTCAACTCGTCAAATTACAGGTAGGACCATTAGTATATCGTCTGCATAGGACAGCAATAACAGCAGATTCCAGTTGAAGTTTTCCCAAGGAAGCCATGTAGAGGGTGAATAATAGTGGTCATAAGGGAGAACATTGTGGAACAATCAGAAACAATAGCATCAAATGGCACCTGCTGCTATCTCTTTTCCAAGTATGCCTAAAACCATATTAAAAGCCATTCCTGCAATACTAATCGGTGCTAATTGGGTATTAAAATTTGTGGAATGAATGAATTAAAGAATGCTGATATAAAAATAAATAGAAATGATGATTTACAAATCTCTAGGGGGTATGTTTACTAAGGTGTGTTAGCGTTTTTAACACACCTGTAAATTTAAGGCGCGCTAAACACTAACGCGCCTATACATTTCTATGGGTATGTTAGTGTTTAACATGCATAAACCATTTACGTGCATTAAAAACGCTAACGTGCCCATAGCGCCACTTAGTAAACATAGGTATAGATCCTTCAAAGTATATTTCATTGACGAAATGGTCAATCCAATTGAGTAAAATGTAAGAATACAATAAGTAATAAATGGATCATAGATATACAGCAAAACATGAAATTAAAATTCAATTAAAATATAAAATTCATAAAAATATAAACATGGCTACACATTTAAATATTCCACTTTGTATGAGCCATAGTAAGAGGAAGCGTTCTAATTCTGCTCTCCAGCTATTATTAAGGGTGTTTCTGTAGACATGGCATTTCTATGTACAGAATTGGAAGTGTAGGATTTCTATTGTACTTCCGTCCTTTTCTGTATAGTCTGGAGTTAATGATAGAACCTAGATCTCACTCCTTTACTAGGACTGAATGAATGATGCTATCAAATAGTTCTAATAGCTTTAGTGGAGTGGTTGTATTTGGCTGTGACTCACTGTCATCCTCCTGCAGATATAAGAAAATTAGTTACTGGATGCTCCAGGCAGTGGGGAACAGCTACCCTGAATGTTAATTTTTATTTTTTGTTTCTAGTTGAAAGGATGCCTGTGTCATTCTGTCTTTATTTTACTAAGAGGTCCTTTTGCTAAGGTGCACTGAAAAATGGCCCGTGGTCGTGTAGGCGCGTGTTTTGGGTGCTCGCAGATCCATTTTTCATCGCGCCTGCAAGAAATGCCTTTTAAAATTTTTGCCAAAAATGGACATGCAGCAAAATAAAAATTGGTGCGTGTCCATTTTGAGTGAGACCTAACTGCCAGCCATTGAGCTAGCAGTAGGTCTCACGCGCTAACCAGGCAGTAATGACCTATGTGTGTCAAATGCCACTTGGCATGCATAGGAGACGTGTGCCAGAAAATAAAAATTATTTTTTGGACGCAAGTATCGGACGCGAGCCAAAAATGAAATTACTGCAAGACCCACGCGGTAGCCGAGTGGTAACTCCAAATTGGCATGCATTGGGCACACATAGATGCTTATGCAGCTTAGTAAAAGGGCCCCTAGGAGAGGGAAGAGGATGGAGTGTCCATTATGATAAGCTTTTTTCTTCTCCTAAGCATATTCTTAACTTGCAGGAATGTAATGGAGTTATCTGTAGAAACTCTGAAAATTTTGGAATAAAACCGACTTTTTTTTTCCTATTTCTTCCTTGATCTGTGGGATAGATTTAAGCTTGGAGAAAAAAGGCTTACAGCTTCTGGCCCTACACAGTATGAAGGACTGGGGGAAGGGTAATTGTATGAGCAAATATTTAGTGATAATTTAAGGATGCCATTTTGCAGTGTCAAGCATAGTTTAGTAGCTTGATGCAGGGGATTGTTGGATTATTTGTAGTAAATAATTAGCAGATTTTAGTACACACAGCTTCAGCTTTAGAAATGTTAATTTCTTTCTTCATCTCTCTCTCATTCACCCCTGAATAATTCACTGCTGAGTCACTTTAAAGTTGAAGTAACAAAACATCTGTTTACTCACAGTTTGTAGTTAGATTATAATCAGAAAGGCTTATATATACATATTACTATACATTTGTATTATCAGCTCCTTCCATGTGCTTAGATGGTAATGGATGCTCACACCACCATAGATCCTCTCAGGTTAGGAGAGATCATGAGCTCCATGTGCTCCATGTGCTGCATCTGCTGTGTCTAACCCCCACAGGAAGTTGCATAGCTATGTGACCTCTCTAAGTAATTCACATCAGAGGTCACAGAGTAATCACAGAGAAATAATAGGTGACAGGCAATGCATGTAAAAATACAATACATTCCAACAAACCCCTTCTCATGCATAACTGTCATGCAATTATTTATTCATACAAAGTCCAAGCTTTATACGCAGATTCACAAAATGTTCTCTGGGTAACGGTTTGGTCATGATGTCAGCTGTCATCTCACTGGTGTGACAATAGTGTAGACTGATGACCCCTTCTTTCGCCAACTCTCGCACGTTGTGGTATTTCGTTGCGATGTGCTTGGTGCGTGACTGAACCTTGTCATTCTGTGACAGTCGGATGCAGCTCTGATTATCTTCCATTATCTGGATTGGTCTCTGTTCAGCTATTCCAAAATCCAGCAAAAGTTTTTCAATCCACATCAGTTCTCTGCACGCTTCCGATGCGGCCACATATTCAGCTTCTGTAGAAGACAAACTCACAATACTTTGTTTATGACTGGCCCATGAAATTTGTACATTTCCATACATAAACACATATCCACTTGTGGATTTATAGTCAGAATGATCCCCTGCCCAATCTGAATCACAGTAACATATTAGTTTTGGATTACTATTGGCTGAAATCTTTAATTTACAATCAATGGTACCCTTTAAATACCTTACCATCCTTTTAACTGCAGTCCAATCTGATTTGGTAGGTGAGCTGACCCTTCTGCTCAAAATTCCTACTGCATTTGCTATATCAGCCCTGTATGTGGTAGCTAGATATAAAAGCTTACCTATGGCTGATCTATATTGGATGTTATCTGGTAAAGGTTCTCTTACTGTTTCATCCTTCAGAAAATCAGTGATCATGGGAGTGCTTACAACTTGGGCATCTTGCATACCTAAACTTTCAATAAGCTCATTTATTTTCTGCTTCTGGCTTAGAAGATAAGAACCATCATTTTGTTTCTCAATTTCTATACCAAGATAGTATGACACATTACCAAGTTCTTTTATCTCAACATTGAGGTTTAAATATTTTACAATGTCCTTGTACTCTTGCTCACTTTTGCTTGCAATGAGCAGATCATCAACAAAAGCTAAAATGTATGCATATTGTCCATTTCTGCACCTAGTGTACAAGCATTTGTCTGCTTCACCTTGCTTAAATCCTAAATTTGTCAATATTTCATGCAATTTGTCATTCCAACATTTTGCACTTTGCTTTAATCCATAAAGACCTTTGTTTAATTTACACACTAGCTGTCTTTGTTTTGTATTTATGAAACCTGTTGGTTGTTCCATGTACAAGTCTTCAGTTATATCTCCGTGAAGAAACGCTGTTTTCACATCAATGTGGTTGACTTGCATGCCTTTTGAGACTGCAATGCTCAGAAGTGTTCTGATTGTCGTGTGTTTCACTACAGGTGCAAACACTTCATCAAAATCTTCTCCATAATTTTGAAGATATCCCTTTGCCACTAATCTGGCTTTATACCTTTCCACTTTTCCTTGTGCATTCCTTTTTAACTTGAATACCCATTTGCATCCTATAGCTTTCTTGCCAGGAGGTAATTTTGTAAGAATCCAAGTATTATTTTTATCCAATGCATCAATTTCTTCTTGTGCAGCTTTATGCCATTCAGCAGCTTCTTCTGCTGGCATTTTCTCAATCTCATCCCATGTTAAGGGCTCTTGAGCTTCTGCTGACTTTGTTAGGTAAGACAGTCTTGGGGGTGGAACACCTTTGTTTTCCCTGGATGAGCGTCTGACAACAGGTTGGTCTGACCTTTCCGCATCCTCTAAATCTGAGAGTTCTTCTCCAATTGATTCCCCTTCTCCAACTGTACTGTCTTCTTCAATGATCCTTTCTGTGTCTGCTTCCTCTGCCTGTTCCTCGTTAGATACAGATGAGTTGCTTTCAGACATCTGCCTTGGTATGGCATTTATATACACTGGCATGTCTATTATGGTTCTAGTTTCATATTCTGGATGATAAGGCTCATCTGGGATAATCCAGCCTTTATCAACCCTTTTGTTTTCATCAAAATATGTAACATGTCTTATGCCAACAATGCCAGTTTTCAGATTCAAAATTCTATATCCTTTGTGTCCTGGAGTATAGCCAACTAAAATGCCCCTTTCTGTTGTGGAATCCAGCTTATGCCTTCTTTGCTTTGGTACATGAGCATATGCTGTACTTCCAAATGTTCTTATGTGTGACAGGTTTGGCTTCCTACCATGCCATGTCTCATGTGGTGTGCGCTCAGCGCCTTTAGTTGGCATTCTGTTTTGTAGGTACACTGCTGTGAGAATGGCTTCCCCCCATAGTCTTTTAGGGAGATTGCTATCTGACAGCATACATCTGGTCATTTCCACAAGTGACCTAAATTTTCTCTCTGCAACAGAATTTTGTTCTGGTGTATAAGCTACTGTTGTGATATGTTGAATGCCTTCTTGTTCTAGAAATGTGCGCATGCTTTGTGAAGTGAACTCACCACCATTGTCGGTCTTAAGAACCTTTGGTTTTCTTTCAAATTTATTGCTCACCATGGCTACGTATTTCTTCAGCATGTCTGTGACTTGACTTTTCTCTTTCAGCAAATAGGCCACACAATATCTAGAGAAATCATCCAAGAATATTAGCACAAATCTGTTATTTCCCAATGATGGGATATTAAACGGTCCACATAAGTCACTGTGTATTAAGTCCAGCACTTTATTACTCCTATTTCCTGTGTATGCAGGAAATGAGGGTCTCACACCTTTTTGAGTAACACAGTCTATGCATTTCTCCATTTTACCAGCATCTGCACTTATCTGAATGCCTGTGGCTAGTTGCCTACTGTAAAGATCCTGGATCACCTTAAAATCACGATGTCCCAGGCGGCGGTGCCAGATTTCCAGACTACATTTACCATCATTCTTCCTTACTTGCGCCATATGTGAGGCTTCACCTGAAATGCTCAGTTTATAAACATCATTATGCATAAAAGCTTCAGCATACACTTCATCATTTTTAGAGATTGTGCACTTACTGTTTTCAAAATGAATCACAAATCCCTTCTTATCTAATGTAGATACACTAAGCATATTACAAACTGCTTGGGGAATATACAAGACATCACTTACAGGAATTTCTTTAACTTCATTAGACACTTTGCATTTTAAGAATCCAATACCTTTTGCTTGGATCTTAGCAGTCCCTGCGTTTGCAGTTTTAAGAATTCCTTCTTCTGGACACATTTCCTGAAAGAAATCCTTACAATTGGTTAAATGGCATGTGCTCCCTGAATCCAAAATCCAAGTACTTTCATTTGAATTATTATTTACCATAGTCAAAGATTTTTCTGCCATTAGAAAACCCTTGTGTTTATCTTTGTCCTTCATACATTTCCTGGTTTGAAAATTCTTTAGTTCCATTGGCTTAGGTGAGCTAGAGGGAGTGTTTTGTGTTTCCTTACACCATTTAGATACATGTCCCTCCTTTCCACATGAGTAGCAAATCAGCTTGCCCTTGGGTGGAGTTTTCCCATAGCTCCGCCTTCCTCTGTTCTTTGCCAAGAAATTTGTTTCATTTCTCTCTGACTGACTTTGAGAACACATCTCCTCAGAATCATTTATTATGCATTCCTGCCTTAGTTTTGATGTTGCCTGTTCAAAAGATTGCCCTTCAATGGCCTCATTTACAGACCTAAAAACATCAAACTTCTTTGATAGTGAGGTAAAAAGAAATGCTCTTTTCAATGCATCACACATGGGAATTCCAGAAAGTTCTAGCTTTTGAAATGAAGACATAAGATGCATAATGTGATCATTACATTTACTTTTATCCCTTAATTTGGTTTCATTCAACTCTGCCAACCAAATTGGTTGCTGCTTTGCATATGTAGTTGCATACATAGTTCTCAGTTTATATAAAATGTCCTTTGGTGTATCTTTTCCCTCCACTAATATGGCTTGTTTCTCTGAGAGAGCTTCCAAAAGCATGCACTTCACATAATAGTTTGCATTGTCCCATTCAGCCATATTTTCAGCTGTTCTGTCTTGGTCTAAGCATATATTTAATCTTTTTGCTCGAAGGAGACATATGAATCTTAGTTCCCACTGCTGATAATTAAACTCAGTTAATTTAGGCACCTTGAGAGAGTAGAACAATGGTGAATTTCTTCCCTCAGCCATTTTCTTAGCCTTCTGTCTGCTGTGTGGGGGGAGAGAGAGACAGACTGAATCTTTCCTTTAAAACTTAAGAGAAAAATGTGGCCTTTTTTTCTGCCTGGTAATATTTCTCTTCTTTTTCAATTCCTGGGCCCTGGGCCCATAACCCTTTTGTTGGATTATTTGTAGTAAATAATTAGCAGATTTTAGTACACACAGCTTCAGCTTTAGAAATGTTAATTTCTTTCTTCATCTCTCTCTCATTCACCCCTGAATAATTCACTGCTGAGTCACTTTAAAGTTGAAGTAACAAAACATCTGTTTACTCACAGTTTGTAGTTAGATTATAATCAGAAAGGCTTATATATACATATTACTATACATTTGTATTATCAGCTCCTTCCATGTGCTTAGATGGTAATGGATGCTCACACCACCATAGATCCTCTCAGGTTAGGAGAGATCATGAGCTCCATGTGCTCCATGTGCTGCATCTGCTGTGTCTAACCCCCACAGGAAGTTGCATAGCTATGTGACCTCTCTAAGTAATTCACATCAGAGGTCACAGAGTAATCACAGAGAAATAATAGGTGACAGGCAATGCATGTAAAAATACAATACATTCCAACAGGGATTCCTTCCTGCAATGACTACTTGTTCAGGAGACACAGGGAACTGTTGGTTGTTTACATGGACCACACCAACTAGTCACCATGCCAGCTAAATATGAATGACCTGTGGCAATACCTGAGAGGGCAAATCCCAAAGGATGAGACAGCAATAGAACATAGATATAGAGCATAATGGGGGGGGGGGGGGGGGGAGGGGGAATGTAGCTGTAGCTTTCTGTAATGTTGCTAAGGTTATAATGTGAATTCTTGCATGACTGTGATGTATTTGTGAAACTTTGGCACTTTGAACAGGCACCTAAAGCAATACATTTCCCAATAACAGCGTGGGTACCGACTGCATCCCACAGTGACTGTTAGCATCAGGTCAGTGCTCCCTTATTGTGCTGTGAATCAGAGCATGCGATTATGCGCTGCAGAAAACAGCACAATACATTTTCAGAGAAAACAAATATGCCCTGAACAAACCTCCGATCATTTTTTTCTTTTGATTATGCGAGCAAATTTAGTTGCTCCTTTATGGTACAATCACTATAGTGATTCAATAGAAAATAGACATGGCAAAGTAAGCAGTCTCATTAAATATGAGAGCCATCTGCCATATTATTTGGGGAGTGAAATGTAAAGTGTTCTGAGCCCTCCTTCTTCCACAAAATTAGAAAAGAAGAGAGGGTGCTGATTTGTCCTTTCTCAGTTTGCATTTTTCTATTTTAAATATCTCAGTCACTCCCCTTCCTCTCCCTTGTTGCCTGTGAATTTGTTACTACAAAGGGTTCATCATTAAGTGGCCGCAGCACCATGAAAAAAACATATGTGATTAGTGATGGGTGAAACAAGGGTAGTACACAAAATTACTGAAAAGGAACAGCAGATTCCAATCGCAAACTCAATAAGAACTATACTACTGAACTTTGTAAACCACAGTAGGTCCACACAATGTAGAAATTAAAGGGTTGATAAAACTCCAACCAATCAGAAAAAAAGTGTTCCACTCAATTATTTGATTCAAACTGCAGGGCATCGCAGTGTCCAGGTGCTAAATCCATCATTGCTCTCTGCCTCAATTTCTTCCGGATATCCCCATACATAAGGTCAGCTGTAATTGATGAATCACCACTCAGGGCAAATGTTCAAATATATGCACCTGCTCCACACAAGGTCTAGCCAAAGGTTCTTCTAATTTCTAGTGAACAAATGGATTTCTTTTATGTTAGAATATTGTTATATGTTATTTGTTTTTTTAAAATATTATTATATGTCATTTATATTTTTAAAGATGTAAACTGTTCTGATTTGCTAGGAAGTAAAGGTATAGAAAATAAATAAATAAACGATAAATGATAAACGATAAAATAGTCTCAGCATCTTCTAACCTTTGGCTAAACCTTGTGTGGAGCAGGTGCATAAGATTTGTGAGGTGTAGTGATTGATCACCAGGAGGTGGTAAGTGCTCCTGCATTAACTCTATGCAGGTACCACATGCTAATGACAACTGCAATAAAATATATTTTAACCCCCTCCCCTCAAAAAGTGTTGGAATTAAATCCAACAGACAGTTCATGATCCTCCCCCAGCATCCACAAACAGACAGGAAGAAGCACAAACCATCTTCAGGTTCAGCTGCCTTGGAGTCTTACAATGGATCCCCCCTTCTGGTCAGGGTGAATTGGGGCTACCTAGCAATCCACCCCCTAGGAATTCCACAAGGCCCTGTGGAGGGAATATCCCCCCTTGGGTCCAATAGAGGCCTTACTTCTCTTCTACAACCTTATTAACAAGGAATATCCATATTCTAACTTGTCTATTCAAATCTTATATTAATGAGTTCTTTTAATTGTAAAACTTGAAAATCAATCTTCCATAATGGACCCTGATACGGGCCTTGTTTCGGCGCACAGCGTCTGCATCAGGGTTAAATGCAATCCAATCTGAGATGGATTTCGTGTGCAGCAACAAAACTTCCTCCTATGTACTTTAGGAGGTAATTGCTTGGCACGGTTCCCTCGTTCTTTGATAAGTGAATCAAATGAGCAAAAACTACAAAAGGTTACAGTAACTGCAGAACACCTCAGCAAGAATGATCTTTAAACAATCTCAGTTTATGCACTTGACTCCTTTACTGACAGCCCTTTATTGGTTATCAATATTTATTGTTTAGATTTTGCTCACACCTTTTTCAGTAGTAGCTCAAGGTCAGTTACACCGGGCATTTCCCTGTCCCTGGAAGACTCACAATCTAAGTTTGTACCTGAGGCAATGGAGGGTTAAGTAACTTGCCCAAGATCACAAGCAGCAGGAGTGGGATTTGAACTGGCAACTTCTGGATGTCAAGACTGGTGCTCTAAGCACTAGGCTTCTCCACAATGTGCACAAGTAGAGTTTAAGTTAGCTTGCCATGTATTTAAAATTCTATATGGCCTGGATCAGTTTATGCAAATGATATAATTATTAGAAATAGGGGTCCTTTAAATAGGGCTATATATCGTTTTTCTCTTAACTTTTCATCATTTAAAAATATATCATCAACAAGGATCTTAAACATGTGAAATAAAATGCACTCAAAAATTATATCAAGGATCTACATGATGGTATATAAAAAAGCATAGTAAATCTAGAAATAAATAACATGTAAAATAAAATGCACTCATAAAAACCATATCAAAGATCTACACCATGATATATATAATAAATTATAAAAAAAACATATTCTAGGTGAGGTATATATATTAATGTTTAGCATATCTGAAAGTTGCATACCCAAAACCTTTGCGTAAACATGATGAAGTGTAAACAGATATGTCGAAATGGGATGCTTTAAAATAGTGATCAACATATCTACTACTACTACTACTACTACTACTTAACACTTCTATAGCGCTACAAGGCATACGCAGAGCTGTACACCATACACATAAAGACAGTCTCTGCTCACAGAGCTCACAATCTAAATAAGACAGGTAACAGACAGAACAACTAAGGAGTAAGGGGAATTAAAGAGGAGGGGATAAAAGGTACAGGTAAATCTAGTACTTAACCAACCTACATTGAGTGTTTTGAAAGATAAATATGGAGACATGTCGTATGAATAATGATAGTAGAGCAAAAAAAAACATAAAAAGAAAAACTTACCACAGTGATAGCGGGGAGAATTGTGTGGAGTAGTTGGGTCTTTTCCAAAGACTATTTCATACAGGTTCCAATTTAATATATCATCGTGTAGATCCTTGATATAATTTCTCTGAGTGCATTTTATTTCACGTTATATATTTGTAGATTTATTATGGGTTCCTTTTACAGTATGCTTTTTTATGGTATATTTTATTTCAAATTCTTATTCATTGTAATGTTTTTTGTAAATGTTATTATGGTACATTTTATTTCAAAATTCTTTTTAGTTGTATTATTTTTTGTAGAATTTTATTTTTTCACTGATTATTGTCAGTATTGTCGGGTCTTTTCCAAAGACTGTTTCATACAGGTTCCAATTTAATAATTAAAGAATTGTGTTCCTCTTTTTAAGGCCCTTGGTGCTGTTTTTTTTGCTGTTTGGACTTTTGCTTGTACTTTGTTCCCTCTCTTTGCTGTATTCTCAGCCACTTCATCATATTACTTCACTATTGTTGAAATTCAAACTCTATATTTTTAATCTAACTGTAAGCCACATTGAACTCGAAATATTTTCGGGATAAAGTGGGATAAAAATGTAATAAATAAAAATAAATAAATGTAGGCACATAAATGCCGACTTACACTAGTGTTTATAATTGCAATTGCCAATATAGAATTTGCGTTTCGCACCCCACATCCTAGCACCTAAATTTTGGTGACCTTTTCAGAATCACCCCCTTACAGCACACTAAAAGAAAATTATATAAAAATGCACACCTGTAATGCTAGTGCTGCTGCTGAACAGCCAGAGTACACTCACTTTTTCTAGAGATTTTCTGTCAGCAGCAATGGAAATCCAACACAGTATCAAAGGGTAAAAATCTGAGCGTAGTTAATAGCAACTAGTGTTCTCAGGATCTCTGATAACTACTGCCAGCTGCATCTCTCCCCACATCTAGCAGCTGTGGCTGTACTGCCTATCTACACCCCCAGAGCTTTGTTGACACTTACCTATAACTCTTCCAAGGAAGAGGGCCTTGGGGGCATTGAACAGGGTGTCAGATGATGCTGGCAAGCTGTATGTTGCTGGAGGATAATGATCCATCTGAGAGATGAAAAAAAAAAGAGAAAAGAAAGCAATATGAATTAGTTTTCAGCAATTTCACAGGTCCCTTGCTGTTTAAGAGCGGAAATCTCAATTTCAAAATATATGTCATTAGTTTTCCGCCATTTGTTTCTGATATAACCTTGCCCTGACTACTTCTTGACCTCTTTTTGAGTAAATTAAAATGTAAGGTTTGAGTCATGAGCGGAGGATGAGCCCTTCTCGATATTTTTTGGTGACAATTGTAAACCAGTATAATAGAGTGTAATTAATGTCTTACTATCTGACCCCCCTGGGCACATCAAACTCTTTATTTATTTTATTTTATTTATTAGGATTTATTTACCACCTTTTTGAAGGAATTCACTCCAGGCAAGTCAAACATAAGCAATGGACAATTACAGCAGTAAAAATATTCAAATAACAATACAAAGTATGGTATAGTATGCTACTTACATTGTCAACACAAATATGTAATAGAACATTTTAATAGATAGAACATTAGCTCCCAAACCGGTCCTTTGGGACTCTCAACTAGTCAGATTTTCAGGATACCTGCAATGAATATGCATGAGAGAAATCTGCAAGTACTGTCTTTATGGTACGCAAATTTATCTCATCCACATTCATTGCAGATATCCCAAAAATCCAACTGGTTGGGACAGGTGTGGGAATGGCCAAAGCCTCTTATAAAAAAGGGAATGGAGTCAAATAAGGGGCATCTGATCTGCCCAGTTTCCTTCCTATTGCAATTGCATAGACATATAATCTCTGGTGCTCTTTCTTTTTTTTTTTTTTTAATGTAAAAAAGGATCCTGTGTGCTTTTTCTGGTTATGTTACTGTTCTGGCGTCTACTATCTCCTGCAAAATATAAATAGATAGATAGATATAGATATTTATTTGAAGACAAATCAATTCAAAATATATAACAATATATAAAATAAAAGAAAGAAACTACCAAAATATATAATCAATGTTTTTAAAATACTTTATTCTGAGAACCATACTTACCTATTAGCGCATATTATATATTTTGATAGTTTATGCTTTTTATTTTATATATTGTTATGTATTATATATTATATGTTTTGAAACATCTCCTATTGTGGTCCCTGAATCTAAAACCTTCAAGTTTCATATCCTGGCTACTTGTACTAGAATTTTCTATACACTGGAAATTGTTTTCCAGAAGTCCATTATTTATAGCTCTTTGAGGTACCTGAATATCTTTGTCATACTCCCCTCTCTCTCCGCCCCTCTCCTCTCATATATTATGTATGTATCAGGGGCGTATCTGAACTTCAACGGTAGGGGGGGGCCAGAGCCGAGGAGAGGGGGCACATTTTAGCCCCCCCCCGGCGGCACTGACCCCCCCCCCGCTGAAGACGAAGACGACGACGACGCCACCACTCCCCCCCGCCCGACTACTTTAAACCCCCCCTCCTCCCGCCGTCGCGCCTCACCTCCCTTTGCTGGCGGGGGCTGGCCTGCCAGCCGAAGTCTCCGTCCTTCCTTCCGTCACTCTGCCGTCATGCCTCACTTCCCTTTGCTGGCGGGGGACCCCAACCCCCGCCAGCTGAAGTCTCCGTCCTTCCTTCGTTTGGGTTTGGTGGTTTCTGACGTCCTGCACGCTGCACGTTGTACGTGCGTGCGTGCAGGACGTCAGAAACCACCAATCTCAAACAAAGGAAGGAAGGAAGGAAGGACGGAGACTTCGGCTGGCGGGGGTTGGGGTCCCCCGCCAGCAAAGGGAGGTGAGGTGCAACAGCGGAGTGACGGCAGGAGGAGGGGGGTTGAGAGTGTCATTGGTAAGGGGGTCCAGGGGCAAATCTGCGGGGGGCCAGGCCCCTGTGGCCCCATAGCAGATACGCCCCTGGTATGTATATATATCTATATCCACCTATTTATATATATACAAGGCCTTCAGTCCCATTGCAGAGGACTGTTATTGAAGAATATGAACCATTTTGGCAGCTCCTACCAGGGCCGCCGAGAGACTAAGCCGGGCCTGGGGCAAGGCCGCCCCCGTCGCCGCTGCCCCCCCCCCCCCACCATCGGCGCTGCAGTCCCCGGTCTCACCTGCTTTCCCTCAGCTCCGTTGACAGCCCCCCTCTGTCCGCCACCGGGTCCCCTGCATTAAAATCGGCAGCACCTCACCTCTGTGTGGAAAGGCAGATCGCCTCCCTTCGGGCCTTCCCTCACTGTGTCCCACCCTCGTCTGATGTAACTTCCGGTTTCTGCGAGGGCGTGACACAGGGAGGGCCCAAAGGGAGGTGATCTGCCTTTCCACATAGAGCTGAGGTGCTGCCGATTTTAATGCAGGGGGCCCGGTGGTGGTCGGAGGGTGGCTGTCGACGGAGCCGAGGGCAGGCAGGTGAGACCAGGGACTGCAGCGCCGGCGGCTTGGGCCCGGGGAATTTTGTCCTCCCCTGCACCCCCTCTTGGTGGCCCTGGCTCCTACTCTCTCTATACATCCTTTTTGAGGTATGCCTCCCAAAATTGAACAGAATATTACAATATTCCAGCTAAGGCTTCACCAATAACTTGTACAGAGGTGGCCTCACTTCCTTTATTGTACTAGTTAGCTTTCTCTCTATACATCTTAGTACTGTTCTGCTTCTGGCTAAAGCCTCGCCACACTGTTTTGCTACCTTAATTGAGATGATTATTCCAATATTGTATGTGCAGGACGTCAGACTCCGAAAGTGGATTGAGGTAGCAGCGCCAGCTTCTTTGAACAGCACGGAGTGATGGAGCCTAGGACGAAGAAGAACTTAAAAGTGGCAGGAGGAAGCGGACCTCGGCTGGCGGGGGTTGGGGTGCCCCGCCAGTAAAGGTACCCACGGCAATGGCGGGGGAGGGTTGGCGGCGGTAGGGGGTCCAGGGCGAAATCTGCGGGAGCCCAGGCCCCTGTGGCCCCATGCAGATACGCCCCTGGTGCAAGCACTTACACTAGCATAGAACTGGCACATGTGTGTGTGCCTGAGATACGTGTGTAACTAAAGTGTTCTATACGTTGTGTGCATCTGATGCACCCACCTGTAAAATATGCATTATGTAAGATAAATGCATACTTACGCAATAACGCTTAGGTGGAATTTTGGCATTTATACACACGTGTATACACATCTACATGTGTATTCCATTATTAGTCTGGACTGGACTGGTATGATTGTGAAGTAAGTGAAAGACAGCATAGAGTCAAACAAGATAAAAAGTTCTGCAGCAAACAAAATCCATGATGGAATCTTTATGGGTTATTATGTGATCGGCATAAATGGTCTGGGGAAGGGGGAGGACAAATGCCTTGAAGAATGTTGTTAGGTAGAAGGGAGAAGGACTGCAAATAGGAGCAGCCCTTGGTAGAAAGGATCCCCACCTTATACACCCAAAACCAGAAATGCTCCCATCACAGAGAGAGAAGTTTTACTAAAAGGGAGTGATGGGCAGTAGCTTCCTCTCACTCAGCCTGAGGCAGAACTTTCTCCACAGCTAAGCAAGGAAGGTCTTGGTCCAAAGAGATAGGCAGCTAGTTGGAGGACCTGTGGAAAAGAGGGAGTGTACCTTCTCTACTATAGGAGGTTTCAGGCCAGAGCTGAGCAACTGGGACAGGTGTTTGGAAGTTAATGACCTAAGTAAGTGAGAGGTATTCCCCAGGAACTGCAAACCAGCCTACTGCTTCAAAGGGTCAGAGGTTTACACAGCTGTGAGGAGGATCAGCCTTCAGGTGTGGGAAGAAGAAAAACTTGAAGTAGCACCATGATTCCTCTTTCCAGTGAGTCCCAAGAACTGTTGGGCATGTTTAATCTCCTGTTTTATATGGAAGAAAAGGGGATGGCATCTGATGGTTAGAGAGCAGTTCATTGGGATTGGTAGGGAAGGGAATATGCTAGCTCTAAGGTAACTCTGAAGGAATAGTGTTGCAGGGAAAACCCCCTAAAGATATTTAATTACTTTGAAGGGCCTGGAAAGCTGTGGGCATAGAGGGTAGTGGTATAGCTAGGATTAAATGAGCCCAGAGCTGGAAAATTAAGATTGGCCCCTATAACACTATCAGGCTTATTTTCGAAAGAGAAGGACGCCCATCTTTCGACACAAATCAGAAGATGGGCGCCCTTCTCACAGGGTCACCCAAATCGGCATAATTGAAAGCCGATTTTGGGCGTCCCCAACTGCTTTCAGTTGCGGGAATGACCAAAGTTCACGGGGGCATATCGAAGGCATAGCGAAGGCAGGACTTGGGCGTGACTAACACATGGGTGTCCTCGACACATAATGGAAAAAAAATGGCGTCCCTGAAGAGCACTTGGATGACTTTACCTGGTCCTGTTTTTCTTATGACTAAGCCACAAAACGTTGCCTGAACTGACCAGATGACCACTGGAGAGAATCGGGGATCACCTCCCCTTACTCCTCCAGTGGTCACTAACCCCCTCCCACCCTCAAAAAACATCTTTCAAAATATTTTGTGCCAACCTCTATGCCAGCCTCAAATGTCATACTCAGGTCCATCACAGCAGTATGCAGGTCCCTGGAGCAGTTTTAGTGGGTGCAGTGCACTTCAGGCAGGCAGACCCAGGTCCATACCCCCCTTACCTGTTACACTTGTGGTGGTAAATGTGAGTCCTCCAAAACCCACCAGAAATCCACTGTACCCACATCTAGGTGCCCCCTTCACCCGTAAGGGCTATGGTAGTGGTGTACAGTGGTGGGTAGTGGGTTTGGGGGGGGGGGGTTGGGGGGCTCAGCACACAAGGTAAGGTAGCTATGTACCTAGGAGCAATTTCTGAAGTCCACTGCAGTGCCCCCTAGGGTGCCCGGTTGGTGTCCTGGCATGTCAGGGGGACCAGTGCACTACGAATGCTGGCTCCTCCCATGACCAAAGGGCTTGAATTTGGTCATTTCTGAGATGGGCATCTTTAGTTTCTATTATCGCCGAAAATCAGAAATGACCAAGTCTAGGGACGACCATTTCTAAGGATGATCTAAATGTCAAGATTTGGGCATCCCCGACCATATTATCGAAACGAAAGATGGACGTCCATCTTGTTTCGATAATATGGGTTTCTCCGCCCCTCTATCGGGATGTTTTGCGAGGACGTCCTCAGCAAAACTTGGGCGTCCCCTTCGATTATGCCCCTCCACGGTGCTCATTTTCAAAGCACATAGACTTACAAAGTAATCTATATAACTTTGTTGTAAGTCTATGTGCTTTGAAAGTGAGTCTCTATCTCTTCCAAGTAGGGGTAAGGAGAGGGAGATTGAAAACCATAGATCAGTAATACAAATATGAAAGCAAAAATGAACTGGAAACTCCAAGAAGTCCTATTCTGCATGAACAGCAAAACTACAGAAATTGAAACTGAATTGAAAGATACCAGAGATGCACTTTTCCCAAAGCTGACATATTCAAATTAATAAATTAAGAATAAAATATCTTTAAAAAAAACCCTTTGTTGTCTAAGCATTTTATTTTTCTATTTTCCTTGGTCCCGGTGTCTCTATTTTGCTTTTCTTTGTTACTTCCTAACTCTCTTTCTAGTGTCTCTTGTCCATTTGGCATTTCTTCTCTCACCATGTTCACTGTCCATCTTCCTTCTGCACCTCTCTCCATCCTGTTCAGCATCTCCCCTTGTGTCCCTGCCCCTTTCCTCCCTCCCATGTTCAGAACCTGCCCTCAATGGGTGATGGTAAAGGCTACCCCCTGAAATGACTGCACAGCAAGTGCTTTACTTGCCGCACGGTCCTTTCCTGCCGAAAAGAAAGACCTACTCTTTTACCCACTGTGGTAAAAGGGGGCCTTGGCACATGTCAAAAACACACACCGACACCAGTGCAGGTCCCCTTTTGCTACAGCTTGGTAAAAGGGGCCCTAACTAATATATAACCTGGTAAATCAATTGTTCTCTTTTTGAAAAACTACATACACTAGAGGACACTCTATGAAGTAACTAAGTACCACATTTAAATTGGAGAACATATTTTTCTCACTCAACACACAATTATGTTCTAGAATTTGTTGCCAGAGGATGTGGTAAGAGCATTTAACATAGCAGGGTTTAGAAAAGGTTTAGACAAGTTTCTGGAGCAGCTACCTAAACCATTATTAACTATATAGACTTGGGGAAAAGCCAATGCTTGTTCCTAGGGTTAAGTAGCATAGAAACTATCTACTTTTTTGGGATCCTTTCAGGTACTTGTGACATGGAGTGGCCACTGCTGGAACATGATACTATGCTTGATGTACTTTTGGTCTGATCTAGCATGGCAGTTCTTATGCCACAGGAAACTGGAGGTTGTACAAAATCTTTCAAGGCTATTTAAATAGAGATGATTTGTTTCAGAAATTTAGTTGCCAAGGTGAAAGTATTTTTGCATATACTTTCATTTCTCTTGTTCTAATTGTAATTACATCTTATTGTTAGCTTCATTTCTTTGTTCAATTTGTGGAATTGCATATATAATTACAGAAAGGAAAAGCGTTTAGACTAACTGCATATACCCCTTCTCTCTACCTTCCATCTCACACATATAATACTCATTTTAAGCTAACCTTATTTAAAAAAAGACATTCAATAGACTATTATCCCCCTACATAATGAGACAATTATACTAAAATGATAGATGGGTGACTTTACTTTCTTTTTGGCTGAGCTCAAAGAAATGTAGTCACCGCAATGATTGGACTACATAGTCTGCTGGAGCCTCAAAGCTCACAGATCAAGGCTGAGCCTATTCATCCATTAAACTCAAAAAAAAATTGAGCTGGCCCAGTAGCTAAGGTTTTCGTACCGTGAACTGTCATGCAGAAGCCTCACACACAGAGGCTATGCTCAAAGAAAATTTTTTATCATACAGATTGTCACGGTCGTGCCCAGGTTTCAGGCTCTCAGTCATCTCGCCCCCTGGTGGCCAGACCTGGTGGCTGCATTGGATTGTGTGTGTGCTGTTTCCCGTTCCAGACTTCAGCCCAGTCCAGTCCAGATCTTCCGGCCTACCAGACTTGCTTGTCTTGTTTGAGCCTGCACAGCACCTGTAGCTGCCTGGTGATTGCTGCAGCTGAATCTCAGCTGCTGCTGGGCTTATTAGCCATTTGGAACTCTCTGCTTTGTCTTTGCATCGCCTAAGGCCCTGGTACGTTGGGGTGCTTGTGCACTTCTGCCTAGTCCAGTTTATAGTCTGTAATTCTTGCCTGATTCTAGTTTAGTCTTTGTGTAGCTCCTTGTACTGTATTGCTTGTTTCCCAGTCTTGTTTCTTGTTGTATGTCTTTGTCTAGTTCTTGGTTACCTGTGTGTCTTGTTCAGTGGCTGCCTGGCAGCTTTCAGTTCTGTCTCTTGTCTGTCTGAGAGTCCTAGTTTAGTATTCTGCCTAGCCTCCCTGTGTGTTCTAGTCCCTGTGTGTATCCTGCTGGTATCCAGTTCTGGCCCTGTCCAGTAAGTCCTGCCGGCCACCTGCACTCAGGGGCTCAACTCCTGAGGAACAGTGGTCAAGCGCAGGTGGCGCAGGTGAAGTCTAGCTGGCCCTGCATTATCCCTGTGTGGGGTGGTTTGCCTGCCACTGCCGCTCCTCGGCAGTGGCCCAAGGGCTCACAAACCCAGTTCTTGCCTGGAAAACCTGACACAGATAGATATGGCTTAATGAGAATGAGTAAGCATGCCTTTAGCAAAGAGAAGTCTTGCCTCAATAATTAGATATTTAAGAATATAAAAACATAAGAATAGCCATATTGGGTCAGACCAATGGTCCTACTAGCCCAGTATCCTTTTTCCAACAGTGGCCAAGCAAGGTCACAAGTACCTGGCAGAAACCTAAATACTGGCAACATTTCATGTTACCAATCCCAGGGCAAGCAGTAGCTTTCCCATGTCTGTCTCAATAGCAGACTATGGGCTTTTCCTCCAAGAACTTGTCCAAACCTTTTCTGAACCCAGATACACTAACTGCTGTAAGTACGCTAACTGCTGTTAGTACATCTTCTAGTAGCAAGTTCCACAACTTAAGTATTCGTTGAGTGAACAAATATTTCCTCATATTTGTTTTAAAAGTATTTGCATGTAACATCTTTGAGTGCCCCCTAGTCTTTGTACTTTTGGATCGAGTAAAAAATTGATTCACTTCTACTGGTTCTACACCACTCAGGATTTTGTAGACCTCAATCATATTTCCCCCCATCCTTCTCTTTTCCAAGCTGAAGAGCTCTAACCTCTTTAACCTTTCGTCATATGAGAGGTGTTCCATCCCCTTTTTCATGTTGGTCGCTCTTCTTCGACCATTTTCTAATTCCACTATATTTCTTTTGAGATACGGTGACCAGAACTGAATGCAATACCCAAGGTGAGGTCGCACCATGAAGTGATATAGAGGCATTATAATATTTTTGGTCTTATTTATCATCCCTTTCCTAATAATTCCTAGCATCTTGTATGCCTTTTGGCTGCCGCTACATACTGGGCAGAAGATTTCAGCGTATTATCTACAAAAAAAATTGTTACGCTTCTCACGGAAACATTGGGTTAGTGAGCCCTTGGACCACTGCCGAGGAGCGGCAGTGGCAGGCAAAACCCCCCAACCAACACTGGACTAGCACACCAGCAAGGCAGGGACTGCAGATGCAGATAAGCAAGCCGGAACATTCGGACTGGAACACACTGGACTGGAACTAGGCTTCACCTACACTTGACTGCCGTTCCCCAGAGGTAGAGCCCCTGGGTGCAGGCAGCCAGGAGGACTTAGAGGAAAGCTGGTACTGGAGCAAGCAGGCTGGAACACCAAGAAACTCACACTAGAAAAGATTCTTAAACAAGCTTGGCCAAAACAGGGTTCAGGATAGGAATCAGGATTCAGGATTTCCAAACAGGCTAGGCTGGAAGGAAACTGAAAGCAAGCAGGGCAGACACAAGCAGGAGGGGAACTGAAGCTGAAGACAACCAGCCACAAACAGAGGAAGAACGGATACTATACAGGGTAAAGGACTTTAAGGCAAGCTTGACTAACCAGGGTAGGGCAGAAGCCCAAGGTGAACAGGGAACCAAACAAGACAGACTAGACAGGACACAAAGCTAGGCTACACAGACAAGAACTAGGGCAATGACTGAAAGCTGCCAAGCAGCCACTAAGAAAGACATACATACAAGCAATAAAGCTAGACTGAAAGCAGAACCTAGCAGACAAACAAGCAGAGAACACAAAGGCTAAAGTACACACAGGCACCAAGATCTAAACACAGAACAGGACAAGGCTAAAGTACACACAGGCACCAAGAAATAAGCATAGAACAGGACAAGGCAAATGTGCAACTACACACTGGTTACCTCGAGACCCTTGGCAATGCAAAGGCCCTGCTGAAAGGGCCAGGTGCATAATAAAGGCAATCAGCAGCTGAGGCTCAAGCTGCAGGAATCTCAGGGCAGCTAAGGGTGAGGCTAGCTGTCAAACTTCCAACCAAGTCTGGAGGGCTAGAATATCTGGACCGGAGTGGAATGAAAGTCTGTAATGTGTAGGGAGACAGCAAGACAGTCTATGGCAGCCACCGGTTCTGGCCACCAGAGGGCGAGGTGAGCACAGCCAAGGAAAATAGTCCCCATCGTGACAAAAACCTAGATCTTTTTTTTGGGTGCTGATCCCCAGGTGGACCCTAGCATCAGGTAACTATGATTCGGATTATTATTTCCAATGTGCATCACTTTGCATTTGTCTACATTAAATTTCATCTGCCGTTTGGATGCCCAGTCTTCCAGTTTCCTAAGATGTCCTGTAATTTTTCACAGTTTGTCTGTGTTTTAACAACCTTGAATAGTTTTGTATCATCTGCAAATTTAATCAACTCACTTGTCGTTCTGATTTCAAGATCATTTATAAATATGTTAAATAGCACTGGTCCCAGTACTGATCCCTGTGGCACCCCAATTTTCACCCTCTTCCATTGAAAGAAATGACCATTTAATCCTACCCTCTGTTTTCTGTCCAGTAACCAATTCCTAATCCACAACATAACATTGCCTCCTATCCCATGACTCTTTAATTTTCTCAGGAGTTTCTCATGAGAAACTCTGTCAAAAGCTTTCTGAAAATCTAGATACATTACATCAACCAACTCACCTTTATCCACACTTTTATTCAACCCTTCAAAGAAATGAAGCAAATTGGTGAGGCAAGACTTCCGTTGGCTGAACCTATGCTGACTCTGTCCCACTAAACCATGTTTATTTATGTGTGCCGTAATTTTATTCTTTATAATAGTTTCCACTATTTTACTCAGCATTGACATCAGGCTTACCGGTCTGTAATTTCTTGGATCACCCCTGGAAACCTTTTTAATAATCAGCATCACATTGGCCACCCTCCAATCATCAGGTACTATGGATAATTTTAATGACAGGTTATATATTATTATCAGCAAATCAGCAATTTCATGCTTGAGTTCTTTCAGTATCCTTGGATGTATGCCATCCAGTCCAATTGATTTACTACTCTTGGTTGATCTGGTTCAGTACTTCTTCCAGGTTCACCCTGATTTCTTTCAGTTCCTACACATCATCACCCATGAAAACAAAGGTGCAGGTACTACTACTACTACTAATATTAAACATTTCTATAGCACTACTAGATTTACGCAGCGCTGTACAAATTAACATGAAAAGACAGTCCCTGCTCAACAGAGCTTACAATCTAAATTGGACAGATGAACAGACAGCTAGGGGTGGGGAAATTGCAGTGGTAGGGGTGATAAGTGAGGGTGTTGAGTAAGAGAGTCATGGTTAGGAGTCGAAAGCAGTAGCAAAGAGGTGGGCTTTAAGCCTAGACTTGAAGACAGCCAGAGACTGAGCCTGACGTACTGGCTCAGGGAGTCTATTCCAGGCATAGGGAGCAGTGAGATAGAAGGAACGGAGCCGGGAGTTAGCAGTGGGGGAGAAGGGGGACGACAGGAGACATTTACCCAACGAACGGAGTTCACGGGGAGGAGTGTAGGGAGAGATGAGAGCGGAAAGGTACTGAGGAGCTGCGGAGTGGTTGCACTTGTAGGTCAAAAGGAGAAGTTTGAACTGTATGCGGAAGCGGATAGGGAGCCAGTGAAGCGACTTGAGGAGAGGGCTAACGTGAGTATAGCGACTCTGGCGGAATATAAGACGCGCAGCAGAGTTCTGGACAGATTGAAGAGGAGATAGATGGCTGAGCGGGAGAACAGCGAGAAGCAAATTGCAGTAGTCTAGGCGAGAGGTGATAAGGGTGTGGGTAAGGGTTTTGGTAGCGTCCTCGGAGAGGAAAGGGTGAATTTTGTTAATATTATAGAGAAAGAAACGACAGGTTTTGGCAATCTGCTGAATATGAGCAGAGAAGGAGAGAGCGGAGTCAAAGATGACTCCAAGGTTGCGCGCAGACGGGACAGGGAGGATGAGAGTGTTATCTACCGAAATAGAGAACGGGGGGAGAGGAGAGGCAGGTTTAGGGGGAAAGAGGAGAAGCTCGGTTTTGGTCATGTTTAGTTTCAGGTGGCGGCGAGACATCCAGGCAGCGATGTCAGACAGGCAGGCCGATACTTTGGTCTGGATTTCAGCTGAGATATCCGGTGCGGAGAGGTAGATCTGGGTATCATCAGCGTAAAGGTGGTATTGAAAGCCATGGGATGAGATCAGAGCACCAAGGGAAGAGGTATAGATGGAGAAAAGGAGAGGTCCTAGGACAGATCCTTGGGGTATACCGACTGTTAGCGGGATAGATGTAGAGGAGGAACCACCAGAGTATACGCTAAGAGTACGTTGGGAGAGATAGGAAGAGAACCAGGAAAGAACAGGGCCCCGGAATCCAAGAGAGGATAATGTATCAAGGAGTAAGGTGTGATCAACAGTATCAAAAGCAGCAGATAGGTTGAGGAGGATGAGAATAGAGTAGAGACCTTTAGATTTGGCCAGTAACGGGTCATTGGAGACTTTGGCAAGTGCCGTTTCAGTCGAGTGAAGAGAGCGAAAGCCAGATTGGAGCGGGTCAAGAATAGCTCGAGATGAAAGGAAGTCAAGGCAGCGGCGGTGAACAGCACGTTCAAGTATCTTGGAGAGGAAAGGGGGGAGGGAGATGGGCTGATAGCTAGAAGGACAGGTAGGGTCCAGTGAAGGTTTTTTAAGGAGTGGTGTGACTACAGCATGTTTGAAGGCATCAGGAACAATCGCAGTGGAAAGCAAAAGATTGAGGATATGACGGATAAAAGGGATGACAGTGGGGGAGATAGCGTTAAGTAGGTGAGTGGGAATGGGATCAGAGGGGCAGGTGGTACGTTTGGACGAGGAAAGAAGATGGGCAGTTTCCTCATCAGTGACATCAGAGAAGGTGGAAAAGGAGGGAGGGGTTGGAGGGTTGGGGGAATGGACTAGGGGAGGGGAGGGTGGAGGTGGTTTGATTGAGAATTCAAAGTTAATCTTTTGAACCTTGTCATGAAAGTACTCGGCTAGAGTCTGAGGAGAAAGCGAAGGGGGAGTAGGGGGCGAAGGCACTTTAAGGAGGGAGTTCAGCATGGCAAAGAGAAGGCGAGGGTTAGAGCCAAGAGAGTTGGTCAGCTGGATGTAGTAGTCCTGTTTGGCAAGTGAAAGGGCAGATTGGAAGGAGGTCAGCATGAATTTGAAATGAACGAAGTCAGCAAGGGTATGGGATTTCAGCCAGAGGCGTTCGGCAGCGCGGGTACAGGAACGTAAATAGCGGATGTCAGCGGTCAGCCACGGCTGGGGTTTGGCACGCCTGATAGGACGAGACACAGGAGGCGCAAGGGTGTTCAGAGCAGAAGAGAGAATAGCATTGTAGGAAGAGACAGCCTCATTGACAGACTCAGATGACATAGCGTCAGAAAAGAGATTTGAGACATTGGAGGACAGAGTAGAAGAGTTAACAGCTAGAAAATTTCTAAATGTATTGGTCAGAATCGGATGAGACTGAGGAGGAGGGTGTTTAAGAGTGAAAGTTATAAGATGGTGATCAGAGAGGGGAAGAGGTGAGGCACAGAAACTAGAGGGCGAGCAGTTGGATGAGAGGACAAGATAAAGACAGTGGCCATTCTGGTGAGTGGAGGTAGTGGAGCACAGTTGAAGATTGTAGGATGATATTAAAGTGAGAAATTGAGAGGCATAAGAGTCAGAGGGGTCATTGACATGAATGTTGAAGTCACCAAGAATGAGGGAGGGAGATGAAGGCTCATGGAAGAATGAAAGCCAGGCATCAAAATCAGTGAGAAAGGAGGAAAGAGACTTATCAGGGGGTCGATAGATGACAGCTACTCGGAGAGGCAGAGGAGCGGATGGAGTGGACTTCAAAGGAGGAAAAACAGTGAGATTGAGGCGGGAGAAGAGGTTGAAATTTGCAGGAGGGTGAAAGTAGGAATCCGACGCCACGACCACGACCAGCTGAGCGAGGAGTGTGAGAGAAGAGATGACCTCCGTGGCATAGGGCAGTGACTGAGGCAGAGTCGTCAGGGGGGAGCCAGGTTTCAGTTAGGGCGAGCAGATGGAAGGAGCGGGAGATGAAGAGGTCGTGGGTAAATGAGAGTTTGTTGCAGACAGAGTGGGTGTTCCAGAGGGCACATGAGAAGGGAAGGGAAGAGGGGGAGAGGAGGGGAATGGAGAAAAGATTTGAGAGATTCCGGAATGGTCTGCAAGGAGAGGGTGAGGACAAGTGAGGGGGACCTGGATTGGGATTGATCTCTTACATCTTCTTCCATAAAGATGAAAGCAAAGAATTAATTCAGTTTATCTGCTATGACCTTGTCCTCTCTGAGTGCCCCTTTTGCTCCTTTCAGGCTTATTTTCGAAAGTGATCACCGGCCATCTTCCAACATAAATAGGGTGATGGCCGGCGATCTCTCAAAAGCGGTGAAATCGGTTTAATCGAAAGCTGCTTTTTTGACACCATCGCCGCTTTCCCGTCGCCGAGCCGGCGAAAGTTCAAGGGGGCGTGTCGGCGGCGTAGTGAAGGCGGGACATGGGTGGGCATGGACGTGGCTTCCAGATGGCCGGCTTCAGCGCATAATGGAAAAAACAAAAACGACGTTAATCAGTATTTCGCCGGTTTTACTTGGTCCTTTTATTTTCACGACCAAGCCTCAAAAAGGTGCCCCAACTCACCAGATGACCACCAGAGGGAATGGGGGATGACCTCCCAGTACTCCTCCAGTGGTCACCAACCCTCTCCCACACTAAAAAAATAAAAATAAAAACCTTTTTTGCCAGCCTGTATGCCAGCCTCAAATGTCATACCCAGCTCCCTGACAGCAGTATACAGGTCCCTGGAACAGTTTTTGTTGGTTGCAGTGGACTTCAGGCAGGCGGACCCAGGCCCATCCCCCCTCACCTGTCACACTTGTGGTGGTAAATGGGAGCCCTCCAACCCCCCCCCCCCAAAACCCACTGTACCCACATGTAGGAGCCCCCCTTCACCCATAAGGGCTATGGTAGTGGTGTAGAGTTGTGGGGAGTGGGTTTTGGGGGGGGGGGATTTGGGGGGCTCAGCACCCAAGGTAAGGGAGCTATGCACCTGGGAGCTATTTGTATATATATTTTTTATTTTTTAGAAGTGCCCCCTAGGGTGCCCGGTTGGTGTCATGGCATGTCAGGGGGACCAGTGCACTACAAATGCTGGCTCCTCCCATGACCAAATGCCTTGGATTTCACCGGGTTTGAGATTGCTGGCATTTTTTTCCATTATTGCTGAAAAACAAAACCAGTCATCTCAAACCTGGCGAACTCTGGCATTTGGCCGGGCCAAACCGTATTATCGAAAGAAAAGATGGCCGGCCATCTTTTTCAATAATACGGTTTGGCCAGCTGTTTGCGGTGCTGGCAAAATAGATCGCCAGCAATCTATTTCGCCGGTGCCGTTCGATTATTCCCCTCCTTTGTGATCTAACAGTCTCACAGATTCCCTCGCCGGCTTTCTGCTTCTAATGTACCTGAAAAAGTTGTTATTGTGAGTTTAAGCCTCCATGGCAAGTTTCTCTTCATATTCTCTTTTAGTCTTCTTTATTAATACTTTGCATCTGACTTGCCGGTGCTTATGCTGCTTCTTATTTTCTTCATTTGGGTCCTTTTAGCATTCTTTGAAAGACATTATTTTGGCTCTAATAGCCTCTTTCACTTCACCTTTTAACCATGCTGTCTGTTGTTTTCTCTTCTTTCCACCTTTGTAAATACGTGGAATGCATCTGACCTGGGCTTTCAAGATGGTATTTTTAAACAGCGTCAATGCCTGATTTACTGTCCTAACCTTTGCAGCCAAACCTTTTAGCTTCATTTTAACCATTTCCCTCATTTTATTATAGTCACCCTTTTGAAAATAAATGCAGATACTGTAGATTTCCTTGGTGGTTTCATTCCAGATAGTAGTTCAAACTAAATCATGTTATGATCAATGTTTCCCAGGGAATCCAACACCGTTACCTCTCATATTATGCCCTGCATGTCACCTAGGACTAGATCTAAAATGGCTCCCCCTCTTGTTGGTTCCTGGACCAGGTGCTCCAAGAAGCAGTTGTTTATTACATCTAGGAATTTTATCTCCCTGGAGCTCCCTGGTGTAACATTTATCCAGTCAATATTGGGCTAATTGAAATCACCCATTATTATACTGTTGCCCAATTTGCCAGCTTTCCTAATTTATGTAAACATTTCTTCATATGTCTGTTCGTTCCATTCTGGTGGACGGTAGTACAGCCCTACAAGAATACTCCTTCCCTTCACATATGGAATTTATATCCATAATGATTCCACGCTGCTATCTTTTTCTTGTAGACTGTTTATTTTATTTGACTCATTTCTCTCTTTAACATAGAGTATAACCCCCCTCTAATTTGATATTCTTTATCATTGCAATACAATTTGTACCGTTAACACAGTGTCCCATTGATTGTCCTCTTTCCACCAAGTCTCTGAGATGCCTATTATATCTACCTACTCTAACTCTCCCATCTTATTTTTTAGGCTTCTAACATTTGTATACAGGTACTTCAAATTGTGCTTTTTCCTTGCAACTACAAGCTGCTTAGAAGTTGATGGGGATAATGTGCATCCTTTACCCTGCTCTCTCCTTAAACACACCTGGCTTTCTTGCAGCATTGTTGAAACTTCTCTACTGGAATTCCCTGAATGTCCTGTTTTAATAGTATCCTTCAAGGATACTCCACACTGAACCATGTGCTCCTGGGCGATTGCCAGCTTTCTCCCCCATTCTAGTGTAATCAGACATATGGATAAAGGTGAGACAGTAGATATAGGAGGTCATTTTAGAGGCATCTAGATGTGTAAATAGGAACATCTGGATTGTATAGACTTGCAAACTGTGATTTTAGAAAGCTGGGGAGTGTGGGGGCATGTTTTGTTGTGGATGAAAAACAGACATCTGTGCCCCATTTTACGATGGGCATACGTTGTTTGAAAACATTTCCCCAAAGGCTTTTGCAGTGTTGTTCAAAGTATTAGGTAAAGATACGTAAGTAAAAGTAAAAATAAATGTATATTTTAATACGTAAATAAATGTAAAAGTACAGTGAAGAACACATTAAAAACATTTACTTAAGTGAAAGTAAAAAAAGTAATTGCCTAATATAATACTTTTTGAGTAAAAAGTAAAAGTATTGTTAATGTTTTATCCTAACAACTTTATTTCTCTACAATTCAATACACTTTGCTTTTAGTAAAACTAAAATTTTGAGAATGGCTGGCACTCATAGGTCATTAAACCAGCACACATTTTTCAGGATAATCACTTCTGGTGAGCACTTTTAGCTCTTTAGCTCTTGACATTGATCTTAGAATCCTGTTAACAACATAGACTCTACGTTCATTTTGTTCCTGAGAAAGCACTTAATTTGTTTTGTCTCATTATGCTGAACAAGCCTCCTAAGTCGCAACAAAAACAGAATCAATCTTCAGCATAAAAAAAAAAACATAACGAGACCACCCACCATTGGAACAACTGGTGGCATGCTGTAGCATGGATAAGATTACTTTGCACAACCTACATAGTAACATAGTAGATGACGGCAGAAAAAGACCTGCATAGTCCATCTAGTCTGCCCAAGATAAACTCATATCTTGAATTTGTACCTGTCTTTTTCAGGGCACAGACCGTATAAGTCTGCCCAGCAGTATTTCCCGCCTCCCAACCACCAGTCCCGTCTCCCATCACCGGCTCTGGTACAGATCGCATAAGTCTGCCCTCCCCTATCCTAGCCTCCCAACCACCAACCCCTCTTCCCCCCACCTGCTCCGCCACCCAATTTCAGCTAAGCTTCTGAGGATCCATTCCTGCTGCACAGGATTCCTTTATGCATATCCCACGCATGTTTGAATTCCATTACCGTTTTCATCTCCACCACCTCCCGTGGGAGAGCATTCCAAGCATCCACCACCCTAACCGTGAAAAAATACTTCCTGACATCTTTTTTGAGTCTGCCCCCCTTTAAACTCATTTCATGTCCTCTCATTCTACCGCCTTCCCATCTCCGGAAAAGATTTGTTTGTGGATTAATACCTTTCAAGTATTTGAACGTCTGTATCATATCACCCCTGTTCCTCCTTTCCTCCAGGGTATACAAGTTCAGGTCAGCAAGTCTTTGGTCATACGTCTTGGAACGCAAATCCCATACCATTCTCGTAGCTTTTCTTTGCACCGCTTCCATTTTTTTAACATCCTTCGCAAGGTACGGCCTCCAAAACTGAACACAATACTCCAGGTGGGGCCTCACCAACGACTTGTACAGGGGCATCAACACTTCCTTTCTTCTGCTGATCACACCTCTCTCTATACAGCCTAGCAACCTTCTCGCTACGGCCACCGCCTTGTCACACTGTTTTGCCGCCTTCAGATCCTCGGATACTATCACCCCAAGATCCCTCTCCCCCTCAGTACCTATCAGACTCTCCCCGCCTAACACATACGTCTCTCGTGGGTTTCTACTCCCTAAATGCATCACTTTGCATTTCTTCGCATTGAATTTTAATTGCCAAACCTCAGACCATTCTTCTAGCTTCCTCAGATCCCTTTTCATGCTTTCCACTCCCTCCCGGGCGTCCACTCTGTTGCAAATCTTAGTATCATCTGCAAATAGGCAAACTTTACCTTCTAACCCTTCGGCAATGTCACTCACAAATATATTGAACAGAATCGGCCCCAGCACCGATCCCTGAGGCACTCCGCTACTCACCTTTCCCTCCTCCGAGCGAACTCCATTTACCACCACCCTCTGTCGTCTGTCCGTCAACTAGTTCCTAATCCAGTTCACCACTTCGGGACCTATCTTCAGCCCATCTAGTTTATTTAAGAGCCTCCTGTGAGGAACCGTGTCAAAAGCTTTGCTAAAATCTAAGTAGATTACGTCTATAGCACGTCGATGATTCAATTCTCCAGTTACCCAATCAAAGAATTCAATGAGATTCGTTTGGCACGATTTCCCTCTGGTAAAACCATGTTGTCTCGGATCTTGCAGCTTGTTGGCTTCTAGGAAATTCACTATCCTTTCCTTCAGCATGGCTTCCATTACTTTTCCAATAACCGAAGTGAGGCTTACCGGCCTGTAGTTTCCAGCTTCTTCCCTATCTCCACTTTTGTGCAGAGGTACCACCTCCGCCGTTCTCCAGTCCCTCGGAACCTCTCCAGTCTCCAAGGATTTATTAAACAAATCTTTAAGAGGACCCGCCAGGACCTCTCTGAGCTCCCTCAATATTCTGGGTGGATCCCATCCGGTCCCATGGCTTTGTCCACCTTTAGCTTTCCAAGTTGTTGATACACACTCTCTTCCATGAACGGTGCTATATTCATTCCATTCCATCCTGATGGATGAGATCCTCTCCATCAAAAGCATTCTTCAGGATACTCACTTCTTCGTAAGGACATCACAGATCTCGAGAACCAGCTTTCTTCAACTTACTCATGCACTGATCAACTACAGCAATACTACACAAAAAAAAAAACGGAAATAGCTTTGCTGTGCCAAACATGAAAAGAAATCACTACTTCAAAAACAGATCTAGAAGACCTCAACATTAGAGAGCCTGCCTTAATAATTTAAGAATAATCGGAATTAGGGAAGGCTCCAAAGACTTGGACCCAATCTCTTTTATGGAAAAACTGCTCCCCTCTTTATTGGACCTAAACCTTGATCTCCCCTTCGAAATAGAGTAGGCTCATAGAGTGCCATCAGGAAAACCTGCCAAAACCATTCTGCCCCGGCCTTTTGTCCTTTGGCTTTTAAGAGATCAGCAAGCCAAGCTCAAATCTCCACTGTCGCACGATGGCTTAAAAATCTACATCTTTCCAGATCTCAACAAATTGTCAGTTCTAGAAGGAAGCAGTTCCTTGCACAGACAGATTGCCTCAAGGCTCTAGGAGCACAATATGGCCTTATGTACCCGGCACAAATGCGTGTCAAGGTGCATAACACAACTCGCTCCTTCGAGGATCTAGACACCCTTAAACAATTCTTAGACTTATTCTGATTATGTGCCAATAAAGGGCTTGCTGGTATTCTCCATCTCTGCCAATCAGCATTTCTTACATTAATTGCAGAGTAATATCTGTCCGCCTTACTTTTAATCTTGGTTGGTTGGTTCTTGTTGCATTTTGCCTAATTAACCATTTTCATAATGTGTTATTGTTGTATCTGCCTTGTGCTTATGTTCACAGTTGCTTACTTGTGTTTTAACTACTGCTGGTGTGTGGCTGCCTTTGTTGGGGTCGGTGTGGCGGCATTCAGCGGAACCAAACATCTGGTTTCACGGGCATCACTGCAAGGTGGTGGCCGGCATGGCCTGACGGAGGAGGCTTCCTGCTTGTAACTCATGTCCTTTTCCAACACTTTACAGGTAATTCTTAATAATTCACTTCACTAATGTTGGATTATTACTGATTAATTTCAATTACTATGATTATCCCTATAATTGGTTGCTTCTTTATTTGAACTGTTTCAAACTGTCTACTTTTCCATGCTGATTTTATCACCTGCATGTGGCCCTTTTCACTTGTTGGCGCTAGCAGTCCCTGGTGCGGCGGCATCCATGAAATCAGACTTTCGTTTTTTTCATTTGTCTGGTATTTGTGGCATCGCTGGGTGGGAAGGGCTGGCGCTGCCCTGCAGGGGTGGCTCCTCATTAGATACTCTGCTGACTTCTCCTCACATTTTATACGCTTCTCTTCTCTCATGCTTTATAACAATATATTTATTTATTAGGATTTATTTACTGCCTTTTTGAAGGAATTCACTCAAGGTGGTGTACAATAAGAATAGATCAAACATGAGCAATAGGCAATATATGCTTTTCACACTCTTTTTTTTTTCTCTCTGTGTTGTTATACAATATTACTCTTCACAGATATGTTCACAATGCCAAGGCCGCCTATCTGTTTTCTTATCTCACCCGCATGTGTTATCATATGGATGACACTCTCTCTTTCTGGAGTAGTGTCCTTTCTCTGCTTGTTACTGATTTTCTCTCTCTTTTTTTTTAACGTGGATCTATATAACTCCTTACACTGTAGTAGCATTTATTTTTCAAATTGGCGATACTTACTCTGACCCCATGACTGTCTCACTACATACCTTTGATGTTCGAAAATATGGTTTGTCCCGCCCCTTCACGCACCCGTTCTCGGAGATAGACGCCCATGGAGATGGGTGTTCGCGTTCGATTATGCCCCTCTATGCTGTTCTTTTACTAAAGCTTAGCTCGAGTTATCTGCAGCAGGGCCCATTTTATTCCTAAGGGCCCTGCTGCAGATAACTCGAGCTAAGCTTTAGTAAAAGACCCCCTATAAATTATCAGTCTATACAGATGATATCCTTCTTTACTTATCCCTGGACTCCATACCACACTAACTTGTAACAACTCATTTTCACAAATCTCTGGTTACAGAGTCAACTGGACAAAACCTGCCATCATGCCTTTGTCTAAATATGTTCTTAAACACCATACATCACAATATCCTTTTATTTGGGATCCCTCCAGACTACTTGTGTATCTGGTACAGTAATACTCCAGACACTGCACTTCAACTTAATGCTGAAACAATTTAAAAAATTTCCTCTGATCTCCTAAACTCCTAGTCCCCTTTATTCCTGTCCTAGAGGGGCAGAATTGAGGCGATAAAAATGGTCTTGACCCCTAAAATTAATGATTGTTTTTCAGTATGATCCCTCTCTCCTTTTCAGACTTCTTCTATAAAAGACTGGAAGCTCTAATTTTAATATGTATCTGGAAATCCTCTACTCCCCACACAGCACTTAAGAAACTGAAGCAACCTCAAGCAGTAGGAGGCTTCAGCTTTCTTGATTTCAAACTATACCACATTGCCTTTCAACTCTCCCAAACTAAACAGTGGTTTTCAAAACATCATGACTCTACTACCTCCAGACAGCTCACATTTGAAAGGGGCAAAATTGCACCTATTCCCATAAACCTTGTTGCTACCATGAACAATTATAAATAAAATAAAGATCCATGTGTCTAAAACATGCCTCTCACTTCATTACTACAACTATGCCAATCCTTAGATATAAGTGATCTGATATATTAAATATGTCTCTGTGGTTTAACTCCCTACTTCAATGCTGTAAAATACCTTATTGTCTTCATAAAAACTGGTGTAAGGCAGACATTTGATTGCATTTACAATTGACCTCCAATTGTAAACTGCTATCCCTCCAAGAGATAAACAATAAATATGATCTCATCCTGCATCAGAAGCATATTGGTCTAAACTCTCCAATTGTGCTATTTTCTCAACTTCAAATAGTTTCCTGGACTTTTTGACCTTCTGCCAAGCTTTATTTCAAGCATCAAAATCTGCATCAAAAACATCAAAATCTGCTTCAAAAATATACAAAACTCTTCAACAATGGATAGTACTACTACTACTTATCATTTCTATAGCGCTACTAGACATATGCAATGCTGTACACTGGACATAAAGAGACAGTCCCTGCTTGAAAGAGCTTACAATCTAAGTAGGACAGACAAACAGGACAAATAAGGGATAAGGAAATTACAAATGTGGGAATGATAAAAATGGGTGTTGTACAAGTGAGTAAGGGTTAAGAGTTAAAAGGAATAGCTGACACCTATTCTACTTGCTCCAAAAATATCCAACCCTGGGAAAAAGAACTTTATGTTACATGTATCTCCTAAGGAAAATGAAATATTTTGGACTACTTCCGTCCATCCATCTCTCTCCGCATCTCTGTTACAGTCCTCCTACTTCATTATACAAAAGTAATACCCATCAAACTAACAAAATTGTCTGACTCCACCTCAGACCAATGTTGGTGATGTCTCAAGGACCAAGGAATGTTATCACACTTATTATTTTATTGTACCAACCTATCTTCCTACTGGACTACAATTTCATCTGTTTTCTCCATTACAGATCCCATTACATATAAGATTATCATTCACACTATATCTCAATCTTTCCTCACACTCGTCCCCTTTCTCTTACTCTTCATTTCATTCCCTCACTCATTTCCCCAACCCATCAACATATCCCCACTCCACCTACCAGTTGCCAAGTACTCACTATCCCCTTAAAATTCCCACTCCATCTCTCTCATCCATAATTCCCTGCTCTGCTCCCCAACACTCTCCCATTAAATCACCAAGTCCCAGTCAGCTTCTGCTCTATTGCCCTACCCCCTGAGTCCTATTAATCTACTCTGTTATCCCTCTTCCCCCCAGTCCCATCCATCTTTTGGCCTTTTTCCTTTCCCCTCTCCACCCATCCACAGTCCCATCTTTTGGTCTTTTTCTCTTCTCCCACCCACAGTCCCATCCATCTTCTGCTCTGTTCCTATTTTCCCTCACCCACCCACCCACAGTCCCATCCATCTTCTGCTCTATTCCCCTTTTCTCCCACCCACCCATCCATCTTCTGCTCTGTTCCCCTTCTTCTCCCATCCACCCACCCACCCACAGTCCTATCCATCTTCTACTCTTTCCAGGGTCTCCTCTCCATTTCATAGGTCCAGCATCTTTCCCCTCATCTGATCTCTTGCTTTTTTCTCTTCACTCATACCCCACCCTCCATTCCAGCATCTCTCTCCCCCCCCCCCACTCAGAGAGTCCAGGGTCTTTCCCCCCTGTTGTACTTCTCATCATCATTCCAGTTCTCTCTTCCTCTCCCTTCCTCAGCCCCCATGATCTGGCATCTCTCTTCTCACCCATCTGACATATTTTTACCCTTCCATGCCTCCTTTCCCTGTATCCTGTGGGTTAGGCATCTTTCTGTCTCCCTCTCCCCCAGCCCACACTGCGGTGTATCTCTCCCTTCACTTATTTTGCGGTGGTCCAGTGTCTCTTTCCTTTCTGTTCCCACCTCCAATGCTGCAATCCTCCGACTTTTGGCAGTGCAGCGTTGGCAATCAAAGCAGCCTTGCGCCTGCCTGCCAGCCCCAGAAGCTTCCCCTCTGCGCAACTTCATGTTCCCACATGAGCAGGTTACTGCATAGGGAAAGCTTCAGGGGCTGGCAGGAAGCAAGGCTGCTTTGATCGCCGATGCTGCACTGGCAAAAGTTGGAGGATTGCAGTAGCATCAGGAGTGGGAACAGAAAGGAAAGAGATGTTGGATCAAGAAAGAAGGAAAGGGACAGAGATTCCAGAGGTGGGGGGGGGGGGGGGGTTAATGCTGTTCAATACTTGAGCCAGCTATGGATGGCCTGAGCCAGGAATGGGGGGCCTGGGCCCCCAAGGCCCCATGCAGTTACGCCCTACTAAAGCTCTCCAATTTTGCTCAGTTCTTCTATGGATTATTTTTGATCCTTCACAGCTGTAGATACCACACCTGTAAGGTTAGTCACTTCAAGCTGCATTTGTTTAACTTGCTCTGAATATTCCAAATGAACTCTGTCCACAGTTTGAGATAAAATATCCATCTTAAGCAGCTGTATCTTGAACAGATTTTCCCACAGCCACATCCAGCTTCTTGATGGCCGTCCAAAGTATTTCCAGAGTTACCACCTTGGGGGTGGCTAAATCCTGAGCAGACCCGATGATTTTCTGCTTAACGACAGATTTCCAAGGCAGAGTCCCGCCGCCATCAGCTTCAGCCCCTGCCATTCCTGCAGGAGTTTCTACCCTGGGCTCTGACCTGGCTGCTGCTGGACAAGGTCATATGCTAGCTGCTGTGTGTATGTGTGTGTGGGGGGGGATGATGACAAAGAAATATCATGCCCCAAAGAGTTGGGCGCTCCTTCACCCAACTTCAAAGCAGGGCTCTCTCCCCGGCTTCCCAATAAAGATCTAGCTGTGTGGCATTCAAACGCCTGCTAAAGCACAGATTGAAGCAGGGATGGCGACTCTACTGGCTCAGCATACATGCTCAACCGCAGCAACTTGTCCAGTAGCCATCTTGGCCTCAGCCCCCGGACAGCATTTTTACAGAGCAGCTTCACAATTAGCAGACAAGGCAGTCGTTTAGGGTGGCAGTTTCTGGGAGAATGTCAAAGAGAAGGGATCAGGTAACGGGAGGAAGGAAGAGGATTGTGCAAAATGTGGTCAAGCAGTGGGAGAAAAGTGGGTAGCAGTAAAGTGGTTTTGTTGTTTTACTAATGGATATGAATGTATACAACTTTTACCAGGAGGGTTGTTGGTGCAGTCTAATAATGTTTGCCTGTTTGCGAGATGTTTTGTTCGTTATTGTAATTTTTTTTAAAAAGAACTGCTGCAATCAAAGGAAAACAATAGATTCTGACAGTCAGACTAACTTACAGAACCATCAATGCACATTTTTACCTAAAGGGAACTGGGAAATTTTCAAATATCTCATTTACCTGGGTACAAGATTTTTTTGGAAACAATTCTCATTATATACAGTATGTATATATGCATTTTACAAGGTTCTTCTGGGAGGGATGGTGTTGGAGTGATCATCACTGTTCAGTACAACTATCGCAATTGAGAAACCTGAAAGATAATTGAGGGGGTGCAGTGCTGATGGTTCACTTATAGGCCTCCTAATTTCCTTGCACTGGCCGCTTGAGGGAGTTCTAGTCATTGCTCAGTAGTGATACTGACTGCCTGCACTTGTGCTGGTTTTCAGATGGAAAATGTAGACCATACCCCTTAACCAGAGGACTCTTGCTGCCATGGCCTGGGAACCAGGTTTGAATCCTACTGCAGTTTCTTGTGACCCTGGGCAAGTCACTTAACCCTCCATTGCCCCAGGTCCATAAAGAAAAAGAAAATCTTAGATTATGAGCCCACTAGAGACAGAAAAATAACTTATATATATATATATATATATATATATATATACTACTACTACTACTACTTAACATTTCTAGAGCGCTACTTGGGTTACGCAGCGCTGTACAAATGAACAAAGAAGGACGGTCCCTGCTCAAAGGCGCTTACAATCTAAAGGACGAAATGTCAAGTTGGGGTAGTCTAGATTTCCTGAGTAGAGGTGTAGTGGTTAGGTGCCAAAGGCAACATTGAAGAGGTGGGCTTTGAGCAATGATTTGAAGATGGGTAGGGAGGGGGCCTGGCGTATGGGCTCAGGGAGTTTGTTCCAAGCATGGGGTGAAGCGAGGCAGAAAGGGCGGAGCCTGGAGTTGGCGGTGGTGGAGAAGGGTAATGAAAGGAGGGATTTCTCTTGAGAGCGGAGATTACGGGTAGGGACGTAAGGGGAGATGAGGGTAGAGAGGTAAGGAGGGGCTGCAGATCGAGTGCATTTGTAGGTTAGTAGGAGAAGCTTAAAACATAAAGAAAAAGAAAATCTTAGATTATGAGCCCACTAGGGACAGAAAAATAACTTATATATATATAAGTAAACTGCTTTGATTGTAACCACAGAAAGGCAGATATCAAATCTCATTCCCCTTAAGGAAAAGGGATTAAAATTTGGTAAAATTGGTAGCCAAATTTCCAGTTTTAAAAAAAATATAGTTTAGCCAAACAAGAATGCTAGAAGGGCAGAAAGCTCATGGAGTAGAAGGAAGGCTACAGCAGGTTAGGACTGAACAGCAGATATGGATTACAGTATATGTGCATTTCCAGCCCAAGCGCTCTGGTCCGTTTCAATATGCTGACTCTATCATGATGACAGTCTGCATACAAGTGCTCATTATAGTTATAATGAAAGCTGATTCTCCAGTTCTGTCTTGTCACGTTCATTGACTCCATGCTTAAGATTTCAACTCTACCTCCTTAAGCATTTGCCATTAAGAGGGATAGAGGTTCAAAGGAAGTCATTAAGGAGTGGTGGCAGGGTAAAAATGTCTAAGTGGAAAAAAGGATGCACTATAGATCTTTCAGCTAGATATGTTACCTAAATGGATTAAATGCTGAAATTAATTAACACCCACTTGATTCATGTTTTCTTTGACCTTTTGGTAAATTAATTGCATGCACTGTGAAGCTGCTGGTCCTTTTGTGCTCCATAAAACTGATTTATCAAATGATTGCTTTGTACTTAAGCCAGCATTAGAGGTAGTTTAATTTTGATATACTGATGGAACACATGAATTATGGGAATTGCTATTTCAGCCACTACTTACTGTATTGAAGAAAAGTACCAGAAGCTTCAAAGAAAGATGAGAGGCATTATTAAGAGACTACAGTACTGATCGTAAGGATGCTGAGACAGTTGATCAGGATGCAGTGGGATCCATAAGATATGTTTGTCAATTATTCTTAGAGTTGGGCCCACTCACTTGGTGCATTTTTGGATGGACTTCTTGTTCATATTGCAGCTTGTGCAGTCTGGATTACATCTCATGGGTTCCAGCCCACTTTTCTGATTACATGGAAATCTAATTTCAGTAGGACCTGGAAATAAGGTTTCCATTGGAAGGGAGCAATGGTACTTTCACCTAAACTAGTCATTTTACAAACCTTTGATAGGGACAGAAGAGCTGGACAGAGTAAGAAATCACTAAGTATTCTGTAGACCTCTAACATATCCCCTCTCAGCTGTCTCTTTTCCAAGCTGAAGAGTCCTAACCTCTTAAGCTATTCCTCATATAAGAAGAGTTCAATCCCCTTAATCATTTTGATTCCCCTTCTTTGAACCTTTTCTAATTCTTCTATATCTTTTTAAGATACGGCGACCAGAATTGCACACAATACTCAAGGTGTGGTCCCCTTCCTGGAACACCCAACCAGAATTGGAACTAACCCCGTTCAGAGTCTCTGCCCCCTTACAAAGATAAGCAAAGGGAGAGGAGAGGATACTTGCTCAACACAAAAGGGCGGCATATCTTCTGTAAACACTTAAGGGTGGTGGATGTCTGGAATGGCCTCGTGGAGACGAGGACTGTGTCAGAATTTAAAAAGCATGGGACAAGTGCGTGGGATCACTTAGGAAAAGGAGGAGTTAGTGGTTACTGAGGATGAGCAGACTAGATAGACCATTTGTTCCTTACCTGCCGTCATGTTTCTATCTCAGCTAAATAAACTTCAGGTCTTAAGGACCACTGCATCTCTTTGTGGAACTCCATTTATGGCACAGGTAAAGAATAAGTGCATCTCCAAACTGGAGTCCCAGGTCTACATCTCTATGACCCTCTAAGGAAGAAGCCCATTGTGCCTTTTTTTTCTTAACTGATTACTCCCAGAAAAGCAGAACATAACCCCATGTGGGATCTGTACTGCATGATGACTTTTTAAACCCTTTTCTCCAGATTTTCATATGAAGCTGAATGAGTCACATTAAGGGGTAATTTTATAGAGTCATTTTCATGCTCATGTGGCCACATTACGTGTATAAATAGTCTCTTATAAAATATGGACTGGTGTAAAAGTACTCACTTTGACATGATGGTGCATACTTTTTTGGTAGGAATGCACAGGGGCGGAGTTTGGGTGTAGATGATAAAATATGCTGACCTATGCAGGTGCTTGAAAATGATAAGCTCAGACATAGTGCAGACATATTTTTTGCCTCATGCTGATATTTTAGAAAGACAAGTAGATGCATACTTATATGCATCTACTTATATGCATACCCTACTTACCCAACTTAAGTGCCTAAACCTAGCAACACAATGAAACCAAAGCCCGTAATGAACACTGTATAACTCTTCTTCTCTACATTTCTCCTAATGTGTCTGTAACACATGAACCTCTTTGATAATAACATCACTTTGTATTTGTTTCATCGCCGGAGGCGACTAACGCCTCACGGTACTATGTAAGCCATATTGAGCCTACAAATAGGTGGGAAAATGTGGGGTACAAATGTAACAAATAAATAAAATTGACTTAGATTAGGTGCCTGAAAATTTGCTTACACTAGGCCTTTCCTTATAAAATTACCCCTTTAACAGTCGAAAGATGAATGACTAAAAGTCACAAGAAAAGATGCTATTCCACATGTATAAAACATATAACTTGGTATCCTCTGGAAATTTTTCTATTTTGTAAATAAAGCAGCTTCTTACTTATACTGTTAAATTGACATGAAGATAGTTCTTTTGAATCCCTGACATGCAGGGCAGGTCAGCTGAATGGCATGTAATGCCTGAGGTGAACTTGCAGCCATGTGCTCTTCTAAGGGGAAGCTCAAGGCCCTAAACCCCCTTCCTTACCCTCCCTCCCTTCAAGGTATCTGGAATCTTCCCTTCTCTTCCTTTCACCTAAGATGCACAGCATCTACTCTTTCTTTCCCCACTCCTCCCCTCCAACATATTTCCAGTATAAGCCCATCTCCCCACTTCCCTTTACCCTACTGGGCCTACATCACCTCCTTCCTACTTTGTCACTGTTGCTGCTGCTGTGCCACTGCCCCTTGGGCCTGTGGCACTAAAATAAAGTCACATGGCTGTGGTGGAGGCCTTTGAGTGTCTGTGTATGGTTAAGGCCTGCTGGACCCTGTCCCCTCTGAATTCCTGATTTGGATGGTATGGGAGGCAGGAGGACTGAGGCACGTGCAGATGCTCAAAGCCCCGTGCTGGCCACACTGACCTTGACTGCCCTGCCGGTATCACTCCCTAAATTGTACTACTCTAGGTCGACACTTAGTTCACCTAGGGGTCTGTTTACGAAGCAGCACTAGCACATGGGCAGTGGGCTGTGTCAGCACTATCCATAGACAGCCACTAGCGCTGCTTAGTAAACCGGAGTGCTAGTGTTTTGGTTGGCTCTGCTGAGATGGAATCATTATATCTCTACGGAATTCTGCTTTCTTGTGCATGTGAAAACTTATCTCCCTAATTCTAGAAAGTCGCATGCCCAAATTTGTGCAAGCAAATTATAGAATAAGATCAGTTGTGTGTGTGAGACAGTTTAATAATGAGATGATAACTGGTGTTTAAGACCAATATTAGGCTATAATTGGCTTTAATTGGTGCTAACACCAATTGGCAGTTATGCGTGTGACTGCCCTTAGTTGGTATTCTATAAGTTGCACACTCAAATTCCAGAGCGTGAAGCTTCAAGGGAGGCATGGACCTGGGAGTGGCATGGATGGGTCAGGAGCGTGTCACACACTTACATGTGCAGGATACAGAATACTAGCATTTGTGTGCCTAACTGCCTACAGTTAGGCATGACCATTCAGCGCTGCGTATGTCTAGTAGCACTATAGAAATGATAAGTAGTAGTAATTTATGCCAGCCCTGAGCTAGAGTAAGTGTTTGCACCAAAAGTTAGATATATAAATGAAAACATTGACGCTAGTAATCTATAATGGCAGTTGCATGCGCAAGTGTTGCTACAGAAGTCACACTTAACTTCAGCTGATTTATACAGAATTACCCCCTAAACCTCCATAATGATAGATCCACAATACTTCTGTCACTTTTAAGTTAATGCACAAAGCTCTCTGATCATGTTTAAAGTTAAATGATGCATCAGCACATATCTGGAAGTTTTCCACACAGACTTGGATTAGTACGATGCATTATCTACATGCCCGTTGCACTTCCCTGGAAATCTCAAGAACATTTTTCACATTGCATAGATGCACAGTGGAGCTTGCTTTTATTTATAAGGTAATTGGTCACATATAATCAAACTTTCACAATAAGAAATTTACCTGTAGATGTGAAACTCTCAAAGTGTACAAGCTGCATGTAAACTAAGTCTCAGTAACTTTTCCTAAGTCTCTCACATACTCTATTCTGCCCTCTCACATTGCGATTGGATTTCAGTTAAACCCAATAGAAATCAAACAAAATAAAACATGGAAAAGAAAATAAGATGATACCTTTTTTATTGGACATAACTTAATACATTTCTTGATTAGCTTTCGAAGGTTGCCCTTCTTCGTCAGATCGGAAATAAGCAAATGTGCTAGCTGACAGTGTATATAAGTGAAAACATTCAAGCATTACTATGACAGTCTGACAGGGTGGGAGGATGGGGGTGGGTCGGAGGTATGCATGGGGACATCAAAGCATATCATTGATATTCTAACAGGATGGATGTGGATAGGTGAGGGGTGGGGGTGATCAACAGAGACATACAGCTTTATGGTTTATAATGGGCTAGGAACCCCAGGTCCTTCTTAAGTCCTTTCTGTTGCGTGTTAAAATATTCAATCATTCTGACTTCAAAGGTCTTACGTTCTTCTATGGTTTTAAAGTTACCTTTCAGTATTCTCACTGTGAAATCACTGGTACAGTGTCCTGGTTCTGTGAAGTGCTGTCCCACCGGGGTGGGGGCCCTACTGGCTGTATTGTTCATGTGATGTCTATGTAAATTGAATCTTGTCTTAAGCATCTGGCCTGTTTCTCCAATATAGCATCCTTCGTTACATTTTTTACACTGAATGATATATACCACATTGGAAGATGAGCAATATATATATCATTCAGTATATACGGCTACCACACCTCTGTGCTCAATTTATGATGAAATCAACAATGAGCGTGATAAAATCAACCTTTTGGTACTGGACCCCCATTTTTTTTTTTTTTACAAAACTTCAGGTGCCTTTGTAGCTTATAGCCTACCATAACTTACCCTTCTTCCAATGGGTAAACTATACAATCATCTATGCATATTTACCTGTCTTGTTACCATATATACAAATAAGCATTTGGTAGGAATGAGAGCTTGGGAACAATAGTAGAATTTTCTGGTGAGAATAGAAGCAGAAAAGGACTGTAGGAGTAGAGTTTGTGATGAAGAGAATAGTTAGGTAATAGGTGATAAGTACAACATACTGATGGAGAACAAACCTAGCCAAAACCAAAATGATCAAATATAAAACTCCTTTGCATGTTATAATCTTCACGTTTAAATTTTTATAAGTGGTAAATTCAAGACTCTCCTGCTAACTTGTAGGAGCGTGTGTCGCAGTAGTGATGGGTGAATGTGTAACAGGCTTCTGGAGTGGTTGTGTTGCTGCTGATATTTATATTGTGCTGCCACCCAGTGGTCACATATCATTTAGCAACTATAGATTTATTAATGATCAAAAGCACATTTTACAGTAGATAGCACGTAGGATAAAGTAGTGTGGTTGTTGTATTAATCCACTTTAAAGGTAATAAATAGAAAGAAAATGAAAAAGAAAATATGGTGATATTTTTTTTATTGGACTAACAATAACTTTTTGGACTAGGTTTTCAAGGTTCTGGGCAATTAGATATTGGGGGGGCGGGGGTTAGGGAATTGTATGGTTGTATGGGGCATCCACTTAGGGGGTTAGGGGCTCAGATGAGGGAGTTGTTGAGGGTATGGCAATAGTAGGGGCAAAACCTGCCACATTGGGTTTGTGGTCATGCTACTAGACTGTTGATAGCATGGTTACACTTACTGCATCCTCTTGAAGTGATGGCAAGTGCAGCTGTACTATCAATAGTCATGTCAGCTAGTTCTTGGTACCCATGTTAGGCAGCTAGAGAGAGTGTCTGTACTATGCTTCTAGTTTAACATGTAGTAGGCATTTGCATGGGTTCATGCTAATGTCTACCATGAGGTAAAACCCATGCTTGTTGCTTAACATAGTTTAGTAAAACACCCCCTTAGATGTGCATATGTATGTCTGTCATTTTGGAAACCTACTTGTCTTTGTTCTCTCAATTAGGTACAGAGCCCTCAATCATGAGGCATTATCAATTTGACAGGGAAACTAAACAATGGGGGATTAGCGGGTGACCTCCCCTAAACCCTCCTTTAGAGCACTACCCAAAACAAGCACATTTATAAAACCTTGACATCCCTGGGAACAAGTGTAAAGCCAGATAGTGATGTCAGAGATCATAGTCTTGCTTTCCCCTTCTGAAACGGGGAATATATGTGTATTTTTGGTCCTACTCAAAACATGTCCAAACCATGCTCTCTTGTCATATGCACGTATTGAGATTCAATAGGGCTTCTAAAATAAACACCTTACTAGATTCTTCCTCATGTTTCCCTAATTAGTGCTCTCACTCACTCCACCTTCCCCCTCCCCCTCCCCAGGGTCCTTTAAACTAGCCCTGGATGGTTGGTCCCAGCAGCAACAGCAGCAGTGCTGAAAACAGGCTACCTGTGCCCAGGCCGCAGGGTTTTCTGTCTGCTGGTCCTGCCTCCTCTGATTCTACTTCTTGTTTCAGGAGGGGCAGGACCGGAAGAGGGAAGGCCCTGTAGACTGGGCGCAGATGGTTTTTAGCACCACTGCTGCCAGTGCCGGCAATTGAGATCAAGTTTAAAGGACTTGGGGAGGGGGAGAAGGGAGGTGAGTGAGAGATTCCTTATCACAAGGGCAAGGAGCCAGTGCTGGAGGGAAGGGTGCTTTGGCGTGTGAGCTGGAAAAAGGAGGAAAATGCATGTGACTTGGCATGTGGGATACAAATGCAATAAATGCCTATTTGTGTCTACATGTTTAGGAGGGGCTCGGTGAGATGCACTCAGGACTCAATAGGATGGCCAACTGTCTTGCTTTTTTCAGAAGTCAGTAGAATTTTACATTAAAGTTTAGAAGACAGAATTATAGATAACTAGTAAAACATGCCCGTTTCTGGAGGAAATGAAACGGGCGCTAGCAAGGTTTTCCTCCCGAACCCCCCTCCCTACCCACCCCTTCGGCGTTGTGAAGCCACTGACCGCCATTGCTCCGCACCTCGTCAACGCAGGCCACCTTCCTCCACTGACGCCATTGCGCCGCCCTCGATCTTTGACGCCATTGCTCCGCCCTCGACGTCATCATGTTTGACGCAAGGGCGGGGCCCAGACACAGTGATTCGGTGGCTTCACCACCACGAACCCTTCAACCCGAAGGAAGTGCCCGCAGGAAGTGACACTGACGTCAGTGTCCTCAGAACGTTGAGGGTGAGTTTTATTATATAGGATTCTGCCGTCATTTACTATGTTACTATGTATGTCTGGACATTTTTCAAACCTCTGTCTGCAGTTCTGTAGCTCCCACCCCTCTGGGATCGCAAGGGAAACTTTAGAGCTCCAGCAACAGCTCCCTTACATTCTGGTCAGCCTAGAACATGTTGCCTCTGCCCCACAACTGTTTCAGTGCTAGAATGAGCCTCTCACTGAACCCGGAGTGCCATCTCCAGAACAGTCACTGCGAACCCCAGATGAGCCCAACATTTATTTTAATTTTTTCTACCCTATTTACTTCCCCATATACTTTCACACACTTGATCTCCCTCTCATACATAGCTACAAACAATCTTCTATCATATTCACTGTGCCCCCACTCTCACTTATTCAATCTTCTGTTCATGCCTTTCTTGCTCTCCCATTGAAATGCCAGCCCCATCCCTCCTCATAAACACCACAATTTGTTAAGTCCCAATGTCCAGCTGTATGTTAAAGAGGGTATTGAATCAAACAAAATCAAAATTCTGCAGGAAAGAGACAGCTATATGTAATCCTTATGGATAGAAATTCCATGTGTGAAGGGAAAGAATATACGTGTAGGGCTGTACTACCGTCCATAAGGCCAGAACGATCAAATGAAGATATGTTAACAGAAATTAGAAAAGCTCGTAAGTTTGGCAACAGTATAATAATGGGTGATTTCAACTACCCCAATACTGACTGGTTAAATGCCACATCAGGGAGTGCTAGGGAGGTAAAATTCCTAGATGTAATAAATGACTGCTTCTTGGAGCAACTGGTCCAAGAACTGACAAGAGGGGGAGCTATTTTAGATCTAGTCCTTAGTGAAATACAGGACTTAGTACAAGAGGTAACAGTGTTGGGTCCCCTAGGAAACAATGATCCTAACATGATCAAATTTGACTTAACTGAAGTGCAGTCACTAAGGAAATCTACTGTAGAGTATTTAATTTTTGAAAGAGTAACTATGATAAAATGAGGAAAATTAAAAAAAAAAAAAGTTGAAAGGCTCAGCTGCAATGATTAGGACTTTAAATCCAGCCCAGACCAGATGTATTCTACATATTAATAAAGATGGAAAGAAAAGTCAACATGATTAAAGGGAGAAGTGAAAGAGGCTATTAGAACCAAAAGAACATCTTTCAGAATTTGGAAAAAAGATCTGAATGAAGAAAACAAGAAGCAACATAAGCAGTGGCAAGTTAGATGCAAGCATTGATAAAAGGCCAAAAGAGAATACAAAGAGAAACTTGCCTTGGAAGCAAAAACTCATAGTAATAATTTTTTCAGTTATATCAGAAGCAGAAAGCTGTGAGGGAATCCATGGGACTGTTAGATCATCAAGGAGTAAAAGGGGCACTCAGAGAGGACAGGACCATAGCAGAGAAGCTGAATGAATTCTTTGCCTCGGTCTTTACTGAAGATATAAGAGATCTACCTGTACCAGAGATGGTTTACAAGGGTGGCAAAGCAGAGGAACTGAAAGAAATCTCTGTGAATCTGGAAGATGTACTAAGCCAAATAAACAATTTAAAGAACAGTAAATCATCTCGACTGGATGGTATACACCCAGGGTACTGTCATTATAATCGTCCATAGTACCTGAAGTTTGGAGGATGGCCAATGTAAAACCTATTTGTAAAAAGGGATCCAGGGGTGATCTAAGAAATTACAGACCGGTAAGCCTGATGTGAGTGCCAGGCAAAATAGTGGAAACAATTATAAAGAATAAAATCACTGAACACATAGATAAACATGGTTTAACGGGACAGAGTCAACATGGATTCAGCCAAGGGGAATCTTTTCTCACCAATATGCTTCATTTCTTTGACTGTATGAATAAACCTTTAAAACCTAATAACCTTTAAAGCCGGTTGATATTTGACAAAGTCCTTCATGAGAGACTCCTGAGAAAAATGGAGTGGAGGAGTGGCCTAGTGGTTAGTGGTTAGGGTGGTGGACTTTGGTCCTGGGGAACTGAGGAACTGAGTTCAATTCCCACTTCAGGCACAGGCAGCTCCTTGTGACTCTGGGCAAGTCACTTAACCCTCCATTGCCCCATGTAAGCCGCATTGAGCCTGCCATGAGTGGGAAAGCGCAGGGTACAAATGTAGCAAAAAAAAAATTAAAAAACCCATGGGATAGGAGGTAATGGTCTGTTGTGGACTAGGAATTGGTTGATGGATAGAAAACAGAGAGTAGGGTTAAATGGTGAATTCTCTCAGTGGAACAGGGTGAATAGTGGTGTGCCTAAGGGATCTCTACTGGGACCTGTGGTATTTAACATATTTATTCATAAGCTGGAAATGGGAATGAAGAGCAAGGTGATTACATTTGCAGATGACACAAAACTGCTTAAAGTTATTAAAATGAATGCAGATTGTGATAAATTGCAGGAAGACTGTAGCAAGTTGGAAGACTGGGCATCCAAATGGCAGATGAGATTTAATGTGGACAAATACAAAGTGATGTACATTGGGAAGCATAATCCAAATCATGGTTATTTGATGCTAGGTTCCACCCTAGGAGTCTGCACCCAAGAAAAAGATCTAGGGGTCATCATGGACAATATGCTGAAATCTGCTGCCCAGTGGTGGCAGCGGCCAAAAAAAGCAAACAGAATGCTAGGAATTATTAGGAAAGGGATAGAAAATAAGACAAAGAATATTATAATGCCTCTGTATCGCTCCATAGTATGATCACACCTTGAAGATTGTGTGCAAATCTGGTCACCATATCTAAAAAGAATATAACAGAATTAGAAAAGGTTCAAAGAAGGGCAACCAACATAATTAAGGGGATGAAACTCCTCTCCTCCTTCCTGTACACATTAATTGATTTGATTTGCTTACTTTATTTTTTGTCTATTAGATTGTAAGCTCTTTGAGCAGGGACTGTCTTTCTTCTATGTTTGTGCAGCGCTGCGTAAGCCTTGTAGCGCTATAAAAATGCTAAATAGTAGTAGTAGTAGTAGTGTGAGGAAAGGTTTAAGAGGTTAGGTCTTTTCAGCTTGGAAAAGAGACAGCTGAGGGGGGATATGATAGAAGTCTACAAAATACTGAGTGGTGTAGAACGGGTAAACTTAAATTGATTTTTTATTCTTTCAAAGAGTACAAAGCCTAGGGCACACTCAAGGAAGTTACATGGTACTACTTTTAAAATGAACAGGAGGAAATATTTTTTCACTGAATGAATAGTTAAGCTCTGGAACTCACTACCAGAGGATCTGATATCAGCGGTTAGTGTATCTGGGTTTAAAAAAGGTTTGGACAAGTTCCTGGAGGAAAAGTCCATAGTCTATGATTGAGATAGACATGGGGAAGCCACTGTTTCTCCATGGGATCAGTAGAATGAATCTTGCTACTATTTGGGATTCTGTCATGTACTTGTGACCTGAATTGGCCACTGTTGGAAGCAGGATACTGGGCTGGATGGACCATTGTGGCTATTCTTATGTTTTTAAGTTGAAGGTGATCCCAAATCTGTTCTCTTCTGGGCACTGGTCCTGTCTTGACTGTCTTCAGCACTGTATCTGTCTGTACACTTTGCTGCTGAATGTTAACGTGCATGTGCTACAGCCTGAAGGCTGCACAATGTTACTAGTACAGTGTCACTTCTCTGCCACACAAGCTCACAGCATACCCACCATGGTTCTTGCCTACTATCTACCATACCACGTGCACTTCCAGCCCCAAATGTCATGTGCAGTGCACCTCTAAGCCCTCTGCCTGATCCGACATCTGATATCACCTCACGTAGCTATGCCTGGTCTGCACCCATGACTGCTCTTTTTTTTGCCTGCCAGCCTCAGACCTGCTTGCTGCTCCCATGCAGGTAGCGTGGCATAGCAGAGGGGATAAGCAGCCATACATCCTGTCTCTGGTATTGAGTGGAGGCCGAATGAAGATGGAATGACTGAGTGGAGAGTCATTTTATGGCCGGGTGTTTTTTTCTTTTTAGTTGTTGGGAGGTGGAGCCTGGCCTATAGTTACTGCTGCTGCTGCATTGAATGAAAACAGTAGCTATGCAGCCCCAGTCCCATGGAAACAAAGAACAGTAAATTTCAGCAGCCTGCACTTGAGGCTAAACTTACCTAAGGGCAGCTGCCACTTTTGCCCACAGATAAAAGTAGCTCTGCTGTTATAGGTCAAATACAGTCATCCAGGTTATAAGAAGTAGGATACTTCTCACTAAACAACTATTTAAAAAGACCCAAAGAAATTATAAAGATCAATTCTTATAATTTAAAAACAATGGTTGATTTTTGTGCACTCTTAAGCAAGGCTTTAAAATATAGTTCTCTTCTTTTCTATTATTCTCTGAGGATTAAGGCTCCTGGCTAGTAGCCTTCAGTCTCCTGCTTCATTTTAAGAACTAGCACACCATCTACTGGAAGAATTTTGCAAAGGTTTAAAGCCTGTCACAGTAATGTTTTTAAAGCTCTACTGAATTTAGTTAGAACTGGATTTCTCTTATCTAATTAGTTTCTGTGAATCTGACAGCTTCATTTTCACTTCATCTGATTACTTTCCTCCACTGTATCACCCTCCTCAACATGACAGCTGTTCACAGCACACATAGTCTTAAGCAGTGGCATAACCGAGGGAAAGGCCTTGAAGGCCTTTTGCGCACGGGCCCTCTCCAGAACTGTAGCATCCCTTTAAACAGCTAGCAGGGATGTTGAAGCCCTGCCAACCTAAGAAATACAGTTCCAGAGCCGCTCCCCAAATCCTTGCACTGCTTCTTTAATGCAGAAGTCGGCTGCGTGCCTCCAGCCACAGACGCCAGGGCTTCTCACACGTGCTCAGAATTTGTTTTTTTTTTTTAATAAATAAGAGGCATCATTGAGCTGTTTGATTTCATTTCAGCTATTTTTCCCTCAATATCACAGAAAACTCCCAGTAGTTTTAAGAAGAGTTCCAAGTGTGGTAAAGTCATGTCTGTGACTGACCCTCACAATTAGTGCTTGCCGAGCCTGGGACCTGATCACCAACCCTCTAACTGTAAGCTCTGTTTTCAAGTGCAGAGGAGAACACAGAAAAGTCAAGAGGTTCTGTGTGAGAGGTTTTTCCTGCATCTAAGTTTGGTCTATCGACATCGGCCTCAGAAGCATCAGTCTCAATAGCTCCCAGAGCTGTGTTGGACACTGGGAACACTCCGGCACTGAGGAGGTCTCCACCTGCCTCAATGTCAGGCATGACTTAAATGGCCCTAAGGCTGCTTGACTAAAAATACCGTAGCAATATTTGTCACCATCAGTTACTACTACTACTACTACTATTTAACCTACAAATACATGTTTTGCATCTCATTGCTATGCAAATACCCTAATGAAACTTGCAGTAATATACCATAAAGAGGCATATTTTCAAAGCACTTTGGGAGGCTAAGTTCCATAGGTTTCTATGGAACTTTGGGAGGCTAAGTGCTTTGAAAATGAGCCTGCAGGTCACATTAGGGCCCTAAAATCACGGTAAAATAATCCTAGCTTTTTGCTGGGGTTATTTTTACCACCCAGAAGCACTGGGCCGACAGATCAAAGTCCCCTGGCACAAGACCACGGCTGAGACACTGCCCCCCCAAGATTCCAGGCCCCTGCAAGAAGTTATTCTTTTAAAATAGGATTCAGCAACTTGCGGTACTGAGATTCTGTAGGTTGCTAAGTCCAATGGTGAATCAAGGTGTGGTAAAAGGAAATCTTTTACCATATTTTGATGAATTCCTCCCATATCACTTTGGAAACTGACCTCATAAAAGCTGAGAATACATTTTACAAACCTTAATATAAGCTTTAAGCTTAAAAATAATACCGCCTTCAGTGAATTCCTTCAAAAAGGTGGTAAATAAATCGTAATAAATAAATAAATAAATTCTAATAAATAATAAAAACATATAAAGCTTCCACAGTAGACAAACCAATGATGTCATTATGAAAAAAGATGATATATATTGTTTACACGTGAAAACATTTATGAAACATCTGTAGTAAAAGTGTGCATTACAATGCAAAACTTGAGTATCAATGCACATGAGACCCTGAGGTAACCAATGGGTAAAAGTAAAATACAGCGATTTCCATGAAATACTATTAAAAACAGGAAGAATTTGCAAAATGATTCACTCTAAATACTTATTATACAACCATTCATTGTTTTTAAATCCAAGGGTTTACCAGAATCACTAAAAAAGTTTAGGACTCAGATTAGAGGAGAATAAAAGGAAGAAACAACATACATAACTTACATGAAACAAAAGGAGTCTGGGTAGAACTACAATATTAATAGAAAAGGAGGGGAAGGAGGAAAAAACAAATTATAACAAATAATAATGAATCAAAGATAAAAATGAGCAGATAATTAAAAAAAATATCCTATACTTAAAGAAAATAACAGGATATCTGAGAACACAGCAATACATAAATAGCACGATCCTTAAAACCGCTTAAATACTCTATAAACTCTATGTCAAGCCTGCTTCAATCAATACATCGTTTCATTCATCCCTGAGAATTTGCCTTCATTTGTTTGTGGCCCCCTGCTAAGTGCCATTCTGAGTTAGCATGGAAAATGATCTGATCCTGAGCCCTCATATCTCCTCCCTTTGTGTCTTTATTTTGGAACAATCAGTTTAATTTTCTACGAAGGACACACTCTGACCAGTGATAACCAATTTTTGCTGCCAAGAACATGCTTTGTTCATGGTGCCTGTTGTGCTGGATGTGGCTGGGATGAGGTCAAAGAGTGCAGGCAGATCTACAGATCAGAGAATTTATTGCAAGCACCTCTTTCACTAGCCAAAACAGCAGACACATATCTATCACATTTTTTCTGAAGAGATCTGGATATGCAGAGAGAAGTGCAGCCATGGCACATGGGCTGGGGAACACTGCAGTGAATCTAACCTATTCTCGGGTATGGCTTTAAGTGTGACTGAACTGGTTCATTGTCATAGTAACATAATAAATGATGGCAGATAAAGACCTGAACGGTCCATCCAGTCTGCCCAACAGTCACATTCATTATCAATTCATGATTAAATCAACAATGAATTTGATAAATATATACTTTATCATGAGTCTTTCTTTGGCATTTCTTGGACATAGACCATAGAAGTCCGCCCGGCTCTATTCTTATGTTTCACCTACTGGAGTTGCTGTTAAAGCTTGACCAAGCCTATCCAAATCTGTCTTGTCATTTGCGGTACCCAGACCGTAAAAGTCTGCCCAGCACTGTCCTCAGTTCCACCTACTGAAGTTGCCATTGAAGCCTTTTCCAGCCTATCCAAAACTGGATTGCAATATACAGACATAGGCCTACAAAGTTCCTGACACGTCACTGGCCTTAGTTCTTCACATCTGGAGTAGCTGTCCAAAAGTCACATATACTTCCACCTCCTGCAGCCATTTAAGGGTTTAAAAAAAAATTTTTTTTTACCATCTATTTTCTAAATAGGGTTCCTCTGTGTTCACCCACGCCTTTTTGAATTCCGTCACTGGTTTTGTCTCTTACACCTCCCTCGGGAGGGAATTTCAGGCATTGACCACACTCTCCATGAAAAAGAATTTCCTGACATTACTCCTAAGTCTATCACCCTGCAATTTCAGCTCATGTCCTCTAGTTTTACCATTTCCCCTTCTCTGGAAGAGATTTGTTTCTATATTAATACCTTTCAAGTATTTAAACATCTTTATCATATCTCCCCTGTCTCGTCTTTCCTCTAGGCTACACATATTCAGGTCTTCCAGTCTCTTCTCATATGCCTTATAGCGCAGGCCCCATATCATTTTTGTCGCCTTCCACTGGACCGCTTCTAGTCTTTTTATATCTTTAGCAAGATACGGCCTCCAAAAACTGAACACAATACTCCAAGTGGGGCCTCACCAGCGACTTGTACAGAGGCATCAACACCTCCTTTCTTCTGCTAGTTACTCCTAGCATCCCTCTGGCTATGGCCATTGCTTTGTCACACTGTTTTTTTCGCTTTAAGGTCCTCGGACATCATCACCCCCAGATCCCTCTCCCCATCTGTGCATATCAGCCTCTCACCTCCTAGGACATACAGCTCCCTCCAATTATTCACTGAGCAGGGAGATTTACAGCTCTTCTCCTTGGTAAAATTCTAACACTACAGGGAAGAAATTTTAATTTCTGCATGTTCTCCTCTTCCTCTTTGTAGGTGACATTAATTCTAGTCCTGGCCCTTCTGGACAATCCAGGTCCAAGAAAGCAAATAGGCAGGCGATCCTCAAGACCCAAGATTAGATTATTCTCATCAATCTGCTGTCAAGTCCAAATTTATTCTCCACACCAAAGCACAAAATACATAAACAACTAAAAGCCTGACACGGCCATGTTTTGCCCTCTCAAGGGCTGCGTCAGGGGCTATTAAACTCAAAAAGTGTAGTTCCAATATATCACTTATTGCTACTGCACAGAGGAATGCTTTTAACTAATAATTAATACATTGGAACTACATTTTTTTGTCTTTTAATAGCCCCTGACACAGTCCTTGAGAGGGCGAAACATGGCCATGTCCGGCTTTTAGCTGTTTAAGTGTTCTATGCTTTGGTGTGATGAATAAATTTGGACTTTGGATTATTTTGCCCAGTGGAGGAGTGGCCTAGTGGTTAGGGTGGTGGACTTTGGTCCTGGGGAACTGAGGAACTGAGTTCAATTCCCACTTCAGGCACAGGCAGCTCCTTGTGACTCCGGGCAAGCCACTTAACCCTCCATTGCCCTATGTAAGCCGCATTGAGCCTGCCATGAGTGGGAAAGCACAGGGTACAAATGTAACAAAAAAAAAATTTCATCAATCTGCTCTTTTGTTGCCTTCTGGACAATCTTCAGCTTCAAACCACAATACTTTCAAGTCCCTGATCCCCTTTTTCCTCTCTTTCTCCTTTCCTCTTGTTTCCTCTGGAATGCCATCTTAGTTTCCTGTGGTGCTGTTCATCTACTGTAATAGTAGTCACTACCTTCCATGACTACCTGATCTAGTCCCGCTCTAATAAAAGCTCCTGTTTCTTCCCTGCTGTCCTCAGTGTCCATCTGTTGACTACACAGAGAAGGGACTAAGAGGTCCTTTTACTAAGGTGTGCTGAAAAATGGCCTGTGTTAGAGAAGACGTGGGTTTTCAGTGCGTGCAGAATCATTTTTCAGCGCACCTATAAAAGGCCTTTTTAAAATTTTTGCTGAAAATGGACGTGTGGCAAAAGAAAATTGCTGCGCATCCATTTTGGGTCTGAGACCTTACCACCGGCCATTGGCCTAGCGGTAAAGACTCACGCAGTAACTGGGTGGTAATGACCTACACACAACAAATGCTACTTGGCATGCGTAGCTGATGTGCGCCGGAAATATTTTTCAGATGTGCAAAGCAGATGCGCGCCAAAAATTAAATTAGCCATGTGGTAACTTCATTTTGGTGTGCGTTGGGTGCACATAGACGCTTACACAGCTTAGTAAAAGGGCCCCTATTTCTTCTAAGTGTCTGTAGAGTGCTGTGTACACCTTGTCATGCTTATGCAAATGTTGAACAGTACTAGTAGTAATTAAAAGCAACATGTTAAACACTCAGGACTCGATTCATCAAAGCTTGCCTCCCATTCAGTGTCTATGAGAAAAACCTTTGCTAAAAGCCTGATCCTATGCTTGACCTCTGATATTTTACCTGCACAACGATGCTCCTCCCGGTCCTGGTGATGTTGACGCTATGTGGCTGTCCGTTCGCCAAGTTTCTGTGGTCTACATCAACATTGTATGGCTCCCTAGTCCCTCCCAAGTTGTACCGAATCTGTAAGCTTCCTATAAAAGAATCACGGGATTATGCTGGGGCAAAATCCAGGTTTAGCATCAATATCTGACTAGTTTCCTGTGTCAGTGAGCACTTTTACTAGACAAGTACAGTTTTACCAAAGCAGTGACCTAGACTTGGGAAATTCATTGACTCATAATATAGCAAAAAAAATCTTCTGTATTCTTAAACCGTTTTTGTTGAATAAAACCACAAAACAATAAGAATAACAAAACAAAACAAAATTGATTTTATGAACCAAATGAATACAGTTCCCATTTTCTTTTAGTTGCCTGAACCCTTCTCTTCCCTCTAATTGTATCAATTTCCCCCATCTTTCCCAAATGAAAATGGTGGATGGGAGACTAGGGACATGCAAATGAAAGAAGCCAGGGCATTTTTAAATATTATCAGCACTTCAGTGTAGGTGGGACACTAAGGGAATGTGGGAAATTTTTGTTGCAATGCTGTTTTTGTGTTAACCTTGAAAACCAAAAGAAAAAATAGCAACACTTTGGGGGATGTCATGGGAGTATAAGAGCAGCCAGAAACGTTTTTCAAAATATTGGAACTTGGGAGGTTAAGAAAGGTAATCAAGAAAGTTTGGTGACTTTCTGAAAATGTTTGGCACTACAGGAGGTGGAGGGTTTGATGGGAGGCAGATAAAGGAAAGCAAGCTGAACAGATTTAGATCTGCTATTTCAGCATCTACATTTCTCTTCCAAAACAGATAGCCAGAACTCAATATCCATGCTGACCTGCTACGTTTGCTTCTCTGTCCTAACTCTGCTCCCCTGGACTAACCAGAATTAGGCTGACCAAATTTTTACCCTTAGTGAAACTAGGAACTAAGGAGGTCTTTTACAAAGGTGCGATAGCAGTTTTAGGATACGGTAATCATTAGCGTATGCTAAACGCTAGTGACGCCCATTGAAATATATGGGCAACTCTAACGTTTAGCTCGTGCTTATTTTTAGCCCGTGCTAATAACACTATCGCATCTTTGTAAAAGGTCCCCTGAATAAAGTCACTCCAGTAAACTTTCAAAGGGGCTGATTTAAACATTTAAATCCCAAATTTATGTGAATAACCTCATTTTGAGTTACTCTTTTGCCTCCTGAACAGCATGTTAACAGTTGAGAAGTTGCTATACGGTTTTGCAATTTATAGTGGCATAATCATACCTATAAAGGTGCAGAGGCTAGATGACTACCTAGTTTTTATTGGTTGCTTCAGAGGTATTATCCTAGCCATTTACCTATGATGACTAAGCACAAACTGCACCATTTATATTTGATAACTGTCCAGATGCAGCCCCTACACCTATATAGACACGTCAAGGCATTATATTACCATCCCCCAAAAGATATTTATATTTTCTGCTACATTTTCAAAAATAAAAATAACTGTTGGCCTACCTGTGTGTTCTTAAAGAAGGAATTTTGTTTTCTTCCTCCACTGCACTCCACTGCGAGATCCCCTTTTTAGTTCACATTCTCTACCACTATCTTCCCATTTCTAATCAGAAAATCTCACAATAAACCAAACAAAAATGAACACCAGCATGGCCGTTCCTAAGAACTGGTCTCCTTGGTTCTCATGCCTTTCCTGATGGCTCCCCTCAACAACCTACTGTACTGATCCAGTCAACAGGAGGCATACACAGCCTGTGAGACAGACTCATCTACATGAATGCCTGTATTTCCACTAGGAGTTCTAGTGCTACTACTTGCAGCCTGTCAGACAGATCCCCTTTTTTGAAATAAAGGATCCACTGAGTTTATCCATTACTCATTTGGGGAGGGCATTCCATGTAGACACTATAATTTATGTGCAAAAATATTTACTAACATTGTTCCATGTCCCTCATATCAAGATCTCTTGTTCTAGAGCTTCCTTTCCATTGAAAATAATTTATTTCTTGGGTCCATAAAAGTCTCTATTTCATCTCTCCTGTCTTGACCTTCCTTTAGTATATACATGTGTAAATCCTTTAAGTTTCATGTCATAGGACTTCTGTTGCAGTCCCCATGCTCATTTGGCAGCCCTTCTCTGGACTATCTCCAGTCTGTCTACATCCCTCCAGAAACACAACCTACATAACTGGATACACTGGGAATAATTTTATAATACTTTTTCATGTGCAAAGCCTGTTTTACATATAAAAAAGGCCTTTTATAAAAAATTGCAGTGGTATTTCATACTACCAATTCATACTATCCTATCCTGTCTACCCTCTCTTATCCTAATCATACATGATCAAGCTCAACTTATCATACACTACCAAGCCCAACTTTACAATGTTTCACTACTGTTTTTGAAATTTCTATTATATAACTTTGTATTTCAAATTACTATGTAAGCCACATTGAGCCTGCATTGTGTAGGAAAGCGCGGGGTACAAATGTAATAAATAAATAAATAAATAAATGTAAGTATGCATGCAGATTTAAGTTATATTTGTATTGCATGTAGGCATTCCTGGGGATATTGTTTGGTCAGAGCAGGAGCAGAGTTACGATGTTCACATGCCTATGTTTACAATAATTTTGAAGTAGGGTATAAATATGTACAACAGCATTTGTATGCTACTGAGGTGGGATCTAGGACCCTATTTTGTACAGGCGCATGAACATCTATATTAAATAGGTGCCTTTTTACACTTCTCCTGCTATAAATACATTACCAAGGCTTGAAAACACATATGTGTGCATGCTGCATCTGCATGTGTGCAGAGGTAACTTCCTTATCCTCTTGCTTGACCAGTCCAGAAAAATGGGTTGTGTTCTCCAACCAGCAGAAGGCAGAGCAAGAACACGGACTTTCAGTGACATCATCACCATTATAAGGACTGGTGCAGTTCTGGAACTTGACAGTATTCTCTGCCTCCAGCAGATGGTTGCAGTCTGGATTGGTGAAGTAGAAGTTTGAGTGATCTGACTCTCTGAGGTGCAGGTACCAGTCTGTACCTTCCAGACAGAGGCCTTGTCAGTAGCTCACAAGGTTTCAGTCTAGAGACCTTTGCCCTGATTAAGTCTGGGGAGGAGAGCCTTAGTGCCAGAGTAGACCTATGGGTCCTCTCTGGTGGGCTGCCAGTCACAGCAAGCTTCCTACAGGGGCCCTGGTGAGGGAGGATAAGGATGGTAAGTCAGACATGGACAGACCAGGGGTGCCCTAGTCATTTTGTCATGCTCTCCTTCTTTTGAATATCTTTTTCCTTTTTTTTCTCCCTCCCCCATCCCCAAATCTGCTGGTGGTCTGGGAATGCCTTCCAAAAACAAATAGTAGTATTGAGCTCAAAGAGATTTTCTCCAAGAAGCAGCAGAAGCACTGACCTTTGCACAGTGTGAGGTGTGAGAAGCCCCAAAATAGAAGTGGTGCTGGTGAACTCTGGGATGCCTGAGAGAGGGAGGCAAAGTGGTGTCTGCAGCACACATCATTTGAGGAGTATTGCTGGATCTTTTTTGCCTTGACTGTGTTGAGGATATGGCAAGTCAGTTTCATTTTATTTTATTTTATTTTTTTTTATTTGTAATTTTTAAGGATTAACAATAATAATCTTTTAGTAAGAGTTGGTTGCGGTCATTTTGGACACACTTCTTTTGCCAGTGAGAACCATGGTCATACTGGAGTCAGGCTGCATATCTTGCCCATGGTGGGTCTTACTGGAGGTACTGGCTGCAAAGCTTCAGAAGACCTTAGGAGAGCTGGAAATGCTCACAGGTCACACAGTACCTGAGCCCTTGGCATTTCTCCCAAGACAGTAGTTGGTACAGGAGCTTATGGGCTGTATTCAAAAGGTTCAGGCCATTTAGGCTCATCTGGTGAAAGGGAGTTCAGGAGCCGTCAGTTCTAGCCTCAAGGATCTCAAAAGACCAAGGGGAAAGCTAGTTCTGAGTGTGATGGCACCAGGCATCCTATCCCTAGCGCTATTCTTGAGGAATATTGGCTTAAAATAGGAGGATGAGTCTCCAATTATATTTGTCAGGTGAGAGGAGTTGTTCTCCCTTATTGATCAAATGGTCCCCTTGCTGGGCATGATGGAAACACCAGTGGAGGAGCAAGCAGAAAGAAAACATATTCTGGAAGACTTAAGAAAATCCTCCAGGTCATTCCTGCTTCACAAAACGCTCTGCAGAATGGTCCTTGAGGAATGAGAGGCTCTGGAGGTAGTCTTGCAGGGCATTATGAGTCCACTTTACTCTCTTCCAAAGGAGGATGGTTGCATAGAGTAGATGCCCTGGTAGTGGCGGTTATGAAGAAAACCACCATTCCAGTAGAGAGAAGTTTAACCTTGAAGGATTCATGGGACAGGAAGTTGAGCTGCTGTTAAGTAGGCCTTTTCATCCACGGTATTGAGGATCCAGGCATCAATGTCTGAGGAATATGTGGCTCAAGCACCCCTCTGTTGGATGTAGGAACTGCCCCGTGTACTGGAGACTGTGCAGTTGCCTAGATACTTTTTATGACATTGTATGGATCGGTGCTCAGTTGATGGCTTCAGTGGTGGTGGTACAGAGGAGGCTATGGTCATAAAACTGGTTGACAGACTTAGCCTCCAAACTGCATCTCACTAAGCTGCTCCCCTTCTGGGGCAGGGTATACTGTTGAGGAAGGGCCTTGAAAAGATGGTCAAGGACTTTGGTTTGGTGAGGCTGCAGAGGCTGCCAGAAGATCATGTCTGAGCTTTGTCCAGGACTTTGTCAGGCAAGTCACATCTCAGAGACTCTGGGCATTCCCTTTTGTGCAGCTCAGGCTTGTCTTCCTCTTCTTATATGGCGGGTTAGTTCCAGAAAGAATGACCCTTTTGAGGGGGCCACAATCCTAGAAAGAAAGCAGGCCCCTCAGTGGCCAGGGAAGGGCCTCAGTGAATGCATGCAGGCTCAGCCTGAGGAACAACAATTGGGGGGCATCTCCTCAGAGTGGGCCCGAATCACTTCAGATCAGTGGGTCCTTGAGACAGTGCAGGAAGGATATATGCTTGAGGCTGCTGGGCCCCTTTCTGATGCCTTTATGGATTCAAGGCCAAGAGGAAAGTGGTTTCAGAAACATTACAGCATCTGCTCCATCTTGGAGCCATTATGCCAGTTCCACAGTTCATATATTTTGTCACAAACAAAAATGGTGGCTGTTTTGGAGCAATTTTGGATCTCCTAGGGGTCAATACTGCCTTGCAGGTGCTGTTTTTGTATGGAGATCCTGAGCTCTGTAATTGCTGCATTTAGGCCAGGTGAGTTTCTTGTATAGCTCCATCTCTCCAAAGCTTATGTGCACACCCCAATCTTGGCGGAGCATCAGATGTTCCTCAAATTCTGTCTCTTAGACACGTACTTCCAGTTCATGGCCATGCCTTTCAGATTAGTCATGGCTCCCAGGAATTTTGAGTCCCAGTGGTTGTGGAGGTGTTTCTTCGGAGAAAGGGGATCAGGACGCATGAGTAATTGGATGACTGGTTAATCAGAGAATACTCAATGGAAGAGGCCAAGGTGACCACTTCCCAAATGATCCAGGCCCTGGATCACCTCAGCTGGGTAATGAATTATGCAAAGAGCAGCCTGGTACTCTTTTGATCCCTGGAGTATCTGGGGGCTTGGCTTGATAGAGTGAGTGGTAAAAAGGGAAATTCTATTAGCTGGTGCCTAATGTTAGGCAGCAAGTATGCATGTTGGTTAAAGAATATTCCTATATTCTTAGGGCCATCTGAGCATAAAATGTCTGTAGCTGAGACAACAATATTAGTGTAAAAGCTCATTGGTTTGCTAAAACTTCAGCATATGCATTTACAGCAGGTCAATGGCTGGAATACAGTGGCACATCTAAGTGTGCCATGCAATATGCACAACTGATATAAGTTGCACACATCATGAGGCAACACGCCCATGCTCCACCCATGTGTACACACCAATGCAGGCACAGCTAAACAAACTTGGTGCATACTTTATAAAATAGGTACATGTATAAATTCTAATTATTGGCATCAATGATGTGCATAAGCGTTATTACCTGCAGTTGTTGGGGTCAATAGCAGCAATGCTAGAACTATTCTTGTGGGTGAGGGCACACATGCAGCCTTTACAGCATGTGATTCTTTCCAGATAGACACCATGGTTGCAGGAGTTCATCATTCATCTGCTACTCCAGACAGCAGTGTGGAAGTCCTTAACCTGATAGCACTCTCTCCATACTCACCTCATGGGAGTGGCACTAGACATTCTTGGTTAGGTGGTTGTGAGAACGAATGGCAGACTTCTTAGGTGGGTGAGGCACTGCCTAGGGCAAGTACCACAGGATACCTGGTTGTACCTGGAGGCCTCCTGGCCCATCAACAGACTGGAGGCCAGAGTGGATTAACTGGCCATGGAATCATTCAGTCACTTGGTGTTGAGGTCGACTATTTGGATTGTCTTGGACAATGTACAAACAGGAGGCACCAAAAATGCAATGGTAGTTTCAGAGATCACCCTTCTGTACCAATGTGAAGCGAGGCACCTGGAGGCCATTTCAATTGCTCAAATAACAGAGGTGGGAAATGTGCAGGTGGACTTCCCCAGCTTGAATGTATAGTAGAGAATGACATGGGGACAAAATTTGTCCCTGCCCCATCCCCGTGGGCTCTGTTCTCATCTGCAGAAGCCTCAAACACTTATTATTTTATATTTAAATCCTTTTATTAAAGTATAAAAAGGAACACTATGCTGTGCAACTGTTGTGTATAAATTACAAATAGAAAACAATAATAACAGCAAGCAGCTATAATAATCCTCCCACTACCACCACCCTCTACCCTTCCAACCCCAACAATAACTGACTTCTACTACCCTAAGGAATCCTAATCCACCCTGTTAAAATGTCCAGGGGTACAAAATACAACCCATTCTGTATGCCCTAGAGGGGAGAAATATGCCCTATGAAACACTGTTATGATTTTTAAATCTGTGGATGAATAAGTAATCATCAACAATCTCAGGATTCAGTTTAGCTCTCCTGTCTTCCACAGTCCCTCCTGCAATAGAAGACGTCTTCTTAGAAGATGTGCTGGTAGCAGGATGTACAGGGTCCCCCATGCAAATTTTGCTAGTTGTGGCCAGCATGTTTGCTTGTTTTTTCAAAAAAATAAAGATATTGTTTTCTGCATCAAACATAAATAACAGTCCAGGTCATTAACAGGCTTCAAATTAGAAAGTGACACAGGGACAGAGTGTGTCCCCGTCCTCAGGGGCTCTGTCTCCACCCCCCCCCCCCCCCCCGTCCTTGTGGGATCTGTCCCCTTCCTTATCCCCGTGGTTACAGCGGGTCCCTACCCAGTGTCATTCTCTAAATGTATTGGACCCATGTGAGTTGGAGCTGGGAACACAGGCTTTTCAGATGATAGTGCTCTAGTGGGGGCAGACAGTTTTTGATTTCATGGTGTCAGGCTGGTATGCCAAAGTTCAGTGGTTGTTCAGTTGCAGAAGGGGATGGGGTTCCTAGGCATCAATATGTTGATCTAGCCATGCCCACTACATGGTCATCCATCTCACATGTATTGTAGCACAGGTTGTATCTGTATCTGCGTAACCCTAGTAGCGCTCTAGAAATGTTAAGTAGTAGTTCTAAAATACATGTGAGATAGGTGTCAATTTGTGATGTTTTGAGTTGTATATCCTTTCTAAAATGCTGCTCCACAGCAACAACAAAAATAAAGACTCTCCACCAACAGAATTAAATAAAATGAAAAAAAAAAAAGGCTCAACCAAACAAAACACACCCATAGTAATAGTAAGTTCCTGTGGATTTTAAGCTCTAGATCTTCAAAAGAGCAGATGGGGTTTTGCTTTGGCAATGCAATGGTGACCCTTTATAGGTTTTTTAGTACTGATCATTACAAAGGATCTTTTGTGCAGTCCTCAAAAGCTCCACTGCAAATAACAAAGATCTTTTGTCATGAAACTCTGCATGGACCTAAGGGGAAAGAAGAATTCCCCTGGCTACCTTTGCAATGTGTAGCATTTTTAACTGTTTGTTTATTGCTAGTCTTGATATACCGCCATTCATGACACATTAAAGCAGTATACAATCAAATTATAGCTAAATGAAGATGAAAGCACATTTAGTAAAAAAAAAAACTAACAAAAAAAAGAACCACAACATAATCCTTACCCGTGGACCTGACCAGCACAGCCATGTAATCCAGGGTGTAGGAATTGATGTAGACCAGGATGCAAGGGGACCTGCTAGTGCTGAAGCTGAAAATCAGTTCCTCCTTTGCCAGGCTGAGGTCTGAGGCAGGACTCTGAGCAACAACTACTAAGTCCTTCGGACTGGCCACTGCAGCTGATGCCACTGTCTGGAAGTTGTACCGTAGCCAAGTCCCCTCTTCAAAAAATCCTCCCACATCTTGAAGAGAGACAGCAGAATAGAAGAGACAAAATTTCATGTATTAGAAATATGGTCAAAATATTCTAAGTAAAACCCTACTGCTGTCAATAGAGAGTGAAGTGGCGACAGTAGGCCAATAGTTTTTATATTCTTATTCCTTTCCTTGGCACTAAATCCCACCTTCTCCCTAATAATGAAATCAGCCATTCTTTTAGGACATAGTAAAGCCATTTCTTTACAGCTATAGCAAAGATTAGAAAGAATATATAACTTTAGAAAGATGCATGACCCTCTCGTGGTAACAGGTGAGATATGATACAGAAGATGCAGATGGAACTATTTAAGCTTGTATTCATTTTTAGTTTGTGAAATAATGTTTTGTACCATAAAAGTGGGACAGGGTGGAAATAAATACCAAATGGAAATAAAATACTTGTCATAACAGTTTCTGCTCAAGTCTCAAAGAAGTACTGAAGAATGACTCAAAGAAGAGCAGACCATATATATTTTTTAAATTTGATATTGGTGTCTTTGATTTTTAGGTGCATTTCAAGTAAGCGCATCTGTTGTCAAGAGTTAGTCAGTCAATCTGCCTGCCCCTCAGTATTTGTCAGTTTGTATATGTGCAAACAGGTGCATACAGAGAAATTCTTAAAGACTGAATTCTATAAATGACGCTTAAAAAAATCGGCACCGAGGTTTAAGCTTTAAATATTATTATATATATTTACATTATGTAACTTCCTAGACTATTGTGTTCTAGAATCTTGCTGTAATCCACTGTGAACTATATTCATGGGAAACTGCAGGCTATAAGTGAACTAACTGTAACTGTAGTGCTTATCGCTATTTACTGTTCTCTCTAAGCTGAGGGGGAGTCCTCCACCTACAGTCCTGCCAGTGGGTGGTGCTGTTTCACTATCACAGTTTCAATAGTGAGGGACAGGCAAGTTCTGCAGGGCTCCAGGGAACCTGCTTGTCTAGAGATTGAAAACACAATATTGAAGCACTTCCCCCCATTATCAGCAAAACAGCTAGAGGACTCCAATTTAGCCTAGAGGGAACAGTGGTGCTATTCTATAAATGGCACTTAAAGTTAGACACGTTTATAGAATAACGCTTAACACCAGGAACCACGACTACATTTAGGCGTGATCATTTACACCAACAAAACCTTGGTTTAAATCCCCGATCTCCTTTATTCTATAACAAAATGCATAAATAAAAGGTATCTTACAATCCGCCCATGACTCTCCCATGGCTATGCCCCATTTTTGGACCCACACAAAAAATTTACATGCATAAATTATAAGTAAAACCAATTAGCACCAACAATTGCTTGTTAAAATCTCAATTATCAATGCTAATTGGCTTGTTCAATTACATTGCATGGGCTGTCGGCATTTCCATACTGCTTTGTAAACAAGGGGATAAGTATGTATATTTTTATTATATGCATCAAATGTTTTAAACCCTTGACATATGATGTCTAAGTTCGAATTGAGACATTTTGCCAAAAACATCCAAAAAAACTTCTATCTCACAACCGTAATCGAACCAGAAAAATGTCTAAATTTCTGGTTTGATTATGGCTTTGACCTAGACATTTTAATGCTCAAAATGTGCATCTGTAAGTACTATTTTCAAAAATAAAATGTCCCAGGGAAAAACATAGAAAAATAAGCCATAGGGATGTCTGTCTGGCAGCATTCGTAGTAAACTGGCCAAACAGACATCCCAACAGTGCAGAGGAGCAGCACAGTGGTCAGTGCAGTGGACTTCACATAAAGGGACCCAGGTATAAATCCTACCTAAACCTCTTAATATTGTATTGTGAGTCCTCCAAGAACAGAGAAAATCTACTGTACCTACAAGTCCACCATTATAATAACCCTCAAGCTTCCAGGTCACTTATTTATTTAAGTAAGTACAGGAGATATTTCTGTGTTCCAGGAGGGCTCACATATTTGTTCTGAAATTAAAGAGTTAAAGTGAGAATTGAACCTGGGTCCCGTTGTTCGTTGTCCACTGCAAGGACCACTAGGCTACTCCATCCACTTGCTTGTTGTTTTCTTAGGAATGACTATAATATCTGGAGCTGTCGTATCTTCTGTTATACTGTCACATCTTTGGGGGTGGGGGTGGGAGGAGGTCAGCGACCACTGGGGGATTAAGGGGGGGGTCATGTCTTAATCCCTCCAGTGGTCAGCTGGTCAGTTAGGGCACCGTTTTATGACATGTACTTCTTTTTTGCCCTGAACATTTTTTTCTGTTCCATTATCAATGAAAAACATCCAGATTTTAAGCCCGCCCAAAACATGCCTCCGACATGCCTCCTTGCGATTTAGACGACCTGCAGAGAAAACATCCCAATTCTGAGTTTTTAAAACGTCCATCTGTCATTTTGTACCACTTTTCAGATATTTTTTAAATGAGTGCCGTAGTAACATAGTAGATGATGGTTGATAAAGACCTGCATGGTCCACCCAGTCTGTCCAACAAGAGATAACATATGTATACTTAGACATCTGTGTTGGGTCTTTCTAATTGCCTTGGTACTACAGGATACCACAGTCTTCCTCTCCTGAATATCACTGCCTTTCTGGTCTAGCCCAGAAGCAGGGCAGATAAATCCCTGCCTTCTGGATTGCCCCTTCAGAGCCAGACAGACAGGATCAGAAACAAGAGGGGATACCTATCCCATGAAGAAACATAAGGGATGGGAACACAGCTCCTCCTACAGACAAGGAGTTCTGCATAAGCAACTTATAAGAGCTTTATAACTGGTGTGCTGCAGGGATTGGTCCTTGATCCGGTTCTTGTTTCAACATTTTTGTGAGTGATATTGCATAATGCCAGGTAAAATTTGCCTGTTTGTGGATGACTTCAAAATCTGCAATTGAGCAGACACCTTGGAAGGTGTGGTTAACATGAGGAGAGATCTATCAAAATTTGAAGAATGATATATAATTTGGCAGCTAAAATTCCCTGCTAAAAGTGCAGGTTTATGCATTTGGGCTACAAAACCCCAAGGGAGTGGTACAGTACAGGAGGTGAAGTATTTCTGTGAATGAAACAAAAATGGGACCCGAAGGCGATCAAATTTAAGGTGACCAAAAAGGAAAAAAGATGACAGCAAAAGCCAAAAGGATGTCATAGGCATAGTTTGCCTGTTTCATTTTTTTTTTTGGGGGGGGGGGCAAAGGGTGGGCTTTGACACATTAGCATATTTATTCGCATATGTATTTCATATATATTCATCATGGTTATCTCAAAAAATAGACCAGATAGGAACCCAGTTTATTGGACAGTGAAGATTTTTTCACTGAAATGAGCCAGCACCAAGGGAAATTTGTCTCATGGGACCCCCCCCTCACATCCTCATAAATTAGCATGGGGACCACACACTGTTACAGTATATATGTTGCTTGTTGATGTTATACCCTATAAACCTGTTGATGTGTAACATCAACAAGCAACATATACACTTTGAGACCGACCTTTACTTTATTGCTGGGTTACCAAATATATATGGAATAGTTATCATCTGTATTAGCTATACGTAATGGTTAGAGCGGCAGGCTGCCAAACAGGGGAGTTAGGGTTCAACTCGCACTGCTACTCCTTGATTTCTTGGACAAGGACCTTAACACTCCATTGCCCCAGGTAAACACTTAGACTGCAAGCTCTCCAGGAACAGGGAATATCTATTATACCTGAATGCAGCTAGCCTTGAACTACTACTGAGAAAGGCATAATCTAAGTTCAAATTCCAATCCAGAATCCAGTATCAGGCATGTTAAACATGCTGGCGCCCAGGGCAGAAATTCAGAAAGAGGCCACAAAGTTCATGAGCAGGCTACTTCTTTATCTGCTTCAGTTAGTCTTGGTGGCCTCCAGATAGCATGGAGGCCTCACCGTCTAACACTGGTCCTGTTGACAATACCGCTTTCCTAACACATGTCAAATGAGCTACCGTGTTCTATTTTACCCAAGAGTTCCCTTATACACTGGCCAAGTAAATCACAAAGGGGGTCTTTTACTAAAGGTTAGCTTGAGTTATCTGCGGCAGGGCCTATAGGAATAAAATGGGACTTGCTGCAGATAACTCGAGCTAACCTTTAGTTAAAGACCCCCAAAGACAGCTACTAGTTGACATGATTTTCTCTTCAACTACATTTTCTAGAAGTGTAACTTCTTTCTCTGCTCTTTTTTTTTTTTTCTTCGCTCTTTTAATGATAGATGCTGAAATAGGAACAGCAAGATATAGGTCTTGGAAGCATGGGCATGCTGGATGCACCATTAAGCACATCACAACAACAACAAGGACGGAAGACAACAAAGGTGTTTACTGGAGCCCAAGAAAGAATGAGGGCAGAAAGCAATTTGCAGAAAAACATCTGCTTTTTAATCCATGTCCCCTCCTCCGCCTCATTCTGCTGCAGCTCTCTTTACATGGCCTCCAAGCAAGAACAATCAAAAGTGATTACATGAAAATCCTATATAAAATACAATGTTACATAGCCTCATGCATACAAATGTAATCTTAAACCGCACAATAGTCCCTTTGAAAAGCATAATAAAACATTACAATACGCTGGAGGGAGACAAAAATAATAATAACAAAGAAATGAAAATAGTTATTTTGACAGCTTCATTGTTGGCAGATGCAAAGAACTATTTTCCTTAACTGTCAATTGTCTGGAGGATTAACTGAGCCTGAATATGCCAGGGACAATGTCATTCCTGAGAATCAGCATCAACTGGTTGCTTTTAAAGTGGAAATTTCTAGGGCTGTGCATTCATTTGAAATGACATGAGAAATGTTAGTTTTTGTCCTGTGTCCCAAAGAGTGTTCACTGTTAGTGCAGAATGTGTACTCTTTTGGAATAGCATGCACTGTTTCTGAAACCATGTGTGGTACTAATGATGTTGCTCCCAAAATGAAAAAAAAAAACCAAAAAACAAACAAAATGTAAATTCCCATAAACACAGGAAGCTAAAAGAAGTAGAAAAGGCTGGGCTGCATACCCCTAGATATTTCATCTGTGTGGCCTACGAATTGCTCAGTGACTCATGTTAAGAATTGTTCTCCAATGTCAACTGCATTTGTTTAGTCATAGCTTTCCTGTCACTCATTGTCTCATCAGTATTCTGACAATATACACCACAAAAGCAACCTTTGCTTCTCAAATACAGTAAGTTTAGCTATGAGACTTTATACCCAAGGCTGCCAAAGACGGTGGAAATCATCAAGGCACTAACAAGTATTAAAGTGAAAGCACTTCTAATGCATTTATCTTAACACATCTGTGCATTAGTGCAAGTTAACATAAACATGGATTATTGCAATAAAAATATTAAATGAGTCATACCATGTGCAAATCAGTATATTATTAATAAACTAGTAAAAAAAGGCCTGTTTCTGGAGCCAATGAAACGGGCGCTAGCAAGGCTTTCCTGTGGCCCCCCCACCACCGAACGCACCTTGGTTGTTAGTGATGGCATTGCGCCGCCGTGGCCACCGTCGATGTGTGACAGTGGCCCCCCCACCCAATGCACCTTCATCGTCAGTGGGTGGCCCATTGCGGCGCCCTGGCCATCGTCGATGTGAGTGAATTGCTCCGCCTCCGCCCTCAACGTCATAACGTTTGACACGAGGGCAGGGCCCCGAGGCTGTGATTTTCTTGGCTTCAGAGCTTCGAACTTACGAACCTTGGCTTCAGTGACGTCATCCGACAATAGAACGTTGAGGGTGAGTTTTATATATATAGATGGTTAAAGCAAATTGGGTTAAGTAATGAGATTTGCCCTCCAATAATACAAAACATACCTATACATCACCATGGTATTATTTCAGGTTTTGCATTGCCCAAAGCAGACCATGATGTTTTCAACCATCCTGTCTCCACCCCGTAATGTCACAGAAGACCTTGCATAAGTTAAGCAACATTCATTTTGCATAATGGAACCAGAAGTGCAGGGGACAGAATGGGGATTCTGGCCTGAGAAGGAAAGAAGCCACATAAGATGTTTGAGCTGCCCAATAGGTCCCTCTTTGGTAGTGTGGGGAATTTGCTTGATGGGACCTTCTGTGGCAATTTGGGAGTTGGCCAACAAGTGGGGTAATGTATCAGGAAAAAAGGGTCTATGTAAAAACTAAATTTAATGCTTCTCTAAACCGATATAGAGATTTTTTTCAGTAATGAAGTATTTAACATTGAAAGTTATAGCATAGGTCTCAAAGGCTCAGCAGTTGGCATCCTTTTTCAGGAAAAGATTACTAAATTGAAGGAGGTCTTTGGAAAGTGTACAGTGAAGTTGGAATGGGACCTTGAAACCTGTGTCTTGAGATGCCTTTTGTCTGATTATAAATGAGATTGTTTCCGCAGCTGCAACGCAAATCTTGGTAGTGGCATAGATATTGGACCTTTGTCCTTTTTTATGAGAGCATTCAGGGATAATATATCATTTTCCTTAGCTGAATGTTAATATACCCCGAGTTGTTGGACTGAAGATTGAAGCAAGATTGAAGCAAATGGTAATAAGACCAATGGCATTGGTGGCAAATTTTCATCCAGGAGTTTGCCTGCATGAGGCAAGTGGGTTTTTGGATGACAACGTGGAGCTTGATGAGTGCCACAGTGGTTTTCATCAGGGATTGAGCATAGATACAGTGTTAGTCTCTGTGGTAGACACCTGTAGATCATGGCTTGACAAATGAGTACTAGCCTTGCTGGTGTTGTTAGATTTTTCTGTAGTATATAATACAGTGGATCACACCATTTTGCTGGCATGATTGAAATCTGTTGACATAGGTGGAGTAAAGGATAAATGGATTTGATATACCACCTTTCTATGGTACAATCAAAACAAAAAAAATGTATATAGATATGATATAATAATTTTTTGACATCACTATGTTTTTTTCCCAAGGTCTGCTTGGTCATCTTAGTCGGAAGCCGAATAGAACGTCATGATGCTTGTAAATTTAAGAGTATTTGCAATTATAATTTATTATATGGAGGTACTTCCTGTGTCCCTAGTGGGCTCACAATCTAAGGGGTCCTTTTAATAAGCTGCGGTAAAAGGGGGCCTGCGCTGGCATCAGCACATGTTTTTGACGCGCACTGAGGCTCCCTTTTACTGCAGAGGGTAAAAGGCTGTTTAAAAAAAAAAAGAAATGGCCACGCGGCAAGTGAAGAATTTGCCGTGCGGCCATTTTGGGGGAGCAGTTACCACCACCCATGCTAACCCGGCGGTAACTGGGCAGTGCAAGGCACTGCCTGATTACTGCCGAGTAAACACTGGCACTACAAAAATAAAGAAATTTTTGTAGCACTGGAAATGGCGCGTGCTTGGGGTGGGAACTACTGCCAGGCTACTGCGGTAGCCCAGCGGTACTTCCAGTTTAGTGAGCAGTAAGCCCGCATTAGGCTTACCACCGCTTAGTAAAAGACCCCCTAAGTTTTTGTATCTGGGGTAATGGAGGGTTAGGTGACTTGCTCAGAGTCACAAGGAGCTGCAGTAGGAATTAGTTCTCAGTGCACTGCACTAACCATTAGGATATTCCTCCACCGTCATTTCGATCCAAGACACCAGAGGGTGATAATAGGAAAGGAGGAGTTATCGTTGGGGGAGGTAAGATCAGGGGTCCCACAGGAATCTGCGCTATCCACAGCATTGTTCAATACACATTTCCAACAGTTAGCAATGTTCTTGAGAGAGAAAGATGTCTACTTTCAGATTTATGTGGATGACATTCAATTGTATATTCCTTTTGAGAACTGAGTCACTTGGGTGATTGTGAGGGGCTGATTTGTTCCTGGCTTTGGCACAGTACACGCACTCTAAATGTACATAACATATATTGCTCGGAGAGCTGATCAGTCCCTTGGTGACGGACGTTAGGGATCTGTAAATTTATTTACAATCTCAGTCTTAAATCATCATATTAGGGGAATTTTAAGAGTAATTTTATGTTACAATTACTTTGTGGATTACAAATTTTTTTTAAAAACTGAGCAGAATTGATTGTTGTAACTTGTTTTTAAGTGAGCCACAGTGCATCATACATTTGATGCAGCTGATTTATGGGTGTAGGACAATAGAACATGCCACCCCTCAATTGCATCAGCTTCCAAACACTAAAAGAATCACTTTTTTTTTTAAATTATCTTTATTGGCATCAATGCAGTACATGTGTACACTCTATGCTCTAACATATAAAACTTCAATACTATTGGTAACAAATACTGTTGGTAATATATTCACTCTGTGCTATGATATACGATATACACGTCTTCTGTCACTTTTAAGGTATGAACTCAGACATTGAAACGGCCTGGAATATCAAACATTGAAAAGGCCTGGAATATCTGAGATTGCAGTTAATTTCATATGTGCCAGTGCAAAGGTTAAAATCTTCTGGAGCCCATCATTTGTCAATCCCTTTAGTCAAGGATGTTTGGCTGGCTTCCTCTAGTTTAGCTACGTTCTTGGTTGCAGGCCCCTCGCAGTATTATATGATGATATATGTTGCAAGCCTGAAAGCAAAGTTATTTAATCAGGTATTAGGAGGTGGTAGGAGGGAAAAAGAGCCTGTACTTTCAATTTTTGGAACTAGGAGAGAGGGGTAGTTTTATTATTTTTATATGTTTTGATGTGAGGTTTATGAATGTTTCCATCTAGAATTGGCAGTAGGTTGATTGATGGAATATAGATGCATAAAATAAACTGCTCTTTCATCTCATTTCTCTTTTTTCTCTCTGCTCTGCTTCTCTTCACTTATTTCCTTTCTGTTTCATTTATTTCTTACATTTATCCTCTATATATCTACTTCTTTCTGTTGCTTGTCCTTGCTCATTTTCTACACTCACATCTCTGCCTTTCCCCCTTGCCCCTTTTCTCTGCCTTTCCCCCTTGCTCCTTTTCTGTTGTTCCCTCTCTTTGCCCCTCTTTTATCTGTTACATCTCCCACACCATTGTGCTTTCTACTCTTGTACTTTTTTCTCTCTGCCCCTCTTCCCGCCAGTCTCTTTTGATCTCTCGTCCCTATTTTCACTCTTTCCCAGCCCAGTCTCAAACAATTGCACCTTCTGGTTCTCCATTTTCTAATGTTGTTACTGTTTTTCTCACTGTTCACATGTGTAAGACCCTATTGACTTAGGACTAGACAAATCAATTAATGTAGCTCAGGAAAATGGTTCATTTTTTACCACCTCTGTGATAGAATGAAAAGTGATTTAGTCCAATGAAGGGTGCATTAGAATCTCTGAGGAAATTCTAGAGACTTTCCCCCAGATTCTAGTGCGCCTAGAGATCCGCTCTGAAATCCAAGCATAATCTATAACAATGGATGTAACTTAATTGGCTTAACAAGCTAATCAACATTGATAGCTCTTAAGCAATAATGAGCACTAATTGGCAATAATTAGAATTTACATACACAACTCGCTAAGCACATTCTGTAATGTAGTGCACCTAACTTCTAACACACACATGCAAAAAGGGGCATGGTTATGGGCAGGGAAATGGGCATTTTGTGGGCATTCTGAAATTTACATGCATAGTTATAGAATATGGCCCAGTGCACCTAAATCTACGCACCGGGATTTATGCCTCATTTTCATTGGTGTAAATGGTGGCATGTAGTTTTAGGCGCTGAGATATCAACTAAGCATATTCTATATCCTGCGCCTAAATCTAGGCACCGCTTATAGAATATGCTTAGTCAGCACTGATTGCCATGCTGACTTTTTAGGCACCATATATAGAATCTCCTTCTTTGTAGAGAAAGTTGAATGCATATGTGCTTTATGAAACTAAGATCGGCTGTCTTAGAACAAATGTCTCCACCAAAAAATATATGGCTAGAGTTTTTTTTAATTATTTTATATTTTATGTTTTTGCTTGAAAAGAGAATTCAGTATAGGCCGTATATACAGCCGAGCATATCTTTCAGTGAGTCTAGCCGCTAAACAGTGGCTCACTTTTAAGCTCTATACATCATGTAGTACTCTCTTAATTCAAGCCTCCAATATTTTTCTGAGTGAAAATTAAATTGTGTAATATCCCACACCTATCTATAAATCCATTATTTTAAATATAATGTTTTTTTGTTCTAAGACATTCAATACAAAAGTCTTAGTCATAAATCTCTCACATAGAAAATCCCACTATCAGAATCAAAGCATATGACACACACCTCCCTCCCTTTTCATACACCAACCTAACTCCCACATTACAGCACAACCCATAGTATGGCCCATACAATTATATAAAAATTCAGCCATCACTCAGTATATCAAATCACATCCACAAACTACCATTCAGACAACCACTCAAACATTTCCCTCCAACTGTCTAAAAATCACACCACCATATTACTACTAGAACAAATCCAGTTTGTTAGTCCATTCCATTCATTGGAAAATTTTATCAAGACCCACAAACACCAGATACTGAGTCAAGATATATTTCTGTAAGTCACCAGGATCATTAAATGTTCTTGCAGAATTAAAGAACATGATTTGGAACCAAGATGGATACAGTAAACCTAACTTTGTAGCCAAACTTGCTATATGATCTGAGAGCCAGGAACCTTATCCTTGTCTGGACAGGTCGCCTTGTTCAAATCTGGGAATATCATCACCTTAGATCCCTCACAGAGAAGAGGCACTTTGAGTTATGCATTCTGAAATATCTCCACTACATATGTTAATACAATATTTTAATTACAAAGGGCCTCTGGAAGCGGAATGTCACAGGTCTTGATGAGGGAGCCAGGTGTGCCCATTCTATTTCTAACGATCATACCAACTATAAGTCCAACAATTGTGGAAGTAATTTCTCAAAAGCTTTACTGGGTCAGGACCTTCTGCACACCCTCTGATGTCCAAAACTCTCAAATTGTTTCTCCTGGCTCGATTACTCAGGTCTTTTAAGTTCCTCTAAAGAGTGTCATTCACTTTCAATTTCAGTTCCACCTGTGTCAAACTGTCAGCATCACAGAGTGAGAACTGCTATTTTGGCAGTGTTCTGGGTTGGAGTTAGCACTTAGACAGTTCAATGCCAACTTTCAGGACTTAACAGGCTAAGATAACCACAAAAATAGAACCGCATAAAATGCAGTCCTATCTTTATGCAGTTCTTCATAGCTGGTTAAGTGCTGAATATCGCATTTAATTGGCTATGTTTCTGTATACCCGGAAATTCAGTGCCAGAGCCTGGACATGGCCCAGCATTGAATTCCCAGGAATAATGCTTAACACCTAGCAAAATGCTGATCGCCACTGGCTGAATATCGGGCCCAGTATACATAAGAGTAACACTTGAACTTGATATAGCTAGTGAGCTATTGCTTCAGGAATATCAGAACCTTACAAACATTACTGGGAGCTTCTTGTTCAGGCAGCCAACTTCACCAGTGCCCCACAACAACCAAGTTTTTAAGGCTTTCCTAAACAGCATACAAGGAAGACAAATACGAAGAAGCAAATTTCATGAATTCCGGTACAACATCCGTTATAGTTTTTTTCAGTGTACTCTTCAACCTCAACTGGTTGGAAGACAGAAGGGCCAATCTGCAAACATCCTTCGATCTTAGGTGATGATCTAAATTTGACAAATAAACCGGTGCTAATCCATGTAAAATTTTGAAAACATGTAACATTAAGTTAAGATGAAGCCTTGCTGATATTAGCAAACCAATGACGTTGTTTCAAATATTAAGAAGCACTATTCCATCTGGATCCTCTCACAATCAATGTTGCTGCTGTAGTTTGCAATACTTTCACTTCCTTCCACTAAATTTTATTTGCTATTTTACTGCCTATCTGCCAACTTTATCTACACTGTTTCAAACGATGAGCATCTGCTGGTTAACCAGCTACATTACTCATCTTCCTACTGTTTAGAAAGAAATTTATCAGGTCAGTTTTACACACACACAGGTCTATATATATATATATATATATAGAGAGAGAGAGACAAAGGGAGAGAGAGAGAGAGAATGTATGCTAATTTATGGAAAAAAATCTTTTATAAGATGCCCATAATAGACATTGTAAAGAGTAGTAATCCAAGACCTGAAATCTTTAGTCATATCCCAGTAACGTGAACCCATGACATGAATAACTACTCTTACATAAACTACAAAGGAGGTAAAGAAAGTGGAAAGCCAGGCAAAATGTTTATCAGATACATTCTGTTCTTGAATAGAAAAATGTATAATTATGGAATAAGACAGATTTACCTTTGGTGCAAAATGGCCCATCATAAGCAGTCCTGGAGCAGTCACATGAATAGCCATTGTATTTTTCCACACACTTGCCTCCATTCTGACAGTGCATTCCAAAGCTTGTACAATGGCCGGAGCAACCAGGTTTTACCCCAGGTGTGACCTTTGCTCTGTCTTCCAAGTCGAGAGTCATACCATTCATTCGCAATGAGCGTATGCAGCCTAGAAAGCCCCTTTGACCTCCTGCAGCACCTGCCATGGAAAAATAGAGGTGATTGTATTAAAGGTTTTTATATTTAATAAAATGGGGTATTGGAGACCTATATTGGGAGAAAAATACAAATGGAAACAAAATTCTGATGTTTTTTTATTTTTTTTGTACAGGGTGAGGCCATGACATGGTCTTACCTGACTTCTGGTGCACATTGCAGCTGTCAGACTGAGGAAGGAGAATATCCTCCAGCGCCTCTGGGAGCATCGTCCAGACCCATGGGGGGCGAGTGCCTGCATGGACGCCCTGCTGTGATGTCACACGCACCTATGGAGACTTAAAACCCTGTGCTTTTGGCTTTGGTGCTTTTGCATTGTTAGCCGCCCTCTGCCCTTCCAGTTCCGTGGGTCCTGATACGCCTTCATCTTCCAACCACACTGTTTGCATGTGTGGGTTTCAGCTATGCTCTCTACCTTTGTGAGCTCCAGCTATGTTCTCTGTCTGAGTGGGTTCCTGAGAAGCTTGCCACTTCTGTGTATGAGTGGGTTCCATTGTTTTTTTTTGAGTGGGTTCCTGAGTTTCTGTGTTTTTTCTTTCCGGACCACAGACACCATTGTCTTTTGTCTGAGTGGGTTCCTGAGTTCCTGTGTCTTTTCTTTCTGGACCAGGGATGCAGTTAGCGTGAGTCCTGAGATCCAAATGTGCATCACTACTGAGTATTCTAGTCTTAATAGCAATGGCGTTTTTTCATCTTGCCTCCAAGACTCACTATCAGCATTCACTGATTTCAACTTAATTATCCCAAGTTGAGATATAGGCAATAATTGCAGCAATTAAAGACTCCTGAGGCAGGCCCTTTGGCCGAAACACGGCCGTGTTGAGTCTGCAGATTGATCAATAAACTCTATAATTAAGAACATTGTCCAATCCTCCTCTTTTGAGTCACCTTCGCTGTTTCCTGTGTGATTGCAAGTCTCCGAGGTTTTTGTTCTTCTGTGCATACATAGCCATTTCTTGAGAAGCTTGCCGCTTCTGTGTATGAGTGGAATCCAGTTACTGTTAGCTACTGCTGAAGCACCACCAGCCATCGTAGAGGCTTCTTCAATTAGCCCTCCTCAGGAGAACCCTCTTTTGGGGACAGGAATTTGAGTCACCCCACTTCCTTGCTACAAAGGCAACCCCAAAACCTGCCGAGGTTTTCTAAAGCAGTGTCAGATTGTGTTTGAGCTTCAATCCCGGGATTTTGTGTCTGACCGAGTGAAAGTTGCTTACATCATTTCCTTGCTGACCGGACCAGCTCTTGCATGGGCTTTACCCATGTGGGAGAGAAACTATCCGGTACTGAATAATCTGGAATTTCTGACCCAGTTCTAGTGCATCTTTGAAGAGCCTGGTAAGACCTCATCTGCCGTTGCCCAATTATTGAATCTCTGGCAGGGGAATCTCACTGTGGGAGAGCATGCCATTTGGTTCCGCACCCTGGCCGCAGAACTTGGTTGGAACAATGAAAGCCTTACAGCAGAGTTCTGGTTGGGAGTCTTCTTGGCAATTAAAGATGAGCTGGCTGGCCAAGCTCCATGCTACCTTGGATCAATTAATTCTTTTGTGCACCCGAGTTGATGTACGTTTCTGTGAATGGGCCATGGAACATCATGCTCAACTGTGTCATTACGCTCAACTGTGTGCCAAAAAGCCAGGAGACTACCGGCCCTAGTCTTAGTTGGGGAGGCAGGACCAGGGTTTTGAAAGGATTCTTCCCAGTCACAGTTCCTAGTATCAGCTGTTCTATCAGTTACACCAGAGGTCTGTGTTGAAGCCTTTATTGACTCCAGTGCTGGCGGTAACTTTATTGATGAAGCTCTAGTGTGATGCCACTCTATTACCATGCAAGAACTCTCGCATTCCATCCAAGTATCTTCTGTCTATGGTCATATACAGGGGGTTCTGTGGGCCAAAACGGCCCCTTTCCATGTCCATATCAGAGTGCTTCACAAAGAGACTATTTCCATCTACGTCCTTCAGAGTGCTGTGAATCCACTCATTCTGGGTCTTCTTTGGTTGCAATTACACAACCCCTGAATTGATTGGGAGCGAGGTCAGTTGACAGCATGGAGCCCTTTTTGCTGCCAATCCTGTTTGGATATTGTGAAACCTCTTAGAATGTTATCACTTCAGGTGGCCCAGGCTAACCTTCAACTTTCATCTATCTACAACTTGTTCAGAGATGTTTTCTCAAAACGAGCAGAAACCCTTCTTCCTCATCATCCATATGATTGTGCCATTGAATTGGTTCTGGGAAAGGTGCCTCCTAGAGGTCGGGTTTACTCTTTGTCTTGACCTGAAACGGAAGCGATGTCTGTCTACATTAAGGACAATCTTGCTTGAGGCTTTATACACCCTTTTAAATCACCTGCAGGGGTGTAATTCTTTTTTGTTGGAAAGAAAGATGGAGGCCTTCACCCTTGCATCGACTATAGAGGCTTGAATGCCATCACTATCAAGGATAAGTTCCCAATACAGCTTATCTCTTTGACCGCCTACAAGGCGCTTCTATTTTTACCAAGTTGGATCTCAGAGGAGCATACAATCTTATCAGAATTAGAGAAGGTGATGAATAGAAAACAGCCTTTAATACTCAAGATGGCCATTATGAATATCTCCAGTGACAGAACAGTGTATTTTAAACCTGTAAAATTGCCTTTATTAAATCTTTAAGTGCATTTCTCTAGTTTGGCCAGCAGGTGGTGCATGTTTATGTTAAAGCTGTCATAGAAAAGTGAATGCCCTCTTTTAGTTTCACTCAGTGAAGAAGTGAATCTACAGTACTGTGAGCAGTATACTTTTAAAACTTGTTGACTGGGCTCTGATTGGCCTGGAGTTTGAAATTACCCAGCAGTTGGCTGTTGCTTCAGTCTTAGACAGGGAGAAAAGAAAGACAGATCTCTTTGCTGAGGCTCTGTGAACAGTTGTATATCCTGATCTTCCCATGTACTGTTTAGACAGTATACAAATGTTTAGTTAGTGTTATAATTGATCCATATTTCAGTTACCTGTTATTGTTTGCTGACTGCACTATTTTGTTCCACTGTTCGATTTTTTAAAAGACAATAAACAATATTTAGTTTATTGCCTCTCTGTCTGGACTGATAAAGAATCCTGGTGGTTTGTGTGTTCGGTCTATGAGTGCTTTCTGGGAACTGTGGGACCACTGGGAGTGTGGCCCCAGTAACCTAGAAATCACTGGGGATAATTTAGGAACGGGACACTCACACAGAGGTGGTCATGACCCAGTCGGTGGGAGGAGAGTGCTAGTGTAGAACACAAGCAGCAGGTGCATGCGGACCTGAGATGTACTGGGGATAGACCCTATAAGTGGCTGTGGGGTAACCCCATGCAGGTGGCTAGGCATTTCATGACACAGTCTTTCAAGCCTTTATGAATAACATCTTCCAAGACCATCTGTACAGGTTTGTGCTGGTATTTCTTGATGATATTTATTTATTTAGGCATTTATATCCCACACTTTCCCGCCCATGGGCAGGCTCAATGTGGCTTACATTAGTTCAAAAGGCTAACAGCAGTATAAAAGGACACTTCAATCTAGAAATAAACAAACAGACACAATAAGGGTGAGGTAGTTGGTGGGGAGAGACAGAGGGAGAGAAGTGAGAAAGAAGGTAAGGAATGCAGTATGGTCGCATAACATATTCTAGTCTTCTCCCCCTCTATGGAAGTTCATCATCAGCATGTTAAAGCAGTTCGCTAGCGTCTACGAGATAGCCATCTCTACACTAAGTTGGAAAAGTGTGCCTATCAATGCAACATGCTACCATTTTTGGGCTACATTATCTCTGTCCAGGGTTTAAAGATGGATCCCAGCAAACTCGAAGCAATTCTCCAGTGGCCCCAACCCATGGGACATAAAGCCTTGCAAAGATTCCTTGGTTTTGCCAATTATTATCGCCAATTTATTCAAAATTATTCTAGGATCGCCGCTCCCTTGATGGCCTTAACCAAGAAAGAAGCTGACCCTTGGCATTGGCCTCCTGTAGCCCGTGAAGCTTTTGAACAGCTCATGCAGGCCTTTGTCTCCGCTACCATCCTCCAACACCCAGATTCGAATAGGAAATTCTTTGTGGAGGTAGATGCATCTTCAGTGGGCACAGGTTCCATCCTCTGTCAAGCTCATTCAAGTGGCAAACTCCTTCTTTGCATTTTCTTTTCCCAGAAATATTCTCCACCAGAAAGAAACTATACCATTGGCAATCAAGAATTGCTGGCCATCAACTGGCACTGGAGGAGTGGCAGCATTTATTAGAGGGGGCCCGCACACCCTTTACAGTCTTCACAGATCACAAGAACCTCTTGTACCTCTAAGAACCAAAATGTCTCAATCCCAGGCAGGCCTGTTGGTCTCTCTTCTTCTCTCAGTTTAATTTTACACTAACCTACCAACCCACTGACAAAAATACTAAGGCCAATGCACTATCAAGGTCCATGGAACTCAAAGAAGATACTACCCGGCTTCAGCATGTCATTGACTCGACCAAGATCCTCTTGGCAGCTGCGGCATCTATACCCCCAGCTTGACATTTGTACCCCATCACTTGTGAGAAAAGATCTTTCATTAGGACCACATTTTAAAAATGGCCGGTCATCCAGGGGTCCAGAGTATGAAAAGCTTCATTTCTAAAATTTATTGGTGGCCATCACTTGGACAAGATGTTCAGAACTTTGTCGAAACCTACCCAGAATGTGCCCGGCATAAGCTAGATCACAGACATCCTCAAGGTCTACTTCAACCTCTACCCATTCCTGAAAAGCCTTGGGTCCATCTTTCTATGGATTTTATTACAAATTTACTTCCTTCAGACGGACATACTGTCATCTGAGTAGTGGTGGACTGGTTCTCTAAAATGGCTCACTTTGTACCCCTTCCGGGCTTACCATCTACGGGTGATGTGGCTTGGCACTTTATCTCCAACATCTTTCGCTTGTACAAGCTACCCAAAACCACTACATCTGATTGAAGCGTAAATTTATCTCCAAATTCTGGAGAGCCCTCAATTGAGCGTTGGGAGTTAAATTAAACTTCTCATCTGGATACCACCCACAAACTAATAGACAGAAGGAATCAATCAAAGTCTTAAGTAATTCTTGAGAATGTATGTTTCTGCTCTCTAGGACGACTGGAGTCAACTTTTACCCTGGGCCGAGTTTTCCCACAACAACTGGGTTTGCAGCACTACCGGAGCATCCCCTTTCTGGATCATCTATGGGCAACACCCATGCATTCCTGTACTGGTACCTGTAAAACCTGAAGTTCCACAGTCGCCAAGGCTCTCGCCTCTTTCAAACAGATTTGGCAGACCACTCATAATCTCTTATGCCAGACCACCCGACACACCAAGCAACAAGCTAAGAGGAAATGGCCAGCACCTCATTTCCAACCAGGAGATACGTGGAGGGGCATAATCGAACGGAAACGCCTATCTCCATGGGCGTTTATCTCTGAGAACGGGTCTGTGAAGGGGTGTGCACAAAATCCATAGCGCACAACTGCAAGGGGGACAAGGACCTGGGATAGGCATGCCCAGCATTTATGTGTACATATTACTGAATACTAGCAGTTATAAACTTAACTGCCTACAGTTAAGTGAGACCATTTACACCAGCCATTGAGCTAGCATATGTGCTCATGGCTAAAGTTTAATGCATAACTGTGGACTTATACTAGTATTATATAATGGGCAGAGCTGTCACTTAAGTGCGCAACTTAAAGAATACTGTACATTATCCCCCGAATTCTATAAAAAGCGTTAAAAATTGTGTGTACAAATTTGGATCTGTGCCCATTTAACTTAATAACGAGCTAATTAGTGCAGACAAATGGCTTTTTAACAAGCAACTATTGACACTAATTAGAATTAATTAAAATGTACATGCCTAAATTTTACGTGCGAGTCTTAAAAGGGGGAGCAGAAATGGGAGACTCATGGGTGGATCAGGGGCGTTTCTTTCAGTTACGCACATAATTATAGAATAAGGTGGGATCCACACCTAGTTGAGGAGCATTTGCACCACATTTCCATTGGTATAAATGGCCACACCTAAATGTAGTTGCTGTTCCCGGGCATAAACCTTATTCATAAACTGCACCTAACTTCAAGCATGGTTTATAGTGTAGCGCTGATCATGTTTATTCGGAATTGATTTTTTAGGCATTATATATAGAATTTAGTCTTACATGCATCCTTGATCTATTTAAGTGACTGCAGTTAAGCCCGGTCTATGGCTAGTGTGATTGCAGGTACGTAAATGTCAGGTGTGCCGATGCCAGGTTATGCTAGTATTTTGTAATGGAATCTGGGTGCCCAGCTGCCATTATAGAATATGCTCTCACCATGTGATATCGGGGCACTTACAAAGCGGCGCATCATTATAGAACTAGGAGGTTTATTTTAGGTTTACTATAAAGCAGGTCCACAGTAAACCACATAACTATACAAATAGTAGCTGAATATCACCACAATGGGTTGGATTCAATAAATGGTGCCGAAAAAAAATTGGTGCCCAGAGCCATTCTATAAAGACTAGAATAGCATTGGCCACCAAATACTGCACCCAACTTTGGGTGCGAGGACTTACACCAACTATGAATCCTGGTGAACAAATTGGGTGCACATCTGAGTCGCCCATGCCCCTCCCATAGGAATTAGTGCCTAACTTTAGGTTTCATTCGTAGAATTCCCCAGTATGTTGGTGTGACAGAACAGTGTGTTTTTCTCTAGTTTGGCCAGCAGGTGGTACATGTTTATGTTTTGAAGCTGCTGTAGAACCAAGCCTGTTTTCTTTGTTTAAACCTTTTGGAAAGGCAGTCTGCAATATACTTTCAAACTTGTTGTTCTGGGCTCTGATTGGCCAAGGAGCTCATTTTAATTTGGATTTTACTGGCTTTTTCCCCAGCCACGAAGAAAAGAGAGTAGGATCTCTTTGCTGAGGCTTGGTGAACAGTTATATGTCCTGATCTTCCCAGGTACTAATTAGTATACAAATGTTTAGATAGTGTCATAATTGATCCATATTTCAGTTACCTGTTATTACTTGCTGATTGCACTTTTATGTTTATTATTCAATATTTTTATGACAATAAACAGTTAGTTTGTTGCCTCTGCTGGCTGGACTGATAAAGAATCCTGGTGGTTTGTTTGTTGGGTCTGTGGGTGCTTTCTGGTAACTGTGGGGCCACTGGGAATGTGGCCCTAGTAACCTAGAAATCACCGGGGATAATTTGAGAGCGGGAGACTTGCCCAGAGATGGCTAGGTGTTTTGTGACAGTCGGTAAACATATTCTACATATATTTAGCACAGCTGCCTATCCATGCAGTGATGCTGAATATATGTAGTATATTTAAAATACTATATCTGGAATTTAAAAGAATGTGATCATTGCCAGGTCTGAATACTGACCCAACAGTTTATAGTTTGGTGTACATGTAGATCTCATTTTTGGACCCTTCAAGCTATGTCCTCTTTGCCTCATGAAGAGTTGTAATGGGCAACGGAAAAGAACAGAGGAAACTATGAATACAAATCCCAGTGAAAAGAGGTAAGGATAGAGGAGAGAGGAAATAATGTCACTGTCTTGCTTTCCATATAAAAAGTTGCTTTTTGTTTTCTCAAAGTTGCAGTTTAGTCAAATTGACAGACATCTAATAGGAACTGAATTGCAAAGGGATTGTGTATACCACCCTTAGGTGACAGAAACCCATGCCTTTCAAAGTACAGTACTTACCAACGTATAGCTGGCTATAAAGCTCCAGTCGTGTGTGGCCTTGTGATGGTGCCCTCCGAGTCTCTTGGGGCAGTTGATCTACCTGTAGGCTGGCCTGCTTGACATTTCTCTCTGCTCTGACACGATGCCACTGGTCATCATTAAGTGCAACGGGAGATCTGACAATGATCTCTACTGGTCCATTTCCAACATCAAATGAAAAGGACACCTCAGCGGAAGCTGCATAGAAGATTAAAAAAAAAAAATATATATATATATATTAGAGGATTGTTTGTTGACACACATGATGTAGATGAAAGAATCATTTCTTTAAGAAGGAAAAAAAGGAGACATGTTTAGTCCTTAAATAGCAATCTCACTGCTGAGTAAACTGCCATTGCACCGATGCTTTGGGATTAGGGAATAGTTGAGTGTGACTCTCCTGTTACTGTTCTAAATCTGAATTCTAAAGGGGGATCTATAAATGATTACTCGGTCATATGACAGCACAGATCCTGCTGCACAACAAGTGAAATCTTTCATACTAATATTGGCTTAGGAAGCAGGGCTTGCTAATGCAAGACTGGTTTACTCCTTTGTTCATTGCATCTTAGTTAAAACAGCAGCTATTCAGAATCTGAGAATACTATCAGGAATAGTGGAACACCTTTTCATTGGACGGGACATACAAACCAATCTCCGGTCTCATCCCTATGGTTATATCCCCAGTCGCTCAACCCCTTCCATTGCCAATAACTATGTAGTACTCTCATCAAGGAATGGTCCTGGCTGTTGCATCTTCTATTGTGATTCTGTTGATGTATGTTACTCATATACACCCAACAGAAAAGCTTTCATGGTAATTGTGCTACAGTTATGCCTCAGGTTGCCATGAGAGATCATAGAGTGGCTCATTTGTTAGTTACCACACTTTGACATCATTTGAAATCCATATTTATCTGAGCTAAAAGCACAGAATATGATTTTCTGGGGAGGGGAAAGTTTGGATTTCAGCATGTTTATGCCCCTGTAGTATTCAAGTTGTGAGCACCTATACTTAGGGTGGGCAGAGAGTTTTGCCCAAGGAACAGATTAAAGGTCCCGACTGGAACAAGGGCCAGTACACCATTACCCTTCCAATTTACCTGACTCGAAATCTTGGATTAAATCTTCCACTCTACCTTCTCCTCCACACACATTAAAAAAAAATCACTAAAACAAGCTGTGTTCTGCTCCCATATTCATGGATAACCAAATCTTCAAATGTAATCCCCCCAAAATTACTACTGGTAGATGAAAAACTGAAAACAGTTAAAAAAACCCAGAGTCTAATAGGGAAGGATGAAACGTGAACAATGAGGGATGATCCAGATACCTCAAATAAACTATATAATCAAAATATTTTATGTGATGGTGGAGAGGTCTCAGAGTGTAAACTCACCCAAGCGAGACTACACCGAAGTGATTTATGCCTCTAGGGGTGGACAAGTGTCTCAATCATAGAACTTCTCCACTAGTTTTTTATTTATTTTGTGTGAGCCGAAAAACCTTTTATGTGCTCAGAAAACTATAACTCAATACAATGTGTTAAAATATCTGGATCAATTCCCTCATTCACTCCATCCAATGTCTTGCGCCTAAGCAAACATCAAATGTATATAGAGAATCTCTCTCTTATAATGTTTCATTCACCAATTCCTTGAAATACTTGTGTGCTGATTTTCCACGGCACTTCTGGCCATGACTCAGTCAGGCCAGCCCCCAAGGGCTCTTCTAAGAGCCACCCTCTGGCCTTGCCTCTGCCGGGGTAAGACTCGCCTGCTGCCAGTTGGGGCCTGCTCAGCCTTTGGACTGAATGAGTAGCGTAAATTTGACTGTGGCCTAAAGGCTCACCTACCTTGAGTGTGACAGATTGCAAAGGCCATGAGCTTTGGTGAGTCACTTGCTCTGCAGCTACTCTATCAACTGGCTCTTCAGCTTCAGCAGCTCTCTGGTTCAGTTCAGGAGGAGGGAAAGGTGAGTAGTGGAGTGCCTCTGGGATCGGTGCTGGGGCCGATTCTGTTCAATATATTTGTGAGTGACATTGCCGAAGGGTTACAAGGTAAAGTTTGCCTTTTTGCGGATGACACCAAGATTTCCAACAGAGTGGACACCCCGGAGGGAGTGGAAAACATGAAAAAAGATCTGAAGAAGCTAGAAGAATGGTCTAACGTTTGGCAATTAAAATTCAATGCGAAGAAATGCAAAGTGATGCACTTAGGGAGTAGAAATCCAAGGGAGACGTATGTGTTAGGCGGGGAGAGTCTGATAGGCACGGACGGGGAGAGGGATCTTGGGGTGATAGTATCTGAGGACCTGAAGGCAACGAAACAGTGCGACAAGGCGGTGGCCGTAGCTAGAAGATTGCTAGGCTGTATAGAGAGAGGAGTGACCAGCAGAAGAAAGGAGGTTTTAATGCCCCTGTATAAGACGTTGGTGAGGCCCCACCTGGAGTATTGTGTTCAGTTTTGGAGGCCGTACCTTGCGAAGGATGTTAAAAAAATGGAAGCGGTGCAAAGAAAAGCTACGAGGATGGTATGGGATTTACGTTCCAAGACGTATGAAGAGAGGCTTGCTGACCTGAACATGTACACCCTGGAGGAAAGGAGGAACAGGGGTGATATGATACAGACATTCAAATATTTGAAAGGTATTAATCCGCAAGCAAATGTTTTCCAGAGATGGGAAGGCGGTAGAACAAGAGGACATGAAATGAGATTGAAGGGGGGCAGACTCAGGAAAGATGTCAGGAAGTATTTTTTCACGGAGAGGGTGGTGGACGCTTGGAGAATTCCTTTATTAAATAAAACGGAAAAAACCAATATTCAAGACATTACATCATGCCGTTGTAAAACCAGCCCCACTACACTTTTATACAAAAAATACAAACCCGATAAAACCCGTCCCCCCCCCCCAAATCCCCCCCACACCATACATTCAAATCATCTTCAAGCGTACATGCTTCCACCAAACCCCAAAATTAAGTACCCCCCCCCTCCACCTTTTCCCAGCGTGCCAATTCCTGGACGGCTCGGACAACGTCCCAGGAAACCTGCTCAGCCGACCTGCACTCCTGGCGCATAGACACCCCGCATCGGGCCACCCACAGGCAGTACCTGATAATCACTGATATGAGGAAGGCGGTACCTGGCTCCAGCCGCCCCGTCCCCTGCTGCCTCCCGTACACCCAGTCTGCATAGGTGTAGGACGTGAAGCTGGGGATGGCCAACCAGGCGGCCACTCTTCCACAAACTGCTCTGGAGAATGGACACTCCATAAGGAAGTGGTCCATCGTCTCCAGCTGACCAGCACACTCCCCCCTCGGGCAGTTTCGGTCCTGCATGCTTCGGTGCATATTTGCCCTAACATATAATTTACCGTGAAGGGACAGCCAGGCAATGTCCCTGTACTTGTTCGGGAGTCGTCTAGATGAAATAAAGCCCAGGCCCTGCCTCAGCACGGGCCCTGGAGCATCCCTAAGAGTCAGGGGAGATGTGAAATGCTGGGAGCGAACCCGCTCCACCCAGCTCTCCCTCTGCCCCGCCCTTATTTCCTCCCATGTAATGTCCCACAACCGGACCAGCTTTACTAAGGATTTGTAGTAGCCTACCCCCTCTGGGAAACCCTTCCGCAACCTCCCCACCTTCCCCCCTCCCCACCAAGGGCCCCAAAATCCCTCCCACCACTGCACAACACTTTGTGCCCACCCAGGGGCCTCCGACCCTCCCCCCCGCCCAAGGTTAAACTGGATGAACAGGGAGGAGAATAGCAAGACAGGGTTTACCATCCCCACCCCCGCTTCCTCCCGCGACCGGTAAGTAATATTGCGTTTTACCGGGTTCATCCTGTTGCCCCACAAAAGTTGAAAAAACACGCTGTACAATGAAGTGAAACAGCATTCCGGCAAAAGGCAGATGTAACTCAAGAAGAGAAACATGGGGACTATCTGGGTCTTCAACAACCGGACCCTGTCTGCCATGGACATCCGCCACCCCTTCCAACGATCCACCTTTTCCCTTGCCTCCGATATCTTTTGCTCCCAACTCTCCCGCCCGTAATCCCCCCCCCCAAAATACACTCCCAACACCCGCATTCTTTCAATCCCTGCAGGAAACCCGCCCCCTAGGTTAAATCGCCGTTCCTCTGGACCCACCCACAAGCTAGTACACTTACCCAGGTTTACCCGTGACCCCGATGCCTTGGAATATTCTTCAAGGGTCTCCCGCAGCATCCTCCCCTCCCTCTGGTCTGCCACCCAAACGGTGACATCGTCTGCATAAGCGATGACTCTCAATACGTTCCCTTTGCCAACCTCTACCCCTCTGAGCCCTCCCTCCCCCCCTCCTCCTAGCCTCCGCACCAGGGGATCTATGGCAAAAGCGTACAGCAGGGGGCTCAATGGGCACCCCTGCCGTACCCCTGCCGTGACCCCCACCTCCGCCCCCCTCCATCCATTCACCAGGGGAAAAAATCGCGCCCCAGCATACAACAGTTGCAGTTGTGCGATCCACTCCCCCGGGAAGCCATAGTGATCCAGGACCTTCCACAAGAACTCCCACTGCACTCGGTCGAAAGCCTTGTCCTGGTCCAAGGCCACGACCAACCTACCATCTCCCACCCGGCTATGTTCCAAGCCCTCCCTCACCCAGGCTACTGCCTCCAGCACCCCCCTTCCTGGGACCCCACACCTCTGCGGGACTGCTAGCACTTCACCGGAGACCTTCCTCATGTGAGCATGAAGCATGTGGGCGAAGATCTTCCGGTCGCTGTTCAATAGTGCTATTGGTCGCCAGTTCGCCACATCTTGAGGGTCCTTGCCTTTGCTAAGGAGGACCAATGCTGATCCTCCCATAGACTCCGGCAAGGATCCTCCTGTTCGCGCCTCCTCCCAGAGTTCCAGCAAGAGCGGCGCCAGCTGGTCCCTGAACCGTTGGTAAAACTCCGCCGGAAGTCCATCCGGCCCCGGCGCTGTTCTGCGCCGCAAGGCCCCAATGGCCTCCTCCACCTCACCCAGCGTCCATGGCTGCGTTAAGACCTGAAGATGGGGCCCCCAGTTACCCACCCCCGGGGTCCCCTCAATATATCTTCCCATGGCCTCTGTCCCCAACTGTAGGTCCGAGAAAACCCGCCCAAAATGCGTCCCCACCACCCGCAAAATACCTTCCCTGGATTCTTGGAGCACCCCCCCCTCATCCCTAAACCCCACCACCACCCTCCTCTCCCTTCGTTCCTTGCAGCAGTCATACGGGTCCGGACCAAGCAGCTTCCCGAAGTCCCGCTCGTAGACGAGGGAAGAGTAGTGGTTGTACTGTACTCTTTCAACCTCCTGCTGCAGTACCTCAATATCCTCCCTCCTCCCCCCCCGGGAAATTAGATTATCCCGTCGCTTTCTCAGGGCGATCCCCAACCGGGTGGCCTCCCTTCCCTCCCGCCTTGCCTGACGGAGAAAAAACCCTCTGGTGCGGTGTTTCAGTACTTCCCACCAGTCCCTGAGGGAAGGGAAGACACCCTGAATGGACACCTGGTCTGCTAGGAATTCCAGGTACTCCTGGTGCAACACCCCCTCCTTCAACCATTTGAGATTCAATCTCCACAACCCTTTCCCTAGCTTGCACGCCCCCCCCTCCCCCCAACTCTATCATCACCATCCTGTGGTCAGAGAAATCTACTTCCACCACCCTAGGTGCCTGCCTACATGCCCCTTCCCGAACTATAAACCGGTCAATTCTGCTCCTACAGGTGCCCCGTGAAAAGGTGAAACCCTGATTCCCACCACCAAGTGCAATATGTACATCCACCAGCCCTGCTCCTTTCATAATCCCCGCTAGTCGAACCCCATCATAACGTACTTGTGGTGCCCGCCCCCCACTATCCTCTTTCCGTAAGATAGTGTTGAAGTCTCCTCCCCACACCAACTGCCTTGAAGTGTATAGGTAAGGCTTAATTTTGTTGAACAATGCAGACCTTCCCTGTTTGCTTTGCGGTCCATACACATTAATCACCCGCAAGGCCACCCCCCGCAATATTACGTCCAACACCAAACACCTACCAATACCCAGCTCCACCACCCTCTGAATCTCTACTTTATTGGTTTTAAAGAGGATGCCTATCCCCCCATACCTCTCCCCGGCCAGACCCCAGATAGAGGGTCCCCATCTCCAGGCCCTCTTTGCCCGCCGGATGTCCTCCAGCATCTGCAACCGGGTCTCCTGGAGGAGGAAACAGTCCGCCTCCACAGCAGAGAGGCCATCAAATGCCAAGCTTCTTGCCCTCTGGGAGGCGACACTAGCCACATTAAGTGTGGCGAACACCAATAGCAGTCCCGCCATCAGTCCTCACTACCACACCCCCCCGCCTTCCTGGCTGCCTTCCCTTCTCTCCACACCATCATCCGTGGTCCCTTCCCCTCCACCCTCTTCTTCCTCCTCCGCCCAATCCCGGACCCCTAGCTTAAACATCCCTTCCCCCACCCTTGCTTTCTTCCTCCCTATCTTCTTTTTGTCTTCACCCACCTCCCTCCCTCCCTGGGGATCATCAACCGACCTGCCCCCCTCCTCTCCTCCCTCTTCCACCCCTACTACCTCCTCTTCTTCCACCCTTCCCATCAATCCCGCCTCCGACCCTTCCTCCCTCCCCTCACGGGCCTGCATTACTACATCCTTTCTTACCTTCCTTTCCTCTCCCGCCCTCCCTGCATCAGCTGTCACCTCCCCCGATCCACCCACCTCCCCCCCTACCCTTCCCCCCTCTTTGTCCCTCAAAACCCTCCCCCCCCGTTTCTCTTTCCTCTTACCCGCTGTTCCCCTCACTCCTTCTCCCCTACTTCCCAACCCGTCCTGCCGGCTACCCCCATCCTCTACCTCCTCACCAGCCAGTTCCTCAACCCCTCCCTCCTCTTCCAAACCCCTGAATCTATTCCCTACTTCTATCCCCATTCCCACCCCCCTTCCCCCCTTTCCTCTTCGCTGTTTCTTGGACACCCGCGTCCAGCCCTCATCCTCCCCTTCCTGCCGCTTCCGACCCTCCCCCAAGCCCCCTCCCTCTACCTGTCCCTGTCCTTCCCTGGACCCTTTCCCCCCCGCCCCGGGAACCTGATCATGGTCTGCTTCCCCTCCCCCCTCCCCGTGACCTGAACCATCCCTATCTATCTCCTCCTCACCCCCATTATGGGAGGCCCAAGGGCAGGCTCGAAATGCATGCCCCAGACCCCCACACAGGTTGCACCGAATAGACATACAGGACTCCGTGGGATGCTCCTTAGACCCGCACTTTCCACACTGCACAACCAGGCATGACATACTAAAATGTCTAAACGACCCGCACTTGTGACACTGCCGTGGCTGCCCCTTATAAAAGCAGAGAATCCGATCCCTGCCGATGAACGCCGAGGAGGGAATGTGCTGGGTGACATGCCCTGCCTGCCTCAGCCTAACCTGCGCACCCCAACCTCCAGCCCACACCCTACTGGGGTCCGGGAGTTTGGACAAGGGGGTACGCAATTCTGCGTACCGTTGTAGCCAGAAGGCCAGGTCCGCCCCTGATAGAGACTCATTTCGAACCAGAAGGGTTACCTGCACCAGGTCGGGTCTGCTAATCGGTACGGCCCGGTAGTTCTTCCAGTCCCCTCTCCCCCGTACCCCTTCGTATCTCTCCCAGAAGACCTCCATGCCTCGCTGGGTTAGAAAGCTGATATCGTATTCTGGTATATTCACCGGATGAATACAGGCATAGAGGTCCTCTGGGAGGAATCCTAGACCAAGGACCAATCTCAGGACTGCATCCCTGCTTGGCATCCCCCCCTCCCCCACCCATTTCAATTGTACCACATTCCTCCTTTTGGGAACCTGGCCTCCCCCCCACCCCCCTCCCCATCCTTCCCCGCTGCCCCCTACCCCCCTAGTTCCCCTGCGCCCGCCTCCTCCACCCACCACCGCCGCAAAGGACGGACCCCCCCCCCCACCGTCCCCCCCCCTTCTCCAGCGCGGGGACCCCCCCGCTCCTGATGCATCATATCCTCCTTCTCTAGCCTTCCCCGTTTCTCAGCCTCCCTCCCTATCCCTCCCCCCAACATGCCTTGTACCCCTTCAACCAGCAAACCTTGGTCCCCTGCACCCCTCACCCCCCGAGCACTCGTATCCCCTGCAGTCACAGTGTCCATCAGTTCAATGCCTCCTGCAACAGAAACCCTGCCTGTCTCCCCATCGATTTGGTCCGTATGAACTTTGAGAGCAGGTTCCCCTATATAACCGGTCCCCTCCCGGTGCCCCTGCCCCCCTCCCGTCAAATCAACCCCTCCCCCCAGAACCAACCACCCCGCTGTCTGGCCGGAATCAGAATCCCCAGTACCACCAGTTACGTTTACTTCTGGTGCGCATGGCAAGGCAAGTACCCCTCCCTCCCGCCCAAAACCTGCTCTCTGGACCGGGTCCCTTTTTTCTCCAACGTTCTGCTCCGTCGGATCCTCCAGCCCCGCTGTTTCGCCAAGCGGATGAGGCTTCCCACACTCCAGAAGTGCCTGCCCTCTCACACATGGGGAATCTTCTGGCGCTGCAGCTATTTCACCTGCCAGCATTTGTAGCTGTTCTGCAGTCTTTCCTGCTCCCACAGCCCGATTGGCTGGAGCCTCTGCTGCCAGGCCGGTTTGTTGCAAACACTCCTGATCCTCCTGTGCTTTCTTCATTGAGAACCCCTCCTTTTCACCTGCTGTTTGTCCAGCTGCAGCACTCTCTGTCACCAGGTTTTCCTCTGCTAAAACCTCAGCATTCTCAGTCTTTGGCAGTGCTGCAGCCTGCCTGGCCGTGACCTCCAGCCCCTCAGTGCTGCATGGGCGGGGCCTCCCCAGCTGCAATGGAGTCAGTGTTTGTTTGCTGCTCTCAACTCCTGCTGCAGGCAATGGGCACAAAACCTGTGGCTGCAACTGCCTCTGCTGACCTCTTGCTTCTTGCTCAAGTAAGTTTTTCAGTTCTGCTTCCACCATCACTGGTGTAGAAAAGAGTCTCTCTCCTGAACTTCCAGCCCCTGTTTCTACCAGATGAAAAGTCTGGGTTTTAAAACTTTTTTCCTGTTCAGTTTTTCCAACCTCAGGTTCCCTTAACGAGGATGCCTCTCCAGCCCCACCTCCAGTCCTGCTTGCTCCAGAAGCTGCCAGAGACTGACTAGCCAGGTACTGCATATACTGTAATGTCTTTTGGGTACTGGGCCCAGGAAGCTCCTCTGGCCCCTGGGTGTTCTGGGGTCCAAGGTCTGAGCTCCTACTCTCCTTCTCTGTTTGCTGTTGTGACTGTTTGAAGGTTGTCAGGGCTTTTCCCCCCAAGGCCATTCTTTCTCTGTTGATGTAAACTTCTCTCAGAGGGTTCCCAGGGCCCTTTTTCAATGCCCCCAGCAAATGTTCTTTCTTTTGAAGAAGCTTGAGTAAACGGGTTACCTCCTTTGTATAAGTCTTGCGGTGCTCCACTGGGGCTAGTTTGCACAGGGCTTTTGCCATTTTAACCCGTTTCCCCAACTCTACCACCTCTTTTTCTGTGCTTTTTATCTTTCTCACCATTTGAATCAGGCCACTGGTCGGGTCATCTGGATCCTGACTATAGTCTGTGAAATCTTCCTCCTCTGAGGAGTCACTGTCCTCCTCCTCTGACACTGGTAGGGCCTCCCGGCAGATCTCCATTACCTCTGCTCTCTCCTCTCTCTCCTCCGATCTGCTGTTCTCTGGGGCCTCCCCCAGCTCTCTCCCCCCCTCACCTGCTAGATGGCGTGCCACTGTGAGGGGGGGTACCGGTCTGGGTTCCTCCCGTGGAAGCCTGCACTCTTCGATCCACAGGGCTCCTTTCCCTCCTCTCTGGAGCCCTGCCAGAGAGGGAACTACTTCTCCTGGCCTTCTGGTCCCTGGCCCCAGGAGACCCCCTGGCCTGGGGCTTTCCTGAGGACCGCTCCCCAGGGACCTTCCTCATTTCTGGGGAAGGAGCTAGGCCTCACTCCCTTCCCCCTGGAAGCCTGCAGAGCCTCTGGCAGCACTTCCTCCTCCTTCCAAGTCTCAACAGCAACTAACTTGGAATGCCCTCCCGCGGGAGGTGGTGGCGATGAAAACGGTAACGGAGTTCAAACATGCGTGGGATATGCATAGAGGAATCCTGTGCAGAAGGAATGGATCCTCAGAAGCTTAGCTGAAATTGGGTGGCGGAGCAGGTGGGGGGAAGAGGGGGTGGTGATTGGGAGGAGAGGATAGGGGAGGGCAGACTTGTACGGTCTGTACCAGAGCCGGTGATGGGAGGCGGGACTGGTGGTTGGGAGGCGGGAAATACTGCTGGGCAGACTTATATGGTCTGTGCCCTGAAAAGGACAGGTACAAATTCAAGGTAAGGTATACACATATGAGTTTGTCTTGGGCAGACTGGATGGACCATGCAGGTCTTTTTCTGCCGTCATCTACTATGTTACTATGTTACTCACGTGGACCATCTACAGATGTCAGCTTCTCCTCAAGCCAATATCTGATAATCTTCAAACTTAAAGTGAAGAACTGCCCTTTGGATAGGACCCATGTTGCCTACATCATTTTCCTGCTGATGGGCCAAGCCCTTGCATGGGCTTCTGCACTCTGGGAGCGGAATGACCCAGTTCTCAACAATCTCAGCAGCTTCCTTGAGGAATTCATAAGGGTCTTCGAGGAGCCTAGGAGGGATTCTTCTGTAGCTTCCAAACAGGCTGAAACAAGGGTCGAAGATCCTTTGGAGTTACGCCATCCAGTTACGCAGTTTGGCCTCAGAGTTGAACTGGAACACTGAGAGTCTTGTGGTGGTCTTCTGGCAATGGTTGGCACTCCAAATTAAAGATAAGCTGGCAGGATGGGATCTTCCCTCTACACTGGATGATCTCATCAGCATCTGTAACCTGGTGGATATCTGATTCCAAGAATGAGCCCGGGACTGACACTCTTCCACCGGATGGTCCAGCTGGTGCCAATCTTCCAGCAAGCCATGCTAAACAAGTAGGCTTCACCTCCGGATTCTGGGGAACTCATGCAGGTGGATCATTCTACAGTTTATGAACAGGAAAAGCATAGCTGCAGGCAGTGGCGTAGCCAAGGGTTGACTTGGGTGGGCCCAGGCCCACCCACTTTGGGTTCAGGTCCACCCAGTAGCAGCATACCTATGATGTGGCTGGCAGGGATCCCCAAGCCCCACCAGCTGAAAACTCCCAACAAGTGTCCCTCCTGCATACCTTGTAAGTAGCAGATCTTCGCCTGCAGTGAGCAGTGACATACATACTGCTCGCACCGGTCCCACAGCCTTCCCTCTGATGTATTTCTGCCTAGGCGGAAACAGGAAGCTGCATCAGAGGGAAGGATGTGGGGCCAACATGAGCAGTGTGTATTAGTTGCTGCTCGCTGCTGATGAAAATCTGCTATTTAAAAGGTATACAGGAGATGGGGGATGTTTGAGAGACCATATGGCATGCAGGCGAGAGGAGAGACCAAATCACCTGTGGGATGGGGCGAGGTTCTTCTGCCCACCCATCTTGGGCCCAGGCCCACCCAAAATTGGGTGTCTGGCTACGCCCCTGGATGCAAGACTTTGAATTTTACCTCTACTGTGGAGAGAAGGAACATTATGCCCTTAAATGCCCTAAAAAATTGGGAAACTCGCGGGCCTAGCCTTGGCTGGAGAAACAGCTCTAGGTCTATCTTCCAGGATTCCCCGCACTCAATTTCTAGTCCCTGAATTGCTGGATCGTGACCAAGAGGTTAAGATCACAGAGGCCTTCATTGAGTCTGGAGCAGGAGGGAATGTTATTGAAATGGCCCTTGTTCAACATTATAAAATTACCACTCAGGACTTATCCAAGGCCATCTCAGTTTCCTTTGTGTATGGAAGTATCCAGGGGCACCTCAAGGCTAGAACAGTACCCCTATGCCTGAGAATAGGGGTCCTCCATAGGGAAGCTATTGTCTTCTCCATTCTCCAAACATCTGTAAATCCAATCATTCTGAGTTTACCTTGGCTAAAGAAGCATAATCCGGTAATAGTACTACCACTACTACTACTTAACATTTCTAAAGCGCTACTAGGGTTACGTAGCGCTGTACAATTTAACATAGAGGGACGGTCCCTGCTCAAGGAGCTTACAATCTAAGAGACAAGTGAACGGACAGTCCGATAGGGGCGGTCAAATTGGGGCAGTCTGGATTTAGTGAACGGTAAGAGTTAGGTGCCGAATGCAGCATTGAAGAGGTGGGTTTTAAGCAAAGACTTGAAGATGGGCAGGGAGGGGGCTTGGCGTAAGGGCTCAGGAAGGTTGTTCTAAGCATAGGGTGAGGCGAGGCAGAATGAGCGGAGCCTGGAGTTGGCGGTGTTGGAGAAGGGTACAGAGAGGAGGGATTTGTCCTGTGAACGGAGGTTACGGGCGGGAACATAGGGGGAGATGAGGGAGGAGAGGTAGTGAGGGGCAGCAGACTGAATGCATTTGTAGGTAAGAAGGAGAAGCTTGAATTGAATGTGGTATCTGATTGGAAGCCAGTGAAGTGACCTGAGGAGAGGGGTGATATGAGTAAATCGGTTTTGGCGGAATATGAGACGTGCCGCAGAGTTCTGAACAGATTGAAGGGGGGATAGATGGCTAAGTGGGAGGCCAGTGAGGAGTAAGTTGCAGTAGTCAAGGCGAGAGGTAATGAGAGCATGGACGAGAGTTCGGGTGGTGTGTTCAGAGAGGAAAGGGTGAATTTTGCTGATGTTAAAGAGGAAGAAGCGGCAGGTCTTGGCAGTCTGCTGGATATGCGCAGAGAAGGAGAGAGAGGATTCAAAGATGACTCCGAGGTTGCGGGCAGATGAGACGGGGAGGATGAGGGTGTTATCAACTGAGATAGAAAGTGGAGGAAGAGGAGACATGGGTTTTGGTGGAAAGACGATGAGCTCGGTCTTGGACATGTTCAGTTTCAGGTGGCGGTTGGACATCCAGGCAGCAATGTCGGTTAGGCAGGCTGATACCTTTGCCTGGGTCTCTGCGGTGATGTCTGGTGTGGACAGATATAGCTGGGTATCATCAGCATAGAGATGATACTGGAAACCATGAGATGAGATCAGGGCGCCCAGGGAAGAGGTGTAGATTGAGAAGAGAAGGGGTCCAAGGACCGATCCCTGGGGAACACCAACAGATAGGGGGATAGGGGTGGAGGAAGATCCATGAGAGTGAACTCTGAAGGTGCGGTGGGAGAGATAGGAGGAGAACCAGGAGAGGACAGAGCCTGGGAGACTGGGAGACTGGGAGAATGGCAAAATTACCGCTTGGAGCAATACATGGTACCAATGCTGTCTGGGCTCAGTATTGCCTGCTTTGCCCTAGCTACTGCAGACGTAAGAATCCTAGATGGTCTGCTTTGGGCCGATGTGGCCAAGGGGCGACACTTCCCCCTTACTGAGAGTATAATTGACCTATTGACCTCCAGCCGAGCAAGGTGCCACCTTGGGGAAGGATTTATCCCCTCTCTGTTCCTGAGATCCAGGCCATGTCTGACTATATCGCAGAAAACCCACAGAGAGGCATTATTCATCCTTCCATGTTCCTGGCAGGGGTTGGGTTTTTCTTTGTGGGGAAGAAAGATGGTACACTATGCCCTTGCATGGACTACTAAGGCACACATCTTTACCAAGTTGGATCTGAGGGGAGCATATAATCTGATTCATATCCGCAATGAGATGAATGGAAGATGGCCTTTTAATACTAGGGGCAGACATTATGAGTACTTGGTTACATAGGAGCAGACTCTGTGGGTTCTGTGGGTGCTTGAGAACCCCCAATATTGAGAAAATTCCTTGTATGTGTCCAGTGAGGGTTTATTTCTATTGGGCTAAGCACCCCCAATAATTTTGAAAAGTTGGCTCTTATGCTTGGTTATGCCATTCAGACTCTCCAAAACTCCAGTGGTCTTCCAAAATTTCATAAATGACATCTTCCGGGATCTGTTACAAAGCTGATTTACTTAGATGATATTCTGATATACTCTAGGACACTTGCAGAACACTGAACAATTACAACAGGTCCTGCAATGGCTCTTTGAGAATCACCTCTACACAAAATTGGAGAAATGCATATTTGAACAGAAAGTGTTGCCTTTCTTAGGCTACATCATATCTGATCAAAGCCTGAAAATGGATCCCACAAAACTATTGGCCATCTGTGACTGGCCTCGCCCCATGGGACGAAGAGCCTTGCAACGCTTCCAAAGCTTTGCAAATTAATATCAACAATTTATCCATGGATACTCATCTATTGCTGCCCCCCTCATGGCCTTAACTCAGAAGATTGGCCAGAAGAAGCTATACAAGCCGTTGACCTCTTTAAGCAAGCCTTCGCTTCCAACCTGGTGCTCCAGCATCCCAATCCAGAAAAGCTTTTCTTTGTTGAAGTCAATGCTTCCTCCATAGTGGCTGATGCCATCCTTTCCCATTTACCCTGTGCCTTCTTTTCCAAGAGGTTTTCACCCACAGAGAGGAACTACCCCATTGGAGACCAAGAACTAGTTAATAATACGGCACTGGAGGAGTGGCGTTGCAGCAGAAAGGTAAATTGGCCATACTAGATGGGTTTTCTGATCTTCATATACCATCGCAGTCTACATTTTTAAGTTTAAAAAAAATATAAGGCAACAATTTTCAGAGACAAATAACTATTTTCAGTCATTTTCTTCTACCAAGTCCTTTATGGAAGTAATAAACTTCAAAATTATGGTTAACTGTGATCTGAGTTTATGTAACCCTAATGCTCATTTTCAAAGCACTTAGACTTACAAAGTTCCAAAGGGTACGACTGAGGTCTTCTACTAGGTTGCATTAGTGTTTTTTTAGCTTTCGGTAGAAATCATCTGGCAGTAAACGCTGAGACACATATAGGAATATAATGGACGTCTCGGCATTTACCGTCAACTGATTTCTACCATGAGCTAAAAACGCTAACGCGGCTTAGTAAAAGACTACCTATGTAACTTTGTAAGTCTAACTGCTTTGAAAATACGCCTCTATGTGCAACATACGGGGAGGTAAGAAAATGCAAGCTTTTCCCCTGTTCTCTTCTTGGATCCTATTACTTTATATTTCTGGTCGAAAGTAGAGTGTAAACATTTCAATTGTAATAGATATTAGAGATATTGTAAATTTTCTCATATTGTAATCTTCTCTTGTGAGTTGTTAAATTTGGATGAAAATTATAAATAAAATATTTTAAAAAAGAAAAAAAAGAAAATGCAAGCTAAAGACAAAAAGAAAGTAAAAAAGTAAAGACTACATAAATTATGGAGCATATAAAGCATTTCAGATTTTTCAATGTAGTTTGTGGGTGGAGGTGTAGTCGTGGGGGAGGGGGGGGAATGATACAGAGTACCATATGCTCTGTGTGTGGGGGGGAGGGGGAACTCCAAGAGTGAATTGTACTGGCATCCATTGTGTCTGCATGGAATGAGCTTTCACAGGTTTCCTGCATGAATACTGATAAGGTTTTTAAAATTCAGGCAAATGTTTGTTAATTACTTTTAAATGAGGGCATGAAATTTTAAAAGGTGAACTCTGATAATGAATAAATGAAGAAAGCTGGGCTTTCTGACAGATGACAGAATGGATGATGAATGCCTTGCTGTAACCAAGGCACAAAGTAAGTAACATTTGCATTGAAATGCACACAAACCATAAGCTAAGAGCATGGGGTGGCAAAAAATGACTTTATTCGGATTCTATTTTTAAGGATGATGAGCTTGCCTAGTGAGCACCATTAAAGATTTCCTGGAGGGGAAAAGCACACAAAAGATAAGGCAGGATAACAATGCAAATTCTATATAACCCATCTTTGCTCCCTGCAGCTTTAAGCCTTTAAGAAGCCTTGACAAACTCAGACTGTCATAAACATAGAGGGGCATAATCGAACACGAACGCCCATCTCCATGAGTGTCTATCTCCGAGAACGGATACGTGAAGGGGCGGGACAAACCGTATTTTCAAAAAAAATGGGCGTCCATCTTTTTTCCGATAATACGGTTTGTGCCAGCCAAATGCATTGGATTTGTGCGGATTTGAGCTGGGCGGTATCGTTTTTCGGCGATAATGGAAACCAAAGGCGCCCAGCTCAAAAACGACCAAATCCAAGGCATTGGATCGTGGGAGGGGCCAGGATTCATAGTGCACTGGTCCCCCTGACATGCCAGGACACCAACCAGGCACCCTAGGGTGCACTTGTAACAATTAAAAAAACAAAGCAAACTACCTCTGAAGTCCATAGCTCCCGTCCCTTGGGTGCTGAGCCCCCCAAATCCCCCCCAAAACTCACTCCCCACAACTCTACACCATTACCATAGCACTTATGGCTGAAGGGGGGCACCTAGATGTGGGTACAGTGGGTTTTGGGGGCAGTTTGGAGCGCTCCCATTTACCACCACAAGTGTGACAGGTGAGGGGGGAAGGGCCTGGGTCCACCTGCCTGAAGTGCACTGCAGTACCCACTAAAAACTGCTCCAGGGACCTGCATACTGCTGTGATGGAGCTGGGTATGACATTTGAGGCTGGCATACAGGTTGGAAAAAAAAGCTTTTAAAGTTGTTTTTTTTGGGTGGGAGGGGGTTAGTGACCACTGGGGGAGTCAGGGGTGGTCATCCCCGATTCCCTCTGGTGGTCATCTGGTCATTTAGGGCACTTTTTTGGGACTTGTTCGTGAAAAAAAAGGGTCCAAAAAAGTGATCAAAATTCGCACTAAAAACGCCTTTCTTTTTCGATTAACGGCCGAGGATGCCCATCTCTCCTCGGCTGATAAACACGCCCCAGTCCCGCCTTCACCATGCCTCCGACACCCCCCGTCAACTTTGTCCGTTTCCGTGACAGATTGAAGACGCCCAAAATCGGCTTGCGATTATACCGATTTGGGCGCCCACGGGAGAAAGACGCCCATCTCTGATTTGGGTCGAAATATGGGCGTCTTTCTCTTTCGAAAATAAGGCAGATAGTCTTCGCTTTGTTTGTTTTCCAACATATGCAAAAGGGCTCCATGCATAAAACTCTCCAAAGAAGGGATAGAAAGTATCAAATTTTCCTCTCATGAGACAGAAAATCAGAAATGCTGGATCAGTATTTTCAGACAACAAATTTGCCCCACAATCCCCATTACTTTGCCATGAGGCTGCTGAATGCTGAAGAAAACTGGAAGCATTTTTTGAGCTGCCTCTCTCACACCCGAATACACCCTGTTCTGCACCCACACTCCTATACCCCTGTGCACAATTCTTACATGATGACTTCTAATATACACAAATGCACCCTCAGGATGTCCATGCACCCCAAAACCCTCCATACTCCCACTCATATGCCCCCAAAATCATACCTCCATGCTCCTCTTACTCCCTATTCATACCCCACAAACATTTCTCTATATATCTCTCCAAATTTCTCCCCAAACACATACTGGACACCAACATACACATAGATGACCCTCCCCTCCATGTACTGTTACTCTATTTTCCACTCTGTATATATTCCCGGAGTTGGTACTCTCCTCTCCAGAACCTGTAAGCCACATTGAGCCTACTGCTAAACGGGAAAATGTGGGATACAAATGTAATAAATAAATAAATAAATGTACACATAGGCATGCTCTAAAATTATCACTGTTCATGTGTCTCTATATGTGTACACATATATGTGCCTATATAGATAGTCCACTTTCCTTTGCTTTTTAAAGCCTGAATTTATACCAGAATGTTTTCTGGTAACTGAGCAAATTGGGATACTGCTACTACTACTACTATTATTAAACATTTCTATAGCGCTACTAGACTTACGCAGCGCTGTACAAATTAACATGAAAAGACAGTCCCTGCTCAACAGAGCTTACAATCTAAATTGGACAGACGAACAGACAGCTAGGGGTGGGGAAATTGCAGTGGTAGGGGTGATAAGTGAGGGTGTTGAGTAAGAGAGTCATGGTTAGGAGTCGAAAGCAGTAGCAAAGAGGTGGGCTTTAAGCCTAGCTTGAAGACAGCCAGAGACTGAGCCTGACGTACTGGCTCAGGGAGTCTATTCCAGGCATAGGGAGCAGCGAGATAGAAGGAACGGAGCCGGGAGTTAGCAGTGGGGGAGAAGGGGGACGACAGGAGACATTTACCCAGTGAATGGAGTTCACGGGGAGGAGTGTAGGGAGAGATGAGAGCGGAAAGGTACTGAGGAGCTGCGGAGTGGATGCACTTGTAGGTCAAAAGGAGAAGTTTGAACCGTATGCGGAAGCGGATAGGGAGCCAGTGAAGCGACTTGAGGAGAGGGCTAACGTGAGTATAGCGACTCTGGCGGAATATAAGAATTGGGGGATACTGCCCCAATATTTCTCTTGGCTAGTCTACTGAAGCACAGTAGCACCTTCTAGCATGCATCACTTGCCACCATTCCACAGGACATAACTGACTCCCGTAAGCATCACAATCCTCTTTCAACACAGGTGCACTTCCCTCTTTACCTCATATTTTCAAAAAGAGGAAATCTCTGTGTTTATCTCATGTCTTTTTGAATACTGTGCATTCAGATGTCATACCATTTGGGTCACTTTCCTCTGAATGACTTTGAGTCTTTTACATCCTTGACAAGGTATAGCCTCAATTTGCCTAAAGGCCATCAAACCTATCATGGCAAAAAGGAAGCCATTTTAATGCAATGAACTTATCTTGCTCTAACTTGCAATCATTAGTGATCTTCAAAGGCCTTTACTACCATTCCCGCTTGTCTGAGGAGTTTTCCATTCAAAGTTAATCTGGGATTTCACTGCCACACATTTTGAGCTGGCTGCATAATGTTTTTTGTTTCACCCAAGAATTCAGAACCTCTCAAACTGATACCAGACAAGATTTGTCTGTTTCCTCTCTTTTTCTCTCCTCTGAAGCATCCGGGGCTTTTTCTTTGTGCTGGTACACACCAGTACGGCGTACCGGTACCTTTTTTTACTTGCTGATCCCGTTTCCTCTCGTTGCCTGCTTGAGAGTCTGGGCCCCCAGCAGTAATCACTCAGTACAAGGCCCGGCACCAGCACAAACTTCAGCACTCAGCCTTCAAGCCTATCCGCTCGTGGAGGCCTTGTTCTTAATGCCCCTGTGATGCATACATGTCAGACAGGGTAGAACTAACAGGGCCTTCCCAAATGCATGGGTGTGAACAAGGAGATTGATGCAAAGGCTCCTCAGTGTAGGTGTTGGGCCTTGTATTGACTGATTACTGCTGCCAGGGCCAGACACTCTGAGGCAGGTAGTGGGAGAAGGAGGAAGGTTTGAGGAGAATCGTTGGACAAGGATGGGGGGGGGGGACATGGGGAGGAGAATCACTGGATATGAATGGGAGGGGAGGGTAGGGGAGAGAGGAGAATCGCTGGACATGGATGGGAGGGGAAGGCAGGGGAGAGAGGAGAATCACTGTACATGGATGGAGGGAAGGGCATGGGAGAGAGGAGAATTGCTGGACATGGATGGACAGAAGAGCAGGAGAGTGAGAGGAGAATTGCTGGACATGGATGGATGGAGGGGAGGGAAGAGAGGAGACTTGCTGGACATGGATGGAGGGGAGGGCAGGGGGAAAGAGGAGAATTGCTAGACAAGGATGGAAGGGAGGCCAGGGGAGAAAGGAGAATTGCTGGACATGGATGGATGAAGGGGAGGGCAGGGGAGAGAGGAGAATTGCTGAACATGGATGGATGAAGGGGAGGGCAGGGGAGAGAGGAGAATTACTAGATATATGGATGGACAGGAGAGCAGGAGAGAGAGAATTGCTGGATATGGATGGATGGAGGCAGTGGTGTGCTGGAGTTGGCTCGCAGCAGCTCGCAAGAGCCGGTTGTTAAATTATGCTGAATTTTGTGACCTGGTTGTTGAATGGAGCCAGGCAGCCAGCACACAAATATCTATTTTTTCTCCTTCCCTACCTAACAGCATTATCCTCTCTCCCTCCTCCCCTATCTGCCTATGAGTCCAGCATACCTCTCTCAGCTTCCCACCTCATATCCTCCCTCAGGTCCATCCCCCTCACCACTGTCTGTCAAACATCACTACTCTTCCAGCAGCGCTAGTGGTAACACACTGCCTGGCTATGGTTACTATATGGCTACAGAAAAAGGAGGACAGATTAAGCCAGTCTTTCAATGGAAGCAAAACCCAGACTGGATCAATGTGTCCTCCTTTTTCTGGAGCCATAGGTAACCCTATGCCTGGCCAATCCGGAGCCTTTTCTCTGCCAGATCCTGCCCATATGTAAGCAGGAAGTTGCATCAGTGTGACAAGAAATGGCAGAGAAAAGGCTCCAGGTCAGCCAGGAAGTGTGTTACTGCTAGAGCTGCAGGAAGAGTAGTGAGGTTTGAAGGGTGGCCCGTGAGGGGAATGGATCATCTGAGGAGGGAAGCTGAGAGAAGTATGCTGGATGGGCAGGGGGGAAGGGTAGATGATGATGCTGTGTTAGCTCTACCTAGGCAAGGAGTTTTGATTGAGAACAGGAGATGGCATGAAGTCAAAAAGTTGAAGCTAATTAGATAAGTCTCTGTTTCACCTTCCCTGTGTAGCTGTCTTCGCTGTAAACTCAAAACAAAACAAGCAAACCTATGTGCTGCTGCATCCACGTTGTTGTTCTTTATTGCTGGTAGCATTTTAATTTAATCTCACTTATATTTTCAAATATGCTGGCTTGTGTAGCATAAGAATGCACACAGAGGAAGTATAATGGAATAACTTTTCATAGGTACAGTAGTAATTTGTTATAAATGTTATTTAGAGGGGCTGGTCATGGGGACACCTTGCACTGTTATATTTGTGCAGAGATTTCTTTCTTCTGGTAAAGTGCCACTAAAACAGACATCATGTTATGAGATTCAGGTGCTCAACATTCAGAATTTCTATGTATTTATTTATGACATTTATATCCCACATTAAACATGAATTAGGTTGAAACCTGGGAGCATTAAAATTTTTTTTTCTGTGCCTAGATCAAAAGAGAAAGATGGTAGGTGGGAACTTACTCCTTTTGTTTTGTTGGAATACAGTGGTATATTACTATAGAAATGCACTTAATATTATTACTACTATTTAAAAGAGAGAGACTGAATAATGAGGGCAGAGCTACCTTCATGCAGAAGTTCAGTCAGTCTAAATATGCCATTTTCCAGTTCTGTGGTAGATATTTATTTCTTCTTCAAGTCTAGTTGTAAAAAGCATTATTATTTTTTTAATCTCCTGCTCACAGTAAAGAATATTCTATGTTTTAATATTATTTGTAAATTGGTTGCTACACTGTACTTTTGTACCAATAAAACATATAATAAGGTTACATACATATATATTGCTTTTTCTGGGGGGGGGGAGAGAGAGCCCATTGTTAAACATCAGCACACCACAGGATGGAGGGGAGGGAAGATTTTAGAATTGCTGGACATAGTTGGAGGGGAGGGCAGGGGACAGAGAAGAATTGCTGGACATGGAGGGAGGAAAGGGCAGGGGAGAGAGGAGAATTGCTGGATATGGGTGGAGGGGAATGAGGAGAAATGCTGGACATGGATGGAGAGGAGGGAAGAGAGGGAGGAGGTAAAGGGGAAAGAGGAGAAAAACTGCACATAAAGGAGAAAATAGGCAAAAGTTGGATTCACTCTATACCCTCTCCAGTCAAGTCCGCGGAGGACCTAGCTTTTACTTGTGGATGTAGGGCAGTAAGTGAAGAAGAAAGGAGGAGAGTAAAGAAATCAATGGACAGGAGGCCCTGGAAATGGAGTGAAGAGAACAGATAGAACAGTAGAACCAGAGATTGGGATCAACATGATCAGAAAAACAGTCACCAGAAAATAAAGGTAGAAAAAATAATTTCATTTTCATTTTGGTGTTTGAAATATGTCCAATTTGAGAATTAACATCTGCTGCCTTATTTTGCACTGTACAGGAGAATATGTGTTTCTTTCTGATTTACTGGTATTGTGCTGCATGCAGAGTCTGGTTTCTTGGGATTTCAGGTTCATTTTTGCCTGTATTTGAAGAGGGACCATCTGTGTTCTGAATGTGTGACTACAAGGCCAAGTGCCTGAATAGGGATTTTTTTGTTAGGTTCTGAGATTTTGATAACACAGATTGGCAAGACTGTTCTCCTAATTACTGGTCTGTGTGCTAATTTGGTTTGTGTCATTTTGGGTGTACTTGAGCTGTAGCAGTTTACAGAAATTATTTATAATTGAAAACATCACAAGTTATTTTCATCTTCTATACTGGTATAATATTTTTAATGATGCCTTGTTATGTGCTCCATGGGTTGGTAAAATAGGTGTGGCTTCTTTGAGCTTCAAGTTTGTTCCTTTAACCTTTTTATTTGTGAATCGTGTATGTAGCCGAGACCTAAACTGTATTTAACACACAGAATACAGGATGAACATAAGAAAATACCTCATCCATAAAAGGTGTCACCGGATGAAAATTATTATGATATGTTTTGAAATCTGCGAAGAGAATCAATTTATGTTACACATATTCAAACAACAAATACTAGTAAGTATGAATACATTAATTATTAAAGTGCAACTAATGAGTCTATTGCACTCACTATTTTCTATAAATTATTAAAAACATTAAAAACCTTAGATATAATAAATAATTAAAATCCCTCCTGGATCCAGGTCTACAGTACTAAAACATTTCTCTTTCTTATAGAAATCAGTGGTGTTACTAAGACTATAAATAAATATTGCACATAAACTATTAATGAATTTTGAATAAATATTACTATTAAAATGTTACTTAACAATAAAATCTTCATTTCCCTTATAGGGTTTACTTTTAAGGTAAGTATCCTATATAATAATTCTCACCTCCAACGTTCCGTGCCTGGGCTCCCTAGGCTGGAGGTGGTCTGCTAGGCAGACACGCACTGACGTCACTGACGTCATGACAGCTGATTCCAAGGCAAGGGGAGGAGTAGGGAAACACACTGCGCGTGTTTCCCTACTCCTCCCCCTGCCTCAGAATCATCTGTCACCCCCCGTGCTACGGCCCCCTCGACCCCTGACGTCAGACGCATGCAGAGGAACTTCCAGAGAAGATGAGGAAGGCACACAAAGGGCACAACAACACTTCGAATGACGGGGGTTTGGGTCCCCCGTCAGCACAGGCAGTACAGAACGGCGGCGGGGGGCGGTTTTCGGCGGTCCGGGGGGGGGGGCGACAGGTTCGCCGAAGGGGGGGCGAGGGGGCCATAGCGTGTGCCTAGGGCCCGTTTCCTTGCCTTCAGAAACGGGCCTTTTTTTACTAGTTAAGTAATAATATCAAAGATAAATTGTATTGTCATAAGTAATTAAACTAATTTAACATTTCTTTTTTTCTCTCTTTTAGGTCCCAAGTTCCTCAAGGTAAGTATGAGTAACTAATGTAAGGTTTAAAATGTCTCTCTCAGTTCCACAGTCCTGTAGAATTAATTTTTCTTTTTTACTTAGCTCAAATGCTAGCTTTCTTGACTCTTGGACATTTCATCTGGCTTGGATATCTTTGCCTTGATCTTCACCCTAAACTTATGCTTCAAAAGAAATTAAAAGGAAAGAATCTACCTTCCTGCAGAGTGTGTGACTATAAGTAAGCCTGCCTATTACAGGAGCCTTAACTGGATATTCTAATATAATACAAATAAAATAAATTTAAATTTTCCCTGTCTGGTTTCCTGACTATTTCTAGTAAACTTTTAATTTCTAAATCTGCCTGTGAAGAGGGCAGGTCCTCTTCATGGAATTTTCTGTGTCCTTGAAGATCATCAAATGGTCATACCACTCACACACAGCCCTTAGAGGTTTGGCTTAAGTTAAATCTTTTCTTTATTTTCCTAAGGTCAGATAATTCAATTGTCTGTCAAGTTCAGACTTCAAATATCATTCTATTTGTTTTCAATAAGTTCTTTATAAATAGGTTTAATATCTTTACATCTCGAAGGAGATCTTTCAGGAATAATATCATATCAATTCCTATATTAATTGCCTCAACCCACTGAAAGGCTTCTGACGTTCAATGCTATCCAGCACTGTTCAGAACAAAATATTTTCTAAATAGTATTCCAACTATTTCTTACATTATCAATTATTACATATTAAACCTGTTCAATACAAGCTTTCTCTCTGAATAGAAAAATTAAATTCTCTTACATGGGTACAAACCTCCTTATAAATTTAATTACTCTCAGTTATGACAGTTTCAATCACTCTTTTATTATTTCACTCAAAACTTTTTCATTTATTCCTTCCATTCTACCCCTCACACAGACACACCAGGAGACAGGTCTTCTCTCCTGAAAATCTTTCGTTGCTCTCTCCCAACTGTCACTAGCTAGGTTCCTAACTAGAGCAGTGCAGCCAATCAGGAAGCTTCCTGTGAGGACGCATTTCTATACTGACATTCTATTATGCATTTTGGATTAAAAACACTATATAAAACCTTCATTTTGGATTTTAATTACACAACTCAAATCAGAGCAGTGCCCTAATATCTATTCTATGGAAATTTTGCATTTAAATTGACCTCTAAATAGCCAAACTGGAACCTTAATAAATTGGACTAATTTGCATACAATTAAAGCTTATCTAACTCCATAGCAAGCAAGCAAGTATAGGCTTCCTACACCTAACCCCTACCATTGAAACATATGCAAACACTTTTAAAATTTATTTTTGTTGCTTTTTAATTTGCAAGTGTCAGTGCATAAGTACATAAGTATTGCCATACTGGGAAAGGCCAAAGGTCCATCAAGCACAGCATCCTGTTTCCAACAGTGGCCAATCCAGGTCACAAATAACTGGCAAGATCCCCAAAAAGTACTAAACATTGTATGCTGCTTATCCCAGAAATAAGCAGTGAATTTTCCCCAAGTCCATTTTAATAATGGTCTATGGACTTTTCCTTTAGGAAGCAGTCCAAACCTTTTTAAAACTCTGCTAAGCTAACCGCCTTTACCACATTCTCTGGCAACGAATTCCAGTGTTTAATTACACATTGAGTGAAGAAAAAGTTTAAAATTACCTCATTGTAGCTTCATCGCATACCCCCTAGTCCTAGTATTTTTGGAAAGCGCAAACAGACGCTTCACATCTACCCGTTCAACTCCACTCATTATTTTATAGACCTCTATCATATCTCCCCTCAGCCGCCTTTTCTCCAAGCTGAAAAGCCCTAGCCGCTTTAGCCTTTCCTCATAGGGAAGTCGTCCCATTCCCTTTATCATTTTCGTCGCCCTTCTCTGCACATTTTCTAATTCCACTATATCTTTTTTGAGATGCGGTGACCAGAATTGAACACAATATTCGAGGTGCGGTCGCACCACGGAGCGATACAAAGGTATTATAACATCCTCATTTTTGATTTCCATTCCTTTCCTAATAATACCTAACATTCTATTTGCTTTCTTAGCCACAGCAGCACACTGAGCAGAAGGTTTCAACGTATCATCAACAACGACACCTAGATCTCTTTCTTGGTCCGTGACTCCTAAAGTGGAACCTTGCATGACGTAGCTATAATTCGGGTTCCTCTTTCCTACATGCATCACTTTGCACTTGCTCACATTAAACGTCATCTGCCATTTAGACACCCAGTCTCCCAGTCTTGTAAGGTCCTCTTGTAATTTTTCACAATCCTCCTGCGATTTAACGACTTTGAATAACTTTGTGTCATCAGTAAATTTAATTACCTCACTAGTTACTCCCATCTTTAGGTTATTTATAAATATGTTAAAAAGCAGTGGTCCCAGCCAAGACCCCTGGGGAACCCCACTAACTACTCTTCTCCACTGAGAATACAGACCAGTTTTTAATCCATAATAGAACACTACCTCCTATCCCATGACTCTCCAATTTCCTCTGGAGTCTTTCATGAGGTACTTTGTCAAACGCCTTCTGAAAATCCAGATACACAATATCAACTGGCTCACCTTTATCCACGTGTTTGTTCACCCCTTGAAAGAAATGTAGTAGATTGATGAGGCAAGATTTCCCTTCACTAAATCCATGTTGACTTTGTCTCATTAATCCATGCTTTTGAATATGCTCTATAATTTTGTTCTGAATAATAGTCTCTACCATTTTGCCCGGCACCGACGTCAGGCTCACCGGTCTGTAATTTCCCAGATCTCCTCTGGAACCTTTTTAAAAAATTGGTGTTACATTGGCCACCCTCCAATCTTCCGGTACCACGCTCGATTTTAAGGATAAATTACATATTGCTAATAATAGCTCCGCAAGCTCATTTTTCAATTCTATCAGTACTCTGGGATGAATACCATCCGGTCCAGGAGATTTGCTACTCTTCAGTTTGTAGAACTGCCCCATTACATCCCCCAGAATTACAGAGAATTCATTAAGTTTCTCCGACTCGTCAGCTTCGAATACCATTTCTGGCATCGGTATCCCACCCAAATCTTCTTCGGTGAAGGCCGAAGCAAAGAATTCATTTAATCTCTCCGCTACAGCTTTGTCTTCCCTGATCACCCCTTTTACTCCTCAGTTATCTAGTGGTCCAACCGGTTCTTTTGCCGGCTTCCTGCTTTTAATATACCTAAAAAAAGTTTTACTACGTGTTTTTGCCTCCATCGCAATCTTTTTTTTCGAAGTCCCTCTTAGCCTTCCTTATCAACGCTTTGCATTTGACTTGACATTCCTTATGCCGTTTCTTATTATTTTCAGTCGGTTCCTTCTTCCATTTTCTGAAGTATTTTCTTTTAGCTCTAATAACTTCCTTCACCTCACTTTTTAACCACGCTGGCTGTCTCCTTTGACTTTACTGCACCTGCGCTGAAATTCGTGCCATTTTCTGTTCACCCTGGCAACCAAGGACACCTCCGAATCCCCCCTTGCATTTCCCAGCAGTCTCTGGGGCAAATTAATTATAAGTACGCCACATGCGCATGCTTCGCACATGCATGATCACATAACGCCTGATTTCAGTCGCAACTTTATTTTTATCATTAGACCCTTCCATGGGTCACAACAAGCCCCCTTTCAAAATTTTTAATGAATCATTGGTGATGCAATGGTCCCTGATGCTCTGTCACAACTCTGGAGCCATTGGACCCATGCAAGCAACGGTGCATGTGCCGCTGACGTCATTGATGACGTCAACACGCATGCTGATGTTGCGCCCACACAGCCAGCATTCCCCAGGCTCCTACAGGCCTCAGGGAACCTGGGACTTTTCCTTCTCTCCATGGCCGGCTTCACTCCTCACCAGTGACGATCCAGAATTGCGTGGTTTGCGCCAGACACGTGATCCCGAGATGGACTCACCCCCAAACTCAAATGGACCCCAGGTAACTAAAAATTAAATTTTTTTCATACTGGTTACATTAGTATTAGCACATGGCCACTGAAAATAATGCAGTAGCACTTAGTGCATCTTATTTAGGAGATGCTAAGGGCCCCCTCATTTAGTCAGTGTTATTCAGTTAGCATGCGCCAATGTCAAAGGGCTAGCTGAACAGTGCTTCCATACCTATTCTCTACCCCTAACATGTCCCCTCCAAAAAAAAATTAAAATGTACTATATGGTTAGCATTCGCAAATATCAAAGCTAATGAAAAACAATTTATTGCATTCTGTGTTAGGCCACTTTTCCCACATTAAGGGCTAGATTCTATATATGGTGCCTGAAAATTCCACGCAGAAAAAAAAAAGCCTAGGCATATTCTCTAAATTACACCTAAATTTTATAGAATAGGCTTAAATTTCCATTCGGTATATAGAATTACACTGAGCACCTCTCCATGCGACCAAGTTTAGTCGTAGCCATTTATGCCATGTTTTACTTGGTGTAAATCCCGATGCCTAAATTAGGCACAGAGCGGGTGTATTGTATAACAACGCGCATAGATTTTAGAAATGGCCATGCCCCATTTTTAACTATGTGACTTAGAATTTACAAGCACCACATTACAGAATATGCTTAGCGAGTTGTGCATGTAAATCTTAATGCCAATTAGTGCTGATAATTGCTTATTAACATCCAATTGACAGCACTGATTAGCTAGTTAACCAATTCTGCATGGAATTTAAGGCACAATATAGAGAATCCCGGGGTAACTGCACATTAGTGCTTAACGCAGTTTAGTAAAAGGGCCCCTAAACGTACTTACTGGCTTTTACTGTCATATTAGTTTCCAAATTATTTTGTATAACTCCCCACACCCAATTATTTATGTTTATCTTCAAGTCTCTTGTCTACCAGAGTGGGTGAAATCTGGTCATCTTCTAAGGAAGATGATGCAAAACAGTCTTCTCAGCTAGTAAAAGGATTGACATAGACCCTTCTTAAATTATTCTTTTTGAAGTCACGTCATGGCAGCAAGAACACTGTTCAGTAGTGGATTCTGAAAACCTACTGCCCTTCTTCATATGAAAGCTTGTCATCTCATGGGACTGCACCAGTGACAAAGCCACAGGTGGGCAGGGGCCCACCTACTTTGGGTTCAGGCCCACCCAGCATTCTCCCGCCTGAGCCCCTGGTGTCATCTGAGCAGTGGGGGAGTTGGTGGCGCACTTCCAGCTGCCAATGCTGGCACTCCCATGCATGCTCAGTTCATGTTGCTCATACGGCATGAGGGGCTCAGGCAGAAGATGTATTCATTTTAACGTGGTGGGGGGAGGGGGAATGAAATGCATGGGCTCACTCAGTTCACACCAGGGCTCACCCAGAAATGGACTTCTGGCTACTCTGCTGCTAGGTCTATGACCTCATGACTCTAACGGCCATCTGGAGCACAGGCAAGGCTGGGCAGCAGGAAGTAGTTTAGGATGAGACTGGCTGCCACTCAGTAGGAATTTTCTTTCAGGGCAATTTCTCCAAATAGATTAGTTTTGCGCACACCTCTCTCCTAGACCAGGGTATGTAGAGTATGATTTCAGTCTCTCAAATTTACTGCGAACTTGCATCATGCCAAAGAGAGCTTCCCTCTGGAGTAGGGTTACCATATTTTGTCCCCCAAAAAGGAGGACACATACCCCGCCCCCTTTCACACCCCGCCCTGCCCCCTTTCACGCCCTTGCTCTGCCCCCTGTCACATTTTCCCCTCCCCCCTGTCACACCTTACTACTTACCTTACTACTGCCCTGGTGGTCTAGTGACCTCTTCGGGGCATGAAAGAGCCCTCTCTTTCCTGCCCGGAGCGCTGCCCTGCATGCATCCTTCCTGTTGGTGATCTCGGTGCCGATTCAAAATGGCCACCGAGAGTTGAAGTCTCGCGAGGTCTCTTCAACTCTTGGTGGCCATTTTGAATCGGCGCCAAGATCAACAACAGAAAGGATGCATGCAGGGCAGTGCTCCGAGCAGGAAAGAGGGGGCTTTTTCGTGCCCTGAAGGTGGAAGAGGTCACTAGACCACCAGGGCAGTAGTAACTAAGGGGAGGGGAGGCTAGCAATCTGCCCATTTGTCTGGAATTCTGGACAAACAGGCAGGCTGGCGGGCGGGCCATCCTATAGGACGGCCCGCCCACCAGCCTGCCCGTTTGTCCAGAAATCCGAACAAACGGGCAGATTGGCAAAACCCGCCCGGTTGCCAGGACATGTTCTCAAAAACAGGACATGTCCGGGTAAATCCGGACATATGGTAACCCTACTCTGGAGTTCATAAGATGTAACATGTATAGGCAACCAGCCAGGAGTGTTTGGAAATTCTTTTTGATCAAGGCAGTGGAAGTTTCTTGGAGTATCATCAAATTCACTGAAAGATAAATGATGAAAGTAATTTTTGAAAAAGACTAACTTTAGAGTGACACACAGAAATGAGCACAAGACACATTTGATTTATTTCTTTGAGGTTTTTGGACTGATGATAATATGGAGTGAGGAATAAAAGCTTAGGACCCTGTTTACTAAGGTGTGCTAGCATTTGTAGCATGTGCTAAATATTAGCATGCGCTAACTCTAGAGAAACCCGTATATTTTTATGAGTGTCTCTAGCGTTAGCACATGCTAATTTTATAGCGCGGCTTAGTAAACAGGGCCCTAAATGTTACAAGCAGAATAGCTGTCACCTCTGATGTGATGGTCCATCACATGCATTTAATTGGATTTAGTACAGGTATTTTTTAAATTTTGGTTTTGGCTTTATAAATCAGGCACAAAGCATACTCCTTCAATGTTTAGGCTCATTGTTATAAAATTATCCTCATAGCAGCAATTTTATAATATAGACACTAACAGTTATGCACCAGTTATCACCCTAATTCTATAAAAGTCACCAAAAATTGTGCACGCAAATTTGGACACATGCCCGCTTTGCGTGTGCAATTTAAATGAATAATGAGCTAATTAGCATCAATAATTGCCTTTTTAACAAGCAATTATTGGCACAAACTAGATTTAATTGGAATCTACAGGTGTAAATTTAGGCACGGGATCCATGTCTAAATTTTATGTGTGAGTTAAAAAAGGGATGCACAGAAATGGGAGGGTCATGAGTGGAATGGGGGCTTATGCTGTTATAGAATGAGGGGGGATATGCGCCAAATTTAGTTGTGTACATTTGCACTACGTTTCAGTTGGTGCAAATGGCCACGCCTAAAGTTAGACGTGATTCATGGGCATAAGTGCTATTCTATAAACCACGCCTAACTAAGTAGGGCTTAGAGAACAGTACTTTTTCGGAGCCGTATATAAAATTCACCCCTATGCAATAAATGTGTAGAATAATGGCATTTATATGTGTATGAGTGCACATATGTGCATAAATGCCAAATTTCCATCTACTGTAAATTTACACTTTACTTATATAGCATGTATTTGCAAGGAGAGCATATATATGGGTGGAGTCCTGTCTTTTATGCACATAACTTATAGAATATTACAAGTTATGCACCTACCTCCGACATTTAACCACCAATACTTACACCACCTCTATGACTGGCTTAAGTGCTCGCACATGAATTCTAGGTGCATATTTTACCTGCTAGACTAGTATTCTATACAGGAAAGTAAGTGTCTATATTCCTGTACAGAATAGGCTCCTTTGAGCCTTCAGTTATAACACTGCTCTGATAATGTTTTGTGTTTCTCTTGCAGGATGAAATAAATATGGCAAATAATTAAACACACAAATATAGTGAAGTTCACTAAGAGGCTGATATTCAAAGGGTTTATGCTCCTAATTTTGAAAGTTAAGCTCCTAATTGGGCTGAGTAAATTCACAGTCTCTGATCCAAAAATATGGTAGCCATCTTCCTAAAGTATAGACGCTTAACACTATTCAGATCTTGCTTGAATACAAAGCTAACCAGGAGAGCGGCTCTGTCCTGCACTTAATCCAAAGGTGCTCCCAATATTGCAGAAACAGCCAAAAGTTCATTCCCTATTTCATGAGATGTCACTTTTTGGGGGAGGAAATAAGCGTTATTAAATGGTGGCATTAATGTAGAAGATATTCCTGCTATTTCCACACGGTATTTTTCCATGTATCTAAAGCAGTTTGACCTAGGACCCTTGCGAAGTTCAAAACCCTTAAATTTAATTGACGTACATGATTCTCCATCTGCTCTAGTTTTCTGTGTAATAAGATCTTATCTATAGTAAGAGCTCCAATGGCTGCCATTTTCTCATTAATATCGATCTGCAAGGATCCTATCTTCTCCTGGTATGCTTTCCAAAATTTCTTCTGGTTATAAGCCAATACATTTACGTTCTGAACCAAGAAGATTAAGTCCAAAGAGCACTTAGATATAGCTTTGACCATTTTAACCAGCATCTTCCAAACAGACTGGAGAGAGAGACCCCTGGACTACAGATTGATAACAAACTCTCCAGAGGCTTGCGGGACCTTTCCTGTTCTCAACACTACTGTCACAGTACGTTGCTTGCTAGGAAGAAGCACTGGCTGCAAACCTACTTTCAGCAAGGCCCTGCAGTCCGAGGATGTAGAAGGAGCTGACACTGCTGAAGACAATGAAGGAGACAACAATCCATGGATGTTGTCCAGCCCAGTTCCTACAGTTTTTACAACCAGAGAAGTTACTGCTTGAATATCATCCACAGCATCCAAATGAGAGCAGGGGAGGAGAGCTCCCATGGGCTGAGGGAAGCCTCACCCCCAGACAATTCTGGCTGTCTACCACTCAGCGTTGTGGCGGGGGAAACACCAGTGAAATGATTGAGAGTGAGCAAAAATCTCCATGTTAGTCTGCAAAACTCCAGCAGTGGAAACTACCGATGGGTAAGTTCTCACTTTTCTTCGCCGCTTAGGAGCCATAGGAAATCATGTTTATGTAATGGTTCAATGGAGAAAAAAGTAAACTCAGAAGCCAGTTGCCGACTTGGTTCCCAGAAAAACTAAACAATTTCTTTGTCTCTTGTCTTTACTGAAGAAATGTTGGGGTCATATCCATACCCAAAATCTTTTTTGATGGTGATGATTCAGAGCAACTAAGGCATATCACTGTAAGCATGAAGAGCAACAAACCATCGTTCCCTCCCTTCTTCCCAGTTCCAGGGTCCCCCTCCCTCCCAGTTCCAGGGTCGTCGTCCCTCCCTCCCTCCCTTCCAGTTCCAGGCCCCCTCCCTCCGAATTTTAAAAGCCATCCTGACTTACCTCATCGGGGTTAAGGTGGCCGGCAGCAGTGGTAAAAAGCGTGCAGGCTCGGCACTTACTTCAGTTTTCCCTTCTCTGTCTCTCAGCTCTGGTCCTGTCCTCATTTCCTGTTTCCGCAAGGGTGGGACCAGAGCTGAGAGACAGAGAAGGGAAAACTGAAGTAAGCGCTGAGCCTGCACGTATGCTTTTTACCGTGCGATGTAAGTCAGGATGACTTTTACAATTCGGAGGGAGGAGGCCTGGAACTGAAAGGGAGGGAGGGAGGGAGGGACGATGACCCTGGAACTGGGAGGGAGGGAGGGGGGACGCTGGAACTGGGAGGGAGGGGGGATGGACGACGACCCTGGAACTCGGAGGGAGGAAATGAACGTCCGGTGGGTAAATATTATATGCAGCCTTCCCTTCCCTCTGAGGGCGGGGCACTGAGAGTGAGTGCGAGGACTGTGGTTGGTCCCTTCTCCTTCTGACGTCGCGTTTCTTTCCCTGGCAACTATACAGAGTTCCCTCGAGGGTGGTTGGGAGTGCAATTACGAACCCTACAAACACTACACGGCTTCACTGCCACACTGCCACGGAGTCAGCTTCAGAACGTTGGAGGTGCGAATTATTATATTAGATTATGTATGTTTTTATGTAATAAAGCATAAATCTTAAGGCATGGTAAATGCACTGTGTGCATGAGCAGGTGCTGGCATGCCTTCAAAAGTTACTGCACAGGCTTTGCATTTACCATGTGATAATTTTTGTAACAAAACTTGCCATATCTGCACACCTTCCACTTTAGTAAACAGGCCCCTAAGTTTTCAGCTGAAAATTGGCCGAAATTTAGACACTTAGGGGACAATATTCAGACCGTGGGAGTTAGACTGGCTAACTCCCATGTTTGGTGCTAAGTCCAGAAATTCAATGCCAGGCTGTTTCCAGTGACTGGCATTGAATATTTGGTTTTCCCTTCTCTGTCTCTCAGCTCTGGTCCCACCCTCATTTCCTGTTTCTGCAAAGGCGGGACCAGAGCTGAGAGACAGAGAAGGGAAAACTGAAGTAAGTGCCGAGCCTAAAGTGGTTTATGTTTGGGAGGTTTAAAGATGACCGGCTAAGCCAGTGGTTCCCAAACCTGGTCCTGGAGGCACCCCAGCCAGTCAGGTATTCAGGATATCCACAATGAATATTCACGAGAGAGATTTGTATGCAGTGGAGGCAATGCATGCAAATCTCTCTCATGAAAATGCATTGTGGATATCCTGAAAACCTGATTGGCTGGGGTGCCTCCAAGACCAAGTTTGGGAACTACTGGGCTAAGCTGATGTTAACTTTAGACTAGCCAAAGATATCCCACGTTTTCACACAGCCAAATATGGCCACTAAACCGGCTTTAAAAATTGGTGGAACCATCTATCTGCTGGCCGCTAACCAATAATATTCAGAGGGAGATAGCCGGTTATCCCCCTCTGAATATCGCCAGATAGCTGGCTATGCACCATTTAACTGGGGGGGGGGGGGGGGGGGGGGGGGGGGGGGGGGGGGGGGGGGGGGGGGGGGGTGGGGGGGGAGGGGTGAGGTTAGGGTAGATATTCAGCCTGCAGTGGTGAATGTTATTCATGGATATTCAATGCCAGGCCATGTCTGGACACTGGCACTGAATATCTGGGTTTATGCAACTGACTATCTCTTATGTGGATAAGTGTGACACTCAGCACTTGACCACATAAGTGACACTGCATAAAGATAGGACTGTGTTTTATGCAATCCGATATGGCCGCTTAACTTACCCCCCTGTTTGCTAAGCTGAGCTGGTAGCTGCCATGTGCTAATGCCGACACAGCCCATTCACTTTGAATGGGCTGTGTTGGTATTGCTTTGCGGCTTAGTAAACAGGGGGGCTAAGTGCTGAATATCAGCACTCAACAGCATAAGTGCAGACTCCATTCCCAGACCGCCCACAAAATAGCCATCTTTGATGATATTCAGCAGCAGTAGCCGGTTTAGTGCTGCTGAATATCAGCAGATAGCCCAGCTCAAGTGCTTTAACTGGCCAGGAGCCATTTCTGGCCGGTTAGATTGATTTGAATATTGACCCCTTAGAAGTGATGCTCCTAAATTTAAGCTTATTATTTATTTGCCTAGACTTGTGGAGTGGAGGAGTAGCCAAGTGGTTAGCGCAGCAGACTTGAATCCTGGGGAACTGGGCAAGTCACTTAACCTTCCATTGCCCCAGGTAAAAAAAAAAATAAGTACCTGTATATAATATGTAAACTGCTTTGATTATAACCACAGAAAGGTAGTATATCATGTCCCTTTCCCTAATTGAGCTGCTTAAAGCCAAAACTCAGTGCTAATAGGCATGTTCTCAGCACCTAAAAATAGGCACCCCAGAATTCCCCTTTTAGGGAGGACATGTGGTATGATTGGAGTCCATTATAAAGGAATTTAGGAGCCTTGGTTCTGCTATAGAATAGGGTAACTGACTAGTATTTAAGCACTTGCACTTATGCCAGGCATAGGGCTGGTGGAAGTGTGAGTGACTAAGGGTGGCAAGGATGCATTTAACTTACAAGTGGGAGCCCTGCCTATGTGCCATCCATGTTTTGCCCATGTCAATGCTCCTTTTGTGTGAGCTGACTGGATAAGAGCTTCTTTTACCCGGGTAACTCACTTTGAATATTGACCCACATTCAGGAGCCTGAATTAGGAGTTTCAATTTAAGACCTCAGCTTTTTTTTTCTTTTAAACCTGGCCCTAAATTTAAGTTTAAGAAGTTACAGGGAATGCTTATAAATATGTCTGCCTACCCTTACGTTCAGAGTTAAGGCAATATTTATAAATATACCTGACTACTTTGACTACTCACATCTATCTACTCTATAGAAAGTCACTACATTTGGAACATAAGGAATCACTCTGCATGCTCTGCTCACTGAGAAGATGGAACACACAGAGTGAAAAATTAAGGACTAGCTAAGAATTCTATGAAGTGAAGCACATTGCTGTGGTGTGAATAATAATTTGGGATGAATTACAGAGTAAAGCATAATGTTATAAAAGCACATGGTGACTACTAGAAAGACCAATAGGTCTTATCACAGCTTGTCAGTGCAGCTGGAAATCTTAAATTTCAAGGCATCTGGAAAGACAATACAAAAAATATAAATAAATAGCTTTTTATTTTGCATAGTGAGCCATTGAAGCTCATTTGCTAGCAGCTGGGAAGTTTTTTTTTTTTGTTTCCTTGCTTAGAAAAACAAGTGGAACAGAATATCATGATATGCACATGCTGAAAGATAATGTAGACCTTGTCCATGTGTCTTGTCGATGATAAATGTCTTAAGGGTAATGAGAGCACTTTGTTTTTTTCTGACCATGTTTGAGCCATGCTTCCCAGCCTTTATTTCACAGCTAATACTGGTTTGAGTGCGCCAGTGGTCACATTACAGAAATATATGTGCTATTTTAAAACATACTGCCCTGATGTGTCTTACTGAGGAATAAGTCAGCTCAATGATTGACTTCTTCATGCACTAATAGTGATGTATGATAGCTGAAAATTCAGGATGAATAAAGGGACATAAATATGGAAGGAAAAAAAAAAGTAATCCTTCATAAAATTACTAGGTAGAAACTCATGGACAGATTACAAAACAGGCTTTCCCCATTTTTGCTTCTATGGGAAATTCTTAGTACATCCAGTCATATTTTGTTTTAAATTTCCTAGATTCTAGGGTGAATACCAATCTGGTCCTGACAATTTGTTACTCTTGAGACTTGCTGTGATATGCTTTAGTTGCTCCAAATAATTACTGTCCCAAGCATACATTTCCTAAATTAAAAAAAATACCACTACATAGAAATTTGAGCAGGAGTTGAAATGGCCTTTTCCTGTAGACACAGAGACTTCTTGTAAAATTAGCCACTGTCTTTAAAACCATCTTGGACAAATGTTCAGCTGAAACTCCCAAGTGTTCAAGATCTTTAACATTTGTTAACATTTGTTCTTGCAAGCATGGGAGGATATCAGGAAATAGTTTTTGAAGTAATGTGGAAGCACTTTTGTAAGCATTACTGTGGCAAACTGTAATATATCTTTAAAATTATGCATTTTCATTCACCAAATTCTGTTTATGAATAATCTTAAAGAATTACCCCCTCATAATGCTGTTTCATTGTCTAAAGAATATCTTGTCTTACATTTCCCTATCTGTAAGAATGTGATATATAAAAACAATTCACTCTGCTAATTTCTCCTATCAAGGCACCAAAATTTGGAATTCTCTTCCTAAATCAATCAAGTTTACAGATGATTACCTAACTTTTAGAAGTCTTCTAAAAACACATTTCTTCAGTCTGGCCTTTCTGAATACAAAGAACTCTATTTGCATTTTACCCACACCCTTTTCTTAATCTCCTTTCCCATCTAGTCCTGCCTAATCATTCTCTTCATACCTATCCACCCTCAAAGTGGCCACGTGGCAAATGCTTTACTTGGCCATTTCCTGCAGGAAAGAGAAACTTCCCTTTTACCCACTGCGGTAAAAGGGGGCCTCGGCACATGTGAAAAACACGTGCCAATGCCAGCACAGGCCCCCCTTTGCTGCAGCTTGGTAAAAGGGACCCAGAGTTTTAATGGTTGTTTTGTTATGTTTTTACTTCTATTCCGCAAACACCTTTAAAGTTCTATGTGGATTACAGTAATCAAAAAGTTGGACAGAAAAGCCCAGAAATTACAAATCATATAAAACCCAGAAATTATAAATCAAAAACAGCTACATGTTTGATTCCAAATTCTCACTGAATAACCAAGTCCTTAAAGATTGACAGAACATTAGGACTGAGAATGGCAACGAATTCAAAGTGAAAAGTTAAAACAGTTTTCATAATTTAAACTTCTGTACTGATGGAAATTCTAAAAACATCTGATTATGAGTCCCACATATCGAATCATTATGCAAAAATGTAACCCAATCATATAGGTAGTGAGGTGCCAGTCCATTTAAAAACAATAGTACATAATTTAAGTTTCTTTTTTGGATCCAAGTCAGAAGAAGGAACTTATTGGCTTTAAAACCTTGGGTTTTGGGTGGGACAGTTGATTTTTTTTTTATTTCCTTGTTTTTGTTTTGTACTATATGGTGGATAGTATTCTCTTTCCCTCGCCCCTAAACAGCTTCAGGATTCTTTTTTTTTTTTTTAATTATGGAGAAGGCTTGCTAAATGTTTTGGCAATTCCCATAGTTAATCTTAACTGGCTTGCTATATTTACTCCGTTACCTCTATGATATTAATTTTTTTCTTTTCCTATATTGCTTTTCCTTTTTCTTGGTCCTTCTATTGTAGACTAATATTTGACTGTTATTTCCTATCTATCTATCTATCTATCTATCTATCTATCTATCTATCTATCTATCTATCTATCTATCTATCTATCTATCTATCTATCTATCTATTTCCTGTTTGTGTTAATTCTATTTCTTCTCATTCAGTTTGGATTATTGTTGTACCCTGTTCCTGAAGAGCACAGCACTATTGTACCTGATGTCGGTAGTTGTGGTAGATACCTCAAGCTGTGGTTCAGGAAGAGATTACACAATATAAACTAACTTCATCCTTACAGCTCAAAGCTGTAAGGAGGAAAAAAAACCCTAAAATTTAGGATTTTTCCTGTAGATGATAAACCACATGATTAAGGTAAGTTGTCATAAAAATATACTTTAATTTGTAACTGTAGTTGATGTTTCAGTTTTTCTTTAGAAATATAGTTTATAGTTTATTTGGGATTGTTATACTGCCATTAACTAACTTGCAGATCACAGCAGTGTACAATTCTAAAATCCAAGAGAAAATGGAAAAGAACTACAAAAATGGATAGGACAGTGATCAAAGATCCCAATCATTCAGCCTTACATGCATTAGTGGAGGGAAGAAAAGAGGAAGAGGGGACTATTATAGGAACTGGGTGAGAAAACAATAGCGACTTATGTGAGATTGGATGTTTGCTGAAAGAGCCATGTTTTGAGTATTGCTTTGAATCTTTTAAACAACAGTTCTGCACAAATTGATAGCGGCATAGAGTTCCAGAAGAAATGTGCAGCAAAGAAGAAAGCCCAATGTCGGGTGGATTCTAATTGAAGAGATTAGGGATTAGGTAGGTACAATCGGTGGTCATTTATTGAGTGAAGGAGATGTGCAGGGGAATAAAGAATAGTGAGGTTAGGAGATATGGAGGGTAACCCGAACGATGAGCATTGAAAGTGAGTGTAAGAGTTTTAAAAATTGTCCATTGTTCTACTGGGAGCCATTGTGATTTAAGGAAGAATGGAGTGACATGGTCATATTTTTGAACATGGTGAAACAATTTGAGAGCAGTGTTCTGAAGGGTCTGAAGTTTCTTGAGAAGTGAGTGAGAGCAATTGAGGTAGACAATATTACAATAGTCTAGTCTGGTGATAAGAAGAGAGAGAATCAACATATGGAAGGTGTCATAATAAAAGAATCTACGAACAGAGCGAAGTTGGTGAAGAATAAAGAAACCTGTTTTACATAAACCAGAAATTTGGTGAGAAAAATTTAGTTGAGAGTTTAAAGTTACACCCAAATACTGGAAATAATTACTGGAGAAAGATTATAACCAAGGAGATGTAAAGGAGAGGAAGGGGGTTGATAGACTACTGTCAGGCTTTCAAGGCAGAAACTAGGTTCGTGAGCCCTTGGGCCACTGCTGTGGAGTAGCAGTGGCAGGCAAAACCACCCCACATCAGAGACAAGGTAGAACTCTGACAGAAACAACTAGACTTCACCTGCGCTTGACTGCCCTTCCCCAGGAGTTGAGCACCTGGGTGCAGGCGGCCGGCAGGACTTACCGGACAGGGCAGGCACTGGATACCAATTAGGCTGAACAGGGACTGAGGGTCAGAAGGGAAAGGAATATACATGGGCAGCAAGGCAAGAAACTGGGCTAGGACTCACAGACAGACAATACTACCCAAAGCAGGAAATGGACAAGCTAAAGGACAGGAACTGAAAGCTGCCACGTAGCCACTGAAACAGGGTACAAATACTGACAGACAAGAGACAGGACTGAAAGCTGCAGAGCAGCCACTAAAACAGGGTACAAATACTGACAGACAAGAGACAAGACTGAAAGCTGCAGAGCAGCTACTAAAACAGGGTACAAATACTGACAGACAAGAGTCAGGACTGAAAGCTGCAGAGCAGCCACTAAGCAAGAGACACAGACAAACAGAAACTAGACAAGGAATACAGACGAGAAACAAGACTAGGTAAGTAAGCAAATAAACCTAAGCTAAACTATACACAGATAAGTAGAAATAGACAAGGAACTAAACAAGAAACCAGACTAGGCAGAAGTGCAACAAAGCACCAACAAACCAGGGACCTTAGACGATGCAAAGGCAAACTCAGGAGGTTCCAGGTGGTAATAAACCCATCAGCAACTGAAACTCACTGCAGGAATCATGAGGCAGCTACGGGTGAGGCTAGCTGCCAAACTTCAAACCAAGTCTGGAGGGCTGGAATACCTGGACCGGACCAGAAAGAAAGTCTGGAAAGTCTATGGCAGCCACTGGCTCTGGCCACCAGAGGGCAAGAGGAACACAAACCAAGACACAGGCAGAAAGCATACAGGTGCAGTATAGTGGAGTAATCAGAGCCATGCTGGAAGCAGCCAGCACACAGAGACAGAGACAGAACTAACTCAGGAAGAACAGACAGAAGCCATCTAAGAAGCTGACCGCCGGAAATAAGGTGAGTCTGAGAGGGGTCATGACCACAATCGTGACAACTACCCATAAACCAGCAAGCTGTCGTCTTATCCCTGTTCAAAACTAGTCCACGAGGGTGCAACAAGTCAGAAACAAGGGCCAGACAATCCTATAAAGGTTGAATATTTAAAGATGATAGATTTGTAGGGTAGATCAGTAGGCTGTCATTTGCATAAAAGTGAAATGAGATTCCTAAGGATTGAATGAGAGTTGCAAAGGGGCTAAGAAAAAGATTAAAGAGAAGAGGAGAAAGTATTGAGCCCTGCAGAACCCCACAACCAAGAGAGTGAGTGGAAGAAACTGAGGATGCTATTTGCACCTGAAAATAGTGATCATTTAGAAAAGAAGAAAACCACGCAAGAACCGTACCTGAAATACTCAAAGCCTCGAGGCAGGAGAGTAAAAGTGAGTGATCGACCAAATCGAAAGCCACAGATAAATCTAGTGAGACTGCTAGGACTATTTTATGTTTATTGAGGTGACAGTAAATTTCATTGAGGGGTCCTTTTACTAAGGTGTGCCAAAAAGTGGCCTGTTTTGGTGTAGATGAGTGTATTGGATGCATGCAGATCCATTTTTCAGTGCACCTGCAAAAAAGGCCTTTTTTTTAAGCTGAAAATGGATGTGCAGCAAAATAAAAATTGGTGCGCGTCCATTTTGGGCCTAAGACCTTACTGCCACCCATTGACCTAGTGGTAAAATCTTATGCGTTAACTGAGCGGTAATCGTCAGTGTGCATACAATGTTGATTACTGCACAGTTAGCGCCTCGTGCCAGAAATTTTCCAGGCCACGTAATGGGCGTGTGTAGAAAATAAAATTACCGCCCAGGCCATGTGGTAGTTGGGTGGTAATTCAAAATGGACGCACGTAGACATGCATATGCGCCTAACAGGCTTATTTTTGAAAGAGACGCGCGTCCATCTTTCGACACAAATCGGGAGATGGGCGTCCTTCTTTCAGGTCGCCCAAATCGGCATAATTGAAAGCTGATTTTGGGCGTCCCCAACTGCTTCTCATTGTGGGGACGACCAAAGTTCTTGGGGGGGGGAGGGGTGTCAGAGGCGAAGGCGGGACTTGGGCGTGCCTAACAGATGAGTATCCTCAAGTGATAATGGAAAAAAGAAGGGCATCCCTGATGAACACTTGGCCGACTTTACTTGGTCCTTTTTTTTTACGACCAAGCCACAAAAATGTGCCCTAAATGACCAGACAACCACCGGAGGGAATTGGGGATGGCCTCCCCTGACTCCCCCAGTGGTCACTAACCACCTCCCACCCTGAAAAAAAGAACTTTTGTCTTTTTTTTTTAGAGTATGGGTGAAGGACGTCCTTTGCTATGCCTCTGTCCCTGCGACAGCATTTCCAAAATATGTTTCTGTGAGAAGGACATCCATGCTTTTGCTATGCCTTTAACACCCTATTTATTTATTTGGATTTTGGATCACAAGTAGCAGCAGTGGGATTTAAACTGGCCACCTCTAGATTGCAAGACCAGTGCTCTAACCACTAGGCCACTCTTCCATTCCACTGCACTCCCTTGAAATTTGACCGTCCCTGTGAGGGGGGCAGTATGCAGGTCCCTGGGGGGGGAGGTATGTGTGTGTCAGGGGAGGCAAAATGAAGGCGTGGACGTCCTTCTTTCAAACATTTTGGATGTCCTCAACTGCCCCCCCTCACAGGGATGGCCAAATTTCAAGGGAGTGGAGTGGAGGAGTGGCAGAGTGGCCTAGTGGTTAGCGCACTGGTCTTGCAATCCAGAGATGGCCATTTTAAATCCCACTGCTGCTACTTGTGATCCAAAACCCAAATAAATAAAGGGGGTGTCAAAGGCATAGCAAAGGCATAGGCTTCCTTCTCACAGAAACATCCACATCTTGGACATCCTCAACTGCCATCACAGGGACAGAGGCATAGTAAAGGATATCCTTCACCCATACTCTTAAAAAAAAAAAAAAAGATATCCCTGACAAGCACTTGGACTTGGACTTTTTCTAAGGTTGTAGACGGCTATTATACACACAGCTTGTCTGCATGTATGAAGCAGTCTTTGGCATGCACAGAGCAGCCATGCATAATGCTTGGCTGCTCTGCACTGGCTTCCCCTCCTTAGGAAGGAAATCATCTGCAAAAGAGCTAAACAGCAAGCAGCTCATTTGCACGCGATTTCCTTCATGCATGCCCATTCTTTTCCGAATCGCTAAGGGATCGGTAAGGGAAGGGCTTTTTCCAGTCAGTTAGTAGGACCAGTGCACTACGAATGCTGGCTCTTCCCATGACCAAATGGCTTAGATTTGGTTGTTTCTGAGATGGGCATCCTCGCTTTCCATTATCGCGAAAAATCAGAAATGACCAAGTCCTGGGGACGACCATCTCTGCTGGGGACGACCATCTTTAAGGTCAACCTAAATTTGCTGATTTAGGCGTCCCCGACTGTATTATCAAAAGGAAAGATGGACGCCTATCTTGTTTCGACAATATGGGTTTCCCCGCCCCTTCGTGGAGCCGTCCTGTGAGGATGGCCCCAGGAAAACTTGGGCGCCCTTCCACGTGGCTTAGTAAAACGTCTATCTCCCGATTTAGGTCGCACTTCTGTTCTGAAGTAAGACTGGAATCCAGACTGTTTAGGATGGAGTGCCAGTGCTTTTATCTATGAATGATGAAACTTGAAGATAAACTATTTTTTCAAGGAGTTTTGACAAAAACCATAGGTTGGAAACTGGGCGGTAATGTGCAGGAACCTGAGGATCCAAAGATGTTTTTTTTATAATTGGGCAAACAACAGGTAAGATTTGAAACTAGCTGAACTTTACAAAAGGGTCTGTTTTTTTTTTTCTTTTACAAAACATTTGTGAATCCTACAGACAGTGAGCCTATGAACACTGCAATGTATCAGATAAGTAAAGCTTTATACTACTTTTAACCTTTCAATTTTAACCAAATTTTAACTTAAATTCAAACTCTTTCTTTATCATAAGAATTGATTCTTTGTGTTTTGTATTTTCTTATAGTTAGTAATATCTCACACCTGGCAGCAGGTAAGTGTATCACTAAAGTGTCCCTTTTTCTATCTTAGAACTTGTCTTTGGTGCTTCTGTTGATGTAAGGTTCACTTAGCTGTAGACTTCAGTCATTCTTTAACGTTGGAGCTCAAGATCAGTAGCATCCTTTGTACACAGCATCAACGATCTTCTCAATTACAGTTCAATTGCAGCCTTTATAGACCTCACCTAACTTTAATAAATTAAAGGGAGAAAAATCCTAACTTTCCTGCCAACACTGGATACCTATCAGGAATTCACAATTATTATAACTGTGGCCAGTTTAAATAGGGACAAACCAAAAGAATAATTTTGTTATTTAACCCTATACTTCCAGACCCTATCCTATTATCAATTTTCCCTTCCTCTAATGAAGGGCCTTGATGTTCTCCTCCTTGATTTCCTCGGGAGCCCACTCACACTCACGTAGCTATCAGTGTCTGCTCTTACTGCACCCAAAAGTTCCATTCAGTTCTTTCTCATGTCACTCAGAAACACATTTTGCACTAGTAATCACATTTAATTAGAATTTAATTCTGTTTCCACAAAAGTCTATACCTGTCTCACTCGCTAAGGGCCCTGTTTACTAAGCCACGCTTTAGGCGCGCAAACTTTAGTGAAATTGAGGGAGAGTGTGGTTAACCAACTGTTCGAGATTCCCTTCGTTCATGGCAGTCCACAAGCAATATCACAGCGCAGGGCCTCACTGAAAATGTACTTTATCCCAGTCCTCTCTCTCTCTCTATTCACTCAGTGCTGCACACACATTCTTCTTGAAGAGAGCAGGTTCTCATCCCGGGAAAGGGATTTCCCTTCAGGACCCAGGCACTAATTTCCCTCTTCACCACAAATACTCAGCATGGAGTGCTTCAATCTACTTTACTGAAAATTTGTGCAAAGTATGTACTGCTTTGAAGTAGTCTACCTGTCCTGAGATTGTACAGCATTGGATAAACATTGTAGAATAAACATCTCACATCCTTTAACACTCCAAGACAAAAGATTGAAATAATAAAAGGGAGTGTTTTTAAAGAGCATCTGTGGTGAAAAAATGATAGAGTATTACTCAAACAGTAGACAACAATTGTACGTGGAGGGGCATAATCGAACGGAAATGCCTATCTCCATGGGCGTTTATCTCCGAGAATGGGTCTGTGAAGGGGCGGGCCGAACCGTATTTTCAAAAAAATGGACATTTTTGAGCTGGGCGTTTGTTTTTTTTTAGCGATAATGGAAACTAAAATCGCCCAGCTCAAAAACGTCCTAATCCGAGCCATTTGGTCGTGGGAGGGGCCAGGATTGGTAGTACACTGGCCCCCCTGATATGCCAGGACACCAACTGGGCACCCTAGCTCAGTGCGGTGGACTTCAGAAAAAGCGCCCACATGCATAGCTCCCTTACCACGGGTGCTGAGCTCCCAACACCCTCCCCCAAAACCCACTACCCACAAATGTACAACACTACCATAGCTCTTACGGGTGAAGGGGGCACCTACATGTGGGTACAGTGGGTTTTGGAGGCCTCCCATTTACCAGCACAAGTGTTACAGGTGGGGGGGGGGGGTGGGCCTGGAGCCACCTGGCTGAAGTGCACTGCGGTACCCACTAAAAGTGCTCCAGGGACCTGCATACACGCAGGCCTCTAGGACTTGTTGCTGCTGTATAACATTGGCACACCAGTTGACACCTGAAGACTAATCTCTCAGAAAACGTCCTTTATTGGAATAACCGCGTTTACTCACAGTTAACTGCAGATCAGTGGTTGTGTCCCACTGGCAACGAGTCTCCCTGGTACTGAGATGAGCAGTAGGTCAGAGCTGGCAGAATGGTGTACAATGCCCTCTTTCAGCCACATTCAAGGGAAGAACTAAGTTCTGTAATGTGGCTAACACAGGAAAGGGAACTAAAACTGGCTTACAAAAATGGCCATTACCGCATGGACTACAACAGGAAACACAACAGGGCACACTCTGACCCAGTAGGCAAGGGGAAAAGCACCATGGGAGAAGAGCCTACCAACTACCAACATCGTGAGACTGTAACACAAGCTAATGAAATCACGGAGCCCAATACCCTACACCCACCACAATGCAATGCTGATGTGACCCTGTACTGCACCTGAGAGCCACATCTGACCCAGGGAAAGGCTGTGACAGGATCAAACACTTTCTGCTGTCATGGAGGTGGGTACGGCATTTGAGGCTGGCATACAGGCTGGAAAAAAAGTTTGTAAAGTGGGTTTTTTTTGGTGGGAGGGGGTTAGTGACCACTGGGGGAGTCCGGGGAGGTCATCCCCGATTCCCTCCAGTGGTCATCTGGGCAGCTGGGGCACTTTTTTGGGACTTGTTCGTGAAAAAAAAGGGTCCAAAAAAAGTGACCCAAAATCGCGGTAAAAACGCCGTTTTTTTTCGATTATCAGCTAAAGACGCCCATCTCTCCTCGGCTGATAACCACGTCCCAGTTCCGCCTCCACCACACCTCCGATACGCCCCGTCAACTTTATTCGTTTCCACGACGGAGTGCAGTTGGAAATGCCCAAAATCGGCTTTCGATTATACCGATTTGGGCGCCTTTGCGAGATAAACGTCTATCTCCCGATTTAGGTCGCACTATAGGCGTTTTTCTCTTTCGAAAATAAGCAGGTTAGTGAGTGAAATCCACAAAGTAAATTCAGAGTTGAGGCATCATAAACCAAGTGAATCCGTTATGTGACCTCCTATAGTTTCCAGCCATTTCAGATCTGCAGCACTGAGTATAGATTAATCATCTGCCTCTTAAGCTGTAAAAACCTTTTTATCAATATTTAATTTTGATATTTAATTTGCACTGTCTTTAGAATATATTCGACAATAAAGGAAAAACAACAAACAGCAAACAGCAACCCTTATACTTAGCCAAGATCGATCTGGCATTGAACTAGCGCAGCGCTGAAAATAGTAAAAATTCCCGATGCCCACTGTATGAGAAGCAGGGCGTTTCGGTTCCATAGAACCTGCTTCTGGGGTGGTAACAGGCCAAGTCGCTGGGTAAAGGTACAGCCGCAATACTCTAACAGCAACCAACTGCAGAAAGTACCCTTGATATGAGTGAAGTTTCATGCTTCAGTGTGTACTACTCCAATCTACTGGCTAAGTGGAAGGGCCCCTTGCACCTTACCACCTGACATACAGTGGGGGAAATAAGTATTTGATCCCTTGCTGATTTTGTAAGTTTGCCCACTGACAAAGACATGAGCAGCCCATAATTGAAGGGTAGGTTATTGGTAACAGTGAGAGATAGCACATCACAAATTAAATCCGGAAAATCACATTGTGGAAAGTATATGAATTTATTTGCATTCTGCAGAGGGAAATAAGTATTTAATCCCTCTGGCAAACAAGACCTAATACTTGGTGGCAAAACCCTTGTTGGCAAGCACAGCGGTCAGACGTCTTCTGTAGTTGATGATGAGGTTTGCACACATGTCAGGAGGAATTTTGGTCCACTCCTCTTTGCAGATCATCTCTAAATCATTAAGAGTTCTGGGCTGTCGCTTGGCAACTCGCATCTTCAGCTCCCTCCATAAGTTTTCAATGGGATTAAGGTCTGGTGACTGGCTAGGCCACTCCATGACCCTAATGTGCTTCTTCCTGAGCCACTCCTTTGTTGCCTTGGCTGTATGTTTTGGGTCATTGTCGTGCTGGAAGACCCAGCCACGACCCATTTTTAAGGCCCTGGCGGAGGGAAGGAGGTTGTCACTCAGAATTGTACGGTACATGGCCCCATCCATTCTCCCATTGATGCGGTGAAGTAGTCCTGTGCCCTTAGCAGAGAAACACCCCCAAAACATAACATTTCCACCTCCATGCTTGACAGTGGGGACGGTGTTCTTTGGGTCATAGGCAGCATTTCTCTTCCTCCAAACACGGCGAGTTGAGTTCATGCCAAAGAGCTCAATTTTTGTCTCATCTGACCACAGCACCTTCTCCCAATCACTCTCGGCATCATCCAGGTGTTCACTGGCAAACTTCAGACGGGCCGTCACATGTGCATTCCGGAGCAGGGGGACCTTGCGGGCACTGCAGGATTGCAATCCGTTATGTCGTAATGTGTTACCAATGGTTTTCGTGGTGACAGTGGTCCCAGCTGCCTTGAGATCATTGACAAGTTCCCCCCTTGTAGTTGTAGGCTGATTTCTAACCTTCCTCATGATCAAGGATACCCCACGAGGTGAGATTTTGCGTGGAGCCCCAGATCTTTGTCGATTGACAGTCATTTTGTACTTCTTCCATTTTCTTACTATGGCACCAACAGTTGTCTCCTTCTCGCCCAGCGTCTTACTGATGGTTTTGTAGCCCATTCCAGCCTTGTGCAGGTGTATGATCTTGTCCCTGACATCCTTAGACAGCTCCTTGCTCTTGGCCATTTTGTAGAGGTTAGAGTCTGACTGATTCACTGAGTCTGTGGACAGGTGTCTTTCATACAGGTGACCATTGCCGACAGCTGTCTGTCATGCAGGTAACGAGTTGATTTGGAGCATCTACCTGGTCTGTAGGGGCCAGATCTCTTACTGGTTGGTGGGGGATCAAATACTTATTTCCCTCTGCAGAATGCAAATAAATTCATATACTTTCCACAATGTGATTTTCCGGATTTAATTTGTGATGTGCTATCTCTCACTGTTACCAATAACCTACCCTTCAATTATGGGCTGCTCATGTCTTTGTCAGTGGGCAAACTTACAAAATCAGCAAGGGATCAAATACTTATTTCCCCCACTGTATAAGGGCTAACAATTTCAATTTCACTCTCGCAAGTCCCGGACGCCAGTGTAACTGGTGAAGTAGAGATAGTGTTAATTCTTTCAAACTATCAGTCACCACTGGGGGCAATTCTCTACAGATTGCCCAAAGCTAGGTGCAAATTCTATATCAGCAGTTATGCGTCTATCCTTAGGCATAAGAACTTATGCTAGCTCAACAGCTAATATAAATGTTCACAGCTAAATCCTGTCAGTTAGGTGCTTAACTGCTAGTATTCTATAACATGTGCATGTAAGTACCCCTGACACACCCATGCCCCTCCCAGGTCCACGCCCCCTTGCAATGTGCAATGGCGCACTATGCATTTTAAGCACTCAAATTTTAGAATCCTAATTAAGGGCAATTACACACATAACTGCTAATTACTACAGATTACAGTCCATTAACAACAATTATAGCCAACTAGTAAAAAAGGCCCGTTTCTCAAAGAAACAGGCGCTAGCAAGGTTTTCCTCGGAGTGTGTATGTTTGAGAGAGTGTGTGTGAGAGTAACTGTGTGAGAGAGAGAGAGTGAATGTGCGAGTGTGTGTGTGTGTGACAGAGAGAGAGAGAGAGAGAGTGAGACTGGGTGCGAGTGTGTCTGTGAGAGAGAGAGTGTGTGTGTGAGATTGAGAGTGTGTGCCAGGGCCCCCCTCCCTCCCAGTTCCAGTGTCCCCCTCCCTCCGTGTTCCAGGGTCGTCATCTCCCCTCCCTCCCTCCCTCCATTCCTTCCGTGTTCCAGGGTCGTCCCCCCTCCGTCCCTCCGAGTTCCAGGGTCGCCCCCCTCCGTCCCTCCGAGTTCCAGGGTCATCCCCTCCCTCCGACTTCATCGTCATCCCCTCCCTCCCTCCCTCCAAGTTCCAGGGTCGTCCCCTCCCTCCCTCCGAGTTCCAGGGTCATCTCCTCCCTCCCTCCCTCCCTCCGAGTTCCAGGGTCATCCCCTCCCTCCGACATCCAGGGTCATCCCCTCCCTCCCTCCGAGTTCTAGGGTCATCCCCTCCCTCCGATATCCAGGGTCATCCCCTCCCTCCCTCCAAGTTCCAGGGTCGTCCCCTCCCTCCGACTTCCAGGGTCATCCCCTTCCTCCCTCCGAGTTTCACGGTCCCCCCTCCCTCCCTCCGAGTTTCAGGGTCCCTCCCTCCCTCCGAGTTTCAGGGTCCCTCCGAGTTTCAGGATCCCCCTCCCTCCCTCCGAGTTTCAGGGTCCCTCCCTCCCTCCGAGTTTTAGGGTCCGCCCTCCCAGTTCCAGGTGCATCGTCCCTCCCTTCCTCCCTCCCTTCCTTCCAGTTCCAGGCCCCCTCCCTCTGATTTTTAAAAGTCATCTTCACTTACCAAGTCAGGGTTACGGTGGCGGCCAGCAGCGGTAAAATGCGTGCAGGCTCGGCCCTTCTCTCTCTTTCTCAGCTGTGGTCCTGCCCTTGTGGGAACAGGAAATGAGGGCGGGGCCACAGCTGAGAGAGAGAGAAGGGCTGACCCTGCACGCATTTTACCGCTGCTGCTGGCCGCCGTAATCCTGACTTGGTAAGTGAAGATGACTTTTTTTTTTTTTAAATCAGAGAGAGATGGTGACAGACTGACGAACCTTATGAACCCTTCACTTCAGTTTGCCACGGTCAGTTTCAGAACGTTGGAGGTGCTTTTTATTATAGTAGATAATGGGTTGTTAATGCCAATTGGCGGATAATTATTAAATTAAGCTACATGTGTAACTGGCACTATTCTATAATTTATGCACGTAATTATGCACAGAAATCCTAAACTTGTGTGCATAAGTTTATAAAATTAGGAGGCACCTGTACTGTAACATTTTGTACAATTTGTAATCTATGAGTTGTTCTGGTGGAGATCTATATGTATATAGCACTGGAATATTTTTGGGTACCCAGCCACAAACCACTGACTGATTTCTGGCTTTCTGTCTTTTCTGTGCTTATTGTATGCCAGACTTTCTAGAATTCTGTTACTGTTTTTGACTCTTGGAAGTCTATTCTATACATCGCACAATGAGCATTCTATTGTAACCCAACTTTATGGGCAATCCCCTGGATTCTATATATCGCTCCTAGTTTTCTGCACAAAACTCTAAGCGTATTCCATAACAACGCACTTAACTTAATTGGCTTAACAAGATAATCAGCATTGATAATAGCACTTAACAAGCAATAATGAGCACTAATTGGCAATAATTAGAATTCACAAGCACAACTCGCTATGCATATTCTGTAGTGAACTGCGCCTAAATTCTAATGCACGCAGTTCAAAAGGGTCATGGCTACAGGCGGGGAAATAGGTGTTTTGTGGGCATTTTAAAATTTATGTGCGTTGTTATAGAATATGGCCCAGTGTGTATAAATTTACATGCAGGGATTTACACTACATTTTTGTTGGTGTAAATGGAGGCACGTAGTTTTAGGCACTGGATATCAACTACTTGTAGTCTATATACTGTGCCTAAATCTAGGTGCTGCTTATAGAATATGCTTAGGCGGAAATGTTTTCCGTGTCAGTTTTTTAGGTGTCTTATATAGAATCTGGCCCAATGTAACTAGGCAATTTGTATTACTACTGTGACACTACAGACTAGTAGTCCTTAACCCAGTCCCTGGGGCACATCTAGCCAGTCAGGTTTTCATGATTTCCACAAAGAATCCACAAGATAGATTTGCATACAACAGAGGCAGTGCATGAAAATCTCTGTGGATATTCTGAAATCATAGGTGACCGGTAGGTCTCAAGGACTGGGCTGAGAACCACTAATGCAAACTTTCTATCATAATATGATGCTAGAGATTTACTTACTGGACAATGTTTCTACTATACTATAGATACTATGGTTTGTTGGGTTTAGTGACTAATATCTGGGATGCAAAGTGATGAGGTTCATAAGCGCTAATTCATATTATGATACTCATTCTTTAGATAAAGTATTTAAGTAGAGATGCATTAAGTACAGGGTTTGATGCATCTAATCTTTGTCTCATTATATGTATTAAATAACAACCTCTTTCAGAATTCACTGTATGTATATATAGCAATTAGTAAATGTTTAAATGACTGGGTAAGACAGGAAAGGACTTCCAATGCTCTAGCAAACATTGATTCTGGATTATATTGTATGGAACAAAAATATTAGACCTACTGTATTAGGGAAACAATCCCAATGAAGAACGCAAACAGCAACAAAAAACACTCACATTTTAGCTCAAGTTTGATGAAGTCTGTTTTTCCCAAGTTCTCAAGGAATACTCCATCTGAAGCAGATGTCTTGAAGTAAAATGAGATGTCAGCACTTGTTTCGCCCTGGAATGTGGAGAAATGAAGGTAGGAAGATGGAGTATTGAAGGAAGCTGCATTCCAATAATTTCCTAGGACAAAACAGATAGAATGTTTAGATGGGAGTCAGAATGATAGGTCAACATTTCAACATTCATTCATCAGGATAATTATATAACAGACTGCTTAACATGTGTTAACAATTATGCACAAAAGTTATACCAGTGTTTACTTTTTCTTTGAAAATTACCCTATGGAACATATATGCAAACATTTACATGTTTGCAGCTGGAGTATTGTGTTCAGTACTGGTCTCCGTATCTCAAAAAAGATATAGTAGAATTGGAAAAGGTACAGCGAAGGGCGACGAAAATGATAGTGGGGATGGGACGACTTTCCTATGAAGAGAGGCTGAGAAGGCTAGGGCTTTTCAGCTTGGAGAAGAGACGGCTGAGGGGAGATATGATAGAAGTGTATAAAATAATGAGTGGAATGGATCGGGTGGATGTGAAGCGACTGTTCACGCTATCCAAAAATACTAGGACTAGAGGGCATGAGTTGAAGCTACAGTGTGGTAAATTTAAAACGAATCGGAGAAAATTTTTCTTCACCCAACGTGTAATTAGACTCTGGAATTCATTGCCGGAGAACGTGGTACGGGCGGTTAGCTTGACGGAGTTTAAAAAGGGGTTAGATAGATTCCTAAAGGACAAGTCCATAGACCGCTATTAAATGGACTGGAAAAATTCCTCATTTTTAGGTATAACTTGTCTGGAATGTTTTTACGTTTGGGGAGCGTGCCAGGTGCCCTTGACCTGGATTGGCCACTGTCGGTGACAGGATGCTGGGCTAGATGGACCTTTGGTCTTTCCCAGTATGGCACTACTTATGTACTTATGTACTTATGTATTTACCTACATATATTCTAGGAAATATTAAAATAAGCCATTTCTATGCAGAGCTTTGCTTTGTGCATGTGAATGGATTTTAAAATTAACTGAGGAAAGGGGGAGTAGGAGGAGTAGGCTCTTGAACAACACTAGTAGGCGACGTAGGTTAGGAACAATCTCTTTATTTAAATATACACTTGACTCAACTCGGCGCTACAGACGCCTTCTTCAGGAGTCTTGTGATATATAAATATACGAATATTAAGCTCAAAAGTGCAATTGAATACGCTGAGCTGTTGTTCCTGCATCGGCAGTGGATTACAATTGTAGCAGAAGCCTTGCTTTCATTCTCTTTGAGCTTAATATTCGTATATTTATATATCACAAGACTCCTGAAGAAGGCGTCTGTAGTGCTGAAACACAGCTGTGTTGAGTCGAGTGTATATTTAAATAAAGAGATTGTTCCTAACCTACGTCGCCTACTAGTGTTGTTCAAGAGCCTACTCCTCCTACTCCCCCTTTCCTCAGAATCTACTTTTCGTAGGAATTTGTGTACCTCCACCCTTGTGGTGGTTTGGTTTGCTTTTAAAATTAACTACCAGGTAATCTATAAGAACAAGTGTATATCCTGATTATAATTTATAAGTGTTGAAGGTACAATGTGTACCTCTAGTTTACCTCTCAGTTAGGGCCACTAGCTAAGCTTCCCTGGTCAGGTACCCAGTACCAGGTGTCATGTCTCCTACCTCAACGCAAGTGGCGTCCTCGGGCTGCACAGGGTCCTGGCAACACACACACTTGACTGGCTTGGCCTTGAGCCATGTCTGTGTACTACTTCTCTGGCTGCAGGCTCCATGATTGCCTTGATCTCATGCACCTGGATCTGCTCTCTCTGCCAGGGGAGGAATACCAGATGAAACTGAAAGAAGCCAAGAGAGAGGTACGTCTGGCGAAGGCGCAAGTGGAAGAACAAATGGCTAGAAATGTAAGGAGGGGCGACAAAAATTTCTTCGGGTATATTAGTGAAAGAAGAAGGACTAAAAAGGGAATTGTGAGACTAAAAGATACAGCGAACCGCTATGTAGATAATGATGAAGAAAAAGCCAATTTACTAAATAGCTATTTTTGTTCAGTTTTCACTGAAGAAAATCCTGGAGAAGGACCGCGAGGGACTGGCAAAAGTACACCTGAGAATGGAATGGATATAGCACCGTTCATGGAAGAGAGTGTGTATCAACAACTTGGAAAGCTAAAGGTGGACAAAGCCATGGGACCGGATGGGATCCACCCCAGAATATTGATGGAGCTCAGAGAGGTCCTGGCGGGTCCTCTTAAAGATTTGTTTAATAAATCCTTGGAGACGGGAGAGGCTCCGAGGGATTGGAGAACGGCGGAGGTGGTCCTTCTTCACAAAAGTGGGGATAGGGAAGAAGCTGGAAACTACAGGCCGGTAAGCCTCACTTCGGTTATTGGAAAAGTAATGGAAGCCATGCTGAAGGAAAGGATAGTGAATTTCCTGGAAGCCAATAAGTTGCAAGATCCGAGACAACATGGTTTCACCAAAGGGAAATCGTGCCAAACGAATCTCATTGAATTCTTTGACTAGGTGACAGGAGAATTAAATCAAGGACGTGCTATGGACGTCATCTACTTAGATTTCAGCAAGGCTTTCGACACGGTTCCCCACAGGAGGCTCTTAAATAAACTAGACGGCCTGAAGTTAGGACCCAAAGTGGTGAACTGGATTAGGAACTGGTTGACGGACAGACGCCAGAGGGTGGTGGTGAATGGAGTTCGCTCGGAGGAGGGAAAGGTGAGTAGTGGAGTGCCTTGGGGATCGGTGCTGGGGCCCATTCTGTTCAATATATTTGTGAGTGACATTGCCGAAGGGTTACAAGGTAAAGTTTGGCTTTTTGCGGATGACACCAAGATTTCCAACACAGTGGACACCCCGGAGGGTGTGGAAAACATGAAAAAAGATCTGAAAAAGCTAGAAGAATGGTCTAACGTTTGGCAATTAAAATTCAATGCGAAGAAATGCAAAGTGATGCACTTAGGGAGTAGAAATCCAAGGGAGACGTATGTGTTAGGCGGGGAGAGTCTGATAGGCACGGACGGGGAGGGGGATCTTGGGGTGATAGTATCTGAGGACCTGAAGGCGACGAAACAGTGCGACAAGGCGGTGGCAGTAGCTAAAAGATTGCTAGGCTGTATAGAGAGAGGAGTGACCAGCAGAAGAAAGGAGGTTTTAATGCCCTTGTATAAGACGTTGGTGAGGCCCCACCTGGAGTATTGTGTTCAGTTTTGGAGGCCGTATCTTGCGAAGGATGTTAAAAAAATGGAAGCGGTGCAAAGAAAAGCTACGAGGATGGTATGGGATTTACGTTCCAAGACGTATGAAGAGAGGCTTGCTGACCTGAACATGTACACCCTGGAGGAAAGGAGGAACAGGGGTGATATGATACAGACGTTCAAATATTTGAAAGGTATTAATCCGCAAACGAATCTTTTCCGGAGATGGGAAGGCGGTAGAACGAGAGGACATGAAATGAGATTGAAGGGGGGCAGACTCAGGAAAGATATCAGGAAGTATTTTTTCACGGAGAGGGTGGTGGACGCTTGGAATGCCCTTCCGCAGGAGGTGGTGGAGACGAAAACGGTAACGGAGTTCAAACATGCGTGGGATATGCATAGAAGAATCCTGTGCAGAAGGAATGGATCCTCAGAAGCTTAGCTGAAATTGGGTGGCGGAGCAGTTGGGGGGAAGAGGGGGTGGTGGTTGGGAGGCGAGGATAGGGGAGGGCAGACTTATACGGTCTGTACCAGAGCCGGTGATGGGAGGCGGGACTGGTGGTTGGGAGGCGGGAAATACTGCTGGGCAGACTTATATGGTCTGTGCCCTGAAAAGGACAGGTACAAATTCAAGGTAAGGTATACACATATGAGTTTGTCTTGGGCAGACTGGATGGACCATGCAGGTCTTTTTCTGCCGTCATCTACTATGTTACTATGTTACTATGGGCAGACTTATACGGTCTGTGCCCTGAAGAGCACAGGTACAAATCAAAGTAGGGTATACACAAAAGTAGCACACATGAGTTGTCTTGTTGGGCAGACTGGATGGACCGTGCAGGTCTTTTTCTGCTGTCATCTACTATGTTACTATGTTACCTGGCTTCCAGGCTCTTTAATTGCCTTGCTACCACGCACCTGTGCTGACTTTCTCTCTGCCTACCTGACCTATGGAAGCTCTCTTCTTCAGCTGGTTCCTGTCTACGTCAGAAAGCCTGCACTATTTCTGGGACGCTTTCCCTCTGCCTCATTGCTTTGGCTTCTACTTGGGTAAGTGTTTCTCTTCAGTGTACTCTTCTGTTTGCTGCCTGCCTGTAAAGACCCTGCTTGTACCTGGATTACTCTTCTGTCTGCTGCCTGCTTGGATATCCTGCCTGGACCTGGTTACTCTCTTGCCTGCTGCCTGCCTGAATATCCTGCCTGGACCTGGTTATTCTCCTGTCTACTGCCTGCCTGAATATCTTGCCTGGACCTGGTGACTCCCAGGTCAGTTACCCGCCTGTATACCTGCCTGGACCCAAGACACTCCTTAGCCTACTGCCTGTCACTCTGTTGTGACCCGCTCCTGAACTTCTTCGTTCTGCTCTCCTCTGGCTGGTCTCTCTGGGCGCCCCTTTCCTGGCCTCTCAGTATAAGTCCTGTCAGCTGCCTGCACCTGGGGGCTCAACCCTCGGGGAACGGCGTCACCACAGGTGAACTTCGGGTTTGCTCGGTCGCCAACAGAACCCGGGTCCGTGTCTTTTCACATCCGGCAGCACACTGCTCGGCACAGGAACTCACCATATCTGACACCAGGGTCCACAAAACAGATTGTACTTCAGTCGAGCTGGATGCAGGCTGGGGCTGGACTAAATCCCGATAGGCCAAAGGGCTCTTTCACCTGAGTACTCAAAAATTCGCTCTCAGAAAAGATGACCGCAGTCTAGATAAGTAGCTTCAACTTTTCTTTACTAAACAACCAACTCAGAACAAACTCATGAAAAAACAGTCTATGTACAGTCCAGGTACATATAGAGGTCTTGAACCAAAATCAAATAAAGTTCTGTTCATCTCTAGCCCAACCTGGATCAGGGTTATTCTGAGCATCCCACCAGAAATGAGCCTCCTTTGCTCTCATTCCTCTCCTGCCTGTGGCAGTGGCGTAGCTACGGGTGAAAACAGGCCCACTCATTCTTGCCTCAGGCCCACCCAGTCTAGTGGCCCCCAAAGCATCTCATTGGTGGTGCCTCACTCCTCTCTCTCTCCCTCTCTCTTATGGTTTCTTCCCGTCTCTCTCTGAACCTCCCCGCCCCCCCCATCTACCCTTGAACCTTCGCCGGCAGCGATTCCTGTAAGCAACCTGTGTTAGCCCTGCAGGTTCCCCTCTACCGCATCCCACCCTCAATGTCAATTCCTGTTTCTTAACTGGTGGAGATGTGGTAGAGAGAAGCTTGCAGGGCTGGTGAAGGTTGCTTCTGGAATTGCTGTGAGCGACGACTTGGAAGTAGACCGGGGAGGAAGAGAGGAACAGATGCCGAGTGGTTGGGGGGAGGGGGGAACAATAGCAGAGGCAGAGGGAAAGTTTAAAAAAAAAAAAACCTGTATGCCCTTACTAGGTAAACCAGCTGCAGGCACCCTCTGCCCATAGGGCAGGATTTCATCCACCAGTTGACACAGGTTTTAACCAGTGGCATAGCTAGGAGGAGGGCGCAGGGGGAGCGGCTGCTCCCCCAGATTTTTAGAAAAAATGGTGCCTGTGTGCCACATGCTAATATTTTTTTCTGCCCCTCCCCCTCTCTTTTACTGATGGCAGTAAAATGTAGCTTCGGCACACAGCAATCTCGTTTGGTAAAAGGACCCCTAAGAATGTTATTTTAAATAGTTTAACATTTGTTTTTTGGATAGTAAGACAGTTATGAATTATACTGTAACACCTTTGAAATATGGATTAACAGTAGCCCCGGCGGGTTTAAATTTAGAAATTGACTGGTTTTCTTTAATATGACATATATAGGAGTGTGGTCCTGCTGGAATCTGATTGGTTGGACCATTATGAGAGTTTGTATAAGGGTGGCATCAGAGGGTTAGACACCATCTTGAAATATTTTGCAGACACTGGGAGAATGATAGTGTCATTATAGATATGTGAGTCAGTATTGTAGATTTTACTATAGTTGAGGGATGGGGTAGATTTTGCTACTTGTTTATATTTTCATTCATTAGGACCAGGCTCTAACACAGCTTTTGTGAAACATGGCATATTGGCACAGGTTCGAAGCAATTAGAAAATTGACCAAGATGGATTAAGATAAGTTTTCTTAAGAATATAGCTTCTCTACAAAAGAATGATTGTTATTTCCATAAATAATTAAATTTAGACCTTTGTGAAAATTCTTGACACTGATGAGATAAGTGAATTGTTGGGCAGTGATCCTGCCATGAAACGAATCACTGCCAAGGTATTTATTCACAGGTCGTTTTTGGACTCATACCTATAGAGAATATTTATTTGCGTTGGGCTGCTCAATTTTGTCAACATTTTGGTTGTTTTGGGACATATTTAACTTTAGATACACAAATAACCACCACAGGCCTGAGTAAAAAAGCTGATTCTTAAACATAGCGGCAACCATAAGCCTTATGGTATCAGGCAGCTTATTCCACTGAAATGGCTCAGCAATTGAGAAAACACATAGGGGCCCATTTCCAGGGCACCTCGGAAATAGGGCATTTTCAAGTATTTCTTTTACAGTTCACATTAGGGCTGTAACCTGAAAAAAATTGACACGAGAGCACTTACTGCCTCATACCTTGGTGGTGGTAAGGGTTCCCACATTATGGATGTACTAACCAGTTAGCAACCAAATGTCAACACGCTAGCTGAATTCTCTGCCTGACATGCCCCTCCAAAATCCCAAAATATAAATAATCCGCAACAAGGTTATTTTCTACAAAATGCTTTAAATGTGCTTTGCGGTAAGTGGTTTCACACGCACTAAGCACACATTAGGGTGGAGGAGTGGCCTAGTGGTTAGGGTGGTGGACTCTGGTCCTGAGGAACTGAGTTTGATTCCCACTTCAGGCACAGGCAGCTCCTTGTGACTCTGGGCAAGTCACTTAACCCTCCATTGCCCCATGTAAGCCGCATTGAGCCTGCCATGAGTGGGAAAGCACGGGGTACAAATGTAACAAAAATAAAAACATCCTTTAGTAGACATACCTCATATTCTGGTTTCTGCAAAATGGATCTTAGACAGAAATGGTCACTGTGAGCCCCTCTGATCTTAGAGCAAGATTAGCCTATAAATTCTCAGAACTGTAGTTTCATGATGTAATTGGAAATAAATAAAACAAGCCACCCAAAAACCTGAGCTCTCCAATTTTAGGATCCCCCATTTGGGACCCCAGGCATCCAGGACCCCCTATTCCCAGTAACTACTTGTCTAGGACCCCCCCCCCCCCCATCCAACCAATTTGGTGGTTAGTGTTCGTAGGGCTTGGTTTTAGCCAAACAGTGCCGATATTCAGTACTGTGGAGTTCAGTGGGGTCAGTTAAATCAAGCCATACAAATTAAGACCTAAAGTTATCCGGTTACGTTTACCCAGGTAACTTTAATCAGTCATGTTCAGTGGTAGGACTAGACTGGCTAAGTCTGCTGAAATCCTGGCTTAAAAAGTGTCTAGCTCAGAATGATCCTTCTTTGGATGTTTCTTCTGTTTTGGAGATTTCAGATACTGAATCAGCTGAAGCTTCAACCTTGGTGGCTACTGTGGTGTTGGCGCCTGATAAAATCTGGTTGATGAAGACGTACTTTAAAAATAAGGAGAGGACTGTTTTTGGGTCTTAGAATTCAAAATTTTCCTGATGCTTCCAGAGTTACTGAAAAGAGACCTCAGCAAGTTTTATTGCTGAAACCAGGGGCGGGACCAGAGCTGAGAGACAGAGAAAGGAAGAAGGGCTGAAGTGTGCACGCAGCACTTTTCACTGCTGCTGCCGGCCTGTTGCCGCCGTAACCCTGACGAGGTAAGAAGAAAGATGACTTTTTAAATTCGGAGGGGAAGAACAAAGGAGGGGGGAGGAGGGGGGAGACTCGGAGGGAGCCTGCATGCCTTCACTGCTGCTGCTGCCACCCGCCCCCCCGATGACTTTTAGATCAGCTGATTTCTGGCAGGCTGCAGGCACAGATGCTGCAGCCTGCTTGCCGGCGTCGGCCGGCGCCCTGTGCATACTCATGATAGATCAGACTCAGGACAGGACAGGTAATGTGATGACCTGAACTGAGAAACCCGGACAAATCGAGGAAACTTGGAAACCCGCCCGGACTCCCCACGGCGCCCTCAAAAAGAGGACATGTCTGGGGAAATCCAAACATATGGTAACCCTAAGCCCCCCTCTCCATGGCTATGCCACTGGTTAGGAGGAGAGCTAGCCGCTTCACCTATATTCCAGTTTCTTCAGATTTTGCTATTTTGCATTGTCTCACTGGTGGCCCAAATAACTGTCTGGCCATAAACTACTGTAGGTCATTAGAAAAACAGAAACTGCATGGTGCTATATGAGCCACCTTTAGCAGGAAGCTCACTTTGACTCAAAGTTGATAGAACTCTTTAGAACCCTGAATCCTCAGTGGGGCATTTGGAACAGGAAGAATTAGGATTTAGTAAAAGCAGACATCCTATTGTAATGGAAATACTCAGAACTGATGGTCTGCTAAAGTGCTGCAGGCGATGATAAATAGGCAAAAGATACAAAGGGCTGCTGGAGCTGTCCTATAATCATTTTAGGTTTATTTCACTTATGACCCAGACTTCAACAAAATTCATCAAATAGATATTTTACTTGCTCAGTGCAAAATAAATACTAAAAATGACTGCAGGTATTCATAAACCTTCATGGCTGACCGGAACCCCCCATCCATTCCACTGTGCAAAATCTTGTATTATTTATTTTCCAGGATTATTCGTTAATCAATTGTGGCTAATAATTTGTTGGTGCATGATTGTGCCTTTTTGTGTTTTCTCAGGGAAAAAGGTCTGCCTATAATTTTTCAGACTGTGTCACACACTGGAAAACCAATAGATGGCAGCAAGAACTAAGATTTGTAAGAAAGAGTTACATATTATACACTGAAGAAAAAGTGCGGTGCATGGAAATTTTTCTTTGTCAAAATGTACACATTATTATAGTGTGTGCCAGAAAGGGGATTGGTGCTGGGTCTATCTCAGGCCCTGCTGTTGACCAAAGGGAGCTTTATAAACCCAGAATTTAAAGATAAAGATAATAGAAATAACAAAAAATACCCGAAATGATAATACCTTTAGTAATGGACTAACTTAACACATTTTATGACTGGCTTTTAAAGGCCAGAACCTTCATTCTCAGGTCAAGAATGAGCATAAGATATTATCAACAAAGATATGGTGGAGGCTCAAAAGCAAAACACTACTAAATAGATGTTAGAAGAGAAACCATGTGCCAGCCAGTAGGAATATTATGGTTTGGGGATTAGGGCTGGAGTAAAGAAAGTATGGGAGAAAGAGGTCAGCCTTCTTGTAAACACTGTCCTGCAGAAAAGGTAAGAATTGGTTCTTGCATTACATAATAATTCCTATTTACTAAAGGGATAATATTCAGCTTGTGCAGTCAACGTGTTTTTATATGCCAGCCGCCACAGTTTGTTTTATAACCAGATATAGTAGAATTAGAAAAGGTGCAGAGAAGGGTGACAAAAATGATAAGCGGGTGGGACGACTTCCCTATGAGGAAAGGCTAAAGCGTCTAGGGCTCTTCAGCTTGCAGAAAAGACGGCTGAAGGGAGATATGATAGAGGTCTATAAAATAATGAGTGGAGTGGAATGGGTAGATGTGAATCGCTTGTTTACTCTTTCCAAAAATACTAGGACTAGGGGGCAGGTAATTAAACTACAAAGTAGTAAATTCAAAACGAATCAGGGAAAATATGTCTTCACTCAACGGGTAATTAAACTCTGGAATTTGTTGTCAGAGAATGTAGCAAAAGCAGTTAGCTTATCGGGGTTTAAAAAAGGTTTGGATGGCTTCTTAAAAGAAAAGTCCATAAGCCATTATTAAGATGGATTTGGGGAAAATCCTCTGCTTATTTCTAAGATAAGCAGCATAAAATGTATTGTACTCTTTTGGGATCTTGCCAGATACTTGTAACCTGGATTGACCAATGTTGGAAACAGGATGCTGGGCATGATGGACCTTCAGTCTGTCCCAGTATGGCAACATTTATGTAATTATGAATATGTGGGTATAATCAGAGTGTGAAGGTCAGCCACTAAAGGTGGAGGAACAAGGAACACTACGAGCGTAGTGGGGTGATTGAAGTAGTGTAGGCAAACGACACTTCCAAAAATACAAGGGAGTCGAGGAATGCTGTACACAGGATTTATTCATAAACAAACACTAATCAACTAAACATGGAGCCGTATTTCGGCGCTCAACGCACCTGCCTCAGGAGTCTTTGTAGATGTAGTGTTAAAAAAATGTGAGTAGACACGCTGGTAAAAACATCCTGATTATGTTCACCAAAGCATAAACACGTGTCAAGTCGATTAGTGATTGTTCAGGAATAAATCCTATGTATGAAATTTTTTGACTCCCTCATGTTTTTGGAAGTGTTGTTTGCCTGCACTATTCCTTCAATCACCGGTATAATCAGAACGTCAGCATTTATCTGGGTACTGGTGATATTCGGCCTGGTAATCTATCGGATAACCTACCTTTTTGCTGTCCCAACTATATCTACTACTACTACTACTATTTAGCATTTCTGTAGCGCTACAAATCGTACTCAGCGCTTCACAAACATAGAAAAAAGACAGTCCCTGCTCAAAGAGCTTACAATCTAATAGACAAAAATAAAGCAAGCAAATCAATTAATGTGGGGGAGTGGTTACAAGTCAAAAGCAATGTTAAAGAGGTGGGCTTTCAATCTAGATTTAAAGATGGTCAAGGATGGGGCAGTAATATTCCAGTAAGATGTGTAAATAAAAAACTTAAAGTAAGTCGGTCAATATATTGTATATGGATTTTCAGAAGGCACTTTGTAACATGAAAGACTCCTCGGGAAAATTTATGATGAAGCCACAACTTAAGTACTGGTAGCTTCTGGTTGGCAAACTGAAAATCTCCGCTAACTGGGTAACTCCTGGTTCTGCCCAGTCTCTGCCCCCGGATCGCCCTGGCCACTGCCTAGACAGTGCAAAGTGATTTGCCCAGATATTCAGTAGCACTATCCGGTTAAGAGCTGATGAATATATGGGCTTGCCCCAGTCAGTGTGATTATCTGAGCAGGAGTCTCTCTTGCCCAGTTAATCCTTTAAATATTGAACCTTAGCCATTTTCTTCATAGAAACAGACCTCCAAATTCTGTATAGGCCACCCAAACTGGGACGCAGATCCCAGATTCGCACCAGGGGCGTAGCCACGGGTGGGCCTGGACGGGCCCAGGCCCACCCATTTTCCCTCCAGGCCCGCCCATCCTTCGCACGCTGTCGCTGCCCTTTTGTCCCGCGGAGGCAGCGTTCAGTGTTTCCTTCCGACCTACCCTGTCTTTTCCCCAAGCTCCGCTGCATCGTCCCTGCAAGTGGAATCCTTCTTCTTTTCGGCCGTCACGCTGCGCTGCCGTTCACACAGGCAGCTTCGCTCCTCCCCCGCGTCCATTCTGGCCCTCTCTGATGCACTTCCTGTTAGGGCCGGATGAACGCGGTGGGGGAGGAGCGAAGCTGCCTGTGTGAACAGCAGCGCAGCGTGACGGCCGAAAAGAAGAAGGATTCCACTTGGGGCGATGCAGCGGAGCTTGGGGAAAAGACAGGGCAGGAAGGAAACGCTGCCTCCGCGGGACAAAAGGGCAGCGGGAAGGTTGTGGATGGGCGGGCTGGAGGGGAAAATGGCTGAGCTGCTGGGACATGGGAGGGGAGAGGAAGAAGGGACTGGAGGGAAGGGAGAGAGCTGCTGGACATGGGAGGGAGAGGAAGAAGGGACTTGAGGGAAGGGAGAGAGCTGCTGGACATGGGATGGAGAGGAGAGGGGATTGGATGGGAGAGAGCTACTGGACATGGGAGGGAGAGGAAGAAGGGACTGGAGGGAAGGGAGAGAGCTGCTGGACATGGGAGGGAGAGGAAGAAGGACTGGAGGGAAGGGAGAGAGCTGCTGGACATGGGATGGAGAGGAGGAGGGGATTGGATGGGAGAGAGCTACTGGACATGGGAGGGAGAGGAAGAAGGGACTGGAGGGAAGGGAGAGAGCTGCTGGACATGGGAGGGAGAGGAAGAAGGGACTGGAGGGAAGGGAGAGAGCTGCTGGACATGGGATGGAGAGGAGGAGGGGATTGGATGGGAGAGAGCTACTGGACATGAGAGGGAGAGGAAGAAGGGACTGGAGGGAAGGGAGAGAGCTGCTGGACATGGGATGGAGAGGAGGAGGGGATTGGATGGGAGAGAGCTACTGGACATGGGAGGGAGAGGAAGAAGGGACTGGAGGGAAGGGAGAGAGCTGCTGGACATGGGATGGAGAGGAGGAGGGGATTGGATGGGAGAGAGCTACTGGACATGGGAGGGAGAGGAAGAAGGGACTGGAGGGAAGGGAGAGAGCTGCTGGACATGGGATGGAGAGGAGGAGGGGATTGGATGGGAGAGAGCTACTGGACATGGGAGGGAGAGGAAGAAGGGACTGGAGGGAAGGGAGAGAGCTGCTGGACATGGGATGGAGAGGAGGAGGGGATTGGATTGGAGAGAGCTACTGGACATGGGAGGGAGAGGAAGAAGGGACTGGAGGGAAGGGAGAGAGCTGCTGGGACATGGGAGGGAGAGGAAGAAGGGACTGGAGGGAAGGGAGAGAGCATCTGGGACATGGGAGGGAGAGGAAGAAGGGACTGACGGGAAGGGAGAGCTGCTGGGACATGGGAGGGACTGGCGGGAAGGGAGAGAGCTACTGGACATGGGAGGGAGAGGAGGAAGGGGCTGGAGAGCTGCTGGACAAGGAAGGAAGAGGAAGAAGGGACTAGAGGGAAGAGAGCTGCTGGACATGGGAGGATAGGGAGAGAAAGAGGGGAGATGGATGATAGGATGCAGAGAGAAAGGGGAGAAACTAGAAGGATGTGGAGAGAGGGAGGAGACTGAACAGAAAAGGGTAGAGCGATAGACACTGGATAGAAGGAGAGGGGAGATAGAGACACTAGATGGAAGGATCAGGAGAGAGGGTAGATGAGTGGAAGGATAAGGAGAGAAAGAGGGAAGACACTGGATGGAAGGGTAGGGAGAAAAAGGAGACGCTGGATGCAAAAGAAAGAGGGGAGACACTGGAAGGATGGGGAGAGAAAGAGGGGAGCTGCTGGATGGAAAGAGGGAGAGGACAGAGTAGGGAAAGACTGGAGAATAAGAGGAAGGGGCATGTGGAGAACAAGGGTGAGGAAAAGATGAAAAGCCATAGGTGATGAACGGACAGGAAAACCCTGGCAAGAGAAAGACGAAGGAAAGCAGAATCTAGAGACTGGGAGCAACACAATGAGAAAAAGTAAATGGCCATACAACAAAGGTAAAGAAAATAATTTTATTTTTAATTTAGGATACAGTAATATGGTACCTGTGTTAATAAAGTTTCAGAGACCAATACTTCCTTCCTTAGGTCAGGAGAGGATATCGTAACAGCATTATACTGACCTGAGGCAGGAGGTTTTGGTCTCTGAAAGCTCACTGAAAAGTGTGACTAAATTTTGCTGGGGGAGGGGGGTAGAGAGAAAATTTTGTGTCCACCCACTTTGGGTTCAGGCCCACCCAAAATTGGCAGTCTGGCTACGCCACTGATTCGCACGTAAGCTAATTAGTCAATTAGGTGCTAACAATCAATTACTGGTATTAACAACCACTTAATTGGCAGTAATTAGGAGCTGCATGCAGATCTGCCCTACGTCCTACTGTATAACATGCGTACCTAAATTTCATAGCATGCAATGCGGGCATGGCCATGGGAGGGGCATGAGCGAACCAGGGGCGTTCACAGAAATTAGGTGCAAATTTATGGGCAATTTCATCCATAATATCTGCCATCGGATGCCTATAGTAAGGCGCAAGAAGCATGCCAAGCTAGTATTCTGTATAGACCATTCTGCACAGAGCGCCCTTTAAAGAATACTAGCTTAGGGGCCCTGTTGCAAAGGCACAGTAGGGCTGCCACATGGGTGGCGCATGCCAAATCGGCTCTACCACTGGGGTACCATGGGAGCCCAGCAATCAGGGCCGGTCTTAGCAAGTGCGGGGCCCTATGCAGACCAATCTGATGGGGCCCCATCCTAGCCCCGCCCCCACCCTAACTCCAGGGCTGGCCACCCCTCCCTCCGAGCTCCCAGGCCATCCCCTGGGCTCCCCAGCTCCAGGGCTGGGCTCCCCAGCTCCCTCCCTCCCAGCTCCAAGGCCGGCTGGCCGGTCTCTCTCTCTCTCTCCCTCCCACCCACCAGCTCCAAGGCCCCCCACCCAGCTCCCACCCAGCTCCAAGGCCCCCCTCGCTCCCACCCACCAGCTCCAAGGCCCCCCCTCTGAATTTTAAGTTACCTCATCATCGACGTCGGAGCAGCCGGCAGGTAGCAGCAGCCGTGAAAAGTGTGCGAGCTGCTGGGCGGTGCTTCCGGAGCCTTCCATTCCCTTCCCTCGCTCAGCTCTGGTCTCGCCCTCAAAACGAGGGAAGGGAAAGGAAGGCTCCCGAAGCGCCGCCCAGCAGTTTGCACGCTTTTCACAGCTGCTGCTACCTGCCGGCCGCTCCGACGTCGACGACGAGGTAACTTAAAATTCAGAGGACGGGGGGACTGGAGCTTGGGCGGTCAGGGCGGGGCGACTTCAGGCATGCCGCACGGGGCCCCCTTGAGCGCGAGGCCCTATGCGGTCGCCTCGCCCTAAGACCGGACCTGCCAGCAGTAGTTCTGAAATTGGCACACACAGTTTCCCGCAGTAACATAGTAAATGACAGCAGATAAAGACCTCCATCCAGTCTGCCCAACAAGATAAACTAATTTTACGTGGTATGTGATACTTTATATGTATACCCAAGTTTGATTTGTCCTTGCCATTCTCAGGGCACAGACTGTAGAAGTCTGCCCAGCACTCTTCTTGTACTGAAAGTTATGAAGCTAACGTCGAAGCCCCTTAAAATTTACACTCAAGCCCATCCATATCTTTTCAGTCATGATCAGAGCGTAGACCATAGAAGTCTGCCTAGCACTGGTTTTGCTTCCCAATTACCGGCATCGCCACCCAATCTCTGCTAAGATTCCGTGGATCCATTCCTTCTAAACAGGATTACTTTGTGTTTATCCCACGCATGTTTGAATTCCATTACCGTTTCATCTACAGCACCTCCTGCGGTAGGGCATTCCACGTATCCACCACCCTCTCCGTGAAAAAATACTTCCTGACATTACTCCTGAGTCTGCTCCCCTTCAACCTCAATTCGTGTCCTCTAGTTGTACCGTCTCCCCGTCTCCGAAAAAGGTTCGTTTGCGGATTAATACCTTTCAAATATTTGAACATCTGTATCATATCGCCCCTGTTTCTCCTTTCTTCCAAGGTATACATGTTCAGTTCAGCAAGTCTCTCCTTGTACAGATTGCAACGCAAATCTCATACTATTTTTTTGGCTTTTCTTTGCACCGCTTCCAGTCTTTTTACATCTTTAGCAGGATTTGGCCTCCAAAACTAAACTCAAAACATGGGGGTATTCCCGGCGGTAATCAGCAGCACAGCCACATTACTGCACGCTGCCTGATTACCACAGGGTTAGCTCAAGAGTCCTTACTGCCTTCTAAATAGGTAGCGGTAAGGGCTCAGGCAGGAAATAGCCGCAGGCTAATTTTAATATTAGCGCATAGCCATTTACTGCCCCTTTTAAAAAAGGCATTTTTCCCGCCACGGTAAAAAGCAGCCCAGTGGGCACCAATTTCACGTGCCAAAACTAGCGTAGGCCACTTTTTACAGTGGCTTAGTAAACGGGCCCCTTAGTGTGGATGATCTCGGCATCTATCATTGGGCACCATTTATTGAATCTATCCCAGAGTGAGAGAAACCCATCAGTAAAAATAAAAATTAAGGCACATTTGCTGAAAAACAAAATGTCTAGATCCTTTCCCATCTCACCTCTGATTGCTACCAAGAGCATATTTTTTCCTTTAACATCATAGTCTAGCTGTCAGTTTGGTGATAATATCTAACAAGCGCGGGGGAGCTGCAGATGAAGTAGAGTTTTGTAGTATGCAGGGAAACAGAGATTAGATGAACCTGATGGACTTTATATGCCATCAATTGTAAGACTGCCTGAAATACTGAAATAAAGGTTTGTAAGTTGGATTTTATTACTTGAGAATGTTAGGGTGGTACTTGATGAGAGGAGGAAATTGAAAAATTGTACTCTCCTGTCTTTTCATTACACATTTTCTCAAAATTATATCGTGAATATGGGTTTCTCTAGTATATAAGCACAAACACTAATCATTGTTCAAAGAAAATTACAGAAACAAAAGTGAACAGATACGTTCTGGGTGATATTGAGGGGCATTTTCGAAAGGGACGTCCTTGCAAAACGGCGAATTCTAGGGGTGGGGAAACCCGTATTTTCGAAACAAGATGGATGTCCATCTTTCGTTTCGAAAATACCATCAGGGACATCCAAATCCTTAAATTTTGCCCTCCCTAGTTTTGGACGTCCCTAGACATGGACGTTTCTGATTTTTGGCGATTTTCGAAACCAAAGACGTCCATATCAAAAACGACCAAATGCAAGCCATTTGGTTGTGGGAGGAGGAAGCATTTCTAGTGCACTGGTCCCCCTGACATGCCAGGACACCAACCGGGCACCCTAGGGGGCACTGCAGTGGGCTTCATAAATTGCTCCCAGGTACATAGCTCCCTTACCTTGTGTGCTGAGCCCCCCCAAAACCCACTACCCACAACTGTACACCACTACCATAGCCCTTACGGGTGAAGGGGGCACCTAGATGTGGGTACAGTGGGTTTCTGGTGGGTTTTGTAGGGCTCGCTGCTTCCTCCACAAACGTAACCAGTAGGGGGGGGGGGGGGGGGGGGGAATGGGACTGGGTCCGCCTGTCTGAAGTGCACTGCACTCACTAAAACTGCTCCAGGGACCTGCATACTGCTGTCACAGACCTAAGTATGACATCTGAGGCTGGCACGACATATTTTGAACGATGTTTTTTGAGGGTGGGAGGGGGTTAGTGACCACTGGGGAAGTAACGGGAGGTCATCCCCGATTCTTTCCGGTGGTCATCTGGTCATTTCGTGCACCTTTATGTGCCTTAGTCATAAGAAAAACAGGTCCAGATGAAAACGTCCAAGTGTTCGTGAAGGACAGCCTTGTTTTTTTTTATTATTGGTCAAGGACATCCAAGTGTTGGGCATGACCAAGTCCTGCCTTCGCTATGCCTCCGACATGCTCCCTTGAACTTTGGCCGTCGTTGTGACGGAGTGCAGTTGGGGACGTCCTAAATCGGGTTTTGATTAAACCGATTTGGACGTCCCTGGGAGAAGGACGTCCATCTTCTGATTTATGCCAAAAGATGGACGTCCTTCTCTTTCAAAAATGAGTCCAATTGTGGACTAAGTTCATTCAGTAAAATGGTATCAGTATTAACATATTTATTGACCATCGTATCCCAGTGGAATAACACAGTAATTATGGAATGGAGGAGTAGCCTAGTGATTAGAGCACCAGCCTTGCCATCTAGAGGTGCTTAATTCAAATCCCACTAGTGCTCCTTGTGATGTTGGGCAAATCACTTAACCCTTCATTGCCTCAGGTACAGACTTTGGACCCTGTTTACTTAGCCTTGTTATAGGCATGTTAGTGTCTTTAATACGCATTAACCATGTAAGCGCCTACAATATCACTATAGGTTCCTACAAGGTTAGGTATGTTAAAAATGTTAATGCGCCTCAATAAACAGAGCCTTAAATTGTAAGCCTGACAGGGAAAAACACCCAGTGTACTTGAATGTAATTCACCTTGATTTACTACTGAAAGAGGTGTGAGCAAAATCTATATAAATTATAGTGCCTTATGTTTCTGTGGTAACATACCTAATCACAATTTCTACTTCTATTTCATGAAGTCAGGATGAAGATTTTGCTAAACTGGTGGCACTGCTCTGTGAGGAGGTTTTGTTACCCAACAGCTGTAGAAGACTTACTACTTGTGATTCTAAGCTTCTGTTTTGTTAGCATATCTGTGTGCTGACTACCAGGGAATACTTGTGAGTTGTGACTAGATAATTCATGAGAGGTAGCAGGAAATGAAGAACTGTGTTATAAATGGGAAGTAAATATTGTATGTGAGTCAGTGTTTTTGGATACAGATTTTGTTAATGTTTCAGATCTTTCGTTTTGGCAGAAAACACAGGTTACTGGTGCAAACTTATGACTTCTCTTCAATGTCTGAATGTGTGCTGTGTGCTATACACATCTGTGCCTTCCAGAAAGAAAAATATGTACTTGTAGGTTATTAGTTGTTTTTTTTTAAATAAACAAAGGTATCATTCAACCAAAGATTCAAACTTTACATGGATGTAAAACGATTCAGTGGGGAGGCCAGATTGAATTAAATAAATGGTAAAGGGTCATGGATTTAATATACTGTCTTGCTGTTGTACAATCAAATCAGTTTACATTTATTATATGCAGGTACTTTCTATGTCCTCAGTGGGCTCACAATCTAAAATTTTTGGACCTGAGGCAATGGAGGGGTAAATGATTTACCCAGACTCACAAGGAGCCACAGTGGGAATTGAAACAGTTCCCCAGGTTCTCAGCCCACTGCACTAACCATCTTGCTAAGTACTAGTCTATCCCAATTTGATTATTGTAATGTAATATATGCTGGCTGTAAGGAGCACCTGTTGCAAAAACTCCAAACAGCTCAAAACATTGCAGCAGGGTTCATAAACAAAATCTCTCTCTTTGAAAGTGCCTCCCCTTTATTAATCAAATTACACTGGCTTCCCATCAAAGTGGGAATCACCTTCAAATTATGTACCTTTATCTTTCAAATCCTAAATGGCACAGCTCCAGATTTTATGGTACCATTAATAAACTTACCTCAAAGAAACACTAAATATGAGGCAAGAAATTATCTCAGACTACACTTCCCAAATTGCAAAAAGTGATCTACAAAACTCTGCAGACTTCACTTACCTAGGAATCAAAGGGTGGAACTTCTTACCATCCAAATAAGAACTGTAGTGGAGGAGTGGCCTAGTGGTTAGGGTGGTGGACTTCAGTTCTGAGGAACTGAGTTCAATTCCCACTTCAGGCACAAGCAGCTCCTTGTGACTCTGGGTAAGTCACTTAACCCTCCATTGCCCCATGTAAGCCACATTGAGCCTGCCATGAGTGGGAAAGTGGAGGGTACAAATGTAATAAAAATAAATAAATATACTAGATTCTGCAAAATCCTCAAATCATTCCTATTCAAACAAACTCTCACAAAGAACAACCATGTCTCAAACAATTAATTATTACCTGAATTTATTACTCTATTTACCATTAACCTTCTCTTTACTTCATGTACAATTTCTCATTCATAATAGATTTTCTAAATGTTAAACATCCATAGCTATCCTAATACGTTTATGATACTGTATTGTAAAAGTGGATTCTTACAACAAATTACTTTCTTATACATTATTCTTTGTTATGCATCCTGTACTGTTTATTGTAAGCCACATTGAACTCAAATTTGTTTGAGATAATGTGGGATATAAATGTCACAAATAAATAAATAAAGATCCGTGTGCAAATCATACAGCACACAACTCAAAAAGGTGCGTGGCCATGAGAGGGGCATGAGTGGGTCGGGAGCGTTCACTAAAGATGCACACAGTAGTATAGAATTTGGGGGATCCATGCCTAACTTATGTGCCAAGATTTACACCAAATTTCAGTTGGTGTAAATCCTCGCACCCACAGCTGGGCGCAGATCCCAGCTCTATGTGCTATTCTAGAAATCAGCGTTTCCCGAGTCCTGTCCTGGAGTCCCCGTTGCCAGTCAGATTTACAGGATATTCGCAATGAATATTTGCATATAATGGAGGCAGTGTATGCAAATCAAGTTCAAGCATATTCATTGTGGATATTCTGAAAACCTGATTGGCAAGGCGTACTCCAGGACTGGACTTGGGAAACACTGCTATAAATGATGCCCAACTTGGAGCACTGTTCATAGAACATCCCCCAGCACACAATTTTTTTCCCCGGTGCACAAGTTAGGGCGCCATTTACTGAATCTAGTCCAAAATGGCTTTAGAGAATTCCCAGTCTTCAGGTAAAGGTACACACTATGCACTTTGTAACACAGAACACATCCATTTAAGGCCCTATTTACCAAAGTGTGCTAAGGTTTTACATATAAATACTAACTAGCTTATGAAAATATTTTTTCTGTGAAGACCTCAGCTGGGATAATACTCTTTATACCATCTAAAGTAACTCTCCAAAATAGTCACTGGTCTTCGTTTTTTGATAAATACTTAAGTTAATCTGCTATATTTCACTGTTTTTCACTGAAGACTTTAAAGTGCAATCCAAAACGTATTTTAATCATGTCGACTCCGGGAGTATTTCTGGTCCAACATGAGTCATGTTTTGCCATCCGGCTATATCAAGGATCCACCCCCTATGTGTCTCTCACACCATCCTTGCCGACTTTACTACCTTCTAGTCGTCAAGATGGCAGCAGCGTTTTTCATATGGTAATTTATAAGACAGCTGACTCTTACACCCATCAATCAGAATCCAGGGATTTAATTGTCATCCAATCTAATTCTGCATTAAGTCCTCAATGTAAAAATCCAGAATTGTTTTCTGTAATTTGGTCTCTGTTCTAGATTACCTCCCTCCTGCTCGTCTTGGATACATTCTATCACCCGCCATCATAAATCCTTCCATGCACGTTGCTGTTCTTTCCAATGGCCTGACAGTGGAGCTTGTAAGTTTTCTGTAAGGATTCAAGATTATGTTCATTCAAACTTATCTGGACTGGGCAGCTACCACAGTACACCAATTTGCATGGACATTCAATCATGTATATAACGTTGGTACTGTTGCAGGAAGTGTTCGAGCTAGATTTCAGTATTTGACCCTTCCCGGGATCAGTCCAAACTGGTCCTGGGATGGTCAAAACACACCACTGACATCTCCTGCATTATTCATCGGACCCCCCCCCCCCCCCCAAATTTAAAAGGGCCACCAATGGTTTTCCCCTTCTTATATGCTATTATCGGAAATTCTTTGAATCTTGGGTATAGTTGTATCACATGCCAATGAGATCTCAAAGACTGTACTATCATATTTGAAAAATTAGAGAATGGCAACACACATGTGATTCTCTCATGTTGAACAGGACTCTTCTGTAAAAGTAATTCCCATTGAGCGAACCTCACTTTCAAATATGCTTCCTTCAAAGATTTTCTCAGATAGCCTTTTTCTTCAGATTGCCTAGTACATAAGTATTGCCATACTGGGAAAGACCAAAGGTTCATCAAGCCCAGCATCCTGTTTCCAACAGTGGCCAATCCAGGTAACAAATACCTGGCAAGATCCCAAAAATGTACAAAACACTTTATACTGCTTATCCTAGAAATAGTGGGTTTCCCCCAGTCCATTTAATAACTGTCTATGTACTTTTCCTTTAGGAAGCCGGCCAAACATTTTTTAAACTCCGCTAAGCTAACCGCCTTTACCATATTCTCTGGCAACGAATTCCAGAGTTTAATTACACATTGAGTGAAGAAACATTTTCTCCGATTCATTTAAAATTTACTACATTGTAGCTTCATCGCATGCCCCCTAGTCCTACTATTTTTGGAAAGCGTACACAGATGCTTCACATCTACCCGTTCGACTCCACTCATTATTTTATAGACCTCTATCATATCTCCCCTCAGCCGCCTTTTCTCCAAGCTGAAGAGCCCTAGCCGCTTTAGTCTTTCTTCATAGGGAAGTCGTCCCATCCTCTTTATAATTTTCGTCGCCTAGTTAATACTTGAGCTTGTTCTTTAAAATCCTTTAAGGTGGAATAGATCCATCTACAGCAAAAATATTGACTAATTGGTAAGTTAAATTTCAACCTATAAGGATGAAAACGATTAAATCTTAAAAGGCTATTTCGTTCAACTGGTTCTTTATGTAGTGTGTTCAATTGCCTACCCCTAGAACATAAACTAAGGGGTCCTTTTACTAAGCCATGGTAAAAAGTGGCCTGTGGTAGTATAGGCACGGGTTTTTGGAGCAGAATTATTTTTCAGCGCACCTGTAAAAAAGGCCTCTTTTTCTTCCCCCAAAATGGACTTGCGGCAAAATCAAAATTGCCGCGCATCCATTTTGGGTCTCTGACCAGCCATAGACCTAGCGGTAAAGAATTTGGGCGGTAAGGACCTATGCATGTCAGAAAATAAAATTTTTCAGATACGTAGCGGACGCGCGCCAAAAATAAATTATCGCAAGAGCCACCCGGTAGTTGGGCGGTAAGTCCATTTTGGCGCACATTGGGCCCTAAATTACAGAGAAGAATTCTGGATTTTTACATTGAGAATGGTGACCCCTAGAGGACTTAATGCAGAATTAGAATGGATGATCTTAATTTAATTCATGGATCCTGATTGGTAGACGTAGAAGTCAGCTGTCTAATAAATTACCATATGAAAAACGCCGCCACCATCTTGACGACCAGAAGGTAGTAAAGTTGGCAAGGATGGTGTGAGAAACACATAGGGGGTGGATCCTTGATACAGCCGGATTGTGAAACATGACTCATGTTGGACCAGAAATACCCCCAGAGCCGACATGATTAAGATAAGTTTTGGATTACAAACAGTGAAAAATAGTGAAATATAGCATGTTAATTTAAGAGACTTTTAAAATATATTAGGTATTTGTCAAAAAAAGAAAAAACAAAGACCAGTGACTATTTTGGAGAGTTACTTTAAATGGAGTAAAAAGTATTATCCATCTTTGCCTCTTAGTTGAGGTCTTCACAAAAAATATTTTTAAGGTCTTGATTCATAAGCTAGTTATTATTTATGAGTTACTTTAGGCTTATGAACATTTGTATTTCAGCCTTGACATTAGTTTTGATAAAGGTTTTACATGCAGAATCGATTAACAACCAAAGTTAAGGTGTGTTAGGCTCAAAACATCTGCACTAATTATTGGGGGTGTTCTCAGCAGTTTTGGGGGGCTGCCACGCAGTTAAAGAAAAGCAGAGTTCACTGGACAGCAAATACAGTGAGGGGTAGCTAACCGCACCACATTATCCAGCACATTATCAGTTAACATGCAGTAATGACCCCTCGTTAAGTGTAAGGTACACTTCTCGCCCATTCTCCACCTCAAAATTACATTTTAAGGGCCAGATGCACTAAACCTTAACGACCCTCTAACAACCCTTTAACGAAGGAAATTCCTAACCGTTGCATGCATTAAAGGCCTTTTTCCAACGAAGCAAGCAGCTAATGAAAACGGAATACAAAAGAGTAACTACCATTGTAATGTGGGCGATTCGGGATGCACTAACAATACCGACGATCACACCGAATCATTTACCGCGACATATTAAACGTATGGTCAGAGCAGTCGTAAAGGCCTGAGCTGTCATCTCCCTCTGCCCCCTGCACCATAAAAATCAAAGCTGGCATGTTTAAACAGAAAAGTGAGATTAAAAAAAATAAAACCATCACAAACACTGGCTCCCCACTTTTCCCTGCATAAAATATAAATGCTTTACAAACATCAAAAAAGGATCGGGAGGGGGCAAAGGTGCTCATCAGAAGCGTCCTGTATGGACGGCCTAGCCCCCCCCCCGAGATCGCCGCTGTTCCCCGCTTCCGCCCTTTCCTAAATTAAAAACTGAAAATAAAAATCTAAACTTTTGCAGCGCCGGGCCCCCCTCCCTTCCTGTCTCGATCTTCTTCTTTTCCCAACACTGCTCTGCCTCCCGCCATCCTCCGCCCCTTGCCCCACCCCCTGAGTTTGTTGCCACCGTTCCCCCCCTCCAACAGACCCCCCCCTCCGCTTTACCGGCCGTGCAGCACCTCTCACCTGTGTGTGAAGGCGCTGCACAGGATGAAACAATGGATCGTCGATCGCTTCTGCCTCCACCGACGTCTCTTTCCTTCTTCCTGTGCCCGCCGTCCTCTGACGTAAGTTTCCTATGTAGGTAACTTACGTCAGAGGATGGCGGGAGGCGGAGCAGTATTGGGAAAAGAAGAAGATCGAGACAGGAAGGGAGGGGGGGGGGGCCCAGTGCTGCAAAAGTTTAGATTTTTATTTTCAGTTTTTAATTTAGTAAAGGGCGGAAGCGGGGAACAGCGGCGATCTCGGGGGGGGGGGGGGGCAAGGCCGTCCATACAGGACGCTTCTGACGAGTGCCTTTCCCCCTCCCGATCCTTTTTTGAGGTGTGTTTACTTTTGTAGTGATGGAGGGGGGAGTGGGGAGCCACGTGTTTGTGGGTTTTTTTGGTTGTTGTTCTGACGTTTGTGGCATGCGCAGAGCAGCCAGCATAATGCTTGGCTGCTCTGTGCATGATTTAGGGGCCGATTACCGACGGGGATTACGAATCTTTGATACATTGTACTTTTCAATACCGCACCGAACATGTGCGACTTGTTTTTTTGGTGCATGCTTCGTTTTTTCAAATTCGTTAGGAAGTTTAACGTTTTTGAATTTTTTACGTTTGGTTGATGCATCTAGCCCTAAGTGTTTTAAAATATCTGTTTTAGTTATTGGTGAGAATGTAGCTGGTCTTGGTGAATGGTTGCTATCCTATCAAGACTGATGGTCTTTTCTAGAGGTTTATACAATTATTATTGTACACCATTCTGATAAAAAAAAAAACAGTGGTATATCAATATTTTTAAACTATTTAAACTGTGGCAACTAGTGCACACAGGTAAAGCGCTGCATTAACTTTTAACATTTCACAACATCGTTAGTACATACTAAGTGCAGCTCTTTGTGACTCTGGGTAAGTCACTTAACCCTCCATTGCCCCAGGTACATAATAAGTACCTGTATATAATATGTAAACAACTTTGATCGTAACCACAGAGAGGCAGTATATCAAGTCCCATCCCCTTTCCCCTCCTGTGTTAAACAGCTAATGCAATTTAGGAGCTCTTTTACTAAGCTGTGTTAAGCAGCTAGCATGGGTTTTACTGTACGTTAGACATTAGCAGGGATTGACGTTAACATCTACCACAAATTAATACCAGCAAAGCACACTCTAGCTGCTTAATGCAGGTAGGAAGAGCGAACTGGGAGTGATCTGGGTGAGGCAGAGGTGTGGCCGGCTGTGACAGCTAGCGCATGGGTTGGTACTGTACACTAGCTGTCATGACTGCCAATAGCATGGCTACAGTTACTGCTATCATAAAGAGGAGGCGCCAATGAGGCTGGTGCAGAAGCTGCTGATTCTCCCTCACAATCTCCCCCTCCGATTCAATTCCCCTCCCCCCCCCGAGGAAAATACACTGGAGCCTGGGGCAAACCTATAAATCTGGACTCATTTCTTCCTCTTCCTACAGAGTTGCATCCTATTGAAGCTTAGTGGTGAGGCCGTGATGATGTCATCTGAGGAGAAAATGGGGTGGCCCTGGACCCCAAGCTAGGGTTCAGCTGGTGCCAAACATTATGTTAGTCACAACTTCAAGAGTAATTCGGATCATGCCCAGCATTAAAGTCCCTCTTCCATTGCTTGGTTCCTTTCTCACAAATGTATATCACATTCTGTGCCCTATCTTATCAGTCCCTGTGCCCTATCAGTCCTTGTTCCTCTGACTACAGACCACTATATTTCGACATTTCTTCAGCAACGACTTCCTTTTTTTTCCTCAGCCCTGCTGTCAGCTATCTGCCATCACCTGGAAACCACTTTTCCAAGTTAACTATTCCTTGAGTTCCTGCTTTTTCCTTGCTAGGTCCCTTCTCTTCTGGTGCTGCACATACACACTGGTGGCAAAGAATACAGACAGCCCTTCTGTGTTGTAACAGTGCTTTCTACTGGCTGCCATTGTGTAGCATAGAGAAGAGTGCTGTGGTCTGGTCCACTGTCTAGTAGGTATTTTTAAAATGCACATGCATGTTCTATACAAATGCCAAAAGACGTTGTAAGGTATACTTTGTACTTTAAAGTTATTTAAGAAAATGGACTTTTGAAACTTGAAAACACATTGGTCTAGCAAAAAAAAAAAAAAAAGTGTAAATATACAATGGAAGTAACTAGGGGAAGGTGATGAGATTTGATATACTGCCTTTCAGTGGTTACAATCAAAGCAGTTATATACAGGCACTTATTTTGTACCTGGGGTAATGGAGGATTAAATAATGTGCTCAGAATCACAAGTAGATGCAGTGGGAATCAAACTTGGTGCCCCTGGTTCTCAGACCATTGCGCTATCCATTAGACAACTCCTCCACAGACTCCTTAGAACAGGCAGGCAAGTAAACTAAAAACAGTGTGGCACCACCTAGATGTAAACAGACAATGGATTTCACACAGCCCTGCAGAGAAGCATCATTTATGCCTTACAAATGCTCCAGGCAATATGTTGTAAAAAGGAAAATGCTGGCCTGTTGGAATCTCAGCATAAAAGTATATATTCAATGTGTTGGCACTTGCGTTCTGATGACCTTGCATAATTTACTTGAAATTTGCTTTACTCCACCAGTAATGAATTATCAGACCATCAATAACTACTGAGGTTGCTAAATAATATATTTCTAATTAGCAGACTAGAATAGATAGCCATTATATACCCTGTATATATTCACTGTAGGTTGACTACTGCAGCAGGTGAAACCTGGACAGCTGAAATTTTGATGAAGGAGCACAAGAAATTACTGTAGACTCTCATTCCCTAATTCTATAACCTTGATTCCTAACTGTAAGTGCCATTTGCACAAAAAGGGGTCCTTTTACTATGTGGCGGTAAGCACTAATGCGTGCTTACTATGCGTGAAAATGCACTACCTGTCAGGGAGCTGGGTATGACATTTCAGGCTGGCAAAAAATGTTTTTTATTTTAATTTTTTGGGTGGGAGGGGGTTGGTGACCACTGGGGAAGTAAGGGGATGTGATCCCTGATTCCCTCCGGTGGTCCTCTGGTCAATTGGGGCACTTTTTTGAGGCTTGGTCCTAAAAATAAATGGACCAAGTGAAGCCGGCCAAATGCTCGTCTGAGCCGGCCTTCTTTTTTCCATTATCGTCCAAAACCGGCCATGTCTTAACCACGTCCCCGTCCCGCCTTCGCTACCCTGCCGACATGCCCCCTTGAACTTTGGCCGGCTCTGCAATGGAAAGCAGTTGGAGCCAGCCAAAATTGGCTTTCGATTATACCGATTTGGCCGGGTTTAGGAGATGACCGGCCATCTCCCGATTTGTGTCGGAAGATGGCTGGTGATCTCTTTCGAAAATAAGCAGGATTGGTATTGCCCCCTCCACCCCAAGGATTTTTAACTTGCTTTCTTCTGCACAGCTCTGTCTTATACCCTACCCTAGCCTTGCCAACTTAGGGCTCCCCAAACAGTTGAGTCATGGACTGCCTATTATTATTGTCCCCTCACCCCAGACCTAATGCCACCAGGGAGAATGCTTCTATGAAATCCAAGCAAGTGAAGCCGGCCAAATGTTCAAACAGTTCTCCAAACAGAGGCCCTGTTTCGCACCTGGCTCTGCTTTTCTGTTGTTTTTTTCAGCTCCTACTGACTTATGCATAGGAGACCCCACATCTCTTTGCATTCCTCACAAGCTGCCCCTGCAAATTGGGTTCTCATGGACTGGAGCATAGTAAAGTAGAACATGTATACCCATTAGTTGTAATGAGAGTTCTGTAACTGAATTCCGCAGTGATATTAGGAATACAAAACCTGTTTCATAATTATATCTCCCATCTACAATTACCCCTTCATAGCTGAAGAACTACAAAGCAGATGGCACAGTAATGCAGACCACTTTCCCCACTACCAGTTCTCATCTGTGGGGGATTGATGTTGATGTTACTCTATATGGAAACTGGCTGTCTGGCAGTTTTATTTTTCTGATCCCCATTATTCGGTTTGGGAATGGTGATGTACTGCATAGTTCATGTATTTGTTTGCAGGGACAATATGTAGTGAATGATGAATTGAGTAAAACAGTTATAATACAGTCTTAGCTCTGAACAACATCAAAAAGACCCTGAGTGTTGCTGTTGAGCTATTATAGAGGTCAGCCATGGGGAAAGAGATATTTAAAAGGTGCATAAATTGGCTTGACTGACATTTGCCCTTCTTGAATGTGTTTTAAAGTATTCAGGTGGCCATGGTGCATGCACCTTTAGCTGCATTACAAGGAGGCAATCTTGTGAGTGTACTTCAACCTGGGAAGGAATAAAGCACTTGTGATACAGGAGTAGCCTAATGATTAGTGTAGTGAGCCAAAATCCTGGGGAACTGGGTTCAATTCCCATTGCAGCTTCTTGTGACCCAAGACAAGTTACTTAACCCTCCATTGCCCCAGGTACAAAAACACCTTATATTGTGAGCCTACTACAGATTGAGAAAGTACCTGGCATATACCACCTGATTCTTTAATAAAGGTTGCCAAAAATTGCACATGCAAATTTAGGCACATTCCCAATTTGTGCATGCAATTTAATTGAATAACAAGCCAATTAGTGCCAATAAATAACTTTTTAACAAGCAATTATTGACACTAATTAGATTTAAGTGGGACCAACAGCATAAAGTTAGTGTGACAGAACAGTATGTTTTAAGCCTGTAAAAATGCCTTTATTAAATCTTGAAGTGCATTTCTCTAGTTTGGCCAGCAGTGGTGCATGTTATGTTTTAAGCTGATACCAAGAACTGACCTTTCTTTCCTTAATTAACACAGATAAGGAAATGCCTGAGTGATGTAACCAGCTTTTTTTCAAATGTTGTTGTTGACTGGGCTCTGATTGGCCTAGGAGCCTTTTCTTATTTTAACTGTACTGGCTTTTGCTCCAATATGCTCCAATAGGCGGCCATCTTGTTTATGCAGGAGCATATTGAAGTTATAATGAGAGCCTCTTCCTTGATAAAGCATTATGCGAAACTTGGCCATGTCGGCGGGGGTTCCCTGATGTCTTTATGTTGCTGCCATTAAAGATAAGTTGGAATTAAAAAAAATTTTTTTTGAACAAAAGTAAACAAATACTAAAATAAAAGTGGGATTCTATGAGGATTTGCACCGCGCCATTTCGCTTATAACGATAGAACAAGATTGTTCATATGGTTGCGAGATGCATATAGATCTGATAATCCCTATAAGTGCGTATACAAGATTATGAGAAATATCTTGCTATATAGATTTGAATATTGTTCTGAATAGATTTTGAAATTTCCTGCTAAATATGTTAATGTTTGGGACATGATTTTGGACATAAATTTAGGCATGGGCATTTGCGCCACATTTATGCTAGTGCAAATGACTGCACCTAAATTTACGTGTCACTCCGCGTAAGCGTGTATTCTATAAACCGCGCCAAACTTTAGGCATGGTTTACAGAATACCACTTAAGTAGGTTTTTTTCAGGGTCCATATTTTAGGCGCCAGTTCATAGAATCAACCCCATAATATGTACAGCACTGCGTATGTCTAGTAGCCCTATAGAAATGATAAGTGGTAGCAGTAGTATTTTTGACAGTATCCCTATTATTTTGCCTCCACTCAGTCACCTGCACAGAAAGCAGATGCAAATTATGAGGATATTTTTGATGCGTGTAGTTTGGAAGTGCTCATTTTCAAAGGAAACAACATAGGCTGTGTCCTTTAGAAAACTGGTGTAACGTGCATCAGATGAAACAGTTTACATGCTTTGAACAAAGCTGGGGTTATGGAAGATTGCCCTCTTAAATATTGACTCTCTCTCTGATATTATATTTAGGATTTAGCTCGTATCTTTTTCTGTATTTCCCTGTCTAGACGGTTCACAATCTAAGGGGTCCTTTTACTAAGCTGTGGTATAAAGTGGCCTTAGCACACCCATACATGGGTTTTTCCTGCATTCTAAGGCCATTTTTAATGCAGCAGTAAAATGGTTGATTTTAACTTTGTTGCATTAATGGCCATGTGCTAGTGTCACCACTAATGCACAACCATTAAAAAAATTACCACATTAGCACTTACTGACACCTATTTTGTAGGTGATAAGGGCTCATGGGGTAATCTTGTGCTAATCAGTTAGTGTGTAGTACATAAGAACATAAGCACTGTTATACTGGTACAGACTGAAGGACCATCTAGCCCAGTATCCTGTTTCCAACAGTGGACAATTCAGGTCGCAAGTACCTGACAAGATCCCAAAAGAGTAAAACAGAGTTTATGCTGCTTATCCTAGAAATAAGTAGTGGATTTTCCCAAGTCCATTTCAATAATGGCTTATGGACTTAAGAAAATTATCCAAACCTTTGTTAAACCCTGAGAAGCTAACTGCTTTTACCACATCCTGTGGCAATGAATTCCAGAGTTTAATTACATGTTGAGTGAAAAAAATATTTTCTCTGATTTGTTTTAAATCTACTACTTAGTAGCTTCTTTGCATGCCCCCTAGTCCAAGTATTTTTTGGAAAGAGTAAACAAGCAATTCACATATACCTATACCCATTCTACTCCATTCAGTATTTTACAGATCTCTATCATATCTCTCTGTAGGCATCTCTTCTCCAAGCTGAAGAGCCCTAGTCACTTTAGCCTTTACTCATAGGGAAGTTGAACTATCCCTTTCATCATTTTCGTCGTCCTTCTCTGTACCTTTTCTAATTACGCTATATCTTTTTTGAGATGCGGTGACAAGAATTGCACGCAGTATTCAAGGTGTGGTTGTCAATCATCTGTGCCCAACATGGCCATGTTTCATCAGGAATATTAGCTGCATCAGGGCAGAATAACTGAAATCAAACATATAGAATTTCACACATTTACAAACAAACAAACAAAAAACAAAGCTTTGTTTCTATATTAAAGTATAAGAAAGCATAAAAAGACAAATAAATAATTGGTTCTTGCATAGTTCTTTTTATGTTGCTATGCAAGAACCACTTATCTCAGTTTAAAACCACCTAAAAGAAATGAGGGAGGAGAAACAGAGGCATACCTAGCTGGTGTAAAACAGCAAACTTCACCTTGTCTGGTCCAAAAAAAAACCCGAGATAGACACAAAACTGCTAAAAGAATATCTATAAAATAGAATATAAAATCTTAAAAAAGGTCTACTTACATGCTCATGTATTTGGAGGCATTTGATAAGAGTTAAAACAAACTTGCTATGACATCCTAGCTTATATGCCTAAGGATGTCATGAATGCATAATTACTGTAAAGAAACAGTAAAACACCTCTTAAGTCATTAAAAGACAAATTCCTAAATAAAAACCAATGTGAACCTTGTAAAAAGCAGTCAATAGACAGTGCTTATACCATAAAAAGACCCGTTTTGAAATTTAAAAATTCTGATAACATTGAATTTAAAACTCTTAAAACCAGACTAAAAATGCTTAAAAACAACTTGAGATGTTCTAGAATCCATAACTATCAGAATCGCTACAAAAATCATCATAAAAGTTAAAATAGTAATGGAACGCATTGAAGATGATGTTATGCATTCCACTGACATCAATGCGTTCCAATGACATCACCATTGCTGTCCAACCACAGAAAAAGTTTCAAAGTGCAATAAATATAAAATGCTTGACGAACTCCTTAAAAACATCTCCAAATGTACAAAAAAAAAGAAAATAAAACAAATGTGTTCTCTCAACCCATAAACGTTAAAAATGAACACATATAAATTGCGATAAAAAAATGGGTAACCCACCTCATTAAAACACATCAGAACACTTCCAAACCTTCAGTAACATGCTGAGAACAAACTGAAAAACATTATCTAAACTTAAAAACACACAAAAAAAAATCACCAAAGTGCAAATAAAAGAAGCTGTCATAGAAAACACTGCATGTAAAACATCATAAGAACATACACAGATCATTACAAGAACACAGAGAAATCAATTTCTTGATTCAAACCATTAGGTTTCACTGTACTGAATCTGAAGATTTGCTCAGTTTGTAACAAAAGTTTATCTAAGTCATTTCCCCTCCATGGGGTACATGGCATACTCGGTACAAAGAAATTATAATCTTCAAAAATATGGTTCTTTTCAATAGAATGCTGCACCAAAGGTTTTTCTAATACTTTCCTTTTTAATGCACTCTTGTGCTCCAGGATGTGTTTACTGAAAAGTCAGACAGTTTTTCCTATATAAAGTAATCATGCAGGCACATTGCAATGTAAATGACCTCCCAGCTCTTACAATTAGTGAAACTTCTGAGTTCATATTTCTCCGCCATCACTGGACGGACAAAGGTTTTAATAATGATATTGACCTTACACAACGAGCATGTACCACATTTGTGATGTCCAGAAGGTTTCAAAATAAGTTGTCGATTAGGTGCTGGAAGGGCAGAATGATCAAGAATATCCTTCAATTTATTTTTCCTTTTTTTATGAGGAATCATAAGGTCTTTGTTCTGAAAATGATCTCTTACAGGACCTCTTCTGGATTGAGGGGAACCGAGTCCTGCCTTACTTATGTGCAAGTGCTTCCTTGATGATTCATACTGAAATCAGTGTGCCAGTAGGGCCCTTTTGAACTTTTGTTCTTTAATCAGTCATAGTGGTTTGATTGACAGATAACTGAACATAGTGGTTATCTTGTTGCCCAAAAAGAAAACTCTTATAAAAGGTTCTCTGTAATGGTTACTTTCTCTACCAAATAATTTTAATTAGATATTCAAAAGTATGACTCTACCTTGCTTTCTGTTTGTATTGATAGAGATGTCTATGAAATGGCTAAGGTTAAAGTCTAAACTGAGGCTTGCTGTGCCTATTAGCTGTGCTTTATACTGATTCTATACTAAAATAGTGCACTTAAATGCTAGCCTATGGAACTATAACAGACACTTTTATATGCTAAGAAAAAACATTTATTAAACTTCTTGTTAAGTGAGAAGGGTAGCTTAAAATAAAGTCCCTGAGGTTCTTTATTTGAGTGGTTAGTACAGTGGTCTGAGAAGCTGAAGAACTGGGTTCGATTCCCATTACAGCTCCTTGTGACTCTGGGCAACTCACTTAGCCCTCCATTGCTCCAGGTACAAAATAAGTACCTGTATATAATGTATTAACTGCTTTGATTATAACCACAGAAAGGTGGTATATAAAGAGGGGCATAATCGAATGGCGCCGGCCAAATAGATGGTCGGCCATCTTCGGGGCCGGCTCCGCAAAGGGGCGGAGCCAACCGTATTTTTGAAATATGGTTGGGGCCGGCTAAATCGATCGCCAGGTTTAGAGAAGATGGCCGACTTCGTTTTTCAACCATAACGGAAACCGGGCCCGGCCATCTCAAACCTGGTGAAATGCAAGGCATTTGATCATGAGAGGAGCCAGCATTTGTAGGGCACTGGCCCCCCTCACATGCCAGGACACCAACCGGGCACCCTAGGGGGCACTTCTAAAAAATAAAAAAGAAAAACAGCTCCCAGGTGCATAGCTCCCTTACCGTGGGTGCTGAGCCCCCCAAATACCCCCCCAAAACCCACTCCCCACAACTCTACACCATTACCATAGCCCTAAGGGGTGGAAGTGGGGGCACCTACATGTGGGTATAGTGGGTTTTGGGGTTTTTTGGAGGGCTCAACATATACCACCACAAGAGTAACAGGTAGGGGGATGGGCCTGGGTCCACCTGCCTGAAGTGCACTGCACCCACTAAATACTGCTCCAGGGACCTAAATACTGCTATCAGGGAGCTGGGTATGACATTTCAGGCTGGCAATAAAGCTGGCAAAAAAATGTTAAAACAATTTTTTTTTGGGTGGGAGGGGGTTGGTGACCACTGGGGGAGTAAGGGGAGATGATCCCCGATTCCCTCCAGTGGTCATCTGGTCAATTGGGGCACTTTTTGTGACATGGACCTAAAAATATATGGTCCAAGTGCAGCCGGCGAAATGCTCGTCTGAGCCGGCCACCTTTTTTCCATTATGGGGTGAAGCTGGCCATCTCCTAACTATGCCCCTGCCCCGCCCCCACCCCGCCCCACCTTCTGTACCCTCCCTTGAAGGTTGGCCGGCTCTGTGATTAAAAGCAGTTGGGGCCGGCCAAAATCTGCTTTCGATTATACCAATTTGGCCGGGATCAGGAGATCGCCGGCCATCTCCCGGAAGATGGCCGGTGATCTCGTTCGAAAATAAGCTCAAAAGTCTCATCCCCATCCGCTTTCCCCAAGTTTTAAAACAATTTCCCAGCAAATTCTTACTAGTGAAGATCTCTCCCTCTCTGTAAGTCCTCTCACAGCACCCGGCTGACTGCAGAAATCAAGGAGTGAACTCGGAAGCTTGAACTACAAGCCAAAGAAGGAGGAGGGAGAAGCACCAAACTGATGAGGACCAGAGGAGAGAAGATATTGTGGGGAAACATTTTCTATGTAGAGAGTCTCTGTGTGGAAGCTGGAGTGAATAGGTTTACCAAATTGCAGTACAGCAAAGATATTTGCCTGTAGCTGGTGTTCTTCAAGGACTGCAGGTTGATTATTCTCACATTTTGGTGATGTCATCTGACTGAGCCCAGTGTGGATGCTGATTAGTGAGTACAGTAGAAAATTCTAGCAGTGTCCCACAGCGCATGTGTAGGGAACTTGGGGGGGGGGGCTCGGACCCCTAATGTTGTATGTTCAGAGCACCCTTCTGACTAATGAAACAAGTCTTACCTGTAAGATTTATTTAATCCCCCCCTAATTATTCTGTGTGCTGTTTTTAAGCCTTGCTAACTAGGCTGTAGGGTGGCCTTGTGAAATTGTGCAAGGACAGCAATGCGACCCACACTCCTCCTGACTAGACTGGATCCAAAAACATGTTTACGCATTTAGCATGATTTGTTGGGCAAGTGATGAGAGAAGGAGAAGTGGACCCTTCACTGAAACACAGATGTGTGTAGGGGTGGAGATAGTTATCCAAGATCTTGAGGAGGGAGGTGCGTCATGAGAATGGAATTTTAAAAAACTGTTTTTTTTTCTGTATTTTTGTTGACCAATGCTATGTCATGTCTAGGGCCAGATACTGTACAAGGCAGCTTAAGAATGTATTGATTGTGAACTTTGATACAAGCCTTTAGAAGATAAGGATATACATATAGAATGATCCAATGTAATTAAGATAACTTTAATGGATAGTTAGATTTATATTAATCTTTGGGTCAAGATTTTCTGTGTTTTACACAGTTTGAAACCACATTATATCTAGATAGTGAAAAGGGGAAGTTGGGAACAGTCTGCTAGCCAACCACAGGTCAGCTTGTACAGCAAAAATAACTTAGTTACAGTTTGGACATGTCATACAAAAAAAAAAAATTGCTGAAGTAGCATGAGGAGGGGGCATGGAATTTGTGACAGAAGGTATAGTGGGAGAGAAATTTCTAGTAGGTGGGTGAAAATAGCATGTGACTCAGGATCAGGTTGGGAGGCGTAACTGCTGTTCCAAGAGTTGGGGTATGAACTGATAATTGATAGGATAGAAGTCAGATGTGTTGGAATAGGAAGGTAGATGATTAGTTAGTAGGATGTGCTAAGATGGTAATTAGTTTCCGGATTATTGTATAATATGTATTGTTGTATAATATGTATTGTATAACTATCAGTGACAGACTAGGGTTTGGGGGGCTTCTTTGTTCCCAAGGCAGTATACTGGCTTGGAGACAAGGGGGTCTCACTAATCATTTCTTTTTTATATTTCAGACTTGCTTGGCACTTGTATTGCTGAACTAAACTTATTCTTTATTCTTTCCTTTGGAATAAATGTTCTTATTTTGTTTCTAAGTAACTTGTGTGTATTTTGTACAAGGTATAAGGCTAAGGACTAGGCTGGAGAGCGCTTCAGCTATCAGCTGAGGTAAGTTACATGGGGTGATTATCTAATGTGTGATAATTGTAATCAGACCCACACACATGTGTTGGTGCAAAATGAAAAGCTGAGTGGACTGTCTAGGGGCTTGAGTCCACTCAGGGTAGAAGGCTAAGGCTCGCTTGCAGTCTAAGGAATGCAGTACACATTCGCCAGGATGCGCATGAGGCTTTGGGATAAACAGTAGAAGCTAAAATAAGAGGCTAAGATTTAAATGTACCTTAGTATCTCTGCCATAGCTGTCCTGTGCTAGTGCACTGTGAATAAATACTGGCATTTACTGAATAGTAAATACTGCAAATGGTTTTAAGACAGGATCCTTACAACACAGAGAGTTGAGAGATGTCAATTTACTATGCACATTGTAGAATATCTCCAGAGGTGTATGAAGCTAAATTTGTATTATATTCAGGGGCTGATGCACAGTGGCATCCATTAAATACAGGTAAAGCGGGAAAAATTACCGAGTCACAAACAGCAACTAATGCAGAAAGGGGATCACATGCAAATAAGACAATTGACAGCTTGCATACCAGGGATTTTTTGAGTTGCGGGGGGAGGGGGGGGGGGCTCGAGAGGGGGTCCACCGGAGTCCAGCAGAACCCCCTCTAGCCCCCCCGTGCAACTAAAAAAACTCCCTCATGATCTAGCGACCCCCCCTACCCGCCTGAACCAGAAACCCATGGTGGTCCAGTGGACTCTGCCCCCTCAAGCAAAAAAATCCTGGTGCTCTAGTAGACCGCCTCCTGACACCCCCTTACTCTAAATATCACTCCTTGGTGGTCTAGTTACCCTACACTTTTACATATCTTAAATGCGCTGGAGGCAGATGGATGGGAGCAACTCCTCTTCCCTCCTGCCTCAGGGACCAGACCTCTCAAAATGATGGCACCCAGCCTCTGCCTGGTCCATCCTGGGATGCACTGGGAGGGGCTAAACACCATATAAGGATTTCTTTCTCTTATAGTAATTTAGTAACACAATAGATGACGGTAGATACAGACCTGTATAGTCCATCCAGTCTGCCCAACAAGATAAACTCATTACATAAGGTATGATGTGTGATACTTCATATGAATACCTGATCTTGATTTGTCCTTGCCTTTTTCAGGGCATAGACCATAGAAGTCTGCTCGGCACTGTCCTTGCTCTAAAACTTCTGAAGTAGTCATCAAAGCCCCTGAAAAGCTCCAGTGCAGTCTATCCAAATCTATTCGGCCACGATCACAGACCGTAGAAGTCTGTCCAGCACCATTTTAAGTTGCACCAGGAGGTGAAACTTTTACTTCAGCAGCTGCTGCAGGCTGCAGCAGAGAAGGTGAGATTGCTGCTGGGCTGAGTGTGAAGTTGGAGGAGGCAGAAGACTGCAATCCTCCTTCCTGCACCAGACCCTCACATTGACATCAAGGCATAGCCCGCTCCTGACTGCCCCATAGCTCTATCCTCCTGACATCATGCTAAGGAGGAGGCTGGGCTTTGCTCCGAGGCTAAGGAGGAGGATGATCTTTGCACCTATTCTAAGAAGGCCAGTTTGGAAAACAAGGATTATCAGTCCACATGCTAAGGAGGTCAGACTGGGGAGGTGGCTGATTTTTGTTCCAGTGTTGTGCTGAGGAGGAATTTAGGATAAAATATTACTGCCCCCCCCCTCCACACTCTGGAGGCCAGGCTGCTGTTTACTCTCAGCGAGTTTCGACATCCAGCTGATCCTTGATCCCACTGCTAGAGACAGGAAGAGGGGCGCACAGCTAACCCTCAAAAGCCACCTTAAAAGAGCAAAACCACGCTGCAGCCAGCTTGATTGCAGGAAGGAGGGCTGTTGCACTTGTTTTACATGACGGCTGAACTTTCTTGCAGCTCTGTGTTATGTCTTTTGTTAAGGTTTGCAGCGACGGCTCACCTCCGTTCCAGGGCTGAACTTTATTGCAGCTCTGTGTTATGTCTTTTATTAAGGTTTGCATCGACGGTTCACCTCCGTTCCAGCCTTTCCCTTCTGAGTGTCCCGCCTTCGCAGAAACAGGAAATACCTCATCAGAGGAAGGCGGGACACTGAGCGAGAAGGGAAAGGCTGGAATGGAGGTGAGTTTAAACGCCGGGCGGCCACGACAGGAATGGAAAGGTCGAGGAGCTGAGGGCGGGCTCAGCGGGGGGGGGGGGGGGGGGGGGGGGGTGGCGGCGGTGGAAAAGGCTAGGAAAGGTCACAGCTTGGCTGGGAAGGCTTAGCCTCCCAAAGTCTCTTATACGAGGCGCCTATGCCACTAGGGTTTTTTTTGCTTGGGGAAGCCAGGAGGGTGTGGAGGAGGTTGGCATCCACTGGACCTCTAGGGAATTTTTAAAAGGCCTTGGGGGGGGGGGGGGGGGGGGTTGGGAAATGGTCCAATGGACCACCAGGGTTTTTTGCATGGGGTACTAGGAGGGATGTGGGGGGATGGGGGTCAGGATCCACTGGACCATCAAGGAATTTTTAAAAGATATTGGGGAGCCAAAATCGAGTTGGGGGCTCTAGAGGTGGTGCACTGGACCACCAGGGATTTTTGGTTCAGGGGGATTTGCAGGGGGAAGCTGTGTGTTGGTTGGTAGGGGCAAGGTAGGAAGCACAAGTAGGCAGCCTTGCCAGTTGCCTGTGTTTTCTTCCTCTGACAGCTCCAGTGCTGCCATAAAATTTAACTCGTTAAAGCTAGGCAATCTGGAGCTGTGCATCACATGGAATTCTCATTATAATATTAATGAGCTCATAATACATTTGCATAGGGTTGTTGGTGGCTGCTAATGGCACACGTTAGAGCCACTGAAAACTCCTTTGTGCATTACTCACTAAATAACGTTGCTTTAGGCTGGCTACGCCACTGAAAACTCCTTTGTGCATTACTCACTAAATAACGTTGCTTTAGGCTGGCTACAACCAATCTAAAGCAAACATTGCCAGCACCGTAAGCTTTGTACATTGGGCCCTCAGCATTAAGAGTTATTTAGAATTTTCCGGCCCCACAGACACAGTCGAAAACACAAACAAACACACATCCCGAAGCACACACGTATAATGGAATAATACAACAATGAGACTGATACTCAAAAATAGTTATGTGATCAGTAGCATGTTTGACCACATAACTATATTTCTTTCAATTTTCCAGGCCGTAAATGGAAAGAATTTTGGACCCTTAGATGCCCATGTAAAGCTTGCTGATCTGGAGTGGGGCCTACATTTATTCAGAAAGCAGCAAGTCACTAGAAGGGGAATATATAAACAACAGCTCTAATTTTATATGGTTAACTTATCCATATAATTTTCTGATTGCATATTTAGTAATTCAACTTAATGGATAAATCTACATACCGATATCCAGATAACCCCACAGTCCAAATCTCTCCCAGTTGCCACCTCCTTTCTGTAGACTAGGTCCCCTTATATTAAAAACTCAATTACTACTACTACTATAGCATTTCTATAGCGCTACAAGGCATACGCAGCGCTGCACAAACATAGAAGAAAGACAGTCCCTGCTCAAAGAGCTTACAATTCCTTACTGCTTTCATGACTCTCCCACTACCTCTCCAACTCTGAGGGGCAGATGTATAAAACTCTGGCGCTGTTCTCTACAGTGCCGGAAAATACCGGCTGTCACAATGAAAACGAAATACCGACCAATGCTCAACACTAACAGCATGCATATTATATGCAAGCTATTATTGCTGAGCATTGGACATTAAAGGGGGAGGAATGTTCCTGGCGCATGCCCAATCTGCAGTCTTCTAGTGTGAAATGTTCTGTCTATGGAAATTATTTTTCCTTCATAATAATGGAAACAAAACAAGAAACTCACACGAACCCCTTTCCAGAACAAGCTTTCATGTCTGCTAGAATCTGAGCCTAGCGTTCATACTGGCTCCAATCAGGGAAAACTAATGATTCCTGTGGATCTTGCCAGTTTGTCCTCTCCTGACACAGCAGCGTCTGAGTGCCATGCATGGGCTATTTTTAAACTGACTGCTAAGCCAAAACAATAGAGAGCTCATCCTAATCACCGGAACCGCAAGCAATGAATGCTGCTGTTTAACCTGGAAGGGCAGGGCAGGACCGCTACACCTCCCGCAGGCTTCTTCAGGGCTGGATGCTTCCTCAGGGCTGAGTGGGGCTGTCCGCCTTCCTCCCAGCAGCCTGAGTAAGCCAGCAGCTTCCTCAGCTGCCTCCCATCCTCCTTGCCCTTGCTTGGCAGCTCAGTTGACACTGCATGCCTTTCGCCTTTGCTCTGCTGGGCTCATTAAGCTTGGATGAAAATCCATTGCCTCCGCTGACTGGCGCGAGGTCCCTGTGCCTCCTGTCCATAGGCGGCCGGTATAAGAGGCTTGGAGAGGCTAAGCCCCCCCCCTGCTGCAGCAGAATGGATCAGCTGTGGAGTCCAGCTGCTCTGAGGGGATTAAATTGTTGATTTACCTCCATCCTCACAGCAGGAGCTGCAGTGAAAGCCCTCTAGCAGTTGTAGAAATTGGTTTATGGTTTGTTTACCTTACTGCTGGGAAAGCAGGGGGGTTGGCTGGAGGTGTCCTGGGTTGCCAGGGAGATATTTAACAAGGATGACTTCCTGACCTGCACTGAGGACAGATAGCAGCAGAACGGATACTGGGCCAGCATGATCAGAAAAAGTCACCAGGCAACAAAAGTAGAAAAGATCATTTTATTTTCATTATAGTGTTTGGAATATGTCCACTTTGAGAATCAGGTGCTCAACATTAAAAGTTTATATTTATTTACTTATTTATGGCATTTTATCCCACATTAAACATGAATTAGGGTGTTTTGTGGCTCTACATGAGAATTGTGATGATATGATCCCTTGTTTCATATTGTTGACGGTCTGCATTTTCCGTATGGGTGGTATATTGGTGTATTAGGTCTGCCCAGTGTAATATTTATGGTACAGTAAGGTTCTGAGTGTGTTTTTGGACAAAGTTGTGCATAGTGTTTTGCAGTTGAGTGATTGTGGTTAGAATATGCTTTGAGCAACCACTTTATTCTTTGACATATGATACATATCTAATATCTAAATTTAATAAAAGGTATTAATTGTGACTTTTATTTTTATTTATTTATTTTTTCTGCGTGTTATCAGACAATTATGGATTTAAGCTCCACCCCTGGCCCCACCCCTAACCCCGCCCCCTTTAGCCTCCCCAAACAGTTGGGCCATCGACCGCTTATGCTCCTGTCCTATCACTTCTTCTGGCTCACCACCTCCTCTGTACTCACATATCTGTCTAACCAAATAGTTCATCTAGTAGTTGCCAAGCATTTGTTGCTAGCCTAAGAAGCTTAAACCTAACCCTCTAAGGTACAGGGAGGGAGGTGAAAGAAAGGATAACCTCAAAACAGCACACTTTCCGGAGCAAACATTTCACTCCAAGCAAACCAGTTTTGCAAACTTATGGATAGCTCGGAAGTGTCAGTAGGTTTTAGTTGGAAAGGGCATGGGGTTTTTGTGCGATGTTTCTCTGAACATTGGAAGGAATAGTTAATCACCTCATCCGAATACTAGTAAGACCATTTGCATAGAGTTTTCGTTCAAAAAAAGCGCCGAAAGCCTTTGTGCGTTAGGTGTACAATAACGTTTCCTGTAGACTGGCTAAAACCAGTCTAAATGAAATATTGCAAGCCCGGTTTGCTTTGAGCATCTCCCCCTGATAGTCAAAAGATGACCTCTCTGCAGTTCCCATCTCCCTCCCACTAATCCTATTCTTCTGAGCCTCCATAATGCAATTTAAAAAATCTCTCACTGTCCCCCCAATTTTGGAGGCATGGGATGGTGTACTTACCTCCTCCTTACTGCAGCACAGCCTTTTTACCACTAGGGATTACTTGTATTCGCCTAAGGCAACACTAAATTTGTTTTCTAAGATCTCCTTTTATGTGCTAAACATGATTTTAGAAGTATGGGCGGAAATGACATGTTGATAAAAACAATTTCTCTTTTTGCCAAATATAAAAATATGGTGCTGCATCACACTGCTCTGAATTGATGGTTGATAATTAATGACTAATGAAAGCATCTGTCTGGATTAAAACATTTTGTTGGACCAATGCCAAATATTTGCTAAACTGCCATGCTTTGTTTTATATAAATATGTGTTATGCTTGTGCACTAGCTTAGATTGAGTAACAGGCTTACATAAGTGTAGGTCACAGTGTAAAGCACACTCAGGGTGACTGCTTGCCACCTTCCAATAACAGGCCTGATTTTATTACAGGATGCCTATGTGGGAAGCTCCAAAGGACGCCTATTTGAAGCCTATTTATAAAGGCAACATTGGCACCAAGGACCTACCTGATGATCAATTCCCAGCGCTATTCCGAAACAGTACCATAAAAATAGAGCCAGAACAGCATGGAGAATTAATTCCCCAACGCTAATAACATGCAAGTTTAGGCACATTGTTAGCGTTGAAAATCGGGGGAAAGTGCAGGAGGATTGTGCCTGGGTGTACACTCAGGCACAATCCTCTTGCATTTGTTTGACAGATCCAGCTGTCAAAATAAAAAAAAGACCGGATCTGTCAAACCTCAAGCCCCCAAACACGGGGGCTGGAGGTCCGGTGGACCCGTAGACTCCTCACCCCCCAGCACGTAACCCCTCTGCCAAACACAGGGCCTGGAGGTCCACCCCCAAACACAAAGCGCCATCCGAACACAAAGTGCCTCCCTCCCCCCCAAAAAGCCTAAAGTACCCTGGTGGTCCAGTGGGACACTCGACAGCCCCTGATAGCCCTGGTGGTCTACTGGTAGGGTCCCCTCTCTCTCCCTTTCCCGAACCCAACCCCCTCCCCATATACCTCAGAGTAGAGGAGGGAGGAACTAATGCTCCTTCCCTCCTCTGGGTGCCACCTGAAAATGGCAGTGCCCTGCCAGGTGCATCCCAGGATGCACTGGGCAGGGTGCTGCCTTTTTGAGGTGGTGCTCAGAGGAGGGAGGGAGCACTAATCCTTTCCTTTTCTATTCTGAGGTATGAGGGAAGGGGGTTGGGCTTGGGGAGGAAGAGAGGGGGGGACCCCACTGCTAGCAAGGGGTTATCGAGGGTCCCACTGGACCATCAAGGTATTTTAGGCTTTTTGGGAGTGGTGCTTTGTGTTTGGGAGTGAGGGGCCTGGTGGTTCACTGGACCTCTAGGCCATGTGTTTGGCGGGGGGGGGGGGGGTTACGTGCTGGGGGTGAAGGGTCCAGGAGTCCACTGCACTCCCAGGACTGATGGTGGCAGCCTGGGCTGACAAGGGCAGCCCAGGCTGCATGACATGGATGGGGGAGGGGGGAGAGGAAGAGAGCCTTAACTCTAACACCAGCTCTGAGCTGGCATAGGGTTAAGGTGCTATTCTGCCCGTATGATCATATCACAGTGCTCTGATCATACGGATGGAATACCGCCAAGCTCAGTTAAATATAATTAAATACGCTCGGCGGTATTCCCTGGCGAGTTTGTGCCAGACCCTTCCGATCATCCTGCATAGGCAAATGTGGCCACTAGTCCGGATAATGGCCTCTAATGCCTGCATTTGCTTTTGGACATCAGCCTACAAGAACCAACTCCTATAGCACGCAAATGGAGATGCACACATTTAGGGGGAATTGGGACTTGATATACCACCTTTCTGTGCTTTTTTTGCAACTATATTCAAAGTGCATATGGGAGAAGTATGTGTTAATCGGTGAGAGTTTGATAGGTACGGATGGGGAGAGGGATCTTGGGGTGATAGTATCTGAGGATCTGAAGGCGACGAAATAGTGTGACAAGGCGGTGGCCGTAGTGAGAAGGTTGCTAGGCTGTATAGAGAGAGGTGTGACCAGCAGAAGAAAGGAGGTGTTGATGCCCCTGTACAAGTCATTGGTGAGGCCCCACCTGGAGTATTGTGTTCAGTTTTGGAAGCCGTATCTTGCGAAGGATGTAAAAAGAATTGAAGCGGTGCAAAGGAAAGCTACGAGAATGGTATGGGATTTGTGTTACAAGACTATGAGGGGAAACTTGCGGACCTGAACATGTATACTCTGGAGGAAAGGAGAAACAGGGGTGATATGATACAGACGTTCAAATATTGAAAGGTATTAATCCACAAACGAATCTTTTCCGGAGATGCGAAGGCGGTAGAACGAGAGGACATGAAATGAGATTGAAGGGGGGCAGACTCAGGAAAAATGTCAGGAAGTACTTTTTCATGGAGAGGGTGGTGGATGCTTGGAATGCCCTCTCGCGGGAGGTGGTGGAGATGAAAACGGTAACAGAATTCAAACATGCGTGGGATAAACATAAAGGAATCCTGTTCAGAAGGAATGTATCCTTGGGAGCTTAGCCGAGTTTAGGTGGCAGAGCCTGTGGTGGGAGGCGGGGCTGGTGGTTGGGAGGCGGGGATAGTGCTGGCCAGACTTATACGGTCTGTGCCCTAAAGAGGACAGGTACAAATAAAAAATAGCACATATGAATTTATCTTGTTGGGCAGACTGGATGGACCGTGCAGGTCTTTTTCTGCCATCATCTACTATGTTACTATGCTACTATGTAAGTGATTTACAAAGTATATACAGGTACTTATTTTGTACCTGGGGCAATGGAGGGTTAAGTGACTTGCCCAGAGTCACGAGGAACTGCAGTGGGAATCGAACACAGTTCCCCAAGATCAAAGTGCACTCCTCCAGTCCTGTCTACTCTACCCCCATTCTATAGCATTTACACCTAAATGTAAGTGCCAATTGCTGCTTTAAATGATAGAAACCAGTTCCTAGCATGACATTTACAGTTACGTCCATACATTTTTAATGGGATTCTAAGTGGTATTTTGTAACATTAGTATGCAACTTGCTCAGTGTGAAAATGTAAGGAGCGTATACAAGGGAAGGCGCATGGGCTGGGCACGGACAAATCCCACATTTATGCATGTAACTTCTACGAAAGTTTAAGTTAGATACTGGACCTGCCTAAATGTTGGCACCTAAAAACTGACTTACACTAGTATTCTATAATGGAATCTGGTCATCTAAATGCTGTTATAGTATTAGCACTTAGTGCACTGGATTTTGGCAATCTTTATAAATCCCCCCCCCCCCCCCATGTGCTTTAGCGTACCAGGCTCACCCATGGCTACGCCACTGCTGTAGGGATATCAACATGCAAGTCTTGCACATACTTTATGGTGCCCATGTCAACCCTACCCTGGTCCCTTCTCAGGATGAGTATTTTTACCTTCTTCACTAGGGTGTGAAGGAGTGCAGCTTTCATGCCAATTTTGTGTGGAAAAATATATGTTTTATACAAATACAATATTTGTAAGATTGTCCTCTTGATTGAGATGGAAGTAGCTGACCATTGGAGCTCTAGGGAAAAGTGTCCACTTCCTATATAATAATTTCCAACTCCAACATTCTGAAGCTGACTCCCGTGGCACTGAAGGGTTCATAGGGTCCGTGCGGTTCGTAGGGTTCGTGCTGCCTGTAACCATCTGTCTCACTGTCCCGTCCTCGCATCATAACGTTATGACATCAAGGGCTGAACACTGAGAGGGAAGGAGACGCAGCACAGTTGCCAGGCAAAGCAACGCAACGTCGCAAACATGAGGGTGTCATTGTCCCTCCCTTCCTCCCTTCCAGTTCCAGGCCCCCTCCCTCCGATATTTAAAAGTCATCTTCACTTACCAAGTCAGGTTTACGGCGGCTGGCAGCAGCGGTAAAAAGCATGCAGCCTCAGCCCTTTTCTCTCTCTCAGCTGTGGTCCCGCCCTTGCAGAAACAGGAAATGAGGGCGGGACCACAGCTGAGAGAGAGAGAGAGAAGGGCTGAGCCTGCACGCCTTTTACCGCTGCTGGTGGCTGCCGTAACCCCAACGAGGTAAGTCAAGATGACTTCTAAACTTCATAGGGAGGGGGCCTGGAACTGGAAGGGAGGGATGACGACCCTGGAACTGGGAGGGAGGAGGACCCTGGAACTGGGAGGGAGGGAGGAAGCCTGAAACTCAGACGGAGGGGGGGGACCCTGAAACTCGGAGGGAGGGAGGGGTGGACCCTTAAACTCGGAGGGAGGGAGGGAGGTGAGGGGAAACTGGAAGTCGGAGGGAGAGAGTTAGGGGAAGACCCTGGAAGTTGGAGGGAGGGAGGGGACGACCCTGGAACTCAGAGGGAAGGAGGGGGCAACCCTGGAACTTGGAGGGAGGGAACGACCCTGGAACTTGGAGCGAGGGAGGGAGGGAATGACCCTGTAACTCAGAGGGAGGGAGGGGACGACCCTGGAACTTGGAGGGAGGGAACGACCCTGGAACTCGGAGGGAGGGAGGGAGGGGACGACCCTGGAACTCGGAGGGAAGGAGGGAGGGAGGGGATGACCCTGGAACTCGGAGGGACGGAGGGAAGGAGGGGGATGACGACCCTGGAACTCGGAGGGAGGGAGGGGGACGACCCTGGAACTCGCACATTCACTGTCTCTCACACAGTCACTTTTACACACACCCTCTCAAACATACACACTCTGAGGAAAACCTTGCTAGCGCCCATTTCATTTCTTTCAGAAACGGGCCTTTTTTACTAGTTTAAAATAAACATATGTGGTAATATTATTATATGCAGAATAAATTGCAGCCTAAATTACAATCACTAGCGGCTTTTTGTAGCACAACAAAGATTTGTCTCTGCTTCCTGAAGGAATGCTTTTAAAGTGACAAATGGTTATGAACATCTCCCAACTCCCAACTTGGACAGTCTTGAGGCTTTTAAAATGTAATTTTAAGCACATGAATCTAAGGAACCACTTTTGGAATTTATCTTCTAATTGTGTAAATTTGCCCTGCTCCCCCTCAACCCCCTCAAAAAAACAAAACAGAAACTAAACTTCAAACCAGTACAAATATATGCACGGCTGGCAACACTATATGCTAACATACCTATACAAACATCAGAAACTGAATGGATGTCAGCATTGGTGACTTATTGCCTTTTTATTTTACATTGGTTCTGACATATTGATAATGTTTGCTGTGGGTTGCAAATTAGCAATCACTGATTCAATTCTGTGGGTGAATTAATGAGGAACATCCATCTAGTAAATTCATACTATCGCACAGCACACATTCCTCATGTATTTGAATGTACTTGCTAATACGCATGGTGATGTTTTACATGCAAACTTCTTTTCATAAATCACCTGATTAACTGCATGTGAACAGCTATCACCCAGAGATATTACTTGCAATTTACTCACATTCTTCGAGCAGCAAACATTATTAAGGTAGTAAATATTTAAATTTATTTGGATTTTTGCTCTGGATTTGGTCTGTCTAGGTTAGCAACCAGAAGGTATCCGAACAGCAAAGTCCCACGGAAGAAGCAGCAATACACAAGGAAGTAGGAATGGCAGGAAGGCTAGACCAACCTCAGAATCAATAAAATAAAAGTTTATTGCTATAGTATAGTATAGAAACACTACAAAATTAACAAAATCGGTGCTCAAAATGTAGTATGTATAAAACAATGCACAATAAAATAATGGATGTAATATCAGTACTCAAGATATTACGTCCATTATTTTATTGTGCATTGTTTTATACATATTGCATTTTGAGCACCGATTTTGTTAATTTTGTAGTGTTTCTATACGCACCATATCAATAAACTTCTATTTTATTGATCCTGAGGTTGGTCTGGCCTTTCTGCCGTTCCCACTTCCTTGTCTAAGTTACCAAAAGACACCGATTTTAGATGCTTATTGGGGCTGTTTGCTATGACAGTATGATTTGGAGGTAACATTTTGATGAAACGGCAGGATGATAGCATCTGGGTATGACGTTTAAAGGATTTTATTTCTGTAATAGGAAAGAAAGTTACGCTCCTCCTTTAAACATTAGAGGAATGATCTACCTTTCTGTAGTTGTTCCTTAATATAACTACTGGGTTATGATAAGGGCTTCTGGTTTTAATTTTTTAACTAATAAACACTGATTAATAAAAAACAAAACAAAACAAAACAAAAAACAACATCATCTCCTAATATTTTCTCGCCTCTCCCTGATCTTGTATCCTCCACCCAGTTTTCTGGTGCTTCTGTCAAATCAATATCATTATTAATTTAAAATTCTAATTATGGTTCACAAAGTGCTCCACTCAGAAGTTCCACTTTTATTTTTCTTCTCTCTTCTGCCCTTGTAAACCTCTCTGCCATGCTCCTCCATTGAGTTATTCCTATCACTGCCACCACCATCTGAGTCTGTTTGGAGTGCACTCATTGCTCAGCGTTTTTCTTTATAGGCAAAACTTTCATAAGTTTAAGGTTGCACTTAAGACATATTTACTTAACCTGACTTTTCCTAGTTGATGATGTATTGAGTGCTATGGCCGGTGCAAAAGGCTACACTTTGCAGTTTCTCTTCTTTTCATCTCTTTTAATTTTGCTATTTAACTTACTTTTTTGTCCTTTCTTCGGTTTGGGTCTTCCCTTTCCTATCAGAATTACAGCATTTTTTTTCCGCTAATAGTTTTTTTTTAGTGAGTTTGTATCCATCTCTCTTCTGTGTGTACTCATATATTTAGTGTCATGGGTCCTCTTCTTTGGAATTCTGCTCCCTTAGCCCTTTGGCTAGAAACTTCCTTGTCCACTTTTAAGGCTCAACCTACCTTTTTGTTAAGGTCCTGCTGTACTTTGCTGCCTGCTGGCTCATCTGTGGGCCACATGATAGTGTCTCTCTCTGGTTCTGTCTGCCTCCTATGGGACACTTTCCTGCCTTTACTCTCCCCTTTTCTGTATTGTAGTTCCTTTTCATCCGAATCAACACGAATGTACCTATATCTCCAGTACCCAAGCTGCAAAGGACTCAAATACAAATCAACTTACGCATCCAGTTTTTCCTACATCAGCGCACAACTGTGGAACGCACTACCAAAAGACTTGAAAACTACATACGACCACTTACACTTCAGAAAAACAATTAAGACCCAGCTGTTCAAAAAGGCATACCCTGACCCAACGTAAATGCCTGATCTCTGCGACATAACTACACTAAAGTTCATAATGGTCATCACACAACTCTCCCGTTATACGATTCCTTCACGTGGTCCTACCACATGAACCTTATCCTACCACAACATCACCTTGTATTTGTTTACTCTGGAGTCTGTAAACAGCTCTCCGGCACTATGTAAGCCACATTGAGCCTACAAATAGGTGGGAAAATGTGGGCTACAAATGTAACAAAAAAAGTGGTACATAAAGCTTGTTAATAAACTTGGGGGGTCTTTTACAAAGGCACACTAGCGTTTTTAATGTGTGTTAATTATTAGCATGTGCTAAATACTAGAGTCATCCATAGGAATATATGGGTGTCTATAACGTTTAGTGCATGCTTATTTTTAGCATGTTGTAAAAACTCTAGCACGCCTTTGTAAAAGAGGACCTTGAAACTTAAACTGCACCGCTTTGCTGTATTATGTACTATAGGCGGTACAGTAAGTGCCTAATAAATCATAAACCATAAAACCACTGACTCCTACACGACACAAATGTACATATTGGATTCCATTGGAAAAGGTACCCAGCAATAGTACCTGTGGTGTGAAAATACCGATAAATACCAATTTTTGGGTACCCTCAAAAAACATTTAAGGACCCTTCTACTAAAATGCATTATGTTTTGAGGTTAACCCACTATTTATTTATTTACTTATTTATTACATTTGTACCCCGCGCTTTCCCACTCATTGCAGGCTCAATGCGGCTTACATAGTAGTAAGAGAATACAATCTGTAGTATCAGAATCAACAAAGGAGGTATGTGATAGGCCAAATGAACAAGGAGTAAATGGGATAGAAGAGGTATGAGAGAAAGGATAGGGATAGGTAAGGAGGTGGAGCGATAAAGGAGAAGTTGAGAAGAGCATGGAGGGTAATGTGGACTCTTAAAGTGTGGCAAGCCAAAACTAATGCTGCATCAAGAAGAAGCATTAACATTTGGATTTACTGCTTCCTAAAGTGCTCCCATCTTAACAGTGCATTAGCCAGTTTGCATGCGGTAAGTATAACACGCTAGCTATCACTTCCACATCCACTCTTCACCCTTACCATGCCCCTGAGAGAAAAATTCACTAATTCATGGTTTTTAAAACATGGAAGCAGGTAGACTACTGCAACACCTCAACGCGGTCGAATGGTAGCCAGTTTTTGCACATAGGGGGCAGATTCTATATATGGAACTTAAAAACTCTACGTGGAATAAGTTTCCACCTAAACATATTCTGTAAGTGGTATATAGGATATGCTTAGTTGATATCACAGCGCTTAAAACTATGTACATCCATTTACACCAAGGGAAACGTGGCATAAATGCTGGCTTGTAGATTTAGGTGCACAGGGGCATATTCTATAACGGTATGATTCCAGAGTGTCAGGGCAACAACCAACAACCTTAAAGCAAGACAAATAGGACATAAACTTAACTATGAAGTTGGAAGGGATAACTAAAAGATTATAGCGGGCTGAGCGTAATGGTCGATAGGGAGTGTAGGGAATCAGTGCACTACTAAGAAAAGAGGGAATACCAGTGTAAAAAACCTGATGAGCAATTGTTAGAATTTTAAAAGGGATATGATGTGAAATGGAAAGCCAGTGTTCCTTTTTGAAGCAAAGGGGAAACTGTGTCAAATTTTTTCGTTCCGAAGATTAGTTTTATGGCAGTGTTATACATTAATTGCAAGTAATGCATTTGGGATGATTTCAGATCCAGGAGTAAGGAATTACAGTAGTCTAGTCTAGATAGATCAACTGAATGAATCAGAAGTTGTAGTGCTGTCATATCTAGAAGATATTGAAGCTAATGGTATTATCTATAGTAATACTCAAAAGCTTCACAGATTCTAACAGGGAAATAGCGATACTGTGCATTATAGGTAAACTTGGTAGGGTTGGCTAGGAGCAGAGAATAATACAGTTGTGGTTTTTAGCTGGATTTATCAGTCAATCAGTGATAGAGATCAAATTGGCAGAAAGGTCAGAAATAAACGGAGGAGAACTGTCTGGAGCAGCTGTGAAAATAAAAATATTTTTTCATCCAATTGGTATTAATCAACCTACATTGGCAAAAGGAAGGTTTTCCGGCCTTAAATATGATCTTAAATGAAGTATTAAAGTAACACCTGTGCTATCAAAAGGGGTGAGTTACTGGTTTTGAGTGGGAAAGGAGGCTGAAAGGATCCTAACAATGGAAACTGTAAGTACGCTGTGCCTCATGCTTTCTGTATCTCTATTTTGAGCACATGAATACCTTTGGGGAGTTTCAAAGGCACACCAAGTAATGAATAAATGTCCCATTTATGGCAGCAGATATATGGGAAAAGCTGATATTAGCCATATGGTGACCAACGGCAGCAGAGTGCCTTGACCTGCATAAAATTAATGGCTATCTATTAAGACCTTTGAACATTACACAGCTTTTCTCAAATCTCACCAGTATCATATAGACAGCTAAAATCTATCTGGTTTCCCAACCTGTAAGAGAACAGCTTTGTACCTGCTTCTGGGATAATTAGCCAACTCTGCAAAAACTAAAATTCACAGAGCACTGTGCCTGCTAGACTAATTAGACATCCTTAATAAATCTGCTCTTCTAGTCACTTGGGGGAAATTTATAACTGACATTAAATATACACTATCTTGAGTCTGGAAACTACAGTTAGACACTTTGCTGAGCTCACCATTAGCAAGCACAGAATAATTGAGACTAAGAATTAACAAATGCAGCAAAATCCATTTAGATGAACATCACTAAACAGGATAAATTTGCTGGTTACAGATACATTTAAATTCTACTTGAACAAAATAATCCCTGTAATTAAATGCACAATAAAGCAATAACTTGTTTTTTTAATAAGTAAAAATGTGCATTAATTGTCAAGATATGATCATTATCTAAGCACCAGAAGACCAGGTATGGTAGTGCTACCAGATGAGCGTCTGCAGTTGCATAAAAATTGTCCTGGAGTTTCAAACAGCTGTGAAGAAAGGCTTGTCAGATTAGGGCTCTTCAACTTGATCAAAAGACATCTGAGAGGGGATATGATAGAACGGGGTGGACAGCCACAGTCCTCAAAGGCCACAACCTAATCAGATCTTTAAGATTTCCACAATGAATATGCATGAGATTGATTTGCATGTACTGCTTCCATCGTGGAAATCATGAAAATCCAACTGGGTTGCGGGTCCATGAGGACAGTGGTTGCCCACCTCTGTGATAGAAGTTTACAAAATCATGAGTGGGGTGGAACAGTTACATAGGACCAGTTTTTTTTAACTTGTCAAAGAATAAAAAAAAAAGAAAAAAAGAGGACATTCCATGAAAAAAATGACTAGCAGACTGAAAATGAAATTGCAGTTATTTTTCACACAGCCCATAAACTGTGGCATCTGTTGTCAGAGGATGTGGTCAAGGTGACTGTCATAGCAAGATTCAAAAGGGGTTTGGACAGCTATGAGACAGAGATCTTCATTTTGGGATCTTCTGGATACTTGTGGTCTGGATTGGACATTGTTGGAGACAGGATACTGGGCTTGATGGACCTTAGTCTGCCCCAACATGGCTTTTCTTATGTTTTTATTTATTTATTTAAAATATTTCTATCCCATCTTCAGCTCTTACTTCCTTATGTGAGATCAGCTGTACCATTTGGAAAATCTGCTTATCTCTGCACATAAAAATACACATGCTGTGAATACAACCACACATACTTTGAATGATGAATTTTAATGACTATTCTTTACACACTCTATTTCTGGTTCCTGCGCATGTGGAAGCATAGGTTGCTCTGGGGTTCTCAGGAGCTCACAAGCCCACATTCTCCTGAGGTGATCTACAACTGTGGAATCAGCTCTTCTTATTGGAGGAAGAGCCAGGAGGCAGAGGAACCAACCTTCTCCAGATGTTTGATTCCTGGAATGTCTTCCTCTAGTGTTAGCTACCCTTGGGAGCTCAAGGACTTAGGGGAAAATGGAGGTAGAGCTGTAGCTGTGGGATCAGGAGTGGCTAGACTAGCATTTATCTATTCAGTGGTCCAGTACAGGCTAATTCAACTGTTTACATATGTTTAAGGTTTAGAAAAAAACTAAGGGGGTGGTGCACTTTCAATAGTGTGTCTAGGAGTTGAAGAATAACATTTTTGTCCCAGATCAGGCCTAGGGGAGGAGAATAAAAAGCACCTTTTACTTGTACTGGAGGTCCAAGGAGGGAAAGGAGAGGCTTTGGAGTTGTATACTCATGGCATAGGCCCTACTACAGAGCTGCCAAGGGGTTCCGATTTTTGAGAGGGAGATTTTACTACACGCCCAGCCACCCACTCTGACTTGGCTCCTCCCACTGTGCCTCATGTCATCTTTTTCTTTTGATGTAGGCATAGGAAAAAAAGATTTTAAATGCTCCCAGGTTTCAACCCAATTTGTGTTTAATGTGGGATATAAAAGATATAAATAAATAAATAAAAACTCTGAATGTTGAACACCTGATTCTCATAACATGATGTCTGTTTTAGAGGCCCTTTACCTTGAGAAAAAAAAATCTCTGCACAAATATAACTGTGCTAGGGTGTCCCTATAACCAGCCCCTCTAACTGACACACTGATTACACTTTCTAACAAATTACTATTCTACCTATGAAAAGTTATTCCCTCATTATACTTCCTCTGTGTACATCTGTATACTGCACAAGCCAGCAACATTTGAAAATATAAGTGAGATAAATAAAAAAAAAATGCTACCAACAATAAAGAATGACAACGTGGATGCAGCAGCTCATAGGATACCGTTTGCTTGCTTTGTTGAAGGAGAAACAGAGACTAACCTACTGGCTTCAACTTTTCATCCTGTCTCCCTCCATGTTGCAGCCTCTGCAGCAGCTGCGCCAAAAAAAAAAAAAAAAGCAAATGTGGGGCTGCAGCAGCCTTCAGACATGCGCTGTCGGCTCTGCTGGTCCTGTGCCCCCGCTGATGGGTATGTTTCATTCAATCATTCATTAAAGTATTTATATACCATTTAGAACTAAACGGTTTACAGTTTCATTTTACAGGTACTGGGTCTGTCTCTAGTGGGCTCACAATCGAAGTAGTACATTGTACTAATGTTGTACCTGGGACAATGGAAGGTCAAGTGACTTGTTTACAAAAGTGTTAAGAAAGAAAACTGGACCAAGGCGGAGTCTGGGCAGAGCATGGGCCGGATGCACACTTCCGTAAATAACTTATAGAATACTAGGAATTACACATGAATTTCCCCCGTCTTGGCAAGGGCTTTTACACTAGCTCTATGGCTGGCGTAAGTACTTGTGCCTAAACACATAGGACCTGATATTCAGCCGGCAGTGATCAGTGTTTTGCTGACTGCCACCAGAATTATACCTGGAAATTCAATGAAGGGCCATATCCGGGCTGTGGTATTGAGCTTTTGGGTATATGAAGCTGGACAAAATCTAGTCTGTTAAGAGTGCTATACAGCATTTAATCTTCTATAAAGAACTGTATAAAGAGAAGACTGCCTTTTAAGCAATCCTAACTATGCAGTTAACCTTAACCAGTCAAGTGTCGAATACTGCTCGTAACCAAAGAATTGACAACTCCGCCCCAGAATACCCCAAAGTAGTCGGTTAAGTGCTGCTGAAAATGCACGATCAGCTCTGGACAGATGATTTAAATGGCCCGGAGCCTCTCCTAGTCATTTAAATCATTTTTAATATCAGGCACATAAGTGCTTATACACCCAATTATACTAGTATTCTCAGGGATGGCCCAAGGCAAGATGCCGCCTGAGGCAGGGTTGAGATGACGCACCAACGGGCCAAGTTCTGGCATTTTCCCCCTTCCTTCCTCCATCTCGTTCCCCGATTTTATCTTCTTTTTACGTTTTTTAAAAGCCGGTGGCGGCAGCAATTCCCATACGCTGCCCGGTCGCCAGCACCAGCCTCTTTTCTACTGTGGCCACCTCTTAGGAAACAGGAAGTTACATAAGAGAGGTGGGCTGCAGTAAAGGGGAGAGGCAAGTGCCAGCGGCAGAGCAGCATATGGGAATCGCTGTTGCCACTGGCTTTTAAAAACGTAAAAAGAAGGTAAAAATCAGGGAACAGGGTAGAGGAAAGGAGGAAGGAGATACTACTCCCGAAAGAGTGCCGCCTGAGGCCCTGCCTCTGGTGGTCTAATGATCGGGCTGCTCCGGACTATTCTATTAAGGGAAGTATATAGAATAAGCTCTATGTAGGTGCTTCTTTATAGAATTGGCTTCTTTAGGGCTCATACCAACCTTGCTCAGTTTATTTAAATAAATTGACTATGCAGAAAGGGGCCGATATTCAGCCCGGCTATCTCCGACGGTTGGTGCTGAGCCTGGATATTCAATGCCGGGCCGTTTCCCGTGATCAGCATTGAATATCCTGTATATTTTTGGCTGATTTCAACTTATCCAGCCAAACAGATATTTAGCACTGGCTGGGTAAGTTGAAATCGGCTAAAGATAGGCCTGCTATTTCGGTGGCCTAATTTGGCCACCAAACTTAGCTAGTAATGCGCTGAATATTAGTGGATAGCCAGTTATATCACATGATATAACTGGTTATCTGCTAAGCACTAACCGGCAATATTCAGTGGAAGATGGCAGGCTATCTGCCACTGAATATTGCTGGATAATCAGTAATGTGCCATTTAACCATCCAGGAACTGTTCCTGGACGGTTACATGGTTTTAAACATCAGGGGGGAGGGGGAACATGCCAAAGGCTATGCTGAAATCTAAGTACACCACATCTATCACTCTCCCTTGATTCAACTCTGGTCACCCAGTCAAAGGGAGGGACTTCTGACAGCTGCTTCAAATCTGAATATCTGAATGATTGGGATTCTACAGTGAACTCCTACTTTGTAAAAGCAGGGTGGTAATTCCATTGCAGATACTGGTGGTAATTCTGAACGTGTTGATATTGCCATGAGCACAAGTGCCCTATTGGTGCTTATATTGCGACAATTTAATTGCTGTGTTATTCGATTAGATTTTGAATTAGTATGCTGTCATATTGTTAAATTCCAAATTCTATTTTATGTTGCAGCTATTCATTTCTACTAAAAATGTTCTAATTTTTCAGAAATGTTTGCTTGTGTGATTAGATGGGGGTGATGGTATGGGGGCTGGAGGTTGTGGCAGGTAGACAGCAAATGAGTCTGACCTCTGGAAAATGTGCAGCTGCCATATTCATGCTTATCAGAAATCCAGTGGCCTGATAATTCTATAAACGCCTTGAATTTATTGATACACTTTTTGACAGGATATTATTTCACATGTTCTCTTTCTTTTTTTTTTTAACATAGATATATTTTGCTAAATTTTGTTCAGTATCGTAAATGACAAAGTATTATATTAGGAAGACAACAAGGAAGCATGGCCTAGCTACGGTTTAATTGCCAAGATAATATTATGTTGCTTATTGCAGAGAATGGCAATAAAGCGTGTATTCTAAAGCAATAATATTTATCCATTTTAAAAGCTTTAATAACAGAAGCTTCATAACTTATGTTTGGGTCTGCCAAGATTAAAATTGCTTTCCAAATTAAAAATACCAATTTTAATTTTCCTTATCTGATTAAGCTGACATTATTAATAAAGACAGTGAGAGGGAGAGAGTGAACTTTTAGATTAATGTCACATCTCATACGCCACTAAAGTTTCCTGAGCCCTGGAAAATAACATGTGCAAAGCTCATGGACTCAGAGGAATTCATGTCCCAAAAGTATTTTAGTACAGATAGAATATATATTTTTTCTTTTTAAATAAATTCTCTGACTGAAGGAGTGCCGGCATTGGTTTCCTACATATAGAGGGGCATAATCGAACGAAAACGTCTATCTCCATGGGCGTTTAATTCCGAGAACGGGTCCGTGAAGGGGCAGACCGAACCGTATTTTGGGAAAAAATAGACGTCCATGTTTTATTCGACAATTTGTGAGCTGAGCGTTTTTGTTTTTCAGTGATAATGGAAAATGAAAGCACCCAGCTCAAAAACGAATAAATCCAAGGCATTTGTTCGTGGGAGGGGCCAGGATTCGTAGTGCACTGGTCCCCCTCACATGCCAGGACACCAACCGGGCACCCTAGGGGGCACTTTTACAAAAAAAAAAAAAAAAAAAAGGTAAAAGAGCTCCCAGGTGCATAGCACCCTTCCCTTGTGTGTTGAGCCCCCCAAATCCCCCTCAAAACCCACCACCCACAAGTCTACACCATTACTATAGCCCTAAGGGGTGAAGGGGGGCACCTACATGTGGGTACAGTGGGTTTGGGGGGGCGGTGTGGAGGGCTCCCATTTACCAGCACAAGTGTAACAGCTGTGGGGGGGATGGGCCTGGGTCTACCTGCCTGACGTCCACTGCAGTAATAACTGCTCCAGTGACCTGAATACTGCTGCCAGGGAGGTGGGTATGACATTTGAGGGTGAACATAAAAAGTTGTGAAATGGCATATTTTTGTGGTGGGAGGGGGTTTGTGACCACTGGGGGAGTCAGGGGAGGTCATCCCCGACTCCCTCCAGTGGTCATCTGGTTATTTAGGGCACTTTTTGGGGCCCTATTCGTGGAAAAACAGGGTCCAGGAAAAGTGCCCTAAATTCTCGCTAAAAACGCATATTTTTTTTCCATTATCGGCGAAAGGCACCTATCTCTGATCGGCCGATAACCACGCCCCAGTTCCGCCTTTGACACGCCCCATCAACTTTGTCCGCATCCGCGACGGAGTGCAGTTGAAAACGTCCAAATTCGGCTTTCGATTATACCGCTTTATTCATTTTTGTGAGATAAACGTCTATCTCCCGATTTGGGTCGCAATATAGGCGTTTTTCTTTTTCAATTATAAGCTGGATAATATACCAATCAGTTGTAAACTAGTGTCTTAAATGAGTCCATATTCAAAACACTTTGTTGAGATAATATCAAAAGTTACCTGGACAAAAGAATGGGTGTAAATTTTCAGGGGCACCAACTGTGAAAGAGTTTTGCTCAAACTTCTCAATGATTAAGGATTCATTGTACTGTGCTGTGGTATGCACTAGCGCATGCATACTGCAGCTTAAAAAGGTTTATTACGTGATGCACTGAGGCATCCCACAGTAAGTTCCGAATGTACATGTGCAAACCACGTGCTAAAAAGATTTAAACAATTTTTCTGGTGGGTGTGTCTGGAGCAGAGAATGGGCATGTCTGTACTAATCAGCACATCTACATTGCCATGTGCTAATTTATTAGTATGGGATCAGCATGTCAGCCCTTACCGCTTACGAAACAGATGGCAGTAAGGGCGCATGCACTAATTTTTGGTAATGGTTGTGCCCTAACGACTCGTGTGGCCATTCATTCAGAAAATGGAAAATTAGCCATTTTCTGGCAGCAGTAGAAATGGCATTAGCATGAGGGAAAGACCCGCGTATTGGCATACTAAGGCCACTTTCTACTGCACCTTTGTAAAAAGACCCCTGAATCTAGAAAGAAGGAGGGACATGTCAGAGGAATGGCCTAAATTTATACACTTAAGGGCAGTTCTATAACTGGACACTAACATTTATGTGCTAAATGCATGCATAAATGTACTGAATACTAACACTTTTGTGGGAGTTCTGTAGGTGCAATGCACTAAGCATTGCTCTGTAAGGGCATGCTTAAGTGGCATAGGGGCACATTCTATATACGGTGCTTTAAAAATCAGCGCTGAAATCAGTGCTGACTAAGCTTATTCTATAATTGGCGCCTAGATTTAGGTGTGGTATATAGAATAAGATTAGTTGATATATCAGCGCCTAAAACAATGTGCATTCATTTACACCATCAAAAACCTGGCATAAATCCCTGCATGCACTGGGCCATATTCTATAACTACTTGTGTAAATTTTGGAATGCCCACAAAATGCCCATTTCCCCGTCTATAACCATGCCCTTTTTACCTGCGCGTGTTAAAAATTAGGCACACTGCATTGCAGAATACACTTTAGTGAGTTGTGTACAAAAATTCTAATTAGTGCCAATTAATTGTCATTATTGCTTAAGTGATGAGAGAATGACACGGGGACAAAGTTTGTCCCCATCCCCACCCCCATGAGCTTTGTCCCAGTCCCCACGAGCTTTGACCTCATCCCTGCCCTGTCTTCACAAGCTTATCCCCGTCCCCACGAGCTCTGATTCCCATCTGCACAAGCCTCAAACTGGACAATGTTGCCACATTTAGACTGACTCTGGACAAAATTTCTGCATGAAGGAAGCCCTTCCCTCACTATTTAATACTTCACTGCATTCCACAAAACAAAAGGAGCACGTTCCCACATGCCATCTTCTTCTTTGGATGTAGGCACAGGAAAAAAAGATGTCAAAGTTCCCATCTCAACTTAATTAAATGATTTTTTTAAATTGTACTTATAAATAGTAAATTTGATTGTTAAGCACCTGATACTCATAACATGTCTGTTTTGGATTGCCCTTTATCAAGTGAAAACATTTCTGCATGAATACAGGGAGTCCCCATAACCAGCCCCTCCAAATGTCATAATGATTTACAGTTTAGAACTAATTACTTCTCTAATGGATGAAAAGCAATGCTTCCACTTTGTACATCCGTATACTGCACAAGCCGGCATGCTTGAAAATATAAGTGAGATCAAATAAAAATGCTACAAACACTAAAGAACAACAATGTGAACAGAGAGCTCATAGGTTTGCTTGCTATGTTTGAGTGAACGGGGATGACAGTTGCGAGGAGGAGAGGGCTTCAAGCCGTATTACTAACCTCATGGGCTTCTGTCGTCATGCCATCTCTGGTTCTCAATCTAACCTCCTCAGTCAGCTCTTTCCTACTTCCTTATGGCTCCCTACACCGCTGTCCTTCTTCAACTTTTGGGCCGCTGGCAGCGTCAATATGGTAAGTAAGCACACTGCATTTCCTGCAGCCAGCTGGCAGCGATTCACCAAGGCCAGCTCCATGGTCTTCCTCCTGTCAAGTCCCGCCCTCTCTACTGTAACTTCCTGTTTGACGCGAAGCAGAAAGTTGCAGTAGAGAGGGCAGGACATGACAGGAGGAAGGCCACAGAGCTGGCCTGTGTGAATCATTGACGCTGCCAGCTGACTGTAGGAAAGTGTAAGTAGTGACACCCATGGGGAGGAGAGGATTTTTCAAAATGCTGGAACAAGGCTTTTTACCATTCCCACGGGGTGGTAAAATGTTTTGTTCCCCAATCCGTGGGAATTTCTTTCCAGTGTTGCTGTTACTGTGGTTTACCACGGTATATCTGCAGTAACGGTAACTGTGTCATACTCTAGTGCTGATATCAGTGCAGATTAGGTTGTTAAAGCCAATTAAGTTATGCATGGTATTATAGAATCTACTTGGATTTTGGTGCGGATCTCTAGGCTCGCTATATAGAATACAGGGATAGCACATAAATGCAAAGGCGGCATTTGCATGGGCGGAGCATGAGTGAGGCTGCCATTTATGCATGCAACTTCTAGAATAGAGTAAGTTATGCATGCTCTTGCTGTCTTTACACACCTACAGTTACTCCAGGTATATTGCAACTGTTGCGTCTAAATGTAAGGCATGCTGATGCTGGGTTGGGCTAGTGTGCTTTCATGGAATCTGAGTTATAGAATAAGCTCTCACTGGGTAACATTGGGCTGCCTAAAAGGAGAACACAGCTACAGAACTGCCCTCATGGCATCAGTAAACAGCTCTTTCTGGTTAAATTTATGTGGTTAAAGTAGTGATCCTAAAGTTAACCAGATAGCTTAGCTGACTAACTTTAGGACTGCATAGGTTAGCTGAAAATCTGTTTCAAGTTATCAGAATACCATGCCACTGACCATAAGCCTCAAAATCTTCATTTATCTATCAAGATATACAGCAAAGCATCTTCCACCATAAAATTTGCTTTGTCTATGAGTTGGCCGCTGTGTTAGTCACACTCCTCCAAATATGTTTGTGCTCATTCTTTGGGTCATTCATTGAATATAGCTCACCTTGAACTAATACTAGAAAGGTGTGAGATACACTGACTTTTTTCACTAATGGTAAAATGTAATAAGGGAGAATATATGGTGATATACAAGGAATGACTGCTGGGCAATTCTATACTTAACATAGCTTGCTCTTTCAATTCAGTCAAAATCATACACACTCGTTGTTAAACAGTGCATGGTTCCAACCAAGAAGTATCAAAAGCAGGTAAATAATATATAACCCTTGCCCTTGGGAACTGCAGTAAACAAAGTCCTTAATTCTACCCATATATATTTCTGTGTTCATGAGGTAAATTCAATGTACAGAAGCGGGAGTAGTCTTCAAAATAGCCTGCATAGTACACATGCACTTTTAACAAGCACACTTTGTAGCTACTTTTCAAAGAGAACCTCTTTAGGTACTTCTGCATCTGCTATTTGCGTGGGTGGTTTGGTGGGAATAAAACTGTGCAGATCCATTCAAAAAATGCACACTGATTTCCTTCCATAATCTATTCATACTCCTAGGAATACATTTTCAAACCTGACTAAAAGCTTGCATGTACTTTTAGGAAAGCAGAGGGAAGTACTCAGCCAAGCCAATTTATCCATGTAACAACTCTGAGAGTTGCTATCATAAAGAGCAACTCAATAATCTAAGTTCCTGCATTTACGTGCATATTATGGGTATAAATGTCTAGAATACTAGCACTTATGCATATATTTGCACACGCACCCACATAAATGCTAGCAGTAAGCCTAGGCACTATTGTGCAAATACTTGCTTAACTTGCGTAGGGGCACTTTTGCTAAAGCTTAGTGTGTGCTAACAGATATTAGTGTGCACTATGTGTCAAGTGGCTCACCAGTATAAAATAGGGCATACAGCTTTTAGCACGTGCTAAGTTTAAGTAAAATGGCCCAATAGTGCATATTTGCAAAGGGAGCGTACACAGGGCAGAGCTAGGGGACATAAGCAGGGATCCCACTTACACACGTAATTTACAGAACATTAATCCCCCCTTTACAAAGCTGCACAGCAATGCCGACACAGCCTATTCACTTTGAATGGACTGTGTCGGCATTACTGCACTGGCAGCCACTAGTGCGGTTTTGTAAAAGGGAGGGAATAGGTTAGGTGCATCCCTTCCACATTTAGAAAACCCCACATGCCAGCTTTATGGCTGTTGTAACTGTGAGTGCCTCAATATTAGGCACACCAATACTAGGTTACGCTTGTATTGTATAATGGAACCTGGGCACGCAGGTTCACTTATAGAATAATCTACTACACAGACTCAGGAAGCTTCTGAGGGTGGTATACTAGACAGTTTAGTACAGTTAAGCAACCTCATATGAAATCTTCTTCAGGTATTTTGTAAACATTTTGCATTGAAGGAACATATTCTTAATTATTGGGGAGCTGACCTTTTAGAAAGAGGAAATCTAGTCCTTGCAAATTTTGTAATATTATACTTTCGGAATAGGAGTTGCTTAGTCCTTTGCACTTCACAAGATCTGTACTCTGGTTAGCAATGCTAGAACACCAATGCTACGGAGTGACAGGAGTCTGAGTAAGGAAGAGACCTCTGAATGGTAGGAAAAGGATGCCACTGATCTTAGAAGAGAAGACGCGGGCACAATGGGATGCCCCATGGAACTGAAACAAGAAGGCCCAGGTTCTACATGCATGCAGTGGCTGAGCACATCTATGTCCAGACTTCAGAGTGACAAGGTTTTCATGGAGATGAGAATAGGAGCTTCCCCTTAGAAAGGGAGATTCCAGAAGTAAAGTGACTTGTTGTGCTATTTTAACACTTTGTTAATTGATTGGATTTTTGCATTTTCCTTCTGCCACTTAAGTCCTTTAAATAAGATCTTGGTTCAGAGCAGGCCTGGGACTGGTTTTTGAGGTGGGTGTGAATGGCAGAGAGATTGGATCTAGGAAGCCAATGGCCTTCCAGCCAGTGGTGTTCCTAGGGGGGCGCAGTGGGTGCGGTCTGCTCCAAGTGCACGCCGCTGGGGGGGGGGGGTGCTGCACGTGCCTGCCCTTCGTTCGTTCCACGCTCCGGGGCAGAAGGAGCATGGAACGAATGAAGGACAGGCGCGCGCGGCACCCCCCAGCGGCGTGCACCCGGGGGGGGGGAGGTTCTTTCACGGGGGGTGTCCTTTCGCCGGGGGGGGGGTCGTGCTGCACCCGGGTGTCAGCCCCCCTAGGAACGCCACTGCTTCCAGCTAAGCTGGTCCCGATGTAATACCTAGGATCCCAGACAGGTAGACCTAAGAAAAATAAAATATTGCTCCCTGAACATGTTCCCCCAGTCTTCTCGACAGCAGAATAAGAGGCTGTGAGGGATTCCAGACCAGTGGGGGCTACACTACAATGAATGTGCATGAGATAAATTTACATGCATTGCTCCATTGTATGCAAACCCAGTTCATACATATTCATTGAGCATATCCTCCTAAAAACTTGACTGTCCAGGCATTCACAGAGGACTGGGTTGAGAACCGCCAAATTAAAAGTTAGAAATATTGTTTGATATATACATTGTTTTTTGCGGAATATAAGCAGTGCAGAGCTGCCAAGTTACTCAGTTAAAGAAGAGAGATTTTAGAATTTCTGACAGACCTAGCGTGGTTGCCATTTTAGTCTGGAAATAAGATGTTAGTATAAGGTGACTGTATAAGGTATCAGTTCAATTTAAAAAAGACCACCTAATATTCTTTTGTTCACTTTTATTTTTGTACAGTTCTATCTTGATGCACTCTGACAGGGCTTCTCAGAGCTCTCCTGGGTTTTCAGGATATTCACAACTAATATGCATGAGATAATTTTTCATACATCGAGTCTCCAGTGTATGCAGATTCATCTCATGCATATTCAATGTGGATAACCTGAAAATTCGACTAGCTGTGGGGTCCCCAGGACTCCTCTGGGAAGCACTGCCTTATTGGGTTGGTAGCATCAGTGGTGTAGCCACAGGTGGGCCTGGGTGGGCCAGGGCCCACCCATTTAGGGCTCAGGCCCACCCAACAGTAGCACACGTTTAGTGGTAGCTGGTGGGGATCCCAAGCTTGGGCAGCTGAAGACTTCACCCTGATGGTAACGAAAACGCTACTCTCCATGATACTGGCCCCTGAGCATGCTCATTTTTCAACGCATACCTGCTGCAGACTGTCAAGGTGGAAAGAAGCGTTTTCTCACCAGCTGAGATATTTGTTTGGTGGTGGTTGGTGGGGGGGAGAACACTTGGTGCCCACCCACTTCTTGCCTAGGCCCACCCAAAATCTGTTGTCTGGCTACGCCCCTGGGGAGCATTGATTTTAATAGGGGAGAATCAGGGACTTTTAACACTGTACTGCATTTGGGATCTTGCCAGGTATTTGTGATCTGGATTGGCCACTGTTGGAAACAGGATGCTGGGCTTGATGGACCTTTGGTCTTTCCCAGTATGGCAATACTTATGTACTTATGGAAGTTCAAAATCAGAACTGGCCAGAAAGTCTTCCTCCTGGAACTGAGTAACTTGGCAGCTCTGGTAGCACTGAAAATAACTTTAAGTACCATGACACCAGACTACAGGAGAAACAGCAGCAAGCACATTCACAGTTTATTCCTAGTGGTTAGTGCAGTGGGCTTTGATCCTGGGGAACTGAGGCCCAGATGCACAAAACTTTAACAACCCTTTAACGACCCTTTATCGAAGAAATTGCCAACCGTTTCATGTACTAAAGCCCATTTTTCGAGGACTGTAGCAGCTAACGAAAATGGAATGCAGATGAGCAATTAGTGTAGAAACCCTTTTGAAATGACTTGCACTAACGTTTTCCGATTGGTTTAACGAAGGAAAACGCCGAGAAATCTAACGAGAGGTCCTTCCTCTCGTTAGGGCTCTCCGGCTAAAAACTCTAATGTAGAACTAAAAAAAAAAAGGACAAGGGGGGTGAAAACACGCGCCAGGGGCGTCCTTTATTGACGCCCCAGGTCGCCGCTGCTCCCCGCTCCCTCAGACGGGGGCGGGCCCAAAAGGAGAGAGACGCGAAGGAAGAATGGAAGACAGAGGCGTCAGCTGATCTTCTTGCCTGTGCAATGCCTTCACATAGAGGTGAGAGGCGCTGCACGGGCCCGGTAAGAGGGAGGGGGGCCCGATGGAGGAGGGGAATGGTGGCGAGGACCCGCGGAGGAGGCGGGGCACAGGGCGGAGGGTGTCAGTCAGGAGGCGGAGCTGTGGGGTTGACAGAAGAGTACAGAGGAATGGAGGGGGGCCGGCCGGGGCTTCTAAAGTAAGGATTTCTTCATTTTGCTTTTTAAATTTATAATGTGGGGAGCAGCGGCGACCTCGGACGGGGTGGGGGGGGGCAAGGCCGTTCAAACAGGACGCTCCTGACGAGCGCCTTTGCCCCCTCCCGGTCCTTTTTTGAGTTTTGTTTTTATTTTGGGAGCCACCTGTTTGTTTTGTTTTTGTTTTGACAGTGGCATGCGCAGAGCAGCCAGCATAACGCTTGGCTGCTCTGCGCATGCTTTAGGGGCCTTTTACCGACGGGGATTACAGATGTATGATACCTTGTACTTTTCAATACCGCACCGAACATTTCTGAGCTGTTTTTTTACTGCATTCTTTGTTTTTTAAAATTCGCTAAGTACTTTTACGATTTTGATTTTTTTACGTTTGGTTGATGCATCTGGGCCTCAGTTTGACTCCCACTGCAGCTCCTTGTGACTCTGGGCAAGTCACTTAACCCTCCATTGCCCCTGGTACAAAAAAAATAAGTACCTGAATATATGTAAACCGCTTTGAATGTAGTTGAAAAAACCTCAGAAAGGCGGTATATCAAGTCCCATTTCCCTTTCCTTTTTGAATGGATGCTCTGAATTCCAACGGCACTAACTCCTCCTTTTTCCTGCTTGTCATGCCTCTCTTTATGCACCCAAGCATCCTTCTGGCTTTGGCCGTCACTTTTTCTACCTGTTTGAAAGCTTTAAGGTCGTCAGACACAATCACCCCCAAGTCCCGCTCTTCCTTCGCACACTGAAGCACTACACCCCCTATACTGTACCGTTCCCTCGGATTTTTGCTACCCAAGTGCATGACCCTGTATTTTTTTGGGATTAAACCTTAGTTGCCAAATATCGGTCCATTCCTCTAGCTTCGCTAGGTCCTTCCTCATGTCATTCACACCCTTCAGGGTATCCACCCTGTTGCAGAGTTTAGTATCATCCGCAAAGAGACAAACCTTACCAGACGCCCTTCCACAATATCGCTCACAAAGCTGTTAAAAAGAGCCGGCCCTAGGACCGATCCCTGCGGTGGGGATGGAATGGATCTTAATGGGTATGGGTTAAATGCTATGGGGAATAGGCGGGGATAGGTGAAATTTTTGTTCCTGTACAACTCTCTACAGAGAATGTGGTAAAAGCAGTTAGCTTAGCAGGGTTTTAAAAAGGTTGGATAATTTCCTAAAAGAAAAATTCATGTCATTATTAAGATGGACTTGGGAAAATCCACTGCTTATTTCTAGGATACACAGCATAAATTCTGTTTTACTGTTCTGGGACCTTGCCAGGTATTTGTGACCTGGATTGGCCACTATTGGAAATAGGATATTGGGCTTGAAAGACCTTCGGTCTGTCCAAGTATGGCAACGCTTATGTTCTTATGTACTTCTTCCATCTTACATTTTGAACCAAGATAAAATTAATAACTGTTTTTTTATTTTTTCAATAGCTGGGTGCCTTATACATATACAGGTAGATTTTAGGCAGAATGTGGAAAGGGCCAAACCAAACCAAGGAATCAGCAACTTTAGAATACTCCCTCTTTCCACCCTTCCCACACCCTTTGAGTCCCCTAGCGTGCAACTCAAAAGGGGGTGTGACTAGGGGTGGGGCAGAGCATTCCAAAAAATTGCGTACAGTTATAGAATAGTGCCCTTCCCACGCCCAAATGACAAGATTCGGGCAACGGCATTTACACCAAGTTTCAGCTGGTTTAGACACATGAACTCTAATCGCTATTCTATAAAAAACACTCAGATCAGAGCACCCTTTATAGAATAGAAATCTGCGCCAATTTTTTCCAGCACCCAAATTTGGGTACCATTTACTGAATCCAGACCTTATGGGGCAATTCTGTAACTGGGCACCACAATTTAGGTGTCCAAATTATATGGGATATCAGCCTACTTTATAAGAACACTCATGTGCATAAGAGTTTAGAGAATACTAGAGTAAGTCAGCATCAATGTGCATGCACTTAACGCCAGATTTATGGTTAGCTTAAATGCAAGTGCCTAAATATGGCACTTATATGCATAACGTACAGCAGTGGCAGCCCTATCATTAGGCCACCTGAGGCGGGAGCCTCAGACGGCAGTTTTCTAGGAGTGGCATTTCCCCCCACACCGGCCATGGTCTGGCATCTCCCCCCTTCCTTCTTCAATCCTGTTCCCTGAGCCTACCCTTGTTTATTAAAAGTCAGCGGTGGTAGTGCTTCCCATTGGCTGCCCTGCCGCCAGCACCGGCCTTTTCTCTCTACTGCGGCCCGACTGACATAACTTCCTGTTTCCTCAGAGGTGGCCTGCAGTAGAGAGAAGAGGCTGGCGGTGGCGGCAGGTCAGCCTATGGGAATCACTGCCACTGCCATATTTTGGAAAACAAAGTTAGGCTTGCGGAAGGGTGTTGAAGAAGTAAGGGAGGAGATGCCAGATCATGGCGGGGGGGGGGGGGGGGGGGGGGGGAGGCGCCATCTCAGCCCTCACCTCAGGCAGCAGATTGCCTAGGGCTGCCCCTGACTTACAGTATTCTATAAGTTATGTGTGTAAATGCCAAATAGATGCGTATGCTGCAAAATTAGCATGTAGATGATGCCACATGGATGTATGAAGCCCTGAGTGATGTCATTCTTTTTCTGCATGTACACATTTTTAAAATAGGTTTTCTGGCTGCATATGGCGGCAAATACACATTTGCACATCCTTATATTTATTTTGCAAAAGGCTCTGCGTTCAGTGGAGCCTTCTCTAAAATACTGTGAGAAATTGTGAGTGTCCTGGTCTGACTCTCTCAGTTCCTTTCTCAGGGGTCCTTTTACAAAGGTGTGCTGAAAAATGGCTTGCGATAGTGTAGGTGTGGGTTTTGGCGCTGTGTCAATCCATTTTCCTTTGCACCTGAAAAAAGGCCTCTTTTTCCCCAAAAATGGACGTGCGACAAAATCAAAATTGCCACACGTCCATTTGGGGTCTGAGACCTTACTGTCAGCCATAGACCTAGCGGTAAAGAATTTGGGCGGTAATGATCTACACACGTTAGATGTCATTTGGCACGCGTCGACTATGCGTGCCAGAAAATAAAAAATAATTTTTAGACACACGTAGTGGACACGCGCCAAAATTGAAATTACCACAAGGGCCAAGTGGTAACCGGGCGGTAACTCCAAATTGGCGCATGTTGGGTGTGCATAGGCGCCTATGCGACTTAGTAAAATGAGCCCTCAATGACCTATGCAAAATGGAGCTTTAATGTGTGCCACACTGTACTGGGACAGTGGGATGCTATCTGTGTGCTCCATAGCTTCTGATTTGCAGGACAGGATAAGCCACAGTACACATTAATATAGTGATAAGCATGGTCAAATTTTTACTATCAGAGTTTACTGATTACAAGTACATAGTCTAAGAAAAATGGTATACTAATAAATGAGAACTTCAGCCTAATAACCAAAGTATCACATACATTTTGGTAATTAGAAATTAAAAAAAATAAAACAAGATAAAATGGAGAATGCCATATACAGCATAATTGACTTCACGGGGAATTGCTGTTTTTATAGGAGAATAAAATCCCAATATTAATTTATAGTAAGCTAAAAACAGGAGTTGCCTACAAAACTCAACATAAACACTTCAGTCTTGTGATTATAGTTCTCTGGAAACTTGACCTGAGGGTTTTCAGCCATTAAGGCAACAGTATTCTTATTATCACTGTATTTCCAATCAGTGTTATGTGATCATATTTTCTTGTATAATTAGTTTTTATTTTAACACACACTTACCCTGCCGTTTCACTCAACAACAAAAGGAAGAGTTGTACAGTGACTTGACCACGAAAGCAATTAGCTCTGCTAGTGGGCAAATCCATTTAACTATAGCTTTTAGTCTTAAATGGGTGACATATTTTGGTTTACAGAGCCTTCCACTATTGGTTTACATAAGTGTATTATCAGTCAATTATTTCTTAGTTTCAGTCAGAGTCAGATAACTTTATTGAGATGACATGAGTTGAATATCATTTTGCCCTCCATCATCATAAGTGGGAGCCTGCTACATGTATCCACTTCCCATACTGTGAAGAAATGTCATCTTCTGTTTGAATGTACCTGCATAAATATATTTCCACAAGAAAACAGACTCTTGAGCACCGCTCCACATCTCATAGGGGGCAATTCCATACAGGGCGGTAAAAATTAGGGTCCTAAAATCTGTGCGCTATGATGGTATTCTACAATGGCATCTGGGCACCCAGATTCTACTATATAATAGAGCCTAAGTTGGCATTTGGGCACCAACATATAGGTGCCACCACTTATATCATGTAAAAGGCAGGTGTAACTGTTACTGCCTAAATTTTGGCACCTAGGTTTGCAACTTACAATAGTCTATAAATTAGGCACCTAAGTGTGTGTGACCCATCCATGCCCCGCCCACATGCACGCCCCCTTTGCTGTTAGGCACTCACTTATAGAATAGTGCCTAACTGCTATTTACCTACCCTTAGGCGCCTATCTTCTATTTGTGTGCCTAAAGTTAGGTGCCTAATTAATGTCTAACTTGTGGCATACTATAAGGAATTAGGGAGATAGCGTGCAAAATACAGAAGTTACACACTGGTGTGTAAACAGACAGATTCACATATATTGGAATGGCTATTAGATTTATTGCGGTCATTGTTGTGGTTGACAATCACTGCAGGTATTCATAAGTTTGACAATGATTGGCAGTTTATGTGGCCACCCAATCTCATTCCCTGGCTTGTGACAAAAGCAGAGAACCTCCTTTCTGGGGGGCTGTCCCAGGGATGTGACTATACTGTCCTTTCTTCTTTTCCCAATATGACAAGAAAGTTTTGATAGAGCACCAGCAAGACATGGACACAGGAAAGAGAGAATGAAAAAGAGAAGGAAGTGATACAACCAAACCTACTTGTAGACATTTACCCCTGAGTTCTATATATGGTGCTAAAAATTGTGCACACAAACTTGAGCGCATGCCCAGTTTGCATGGACAGTTTAATTCAACATTGAAATATAGAACAATGGTCTAGGCCAGTGGTGTAGCCAGACCTGACATTTTGGGTGGGCCCAGAGCTAATATGGGTGGGTACTATGTATATATAGGTGTGAGTAGTTTTTTTGGGGATCCTAAATAATTTTTAATAAACAGTCTGCCCAACAGCTGTCCTACAGCAACATAAACCACATACATATTCGGAACCTATGTTGCAAACCTTAAAACCACCATACCGAGAATACAAAACACTCAGGACCTATAGAGCAATTGTACCATACCATAAGCAGTCATTTCTACGAGTCACACAAGGAAAAGGAAAGCATCTTAAACACTACAGTGAGCACTAGAACATCAATTCACCTATTGTAAAACGAAACCAGACAGAATAGTACAGATCGTCCATCCTGAACAGTCAATGCCAACTGAAAGCCATGTCTTTTTCACAAACACAGACACACCCTAATCCACTATAAAACCACTGGAGGGAATCAGGAATGACTCCTACCCACTCCCCAAAAATGTGAATAAAAATAGTACTCACCAGCCTCTATGATAGCCTCAGATTTATAGCCAGGTCCATTAGAGCAGCATGCAGTCCCTGGAGTAGTCCAGTGATGGGTGCAGTGCATTACAGACAGGTGGATGCAGATCCATACCTTCCTCTACCTGATCAACTTGTGGTGGAAACTGTGAGCCTTCCAAAACTCACTAAAAACCCACTGTACCCACATATAGTGCCCCTTCACCCATGAGAGCTATTGTAGTGGTGTACAGTTGGGGGTAGTGGGTTTTGGATGGGTTTGAGGGCTCAGTAGACAAGTTAAGGCAGCAACAGTGAGATATGTACCTGAGAACATTTATATGAAGTCCATAGCAGTGTGCCCTATGGTGCCCCACTGCTTTTCTGGGAGGTCTGGGGAACCAGTCTGCTAAAAATGCTTGCCCCTCCTTCATCTCAATGGCTTGATTTTCTGCATTTTTAGCTTTTGTAGGTTTTTTTTTTTTTCAAAAATAGCCTGTGGGATTCGATTTGTGAAATACCGAAGTTTTCATCTAGACATTTTGGTTTTGTTCCATTATGGCTGTAAAAAGTCCAAATGTTAGGATGCACTGCAGATGAATTGCATAGATAAACATCTGCAAAATAGGTTTTGAAAATACAGATTTAGACGTTTTGAGAAGAAATTCATCCAAATGGCGGTTTATGATACTTTTTGGACATTTTTCTGTTTCAAAAATGAGCCCCAAAGCCAAGTACGCACCTACTTGACTTTATAAAATATGAGTGCAGGCACATAATAGCGTGCACATGTATATGCTAGCACTCACACTAACTCCAGGGCTCATGTAAACACCTACTTTCTGTATATACGCTCCTAAGTTATGCCATGCTATAATCTACCATGTGCTGACTCCACCCATGCTTCACCCAAACTCTGTCCACGTGCATGCCCACAGTGAAAATACACATTGTGAAACTTATGCACATATTTTCAAGCTAGTTGGTAATTTATTAGATGTCATCTGGCTTTCACATTTATTCAAAATTTGATATACTGCCCATAGAAGCCCCTCTAAGTGGTTTGATCATATCACTCTACTTCATTCTGAGCATTGGCTTCCGGTTTCCACCCATATCAAGTTTATGCTTCTTTGTCTTGTCTTTGAATCTCATCTTCCTTCAGCTCCAACTTACCTTTCCTCTCTTCTAACCCCTTATATTCCTCCTTGCGCCCTCTGATCTGCTTCTGGCAACTTACTCACAATTCCCTCTCTTCCTTCTGCTTTTCATTATCTTCTGAGTTCTCTCCCACCTTGCATCCACTCTGAATCCTCCTACCCCAAGTTTAAGGTTTTACTCAAGAAGCATCTGTTTAATCTTTTGGTTCCTCTACATAATTGTTCCCCTCTCTCCTATATCTTTACCCTGATTGTTTTTATGTTGTAAACCACATAGTTGCCATATGGACATTTTGTGGTATATCAAGTGCTGGAAATAAAATAAATAAAGATAATATGAATGTCCATTTAAACACATAAATGATTATAATCATGTGCATTCTTAGCATCTAAACTAGGCATCTCCTTATAAGACTGCCTTCATACTGTGTTACTAGAAACCTTAGTGAAAATTGCTTCCCATATAAATAGGTACAGGGGTGCATGAATAACAGAAATAACCATGGTTGTCCAGGCTACAGCCTTGTTACCATTCTAACCAGCCAAGGTATTTCCATGAACGCTTTGTCCTGGATATTGTCTGTGTAGATGGGTCCACACTCACTATTGTGAGAGTTTGTTTTTTGATACATACTAATATTACTGTATTACAGTGGAGAAAATGGTGTAAGAAATAGTCTACATATCCAAGAGCTTTTTTAGAGATACAACTATTTGTTAACAGAATCAAAGAAGTGAATATTTAAGTTAGTATCATTTTTCCTTCTCTTGGTGAGAAAACTTTTTTTTGTTGTTGTTAAAAAGCTGATGGCAAAGTATATGCTTAGCTCAGTAAAGGTACTAATCCCAATGGCAGAAAGTCATCTGTTAAGAACCGAGCGAAGGAGCCTTGTAAGTATTTTAAAACTACTAAGTCATCAGAACATCAAATTAAACAGGTGATAAAATGACATTAGCTATCAGTCTTTCAATTCCATTTATTATAATGTGCTGATTATATTATAGTGCTAAATGAGGACCCAGCATTGTAGGGATCCTGCCAAAGGCGTTCTACAGTTTCACCTGGGGTCTCAGTTTTTCACAGTACGAGGAATTCCTTTAAATGAAATTGTAGATTACTCAGCTCTTCAGCTTTCCAATACAATGAAATTAGGCTCAAACCCCAGAATGATTAAAAAGAGAAAACATTTTATTACACTAGACTTGTCATTTATCAAGGAATATGTTTTGAAGGCAAGGAATAAAAGGTTGGCTTGTGGTTCAGAGAGACGTTGGGGAGGAGACAGAAAGGTTGATCTGTATCCCACAAATGACAAGACAGATTCGGATAGGCTGGAGTGGGCTTTGATGGCAACTCAAGTAGTTGGAACATAAGGACACAGCGAAGTGGACTTCTACGGTCTATGTCCCAGAAACACCAAAGAAAGACCACGATCAAGTATATAATATCATGTTCATTGTTGATTTAATCTTGAATTGAGAATTAATGTGACTATTGGGCAGACTGGGTGGACCTTCTGGTCTTTATCTGCCATACTTTGCAGATGGATATTCATATGGGTGGGTTCTGGGTGGAGTGCAAACTTACACACATAACTTATAGAATACTGTAAATTATGCATGTATCTCTTGAATCTGGGCACATTTACACCAGCTCTATGGCTGGCATAAGTGCTCAGTCCTAAACATATATGTGCTTATATACTCAGTTATGCTAGTATTCTGTAAAGGAAAGTAGGTGCCTACTTTCTTTTACAGAATAGGCTCCGAATAGGTCCCCTTTAGGATGCTAATTTTATAAAATTTAGGCACCAACAGCACATCCAAAAACACTATCTAGCCCTCCAAAAGCCAAGAATGCATTAAGTACTAGTCTATAAAGGCAAAATAGGTGCTCACATGTGTATCCCAAAAAGGGGCATGGCTGGGCAGGACCAGAAATCACTCGCACATGATATATTCCATAAATGTCATGCGTGTAGATGGCACCAGAGTGACATGCAGCACAATTGTGTGTGTATGTGTGTGTGTGAAGTGTGCTACCATAATCAGTGGTGGTTCCTGGGTGCAACTGGTGACAGTTTGAAATGTGAGTAGAAGAAAAGTAAGGTGTTGATCCTGTGGGCACCGGCTCACAGGAGAAAGACAACAGAGAAGGAAGGCCCCTGTGCAGAGGGTATACAGGTCCAGAACACAGTTCATGGAAATGACAGAGGAGCAGTGTATCTGCAGGTTCTAGTTTAATAAGGAGACTATATTGCATCTGTGCAACCAGCTTGAGGAGGATCTACAGCCCACTGCTTGGAAGGGACAGGTCTTGCCAGTGCACCTGAATGTCACCACAGCCTTCTTGCCACTGGATAAGTGCGATAATCATTTTTGAGTTCCTGAGGAAGTTTTGAACGAAACCCTGCAGTGTTGGACTCTCAATGATCGTTTGAACTTATTGCATCGGGAGGAGCGGGTGATGGACTCTTATGATTTGAAAATTACGTCTTGTAGCTCATATAGGAGACAGTGGAGCATTTAACAACTATGACATCACTGCTTCTATAGCTGTAAGGAGCGGCTATTGATGAAGAATGATAAGTACCTTCTTTCATATATTATAGAATGAAAAGACCAAAATTGGGTTTCTTTTTTCAGTCTTCTTTGAGGACTTTATGGAACATTAAGGTATCAGTTTGATATATACCATTGAATTTTAAATTTTATGACACGTTGTTTGAGAAATTTATTGTGTGAGTAGAGTACTTGAGTGGTTTGTTTATAAAAAATATTTTTGCAATTATAGTAAAAAACCACGGAGAGATTCAGTGATTGAGATGCTCAACCACCCGTAGAGATTGTAAATTTTATTTACTTATTTCTCATTCTGGGTGAGTTAATACTCTGAGAATCCTCCTAAAAATTAATAATCATTCAAAGAACCATCTTTTTGGTCATAAGGTGAGATCAAACTGATACCTTATTATAAGTATCCATATTTGCTAACTCTAGTTTATGCCTGGTGGTTTACGTATAGTTATTAGAGTAAATTTGGGATCATTTTTGTATAAACTGGATAAGTTCAGACACCCCTTGGGATTATATCAGGTCTCAACCAACCAGCCACTTCACACCGCATTGCTCAGTTTCTGCAGACCTTTCTCAGTAGAGACACTCAACACTCTTTCTTCCCTGAACAAGAGCAGAATACCATAAGTTACGTGTGGAACTGGGAGCCCTGCCCACAGTCTGCCCTTGCTCCGCCGAATTGTATACCCCTTCACACTTATGAGTTAAGCAACTTATGCGTATAAGTTATAGAATAGTGCCTAGCACACACATAAGAGACAGTATGCTAAAAGAAACACACACAATTGATGTCTAACCTTAGGCACCAAGTTATAGAATGAGGGGGTAATGAAAACCCGTTACTTGGCTTTATATACTGAGCACGTAAAGCAATCTACCTCCACAGCAGTCCCTCATCCATGGAAATGATATTGCTGAACTATATGGGTCTAGTGCCATAACAGAAACATATGTCAGGGCAGTGACTCTGTAACAGGCTTTAGTAATGTATCCCACAAACAAAAAATATTACATCGCATATCTATAGGTATACAGGTCATTCCTGAGAAGACATCCCAGTATTGTTCTGGCCATTATGGCATAGACGTCACACTCAAATCAGAATATGGGCTAAAATGCAGCATTTAGGTGTCAACAGTTACACCTGTCATAGGCAAAGAGTAACTTTTCATGCCTACATTTAGGCATGCCAATGCTGACTTATGTTAGTATTCTATAACATGTGGGTGTGCAGGAGCCATTACACAATAGTGCTCAGTGCATGGCATCAGCTTGACCACATCGTGGCACCCAGTTACAGAATTGCCTTCTATTTGTTAGGCAAATAAATTTGTTCTCTTTTAACAGCAAAAACAGTGTGTCAATTATGGATGAATGGGGAGGGGAGTGCAATCAGTAGTGGTAAGTGTAGCAACCAATCTATATATGGCTTATATTTGGACAATATGGGATATCAGGAGATGACAATGGTGCATGGGCCTTACATGGGCTATGTAGAGTAGGCTCACATCTGCTCTTATCCCAGTATCATATGATAAGGTTGCTGCCTTGACATCACAACCCCACCCTGCACCTTGTGGAAATCTGCAGTATGCCTGCTGTTGGGGTTATGCACCACATGAAACATCAGTCTCTGAACCTAGGTGATGAGTATTTGATGTGTACTACTATCATCTTAGAGGGAACAGAGGTTGGTTTCTTTGTCACTTTGCCTATGCATAAGGTCATTTGAACCTGGGCAGAGGTGAGGCTTGATAAAGGAGTGATGTGTGGGGTCTATATGATCACTTTGGAGATGGCAGGTCTACAGCAGACTTGGGAAGGCTCATATCCCATAGATCTCTTTCCTTCATTTATGCTTTAGAGTAGGGGCAGTGTAACAAGGTGAGGACATGTGGACATGGCAGAAGGATCGGGGAACATTGTGCACGCTATAAATATACTTGACAACTGTGATTACTAACTTGAGCAACTATTTATTGATAGTAACAAAAATGCTTTTTTAAAATATTGGAGTCATAGGGGACAGAAGTAAGCCACTCCAGGGAGAAGGAAGACAGATGTCAGGAGATGGCAGGGCTAAGCTTTTTAAGTTTAATAGGTGCTATATTTGATATACCACCCAATTGGAGGACATTGTATGTGGTTTACACACATCATTAAAAGTATACCAAAAAGAAAGAAAATAGAAGTTATAGTATTCCATGTGACAGGAAAGAACAAGAAACAGTTATCATGTGAAAGCAGTCTGTCAGACATCACCTTAGATATTCCCCAGAAGACAGTGAAGGAGGGAGATGGTGCATGCAAGCAACACATCCTGAAAAAGAAATGTCTTTAATCCAATCTTCATTTTCTGGAAAGAGTGCTCTAAATCAAGATGATGAGGAAGTGCATTCCATAAAGAAGGTCCTATTACACAAAATATTGAACTCCTCATGGAATCCAATAGGATAATTCTAAAGGAAGAAACCACAAGGCAGTTACGTTGTGCGGACCTGAGCGCTCTATGAGGAGTATATGATATTAATAAACATGAAATTAATAGAGCCAAACTAGAATAATGGATCTTATGCACTAATGACAGCATTTTAAAGGTAATTCTATGTGATAAAGGCAGCCAGTGTTTCTCATGAAGTAATGAAGATATATGATCAAATTTTCTTGCTTCTATTATAAGTTTAACTGTTATATTTTGAATGAAGACATTTAATAACAGAGGCCTGTAAACTGTTCAAATGAGCATTACAGTGATCACAATTAACTGATAACTAGAGAAAGTGTCAAGATTCGGAGAGCAGTTTGGAAAAAGATTTTATACAAATACATCATTTGTAATTTGAAAAAGAAATATTTAACTATATTAGAGATGTGTGGCTGACAAGTTAGAGTCTGATCTAATATTAATCTCAAAAGTTTTACAGTAGATTCAAAAGGTACCTTCACACATGCTATACAGATGAGATTTGAAAGCGAGTTAGTTTTCCTAGAAAATACAAGAAGTTTTGACTTTTCTGCATTGTGTTAATTTGTGTTCTTTAAGCCAGTCCACTATCTTGACAAATTTATAATTTTAAGGCAAGAATCTCCTGAGTACAACTGTGTCTATTCTAATCAGTATCTGTATACCGTCATCATAAGAGTTGGGGCCACAGTGGAGCCCTGAGGACACCACATGCAAGAGCACAAGGATCTGAAAATGTATCCTGCCAGAAAACAGTATCTGCTCCTGCCTAATTGCCCTGCTGAGCAACCCTGCACATCATATTCACCAGCACTTAACTAGTTAGTGCCACTGAATATCGCCGCTAACTGGCCATCTCCTAACTGGTTAGGGGCGAGCCGGGCTGAGGGCGGAGCACCTGCTTGACTAATTAGTGGCAATTTTCAGTCTGCTAACCAGCTAACAGTTAGGACAGCAAAAAAGCTACCCTGGCTTTATGTGCTAAAATGAAATGGGCACTGGTTTGAATATCAACTGGTGCCCAGTTAACTTCCAGGTGACTGCTGATACCCGGATATTCAGTGGTGGTGGTGGTGGTGGTGGTGGTGGTGGGGGGGGGGGTTATGCAGGCCTGGTATTAAATATCTGGGGTCAGTTCAGCCCACGGCTGTGAGTGGTTCAGATGCTGCTTACCACCTTGGGCTGAATATTGGGTGGTATGTGTTTTACCTATACAGTAAGATATGAATGAAACGGCTCAAAAACAGTAACAGAAAGTCCAGTACTGTGTAGTCGACAAAGAAAGAAGTTATGATCTATCAGGGCAAATGCTGCAGAGAGAATTACTGATTTATTTTGATCCATATTGTACTGAATAAATGTTGTAATGCAGATTTGAGCTCTTTCAGTTCTATGTGATTGCCTAAAGCCAGTCTGATGAGGATGCAACACATTTGTTTTTACAACATAGTCATTAAGCTACTCAAGCATTATACTTTCAGTAATTTTAAAATTGAAGGAGAGGTTAGCAGTAGGACGAAAATTGGATTTAATTGAATTGCCCAAGCTAGGATCCTTAAGTTGTGGACAGGCTTCCATAAAGGAGGAACTATACCTTGCTTAAGACTGTTAGTAATCATAGCGTATATGAAAAAGACCATGGAAGTGTCATATTGCTTGAAGAAATGAGATGGAAGAGGGTCGTGTGGGGCTGTAGCTGATTTCAAGGTCTTTAATCCTTGAGCTATTGCAAATTGAGATGGAAGATTAAATGATGCAAAGCTACTACATAGTGTGCTGTGTTCCATGAGGCGTAGATTGTAAGGCACTATGGAAACAGTGCTTGCAGCAGCAGATGAGAATAATGATGTTTGCAAGGTAGCTATCTGATCTGAAAAACAAGATGATAGGTCACCAGCAGTTATGTGGTTACAGGGGTAGGAGAAACATCCTTAGAAGTAGTGAGTGATCAAAGAACGCTATAAACTTTTGCAGAATGTGGTGCCCTAATAATTTGTGCAGAGTAACATTTACATTTAACTTCTGAAATAGCCTTCCTATAGGTATAGGAAGGAACTAGAGTGATGTTTCCTCCAAATACATTCTACATGCCTTAGACTAATGTTATGGAAGCATCAGCTATGATCATACCAGGGATCTTTCCTGGTTCTACATGAAGAGTAAGATCATGTCCTAAGGGGAGCCAATGTATTATTGCCCCCTGGATTCTATATATGGTGCACAAATGTCTGTACCCAAATTTGGGTTCGCTGCCAAGATGTGCACACAAATAAATTGGTTAATGAGCTCTTAACCATCATTAATTGGGTGCCAGCTACCAATTATTGATGACAATTGGCACTCATTAAAATTTGTGCACACATCCAACTGTGTGCTATTCTATAAGGCAAGGCACCTAACTCCAATAGTGTGTATCTCAAAATGGGACGTGGCCATGGGAGAGTTATGGGTGGGGGCATAGGTGTGTCAGAGGCATTCTGATAAGTTACACATGTAGTTACAGAATACCAGGTAAGCACGCCTAACTTGGGTGCCAGCATTTACATCAGGTTTTTGCAGGCGTTTAGTCTGGTGCGGAAAGTTAGATACGGGAAATTGGTACTAAGCACGGTTCTTTTAAGGGTGCATGCCCTTTATAGAATCGCATGTAGTACCAACTTTTTCCAGCATTGAGTTTTGAATGTCATTTAAAGAATTCCCTTCTATATGTATTTATCAAAGCAGTATTACAGTTAGTTTATTTAGCTTTGATGTACCATCTATCATGTATCGTCTAAGTGGTTAACAAAATATCATTTAAAAAGAAAAGAAAGAAGAATGAAATGACATCATATTAAGAGAAATAGATCAAAGAAAACACTGCATGCTGTCTGCTAGTTGCATATGCTAGTTCTATGCTGAGGCCTGTTCCTCTAAAAACATAGAAAAAAAGGGTTCCTCAGAAAATCAAAAATGTTATACAAATGTCTCAGTTGTTATGTAAGTCCTTATAGGTTCCAGTTTGAGGGGCAGAATCCTTAATAGATGTCAAGTACTTGAGTTAAAAGTTTAAAAGACAGTGATCTGTCCAAGGTAGTGGTATTGGAGGAAATGCCTCCAAAGCAAATAATCAATGTGATAAGGATAGAATTGTATCTAGTGTGTGACCTACAATATGGGTTGGAGCAGTAACAGATTGGGTGAGATATAAATCCTGAATTTGATAGTGAAAATCTATTCTAAAAGGTGCCAAAACATTATCTAGCTAGATATTAAAATCATCACGAATAACTGACTTGTAAGACTCTTGCTAAATGAATTACTGATTTATTTTGATCTATATTGTACTGAATAAATGATGTAATGCAGATTTGAGCTCTTTCAGTTCTATGTGATTGCCTAAAGCCAGTTTGATGAGGATGCAACACATTTGTTTTTACAACATAGTCATTAAGCTACTCAAGCATTATACTTTCAGTAATTTCAAAATTGAAGGAGAGGTTAGCAATAGGACGAAAATTGGATTTAATTGAATTGCCCAAGCTAGGTTCCTTAAGTTGTGGACAAATGTAGACAGGCTTCCATAAAGGAGGAACTATACCTTGTTTAAGACTGTTAGTAATTATAGCGTTTATGAAAAAGACTATGGAAGTGCCATATTGCTTGAAGAAATGGGATGGAAGAGGGTCATGTGGGGCTGTAGCTGATTTCAAGGACTTTAGTCCTTCAGCTATTGCAAATTGAGATGGAAGATTAAATTGGCACTAGTAAGTGTCTGTAGTGCTTGGAAAGAATATGTATTAGGTAGTGGTAAACGGTGCAAAAGAAAAAAAATCTACTGATCGAAAGCAAAGTAATCTAAATGCCAGGATCATTAGAAGAACACATCCAGAGGTTACCAATGCATTCAATATTGCCCAGAAGATAATCCTTTTAGTGCATTCATCTATTGCCCTTAGCCTGCAGTCAAGAGCCATTAGTGGCTGGCCCATCTGCTGCACCACAGCAGCTAGTGTACACCCTCAGATACTGCTGCAGATGGTTCATTGGCTGCATGTAGTAAGGCAATGATAGCAGCTTGATGTCCTGGACCTCCTCCTCAACAGACTCCAACACCACCTCCTGGCCATCCTCCTTTTCCAGGGGTGGCTTGGAGGAATGGGCAAGGATGGCTGATTGTGAGGTTGGGGTGGAGAAAGAACTGGGGGTGGTTGGGAGATAAAGATTTGAGGTCCCACTGCAGGCAGCTTATCCTACAGGGGAGAGGGCTCCAGCTGTTTTGGTCTCTTCCTGAGGGCCGGGGCCAGGCTTGTATAAGCATTTCAAGGAGATCTTGCAGGCTGGTGCTGGCCTGTGGGTGTAAAACATAGATGTGTAGTCCTGGTGGGCACAACACTGAAATAGCCACCATTGGTTTTCCATATTGTGATCCTTCTACACATGGTGTGAGCCTAATAGCTGGTAAGTGTATATGAGAGGGACACACAGACATGATGTTTTGCTGTTTTATAAGTACTCACTGGACAGATATCCCTTAGGCAATTAGGATGCTTTGACAGAGGCATTGGTGGAAAGGGCTTAGGTACTGGAGGAATGGGATAGGTGGTAGGTGTGGTTCTGTGTCAGATGGTTTGAGGCCAGCTTCACAGAGAGGGGAGCCTTGAATCGGAGTTACGGGGCTGGGTTTCCCAAGATCTTTGACCCCCTTTTACAAAGGCATGCTAGTGGCTGCCATGTGGCAATGCCACCACAGCTAATTCAAAGTGAATGGGCTGTACTGGCATTACTGCATTGCAGCTGCTAGTGAGGCTTTGTAAAAGGGGCCTTTGTTTGTTATTGGCATTAATGAGAAACAAAGGCTGGGCAAAGAATGGGATAGGCCACAGGGGCCAAGAAGCAAACATTATATTGTCAGCATCAGCAACTGGAAAACTTTTGGGATGGCTAGGGGATTGCATAAATTGGCCCCCTCAAGTTAGTAGATATTTCAATAGGGGAAAATGAATGTGGGCAGGTCAGTGTAAGGTATAAGCATCTTGCCCTATGAGTCATTCCTTTACATGTTTTCTTTTGAGATCCTTGTTGTGTTTTCTAGAGGCACCAATGCCACCAAAATTTCCTACGGCCTCCATAGAGACTGAAGTACATTTTGCTAAGGTACTTTATGTACATGAATTCATAGGGTCTGCGTGCCCCAACACTAGCATGCGGACATAAAAAGAGGATATTTTATTTAAAAAGTCCTCGGCCACACATTTCTAGCCTGCCTGTTAACTAGGTGGATTACAATAAAAACTCATAATAAAAAAGAAACAATTTAAGGGCTGTGAAAAATAAAAAGGCACTCCGGTGCGCACACTCAGCGCCTGTAGTGTCTGCACAAGGTGCGCATGCTCCTCCAAGGCTGTACTTTACTACACCATTAGACTAATTTTCAAAATCAAAGTGGACACAGAATATACTACTACTACTTATCATTTCTATATCACTACTATTTATTTATTTAGATTTTGCTCACACCTTTTTCAGTAGTAGCTCAAGGTGAATCAGGTACTTTGGATGTTTCTCTGCCCCAGGAGGGCTCACAATCTAAGTTTGTACCTAAGGTAATGGAGGGTTAAGTGACTTGCCCAAGATTACAAGGAGCAGCAGTGGGATTTGGACTGGCCACCTCTGGATTAAAGGACCAGTGCTCTAACCACTAGGCCACTTCTCCACTCCAGTACTGCACACATTATATAAAGGTACTTTCACTGTCCCAAGGGGGCACACAATCTAAGTTTTTTTGTACCTGGGCAATAGAGGGTTAAGTGACTTGCACAAGCTCACAAGCAGCTGAAGTGGGAATCAAATCCAGGTTGCCAGGATCAAAGCTGCACTAACCATTAGGCTACTCCTCTACTTGGGAGAAGGGAGCTTCAGCTTTCATCAGGAAGATGTGTGAGGAAAGGGGGAGGAGGGGGGACACTTCCAGGCAGGCATGTCTTCATGATGAGGGCAGGGCTCTGTCAGAGCTAGCTTAAACCACACTGTGTCTGTCTGTGACACTGCAAAGACTGTTGCTGTTATATTTTGTCTGAGCTAAAAGTTTTCTTTTCTTTCTACAAAGTTCTACAAAACCATTTTTTATTTTGCACCTTATTCCAGGCAGACCTGTAAGGTGCTCCTCACCACAAATGCATGTTTAGGAATCTCTTAAAATGCACTTTGGCTGGGGGGAGAAGGGGGGGGGGGGGGGTGATCACCCTCTTACACTGTACTTGGGCTGGTGGGAGAAGGGGGGCTTTGACTGCCCTCCAAAATTGCAGTCACATGTCAGTTGTAAAGCAAAAGACTTTTTTTTTCCTTCAGTCTGAAGGCTGATAATGTTCTTTCCTTCCTTGAGAGATAAGGAGTCAGCCCTGAAGTTCTCAAACTGTCACAGGAGGGAGAAGGAGAATGTCTGCAAACACAAGTTGTAAAAAACAGAGGGCTAAATAAGATGCAGGAGATTGGGGTGGGGAAACTGCATGCACAACACTACTCAGCTCTAAAACTAGGCTTTTTTTCTTTCAGCCACAGAAAGAGGGCCACAGAAAGGGGAAATAGGGAGGGGGGCCGCATCTCCGCCTGTTTAACCTCACACAGACAAATGGAGTGAATGGTCTGGCAACTGGCACAGTTTAAGATCAGCATGATTTGAGAGGAGGGACAGGTGGGGAAATCAGTGAAGCCAGGCAAACTAGACTGGCCTTTGTGAAAGTTATCTTAAATAGCTTTGTGTCTGGGTGCAGACAGAGAGAGAGAGAAACCCAGTTGTTTTTAGGCTCAGAGTGCACAGATGGAGTTGGGAGACAAGGACTTAAACAAAAAAGCCAGAGAAAGGCTGAAAATGTCTGTTTTAAATTGGTTTCTGTAAATGCTGAGGAAATTGCAGCAACCATGATCAATAAAAAAGAGAAAAAGAAACAAAGAAACAAGAAAAAGTTTAAGGGCAGGGGAAAAATAAACTGTGCACAATTCTACACAGCTGTAGGGGGCACTGTCTAACAATTGATGTGACATTTATTTATTTATTTGTTACATTTGTATCCCACATTTTCCCACCTATTTGCAGGCTCAATGTGGCTTATATAGTACCGTAGAGGCGTTCGCCAAGTCCGGTAAAGAAACAAATGCAGGTGGTATTGTGGTTGAATAAGGAACATGTGTTTCAGTTACAATGGGGATCAAGGAGAGGAAAGATTATGTAGTGTCCATTACAAGCTTTGGTTATGTTGTGTTACAGGAGTGTAGGCATTTATTCCATTGCATGATCCATCCAAGATGGTGGTGAGGTGAGTGGCAAGAAACAGGAAGTGCTCCTATGAGTGTCACCATCTTGGATTTGTGTGACCACTACAAGGAGGTTTAATAGACAGGAGATGAAGTGATGTCAGAATGCTGAAACTAATTAGGTCAATCAAAGTTTTCCCATCCCAGTGCAGCCGTCATCCCCCCCAACCCCCCCCCCCCAAAAAAAAAAAAAAAAACTTTTGCCAGCCTCTATGCCAGCCTCAAATGTCATACCCTGCTCCCTGACAGCAGTATGCAAGTCCCTGGAGCAGTTTTTAATGGGTGCAGTACACTTCAGACAGGTGGACCCAGGCCCATCACTCCCTACCTGATCCACTTGTGGTGGTAAATGGGAGCCCTCCAAAACCCACCCAAAACCCACTGTACCCACATGTAGGTGCCCCCCTTCACCCCCTTAGGGCTATGGTAATGGTGTAGAGTTGTGGGGAGTGGGTTTTTTGGGGGGTGGGGTGGGGGTTTGGGGGGCTAAACAGCCAAGGGAAGGGAGCTATGCACCTGGGAGCTATTTTTATTTTTAATTTTTAGAAGTGCCCCCTAGGGTGCCCAGTTGGTGTCCTGGCACGTGAGGGGGGTCAGTGCACTACAAATGCTGGCTCCTCCCATGACCAAATGCCTTGGATTTCGCCGGGTTTGAGATCGCCAGCATTTTTTTCCATTATTGCTGAAAACCGAGGCCGGCCATCTCAACCCCGGCGAACTCTGACATTTGGCTAGGCCCAACCGTATTAGTGAAGAAAAAGATGGCCGGCCATTTTTAAAAAAAATACAGTTGGCTCCGCCCGCTTGTGGCACCGGAGATGGCCAGCCAGCTATTTGGCTGGCGCCTTTTGATTATGCCCCTCAGAGGGAACAGAATGAAAGTTGGTATAAAAGAAATTGGGGAGATAGAGTGAGAGACTATTGAGAAGTAGAGAGTGCAAGGGGGAAAAAGACTAGTTGGGTGAGTGGGAGAGAGGTATTCTGGCAGACTCTGAGGCTGGGTGATCTGAGTAGGGGCAGTGGCGAAGGAAGGGGGGGGGCGGGAGGGGCGGTCCACCCTGGGTGCACGCGCTGGGGGGGGGGTGTCGGACCCGCTGGTTCCCTGCTCCCTCTGCCCTGGAACAGGTTATGTCCTGTTCCGGGGCAGAGAGAGCAGTGAACCAGCGGAGCCGACGCCGCTCCGAGCGACGTGCACTCGGGGCGGATCGGCTCTCCCGCGCGTCCTCCGCAAGTAAGAATTTGCTCCGGAGGGGGGGTGCACTGTGGAGGGGGGGTGCGTGCCGTGCTGCACCCGGGGGGGTGTGCAGCGGCGACCCGCCCCGGGTGTCAGCTGCCCTCGCTATGGCCCAGAGTAGGGGGATCTTTGGGGGTTGGAGGGTGGGGGTGCTTGGTTGGGTGATATGATGGTAGATACAGAGGGAGAAGTTGAGGGTTGAAATAGTGATACAAGAATGTTTCCTTCATATTCTTGTATCATTATTCAATGCAGACTTATTTTCTAAAACAGTGCAAAAGGCCATGGAATAGGTATAAGATTAATCATATCAGACTGGACTCACTTAATCTGGCAATAAAGGACTCTGATGGAATAGATTTATTTATGAAGTTGTAACAGGATGACCTGCTGAAGTTATTCTTTTTCTTTCTAATGAGATTCTGTAGCTAGTAGAATGGTACCGATGAATAATCAAAATATGAACTGAATGACCCTCATCAAAACAGCATACGATCTATTTGTTCATGTTTTGGATGCAGGATCCAGCCTTTCAATAGAAGTCAGCACATCACTGATTGAGGAAGGAGGATGAATGTGGAACACTAATCACACAGTGTTGCAAGCCTGACCTTTCTAAATTAACTGTTTTTAATCATTAAGCACTCTAAGCTGACACCAATAAAATTGCAAAAGCAAATTGCTTGTTTAGACCATTTATGATTCTCTGATCATGGCTTTTAAACAAAAACAGTTGTGCTACACATAATAGTGTCTTCCATATTTTGCCAAGTGTGGTCTCTCCTCTTTACGAATTTTAATCTTTCTGCAGTCACACGCTGTTTTCCTTATCTAGGAGCCCTATTACTAAGCCACATAAGCGTCTACAGGCACCCAACATGTGCCAATTTGGAATTGCCGCCTGGCTACCATGTGCCGTATGGCCATTTCTTGAAAAAAACAAAGACCTGTCTTTAACCCGCTGCGGACCGAGGGGTAGACCATGAGGCTACAGCTCTATATTCACTGGGCAAAAGAAATCTTCCCAGTAAGGGACCTCTGGATGGCCTAGGTAGAGTTTTGATCCAAGGGAATAGATCCCAGCAATGGACCTCCAGCCCCCCTAACCCTCCCAAACAAATATTCCTAGATGCCCAGTAGCCTTCTCCCCCCACTGACACTGGGGCACAGGGGGGCTGGAGGTCCTGTGGACCTCTATCCTCCTAAGCCCCTCACACAACTCGCTAAGCATATTCTGTAACGCACTGTGCCTAACTTCAAATGTGCACAGACAAAAGGGGGCATGGTTATGGGTGGGAAATGGGCATTTCATAGACATTCCAGAATTTATGCACACTGTTATAGAATATTGCCTTTGTGCCTAATCTACATGCCGGGATTTACACCACATTTTTGTTGGTGTAAATGGAGACGCATAGATTTAGGCATTACGATTTCCACCTAAGCGTATTCAGTATACTGTGCCTAAATCTAGGCATGGATTTTAGAATACGCTTAGGTGGAAATGTTTTGCACACAGATTTTTTAGGCACCATATATAGAATCCCCCCCATAGTGGCAATAGACGTGCAGTGCTATATGGTTAGCTCTATCTATACAGGATCAAGCTGCAGAAGTAAATGCCTAGATACACGCAGCATGTAGATAGTCCCTCCCTGCGATGATCTGGACAGCCATATGCCCATGGGCCACCTCACACAATCAGCTCTATTTTAGAAAGGATGTAGGAGTCTAGGTCAGCACGTCTCAAGTTTCAGTAGTATTTATGAACAGAATCTGCTGACATAGAGTGTGTTATAAAATACAGAGAAATAAACATTTATGCACCAGTGCGGGAAGCATAAACATCCATTTTAGAAAACTGAAAGCATAGAATGCCGACATTTTTCAAGGTGGCACATAACCAGTTATTTCTGGACTCTTAGAAACGTAACTGGTTATTATCCCAATGCTGACGTGATGACTGTTTTCCCTTTCCAGTTAGATTTGGTAGGGCAAAAACCACTGGGGGATTAAAGGGGCAACCCCCCCCCCCCAATCCTTCCAGTGGAGTGCTGATCAATAGCATGTTTTTTCTTCCTTCTGAAATGGGGTCTAAACATCTAGGGACTTGCCACACCCATATCACACCCAGACCACACCTCCTTGTCATTTGCATATGCTTGAATTTGAGACATGTTTATCCGGCATTATAAAACAGGGACTTAAAGTACTTATGCAAGATAAAATGTCTAAGATCTGGTTTATGTACATCTCAAAAGCAAATAGGACTTGTAAAATGAGGGCATGGAATTCTGCACATCTAACAGATGCACCTTTTTGAACTGAACCTTAATTGATAAGCACTTGAGCATTCCTTGAGCTTTCGTAGGCCACTTTCAGTCTATCTAGTTCCTCAATCTCAGACTTCACAGTCATATGTAAAACCTCATAATTTTCATTCTTATCCCTCTGAAGTATTGCTGCAGAAAAGCACTGGCCCCAAGGTGGATCCCTGAAGCACTTCGCTTACTGTATATCACTTTGTTTGCCTCAGAATGAATTTAAATTTGACATTACCAGTTTTTAACCCAATTTGCTACCTTTGGAGCTGCACCCAAGCTTTTCAGTGTATTTCAGAGTCTCTTGTGTCTCATGTGAGGCAATATTCAAAGCTTTGCTGAAATCTAAGTCAATTACATCCAGTACATTCTCCTAGGGCCCTGTTTACTAAGGTGAATTAGTGTTTTTAGCGTGCCTACACTTAGTGCGCACGCTAACCATGTAGGCGCCTATAAGGCTATTGTAGGCACGTACATGGTTAACGCGTATTAAAAAGGTTAACATGCCTATAACGCTGCTTAGTAAACAGGGCCCTTAATCTAATTTTCTGGTCATTCAGTCACAGAAATTGATCAGATTTATTTGTCACAATCTCCCTGTAAGACCATACAGCCTCATATTCTGTCACCTGCCGAGTTCTTGATATTTTTTCTTATTTTCTTCAGTAGAGTGTCTTCAGTTAAATTTTGCAAATTAATGAGGCATCTTTTCCCTGTTAAATGTCATCATATTTGTGATAAAGACTGCATTTTCCTGTGGACTTAAATGCAAGAAAACTGTGTAAATGCACTTCCAGTTCAGGAAAAAATGTCTCATGGCACTGGCTCCATAATCTGTAGTGTGTGAAGGGCATACCAATAGATTATGAAGCTCTTTTTCATTGTCAATGTTAACTGGTGGTTTTTCCTGTATCACACTGCAAGGCAATTATGTTGCAAATGAGATGTGATCCTAAATGAAAGCATTTATTTGATTAAAATGTACAATTAGACTCTGCTGATCTCTCTTAAATGCCATACTCTTTATTTTTAATAGACTGATGTTCAGATTACCGATCTGCACACATTAAATGAAAATAATGGAGAATGCAGAAAAATGAAAATAAGAACTTAGAAACAGGTTATTTCTAGATACTGGTTGCTGACAATGATAGGGAAATCCCCTCAAACCTCTAATGTCATAGCCTAAACCAGTCATACTAGGCACTCCTCAATGATGTTACAAATGTTACATTATTTATTTATTAGGATTTATTTACTGCCTTTTTGAAGGAATTCACTCAAGGCAGTGTACAGCAAGAATATGTCAAACATAAGCAATAGATAATTAGAGCAGTAAAAATATTCAAACAACAATACAAAGTATGGCATAGTATGCTACATTACAATGCAAACACAATACAAAATTAAACATTTTAATAGCATAGGGTGTAAGCAAAGATGGAACATGTAGATAGATAAGATAGAGTAACAGGAATAAGAAAATAAGGGACTAGTTCAGTGGTTCCCAAACTTTTTCAGTTCACAGCACCCTTCTTGTCTGAGCAATTTTACAGCAGCACCCCCCCAACCCCGGCCACACCAATCTTCGGCATCCCCCCAGCCACACAGGTCTCCACCCTCCTGGCCACACAGGTCTCCATCTTTTTTCTGCACAAATATAACAGTGCTAGGGTGTTCCTATCAGTGGCGTACCAAGGGGGGGGCGGTGGGGGCGGTCCGCCCTGAGTGCATGCCGCTGGGGGGGTGCCGCGCATCTGTCAGCAATGCTAGTTTCCTGCTCTCTCTGCCCCGGAACGGGTTACTTCCTGTTCCGGGGCAATGGGAGCAGGGAACGAGCGAAGCCAACAGGCGCGCGGCACCCCCCCAGCAGGTAAAGATGCACCCGGGGGGGGGTGTCGTTTCGCCGGGGGAGGTGTCTGTCGTTTTGCCGCTGGTGGGTGCCACGTGTCTGTCGGCAACGCTTGTTCCCTGCTCCCTCTGCCCCGGAACAGGAAGTAACCAGTTCCGGGGCAGAGGGAGCAGGGAACGAGCGTTGCTGACAGACGCGCGGCACTCCCCCAGCAGGTAAAGATGCACCGGGGGGGGGGGGGGGGTGTCCGTTGTTTCGCTAGGGGGGGGGGGCGCATCGGCGATCCGCCCCGGGTGTCAGCCACCCTAGGAACGCCACTGGTTCCTATAACCAGCCCCTCCAAATGACACACTGATTACGATTTATAACAAATTACTACTCTACCTATGAAACGTTATTCTGCTAGTATACTTCTTCTTTGCACAAGCCAGCTTGTTTAAAAATGTAAGTGAGATTAAATAAAAAATGCCGCCAACAATAAAGAATGACAACTTGGATGCAGCAGCTCATAGGTTTGCTTGCTTTGTTTGAATGGGAAGGGAAACAGAGACTGACCTATTGGCTTCAACGTTTTGACATCATCCCGTCTCTTGTTTTTATCCAAGCTCCTTGGCAGTCGCCTCTGCGAGTCCCAAAGGCGTCTGCTCCTTGTTTGCAGTGGCTGTGACAAAAAAAAAAAAAAAGCTTAGGGCCGCGGCAGCCTTCAGATATGTGCTGTCGGCTCTGCTGGTCCTCTGCCCCCACTGATGTCAACTTGAAGGTTGCTGCAGCCCTGCATTTGCTTTTTTTTTTTTGCTTTTGTTTTCTGCCGCTGATGTCTGCAGTAGCAGTTTGGGTGGGAGGGAGGTAGGGATTTGCGACATCACCCCAGAGGGTTCACTGCAGTGCACCAGGGTTCCGTGGCGCACAGTTTGGGAAACACTGGACTAGAGAGTTGAAAATGGGGTCAGAAAGTGCTTGAACGTTATCTTTGCTAGGGTAGGAGTGGATAAACATGTCCTGCTATAATATGTGTAGCAGGTGTCATTTACTTCTTCTGTTAAAGGCCTGGTTGAAGAGCCAAGCTGTCACCTGCTTCCTGAAGTACAGATAGTCTTGTGTTAAGTGAAGCCTTTCAGGGAGAGAATTCCAGAGAATGGGGTCTACTCCAGAGAAGGTTCGCTTGTGGGTATTGCACTGTGTGATGTCCTTTGGAGAGGGTGTGCTTAGGGAAACTCCATGGAAGGACCTTAGTCCTTAGTCATATTGTTTACAACCTTCTATTAGTCTTCTTGCAGCATTCTGAATCAATTGGAGCTGGAGCAGACCCTTTGTAGTCAGACCAGTGTAGAGTGCATTACAATAACCCAGTCTTGATGTTATCATGGCATGCACAACTGAGGCAAGGCTTGCCTTCTCAATGTAAGGAGACAGGCAGTGTAGTTGTTCCAAGTGATAGAAGCTGCTCTTGAAGGTTGCTTGGATTTGGGGGATCAGAGTAATAGTTGAATCGAGCTGTATTCCAAGATTCCTGACTTGTGATTTGAGAGGGAGTTCATATTTCCTAAAAGAGATTTTGATGTCAGGTAAGTGCCCACTTGTGTTAGGGACCCATAGAAGCTCAATTTTACTTGGGTTCAGGCAAAGTTTGTTGTTTTTAGCCCATTCTTGAATTGATGTTAGACAGGTAGTCAGTTTATTCAGGGCTGTGGGTAAGTGAAGTTCATTGGGTACGAGTAGCTGCACGTCATCCACACAGATGTAAAACCGAGTGTCCATTGACCGAATCAGCTTGGCTAGTGGCTTGAGGTAGATATTGAATAGAATAGGTGACAGTATCAATCCTTGTGGTACCCCACAAGTCAGTGCCCAAGGTGGTGATGAGGTGCTGCCGAACACTATGGACTGCTGTCTGTCTGATAGATAGGATCTAAACCAGGTAAGTACTGTTCCACTGATACCTGTTTCTGCCAGTTGTGCTAGCATAATATCATGATCCACAGTGTCAAAAGTTGCTGAGAAATCTAGCAGTACTAACACCGAGGCAAATTACCTGTCTCGGTTTCTATGAAGATCATCTTGTAGGGATACAAGGAACGTTTCTGTTCCATAATCGAGTCTGAATCCAGATTGACATGGATCTAGCCAGTTTCTCTCTTCTAGCCAATCACTGAGTTGATCACAGATTGTTCTATAAGTTTCCCTCAAAATGGGATGTTGGATATTGGCCTGTAATTATCAAGTTTGTCCTAGTCAAAGTTGTTCTTCTTCAGCAAAGGACAAACCACTGCCCTTTTGAATGCTGTTGGTAGTTGCCCATTAGAAAGAGAGGAGTTCACGATTTTTGTGGTGCCTTCTATGAGGCCCTTCTTGCCTACTGCACTATCCTTGGTGGGCTGGGGTCGAGGGAGTAGGTAGTTAGTCAAAGGTTTCTTAAGATTTTGTCAAGGCCCTCCTCTGTTATTGGGTTATTGAGGGGCATTTTCGAAAGGGACGTCCAAGTTTTGATTTGGACGTCCTTGCAAAACAGCGAAATCCAGGGGCGGGGAAACCCGTATTTTCAAAGCAAGATGGACGTTCATCTTTTGTTTCGAAAATACTGTCAAAGACGTCCAAATCCTTAAATTTGGCCATCCATAGATTTGGACGTCCCTAGACATGGACATTTCTGACTTTCGGCGATTTTCGAAACCAAAGACGTCCATGTCAAAAATGTCCTAATGCAAGCCATTTGGATATGGGAGGAGCCAGCATTTGTAGTGCACTGGTCCCCCTGACATGTCAGGACACCAACTGGGCACCCTAGGGGGCACTGCAGTGGACTTCATAAAATGCTCCCAGGAACATAGCTCCTTTACTTTGTGTGCTGAGCCCCCCAAAACCCACTACCCACAACTGTACAGCACTACCATAGCCCTTACGGGTGAAGGGGGGCACCTAGATGTGGGTACAGTGGGTTTGTGGTGGGATTTTGAGGGCTCCCTGTTTCCTCCACAAATGTAACAGGTAGGGGGTATGGGTCTGGGTCCCTGTCTGAAGTGCACTGCAGTACTCACTAAAACTGCTCCTGGGACCTGCATGTGCTGTCATGGACCTGAGTATGACATCTGAGGCTGGCACAAAATATTTTGAAAGATGTTTTTTGAGGGTGACCACTGTGGAAGTAACGGGAGGTCATCCCCGATTCCCTCTGGTGGTCATCTAATCATTTCAGGCACCTTTTTGTGCCTTATTCGTAAGAAAAACAGGTCCGGATGAAAACGTCCAAGTGTTCATCAGGGACGTCCTTGTTTTTTTTCGATTATGGGTCAAGAACTTTCAAGTGTTAGGCACGCCCAAGTCCCGCATTTGCTACGCCTCTGTCATGGCCCCTTGAACTTTGGACGTTCTTGCGATGGACTGCAGTTGGAGATGTCCAAAATCGGGTTTCGATTATACCGATTTGGATGTCCTTCTCTTTCGAAAATGAGCCCAATAGTCAGTGGTGTGCTGGTAAATTTTTAACAACAGGCTCTCTCCCCGGTCCACCTCTGCACCCCCCCATCCACCTCTGCGCCCCCCCGTCCACCTCTGCGCCCCCCAAAATTGCAGAGCTGGCTATAGCCGGGGGGGGGGGGGGGGGGGGCAATGCATTACTCTCTCCAGGAAAAAAAAAATTAAATGATCCCAGGTTCCAATCTAATCCATGTTTAATTTGGGATAAAATGCCATAAATAAGTAATAAATATAAACTTTTAATGTTGAGCACCTGATTCTCAAAGTGAACATATTCCAAACACTATAATGAAAATAAAATGATTTTTTTCTACCTTTGTTGTCTGGTGACTGTTTTTCTGATCATGCTGGCCCAGTATCCGATTCTGCTGCTATCTGGCCTCTTAACTCCGTTTCCAGGGCTTCCTTTCCATTTATTTCTTTCCTTTCCTCCTTTCTTCTTTATGTCTGGTCCTCAGCTTCTGCCTATTCATCCATGTGCAGTTTTTCTCCTCTCTTCCTTTTCCCTTATCTCATCTCCTTCCTCACTCTTCCCTCCCCTCCATCCATGTCCAGCATTTCTTCTCTCTCCCCTCCTCTCCCCCTGCCCTCCATCCACCCATGTCCAGCGACCCTTCTCTCCCCCTGCCCTGCATGCACCCATATCCAGTGACCCTCCTCTCCCCTGCATGCACCCATACCCAGTGACCCTCCTTTCCCCTGCCCTCCATCCACCCATGACCAGCAGTGACCCTTCTCTCCCCTGCCCTGCCCTCCATGCACCCATACCCAGAGACCCTCCTCTCCCCTGCCCTCCATCCACCCATGTCCAGCAGTGACCCTCTCCTGCCCTCTATGATCCACCCATGTCCAGCAGTGACACTCCTCTCCTCTCCCCTGCCCTGTATGCACCAGCAGCTCCCTTCTCTCCCCTGCCACCCCCTCCCGACTTGTTCCTCAAATTCTCCTGCTTCCTCCCTCCCTCCCTCCCTCCGGATCCGGTCCCTCACCGATCCTACCTTGGCCATCAAATTCTTCGGGGCAGGCAGTGTTGCCTGCCTGCTGCCTGCCTTCGCTGACTCTCCTCCGCCGCCCGATCGTGCTTCAAAATGGCCACCGAGACTTACAGAAGACTCGCGAGGCCGCCTCTGGAAGTCTTGGCAGCCATTTTTAAAGCGCAAACAGGCAGCGGGGAGAGTCAGCGATAGCAGCGGGCAGGCAACACTGCCTGCCCTGAAGAATTCGATGGTCAAGGTAGGATCGGTGAGGGACCGGATCCGGAGGGAGGAGGGAGGGAGAGCCGGCTCGCCTTTTCCAACAACCGGCTCGCAAGTCCGGGCAAAATTTAACAACCGGATCTTGCGAGCCGGAGCGAGCCGGCTCCAGCACACCACTCCAAATAGTGGACCATAATATATTGTTTCATCTGCTTGACTTTATTGTCATTAACATTGCAGTTTACAACTGGTTTAAAGGATTTTTGGACAGCTGATCTTATTGAGTGAAAATGTCAGGGTCTTTTTCATCACAAAATGTGGTGTCTTGCAGGGCTTGCCAGTTTCCCCAATTTTATTTAATATCGTGATGGCTGCATTGGGGAAAAAAGTGGCTGCCCTGGAGTTCTGTTCATTTATCTAAACCAATGATGTCACCATCAGGCTCATTTTCGAAAGGGATTGCCGGCGATCTTCTGACACAAATCGGGAGATCACCGACGATCTCCTGATCCTGGCCAAATCGGTATTATCGAAAGTCGATTTTGGCCGGCCCTAACTGCTTTTTCGTCGCGGCGCCGGCCAACCTTCAAGGGGGCATGTTGGCAGGGTAGCGATGGCGGGATGGGGGCATGGGGGCGGGATGGCCGGCTTCACCTTATAATGAAAAAAAAATGGCCGGCTCGAACGAGCATTTTTCGCCGGCCGGACTTGGTCCATTTATTTTTAGGACCAAGTCTGAAAAAAGTACCCCAACTGACCAGATGACCACTGGAGGGAAGTGGGGATCACCTTCCCTTACTCCCCTAGTGGTCACCAACCCCCTCCCACCCAAAAAAATAAACTAAAACTTTTTTGGCCAGCCTGTATGCCAGCCTGAAATGTCATACCCAGCTCCTTGACAGCAGTATGCAGGTCCCTGGAGCAGTTTTTAGTGGGTGCAGTGCACTTCAGGCAGGTGGACCCAGGCCCATCCCCCCCTACCTGTTCCACTTGTGGTGGCTAATGTTGAGCCCTCCAAAAAAAAACCCAAAATCACTGTACCCACACGTAGGTGCCCCTCTTCACCCCTTAGGGCTATGGTAATGGTGTAGAGTTGTGCGGAGTGGGTTTTGTGGGTGATTTGGGGGGCTCAGCACCCAAGGTAAGGGTGCTATGCACCTGGAAGCTGTTTTTGTTTTTACATTTTTTAAGTGCCCCCAGGTTGCCCGGTTGGTGTTCTGGCATGTGAGGGGGGCCAGTGCACTACAAATGCTGGCTCCTCCCACGCCCAAATGCCTTGCATTTCACCGGGTTTGAGATGGCCGGGTTCGGTTTCCATTATGGCTGAAAAACGAAGCTGGTCATCTCATACAAACCCAGCGATCCTGTTCTAAACCCGGCAAGCGATTTGGCAGGTGTCAAGCGTATTTCGAAAATACGCTTGGCTCTGCTCCGTCGCAGAGCCGGCCCCGAATATGGCCAGCCATCGATTTGGCCGGCGCCGTTCGATTATGCCCCTCCATATGTACTCCTTTTGAAAATGACATTAGTAATATATTGGCAGTTATTAAACAGGGGCTATAGACTCTGGAGTTATAGGCTATGGGGTTTAAATTTCAACCAAATAGGGATAAAGCTAAATTTCTGATAGTAAGCAACCATCATCAATCTGTTAAGAATGACAGTTTTATGACTGATAATATTACCGATAAATTGGAGACCTGTCTGAAATTTCTAGGAGATATAATTGATAATCATTTAACATTTGAACTTCAAGTAGCAGCCATGAAAAACAAAACACTGTGGAAGCCGAGGTGTACTAGAGCCTATTTTTCTGCTGGAACATTCCGTTTATTAGTTTAGGTATTAGTATTGTCTAATATCAATTACTGGAATAGCATACTGTGCTGCAAAGAGGCAATATTAAAGAAGCTCCAGACAGCTGAAAACACTGCAGCGCGTTTAATATATATGAGAAAGCAACACCTTTGTTACTCAGATTGCATTGGCTGCCAGTTGAGGCATGGTCCATTTTTAAATTCTGCTCGCTAGTCCATTAAATTAAATTTGGCGTTGCCCCAGATTACATGCAGGGACTAATACATTTATCAGAACGGAATTAAATCACAGTCTAGGGAATTTTTGATTCTTCATTTCCCTAAATGCAGTAAAATTGTTTATAAGGTTGCATTCATTTCAGTTTTCCTGCCAAATGGTGGAATCAATTGTCTTTAGAAAGCAGGTGTCAGGAAAGTTGAAAACCTTTCTGTTTCATAAATTCCTGATGTCTCTTTAATATGATGTTATTCTGTATTTCTTTTTCCTTTCAAATTTTGCTGTCCTATACTAACTTTTGGATTAATTGAATTCTGTTCTTTGTATTTTCATTTGACTGTAAGCCACATTGAACTTCACAGCTAATATAATGTAATGTAATATAATATAACCACAGCACCTTTTTTATGGTATTGGAGAATGTTCTATGTTAGGACCAAAAGCAGTACAATGTCGCATTTCACTTTATTAGTAATTGTGAGTTTTTCATGTCTTCCTGAATTATCCTTGCAGATTAATTTTCTGGGCATAGGATTTGGGTAAATTGAGTTGTAGCTCTTTTCCACTGACTGGCATGATGGACACAGTGGGCCAAGAATATCTTCCTTTTCCTCCTCACCACTGCAGACTACTGAGACAAGGTCTGTGACACTTCTGGCCTGAATAGACCATATATGCAAATAAGGATTCTCTCTGTGATGTAGAAGTGTTCTTCTCTTAATATCCTCCCACCTATCTAGACACTTAAAGGCCAATGCAGAAACTACCACGGGCTATAGTGTGCCCTTAATGAGCAGTTTACTTGCTTGTTATTGGCTGCTGTATGCTGTAAGCTACCCCTCAGCATGGAGAGCTGTGTGCTGTTGTCTACCATGGGGGCTCAATGGCAGAAACCTACTGCCAGGTCTGAGGCTGGTGTAGGGCCCCCACAGTCAGCATCAGCCCCATTTTCTCTCCCTATACCCACTCCAGTACCGTTCTATCCCCCCAAATCACTCGACCTGACCTGATTTCCTCCCACACCATTCCCCACAATAAAAAAAATTCCCGTCGCACACCCCCTCCCAACATGACTAGTCCCCTCCCCCCCACTGAGCCCAACCAAAATTTAAAATAAAAAAGAAGTCCTTCTTTTTTATTTTAAAGTCCTTAGTGTCTATGTGCACCCGACCTTCACCCAGGCCCACCCCAAGACCCAATACCTCTTGATATGTCAAGAGCGATGTCCAATTGTTCTTACCTCAGGTGTTGACCTTCTCAAAATAGCATCTCCTGCTCTACCTGGTGCATTCTGGGATGCACTGGGTGAGGCCAGTCAGTCATATAAGGAAATTAGGCAACATGGCCTCACCAGGTTTATCCTAGAATGCACCGTGTGGGGCAGGAGCCACCATTTTGAGAAGGACAGTTTCTGAGGCAAGAGCAAGTGAGCAATGTTCTTGCCTCATCAAGAGGTACTGGGTCTGGGAGGGGTCCTGGGTGAGGGTCAGGTGTGTGAGTGTGGGGATATGGGGGGGGGGAGGTGCCACTAGACACCAGGGACTCATTTTTTAAAAATCTGGGCAGCTGGGTGGGGGTGCCACCAGGGAGGCACTGCCATTAGACACCAGCAGATGCAGATCACCAGCACCATACTTTTTTGTAATGTCACCCTTTCTGTCAGTGTCTGAGCCATTCAAGGCTCAGCTACTGATAGGAAGGGTGATATCTCTCAATGAGCTGCGGATTACTACTACGATATTAACGCTGCAGTAATTTGCATGCTCAAGGATTGTTGCATCACATGGCAATTTTTCTGTGGGAACCCTGTGTGCGGTCAGCAGCTCTAACACGCTGCTTCTGTTATCTGCATCAGGGCCTTAGAGAGTTCCTATCTACATGTAGGAGAACAGAGGATTAACTCTTGATGCAGGAAATGTCTGTGTGCTCTAAGCCTTGTCATCCATGTGTATCAGAGCAATTTTAAGCTCCTTGCAGAGAACCACGAGACAATTTATCATTAACATCTTGTAGAACTCACTGTCCAAGGCAGACAGTTCAACTGTCTTTCTGGTTAATTCTTAAATTTGTGATAGAGACAAATGGGCCGTGAAAAGGGTAAAATATAATAGAAATGGGTGCAATAAGAGACACAAAACGAATTCTCCCTTTATCTTACTGTTATGTGACTCTACCAGGCTCATTTTTGAAAGAGAAGGACGCCCATCATTCAACACAAATCGGAAGATGGACATCCTTCTCCCAGGGTCGTCCAAATCAGTATAATCGCAAGATGATTTTAGACGTCCCCAACTGCACTCTGTCGCAGGGATGGCCAAAGTTCATGGGGGCGTAGTGAAGGCAGGACTTGGGCGTGCCTAACACTTGGACATTGTTGGCCCATAATAAAAAAAATACAAGGACGTCCCTGATGAGCACTTGGACGTTTTCACACAGACATGTTTTTCTTACAATTAAGGCACAAAAAGGTGCCCGAACTTTCCAGATGACCACTGGAGAGAATCGGGGATGACCTCCCATTACTCCCCCAGTGGCCACTAACCCCCTCCCACCCTCAAAAAACATCTTTCAAAATATTTTGTGCCAGCCTCTATGCCAGCCTCAGATGTCATACTCAGGTCCGTGAGAGCAGTATGCAGGTCCCAGGAACAGTTTTAGTGGGTGCAGTGCACTTCAGACAGGCGGACCCAGCTTCATCCCCCCCCCTCCCCACCTATTACATTTGTGGAAGAAACAGCGAGCCCTCCAAAACTCACCAGAAACCCACTGTACCCACATCTAGGTGCCCCCTTCACCCGTAAGGGCTATGGTAGTGGTGTACAGTTGTGGGTAGTGGGTTTTGGGGTGGTTGGGGGGCTCAGCACACAAGGTAAGGGAGCTATGTACCTGGGAGCAATTTATGAAGTACACTACAGTGCCCCCTAGGGTGCCCAGTTGGTGTCCTGGCATGTCAGGGGGACCAGTGCACTAGAAATGATGGCTCCTCCCACGACCAAATGGCTTGCATTTGGTCATTTCTGAGATGGACGTCCTTGGTTTCGATTATTGCCAAAAATCAGAAACGTCCATGTCTAGGGACGGCCAAATTTAAGGATTTGGACGTCCCTGACGGTATTTTCGAAATGAAAGATGGATGTCCATCTTGTTTCAAAAATACAGGTTTCCCCCGCCCCTAGATGGGGACATTTTGCAAGGACGTCCAAATCAAAACTTGGACGTCCCTTTCGAAAATGCCCCTCTTAATATACTGCCAATTGCAGAGATGCCAAGGATGACTCATCCCAAAGCTGGAGACTTTTCACCACTATGCTGGAGATTTAAGGCCAATGAGTGAGGTTTCTCTCATGGGACCCAGCCATGTTTTACACCAGTTCTAGTTCTAGCATATGTACATCCCAAAAACTGACATATTCTAATCAATAAATAGAAAATAAAATTACTTTTACTACCTTTGTTTTGTTGTCTGTTTTTTTGTTTTCTTCTGTCTTCTCTTAATTCTTGCCAGGGTCTCCTTGTCCATTTGGCATTTTTTCTCTATCTCCACCATGCATCTTTCCTCTAAATCCCTATCTGCCCTGTCCAGTATCTCTGTTTCCCTGCATATATTCTTCTATGTTGCATATCTCCCTTCTCTGTGTCCTTATTCTTGCCCTGTTCATCATCATCCCTCTGAGCTCATATCTCTCTCCTCCCTCCCCATGTCCAGCATTGCCCTGTTGTGTTCTTATCCCTCCCCATGTACAGTTTCTCCTCTCATTCTTTTCTTCCCCACCCTACCCACCCCCACCTCTGGGGCCAGGAACTCTCCATCTCTCTTCCTTCTCTCCTGTGCCCCACCTTCTCCCCGCCCTTTTCCTCTCCAGGAGCCAGCATCTCTCTTCCTTCCCTCAGGAGCCAGCATCTTTCTTCCTATTCTCCTGTCTCCCCCAACCCTTCAGACCAGCATCTCTCTCTTCTTTCCTTCCTGTCTCCATCCCCAGGAGCTAGCATTTCTCTTCCTTCCCTCCTTTCCCTCAGCCCACACCACTGGGAGCCACCATCTCTTTTTTTCTTCCTTCTTGCTCCCACCTCCACTCCAGTGGCCAGCATCCCTCCTTCTCTCTTCCCTTACTCCTGCCCTCATGCTACCTTTCCCAGCAAGTGTCCCCCCCCCCCAGAGGTGCAGCATCTTTCCTGTTCCTCCTTCCTCATAGTCCTGTCATCTCTTACTCATCTTCCTGCCCTGGGGTCCAGCAAGCATCCTTCTTTCATCCCTTCCTCCCATCTGCTCTTCCTTCCTCCTCCCCCCCAGTGGGTCTAGCATTACTTTCTACCCTGGCAAGTCTGGAGATCTTCCTCCCCTCCACCCACCTTCCATGCACTTGGTGCCTCTCACTTTCCAAATCCCGATTCACTGTGAGCCTTGCTTCCAACCGGCACAGGTCTCCTTCACTATGCCATGGCCCACCCACTCGCCAGAAATAGGAAGTTGTGTCAGATGAGCAAGTCAGAGGCCTGTGCCATCCAAAAGAAATGTCTTCAACACTGCCAGCCACTCAGCAAGGTCCATGGTGCACCAGGGTGGAAGGGGTGAGTAAGTGTTGGAGAGTGAGAGGACCAGGGTGCAGGAGCTAAAGAATTAAAAGCAGAGAAGAAGAGATATAGCAGACCACGGGGGGGGGGGGGGGGGGGGGGGGGGGGGCGGGGAGCAGAGCGAATGCGTGTGAGCTGGAGATGGAATTTAAATACATGTGTCACATGCCCAGTGCATGTGACTTGGCATGTCTGCATTCATGAAAGCACAACTCTTTCCTCTGTCCCTATATGGGACTAGAGAACAAATAAAATTGTGAAGTTTCCTTCTAAATGCATATGTTAGAATTCTCTCTGTGTATTTTGAATACATTAAATCGTGCCTTGCTACTGCTGCTCCTGCAAGATCACTTATATGCAAATCAGGAAAGACACATTTAATTGCTGCCTCATTATTGCACTTAACATTTCATGCTTTTTTACTTTGGCGCATTTGAAGTCACACTATTCTTTCAAATGTGAAGTTAAAAAGTTTATTCAAACCCATTCTAATATCTACGAAAACTTCCTTTTTATCCTGCCTTGAAGAAAGAAATGTTTGCTACAGTTATAGTCCAAAAATTATCGCATACAGGTATTGGAAGTTTAATAACTGCTCTATAAACCATGACAGATGAGTGACTTGAATATTGATTATGAACAATTTGTAAGATGAAAAAAAGCTTTAAACCCTTTTATTACACATTCCCTAGTATTATGTATTGTGTGATGATCCCAGATGGTCCTGGATTCTGGGAATTCATATTGATAGCGAGCTCAATTTTCAAACACATATTTCCTTTTTAGTACAGAAATGTTTCTTTAAAATGAAACAAATCAGATCACTCAGATCTCTTTTGACCCAGGATGCAGTGAGAAGACTCCTCCACTCATTTATTATAAGAAATTTAGATTGTTGTAATTCACTTTTTTAAGGTCTCAGATTAGAGGTCATTAAACAATTAAAATTTGTTCAAAATACAGCTGTAAAATTACTCTTTGGTGTCACTCAATGTTTTTTTTTTGTTACATTTGTACCCTGCACTTTCCCACTCATGGCAGGCTCAATGCGGCAGGCAATGGAGGGTTAATTGACTTGCCCAGAGTCACAAGGAGCTGCCTGTGCTGGGAATCAAACTCAATTCCTCAGGACCAAAGTCCACCACCCTAACCACTAGGCCACTCCTCCACTACTCACTATGTGATCATGTTACCCCTCTATTAAGGCAGGAACACTGGCTCCTGATATCAGCAAGGATTCCTTTTAAAATTCTTATGCTTGTCCAGAAAATCCGTTCCTCTGAAACATATCACCTCGAGATCTTTACAATCTTTACAGCAGGAGCTATTAGTAGTGCCGTCATTTCATCAAATCTGTTTTGAGAATATATGTTCTTCTATTTTCTCTATTGCTGTTCCGTCATTATGGAATAACCTTCCATTAAATATCACTTATTTCTAAAATGCTATCCTGATTGATTGGCTGTTACCTTCACATTTAATGCTGGCTGGCACAGTGGAGGACTCTCACAGGTACAGAATGCATGCCCTCTTTTCTATTGGAATATTGTAGTTTTTTTTCTTTGTTTTAAAATTTTATTGTAAACCACTTAGATGTTTATTTATCGATGGGTGGTATATCAAATGCTAACCTGTCTGAAATGAAAGCGACTTCATCCCTCCCCCAATCAGGACAGGACATCCTTCTCCCTACAAGTTATCACCCCTTCATTGCATCAGTAATGCCCCTCATGGCACCCTGAATGACCCTCCTCTTTGTGTCCTTACACCCCCCCCCCCCCAAATACCTCAGCCACCACTGTTGCTGCTTTTCCTGATCAGCAGCAGTAACAGTAGCAAAACAGCAGACATCACTGGTGGGGCTGTTGTTTATCTAACTGTGGCTTCCCAGAACAGGAAGGTGACATCAGAGGGGGCAGGACCAACAGCCGTGGATAGAGAAACAACAGCCCCGTGAATGATGTCTGCTGTTTTGCCACTGCTGCTGCTGGCCAGGAAAAGTAGCAAGAGTGGTAGGGGTGATGGCGGGAGAGAGGTGGGAGCTTGCTGACTTTGCTATGCAGCTACCTGAAAAAAGGTGCATGGGCTTGCTTAGAGGAAACAATGACTGCCAGACTGAAGGAGTGGATGTTGAGTGACCGGAAAGATGGATTCTGAATTACTGCAGAGGTGGATGTTAAGTTTTAGTGGAATAAAGGTGGCAGGGGGGGGGGGGTCTTTCTGTTTACTGGATAGATGCAGGGTTTTAATACAGGAAGGATATTGGCCTCTGTGCAGAAGATGCTGGCCTCTTGGTGACAAAGAGGATATTTTCTCCAGACAAGAGAGAGAGAGAGAGAGAGAGAGGCAGCTTGTTCTTGAGCCCAAGATATAGAATCTACTTTGCAGGGAGGGGTATAGACAATACCCATAAAGTTAGGGTTTGATGAAATCACCAGTAGATCAGAGCATGTGCTTGGTGGTGGTGGGGGGGGGGGGGGGGGGGGGGGGGATGAAGCCAGAACCTGGTAGGCAGTGACTGGAGGAAAAGGGTCACATGGAAGGATTAATCTATGACAGAGATTACAAGCTCTACAGGAAGTCAATGCTAGCTTGAATTGTATAATACAATTGCAATAAATGTAAACATGCTCACATAACTGTAGGGAAAGAACAACTATGAATATGGTTAATTTCCCTCACAAATCTGATAACAAGAGATTGACTCAAAGTTTGATGCACTACAAGGTGGACCCAGAAAAATCAGAGAAACATAGATAAAGACCATAAGGCGGATAAAGAGGATAAGGTCTATCAAGTCTGTCTAAACATACTGATGGATATCAGGTCAATAAGATGAAGGAGATAAGAACATGAGATGTGTCATAGTAGCTCAGACCAAAGGTCCATCAAGCCCAGCATTCTCTCTCGAGCACCTGTCACAATTCATTCCTTATTGCTCACACCCAGGAATAAGCAGTGGCTTTGCCAAGCCCACATAGCTAATAAGGGTTTATAGACTTTTCCAAAAGAACAGGAAAGGGTCCTCTATGACAGTCCAAAGAAGAAAGCAAACAAGTAGAGGAAAAACCAATAGCTTCCAATGTGGAATCTGGTAAAAAAAGATACTTTATTAGGCTCCCAAAAGGACCTGACATGGGCCGTGTTTCAGCGGCAAAACCTGCTTGCCTCAGGGGTCAAATGTAGTTTCAAGGAACTTTGAGAGTGGCGATTTTGATGCCATCGTGTTTGTTTGAATCTTACTGCAGCCTGTGCTACTATCACACTGTTATCAGCACAGCCATTACTTAGGCATTGTGTTTTATACCATTTGACTGTTAAGTATATCTGCATTTGACCCCTGAGGCAGGTGGGCTTTGCCACCGAAACCCGGCTTGTGTCGGGTCCCTTTGAGTGCCTAATAAATTATCTTTTTTGACCACATTCCATGTTGGTTTTTTTCTCTACTTGTTTAGTTACTTCTTATAGACTTTTCCTCCAGGAAGTTGTCTAAACCCTTTTTAAGCCCAGCTGTGATAACTGCATTGCTCATATCTTCCATAAATTCGATGGTTTAACAGTGCATTTAGGTGAAAAAAATATGATCTCTCATTTGTTTCAATAGTGCTACCTATTTGTTTCATGGAGTATCCCCTAGTTTTAGTATTATATGAAAGGGCAAACAACTGTTCCCTGTTTACCCATATTACCACACTCGTGATTTTATGGACCTCTATCATACATCTTCCTATTTTTTTCAAACTAAAGCCTTGTGTAGCTTTTATTTATATAGGAGCTGTTCAATCTCATTTATCATTTTGGCTGCCCTTCTTTCTACCTTTTCTAGTTGCACTAGAATATCTTTGTTGGGTTGGGATGACCAGAACTGCACATAGTACTCAATTGTACTCATGGATGAAAACAGAACAATTGTAATATTCTCTATTTTATTGTCTATCCTTTTCAAATAATTCCTAACATTCTATTTGCTTTAATGACAATTGCTGCAAACTAACCTGAGGATTTCAATATATTATCTACAATGACTTCTGCCTCCATTGTATGCAAATAGATCTCATGTACATTCACTGGGGAAATCCTGGAAATCCTGAAAATACAACCCGGTAAGGGCCGAGGTTTAACATCTCTGACATATAGCTAGGGACTTTTTTTTCTCTATATGCATCATTTAGCACTTGTTCATATTAACTTTTGCCTGCCAGCAAGTGCAAGTGGAGTCCTTTTGAAAGGATCCTAGCTCAGAGTGGTGAGTACAGACTGGGGGGTCTTTCTATTTGGGGAAAGGAATAGGATCATGGGTCATGCAATTTGGGAAGGGCTAAAGGGAACAAATGGATGTTGCTATTTTGAGAGGTTCTAGGAGGATTAGGGATCTTGCTATTTTGTGGGAAGGGTCAGAAGGGGCATGCATTTTGGTGATGGTCGTTGGGTAGTGGTTCCATTGATGGATATCACAAGCTTTGGAAGAAAAGCTGACTACATGACATCCTCCTATTAGTAAACTAGTAGTTTTTAAATTAATAAATAGTAAAACTAGACATTCTAACTGGAATTCATGCCTGGCAGACTTTTTATTGGCAAACCCTCAAAAGGGGTAAATAGAGATAATTCCTTAATATAATTACACTCTCCAAAATTCTGTAATAGCTCACCTTCTCCTAAAAAGATTCCCTTATATAGAGCATAGCTGTCCTTTATGACATTGGTAATGACTGGGTATGATTTCTCTTCTAATCATACATCTGTTAAAAGTACTGGACAAGAATTAATAATGCAAATTATAGCATGACAAATGCCAGTTTAGATTTGGGTACACACATAGCAGCATGGTGCTTTTGAACATTTAGGCAACTGGTTGGAGACAGAGCAGAAACAGTACTTGGTATGATACATTGTTAGGAGGTTTGGGTACAAGTGTAGAGATAATAAATGCCATTAATGCTGACAAAGTAAAATGTATTAGAACTGACATTAACCAGCTTAATACTTTGCAATATGATAAAGTTTTTGATTATACTCAGATAGTTTACAAGTAGAAATTAATATAGGATACTTTATTTCTTGCATGTTGTAATATTTATTTGCCCTTATACAAAGTAATAAGGCTCAAGATGACTAACTCTGAACACTTGTGTAGGTGAATTTCACCGGTGGGTTCCTTCCACAACTTGATTAATAATTTCAGATATTGCCTTGTGCACTGACCTCTTTTGTTCTGGGCAAATTGTGTAGTTTAATGTAACTAAGCAGTGTGTATTATTTGTAATACTGAATTTTGGTTAGTTATTGGTGGGCAGCATTATTACCATTTGCCCTTGGTCTATGCTTCCTACTAATTTTAGTATGTTTGTTGAAACTAGTGCTCCGTATATTACCCATTTGTATAATCTGTCTTGTTCCTCTTTTTTTTTTTGGTTGCTTTAGTAATAACTTATGTATGGACTTTCATTTAGAAAGAGTTGAAAATCAAGGACCGAATGTAATAGAAGTGAATTTTAAAGATTGTTTTTCAACTCTGCCTTGACTGATATTGCACTCAGGGTCTGTATTTTTTATTAGAAGTCATTCTGTTTAAAAATGATTGTTTAACTTTGATTGTGTGAAAATAAGTTGGAATGTAGAAGATAAGACACAGCTCTAATTAATTTGGTATGTGAAGGGAGAGGTGGAGCCTGTTTCGAGTTCAGACTGACCACCTGGACTGAGAAACATGTGACCACATTCCCACAGTATGGCTTATTTACCTAAAAAGAGAAATTCTCAGGCATTCTGTAATTTTCCTTAGCTGTGAACATGGAAGCTCATCTATGGGTGGACGCATCGCATAGAACCAGACTCCTGGTCATGAGACTCTAGCTTTGCTTAAAAAAGGGTTTCTCTCAGCTGATGTAAAAAGCCTGGATGATGTAAGGACCAGTGATGGATGTATGTGTAATAATTGTTTATTGCTTCCTTTCCTGGTGTAGAAACTCCTAGCATTGCTTGAATGTAGGGACCAGTGATGTAATGATTGTTTATAGGTATTGTTTCTTTTCAGTTATATAGCTAATCATTGTGTATATAGCTTAATCATTGTATATATCTTAATCATTGTGTATTTTAGAACCTCTAATGAAAGTCTCATTTATCTAATACGAATCCAAAAGAATCCACAGTAATTACTGAGTAGTCTATGTCAGTGAAGCAGGCTGTAAAACCAGGGCAGAACAGGGGGCTCTGTTTTAACATTAGCACTGGCCTTTTAACAAAAATGTCTGGCTGAAAATGGAGGGCTTGCCATCTTGCGCTCCTGGGGCCAGAATGGGTGATATTCTCAGCCACAGTGGTACAAGATACATTATTGGGAGACTGACCATTCTCATAGTAAGTACTGTGTGTTAAAGTTGTACCATTTTAGCAGGCTTATTAAATAGGCCTCTAAAAAGCTCCAGTGAGCAGGAATTTAGGTCTGCTCCTTGCTTTTAGTTTAATGCTGGCTAGTGCTGTACTATTAATGGAATGACAGTTCTTAACGCCAGCCTAATACAGATAATCAGCTCGTGCTATAAGTCGATTTGTTTTTACTGGTGATCCATCACTGTATAACATGAAGACTAGAAGACTGAGATAAGGGTCAGAGATGATAATACTTCACAGGCTGTTTGCCCTGATAGAGGATAAAGAAGCAGAACTAAATATACCTTCCAAATTTAGTCTTTTTTTTTCTGTCCTGCAGTGAGACTGACTAAGCAGTTCTGCAGGCTTTTCTTTTATAACACAGGTTGAGTTTGGACTGGGGTTAAATACTGTGTAACGTTTCTGCCAGTGAAAATCAAACTGAGTGCAGGTGAGATTGTTGACTGAAGAAAATGAATTTAATATTAAAAAGGATTTTTTGGGGGTGGGGTCAGTATTGAGGATGGGGTGAGCCTGCTCTCAGACTAAGTTGGTGGCATGTCAATTATCTGACTTTGAAAGGTTGTTTTGCAATAATTGCTGTGGACTGTGAAGCAAGAAATAGTTTACCCAGGTTCACTGCAACTGGGTGCTTTTGTTCATCTTTTTGTGATTGGAATTTGGGATATATTATCTGACCCTGAGAAAATGCTTTTCAATAAGAAATAGCTAACACTGTTTTACCAGAGCTGGGTGTCTCAGTTATAGAAGTGACCACATGCAGAAGCTTTGTGAAAGTCAATAACACAGAGGTTTTTTAATGAAGTACTATGAGAGCAGAAGGGTGACTGCTTAAAGATATGTGGATAGTTACCCATATTATCTATACATGTGCATTCAGCCAAGATATCTATGCAAGTCGGATTGTTCTTGCCTCTCTGCCTGTGAACTGATTCTTAAGCACAGAAATTTCAGTATATATTGGCTACTTATGCATTTATCAGAGATTATATTTGAAAACCAGTGTGACCCCTGATGAAGCTTATCTGAAATGTGGCCAGATTAGGTCTACTTTCCATTAAAGTTATATTTGAATGAACGTTTGTTGTCTCATCCTTCCTTGGATCACTGCTACTGTTTGTACTGTCTAGAAACATGACAACAGATAAGGGCCTTATGGCTCATCCATTCTGCCCATCCTCAGTAACCACTAACTCCTCCTGTTTGGATACTGCAGTGGATTGTCTCCTGCTTGTTTCTAAAGTACTCAGGAAAGCAAAGATATAAATGGAAGAAAAAATAACCAATAAGGTAAAATCGGGCGGGCGGGCGGGGGGGGGGGGGGGGGAACAAGATATTTTTTTTTACTTATGTTAGTGAAAGAAGGAAGTGCAAAAGTGGCATTTTGAGACTCAAGGGTGAAGGAGAAAAATATGTACAGACTGATAAAGATAAAGCAGAATTGCTTAACCATTATTTCTGTTCTGTGTTCACAGATGAAAGGCTGGGTGTAGGATCTCAGATAACAAACGCTAATAGGAATGGATGTATGGTCAACCATGAACAATTTTCAAAAGAATGTTTTGAGGAACTTGCTAAACTACAGGGGTCGAATGGGATACATATGAGGTTTACTGAAGGAACTTAGGGAAGTTCTCGAGGCCCCATCGACTAATGTGTTCAAAGCTTCTTTGGAGTCTGGAGTAGTCCTAGATGACTGGAGAAGGGTGATATGGTTTCTCTCAACAAAATTGAAAGTAAGAAGGAGATTGGGAACTACAGTCTGACCTCTGTGGTGAATAAATTAATGGAAATGCTTCTGAAATAGATGATAATGAGGTTTCTGCAGAATGGTTTTACTAGAGATTAGTCTTTTCAGACAAATCTGATTAATTTCTTTGACTGGGTGACCAGACAATTGGCTCTAGGGAGAGTGCTAGATGTGGTGTACTTATATTTTACCAAAGCCATTGACATAGTTCCAAATGATAAATAAACTGAGTACCCTTGGTATGAGCCCTAAAGTGACTGACTGGGTTAGAAACTGGCTGTATGGAAGGTATCTTTGAGAAAAGGGATGATACCAGTGGTGTGTTGTAAGGGTCGGTTCTTGGACTGTTCTTTTTAACATTTTTGTGAGTGACGTTATGGAAGAGCTGTCTGGTAAGGTTTGCCTCTTTGCGGATGATACCAAACTCTGTAACAGCGTAGATACCCTTGATGGTATAGATAAAATGGGGAGGGATGTGGCAAAGCTTGAAAAAAATGGTCTAGAATTTTTCAGCTAGGATTTAATGCTAAAAAATGCAGCACCATGCATTTAGGCTGCAAAAACTTCAGAACATAAGCATTGCCATACTGATACAGACCGAAGGCCCATCAAGCCCAATATCCTGTTTCCAACAGTGGCCAATCCCAAGTAAAACAGATTTTATGCTGCTCATCATAGAAATAAGCAGTGGATTTTCCCAAGTCCATCTGGCTTATGGACTTGGGAAAATCCACTGCTTTGGCCTTATGGACATCTGACTTATGGACTTTTCTTTTAGTAAATTTCCAAACTGTACCCGAGGGAGGAAGTGAAGTTCTTTTACGCATGAAAGAAGAACAGGACTTGAAGGTGATCTGATGATCTTAACGTGGCCAAACAGGTAGAAAAGGCAACATCAAAAACTAGAAACATACTTGGGTGTATAGGGAGAAGAATAGACAGCAGGAAAAAGGAGGCAACAGTGACTCTTGTGATGTCCCATTGAGAGTATTGTGTACAATTCTGGAGACTGCACCTTCAAAGAGGCTACTAAAATAGTCAGGGGTCTCCCTAATGCATATAGGGACAAACTTATAGACCTTAATTTGTATACTTTGGAAGAAAGGCAGGACATGGGAAATATGATTGAGACATTTAAATATCTCTGTTGCATAAATTGACAGGGGGCGAGTCTCTTTCAACTGAAAGGAAGCTCTGGAATGAGGGGATGTAGGATGAAAGAAATTGAAGATAGACTCAGGAAAAATGTATCCATGCATCAATCACCCTTTAACTTCTTTACAGAAAGGGTGGTTGAGGCATGGAACGGCTTCCATGCCTCAACCAGAGACGGCTCTATCAGAGCCAGCGTCCTGTTGAAGGTAATAGAGTTGAAGACTGTATCTGAATTTAAGAAAGGGAGAGGAAGAGATAGGTGGTAATAGATGGTTAGATTGGATAGGTCAAATAGCTTTTATCTGCCATCATTTTCTCTGTTTCTATGTATGGGTATGTTATCCATGTAAATTTTCTGGCACACCTCTAGTCCTATTCCCACTATACTCATAAATGTGGGCTATATAAAGACTTACATTGCCAGAGGGGCAGGAATTTTCAAGTAAAGGACTTGCCTACATAATGTCCTAAATGTATTTCCAAATAATTCCTAACATTCTGTTTGCTTTTTTAACTTCATTCCTTTTTATGCTTAAATATTTTTTTATTAATTGCCCAAACAGTACTCTCCTTGTTCCACACATTGGGGGGGGGGGGGGGGGAAGTACTCTCCCGCTCGCACCCCAGGAGCCTTCTGGTTCGACCTCTGCTCCTCTATCAGAGACTGCTGTATCACAGCAGCCCCTGCTTTTTATGCCGGGCAGGATACCTCTTCACTCCACGGGTCCTAGCGGGGGTTCAGGCAACCAAAAATTTCGCTCTCAGTATGGCAGATGCTTTTATCCCAGCCAAACTCCACCACCATAGATAAAACCACTATCAATCATATTTTCATAACATCCACAACTCAGGGGCAAAGCCAGACCTTGTCGTAAGGGGGGGGGGGAGGTCCAGAGCCTGAGGTGGGGGGGGCACAGTTTAGCCCACCTCCCCTGCTACCGACCCCCCCGCCACTTTCGACCACCCCTCCCACCGCCGACCCTCCCCCGCCGCCGCTGCCACTGCCTGGTACCTTTGCTGGCGGGGGTCCTCAACCCCCACCAGCTGAAGTCTTCTTCAGCGCCAGTCTCTGGTGCCTTCGCTGATCTGTTTCTGTGAGTCCTGACATTGACCAGTAGTTTTCCCAAAGTGCACGTTAGCATAGCTTTTAAGCCTCTGTTTATGCAACACTGTACTTATTTTTTTAGAATGTGCACTAATATATATATTTTTAGAATGTGTGCTAGCATACTTCTTAGTTTCATACTTTTTAGTTTCCATTTTTAACCTTTTTTATGTATGCAATATAATCTGGGTATACATCGTACTAATATGTAATTGCCTCTTCTCAGCTGATACTAATGTTCCTACCAGTACCTTAGCACCAGCTGCTCTAGCTCACAGAGGTAGGCTCCTCTGTTTATCCATTTTATCAGTGCATTGTTATTTTGATATCCCCTCACTTCAGTTTGCATCTGTATATCCTCGTTTCTCCATTGTTCATTTGATGTAGTTAGCTTTCACATCCCTTGATTCATCTATGTCATTTTTGAAACTGTCTTCTTCACTTTCATACATATTTGCTCGAGGGGTTCTTTTACTAAGGTACACTGAAAATTGGCCTGTGGTAGTATAGACAGGTGCTTTGGGTGTGCGCAGAATTATTTTTTAGCGCACCTACAAAAAAATGCCATTTTAAAATTTTTGTCAAAAATGGATGTGCAGCAAAATTTAAATTGCCGAACGTCCATTTTCGGTCTGAGACCTTACCGCAAACCATTGACCTAGTGGTAATGTCTCACACGGTAACTGGGTGGTAATGGTCAACGCACGTCAAATGCCATTTGACCTGTGTAGCTGCTGCGCTTCAGAAAATAAAAATATTTTTTGGACAAGCGTAGCGGACGTGCGCTAAAATTGAAATTACCGCCAGGGCCATGCGGAACCGGTTGGTATCTCCAATTTGGCACATGTTAGGCGTGCATAGGCACCTACATGGCTTATTAAAAGGGCCCCTATGTTATTTGTAGCCCACTGGTCACTTATTTTAATGTGCATTTTTAAAATTGTAATTATATTTATTCTTTTTTGAATGTTCTTAATATGAGTTTTAATATGTTTCTAGTATATTATAGAATGTTATTTTTAAGTATGATATATATTTTGTTATTAGAATACTGGTGTGACCCCTGAGGCAGGCGGCTCCATCCGTCAAAACACGGCCGGTGTCGGGTCCTTATCCTAGTGCTTTGAATAAAAGGATTTTCAAGCAACATCTCCTGAGTTGGCTCATCATTTGGTCGACCTCTACTTCACCCTGGCTTTCTTCTCAGTAGAGGTTCCCTTCCTGTTTCCTGATTAAGAGATTGCACATTGAGCAATCCTCCTAGTTTATCCCAGTCTATTGACCAAGGCATTTGATATAAAAACCTTGGTTTCCTTGTTCCACAAATGGAGGACTCCCTCCCCGTTATTCCACAATAGATGGGCATAGAAAGCCCATTATTCAAACAAGTAATTAAAACTTTGAACAACAAAAATATAAGCACAAATACTCTCACATCCTCCTGCTTTAGGAAATCGAACAACAATAATAATCATAAAAAAGAATGATCGCAAATATTATCCAATGAATCTGAGATACTGCTGCAAAAAGCACCTTCTTGAGCACCCTCAACTGCACTGATTATTATACAGTTTAATCTCACAATACGATGCCTTTCTCCAAATAAATGTCAAAAAGACTGAGGAAGTCATCCGGAGCATACAAGCCGAACAATATGTCTTTAGTTTCTCTAATTAATCCAAACTTTTAATTTCATTACTCTCAAAACTGCCACAACTCCAATTGGAAACAACATGTTCCTAGCTCAGCATTCAATTTCTAGAGGAGAAACAGACAATTAAGCAATCCTTTGTTTATTCTGGTTTAATTGCAGCCTTCTAGTGATGCCGCTGCGATTATAATTGAGAGAAATATTGCTAAACATTTAGTGATAATGTTACTATTTACTTGCTAGTCAATATTCAGGTGACAGTGGTCAGTGTTTCTTCAAATGCTGTTTGCCGCTGGCTTACATAGACCTGGATGGTCAGTACCGGGCCATATCTGGACATCAGCACCCAATATCCAGGTCTTTACAGGCTCCTGGAATTTATGTGATACTATTGATATGCACTGCCATACCCACATAGCTAATAAGGCAAAATGGGGCAGACTTTTGTGTGATCCTACATGCTCAGGAGTCCTTTTACTAAGCTGTAGTAAAAAGTGGCCTGCGGCAGTGTAGGCATGTGTTTTGGGCGTTCGCCGGGCCAGTTTTTACCGTGTCTGCAAAAAAAGAGCTTTTTTTTAAAGGGATGGGAAAAGGACCTGTGGTAAAACTGAAGCCAACGTGTGTCTAAAACCAGCCTGGCCCTTAACGCCACCCATTGATCTAGTGGTAATGGCTCACATGCTGCACGCGCGGTGACTGGTCGGCGTGCACCAATTGCTGATTACCGCCGGAAATGTCGCGTGTGGGAATAAATAAATAAATAAATCATCCAGGCGTTATGGGCGCATGGCAATCTGAAATTACCGCTGGGGGGGGGGGGGGGGCGGTAGCCTGGCAGTAGTCTCATTTTGGCGTATGCTGAACAAGCATAGAGCCTAACACACCTTTGTAAAAGGGCCCTTCAGTTAGCTATGCAGGCATTACACTAATTATCACTAGTACTCACATAACTCCCAGCTCTGCCCCAACTCTGTCTGGCAAGTGTCATGGTGGTCACACTGGATTTTCAGCAGCACTATGCGGTTAAGTGGAGGAGTAGCCTAATGGTTAGTACAGTGGACTAAAATCCTAGGGAACTGGGGTTGATTCCCACTGCATCTCCCTCTGGCCCTGGATAAGTCACTTAATCCTGCATTGCCCCAGGTGCAAAAACACAGATTGTGAGCCCACTAGGGACAAAGAAAGTACCTGCATATAATATATGTAAACTGCTTTGGTTGTACCACAGAAAGGTGGTATATCAAATCTTAAACCACTCCCCCCTCCCCCCCAGTGTTGCTGAAAATCCAGAGGTGACCTGCTTACCATGACTTAAGCAGGTAGGAGCCTCTCCTTCCTGGTTAAATCATTCTGAATACTGACTCCTTCGTCCATGAGTAGAGTTACCATATGTCCGGATTTACCCGGACATGTCCTCTTTCTGAGGACATGTCCGGGCAACCAGGCGGGTTTTGCCTAGCCTCCCCTCCCCATACTTACTACTGCCCTGGTAGTCTAGTGACCTCTTCCGCTTTCGGGGCAGGAAAGAGCCCCCTCTTTCCTGCCTGGAGCGCTGCCCTGCATGCTTCCTTCCTGTTGCTGATCTCGGTGCCGATTCAAAATGGCTGCCGAGAGTTGAAGTGACCTCGCGAGACTTCAACTCTCTGCGGCCATTTTGAATCGGCACCGAGATCAGAAACAGGAAGGATGCATGCAGGGCAGTGCTCTGACCAGGAAAGAGGGGTCTCTTTCCTGCCCCGAAGAGGTCATAGACCACCAGTGCAGTAGTAAGGTAAGGGGAGGGGGTGACGAGGTGTGTGACGGGGGGAGGGGAAAATGTGACAGGGGCGGAGCGAGGGCGTGAAAGGGGGTGGGGTGGGATGTGAAAGGGGGTGGGGCAGGGCATGTGTCCTCCTTTTTGGGGGACAAAATATGGTAACCCTATCCACGAGGTTATAAACAGTGGGGCCCAATATTCAAAATGACTTAAATGGGTTGGGAGGGGATATTCTGCAGTACTTATCTGGGCAGTGCCACCAAATATCTCCTTTGACTGGCATGGCACTCCCAGGGTGGTCCGGAGTCAGCCTGGGAACAGCCAGGAGTTATGCAGGCACTGGCAATATTCAGTGGCAGTATCTGCATAGCTAATTGGTCAAATAGAACCACTTAAATAGCAGTCCTATCTTTGCTTGGTTTGATATGTGGGTACAGCACTGAATATTGGCTCCACCTGCATAACTTCCAGATATTCAGTGCTGGTGGCTGGATATGGCCTATATTAGCTGGCTGTGGTCAGTGTTTACAAAACGCTGAGTGCCACCTGCTGATTATTGACCTGAATAATGCTAATGGCATTAACCGCACGACTCAATAATAGCACAGCCAAATCCTAATTTTCTTCAATAACTTGATCCCTATTTTCCTACAATCATCCTAGGAAACGTCTAACAGAGGATGTGAACGTATGTAAACCTTGTGGTAGAAGCTAACATACCTCCTCATGAGGCGACATCAGTTCACCATGTTGTGAATAGCATTTTATAGAAAGTATAAGCAAATACAAACAGTGGAGAGATCCAAGACAGTTAACCCATAAAACTTACGGTCTCCTTGACAGCGCAAGGGGCCCACAGATAGTTTTGCTTCTGACCCAGAACGATCAATGTCTCCCACCACCACTTGACTCACTGGAAGGTGTTCCTTGTACGATAACAACCCAGCATCTTTCCTCCTGAACAGTATTCAAACAAAGAAACAAAAAAACAAAGAAACAACAACAACAAAAAAGTAAGTGTCACTGTGCAGATGAAACATGTCAGTATGACATAAAATCGTGCAGCAAGGCCTGTTATAACTAGACTCAGAGTTGAGCAATGGGTCAGGACCATTTCTAAGATGTACTCTATGTACAACACAGGTATAAAGAAATGACCTCTGAATTATTGTGCAGGTTTGGGTATACTTATACTAATTAGCTATAATGTATGACTTTGTGGGATATTGGCAAAGTGAATAAAAGAACATTATAGCATCTGCTTAAGTACAATATGGCATTCAGGTATAATATGGAGAACACAGATGATTTACTGAAAACACAGAAAACTGCAACCAATGCACTTTTTCCCTGGTGGAAGTGTTTCTAGGGCAGATAGTAGTTATCATAAGAAAGTTTTGTGTGTCACAGGCAGGGCCGGATTAATACTACAAGTATATGAGCCCTATACATACATATATGGGCACTGCCATTTACTTGGTTTATTTCTCCCCCCCCCCCCCCCACCCCCAAAGTCATATTCATTTTATTTGCTCTCCTCCTCCTATATTTTCATTCATGGCCTACCCCTCACATTAATTAGGGAATGTGCAGCGTCTCGCTCTGGGTGTGGAAACTTTAATAGTTTGTGAGTGTGGTAGGTACCTATTTCAAACAGAATAGCTTAATGGCTAGATCTGGAGAGTTGCCAAGTTACCCAGTTCTAGGAGGGAGATTTTAGGCCAGTTCTAGAAACTCAGCAACAATAATGCATCTCTTTCTATTTCTTTGATGTTGCACTGCACGTAAAGTCTGGCTTCTTGGGATTTTCAGGTTAATTTTCATCTATGTTAGTAGTTTTCCTTTGTGTTCAGTAGAGATCTATTCTATTCTATTCCAGCTGTTCTATCATGCTAATTTCCCTCAAAGAATGAAAGCGGGTTAAAGCAAATCTAGTTATACATGAACATTGTATCATTTTTCTAGATATTTCTTCAATAGAAAAGTTTTCAAAGACTTCCTAAACAGATAATAATCTGAAATACCCCTAAATTGAGTGGGAATGGAATTCCATAATTTAACTGCAAAATAACTGAAAGAATTGTCAAAAAAAGTTTGTATTTAACCTTATTCACAGAAGGAAGAGCTAAATCTAAAGAGTAGCGTCTGCTGGTACATTGACTTAGTGATGTACAATTAGCAATATGGTCCAGTGAACTGTTACAAGATCTTATAAACTAGGCAAACAGTTTTAAAATCAACTCTAGCAGCAAAAGACAACCAATGAAGTTCTCTAAACAAAGGTGTCACATGCTCACATTTCTTGCAACCAAAAAACATCCTCGCAGCACAATTTTGCAGCAAATGAAGTCTTTTAACAAGTACTTGATTAAAGCCAGCATATAAGGAGATGCAATAATCCAACTGAGACAAACTATAGCCTGAACCAGCATTCTAAACTGTTTTGGTTGAAAGAAGATTTTTATTGCTCTTAGCTGTCGTAATTTTACAAACACTCTTTTATACAAATTATCTACTTGATGTTTCATAGTTAATTATGTATCTAATATGAAGCCCAACACTATAGAGGAATTATCAAAAATCAGAGATTTCCCTGTTTTAAGAACCAAGTTTTGTGGAGTTCTAGTTACCGATGTATCAAAATATAGCAGTTTGGTCTTAGCTGTATTAAGCTTTAATAAGTTAATAGATACCCAATGATGTGTTTTAAAAATACATTCAGAAATTAATGCCTGTAGATCAGCTTTATCATTTAGCATAGGTATCAAGATGAAGATATCGTCAGCATAAGAGGCAACATAAAGCAAGGAAGATATTAAGAAATTGTCCAGGGACTTCATGAAGGCGTTAAATAATATTGACGACAAAGGAGAGCCCTAAGGCACTCCATAAACAGCACTCCAGCTATTGGAAAACTTTCCATTTTTTTCTGACACTCTACTGCCTATTGCTGAGAAAACCCTTGAACCACTTGAAAACATTTTCCCCCAATTCCAAACCACTCAACCTGTTTAACAATAACACATGATCTACAGTGTCAAAGGCCCCATAAACATCAAATTTCATTAAAACAGAAGGAATGATTTGACTTAGAAAAGACTTTTTTTGTTTTGTTACATTTGTACCCCACGCTTTCCCACTCATGGCAGGCTCAATGTGGCTTACATGGGGCAATGGCGTCACTTTTGAAACCAATATGACCAACAGCACCTCAGTACTATGCATTGGTCTAAAACCGTATTGAGCTTCATGAAGACATTTATGCAAATCTAGATAATACATTAATTGTGTTGTAACTATTAATTCTGACAACTTAGCAAGCCAGGGAATGTTGGCAACAGGTTGCAAGTTAACTACCTCTGTCATATCTGTTCCATTAGCCTTTGGTAAGAATTATTTTCCCAGGCTCCTGAGGAAAGTCATCTTCTCTTAGAAGAGAATTGATTAGTAAGGTAATCCAAACTATTAACTGGGTGGGAGAAGACCTAAGTAAATAAGATGGATGATGATCAAGAATACAAAATTTGCCTGCTAACTGTCTCAATATTGAGTTTACCTCTTCAGTTGAGACTGGATTAAAATCAAACCACACTAGGTTATCTTTAATACCAGACTCCTGTTGATCAACAGTATCAAATAATTAAAAAAAAATAATCTGGATTGGAAAGCAGCAACACAGATCTAATATTTTCAATCTTATTTCTAAAATATGTAGCCAATTCTACCATGGTAGATTGTAAATCCTCTGAATTTGAGCAACGATTTGTGAGTTAGTCAGAGATCTAAAAATTTTGAATGAAACCATGTTATCAAATTGTTCAGAGCCTATTAATTTCTGATGATAATCCCCCTGTCACATAGTGCTTGCTGATCGGTTGGCTGGTCTTTTGTTCTCTCTGTGGATTAACTTGTTTTTATAACCACGTGCATACATAAGGGAATTATTCAAGCCAATCAGCTTCTTCTCAGAGAAAGTTGTTTGTGACCCCTAAGGCAGGCGCTTTGGTGCCAAAACACGGACCGTGTCGGGTCCTTGATATGAATATTCTGAATAAACTGTTTTTTGATATTATCTCCCTATTGGTTTGTGCATTTGTCAGCCTGTACTTTTGCTGTTTTGTTATTGAGATAACATCAGAATCAGGTATTTATTTAATACTAGTAAAAAAGGCCCGTTTCGGAAAGAAATGAAATGGGTGCTAGCCAGGTTTTCCTCGTAGTGTGTATGTTAGAGTGAGTGTGTGTGTGAGAGTGACTGTGTGTGAGAGAGAGAGAGAGATTGAGTGCTTGTGTATCTGTGTTTGAGTGTGTGTGTTTCAGAATGACTGTGTGCGAGTGCGTATGTTGGACACAGTGAGTGACAGAGACAGAGTTTTCCGAGAGCTACAGTGTGTTTGACAGAGCGTCTGGTTACTTACCCCCCCATTCGTACTTTTCCCTTTTGTTGGGCCCCCTCCGTTTCCTCCCTCTTTTCCCCTCTCTTGCCTTCCCCCTCCCCATCTCTACTGAGTGAGTGTGTGCCCCTCCCTCCCCACCTGCTTTTCCTTCTGTTAAGCAGTTCTGTATTCCTTCCCTAATGTCCTCCTCCTCCATGCCAGCATTCTGACTTCCTTCCCTGATTTCCTCCTCCTCCATGCGAGCATACCCTCCCAGGCAGAGTTGACCCTGTTGCTATGAGATTAGGTTGTGTGTGTTGATGTCGGTTACCGAGGGTGGCTCCGGGATCTTGGTGCAAGTTGTGTTTGTGTGATGCTCTCTTTACCGCCCCGCCGTCGACGTCATCGCTTACCGAGGGGGGCTCGGGATCTCCGTCCAAGTTGTGTATGTGCGACGCTGTTTGTTCCGCCCTGCCGTTGACGTAATCGTGTGGTGACGTGAGGGCGGAGCTACACGTCCCTCTTCGTCTTTCCGCCCTCTCTCCTGCTTTCGGCTACTGATTGGCTCCTTGAATGTGCTCCGCTCTCAATGTCATTACGTTTGACGCGAGGGCGGGGCCCACTTCTGCTGCTTCAGAGTTTCGAACAAACGAACTGGCTTCATTGACGTCAGTGGTCAATGGAACGTTGAGAGTGCTTTTTATGTCCAGATGGGGCGTGGCCTAGGGCGCAGGTGGGCGTGGCTGAGTGCAGGAGTCCGAATAGCCTAGGTCAGGAGCCACAGTTGGAGTGAGGTGAGCTTCAGAACGTCTGAGGGGGATTCAGAATGTCTGAGGGGGATTTTATTTATATAGATGGTGAGTTCTACGGAGATGTGTCCTAGTTGTGCTCTGCACCCATTGTTGTGTGAGGAAGGCTTCGGTGGATGCCAAATATGTGTTTGCATTTAATACCTTGATGGTCCAGTGTACAGGGTTAGAGGTATTTATTTTCCAGGAAACATAATTGAACAACAATTTTTGCTAAGTATAGCTAGCATTTGCAAAGTTTTCAATTTTTGTAGTATATATAGCCCTTTTCTATGCTCTGTGCTGATAACGGGGGTGGGTGGGAGTGGTAAGACTACTATGACAGTGTGACTACTGTAGGGGTGGAGCTATGGATAGTCATCCCACCCCTTAAAGTCAGCGCTGTATGAGTAACGGTACCTGTTTCCCTAGAAAAAAAAGCACTGTTAATACTTTAGCCTTGTTGGTTTTACTCTTATTAGAATGAGTGAGAGATTGGGGATTCACAGTTTCTGGAACAAACTATTAGAACTTTGCAATTCCAAGCGGCTTGCAAAATAACATATGACAATCAGATGGATGACAACAGCCAATAAAATGGCTCTAAAGCTGGCATGATTAGATCAGAACTCTTCTTCACTAAATTTAAATCTCAACATAAATCCCTTTATTTTCAACAGGTATTTGGCTACTCTGTCCCCACAACTGGTTAGGACAGTGTGTACTGCAGACAGGGAAAATACCTGCGTATCTTTGTATAACTACTTGTACACATGATGTGTGTGACTGCTGTCTTATTGATTATAGCGTTCTTTTCTGATTTTTTGGATTAATATCTGATTTTATTGTAAAGTACTGTGATGTGTCGCATCAGTAATGGTGGTATATCAAGCATGTAAATAACCATAAAAATAGTAATATAAGCACGAGAAATAATCCAAAATAAACATCAAAAATACTTAAAAGAATAACTCAAACACTTGATTGAACAGATATACTTTCAAACATTTCCAAAAATGCAAAAAAAAAAAAAAAAAAAAAGTCACGCTACGTAAGTGCTGTGATAAGGTATTCCACAAAAGAGGACTGGCAACATAAAAGATCAAAGCTCTAAAGTCATTCCGCCTAACCTGGTGGAGTGGTGGTGCAATTAACAACCGCTTCTCTGCGGAGTTCAAAACTATGTAGATTGATAAGCATGCAGGGAAGAGCCTAACAATTTTTCTTCAGTTCTGAACCGCTTAGATGTTTTTAACTATTTGCAATATAACAAACTATGAACTATAATTAACCTTGTAGGTGTAAAATTGTATTTGGCCAGGATAATTTTGTTTTAATTGGACCATATTTCTGATTTATTTAAAGCTCTATGGATGTTTATATATAACTTCTTCTTTAACTTGTCTTGGTCAAGCTTGGAAAAGTGTGAAAGAAATAAAGATTGATTAATATCTATATACATAATAACGGAGGTGTGGGTGTCTGTCACCTGCATCTTCTCCCATAATAAGCATGCATGCGTAGAGGGGGGCTCCTGCAAATGCAGAACATGGCGGAGCACTTCTGTAGTGTTCCTCTTGAAGATGTGGTAAGGTGGAGGCAAACAGCGGCACCAGAGGACCTGAAGAGCTGCAGGATCCCAATGAACTTAGCTCAGTCTAGGATAAGCCAGTGGCGTTCCTAGGGGGGCAGACACCCAGGGCGGCGCCCCGCCCCCCGGGTGCAGCGCCCCCCCGATGCAGCGTGGACCCCCCCCGCGAAAGAGCCCCCCCAGGTGCATGCCGCTGGGGGGGGGGTGCCGCAGCGCGCGCCTGCTGCGAGTTTACTAACTTTGCTCGTTTGCTGCAGCTCCCTCTGCCCCGGAACAGGAAGTAACCTGTTCCGGGGCAGAGGGAGCTGCAGCGAACAAGAGAAGTTAGTGAACTCTCGCAGCAGGCGCGTGCTGCGGCACCCCCTCAGCAGCGTGCACCCGGGGCGGACCGCCCCCACTGCCACCCCCTTGGTACGTCACTGGGATAAGCCATAGCAAAAGGTGTGCCATGGGGGCTGGGGGGTTGGGGAGCTGAGAGAGGAAAGGAAAAGACAAAACAGAGAAACAGTGCAAGTAGTTTCTAGGAAGAGAGAAAGAGAGAGATCCCTTTTTTTAGGGAGAGGAGGGAAAGATAATGAATTGGGAGGAAGGGGAGAAGGAGAAGTAAAAAGGGAGTGTGCTGAGGGGGAGGGAAAGATTTAGACTTAGGTTTATTATTTTTCTAGTCAACCGTTATCCAGAGCAGATTACAATAAAACTTCCATAAAAACAGTCAACAAAAACAAAAAGAAAAATCAAACATATTGCAGATGCAGTCATCAATCAGAACAGAAAAAGGCCTTAAGCAAGAGGAAGTCTCTGAGCCTTTTCCGGAATGCAGGACCACTGGTTTCACACTTGAGTCGTAATAGTTACGTTGTTCCATTCAATTGGACCACGGATGGAAAAGGTTCCCAGCTTTGTGAACTCCGAACGTATACATTGCAATGCAGGAGCCAGAAGCAACTGCTGGCATTCAGATCACAGTAGTTGGGAGGGTGCATACCACTGTAATGCAGTTTTCAAATAAATATCCTGATAAATAAATATCCTGATACATAGCCTGATGAACCAATAGCAGCAATTTATACAAAATCTTCCACTGCACTGGCAGCCACTTCAGGCTCTTCAAACAAGGAGAAATGTGATCTGAACGGGAAAGGCCCATTAACAATCGCACTGCCGAGTTCATTACTATTTGAAGCGCTTGAAGAGAATACTTTGGCAGGAGAGAAAGAGTGCCTGGGTCAAGCTGGGATGAATGCTGAGCCCACCAAAAATGTTTTGCAAGTGTCTCCAAGTCTGAAAAGATTTCTAGTGATTCTTTTCTGTCTTGACAGGACTGACCTATATTAGCTTCCCTCTATTTTGAGACCTCATATGGGCTTACTTTCTATTTTCTTCACTAACATGGGGTTAAGCACAACTCATTTCAGAGTAAGGGCCCTGTTTACTAAACCGCACTAGCGTTTTTAGTGTATGCTAAAAGCTAGAGACACTCATAGGAATATATGGGTGTCTCTAGTGTTTAGCATGCGCTAAAAACACTAGCACACCTTAGTAAACAGGGCCCTCAGGGGCCCTATTACTAAGGTGCACTGAACAATGGACTGTACCAGTGTAGGAATGTGTTTTTGGCACGCGCAGATCCATTTTTCAGCACACCTGTAAAAAAGGCCTTTTTTAAAATTTTTGCCGAAAATGGACTTGTGGCAAAATAAAAATTGGTGCTCGTCCATTTTGGGTCTGAGACCTTATCGCCAGCCATTGACTTAGCGGTAAGGTCTTATGTGGTAACCATGCGGTAATCGTCTACATGGGTAGACTGTCAATTACCGTCCGGTTTCTTCCATGCGCCAGAAAATAAAAATTATTTTCCGGTGCACGTAGCGGACACATGTCAAAAATGAAATTACCGCAAGGGCCACGTGGTAGCCAGGTGGTAACTCAAAATTGACACGCGTAGGCACCTACACAGCCTAGTAAAATGGCCACGTAGTGTCTAGCATATTATTTTGCTCTCTTTTTGTTACTTCTGTGTATTCTTGTGCCTCCTTCCATGTGTTGTACTGGGTGATATTTGGCCAGCGGCAGTCAGTGCTTTTTAAATGCTGACCGTCGCCTGCTAAATTAGCCCCAGACATTCAGTGCTGTCCTAATTTTAGTGGCTTGCTTAATTAGTTAGTGATCTGAATATGACTACTACCTGGTTAAGTCCCAGCTCCTTCCTTCCAAGCGTCACCCACGGACTGCCCCAGCACTAAGCGGACAGTGCAGGGAGGGTCTGTCATAATACTCAGCGGTATTGTGTGGTTAAATGCTGCTGAATATTGGTGGATATCCCAAGACAACTCTCTCCTGGTCATTTAAATCACTTTGAACATAGGCTCGGGATTTGATTAAAGAATGCCATATTAATACTGGTTTGCATGTTAGTAAGAAATTTGTGCCGTTGTTATACTTTTTGTCTACATAGGTATTTCTGTTTTATAATTTTTTATTATTATTTTATTATTTTTTCAAAAATTTTTAATAATTAATACGTTTCTGGATATACAACAAAATGTACATGATAGTAAAATGTTAGCAAAGAAAATTTTCAATTACAAATATGCTCTGATAGTATTTTGATGATATCAAATATAAACTTGCAAGCTCATTTTTAACTTTATGGGTTCATATATTATATATGTTGTGAATATCTTTGGTTTTAAATGTTATAGAAATATTCCAATGCTTAAGGTTCTTAACATATGTGTATTACATATTCATATATGTAAATATGTGTGTACACATGTTTAATATAGACCCCTGACGCAGGCGCTGTGCGCCGAAACACGGACCGTGTCGGTTCCATTCTAGATTTGTTTCATTGACATATATGATTAAAGATTCTAACCCCTTTTTTTGAAGGCCCTTGGTGCTTTTTTTGTTCTTCTGTTTTATAATACTGAAATTTTATAAACTTTTAAAAAGTCACCCATCAAGTTATGTGATTACTTCTAGTCTGTTTCGTACTCCGCTTAATCCTACTGTGCAATAATCATAATAATATTTACTGTACTGTTGTTGCATTAACTTGTCCTAAATACAATAGATGTTTCTTTTAGAAAAGCCTTTTCAAAATCTTAACATATTTATTTTTTATTTTGTATTTCTATTCTTCTTTTCAAATGTAAGCTCACGGATGTAATTCCTGCTACAAAAACATTCTATTAAAATCAACATTTTGTATGAACTTAGGTGTTCTGTTTGCAAACAGTCTATTCTATTCAGGTTAATAGTAATTATGCTTTTAAATCTAATGAAAATTTAACAAGTAAATTATCAACTCCTTCATAGTAATGATTAAATAATGTACATTTATCCCTAGCTGCACCATAGAGTTTTTTGGTCAATGGTAAATGGTCAATGGGAAAATTCTGGTGGTATCTGTAGAAATAAATAGGGATGGGCAGTCAGAAAATGTTTGTTTTGTGGTTTCTCATGTCATTTAGGGGAATGTTCATTTTGTTTGGGGCCACCCCACCCCTTGTGTTGTCACAGGAGACTACACAAAACAAACATTTTCTGGCTCCCTCCTGTGATTCAAGCTCTCCTGTGTCCTAGTCCCATTACCTAAGCCCCCCCCCCCTCCATTCACCAGGCCTAGTTCCATGGTGGCCTAGTGAGGTTCTTTGGGGCAGGAGCAATGCCGATCTGCTCCTCCTGTGACCATGGCCGCATCCAATATGGCAGTGGGAACCTTTCGGGAACAAGAATATTGAGGAAATAAACCAAACAAGACAAAGGTCAAAAATCTTGTGCTCTAGAAAAAGCCTTTATTTAATCGAGTCAAAAAGAAATAATATGAAACTTCACTAAACTACACATTAAGGTGGCACTAAGGATCAGAACGCTAGTACCGTGAGACTATGAAGAAAGGTCTCAGCCACCATAATGGTTGTGGACATGACCATGGGCAGAAGCAGATCGGCAGTGCTCCTGCCCCAATGGACTCTGCTAGACAAAGATATAGTGGAATTAGAAAAGGTGCAGAGAAGGACGACGAAAATGATAAAAGGGATGGGACGACTTCTCTATGAGGAAAGGCTAAAGCGGCTGGGGCTCTTCAGCTTGGAGAAAAGATGGCTGAGGGAAGATATGATAGAAGTTTATAAAATAATGAATGGAGTGGAACAGGTAGACGTGAAGCGTCTGTTTACGCTTTCCAAAAATACTAGGACTAGGGGGCATGCGATGACGCTACAAAATAGTAAATTTAAAACGAATCGGAGAAAATGTTTCTTCACTCAACGTGTAATTCAACTCTGGAATTCGTTGCCAGAAAATGTGGTAAAGATGGTAAGCTTAGCAAAGTTTTAAAAAGGTTTGGACAGCTTCCTAAAGGAAAAGTTCATAGACCATTATTACAATGGACTTGGGGAAAATATTTCTGGGATAAGCAGCATAAAATGTTTTGTACTTTTTTGGGAATCTTGCCAGGTATTTGTGACCTGGATTGGCCACTGTTGGAAACAGTCTGCTGGGCTTGATGGACCTTTGGTCTGTCCCAGTATGGCAATACTTTTGTACTTATGTATCAGGGGGGTAGGTCAAAGGTGGGGGAGGGGGAGTGACTTGGATCATCGGGGGGGGGGGGCTTGGATTGCAGGGTGGGGGCTGTAATTTGCAAACCTATAGTTGGCAAAAGAAACCATGCCCTTTTTGTTTGCCAACAACTGTCCATCCCTAGAAATGAAGTGAGCCTGTATGTGTTTCTAATGCATTAACATTCACAGGCTAGACCAGTGGTTCCAAAACCTGTCCTGGGGGAACTCCAGCCAGTCAGAGTTTTGGGATATCTGCAATGAATATTAATTAGACTGATTTGCATTCATTGCTTCCACTGCATGCAGATTCTCTCATGCATATTCAGTGTGCATATCCAGGAAACCTGACTGGCTGGGGATTCCCTAGGACAGGTTTGAGAACCACTGGGCTAGCTAGACTATGGAAATTGAATAGCTTTTTTTTTTAAACAGAATAGCACTGTATTGATTCTAACTAGGTCCAAGATAATAAATAGGCAATTGATCTACTAGATCCAGCAAGAAAAAAAAAGAAGCAGTGGATCTAAAAAAACTCCAAGATATGCAAAATGTACAAAATGTTCAATTTATTCACCACTAAAATAATAAATACATAAATAATTAAAAGCCTGACAAGGCCATGTTTTGCCCTTTCAAAAGACTAGGTTTTGGGCTTGAAACAGAACCCAGTGATGCTGAGAGAATGTTTCACCTACTGGTTTTAAACTACTCTCTTCTCAGAAGTAGCAACTTTTAATTATGTTTGCATTTATTATTTTAGTGGTGAATAAATTGAACATTTTGTACATTTTGCACCTCTTGGAGTTTTTTTTTAGATCTACTTCTTTTTCTCTGTGTTGATTTCATCTAGGAAATATTTAATTCTCTCTGAGGACAAGCAGAATGGCAATCTGGGTGACATCATCCAATGTAGCACATTTGGAAAAAGCTTCTTCAGCTTAGTACAGCTTCTAGAAGCTTTGAAATAGGGATATTGCGCATGCGCAAGACTTCCTGTCTCTTGATAGCAGATAGGACATACCTGGGTCTTTCCACAGAGCTGGTTATATGTCTTCCCACTTTCTGTCTTTCTAAGATGTTTTGCGACTCTTGCTAATGTGTGTAACTTCAATCACCTTTAGTTCCCAAAGAGGCCCTTTTACTAAGCTGTGTAGGCGCCTATGTGCGCCCAACACGTGCCAAATTGGAGTTAGTGCCCGGTTACTGCGTGGCCCTTGTGGTAATTTCAATTTTGGCGCATGTCTGTTACGTGCATCTGAAAGTATGTTTTTTCCTGATGCGCGGCAACTACACGCGTCAAGTGGAATTTGATGCACATAGACCATTATTGCCCAGTTACCGCGTGAGAGCTTACTGCTAGGTCAATGGCTTGCAGTGAGGTCTCAGACCCAAAATGGACGTGCAGCAATTTTCATTTTGCTGCACGTTCATTTTCGGCAAAAATTTTTAAAAAGGCATTTTTTTGTAGGTGCAGTAAAAAATAATTCTGTGCATGCCTAAAACATGCATCTACATTACCAGAAACCATTTTTCAGTGCACCTTAGTAAAAGGACCCCTTAGGAAGGATTTTTAGTCATTTGTGTTACTCTTCTACTTTTTTTGTAGGCCAGACCTTATTTTTCTAAAATTGAGTCTTGAGTTTACTGAAGCTATTTTTCTTGACAATATGGAAAATAAAAAAAACCCAGTGGCCTTAAAAATGGCAGGTTGTGCGGCAAGAGCATATCTAGTAAATCTGTACTGAATAGCATATTTTACTATTCAGTTGAATAGAAATAGTAAAAAATATTATTCGGCCAAATGCAAATACCGAATATGAATAATGGACATTGAGCTTTAACATAACAAATAATAAAAGAAGCAACATGAAATCAGAGATCAAGTGTTTATTTCAGTAGGATTTAGCACAGTAAGATTATCCAACTTTGAATTTAAATCACTATTTGGCCTAATAAGAATAATCCCCCTGATAGTCAAAACAAGAACGGCACCTAGCTGGTTAAATGGTACATACTGTAGCTGGCTATCGGATGATATTCAGCAGGGGGTAACCGCTATCTTTCACTGAATATAACCAGTTAGTAGTTAGCAGATAGGTGGTTGTATTGCTTGATAAAACCAGCTATCTGCCGATTTTTAAAGCCGGTTTAACAGCCATATTTGGTTGCATGATAACATGGGATATCTGTGACTGGTTTAAAGGTAACCAGCTAGCTCTGAATATCGGCTTAGCTGGTTATCTTTAAATTGGCCAAAAATAAACTGGATATTCAATGCTGTCACCGGAAATGGCCCAGCATTGAATATCTGGGCTTAGTGCCGACCATGGGAGTTAGCCGGTTTAACTCTCGTGGTCTGAATACAGCCCCAATGTATTCAAGGCACTATTCGGGGCTGAATTGAATCAAATCTGAATATTTGATACAACCCTAATATCTAGTGTGGTGGTCTTAATTAGTGCCATGAAGAGCAGCATTATCAACATTTGAGGCATCGTTCCCAAAGGGATCAGCAACTTCACATAATGCTGGAACACATCAACTTTGAGAGGTTGTCAATCTTCTTTGAAAATGAGCATTGACTGAGGCCATCAGGAGAAGAGGTTGACCGATTTGTGCCAGAGAAGAAGGAGGATTCAGCGTTGTTTTCATCAGTACCGAAGACAACCAATGTCATGTGTCAAGTGGAGACACAGATGCATTGACATCATTGGAACACAATGTGGAGAGCAGAGAGAAATGGAAACTGTTGTATCCTTGAAGTTCTCCCAGATGGATCAAGTTATCAGATTTGATATTCATCCTTCTCAGTGTCTGAATGCAGGGTCATTCATTTGGACTGCAAAAACCATAGGGAGCATTACAGTATAGGGGGTAAATGAAGAGATGAGCAGGGCTCAGAGGTGATCATATCTGAAGATCTTAGGTTGGCCAAACAGGTAGAAAATGTGACAGCAAAAGCCAGGAGGATGCTTGAGTGTATAGGGTGAGGAATAGTCAGCAGGAAAAGAAGGTGATAATGTTTTTGTATAAGTCTCTGGTGAGACTCTTTTTAGAGTACTGTGTACAATTTTGGAGCCTGCACCTTCAAAAAGGTATAACAGGATGGAATCAGTTCAGAGGGAGGCCACTAAAATAGTCAGTGGTCTTCATCATAAAATATATGGCAACAGACTTACAGATCTCAATATATATATATACTTTGAAAGAAAGGTAGGAGAGGGGAGATATGATATGATTGAGAGATTTAAAATACCTCTCTGACACTGCGGGTAGCCAATACAGAGTTTTCCTGATGTGACGAGAATAACTCAAGAACAGAGGAGGCGGCAGTTCCTAGCTCTGAAATGTATGGTAATAGGTATTGGTGTTACTTTTTTCTTGCATTTCCCCTGCAGGTGTGTCATTCACCTTGCAGGGGAAAAAAGTATTTTATTTCCTCTTGACGTTTCACATTTGGAGAGGTTTGTTTTGGAACAGGAAAAGAGTAAGAACAAGATTCTAGATATAGATTTAGGGCTTAAAGTTATGGATGTTAATTCCAGTGATTATATACTTGATGTTTCTTGTTTTATTGATCTCAGTTTTTCTTCTCGATATGGACTTGAGGATATATTTCTTTGTAATATGTTTCAAATTTAAAAATGTTTCTTTTATGTTTTCTTTCTGGATTTTGCATATAGTACTGTATATTGAAGCTGTAAAATTAAATATTAAAAAAAACCCCTCTGTGACATAAATGCACAGGAGGTGAGTCTCTATCCATCTTTGGCGTGAAAATATCAGGAATTATAAGGCAGCAGTTTTACTGGCCAAAGTTTATTTTTATGATTCACAGGTACAGCAGTCAGGAAATGCTTCTGAAGAGTTATTTCAAATTTTTAACAAGATAACTGATGTGAGTACTGTTAGTTTTGTATCTCAAGTTTTGCAGCCATCCGTGGATAGTTTAGTTCTTTTCTTTCAGTCTACAGTGCAGAAAATTAGGCAGAGCTTTCATACTGGGCCTGATGCATGTTTAAGCTTTAGTTCTGGAATTTTTGGAACCCTTGATGAAGTCCCTGGCTGTAGATAGGTCTTGGATTGCCTTTTCTACTATTTCTATAGATGTCGTTACAAGACTTTTAAATAATCTTTCTAGGAAATCTTGCAGTTTGGACAGTAGTTCATCATACTTATTGAAATCAATTCCTTTGAACTTGGTAACTTGGTTAACTGAGTTAAAGAGATCATTTTTGATGGAGGAAATTTATCCTGACTCTTTCTGGTAATGTTCTTACTCCTATTCCTATTAATGCAGATTTATCTCTAGTGGATATGTTTTGACCCGTTATGGGCATTCCATGGGTTGCAAAACTCTTGGAATTCCTGGTATATCAACAGTTTCATGAATTCATTTTTTCTAACGACTGTTTACACTTTACACAACATGGTTTCCATCCTTTACACAGCACCGAGACCTTGTTTCTTTTTTTGATATCAGAGGTGAAGGACATATTTAGCAAAGGGTGTCAGGCTGCTTTGTTGCAGTTTGAACTTTCCCTAGCATTTGATACTCTTTGACCACTCTTTATTGCTTCTTAGGCTTGCGGAACTGGGTATTGGTGGAAAAGTGTTAAAATGGTTTGCAGAATTCTTGGGCAGGATGACATTTTTGGTTGATAAGAATGGTGCTTATTCTGATTCCTGACTGCCTGGTTGTGGTGTCCCTCAGGGATCACTGTTGTCCCCTATGTTGTTTAATGTTTATATGAGACTGCTTGCTGTCTGGATATCTTCTCTTGGAATACAAATATTGACTTATGCGGATGCTATTTTTTTTACTATGTTCTGCGTTAGATGCTTGTGAACATACTTTATCTATGTTAACCGAAAAAATCTCTTTGAGTCAGGGGATAGTGCAAACCTTTTACAGTTAAACAGACAAAGGACTAATATTTGGTTTGGGGACTATGATTTTTTGCCTCATAAATTTTTACAATTGGTTACAGGAGAAACTGCAGATTACAAATAAGTCTAAAGTTTTAGGTGTAATTTTAGATTCAAGCTTATCCTTTGATGATCATAGTGCAGCTTTAGTAAAAAAAAAAAATCTGATTGCATCAGTTAAGAGCAATCTGGTCCAGTTTAAGCATGGAAAGTTTTCAAAGTATAGCTCAGACTATAATTCTCCCTAGAAGACCCCCAACCCCCCCCAGCCATCTGGGTAGGCCCCACTTAGGCCTACCTGTATCCCTGGTTGTCCAGCAGGGTTCATGGGGACAGGAGCGCAGCCCCCTCGCTTCTGCCACTTGTGGCACCATGAATTCTCATGGCAGCTCACGGTAATGCACAAAGTACTACGAGCTGTCATGAGAGGTCACAGCAGCCATTTTAGAATGGCACCACAAGGGACAGGAGCGAGGGGGCTGTGCTCCTGTCCCAACAGCCACTGCTGGACCACCAGTGTACAAATAGGCCCGGGGGGAGGGGGGGGGAGTTTCCTGGATGTTGAAGGGCTGGGGGGGGGGGGGGGTTCATGATATAGATTTGCATGCAGTGGAGGCAGTGTATGCAAATCTCTTGATATTCTGCATGAAAAACCACAATAAAATCAAAAACTGAAGGGAGAAAACAAGGTAGACGGTACCAGGAAAAGAGAAACAGGTCAGATGGAACTTAGGGATAGTGGAGTGGTTGGGTTAGAGATGATCCAAAGCAGTCAATAAAGAGTTTTGAGTAGTGTTTTAAAGGTAGAAAGTGATGTTTGGGACCTGAGATGCATGGAAGAGAATTTCATAAACTGGGACCTATGTAGCTGAAGGTAGTTTCTCGTGAGATATTGTGTCAGAGGGAGGTGTGGGAGGGGAGATAGAGCAGGTTAAAAGTGGAAGATTGAAGATTATGTGGTGGGTTATAGGGGATCATTACTTTGGTGATATAGGCTGGATCTGTGGGAAGGTAGCCCTTAATGACAAGCAGAAGAACCTTGGACTTGATATACTACTACTACTACTTATCATTTTTATAGCGCTACTAGACGTACGCAGCGCTGTACACTTGAACATGAAGAGAAAGTCCCTGCTCGACAGAGCTTACAATCTAATTAGGACAGACAAACAAATAGTGGAGGCAGTGCATGCAAATCTCTCCCATGAACACTCACCGTGAACATCCTGGAAACCTGACCGGCCTGGATGTCCCCAGGACCAGGCTTGTCCTGTTTGTCTAATATTACATATTCGGCATATGACATAAATACAAATAATAGGGGAAATCAGGAAGGGGATAAAACATTTTCACACCACTGTATGTGCTCCTGCACATTCGGGTTTGCCCTTGTCCTGCCTGGTTAAATTCTTTTGAATATCAATCCCAAATAACTAGGAACATTTGAATAACCCTGAAGTGTTTTAAAAAAAAAAAATCAACCAAGACACTTTTATTCTCTGTGCAATCAGTAGCCAATGCTGACATCTGAGTGCTGAGGAGCGTATGGGTTGTTGAGTTTTCCCCTCAATTGTCCTCACTTGTCATCATCAGGGAAGCGCCCACAGCTCTACCAGTCCACATCCATCATTACACGTGGCACTTGCTGCACTTGAAATGTTTTTTCAGCTTAGCGGGCAAGAAGAGCCAGTGGCCCTCATAGTCCAACAGCAGCTGAAGAGGGTGAAAATAAGGACGGAGGGAGGAGATGAGGAAAGAGATAGGTCCAGACTTGATATGGGCAGAAACGGGAGCCAATCTTCAGAACAAAGGAGAGAGGGGGTGTGTGTGATGTGATTGAAACGATGTGCATGGTGAAGAAGTTTATCAGCAGAAGATTGAATAAGCTGAAGTCTTTTCAAGGAGTGTAAAGGGAGACCAGCATAGAGGGAATTATAGGGCATGCACTCTGTAACTTTCTAGACACCCTCTCTCTCCTGATACTGAGCTACATCTGCTACATGTGCTCAGTCAGTGTCCCCCCCCCCCCCCCATCTGTAACCAGCTCTTCCCACCATCAAATAAAGACTTTGCATTTCTGCCAGTTTCTCAGCCTGCAGCAGCTGTGTCAATAATTCTTATCTAATTTTTCTTAAGTGCATAATTCAGAATGACTAACACAGAAATTACTAAAAATGAACTGCAATGTCTGGTCAATAATGAAAGCGAAGGAGTGTCCCTGAAAGATAATACAGGTGAGACTGGTAGCTCACATTGTATGATGTCACACATTTGAGTGCACCTTGGTGGCCTATAATTGCAATATATTCATACAGTAAAATGTGCATGGTATGTCAAAATAATATAAGCCTAATGCATATTCTCATTAATCCATGCTTTCCTGAGCCTATATTAAATAGCTGGTGGCATATGTTACTTTCTTAGATCAGAAAATGTTATTTTGTATTTGAATAATCTTTGAATAATCTTTCATAGACTTAAAATTAATAATAGCTTCATCATCATGCAGAAAAATCTTTACTAGTAACTGTTAAATCTGTCTGATTAATACTACCTCAAATTTTTGTAATAGGTTCTGCAGACATATGGAAATCATTTTCTCTGGTACTAGTGGACAACAAAAGCATAGACTTTGCTATGTGTAAAACCTGGCCATCACATTATTATGTACAAGAAGAAAGATGGTACATCTGGGATTCATTACCAAAATGTAAGCAAATGTTCATGAAGTTTCATATCGTCAGCTTAATGTAATGAGCTCTTTCATACCAAAAGCAATGTTGCCATCAGAAGCTAAGAATCAAATTAAACTCAAATTGATTAAATTTATAATGAAAGATCTTCATCCTTTCAACGTCATAAATGGGGAAAGGTTCTTATCATTTTGCCAGACATTGGTAGACATCACCACAAAGCATGGTTGATTTAGTGTGCATAATGAGATACCAGATCAACCAATGATTTCTAGAAATATGTCCTTACAATTACATTCCTATGGGCATTATTTAGCACATGCTAATCATTAGTGTGCACTAAATCTGTTAGCGCACCTTAGTAAAAGGATCCCTTAATCTTTCTTCATGTATTTTAAATACTGGATCAGCAGATGTTAGTGATGTAAATAATTTTGGACTTCAGTAAAGTAATCGTTGTGACGGACAATGCATTGAACATGGTAGCTGCATTTTGAGATTGCTGTTGCAGAATTTCTTGCTTCACTCATTGCCTGAATCTGGTTGTCACAGGAAAGTTGTCAAGTATACATGAAGAGTCAGATCAGCCAATCAATAATTGCAAAATCCTAATATGCCATTTTAAGCATACAGGACTGCAAAGATGAATAGAAAAATCCCTCAAACAAGAATATTCAACTCATTGGAACGCCGTTTACTTGATGCTGGACTCTATTTTATCATAGCATGACAACATCTACACAGTGCTGGCAGAAAGAAAAGAATTGCGATATTTGCATGCAGTCAGCAAAGATCAAATATCTGAGGTATTGGGTTTTCTGCAACACTTTAAAACAGTTTCATAGACAGCATGTTCAGAAAGTACCCCAACACTTTACCTTGTGGTACCTCTTATTCACCATCTTATGAAAATGTGTCAAGAAAAGTATGATGCTGCTGAAATTATTAAGACCCTACAAATGAAATCTCGTGTTTTAGTGCAGGACAGAATTTGATTGGATACTTTACATGATGTTGCAACATTTTGAATCACATCTCCTATCAGAAAGAAACAAGCATTGGAACTGGCTCAGAAATTAATGTCTGAATTGTCACTTCCACCTAATCAATCAATACAAGAGCCACCAATAAAAAAAGGTCAGTCTTTCCACTATCAACTTTGATGAACTGTTTGACCCTGAAAATATTACCACAGAAAGAAATGAACTTAGTGACTATGGGCCCCTTTTACAAAGCGACGGGAAGCCTAACGCAGGCTTACTGCTCGCTAAAGGGAAGCCCGGCAGTAGTTCCCAACCCCAACGTGTATCATATCCGGTTACTGCTGGGTTAGCGTGGGAGCTCTTACTGCCATGTCAATGGGTAGCAGTAAGAGCTCCTTCTGAAATGGTCATGTGGCAAGTGCTTCACTTGCCGCATGGCCATTTCCTGAAAAAAAAAGAAAGACCTGCCTTTTACCAGTCCGCCTGATCCAGCTTCTCCCTGCTTGTTCAAGTCCATCTGCTCCAGCTTGTACCAGTCCGCCTAACCCAGCTCGTTCCAGTCCGCCTAACCAAGCTCGTTCAGCTTGCTCCAGTCCCGCTGCTGTGCTCTACTACTACTGCGACTACTACTACTTATGGCCCCTGTCCACGTTCTCTTCCTTGCCCTGTCCCTTCCTAATCTTCTTTCCCCCCCTACTCCCACTGTCTGCCACTAGAACTCACTGCCCTCCCGCCCTGCCTGCCACGGCAATACCCTATTCACCCTCATCCCCCACCACCTCACCATCCCTCTTGTCCCCCTCCTCCTTCCTAGCTCTTAACCTTCAACACTTCCTTCCTGCCATTAACCCATCCCCATTTCTCCTAAGTTCACCCCGTCTTCGCCGCCTTCGCCGCCCGACCTCCCCCACCCTCCTCCGCATTCTCTTGCTCCTCCTCCTGCTATCTGCGGGAGACATTAACCCTAATCCAGGTCCCCCGTACCTGTCCCCGTCCTACCTACGCGAACGATTCCGGGATGTCTCCAATCTTGTCTCTATTCCCCTCCTCCCCCCTCTTCCCTCCCCTTCTCATGCGCCTTGTGGAATGCCCACTCAGTCTGCAATAAACTGCCCTTCACCCATGATCTCTTCATCTCTCACTCCCTTCAACTGCTTGCCCTAACCGAAACCTGGATCTCCCCGGAAAACTCGGCCTCAGTCGCGGCCCTCTGCCATGGAGGTTATCTCTTCTCCCACACTCCCCGCCCAGTTGGCCGCGGTGGAGGTGTTGGGCTACTACTCTCGCCCTCCTGTAGTTTCCAACCCCTCCGCTTCTCATCCTTTGAAGCCCATTCCATCCGGCTATTCTACCCGCTGCCACTCAGAGTCGCAGTCATCTACCGCCCCCCTAATAAATCCTTCTCTTCCTTCCTCACCGACTTTGATGCTTGGCTTTCTGTCTTTCTTGAACCCTCATCTCCGTCATTCATTCTCGGAGACTTTAACATACACGCTGATGACCCATCCGACCCTAACGCCTCTAAGTTCCTCATCCTTATATCCTCCTTCAACCTCCAGCTATGCTCCACCACCCCTACTCACCGTGACGGCCATTGTCTTGACCTCGTCCTCTCCTCCTCCGGCTCACCCTCCAATTTCCACGCTTCTGCTCTACCTCTCTCCGATCATCACCTGATCACTTTTACACTTCTTCACCCCCCCCTCTGCCCCGTCCAACTATAACCACCACCTCCAGGAATCTCCAGGCTATTGACCCCCCCCACTTTATCCTCTAGTATCTCTAATCTCCTCCCCTCCATCATGTCCTCCAAGACTGTAGACAAAGCGGTCTCCGCTTACAATGCCGCTCTCTCCTCCGCTTTGGACACCCTTGCCCCACCCACCTCCCGCCCCACTAAGCGTACTAATCCCCAGCCTTGGCTGACCGCTTGCATCCGTTACCTTCGCTCCTGCACCTGATCCGCTGAACGCCTCTGGAGGAAATCTCGTACCCATTCAGACTTCCTTCACTACAAATTCATGCTACTACATCCAATTGACCAATTCTCTCAGCTCCAACCCTCGTCGTCTCTTCACCACCCTTAACTCCCTCCTCAAAGTGCCCCCCGCTCCCACTCCCCCTTCACTCTCTCCTCAATCACTGGCTGACTACTTCCGCGACAAGGTGCAAAAGATCAACCTTGAGTTCAGTACCAAGCCATCACCTCCTCTTCAGCCTGTAGCCCCATCCAACAACCAACCAACCATGGCCTCTTTCTCCTCCTTTCCGGAGATCACCAAGGATGAAACCTCTCGCCTTCTTTCCTCCTCGAAATGCACCACGTGTTCCTCTGATCCCATCCCCATCAACCTACTTAACACCATCTCCCATACTCTCACCCCCTCCATCAGTCGCATCCTTAACCTTTCTCTCTCCACTGCAACTGTCCCTGACACCTTCAAGCACACTGTAGTCACACCTCTCCTAAAAAAAAACATCACTTGACCCTACCTGCCCCTCCAACTACCACCCCATCTCTCTCCTACCCTTCCTCTCCAAAATACTTGAGCGCGCCGTTCACAGTCGCTGCCTAGATTTTCTCTCCTCTCATGCCATCCTCGATCCACTTCAATCAGGTTTTCGCCCTCTTCACTCGACGGAAACAGCACTCTCTAAAGTCTGCAATGACCTGCTCCTCGCCAAATCCAGAGGCCACTATTCCATCCTCATCCTCCTTGATCTATCCGCTGCGTTCGACACTGTCAATCATGATTTACTTCTCGCCACACTGTCCTCTTTTGGGTTCCAAGGCTCTGTCCTCTCCTGGTTCTCCTCTTATGTCTCCCACCGCACCTTCAGGGTACACTCTCATGGATCTTCCTCCACTCCCATCCCACTATCTGTTGTTGGTGTTCCCCAGGGATCTGTCCTTGGACCCCTTCTCTTCTCAATCTACACCTCTTCCCTAGGCTCACTGATCTCATCTCATGGTTTTCAGTATCATCTTTATGCTGATGACACCCAGCTATATATCTCTCCACACCAGACATCACCGCCGAGACCCAGGCCAAGGTATCGGCCTGCTTATCTGACATTGCTGCCTGGATGTCCAACCGCCACCTGAAGCTGAACATGTCCAAAACCGAGCTCCTCGTCTTTCCACCTAAACCCACTTCTCCTCTTCCTCCACTGTCTATCTCAGTTGATAACACCCTCATCCACCCCGTCCCATCTGCCCGCAACCTCGGAGTCATCTTCGACTCCTCCCTCTCCTTCTCTGCACATATCCAACAGACTGCCAAGACCTGTCGCTTCTTCCTCTTCAACATCAGCAAAATTCGCCCTTTCCTCTCTGAGCACACCATACGAACTCTCGTCCACGCTCTCATTACCTCTCGCCTTGACTACTGCAACTTACTCCTCACCGGCCTCCCACTCAGCCATCTACCCCCCCCTTCAATCCGTTCAGAACGCTGCCACATGTCTTATATTCCGCCAGAACCGATATACTCATATCACCCCTCTCCTCAAGTCACTTCACTGGCTTCTGATCAGATACCGCATACAATTCAAGCTTCTACTCCTTACCTACAAATGCACCCGGTCTGCCTCTCCTCACTACCGCTCTACCCTCATCTCCCCCTAAGTTCCCACCCGTAACCTCCGCTCTCAGGACAAATCCCTCCTTTCAACACCCTTCTCCACCTCTGCCAACTCCAGGCTCCGCTCATTCTGCCTTGCCTCACCCTATGCCTGGAAAATCTTCCTCAACCCCTACGCCAAGCCCCCTCCCTACCCATCTTCAAATCTCTGCTTAAAACTCACCTCTTCAATGCTGCCTTTGGCACCTAACCTTTCGAGAAATATAGTATGCCCTATCAGATTGTCTCTACACTTGTCTTTTAGATTGTACACTTGTCTCTAGATTGTTCACCTGTCTTTTAGATTTTACACTTGTCTTTAGATTGTGCACCTGTCTTTTAGATTGTAAGCTCCTTGAGCAGGGACTGTCCTTCCATGTTAAATTGTACAGCGCTGCGTAACCCTAGTAGCGCTTTAGAAATGTTAAGTAGTAGTAGTAGTAGCTTGCTATATTTTGGGCAGAGACTAACCTGGGGCCTGAACAAGTATGAGGTCCATCTGCAATAAAAGACCTTGCAGATATGTTTTAATGTACGTACTATTTTAAACTATTGGAGAACCTTTACTCAACATTCTAAAAGCCTTCCATTCACAAATCATTTCAAACAGCCAGAGAAGGAGTGACTTCCACAACCAGAAGACATGATATATGGGATGTACATCAACACATTTCTCCACTAAAACCTTACTGGAAAGGCCTATATCAGGTACTACTCACCATCTACTCATCATCAAAGCAACTGTCAAATGCCAAGATCCAACAAGAATCTACATATTTCACAGTATCAGGAATATGCCCCTCAGGACCTTTACCCTATCAACTACCAGAAGAAACTGAATGACCCCAGGACCCATCTGCTACCTCAGGATTACCAGGATTATCTCTTTTACCATTACTAAATCAACTAAGGCAGGGTGAAGTGCTAGGAACCTCAAAACTAGGGAAAAAAAACCTTATATGTGTGGAGGCCCCCAGTGCCTAGCAATGGCATAGTCCCAGAGAGAAACTATTCCCATTTGAGCCTATTGAACCACCAATGGCAACCCTTGGGTTAGTTCTGGAAGGTTGGGTTTGGTCCTGAGGTGTCAGGGGCATCTGACCAGGAGGTATCGCATTGGCTGAGGTGTTGGGGGGAATCTGACTTCGGAGGGTGGGACTTGTGATCGGGATCTCTGCTTTCACTGCTGTTTTCAATGTACACAGTTTAGTTGTCAGCACCATGATGTCTATGGCCTGCCATTTTGTAAATAAAAATGAAAATAATGATACCTAGTTAACTTTTCACCCTCTATTTTCAATTTTTCTACTCATTTGAATTTATTTTATTTAGGCACAATCCATAAAGATTCTCAATTGATAATTTAATTTTGGGTGGGCTGTTTCCTCCTGCTCATTTAATGTTCCTGCTTAGTCAGTCTGGGATATGGATATGAGCTTTCATTTGCACACACCTGGAGGTTTTTTCCCCTCCTAGATGATATCCTTTCTCAACTCAGCCCACCTTTTGCAGTGACAGTTCTGGATCATGGATGTTCCTTCCAGAATCCTGCAATTATGGGTCCTAAATCTGGCCAGTACGTCCCGATGTTGCTTATGACTCCCTCCATTCTTGAGGATTATGAATGCTGCATTCCCAGTGCCAACTGATTGCAGAAGTAGAAGATCTAACCTGGGAATCAAATCCAAGCCCTTTACCAGGCAGTAAATAGCACTGATAATGAGCTATTGTGATTGCCATTATTATTTCAGACCGAAAATACTATAATGCCTCTGTATTGCTCTATGGTGCGACCTTGAGTATTGCATTTGCATCTGGTTGCCGCATCTCAAAAAAGATATAGTGGAATTAGAAAACATTCAAAGAAGAGCACACAAAATGATAAAAGGGAAGGAGATTCTCTCATACGAGGAAAGTTTAAAGAGGTTAGAGCTCTTCAGCTTGGGAAAGAGATGGATATGATCGAGGTCTACAAAATCCTGAGTGGTGTAGAACGAGTAGAAATGAATCGATTTTTTACTCGTTCCAAAAGTACAAAGACTAGGGGACACTCAATGAAGTTACATGGAAATACTTTTAAAACAAATAGGAGGAAATATTTTTTCACTCAACAAATAGTTAAGATCTGGAACTCTTTGCTGGAGGATGTGATAACAGCAGTTAGTGTATCTGGGTTTAAAAAAAAGGTTTGGACAGGTTCCTGGGCGAAAAGTCCATTTAGACAGACATGGGGAAGCCACTGCTTGCCCTAGGATTGGTAGAATGGAATGTTGCTACTATTTGGGTTTTTGCTAAGTACTTGTGATCTGGATTGGCCACTGCTGGAAGCAGGATACTGGGCTATATGGACCATTGGTCTAACACAGTATGCCTATTCTTATGTTCTTATGCCATAGGAGGTGTCTTCCTATGGAAAAATTGCAATGACGAGACTTTGGATGTTTAGCCATAGCTTTAACTAAGCTATAAACATGGGGCATAGGAACTTGGGCAAAACAAAAAACAAATAAATGAATAAACCTCATTAATATGCATAAGAAGTTACATGCTGCACTTAGATGGAGATGCTATGTTAACATATAAATGGTGAAAATAGCTGTTGGATTTTGGCATGAAAGCTCAAGCAGTCCCTATAATCCAATCTACTAATTATGCTCTGCATATACACTCAGAGCAGCAATTTGATATCAAATAATTTGTAATCAGCCCATTTGTGCATCTGGCAAGACCTTGTGAAGGAGAAGATGAGAAGAAAACATATCAAAACTATAGTAGATCATGGAATTTAATATTAAGCAGTGCTGACATCTCCCTTCACTTCAATCAATTTCACTGAGGCAGCTATCCAAAGCAATTTAAATTTGAATAGAAAAACTCAGACGGTATATTAACGAAACATAACTTATTCTTTCCATGGACTTTCAAATAGACTTGATCTGACCCGTCACTCTGCCTTCAGCCTGTCACCTTCTTTTTCTCTCTTAGATTTAATTAGTAGATAATCCTTGAGGTCTATTTCATAGTATTTGTGATATATTTAAGGGGGGGATCAATAAATAAAAGGCCCAATATTCAAGAAACTCATGCTCTTAACTTTGTGATTTATACTCATAAATTGGCCTCTTTGAAAATTTACTAGGGCTAAGTGGTTACATTTTTACTCAAAATTTCACTAGACTCCTAAATTTAGGAGCATAACATTGGATGGCAACAGGGGCAGATTTAGAGCGGGGAAAAATTAAGAACTTAGTATAGATTTTCAGCACTAGGCTCATAAAGTAGGCTCATAAATCTAGACAAGTGAATGTCAGGCATAAGGGCCAATATTCAAAAGGATTTAACTGTTAAACTGGCCAGCTACCAATATTCAGTGGCACTTAACTAGGTAGTGCTAATGAAAATCAGCTCTAACTGGCCATTTGCAAATTGGCTAGCCAAGGGGCAGCCTACAGGCAGAGTCTGGTCAGAGCTGCTACTTAACTGGTTAGAGGTATATTCAGTCTGCAAACCACTTAAGTAAGTGGATAAAGTAAGGAGAGCAAGAAGGTTGTCCTAAATTTATCCACCAAGCTAACCAGGCTCCATTCTGAAAATCAGCTGGTGCCTGCTTAACTTAAGAATAGCCATACTGGGTCAGACCAATGGTCCATCCAGCCCAGTATCCTGTTTCCAACAGTGGCCAATCCAGGTCGCAAGTACCTGGCAGAAACACAAGTAGCAGCAACATTCCATGCTACCGATTGGCAGGCAAGCAGTGCCTTTAGCATGCCTTTAACACAGTTCTTGCCATTTATGGGCATGCACTTTGGCAGATGTGGAGGGGCATAATCGAACGAAAACGTCTATCTCCATGGGCGTTTATCTCTGAGAATGGGTCCGTGAAGGGGCAGACCGAACCGTATTTTCGAAAAAAATAGACGTCCATGTTTTATTCGACAATTTGTGAGCTGGGCGTTTTTGCTTTTCAGCTATAATGGAAAATGAAAGCGCCTGGCTCAAAAACGAATAAATCCAAGGCATTTGTTCGTGGGAGGGGCCAGGATTCGTAGTGCACTGGTCCCCCTCACATGCCAGGACACCAACCGGGCACCCTAGGGGGCACTTTTACAAAAACAAAAAAAAAAGGTAAAAGAGCTCCCAGGTGCATAGCACCCTTCCCTTGTGTGTTGAGCCCCCCAAATCCCCCTCAAAACCCACTGCCCACAAGTCTACACCATTACTATAGCCCTAAGGGTTGAAGGGGGGCACCTACATGTGGGTACAGTGGGTTTGGGGGGTTGGACAACTAAGCATTAAGCAGCACAATCGTAACAGGTGGGGGGGGGGAATGGGCCTGGGTCCACCTGCCTGAAGTCCACTGCACCCCCTAACAACTGCTACAGGGACCTGCATACTGCTGCCAAGGAGGTGGGGATGACATTTGAGGGTGAAAATAAAAAGTTGTGAAACATCATTTTTTGTGGTGGGAGGGGGTTAGTGACCACTGGGGGAGTCAGGGGAGGTCATCCCCGATTCCCTCTGGTGGTAATCTGGTCATTTAGGGCACTTTTTGGGGCCTTATTCGTGAAAAAACAGGGTCCAGGAAAAGTGCCCTAAATTCTAGCTACAAACGCATACTTGTTTTCCATTATCGGCGAAAGGCGCCCATCTCTGTTCGGGTGATAACCATGCCCCAGTCCCGCCTTCACCACGCCTCCGACACCCCCCCCCGTCAACTTTGTACGCTTCTGCGATGGAGTGCAGTTGAAAACGTCTAAGTTCGGCTTTCGATTATACCGTGTTATTCGTTTTTGTGAGATAAACGTCCATCTCCAGATTTAGGTGGGAACTTGGGCATTTTTCTCGTTCGATTATAAGCAGGATAGGGGTCCTTTTACTAAGGCATTCTAGAAAGTGACTAGCGCTGCGATTAGTGCCCCACGCGTGCCATGTGCTCTAGGCACTTTGCAGCATGGCTGAAAAATGGCCCTGGTCAGGGTTTTCTAAATGGCCACTTTTTAATTTCCCCATTACCGCATGACCACTACCACTGGGAGCCCTTACCACCACCTATTTATGGATTATTCTTGCATTTTTATACTTCTACATTTCTTCATATAGCTTGATCTCTTGTCTCTTCCATAATTGAGGAGTTGGGGAATGGCTTGGGATTATTGTGATTTATTTTATATTTTCTTAATTACTTTACTGCAAACAAACCATTTGTTTTGTTTGTTTTATTTTTCAAGGGATGTCTTGATGAACGTTTAGTCTGACCCAGTAGTTCAGTTCTTAACATTCTTAAAGTAGTGGTCTTCATTCTCAGTTCCTGAGGTCAGATTTTAAAGATATCCTTAAGAGATTTGCATACAATGCAGGTAGTAGGCATGCAAATCTCTCTTATGTATATCTGTTAGGGGTATCCTGAAACATTGACCTGTTGGTGGCTGTTTAGGTCTGGGAGTGAAGACCACAGGCTCAAGGTGTAGTCTAATGAAACTAATAATTTAAAAGAAAAAATTACTAAAAGTTGGAATTTTCTCTATATATGTCTTATATAGAGAAAATTCCAACTTTCAGTATTTTATTTTCTGTCTTGTCGTCACCAGGCCACTTCCTTGTGGTAGGAAGTCTGCTGAACCTCAGGGTTAGGTTACAGGATCACTTCTCCCTCATAGAGGGACCCTTTTACTAAGCCGTGTAAGCGTCTATGCGTGCCCAACGCTTGCCAAAATGGAGTTACCGCCTGGCTACCACGTGGCTCTTGTGGTAATTTCATTTTTGGTGCACGTCCGATATGTGTGTCTGATTTATTTTTGGATGCTGGTATCGGACACGTGCCAAGTGGCATTTGACGCATGCAGGTCATTACTGCTCAGTTACCATGTAGGTCAATGACTGGCGGTAAGGTTGCAGACCCAAAATGGATGCACGGCAATTTTGCCACACGTCCATTTTTGACAAAAATTTTTTAAGGCATTTTTTACAGGTGCGCTGAAAAATGGATTGATGTGCACCCAAAACCTGCGCCTACACTACTGCAAGCCATTTTTCAGCACACCTTAGTAAAAGGATCCCAAAATTTCTCTCCTCTAGGATTACTTGGAGGGGCATAATCAAAAGGGATGCTCATGTTTTGTTGAGGACGTCCTCGCAAAACATCCCGATAGAGGAGCGGGGAAACCCGTATTATCGTAACAAGATGGACGTCCATCTTTCGTTTCGATAATAAGGTTGGGGACACCCAAATCGTGAAATTTTGGTCGTCCTTAGAGATGGTCATCCCTAGACTTGGTCATTTCTGATTTTCGGCGATAATGGAAACCAAGGACACCCATCTCAGAAAAGACCAAATGCAAGCCCTTTGGTCGTGGGAGGAGCCAGTATTTGTAGTGCACTGGTCCCCCTGACATGCCAGGACACCAACCAGGCACCCTAGGGGGCACTGCAGTGGACTTCATAAATTGCTCCCAGGTACATAGCTCACTTACCTTGTGTGCTGTGCCCCCCCAAAACCCAAAACCCACAACTGTACACCATTACCATAGCCCTTATGGGTGAAGGGGGGCACCTAGATATGGATTTGTGGTGGGTTTTGGAGGGCTCGCAGTTTCCTCCACAAACGTAACAGGTAGGGGGGGATGGGCCTGGGTCTGCCTGCCTGAAGTGCACTGCACCCACTAAAACTGCTCCAGGTACCTGCATACTGCTGTGATGGACCTGAGTATGACATCAGAGGCTGGCATAGAGGCTGGCAAAAAATATTTTGAAAGATATTTTTTGAGGGAGTTAGTGACCACTGGGGGAGTAAGGGAAGGTCATCCCCGATTCTCTCTGGTGGTCAACTGGTCACTTCAGCCACCTTTTTGAGCCTTGGTTGTAAGAAAAACAGGACCAGGTAAAGTCGTCCAAGTGCTCGTCAGGGATGCCCTTTTTTTCCATTATGGGTTGAGGACGTCCATGTGTTAGGCACGCCCAAGTCCTGCCTTCGCTACGCCTCCGATACGTCCCCTTGAACTTTGGCCATCCCTGCGACGGAAAGCAGTTGGGGATGTCCAACATTGGCTTTCGATTATACTGATTTGGATGACCTTGTGAGAAGGACACCCATCTTCTGATTTGTGTCGAAAGATGGGCATCCTTCTCTTTGGAAAATGAGCGTGTTGGAGAGCTGGCAGTCTCAAATAGTTCCTGGTTAACTTCCAAATAAAGGTCTTCAATAATGATACATTTTTTATGCTGCTTTTAACTCCTAACCCTTATTCACTTTGTTCAGAACCCTTATTTTATCATCCTCACTTTAATATTCCCTTATCTCTTGTTTGTTCTGTCTGTCTGTCATAATTAGATTGTAAGCTCTGTCGAGCAGGGACTGTCTCTTCATGTTCAAGTGTACAGCGCTGCGTACGTCTAGTAGCGCTTTAGAAATGAAAAGTAGTAGTAGTAAGTAGTAGATACAGAGGGGCATAATTGAATGTGAACGCCCATCTCCATGGACGTCTATGTCCGAAAACGGGTAAGTGAAGAGGGGGGATAGACCGTATTTTCGAAAAAAATGGACGTCTTTTTTTTTTTTTTTTAAATACGGTTTGTACGGACCAAATGCCATGGATTTGTTCGTTTCTGAGCTGGGCGTTTTGTTTTTTTAGCGATAATGGAAACTAAAACCGGCCAGCTCAAAAACGTTCTAATCCGAGCCATTTGGTCGTGGGAAGGGCCAGGATTGGTAGTACACTGGCCCCCCTGACATGCCAGGACACCAACTGGGCACCATAGAGGTCAGTGCGGTGGACTTCAGAAAGCTCCCACATGCATAGCTCCCTTACCACGGGTGCTAAGCCCCCAAC